>NW_023416390.1:62520958-64920958 GCF_014108235.1 Myotis myotis | reverse complement strand
GCCGCTTTCTTGAAGAGACACACTGACCTTTGGCTGGTCCACTTTTTACTTACTTTAGTACACATTTGCCTTTAGCAATGCATACAGGCATATCAAAGGTAAAGTTTGGTAAACAGTGAAAAGATTATCAGGTTAGGGAATTTGCCTTGAGCCACCACTATCTCAACAGATGAGGTGCTTAGCATCAGCCCTGCTAATGCCCAAGGTCCATCGGCCTTCCACATTCCTTGGTGCACTGACAGTATTGGCAAGCAGTGGCTTCCCACAGTTTGTCTTCCTTTTGTTAAGTTGTATGAGTTCCCTATATATTTTGGAGGTTAATCACTTATTGGATGTATCATTGGCAAATATATATTTGACAAAGGAGACAAGAGGATACATTGGAGCAGAAACAGTCTCTTCAATAAATGGTGTTGGGAAAATTAGGTAAATGCAAAATAATGAAACTAGTCCACCAACTTACATCATACACAAAAATAAACTCAAAATGGATAAAAGACTTAAATGTAAGACGTGGAAACATAAAAGTCCTAGAAGAAGCCATAGGCACCAAAATGTCAGACATCTCTCGTAGCAATATGTTTACCGATACATCTCCTAGGGCTGTGGTCAGCAAACCGCAGCTCTCGAGCCACATGCAGCTCTTTGGCCCCTTGAGTGTGGCTCTTCCACAAAATACCACGTGCGGGAGCACATACAGTGCGAGTGAAACTTCATGGCCCATGGGCAGAAGTCGGTATTTTGTGGAAGAGCCACACTCATGGGGCCAAAGAGCCGTGTGTGACTCGCGCACCGCGGTTTGCCGAGCCGCAGTTTACCGACCACTGTCCTGGGGCAATGAAAACTAAGGAGAAAATAAACAAATGGGACTACATTAAAAAAAAAAGCTTCTGCACTAAAAACAAAAACAAAAACCATCAACAAAATAAGAGAGCCCACTACATGGGACAACTTATTTGCCAATGATACATCTTTATTATCTTTTTCTTACTGATTTTTAGAAGTTCTTTATCCATTCTAGATATTAATACTTTGTTGTATACGTTGCAGATGTTTTCCCCAGGCTATCAATTGTCTTTCAAGTTTTTTTGGTGGGTCTTCTGCTGAACTGAAATTTTAAATTTTGATATAGTAAAATTTACCAGTCTTTTTTATTATGAACTTTGCTTTTTGTATCTCCTTTAGAAGGCCTTCATAAAGATGGCACAAATAAACATATTCTTTTACATTTTCTTAATGCATTTTTTAATTGTATTGGTTTAGTTTTTATTCAAGTCTTGAGTCCTCTGGAACTCATTTTTGTGAATTACATGAGTTATGGAAGTAACTTTTTTTTTCAAGGTGTCCCAACACCATTTATTGAATTGACCTTTCTTTTTCAGCTGACTTAAAATGCTACCTCTATAATTAATTAAATTTGCATATCTATGGCTTTTTTGTGGCTACTCTCTTCTGTTACATATACTACTTACCTATTCTTGCACCAGTAATACAACTTTTTAACATAACTTACTATTAGATAGGACAAATTTCTCTTATTTGGTATGTTAGTATCATACACAACTGCTCTCTAACTGCTTTTGTCATTGGTTCTAATGACTTTTTAGTTGGGTTTTGAGCTAAAAGATCATATTTACTTCAAGTACTGACAGTTTTATCTCTTTATTTCTATTCCTTATACCTCATATAATACTCATTGGTTTTACTAAATATTCAAGACAATTCCATTTTCGAATAAGCACCTGTGAATCGGCTCATTTCTATCAACTTCTGTAGAAGATTTTATCCTTCTCTACCTATCCCCTCCCAGGTTCAGTCTTCTCCATTTATGCAAGATGGGTTTCTCTTTCTCAATTTCTATTGCCCTACCTTTTTTAAAAAAATTATTTACTTTAAGCTTGAGTTATGCAACCCATGTGTGAGGCTGGGGGAGTTAGGCAAAATAGGGAAGAGATTCAAAAGTAGAATAGAATAGATATTAACTTTTTCTGATCTGATACAGAATTTTTCTTTCTCCTGTATTTGTGTATTTAATCACAAATTTTTGCCTTATCATTTTTATGGGTCTATATCTGTCTCCCAATATTTTAACTTCTTCAGGTCAGAGTATTTATCCTGCCTCTTATATACCCACAGTCCCTACCTTCTCCCCTTATACCTGAAATGCATATTTTTGAACTTCATATAGACCTTTATTCTAGCTTACATACTATTATCCCTATCTTCAGTAACACAGTTGTCCCTGTATTTTGACTACCCATCTCCAAAACCTGGTCCTGTTTTATTTTTTGTTTGTGTTTTTCTTACATTTAAAAAACTTTTTATTTTGAAATTAATTCAAACTTACAGAAAAGTTATAATAATACAAAGAACTCTCTTTACACACATTGCAAAACGTTTTGCCATATTTGCTTTATCATTC
Source organism: Myotis myotis (assembly GCF_014108235.1). Classification (NCBI taxonomy): domain Eukaryota; kingdom Metazoa; phylum Chordata; class Mammalia; order Chiroptera; family Vespertilionidae; genus Myotis; species Myotis myotis. The sequence continues at coordinate 64,918,536 of NW_023416390.1, read as the reverse complement.
TCTCTCTTACCCCCTCAGTGTATTTGTGTATGTTTTTAGATGTTTAGTGGTAAATTGCAAATATCATGGGATCTATTTTGTTTTTAATTTTTCCATCTCTAGCCTCAATAAGCCAGGGGTTCAACTCTACCCGTACTGCTCTATTGATTGATAAGTTATGTTCTAGAAAATAAAGTTACATTTTAGATAATGCCATAAATTCATGACCACTGACCTCAGATTGACTTACAACACTGCCTATATATGAGTGACTGTTTTTAAATCTGCAAACACAGGATGTTTTCTGATATAATTTCTTATGACATTATATATTTGCGGGAATTTGATTAGATGACACATTCTGTGTGATTTCAGTTGTTTGAAATCATTGGGGTTTCTTTTATGGGCACTTATCATTATTTACCAAATATTTACATAGTCCTTAACTTGGGCCAGGCACTAAGTACTTTACCAATCTTTATTCAATTTTATCAACACTGTGTGGTAGGTACTATTATTATCTTCATTTTGCAGATGAGGAAACAGAGACGAAGATGTAACTTGCCTTCAATCACATAGCAAATAATGGAGCTGAGATTTTAATCCCAGGACTCTGTATCTGAAATTCATGCTCTTTATCGTCATACTATGTTAATTTTTTCATCTATAATTCTTATAATTTCTGTAAGTTTTGTCTATATTTCCATTAGCTTGGACATGTTAATTAAATTGTTCTGATCTTGTATATTTTATTAATTTCTTGCTTACTTAATAGTTTCTGAGGCATGCATGTTCATTGTAGATTGATCAGTTTCTCATTGCAATTCTCACTTTTTTGTGTAAATTATTTTTTGGATATTGTTAAGTATATCTATTTTCAGAGTTTTTATTTCTCACTAAAGATTTTCTTCTTCAATGGTTATATAATAATTTTTTACCAATGTTTTTAAAATAATAAGATAATAAAATGAAAATAGACTAGATCTCAAACCACCATATTATTATTTCAGTGTGAAATTCAGACTCTCAGTCGCAAATAGCAATAGAGATGGCCTCGTATCTAACATAATCTGAACCTGTAAATCGGTTCACTAACCAAAATGATTTATTAAAGAAGAGAATCATAGAAAATACTTATAGTTAAACATTTAGCTTTAACTTATAATATATAAATGTATACTCAGTCAACAACTTTTTGGATCAAAGCCTTTCTTGAATTATGACTTTACTTATTGGAGTACATCATTGTCTTTACACCAATAATGTAACATCAGATATTTATTTATGTGTGTGTGTGTGTTTAACTTTGGAGAGGAAGAAGAACTCAAAGATTCTTGCATGATGGTCTGAATGCAGAATTTTTTCAAGATTTTTAGTGTTCCCCCACTCCCAAGATTCTCCTCTTTCCCCTCTTATTCAACCTCATTTTTTAAGAGGCTGATGTTAAAAGCTAAACTTTCAACTTAATTTTCATGGAATGAGTCCTTCTTTTTTTGTATATTTATATTTTATCAGCTTATTAAATTCCTAAATTATACCACCACCATTATTGGCTCAGACAGCTTTAATAAAAAGCACAACTGATATTGGAAAGCATACAACTTAAGCTGGAGAAGTAAGCATTCATTTGATTTCAAATGGAACTGCTGCTTTCATTAATTCTGTGATTTAAGTGGGGATCAGTTAAGAGAGTGTCCTCTGTAAGTTCAAATCAGGACACATTCTTTAAGTAAATAAAGTCAAAATCATTGAAAAGTTGCTCTGTATCTGGCAGATGTCATTTTGAGAAAATAACTACATTGCAGGGAAATTGCATTTATAAGTTAAGATACCTATAGACCAGCAATACTTATGCTAAAAATGTCATGGATCCATGATACCAAAGCTGTTTTTAGCTTATGTGCATAGACATTCACCCTATGCTAGGAAGATTGACATGTTTTTTAAAACTCTATGATATTCCCAATACAGGTTCTCCAGTCTGATCAAACTCTTCTCTGTCCCACGGTGTCTTATCTCAGTAACTGTATTTATGATTGAGTTGAAAAACATTAAAGTCATCTTCATAAAGTCTTGCTTTTCTAGCTTATGTAGAAATGATAGAATCAAAAGGACCAGAAGAGCATCCATCTCAGAGGAGGTTCTTCAGAGTTTTTCAAATGTTGGACACAATTTTAAAATATATTAAGTATTTTTTTATTATTATTTTTAATTTTTTTATTGATTAAGTTATTACATATGTGTCCTTATCCCCACATTTTAACACTGTAGTAAAAATAACATGCACACTCTAATGTTTTATACCACATGGAAACATATTAACACTAGAAGCCCAATGCGCAAAATCGCAGGGCCCTGCACGCCTTGCCACACTTGCAGCCCTGCCCATCCGTGCGCGCCTCACTGTGCTCGCAACCCTGCCCACCTGCACCCGCCTCACCGCGCCCACCCGCACACAACATCGCCTACCTGCTGGCCACCAGCCTTGCTGCAATCAGAGCCTGTGGGCCACACCACATGAGCCGAAATCACGCAAGACCCCAGACCCGCTGCGTGAGGCAGGACCCCAGACCCACTGTGTCGGGGAGACCTATCAATGCACCTCCTGGTGGCTGGTTGTTTGGTCGTTATGGCATTACAGCCACAGGCTTTTTATATATAGATAGATGCCATGAAACAAAAATAAACTTCACTGCTAGTTTGTATTTTTATGGACTACTGACTAAACCTTTGCTACTGATTTTTCTGGAGATATTTGAACTTTTTATGAGTATGCATTTTTATATTTATGTTTTTAGCTGGGCTTTTAAAAAACTTGAGTTCATTGTTCTAGCCAGTTTGGCACAGTAGATAGAGCGTCATCCTGCAGACTGAAGGGTTCTGGGTTCAGTTCTGGTCAAGGGCACATACCTCACTTGCAGGCTCGATCCCTGGCCCTGGTTGCTGCTCCTGTGGGAGGCAACCAATCGATGTGCGTCTGTCTCTCTGTCTCTCCCCCTCCCTTCCACTCTCTCTAAAAATCAGTGGAAAAATGTCCTCAGCTGAAGATTAACAACAACACCACCAACAACAAAAACTTGAGTCCATTATTATATATCCAAATCAAATGACACAAGCCAGAGCCCGGCTGCAGCATGTGTGTGTTCTGATGAATAAACACAAACAAGATGCAGGAGCAGCATCCTGCACGCACTCGTATCCCTCCTTCCCAGGCTTGCAATGGCAAGTTAATGTGATAACTTTATATTAGAGAAAGTTTTCTTGCTTAATTTAAGTTTTGGTTAGTTCTTGCCCATATAAAATAAAATTTTACATTCATGACCAGAAACATGAGTAATAATTAGATATAATCACTCAATATGGAAACAAGATTTTTTTTTATTCTTCCTTCAAGCTTCTGGACTATTTTAATAGCAAAAATCTTAATATTGCCCAAACCAAATTAGCTATTTTTAAAAGTTGCCATTTTCAATTGCTTTTCTAGTATTGAGAATTGTCTCAATATTATAAAGCCGAAACAAAGTACAGAAATATGTTGATGATGATTTAAAATTGGAGCTATTACCCCTATCCCTTGATTTCATATTTTTATTAGTCAATCACTTGTTGTTTTTATTGATGGATTTTGATAAGTAGCATTATAATTTGGTCTTATAAAATGACTTATTACTAACAAATCTTTTTCTGTTGTATATAATGGAGATTCTATTTAGAGTTTATTAGACAAGAGATCTACAATTACTAGTAGCTAGCGATGGACATTACTCTGAATAAAGCACTTTTGATGTTTCTCTTGAAATTATCATATTTTCTTTGATTACAAAATAAGCATTATTAACTGATACACCTAGTAAATAACATCAAAACCACTGATCTGGCCCAATCCATTAGTTTTACAAATTGAAAAATTAAAGGTCAGTTTAACTGTCTTGCTCAAAGTTATACAGCTAGAAAACTGTAGTTGCCAAAGTTCCTAATACTTAGTTCACTGTTCTCTCTATTATTTGTTACCTCATCTCTGAGTTCCTATAGTACATTTAGTTTATGTCATTCCATTTAGCATTTAATGACATGGTCTGTATACATCATTTATTTATTTATGCAACAGGAAATTTTCTGGGTGCTAGGCACTCTTGTAGGCACAGGATACCATCTCTGAATCTAAAAGTTGTGCTGAAAATAAAATAAGAAATGTGATTCTATTCAGCCTCTATTTAATTTTGGTTGAATGCACACCTGCAATTAGTAATTGTATCACTGGGTGGTTTTAATATATTACTAACAAGAGCCTTTCTGTTTATGGCTATGTTTCAGGGGAGTAAAAACGTTCTTTAATATTTTGAAAGGTGAGAAAAACAAATAATTTAACTCAAAGCACTCTGCATACCATGAACCTGTAAATGTGTTTGGCAACCACAAGCACAAAGATGTATGAAACAAGGAATGTGTGTGGTAGGTGCTGTTACCTTTATGTAAACAGCACTGTAGAATGAGAGGAATGAACAAGCAACTCTAAGCAGGGGGCTAGAGGGGGCTTCACCGAGGACCTGGCCCTGGGGTTTAGTTGAGGACCGGTAAGTTGCATTAAGAAAGTGGGAGGAATTCTTTTGAAGCCCAGGAAACAACACATGTATAAGCATAGAAGTGTGAGTGGTTCTAGCATTTCCAAGAAAGTTTAACGCAACAGGTTCCTAACTAACTAGGGTGTCTTAGGAGGAGTGGTGAGTGAACAATTAGACAATTGAAGAATGGAAGTAAGGAAATGTCTGAACTTCTTATTCTGTATAGGTATTCCTCGTGCTTCTACCAATTTCTGCCCCTAAATGTTAAGGTCTTTGAGAACACTGATGTATTTGTACTTCCCAACCCCATGGTGATGTGTGCAGTGCCGAGCATGGCCAGGGCTCAGTGCATGCTTGCTCACTAAGTGTTCCCTTCCTTCACTCAGATATTTTTGGCTGCAACATGTGTAAGGCTCTGTACTTTGTGCTATTAGAAATAGAAACTTGTAATACAAAACAAAAAATAGTAGATTTTTTTGTCTGTTATGATGACTAATAAATCCATGGACTCACAGAGTTTACATTTTTGTCAGAAGAGACAGGCAGTAACAAACAGTAAAATATGTAATATGTTAGTGATACATACTAAGGGGAAATAGTAAAGCAGAAAAGGGCTATGTAAATTATCAAAGAGGAAAAGAGAAGGTCAGTCTACTTAATTTCTCTCGCCTCAGTTTCCTTAATTCTAGAAAAGAAAAAAATAATAGTACTTCTACAGTTACAACAGGGATTAAATGAGTTAATGACTGTATAAAGTGTTCAGCAGAGTTTCCAAAAGATGGTAAGATAATTGTCAGCTAATATTATTCACGTACGTGGCTAAAATAACTTTAGCTCAATAATCATCTTAGGGACTTCTTTTATTAAAGGACGTACCTCCAAACAGTTAAGAACTACTCTAGAGGCTAAGACTCCTCATCCATATCTTGCTCCTTTTAGCTTCTGCTTCCAACGCATTTACTTCTAATATTTGTTATTGAAATGAATCATTGTTTTTTATAATGTTCTAGAAAACAATATTTGATTATCCAGATGTCAGGCCATCATTCTATTTCAGGCATTAGGCCGGCATCCAGATCTTTCTGTGGAAAATATTCATTAATGCTTCATGACTTATCACATCCCAAGGTTAAAAGTTCTGACAAAAATGAGACCTTTATGCTTGCTTACCAGCTAAAAATGAGTACAATATTGGAGTTGTTATTACCAGACAGAATGTAAAGCCTTCAACATTAATGTTTTGGAGTTAAGACCATTTGCATGGATTAGGTAAAGTTTCAGGTCTCTTACCCACCTTTCTTTGACTTTCTAATCTCTGTGCATCCTTACATGTATGCTGACACCCTAACCTGATTCCCCAAATCCAGACTAGCTCTTTTTTGTGCTCCTTTAGCACTCCGTACTTAGCCCCTGTCATAGCCAGTATCATTTAATGTTGTAATTACCTGTTCACCTGACTGCCCACCCTGCACCTCCCAGGCAGTAAGCTCCTTAAGATGGGACTGTGTTCTCTTTATGTTTGGGTCTCTACTATCCATTCAGTGCCTCACATGTAGTTGCCCAATAAATACTTAAAACATTAAATATAATGCCTGAAGTGCCTTTAGTATATCAGGATTATAGAAACATAATTACTTAACCATGGTCCCATATCCCTTACTTGCTCCTTTGTCTCTTATGAAGAATCTCAGTGCTCAAGCATGCTGTTACACCACGTCCACCACATTCCCATGTCCTCCTTTGGCCTAAAATAAAAAAGAGAAAGTGGGCTGGTTATCAGGAAAGACCTCAAAAGTAGAGGAGCACCCTGTGAAGTAACTATGGTCCAGGATGTGGTACTTATACTTACTCTTCCAATTTAAAGAATTGTTTTTGCCTTTGGTCTCAAGGGTGATGGGGCTCTAGGGTCTAACACAGACCATCTCCAGCCGTGGGCAAACTACGGCCTGCGGGCCGGATCCGGCCCATTTGAAATGAATAAAACTAAAAAGAAAAAGACCGTACCCTTTTATGTAATGATGTTTACTTTGAATTTATATTAGTTCACACAAACACTCCATCCATGCTTTTGTTCCGGCCCTCCGGTCCAGTTTAAGAACCCATTGTGGCCCTCGAGTCAAAAAGTTTGCCCACCCCTGAATACCATCGATATTTACAAGAAATTAATTTACAAGCCAGATGACCTGTTTATTTGTTTGTTTTCACTGAGTGAAATACATATTCGTGGTATACAAGTCACTAACTTAATGATATCAAAGCCTCTAGGAAATCCAACAAATAGTCAAAAGGTTGTTCAATGATCTTAGAAACAGAACAAGGTGAGTTAGACCAGTGGTTCTCAACCTTCTGGCCCTTTAAATACAGTTCCTCATGTTGTGACCCAACCATAAAATTATTTTCGTTGCTACTTCATAACTGTAATGTTGCTTCTGTTATGAATCGTAATGTAAATATCTGATATGCAGGATGGTCTTAGGCGACTCCTGTGAAAGGGTCGTTCGATTGCCAAAGGGGTCGCAACCCACAGGTTGAGAACCACTGAGTTAGACTGTCGCAAGGATTATTTTACCCAGACTGAGGAGGAGCTTGTCAGTGTGTCCCTGATGGCTGACCAGAGATAATAGACTAAGGGGTAGCAAGGTCTCAAGCACACTTTTGAAAGCCCTTACAAAATTATTTTTTATTTGCTAAAAGAAAATAATTTTAAAAGTCAGAAAATAAAACAGTGACATTTTCTAACTCTTAATAATGGTGATGTACATTTTGGTTCCTTAATTCTTTGATCCCAAGATGAGTTCCTAAGTTAATGATAATGTGGTTTTGCTGATGATGGTGCTAAGAAAGAAGGAAAAATGGAGCATTGAAGTTGGACAAGTTTTCTGTCCCCTCTACTTCCTCTAATTGAAGAATCATCACTGTCTCAGGGTCAACTTGGTTTCATTAAGAAAGTTAAAGTGTGCTTGTGGTTCTAGCTGGCTTGCTGGTGCTCCAGCACATAGAGTAATGCCTGATGATCCACTAGTTCATCCTTATCTTTGTGAAGAAACTATGATGTGAAGGTTAAATTGCCATTGGAAAAAAAAAAGTTATACCTCTTGTCAAAGGCTAAAGTGAGTCTTTCAAGCCTTACCTCAAGGTCCTTTCTGTTCCAGAGTTTGGAAACCCAAGTGCCTACAGAGGCCAGTCTGGTGGGAATGAAGCAGGAAGCCACAGCAGTGACCTGGAGAGCCAAGTTCTTTCTGAAGGAGCAGCCGCTGCTCTGGTCCAGATAATTGTTGCAAGGCAGGAATGTTAACCTAGTGATGCCACTTTGTCCAGTTGATCAGGTAAAGCAGGAAATGCAAGTTTTCATGTGAAAGTTTTAAAATTTAAATATTTTTCAACTAAGTTGCCATTATTCTTATTCTTCTTATTATTATTATTCTCAAACTATGTACAAGCCAAATACTTCTGCAGATGGGATTTGTCCCAGAGTCCTCCTGTTCGTAGCTTGGTCCTATATTTTGCTTACCTATTTGTTGAATTGCAGGCTTTATTTTCTATAGCTTTTGCTTTTCTTCAGCATGTGCTCTAAAATATATTGTGCCTGGTTTTGTGATATTGAAACTCCTTTCCTCTCCAACCTGAATAGTTTGTGCATACGTTTTCTTTGGCTGCTACATTTCCTCTGCCACTCTCAGCATTCCAGTGAGCAGTGGATGCTAAATGGAGTCTCCTTGAGACACTTTGTTATGACACCACTAAACATCTGCAGGTTTACTGCTCACTCATTTTGGTACTGACGGGTAAGTGACATAAACACAGTAAAAGATCATTTTTTGGGCTCCTCTTTTCAGAATCCACACATAAATGATCTTCCTTCTCTTACTTCTTGAGAACCTGATTTATCAGACAATATATTAGACTTTAGTTATCTTTTACACTAGAGGCCCGGTGCACAAAAATTTATGCACTCGGGTGGGGGGGTCCCTCAGCCTGGCCTGTGCCCTCTCACAGTCTGGGACCCCTTGGGGGATGACCACCGGCTGGTTTAGGGCTGCTCCCTGGGGAATTGGGACTAAGGTGGCAGTCAGACATCACTCTGGCAGCCCGGGAGCCCTCAGGGGATGTCCACTTGCCAGCGGGGAGCAGGCCTAAGCTGCAGTTGGACATCCTTAGCACTGCTGAGGAGAAGGGAGAGGCTCCTACCACCACCGGTGTATTGGCAGCCATCAGCCTGGCTTGTGGCTGAGCAGAGCTCCCCCTGTGGGAGCGCACTGACCACCAGGGATCAGCTCCTGCATTGAGCATCTGCCCCCTGGTGGTCAGTGTGTGTCATAGTGATCAGTCATTCCCAGTCTTTCTGCTGTTAGGGTCAGTTTGCATATTACCCTTTTATTATATAGAAGGAGGATAGAGGCCTAGTGCACGGGTGGGGGACAGCTGGTTTGCCCTGAAGGGTTTCCTGGATCAGGGTGGGGGTCCTGCTGGGGTGCCTGGCCAGCCTGAGTGAGGGGCTGATGGGTGTTTGCAGGCTGGTCACACCCCCTTCAGGGTGGGGGTCCCTACTGGGGTGCCTGGCCGGCCTGGGTGAGGGGCTGATGGCTGTTTGCAGCTGGTCACACCCCCTTCAGGGTTGGGGTCCCCACTGGGGTGCCTGGCCAGTCTGGGTGAGGGGCTGAGGGCCGTTTTCAGACTGGCCAAGCCCCCTAGCAACAGAAGCTCCCAGCCTCTCCTTTTTTTCTTTTTCTTTTTTTATTCTGGGATTTATTTACCTTCTATCATTGAAACTTTGTAGCCTTGAGAGGAGCTCAGAGCCAGCCAGGGCAGGCAGGAGGGAAGCCTCCTGCTCACTCTAGCTCCGTGGCCACGGCCAGCTGAAAGCAAGTATCTGGGGTTTATTTACCTTCTATAATTGAAACTTTGTTGCTTTAAGTGGAGCTCAGAGCCGGGGATGCGGCAAGCGGGAAGCTTGGCTTCTTCCATCATTGAGGCAACCAAGCCTCCTGCTTGCTCCAGCTCCGTGGCTGCTGGCCGCCATCTTAGTTGGGTTAATTTGCATATAGTTGTTCTGATTGGCTGGTGGGCGTGGCTTCAGGCATAGCAAAGGTATGGTCAATTTGCATGTTTGTCTTTTATTAGTGTAGATTTGATGATGTTTGCTGGAGACATTGATTGGGCCTGAGTGTTCCTAGGTATTTATACACATTTAGAGACAATGTCTTTGGGTGGGTTTCTTCAATGGCTAAGAAGTCTTTTCATTTTCACTTTAAGAGTAACCTGATTTTCAAGATTATGGGTGGGTTGTGGTGGGGGTGGGGGAATACTGTTACTTTATACAGAACTGTGTAAGTAGGAACTTGACATCCACTGCCAGGTGAATAAAAAAATGCTAAACATTTTTATAGTTAAGAGTATATAACTATTAGTTGTTTCATTATATTACACAACCCTACATGGGCATAATTCATAATTGTTTCATTCTTAATACAGTATCTATGTACATCATTTTTCAGTAGTGATTTAACCTACATATATTGAGCTTCATCTTGAGTAGCCAAAATACCAGTGATTAAGGTGTAAAAGTAACCATAAAACTTGCGTGGTGTACTCTTAAGTAGATTATGTAAATGCAGGCAAGTATTTCTTCTAAATATTCCCTATGAGAAATTTCACTATACTATAGAAAAGCAAAAACAGCAAATTATGCTGGTAACTGAAATATAGAAATAAATTATAAACTATTTTCCCTCAAACTTATAATAAGTTTATCAATTAATTTATAGCTGTTCTGTTACATTACTATACTTTAAAACTATTCTCTAAATGTTTTTTAAGGATATGTATTTTGGAGCTGGTGATTGTTCACTTTTTACCTTTTAAGAAGGTAAAATGAATAGGAAGCATTTTCTACATATGCATACAGACCCTCATTTTTCACTTCCTTATATTGTTAAAGGTAAAAGGGGAGGCTTTTACTTGAAGTTAACTGTCTCAATCATTTTTTTCTTTGCAGTCAGGTAGAATGGCAATGGCAAAGAGAAAGTTCAATTATATGTAGTAACATGGGTGAATTACTGGATATTATATAGGGGAATCCAAGTTAGGTTTGGAAAGCCAGTTATGACTAGGGAAACCTGGAAGGCCTCTCTGAGGAAGTGACATTTAAACTGAGACAAATAGGTGCTGGTTTAGTGAAGAACAGCAGGGCCAGGATGGGAGCCAGTAGCCTAAGCAGAAAAGATGAGTGACACCCTGGGGCATTTTAGAACCAATCAAAGGGATGGTCTTAATTTTTTTCTCTAGTATTTAGATTTTTCGGGTTAATGGGTATTCTTTCTGACTCTCCATATCTTTTTTCTCTACTTGGCTAAAACAGAAAGAGCAGTGATAGCGTAGTATGAGGTGCAAAACCTGTAACGGTTTCGTAAAAGTTTCCATAATGCTTTTAAGGAGCTGAAAGATATTAATTAGCTGGTCTATAGATATAACATTTAATTTTTTTGAAATAATATTTTTTCCAATTATAGAGCCAATACATTTTTGTTATAGGAAATGTTGAAACTACAGAAAAACAATGAAAATATAAAAATGTTCCTACTACCCAAACTACTTCTGGGAAGATAGCCCTGTTCTATTCCTAGATATACATATAGAGTAGCATTTTGGTAAATGAAGGTTTATAATTATAAATGCAACTTTGTAGTATTCTTTTCAGTTGACAATATCATGGACCTTTCCTATGCTGTTAAATTTTCTATAACATGAGTTTAGTAGCTATGTATAAGTAATAACAGTTTGGATATTTATGATGAGCTAGGCACTGATTTAAGTTTTTTATTGCATCCCCAGATCAATTCTCTAAGGCTATAATCTCTATTCTATAAGGGAAGAAATTTTAAAGCTTGCCCAGGGTCACAAGCTTATAAAGGGTAGAGCTACATAGCTTCTCAATACTGTAATTCATGTACGTAAAACCCTATTTTAGACTTTCAGTTTGTTTCCACTATAGTTTTTGGCTATTTGATTCTGTAGATTGGCAGTCTAGGCTGGGCTTAGCTTGTCCAACTTATCCCTGTTCCACATGGTGTTGGCTGGGGTCACATACACGTCTGGGTCCTCAGCTGGACTGGCTGACCACCTGGTGCGTGGTCCTCAAGGTGACTAGCTCAGGTTGTTCATGTGACAGTGGCATTACAAGGAGCAGGAGTGGAAGATGCAAGGCCTTTTGAGGTTTAGTCTCAACTACAATAGTATCACATCCATCCTATTCCATCGGTCAAAGCAAATCACCAGCCCAGCCCAGATTCAAGGTGTAGAGTAATCCCACTTGCTGATGGAAGGAGGTACAAAATATTTGTAGTCAGCGCAGTATACTACACTCAGCATTTAGTTTTCTAAAGGCTGTTATGTGACTAGAATGTGTAAGTTGCTGAACTGTGGTAGCAAGTAATGGCCTGATACAAATAATCCTCCTGACCATAGATGGCCATAGGCCAGCATGCTTGTTACCTTGACACTGAAGGCTGGCCTGACTCTCTGACTTTCCTAAACTCCCTTACCTTTAGAGTTTCTGAAAAAGTGTAGCCTTCCTACATGGATGTGATCCCTCTGTACTAAAAGGGCATGGAGATGTGGAATCAGAGAGCGTCAGTGATCAGGGCAGAGAAGATGTGTGTAAGGAATCCTGGTACATCCGCATAAAGCAAACATAAATGTGCTGGGAGTCACTTGGAGTGAATAAGGAGAGCCTGGAAGAGATTAAGTCTCTCACAAAGGATATATCTGAGAGGTGTGTTTTGGAAGAGGTGGCTGTACAGTGAAGATAAGAACCAAATGGAAATAATAACCAGAGTGAAAGCGGGGCTGATCTATTGGACGGTTTTTTAAAAATGAAAAGAAGATCTAACTGCAAGATAAGTGTGCTCATAAGTAAAAATGCATAGCTGGAATAAACAGGTGAAAGGTGGAATAAACAGATGGTAAGGTTGGATGGAGGGAGCTGGCTAAATGCCATGAAGGAGCCATTTAAATAATTGATACACAGGTGAAAGGTAATTGAAAAGGGGAAATGTCATTTAGGGTTACTTTAATGAGCATCATTTAACTAATAATGATGGAAAGATGATGGGTATATACATTTATTACCCAATCAAATGATAATTATGTTGTAGCCACTCAGACATTACACACCAAAATGCTAATGCTGATGTTATTTTTAATCCAATCACATCTCTGTTTTGTGCATATGTTTTGGCATTTAAGTATAGAGGCAGGTTTTATGTGCTACTCATTCTCAGTTGGAGAACATGAGGTGTTCACTCTTGCAAATGTAGAAATGGAGCGGACTTCTTATTTAACTTTAAGTATTTCATGAGCTATGTTTGTAATTATAGTATTATAAAGTATGATGATTTATATTATACAACATATTAAATATTGGTGTTTTATCTGATTTACATTTTAATAGAATTTATTCATATCACATGATTCAAAAATCAATTCATTATTTTTACCATTAAGTTTGTCTTCCATTATTCAGAAGAATTTATTATTATATTTGATGTTATTCAGAAACATTTATGAATCTGCTTATTTTCTTGAGGTAATATTCTCTGATATTTAGTCTTCATGGTGTTTCAGGTATAACTTTTAAAATTTACATCAACACTGCATAGCGAGTTTACTCTTAGTTTGACAAGAATGTCAGCATTGAGAAAAAGGTCTATTGCACTACTTAAAATCATGCTTAATTTTTATATTGTTGCATTTATTTATTTTAGTGCTTCATTCATTAATTAAATTCAATTGTGTTATATATAGTCCACTTAATAAATAAAACTGATGCATAAAGTTAGCATATTAATTTTCTTAGAAGCTCTACTATACTTTTTCTACACTCAGAAACTATGAGATCATTAGGGACAAATCTAGAACAAAAAATCATTTTGTATATTTTGTCAGTAAAATACATACTTACTGGCTTCTTTTAAAATCCTCTTTTTTATTTTAGACATGTGTTTTTAAAACTTTATAAGCCTACATGGTAGAAATCAGAATAGAAAATTATGTTGACTACTTAGAATATGCATAATCTTCAGGAAGCCTTTAAGGCCAGGGACTACAGCTGGAACTGGGAATATAAGAAGTCCTAGAGAGAAAGATTCCTGCCCTGAGGGAGTTTTACATTCCTTTGGGGAGAGATAGTCAATAAACAAATAAATGATAAGAAAAAAATCAGGAGGAGTCAGTGAATTAACAAAAGTGTGAGAGAATACCTAGGGTTTACAGAAGAGTCTCTGTAAAGAGGTGACAGCTAATTAGAATTCTTCATGGTCAGAAAAAGCTAAGGTAAAAAAAATCAAATCACTAAAATTCAGTTCACCAAAAGCCAATTCTCATAGAGTAATTTTCATATTGAAAGGAAGCAAGAAAATGAAAACATTGGTAGAATTGTGACATATACATACAGTATTCACCTTAGAACACACACACACACCACTTTTTAAATTTCATTATTATTACCACTAAAACTGTTTGTGAAATCAATTTAAATTATGTCATGAGTATAAGATCTTTCCTTTATCCAGAATATTAATGAGATGGAGGTACTTTTCATATCACAATATCGTTTCTGTCTAACTTGTGTCTGTTGGGCTTAAACAAGCCATATAAACATGGTGGGTAATAATGGAATCTTTAGGAGAGGTGAAGGGAAAATGTGGTAGATCATGTTGCTTTTTATATTAAATTTATAAAAATTAGAAAAGAAGAGAAACTATGTTTTTATAATACAAACTACAAAAAATAAAGCTTGACTAACTCTTGAATGATGGGTTTATATGGAAGATAAACTTATCAAAATCTTGGAGGCACAAAGAATAGATTTTAATATTTAGCAGAAGAGGGCATGTATGGGTGTCAAAAGTTTGAAAAATATGGCCTGAAGTACTTTCCTAAAATTGCCCTCCTGGCACATTCAGAAATTTATGAAGGGCCCTAAAATTATGCAGTTCTTATTTTAACAAATAATTCTAAATGAATTATCAAAATGACCATGGATTTATGCACAGGAATATTTATATTAGATTTATTTGTAAATTGTGAGAATTTAGGAGAAAAATCTATATAATTAAATAATTATATACAATTATCCAAGAAAATTCTACCCAGCATTTTAAAGCCTTAATTTGGAAAAATATTTAATGCCATAATAAAATGCTCCAGACAAAGTGTTGTAATTACTCAATGTTGAAAGCAAAAAGACACATTTATACATAGAAAAAATTTGGAATCAGTGCACCTACTTTGGAGAGTAATTTGGCAATGCCTGTGAAGTTGAAAATGTGCAGACCCTCCAACCGAACATTAATATGATTGATATACCCATAGATAAGTAGTTGTATAATCCTATGTAATAAAAGACAAAAAGGGTAATTGACCATACCTTCGCTATGCTTCCCATTGGCTAATCAGGGTGATATGCAAATTAACCGCCAACCAAGATGGCGGCCGGCAGCCACGCAGCTGAAGCGAGCAGGAGGCCTGCTTGCTCCAGTGATGGAGGAAGCCAAGGTTCCCCCCTGTCGCGGCCTGGCTCTGAGCTCCGAAAGCAACAAAGTTTCAATTATAGAAGCTAAACAAACCCCAGATACCTGCTTTCAGCAGGCCGTAGCCTCAGAGCTGGAGCAGGCTCTCGGCTCCAGTGACAGCAACAAAGTTTCAATTATAGAAGGTAAATAAATCCCAGAATAAAAACGAAAAAAAAGGAGAGGCTGGGAGCTTCAGTCACCGGCCAGCCTGAAAACGGCCCTCAGCCCCTCACCCAGGCTGGCCAGGCACCCCAGTGGGGACCCCCAACCTAAAGGGGGTGTGACTAGCTGCAAATAGCCATTAGCTCCTCACCCAGGCTGGCCAGGCACCCAAGCGGGACCCCCACCCTGATCCAGGAAACCCTTCAGGGCAAACCAGCTGTCCCCCACCCGTGCACTAGGCCTCTATCCTCCTCCTATATAATAAAAGGGTAATATGCAAACTGACCCTAACAGCAGAAAGACTGGGAATGACTGATCACTATGACACACACTGACCACCAGGGGGCAGATGCTCAATGCAGGAGCTGATCCCTGGTGGTCAGTGCGCTCCCACAGGGGGAGCTCTGCTCAGCCACAAGCCAGGCTGATGGCTGCCAGTACAGTGGTGGTGGTGGGAGCCTCTCCTGCCTCCTCAGCAGCGCTAAGGATTTCAGACTGCAGCTTCGGTCTTCTCCCCGCTGGCAAGTGGACATCCCCCAAGGGCTGCCAGGCTGCCAAAGGGATGTCTGATTGCCATCTTAGGCCCAATCCCTTGGGGAGCAGGCGTAAGCCAGCAGGTGGTCATCCCCCGAGGGGTCTCAGACTACGAGAGGGAATAGGCTGGGCTGAGGGACACCACCCTCCCCCCCCCCGAGTGCACAAATTTCTGTGCACCAGGCTTCTAGTCATATGATAAAGTGCTACTCAGATGTTAAATATTAATGAATTGGATCAATATATCTGCAGGAGAGATAGATCGATATATCTCAATAGAGGTAGCTCTCAAAACAATGTTGAATTTTATAAAGCAAGTTGCCAAATGATATACAGTATATGGTAATATTTGCATAAAAATGTAAAATACATATAATAATACCAAATATTGTCTGTGTGTTTGTGTGTGTGTGTGTGTGTGTGTGTGTGTGTGTGTGTATAATACCATCAGAACCATGATGGTGGTGCCCTTTAGGGTGGGAGGGAGAGGAATGAGACTAAAAAGGGAAATAGGGTGGGGGTGAGGGATAGTATTTAACTTCATCTGTAATGTTTTCTAAGTCATTAATTTAAAAAAATAAACATAACTGACAAAATGCTTACATTGTGTATTTGGAATGGTAGTTCAAGTTTATTATATTAATCTTTCTTATGTGTGCTTTTAAAATTTTCTATAAACAATAATTAAGAGAAGGTACATATATGTTTGCAGTGGTTACTATTCAGCAGAAAGATTACAGTTCCATTTTTATTTTCATTTTCAAACTTCTCTGCATTTTCCAAATTCACAAAATGAATGCTGAGAAAATTAGAGCCACTTACAGATAAATAACCAATAGCTGTACCAAGCGTTTCTAAGGCCCTTACACTTGAGCTGCCTCTAGAAGGCTGACGAATGGACAAAAATAGGATGATTCTCCCACAGACAAAAGGAAGTAGAGGGCTGGCTGCCTTCACGGTGTGGAGATGTAAAACCGGCCATATCTTGGGAAGGGGGAGGGAAGGGTGTTATTCTAAGCCACTGGTCTCAAACTTGGGCATGCATCAGAATCACAGAGAGGGCTTGTGAAAAAACAGGTTGTCCCCCGAGTTTCTAATTCAGTAACTGGGGCCAGGCCTATGAATTTGCATTTCTAACAAGTTCCCAGATGTTATTGACAATGATGATGCTTGTCTCGGGACCAGGCCTTGAGAACTTCTGGTGTACGCAAAACCCAGCCATCAGATACTTGTATTTTTAATTGTTGAAATATGAGGGAGACATTTGGCAGGAATCACTCCAATGTTATTATCTGGCAGATCACAAATTACTCAACGGAGCCAGCCAGCCAGTCTCAGGGAAGTTGGAGTCACATGCTAGAGCAGACAGATAAACAAAAAGTCATCAGGGAGTTAGAAAACTCAAAAGTGAGAAAATGAGAGTGATCTCTAATGATCAGACACCACTGAAGAGATTTATTTAGGAGAAAAGCAAGGTAATAAAATGAGCATGAAAAAGGACTTTAAAAAATAAAAAAGTCTTTGTAATACTTTAAGCAATAAAAAAATAAAAATAAAAAATAAAAAGTTTCAGTCATCAGGGTCTGTTGCTGTTTGACAAAACTGGGGATCCAGGATGGCACAAAGTTTCTCTCCCATTCACATTTGTCACCAGCACTGGGTATTCCCCTCGGCCGGGGACTCCTTGAGAAAGAGGGACTGTCCCTTCCTTGACTGACCCTTCCTTGCTCTCTCTGTCCTTTCTCATCCTCCCTTCATCCCACTTGCCTTTCTATTTGTTCTGCCAGACCGAGCAGCACTGTAGTGCCAAGCGTTATGCTAGGCTCTGGATAAAGTAGTGTCTTACCATCTTTGAACTACAGGACATACTAGCAGCATAGTACCTAGTACATAACAGCCGCTCACTAACTATTGAATAAAACATGAGTAAACACATACGTGATCAGAAGGGGTCTTGGTTAAAGGTGCAGTGAATGGAAGACAGAAATAGGATGCAGTGGGCCCAACAGTGCCAATCACCACCATGAGACACCATCGGGAATGTTACTATTTGGCACTTTTCCTGATACCCACATTTTCCCCAATAGACTTTTGCTACTCTTCCCATTGCCTTGCCAATGTTTCCCACACCAGTACCCATGGTTCCCAACTTTTAGCTAAATGAGTATATATTTCATTACAACATCTTAAATCTGTCTCAGACCTGAGGCTCAAATAAGGCATATGCCTGACTACATGATACTCTTTACTGCAAGGCATTCTCCTACTTCCCTAAGGAAGAGATCCAAAAAAGGTTTAGGTTGAACTTAAAAATGTAGACTTTTAGGAATATAGATTAAGTAATTATGTGTCTACATACACTGTTTAATTTGTTGATTGTTATGCATGTATATTTAAACATAGTCTCTAAAATATTAACTTTTAAAATTCATTTTGAGAGAGAGAGAGAGAGAGAGAGAGAGAGAGAGAGAGAGAGAGAGAGAGAGGAAGGGGGAGAGAGAGAGAAACATTGGTATGAGAGAGAAACATTGATTGGCTGCCTCCTTCACCCGACTGGGGATCAAACTCACCACCTGGGTATGTGCCTGAGTGGGAATCAAACCCACCACCTTCTGGTGCACAGGACAACGTGCCAACCAACCAAGCCACACCGACCAGGGCTAAAATAATGACTTTTTAATTTAAGTTTTTTGAAACAGTTTTAGTACTAGTACTTCCGGGTGAATCTTAAGTCTTTTGACATAGCTTTCCAAAGCATGTCACCTGGCTTCCATTAAGTTATTTGAGATATAACACTTTTTGAATCTCTGGGTGATGCTGTCCTGGGAATTTTTATCACAGATCACAAGTCCCTCTCATATAATACAAGAACATTTTTTCATTCATTTTTTAGAGTAGTTTCATGAGTCTCACAATGTAATCATACACTACATATTAAATTGATTATAAAAAGTCTTCTTTACCACAACAAATAAGCCAGCAACTGTGACATACAATCTTTGCAAAGATTATGTACTAAATCTTTTTTAAAATGTATTTCCCATCTTTTTTTATTTAACAGTTCCTTTAAGATGACCTCTTACAAGCATTCTAGACCAGCAGCGATTCCTGCTGGTTCAAGCTAATATGTCCTCCCCCAACAGGACCTTATGATGCAATAAAGGAATTAAGAGAGCATGCCCCATAATAGAAGGGAGCTTTTAACTCCTAACTATAAAGCAACTTCCACTCTTGGATTCAAGAACATTGGGGGAAAACCTTCTGTTATATTTGGAAGTGTTCTATAAGTTTATTTCCTTTTTATTTTTCTTTTAAAAACAGAAACCTTTTGCTCTTTAGGCTACTATGATGATTTAAAAAGTAAATCATAAGGATATGTAGAGTGATCAGTTGCGATTGGATTAATACATAACTTTCCAGTTGTCAAGTCATAATAGGTTTTGAGAGAGATATTTTTATTGTGAATTAAAGGAGTGTGTGTGTGTGTGTGTGTGTGTGTGTGTGTGTGTGTGTGTGTGTAATGCCATAATTATGGGTCGGTCTCTAGTAATTAGAAAGTTTCATGTGGTGAAGAGCAAGCAAATTGGTTTAAGTGGATCATTAGAAGAAGAAAACAAGTTGAATTTGTTTGTGATTTTGATGGCAGGGGGCATCAAAGTAGTTTGGTACACTTAACAGTTTATTCTATTTATAATTGTACAGGTTCTTAGTTTTGCAACATTTAATATACAGTTTATATATTTATATATGTTTCAGGCTACATTATTGGAATTTTGAAGACATGAAAACATCAGATGAACCAACCTGCAACATCTTGGATTCAGATTGGAAGATGAAGAGAAAGTTTAAAGAATGTGGCCTATAAAGGCGGGTAGTACCTGGAAATATTAACCGACTCGCATTGTAAAAATGAGACTGGTTTCTAAAGAGTAGAGATTATTTTAGTCCAACATCAAGGTTCAAGACAAAATGTTGAACTAAAAACTTTACCCACATCCCGTCCCCCACTTCAGACAGGTACCAGCATTAGTGAATATGGTTTTCCTTAGCCAGAAGCACTCCGCTTTACCCATGTAGACCATCCTTAGGAATTAAATATTGGTTATTTAATGTAGATTATAATGGGAAACTGATTTTTTCCACAATGGCAGATTTCAAGGACTTGGTTCCAAACTGAGCCGGAGCATCCCACTGCATTTTGTACAGTCTGGGAACAGCTATGCTGCACTGGCCGTTTTTGAAGGCCATCATGCCCTGTAATATAAGGATATCATCTTCTTGCTGATATCTTTGGAGCGTCCCAAGCAGACACAGAAAATGAATGGAGGCAAGGAGTGTGACGGAGGGGACAAGGATGGAGGTCTTCCAGCTATACAAGTTCCTGTGGGTTGGCAGCGCCGTGTGGATCACAATGGAGTGCTTTATGTCAGGTGAGCCCTTGTGACTACCTATGTTACCTCCAAGTTGCAGTCCCAAAATTAAGGAGGTAGAGCCTGTTCTTCCGAGGGAGGAAAATATTGTGACTGACAGCACCTCAAATAAATCTGAATAAATGAATTTGTGCTGGAAATATTCAACTGTTTTTATTCTGCCCTATTTTGCGATGTAAATTGCCTTAGGTTACAAGAGAGAATTTTTACGCATTACTTGTGTTTATATAACGTGTCGTTCTGCTTATCTCTGTAACAAGGATAAAGAAAAATGGAAGATTTCTAAAAGAAACATAGGCATCATTACCACATTCACAAGGGAATGTAAATACTAGAAATAGACCCAAGGTCCCTCGACAATGTTATTCTATCCTCCGGAGTGCTTCAGCTGGATTTTCCAAAGGAAGGTGGAGTGTTTATATTTATAGGCAGTTTTAATTAGTAGACTTCTTAAAGCCTTATATTAGGTACAAATAACTTTCCTATTTTTTTCTGCACTGTTTTAAATCTATATTCTTGCATATTATAGTAAAAATGAAAAGGTCACGATGGAGATGGCTCTTCAGCTCTCACATAAAAATCATACAAATAAAATGCAAATGCCTGCTCTACAGAATTTTGAGGGCAAGTATCTCTTATAGAACAAGTTGAATGGAATAACTGAACTGTTGGCAAGAAGTTTCAGTCTTATTATTGAACTAGAGGCCCGATGCACAAAATGCGTGCAAGAGTAGGCCTTCCTTCCCCCAGCACCCTCTGGCACCCGGGACCAGGGCTTCCCTCGCACCCCCGGAAGGTCGTCAGGTCTAATTATCATATTACGCTTTTATTATTATAGATGATTGACACCTAAGTTCCTTACTTAGCAGTTTATATGAAAAGTTAGGACACCATAAAATCTCTCTTTGTTATGTAATAAACGACTACTAGAAATAGAACTTTTTAAAAGTTATCATGTCGCATCATGATATTAATGCTGTTACTTTAAATGCAGTTATTCGTATCTCTGCTTCAACGGAATTCTTCATTTGTTCAAAGATGTATTTATATGAATGAGGTATTTGCTGTTATATAAACATAAATTATTTCATGCCATAACAACTCAAAATTCAGTTCAGAGTCTGTCCTGCGTTTGTTTGATGTAAGGTGCTTCTGGAGGTAAACTTAATTACCAATTGAAATTCTCTGGCACATAATTCTTTTGTTTCTGGGATGCTAAAGATGTGCTCTATATTAAGAGGAGTGAAGGAATACGAAAGCAGGGGATGTGGAGCCTGTCCTGTTAAGATGGACACACAGGTCACTTTCTCAAGTGTTCCTATTGCCAGTGCTGTTAACAAACTGCCAGAAATACTGTGTTATTAATGTAATATAGCAAGGTGTCAGTGTTACTGTTCATATTTATTATTGTTCTAGTCTGTAAGGACAAACATGTATCCATCTTAGAGTAAATGAATCTGGGATCTTGAAGATCTAATTTTTTTAACTTTATCTTCATTCCTATGAAAGATCAATCAGCTTTTCAGATTGCTGAAAACTAAATTAAAACAAGCTACTAAGTCTGGGAATCTGTCAGTTATCTTGTTCATGATTTTCCACGTGTAGGTAGATTCCGCTATCTGTTAGTGTGAGTTAACGTGAGTTCTCCAAATCCAAGTCTCTGCACTAAAAATTATTTTGAAAACTGACTTTGCCAGATAAGGTAAAACACCTTCAAATAAATTAAGCCAGTATGGGTTTGATTTGTTTGTAAGGAGTTAAATTACTGCTTGGACACATAGAAGGGGCTAGCCCTCCTATAGCTCCCTTCTCAATGTGCAGTTTGCTTGTAATTTTTAGGTTTGTCTCCAGCTGCTCCTGCCTCGGGGAGGAGTTGAGGCTGCACATTAAATTTCCCACCTGCTTCCAATCTTCTAAGCGTTATCCATGCCATAAGACTTGTAGCTGTTTTTTACGTTAATTATTACTTTAAAAAGTTAATTAAAGAGGTACAGCTGAAGAAAAGAGGCCAGCTGACTGACTGAGAGGAAGTGTTTTTGAAGTGTCTAGAGTGGAATACTCTAATAGAATTCAGGAACTCTTGTCTTCAGGTTTAATTTTACAATTAAATTCCTCTAGGATTTAGTCTGTACACCTTCTTTAACTGTAAAATGTTAGGCAATTTCTTGTCACAAAACTCATGAACTTTACACATGATAACTGTTGGGTGATTGTGTTTTATGTAAATTAGCAAACCTCCAACACCTCTGGTCATTACCACTGTCATGGAACTCAAGTCGATAAGATGGGAATTATTATTTTTTACAGATCATTTGAAAAACGTTGTTAGCCTCAATAAACGAGTGAGTGAATTGACAAAGTTGAGGATTTTAATTGAGATTTTCTATATGTATAAGTCACTTACATGATTGTCCATAAATAAAACATGAATTGCATTTTAAAGTTGGTTCACTTGTAGATGCAAAACTGCTCCCTGTGTTTTTGTAGAAGCAGAATAGTCTACCCCTAGTAGTGTAATCCTTTGTATTATTTCTGGTCAAATCCAAATTTGATCAGAATGTGTAAGTGAAGGTTTTGCTAAACAGTCATAAATAAAAGACCATTCTTGAATGAAAAGTGTGTAATAATTTTCAAGGTTGTCAAAATCAGTATTTTAATAATAAAAGTCTTAAAATGCAAATTGCCCATTTTAAACTAACCCTCACTATACTAGTAAATGAAAATCAAAGAAAATTAAAAATAAAAATAAAAACCAAGAGTAATAACCTTGGCAGCAGTACCCATTTACCAGCCAGAAGATCCGCAAGGCACCCCTTTCTGCCACCTAAAGTCCTCTTTCCTCAAGAGTCCCCTCATCCTTTGTCAGATCTGCTTGGCTCCTCTCTCCTTGTCAGTACCATTTGGCTCTTCAGTGTAATTTGAGTTGGGCCACACAGGTCTATCTTCAAAGAAACACATGGATGAGGGAGGAAAAAAAAAAGAAACCTATTTTTACATAGGGATAACTCGGTTCTGGACTCTAAGATTAAAGGAAAGATTACTTGCTAGCTCCAACTTTTACACACTTAGTGACTTTCTGGTTTGACCTCCAATGTGTTCCTAAATTTCAGTTTTTCCTCCAACAGCTTCAAAAGTAGATCTTCTGGTTTAAAATGATAATGATTACTTTCATGTTGTTTTCTTGTTCCTTTCCTGCCTGCTCCTGTCGTCTTAAGAATAGCATTTTTCCCCCATCCCAGTCCACGCTTGGTTTTCCAAATACTTTTATTTAATTTTCTAGGGAGATCTGTCTTTTTCTCAGAAATATTTTGGTTCAAAAGAAAGAGTGATGGTGCTAAAAGGCTATAATTTAGCATCTAGCATAATATTGACAAAGAGAATGCTTTTCCCTAGTAGGAAAATATTATCCTCTGAAGGACAGTAGGACTATAAATTATGCCTTTTTTCATATGATATGTGCAGTCAGAATTATTTCCTGATGCTCTTTTGAACTATTTTTACAGTCCCAGTGGGTCTTTGTTATCTTGCTTGGAGCAGGTTAAAACATACCTGCTTACTGACGGAACATGCAAGTGTGGCTTGGAATGTCCTCTTATTCTTCCCAAGGTAACCATTTCACAACAGTTCTATCAGCAGTTTTCTCTTTTCTAGGTGATTCGTATATTAGCTTTTCTCATTTGGCATTTCGTTTTTATATTACTTCTCCAATGACATATGCATTTTAAAGTCTATCTAATTAGGTATCTTTTGCATGCATTTTGGAATGCTTAATGACTGTGGAAAGTGGTTCAAATCCCAGAGTCATTTTCAAAGGTGACAAACCTATATTCGTATTAAATACTTTATGAAAGCCATTTTTGCACATTTTATTAGAGCTCTACCTATGTTCACCATTTAATAGTGCAGTAGTTTTTCCCTTCCTGTAACTGCTCAATCTGCAATGTTATTTTTAGCACTGGTGTTGATAAATCTGCCACCAGTGCTTCTAAAATGATGAAGCTGAACTGAACCTTCCTACTCAAAATGTGAAACGGTTTTACTCCTTTGCAAGGTAGAAAGTAAAAACTGTTTAAAATGATAAAATATTATTTATTATGGAAGCAGGTTCTTGTTCTCTGAGTATCTATTATAGTGCTAATTTTAGAAATAAAATTAACAGACACCTTTTTTCTTCTTATTTGTGTCACCTTCACCTCATTCCAAAAAAGAAAAAAGCATTTGAAACATCTCATAAATATATACACAATAAGATTATTTTAATAGAAGAGTAGATTTTTAATAGGTGAAAAGGTAATATTAATATAGTAATAAAATAAAGCCAAAGGAAAAGTTAGCACATAGAAGTGTCAGCTTTTGGATTTTTAAACTGAACTTCATCTATTTTTGTACTGTTATAACAGCAGGAAACATAGCATCAGGGAACGTAGATAATATACCTTTGCATATATTTATCTTGGCTATCGTGGAATTAGGATAATTTTCATTATTTACTGTGCCACTAAAAGCCGGAGTACTATTAAGTTACATAAAGTTGCTTTTCTTAAATAACTTGAGAAAGTTTTATTCATATTGATGGCCTAATCTATGTAAAGAAATGTTTTAACAAAGCAACTTTTTATGTTATGCTTTTACGACATGCTCTAAACTGAGGCCATTCTTTTTCCAGGTGTTTAATTTTGATCCGGGAGCTGCTGTGAAGCAGAGAACTGCAGAAGATGTTAAAGCCGATGAAGATGTCACAAAGCTATGCATCCATAAAAGGAAAATCATCGCAGTGGCCACACTTCATAAAAGCATGGAAGCCCCACATCCTTCTCTGGTGCTTACCAGTCCCGGAGGAGGAACAAGTATGTAACCTGGGGGAGGGTTTAGGAATCCCACCCCACCCCTCCTCTCCTCGCGGAGTCATGGGAGATCACTTTGCCAAGCATTTTCCAAGTCCACTTTTCAAACAGGCACAATGCTTTTAAAGTTATGAGTGTCGTATCATTTTATTACAAGTAGCACACTCATTCTGAAAAATCCCATGAAGTTGTTTCCCAAAATGTCCTATCCAAATCACCTCGTTAAACAATTAGAGTCTGATTAGCACATGCACATATTATGGGGGTATGGAGCTGGGCTAACAGAAGAGAAAGTGATACAGATTTTTAGGAATCAGAGGTAGCCTTTTTCTTAAGGTTGTACTTGAAGAATGTGTGGTATCAAATCCTCAAATGCAACTAATAATATTTTTAAGAACTAGCAGTGTTATTTTTTTCTGTCATTTTATAGCTATTTATTGAGCACCTACTAGTAGATCTTACCTTTTTAGGAACTTTTTATACCACCCCCAACACACCTGTATGCATGAATGCATGCTTTCATATTTTTTTAAAATTTCAAAATGCAGAAAAATTGCATGAACAGTTTATTGAATACCACATACCCTTCATCTAGATTCACCAATTAACAATTTTGTTTTAGAAATTACCATGAAAATTGACCCCTAAATAGTTCAACACACACAGACATTCTCCTCACAAACCAAAATCTAATTGTCACATTTAGGAACTTTAACACTGATATAATGTTATGATACAATATTATCTAATATGTAGTCTGTATTCAAATTCCTTCTGTTGTCCTAATAATTTCTTGTAGTTATTTTTAAACCAAGTTTTCTTTTTTAATCCAGGATGCAATCAAAGATTGTGCACTGCAATTAGTTGTTCCATTTCTTTACTCTGCATCAGTTCCCCATCTTTCGTTCTTTCATGGCACTGCCATTGTTGAAGAGTCCAGGTCAATGTTAATAGGACGTTCCTCAATTTGGATTTGCTTGATTGTTTCCTCATTTATATTCAAGTTAAAAATTTTTTGCTAGGAATACTGCACAGGTGATGTTCTGTCCTCCTCAAGAGGCACATAATGTCAATTTATCCCATATTGATGACATTAAGTTTGATTGCTTGGGTATAGTTATATCCATCTGATCACTCCATTGTTAAGGTACTTTTCACCTTTAAGATTAATATGTAATCTGTGGAATTATGATTTGAGACTGGGGAACTTCTTTTTGTAATGGCTAGTATATAAACTCCCTCCAAAATATTACAATCTACTTAGCACTTGAATAGTAATTCAGAATAAAATGTGACTAAGTGCCAAAGTGTTTGCTTATGAAGGCTAAGTGATGTTCTGCAGAGCTCTAATACAGCTGATGAGTGGCCCCTGTAGTGATCAGAGAAGGCTTTACAGCAGAACTCAGATTTGAACCAACCTGGAAAGTTTCAGGATTTAGAAATATGAGGGAAATAAGAAAATTCTTGTCCAGAATGAGTAAATCGATAATGTGGAAACTAATCTGACTTGAGGGGAAGATTAAGCCTGCGTAGGTAAGTTGGGGTCAAATTATGGACTTACAAAGAGGAGCAGTTGTGACATCAGACAGGTAAAGATTGACACTCAGCACTCATGTGAGGAGAGCAGGGAGATAAGTTAGCAGCTATGACCAGAGAGCTCCTTCCCAATAACCTCTAACCTTTACGCTTGAACAGGAATGATCAGAAAAATATTGCTCCACTGAGGTATGTAAGAAAAAACAGTCTTTTAAGGGATTTTTTTTTCTTTTGATGAGCTACATTTTTTTTAATTAAAAACAAATATTGCCACAGTTTAAAGACATTTAATAGTAATAAATTATTTAACATTTACCGATATCTTGCCACCTCAACGTAGCTATGGTTTCACTTTTGTATATGCTCATATCTGCTGCTGTCTCATATCAAACAGTTTTACCTCTTTTTACATTCTGCCTTGTTGCCTTTTTAATGACCACAACAGAGTCTTGATCTGGTTCTCAACTTTTCATATCTTAACAAGTTTCATTATTAAAAAATAAAGATAAATATTTAACTGGAACTGGTTTAAGAGGCATATCTCCATCCACTCTTACAATGGTATACTTTATTGGATTAATTGCCTCTTTTACTAGCTTCAGACATAACATTTATATCAACTTCCTAATTTTATGAAATTGATATCTATCTTAACATTTAATTATTTAAAGCTCAACCTTAAATGTTAAGAAGACTCATATAGTAATTTTCACCTCCAACATACATAAACATACATTTACTTTCTGCTTATTCTTTTGAAAGGTCTACATGAAAGCCCTTGATGGGTACCTAGCATTTATATTTGCCAGCTCTTCTAATACTTCAGTTCCTACGTGTAACATAACAGCGGCATGACTTTTATTTGTTTATTTAGTATTCCTGTTATTTTAAAGATGGTAACTAGGTTTCCCCAGGTATGGAAGAAATCCTTTTTAAAACACAGCTATTTTCTAAATTCTGTTGTATGTTTTTTTCTGTCTGTTGTACATTTAAAAATGCCAATGTCTACATTTTTAATCACTTAACTATAAATAATTATAGAAATACCCAGGAAAAGACATAAGTCTAGAGTTTTGTTCCCGAAGAGAACACAGTCAATCCTGTAATAAAGCTAATACAGGTACCTGTGTTCCTACCATGAGCCATGCCTAGTACCCCAACTACTTTTCATATATTATTTTTATTGCAAACTTTGAAAATCTCTTTTTAACAAGAAAATAAGTTCAGTTGAGTTTATCTGCTACAATTCTCTTATATCATTGGTTCTCAACTTTTCATATATTCAGAAATTACTCTATCCAGAATCTTCACCATGCTAGAAACAGAAAGCCCACATTTCCAAAGAAAAATATATGTTCGCTGCATTCTCTTACTTTTTGAATGCACCCTACCTGGATTTCATTTTTTAAGACAAAGTACTGTCTTAAAAAAAACATTATCTGATTTTATCTGTGTACTGCCTCGCAGGTAGGAGAAGTATATTTATCTTAGATGTGCAGGTATCCATGTAAGTAGATGTACTTCTGATTGCAAATGAATCCAGGTGTACTTGCCAATATGTTGTAAGTCCCAGAATGGGGATGGCCAGCATATAGTATGAATGAAGCCACTCTAACCCCTGTGCCTGTAGTAGACTCAGTGGCATTTTCTACAGAGCCCAGCAAGGCTCAGCATCCTTTCCATCATAGCCCTCTAATCAGCCTGTTGATGGGACCAGTTGATGGGACTTGGCCTAGGAAATTTTATTTTATTTACTATCCCTGTTTTACAAGGTACAACTTTATAAAATAGTGAAACATCCTTAGGGGGCTAAAAAACTTGAACCTAGAATTCTAACAAGATAAAGTGAAAGCTCTGTCCAGTGGGCCAGCTTGCTTTTGTTGCCTGCATTCTGTTGATCTCCAAAGGGGCTGAAGGGACTCCAAAGGCCAGTGAGGGAGAGATGCACTCTGTAGGAAGAGGAATGGCAATTAGAACCCAGTACTAAAGATTTGGCAGTCTAAATGTTGCATAGGAATTCTATCCTAATAAAAGAATTGCAGCCTTTTACCTGAGTTGACTGGCTAAAGTTGTTTTTACAGTAATGACTGGTTAACGTCAAAGAAACTGCAGTGTTAGAGACTTGATTGGAAATTAGGTGTGATTGCAGTATCACTGCATTTACCATTGTCATCACTCCCATTATAAAAGATTCTGAACTCCATTCACTTAATTCACAAAAATTAAGACTCTTTTACAGTGAAAATGTTGGGATACAGAAGCATTTCTATAGCTGTCCTGATGAGGTTTCAGTAAGATAACAGAAACATTTATAGGGCAACAGATTTTCTGGTAAAAATGGCAATTCATTTAAATCACCCAAGAAAATATGCCACACAGATAATAATTTTCTATTGTAATTGTGTTCCTAAAAATTTCAAATTCAACAAGATAGTAGCATCATCAATTTTATGTGGGCTGTCAATCTTGATTTTGCATATTCTAAATAGTATTAGAATGGCGAATGTCAGTATGAACTGATTCAGATTTTCATTCTTTCTCAACAGATAAGAGGCAAACAAGCATAATGAGCAGTTAATTGAGGACCTTTGACCAACTAAGGGAGAATAATGTGCACTTTTAAATCAAAATTTAATGTAGAGTGGAGAATTTCTAGTTGCATGGAGGCACGGCTTCTATTTGCAAAGTTCTATTTCCAGCTGCCCTTCCTTCCTCATTTCCTCCCTCCTTATCCCCCACCCCTAAATACAAAAGAACTGAGATGACTTAACAGATTTTTCTTTTTCTTTCACATCAGATGCAACTCCAGTAGTACCTTCACGGGCAGCAACTCCAAGATCTGTAAGAAATAAGTCTCATGAAGGAATTACAAATTCTGTAATGCCTGAATGTAAGCATCCTTTCAAGTTAATGATGGGATCATCAAATGCCATGGGAAGGCTCTATGTACAAGAACTGCCTGGAAGCCAGCAACAAGAACTCCACCCCGTCTACCCCCGGCAAAGATTGGGCAGCAGTGAACATGGACAGAAATCTCCATTCCGTGGCAGCCATGGAGGCCTGCCCAGCCCAGCGTCGTCAGGATCCCAGATTTATGGAGATGGCTCAATCTCTCCAAGGACTGACCCACTTGGAAGCCCTGATGTTTTCACAAGAAATAATCCTGGTTTTCATGGAGCTCCCAATTCCAGTCCTATTCACCTGAATAGGACTCCTCTCTCTCCACCTTCAGTAATGCTACACGGTTCTCCTGTACAGTCATCCTGTGCAATGGCTGGAAGGACTAATATACCTCTTTCCCCAACCTTGACTACAAAGAGTCCAGTAATGAAAAAACCAATGTGTAATTTTTCAAATAATATGGAAATACCACGAGCAATGTTCCACCACAAACTACCCCACGGCCCACCTCCCCCTCCTCCACCTTCTTGTGCTCTTCAGAAAAAGCCATTAACATCTGAGAAAGATCCACTTGGCATTCTTGACCCTATTCCTAGTAAACCGGCGAATCAGAACCCTGTTATCATTAATCCAACTAGTTTCCATTCAAATGTCCACTCTCAGGTACCTGTGATGAATGTAAGCATGCCTCCTGCTGTTGTTCCTTTGCCAAGTAATCTCCCTTTGCCAACCGTAAAACCTGGTCACATGAATCATGGGAGTCATGTTCAAAGAGTTCAGCATTCAGCTTCAACCTCCCTGTCCCCTTCTCCAGTGACATCCCCAGTGCACATGATGGGGGCTGGAATCGGAAGGATTGAGGCTTCGCCCCAAAGATCACGCTCATCTTCCACATCATCAGATCATGGAAATTTCATGATGCCACCTATAGGACCCCAAGCGGCTTGCAGTGGTATTAAGGTTCCACCCAGGTCACCGAGGTCAACAATAGGGTCCCCACGGCCATCAATGCCATCAAGCCCTTCCACCAAGTCCGATGGACATCATCAGTACAAGGATATCCCTAACCCATTAATTGCTGGAATGAGTAATGTACTAACTACCCCAAGCAGTGCCGCCTTTCCTGCTGCATCTGCCGGAAGTGGTTCTGTAAAGAGTCAGCCTGGTTTGCTGGGAATGCCTTTAAATCAGATCTTGAACCAGCACAATGCTGCCTCCTTTCCAGCAAGTAGTTTACTCTCAGCAGCAGCCAAAGCACAGCTAGCAAATCAAAACAAACTTGCTAGTAACAACAGTAGCAGCAGTAGCAATTCCGGAGCTGTTGCTGGCAGTGGCAACACTGAAGGACATAGCACTTTAAACACCATGTTCCCTCCTACTGCCAACATGCTTCTCCCAACAGGTGAAGGGCAAAGTGGTCGAGCAGCGCTAAGAGATAAGCTGATGTCTCAGCAAAAAGACTCACTGCGGAAAAGAAAACAGCCTCCTACCACAGTTCTGAGTTTGCTCAGACAGTCTCAAATGGATAGTTCTTCAGTTCCCAAACCTGGACCCGACTTGCTGAGGAAGCAAAGTCAGGGTTCTTTCCCCATCAGTTCAATGTCTCAGTTACTACAGTCTATGAGTTGTCAAAGCTCTCACTTGAGTAGCAATAGTACCCCGGGTTGTGGGGCCTCCAATACTGCTTTGCCTTGCTCTGCTAACCAGCTGCATTTTACAGACCCCAGTGTGAACTCCAGTGTTCTTCAGAATTCACTGACACAGAACATCCCTGTACGAGGGGAAGCCGTGCACTGCCACAACGCAAACACTAACTTTGTTCACAGTCACAATTCAGTCCCCAACCACCATCTTGCAGGTTTGATCAATCAGATTCAGGCTAGCGGGAACTGTGGGACGCTCAGTCAGTCGGGCATGGCTTTAGGAAACTCATTACATCCCAATCCACCTCAGTCAAGAATTTCAGCGTCCTCCACTCCAGTGATACCAAACAGCATTGTTAGCAGCTATAATCAAACAAGTTCTGAAGCAGGTATGGTTTTCTTAGAAAAAAGTACCCAGAGGTACTAAACTTTTCTACATTTTTTAAAGTTTGTACCAAAATATTTATTATGATAAGCAATGATCCTCTTTCCCCATTGTGAAATTCTCATCGTTTCTTTAGTATTTATAATGTTATTTACAGAATGCTAGGGATTTGTCTACTAGGGAAAAACAACAGCCATGGGGATTCCATTTGTTTCCGTTATTTGTTGTCAATCTGTGTCATTTCGAATATCATTCAACTTTCAGTTGGTCGTGTAACCACTGGACTCTTAACTACAGAAGCCATAGAAGGCAGGGCATGCTGGCTTATGAGCCAGGTTCTTGTCTCTTGCAATATAAAATCTGTGTCCCCTAGCTTTTGTTTGTATTCAGGTAAATGAAGCTCATCTTGGAAAACCCAAAAAGGCAAAGATAAACGGATGTTCTGTTCTTGCTGCTGACCAGAAATAGGTGAATGGATAGGAAGAGGTAACCAGAAGTTGTATGAAGTAGAAAGCTGTCTTCTAATGTGTTTTCTTATCCTAGTTTGCTATCATTTATTATTATTTGTTTGAGAAAATTAAAAAATGGATATTGACTACTCCCTTTTTAAAAAGGGTAATAATTTAAGTTTTCTAATAAAAAAAAGGCTTGAAAACCTGATTTCCAGAATTTTTGATCTTGATATTGTTTTACAGTTTTCTTGTAGAACTAAGCCATTATTTTTAGCATTGACATTTAGGTTTTGAACCCAAATTTATTGTATCTTTTCATCCACTATTAATGGAGACAAGTCTATTTAAAAGCAGACACATTAGAAAGAACTGCATTTTGTGCAATAGATTCCTCAGAAATTATTATTTTAAAAAATGTAAAGAGGGAACTTCATCAAGACATCAGAAAACTTGGCCATGAAAACATTAGAAAGAATACCCAAAAACACAGCATTAATGATTTGGGAGATTTGTGGGAAATGCCAGGGAGAAAATAAAAGGTGGTTGTTGAGACAAAATTCAAATATGAAAATAGTGGGCTTTAAAAACCAGAGTGCTTCTGAAAATGAGAAGACTGCTGAGGCGTCTCATAATAAGCTGCTGTACAGGCATGTGTAGACTGTATCGTACGGCCTTGCTGGGACAGCACTGTGACCTACATCTTTGTTACTGATGGTTAGATCAAGTGTTTCTTCCCAGTGTCACTACCTACACCTGCCATCCTCCACAACTCATGTTCGTGTTGTCTTGTTGTCAGTATTTAATGCAGAACTATTCATTGGCCTCTTGTGTTAAAAAGAATATGAGGTGGAGAAGATAATTGAAATCATTAGTGCCTTCTTGATAGTCTTAGTCTAAGGAATTTCATGAAACTATGTTTTGTGTTTAACAGGATACTTATTACAAATGGGCTTCTAGCTTTTCAATGACTCATATTCCTTTTTAGATAATTCCACACAAATGAAAATTTAATCTTGTGCACTTATCAGATTAAAGTTATGTGAAATAAGAAACTATTTTAAATATTTATTAAGCATACTTTCAATCATTTATATGAGAATTGTTAGTTTTGTTGTATTATATCTTCAAATTTTGATACCCCTTACCTCAACTTACTTTGTTTCAGGTCTCAGTTCATATTGAAAAGTGTATGTATTTTATTAATTATGTATTTAAGTTTATATGTAAAGACAAACATTTATTTATATTCTTGTTTCATCTGGATGTCAATTGTAGACTTATTTTATATAGTCTTAAACATGTATTTTCTTGTTCCTCGCATCTGTGTAAAACATTGGATCCGGATTCCCAGTGTTGGGAGTATCAAAACACACAAGTTTAAAATTAATTAATGTAAGAAAAGTGCTGGCATATAAATAGCTAAAAGGGGTAAGAATAAATGTCTAGTAATGATATGGATGTGACCAGTCATATGTAAGCTAACAGAGAGCATGTGCTTGATGAAAACTTAGGTCAGTAAGAATCTTTAAAATATCAAACTTAATAAAATTAAATACTAATTAATATACATAGATTGAATATGCAGCTGGTTATGAAAATGAGTAGATTTACTAATTAATATAACTATTTTGATGAGCTGAACATCGAAGAGGTCTCTAATGCCATTTTTCTTTTTGATATGTAGTGAACTGTGTCACTGAATGTTCTGTCACTGTAATTGCTTACACTAAATATTTATTTACACTGACTTTGTTCATCCACCCAATAAGCACCCAGGCTGGGCATTCATTCATAGTCAGACAGCAGATGACGGTCACAATTATCTCTGTAAGTTTTGCTGGATATTCCTAACATACTAGTTAGATATTAGGTGAAAACACTTTATTCTTAAAATGTTACTTATAGCTATTATTAAGTACCTATTAATGTACCAGGTGATTTACCTAGATTATTTCTAACATATACAGCTTTCCAAAGCATAAGGCATCATTGTCCCCATTTTCCAGATGAGTAAATTGAGTGTCAGAGAACTTAACTGTCCAAGATCATATATAACTGAAATCAAATTTGAACTCGGGTTCATCTAATTCTAAAATTTGTTTTCTTTTCAGCTGCATAAGTTCTTCAACTGAAACATTTAGTGGTTAAAAAAACTCTTTTCACTTTCAACATCTTTTTTTTTTAATTAAATCTTTATTGTTCAGATTATTACATTTGTTCCTCATAACAACATCTTAAAAAAATACCCAACAGAAAATGAATTGAAGCATGTTACAAGCCACGTTTTTAAACTTGTGACAACAGTCGGTTAGTTTTGCCTTCTCTCTGTGGACTCAAATATTATAGTATACAACAATTAGAATGTTTGTGTCAATGCTGGTGAATTGTGAAAAATATCAAGAGAACTACCCTTCATTTGCTAATCTAATTTGGTGACCTTTATTTTAATGAATTGGTATCATCTGACTCAGATAAGAATGGGTTTCCTAGTGGATAACATGTCATTAGACTTTTAAAGGAGGCGACTATGCATTTACTAGTCTTGTCATTCGCAGTGTGATACACAGTGAGGGTAAGAGACTAAGGTAACACAGGCCAGCTCTGCTCCACGGTAACGGAGCCTGGACAGAGCTCAGGTGGCCTCCTATGCAATCCAGAGCCCTTTATCCACTTTCTGAAGCAACAGCTCAAAAATGTTACATTAAGACATCTATTAAGACAAAAAATCACTTGCTCTCAAAATGCTTTATTCTATTGGTAATTTATTTTCTAAATCTTCATTTAAAGAGTTTTTCTATTACAAACAACCCAGGTACAGGTTTTTATTTTTTAATTTTTTTGGCCTGAAAGTGAATTCTATGGGACACACTCAAGTATGGGAATTGGAGGCAAAGATAATTTTTTTAAAAAATCAGATAAAAGATATGAAATGCTTAGAAAACATTTTGTGAAACTTAGATATCAAGGCTTTATTGGTTCTATTTGGAGTTTTGAAATTGCCTTTCCACTAAAGCTCTCTAAACATTTGCATTGTAAAGTTTACAGGTTTCTCTTAGCGTTTTGGATATCAGATTTTAAGTAAGGTCTAATATTTCCACGTGACAGACCAAGAAACTGACCAGTAGGAGGTGGCAAAGCAAAGTTGTGAATCTGACCACCAACTCCCAAAGTTCCTGATCTCAGTGCAAACACTCAAACTGCCGAAGGCAGGCTGTTCAGAGAGCCCTCACCCATGTACTTTGAAAGTAACTTTCAATGTATGAAGAGAGACAGGTTTCAGCATGTTTTGTGGGGGTTTGGTTTAGAGAAGAATCCAAAATCAAGTGCCCTTGACCCAGATTTATTTTCTCCGGGCCTCTGCCTCTGCCTGCCTGCTGACCTCAGAACAGAAGCACACATGCCAGGAACCCGGGCCTCTGCAGGGACTTAGCTCCGTCAGTGCCCAGCCACCAGGGCCTCTGTAAGGACTTAGCTCCGTCAGTGCCCAGCCACCAGGGCTCTGCAAGGACTTAGCTCCATCAGTGCCCAGCCACCAGGGCCTCTGTGGGGACTTAGCTCCGTCAGTGCCCAGCCACCAGGGCCTCTGTTGGGACTTAGCTCCATCAGTGCCCAGCCACCAGGGCCTCTGTGGGGACTTAGCTCCGTCAGTGCCCAGCCACCAGGGCCTCTGTGGGGACTTAGCTCCATCAGTGCCCAGCCACCAGGGCCTCTGTGGGGACTTAGCTCCGTCAGTGCCCAGCCACCAGGGCTCTGCAAGGACTTAGCTCCATCAGTGCCCAGCCACCAGGGCCTCTGAGGGGACTTAGCTCCGTCAGTGCCCAGCCACCAGGGCCTCTGTGGGGACTTAGCTCCATCAGTGCCCAGCCACCAGGGCCTCTGTGGGGACTTAGCTCCGTCAGTGCCCAGCCACCAGGGCCTCTGTGGGGACTTAGCTCCATCAGTGCCCAGCCACCAGGGCCTCTGTGGGGACTTAGCTCCGTCAGTGCCCAGCCACCAGGGCTCTGCAAGGACTTAGCTCCATCAGTGCCCAGCCACCAGGGCCTCTGTGGGGACTTAGCTCCGTCAGTGCCCAGCCACCAGGGCCTCTGTGGGGACTTAGCTCCATCAGTGCCCAGCCACCAGGGCCTCTGTGGGGACTTAGCTCCGTCAGTGCCCAGCCACCAGGGCCTCTGTGGGGACTTAGCTCCATCAGTGCCCAGCCACCAGGGCCTCTGAGGGGACTTAGCTCCAACAGTGCCCAGCCACCAGGGCCTCTGCAAGGACTTAGCTCCGGCAGTGCCCAGCCACCAGGGCCTCTGTGGGGACTTAGCTCCATCAGTGCCCAGCCACCAGGGCCTCTGGGGGACTTAGCTCCATCAGTGCCCAGCCACCAGGGCCTCTGCGGGGACTTCGCTCCGGCAGTGCCCAGCCACCAGGGCCTCTGTGGGGACTTAGCTCCATCAGTGCCCAGCCACCAGGGCCTCTGCAAGGACTTAGCTCCGGCAGTGCCCAGCCACCAGGGCCTCTGTGGGGACTTAGCTCCGGCAGTGCCCAGCCACCAGGGCCTCTGTGGGGACTTAGCTCCGGCAGTGCCCAGCCACCAGGGCCTCTGCGGGGACTTGGTCCCTCAGTGCCCACATTACAGCCAACACATCCTTTCCGTGGCCCTGTGGGTTTTTTTTTCCAGTTTTCAAAGAAACAAAAAGATTTAGACTATTCTGCTAACTTAACTGAACCTTGCTTTACTCCAATATGATAAGGTCATTAAATACAACTTTTTTACTTTAAAATGCTTTTTATGTTCTCTTATTTTTCCCCTAAGACAATCATGAAATCAACTCATCTAAACACATGAAAATAAATTCTCTGAATGCTCAGAGTATGAGTTTGTACCGGAAGAGAAAATAACTGAAACATTTATTTGCCTTAACTCTTAAAGATATAAATTGACTATGAGAATAATACAAATAAACCTACAAATATATGTTCATGGATATTTATATATATTTTTTTAAACTCTGGAAAAGACATGTTTTATTTCAGCATAAAATGCATTTGATTAAAACTAGGTATAACCATTGATATGGTAGGTATAAGAAAATGCAATAGAGACCACAAAAGAACACTCTTGGTAAAAGACTGCAAAGTAATAAGCTTGTGTTTTTGTTGTTGTTGTTCTATATATTTATTTATTCTCAGAAGATGCCAGACAGAAAATAAAGGGAAATTGTCATTTCCTACATGTTACAGGTACAAAAAATTATGGGATAAAAATGCTCAAGGGTGATTATACTCTATGAGTTTATAGCTTTCAAGATATGGGAAGTTTGTGTAGAAATAATCTTCTAATCTTACATAGACTAATGTAGAGTGAAGAATGCCAGAGGCTCTCCTAAGGTCATGACTGAACATACAGTAGTTTCTATTGAAAGTATTTCCACCCAAAATTTTAAATGCCTAGATTTTATCATCATGCACAAGGCTTCTAGGTTAAAAGTTGCCCTCTTGTTTTTTAACCAAATACCAAAACTAAATTAAATTCTTGATTGTGTGATGATAATCTATGTCTATTCACCTGGTTAATTTTTTGCAAAATGAGCCATTTCTTCTTTGTTGGAAGATACTTCTACAACAGACAATGGCTTGCTGCTTAAGAAGGTTTCCTAAATATCAGGGCTACACCACTTGTTTTGCTTACATATTCCAAGCTTAATGTTTCCTTGTGTGCAAAAGAAGGAGCTTACACGTGTTTTGCTTTAGACATAGAGTCTGTGTCATCAAAGGAAATAACAGAACTCAGAGTGGGGTGAGATGTTTGCTGATCCAATTATCTATTCTGTACCTTTCAAGAAATAAATTGTCCCAGTGTGAAAATTGGGAGAATTTTATTCCATTGCAATACACTAAGCTCACTTATACATAAAGCCACTAGAAATTCTTCAGTCCAAGAGTGATGCCTAAGCTATTATTTACTAAAATCAAGTGGTCTGAAAAACAGTGAAGTAGCCTCTGAAAATACCCAAATTATAAGCAGTGATGCTAACTCTACAAAAATTTGACTCATTAAAAATAACGATCAAAAATGTTCCTATGGTGTCATAGAAATAGATATCATTTAGTACCATGTCTAAGTGGTACTAAATAAATCAAATCATTAAGTTCTTATCTTCCAGGAACTTATATCAGACAACATAAATGCCAGCCAAGCAAAGAGGAGAGTAAACATTATTTTCTAAGAATTATACTTCTTGCAAATGCAAATTAACAAGTCACCTTTTCACAGATTAAAAATGGAATTGGATGTCAGAATTCTGATGGAGTAGCTGAAATACTCCTGGGGTGGAGCTAGTCCAGGGAAGTTTGGAAGTCTATCCAAGACCCACAGGTACAAGTCTAAGAGAGTATTTATCACAGACACCCTGAGCGGGCTCCGGCGCTGCCCACATGACAGGGACACCCCTAGCACTGTAGGCAATGGATGTGCTTCCTGGAGCACTGCTCCATGGAGCATCCCCACAGAGTTGAGCAACTCCCAGGCCGGATCTGAATGCAGTGTTTTTCAAACTTGTTTTTTACTTCTTCCCACGGTAAAAAAAAAACTGATTTGCCTTACAATCCACCGAAGATATATCTTTAATGTATAACAAATAAAATTTTCCTGGAAAAAAAAAAACACACTTATTACATGTGATGCACTCTGATATATTCTTTTTTATCCTATTTTGTTGTATTTTCTTTTAAAAGTCATGATTCACTGAAATTATCACCCCCTAACAGAACTTGACCCAGCACTCAAACGTTAACAGAAGAAGTTTCCACAAAATAATACCCTAGTTATGCAGTGTGCTCTTTTCGATTTATTTATGGTTGGGGCATACTAAATTGATTTTGCAGCCCCAAATTGGCCTAAACACTGTCTCAAACTATTCATGGGGTAATAAACTCAGCAAATATTTATTGAGCACCTAGTGTGTGCTAAACACTATTTTAGCACTACACATAACATAGTATACAATGAAAGGCTACAAATTAACTGTATTAATCTAGAAACTCACCTCATTAAAATAAGGAAATAAAACTTCCAATTGGAATATTGATAATGCATTTCAAATGTCACTCTAGCATATTCATACACTAAAAATCCTACCAAGAAAGAGACTGACATTCTTCCTTCCCCCTCTTCTAAGTGCTTTTGTTTTGGGGTCCACCCCTCCCTTCTTTGTGGAGAACAAGTAGACACTAAATGGTTCTAACTTATGATGGTTCAACTTAAGATTTTTTGACTTTACAATGATGCAAAAGCAACACTCATTCAGTAGAAACTGTACTTGAAATTTTGACCTTTTCCTGGGCTAGCAATATGCAGTCTGGTGCTCTCTGATATGGAGCAGCTAGCAGCAGGGAACCCAGCTTTCAGGCATCCACAAGCGCACGAGGGTAAACAACCAGAACTCTACAGTGTACTGTGTTGCCAGTATATTTTTGTTACTGTACTCAATAAATTATGAGA
Organism: Myotis myotis; assembly: GCF_014108235.1. Taxonomy (NCBI): domain Eukaryota; kingdom Metazoa; phylum Chordata; class Mammalia; order Chiroptera; family Vespertilionidae; genus Myotis; species Myotis myotis. Next base: position 64,879,048 of record NW_023416390.1, on the reverse strand, counting down.
TACTCAACACTTATAAAATGGTCTTTGTGTGAGATAATTTTGCCCAACTATGAGCTAATGTAAGTATTCTGAGCACATTTAAGAAGGCTAGGCTAGGCAGTGATAATTCAGGAGGTTGTGAATTAAATGCATTTTGATCTATGATATTTTCAACTTCCCATGGGTTTTTTGGGATGTAACCCCATTGTAGGTCGAGGAACATCTGTAGTCCCTAGGACTTCCGGCCTACTTCTGCTAAAGGAATGCTAGGAATTTACATCAGAATCCAAACCACAAGTATAGAGTGATATATTTTTGTAAATACTTACTACTGTGACATTAGTAAGGCTTAGAAATATAACGTCTTGTTGGAAAATAGAGACTTCTCATAAGAGTTATTTTTAAATCAATCCTTTAAATATAGAGGAGAAAATTGTACTATTTCCATTGCACAGAAAGATGGATTATATTTATTGACTCACTAGGGCATGATATTTTCTCTCGTCTCTAGGAGCATTCATTTTTACTAGGGATTGCCATTGAAAGTATATAGTTGAAGTACATTTGCCAAATGATAAAGGCTAAATGGTGAAGGAGTTCCTTCTGTATGACTCATTTCTTGAATTTTATGGACAAAAATCAACAGATGGGCATATCAATTTAGAAAGTGTTTTCTAATATGAAGCACTATTTATTCAAAATTGGAGATTAAACTGGTATAATGACATTTTAAAAACAACTTATTGGTCTTTTTGGTGTGAGCTTAATTAATGCCCTATTTTGTACGCATACAAAGACATATACAATATTAATACTGAACACATTGCGGACAGATCATGAGAATTCTCACTTCATAGTACACAGTGTTTTACAAAGTATCATACTTTAAAAAGATATTAACTTGTAAGAACATGTAATAAATAACTTCAAAATGCAATGGGTATTTAATTTTAAAGCATGCCTTTAACATTCATGTAAAACGTTTTTTGTACTCGTTCAATAGAAACTTATCTGGCCACTGGGTAAAGCTAGCAATAAAACTACTGGTCCACAATGTGTTAAGATCCAGCCTTTAAAAAATTTAGCATAATGTGAACAATGACTTTTCTTAAAGAATATTGGTGATACAGAAGATAAATCTAAAGAGGTAGACAGTACCTTTGTTTTGAAAAGCATTTTAAATGAGGCAAATAAAACTCAAGAATGAAAATTAGTAATGGTAGGAAAATAGCTTTAAAATTTTCTTTGAAAAATTTTGCTGATGCTATTTCTGTGTACACACGGAGAGAGATAAACTATATATGTGTGCAAAGAGTACTATTTATATTTGGGAATCAACCCAACTGGGCAAGTCCTTTCCTCATTGTGCTAGACTCTCACCCTTTGGGGATCAAGGCACATGATCTCGCACCAGGAAGGTTTATTTGGGTAGCTTTATAAGTCTTCTCTCTTCTTCAGAAGCAACAAAGACAAAGAGAAAAACTATGCCAGTTCATGGTACTGCCAGCTGGTATGAAATAATCACTTTCTCCAATTAAAGGACTTCTCCGACATTTCTTCCAGGCTCCCAGCTGCCTTTTGATTATTTAACTGCTAAATGGTTAATGAATAGTTTGCTTTTTCAAAAACTCTCTAACTGTTCATTTCATTAGATTAAGCATGAAACATCTTGGCTGCAAACTAAGTAAAGGTGGACAGCCAGACGGGCAGGAAAGAAGGCAGGAAGAGAAAAGAAAAGAAAAAGACAAGGAACGGGGAAAAGGAAAGAAGAAAATCATTGTTTTCCCAAGTGCTTCAACAGACAAGGTTTTTATGCAGAACTGTGATGTCGGTTCACCAGAGAGTGCCTATTCAAGATTAAGTGGTTCAGAGAAAAGCACCCTCCAACTTATCTCCAGCTGTAAAAACCCAGGGTCCTCCGAATGAGCACAAGTGTTAATGAGTGACCTTAAGAACTGAGGACTTTGTGAGGAGTCTTCCTCTCTAAGGAGATTTTAACTCCTTAGACACCTGGGAGCCTTCTAAAGTAACTTGGCATCTTCCAGCCATCTCCTTTCCAGCGTCTCATCTCCTGGCATCGGGAGAGCCAGGTCATTACTTTCTCCACCAATGGGTGGTATGCTCTCCCTTTCTCCACATACACACATGCCACAGGCACACACCATTGAATGCAAATGATGTGACTTCTAGAAAATTAGTGCAAGTCTTCTGAACTTAACAGATTAGTTCAACCAAGAAACATTTTCTGAACGCCAACCATGTGTGAGACTGTGTTAGGTCTTGGAATGCAGAAGAAAATAAGAAGTGGTCCTTGCCTTTAATTGTTTAGAAAGGTTATTTCAAATGTCATTACCTCTTGTCGAAGGCAGCACGTTTAACTATGGGTGGCAGGGCCAGTGTGTCTGGGAAAGCAGCTTATAATATTTTCAGTCATATTTATCTGCTCGAAGATATATAAGAATCCATTACTCTCCATGCATTTTATTACCCCCTTGTCTTGTTTTTTTTTTAATTACTTTCCTTTTTCTTAGAAGCCCTTTCTCTCCTTTTCCACTCTCAAATCCCAGATCAAATATTACCACTTGCTTAGTTTTCCCTGACACCTTCAGTTTACAATTGCCTTCCTGTTATATGCCTATTATAGCTCTTAGCTATTACAGGTACACTAGCTATATGAAAAGAACATTAGTTCCTGGTTCGTAATAAGCTCTCAATAATGTGTCTTTGAAAGAAGAAAAAGAGAGACAGGGAGGTTTGTGTGCTCAAGACTGCTGAACCGAGTTCCTGCAGGAAAGGGCAGGGTGTTTTGTGGTGTTTATGTTTGGTTTTTGTTTCTGTATAATCATTTCTATCCTTTTGTTCAGAAGAGGTATGATACCTGTTTGTTGCACTGACTGGTTGAAAATTGGAGGAAAATGTTTTAAAAAATGGTCTTTGATCCACATATTACTCTTGAAAAGGTTGTTCTCTTCACCATCATCTTGTTTTGTAATGTGAAAATACACTCAGAGTAACTACATTTCTTTATTGTCATTTTTCAATAATATTTAGATGGAGACTTATAATGTCCCCCAAGGGCTACTTTCTTGAGTTTAATATATAAATGTTTCTCTTAGAAAACAAAGATTAAAAAGAATAACCTCTATGGAAATCCTTCTTCTACAAAGCCTTGTCACCTACATGCTGGAATATTTTGAAAATGTGCTCTGAATGGTGATCTGTACATTTAAATAAGTCATTATTATTTAGCAAATAGGGAGAAAGACCTCGGGTAGTGATTACCACTTAATAAGAGTTTTTATTCACTTGTTTAAAAAGATGGTTTCCAGATGCAAATAAAGCACAGTACCTATTTATAGAAATACCAGCAAGATTTAAGAGGCAATGAAATGTTTAAGATGTTGATTGTTTTATCACAAATCTGAATTAATATTTAAATAATTGTATGCCATATGCCTGTCTCAGCATTTGATATGCTCTGACCCCACTCTTTGTGAACATACTCATTATTTTATGATAATACTTTATAAATATTTATATATTTTTAAACAGGACATTTTAAAATCTTATTCTTTAAATGAAACACAGAGCTTTAAAAAAAAAAGCAGACATGACAGCTGGGAAAAAGTATAAAGTCGTGCTATAGAGACATTCTGTAAGGAGTGTTAGATATGCTGATGTGTTGGATATACTAACTGCTATTGCCACATCACCACTACTAACTACATATATGAATGCCAGTAGTAATGATGATGATAACTCCTTTTATTTGTATAGATTTTTACATATTACAAGCCTTTCATGTACCTATTTTTGATTCTCATAACAATCATGCCAATGATGGAATTTTTCCTAAGGACAAATTCAAAGATAAGAAAGTATCATATGCAATAAGATGTGCATCCCTGTGTTATACATAATAATGAAAAAAATCAAAATGCCAAAATGTATCAGAATGTTTTACATAATATGGTCAATCCATATGCTATATGGTTTAAAAATATTAATACAAAGTCTATATATCATAAGGGAAAAATTCTCGTGTTATTCTGTTAGGAGAAAACAGGAAGACTATAAAATCATATTTGTACTATTATTATAACTACGGAAACATTTCTACGTGTTTGAACGAGGCCTCCATGGTTACTTGGTCAAATGTAAAATGTCTTATGATGGCATAGTACAGCGGTAAAATTTTTGAATTATTTTAGGTTTCCAGTGTCAGTGGTATTGTTTAATATACTATATACATGTTTATGTTTTAATAGGAAATTAAATGCATATGCTTGTGATAATAAACATTTGCCAAATGTGTGTATCACATAAAACAATGTATCTCTTTAGGGGAAAACCTTTTATGAAAAAATGATTACAGGCTACTTTTCAGCAGATGTGAGTCTCACCCTCCTCACCCTGCCCCGTGTGCATCGGGATCTCCAGGGGGATTTGAAAAAATGCTACTGCTCAGGCTGGGTGTGCCCCAGAGATGGGTTTTCAACTGGCCTGGAATAGGGCCCAAGGCATTGCTTTTTATTTCTTTTCTTTTCAAGTTATCCAGGTAATTCTATTGTGCAGCTTGGATTGAAAACAATTAAGCGACCAAATTTTATATTTTTAAATATTAAATTTCCTGAATTTTCATCTCTTGCATAAGACTTTCAAGATTAAAAATGCTGTTTGGATGAAGACTTGTCTGACTTAAGGAATAATGAGTGCAAAGTACCTTTATGCTATCAGAATAGCAAAGATTTAAAAATAATGAAACACAATGTTGGTGAGAATGTGCGCTACTGTGCACTGTTTATAGAAATGGAAATTGAATGTATATTGATCAACTTTGCTGGAGGGCAGTTTGACAGGAAGTATTCAAAGCTTTAAATTTATGTAAACTCTTCTGTTCCTGGAATTCCACTTTCAAGACTTTATCTTTAGAAAGTAATTTAGTATATTGACAAAGATGAGTTAATGTTTTTAGTGCTGCTTACCATGTAAAGGATTGTAAACAATCAAAATATCACAACTGTATGTTGATTAAATTATGGTATGTCCATACATGATACTAGTAAAATAATTCTGTAGTTAAAAGAGTTAACATGGAAAGATATATTGATAAATGAAAAAGTTATAAGACAGCATGATTCCATTTTTGTTAAAATATGTAACATGTGTATGTGTGTGTGTGTGTGTGTGTATTTGTATAAATATATACAAATACTAGCACAGGTGGGTAAAGTCCAGAAAACTATACATTAAAATATTAAAATATTTATAAGTACTTTTTATTTTCTGTTTTATATGCTCATGCATATTCTACTTTGTTTTTTTTTTTTTTTTACTAAAAGCAAGTACTAGTATTACAAATAGAAGAACAAAAACTTTTTTTAAAGGAAAAATGGTTTTTAAAAATGAAGGCTTGTTGCTTTTATCTAACCCAAATGAATGAACTACTACAGAACGTCCTCCATATTCACTCTGTCCAGCTGTGAAAAACAAGCTATTTCTTAGTAACCTAAACTTCTCCAATAAATTGATTTTCAAAGTAGGTTAGGAAACGTGTGTCATTCAGATGGGATATCATCTCTGATCACAATTTTTCTGATTAAAATCAGTAAAGGGGACAGGTAATAAAATAGTTGAAATGGATCTCAATGTGTTTTCATGGGGTTGTCTTCCTTCACGTCCACAATTAATGCGTGGCGTTTTTGTTTTGTGTTGTCTTCCTTTTAGGCAGTTCAGGACCTTCATCCTCCATCGCCATCGCTGGCACCAGCCATCCTGCCATCACGAAGACAACATCTGTTCTCCAGGACGGCGTCATCGTCACCACCGCAGCTGGAAACCCACTGCAGAGTCAGCTGCCCATTGGGAGTGACTTTCCTTTTGTTGGCCAGGAGCACGCACTTCATTTTCCATCCAACAGCACTTCAAACAACCATCTTCCACACCCCTTGAACCCCAGCCTCCTCAGTTCTCTACCTATCTCTTTGCCAGTGAATCAACAGCATCTCCTAAACCAGAATCTATTAAATATCCTCCAGCCTTCAGCGGGAGAAGGCAAGTCTGAGATCAACCTCCACCCTTTAGGTTTTCTCAACCCGAATGTAAACGCTGCTTTAGCTTTTCTCTCCGGTGACATGGATGGGCAGGGATTGCAGCCTGTCCACTTTCAGCTCTTAGCGGCCCTGCTTCAGAACCAAGCCCACACAGCTGCCATGCTTCCCCTGCCATCTTTCAATCTGACCATCTCAGATCTTTTTCAACAGCAAAATACCCCTTTACCCTCCTTAACACAGATGACAGCCCCACCAGACCATTTGCCAAGCAATCAGTCAGAGAACAGCCGAGCTGAGACCCTTTTAACCAGCCCCCTGGGGAACCCTTTACCCAGCTTTGCAGGCAGTGACACTACTTTTAACCCCCTGTTCCTCCCAGCTGTCACTGGGGCCTCAGGATTAATGGCCTTGAATCCCCAGCTGTTGGGAGGTGTCCTGAACTCGGCATCGGCCAACACCGCTAATCATCCAGAGGTTTCCATAGCAACTTCCTCCCAGGCAACCACTACCACAACCACTACATCATCCGCAGTGGCAGCACTGACTGTCTCAACACTTGGTGGGACAGCAGTGGTGTCAATGGCAGAAACATTGCTGAATGTATCTAATAGTGCTGGGAACACAACTGGTCCAGCTAAACTCAACAGTAACTCTGTGGTGCCACAGCTACTTAACCCTCTACTGGGGACAGGTCTGCTTGGTAAGTTACATTTTTTCACAAATTTTTACAAAAGAAACGTTTTTCTAATTCTAATTTCTCATTTTTAAAGACTCCATTTTGTCACACTATTTTTAAAAATGTTTTTGTATGTCACAGCGTGCTTAAGGAACTAAATATAATAACATCCACACACCACCATAGTTATACAAACATGAAAATGACTTTTTTCTTCTCCCCTGTCCTAGCAATACTAAATATCGTTTTAATCTGCCTTCGCTTATCTTCTAATTCTGATGCCACCTAACGCTAACCTATCCATCATCCTCTTAAGCCAAGTAGTCTTATTTTTCAAATAATAAAGCACAGGTACATCTTAAAAATAACTTTTATTTGGATTTTAGTTGGTGTGGCATCACAGGGTTAGTATGAGCAGCTGCACCGTGGATGGAAACAGTCTCAGGAAGTGTTTTTCCAGGTGATCCCTCAATAAACAGAATTAAATACTTATCAAGCAAAATAAGAAACAAGGCATAAAAACATTCAAAGTTAAAATGTGTCCAAGTTCAAGGAAACAGCCCCAATAGCTATTGCTAGATTTCCTCCGACAGTATTATTCTTTAAAATTTTTGTGGCTTAAAAGCAAAATTCTTCATGTAAATTATAATGTCACAAAAATGTTAGATAATAATGTCAAGTATATTCAACTGATTGGTGCAGGTAACTATAATATAAAGTACAGAGATGGTTTCCATAAAGTCTGGAAGCATCAGCAAATATACTTGATATTGTCAAGGGCATGTCCAATGTATGCAAAAATATATATATGTTTCCAGATCTATGGACACCTTTATAGTACAGTTTAATTAGTTCTATTTGTCATTGAAATCGATGCAGTTAAGTAATCTAAAAAAGCATACTAGAGTTATATATTTCAAGTTACAGGACAATTCCTTTGACATCATCTTCAAAATAACTTCAGTGTAATTTCAAAACAAGTCTATTTTGAATTTTGAATATAAATTTAGTCATTAGCTAATCCTACCTGATTATATAATATTTATTTTTTAATGATTATGATAATGATTTCTTTTTGTATTGTTCACTTTCTTTACAATTTTAATTTTAGGTGACCAACCTTTCACTTAAAAACAAAATGCATATTTCCAGACAAAACTCAGTTTTATTTGGTGATAATTGGTGATGATTGTGACTTGAGAACTAAACTTTGTAAACAAAGCCTGACCAGATCCATTTATTTTAATCATCTGATCAAATTCTTATGATTGCTAAAATAGGTTAGGACTAATTTCTACCTTTAATTGTAGGTGCTTTAATAAAAATAGTTTCAAGGAATTTTTAACACTGATGCTCAGTGTAAGGACTGGCTAATGGATAGAGAAAGACTCATCTCTCATGACATAAAACCAAAAAAATAATTATGAAAGATAAAATTAAATAGTAAAATACTCTCTCCTTACCACTTAGTAAGACTTTGAGGAGAAAAAGAGAAAACAAAATTTATCATGTAAGTCTAGTTTTTAGTTTTTGTTTCAGGAATCGTTGGGTACAAGGATAGGCATAGGATTGCCAAAGAATCACATTGACTTACATTTTATGTTTTCCAAACCATAGGTGACATGTCCTCAATAAACAATACTTTGAATAATCATCAACTGACTCATCTACAGTCGCTGTTAAACAACAATCAGATGTTTCCTCCAAATCAGCAGCAGCAGCAGCAGATTCTTCAGGGGTACCCGAATCTCCAGGCATTCCAAGGACAGCCCACAATTCCCTGCCCAGCTAACAATAACCCCATGGCTTGTCTGTTTCAGAACTTTCAGGTACTCTCCTTCCCTGGGTTACTGTAGTAGAAACCAATGTCTAAGTTTTTTTAAAACACTTAATTTGGGCAAAGAGACAAAAGAAGGAAGTTACTAGTATATGCCCTTCCATCTCTACTAACTGTCATTTCTCTATAAAGAATATTGTTGAACAGTCTAGTCTATTATGTGAAGGTTATTTTATTTTGTCTGAAGCATCCCAGTGGTCCTTTTAGAGCCATTAGTAAAAACTGACCTTGGTACCCTCTTGCACCCTTTTGGGGGTTTAATCCCATTGCTCTCATGATTAAAATCCAAATCCTTAACATGCCTGCCTTGCCTGCCTCACTCTCAGCCCCACTCCCACTGCTCTCTTCCTGGCTTCAGCCACTTGGTCTTCTTCTTAGTTAGGTAAACTGAATAAATTCCTGATGGATTTAGGAGCTAGATGGAAAGAGTAACACCAAATAAGTATAAGATGAAAATATAGGATGTTTTTATAATTTTGGGATAAGAAAGGCTCTTTCAGAAAACACAAAACAAAGTAGTAAAAAGAAGTAAGAAAATTGAATACATAAACCTTTAAAATCTGTATGATTAAGTGTATTCTAAACAAAGTGAAAGACAAGTGATAACCTGGAAGAAAATAATAGCAAATATCTGATATCTGTAATATAAAAAGAGCTCCTACATATTAGAAAAATAAAGATAATTGATTAGAAAAATGAGCAATAAATATGAATAGTCAATTCACAGAAAATAAAAGATAAATTATTAAACATGAAAAGAATAATCAGTTATATAAATTACAACACTAATATGCCCATCAAATTGATGATGACTTGCTGACAGTGGTGTGGGATAATGATATATTGTTATATATCAGATATATTGTTGGTCTGATTATATGCTGATACAGTCCTTTTGGAGAGTAATTTTAGTTTATCAGGTTTTTAAATATACATGACCTTTGACCCAGAAATTTAACTTCTATGTGTCTATGTTAAAGAAGTCTTTGATGTGAACGAAATGTCACAATTCAGAATGTTCATTACAACTACTTAAACATCCATCAGTAGGGACATAGTTAAATTTATTATGGTAGATCCATCTATCTAGTAGTTTAAAAAATTAGCTAGACTTGCCTGGCTGGTATGGCTCAGTGGTTGAGCAGTGATCTATGAACCAGGAAGTCACAGTTCCGTTCCTAGTCAGGGCACATGCCCAGGTTGCAGGCTCAGTCCCCAGTGTGGAGCATGCAGGAGGCAGCTCATCAATGATTCTCTCTCATTATTGATGTTTCTATCTCTTTCTCCCTCTCTCTCCATCTTTGAAATCAATAAAAATATTTTTTTAAAAATTAGCTAGACTTATATAATCTGATATGTTAAGGTCCACAAGATTACAAGACTCCAATACTGAATTATTGCAGAAGAAAAGTAAAATACAGTACCATTTATATGAAAGGTGGAAAGAAGGAAGGAAGGAAAGAAGGAAGGAAGATTAGATATCCACCTACACACTTGAATGTATTGAAAATAGGTGTCTGCAAGAATGCTCTCCAGCACTGATTACTAGTACTTCTAAGAAAGGAAATTGGATTGCAGTAGGATGGCAAAGTACAGATTTAGGTGGGGCGTAATGATAAAGACAACTTTTGCCTTTTTGGACAATGTGAAAATACTCATATACATCTTACGTAATCAAATAATTTAGAAAGGAAGAGGAAGTGTTCAACCATGTCACCGAGAAAACAAGCAGATGAAGCTTGCAGAGAAGCCATTAGATTTAGCAGTGAGAGCATCACCAATAACTTGATGGAATGCAGTTTGGGTGGAGTAGTGGGAGCATGAGCCAGATTGTAATGGATGAAAGGATGAAAACGGTTAGGAATTAAAGAGTGTAGATGAAAAACTTTCAAAAACTGAACGATAAAGAGCATATAAAAAACAGGGTAGTGCCCCAAGGCAGGCATAGGTTGACTGCAAACTTTGTAATATGGAAGCCATGCACATAGTTGTACGCTAAAGGAAAGAAACCAAAAAGAAGATGGTAGTTACCAGAGGGAAAGGGTGATGGGGGGCGGGCAGGGGGACGGGGTAGAAGAGGATACAGGGGGGATAAATGACTTGGAGTGGTGAACACACAATACAATATACAGACGATGTATTTTAGAATTGTACATGTGAAATATAAATAATTTTATTAACCAGTAAATTTAATGTTTTTAATGTGGAAGAGATGGAACATAAAGAGGAGAAGGGATAATAGGTAAGGCAAGATCCCTGAGGAGGGGGTAGGATCCAAAGCACAAATGGAGAACTTGCTCTCAGGGAGCAGAAGGTGCCCCTCTGACCCTGGGAAGCAGGACATGATTTGGGACACAAAGTTGCACAGAAGTATTTGCCGCCAGAAGCCAGGGAGGAGCAGAGTATAAGAATTATGAGAATTCTTAACCTATGAACTCCATTTTCTGTGTTAAGTAAGGCCATCTACTAAGAATAATGCAAGAGACGGTACAGCAGCCAGCTTGTGGAAGTGGGTGAAGATCTGAATAGTGGTGAAGCATCACAGACTCAGCACCCTCCCTTGTAGATATGGATGAGGCTGGCAGTTGAATTGACTCAGGACTGGGATTTTATCTGGGAGGTGTAGACCAGGGGAGAGTGGCAGGAGAGTCAGTGATGTGCTGGTGCTCCCAGGTTCTGGTTTAGTGGGGAAGGATGGGAAGACCGGAAGGGAGTGATCAGGGGTGTGGGGGTGCCATCCCAAGTATCAAAGATCTGGAGCAGCAATTCTTAGATGGGGTTGGTGAAGTTAGAGTAACCTCAGAGACTTTTTTCAAACTGCACCCATCCTTCCTGTCCTGAGCATTAATAGTCTTCCCTGGTGTCATTCCCTCCCTTCACCTCTTCTCAACTCAGAAACACTTCTTTAGGGAGCCATTGTCACTGGTGTCCCTCAGCTGATGCCTGGTAAGGTTGAAAATTAGACTTTAAAATTTTAGTGTTATATTAGAAATATCTTGTTGTTAAGAAAGGAGTATGTGTTTTTTTGTTTTATCTTATATCGTATTTCACTTAGTTCAGTAGAAATCATTTTCAAAATCTGGTTCCCTTTGTAATTTGAGCAGTGTTGGTGACTGGCTTGCTTCTCTCTTTGAATCCCAAGTTGCAAAACCTGTAATGATACTAAATATTTGAAGTCATCACCTGAAAACATATTTTGTCCAACAGCCTCAACTTTATTTTTTTCTAGAGGATGTTTAGTAATAATGATTAAAAATAAATCTGTTGAATGGTTTTAACCAAAGAAACAGTACCCAAATATAATCAAGACATAAGCTTTCTATACGGAGTAACTTTTTATTTCATTTTTAAGTCATTTTCTTCCCCATTATGTTTGTTTGTCTTCTGGTAGATCTTAAAATTATGTCTTTCTCTTTGAGGTCTTTAAATTTATTTTTTTTCTCTCTCTCACTGCTTCCTGTCTATGTCTTTAAGGTGAGAATGCAGGAAGATGCAGCTCTCCTAAACAAAAGAACAAGCACTCAGCCGGGGCTCACTGCACTTCCTGAGAATCCGAACACTACACTTCCACCTTTCCAAGATACAGCTTGTGAGTTGCAACCGAGGATTGACCCATCTCTTGGCCAGCAGGTGAAGGACGGCCTCATTGTGGGTGGCCAAGGTGATGCCTCTGTAGATGCCATTTACAAGGCAGTTGTCGATGCTGCCAGCAAAGGAATGCAGGTTGTCATCACCACAGCAGTCAACAGTACAACTCAGATCAGTCCCATTCCAGCTCTGAGTGCCATGAGTGCCTTCACTGCTTCGATTGGTGACCCATTAAGTCTCCCCAGTGCTGTCAGTGCAGTCATTCATGGACGGAACATGGGCAATGTCGATCACGATGGTAGGCTGAGGAATGCAAGAGGGCCCCGGCTGCCCAGGAATCCGGACCATGGGAAAAACTCACACGAAGGAGATGGGTTTGAATATTTCAAGTCAGCAAGTTGCCACGCATCTAAAAAACAGTGGGATGGGGAGCAGAGCCCTGGAGGGGAGCGAAACAGGTGGAAGTGTGAGGAATTTTTAGATCATCCAGGCCATATTCACAGTAGTCCTGGTCACGAAAGGCCCAACAATGTCTCTACACTGCCATTTCTGCCTGGGGAACAGCACCCAATACTGTTACCACCAAGAAACTGTCAAGGGGATAAAATTCTGGAGGAAAATTTCAGGTATAATAACTACAAAAGAACTATGATGAGTTTCAAGGAGAGACTGGAGAACACTGTGGAAAGATGTGCACACATCAATGGGAACAGACCTCGACAGAGTCGTGGCTTTGGAGAGCTGCTGAGCACCACAAAGCAAGACCTGGTCCTAGGGGAGCAGTCTCCAAGCTCCTCAAATAGTTTGGAAAGTTCTCTGGTCAAAGACTACATCCATTACAATGGAGACTTTAATGCCAAAAGCATTAATGGGTGTGTGCCTAGCCCTTCAGACGCTAAAAGCATTAGTAGTGAAGATGACCTACGGAATCCAGACTCCCCCTCTTCAAACGAGTTGATACATTATAGGCCAAGGACGTTCAATGTTGGCGACTTGGTCTGGGGCCAAATCAAAGGACTGACTTCCTGGCCTGGAAAATTAGTAAGAGAAGACGACGTTCACAATTTATGTCAACAAAGCCCCGAGGAAGGGAAGGTATACCAATCTTTATCCATTGTCAAATACTAACCTTTATTCAGATATCAATTATTATTTGTTGTTATCATCACTTTGGATTCTTTGGATTTGAAATTAGGATTCTTCATGACTCATTAAGGTTTCGCAAACTTCTGGAGCATAAAGTGAAGAGGGGAAGGTTAGAGGCACCAAAATGTCCTATCGCCAAGGGGTGAGTTGTGAAGCATCTGTAGATTCCACCAAGGCTCAGAGTGGTTCCAACCCAGGAACCAGATAGCCAGAATTTAACTCTGCCTTTCTTGCCGGCATTTGTCTGATTCTTCATCCCATATGCAGAGGATGAGGCAAGTGGCAGTGAGTGGGGAACAGTCTGGTAGCCACTGGAGCCCAGGAGGGTGGCAGAGGGAAGAGTCCTGCCAGGCACCAGGAAGTGCCAGGGGGCAGCATCCCCTCCGTGTGCTTACATGTGACCCTTGGATCCTGGGAGAGGGTAAAATCAGTGTGGATTGCAGCCATTTCTGGTAGCAACAGGTAATATCTGAAGTCAGAATGGTGTCTCCTTTCAGGAAACGTCCTGGGCCTCTATAGCATATGGAAATGTTTAGCCGCGTAGTCTGGTTCTACTTAACACAATCTGATCATATAAATTAAAGGAAAAGTTCTCCGTGAAACTACCATTCAATTTAGAAGAAATTAGTAGGGGTCTTCTGGGCTTCCCCCACCCCTGCCCCACAGTTGGCGGAAGTGACTCAGTAGGCAAGAAATATGCAGAATGTATAAAGTAGATAGAAAAGTCTATATCCGACCAGGGGGAGATAATAATGTGTGTTTCTCACATATAGTGAAGAAACATAATTTTTCATCTCCTTGGGAAATAAAAATTACCCTTCCAGGTATAAGTATCATTCTGTTAAAGGGCATATTGTATGAAGCTTTGTCAACTCTGCGCAAACCTCCACTGGCACTTAGGTTTAATGGCAGGAAACCAAAGGCATTTTTGCTCGCACAATAAAAGGATTGTCTTTCTGCAAATGACCGGGAGGTCCTTAAACCCGTTGCTTATAATGCCTAGTATATACTTGTCAGGATACACTGTGGCCGTAATGTTCCTACGTTTGATAAGAAAATGAATCCCATGCTCCTAGTCACAAGACATTTTACTCTCTCATCTCTCCGAGACCAGACAAACAGTCTTTAGGTTGATAAACCTAAATATTTTTGACAGTTTATTCCAAAATAATTAGAAACAGCAAAATTGGGCTTTTTGGATATAAATGGAACTGCTGCAAATACAAGATGGAGACATTGAGCTGTTTTATAATGTCTGTGCACATGAAACCAAGTCTTTTTTAATGTGCTATTTTACAAAAGCTTAACTAAAGGAAAGAGTATGGCCTCCCTTTCCTGGAAACCTTCTTCCTGTCCTGAATGCCTTGTCTAAATATCTTCCGTGTCCCCTGGAGAATAAAGGCATGTGCTTTTAACACATTTCCCATTCAGCAATGCTCCTGATCTTCCGATTAGTCTGTGTCAGCAAACTCCTAAGATTGAGTTCCTTACTGATATTCAGGGAGATAGACTAAAAAAATAAAAAGTCGTTATCTAAGAGTCCAAGAAATATTTATTTTCCTTCATTTAAGTAAGCAACTGGTTTTCATTCACTATAAAATAATGTTTCAAAAATGCAGATTCTTCATTCTTATTGTAAGCAGTAGGAAAATCCTTAATAGGGAGAATACAATTGTTTCTGTAAATGCAAATATCCTTCCTCCCACAGGCTGACATTGTAACTTCGCATTCTCAAAATGTTGATTTCAAGATACACTACAAATATTTTTAGTAATTCAGAAAAATAACTTAAAGTAGACGTTTAGAGGTAAAAAACCGAAAATGTATGTAATGAAATATTAATAGCACATGAAATATTTAGCTATCATTAAAAAGCAAGGTATCACAGCCCTAAATGCTCTAGGGCACTTAACATTTTTAAAAACCTCGAGTCTTTTCAGGGCCTATGTCACTTTTTCACATAAAAAAAAAAAAAAACAACAAAGTACTACTTCACAAAGAATCTTTTTTCTCCTATAGTTCACAAAACAAAGGAAGGTCTTCCTCATACCTTATGTAATGATGCCCAGCTAGCCAAACAGTGTTCCCAATTTCTAAACACCAGAAAAGGCAGAATTTCAAACCCAGGTCTGTCTGACTTCAAGCCCAATGACCTTGGCCTGCTGCCTTCGAGACCCTGGTGCATCCAGAAAAGATTAAACTATGTTTAATATCTGTGTGAGACAAAGCACAATCTATTCTAAAAGATTCCCATTAAAACAACTTTTAAATTTGTACTCTTATTCAAGTGAACAAAGTATGAATGTTAGTTACATAGAGGCCCTTAGTCCTCCGTGGATAAAGTCTTGTACTTCTGCTTTTAAAAAGGGAAGCGGTGCATTAGGGCTTCCTCCATATACTGTGGCAACGCCTGATATTTTAATAATGTCGAAAGAGAAAGACAGAGGCTGACTCCATAGACAATTGGTTTATTATAGTAAGATCTTATTAATTCTACCTCACTAACACAGAAGGAACCTTCTTTCCTAGTGTTTATCTTTGTAGTATCTCGGAGAAAAGGGTTTGCTAGGGAACTTTCTTACACATTATCCTTTTAAACTTTTTTAGCCTCTCAGGTTTTCATACTATGTCCATGTCTACCAAAGTAAACTCATCCAAGACCCTGTCAGATCCCAGCAGATGAAATCTACGTTAATTCAAATTTTAGAATGGATTTATTATCTTATCTCCCCACCACCCCCACATCCCACAAACCTACCGTTTATTTATTTTTCTGTTGCAGTCTTTGTCCTGAACAGGACACTTCAGATTCTTTTTGGCAGTAGGCTAAATAGAAACAATAAATAATTGATTGACAGGACTGCAGGTTACTAGTTCAGAGCAAACCAGGCACCTCTGGTGTTTGCAGGTTGTATGAGTGGTCTCTGTACTGAGAGGTCGGTGCTGATCGGAGCACTGATGTCTTCGGGGGCCTGAGATCTCCAGCACCATGTTGTCCATAAGTTGATGCTTTAGCCAGCTATTTGTCACGATAGTAAGTGATCTTTTCAGTTTACTATTTTAGAAAGGCACTTTCAGTCTTTGGTGGAGTATGACATGTAGCAGAATTACGAATAAGCCATTAGAAATGTTCTGCAGTTTCTGAGATTACTTGCTAAGAGGTATGATTTCTAAACATCAGCACTGTATGAATACGGTCTACAGAGAACTAGAGAGAAAGCAAGGTGTGGCAGAAGGCATGGGCTTTGGGCATTTTGACGTGAGCTTCATCCCAGCTCTGCCAGTTACCAAGATGGTCCTGGGTAGGTATGTTAACCTCCCAGAGTTGCAGTCTTCGCACCTCTCGAGTGGGAATATTAATTCCTATTCAGGATGATGTTTTAAGAGTTAAAACATAAAAGAGGCTCAGCAAAAATGAACCTCCTCATCCATATTCTCTATGCACGACAACCCGATTAATTTGGTTCCCACCATTATAGAATTGTGGCCATTGGACCTTTGTTGGTGTTCATCTAGGCATTATCCATGAATGCAGGGTTTACTATCCATGAATACAGGATGAGGAAAAAAGGATTATAAGGAATGTAGTTAATGAGTGAAATAGTTTATAACTTTTTAATAAACCTCAGCACATCAGACATATTGGCATATCTGATTATAAATTAATATTAGCTGCTCATTTCAAGCAGGAGTTGACTTGGGAGCATTTCAAAGCTCTCTGTTTGTTGAGTGAACTTGAAAGTCCCCTTCTCAGATTTTCTAAAAAACATCAACTCAGACTATCTTCCTCTACCTTCCTTCAAACCCTTCCCCCGCTCAACATGACGTAGTAGATTTTTAACAGTCTGCAAAAGGTTGGACTGGATCGCCCCTTGAGTACTGTACCATAGTTCTAGCTATGGGACAGCACTGCAAGATCTTCAGTGCCTTATGGTGCCATTCAGGAAGTGGTATCGCCTTACTAATACTTTTTGTCCCTTTAATTAGCAGTTTGTAATGAAGCATGGTCTGGAAGATACTTACAATTTTTTTTTTAAAGAAATGCAAGTTTCTATAAACTCTGAACCTGTCCTAGTTTGGGGTTCAGTAGCCAAGAGTAAGACTTCGTTGCAGTGCTCAAGTACAAGGTCATGGCCAGCGAGGCACTGCCAGTTCTTGGCATTGGATCAGAGAATTCTTGGAAAGGATAAGGACTTCCATTGGGGCCACACCTACACTCCACAATGTGCAGACAGGGTAAGCCTGTACCACAGGTATCTTTATGTGCTCATTTCAGCACATTATTTAAACATAGGAAAAAATGCCCTGTTTTCTAAAACCAATTTTGGCATTCTCATCTTTGATCTTACAGTAGCTTGAAAGGGATGATGCCCTTTTTCTTTTTTAATGATTGAAAAATAAAATTCTTTTTTTTTCTAAGTAGATCATTTTTACTCTTTGAACATTGCCCCGTTGGTCTTCACATTTCATTGCTCTGGCATTCAATATGTATTTTGCCTCGAGCCCAATTTAGGAAAGGATTTCTTTCTAGATTGGCACCAACATGTTTCTTTCCAATGAAACATTTGTTGTTGTTTGACAAATAGGGACATCTCTTGATTACCCAGGAAAGTCCTCCATTTCGGGGCAGCACCACCTGGGTAAATGAAGACAGATCTGTAAATGCAGTGGGCGGGGTGCCCCTTCTCCAGACTCACACTTGGATTTTTTCCACACAGTTGTATTTGGCAAGTAGAGATAAGAAGAGTTCTTTATATAGTCGTTCAAAGCAGACAAAACACATCATTATTAAACTCATAGGAAAATTGATTTGGGACAGCACACTTCTGCACGTCCATACAGCATCACATGCACACGTTTGACAGTGTGGAGCAAAACCAGAGACGGCCTGCATCATATTCGGGGGATGTAGCACTTAAGGAATTGAGCCTGGGGACTGGTTTTGGGAGGTGTGCCGTCCTCTGATGTTTACACATTTTATTTTCAAGACCATTCTTCCTGTGCTCGATTATCAGTGTGAGCTGTTTGCATTGTTTGGTGCTATCATCCTCTGTTGAAGTTGTCCTTCGTATATCCCCTTTACTTAGATAGTTTCTTAGCCTCTGTTGGAAAGGAATCCTTTCCTCGGCGCAGAACCCATATCGATAATATTTGGGCTACGTTTTGGCTGGCAGGGCGGCAGGGGCAATCAGTGCTCTGTAGCAACAGAATCATCTTGAAAAGGAAGCAAAATCGTTTTTGAAAAGTAGTAACTATGATAAGATCCAGGCTAAGAAAGTCAGTGCCCAATCAAAACTTGAGAGATAATACAAATGAAGAACTAGATGAGACCAGAAATGGGAATGTTAGGAAAAAAGACTAAACTGAGTCAAACGCTTAGATGAGACTGTAAGCTTTACGCGGGTGAATTGTGGGATATTGTGAACTACTTCCTTTGGGCAGCATCCAAGAGGGGAAGGAGGCCTATCTCCGTTCACAGATACTGAAGCTCAGCCCAGAGCTCTCGAGCTGGCAGTGCAGTTTTCACGTAGATGGTAGCAAATGCAATCTCAGGTCTCGGGCAAATACGTGCTTCTGTCACCTGAGCTTTTCAACAGTGTTTCTTCGGATTTACCAATTTATCCAAATCATCTCATGTGTTTATGTGTTGTTGGTCAATCTGAAATTTGTTGTCTCGTTTTAGATTTACTCTAGTCCTGCAGTGTAGTTCTCTAGTACTCAAAGATACCGCTTTCCAGAGAGAGGAGGAAAGCAAGCACACACACACACACACATACACACCGCTCAGATAGTGTCACTGACTAACATAGTAATAATGTGGATTTGATGAGTTCATTGGAAAAACTGGATTCACTTTAGTGATATTTCTGAGTTCTATTGGAAAATTAAGTTCATCCTTTCTGTCACAGGTGAGTTAACATTTTATCCCAAATTACTTATTTACCATTAATTCCCATTCTTTCAAAAATGTTGAGATATTGCACTTAAGTTAGCAAAACTTCTTCAGCTTGAAGATTTCGAAAAAATATTTACTATTTAATATTTGATAACTAGAGTCCCGGTGCACGAATTTGTGCACAGGTAGGGTCCCTTGGCCTGGCCAGCAATCAGGGCCAATCAGGGCTGTCTCACCCAGTCCCGATCAGGAACAAGGGGAGGGCCTGCCAGAGGTTGGCTGTGGGAGCGCACTGACCACCAGGGGGCAGCTCCTGCATTGAGCGTCTACCCCCTGGTGGTCAGTGCGCATCATAGCAACCGGTCATTTGGTCAGCTAGTAGTAGCAGTCACTTGGGCTTTTATATATAGAGATAATGAGCCTAGGAACTGCCTCATATTTACTTAATTCTTCAGAGCTGTGTCTCCCAGACTTCAGCTAATGTGGTATGTTACCTGTACTATTACTTAAAGCCTAGAGTGCTGGGGAGCGCGATCACGCACCTCCTGTCTTTCGCCAAAAGTTCTGGGAGCGCTATCAAAGCTTCGAAATGGCATCCAAAGATCTTATATGCATACTAGAGGCCTGGTGCACAGATTCGTGCACCAGTGAGGTCTCTTGGCTTGGCCTGTGCCCTCTTGCAATTCGGGACCCCTCAGGGAATGTCGGACTGCTGGTTTCAGCCTGATCCCCACAGGCTAGGCCGAGGGACCCCACCAGTGCACAAATTTGTACACTGGGCCAGTTTCAGCCAGATCCCTGCAGGCCAGGCCGAGGGACCCCACTGATGCATGAATCCATGCACCAGGCCTCTAGTAAGATTATAATTATAAATTAGAGTATTGTGTATGTTGTTTCCTGCTCCTTCAGTGTCAGTTTTATAAAACATGTTTAACCTTTTTAATATATATTAAATCTATATATGTATTTGATTTTCCAGTATTTTTTTCATTTACAAGTTAGCCAGGTAATTTGTGAGGGAATGTTTATTAAATCATTAAATATGATTTCTATTTGACTAGAAATTGAATTCATTTTGTTCATCTCTGATACCATTTGGGTGGGTGGTATC
Source organism: Myotis myotis (assembly GCF_014108235.1). NCBI lineage: Eukaryota > Metazoa > Chordata > Mammalia > Chiroptera > Vespertilionidae > Myotis > Myotis myotis. Next base: position 64,858,762 of record NW_023416390.1, on the reverse strand, counting down.
TTTAAAGAGCTTATTGAATATTGTGAAGATTTATGAATATTTCCCCAGAAACAACAGGCACTCTTCATCTATAATAATAAAAGTGTAATATGCTAATTAGACTGGACATCCTTCCAGATGTCTTTCTGGACGCCCAGGCTACGAGGGAAGCCTGGGTCCCAGATGCCTGCCAGTGGCCAGAGAGAAGCCCAGGTCCTGGGTACCAGAGGGAAGCCGGTGCCGGCAGCCGGAAGTAGGAAGGCCTACTCTTGCACGAATTCCATGCATCGGGCCTCTAGTATATTATATTTCACAGTACAGTAGAGTACTAAAATTCTATTAAATTTTCTTCAAACAAAATAAACTATATATTTACCTCTGGAGATGTATGATCCTGTTATATCAGAAATACATAGACATGTGTGTTATAGTTAGTTTTAGAAAGCACCATCATTGCTTTCTCTGTCAAGTTCATTGACTCCTTTATAAATAGTATAGTTTGTTGTGAGAGTACCTTTGGGCCTTACAGGCAAAATTAAATGAAGAAATCTTGTAGAGAATTAATTCAGAAAAGTCACCAGAAAATTATCTAAGCATAGAAAAATTTTGAAAACAAATTTGAACTAGTGTCTAAATTTCTGTAAAATTTTCATTTGATTTAAAATAATTTTACTTAATTTTTTAGTATGTCTATGTGTGTGTGTGTATATTATATATAAAATATATATAAAAGCCTAAGTGACGGTTTGACTGGTAGCTATAATGCGCACTGACCACCAGGGGGCAGACACTCAATGCACAGGCATGGAAACATGGAACAGACTGATGAATCTCAGAGGGAAGGGGGGAAGGGGGAGAGCGAGAAGAGATTAACCAAAGATCTTATAGGCATACTAGATGCCCGGTGCACAGATTTGTGCACTGGTGGGGTCCCTTGGCCTGGACTGCTGGGATCAGGCCAAAACCAGCAGTCTGACATCCCCCAAGGGGTCCTGGATTGTGAGAGGGCACAGGCCAGGCCAAGGGAACCCCTGGTGCACGAATCCATGCACCAGGCCTCTAGTTATATATAAAATGACTATATGTTTCAATGTCTATCAGAGTTGGTATGGTAGAGGGAAGCTGAGTGCTTTGGAGTCAGACATGAATTTCAGTGCTGGCCCTGTTACTTAAATTCCTGAGTCCCACCTGCAAAATAACAAAAATAATACTGGCTTTCAGTGTTACCATATTCAATAATAAAGCAGTGCCTTTTACATAAAAATGCACAAGAATGTCTCTACTGCCCCTTATTCCTTATTTAATTAAAATTTTTAAAAATGAAAGACTTTAAAAAACTGTTTGGCCTAACTTAGCCTTGTTTTCTTTTTAATTAAGATGAATAGGGAAAGTTTGCACTGTGGTGTCTTGCTTTGTTTCCCTGTGAACCTGCTCTGTTGCCTGCATCCATCCCTCCCTCTGAGGTCTCTCTCTAGACCCGTTGTGTCTAACAGAAGTTTCTGTTACAGGAGAGCTTCCTTCCTGCTGCCAAGAAGGCCATTTAAATAAAAGTGGAATTAGCTACAAATTACACAAATGTCGTGTGTGTAATCTCTTTCATATGCTCTTTGTGTGAGTGAATACACCATGGTACCTCATGTCTAACATGAAATGTGAAAATGTATCCAGGCACCTTTTTTTTTTTTTTTTTAAACAACACATGGATATATTCACTTTAAAGTTTTCTAATCATCCCGATAAGACGTTTTCTTCATGGCTCCTGTGAAGTGTCATCTCTTGTTCTGGCAATGATAGATTGGTTATCCCCAATGAACTTGTGTATATAAAATATTTAAATCCTTTAGGGCAAAATATGAAAATCACCATTTGACTTCTCTCACTAAATACTTAGAAATGATTGTTTTCAGACTTGATAGTGAAAACACTGTGTTGATCATTATTTTGTACTAAATTTGAAGTGGTCAAAGAAATAGTCACTTATAAATAATATTCAAGGAGTCAGGGAGATTTAAAGACGAAAGTTAATAATAATACCCTTGCTTATTAGTGTTTACTTTCTTACTCAGGAGGCATTTTGTCAACCTCTGAATGTTTACATAAAGGTAGTGTAGGGGTGGGGGAACTGGGTTAAGGGATGGGCAGGGGATTTGCCTTGAAGTTGTGTTTATACAAGTAACACTGTTTTTACTTAGTTTGTCCTTTTATTGTTAAAGATCAATAAAAATAGCAATGTTTTTCTAAAGGTGTTTTTATTCACAAGTTACATACAAATTTTATACTTATTGTTTTTCTTAGGGGAGATGGTTTCAAAAACTGAGATAGAGATTATTGGGGTGAGGGGCAGAGGCACCTCCCCACCCCCACGATCCCCAGCTACCATCTGGTGGCCGCACTGTAATGAGGTGGAGGCTTCGCAGAGGGTGATAGTGCTAGAGCAGGACAGGGGAGAGGACCGCCCACAGGTGTGGCAACACCCTCTTCCCACATCAGTAAGGACTGTGAGGGCCTCCCTAGCATGCTAGGTGATCCTGGCTGCTCATGCTTGGCTAACTGTTCCACGGGACTTGTCACATTTTGGTCCTCACAGCTATTCTAGCAGGAAGGTAGGTATTATGGTCCTCATTTTAAAGAGGAGGAAACTGAGGCTCGGAAAATTTAAGTGTTTTCCTTATGCTGGGAGGTCGGATGCAAACTCCACGCACCACTGCTCTTGTCCTCCCTGATGGGACACAGCTTTGCAGTCTCTGAACAGCAGGCAATGACGAAAGCAAAACAGGATCTCTGATTTATATCGTTTTGCCAATCGAAGGTTATTAAAATTCCAAGTTTTGTTCTTAAAACACTGTTTTAAAAATGTTAACAACTTAAAAGCCCAACAGTCTTTCATTTCCACTGCTGTTTGCAGCCTGGAGCCTGGGCCAGGCTCTACGTGGAGAGGACAGGACACTGGGCAGGGCAGGGCAGTGAGGCCTCCCCAGTGCAGAGCCTGCTGTGCAGCAGGAGAGAGAAAACAGTGGTGACAATCGCAGGTCTGGGTAATGTGATCTGGTCTTCATACCTTCACTCAGGTGGAGCCCGAGAAGCTGAAGACACTAACAGAAGGTTTAGAAGCCTACAGCCGAGCCCGGAAAAGAAACAGAAAGTAAGCTCTATTATTTTTCTTCCCATTTTTTAAGTAATAAACTTTGGGTTTATTTCTTTATTTTTTATTGCTTTCAGAGAGAAAGGGAGAGGAGGGAGAGAGAGATCCCACACTGGGGATCAAGCCTGCAACCCGGGCATGTGCCCCGATTGGGAATCAAACCATGACCTCCCGGTTCATAGGTCGATGCTCAACCACTGAGCAACACCTTCCGGGCCCATTTAGTATTTTAAGGATATAATTTACTGGTTTTCCTTCAAACGACAATGAAATCTCACTGATTAAGAACAGGTTGATAGTTATCACCAAAGAGGCCCATTATAGACAAACCAAATTAGCTGTTTCAGAAAATATTTTCTTAGCAATTTATACCAGGGGAGGGGATGGAGGGTTTGGTGTGTATCGACTCTTTCCTAACTCCCTCCATCTCCATCCCTCTGATTCAGTGGACAAGGGAATATGATTAATAGTCTCAACATGTAGCAATTAAATGGTCTCTGAAAGTAGAGCAAAAAGTCTACCATTCACAGTTTGGCAAATTAGTCAAAGTGATGGTATTTTTTCTCTTGGGGCAGATGCAGTAAGTTCTCTTTGAAATTGTAACAAGAAGATGAACTTTGGGACATTATTATTCAAGTTTTTCCAGATCTTCATATTCTGAATAAATGTATAATATTCAAGCAAATAATGCTTGAAGCACAGTTTCCACTATAATACAATGTAGTTTTGTGTATCATAACTTATTTTTTAAAATTTATCTTTATTGTTGAAGGTATTACAGGTGTCCCCTTTTTATTTTATTTTGAGGTAAAGAACTTCAAATGTTGCTTCTGTGTGTGTACATGAAAAATTATTTTCAAATATATATAACTGACAGACCTGTTCAGTTACTACAGTTTTCATATTACATACCAGACATCCAAGAATTATGAAACCAGAATGCTTAGACATGCCCTTTGTGTAAATATCTATTCAAGGGCACTCTAGTTCTTTTAGTGGGGTTGTCAGTAATTCTTGCCAGAGGTAAAATTTTAGAACTCCACAGATCTTGGGGAGACTCTTTATCTCATGGGAATGTCTCATAACAGGGTGTCAACTGCAAGGGCCAGCTCCTATGCTGGACTCCGGTGTTGGCACTGGCTGGACGAGGGCCCAGGGAATGGGCAGATTGACTGCAGAGCTGATGAGGAACGCAGTGAGGCGGGTGCCCTCTGCTCTGAAAGAGACTCTTCCTGTGGAGGCTTGGTAGTAGGATAAGGCCTATCCAATTAATATGAGATCTGAATGAAAGGAGAGGAATTGCAAATTATCTACATCCCAAATTCACAACGGGCTGTTTACTATAGAGTGTCAACTGTACTTGTTTATCTGATGTAAAAAAAAATCTCTAAGATCTTTCTTCCAGTGAGGCATGCGGGTTAGCTGGATTATGAGCAGAATACCCAAAGCATAGTTGATAATGCAGAAATGAAATAACTCCTCCAAATTTTTAGATATTCTGCCTTGAAATAAGCTGTGTTTTCCCCACAAATTTGTTACTATGCAATTTCTGAAAGGTATTGAGTAACAAACAGTGGTTTAACAATTTTTTCTTCAAAACCAGTTTACTATTTGTAGTGAATGATCTAAAGTAACTCTGATGAAACCGTAAACTTAGCGTGCAGGCTAAAGAGGTAAAGAAGAAATTATGAAGCACACATTAGTAAAAACAGATTTATTTATACCATTGTCGAAGTGGACGGACTTGCCTTGCAAATGCCCAGAAGAATAGTTTACACTTTGCATGTGTGGTTTATGCAATCACAAGATGGGCCAGAATCACTGAGCCCATTTATAGATGAGGACACTCAGACCCAAATCGCTTAAATAATTAGTGGAAGGTCACATGAGTGATAAATGATATGTTGAATCCAGTCATTTATTTATTCCCCAATTTAAGGAAATGAATTTACCAAAAAAAAAAAAAAAAAAGTGCCAGGCACAGACTGCAGGATCTGGAGCTCACTGATGAAGAAGACAGATCCAGAAACAAACAAAATGCTAAAATTGCAGGGATGGCAATGTGTGCAGTCTATTTTGAGATCATGGAAGCGCGGCATTAAACTCAGGGACAGGAAGACCTCCTGGAGCAGATGATCTCTACCCAGGTGTGAACCAGATGAAAGAAACAAGGACTGCAATGGGGTGGCTGGGAGAGTGTTCCGGTGAGATCAACAGTTGGAACTGGGACTATAAGGCGTCAGAAGCTGTAAGAGATGTAACCACAGGTGTAAGCAGGAACTAGACCATCAGGGCCCAGTGCAGGCCCATGGGATCCTTGATCTTATTGGAAGTGCCTGAAGGGGACAGGATTTTTACTTTAGAAATGGCTGTATGGAGGATAAATTGTAGGGGAACAGTTCTGGAGGCAGGAAGATCATTTAGGAGGCCACAGTAGAAGACAAGGGAGATGGGGACTCACACCAGGAAGAGCACAATGCAGATGGAGGAGGAGGAGTGTGGTACAGAAATATCTGGGAGGTAAAATTAACAGAGCATCCTGGTGACTGACTGGCCTGTGAAGGAGAGTAAGCAATCAAGGACAACTGTCATGGTTTTGGTTTGGATGTCCTGCTGGGTGGCGGAAACCCTGACTGGAATGGAGAAGACAGGGAGAACTGTTGGGTGCTGTGTGGGTGCCTGTGGGATAGGTTGGACACTCAGGTCTGAAACGGGGGAGAAACTGTATTTGACATTGTAAAAACGGCCATATCACAGAGAGATACCTTGGCCGGATTGAACACGGGGGCATTTGAACACTTACTGCAGATACTGAAGAAGATGGGCGGAAAGGAGGGGGATCATCAGTGGTAGGAGAGTAGGGTGTTAGAAGCCAAAGACTAAAAGTTTGGGGATGATAGAATGCTCAGTCCCGTAAGACAAAAATTGAGACATCTCCATTGACTGGGCAGTTTGGAGGCCAGTGGTCACCTTAGTGAAACCGGTTTCCACTGGAGTAGTGGCTATAAAAACAAAGTGGCCATGGGTTGCTACCATTAATGTGAGAAGTTCCTGAAAAACAACAATAGAAAATTTTTAAGGTTACAAAGATTTGACTGCTTTTGTAGACTGAGGGAAAAAGAACAGCGGAAGAGACTGCAAGGGGAAGATGGTACTGAACAAGATTGTTACGCGGTTGGTTTTTGATCTGAGTTGAAACCCTGTTTCTTTCACTTCATTCCTCTGTGCCCTTGGGCATGTTGCTTAACCTCTCTGAGCCTAAATTCTTCATTTCTAAAAGAGGCATGGTAATACCTACCTTTTAGGGTTTTTGTAACATAGATAACATAATTAGAGCCTTAACATAGTACTTGGTACATAGTAAATATTTAGTGAATAGTTATTTTTATTATAAAGATACAGGTGAAAGAAACAAAAGTATCTGATATTTATGCAGTTGGAATATTCTATCACCATATTCAATGTTTAAAACTTTATGTAGTCATTTTATTCCTCAATGTCCTACAAACTGTACAGTAAAATATCTTTAAACTTACATGCTTATTACAGCCTAACCGCAAAAGAAATGTTAACATATTTATTGATGACACTACTCAGGGTCATTTTGTACTTAAAAAAGGAAATAGCTTTGTTCAAGAAAAATTCCATAGCTTTAAGGATGTTATGGTTTTCATTTATGTGAAGATAAAAATATCTGTCTTATACGTACATATAAATTATTTGGTACCCTGATTTTTACAAAGCTGGAAAATGATAAAGTAATAAAACAAATCATACTTTTAGTTTAAAACCAAGAAGTAATACTTAGTGTGTAAAATTTTCTTAAATCTTCATACTTTATGATAATGTTTTAGAGTCTAAGGTTCTTGACTCTAAGTCTTCCCCAAATTTGTTCTGTTCTGCATGAAGTTGCCCAGATTTTAAACTGACAGTGTAGAGCAACATGCAATTTCTCATTTCCCTTTTATTTCTTGTACCATTCACAGATGTGTACCTGGCTTTTTTTTTTAATTAGTGAAGAAAAGGATAATGTGTGACAATATAGGCAATGGAGATGAGAAGTGGCAATTATCTCCATTAATAACTAGAAATGTGATTATATGAGCATCAATTGCTTAATCAAGTAGGTTTTAGAGTGTCCATTAGTAAAAATGTTTATTATTAAATGTCAGCGGGATATAGAAAATAGTAGAAGAGACACCACAGGGAGGCCCTCTGGACTGGAGGGCTGAATTTGACTAATTGTTCATTTCAGGAGCTCATGGAGTTTTTCTTCCTCTTTTAAGCTCATTTTCCCCCTACCTGACAAGTGAGTGTAAAAGTTGGTCTGGAGATTTGACATTTGGGACAGTCACTCTTTGATTCTCATGATATATTCAAGTAGTTTCATGCCCCGCATCTCTGTATCTATCCTCTCTTCCAAGAGTAGTCACTTCTTCCTCTATTAACTACTTACATTTGTTAAAGAAAAATAATATTATACTAATTTAGCTTAAATTAATACAAGGTACTTACAAACATTTTAAATACCTTGTTGAAGAATGAGATCACAGACTCCTAAAATTCTATTTAACAAGAAATATTAAATTATTTATCTTCTTTAATGGTGATGTTATTGTAATTTTTAATTAAATTTATTGGGGCAACATTGGTTAATAGGATCCCATAGGTTTTAGATACAGAGTTCTGTATACAAGATCTGTATATTGCACTGTGTGCCCACCACCCAAAGTCAAATCTTCTTTCATATATTAGGCCTCCTTCATCCCCACCCCCACCCCCTCCCCCTTCCCTCTCGCAACCACCAACCACACTGCTGTCCATGAGTTTCAGTTTTATATCCCACATGAGTGAAATCATATGGTTCTTAGCTGTTTCCGACTGGCTTATTTCATTTAGCATAATATTCTCAAGGTCTGTCCATGTTGATGGTTCTTATCAACAAGACAAGTAACAACAAGTGTTGGAGAGGTGGTGGGGAAAAGGGAACCCTCATTCACTGCTGGTGGGAATGTAGATTAGTACAGCCACTGTAATTTTTAATAGTTACATAAAAAATTTATGACTCTGTTGTTTATTACTTTTAAAACTAATTATACTTAAATATTCATCTTCCTCATTACAAAATTAAAATTGGTTTCACCAATTCCCCCTACAAAAGTCATAAGGTATTGCATGCAAACAGTTGTCATAATACCTACCTTTTAGGATTGTTGTATGGGTTAAATAAGATAATGATGTAAAGATTTAACACAATTCTTGGCACAGAAAATTTTCAATAGATAGTAGTTATTTTTGTTATTAAGGTAAAGGTGAGAGAAACAAGATTCTCTGATGATTTTTCATGAAAACATTTTACCATCTTTTTAGGTATTTAGAACCTTACGTAGTCAATTTTAAACCCATCAGATCTTATCATCAAAATGTGTAACAAAGAAATATATTTTAAAATTTATGTTCATACTTTTCAATACAAAAGAAATAGTAAGGATAAATCTGTTTAGCACATAATACAAGGTGTAATACTGTTGGGCAACTAGGCAATGTGTGATACTATCAAGACCTTCTCCAAACAGCCCCCAAAAACCTCAGCTAAGCGTAGGCGGCCCTGCAGTCCTGAGACTGGATTCCTGCCCAGTCACCCAGAATTCTGCCTAGCCAACTCCTCACTGCGAACACAGGGCAGACTGACTCCCCTAGGTACCCTGGCCCTCTTAAAGCCAGAATGGGTAGGTAAATAAAAACAGTATATAACAGGTTACATCAGTTTGGACAGTGCTCCAAACAGTAATAAGGGGGAGGGGGGGGGGTAGATAAGTTGTAGAATGGTGTGTATTATCAGGACACCATTGGGATATATATATATCTCCCAATATATATACTGATATATATATATAATGTGGTTATATATATATATATATATATATATATATATATCAGTATATATATATATATCAGTATATATATATACTGATAACACAATCCTAGGTACTGTTTATGGATAATCATATAAAATATGAACACATTCTAGAAGGATATGCAACACAGTTGCCTTTGAGAGGAGGGTGGGAGAGAATGGGCCTGGGAATTGATGACAAATGGGAACTTCAACTTTAATTTTTTAAAGAAAAAGGACTTAAATATGTCGTCTGTTAACAGTCTGTTCTTGGAAATGGGTTTGTTAGTTCATTTATTTTATGCACTTTTCTGCATTGCTTAGATTTCTGAACGTACCTGGGAAATATAGAAGCTGGAGGCTAGTTTACAGGTCAGCAAAGGTGGGTGGAAGAGGCTTGGTGTCACGTTGCCCTTATAATGTGGTTACAGCCAATGCATTCATCTTTCCTTTCAGTTAAACTGACTTAAGTGCATACTATATGTTTTCCAAAATATAGGGCCAGCATGCTACCTTTGGACACATATTTTTATTTAGTAAATATAGGCATCATGATGTGCCCAGCCGTGTGCTACTCAGGGATGGAAGACTCAGAATTCTTCAAGGTATACCCAGAAACTAGGTGTATGAATGGTCAGCCCTGGTATGTGAGGAGACCAGGCGAGGAGTGTGGTGAGCCTAAAGGCCTCATCTAAAGGCAAATGCATTTTTAAACAGGTCGTGAGCCAAATTAAATGGGACTGCGAGCCAAATTCTTCTGCATTTGTAAATTCTGATCTCCCTGTAGATGCTGAGATACAGTTTAACCCTTGGAAAGCTCTGCAGCTTTTCTCATAGTTGTCCTGGGAAGATAAATGAAATGGATCACCTTACTCAGAATAACTGGGTAATTATTTATATGCATAAAGCAGGGGAAATAAGTTAACAGAATGGACAAAGGGTACGTGACTGCAGAGGTGGCTAGTGTGGATTTGCCTGCGTTTAGTAATTAGTCCAAGAGCTTCCCAGATGTAAGTTTCAATCAAGGCAGCTGTGCTGTGCGTGTTATTCAGGCCAAACGTGTGTAAAGGAATGCTGAATGGGGAGAAGAGGTCAGGCAAGTGATAGACACTCTGAGACCGTCATTCTTTATCTGTTCAAACGGTTATGCCATTTGGGTTTGGGGAGAAAAGGGGTGGGCTCCCCGCGTGGAGGGAGCCTTGGGTGTGGCCAGTTCTGCAGCCAGTTCCCATCTGAATATCAGCCTTCACTACCTTCCTGAAGCCAGGAGCTCCAGAGAAGGTAGAGGGAGCTCCCTAGTGGCCAGAGCCCGCAGTTCAGCCCCTCCGCCCTTCCCTTTGGCCACATGCCTGGCTGCTTCCCGAAAAGAAACAAGCCAGAACCAGAAGCAACGCAGGACCGGCTGGAGGATAAGCTGCGTCTGTGGGAAAGAGACCCATGGCCCAAATTCCTTGCAAAATTATCAGACGTGGAAGAAGCATGTGGAAGGGGAGAGAATCCGTTTTCCCCAATCGTGTGTTCAATTCCCCCCCCCCCCCCCCCCCGCATAGATCTGCTATTTTATTGTCAGCCTTCAGTGGTGAGAATTCCAGAGTGTGTTGTCATCTGAATTTTCCAAATGTGAATATAAGTTGATTTTTCTCTGGTGGAATTGGCACTTCTGTTTTCTGAATAGGGAATTAAATTGCCGTTTTGTTTCTTTAATTTATTAATCTGATGTGTTGTTTTCATTAATTCTAGAAGTGGAAAGCTAAATAACCATTTAGAAGCTGCTATTCATGAGGCCATGAGTGAACTGGACAAAATGTCTGGGACTGTAAGTTAATTTATTTTTCCATTATACTGTGTTTCTTTGAAAATAAATTGTATTGCACTTTTTTGCTATAGTCTCTAAAATATTGTCAAGCAACTCATGTAGCAATACTAAATTACTAGGCTCTAAAGAAGACTGATACCAGAAAAGATCCAAAAGTAATTAAAAAAAATAACCTAGCAGTATTAACTATGTCTTTTTCTGAGATAAGTAACTTTTTTCCCCCTGCATATAGCATTTTTTAAAAAATATGAGCAACAAAATATTGAATTCAAACCACAGCTTTCTGCATTGGACCCTGAATACCTGTGGCCATTAATGTTGCCTAAATATTCACTGATGCAAATTTTATCCATAGAACAAAAAAGTGAAATTGAACAACAAGGTCAAGATCAACAGTTCATAGACCTCTCATTTCCTTTCTACTGTTAGCTAAAAAATAAAATATTTGGCACAAAACTCTGTTATTAAGCTAATTAACACTATAACCTCTGGTTTTAGAGAAGTACTATCTACTTTTTCTTTCCTTTATTGAACAGTGCATATAACAGTGTTGAATGTAAGCAATTTAATCATTATCCTCTAATTCACTAATGTAAACACTCAAAGTATAATTTTGGTAATCATTTTAAATATGTGACATATCTAAAGCTATTCAGCTCTGAAAGGTCATTTCTTTTCCTTTTCCTTTTTCTTGACACTTTGTGCTAACACGGTTATCTGAGAGCCATCCAGTGGCTATTGTGTGACAGGTGTATGTTATAGACTCACAGAATGTTGGGATTGGTCTGGGCTTTAGAGACACTGTGATCCAACCCATCACTTCACAGATGGGCAAACTGAGGCCCTGAGATGTTAAATTTCCTGACAGAAAAGTCTGGAACTAGGATTATACACTCAAATGCCTTCTAAGACCAAGGAAATAATACCCATAGGTAAGGTGAGTCAGGTGTGAGGAAAACAGCAATTCGCATGGACTGAGACGTGCCAACCCAGACGCGCTGGTGAGATCAGGCTGCCCTCCACTGCCAGTCTTAGAGGCTCCGCACAGAACTGCTCGCTCCCGTCTGGTTTTGACTGGGGACGGTCTTGCTCCACACAGTGTTTCAGGGGCCCAGGTTCTTTAGCATCCACTGTTCCTTAGAGCCTCAGGCTGCTCCATTATAATCTTGGCATCGAGCCCTGCAGCCTCCAGAAGAGAGTGCACACAGAGCACCACCAAGATAGGTTTTACAGGCCAGGCCTGGCAGATATCACTCCTGCTGACTCTCGGCCTGACCCAATCATGTGGCCTTTTGTAAAAAAACAACAACAAACAAACACATAGTTTTATTGATTTCAGAGAGGAAAAGAGAGAGAGAGAGAACATCCATGATGAGAGAGCATCATTGATCAGCTGCCTCCCGCATGCCCCCCACTGGGGATCGAGCCTGCAACCCGGGCATGTGCCCTTGACTGGAATCGAACCTGGGATCCTTCAGTCCGCAGGCTGATGCTCTATCCACTGAGCCAAACCGGCTAGAGCTCATGTGGCCTTCTTAACTCATGGACAAGGACATGCCTTATACAAGGTGCCTGCTCAGGAAGAAGAGAAAATGGGTTTAGCCAGCATCTCACTAGTGCCTGCCTCAGGACATTGGCCTCTGTGGCCAGGGGACAGTCTTGGGCCACAGGGACTGTGGCAACCGGAGCGTGAGCCCCTGCAGGAGGGGCTCCTTATTTTCCTGAGATGCTAGAAGTCTAGAAATAAAATCTCTCTCTCTCTCTCTTTAGTGTTGACAACTATTTTTAAAATAGTAAAACATCGGATGGCTAAACAAAATACCTTTTCATGGGTTACTAGTTTATATTCTTAAATAATGGCTTTCCTCGATTATAAAAAGATTTCACTTATAACTCCTTATCAGAGGCTATGATTTTTTAAAATGTGTAGGAAAGGGTTAAGAGGAAGAGGCATTTTGAAAAAAATGCATAAATGTTATTTTTAAAACCTAAATATTATATTTTAAGAAGTCTTCTGCATTTGACCCTGAATAACACTGACCTTTGCTATTATCTAAATTTTATTTTTTAAAACATACAATAGAGCTAACTTGTTGTGAATGCCACGAGCTGATTGTGTACATCTCTTTCTAACTCTTAGTTCTGTGACATCACATTGATAGCTTGAAATCAACCATGGTGGAAGTATTTACACTGTGGAAACTGGCATGTGCTACCATGTATTTGTGTCCCTCCACAGGGAGCTAGCTAGTTGTTAATCATTTGCTAAGCCGCTGCCTTCGATCCATCCTGCTTTTCTTGCAACTTAACCTTTCCCTTTCTCATCAGTAGCCACAATACAACATGGGGCACCTGATCACCCCTCTAACACCTGTCCTCTGCCCCTCGAAACCACACCACCGGCTTTCCGATACCTGGCGATCATGCTCCTCGTCTGATTCGCCTCTGCTGAATCTGATACACAGCCCTCAATCCTGCTAGTTTCTGTGTTAGTTTATAAAGACGACTTGTATTAATTGCTCTTCCCAGACTACACAAGCTCAAATCTGCCAACAGATGGTGGTGGTGTTCCATTTTCCATCCTGACTCTTCTCATAAATAAACTTCTTGGGCCAAGGTTCTTGCAATTTCTGACCCTTCTTAGTAGTTGTAAAATAAGTAGGGTGATGAGTGAAGGAGAAAACATGGCTGGTGTGTATTCACCCACTTTCCGGGTCCTGGTGGCATTGATGACCTAGGGCTCTCTGACAGGAAAGGCCTTGTTCTCATCTTCAATGTACAGCAGCAGTGGCAACTGCGCATCGCCTTTCCTGCGCTTGAATTTTCCCAGTTCCTCCTTTATGTTCCACTGTTGTGGGGTCCACAGAGTGCTGCTCTGCTTCCAAGTTTCCAGGACTCCTCATATTCTGCAGTGACCGTGGGCACGTTGAGATCTAGGGTCTTGGTAAACATTTTAAACACCCAACGAAAGCAATGATTACAAATAAAAGCCTGAGTCTGTTTCCTACGTTTCTGTGTCAGAAATCAGATGGTATTCATGATTTCACCCTCTCTTGTTGTTTTCCCGCCTCTTTATTTCCAGGTTCACCAAATCCCACATGGAGACAGACAGATGAGACCCCCCAAACCCAAGAGGAGGAAGATCTCCAGATAACAGGGACTACTACACCATGCACAGTGTTTTTGAAAGAACGTGCACAGATATATCTGTATATAGGTATTGATATAGCCACCGTTATATCAATATTTATACTATGGCAGAGAGCTACATCCACCACAGGGTGCTAAAAGAAACAGCGATACAATATTTTTTTGATCAGGAAGGATAGTGAATGCTGGAAAAACCAATCAAAATCCCTGAGCGATGGGCGTGATAAATGGTCAAGAGATGACTGAGAAACCCTTTTTTTCTATAACACTAAAATTGTGATTATAAGAGATAGTCCAAATGTTTCTGAAGACTTTTCAATGTTGTACATAGAAAATACAGAATTTCATGGTGATATCAGAAATGTAAATATTGTACAATATTGTCATGTACAAGCGTACTTAATGCACACTTTATCTTTTATTGTACAAAGAAATAGTGTACAAAATTCTTTGGTTTCTATGGAGTACACCTACCAGAGACTACCAGTGTAAAGTGATAAATAAAAATACAACCTAAATGCTTTTCTATGATAATGTAAAAGATGCTGTTTTTGTATTTAACAGCAGAGAAAAGGCATGATGATGTGTATTCCCTGAATTATGACATACACGGCACACCACTGAGTGTCCATTTATATTGTCTGTTTGGACGCACCTGGCCTGCAAGCACTGGACTTGACCTCGGGTGTCTAGGAAGTCGAAACCTTGCGGATTTCTCAAGGGTTGAGGGCTCACAGGTCTAAATTAAGAATTCAGAAACTGCAACCATTTGTTGCATATTTTTTTTACCTAAGTTTTAAAGTAGAATAGGTTTTATAAAAAAAAAAATCTTAGAGGGAATATTTTACTCAGTCATTTCTGTAGGTAACGTTTGATAGCCACCTATTGGACTAGATTGCTTATGCTGCACCACCGTGATGCTCAGAGCCAAGTTTCTTTGCAAACAGTACCTGACAAGATAAAACTTTCTTCTGTTCCTGTACATGAGGCTAAAGCCCCACTTTGAAATCATCATCAGAGGGAAGGTTGGTTATAACTCAGTTTTCCTTTGGGGGCAAAAAGAAATATGAATCATCAAAGCAAGTTTCATATATCCATCCATTTATCAGTATTACTTAATCCGCAAGCTAAGGTGGCTTTCAAAATTATTAGCAATGGTAATTTTTTATCAGTATTATGTAACATATCAGATTTATTTTATTTAAAGAATTATTTATACCATTAACAGATTCTTATATATATATATATATATTAATGTGGCTGAAATGTGCAGGTTAAATCTATTAACCAAATTATTTATATTATATTAAATAAGAAACAAATTTGAAACAAATGTAGAAAGAAAATACTACATTACAAGTATACAAGCCTAAAACTGTGAGCCATTGTAAAGTACAAGGTTATTAATAAGAAATGTAGCACAACATAATTTTCTGTCTTTTTTTTTTCACAATTTTTGTGGTGGTGGTATAACCCTATCTCCCAAGCAATTGAACAAATTTTCAGGCCTCCAGCCAGGCTTCTGTTGATGTATTGTCAAAAGAAGTCCATTATTCCTTTATTTTTCCTACGACCAGCCCCACCCCCAAATTCTTACTCCCCTAGGGAGCGCTGCCTTGACCCCCTAGCCCAGGGCTCACTCAACAGCTTAGTGATCGGGCTGCTGGGAGGCCCTCCAATAGCTCACCCTTACTCCTCTCTCATCCATCCCCCAATCTCCTCAGTCCCATGATGTAGCAGAGTTCCAGTAACTCAGGAAAAAGGAGACCAAGGTCATTCCTCCAACTGGTTTCTTGGGGCCACAGCACAGAACACTCCTCCTGGGCTGTTCTGTAATATCAGCAGCTCTTAATTCTCCCCCCAGGTCTCCTGCGTCTCTGTGTCCTTTCCACTCCCACCCTCAGCCCTGTCCCCAAGCAACTGGCCACACTGGGCTCCATGGGCTGGAGGGAGGGACCTTTCCTTCTGGGGTAGGTTCGTTTTGTCTTTCCCCAGTCCTAGAGTCATCTTTTGTGTAGTTGAGTTGGCACATTTTTGTAATTAGTTGATGTGTTCAGTGTGTTTCAACCATTAACGTTGTCCATTTTTTGTGCACCAACCTGCTTTTCTACTGTTTTGTTTTATATGATTGATTTCAGTCACAGATAGGTGCCTATGTCTGTCTGGGCACGTGTGTGTGTGTGTGTGTGTGTGTGTGTGTGTGTGTGTTCATATGTACAAGTTTCTTCAGCCTTTGCTTTTTTGTCTTCAGACTGAGTTTGTGTCAATCAAGCCTTCTTTTTGATATTTTAAACTAAGTGGGTTTGTGCTTCCCCCACCCATGTATACTTTACATCAGTAGACCATGTAAAGTATGTTTGCACCCATGATTTCATTGGCTGCGCACAGCTTTGATGTGGGTGTTATGTGTGGTTGTTTCAGTCCACCAGGGTTTTTTCCCCCTTTCTCTTTTACAGTTATATGATTTCATGTAAGCAGTTAATGTAAACATTGTTGGCATGACAGGCCATGCAGTGCTGTAACATTTTTTTTAAATGTTGCACCTACTTTACAATTAAAAAACTGGTCACCATACTTAAATTTTGCCCATAGAGCCATTTCTTTCTCTTTGTATTAAAGCCAATTCATTTTTTTTTAAATGAAGACTAGCCCTTCTATATTAGTACATTTTTTTATTCCCTAAAATAAACTCTTCCCCCTAATATATCTGAGAATGGAAACAGAATGAAAATGTTTTGCTCCTTTTAAGAACTTAATAGCTCCCCTTGGAAAAGGCAAACTGATTTTATTCTGTTCCCCTAACAGTCTTAGGAAGCACAAGGAGAATAAACTATACCTTTATGTTGTTTCCAAAGATTATTTCCAACAAGTGAAAATTAACAGAGCAGCTCTTGTTTGATTTGTCTTGTTTGTGGCATTAAAAGCAATCGGGGGTTTTATTTATTTAAAGGAACATTTCAATTCTATTGTGAATATCAATACTTTAAGAAGAATATTCATCCCTTGTGATATCATGGGCCACTTTTAGTCTTTTAATTAGACCCTGACTTTGAGTTATTTGCTGTGTCTGTTTTTTTAAGTAATCACAACCTTCTGTTTTGAACATACAGCAGAATTGTGGGACGAGCAGAGGGCAGTTATTTTGTTTTTCGTTAAGTTTTATGAAAATTCTCTACTGACTTATCCCATGAGGAGGTTCCTTTTTCATTTCAGAGTGCAGTTACTTTGGTAATCGTCCGTGCTGTGTGCAACGTTCCTGTGTAAGTCACAGGCCATTCTGCACTGAGATTTTAAAATCTAAGATGCGTAAGATGCTAGTGACATTGCTCTTTGTGAAAAGAAAGCCAAGGATTCTAGAGTCTACTAGACCTTACTGAAAATCTGAAATCTTGTTTACATTGCCCATTTATGCCCAAATAGTGTAACACAAGACTCAAGACATGTCATTGTCATGTATAAAATGAGTTATGCAATACTTTATTGATGTGGGGGCTGTGGCCAAATTAATAACCTGATATTAAGAACTGTAATATTGAATTAGCTTATCTTTTTCTTTCATTCACTCTATCACATTCGCATTAGCCAAAGAGATAAGAACATTAGTAATTCATGTGTGTAAAAAAAAAAAAACCCTAGTGATTTTTAAATCAGTGAGCCAAAAAGCAATAAACAATTCCAGCATGGGATAGCCTGCTAAGAGTAGGGAGTCTGATGGAGAAAAAATATACAAAAAGCATTTTCTTAAATATGAAAGATTAATTTGTATCTACTGTAAATATGTATTATCAGCCTTACCTGCTTTTATACACACTGTGTGTGTACTTCAGTGACCTTTTATAAACCGGGGGAAAAAATGGTTGATTTACTGATTTGTTATGTAAATACAAAGTTGTCTATAAATTGGAAAATTTGATGCCGGATGGCTTCACAATATACAAATGTGTTTTGTAACATCATGCCTTTATGGATTAAGTATAAATACACTGATTGTCTGTATAGAAAAGTAGCAATTTACATTTCACCTGCATTTCAAATGAATATCTTTATCCAAATGGTTATAGCCTTAGGAAAAATAAGTGACATCAACATTTTCATTGTGGAAAAACAAATATGGTTTTGAATTCACCAAAACTCCTTTTCACACTCAAGAGTCTTTTCAGTTCCATGCTAAATGCCTTGATTAGGAGATTTCCATAGGTGGTTTGATTCATCGATCCAGGTCTGGGCTCTACCTAGGAAACACTCCCAAACTGAATTGTTCTACTTTAGAGACAGGCTGTGCATCTTAATTTCTAAATCGTAGGCAGAGAAAAAGCCACAGCCACCTTATTGCTTTTGACTTATTCTTTTCTGCTTTAGTTCCTATGTCTTAGAAACACCACACAGATAGTCAGGGCCTAGTTCTCATGTGCCAGGAGTGTCATCTCAGCTCGGGGCTTGTCGGCCTTGGCACCGGTAACATTTGGGTGAGATCATGCGTTGTTGCGGGGGCTGTCCTGGGCATTGTAGGATGTTTGGCAGCCTCCCTGGTCTCTACCCACCAGATGCCAGTAGCTTCCCTTCCAAATTGTGACAATCAGAAGCGACACCACACATTGCCAAATGTCTCCTGGAGGGGGACCTGGGGGCGGGGGACAAAATGAGATTTGAAAGCCACTGCCTTAACAGAATCAGTTAGGGAACATATGTCTGTGTGAAGTACGCCATGTTTTGCATGCTGTAATCTGTAGGAAACGGATTCCTAGATCAAAATCCAAAACAAAATCCATGCCAGGGGTGAGCTTCTCGATCCATGGTTAAGGAAGGGAACACATGAGCTTTGGCTTTATTTTGAACACATTTGACACTTTGATGCTAAGACCCAGAACAATCATGTTTTGAGAACTCTCAGATAAGGCTCAGGAGAGTCACCTGAATTCCGTGGCCCTGAGTTTCTGAGAAGACTGATGGTCCACGCTGGGTAATGCAAGGGGCTTTCAGCAGTGGGAGGCTGCCCAGGGCTAGTGTAGCTGCCTCCCTTGGTGAAGATGAGGAAGCTGGCAAAGGAGGCCCTGTTCTGCGTGTATTTTAACAGCTCTCTGCAGCGGCCTGGTTCAGGAATTGGTCATTTCTGTGTGACCCTCTTAAAAGTTCTGATAGAAGCAGTTCAGGAGACCTTGGAGATATCATAGATAAATATATTCATTCAATAAATATTCATGGAAACCTGCTCTATGCCCCAACCTGTGTGGCAAGGGGGATGCAATAGTGAATAAGACAGACCCCTTCTTTGCCCTCACAACAGCTGCCCAAGGAGGTAGCCAATTAACAGGTAAGTACAACGAAAGGAGGTAGAGCTGGCATAGGGAAGCCCATCACAAGCCCCTGGCCCCATTTAATGGGGATGAGGCTTCAGTGGGGATCAAGGAAGATG
Organism: Myotis myotis; assembly: GCF_014108235.1. Lineage (NCBI taxonomy): Eukaryota > Metazoa > Chordata > Mammalia > Chiroptera > Vespertilionidae > Myotis > Myotis myotis. The sequence continues at coordinate 64,839,366 of NW_023416390.1, read as the reverse complement.
AATAAGATTAGTCAGTCTCAGGAGATGTGTGTGACGTGGAGGAAAGTAAATGAGAGCAAGTTAGGGGCAGAGAGAACAGGTGTGTAAGGCTTGGAGCTAAGGAGTGTGAGGAGAATAGAGTGCAAAAGGGAATTATGAAGAGAAATAGAGTGAAAGGCAAAGTCGGGGAGGGGTCTAGGCAAGTTTTGTCAAGACTTTGCCCTTGAGCACCATAGTAATGGGGAACTATTGTAGGGTTTTTTGTGGGGGGGATATAATCAGGTTTGTGTTTTTAAAAGATTATTCTGACTGTAGTGTGAAGAAGAGGCATTTGCAGGAGGACAACACCGACGAGCATAGACCTCGTGTCAAGTGCAGCGTTTTTATTAGCATGTACGTCCTCAGAAACCAACATGAAACATGGGGGCCACTCTACTTCTTCTTCTTACATTTGTTGAGCGAGTTCCACCCCAGTCTTGAGGGGTGTGTAATGTACATGTGCAAATTCACTTCAGTAGCCATGAAGACATGCTCATCAGTACATTTACGTTTTTTGCCAGCAACATGAATTCCCTATTTTATTTTTTATTTTATTTTTGACACAAATGAGTGTGCTGTTGGCCTAGCAACAGTGTTTCTACTTTGATGATCAGAGGATGGGAAAGTTAAAATCCAAAGCCTCTTGTGAAAGTGTTAGAAAGCAAGGCCTGCAAACCAGCATGCACAGGTAAATGAGGGTCAGGTCACACCTCTGGAGTGAGCATTCATCCCGCACACATCCACAGGAAACAGGAAGCTGTAGAGTAGCACGCAACCTGCCGGGGGTACCAGGTGAGCACCGAAGGCTATGAAAGCACAGGAAAGGGGAACACAGGGAGTCAGAGCCCAGGACAAGGCCATCTGGCTTCATGGACCTCTGCCCCACAGCAGGGGCAGCCACAGTGGCCTTTCATCATCCGTTCCATGCCCTTCAAAGTATTCCCAGCCACAATTAGTCACCTCCTACATTCAGTGAACATTGAACTTGAGGGTTTTTCAGAGCTAATTATCGGTTTTAAAAGAAAAAAAAATAGCAGAGGCAATGCAATAACAGGCATCCAATTCTACGATCCAGAGACCAGCAAATAGGCCTTCCCTCAGGCACGGGCCCTCTGCACAGGAAATGGACCCTCGAAGGGGAGACAGTCCATCATAAAGTTTACAAATTGGGCTCTGGAGGGCGATTGTCTGCATTCAAATCTAGGCTGTGCCACTAACTAGCTGCTTGACTTTGGGCAAGTTACTCAGCCTATCCATGTTTCGTTTCAGCTACAAAAGGGGATAATAATAGCACTTTCCTTGTGGGATTGATTAAAGATCGGATGAGATCATGCAGCTCTGGTGCCTGGTATGAAAGATTCAGATAGAACAGGGAACTTCCTGCCAGTGAAAGTGTCGCACATAAGGAGGACTTGTGTCTAGAGGTGCTGTGTCTTCCCCCAAAGCCTTGAAGGGTAAGAGAGTGGTTGGCCTGTCCAGGGCAGTTCTGACAAAGCAAACTGCACCACAGAGGTGTCTGCTTCTCCCACCCGCTCGCAGATTCTGGACGGACCGCCCAGGGTGTTTCTTAGGTGAACTCCACTGTCCATAATGCCACAGGCAGAACTAGACCAGCAAAGTGATTTCCCAGGAAACTGGTCTGCAAAATGATTTCTCCAGGAAGCTAAGTGCATGGCTGTGGTAACCAGAGCAGAAACAGCTTCTAACCTTCATCCTCAGAGCGAAATTGGAAAGGGCTCTTCAAATAAGTAGCTCAAGATGTGAAAATTTTAAACAAAATCAGTCCAGTCAGGGAATGCACAGTTTAGTACAGGGAAAAGTGTATTTGACTTTAAGAAAGTGAAATGTGGGGTCCTCGTTCTTTTTTAAAAAAATGTATTGCTATTGATTTCAGAGAGGAAGGGAGAGAGAGATAGGAACCAATTATGAGAGAAAAATCACTAATGGGCTGCCTCCGGCATGTCCCCTCCCTGCCCCCTACTGGGGATGGAGCCTGAAACCCGGTCGTGTGGCCTGACCAGGAATCGAACTGTGATCTCCTGGTTCATAGGTCGATGATCAACCACTGAGCCACACCAGCCTAGGTCTTGGTGCAGACTCTCGATCATTAAAGAAACCCTGAGGCCTCCTCCAGGTGTGAACCCAGGCACTCAGGAGCCCTGTGCCTTCAGGCACATTACCACCTCCCAGCCTTTGTCTCACCATCTGAAAAAGGGGGACAATAGAACCTACCTCTTAAAATTGCTTGAGGATTAAATATACGGATCTGTGTGAGCGGCAGGCATACAGTAAGCACTATGCAGGTCTGGCTATTATTATCATTATTACTGTTAGTAATAGAGGCTGAGCCGCACTGACTTCCTTCGCCGTAGATGGGGATGGTGTAGCCCTCACGTATCTTAAAGAAAGAACCAGTCTTCTGTGGGATGGTCGCTTAAGAGGATCCTACTGTTCATGTTTAACCATTTAGTTCTCTTTCCTGATTTAAACACAGGTGCTCTTGAGAGGAGCAAGGTTTTGAACCAAGCAGCAGTCAGGAAGCTCCCAGAGGTTTGAGAGTGTGTGTGTGTGAGGGGGGGGGGGGGGGGGGGGGGGGGGGGGGGGGGTGCGAGGAGGAGGAAAATGCTCATACTCTCACAGGATTCACTGTGCTCAGAAGACAAGCATGACCATGAAAAGAGATGGTGCCCTGAGCCATGCTTTTAGAAGGGGAAAGAACGAATAACCCACAGTCGTAGTATTTGTAAGTGCTATTAAGGATTATTATTGATTTCTCAATTGGAAGTTCATTTCTAAGTATTATACTTAGAATATTCAGACTGTGAAACCTTAGGTACATCTTGCTAAGTGTTGGGGGCGGGGGCGGGGGGGGGGGGCGCCAGAATTTGCCAAACACGGATGCAGATAAATGGTTTAGCTGAACACTTAGCTCCCAGGGCCTCAAGGTGTCCTGTCTGCTCAGCTGCTGCACACCGCACACACGGGGCCAGGACAACTGGTCGCCTGAAGCTTTGGTCCCTGGAGTGTGACTCTGTCCCCCAGGACATAGCTTTCGCTGCCAAGGTGATCTTTCCTAGCTGTCGTGGTCAGGGGCGTTAGCCTTTGGAAATCATCTGTGACCTTTTACAGGCTCTGCCTCCCTTTTCCAATCAAAGAGGAATTATCTCGAAATGTTAGGTTCTTTCACATTTCAAAACAAGCCTGGGGGTTCAGGCACTCATGATTTCAGGCTGATTCTGACTGTTCTGGTGAATTTGGCAAAGAACTGGGAGCAAAAATTCACAGAAGCTGGAGAAGGAGGCGTGCAAGAGGCAGACTGGAGAACGGACTGGCTCTCTGTGGACAAGCCATCTGCCCAGCCGAGTCGGCAAAGACGAAGAGACACCATTTTGTCCGCTTTCTCTTGGCTTTCCAGCTCTTCCCACGTGTCCAAGGCCATCATGGAGCAGGTGAGGCGTCCAGGAAGGAGGGGAAAGTGTGCCTTGTGCCTCGTAAGGCAACTGGGTCAGCCAAAGAGATCAGGCTGCAGCCACCGCCTCAGGAGGTGCGCACAACTTCCTGCCAGAGAACAAAACAAAGAAGGGGTGTCGGTCCTGCCTCAGAGAGTAAGGACCGTTCCTTGTTCTAAAGCAATGGTTCTCAAACTTGACTGACAAATTCCTATCAGTAAAGTAAAAATGAAATTGAAGACATACTATATACAGACAAATGCATGTGAATATGCTTGTGCTAGTATGTATACTACTGAATTAATATGTGTTATAAAACTCACAAACTGGAAATTAGGAAAGACTGAGATGAATGGAGCAGAAATGGAAGCTTTTCTATTTCTCTCTCTCACCCCCAGTGGATTATCTTGCATTTTGCCTGCAGTATGTGCATCCGACTTTAGAATCATTCCAAGTGATGAAACACTGGCAGGTCATAATGTGTGTCTGCCATGAGCAAAGGCGGATGGAGCCAAACCATCAAAGGGAGCTCCTTGAGGAGAGACCCAGTTTTCCTTATTCAATCTGCTCAATTCTAATTAAATTGTAAAGGAGACAAGAAAGGGAGGAAAGCGTTCCTGAAAATCTGGCGGCTAACGTGGAATGTAGGCTTTATATTAGGGTGTGTGAATGACCTTGATCTTTCTATAAGCTCACTGTCACCAGGTGTAGCTCTTTGAATGTGAGACAGAGTCCCGACCAGGTTCTGTCATCTGTTCAGGACAGGTGCCCGCCCAGTGTGCCCGGCACTGCCCACGCCACACTTGGTAGCGGTAAGCGAGCACGCCAGCTCCATGGTGGGCCTGCCAGCTCACAGACCTGGGTCAGGCACTCTAATTGTGCACATGCGCATGCACTTGGTACACTTCCAGCCTCCAGAGAGTTCTGGAACCTTCTCGACAGGTTCCCAAAACTTAAAGGTAATCTGTCCTTGTTACCCATGTAAAAGGTGTGGGCACGGTATTGTGGGAAAAGAGCAGAACTGGGTTCCAGTCTTAGCTCCGCTGTTCCTGTGGGACCTAGGACCAGTGCCTTTACTTTTCTAAGCCTTACGTTTTCTCATCTGTCCCCAGGGGCACTGATGTTACCCCACCTGCCCCACAGGGTGATCCTGAAGGTACACGTGAATATCCATATGTAGGCAAGTATTTTGCAGAACAATGCAAAACATTGTATGAATGAAGTCAAGGTATTCAGACTCATGTGCCTGAAGACTTCAGCTGGCGCTGTTGACCAGAATTCTCACGCACATCTTCTCCATGTGGTCTGGGCTTTCTTGCAGCATCCACCTGGGTTCCAAGAGCAAGTGCCCCAGGACGCAAGAGGAAGAGCCAGGTGCAAGATGTATTGCCTTTCCCAACCTGCCCGCTGAAGTCACATGTCGTTGCTTTTGCCCAATTTGTTTGCTAAGAAGCATGGCCCTAAAGCCAGCACATAAGAGGGGAATTTGACACTCTCTCTCGACGAAGTGGCAAAAATGTGCAGACACATTTCAAATCACTACACAAGCTTTTAACAAAATATGTGATTGGAGTATATTCTCTTCGCTGGTATAAGTATTGCTAAGATTGGGGTCAAGTTTCACATGGCAGGAACAATGGTAAGCACTGTACACATTGAGAGAGTTAAATGATATACCACTCCCCATTCTATGGGACAGGCACTATAATGTCCCCATGTTATAGGTCTGGAGTCCAAAACTTAAAGGTAATCTGTTCTTGTCACCCATGGAGAAGTGGCAGCCCCACCCGAGGAGCCCAGGCAGCTTACCACTAAGCCAAACTGTCCGTTTCCTCAGCCTCTCATGTACATATGTAAGATGAGGTTTGAGTAACTCAATATAGTTCTCAAAGTTAGTAAGTGGATGTACATATAGCTCTATAGAATCTCACACACAAAGAACATACTTGCACAGTTCATAATGATATGGAAAACATCTCTTCTTGGTGGCTGTTCCATGACATTTCTGGAGGGAGGATGCTGTATTTGAGGGAAAGATGCTGCAATCACCCCTTTGTAGGATAGAAGGGAGCCTCCCTAGCCATGCAGCAGGGCAGGAGGGGGCTCCCTTGGAAAAGGGGGTACTGAGTTTTGCGGGGGAAAGATGAAGAAAGAGGCAAGGGGACCAGAAGGAGATTTTAGGGGAAGAGATTTATCTTAAAAAGATTTCTTTCTTGTAACGAGGTTTACAAGAAAGACACTGTGCTGTGCAACATGAACTCTCCCTGAGCCTCTGAAAATTCTTCAGTGGGACGGGAAAACATGATGGTTGGTGTAAATAAATTTCCAGTTGTGGATAGTTCAGAGTTTGAGTTTTGTCTCCAGGATCACTCAGAATAAGCCCGAGCTGCTAAAGGGAGTCACTAACCCCTGGGTTCTTAAACTGTGCCCTCTAGCAATTAGTCCATGTCCCGGATGGAATGATTGAATTCATTCGCTAGTTTCAGTCCCACTCAGGGCCACTTCCTCCTTCCCAGGAATCAGGCTCAGTCTGTTCCTAGAAGAATGAATCTCCTCCATTGAGAACATGCTTACTGAGCACCTACAACACTTACACCCAGATAGAAACAAACCCCAGTGACACTGAATGTGGGATGGAATGGCTGTTCACCTTGTTTTGCCCATTCTGGGTACCAGGACTCTACTAGGAAGGTAGATCCCACTCGGTCCAGATACATAGTGATTCCTCAAGATGTCTATGATGCCACCACTCCAAGTGCTTGTTGAAACTAGCCTAACACTCGGCGGTGAGAACCAGATACATTTTATTTTTTATGCTTATCAGCAAAGAACCTCAAGGCTTGTCTCTAGTTCCCTTTTGCTAGGGAAGGGGCAGGAACTCTTAGCTGTCTAACTGCAGCCTAATCAAGGTCAGCGCTGGGTTTCCCATGTTGTTCTTGTCCAGCGTCCTCTGCTGCCTCTAGCCTCAGAGACTTGGTGACGAGGCCCAGCCTTTGCGCTTGCCCTTGCGGAAGACTTAAGCATGAAACACCAAGTGTCAATTGTTTCCTACAAAACACTTTGATTTTCTCCATCGAGCTCTGAAAAGTCTGGCCCTGGTATTGTGGGGTTTGCAGCTTCCTGTCTCTACCTACTACATATTCCGATGGCTGTTGTGCTTTCGTGTGGAGATGGGTCACTAGTCCCAGCACTAACAGGAACAGGGGCTTTGTGCCCTGTTTTGGGGAGAGTTAGTTATATTCTGGTTGGAGTTATAACCTAAAGTTGATTCCTGGTTGTGTAGAAATATGGATGCCATCACACTTCCCATGCAATACCCTTAAGCGTATCCCTGTTAAGGATCCCTAAACAGTACCGTGTGACACTTTGTGGAATACTGTATCGTTTTTCCCAATTGTTCACAACCCCCTTCCTAGAAAAGGACCTCATTGCCTTATGACTGGTGGTATCTTTCTAGTTCCCCACCCTGAGGATGTCAAGCTTGGCCATGGACTAATTATGGCCAATGGGTTGTAAGTAGAAGAGCCTGTTCCAAAACGGGACTTTAAAAGCCATTGTGTGCTCATTTCTTCATCCACACGTTTTTATTTTAGATGAAAGTTATTCCTTCTGTCTGAATCCCACAATGAAAGAGACGTGTAGGCTGGAGCTGGACGGAGCGCAGCAGAGCTGTAGCTGACTGTAGGAGTCAAGCAACATGAGCAAGAAACAAACCTTGGCTGTTTTAAGGCAGTAGGATTTTGAGGTTGTTACAGCAGCATAACCTAGCCAAAGCTGACCAAAATACTCACAGTGTAAGTTACATGCCCATTGCATGGAATATGGAATTGTACAAGACACAGTCTCTGACTTCTAGAAGCTTATAATCTAAGACATAAGATCAGACACCTAAGTATCTATTAAAGTAGCAGAAGTGTCTAAGCTGATGAGTGAAGCAGGAGGCCCATAGGAAGGTCAGCAGCATGAAAAACAAGAGGGGAGATTTTAGAGAGGAGGGATGATTGGAGGCTCAGTGACACAGAGAGTTCAGGAGAAAAATAACTGAGCAGACATCTGTGGATTTTGTTTCTAGGAGACAAATGGGGCCTTCAAGGAAATGCTTTCAGGCGAGTGGGTAGAGTGAGCAGTCAGATGCTAGGGGTTAAGGAGATGGAGAGTAAGCAAAGCCATCAAAAATTATGCTCTTTGGCCCTGGCTGGTTTTGCTCAGTGGCTAGAGCATTGGCCTGCGGACTGAAGGGTCCCAGGTTTGATTCCAGTCAAAGGCACATGCCTGGGTTGGGGCTTGACCCCCAGTAGGGGGCATCCAGGAGGCAGCCAATAATGATTCTCTCTCATCATTGGTGTTTCTACCTCTCCCTTCCTCTCTGAAATCAATAAAAATATATTTAAAACATTTTTTTTAATGATACTCTTTGAACATGTTAGGAAGGGAAAGAACCATAGTGACAGAGGAAGTCAAAGGATTGTGGCTGTTTCACAGAATGATGCAGCAGGCACATTTGAGGGTTTCTGCCCTCCCTTCTTTCCCTTCTCAGAGAGTCTACCCCTACCCATGTGCCTGCTGAGTGGAGAGGGAATCTGGTTACTTCCACGATCCCAGCGTCAGATGATTGACTGAGGTTGGGCACCTGATCAGCCTCAAAAAGATCCCTGGGACAATCACACTCCTTCTCACAGGAGTTCCAGATCAAGAGGCACAGACGAAAGATGCCCTTTGAGAACAGACCCTGGAGCTGAAAATCAAGTAGAGAAGAGTGGCTATTATCTGGTCGTGTGCATACCTAAGTCACGGGGACCCGCGGGAAGTGCCTGGGAAGGAGAGAACAACAGACACAAGGAGAAAAGTGGAGAAGCCACAAGTGAGAGAGAATAACTAAGCGGTGGCACTTCATACGTGCCAAGCGCTGTACTAAGTCCTTTACATTGATTTACCTCCTTTATGTCTCATACCAATCCTATGAGATGGGTACTATGGTTATTCTTATTTTACAGATGAAGAACCCAAGACACAAAGAAGTTGTGCCCACTCTGACTCCCTGTGAAGCCGGGACATAAACTAAATGGGCTGCCCCCCAAGTCCTCACTTTTAGCCACATGCACCACTGCCTGCCAAGAGGGTGAGGAGAGGTGCTCTCTGAAGGTGCCCGGAGCCGGCCCTTCCTAACCTTAGGTGCTCTCGCTTTACTGGGTTTCCCGCGACCACCTGAGCATCCCTGAGTCACCCAGTGGGTCAGTTCCTGGCAAATGAGAAAGCCTGAACCTAATCAAAAGGGAAGCTCAAACGCTTTCTGAGAGGGAGGGAGTAGAGATGTGAGAGAAGAGTGGTTGTCAATGGAGCAGGCCCGCAAGGAAGCACGAGGACTTGGGGTTAAGGGAGAGGGAGAGATTTTTCTCCTATAGCCAGGACCATGGGCTTAGTTTTACCATCAGGCATCCACAGTGCCACATGGTAAGTCAACTAGCCAACCAAACTAGGAGTTACACCTAATCCAATGGCTATGCCTTCCAGCTCGCTCAGACACTGGTGGAATGGGTGAGATTGGGCCTGCATGACCCCCCCTTTCTGAGCCTAAGTATCTCTGTCAATAAAATGGGGAGAGTGGTAAAACACACATGGAGAGACTTTGACTTGCCAAGGCTCTGGGGAGACTGGGAAGCACAGATCACATGATGGGGCTACCTGGGTGTTGGGTGTTGGGTCTGGTCTGCCAGAGATGGCCTCTGAGATGGAGGTTTGATTGCAGGACGTGTATCAGGGAATGCTGTCAGGATCACACCTGTGAGGAGCAAGGACAGACCAACTGAGCAGAGGGAGAAGTTACAGCAAAGGCAGCAGCCGGTTCCCAGGGGAACTTGAGCGGGGATGGCAGCTGGGAGTTGTCTCAGACTGAAGCCTGACGCTGTGCCTTGTACCCCACCCCATGGAGAAGTCACTGGGCCCAGGATGTCCTGTAAGGTGACACCCAGCTGTGAGAGCTCCAGGAGGCGATGCGTGCGTGTCGCCCTGAAAAGAGGGACCCGGTGGCACACCACCACAGCGGCGGCCGCACACAAGAGCTGAACCCCCTTCCCAGGTGCCAAATAAAGCAGGAGAGACTGGGCTTTGGGAAGAGGGGGAAGGGAGGTTCTGAGAGAGCCCAGGAGGAGAGTATAGGAGATTGTTCCATACTGAGATATGATCTCACTCTGTACCCTCTTGAAATCATCAGGGAAAGGAGTGACCTGGGAAAACACTGCATGGGTCTGTGTGTGTGTGTGTGTGTGTGTGTGTGTGTGTGTGTGTGTGTGTAGACTGTAAAGGGATGGGCTCCTGTATCTAGTCTGAGACCACGAAGCCCCAGGAATTTAGCCAGGAGCCAGAGAAAAGTTGGAGATTATGAGGCAAGGAAATGTAGGGAGTGCTAGGGTTCTTGTTCCAGCATCTAGAAGTGTTCAGCAATCTGGAGAAGAGCTGTGTGTAACTTAATAAAGAGTCCAGAGACGAAATATAATTTTGAAAGGCATTTGGGGGTCGGGTCAGAGGAGCCTAGCTAAAGAAACTAAGATCTCCTCTTCTCAGGACCCCATGCTTTTTATTAACACAAATTGTCCTGAGGCGAGGTGGAGGTATACACTTCAAAGGGTCAGGTTTCCTATACAGAGACCATTGTCAGATTGGAAGAATCGCCTACGACTGTTTAGGTGTTTGGCCAGTAGGAGGCAATAACATGTAGATTAAGATGCCCTGAGCTGTCTGGCAGCAAGCAATCATCCCTTTTCAGGTTTGGGGAAATGCCCTTCAGCCACTCCAGATGATTCGGCCCTTGCTGACATGCTGGCTTTCTGCAAGGGAGGCCATAGAATTAGAGTTTGGGCCAAGTTTAACCTAAGTCTCCAAAGGACAGAGAGGTCCCACATGGGTCATATTAGACAAGAGCTCCTTTACCGACGTTCAGCTGGGCTCTCAGATCTCCAAGAGCAAAACAGAAGGAAGCTGCTCTCTGCGGTATGTCTGCGCCCAGCTCACGGCTGGGCTGTTGAAAGTTACCAAGAATTTACCCGGCCTGATTCCGGTGACACAGAATGAGATGTGTGAGAGGACGCGCCTCTCTCCAAAGCATCTTCAGGGCAGGGGTTAAGGGACTACTATCAACTAAACCCCAAAATGTGTGGAGGGCATTTCCTCACCAACTAAACCCCAAAATGTGTATGCTAGAGCCCCACTCCCCATGTGACTGTGTTCACAGATACGACCCTCAATGAGGCGGTAAGGGCGGGATCCTAATCCCCCAGGACCGGTGTCCTTATAAGAAGGGGACAGGCATCATCTCTGCAATCATTAAGCCTCTGATACAACAACACAAAACAAGCTCAATGACTGGCGAGTTTCTGAGAAGAGGAGAGGACGCAGGCACAGACGCAGGCACAGGCGCAGGCACAGGCGCAGAGAAGCAGGCACAGACGCAGGCACAGGCACAGACGCAGGCACAGGCGCAGGCACAGACGCAGAGAAGCAGGCCGCGAGAAGGCGGAGGCACAAACCGAGAAACACCAGGGAGCTAACGCGGCCAGGGATTCTCTCTGGAAGCCGTTGAAGGTGGAATGGCCTGCTCACACCTCGGTTCCAGCACCTCGCATCCAGAACCATGAGAAAAGGGATTTCTACTGTTTTAAGAAATTTTTAAAACCTCACGTGCCTCCTTGTTTCCGGCGCTTGTTTGCTTGCTTGTTGGCCGTAACCAATGGCGCTGACCTGATTTCAGCTTTCAAAGAAAATGTGTGTCACCGTCATTCTTTCAATTCTAGTTTGCAATGTGGCTAAAACGTATGACCCAATTTAAGAACGTGTCCAACACCCAAATCAAAACTGGAAACCAGAAAGGTGAGAGTTTACTCTCTGGGCCTCCTTATTTGAAAAATGAGGTAGTTGTACTAGATTTGTGGTTTAAAACAAAAAAAATTTTTTTTTTTTAACCACAAGGAGCCTTTCTTCAAAGGAAATCTTACCAGGAAGCAGAAACAAAGGAGGTGCCAACGAGCTGAGCTGCTCAGATCATCGGGGAGGGGCGGGTTCCAGAATCCTCCCTGCCACGGGCTCTGCACAGGGAGGCTGAAACCGTGATGGTCCTCCCCTAAATCCTCCTCCAGCCTCCTGTCTAGGCTCTAACCGGGAGAAGTTAGTGTTCTCACCCCACCGCCCCAGTGGTCCTAGCAAGGGAGCAGGTAAATGGCACTGAAGGGAGGAGAGAGCTAGGGCCCAAAGGAGTGTTCTCCCAAAGGCCACATCCATCCTAACACCCCAGGGGAGGGGGGCTGGTGGGCAGAAGCCTGGTGAGGCCCTGCTGGAGCTCCCCCAGGAATACAGGAGGAGTGGGCCAGAATGACAGAGAAGGTGGAAGACGGGGACGAGGACTCCACTCCCCTCCCCAGACAATGTGGCCATCTTTCCTCCTGACTCCCCTCGAGGCAGAAAACCCCTTGCTCCCTTTGTTGAAGACCAGGCTGCCTCTGAGCCCTGGCCCTGCTGCCCCCACGGGTCACCCCTGGTTGCCACCCCGGCACCTTCAGCCTCTCCTTCTCTACCCACATCTCCAGTCAGCAGGCAAATGTGTGGAGGGCACCTCCTCACCAGAATTTAAACAAAACACAGCAAAAGGCCTTCTCTCATGTTCCCCACCATATTCACATTTTGAAACAGTACCTATAATGGTCATCTCCATTCCTTCCCTTGTCCTCATTTGCTAAGTATTCCTTTCTGCTTTTACATTTCTTGATTCCTTGCTCCTTTTTTATTTGCGTGGCCAGTTCTCTGCACTGAGGCTGAGTGCAGGGGCCTGGCACCTGTCCGGTCTCTGTTGCTGGTTGAGAAGTGGTTTGGCCAGCAGCTTCAGGCTTGCCCCCTGCTCTGAGGCCTGCCTGGAGCCCTCCATCGAAACTGAGCACACCTAGCTCACCACCAGCCTCCTTGTCGTTGGATCTACAGCTTCTCTCTCTCCCCCTGTCCCACCGGCACCCAGCTCTGCACCCAGCTGCCCCCTCAACACCCTTGTCCTCTCAGAGAGGAGCAGCTCACAGGCCACCCATCAGCACCACCTGAGGAGCTCATATAAAATGCAGATTCCCTGGAACCACAAGTCACAACCCCTGGGGTGGCCCTTCCACCCGGTGTCTGTAACAAGCTGCCCAACCCAGGTGAGTCCCACACACACTGACTTCTGAGAGCTGCAGACGGTGCCTGGACTCCCTGCTCCTGCTCAGTGTGTGTGTGTGTGTGTGTGTGTGTGTGTGTGTGTGTGTGTGTGTGTGTGTCTTTACTCCTCCTTCCCTTTGTGCCCTCTATCCGCAGCTCCCGGATTTGTCTGCTCTCTGGGAATGCCCGCCGCAGGGAATGTTGTGCCTCCAGGCGTTTGTTGATACCAAGCTGAATATGTAACTGTAGATGTACCCAATTTAAGATTAAGCTACTCCTGCCCAGCCAGCATAGCTCAGTGGTTGAACATCGACCCATGAAGTAGGAGGTCACAGTTTGATTCCCATTCAGGGCACATGCCTGGGTTGCGGGGTGATAGCAGGCACTGCTCTGAGGGCCTCCCAGTGCCAGGCAATAGCCCTGCTTTACTCCAGACCCCAGGTCCCAAGAGCACTATCGTGCCATGGCACTGCCCACCAAGGGTAGGGACTGGCACAGGATGAGTGCTGGGGTCCTGCTTGCTGCCAGCCAGGCTTAAGGCAGGACAGTGCCACCCTTGGAAATCCCATGGGGACTCCCTAAGGCAGCAACCTAGCAGGTGGTGGGAGATTGAAGAAAATTATCTCCCATCTTTTTATGAGGTCAAAGACTGGGGCACGGCCAGAGTGTTTTGGACAGGTTCAAGCCTTGGACTACTGAGAGGGCACAGTCCTCTCATTGCTACGTGCAAGTCCCAGTTTGGATGGCAGAGCCCACCCAGCACAATTATAGCCAACAGCTATAGCTGTGAGCTTGAGCCTGTGGTCCGAACACGTGGCCCCACGTACCTGAAGTGATAGAGTTCAGGTGCATGTAGTGGAGTGGGATTGAAACCAATGAGAATGTTGTAAACATCTTGATCACACCCCTACTTTGCCTCATGGCATCTGCTATAAAATAAAGACGCGGCTTGTGGGCGTTGGCGCTGTCCATCAGAGGGGCAGCGTCCCACCGAGGCCCAGCTTTCATTCTCTTGTCTGTTTTTTCTAAGCCTTTCACCACCCCCACTCAGGGTCTCTGAACCAGGTTGAGCTGGCACGGCACATAAGGCGTCCTGGGGCTGAGTATGCCAGGGCTGTGCCGGCTCACCACAAAAGACCCTCCTCTCCTCATGCCCTTCCGAGACCCCAAAGCAGTGGTTCTCAACCTTGGCTGCACATTAGAATCAACTGGGAATCATTCAGAGGCCCAGAAATCAGGATTTTAAAAAGATTCCCAGGTGATTCTAATGTGCAGCCAAGGTTGAGAATCACTGCTCTAAGTGAAGACGATTAGGCCCAATGATGAGAACAAGCTTTAAGAAACTTTGAGGTACTAGTTACCTCAGTGGTTCTCAACCTTCTGGCCATTTAAATACAGTTCCTCATGTTGTGACCCAACCATAAAATTATTTTCATTGCTTCTTCATAACTGTAATGTTGCTACTGTTATGAATCATAATGTAAATATCTGATATGCAGGATGGTCTTAGGCGACCCCTGTGAAAGGGTCGTTCGACTGCCAAAGGGGTCATGACCCACAGGTTGAGAACCACTGGTTAGCTGAATATTACATAAGAATACCTATACTTTACTCTGGGGTCTCTTTATTCATATATTCCATTCATACATTCATTCATTCATCCAAATATCATTCACAGATATTTACTGAATGCCCACTCCAGTCCAGGCACCACATAGAATGCTTTGCTAATTACTTCAGAAGAGACTTGTCTTAAGAGTGTCAGACCCAAAGGATATGAAGGGACACTAAGCTTGGAAACCAGAGTAGTGGTTCCTCTATATCCTCTCCACTTTCGTGTGTCTCTGTTTCCCTAACTGTAATGATAGGTACAGTGAGGATGGAAAAGGAGAAATATTTTGAAACTGAAATTGCTAGTAAGTGCAAATCAATCTAAATTATGAGCATAAGTTACTCCTTCAATAAATATTCATAGGACTCCTATGCATGCCAGGATTTGTGCTCGGTACAGTGGGAAGGACATAGGTAGTCCCAGCAAGAGCCTGTCCACAAAGGCAAGATTGGTAGAGATGGGAGATACATATATGATTGTTTTGGGGTGCAGATGGAAAGATGGGTTGGCTTAAAACACTAGATGCTATGAGGTTTCTGGAGGGGAAAGGCGATCTGCATTGTCCGACCAGTAGTGATGTGGTCAATCCTTATTCTCCTAAGATTTCACAATGTTCATTTAAAATAGTATAACAAGAACACAATCTATACCACCAAGGGCTGAGAGCAAGAGGGTACATCAACTGCTCAGATGCGTGACCATGATGAGCCTGTCATGCCTGCGTGAGACAAGGCACTAACCCTCCCTGGGAAGCATGAGCCAATCCAGGCATTCCACGAGCCTGTGGGTTGTGTCAATGAAGTTAGAAATAAATGTGGGGAGGCAAGGCCCACTGGATTAGCCACCAACGCTGAAAAGAAATAGAGGTGTGAATATTTGGTAGTCAGTGGCTAGAATAGTAAAGATGGAGAACAAGACAGTGTATCACACACATGTGGGCCCTCTCCTCCTGTCAGTTCCCCTCCATGGACTGCTTCCCAGCCAGAAGCACCTGGTAAGCCTTTGCCTTTTCTTGGCCCTAGCCTAGAAGAAGCCCAGAGGCAGAGAGCATGTGTGGATGAATCCATGTTGTTCTTGGGAGAGGACTCATGCACACACCCACTGGGTATGGTCTCTGCCATCTCTGAATCAAGAGAGCAAATTGTCAGTAGTGCTATTAAGAAGAGGGCTAGCGAACAGAGGCAGGAAATCATACTGATAATTGGTCTTAAGAGAGAGTGTATTAGTCTACTAGGGCTGCTGTAACAAAGTGCCACAGACTGGTGGCTTAAACAACAGAAGTGTATTGTCTCACAGTCCTGGAGGCCAGGAGTTGAAGATAGATCAAAGTGTCAGTAGGTTTGCTTTCTTCTGAGGCCCTTCTCCTTAGCTTGTAGATAGGCATATTCTCCTTCAGTCCTCACAGGGTGTCTCCGTGTCTAATCTCTCCTTCTTATTGGATTAGACCTAACCCTAATGACCTTATTTTAGCTTAATTACCTCTTTAACGACTCTATCTCCCAACACAGTCACATTCTATGGTACTGGAGGGTTAGGACATCAACAAATGAATTTTGGGAGAGGGCAAAATTCAGCCCATAGAAGCAGCATTTTCTTAACTTCGTTAAGTTGAAGCCACTAGAGAAAAGAGAACAAACCATCTTTCTGTGTGGATTGTTATAAAGGCTTTACCAGGGCCTGGGGTGGAGGGCGAGAAGAAAGGCACAACTCAGTCTCCTTGGGCCAGGACTCGAGGAGAGACAGGGTCTTACCAAAGGCCTCCTCTACAGCAGGTGTCGATATGGACTGAATGTTTGTGTCCCCCTAAATTCACATGTTGAAATCCTAACCCCCACATGATGGTTGTAGGAGGTGGGGCTTCTGGGAAGCAATTAGGTCATGAAAGTGGAGCCCCCCCCCCCCCATGAGATTAGGGTCCTGATAAGAAGAGTTTGCTCTCTCTTGGTTCTCCAGCATGTGAGAACACCGGAAGCAGGTCATCTGCAAACCAGGAAGAGGGCCTCCCCAGAACAGAAACCACCAGCACCTGATCTTGGACTTCCCAGCTTCCAGAACTGTGGACAATAAATATTTGTCATTTAAACCACCCAGTCTGTGGTAGTTGATAGCAGCCCAAGACAGGTGGTGGGGATTCTAGGAGTGCGATGATGCAACCATACGCGCGAAGAGGAAGCACCTCCTGGATTGCAAAGTTGATCTTTGGCCTCATTGCCCAATGGGGTGGTGGGGCCCTGCAGGGTCATGACCGGGAGGCAGAACTTCCAGAGGGCAGACCATCATGCTTCCTCTTCCTCCTCAAGAACAAATGCTGGCTGCCCCACTGGCCCCAGAGTAAGCTCCTTCTTTGCAATGTGCTGCTACTGGGCGCTGTGCAGCCAGTTTGGGGCCCTCTGTCTCTAAGTGGCCGATGGAGAGGAAGCTGGTACTGATCTGGCGGTGGAAGTTTCCTGGGTGCTGACACCAAGAGGCATTTGTAATGCCGGTAGCATCTCTATGTGGCTCTAATCTGGTTTTTGCAAACCCAGCCATTTCACAGCCCACAAGGAAGGCTAGGAGGAGGGATCTGCTTTGATCTGTTATCAAAGAAGATTTTGCATTTACATAAGAGTGGCTAATGTGGAAAATATTGCTGTTTGAGAGAAATTCAGATATTGAAAATGATACTGTGGTTAGTCTCTATTTCTCAACTAATTGGAACACCCTGCACTAAACAAACACACATGAAACCCCCCGTTTCATTCTTCAAAGACCAAGTGAAAGGGGAGCAGAGCATCCAAGTGCTTATGCAGGTTTCCCGCCACTCCTCTTGTACCCCGACCTCTGTGATGCTTGCTCCAACCTGGCCAGAGCTGCCAGAAAGCCAGGGAATGCCTTCTGCTCAAGGCCCCTGCACAAGGTCTACACACGAGGGCTGAGGCTGGAACCCTTGTTTCAGAAAGCAGTTTCTTCCACATTCGGCTGCAGCCCAAGGGAATGGGATTTGAGGCAGAAGACTGGGTCTGAATCAAAGCACTACCCCTTACCAGCTGTAAGGGATCAGCTCAGAACCTCAGAGTCTGGACTCCCTCATTTGTAAAATGGGAATATAATCGTATTTGACCTTCACCCTCCCCCCTAGGGCTTTTGTGAGAAGCAAATGGAGTAGCAGAGGTGAAGGAACTTATAAACAATTGATCATCATCTATACCTTGCAGAAGATGTTTTTTGGTTTTGTCAGCCAGCATCTTTTACCTCTCCTTCTAATGATAGTATATTTCCTCTGACAACCAACCTCATCTGACTGTTAGTCCCTGGACTGCAGGTGGACTTGACCTTCCCTCCAGTCCCAGAAGCTGGGGATGTGGCTCAAGGCCTGGCCAATGAACGCCTTGCACCCTCCCAGCCTTTTCCTGTGGTGGGTTGGCCCTCAATGCTTTCCAATCATCATCCAGTATACTATCCTGTATTGCAGGGACTGCACAGCTAAACTACTTTTTCTAGACTGTTCTACAGGCAATCATCTTTTAAAAAATATTTTAAAATTGATTTTAGAGAAAGAGGAATGGAGAGAGAGAGAGAGAGACATTAATATCAGAGAGAAGCATCAATTGGTTACCTCCTTTATGCACCCTGACTGGGAATTGAACCTGCAACCTGGACAGGTGCCCTGACCAGGAATCAAACCAGCGACCTTTCAGTGCATGGGATGATGCTCAACCAACTGAACCACACTGGCCAGGGCTACCAGCAATAATCTTAATGCAAATTATACAAAATTTTCCATTCAAATTAGATTTGGAAGGTAGAGTGCTGAAGAGACAGTTTCTGGGTGACTCACATTTTCTGTAGGCACACATGCTCATGGAGACACTTCTTATAAGGACCCTAATCCTGCAGCGGTAGTCCAATACCTATTCAGTCACGTCTTGGGTTTGAGAAGCAGTTTGGTGGCAATGGCAGTGCTGAGAACTGGCCTTCTGACCCCAGAATCACACATATGGCACGTGGTGTTGCACTCAACCGCTCTCGGGGGGCCTCCTGACTCCCCACCTTCCTGAGTGCTTCAGGAGTCATAGCTCCCCAGCAGGTTCGTTCTGCTGTATTCTGGGAGTCATTTCTGAAGATTCAACCTAGAACTCACCCCTCAATTTTGACAGCACCCGATATTGGAATTAAATCCCTCTCTGCTTTAAATATCTAGAGTGGCTTCTTTTTTTTATTTATTTATTTATTTATTTATTTTTTTAAATATATTTTTTTATTGATTTTTCACAGAGAGGAAGGGAGAGAGATAGAGAGTTAGAAACATCGATGAGAGAGAAACATCGATCAGCTGCCTCCCGCACACCTCCCACTGGGGATGTGCCCGCAACCAAGGCACATGCCCTTGACCGGAATCGAACCCGGGACCCCTCAGTCCACAGGCCGACGCTCTATACACTGAGCCAAACCGGCCTTGGCTAGAGTGGCTTCTATATTCTACCAATGAACCCCGCCTAGTACAGAGGAGATGGGCGCTTGGGAGCCCATTTGGACCAAGGAGAGAGTCAGCTCACAGAGTTTTATTCAGTGGAGAAGCAGAGGCTAACTTCCTAATGGACTTGGAGGCGAGGAGCCCAGAGCAGCTGGCAGCCACCTTGCTGTCACACAGTCTCATCTGAGAAAGTCGCCAACATGAGGGGGCCACGCCAAGAGATGAAAGAAGCCTGGTCTTGACACTATTTGAGTAGCTCCATCAAGCAACGTCTTGTGCCAAACCTATCCCTGGACGTTCCAGTTACACGAGCCAACAAATTTCTCCTTCTGCCTAAGACAACTGGAGTTGTGCTCCTCCATCACTTGACCAAAAGTAATTTATCGGGTGTAATGACAACTACAAGAGAGAAACCACGGGGCAGGAGTGGTCAGATAGCTCACATACTCTCAGCCAGAATCACCCGGGGGCACCTTACAAAACAAAAGTGATCAGATCTGGGCCTGGGCCCTTGAGGTCATGTGAGGGGCACACAAGCAATTAGAAAATTCTGTCAGGGGAGGTGCTTCTTACGGGCACCGCTGAGAGCGGGGCTACTATGGATCAACTCACAGGGAAGGGGAAGCAAAGAGGCAGGTATTTCTTTAAAACACTTGAGTGTGTGAATCCCAGTTTCAGTCCCCAACATTAGTTTTTTTTGCTTGATTTTGATTTTTTTCTTTTAAGGTTGAAAAAAAAACCTTTGCATTAAGTCTCTCAGTATTGTAGCTACCCGATGAGAATAGTATCGAGTGAAATATTCCAGCCCAGCTTGCAGAAGCCGAAGCAGCTGGGCCATTTTTTAAAATTGTAATAAATAAGTGAATGCATAATCAATGCCGTGAGTGCCAGCTCTTGGTTCCATGAGCTCCCGGAGCTGTGCTTTTTCATCTCTATTCTATGCCCCGAAAAGAAAAGCAACGTAAGGAAAATGTTGACAGACTGTTCTCTGTGACGTCAACCAACAGAAAACATTGAACGGTTGATGCTCCTTCCAGGCGTTGCTGCTGCGGGTTTGGTGGGTGCCGGTTTAGAACAGCCCTTCCCTTTCTGGAATAACTGTTAGCCATTTAATACCAAACACCTCTGGTGAAGAGGAGGCCGATGTTTTGAAGTCTGCAATGTGTACCTGACACAACAGTGATGGACACAGCCCTGCGGAGCGGAGGGAACAGCACAGAACTAAATATTGACCAAGCCTTTCCGCGGGGCCTGGCCAGAGCTCCAGTGGCCAAAGACGACAGACGTGCTCCACTGGCTCAAGAAATGTCCAGAGCCGAAACCGGTTTGGCTCAGTGGATAGAGTGTCGGCCTGCAGACTGAAGGGTCCCAGGTTCGATTCCGGTCAAGGGCATGTGCCTGGGTTTCAGGCATATCCCCAGTAGGAGATGTGCAGGAGGCAGCTGATCAATGTTTCTCTCTCATCGATGTTTCTGGCTCTCTATCTCTCTCCCTTCCTCTCTGTAAAAAATCAATAAAATATATATATTTTTTTTTTTAAAAAAGAAAGAAATGTCCAGAGAAGCAGGCTTAGTGAATGAGGACCATCATTTGGTGGAGGCTTTTATTTTTGGAATCAAACAAAAATGACCTAAAGACAAATCTGCAGAATAAGATGGGTGCTCAACCAGCTGACTCTAGAAGAGTGTGACTCATAGGACGGCTCTGCAGTCAGTTCCCAAAGCCGATTTCTGCAAATACCCTGGGCTTCTCGGAAGGCGTGCGTGACCTCCCGAGGCTCCATCTGAAGGGGCACATCCACTTCATATACAAGTTCCGGTGTGTCTGTTTTCTGTTTTAGATTGTAGGAACATATATAGGACCCCCCACCCAAAAAAAAATTCACAAGATGAATGCTTAGTTGATGGAATTTTTCTCTAAGCTGAATTTCCCCAAGCCTTCCCTGTGTATGAATATGTATTAGGCCACATAAGCCTGAACAGTAAATTACACTGGCCCGTTGCCTCTGCCCTCGCACCCTCGGGAAGGCTCCCCATGGTATTGCTGAAGTCTTCTCTGTGTGAAAGAACTACCTCCGTTCTCGTTCTCGGGACCCCTGCCCAGCTGCCTCACTGCCGACTGCCACCCGGGGAGCCGCTGGTGACCATTGTGGCCACGCTCCCTGGGGTCTCTGCCTTCCTCCTGAGCCCCTATCGGCCATGCAGACATGGGGAGATGGGCCTGCATCCCAACCCTGTGTTGTATTTTAGCCTCTGGACCTGCGTCTCTAAAGTCTCCATTGCAAGGCGTTCATTTGCCTGCCTGCTGCTTCTTTCTAACCCACCCCCTCATCCCCAGGGCAGGGGCACAGACACCATGATCCCACTCCATCCCTCCTCCCCACCAGGCTCTGAAGGACAGTGCCCATCACCTCCTCTCTTCATGCAAACAGATCCCTGCGGAGCTGGCTGCCAGCTCAGGACTGCACTGGACAGTGAATCCCATCAGGTGCAACTTCTTCTAAAATAAAGGTCAGGCTGGGCCTGGAGAAGAGCCCCTCCGATCACCTCTCTTGGTTTATGGCAGAACTAGCCTCAGGCCAAAGCTTACATTTAATTAACAGAATGGGATCCAGGCAGGAGGCCATGCTCTCTGCTCTCCGTTAAAAGGTAAGGACAGTGTGTGGAGTGACGGTACAATTAAGACACACGTCTCCAGACCAGGGAAAGGATGTTCCAGACTCAGCAAGGACCACAGACACTGCCGACAAGGGTTCTGGGAGCAGTTAACACTGTGGATGCTCCCACTCTGTTTTATAAAAGCTGTCGTGTTTTGATTCTTTTTCAAAAAGGAAAGTCTCTCGCTCCTAGGGTTACAGGGAGACTTAAACATGTTTCAGATGTGAGGGGCCACGCCCTCCCTCCTCTTCCTCACCGCCCACCCCCCTTCTCCCAGCAACTTATTCCAACATTTAATTGGAATATTTGAAGAAAATAATTTATTTTTATTAAAACAAGTTTGACTATATTATGGCGTAAGATACAAAAATTCACATGGATTTTTAAGATAGAATAAGGGACTTGGGAGAAATGCCATCCCTGCCGTGCTGGGGCCTGCATTTGCCCTTGTTAGGGATCCTTCAGCCCAGAAGTCTGAGCAGTTCTGGGGGGCCTGGGGGGCCCAGAAAGCTCCCTGGCTGAGGACTGGCAGGAGCGGCTTGTGTTAGAGAACCCACTGGGAAGGCAGCGCGGTGAGGTGGCAGGGACCAGGGCAGGCCTGGGCTCAGCCCCTAGGTAACAATTGCACAAGTTGCCTCTTGAATCCAGAGCCGCCTGCGAGCAGTATGTGCTTGGTTTCGGGTCCACAGTGAGACCATGTCACCACGGACAGTGAGCCTCGGAGCGGAGAGGAGCTCTCAGCCGCACGGCCTGACTCAAGCGCAGGCTGGCTGAATCTCGCCGCCCCTGCACCTTGGACGCATGGTCTCCACGTTTGCCCCCCTCTGGCCGTCCCCTTTTCCAACCTGGCAGGCTCCCAGCGTCCCTGCGGCCAGGCCCACCCACCGGAGGCCATGACGCCTCAGCACCTGGCTGGGTCCAGGGAGCTGCCGCTGGGCTCTCTTGGCCCTGGGCTGTTTGCCCCACCCAACCCTCAAGCCCACCCCCACCCTGTCAGCGACCCATGCCCTGACAGGACAGTCCCGCTCAGTCTACATCTGACGCAGGAGAACGTGACTCCACGCTTTTCCAGAGGGAGATGTGGTGATGAGTTCCCAGGGGTTGTGCTGACTCTGGAGAGAAGTGGCTGTCCTCACGCCCTGAGTGGGGATGAGGCTCACACACCCTGACAGAAGTCCCACCTCATGTGGAGGGGAGGGTGCACACGCCACTCCTGCCCCAGGTCCCACCCCCTTGTGTCAGGGAGGGAGAGGGACCAGCGGGTGCCACCCACGGCGCTTCAAGTGGTCCCCACGCCTGGGCATCACAGCTTGGCTCTGCCCCCAGCCCCCATCTCTCCCTGCAGCCCAGGAGGAAGCACTGACTAGAGGACTTGACGGGCTTCTACTTATTGCTGAGGAAGCAGGCGGATGAGGACACTGTCCCCTGGTGCCTCTGCGGGTGGACAGAGATGGCTCCAGCCTCCCCTCTCAGCTTCGCTTTCTGTTTCAAGTCTGCCGTCTGTATCTCTGAGTCCTACACAACACATTAGCACACAGTAAGAAACAAGTGTGTTTGCGAGGGGAACGTTCTGAATCCCAATAAGCCATTTCTCTCTGTCAGCAACATCACTCCCAGGGTCCCAGTGGGCTCTGATTCGTCCACACCCCTGGAGCAGGAACATGGTGGGTGTGAAGTTCCACATTTAAGAGTCCAATAGGGCTTTGAGGGCTACTTGAGGCCGCCTTCTTAGGAGGCCCCAGCAGCGGCTACACCTGACAAGCAGCCAACCAGTACTGACTTACTAATCACCAGTAAGTGCCAGGCATGGTGACAGGTGTTTGGGGTGGTGTGGAGCAATGGCTCCACCCTCTGTAAGCTTAAAAGCTAGTGGGGAAGAAAGACGTTAAGCAAGAGTTTCCCATTATATTGAACATCATGGAGAAGGACACGATACTGTGGGCTCTCATCAACTCGGCTGAGGGTGGGAGATGGAGTAAGCAACCCTAAAAAGCAAATTAACAGTGATTCCTTAATGTCATCAAGTTAGCTAACCAGTGTTCAAATTTCCAATTGTCTTATGTGTGACCAACACTCTTTTTGCAGTTCACTCAAAGGGAAGTTCTTAGAGATCAGCCAACCTTCTTATTTTACAAGATAAGGAGACTGAGAGTTAGAGAGATTAAATAACTTACCCAGAACCTCAGAGGTTATTTGTCGATAATTTGATCCTGCCTCTTTTCATGATGTATTTGGGGCAGGTGATTGCCTAGTGAAAGTCCCAACAATTCACTCATTCATTTTAGCAAATATTGGTTGAACATCAGCAATGTCCACTTCACAAGGCCAGTGCAGTCAACCGCACTTGGATCTGTACTCAGAGGAACTGAGCTTTGACAGGTGGGACTTCTGCCTTTGACATTAGGCAAGTCTCCCCACCCATCCGTCATGTACCTGGAATCTCCAGGAGAGGCACTCTTGGATGAAGGAGTTGTCCTGGGAGTTCCTTATGAATATTTACAATATTATTCTAGTGGGAAACTTTTCTTCCTATTTAGGAGAATCCTAAAAGAGGAAAGAAGACTCTACTTTCCACTGCAGAATTGAAATTTATGGATGGTCCTTTCCCCACCTCCAGAAAGCTGGCAAGAGACACGGGACCTGGTGCTCCACCCCAACGCTGCAGCCCAGGACTGTCTGTCTTGAAGAAGCAGCACACAGACCCAGGCTACTCCATCTCTGTGGGGATGATCACAGGTGCTGCGGCCAAGTCAAGTCCAAGGGAGCAGTGCCAAGTCCAGTCACCAGAGGCAGCGACAGAGAGACATTCTGGAGTCACCTCTGCCCAGGCTCTGAGCCACTGCCTATGCTCTCAGTAAGTGACTTTTCTGCTTAAGTGCCTAGGATCACTTCCTGCTCTGGGCAACCAAAACCTCTGCCTAAGAGAGTTGAGAACAAGAATCTATGAACACAGCCGGTTTTCTATAACACTTTTCCTAGTTGACTTATCACATGAAACATTTCCCATCTATTAGGAAACAGACTGGAGCACAGGATAGGGACGTTCTGAGGGACACTGCCGGGCAACATGAGAGGTTTAGAGCCGACGGCAGGGACCTGAGGTCCAGTATGTTGGCCCAGGATCCCGGTTACTAGAGGTTGTGGGAACCACCGCTGCTTTTCAAATCTGCTGAGGGAGGACCCTGAAGAACAAACAGGTCAGTGTTTCCAAAGATGAGCACAGAAGGCGGCGACACATGGTTCCCCAGAAGCCCAGAGGAAGAAATCCCCTCCTCCCACACAGCTCATTACTTGACCTCTGGCTGACTGCCCCTGGAGAGAAATGGGCAGGATGGCAGTGGGGACTCTAGCTGGCTGAGGAGTGGTGCTCCCCTTCGCATTGGAGAGAGCTGGGAGGCCCTGTTCTGTGCCCACTGCCCGGGCTTGGCTCCCTAGGAAGCAGCTCTGGTCCTGTTCCTGCAGGCAGTTCCCTTCGCCCCTTAGCTGAGGGGCCTGTCAGCCTCATCTTGGGCCCATAGCTCAAGGGACTTGGCTCAAAATGCCACCACCCTGGGCTCCTCCCATGTGCCCTTTCACCTTCTAAACCAAGATGAAGCAAGACCATCAGCTTGCTAGAAAGAACACGCACTGCCCTTCCAGCCACATGCAGGAAGTTGCTTAATGAACTCCAAGATAATTACTTGCAAAAACAAGACTTCCTACATTGGGTCTGTCGTTTCCTGCCCTGCAGAATGTGCTTTCTTCCCTCCCTTCCTGTCCCTCTCACCGCCCATGCGTCTTCCTGGGCTCAGGTGCCCCTCCTCCCTCCTGACTCTTGCCCTACTTCCTCTCCCTTTCACTCGGCTCTGCGAGACTTATTTTCTTCCTAACCATGCCCCTGTGCTCATGATTGTTTACTTTCTGAAAAGATTTCCATTTTCAAGGGAGTTTTGTGGCCATTCTGTCTCTCCCCTGCTGGACCATCAGCTCTGAGGGTACCCTATCTTTGGCCCTCACCCCATTTCTCTCCAATCCAATGCTGTCATGGTTGAATTGTGGGACCCCAAGGGCCACCTTGGCCTGCACAACCAAAGGATCTGATGGTTCTAGAGTGGAACAGGGGAGGCTGAGCAAGAACCCGGGGGAGGCCATGAAGCGCCTCTCTCCTAGCGCCCCCCCCCCCCCCCCCGCCACACCCGTTTGCATGTTTGAGGCCGGGGTTTCTCCCTCGGGCTCCAGGCTGAGTACTGAGTACTGCACATGCAATGCAGCTTTACCACTGATGGAGCCCTTCGCTTGCAGGTTTCAGGACCAAACCTGGTTGTGAGGCAGGTGAGGGAAATACCAACATAAATAATCCAGAGGCTGTGCTCTGAAGAAGGTGAAGGCCTGTCCGGTTGGGAAGCTAAGACTTGTCCATAGAACTATAGTAACTCAAAGGCAGGAATAGGTGCTATGGCACTGGGCAGCTTGGGAGGCCTTATGAAAGGGCTTGGACTTCAGAGAAAGATGTGGGCATTGGGGAAGGGAGAGAATGTTTGGTGGTTGTCAAGGGACCTAGAACTAGGTCTTGAAGGAAGAGGAGGAGTGGAAGGGCATCTGATGGCGGTGCAATGCATGCAGACTTGTGAGCCTGGGCTTGGGGATACATTTAAAAGACAGTCGGCCTCTGGCTAAGCATGAGTGGAGAGTGCCTGAGGCAGCTAATAATCCCAGGGTGGACAGTGCTCAAATGGATACGAACAAACGTGTCCTGATGCCGAGAGAGACGCAGGAGGGCTGGGTCTGAGTTAAAGAGGGAACAACCACACTTTTTCTTCTTGGATAAATAACACCCTGCTAGTTTGGTAATGGCTACTTCAAATAAAATACAGTGACAGCAGTAATTTAGCATCAGTCAGCTCGCACTGAAAATACCAGAAGGCGGTCATTGGCAGCATTGGACCAGAACCACAATTCCCTTGGGGAGCTGGCGTCGCCGGCTGCTGACAGAACAGCCTCTCACAATTTGGCTGGTTTGTCCTTGTTTCCTCTCTGGCATCTGCAGGGTGAGATGGGCTATGTAGGTAGTTGACTAACGGGGACCCACTGAGAGCTTGCCTCGGTACATCTTCCACATGGCCTCTTGGGAAAAGAACATTGTAAGACTAAAAAAAAGGGAGTGTGATGGGGGAGCAAAATCTGCAGTGTGTGTACTATCTTGTGACAATGTTAATATGGAATCAATTTCCAGGAAGAGATGAGCATGTGCCACCAAGGTTAACATGATGAAATAAACAGAGACATGTCTTAACGCTATTAAGCCAACCATGTTCATAGTAGGCGATGGCTTTTCTTTACAACGACAATTAAAGAAAAATGGATAACGTGCTGTAGATATTGTAGATGTCACCCAAAGGCAGCAAATTAGAGAAAATACTTGCTGGCTTAAGCTTCTTTCGCTGAAGAACATCAAAATGGCATTCCTTGTGGCAAACGAAGTACCTTCACTTTCCCAGACTTAACTCATCACCTTCATTTTCAATTTGACTTGTTCAGCTGCTGTGCCTCTCTGGGGCCCCTTTGCTTTCCCCTGGGACAGGCTCCACTCAGACACTCATTTGATTATTGGGTGTTTAATTGCCGCCACTTTTGCCACTTTTGCTTCCTGGCACTCTCTGGGCTCTCCCGTGTGAGGAAGTGGGCCAAATGCCATCCAGCCCCTTTGCCATTCATATCTTTTCTGACTGCAAGTAAACAGAGGCAGCGTTTTTACATGGGGGGTAGGATGAGGTTGAGAGGCTTACATGCTAACCCCTGTCTGAAGATGCGCACGAACTGCTTAGCTCAGTGCCTGGCATGGGCAGCAATTCATAAATACCTGATACCTTCCTGAGGTGAGGGAATACAGTAGAGCTGCATCATACGCAGATGCACACTTTAAAAATTCACCTGCAAATTGCTGGGCCGAGAGAGAGGGGCAGGGGGAGATTTTTAAATGGGCACTTAAATGTTCTCTGTGCTTCTGCCCGTGAGTCCATTAGGGGTCATTTGCCCGGGGGAGGGAGACATGAAAGACAGCCCTCATCTCTGTTCTGCCCTCGCTCGGGGTCTCAGCTCCTGCCTCTCACAGCATGAGACCCCACATACTAAGTATGATTCCTGGATTTTTAAAGATACACTTTTTGAACAATATAGCTCTTAGCTGCAAGGCAACTATACATCTAGTATTTGACCAAAGCAGCACTAGTTTATCCTGAGTTGGCCAAAAGAAAAAACAGGTTCCATATTGGCCCTTTTGAGCGATGGTGTATTGGCCTCCTACGGCACATAAACACACCCTGCAAGATAGAGCCAGAGGCTGATTTCAGAGACTTTGAAGACTAATTGTGGCTGCGTGCAATTGTCACCTCATGAGCACCCCCAGGTCAACATAACAGTGCCTTCTAGAGGAGGACCCTCTAACCAGCTCGTAGTTACTTAGACTGCTGTCCACTCTGACATATGGGTCACCCCCTCTCAGCCCTGCTCCCACTGATCCAGTGAACTGTGATTCTCCAAGCCCATCTCTACTATATGTTCCATTCGAAGAAATTAGATGTAAGGGGAGTGGGGTGATGAAAAGGAGGGAAGTGATAGAGTAGATTCAACTAGGAAAAGGGAATCTTGTCTTGCAGATTGTTCCAAAGTCCTAGAAGAAAGTAACCCTGTGTTTGTCCCTTCCCACTCAGGACAGGCTTAAAAATTCTAGACAAGAGAAGTGAGCCTCGGTGAAGAAACCCAGGCAGTAGTCCCACCTTAGTGACCAGCCTTGGAGAGCAGGCCAGAGGCCAGTGACCGTGATACTGACAGGGCCACCCTGCCTCAGTTCCAGAGGCCCCAGGAAACTACCCTCCTGTTTACTCCTTGGCGGGTTTCAATGGAAACTTTCCCAGCAGCAGCAGGCAACTAACTGGTTGCCAAGCCCAGTGTCCCTCTTCCTATGGCGGCTGTCTTCAAACAGGGGTTCAAGTATACTTGAAGGCATACCGACTTTTCAGGGGGGTTAATGTCCATGAATGATCTAAAGAGAATGGGCTTCCAGAGTCTTAACTTAAAGGATAAATTTCTAAAATCGTCTTATGAAAATTTCTGTGTGCCCCTCACCCATCGTAATCTTACCATGGGGCTTTTCTCTGGGGGTATAAAAACCTCCTCGAGCAAAAAAAAAGGGGAGATTGATATATTGGTTTCTGGGGAGCTTCTTTAATGATTCATCAAGGCATCTTTGCCCCGTAGGGCTTCCTGCCTTTCCTTGTCTTGTACAGATTTCCATTAAGGGTGAAGGCAGCCCACGTGGAGATGCTCTAAATTTAGAACAGCTGAAGCAAGGTAGGTTAGTGATGCTAAAATTTTTACAGGATTTCATTCAGATTCAGTCTGCATTATTCAGTAATTAAACCTATCTTATCAACCCATCTCATGAAATATTTATTCTAATTATAGTTATTTCTCATCTTAAGAAATGTTTAATCTTTTATGATTCCTACAAAAACAAACTTTTAAACTAAGGATGAAGCATTTAGATGTCAACTTTAATGTTTTCAAGGGTGTAAGTATTGCTTTAAAATTGTTTTAGGAAGTATATGTGTGTATATGAGTAAAAATGTTTGGAGACCCAAGGAATCCCATGCTGTACAAGTCATCCCATCTGGGTGAGCTCCTCCCATGTTCCAGAGCTGTGCTAGCTAATATGTTGCTACTAGCCATGCATAGTACTTAGGACTTGAAATGTGGCTACTATGATTAAGGAATTAAGTTTAAATTTAATTTCACTTCTAATAGTGACATGTGGCCAGTGACAGTGCAGATACAGACTATCATCATCACAGGAAGTCCTACTGAGCAGCTGGTCTAGAGGACCCTGGGAGCTGTCCTGGTCTCCATGGGCTGGTGTAACTCCAGGCTCAGCTGTGATGTGGTCACAAATATTTAATTTTTTTAAAAAAAGGTAGTTCAAGCACATGATGCAAAATCCAAAAGGTACAAAACGGCTTATAGGGCAAAGTTCGTGTCTTTTCTACTTTTGTCACCCAGTTTCTCCTCTCACCAGTTTCTTGTGATTCTCTCCAAAGACATTCTACTCAGATGCAAGTGTAAGTATATGTGTCTCTATGGCAGTTTTAAAACATAGCCACAAATATTCTTTGAGAGGTGAGGTTATGCCCCCTCCCTTTGAGTCTGGGTGAGCTTCTGACTACTTCAACCATTACCATATGGAGACATGATGTGACTTCCCAATCAAGGTCCTAAAAGGCCACACAGCTTCCACCTTTGCCGGAACACTCATTCTTGGAGTCCTGAGCTGCAGTGTGAGGAGTCCAGCTATGTATGCCCACCATGCTGGAGAGATCACGTGCAAGCATAGAGGTGGACACCCCCAACTAAGCCATGCTTTAGCCACAAAAGCCACGTTGACAGACTCAGGAGTGAAAAGTCATCTTGGTCGGTTACCTATAACTCATGAGAGGGGCTTTGCAATTTGACTGGAAAGTTTGGTAAAAACTTAGTAATACATACTTTAAAAACTAAGCAACGAAAAAATTAAATAATTAGTAACCCCAAGAAAAACAAAGTTGACCCATAAAAGAATAACATCCTATATGGTTCAGCTATGAGTACTTAAATCAGAGTAATGCAAACACTGAACATTGATTTAGCCAAAAGTGATTATATAACTACATTGGGAGGGTAGAAGGAGGAGAAATATGCATGAGGAGAGTGCAGGAAAGCAATTAAAAGTGTCTCAAATTGAAGAAGCTAAAAATAGCTGTATTATTTAGAAGTACAGATATAAATTACACAAGAAACAGATGGGAGATACTAATGCATGTGTGTGTGCCAATGGGAATTATCCAATAGAGAGGCAGATGCTGATGGCGGATGACTGAATGAACATGGAGAGTCCCTCAGAGTACCAGTGGCCTTTGATGGGGACAGACACGTCTGAGCAGAGGTCAGGAGAAGAGGACAACAAGTGTAGATGTGTAGATTTAACATGGGAAAATGAGGAAGTTCACATTTGATAGCTTCTCTTTTCTCACTGAAATATGAGATTGTTCATCAGCTGAGAGTAAGAAGCAGGAAGGGTTGTGGGAGTTTTAAAGATTAAAAATATATGAAAAGTGGCCTCCAGAAATATGAATGCTGGTTTCCCAGAAAAACACAGTAATATTGCCTAGCAATCTTGAATACTCCTTTGAGGTCTGTGAGCATGAACTTAGAGTGAAAACAGTCTACTTGTGTGGTGTTCCATAGCAACATTAAGTTGCTTGAATGAAGGAATGGGGAAATGGATGGTTGGATCCATTTAGTGTTTTGTAGGTTCTATACTGGAAGATGAGGGGATTCTGAGGATGAGAGTGTTTGAAAGGAGTGTATACTGTGATGGACCATGAACCCTAAGCTGCACAAAAGAGTGGACACTGGAGTGACTGATAGATAAATAGTAAAAGTGATGGAGCCAATAGAAAAGAGATCTCCACAGAGTTGAAGGATCATTGCAGTAGACACTTGAGCAAGTGCATTGAAAAGAAGCTGTGGAAGTAGTGTCATTTGGACTTGCAGAGACCTGACAGTTTCTGGTGGTGACAAGGTTCAAATGATGACCTTGAGGTAAAATGGAGGAAGTAAAGGTCATGAGTAATGAGAAGGTCAAGGAAACTGAGAAGGTCAAGGAAGCTGGGACATCTGTATGGTAAACTTCACTGAGATTGACAAAAGGGGTAATGCAGAGAGGAAGATGGAAATCCGGGGTATAGCCCTCAGTGAATGAGGACACGTGATCTAGTGTGGAGTCAGGCAGCAGGACCCTGAGACGCAGGAGCTTTGTAAGAGGAAAGAGGAATTACAACCTGGGAGCAAGGTGGAGAACAAGCAAGCACCAGCACTACCTCCTGGCCTTGAAGTTCATGAACTTTAAAAGATCAAACAGGCTGTGCCAGAAAGAGCTGCAGGAACACAGTATTCTTGGGACCAGCCAGGCTCTAAGGCAAGGAGGAGCAGGGAAGGCTGTTATAGGCTGAGGATGCCTAAGTATTTTAGATCAGAGCAGAGGGGGGACGGACAAGGGGAGATTCCAGAAGACACAATGGGAATGTTTGGGAGGAAATGGAGGTCAAATGGAAATTAGGTCAAATCAGGTGTTGAGCAATGCAGGAAAGGGATGCACGTGCAGGTGATACTGGATGACTAGAAAGGCCTGCTCTTCTGGTAATGACAGAGGAAAATGAAAATCAGATCATGTAACTCCCCTGGTTAAAACCCTCCAATGGCATTTCATCACACGTAGACTATAACTGAACTCCATCCAAGGCCCAACAAGATTCTATGCCAGTGCTCCTCAAAGTGTGGTCCCTGGACCAGGAACATTAGCATCACCGGGAACTTGTCAGAAATGCAAATTTGTGGGCCCCACCTCAGAATCAGAAGCTCTGGAGATGGGACCCAGGAATCTGTGTTTAACAAGCCCTATTCCACGTGATTCTGGTGCACACTAGGTCTGAGCACCATTAGTGCATATAATCTGGCCCTTCCCCAGCTCTGACCTCTGAGTTTCCTAATTTACTAAGTTTTAGCCACACTGGCCTTCTTTCTTTCTGTTCCCAAGCTCACACTCTTCATGGCCTTTGCTCTAGATGTGTCATCTGCCTGGAATGTGCCCACCAGACGCTCTTGTGGCCTCAATCTCTCACTGTGCAGGCCTCTATTCGGACAGACCATTGCATCTCACCCCCAACCCTGGTCGTTTCCTAATCCATGATGCTCTTATTTCTTGAAGCAGTTACCATTTTCTGAAATCTCTTGTTTTAAACTTATTTGTGTCTGTCTCCCCCACTAGGATATAAACTTCGAGAGAACTGGGAACTTCTCTGCTTTTTTACCACTATGTCCTCATACCTAGAACAGAGCCTGCTGTAGCGTATTCAATATACTTGTTAAATAAATGAATGAACAAATGAGAAATGATGGGGTGAATCCTGCTATTTCTTAGACTTTGATGTACAGATAAATCTTTTCTAATGCAGATTCTGCTCCCATTGGTCTGGGTGGGACTCCAGATCCCACATTTCTAACAAGCTCTCTGCGGCTGGTTCAGAGAGCTCACTTCGAGGAGCAAAGTCTTAGAGTGAGCCCTTAGGTCTGACCCTTGTGGTCTCAAATTCTTGGTCTTCCGGGCAACCTCCTGAACATCCAATGGCATCTGAGATGATTCTATTTGAAATATTTCTGACCAGGAACAGAAATTTTCTGAACCAGCTCTTCGAGGGGAGGAGAGGTGTTTGAGGTCCTTTCAAAGATTACAGAGTAATGAAAAGAAGCTTACTAAGGAAGTTACTGCTTTTAAAGGAGCCACGTTCGCAAGGAGAACAACTCAGTAGAAGCCAACTTCCAATTTTTCCAAATTAATAAAGAAATAAGAGTCTAGGTCACTGCAATCTGTGGCAAATCTGCTAACTATAAAGTAAGGAATTGTTTAAATCTGTTCCCAGCCAAATCATTTGCTAGGAAAGCCAACAAGAAGTAGCTGAGTGTTCAGTACACATGTGGCCTCTTCTCTTCCCTGCTCACATGCTATGGGGCCACAATGAGCAGGGGAAATGGCACTATATTATCTGAGAACTCAGGTAACGAATACTGCTATGAAAACCATGAGCATCAGATAACATTTCTCAGAACATGTGGCTAAGACATGATCATTTACATGCATAAAAGAGTTCTTTGATTAATAACAACTTTAGACAATGCCAGATTATGTAAACACAAATTAGGATCCTTTCCTGCAGGACTTCTCAGAGGCATCAATGTACTAACCTACTTGTGATTTTCCAAGGACTCTCTGAACACAGTATTTTCTAGGACCACCTGTAGAACCAGAGTGAACTGTAGGCAAGTTCATTGGATGAGGTTGGCTTCTATTTAAGCATTTCTCATAAGAGGAAGGCTAAGCAGCCATGAGAAAATAGGACTGAGAAGAGAAGAAGCCAAAACCGGTTTGGCTCAGTGGATAGAGCGTCGGCCTGCGGACTGAAGGGTCCCAGGTTCGATTCCGGTCAAGGGCATGTACCTTGGTTGTGGGCACATCCCCAGTGGGAGATGTGCAAAAGGCAGCTGATCGATGTTTCTCTCTCATCAATGTTTCTAACTCTCTATCTCTCTCCCTTCCTCTCTGTAAAAAATCAATAAAATATATATAAAAAAAAAAGAAGAGAAGAAAAAAGAAGTAGGTGCTTTATCAAATATTCTCCCTGTACCATCCTTCCCACACAAGTCCCTTAATCCCTCTTTTCTTCATCCCCTGTCCCATTCTCTCAGAGCTCTTGTTAAAACACTAAATGAATCACCTACTGCTTTGAATTAATTTGATGCCCCTCCCAAGGGCACTAATACTTTAAAGAGGATTTGTAAGGGGTCCTACTAGACGTGAAGGAATGGCGTTCTACTGAACCATCAGGCTGGGAGTGGTTTTGACTGAGGAACACATCTAGGCTTCCTGAGGATGTCTACTTCTTGGCCCTGGAATTAAGGGGCAGGGATCTTGGCTGGTAAGGAAAAGTGCTCTGTCTCCTTTTGTTTTATTCTGTGAGATTTGGCGGGTAGGTCTCGCACCCTCCCACTGCTCCCCGAAGCCTCCAACCAGTTCCCTTCAAACTGGGACCCTGGAAAACACCTGTGACAGTTCCAAGTAATATTCAACAAGCAGAACATAGCTTCTAGTAATTGGGGGTAAAGCTCAATTTTGTTCCCATACTTTGTTTATGTAATCTTTCTGAGACAAATTCCTTTCTATTTTTCTGCCTCTGAATTGCACTCATTTGACCTTAACAGGACATTTCTCACCAAGAATATTGTCAACAGCAGTACAGAAAGTGAACAGAACAAATATTGCTGGAGGAACAGTTTTGTATTTATTTGTCCACGGCTTGGGTAAAATATAACCTGGAGAAAAAATGTTTTTTAAAAAACAAACTATGGGCTCTCAAGGAAACTGACCATTCCCACCTGATGTCTTGTGCTGAGTGTCCAGGATACAGCAGGTTTAATAGTTGTTTGCTGAACTGAATATGCAGTTGTTTTTGTTTTACCTAATTGCTCTGATTTTGGACCCTCTCCCTGTTGAACCATAAATTTCTACACATTTTGCTTTGCTATAGTTGCCAATCAAATATGCATACATATATATCATGGCATTTCTTTAAACAAGATTTTTCAAGTTTTTCAAGTTTTTAAAAAGGTACTGGGATATTAAAAACCATTCAACCATCTCTACCTTACGGCAACATATAACCCATCTAATTCTCCATCGTTTAGTAGGCTTCCAGCCACTAATAACATAACCCCAACTCAGACAGAAATAAATGATAGTGAAATGCATTATTTCACGTGACGGGAAGGCTAGGCCAGCGCTCCCTTCAGGGCTGGTAGATTCACTAACCCACCAGTTGGTTCCAATTGGTGGCAAGATGGCTGCAGAAGTTGTCAGCATTATAGCCAGATATGCCAAAGCCCAGAGGAAGGAGAGGGGTAGAGGACTATCTCCTCCTGTGGCTCTCATAAGAGCAGCAAGCAACTGTCCCAGAAGGCCCCCAGAGTCCCCTCTGATTTGGCCAAAGTTAGGACAAATCCACTCTTGGACTAATCAGTTGCAAAGGGAATCGGACAGCTTGGACAGATTAGGATCCACCCTGGATGTGGGGGTGGGACATGCTATTCAGGTGAGGCAGGCCCCAACCATATCAGGCTCCAGGCAGGAAACAATGGCGGCCCATAAAAATTGAGTCCTGTGAGGAGAATTTAATAGCAGGACTATTTACAAAGAGGTGAGACAGGCATAGGAAAACAACAACAAATACCACTGGCTCCCCCATGCCCCCAGGCTAGTAACAATGGGGAGACCGTAACCCGTGACTGCCTGTATTATTAGGTTCCTGTGGTTACTGTGACACCTTACTACAAACAATAGAAACTTATTCTCCTGTGTTTCTGGAGGCCAGAAGTCGGGAACTGCCACTGGAGGCTCTAGAGCAGCAGTTCTCAACCTGTGGGTCGCGACCCCTTTGGGGTCGAATGACCCTTTCACAGGGGTCACCTAAGACCATCGGAAAACACATATATAATTACATATTGTTTTTGTGATTAACCACTATGCTTTAATTATGTTCAATTTGTAACAATGAAAATACATCCTGCATATCAGATATTTACATTACGATTCATAACAGTAGCAACATTACAGTTATGAAGTAGCAACGAAAATAATTTTATGGTTGGGGGTCACCACAACATGAGGAACTGTATTAAAGGGTCTCGACATTAGGAAGGTTGAGAGCCACTGCTCTAGAGGGAATCCGTGCTTTGCCTCGCTGGTGGTTGCTGGCACTCCTTGACTTGCAGCCATATCACTCCAGTTCTGCCTCCATGGCCTCAGTGCCCCCTTCCCTCTGTTCATCAAATCTCCCTTTACTACTCTCTTATAAGGACACTTGTCATTGGACTTAGGGCCCACCTGAATAATCCAGGATTTTCTTCTCACCTCAAAATTGTAAACTTAAAAAGAGACCTTTATTCCAAATGAAGTCGTATTTACACGTCTGGGGATTAGGATATGGATGTGTCTTGGTAAGCCACCATTGGCCAGTACACCACCCTAAGGCCTGCAGCGGGTGGGGGGGTGGCAGACTCAGAGAGAGCTGTGTGGAGAGGGCCTGTTGCAGGAGCCACACCTTCAAAAGAGAGACACAGCTAGCCCACTGGGAGGAAGCTGGAAGAATCAATACCAAGCCTTACCCTCCTGGCTCCCTTTGATCTCCTGCTGGTGCCCCTATTAGCCAAACCCAACCAGAGCTTTTGGAGTCGTCCATAAAGGTCAGCATCCCAGGCCCAGAGTGAGGAAGAGAGAAGCAGAGAGGATCTGCAAAGGCACATGGAAGATATGAAGCAAAGTGTGGACAAAACTGAGGCAGGAAGAAGGGGAAGGGGTGGTCTTAGGTAGCTAACAGTGTCCACCAAGCCCCCTTCCCACAGCTAACTGACTCTGACACTTTACACCAGTTTAAACAGAACCACCAGTTTAGGCAGAACCAGTGCTACCACTTAAGTGAACAGTTATTGTCCTCTCTGTTTACAAAAGCAAGGCATGTTGATCATGGAAAATTTGAAAAGTATAGAAAAACACAAAGAAAGTAAATGCCACCTACCCTGCTACTATACAGAGATAGCCAGTGTTGACGAGTTGACATACTTCCAATATTCCACACTTCCGATATGTGTGTGTGTGTGTGTGTGTTCTACAAAGTAAGTGGAATCTGTATGTACTGTTTGTAGCACTAGCTTCTTTTCACTACAAATATATCATGAGAATTTCCCCACATACTTAAATATTTTTAAAGAATAGCATGATTCTAATGGCTATGTTGTATATATAGTACAGATACACCAGATTTGTCTAAGTCTTCAGGTTTTAAAATCACCTGAGCCCCCACGGCCTCTCTGGCCCCTGGAGAATCAAGCTGTCAGCAGTGACAGCGTCTTTTCTCCATTGGCCCCACCAGACACCTTGCCCAGCAACTCAAACCCTGTCTGGCCCTCAGGTCTGGCTTCCTCTCCAAGGCACCTGGGCTGAGGCTGGGCTGCCTGTTCAGCTTTGAGCTTCATTGTCTTCCTTTCTCTCTCCCCCTTTCCTCTGAAATGCTCCCCTGGAGGTTCTCATGGGCCCATACAACCTCCTGGTTGAGGAGCAGCCCCCCTGCAGTGTCCTTACCTGCGTGCAAACAATGAACGTGGAGCCTCCCCATTTATCTTCACACCTTTCCCTACCCTTGCCAACTTGGGTTAGCAGTTCCTTGATGAAGGGTCCCTGTAGCACGCTGTCTCTGCTTAATATTTGAGGCCGTCAGGAAGTTTCTTGATTCCAGAAAGGTCAGTGTGAAGAATTTGGAGGAGAGGCAAGGAACCCATATCTCTCTGCTCTGGTGAAGTCCCAGGCTCATTAGGCCGAAACCTGCCTCCAAGATCATTCCTTGAATTTAAGGACAGGTCTCATGCCTGAAGCCAACCCAGGAGGCCCAAGAGGCCAAGGGGTGGGTGAAGAGAAGGGTCAAGACAAGCTACTCCCTCCCGCAGGGCTCCCCCAGCCACCCCGTCCTGAAGATGGAGAGGCTGGGATGCCCCTCTACCCTGCCCCACACTGCTGAGGGCCATAGTGCATCCTTGGGTGGGGAGGGGCCAACAGCACTTGCTCTGTTCCCAAAGGTGCCCACAGCCACCTAGTAGAGAGCTCAGGTTTCAGAGTTTTTTTCCCCAAAAAAAGTCTGAACAAATTCAGGACCCACGCAGCTGGGAATCATTAACCGGAATCAAAGGTCAGCACAGAGGGGAGGCCTCCAGGAGTTGATGAATCTGCCCCAAGGCAGAGCTGAGGGGCCCAGCTGGATTCGGACAAATGCCTAAACCGTGTGGGGCAGGGTGGAGGGGCATCCCAGCCTCTCCATCTTCAGGACGGGGTGGCTGGGGGAGCCCTGAGAGAGGGAGTAGCTTGTCCTGACCCTTCTGCTTATCCCTTGGTCACTTGTTCTACTAGAGTCCATCCATAGCCTCCCTTAGCTTAGAAACCTCACTGGGTCTCCCAAGAAGTCAGGAGAAAGCTGACCCCATGCCAAACCTCGAGCAAAATCAGGGTTGGTCAGAAGGTCCCAGTCGGGACCAACGCTTCAGGCCACCAGCCAGCAGCACGTTCTGTTTCCCAGGGTTCTGTGTGGGCCTGGAAGGAATGCAGCTGACACAGAAGGCTTCGCATTAGGCCTGTTTAAGAAAGCTAGGTGATTCTTGACTCAGCTGAAGTTTGTGCTCTGCTCCATTGGAGGGCATTACATCCCTACTTCTCTCAGGAAAGGCTCACCGGAGGCCTCCTTCCTTGGACCTTCCCTCTGCCTCCTCTTCCACCCTCCCCAGCACCTCCCTCCACTCCTGAGGCTGCCCTGTCCCAGGTCCTTTCAGCAAACCCTCTTAGTACCTCCCTCCCCCCACAAGGTTGGCGCGCCTGAGTGGAGATGCTAACAGCCCCTTTCTCCTTGCCAGGGCTCCTTGAAGCCCCTTGAGCTCTGGACTGGCTCCAGCCGCAGTGAGCAGCTCCTGGTGCCCCTCGGGAGGGGGGGTGGGGGGGTGGGACGGGGCTGGGAGGGCCAAGAATGTGCAGCTACAGACCAGACTTCCTGCCTCAGGTGCCCTCTGACCTCCAGTAATTACAGCTTCGGAAGTGGTTGGCTCCCCATCTAGAAATTGGAGATAATGAGCCCCAACTTCTTGGGGCCATTGACGGTTTAATTGATTCATGGTGGTGAAGTGGTTGGCAATCCTGGCAGGAATTCCATGGAGGCCGGAGGCCGGCCGGAGGCCGCTCTGTCAACAAGGTAAGGGGCCTGGAGCCCTGAGTGGGGGAGCGTGCCGGCTACTGGCCTCTCTCAGCCCCAAGTTCCCCTGCCCCCAAATTCTTCAAACTGTTCCTCAGTGTTCTGCTCCCAGAATCCTCTGTCTGGCCAGGTGGCCTATTCCTGGCCCCTCGTCCTGCCCCTCCCCCACCTGGAATGCCCTCCCCACGTTTCTGAACCTTCATTCTAATCCCTGCCTGCTGGGCGGGCCTGACTTCTGCACTTGTGCCCAGGCCTCAGGGCAGCTGCGGCTCCTGGTCTGAGGAACCCGCTCCAAGGGCCGGCCTGGGTCTTGTGCCCTGTACCAATGGTGCCAAACTTCTTTCTAGTATCACGGACCCCCTCCCCAAAATTAGATCAGCATTTCATTAATTCAGGTTTATACGTTCCAACTTAACAACATTTACTTTTAAGTCAGCCCACTAGGCTGCTTGGTAAAGACAGAAACAATAATGTAAGGCTGTTCTTGACCGTTTGTAATCTTGAGTCAGCCTCTGCTTCCAATTCATGCCTGTGTTTTATTGAGAAGACCCCGATACATCAGGACAAATAGTTAGAAATGGTTAATTTTATTAAAAGTAATGACTTACCTGGAAATATTAGGATACCCTTCAGAGTGGGTAATCTTGCTAAGAGTTTTCTCCTTTACAATTACTATGCCAGGAAGACTTAGTTCAAGTTCTCCACAAGAGTATTTAATTTGGCAGCCCAAGTTCGTCCTTTGGTGAGTGCAATGTGTTAAAGTTTAGTATGTAACAATGTTCAGCACATCTGTGGTCTTATTACTATTTTTAAATAAAGTGTAATTTAAGAAATTAAATCAAGTAATCGTATTACCCTGGCGCAGCTTCCTCAACCTCGGCACTATTCCTATTCTGGGCGGGGCGGTTCTGTGTGGTGGGGGGCTCTCCTGTGCCTTGTAAGATGTTGAGAGCCTCCCTGCCCTCTACCTGCCACATGTCAGCAGCACCCACCCCAGCCCCAAAGTTGTGAGAATCCAGTATGTCTCCAGACATTGCCAAGTGGCCCCCTGGGGGCAAAATCAACCCACCCTTTGAGAGCCATCGCCCTAGGGCAGTGATGGCAAACCTTTTGAGCTCTGCGTGTCAGCATTTTGAAAAACCCTAACTTAACTCTGGTGCTGTGTCACATATAGAAATTTTTTAATATTTGCAAACATAGTAAAACAAAGACTTATATTTTTGATATTTATTTTATATATTTAAATGCCATTTAACAAAGAAAAATCAACCAAAAAAATGAGTTTGCATGTCACCTCTGACACGTGTGACATAGGTTCACCATCACTGCCCTAGAGACACTAAGGGGCTGGGAAATAGGTTTGAAAATAAATGGCTGATATCTCCAGGTATCACTTGGCATGCATGCCTAATGCTGTTACTAGCCTCCTGTAGCAATTCTTCAATAGACTGTAAACCCCTAGCAAGCAGGACCACGAATGAAACTTCAGGAAACACCCTCTGAGCAGTGGGTGACGTGCTCAGGGGTGAGGCCAGCAGGTGTTTGTTCATCGGCCGATAGAGACTGGCGTCTGCCCTACCTGTCCCATGGAGATATTTTGTGAGAAATCTGAGATAAGGGATGAGAACATATTTTGAAAGCATGAACATATAAATCAGTGGTTCCCAAACTTATTTGGCCTACCGCCCCCTTTCCAGAAAAAATATTACTCAGCGCCCCCTGGAAATTAATTTTTTTAAAATTTTAATAGCAATTAAACAGAAAGATATATGTATTAATGTTTCTACCTTTTTCGTAAAATATAGTAAAGAAAGGTGTAAATTAGAAACATTGAAGTTTGAAATTATGAAACTATTTATTGAACTCAGAATAGAAAGGTAATACAAAAAAAGTTAAAACAAATGCACCTGTGGCCATCGCTGCCCCCCTGGATCGCTGCAGCGCCCACCAGGGGGCGGTAGCGCCCACTTTGGGAATCACTGATATAAATAAACTAGGGGCCCAGTGCACAAATTTGTGCACATTGAAAGGAACTGTGGGCCGCAAGGCTGCTGTGGGCACAGGGGCAGGTCTCAGCCCATCCTCCATGCCCCCGCCCCACCTCTCCCACTGAGGCCCCCTGTTCCCTGTCTGCCAGCAGCCCCAGCTCCCACACACTGACGACGCCAGTCCTGCTTGTACCCCCTGAAGTCATGGAGTGATTGGGGCAGGCGCTGTCAGTGGGTGCGAGTGGCAGCTGCTGCCCCAATAACCCCTCAGGAGCAGGGAGAGGTGGAGACGCCCTCAGGGACAATCAGGGCCGGCAGCCACCACTCACACGTGCTGATGGTGCCAAGCGAGACCGGTGCTGGGTACCGGCAGCGGGTGCGAGCAGCAGCTCTGGCACCAGCTGCAGGTGCAAGCCGGGCTGGCACTGGCAGCGGGTGCGAGAGGTGGCTGCCGGCCCCAATCTCCCCTCAGGAGCAGGAGGAGGTAGAGAAACCCTTAGGGGCAATCGGGGTTGACAGCCACCGCTCACACCCACTGACGACGCCGAGCGATTGGGGCTGATGCCGGGCACCAGCAGTGGGTGCGAGCGGCGGCTCCAGCACTGGCCACAGGGCTGGTGCCAGCAGCAAGTATGAGCACCAGGTGAAACCATTTTTGTGCAGGAGAAAGAATTTTCAGTAACCATTAGAGGCTCGCCCCGATGACAGCGACTGGCACCCCACCTTGGTCTGGTGCCCCTGCTTACCTGCTCTACCATCCTGCCGCGTTAATGCCCACCATGTTCTGCTCATGCCCTCTGTGGTCAGCGCACATCATAGCGACTGGTTGTTCGGTTGTTCCATCGTTCGGTCTATTTGCATATTAGCCTTTTATTATATAGGCTGTAAGGTGTTACTAAAACTGCCAAAGTGCATTTGCACATCCAAATTCTTAGCCTACCTTCCCCTTCCCAGAAATATGAACAATGAAAAATTCTCCTTTCCTAAAATTTTCTTTATTCTTAGGGAGAGATATCAGTTCTACCATTTGTTAACTATGAGGCTTTTAGCACATTACTTAAGCCCTTTGAATCTCAATTGGTTCATCTCTAAACTAGAAATGATAATATTCATTTCATAAGACTGCTTTGAGGAAAAAATGAGGTAATTTGGTAACGTACTTAACCACACAAAGAAGCACTTAATCCATGTTAGTTGTTTGTACTGCTTTTGCATTGTCTTTAAATATCCCCTCTGTAAAGAAGAGGAGAGGTGGCAAAGACAAAACAGCAGATAAGCTATGTGTCTTTTCAGTTTAACTTGGGAAAGTGTCTTTTACTAACCTCACTCCTTCTACGTGTGTATCCACACGTTCCCCTGGCTACTCAGCTCCTCTTTCCCATTTTCCATCCAAAAAGGAAGTTATCTTTCCCACCTTATAATCTCCATCACCCCCTGAGTCACCCACAGTGACTCATCCTTAAGGCTGTTACTAGCCTCCGGTAGCAATTCCTTCTCCCCAGCGCTCCTGACTTCCTGAGGTGACCTGCCCCGTAGCCTGGATTCCTTCTGCTATTGCCCATTGGTTCTACTTGAATTATTGCAGGACAATTCTAATACTTTCTCCGCTGCCCAATTTCAGCCCTTCAAAACCATTCTCCACTGTGTATCTAAACTGACATTCCCCACTCAACACCATTCAGTAATTTCTCACAGCTTTGATAGACAAATTCAAGTTCGGGCAAGACACAAAATGTCCTGGCCTAGCCCCAGCTCTCAGCCTCATCTCCCTCTTCTTGCACTTCATGCTCAGGTGATAACCCTCTCGCTGTGCATTCCCCACAAGCCATGCTTTCCTTGTGTTTTGTTCCCCCTACTTGGTAAGTGCATTCCCTCTATGCTTGTCTATTTGGAAACTCCTCTTCATCCCTCAATGATACCTACATCAAGGCATTTATTTAACATCTACTTGCCAGGTAATCAGTTACATGGGTTATAGTCAAATGACATAGTGCTCCTGCCCTTTTCCCCA
Source organism: Myotis myotis (assembly GCF_014108235.1). NCBI lineage: Eukaryota > Metazoa > Chordata > Mammalia > Chiroptera > Vespertilionidae > Myotis > Myotis myotis. Next base: position 64,796,602 of record NW_023416390.1, on the reverse strand, counting down.
ACTCGCCTGAATATTTAAAGTACTAGATAAATACTCTTGCTTCATATTCACATCAAAGAATTTAATCAACAGAAATTCTGTATATCATATAACAACTCATGTAACAGCAACTGTGAAGTGTGGGGACTGAGGTCCTTGGGTCTCCCTCACTGTGGATGCTGCGCTGTTCCCTGGGCTGACATGTGACACTGTGGGGCATGTCCTCCACAGCTGTGGCCTTGCAGCTCCCAGTTTTCTCAGAAATCCTGTCAATGTTCTCGTTTTTGTTCCCACGAGACCCGGCAAGGCATCATTTTTGGAATGTCACTCACTCCTTCTCCAGGGAGCAGCCTCTCACTTGGCCCTTGGGGGCACCTGGGTGGCTCTGCTGTCCACCTGGGGGTGCACCTCCCGCTTCTCCCATCCCTTCACTCTCCCAGCCTCTTCTTTTTCCTTCTCCTCCTCCCTCCCTCCTCCTAGGATCTCCTCTACTTTTGCATCTGCCTGGCAAGATGAAGATTCCTGTCACAGGAAGGGTAAAAGCAGATGTTCTGAAACTTTCTACTTGCTAATTGAGCACATAGTAATCTATGCTAAGAGCTTCGCCCGTGTTAACTCATCCAGTCCTCACCGCAAGTCTGTGATACAGGAACTTGGTTTCCCCCACTTTACAGATGATGAAACCCTGACACAGAAAGGTCAAGTCACTCACCCAAGGCCCCCGCCTAGGAAAAGGCAAAGGCAGAATTTGACCTCGATGTCTGACGCCGGGACCCACGCTGCCATGTTTGTTTCAGTAAGTCCCCCAGCAGTTTTGAGGGCTGTTTTAATACCCGGCTCCGCGGTCCACTCCATGGGGCTTCTGACCGCTTCTCCTTCAGAGGAACACGCTTTTATCGCTGCCTGTGCCACACCTCAGTGGCCAGGCTTTAGCACTGGGCCTTGTCAGCTGTCTTTCTATCCTGAGAGCCTGGCACACAGGAGTTTGTCAAGAAGGAGAGACTTTTCTAGAAAAGGCCAAATCCTCACCAGCGCATCCCATCGCAGCGGTGGCCTCGTGCCCTCCCTTCCAGGATCCTGCTGGCGGAGAGAGAAGGCTGGGCCTGCAGGGGGTGGGGAAGCTCCTGACCGAAGGCCCTGGCAGATAAGGCAAAGGTAGCAACAAATGATCCAGAAAATTACCTGTACCCACGATGGACCACGCTCCTCTCTGTCCTTCTGTTCCAGAAAGCTGCCGAGCCCGGGGGTGGGCGTGGTACCGGACTGAGGCCCTACTATGGACTAAAAGAGCTTCTGAATGAAAACAAAATGAGAGCTTTCTGGACGGCAGTGGGGAATGTCCCTGGTGGGACAGCGCTGCCAAGACCTGCGTGTGAACTGTGAAAGCGGCGTGGGTGTGTGCAAATGCATCACCTGGGCTCCGCCGCCCAGCACACCCGGGAGTGTGTGGTCAGGTTTCTCAGCCTCACCACATCCTGGCTCTGTTAGTGCTGATAGGTGCAGAGCGGGCCAGACTGACAGAGGAAGTCTCCTGGGCCTTCTGAAAGCACCCCTACCCAGGCCTCAGGAAGCCGGGGAGAGGGAAAAGGGGTCAGGTCTGGGGACCCCACAGAGGGAGACAGGGGATGGGGCTCTGCGTGTTCCTGTAACTCTGTGTTCCAGCCCAGAGAGGGAAAGTCACCTGCTGGAGGGAAAGCACGTGCGTTAGGGCAGCCTTTGAAAGGGGAAAGACCTAACAAAGGGAAAAGAGGAGAGTCCGTTTGTTAGGAAAGTGATTAGAAGGCCAGCGGGACACCAGCATCAGTGCCTCGCATGGTAAACTGGCTCTGAAGGTTCTCAGGTGGCACAGAGTCCATCAGACAAATCTGTCCTTCCCTGCGTGCCAGGCACCAGGGCCAAGTGAAGTCAACATCCCCCGTCATCTCCTTCCACGTACCAGGGGGTGCTCAGCGCATGCATTCTGCCTGGGAGAGGAGAATCATAACACAAACAGGGCATCGCCTGTCATTGTTTCCCACCGGGAGAGTGAGCATCAGAGAAGGCCCTGAAGAGGGAGAGGTGGAGTGTGCTGGCATCCAGAATCCTTGAGCCGCCTGCCAGATGGGCCTGTTCCTTTAGTTCCCTTTGTGTGACTGTCTGATGGAGGGAAGGTGCAGCACCCACCCTTCATTTACCAGGTGTTCACCCTCCTGCTTGTCACTGGTCCTGACTCCAACGATGACCTGAAAGCAGGAGTGTCTACATCTGAGACTGTGGAAGGTCTGGCTGTAATGTACACAGCCCCACATTTGTGCTTTGTGCTGGGCCCCAAAACCACAGGGGGATGTCTTCTGATTCACTCATTCCCTCCAGCTGTGTTTCTGGTCTGCTCTAAATGTCTTGTTGGTGACTAAGAGACCATAAGGACACATTTACAAAGTTGAAGAGAATTGAAACGTGAAGAAATGGTTTTGAGGTGGAGAGAGCTTCCTTTTAGATAAAGCTACCTTGAACTGTGGGCTGCTAAAAATACGTTTTATAAGAAAGATGTTAAACCACGTCCTGCTGAGGCAATATCCCTTCGTTTCTCTTTGAGGAGACCCTTAAGAGCAGAGTGGAACCCAAGGCGGAGTTTTTCCTATGCAACCTTCATCCTGCCCTTGAATAGCAGGAAAGGAATAAAGAACATAATCTTGGACATTAGGGTCCAAGGAGACCCTTTCTATGGACACCAACAAGTGGACAGGGGCAGGTCCAGGTGGTCCCGAATACATTTCACGTTTCTGCAAGTCAACTCAGGAGGGCTTTCCTGCCTGACCCTCCGTTCCCTGTTCTGTAAAATGTCTTTGCTGGGTCAATGCGTGGCTTACATGAAATACCAAACACAGCACTCGGCACTCAGCACTTGTTCGATAAATGTTCATTGTTATGGACACGATAGTAGCAATGGGCGCTCTAGACTGCTCTCAAGTTGTCTGAGTCACCTCATCATCCGCCTGAATATGCTCAATAAATGCTGTGGAGGCTACCTGAATAATTTCTACTGGGGAAATCTGATATCCCTGAAAAGTGTCTGACCTGAGTTTTATAACGCAGTCTTGGGCGTGGGTATAGTTAGCAGGTATCTTAAACACAACCCCTATTCAGCAGAACTTACTGTTAAATGGGATTCCCACCACAGTCTCATTTGGCCTGGCCAACCCGGGTAGGTTTGTTTATAAGGCAAAAAGTGTGCTAATGCAGTTTTATTCTTCATTGCCAAAACATTGAACCAACTCAGATGTCCTTCAGTAGGCAAATGGAAAAATAAACTGTGGTACATCCAGACAATGAAATACTATTCAATGCATATTACTTAAATAATATGCCAAAATAAGCCAAACTGGAAAAGCTACATACTGTATGATTCCAACTATATGACATTCTGGAAATGGCATACCTATGGAGACAGTGAAAAGATCAGTGGTTGCCATGGTAGGGGGTGAGAGGGGAGAGAATGAATAGAGCACCGAGGATTTCTAGGGCAGTGAAACTATTCTGTATGAACTACAATTGTGGATACATGCCACTATACATTTGTCCAACCCATCAAACGTACAACACCAAGAGAGAACCCTGATGTAAACTATGGACTTTGATGATAATGATGTGTCAATGGAGGTTCATCAGTTGTTGCAAATGTACCACTGTGGTGTGGGGATGTTGATAGTGGGGCTGTTGGTAGCGGGGGAAGTTGTGCATGTGTGGAGGCAGGGCATATATGGGAACTTTCTATACTTCTCATTTTTTCTGTGACTCCAAAATTGATCTAAAAAATAAAGTCTAGGAACCTGGCAAGACTGCATTGTAGCCCAGCAAGGCAATCCATGTGTGGGGAGGAAAGGGGGTGCTCGGAAGCGGCCCCTGGCTCCCTCTCCTGGAGACACAGAAGTCAGGAGCCTTGACGAATGGCTTTCTGGGGCCAGTTGCAGAGTGAGTAGACCCCAAGGGTCTGGGAGAGGGGCAGCCCCCACCCCTTAGTCCCCAGGGTCCCTGCTGTTTACCGGGGGTGTGAGCATGATTGTCGCTTTCTCCCTGCCTCCTTCCCACTGCCCTCTGGGGATTTGGATTCAGGAGTTGTTCCTGGCATCCAAGACTTTGATTAGAAACTTAAGGAGGCCGATGCTTAGCTACAAATCTTGATGAGCAATTAAAGCTTTTTGATGACAAACTTCAAAACTGTGAAGATGATGAACAGAGAAAAAAAACCTGAAACTCTAAAGAGACAACTAATAGCGTGATAGGATCAATTAAACACTGCATTTGTGATATGCACTAGATATATCTCTAGTACTGCTGTTGAAATATACATCATCTGTCTCCTAGTTCAGATTATATTGGGATATATACAGGCTGTCCCTCCAAAATATATATACACTTTAAAGGCTAATAGCTCAATTTTGTAAATGAAATGTATTTTTAATAAGCACTGCCTTTATAATTATTCAAAGTATGTGTATACACTTTGAGACATCCTACATAAACACACACACACATACACACACACATACATGTATGTATACCTGATGCCATACCCATCTGCTGTAAATATTGGTTCCTCTGAGTTCCTCTTTTAATACCACTTTTAATCATTCAAAATGAAAACAGCTCTTTTGGACTCTGATAAATAAGAAGCCTATTCTTAAAACCAAGATTATCTATTTTATTGAAAAGAAAATGTCAATAACTGGCAGTGTCTTTACTTTTTAGGTTTTATTATCAGGCCTTGTTTAGAAAGCAGCAGCATGGAGGCAAATACCTAGTTTTCCGTCCTGAAATCAGAGACTTGGCTCTGAGAGCCCAGCAGATCACACTTAGCTCACTAGGCCCGTCGTGCTCGCTGTAATTGTGCTTTCACATGCTTGGGAAAGCCAGTAGTGAGCTATTGAAGGGTTGTGAGGAGCCACTGGGAAGCAATATGGTCACAGTGGTGTCTTGTGATGGTTAATATGTCAGCTATGACAAGAGTAGATTCAACCAGGGGAGAAATGGAAGCACAGAAACCTATTGCATGATGTTATTACAGTGGATATGAGGTGATAAAAACCCAAACTTCGGTGAGAAGCATAAGGTTAAAAAGAAGGAAAAAAAAAGGAGTATGGGATGTAAAGGTCAGTAAAAAGTCGAGACAACTGAGGAGAGTAGCAGAAGCTGCACTGGGGCCTCTCTCTCGGGAGGTGTGGTGTGAGTCCTAAAATGAAGGCTCACCATGACGTGCTGCCTTGACAACTGGGAGAGCCCCCAGTGACCTGACTGCAAGTCCCCATCCACCTGCTCCTGCAGATAAGGTCCTTCAGGCAAACGGCATTCCTTATCAAAGGGACCAGGCACGTTCCTGCTTATCCCTGAGAAGTGGGTTCCCATCCACAGAACATTTCAAACAAGCCAATCCCATCACTCCATGAAAACCGGGGTCACCACACCCTCTTGCCTCCTACAGCCTCTGGTGTTCACTCTGTTCCCAAGTGCAACCCCATGTGGCCCTCCGTAGCATGCCGTGTCTTCCTTCTCTGAGCTGTATGTGTAACTATATGTGTGTGTATGTCCAGTGTTGGGTGTCCTTAGTCTGGCCATTCCCGTAAGCCTGGAGCAGGAATCCCTCACCCACCAATGGGGTGAATAAAATGTGGTTAACACAGGTGGCAGCACAGTTAGGGTGAAGCAGAGTCTAATTCCATAGATGGAACAGAGAATGTCAAAGCTAGATAACCCTGTAAATAAGGAGACAGACCGAGATGCCTTTTCCTCACCTCACCAGGAGGCTTTGAAAGCTAAGGGTAGGGGAGATTTATACAGGCAAATATCATTGAATAATTACGTAGAGAATTGTAGTATTTCTGATGATGTTGTCTTCCTCCAGACTGGATTTACTTTTGCTTCTGGAGGGCAGCTAGAATAGGGCTGTCTGCCTTAATGCCGACTTGGATGGATCTGATCTGAAGTTGTGTTTCAGTCTTTCTGACAACAGAAGTATTTCCGGTTCTTCCTTACTCCTAGGCACAAACTTTCAGGGGTCACAACTGGGAGCCTGAGGCCCCTTCTTGGTGAGCCCACAGCTCCAGTTTTTATTTCCTCAACCCTGTGAGACACTACTTAGCTTCTCAGCTTCTCTCTCTCTTAGCCATTACTTTTTTTTCTCTTGGAGTTCTGGGAGCATTTGTGTGTGTGTGTGTGTGTGTGTGTGTGTGTGTGTGTGTCCCAGCTTCATTGATATAATTGATTAGCTATCACTTTCTGATTGTATTCTCAGCCTCTCAGCCCCATCCCTCCTATCAATCAGCAAATGCCTGGAGGGGAGACATGGCCCCAACCTTGGTCTCATCTCAATGCATTTCCTTTTGCTCCAGGACCCTGTCCCTAATTTCTGCCTACCTTGGCAATGCTTTGATGACTTTTTAAAATCCAGCAATTCTAGTTGTGTTCCGTGGAGAGTTGGTCTCACACAAGTTGACTGTTATAGCCCACACGGAAATGCAGTTAATAAAGCATTTATTGAACATCTACTATCTGCTCAGCATTGTGCAGTTTCAGTGCATAAAAGAGAAATGAAAGACTATTCTCTGCCCTTCGTGCATGTGCCAAGACAAGACCATACATGGAATAGTTACAGCACACTTCAAAAAGAGTACGTAATCAGGAGAGAAGGGAGGCACTAGAGCAGGGGTGGGCAAACTTTTTGACTCGAGGGCCACAATGGGTTCTTAAACTGGACCGGAGGGCCGGAACAAAAGCATGGGTGGAGTGTTTGTGTGAACTAATACAAATTCAAAGTAAACATCATTACATAAAAGGGTACGGTCTTTTTTTTCAATAGTTTTATTCATTTCAAACGGGCCGGATCTGGCCCGCGGGCCGTAGTTTGCCCACAGCTGGGCTAGAGTGAGCTGTAGAAAGCAAAGAAAGTCCCCTTTGTTCCTCAGCTTCTGTGCCAGAACAAAAATAAAGCCTCCTTGTCAGTCCATAACCTGTATGTACAGGTAGGTGTGTCTGAGTCTGGACTGGGAGCATCAGGCCCAGCAGCCTCCGGTGGGGAGCACACAGGTTGTGCTGACCTGGCGTTGGCCAGTCCAATGCGTGAGAGGGAGGGGTGCCCTGCAGGGAAGTTCTGCACAGAGAGACGCTGCAGCCTTAAGCGGCTCCTTCCCTTGTCTCACTGTAATTGTCTCGAATGTTCCTGTCCAATCCTGTCCCACCTTTGAATCAAAACAATATTGGGATAATTCTATCGCGATGGGCAGGAGAATTTGTCTCCAAATGACTCATCGAGGTACAAACACTGTCATTCTTCATCATCTCACATAATATTCACCCTTGAGTCAGAAATCATCTCCCCCACTTGGTAAGCGTTAAAAAGCAAACACTGAGGTTCAGAGAGGTAAAGTCATAGAGTCGGTAGGAGGCATTTGACCCCGAAAGGGTCGGCCTTTCCACCACTCCCCGATTATGCCGTTTGTTAAAATCTCCTCAAAATGTGCTTCTCCTCTTTCATCTCGGAGTCCCTGAGCCCCAGGGATCACCTTTCAGGAAGGTCTACTGCCCGGATGTATTGGAAGATGGTTTTCAATGAGCTTTCCCAGGCTTGGTATTAACTCAGCTTACACGATTCCCTGAGGCAAAAGTCCCTTTTATTTCGGTGGATGTCAGAGCATCAGGAGGACACAAAGACTATAAATGGTTTAGTTGTGAACAACGTGCTGGCTTTTCCGCTGGGAAAACAAAAACCAGAACACAGCCACCTAAACCGCCCCTCAGCTCTACGGCTCTGTCCTCTGGGTCTGAGAGGTGGCTGAGGTGTGTGCTTTGGCTGGAACATGGAGCCGACAGGAAACATCCTGGATGAGTTGGGAAAATGAGCCAAAACTTCAGGCAGAATTTCCTGGATGGCTACGTGGGCTCTGCCTTTATTGCCCACATCCTTTAAACTCATTTTCCCTCCAGGTGTAGCGTTCTCAGCTCCTCCTACTGACCTCTCTACTCCCAGGTAGGCCTCTTGCTGATCTCCGGGTCAGTGACTGACTTTGTGGTGAAGGCTGAGGGGACTAAGGGTTCTCAGCAGGAAGGCTCAGCATTTCTGCTGTTTGAGAAAGAGATCTAGATAAGTGGCTCCTTTGGCTTTGTGCAAAGCAGCAGGCAGTGACTTAAACCAGAGTGACTTCTAAGGAGGGTCAGAAGAAAATGTCAGATGTGGTTACAGCTTGGGAGTAGGAGAGGGGAGTGGGGAGGGATGAGGAGGGACAGGAACAAGGATGTGCAGAGTCTGAGAGAGGTTCTGTTCTCCCTTAGGGATGAGGAGTCAGTTCTTTTAAACTAAGTCACTGTTTTCACTCTCCCCAGTAATCACTATTTCCTTTGAACAATGCTGCCGAGTGAGACCAATGGCATGTGGTCGAAAGGCAGAATGAAACTGGGAGGAACTGCCCACCATCTCATCAAGTCTACCGCTAAGGAAGCATGACACAGCCCAGTCCAGCCATACACAGAACAGAAAAGTAGTCCCCTGTTAAGGGCTGAATTGTGCCCCTTCCCATTTTTGAAATCCTAATTCGCAGTACCTCAGAATGTACCCTTATTGGGGGATAAGGTTTTCACAGAGGTAATCAAGTTAAAATGAGGTCGACAGGGCGGGCTCTAAGCCAATAAGACTGGTGTCCTTCTAAAAGGGGGGACATGGGAGACTGGCACACACAGGGAGAATGCCATGCGAGGATGCAGGCTGAGGTGGGGGTGATGCCAAGGCACACCGAAGGTTGTCAGCCAAGCACCAGGAACTAGGAGGGGGGCAGGAAACAGATCTTCACAGCCCTTAGAAGGAAACTAAATCTTGAACTCAAGACTTCTAGCCTCCAAGGAAGTGAGACAAGAGATTTCTGTTGTTTAAGCCACCCAGTTTGTGGTCCTGGTTACAGCAGCAGCTCTAGCAAATTGTTACATCCCCTCAGGGTCCAACTCTAGCTCTCATACATATTTCCCTAGGTGATTGTGATCATTTCCTTTTAGGAAAGAATCTGAGAAATTGAAGGAATGTAAAAGGAAAAAAGATCAAACTATGAGCAATGTACTCAATCTTTTATAAACAAAATCTTAGGAAATACTTGAGTTGGGAAAATGAAGACAATAATGATGGCATCTCGTCTAATTTTCTTTATCATAACCATTCCCTGGCAGTTAAATATCAGCGGTGGAGGATGTGTGTGATAAATGAGCAGTCGAAAGTTTTGGAGATTCTGAAACAGAAAGAGAATGGGTATTGCAAAATAACAAGAGAAAGGAGTAAAGAAATATGGTAGAAGATGAGTTGATAAAGAGGCAATATATAGGTGACATGGGATGAACTATAATAACAAAAGTAGCCTTCAAAAAAAGAATGAGATGTTTGGGTCTATGTATTTTTATATGTTGTATAATATAGATATGCATTTATATCATCCTACCTCTTCATTCTAAAAATCAGGAAAAAAATTTTAATCCTCCCTTGAGGATATGTTTATTATTGATTTTCAGAGAGAGAAAGAGAGAGAGAGAGAGAGAAACATTGATGTGAGAGAGAAAAATCAATTTGTTGCTTCTGTAGGTGTCCAACCAATGGAGGATCAAACCCACAAGCTGAGTATGTGCCCTGACCAGGAGTTGACCCGCCACCTTTCAGTGTACTGGATGACATTCCACAACTGAGCCACATCAGCCAGGTCTAGAAATCAGAAAATTTTAAATGTGATCAAGAACAGAAAGTGAAGGTTTGGTTAAGAGCATCAGTGAGGAATAGACCAGGAGAGGAGGCAAGAGGTGGAAAAGAGGCTGTTTAATTTATTCGTATAATTCTTCCCTTATGATTACGCCACGATACAGGCATGAACCACCTCTTCCTACCAATGTCCTCATTTCCAGATGGTATCATGGGACAGAACTATGTGCAGTCAGGGCGCCCAGAATTCTGAGGAACTTCCTGCTGCCCGTGTGTGTATCCCCAGTGATTGCTCTTTGTCTGTCTCAGAAACAGAGGATGCTGCCATTTGAGCTAGTATCTTCCCATTTGGAAACTACATTTGCAGTGGCTGGTGCTGTAGCATGTGACCTTCTCCTAGAATATTCTACATAGAACCTCACACACCAGATACATAGATTAATGTCAAATAGCAGAGAGTTCTTTATCATCCTGGCATTTGGGGAAGAGACTTTATATCCACCAAAGAGGCTGACAATGTCAGAACATGGCTTTTATAGTGTTATAGGTATCATGAAACAATTTGACTACTAATATATCTAAATCTCTGTAGCAAAATGTAGTGGGATGCTCTTATGATAAGAACACAATGTGAGCCCTAACCGGTTTGGCTCAGTGGATAGAGTGTCAGCCTGCGGACTCAAGGGTCCCAGGTTCGATTCTGGTCAAGGGCATGTACCTTGGTTGCGGGCACATCCCCAATAGGGGGTGTGCAAGAAGCAACTGATCAATGTTTCTCTCTCATCGATGTTTCTAACTCTCTATCCCTCTCCCTTCCTCTCTGTAAAAAATCAATAAAATATATATAAAAAAGAAAAAAGAGAGAAACCAAGATGGTGGCATAGGTAAACACCGGAAATTGCTGCCTCGCACAACCACTTCAAAAATACAACTAAAAGACAAAACAGACATCATCCAGAATCACAGGAAGACTGGCCGAGTGGAAATTCTATAACTAAAAGGAAAGAGAAAAGCACACTGAGACTCAGAGGAGGTGCGGAAGTAAAGTGCAGAGGTACGGAGGCGCACGTGGAAAGGGCTGGCTACTGAGGACGCGGTTGTTTTTTTCAATCGGGAGGGAGACACAAGCTCCCAACTGCTCTGAACTCCAGTTCCGGGCGAGTCTCTGGGGACCCAGACTCATACGGGGAGAAACTGGACTGTCTGGCATCCATCGGAACGCGAGGGCGGCTTTCTCTCAGCGGTGCTTGCAGCGATTACCGGGACACTGAGACCCGGGGCCTCTTAGGGCAGGGCTGAGGATTAGCCATAGCTGTTTGCTCTGTCCTCTTGATTCCCTGAAACCCCGCCCCACCCAAGCTGTGCGCAGAGGCTTTTGCACATGAATGGCCTGGCCCTTTGCAATCTGAAATTGCCTAACAAACTGCAGCTGGGTCAGAGAGACCCAGAACAACCAAAAGAAGGCTCAAGGCCCCACAGAAGCTTGCATTGTTTCACAGCTGGGCCTCATCTAGGCACCTCCAAACCCCAAACAAAGAAGAGGAATCTGCAGATCTCTCCGGAGCTCCTGCAGTGTAGCCTCAGGCAGAGGCTAAATTAGCACCTCCTTAGAGACCCAAATGCCAGTGTACCCAGTGGTCAGAGTGGGACCATCCAGATTATAACGCCTCAGATCCATAAGGGACACACTCAGGGGGCAGACTCAGTGAGCACCAAAGCCCCACTGAAGCAAGTCTTGCATCAGAAGGGTATCTCCAGCACAGAAGTTCTCCCATTGTAGACACAGCTGATTCTCACAGCCAATTGGCCTGGAGGTCAATTCCTCCCAGTGATACCTACAACAATCAAGACATAACTACAACAAGACTGTGCACAAAGCCCACAAAGGGGTGCACCAAGAGTGTCCAGCTCAGGTAATTGGGGAGGCTGAGCCACTGGGCCCTATAGGACACCTAGCACAGAAAGCCACTCTATCAACACGGGGAAGCATAAAAAATGTGGAGACAAAGAAACAGGTCACAAATTACAGAAATGGAGGAGAGCAAACTACTGGATATAGAGTTCAAAACCACATTCATAAGGTTTTTCAAGAATTTTCTAGAAACTGCCGATAAATTTAGTGAGACCCTCGATAAATCTAGTGAGACCCTTGAGGTTATGAAAAAGGACCAACTAGAAATTAAGCATACACTGACTGAAATAACGAATATTATACAGAGTTCCAACAGCAGACTAGAGGATTGCAAGAATCAAGCCAAAGATTTGAAATGCGAAAAAGCAAAATACACCCAACTGGAAAAACAAAAAGAAAAATGAATCCAAAAATATGAAGATAGTGTAAGGAGCCTCTGGGACAACTTCAAGCATACCCACATCCAAATTATGGGGGTGCCAGAAGAAGAGAGAGAGCAAGATATTGAAAACCTATTTGAAGAAATAATGACAGAAAACTTCCCCTACCTGGTGAAAAAAATAGACTTGCAAATCCAGGAAGCCCAGAGAATCCCAAACAAAAGGAATCCAAAGAGGACCACACCAAGACACATAATTAAAATGCCAAGAGCAAAAGACAAAGAGAGAATCTTAAAAGCAGCAAGAGAAAGAAACACAGTTACCTACAAGGGAATACCCATACGACTGTCAGCTGATTTCTCAACAGAAACTATTCAGGCCAGAAGGGAGTGGCAAGAAATATTCAAAGTGATGAATAGCAAGAACCTACAACCAAGATTACTTTACCCAGCAAAACTATCATTCAGAATTGAAGGTCAAATAAAGAGCTTCACAGATAAGAAAAAGCTAAAGGAGTTCATCACCACCAAACCAGTATATGAAATGCTGAAAGGTATCCTTTAAGAAGAGGAAGAAGAAGAAAAAGGTAAAGATACAAATTATGAACAACAAATGCACATCTATCAACAAGTGAATCTAAAAATCAAGTGAATAAATAATCTGATCAACAGAATAAACTGGCGAATATAATAGAATCAGGGGCATAGAAAGGAAGTGGACTGACTATTCTTCGGTGGGGGGGGGAAAGGGGTGTGGGGGGTGCGGGAAGAGACTGGACAAAAATTGTACACCTATGGATGAGGACAGTGTTGGGGGACGGGTAAGGGCAGAGGTTGGGGTGGGAACTGGGTGGAGGGGAACTATGGGGGGAAAAAAGAGGAACAACTGTAATGATCTGAACAATAAACATTTAATTTAAAAAAAAAAAACACAATGTGATACATCTTGTATAGCATGTACCAAGATAGCAAGATATGCTTCATAGACTCTGGCATCACAAATTGTTCAAAGGAACTCTTTCAGAGAAGGTGACATTTAAACACAACTATAGACACACTTACACATGCATAATATCCCTTGATATTAAGACTCTCATTCAATGCCTAAGAGCTCACTCCCACCATAGCCAATCATAACAAAGAGGGAAGAATTTGTGAAAGGGCAAATGTTTGAGTCCAAGGGAAAAAACAAAGGAGAGCCCAGTCAGCATGGCTCAGTGGTTGAATGTCAACCTATGAACCAGAGGTCATGATTTTATTCTCGGTCAGGGCATGGTGTTGCAGGCTCAATCCCCAGTGGTGGTGTGTAGGAAGCCAATCAATGATTTTCTCTCTCATCATTGATGTTTCTCTCTCTCTCTCCCTCTCTCCCTTCCTCTCTCCCTCTCCCTTCTCCTCTCAATAAAAAAAAATATATTTTTTTAATCAAAGGAGAAACTCTCACAGCAGAGTTCAGTCCCTGGCTACCAAAGTCCGTGGAACTCTTTCTTCTACCATGGTGCTCCTGTCATGTCTGACCTCCCTACCGGATCTCCTGCCCAATCACAACTTGACCCTGGCAACGAGGAGGCTCAGATAAAGCAGGGGAGGGTCCACGGACCTCCACAGCTACCCCAGAGATAGACTTGTGCCTCTCTACTCCATCTGTGGCAAAGAATTCATAATAGTTATTTGCTGTGAGATGAATAATAAAGTTCCACAGAGCCAGGAAGAGTAGAGCTAACAGAGTTTCTATGTCTTCCTTGTTTCAAGGAAGCAATATAGCACCGTGTCACCTCATCATCATTCCTTCATCAATGGAAGCCTATTTTCATTTGATAAAAATGTATTAAGCACTTGAGATGGGGCAGACAGTATGTGTTTGACTTCAAGAGACTTCTCAGTCATCATCATTAAGATCTTTAACACATACTTATTGGCTGCAAACCGTGATAGGTATGGGAAGAAAAAAACCTGGCCCATGTTCTCAAGAATCATAAAGAAATATGTTTTATCCATTGTTTACCCTGAAATATCAAGGAATTTACCACTCTGACTTGCATATGGATATTAACACAATATTATAATGCACGTTTCAAAGCAGTGGCTCTCAACCTTAGCCCATAGGCAGATCACCAAGAGAGTTTTTTTAAAAAGCCCTGATGTCCCCACCCCCACCTCAACCAATTGAATCAGAATTTCTGGTAATGGGGTCCAGGCATTAGGAATGTGTGTGTGTGTGTGTGTGTGTGTGTGTGTGTGTGTGTGTGTAAACAATACAAGCTGTCTTAGTCTATTATGGGGGGAAATCTCACCTACCCAGACCAGCTCAGGTCCCCATGGTTATATGCTCTCATGACACACTTTGTTTTTCCTCTATAGCATTTAACACAATTTGTAATAATACACTTATCTCTCGGTTCTCTGGTTAATGCTTTCTTCCCCTCTAGACTTTAGACTAAATAAAGGCAAAGACCTTATGTTTGATCCCATTTTTGGTCCATAGCAGATAGATATTCAATACGTGTGACATTCATTCTTTAATTCAACAAATATTTATTATGGGTCAGGTGGGCACAATGTGAGATTCTGGAGATATGGTGCTGAACAAAGCAAACTAGTTCTCTCTTCTCTTGAAGCTTCCATTCTAGTAGGAGTCAGAAGATAACCCCCCCACACACACACACACACACACACGTATCATAGCAAGTAATCTAATGGGAATGATCCAGTTGGTCTGCTAGCAAGTATTACATTTCTACATTGATACCCCCAATAGTAATTTTATTTTTTAATTACTTTTTAAAATTTATTTGGATGGTGTTGATTAATAAAATTATATTGGTTTCAGGTGTACAACTCTGTAATACATTATCTGTATATTGTATTGTGTGTTCACCACCCAAAATCAAGTCTTCTGCCATCACTATATATCCCTTCCATATCCTCTTCTACCTCCCCACTCTCCTTTCCCTCTGGTAATCACCATACCATTGTGTATGCCTATGAGTTGTTGTTTTTCTTGCTTAATCACTTCTTCTTTTTCGTCCAGCCCCACAACCCTCCTCACCTCTGACAGCTGTCAATCTGTTCTCTATCTATGAGTCTGTTTCTATTTTGTTTGTTAGTTTATTTTGTTCATTAGATTCCACAACTGGAATCGTATGGTACTTGTCTTTCTCTGATTGGCTTAGTGCACTGAGCGTAGTGCCCTCCATGTCCATCCATGCTGTGGCAAAAGATCTGATTTCCTTCATTTTTTACAGCCGAATAGTATTCTATTGTGTAAGTGTACGACAGTGTTTTATCCACTCGTTTAGGATATATTTTTAAAGACTCTGGATGAGTCCACTGTGCAGCCAGGATTGGGAGCCATCACATTAGAATGTCTACCTTAAACACTTAGAGTCTGAAACAATAGACTTAGAGTCTGGCACATGGCAGGTCACCTATAATATCTCTTTTTGTAATATTTTGTACAGTTTTTTTTTTCACCAAGCTCCCAGCAGAGTGCCTGACACAGAATAGGAGCACGGTAAAGTGGCCACTCCTTTCCACTCTTCTTACTAGAAAGAAAAAAAACTAAAGCCCATTGGTATTGTGTTTGTCAAAATGTCCATACTGAGGGACCTTTAAATTCAAATAAATGACTTTACTCTTATTAATATGGATATGCCAAAGCCCATTGCTACATATAATCACAGGAGATAATATTCTAACAATAACATTTCATCACCCAACAGCCACCCTTTAAAGGACAGTTGGGAAAATTTTTGAATGTGCTGATGAAATATGACACAGAAATAAAGGTAGTAGCAATCCTGGAGCCTGGGATAGTCTGAGTTCAGAATAGAAACCTGGGAATAAGGAATGTGAATTTGCTAAAAATAAAACAACTTTCTTTTATATTTAAATATTGGAGTGTGGCTCACTTAAAAAGTCAGAAATCGTCATGCTTATATGTAGCCACTGGCTATTTATTTTCTGATTGGCTCCCTTTCATTGGCCTTTTAATGATCATTTTCTGCTTAGTCACTGGGAACTTTAAAGATGCTTTTGACTTTACTCTGCTGTTAGGATGGGAGAATATGTGCTATCAAACGGCCTTTGTCAAGAGCCCAGGGTTTCCAGAGGGGCTGAGAGGGGAAGCAGGAGGTCTAGGCTATTGCCCATGAAGAAAAATTATTTCACTCATTCATTCAATAAAAACTTGTTGAATACAGACCAAATGAAGGAAGGAAGGACCAGGGGTCCTGAGACCAATAAAGGAGTCCTCTGGGCTAAAGTTTTCCAGGGAAAATGTTTTCTCATAGATATGCCTGTTCCTTCTCCATGTAAAAAAAAAATACAACATTTTCTTTCCCACATGAATAAATTCACCCATCAATACTTTCCTGTATGTGGATCTTTATCACTTTAGGTGTTCACACTGAGGGTTGCAGGCTTACAATGGAGAGCAGATGTGTTCCTGGGCCAGGGCGTGCAGGCACATGAGACGGTAGAGGTGGTTGGAAGAAGGAAGAAAGTGAGTGCTATTTTAATCTTGTTCTTAGCCTCAGTCAGCTGAAGAACCACAAGTCATGGCTTGAGGTTTTGAGTTTAGTTTAAACTGATGTTTCTTTTTCCCCTTAATAAGGTAAATATCCCCTTCCTACGTCTTCTGTGTAATGTGGTGTCCCTCAAAGGTATGGAGGGGAACCCTGGGAACCTAATGTGTTTACTCTCTCTGGGGCCTCCAGTTTCCTTGCTACTTGGCCTGGGATGTGTCGTGGCAGGACTATTTTTAAATAAGCAGTGGCTACGGCCGGCTTGGGTGGCTTAAAGCAGTGGTTCTCAAACATAATGTACACACAGGCCTCCTGGGATCAGGAATAATGCAGATTCCGACTCAGCAGGGCTGCAGTTAGGACCTGAGAACCGGCATCTCCAACAAGCTCCCCGCCAAGCTGCTGTCCACCAAACAGACATTGATAGCAAGGGCTTAGAGGACCTCTGACCGGCGGTAACAAAGAGAAGAGTTTGTGTCATTTCTAAAATCTTTTTTCCTCTAACAGGCTTTCCCAAAACAAACCTATGTTCTCAACAAAATCCCGTCCCCCCAAATATTTGAAACAAAGATCATATCTTCAATCCCTCACCTGTTTCCAAGTATCAAGAGATCTGATGCTTTTTGCCAACATAGATAATTAACCTTCAAGCTCCAGTGACTCCAACACAAGTATCTTCCTGGAAAAGCCATATAAATGGCTACTAGGATCTATTTTTGTGTTTAAGAATATCTATGATTATTAGGTTTTTTATCTTTGTTCATGTCAGTCTCGACCTTAGATTGTAAACTTTGGGGAACAGACTTTGCCCTCTCAGAACAAGAGATACACCAAACACCTAAGGAGGCAGGAAGACACCTAAGGCTCAGCCAGTTCAGTGCCGTCCACATACAACACAGCTATCCTGAGGGACAAAAAAGATGATTTTACGGGGGACATGAACAACCATTTTATAATTTTTTATAGTAGTGTATGTTTCGGGGAAAACTATAACTAGTGTATCATACCCATGATTTCATGGATAATAGTATGAGGAGAAAACTATATTTACTTAAGTTTTAAAAGTGAGCTGCTATAACCCTGACCAATGTGGACAACTGAGTTGGGTGAGCATCGAACCCTGTACTGAAAGGTTGCAGGTTCGATTCCCAGTCAGGGCACATGCCCAGTCAGGTTGGGGGCTCAGTTGCTGATAGGGGGTGTGCAGGAGGCAGCCAATCAGTGTTTCACTCTCACATTGATGTTTCTCTCTCTTCCTTTCCTTCCTCTCTCTCTAAAAAAAATCAATAACAAAACATCTTTAAAATAGTGTATTGCTATAAAGACAAATATGATACACATCCATATAGCAAGAATTGTGAGTGTTGTGTGCAAATAACTGAGGTTTTTGTTAAATAGTATTTACCCACCACTAGAACTCACACTTGAGGAAACTGAAGCTCAGAAGTGTCACCCTGTTTCAAAGAATTTAACATGCCATGGATCATAGGGTGTGTCCTAATTTCAAAGGGCTAGATGTGGGGAAATTTACAAACTAAGTGAAATGTAAAAAGGGGTTGCTCAAAGTCAAACATCTGTGTTTGAGAGTGTTTTAACGGCCATTCTGCTCTGTAAGAGCATTTCTGCTTCTATAGTCATTCAAGTGTTTACCCAAAGGAATAGCATTTTCATGGTGGAATTTCAGGTACTGCCTGTGGCAGGTAGGTAGGCAAAATAGTTTCAGGCAGGGGCAGGAGACCTTGTATGATATGAAATCATCCATATTGAAGATGACCTATCCCCCCTGCCGATGTCCTTCAGCTAAAGAACAAAAACACACCTGTAGATGGACAAGTTTGTTCTGTTACTGGATTCGGTGAGGGAGAACTGTGGCACAGCTCAGTAAGAGACGTTAGAAACTCAGGAGAGTTTTGAAGCTTGTGCTATATGATTTTGAGGAGGTTGAAGGAAGCAGAACTTTGCACTGGATGCTTTCAGAAAACAAAGGCAATTCTATGACTTGACATCTCATCTAGGTAACTAAAGCTGGGGTTGGTAAGGAAGTAGCACTCACTCTTATCAGCCAGAATAGGAGGATGTTTGGTCATTTTTGTGGTTTGGGCAACATTCTTATTGTGCCCATGTTTAGACATAATCACAGAGTGGTTTGGTCTTTCTTTTGATCCATCAAGGTCATAGAATGCTAGCGCTCTGTGAAACTATTTATATCCCACAGGAGAACGGGACCTAGCTGTGGGTGCCAGGTCAGCTCTGTGGTGGACTGCTTTATTCCCACACCTTCCTAGGTAGCTCTTTCCTGAACCACCTCGCTCTGTTTCCAGGCAAAATGCCAGGGACACACAGTCAGCAAGTTAAGAGTTTTGTTTACTGTTCATGAAGTTGAACTTGGACTTGTACCTTGGTTGCGGGCACATCCCCAATAGGGGATGTGCAAGAAGCAACTGATCCCCGATCTTGGACTCTGGGATGGCCTTGGTTGAACTCTTTAAAACACTTCCCTACTGCCCTAACCAGTTTGGCTCAGTGGATAGAGCGTCAGCCTGCAGACTGAAAGGTCCCAGGTTCGATTCGGGTCAAGGGCATGTACCTTGGTTGCAGGCACATCCCCAGTAGGGGTGTGCAGGAGGCTGTTGATCGATGTTTCTAACTCTCTGTCCCCCTCCCTTCCTCTCTGTAAAAAATCAATAAAATATATTTTAAAAAAATAAAATAAAAAATAAAACACTTCCCTACTATTTTATTTCTTGGAGAGATTGTGATCATCAGCCATCCATGGCAATCAATACTCTGCTTCAGCAAAGGCCATCCCTCACCACATGCTCATCAGTTAATCCTTCCCCAGTCACCACTCACGCATACACACTTCCTCTTTTATATGACTAAGAGGAATTGCCCCACAGAGAATTCAATGGCATTTACTGATGGTGGCAGGAAGAGAAAATCAGCTTGGGAAACAGGACTGTCTCCGGGCCTGGGATGCTAATGGCCATGGCCTCCCCAAGGCTAGAGGCACTATTAACTAGAAGTAAAAGGAAGTGCAGATAGGTCAGTGGTTGCCAGAGGCTAGCGCTAGGGGATTTCTTTTCAGGGTGACCAAAGTATTCTGGAATTAGATGGTGGTGATGGGTGAATATACTAAAAACTACTAAATTGTACATTTAAAAGGGTGAATTTTATGGTATGTGAATTATATCTCAACTTTTTAAAAGTTCTAAAGGACGTACATAGCAAGAGGTTAAATACCTCAGAAAGACTTCTCTTATTGTTGCATCTGCTTTTTCTTTTTGTCTCCTGAATTGCGGAGTTTTCAAGGTGGCCAGAAATGTGGCATTTGATATAACCAGTTCACTTACTAACAGAGTTGCTGTCGGTAATCAGATCTTTCTTCTCTGGATCAAGGTAACTAGTAGAATTGGCAACTGGTTAACCCAATCTGCACAACACTGATAGAGGTGTAAAATTTCCCTTTGAAATAGTGTCAATGGAACCTGGGTAGTAGACTATATTCTGCCCTTGCAATAGGAAGCTTCATTTTTAAGAAGTCAGATAGTTGTTTTTTCAGAGAAATGTTGTACTTGTCTTTTTAAATATGTTATCACCAATTCCAGCAAAAGTCTAAATCAATAGCTTCTTACCCGTGGTTCCTAAAAGGATTTCTCTAAAGGCTAAAGCCTGATTAAGAGTGAGAATGAGAAAGGTGTTAGAAAGCATGCCACCCTGCACAGGTTAAAAAAGTGCACACCTGTGCTCATAATGGCACTCCTTCATTCGTCTGCATGCCAGGCATTCTGCCCGGCACTGGGGGGTTTAAGGACAGAGTGGGCGCATAGCCTGCCACCAAAGGATTTCAAGTGCAGTGGCACAAACCGAGCGTGCTTTTTATGGCATCTGGATAAATGAATTGATGGAATGAGCTGCTTTTTTTTTTTTTTTTTAAATATTGTCTACTTATGGTGATTCCACAAGAGTGGAAATTAAGACCCTGGAACTTGGAAACAAAAAAGACAAAGTATAGCCCTGGCTGGGTGGCTCAGTTGGTGAAGCATCATAATGTGCACCAAAAAGTTGTGGGTTGTATTCCTGGTCAGGACACATGCCTAGGTTGCAGGTTTGATCCCCAGTTAGGGCACATAGAGGAGGTAACAGATGGATGTTTCTCACATCAATGTTTCTCTCTCTCTCTCTCTCTCCCTTTCCCTCCCCCCCCCCAGGTCCCCTTCCCTCATAGAAATCAGTGGAAACATATCCTTGGGTGAGGATTTTTTTAAAAAAAGACAAAGTACACCTTCATTCCTATTTAAGAAAAAACCTCTTCTCAGAGAGGGACCTCATCTTTCCTTGGGATCTCTTTGAATCCAGGGCAGTTGGAGTGGTATTTTTGTCAGTACAAAGAGAAAGGTGCCTGCCAGGGCTGCCTGGGCCCCAGCCCTGCTCTGTCATTTTCTCTGCATCATATTGGGTAGTATTCTCATGCAGACAAGAGCCCCAAATAATTAAATAATTGCAGGCTTCCAAACATATTTTACTATGAGCATCCTTTTTTGAAAAAAACAAATTTTCTGCATGATAGTGGTTTCAGTAGCTGTTGATGGGGAAAATGCATAATGGTAAATAGATAAATTAATGCAGCAATACTTTGAAACGATTTTGTATTTCAATGATTACAGCAGCACCTATATACATTTGAAACATAGAATATCATCAACTCAGTTTACACACAGTCCTTACTTTTCAGCCATCAGATTTCCAAACATTTAAGAATTCTATGATACTCTGTGTTGGTGAGAGTGTGACAAAACTTCTACACCCTATGGGTGAGATAGAAAATTGATACAGCCTTTTTAGAAAGTAACTGAGCAGTATTTGTCAAAAATTTAAAAGTAAATTCTCTTTGCTTCAGCAATTCCACTTCTGTGAAATGACCCTACACAAGCTTACAAAATGAACAATGATGTCATCGCAATGTTCCTTATCTGAGATCTGGGAACAAAAATATCCTAATGAGGAACCACCTAACCGGCCATGTGATGGGAAACTTTCTAGCCACTAGAAGAATGAGGTCTGTGACATATTATTAAGTAAAAATTCAAGTTACAGAATAGCACGTATGGGATGGTTCAAATGATAAAAAAAGAATCTCCCTATTTCTATTTCTATCTCTAAAAGCCTGCAACAGGAACAAAAAACATTTTTTTAGCCTTACACCTGGCTTTCTCAAATCCAAATGCTATATGGGCTCCTTAAAGCAGTGGTTCTCAACCTTCCTAATGCCGCGACCCTTTAATACAGTTCCTCATGTTGTGGTGACCCCCAATTTCATTGTTACAAATTGAACATAATTAAAGCATAGTGATTAATCACAAAAACAATATGTAATTATATATGTGTTTTCCAATGGTCTTAGGCAAACCCTGTGAAAGGGTCGTTCTACCCCCAAAGGGGTCGAGACCCACAGGTTGAGAACCGCTGCCTGAAAGGCAAATAGTTCTTTGAATATTCACCATTGGCTTAAATTTTTTAATTCTAATTTTTACTTAAATAGGTACAAGTATTAGAAATCAATGTACTCTATGCTTTTAGCATTAATTAGGGGATCTTAGAAAGTTAGAGCATTAATCAAAATATAAATTCAAAGACAATTTATAAATTAAATGCCCCCCAAAAATCTATGTAATAAAAACTCAAATTGTTGAGTGTTGTCCTAAAACAAAAGATCTCTGTTGAAGTTATAATGATGAAAAGATGTAATCTCAGGTACAAGTCTATATTAAATTTTTAAAAATTTGACTTTTGTTATTACTCTTTATATACTCTTCTATGCTATAAAACTATGAAAAACTTTGATATCCAGATGATCAGACCACATTTAACCAAAACTATGGACCAATTTTAATGACATTGCCCCATCCCAGGCCATCCTCTGTCACTTTCTCTGCATTCTATTGA
Organism: Myotis myotis; assembly: GCF_014108235.1. NCBI lineage: Eukaryota > Metazoa > Chordata > Mammalia > Chiroptera > Vespertilionidae > Myotis > Myotis myotis. The sequence goes on along the minus strand of NW_023416390.1, from coordinate 64,774,160 downwards.
GTAGTATCCTCATGCAGACAAGAGCCCTAAATAATTAAATAAATGGATAAATCTAAATTGGCTTTATTTTCTTAAGTGTAAGATTGCTATTATAACTTTTTTAAGCATTAAATTTTTGGTGCAACAGGAAAATAATATATGAATCTGCTCTATTTTCTGCAAATGTTGAAAAATATATAGTTTCAACAGAATCCATAATTAAAATTTGAAAGAAAATAGTAAAAATGGGAGATGAGTCATTCATATCATTTAGAAAACAACCATAATTCAAGTTTTCTTTTCATTTTTTCTGTATGACCTGCAATTGAAATGTTCAAACTACTGTCAGCACAATGTCCAGTGGTTTTCAAATGAGGCAAATGCACCATCTTCCTATTCAATCTGCTCGCCTGTCCTCATCCCTCCTCATTAACTAAAGTAGTACATTACTCATTTAATTATGTTAATTTTCACGAGGTCCACTTAAATTTGGAATTCATTAAATAATTTTAAAAGTTTAAGCCTTTGTATATGAGAAGGCCACTCAAGTGCAAATTATCACAGCCAAAGGGAAGTTTTGTCTTCACAAGGAAACAATTCAACATAAGCACGATGACTAGCATTTTGAGTTGAGACCTGCCAACCTGATCAGCTAACCTGCTTTCCAACTCAGAAACAGGTAAAACCCAGGAAAGAGCGGTCAAATGCCCGTGGCATGAGTGGTAGGATTTCGAGTAGTTTTTATTTCTTCCTTCCCTTTCCTGTGTTATTGGATCATTTTTACATGATCATGGTTATTTACATAAACTACGAAGTAAGTGGTAACGCTGTTCTTATTGTGAAAAAATGAAAAGATAAAAATGCTGTGACTTGATTACTGGACTCCCAAAGATTATAAACACAAATGGAAACAAAGGTGATAAATGTGAGGGCTACCTTTCAGTTGAATGTGGCCATCTTCTACAATCTGGATGCCCGAGTTTTTCCTATGTAAGCATTACCATGGCTATACAGATAAATAGATGCAATTACAAAGAATTTTGTGTCAAGAACTCACAGGCCTCAGACAATATGTCCAGAATTCCTCGGGGTCCTTAGACCGAGTTGAAGAAATACTTTCTATCCTTCTTTTGCTGTTTAAGGTGTGTATGTTGAGCAAGATAAAAATAAAGTGGTACCACCTTACAGTCACTTACTTTTCACCACCCCACCCTACTCGCCCCATTTCTGTTGCGCATGCTCCACAGCTGGCCGTTTTTGCACCAGTCCTCTCACTGTATCAGAGCCCTTAGCTGTGACAGGTGCATCGCTAGTAGACACACAGGAAAAGAATAACAGACCAAAGATTTGGTGCCAAGTAGGAAGCCCAGTACCGCAGAGCCTGGGCTGGGATTGGGGTGAGGGCGAGTTCAGAGTTGTAGAACCTAAAACTACACAGAAAACCTCCACATTGGGGAAGCAATGTCTCTTAGTGCTGCTCTCTGGCTGCCAGTGTCTGGGTTTGCAGTACTGGGAGCCCCAGGGGGTGCTCAGCTGCACTGTGGGTGCCCACCTGAGGATGATGGGTCTAGTGGCTGTATTGCATGGGTTGTGTGCCCTGGTCTGGATTTGGGAGCCCAGCCTAGTGTGTGGGTTAGATAGCCAGATGGGGATTAGTCAGCATCTAGAAGATGGTTTTAACCACCCACTTCACAAGGAGACTCAGAACGTTGTGGGAAACCTTAAAAATTGGCTCGTCTAACTCTTCCTCAAGTGGGGGAATGTCTCACAGAGATTACCGCTTGCCCACTGGCTCAGTTAGAGTTAGAATCCAATCCTCTTGACGCAGCCCGGGCTCTTTAACATTACAACACACTGCAAATTGATCTTCAATAAAAAAAACAATCTTCCCCCTTTCTGAAGAGCACCAACCACCGCACGCACAGTCCACCTTCAGCAGGACAGGCGGGTGGCACCCACTAAGCCAGAGTTTTGTCAGAAAGGGTTGCCTTTTATGAACTTCACTCCCTGCGCCTTCTCTCTGAGGCTGGGTTCTGCAGAGACAACTCTGAGGCTGAGGTTCACACGTCCCGAAGTGTTATTAAGAAAGTGCTCCGGGAAGCCTGAAAAGGCAAGCAGGACCGAGGAGGGAGAGAAATCAAGCAAGGGTGTGATCTGGGCAAAGTCCAGAGGAAGAGAACGTCTGCCTGATCCCATAGGACACCTGAGGAATGAGGTGACCCTTCAGAGCTCTGTCCTCATGACTTGAGCCTTCCATGTCTCTGCATCTTGGCCAAGGGCCCACCTGCGGTGGATGAAACCCCTAGGCACTTCTGGCTCCTGCCCAGGTGGGCAAAGCCACTCCAGAAGCCCAAGCACAGGCCTCTGCGAAAGCTGCAGCTGTGTGCCATCTGAAGGCACAGATGGGCGACCCCAGGAGATACTGGGAGTAGCGGTAGTGTCCACGACACCCCCAACACATCATACTCCAATCCTGCCAGATTGTTTTCCTATTTCTTCTACAAACCAAAGTAAATGCGTACACAAACTTGAAAAGAATGCATCGTGAAAATGAGCCCTCTAGATAAGGATCCAGTATCTTTTCCCAAAAAGGCAGTAAATATGTTAGGCTTTATGGGCCATAAAGTATCTGTCGCAACTACTCAGTTCCAACCAAAGCAGCCCAGACGGTACATGAACGAGTGGGTGTGACTGCATTCCTTCATGACACAGAAATTTGAGTTTCACATGATTTTTCTACATCGTGAAATATTCCTCTTGTGATTCTTTCTCAAATATTTAAAAATAAAAAGCCATTCTTAGCTTGTGGTCCAGAGACAACAGGCAGCGGGCAGGACATGGCCTGCGAACCACAGTTTGCCAACCTCTGCTCCAGATCAGTGGCTTTCATTCTCTTCTGACCATGACTGTAAGAAAGGCATTTATCCTGAGCTACAATATATATAAATACATATACACATATGTAACGCAAACTTAAGTTTCATAAAACAGTTCTTACGTTTTGTAGGAACTATAAATTCCTTTCTTTTTTTTCATTTTATGCTATTTGGTTTTTTTAAATGCTGTCATGATCTACTGAGTTGTTTTTTTCCACCCATCAAGGGATCAGACCACCTCCAGTTTAAAAAGCTCTGTTAAGATCCATCGAGGTCTCCTCTGAGCAGCAGCGATAGCGCAGCCACGGTGGCTGTTTTGCATTCATCAGCGCTGACACTAGTTGGAACGGCTTGGAATTTGCCAGTAAATAACATGAAGATCAAGGAAGATGCTATCACAAACCTGTCAAGGGCAGCATGACAGGCTCGCCTGCCTCAACCTGCCCTTGACACCAGGTGTTTCAGGACATTCCGGCCACTTCCTGTCTTCCTTAATGTCGGAAGCATGAGTTTCATTTGAACTGAGCAGAATTCAGAGCAAAGAGAGAATCTGAAGCAACTGCAAGCCACAGCCTGAAACCTTGAGTTCGGCAGTTTCGAAGGAGACTTGGGACCATTTGCATTATAGCCATGCTTGTCACCAACGGAGGGATCTGAAAAGTGTGACAATTTCAAAAAGCAACCTCCTGGTTCAATTCAGCTAAATATTGGCAATAGACCAGACTGTGCTCAGCTTAAAAACAAGACCAAGAGTTCATTGATTAAAGGGCAAAAGATAGACTTGTATCTGATTAAGCTTAGCTTTGCACCCTGTACCCGGCCGTTTGGAGGTGGCGACTGGCTTCTGGAACACGGGGCCGAGGTGAAACTTGCTTGTGTCATTTCCCACTGTCCACGTCCCTCCTGTCACTCTCCACTGGCCTCCCTGTCTTGCCTGCTTCTCTAGAGTTTGGAGATGGGATGAGATAGGTGGGAGAGAGATATGTGAAACCTATGAAACAGCTTCAGGGTTATCCTTATTTTCAGCATTCTCCCCTTCCATCCTTCTGTCTCCTTCTCTCCCCAGTTTCAGTTGAGTTCATTTAGAAAGCAGCTATTGTGTACATTGACGGAGCCAGATCCTGGGGACACAGCGGTTAATGAAACAGAAACCTGGTTTTAGGGAACATGGCATGGCATTAGGTCCCTCAGGTCAATGAGGTGAGATGTGCAGAGGTTCTTTGCTAGCTGTGAAGTTATTGATAATCCCAGTGATGTTAGCAATTGGTCATTCCTTGGGGGCATAGCCATCCTCTATGTGGCAGGATTGTGGCCCACTAGGTCCTAGTGACTAAGAGATGCCTCCTACCTCCAACGTCCCAGCTCTTGTCTCCTTAGGTGGAAAAAGACAAAACCACTTTGTAACTGTGTGAGAGAGAAAACAAACAAACAGAAAACATTAACTGATGATACACACAAATAAAGCAATACGACTCATAAAAACGAATTCCAGCCCTGTCCGGTTTGGCTCAGTGGCTAGAGTGTCAGCCCGTGGACTGAAGGGGCATGGGTTCGATTCCCAGTCAAGGGCACATACCTTGGTTTCAGGTTAGATCCCCAGCCCCAGTCGGGGCCAGTGTGGAAGACAACCAATTGATGAGTCTCTCTGACATCGATGTTACTCTCCCTCTCTTTCTCTCTTTGTCTCTCTCTCCCCCTTCTCTCTCCCTTCCACTCTCTCTAAAAATCAATGGAAAAAAATATCCTCAGGTGAAGATTAAAAAAAAAAAAAAGAATCCTAAGCTATCCTAGATGGTGGATTTTAAGAATTTTTTATTTTCTTCTCCAAAATGATCTCTTTAAAATATGTCAAATGTACACATTTTATGTTTTGAGCTTTCAAGAAATTCACTAATTTTTATAAACAGTGATTAATTTTTCTGATTATAAAAAAATTAAACATGTTAATTTTTATTTTATTTATTTTTTAATTAAATGTATCAAGGTGACATTGGTTAATAGAATCAAAAAGGTTCAGGTATGGCTTTCTATGTTATAAGATCTGTATATTGCATTGTGTGCTCACCACCCAAAGTCAAATCATCTTCCATCAACGATATATTAGTTCCCCTTCACGGCTCTTCCCCCACCCCCTTCCCTCTAGCAATCACCACTGCTGTTTGCATCCATGAGTTTCAATTTTATATCCCACATATGAGTGAAATCATATGGTTCTTTGTTTTTCTGCCTGACTTATTTCACTTAGCATAATATTTTCAAGGCCCATCCATGTTGTCACAAATGGCAGTATTTCGTCTTTTCTTGTGGCTGAGTAGTATTCCATTGTGTATATGAATCCATGTTTTCTTTATCCAATCCTTGGCTGTCTCCATGTCTTGGCCACCATGAATAATACTGCAATGAACATAGGGTGCATGTATCTTTGCGAATACACTAAACATGTTTATTTTTAAAACTTTAAATACGGAAGATAGAAAGTAAAATTTGTCTCAATTCTCATCTTCCCCCATGCTCAACAACCATTGTTAACATTTCAGTGTTTATTTCTCTAGTTTTTATTTTGCAAATGCATGCATACATACATTTTGGACAAAAATGGATGTGTTTTATATATAATGGATATATGTCTATAGGGTATATAAGTGTATACAATGTAAACCATTTGAAAGATTATAGCTATTATCTGTATATATTTGTGATAAATTGTTTAAACATTACATTATATTGTGGACATCTTTCCACATTAACCTACCTTATTATTTTAGCAGTAGCTTAACATTGCATTGTATGGCTGTACAATTAAGTAGTTTTCAGCATTTTATTCTTAATAACAATGCTACAGTTAACTGCTTTAAACATCTGTTCTTCCATATTTGTGCAAATATAATCCCAGGATAAATTCTTGGAAGTGAGGTTATTTATTCAAAGAGTATGAACACATTATGCCAGATTACTTTCTCCTCGAGATATGAGTTTCTCTAAGACCATGAAACACAGTATGTTATAGAATTTTTAAAGAATCTGCCAATCTAATTATGGGAAAATGAATCCTGATTGTTGTTTTAATTTGAAAATTAAGATTGCTAGTGATTTTGATCATCTATCCCCATTTTATTGCCCACTTGCTTTTTTCCATTTTTTAAAATTGAGATGTAATTCTCGTACAATAATATTAACCGTTTTAAAGTATACAATTCAGTGGATTTTAGTATATTTACAAGATTGTACAATCACCACTTTATCTAGTTCCAAGACATTTCATCACCCCAAGAGAAAACCTCATATCCATCGGCAGTTACTCCCATCCCCCTCCTTCCTCCAACCCCTACTCCCTTAATACGACCCCCACCCCTGCAGTCCCTGGCAACCAGTAACCTACTTTCTGGTCCTATGACATTGCCTATTCTGGACATTTCCTAGAAATAAAATCAAGTAATATATGGCCTTATGTGACTGACTTCTTTCACTCAGCAAAATATGTTCAAGGGCCATCCATGTTGTAGCATGTATCAGTACTTCATTTCTTCTTATGGCTGAATAATATCCCATTATCCATACACCTTTTGGCTATCCATTCATCAAGTTATGGACATTTGGGTTGTTTCCACTTTTTGCTTATCATGAATAATGTTGCTATAAACATTAGTGTATAAGTTTTTGTATAGACATATACTTTTAATTCTTTTGATGGTGTACCTTGGAAAAGAATTGCTGGGTCATTGGTAATGCTGTTCAACTTTCTGAGAAACTACCAAACTATTTCCACTGTGGCTATACAATTTGCATCGTCATCAGTAATGTATGAGGGTTTCAATTCCACACATATTTACCAATACAGGTTATTTTCCTGTTTTTAAAAAATTATAACAATCCCAGTATATGTGAAGTAATATCTTATCATAGTTTTAACTTGAATTTCCCTAATGACTACTGAGGTTGAGCAGCTTTTCATGTACATATTGACCATTTTTGTATCTTCTTTGAAGAAATATCTATTCAAATGCATATTCACCAGTGATACAACTGATAAGGGGTTAATATCCAAAATTTATAAAGAACTTATACAACTCAACAGCAAAAAAAGAAACAACTCAAGTAAAAAGTGGGCAAAGGACCTGAATAGACACTTCTCCAAAGAGAACATACAGATGGCCAAGAGAGATATGAAAAAATGCTCAAGGTCACTAATCATCAGAGAGATGCAAATTAAAACTACAATGAGGTATCACCTCACACCTGCCCAAATGGCTACTATCCATAAATCAACAAACAAGTGTGGAAAAAAGGAACCCTTGTGCACTGTTGGTAGGAATGCAGATTGGTGCACCCACTGTGGAAAACAGTATGGAGTTCCGCAAAAAATTAAAAATGAAACTTCCTTACCACCCAGGGATTCCACTTCTGGGAATATATACTAAGAATCCAGAAACACCAATCAGAAAGAATATATGCACCTCTATGTTCATTGCAGCATTCTTTACAATAGCCCAGATTTAGTTGGCCGGTTAGCTCAGTTGGTTAGAGCGTGGTGCTAATACAATCGCCCAGATTTGAAAGCAGCCCAAGTGTCCATCAGTAGATGAATGGATAAAAAAGTGGTGGTACTTTTACACAAAGGACTACTACTCAGCCATAAAGAAGAAGGAAATGTTACCCTTTAAGACAGAATGGATGGACCTAGATATTATTATGCTAAATGAAATAAGCCAGTCAATGAAAGACAACTACCATATGATTTCACTTATATATGGAATTTAATGAATAAAATAAACAACCAAACAAAATAGAAACAGACTCATAGATACAGAGAACAGACTGATAGCTGTCAGAGGGAAAAGGGTTTGGGGGACCAGGTGAAAAGGTGAAGGGATTGAGAAAAAAACCAAAAACCTTAGACATAGAAAACAAAGAACAAAAAAACAAATGCTTTGCCCATTTTAAAACTGTTTTAACTTTTAATTGTTGAGTTGTAAGTGTTCTTTCTTTATTCTGGATACTAGTTCCTTACCAAATGTATGATTTGCGAATATTTTCTCCCTTTCTGTGACTTGTCTTTTCCCTTTCTTAGTAGTGTCCTTTGATGAACAAAAGTTTTTAATTGTAAAAAGGTTTTATTTATTTTTTCATTGGTTGTTGTGCTTTTGGCATTATATCTAAAACTGCCTAATCCAAGGTCACAAAGATTTATACTTATATTTTCTTCTAAGAGTTGTGTAGTTTTAGCTCTTACGCTGAGACCTTTGTTCTATTTTGAGTTAACATTTGTATGTATTGTGAGGTAGGGGGTCCAAATTCATTCTTTTGCATGTCAATATCCTGTTGTCCCAGCACATACTTGCTTTTTTTTTACCCCTATAAATTTTCTATTCATATCTATTCCCCATTTTTTCTCATTGGGTTGTTTTGGGGTGTTCTATGGATATGTAAGAGTCATCTGTCTATTAGTCCTTTGCCATATGAATTATAAATAGTCTTTCTCAATTATGTATGATTAGTCTGTTAACTTTGCTTATGGTAGGTTGGTTTGTTGGTTGACTTCACATCTTTGTTTGATTTGTAGCCATGCCAGTGTTTGACATTTTTGCTCATCAAACTGAACAGTGTCTATCTTTAAGACTTCTGGTTTCTATGTCAAGCTTTCCTGTATTTAAGGCATCTCCTCGGAAGTGATCACAAAACAGTGAAGTAACTGCAAGTGATAACGACAGCATGAGAGTAAGTTCCCTAGAAGGAAGGGTGAAGAGACAGTAGGGAGGAGGGCAAGGTACTGTGCCTTTGGGAATATACAAAGCAGAGGTTAAGGGAGAAAGCGAGAAAGCACAGAAAATCCAGGAGAAATAGATGAGCAAGGAGAAAGGGCAAGGAGAGTTGTTGAGAGTGCCAGCTACATCAGAAGTTTTAGAGAGCGGTTCTTGGGCTGTGGGCAATCAGACTGCCAGGTACACGCACAGGTGTGCAGGGAGAAAAAGGAGACAGCTAGTTTCGGAAGTGTGGCAGTGAAAAGAGAGAAAATCAGAGGGTGGCAAAAGAGTTTCAAAAAGGTTTATTTTCTTTCCAAAAAGAGAAAAAATGGGACATTTTACAATGATTTTAGGTTAAGACCCAGGACAGTTTTGCTGATAAGAGTAATGAATAGGCCCTGGCCAGTTTTCTCAGTGGTTAGAGTGTCATCCCTGGCTGTAAACAATGTGTCAGATGGTGATGAGTGCTAAGGATGTGGAGAGGGGGAGGAGGGCAGAGGGGGCTGCAAATTTAAATAAAGGCAGAGAGGTGAGTGAGCAATGTGGGGGTAGATATAGAGATGGGTGCAGAATAGTAGTTGGGATCCCAGTGGAGGGGGTGGGGAAAGGAACATCAGGTAGAGTCACTGTGAGAATTTAGCTTTAATATGAGTGAAATGAGAAAGAATTGCAGGGTTCAATCAGGGCAGTGACATGACCTAACTAACGTCTTTCAAGGTTCATGGATGCTCCTTTAAGAATAGACTGAAGGAATTGCCAAGAGCAAACCAAAGGAAGGGCGATGGGGAGTTGCCCTGGGGCTGCCCCTTGCAGACGGGAGTCCCACAAATGCTGCTGTGGGTGGGGTGGTGGTTGGGAGGCTGTGTAGTCAATGTTTGACTTTCTTTTCAAGTGGGGGCAACAGGGAGAGGACCTAGAGTGAGGCAAGTTCTCCTCCCCAGCCCTTGTCTGTCTTTCTGTGGTGGTTTCTGTTTCCAGGGAGGTGTGGCCGAATCATAAGGCATCCCCACCCCTTCCAGGCCTCCTGCTATCAATGGAGGACAGGTCTGGTTTCTGGTTTCTGGTCCCATGAGGATGTGGGACCCTTCAGTCAAGGACAGCAAACAGAAAAAATAAATAAAAGAAAGAACAGACTGAGGCAGTGCAGATGTAGAAGCAGAGATCAAGGGCCTGGGTGGCGGCAGTGGAGATGGTGAGAGATGGGCACATCTGGATATATGAGAAGCACATAAACCCAACAAGATTTTCTAATGGATTAAATGTGGACTGTGGGGGGAAAAAGAGGCATTAAGGATAAAGCTAAGTGTATTAGTTCTCTATTGCTCTGTAACAAATTACCCCAAATTTACAGAACTGCGAGGTAACTAACAAATGTTGATTTAAGCTGCTAAATTTGTGGTGATTTCTTATGTCAGTCACAGAAAATGAATAAACCTTCCCAAGAAGCTTATTCTATCCTTGAATAGCACTCATTGTAAGGAAATGTAATCTTACTGACTGCATTAAAGGTCCTGTCACTGTTCCTTCCAACAATAGACCTAATTTTATTTCTTGAAGCCATGTTGACAGCCCATCCCATATATGAAGACGGCCCAGGTGAGCCTTCCCTTCTTTGGACCAGAGATGCTCTGTGCATTCTCCACCATGGCTCAGCCTGGATGAGGGAATTTCTGTGAAAATGAGATATGACAGCTTCCAGGTAGATCACATGCTTATGATCAACATTTAAATATGATATTGGGATACGTGGATGAAACTGTGACTGCTGTAAAAATTGAAAAGGAAACATATGAAGAGATACATAAGTCAACAAAACGGAATATTCCAATGCTCTTTGTCCAGGGAGATGGTGTTGTTTTAGTTGCCGCTGCACTGAGAGTTGTCTGAAACAAAGAATGTATCCTGTACGGAAATAAGGAGACTTACTAGTACATGAGTGGGTCTTTAAATGTAGGAGATATTCAAAAGAGAAACCTGCCTAAATTTTGATACTAAGAAATGACCAATAATTCTTCCCTCCTGAAATGAGCTGGTTTGCACATAACTCACAAATTATTAAGCTAAATGGCATTTTTATTTTTCTCCAACCCTTGCAAAAAATGTGATCTCCAAGAAAAAAAGAAAGAAAGAAAAGCCTTTGCTGATTTGGAGTACCTTACTCTTCTGTTACAAAGGAGGAATTTTCCACCTTTATCACCAAAGGTAAACATTATTTTCTGGACCATCAACCATGCGATTGTGCATAATAGAGAAGCATCATTTCGAATGACCTGGAATAAAAAAATGAAGTAGAAGGTTATCAGGAAGATCTCAAAAGTATGATTCAGCCTGAACATTATAGATTGTGATAATTAGGATTAAAATTTGATGCTTAGCTAGTTAACAGAAATTTCCCCAAGTGAAGTAAGCACAATAAAAAACAGCAGCAGCTGGGAATTAAGATGTTGTATTTCCTCTGTCCAGTTGGGATAAATCTATTCTGGGTGTAACAAAATTTCTTTCTTGGTCCTTAGGACATGGGGCAGGACCAAGAGCTGTGCCAAGACACCAGGGAAAGCAGGTGGTTCTGAATATTGCCATGATCCTCGACCAAGAACTCCTGAAATCTCCCCACAGAGTGCTTCATGGCAAATCAGAACAAAAATGAATAAAATGAGAAAAAAAAAGAGGAACCTTAAGGTAGGAAAGATGGAGGAAACCTAGCAGGGGAACAGCATCTGAATGATCATTAACATGATTAACTAGTCCATTAAAAGCTGACTTTAAAGATATGCTGATATGGGAAAAGTATGGCTATTAGGAATACTTTGGGAAGTGACAAAGAAAAACTGGATTTGATAACTAGAGAGAGTGGGTGATTACCTTGTATTGCAATTGAACAGTTTCCAGTTTCATGCACACGTGAGCATTTTTCCTCAGTTGAAATTTTAGCTCTTCGGAAGAATGGCTGTGTCTTATGACTTCTTTGAGTAAGATAAGTAGCAAATACTTGGAAAACACTCAATGAATAGAACCAAATGAAATTGCCTGTTGACTGGCTGAATAACGAATGAAGACAATGCTGTTCTAATTAGAATACAGGTCCCTTGGGAGAAAGCTAGGTTAAGTCGGAAGAAACCACATGTTCCCGACTCCTCCATCCTCCTCCTTAAATGACCCACTGCTCTGGGTGTTTTCCCAAGTGCGGTCCAAGGACGTGTGTGTTAGGCGTGTCCGGGGAAGCTTGTTCAAGTGAAGAATCCTACACCCACTGCCCTACACCCGCTGAATGAGAGTCTGGGAGGTAGAAGTACTCATTAGAATTTTCATGCAATCAAATGCATGTATTTTAAGTGTACCATTCAAAGGAATTTGGTAAATGTATACACCCCATGTAACCACCATCCCAAACAAGACTGCTAGCCCTAGACGGTTTGGCTCGGTGGATAGCCTGTGGGCTGAAGGGTCCCAGGTTTGATTCTGGTCAAGGGCATGTACCTTGGTTGCAGGCTCAATTCCTGGCCCTGGTCGGGGCGCAGGTAGGAGGCAACCAATCAATGTGTCTCTCTTACATAGATGTTTCTCTCTCTCTGTCTCTTCCTGTCCTTTCCACTCTCTTAAAAAAAAAAAAAAAAAAAAAAAAAAAGACTTCTATCATTCCAGTTTCCTTGTTGCCCTTTCCAATCACCCCATCTCCCTAGAAGCAACGACTATTCTCATTTACACCAGGCTCCTTCATTCAGCAGGTTTTTGAGATTTATCCACATTGTCACATGTAATCCTTAGTTCCTTTTTATTAGGTGATACTCCATTTTAGGAATGTGTTTGTACAGTTCGTTTATACATCCACATCTGTCGATAGACATTTGAGTTGTGCATTTGTTTTCTATGCTATGCAGCATAACAAACTACCACAAGCGTAGAAGTTTAAAATAATGCACATTTATTGTCTCGCAATTTCCATCAGTCAGAAATCTGGACGTGGTCGAGCTGGCGCCTGTGTTCAGTCTCACAGGCTGCAGCCGTAGTGTCGGTCACACTGCATTGCTGGGTGGAGCACAGGGTCTTCTCCCGAGCTCACGTGATTGCTGGCAGAATTCAGGCCCTTGGAGCTGCAGGTCTAAAGATCTTGGCTTCTTACCGGCTGGAGCCGGGGCTTCTGCCACGTGGCCCTCTCTGGAGACAGTGCATGATGTGGCTGTTTGCTCCTGCAAGGCCAACAGGCGTCTCCCTCTTCAGTCTGCTGAAATGGGATCTTATGTCAAATATCACCATGGGAGTGACATGTTGAATAGAAGCAAGTCACAGATTTCACCCAGACTCACGGACAGGGCATTAGACAGGCTGTGGATTACTGGGGGCCACCTGAGCGTGTGTCCACCAGAAGTTGTTTGTAGTTTTTACTAATTATGAATATCAGTACACCGTCTTTATGGGAACAAACGCTTTATTTCTCTTGGGTCAGTGGTCGGCAAACTGTGGCTCAGCAAACTGCGGCTCGCGAGCCACATGTGGCTCTTTGGCCCCTTGAGTGTGGCTCTTCCACAAAATACCGACTTCTGCGCATGGGCCACGAAGTTTCAATCACACAATCTACCCGCATGTGGTATTTTGTAGTATTTTGTGGAAGACTTGAGTAAATACCGAGGAGTAGAGTTGCTTATGTTTAACCTTAGGAGAAAATGTCAAGCCGTTTTTCAAAAAGGCTGTACAGTTTTCCTTTTCATCTACAATGTTCCCCGCTTTCTACCAATATTGCTGTTGTCTGTCTCTGTCATTTTTGCCACTTTCTACTGGATGTGAAGTCTGCATTTGAAAGAGCTCCATGGGCGATTCTTACACATACTCATACTCGGCCGCTGCTTCAGAGGCGTGAGTCATCAAGAGCCTTCCAATTGACCTTCCCCCAGCCTCGTCAACTGGGGGGGAAAAAAGGAGACATATGTACTACTATTTGTAATACTTTAAACAATAAAAAAAATAATAAAACAATAAAAGCTTGTTCACTCATTAAAAAAAAAAGAGCCTTCCAACACTACTCAGCGACAGGCCCCTCAGAAGTCCATCTCTAAACGTAACCCACCCACTGAACCCCAGGGTGCATTTGTGAAGACAGAATCTGGGCCTGACTTCACACCCTCTGAACCAACATCTCCAGGAATGTAGTTGGGGAATCGGTATTTCCTGAAGAACTTCTAGGGGATCCTTTGGCCTGCTGGGGTTGGGAACCCAAAAGCGTCTTTGGTGTGCTACTCACACTGAGAAAACCTCTATGACGTGGATGTAGGACCCCCAGACCCTCCCTGCTCCGTTAATAAAATCTGTTAGCACATGAATGTCCTTATTTGCTTACTGTGTATGTATCTACATCAATGACAGCTTCCTGGGAGAAAAGAAGTTGGGGAATTATAGCTCCGATATTTGGCTATAATTATTCTCATTCAAAGAACTTTTGTCTCCAACTGTAACTCACCAATCTCAACTAATAGTCTCCTTGTATTTTCAGGAAGACGCTGTTTCTTTAAGAAGCACTTCTTTGAAAAATACTGTGGAGCTCTTGCTATAAAGCAGGCACCACAGTGCTGGAGACTGGGGACGTGAGCTGGGGAGGAGGGCAGACCACCACACAGGCGATGGCCATCTTGGTACTAAGTGCTGGGGAGAGAAAGTGCGCCCCCCCCCCCCGCCATCCTCCCCCCACCCCCCAGCCCCAGGAGAGAGGGACAGAGCCTCCTCCAGGCTCCTTATTCTCTAGCCATCATTTTTAAAAGCCATGTTAAGGGGCCTAATGGATGGTGACAGAAGATTTGACGTTGGGTGGTGGGCACACGGTACACTATATAGATCATGTAACACAGAAACTCACACTTGAAACCTATATGAGCATGTTTACCAATGTCACCCCAATAAATTTAATTGGGAGAAAAACAACCACGTTTATATGACTAAATGCAACTGAACGCTTCTCTAACCAGCAATCTTTTTTTTTTTTAATACATTTATTGATTTTTCACAGAGAGGAAGGGAAAGGGATAGAGAGTTAGAAACATCAATGAGGGAGAAACATCGATCAGCTGCCTCCTGCGCACCCCCTACTGGGGATGTGCCTGCAACCAGGTACATGCCCTCGACCAGAATCGAACCTGGGACCCTTCAGTCCGCAGGCTGACGCTCTATCCACTGAGCCAAACCGGTTAGGGCTAACCAGCAATTTTTTCTCCTTTAGGCAAAAATACTTCAGGGTGGTCACCTGTCAGGGACATAGGAGGACTGCTAGACACCTCCGTGCCATGAGTTGAGAGGCAGAGAGAGGGAGGGAGGGACAGAAGGACAGGCAGCGGCCAGCTGCCCACTCCAACACTGATGGTGAAGAGGTGACAGGATGAAGACCAGGGGTTACAGGGACCCTGGCTGTGCTGCTAGCTGGTGGCTTAGGGATTCACATACCTCTGCTTCCTCAGGAAAAAAACAAACAGAATAAAATGGTGTCTCAGCAACCTGCGTACAGAGAGCGTCTGAAAAGCCTGTGAACGAGCGTAGGATAAACCTCGTTTCAAATAAGGTGCTACTGCATTTTCAATATTATTTTTCTTCAACCTTCAGACACCGTTTCAGGTAAAATTCTTCTAAATTTCAGTACACTACAAAACATTCAAAGAAGTCTGGAAACACAGAGGAAATAAGTACTTTCTAAACTTCTTCAAATGAAAAATTGGACCTATTGCTTTACTAAGTTCACCCGCAAAGGTGTCTGAAGATTGATTTTAAAAAACACATATGGAGCACAGTATTGGAAAGTATAACTGCTGTGCTGTTTAATAGTAACTTTGTGCTATATCAAATGAGGACCTGAGGTCTCCCAGCAGCTCTGGGGCAGAGCCAGGACTTAAAGCTTAGCTGCCCGGGGCCCAAGACCACCTGCTTTGTCCTTCAGAGCCTCCCTTCCAAGCTCTGAGCCCCACACAGGGTTGTTGAGAGACCACGGTGCTTTCCTGACATCTTGGTCACATCCTTATTCAGTTAAGTCACGTGCCCATCTCTTCGTATCATAGGCTTCAGGAGACTTTTTGAGACACCAAGAAAGGTGATGAGCCCTCTCCACTGACAACTGAAATTGCATTCAGTGTCAGGACATGTGCAAGACCCCCGAAGGCCCTCTCCGGACTCCCTTGACGATCCTGGACCCAGGTAAAAACCACATTTTTGTCTGTAAAGTTCGTAAAGACAAAGCAAGAAGCCTCCACTTTTCTACCTCCATCTAACGGCAGGGCTGGTACATGTTTGCTCTGGAAATGTTTGCACTTATGTGAAAGTGCTTTAGAAACTGTTGGAGGGAGTGCAAGGGGGTCGGTGAAGCAGAGGAGAGAAAACCTTTCCAGGAACAATGATGTTATGACTATAAGGTTCAAGGAATGATAATTCCCTTCGCTTTCAGCAGAGAGCACATAATCACAAAGGCACACTCGCGAGGCAGTAGTATCGGCTGTTGGCTTGCTGTCTGCATAGCTGTGCCCATGACCATGTGCCCCTGCACGTGTGCCCTAACTGTTCCTTGGGGCAGAGGTGCAGATAGGGACATGGGCATTACAGGTGTCTTCCATAGGGATTTATTTCCTACCTGGGTCAAGTTGTGGCACCTCCCTGACTTCATGTGCTGCGAGAGTTATATGGGACAATATACAAGGTGTTTGAAAGTTGAGCGACATAGCACAACCTTATTATTAAACAGCACAGCTGTTATATTTTGCAATACTGTGTTCAACCCTTAGCCACCAACCCTTCTTTAAGGTGCTCTTGTATTTTTATTGCTGAGAATCAGAAGAATTTGTTTTCTCTAACTTCCCAGAAAAAGGGTACAACATCAAAGCCCTTTGAATATAGAATGTTCACTCCCTCCAAGTTCAGAAAATATGTGGAGAATGCATCAGCAATGCTCCAATTTTCCTTCTGAGTGCTCCTTGTCCCTGTCTCCTCCAACCCCCACCATTGTCCCAGTATTCGCTGCCGTGCCACACAACCCAGCCTGATGGCTTTATTGTCCTCTGGTGAGCTTTTCTCACAAACCAAAACAAGCAATGCACTCAGCTCACACAAACATCTTCCATCCTTGCGTGAGGTGCTCATTCACTAATGAATGCCTCCCTTGGGCTTCATGGACAGTAAGGCAAAATGCAAGACCGGGGACCAAGAAGTGAATTGCTGATCTCTTAGGCACAAAGCATCTTAATGAAGTGAGAATGAGTCCACTAGCCCAACACTTGGAAAGTCACTTCCAAGATGCATCGTTTACATCTTTAATAAATATATTCTGCCTGGCCTCGTACCAGTTGACAGCTGCCCACGTGAAGAGATTTCATGACATTCAAGTAGTACATTCATTCATGCATGCAATAAACATTTTTGAATACTTGCTGTATGCGAGGTAGTGTGCAACGTGTGGTGGATGCCAGGAGTCCGTGATCTAATGGAGACATGTGTGTGCATCTCTACTAGAGGGAAACCCAGGGGCTTGCATGCAGGTAGAAGAGTACTGACCCCAGACAAGGCGCCTACAGCTGAGTCACAGATTCAAGCTCTGTGGAAAGTAGCCTGGGAGAGTGTGGGGAGATGCGGAAAAACTTGGGTGAAGGTGGTTCTGCGAGGAAAGAACAGAATGTGTGAAGACCCAGAGGCAGTGGTGTTGGTGCCTGTTAGTACCTGTTAGAAGAGCTGACTGTGTGCCTCTCCCTCCAACCCTACATTCATCGATGTCACCCTGATAGCCTGAAATCAGTCACCAGAGAAGTATTTACACCACAGAAATTGGCAAACACTACTCATCAGGGCTTTTTGCCCCTAAAGAACCAGTCGATAAACATTTACCGACACACCACAGCCCAGAGGTGATGAAGAGCGTGGTCATGTAGAGGAAACTGTTAGAAGGTCAGCATGTCTGCTGTTGCTTCTGAGATTGGTTAGGTGTCACACATGTGGGTGAGTGAGTCATTGGGAATCAGGTCATGAAATGCCTCAGTGCTATATGCAAAGGAGTTTGGGAGTGATGCTATTTTGCCAAGATATTTGTAGTAGACACCTGCTGTTGGCGCTTCCCCAGCATCCATTTCTCTTTCTTCTGGTAAAAGCAGTCCATGATATAACTGGGGGCAAAAGGCTAGTTGATGGGATATAGGTCATGATAGTCACTGCTGACAAAGGGAACAAGCTCTCATCTTCCAAGGGATGGCCCCTGTAACCTCCCAGTGCTGGCCCCTGTTCTGGTATTGACTGGGTGAGAAGTTTCAAAGCGCAGGTCTTACAGGTTTGATCACAGCAGTGTTTATCAAAACGTGGTCCGGGCACCACTCACATTAGAGCCACTCAATGTAGTTGTGTACAGTGATGAATTGTGGGTCCTACCCCTGAAACGCTCAGTCAGGATACCTGCAAAGATTCTGCATTTTAAACAAGAACCAGGTGATTCGTATGTGCACTGAAGCTGGAGATCTAAAGACTGAGTAGTGTTTTTCCCATTATGTGTTCATCATGGACTCTATTTATTAATTCATTTTATTTAACAAATATTTATTGTTAGTTACTGTCTCAGGTGCTGGAGAATAAAGTGATAAACAAGATCAGCCAAGTCCTACCCTCAAGAACTTATATTGGTTAGTGAGGGGGAGAGGCAATAAATTATATTTTTAATGTAATTTCAGATAATAACAACTATAGAGGAAATAAAGAAAGGGGAGCTGGCGGGCAAGCAGCTCAGTGGTTTCTTTAGATTGGATGCTCAAGAAAGGCTCTATGAGGAGGCAACATTTAATTGAGATGCATGTTTATGATTTTTTTCCCTTCAGAATTCACATTCAGGATAAAACACAAACATATGCCCACATGTGAACTGTAGTCCTATTAGACAAATCAAAAAAAAAATTTTGTTGTTTTAGAGAGAGGAGGGAAGAAGGAAAGGGAGAGGGAGAAGAAGAGGGAGAGGGAGACAGACATCGATGTGAGAGAGAAACATTGATCAGTTGCCTCCTGTATACTCCAGGACTGGGGATGGAACCCACAAGCTGGGTATGTGCCCTGACTGGGAATAGAACCAGTGACCCTTCAGTTCACCCAATGAAAGGTCACACTGGCCAAGGAGACAAATCAAATTTTTTTTTTTTTAGGTTTTATTATTTTTTTTAATTAAATATTTATTGTTCAGATTATTACATTTGTTCCTCTTTTTTCCCCCCCATAACTCCCCTTCTCCCAGTTCCCGCCCCACCCTCCACCCTCACTCCCCACCCACTGTCCTCATCCATAGGTGCACGATTTTTGTCCAGTCTCGAGACAAATCAAATTTTAAAAACCTTTAATATAAGTTTAAATTAAGAGGATTTTAAAAAATGTATCTTTATTGTTGAAAGTATTACAGATGCCCCCCTCCCATTGGTCCCCCCACCCTGCTCCCACACCCTCCCCAGGCCTTTCCTAAAATATTGTCTGTCCATGAGCTATGCATATATGCATATAAGTTCACTGGATAATCTCTTCTCCTCCCCCCTTCCCTCAGAAATACATTGGTCTGTTGCATGCTTCAATGTCTCTGGATCTATTTCGTTCATCAGTTTATTTTGTTCATTAGATTCCACATATAAGTGAGATCATATGATACTTGTATTTTTCTGACTGACTTATTTCATTTAGCATAATTCTCTCTAGGTCCCTCTATGCTATCTCAAAGGGTAAGAGATCCTTCTTTTTCAGAGCTCATAGTACTCCAATGTGTAAATGTACTACCATATTTTAATCCATTCATCTACTCAGGCACTTGGGCTGTTTCCAGATCTTAGGTATCATACATAATGCTGTTATGAACATAGGGGCACATGTATTCTTTCTGACTGGTGTTTCTGGCTTCACATACCAATGGCAAAGAAACATAAAAATGCTCACTGTCACTAATTATCAGAGAGATTCAAATTAAAACCACAATGAGATAGCACCTCAGACTTGTGAGAATGGTTACCATCAATAAATCAGCAACCAACAAGTGCTGGTGAGAATGCGGAGAAAAGGGAACCCTCGTGCACTGCTGGTGGGAATGCAGGCTGGTGCAGCCACTCTGGAAAACAGTGTGGCATTTCCTCAAAAAAAACTAAAAATGGAACTTCCAAGAGGATGTTGTAACTGCATGCTCACACATATTAGATAGATGTGTCAGTCATGGTACCCACCATGGTTAATAGAAACTGACCCAACCATTGCCCCTAAGCAAGAGACTGCCAGGACGGCCATGTTTTGAACCACAGGGTCCTATGCCAAGGGCAATCAGTCCTCAGGACAGGCAGCAGCACAGGAAAAGATAAGCTGGACCATCAAGTCTCTCCCAGAACCTACAGTGAGCAGACATTGGTGAATGAGGTGGGAGAAGCGAGCTCAGGGGCTGAAAGGGCTCACTGGGTCTACACAAGACCAGAGAAGTTAGGGGGAAACAGAAACCATGAGTAAGAGGAGGAAGCAAAAGCTCCGAGAAAGCAGAAATGATGAGACTGAGGCAACTGACCAACAGAGGAGCTGAAGAAGCACAAACAACTCCCATGTCAAGTTGAACGAATTCCTCCTCCCCCTTCCACCTAACTCAGCTCCCATTGCTGATCTCCCTGTGGCAGGGGATTTGGATTTCCTGGGTCTCCAATTTTAAAACCACCAGCAGTAGCCACAGAAGCAGAAGCACTGCTTGCAACACACATTTTGTGTGTGTGTGTGTGTGTGTGTGTGTGTGTGTGTGGTAACTTCAGTGTGTCTGTCACTGAAATTATGTACAGTCTGACATAATTTAATTGTAAGTCTATACATAATTGTATAGTCATTGTAGCGTGATTTTAGCTTAAACACACACACACACACACACACACACACACACACAGCTTCTGGGTGCAAGGGAAGTGACTAATGCAGGCATCACTTCCCACTCCCCAAAAGAAGGCTGGGACACTCGAGTGCCCCTGGCACGGTCCTGCTCGCGTTTGCACGGGAGGCCAGGCTGCGACAGCTTGAAGGGATTTGGACTTCATTGATCCCAAATCGTAAGGACACTTTGCAGTGACTCCCCTGCTTCCTGGAGTTGATTTTGTTCTGATGAGCTCTTATCAGTGAGCAGTTGTTCTCTAAAAATAGTTTCTGAAAAGGCGCACGCATTGGCCAGCTCCCTGAAGAGGGAGAAACAGAACATATACTTAGAAAATGCATCGATGTCAGACCCCATCACCGGTCTCTTTGATGAATATGAAAAAGAAACGTTTGGGAGCAGCTGAGATATTTAGCTCTGAAAATTATCCAGTAAGCAGCTACTTGGATAATGTTGAATATTTTTTTTCTACAAACCCCCCTTTGAAATAAACCAGACAGAGGTCCCTTTCACTTCCGTGGGAGTTTTCAGCAAAAGGAGAAAGGAGGACTTTATAAGCTCTAAGCAGCCTTGGAGGCCATTCACAGGCTCCACTAGCATCCCCTGCCATTTCCCAGTCTGAGGCCCCTGGATGCGGCTCCTCACTGTCATCATTGTCCCTCTTGGGCACCAGCCGGGCAGCTGAGCTCTCTGAGGCGCGGAGGCTTTGGAGTATGGGAAGAAGCCATCAGATGGGATCACAGACTGTGCAGAAAAGAGATGAGCCGGAACTGTGGCGCTGGGGGGATGAAGTACATGAAGGCTATTTTCATACCCCCTGAATGGCACTTCCTGTCCCAGTGCTCCGGTAGCCAGTCTGAAACCTCCTGCTGGGGCGGGGGCGGAGCCGCGGGGGAAGCTTTCTAGACCCGCAGAGCTTTTCCCCCAGTCTGCCTCCAGGCTGCCCCCAGGCTGCCTCCAGGCTGCCCCCAGGCTGCCTCCAGGAACAAGGCCTAGATTGCCTGCTTCTTCGAAATGCCCCCCTTCCTGCCCTTGCTGCTGGCTTTCCGCTGACTTGGCTGCAAGTCTTTTCTTTGGGTGAAGGGGAGGCGTAAGCAGATTCTGACACACAGAAAGAGTGGAGGCAGTACACTGTGTGCTAGCTCACCGTTTCCTCTGCTAGACTAGCCTCATCTTATTCAGGTTCTTATTTGTTCACACGTAGGATGACACAGTCTTTTCAAATTTCATTTGAAAAGGGTAGCAGGTACAGCTTCTGGACAGCCCCGCCACCACCTCCACCACTCCCTTAAAACCTCTTTCGTTATCTGCCAGCTGTGGTAAGCATTCACCATAACTCAGGATAATTCAATCACCCTGAGATGATCCTAACGATACTGTGCCCAGAGGAGCACCTCAGGAGCAGGACCTCAGCACACAGGATCCCTCGCAGGACTTCTCAGTGATGCCCATCCATACTCGATTCATTATAATAGCCCAACAGACCCGTACAGCTCTGAGGACGTCCACAAGCCAGTTAATATCTCCTTCCCCATCCCATACCTGTCTTCTCGCCGTAGTATGGTCCCCTCTGGCTCTAAGGCCTGTGATCTTTGAGATTAGAACCAGAATGGACTTTTAAGTAAATATCAGCTACGAAAGAGGTATAAGCTAGGGAACGTTGAAAAGATACCTTCCTTTGAAATCTATTGCCTTCCCTGTAGTAGATAGGAATGCTTTTGGCTACAAGTAATAGAAAAATATAATTGTGGTTTAAACCATTTTCATTGGCCAGAGGCTGGTTCAGGGTTCAATCAGCGTCTCAGGGATGCTACACAGCAATAGACACTCTCCACTCTTCCCCTCAGACATCCTCAGGAAGTTGCCTTTCTTCCTGCCTGCCTGTTGCCTTATGGTCACAAGGCCAGACCAAACAAAGTGAATGGAGAGGAAAGGACTCGAGGTCTTTCTTCTAATAAAGGTCTGCTATTCTTTTTCAATCTGAGAAGGAAGCTGGAGCTTGGTTATACGCCCTCTGCTAGACCAATCACCGGTGAAGGAGAATTGCATTGCCAGGAACAGCTGGAGCAATTGTGACCCATCAATCAGGATTGGGGTCTGCCTACTCTGAAACTGAGGAGTGGAGTTCTGTGATGAGGGAAGAGAGGCAAGGGCGGGAGATTGGTTGTTGGGGAGGCAGCCAACAGTGTCTGCCATAACCACTGAGCTTGCTGATGCCTGGAATCCCATGATTGTTCTACTGGTGCTTTAATTCAACAGAGGCTCTGTCCCAGTGAAAGAAAATTTGTATTTAAAAAGGGGTTAAGGGCTCTGGCTGGTTTGGCTCAGTGAATAGAGTGTCGGCCTGCAGATTGAAGGGTCCCAGGTTTGATTCCAATACCTGGGATGCAGTCTCAATTCCTAGCCCCAGTCAGGGCACATGCAGAAGGCAACCAATTGATGTGTCTTTCTCACATCGATGTTTCTCTTTCTCTCTCTCTCTCTCTCTCTCTCTCTCTGACTCTCCCCCTCCCTTCCACTCTCTCTAAAAATCAATGGAAAAATATCTCCAGGTGAGGATTAACAAAAATAAAATAAAATAAATAAATAAAAATGGGCAGAGGACCTAAATAGATATTTCTCCAAAGAGAACATACAGATGGCCAAGAGACATATGAAAAAAAAAATGCTCAACATCACTAATCATCAGAGAGATGCAAATTAAAACTACAATGAGGTATTACTTCACACCTGTCAGAATGGCTATCATCAACAAACAACAAGTGCTGGCTAGGATGTGGGGAGAAGGGAACCCTCCTTCACTGCTGGTGGGAATGCAGACTGGTGCAGCCACTGTGACAAACAATATGCAGTTTCCTCAAAAAATTAAAGATGGAACTGCCTTTTGAGCAAGCGATCCCACCTCTTGGAATAGATCCTAAGAATCCAGAAACACCAGTCAGAAAGAACATATGCACCCCTATGTTCATTGCAGCATTATTTACAATAGCCAAGATCTGGAAACTGCCCAAGTGCCCATTAGTAGATGAGTGTGTAACGAAGCTGTGGTACATTTATACAATGGAATACTACATGACTATAAAAAGGAAGGAACTCTTACCTTTTGAGACAGCATGGACGGACCTGAAGATTACCATGCTAAGTGAAATAAGCCAGGCAGAGAAAGACAAATACACATGATCTCACTAATATGTGGAATTTAATGAATAAAATAAACTGGCAAACAAAACAGAACCATGGATACATGGAACAGGCTGACAAAGGTCAGAGGGAAGGTGGGTGGGGCAGATGGAATGGAAGAGAACAGCCAAAGAAGATATGTACATAACCCACGGACACAGACAAAAATGTGGTGAGGGCCAGAGAGAGGGAAGGGCAGGATCTGTGTGGAGGGGGACACAGCGGGGGGCCAGGGGGTGAGGGGGCGGTGCGGGGGGGGGGGGGCTGGCATCTGTAATAATGTCAACAATAAAAATAAAATATAATTGAAAAAATTAATTACATTTTCAAGATATTTATGCCCAACACATATTTATTTCATACTATTTTTTAGAACAATATCAAATAGGACATTGAAAACCAAGATGTTAAAGAAAATATTTATTTGGAGCAGTAATGGTGTGCTTGTAAATCTTTCTCCACCAGCGGGGGAGAAACCCTGGTTCATAGTTTGCTGATTTCCATGATATGAATGCTCTTACCATGGTTAGTTTCAAGCTAGCAAAGTTCCTGAAAATATAATATCCAGCTTTTGTAAGCCCATACAAATCAACTGCAGCACACCACTGAGTAAGTTCATACTAATGTGTTGTACAATTATGCTGTACACATTTATCCGTGTGATTGCCCCTTTAATCTAGCACTCATAATACCTTGTGAAGCAGATATTGTCATCACCATTTCACAGATGGGAAGCCTGGGCTCCAAGAAGCTGAGTCTTTTGCCCAATTCTTCTGACGCTGGGTACTAACAAGAGGCCCATGGGAGCTTAAAGCTAAGAGAGCTCTGATACTGGCCATTTTACGTGGGTACCAGCAAATTCTCATGCCTGGAATTATGTGCGCTGTCAACTCTTATTGCCCTTGGAGTAATAAAGACTAGGGCAGACTGAAAGTCACAGGATGCCTTTCTTCTTGTTTTGAAGAGAAGAAAAAAAAAATAAAAGAAAAATGGAACGATTTCATCAGAAACATCCAAAACAGAATACCGTCTGTTCTCATCGTGAATGTTTTATGTTTGAGAGAAAGGTTAGGTCCTTCTTGTTTTTTGTGACATCAAAAGAAATTTTTCTAAAAGCACTCCTATTGGCATGCATTCCTACCTTTAACTTCACACCGAAGAACAGCCTTGTGGCTCGACCGTGTGGGCAGCTTTACAACTTGTACATTTCCTTATTATAGAAACATTCCCCAGCATTTCCCTTTGCCTACATCATTTGCTTGTAGTGCGGTGCAACGGTGGTAATGGGAAAAGGGAGAAGGCTCCCTAACGAGGAAGTGCTTTGGAAAATGTATGGCTCCATTGTTTTCGTTGCCATGAGCAGCCTGGGCCCAGGTTGAGCTTTCTCCTTTCCTCATGATAAGCAAAACTTTCTGGCTCCCTCTCCCCTTCCCCTGGATGGCTCCTACTTCACAGTCTCTTCCCTCCTGCCTATGGATGCAGCAGGCTGGGCAGGATCCTTGTCACTACAGAAGGGGCAGGGAGGTAAAGTAGCTGCTGACCCGTTTCTGGGATCTCCCTGTCAGTGCTCTACCTCCACCGTCTCAAGGTCAGGCCTTCCGGTCAGCAGGCACTTCCAGCGTCTCTGGCTCACGGGCCTGGCGCTAGTGTGAGGTTTTGGTGAGAGCCTGGTCCCCCGGGGTGGACTAGGTCCTGTCCAGGAGACACCTGTCTGCATCTTCCAGAATCAGAGAAGATGCCCAAAGGACAGAAAGCTTTGTTTTCCCTGACAGCAGTCGAATTGCTCTGATGTGACACAGGTGGCATGTGCTCCTCTTCTCTCTTCCACTTCATCCCGGCTCTACTTGGATGGCCCTCCCTCAAGGCCCCCTCCCCTAGAGCCAGGCACACAAACACAGTGTCCCAGGCCTCAGCATGGCACACAGGGACTGAAGGATGGGCTCCCCTACTCACTGCTCTTTGGCTGTGAACAAACCCATTTGCTCCGCTAAGAAAACAGCTCTAGGGCTGCCACATCATTTAAATGCACAATTATGCTCTTCATTTAACAGCGGTTCTCAACCTGTGGGTCGCGAACAATGAAAATACATCCTGCATGTCAGATATTTACATTACGATTCATAACAGTAGCAAAATTACAGTTATGAAGTAGCAACGAAAATAATTTTATGGTCCGGGGTCACCACAACATGAGGAACTGTATTAAAGGGCCGTGGCTTTAGGAAGGTTGGGAACCACTGAAACATAAAGGCCCCACAGGCATGTCTTGCTCACAAAGTTGTCCTCTCCCAGATGTCACAGGCATTAGTTAATTAGCCACTACCCATAACCATAAGCACTCCGAGAGACGGGAGGCACCATGGCATTGGCGAGAAGTGACAACTCAAGTCAGACTGGTGGGAAGCGACCAGCTTTGGGCTAAAAGGCAAATTCTGGTGATGAAGTAAGACATTGCCTCCCTGAATTCCTGTTGTCTTCCCCCCTCAAAGCAAGCTCATGGCTCTCATACTCTGTCTGAGAAATAGGATTAGAAGGAGTCAGCAAGATGCGTGACCACTGAGACGGCTCTGTTCTTTTCTTCTTCTTTCTTTTTTGCAGCTTATTTTATTTAATTAATTTATTTAATTTATTGATTTTTACAGAGGGCTAGGGAGAGGGATAGAGAGTTAGGAATATCGATCAGCTGCCTCCTGCACGTCCCCAGTGGGGGACCGAGCCCACAACAAATGTACATGCCCTTGGCTGGAATTAAACCTGGGACCCTTCAGCCTGCCGGCCAACGCTCTATTCACGGAGCCAAACCAGTCAGGGTGAGACCATTCTTGAAGTCTACTGTAGGCAAAGGAAAGCAGATTTTAGAGTCAGTGCCATTGTAGTGTATTTGTTATCTAAACACATTGTAACAAGAATTGCTTTTCTTATCTATGACACTCTTTCCTCTCCCACATTCTTTTTCCTCTGGGATTTGGAGCCATTTTCCAGTTTGGGGCTTACACTGTTTATGAGTATACTAGGAGCCCAGTGCACAATTCGAAATTGCGTGGCACCGCCCACCCTCAAGTCGTTGTTCCGGCCTTGCCTCGCTCCCCAGGCCCCGCAGCAGCTGCGGCCACTGCCAGTCCAGCCCTGCCTCCCTCTCTGGCCCTTGAAGCAGCTGCGACCTCTGCTGATCAGGCCCTCCCCCTGCCACCCCGCCCCCGCGCTGCACGCACAACCTCCTCCTGTCCCATCGACCCGTTATGGCATCCCGGTTAATTAGCATATTCCTCTATTTTATATATATAGAGAGAGATTGTCTCATCACATTATACAGAAAGATAATGACACAACTTTGCTCTTGGAAAATTTGATAGCAGGAAGACTAGCACAGCAGTTCGAAGAGTGGTCTGCAGACTCCTGGGAGCCTGCTTTGGAGGGATTAAACGGTCGAAACTATTTTTGTTATAATGCTATGTTATTTGCCTTTCCTGCTGTGCTGACATTTGCATTGGTGGTGGGAAAGCAATGGCTGTCAAACCTGCCGGTGGTGCCCATGCACAAATCAAGGTAGCAGCACCAGGCAGCAGTCATTGTATCCTTTATTAACACGGAAAGAAAGAAAGAAAGAAAGAAAGAAAGAAAGAAAGAAAGAAAGAAAGAAAGAAAGAAAGAAAGAAAGAAAGGAAGGAAGGAAGGAAGGAAGGAAGGAAGGAAGGAAGGAAGGAAGGAAGGAAGGAGAGGGAAGGGAGAGGAGCGGGGCGGGGGGAGGGAGGGAGGGAAGAAAAAGAGAGAAAGAATGAGAAAATCCTATTGCAATTAAGAATTTCCTTGGTGGGCACTGGCCAGGTGGCTCAGTTGGTTGGAGCATCATCTCTTACACCAAAAGGTTGCAGACTTTGATTCCCGTCAGGGCACATACCTGAGTTTTGGGTTCAATTCCAGTCAGGGCCTGTAAGAGAGGCAACCGATGGATGTTTTTCTCTCACATCAATGTTTCTCTCTCTTTCTCTCTCTCTTTCACTCTCCTTCCTTCTCTCTCTAAAATCAATAAAAGCATATCCTCCAGTGAGGATTAAAAAAAAAGAATGTCCTTGGTGGGCAGTAAAAATTATTAATTTCATTTAATCTTGACACTATGTGTCTTTTCTTTCTTTTCTTTTTTTTGTTAATCCTCACCAAGGATATTTTTTTCCATTGCTTTTTAGAGAGTGGAAGTGGGGAGAGAGAGAGAGAAACATCAATGTGAGAGAGACACATCAATTGGTTGCTTCCCACATGTGCCCCTACCCGCGGCGGGGGATTGAACCTGCAACCCAGGCATCTGCTCTTGATCAGGAATCAAACCTGAGACCCTTCAGTGCATGGGCCAACATTGTAACCATTGAGCAACGCTGACCAGGGCTCTTTTTTTTTTTTTAAACCTCACCTGAAGGTATATTTTTATTATATATATATATTTTATTAATTTTTGGGGAGAGAGAAAAGGAGGCCAGAGAGAGAAACATCAATGTGAGAGTGAAAGATCAATTGGCTGTCTCCTGCATGGCCTGAGACTGAGCCCGCAACGTGGGAATGTTCCCTGACTTGAACTAGCACTTTGATGCACGGGACAAAGCCCAACCAACTGAGCCACACAGGCCAGGACAGTCCTACTACTTTATAAGCACAAGGCATTTTTGAACCAAAGTTAGGTTACTTAGTTGTGACAAACTTGCTCATTGCAAATTTGACCTCAAACAAGTCTTATCTATCTCTGAAAATAAAATCTGCCTTCAAAGGATGAATGTTCGCTTTCTCAGCAGTGAGCAAAGAGCAGAAAACATTTGCTCAACAATTTAGGTAACGGACAGAACTTTTGGAAGATTCTGGGATGAGAAGAATGCCAGAAGGAAGTCTACTCATTTACTCCTTTATTCAAAAGATACTGACTAGTGTGGGTCAGTGGCTGAGCTGAATGTTGGGGATATGGTGCTGAGCCAAACAGACCCAGTCCCAGCCCTTACAGAGCAAGAGAACCCATTAAACAAGTAAACACACAAAGGAAGATTTATGGGGACAAATGAAGCAGAAGAAGAACGTACATGAGAGAATGTAAGCGGGAGAGACCGTCTTTAGACTGGTGAGCAGGGAACCTCTCTGAGGAGGAAATCGGTAAGTTGAGAGTGAGAAGGCGCTCACCCTGGACAGCATGAGGGACGGGGCTCCTGACCAGAAGGCACAGCTGGCGTAGACCGTGGGGCATCCCCTCGGGAGGTTAGGGGCATTCTGGGCACGTGGAGCACAGTGGTTGAGGGCAGAGGCTCAGAAGTCTGACGGACTGGGTTCCAATGCCCGTTGTACCATCCACTACCTGGCCTTAGGGGAGCGACTCATCCTCTCTGTGTTTGATATTGTCATCTATAAGATGGAAACAGTAGTCTTCTCCTACATACAGGTGTTTCCTGTGGATTCCATGAGATAATCCATGCAAAGGGCTAGGCTTACAGGAAAAAAAAAACAAAAAAAAAACTAATAAATATTAGCTATATAATATTGGTTTGCAAAGACTGAGGTAATTGGCCTGGGCCAGGCTGGAGTATCCTGAGGATATTGTCATGAACTCGGTTTGGTATCAGACCCCAATTTGTCCTCGTTATGATGTAGAAAGAGTATATATTTCAAGCCAAGACAGTCAAGAAACCCAAACAAGATAGGAAGAAATATATTTTTGAGAAAAGCACTTAATCAAAGCTCGTAGCTCACACGCATGCTAGGGCTAGAGTTTGCAGAGGGGGCTCACCAAAGGCACAGACAGGTGGAGGCTAAAGTTATGAACAAGAAGGAGTGCCAAGCAGTGAGCAGGACAGATGGGAGCGTGGGCAACAAGCCCAGATCAGGACTCAAGAGATGGGACAGGCGGAAGCCAGGGCTGGGTCTCAGACAGCAACTAGGATCGCTGCTAGTAGGCGCCATTATCCTGAAAGGGGGTCTGTCCAGTTAAGTGTGGCTGCCAGCCTATTTCTTAAATGTTTGCGCCTGTTAGTCTGTTGAGCTAGGCTGCACTTTCCCCATCTATGCGCCCTTCACACTGCCCCCAATGAGCATGCTCTCCCTTCCTGGAAAACATGGTGAGAGCAGGGGAGCATTCACCTGGGCATCATGTTGAGACTGGCATCTCTGAATTCCCATGTTCCTCGTATTTTCCTTCTGGCTCCAGGGCCCCTCTCCAGATGGCCATCTGTTCTTTGCTTCTGCGGCCTACAGACAGCTGAGATGACTTGGGGGTCTCTACTGAACAGCTTCACTTTCAAATAAAAAATTGGGAAGCAATTTAAATTTTTACTTAGGTCACTCAGAGAATTCTAAGGAGAAAGAGGTAATGTCACATGACACACAGGCAAACTTCCTGACATTCCTTTTTAGCCACCTATTGTATTGCCAAGGGGCCTCTCATCCCAACAGCTTTCAAGCTCCCCCCCCCCCCTTCCCTCCTTCCCACTTCCTTAAAGAGCTAGTGATGGCTCTTCTTGCTTCTGCTGCTTCTACCCTTGTAGGGAAAGTTAAGAAGGCTCTGTTGTGTGATCCTATCACACCTGTAAAGGGGAGAGGCAGGGGTAGGTTAAGTTTTATCCAGCCTCTTTCATGCAGCCATGCTCAAGAGTGCAACAGGCAGCTTGGAGGCTGGTGCATGCCTCGTTATGATTCTGAACCACTACAATGACTCTGAAAATGATCAAGTCTCAGAGACAGTCGTGCAGGCTTTCTCTATGTCAGCGGTTCTCAAGCTGTGGGTCGTGACCCCTTTGGGGGTCGAACTACCCTTTCACAGGGGTCGCCTAAGACCATCGGAAAACACATATATAATTACATATTGTTTTTGTGATTAATCACTATGCTTTAATTATGTTCAATTTGTAACAATGAAAATACCTCCTGCATATCAGATATTTACATGACGATTCATAACAGTAGCAAAATTACAGTTATGAAGTAGCAAAGAAAATAATTTTATGGTTGGGGGTCACCACAACATGAGGAACTGTATTAAAGGGTCGCGGCATTAGGGAGGTTGAGAACCGCTGCTCTATGTTGTGGCCACTTTCAAAGTATATACACACTTGAAAGTATAGTCCATCTCCAGTTAAAACTTCGCAATGCAACCAATGCTATTTTACAAACTGTTGATGTTAAGTCTGAAGTAATGTGATGGTCCGCCTCTGGAAATGGTAATTCTACATGGTGCTGGGTGTTTTCTGCTCCCCTCCATGTCTTCTTGGCTCCCTTTCCTTCCCTATCCTGGGCCCCAAGAAGCTCACCTTTGTTAACTGCATCAGCAGGTGACCTTGCCTGCTTGATTGCTACCAATGATGAGCAACAGCAGATTGGAGAGGGAGGATGAGTGCAAAGGTGGGTATGGATTCGTTTTCTGTGCTGCCTGGTCACCGCAGCTGGTCCATCTTCCTCCAAAGCCACAGCTCATGGCAGGTGGCCCTCTCTACCTATATAGTTCTCCCGCGGGTCTATCCCTCTCTTTCCTCCCTTTCCCTCTTTCTTCCTGTAACCTCTCTTTTACTTCTTTAGGTGTAGAGGTGACAAGGGCACCTCCCTGTTAGACCCCAGATATAGCACCATCCTTGTGGTTTCCCAACACATCCTGTACACGATACCTTTATCAAGTCCATCTTTTTCCTGTCAGGACCCTGCCTCTAACACCCTCCTAATACATAAACAGCAAACAAATCAAAGCAAAGAGTTTAGAGCAAGAAAAGATGAGAACAATCTAAGTCCCCTTATTTGGAGAAGGTGTTACCAGCAGATCAACACGAGAAAAAAAAAGTTTAGTTCCTATTTTGCTTACATCTTCATTCATATAACAGAGAAAACTGATGACTTTGTTTTGAATTTAGCCATGGGTACAGCATGTATCAGAACTTGGCGGCCAGTGATTCCACTCATGCACACCTAGCTGCTCTCTGTCCGGGTTCCCATAGGGCCACAGCTGCTGCTCCTGCTTTCCGTGCAGGTGGAGTCCTGCCTGCACGTGGTATTGTGAAGTCCTCCCTGTAGCCTTCATGTGAGCCTCAGCTCCATGGGCATTAGCGTCCCTGGCCCAGTTCCTAGAGGTGTCCGTGTGTGCCCATCCCTTCATCCCCCTGGTGCTCACCAGAGACTCTTCCACACTAATTGTACAGATGTTCCCACTGTTTCTCGGTTCTACAGAAGGAATTTATTTATAAGCTCCCACCCCTCTGGAATACATCGCTTCTTACATACTTCAGGCCAATGGTTCCCATGTATGTTTTATCTGTTTTTTTTTTTTTAAATTTTGTTACGGAGGGCAGAGATTACATCTTTGATCTCTCTACCTCCGCATTCCCTCTTTTATACATTTTTTTTTAGGGGGCACCTACTATGAGCCAGGTGCTGTGCTAAGGCATACCACCTGAGAAAAACAGCCCCAGCCTGAACTTTCATGGACCTTATAGACTAGGAGAAAAATCGTAAGCAGACAAGCATGAACATATGAACATATCATTGCAAACCTTGATACATACTCTAAGTCCGTGGTCAGCAAACCGCGGCTCGCGAGCCACATGCGGCGTTTTGGCCCCTTGAGTGTGGCTCTTCCACAAAATACCACGTGCGGGCGCGTGTACAGTGCGATTGAAACTTTGTGGCCCATGCGCAGAAGTCGGTTTTCGGCCTGGGCGAGTCTATTTTGAAGAAGTACTGTTGATATTCGGCTCTGTTGACTAATGAGTTTGCCCACCACTGCTCTAAAGGAATGGTGTACAATGTATAAGAACATGTCATGGGACATGTAATCCACTCTGAGGGGTCAAGAAAGGCTTCTAAGAGGTGGTGACACATTAGCTAAAATATAAAAATGAGCAGAAGTCAGGTACATCAGTGATTCTGAAGCGGGCTGACGTCGCCCCCCCAGGACGTTGGCAATGTCTGGAGACATTTTGCAGACATTTCCGGTGGTCACAGTTGGGGTGGGGTTGCTGCTGGCATCTACTGGATAGAAGCAAGGGATGCTGCTAAACATCCCAAGGTCCACTGGGAAGCCCCACAACAGAAAAGTGTCTGGCCCAAAATGTCAGTTGTGCCAGTGGTGAGAAACCCAATCCAGGTTTCTGATTCCAACCAGAGAGAACGTGTGCAAGCACCTCACTCACAGGGAGCCGGGCACAGAGAAGGCGTCCAAGTCTAAACGGAGCATCTAGTTTACATTGGTTTGGGCATCAGCTCTATTTGTCCTTTTTGTCATTACTTCTGTTGGGTAAAATTCTGTTTTACAGAATTTTAGGTGTAGGAATGAATATGACAAAACCTTTTTTCTTTCCCCCCAAAGTGTATGTGTACCTGGAGGCTCGGTCCAGGCAAGACAGTAAAATAACAATTGATGGGTGGGAGGAGTTTTCTTTCCCTCTAAACTGCTTGAAAATAGAAAATGACCTCTTCACCGTGACTGGTGATCAGACTCCCTAAAAGTGCGCATTTGTAAGTAGGGTCCCCATATGGTGACCTAGGTTGAGCTGAAATGGAAATGATGGTTTTTAGGAGCTAAGTAGAACAAGAGATAGGAAAAAGGGTGAAAGGGAACTAGGATTTCTGGAGTGCTTTCTAAAGTCGAGGTCTGTGGGCTCATTAGTCATTCATTTAACAACTATGCGTTGGGTACATATGCGGTCTTGGAACAATAAAAGGCTCAGAATCTAGTGAGGCGACAGGTGAGCAAACAAACAGTGGTGATGGATATGAATAATGCCCCACTGGAGTTCATTTTGTATGAGGTGCTGAGAGAAGGCCTGTATCGATGATGCCGAAGGTGGGGGGGGATGAGAGGGCACCCCCATCAGAGCGTCTTCACAGAGAAGAGACTGATAGAGATGAAACCTCAAGTAGAATATGAGGATACTGAGCAGAAACTCCAGGGAATAACATGAAAAGGCAAGCTGTAAAAAAGCATGGCCGGCTTGGAGTGCAGGGGGTGGCATGCAGGGGGTGTGGTATGACTAAAGGATGGAGACATTGGGGCTTGGAGTGATGGGGGAAGTGGCAGAGGGTGAGGCCATGGAGGGGTACAAGCCATGCTAAGGAAGCAACGGAAAGGCACAAACAGGCCTGCACACTCAGAATGACCACTCTGATACCAGAGACTGGAGAGGAAGAGGCAAGACTGGGCAGGCATGTCTAGTTAGGAGACCACTGGCATGAGGAGACCAGTAAGCGTCTGATCATAGAGAAATAGTGCCACAGTTAAAAGCAGTTAGTGGGTGGGCCACAGAAATGAAAAGGCTACCACAGCTACAAGGAATTCATTTCATCTTTACTTTAATTTTGCAAATAATCTATTATTAATGACAACCAAAAAGTTAAGCATAACATAAAAGCCAATAGATATTAAGAACCAATGAGTGTTAAACTGCTATTGCAGATCCTCTGAGACAATGCCAGTTATTCATATATTCACCCTTAATTAATTTAAATTTTTTTCACCTACATGAAGTGGGAATTCCTTTCAATCTGAGGTGGGTAGTGGATGCTGGGCCCCAGACCAGGTTTGAGTTTAATTCTTCAGGAATCAGTAGAGCTGGGAAGACTGTCCCTAATGTGGGCCTGAGAGGGGGGAGTCGTGAGAACAAGAAATTGGAAAGGTGGCCCCAATGTTCAGGCCAGAAGATAAACCTGTCACTCTACAGGGGAGGGAAAATTGGAAGCCTATGCTTAAAATTTGAACCTGTAGCAAGTTAATTTAATAATGTGAGTTATAAGTGTGTAGCCTATACCAGTTACCAAATGTGTATATAGCCAGTATACCTGATTATATTACATTGTGTAAATGAGGTAGCTGACTTTACCCAGGGAGTGATGGGGACGCTCGGTGAAAGACCTTCTGCATCTGATGCAGTTGGCACATGCAAACCCCTTAGCCAGTGGTCGGCAAACCGCGGCTCACGAGCCACATGCGGCTCTTTGGCCCCTTGACTGTGGCTCTTCCACAAAATACCGACTTCTGCACATGGGCCACGAAGCTTCCATCGCACTGTATGTGTGCGCCCACACGTGGTATTTTGTGGAAGAGCCACAGTCAAGGGGCCAAAGAGCCGCATGTGGCTCGCGAGCTGCGGTTTGCCGACCACGGCTAGCCTAATGCTCAAAGCCCTCCATCATTGGGCCCCAATCTACTACTAAAAATGCCATATCCTTGTATAGCTTTTTATGGTTATTAATCCCACGTTTCATGCTCCATGCCTGGTTGACTTTGTGTGAGAAATTAGGTAACCCTTCCATAAAAATTAAAAAGAAGATACAATTGGATAGAAATCACTGAATGTCTCTACAGTATGTGTCTGCCCTCAGCTCTGGAATAAACAGGGTAAACCGGGGAGAGAGGAAAGTGCTAGAAATGGTTTCTTTTTCAAAGACCATGTTCTTGGGACTTTTACCTTTATCACTTCATTCATTCATTCATTCATTCACTTATTCATTCATTCAAATACTCAGTAATGCCTACTTGTGCTTTCTATTTGCTACTAAGTAAGACTTATTACTAAATGCTATGAGGATTCAAAGATGAGAAAATATCTGCCCTTAGTGCCTACGATCTGGAAGAGACAAGACATGTACACAGCTAACTATGGCACAACATAGAAAGTGACAGGTATCTTAAGCAAAATCTACAAAAACAAAAAACAAAAAAAAGCCACGGGAAAAGAAACTGTGAAGAGAGAACTTCTGACTGATGGGCTTGGAGTATGTCAGAGAAAGCTTTAGGGCAAAATATAGCCTTGAAGAGTATGTGAACAGGTAGAAAGGGGGCAATAGGTTCATGAGCAAAGACATGAAGGGGGAAAGGACAGGATGCATGCCAGGATCAGGAACCTGAAGGATAAAACACAGTGAGTGGGAAGATCTAGGACGCAGTCGACAAAGCTTTCAGTCCTGGTCCTGCCTATTAACAACTATTTGGTCAAAATACTCAGCTTCTCTCATTCTTGGTTTTCTGTTGGAGCAAATGGCAAAATATTTACCTGCAAACCCACAAGGTTATTGTGAATGTAAAATATAGCAAATTGTTGAGTTGCGTGCGAGAGACAACCAATCAATGTGTCTCTTTCACATCAATGTTTCTCTCTCTCTCTCTCTCTCTCTCTCTCTCTCTCTCTCTCTTACCTTTTCCACTCTAACAACAACAACAAGAAGAAAATTTGATAAGCTAGTAGTTTAACTTAAAACATTAATCTATTTTACATGCTATGTTTTTTATATGTTTATATTTTACCATTCAGGCTAACTTTGATTATGATCGAACAGACAAGTTTGGCAGCCATTTAATTCTGACTCTAGATATTACGGCTATCTTAGAAAAAAATAGTTGAATTTTTTAAGGCCAAAAAATTAACTTATTCTAGATGCTAAAAACTTACTTATCTTGAAGCATTAGAGAAGATTAATATCTTTTAATTTGTATAATTTTAGAAATAAAATGAGCATTATAGATAACCCCCTCACTTTACAATGAGGACAATGAGACTGAAGAGGTTGCATGGCCTGTCCAAGATCACGGGTTAGCTACAGCCAGGTCCAGAGGTGGACATGAGCCTCCTGACTCTTAAGGTTCTTCAAACTACCTATCCCTGCCCATACCTAGAGGGAAAAAGAAGGGGGCATAAGATAGGACAAAGGAAAGAGACAAGAGAATGAAGGGGATATACAAGGAGAGGAAGAGGAAGGTAAAAATTAGAGAAAAGATGAGGGTGAAAAGAGAATCCGTGGGATAAAGCTGTATAAAAGAGCCTGATGCAGAACCACCTGGCATATTTGCTAAAAGTATATTTCTGGGCCACATTCCAGATCAGCCATGTTGGAATCTACGGGAGTAGCATCATTTAAACCTAAATGGAAAAGCTTTTTGATAAAATAATTACTCTCCTTTTTAAAATCTGATTTCAGATTTTACTTTGATTCCAAATTTGCAAATCCATTTGCTTCTTTAAAGCTGGCAAAAAAAAAAAAAAAAAAGTATCCATTTATTTGCCTGAAAAGCTTGCCCTTTTTATTCTACACAGCTGTTGATAACCTTACAGGAAGTACTTTCACACCTTCCATCCAAAGGCTGTGCTCTAAAGAGAAAGCAGGATAATGTCAAATGTGTTCTCTTCTGCCTGGAGCACTGGCCATGGGCGTGCAGGAAAGTCTTTTCCTCCAGGTCCTTCTGTGATGACGTGTTCTATATCGCAGATCTTGTGTCCAGTAGGTTTTGTTGATTGACACTTGGCTAAAGTCAGAATAGGTCTCATTGGGAGCCCTATCAGGTATTGTCTTCAGGGCCAAACCTGTTTCCACTGCGTCTCTGGTCAAATGTCTGTTTGGCAGAACACGCTGTGCTAAACGGCCTTGTGCAGGGTGTCTGTACCTGAGTGCACATGTGGAGCCGGGTATTCGATGACATTTCCCTGTCCAGCAGTTCCTGCATGGACGGACGGTGGCTGCAGTGCAAAGTCTGCACATTGCCTGGTGTATTAGTCATGGCCATATTAAGAATCCATATTGAAAATGGCCTGCTGTGTCGTGATCATGTTGTCTAACCACACTGAACAGTGCCTACTGGGTAAGTGATCACGTTGTGTATCCATGTCTAGCTGGGCCTGCTGTGATGGTGATCACATTGTATGTAATTGTGCTGCCACCCTGGGAATTTATTGCTATAGATCAGGCAACAGGGCAGTGGAAAAGTCTGTAATTGTGCCCACTCCGGGAAGTTCGCTGTACTGCTGAGAATACGCATGAGCTTCTAGGGTGGGAAACACATATTTGGTTTGGGGCTGGAGATGAAGTTGACATTCTTAATTCTAAGTATTTTGGAGCTATTCCCTTTTATATTACTATTTCATATAATGCCAAATTACTTCTAATTATGGTAAGGTGATTCTAAAAGTGATAAAAATCTGTATAAAGAATATATTAAAAATACCAAATAAAATCAAGCTTGCATACTCTCTCATTCAAACAGAATGTCTTCAGAGCTGTTCATAAATTTGTAAAACTAATATAGAATAAATATGCTGTCAGAGAACAGTGTTGAACAGGGTATTTATTGCTCTTTTTGAGCTAAACTCTCTTGTCTAAAGAAAATTCTCATCTCTCAGGAGTCAGAAAAGTTGGTAAACCAAGTCTTATGTTCCAATGTTCTCCTCTTAATTAAATTACATCAATAGATAATGAAGAAAAGGTCAGTTAGTGACAGGCCTGGCTTAGTAAACATGCTAATATATACACATCCAAATCAGTGTGACCCTTCAAAGTGGAGATTTGGGCAAGCTTACTGTATTCTTGGGACCCTTCTTTTGGAAAGGCCTTCAGAGATAATTTACAAATCATGTGAGCAAACCAGAGTCATTACCTCCTTCCTCTCCGACCAGAAAAAAAAAAAAAATCAACTCAAATGGCTCACTCACTTCAGTTACCAGGTTTGACTCTGAGAGATGTCTGGCTC
This sequence comes from Myotis myotis, assembly GCF_014108235.1. Taxonomy (NCBI): domain Eukaryota; kingdom Metazoa; phylum Chordata; class Mammalia; order Chiroptera; family Vespertilionidae; genus Myotis; species Myotis myotis. The sequence goes on along the minus strand of NW_023416390.1, from coordinate 64,736,060 downwards.
TTTCGGGTGGCTATGTTCTGACAGATTTGTTGAAAACAATCAGACATACATTATTTTTAAACATCATTTGTAAATTCCTTTGGAAAGCCTACCAATATGTTATATTAAAACTCCTGCTAATAATTTTTACAATCTCATTGGTGAATGTGGTAGCAGTATTTTACAGGTAAACAAACTCAGGAACTAGCTTATGGATATTTCATGGGTAAGTAGACCATCTCTGGCTGATTTTGAATAGGAGCTAACCATGTTGCTGTTCAGACAGAAATGTGAATTTTTAAAAATCAGCTTTAGAGTTTTCTAAAATAAGAAGAGAATGAAAGGAAGGAAGGGAGGAAATGAGGGTAAGAGAAAAGAAGAAGGAAAGGCAAATGTGAGTATTAAGGTCATGGGATTCATCTTATCATAGTCATTAAAGAGAACTTTTGGAAAATGAAAAGCAAATCAGAATTTTCAGAGCCTAATTAAATATTTAGAGATAAGTGTGCCCATTCTTAATAAAGATAAGATCTTTGCACCTCATGTTATCTCTTTGGCAGGGCCCAATGGCCATGAGGATCTGAAGAAAGTTCCACTCCAAGCCTGAGAACCAAACAGGGCCAGAAAATTAGGTTATTGGGGGTGAGGGGAGGGAGGAATGTTCCATTTAGTTCTAAATTAAAGTGTTTAAAATAAACCATAAACCAGAGTAGAAACTCAAATCTTCTGTGTGCTATGGTTCTAATTTTATCTAATTTTAATCACCTCGAGCTATGTAAATAAAAAGACAGAGGGAAGGGAACAGAAAGAGTAGTCTTAATGTTGATTGGGCCTCTATTTGCCAGGTACTGTTAGCCAAGTTGTATCGGTTTAACTGTTAGTTCTCATAAGGAGGCTATGAAATAGTCACAGAGGTTAAACAATGTTTCAGGGGTCATAGAATACATGGAGACAAGCTTTGTCTTCCTTCAAAGCCCAACTGTGCTCCATTATCTGACTTCAATTTTTTAAAATGGGTTTTTAAAACCATCTCTCTAGAATTATTGTTATTATTTAACCTTTATAGAGGGGTTTGTGGAGTGAGAAGTTAAGGATTTCTCTTCACCACTATCCCTTTCCCTGCAATCTCATTTCCCTCACTAGAGGGAATATTTTGATACAATGTTCCAGACTTGTCTCTGTGTCTAAAATAGGTTTCAAATGTTTTCTTTGGTTAGCCACTCAGGCACGTTTTTAAGCAGCTGGAGCTATTGCAAACCTACATATTTGAAACATACTATTTAGGCCATTTCATCTCCATGAAATAGAGAAATAGTAGAAGAAAGGACTAAGAAACTCAGTAGGGCTTTCAAGCAGCAAGCTCCAGACCAAGCTGTAATTGCCTCCAAACTTTATAGAGGCCATCAATGTGATGGAGAAAATTGGCCTTCAAACCAACATCCATTCTAGAATCCCTTTGTCCATGTTACATTGTCCTAAAATGGCAGGTCTGGGTCATCTGTGGGCCTGGGCCTGGACCTGTGCACCAGCCTTGCAGGAGAATGCCATGCTGGGAAGGACTGCTGGAGTGGGTAAGTGTGGAAGATGGGAGGCTTGGTACAAAGACATCCCTGCATGGCTTTGAGTAGGAGGAGCTGGTATCTTCCTGTAAAAGAAGATACTCTGAAGCTCAGTTGTGGTTTTCTTTCAAAACCACCTTTGATACAGCCTGCTGAACATAAAGCTGTTTATAGCAAGGAGCAGTTATAGATGGAGCTGCTCTCTAAGTAAAGGCACAATGTAGGCCCTGGAAGTGGAGTTGGAACCGGAACCCATTGCTACCAACCATAGGACAACCTCATGTGGATGCAGTGCAAAAACACCCTCCCCACCCCCACCCCCACAACTGTCATCTATCCTGAGAGAGCAATGTACACCTGGTTGATGCAAAGGCCAATGTACCTCTTGGCGCTGCCAGTAGAGAAACCCTTAGCTCGCTGCAAGAGCAGGAGGGACAGCTTTCTATTCAGGCACTGGTTTTGGTAAAGCTCCTTTCTTTCCAGAAAAGGAAGCTAACTCTGTCCTCCACAAGATAGTCATTTAAGGCGTATGGGTCTGCCCTTCATTGGGCACTTAGAAGAGCCACACTTCAGGCAATTGTAATAGAGCACAATTTTGAGCTCTCAGCCACACAGTTGAGCAGGTGACAGTTGAGAGAAAAACATTCTTCAGGGAGGATTTTTTGGAGGCCATTCCCACTCCCCGATCTGCATGGGGTGGGGCTCCCAGCCTCAGACATCCAGGTCATCGTAACCCTTGCGGAATTGTTTGTGCGGGATTGCAGAGGATGCCATCCGCTTGCAAAGAGGGCCACTGTAAGAAACGGCTCTGGGTTGCCCCTTGCGGGTCTATGGTATCTCAGGATGCTGTTGAGATGTCTGTCATACCACCGAGGTGCTCTATTTAAGAACTCGTGGCCGAAACCGGTTTGGCTCAGTGGATAGAGCGTCGGCCTGCGGACTGAAGGGTCCCAGGTTCGATTCCGGTCAAGGGCATGTGCCTGGGTTGCGGGCATATCCCCAGTGGGAGATGTGCAGGAGGCAGCTGATCGATGTTTCTTTCTCATCGATGTTTCTAACTCTCTATCTCTCTCCCTTCCTCTCTGTAAAAAACCAATAAAATATATTAAAAAAAAAAAAAAAAAAAAAAAAAAAAAAAAAAGAACTCGTGGACATTCCCATTAGAACCAGGAACAGTTATAAATCTCCTGAGCAATCGTTTTACTTAATGGACATTGTGAGGCTGACAAGTCACGTTTTCATGACGAGGATATTTCACCTTACTGGGAAAGTTAGAGCCCAAACGCTATCCTAGCACAATTGAGCTGCTCTCAGAAGTCACCTCAAAGTCTTTCTGAAACAAGGTGAGGGGTGCGCAAAGCCGTAAATATCCAGGTAATTGGTGTATTTTATCTCAATGGCTTCTGTCTCTTCCTCTGCCAGAGTTACCTTTAATGGCTGACAAAAGACAAGTAGACCTGTCTTCTGATTTGGAGACGTTCAGGCGCTTTCCTTTCTGCCTCCTGACAAGTCACTCTGGAGTTTAGGGGCTCTCACTATGCTAATACCATACCTCTCAGGAAACAGGCCAGCTTGTTCTTGGGGGCAACAAAGATCAGATCAATAAGGCTTACTAAGTCAGTTCACGGATTTTCTTTAATTTAGGCTTCCAATTGCCTATTCCAGCCGTGGGCAAACTACGGCCCGCTGGCCGGATGCGGCCCGTTTGAAATGAATAAAACTAAAAAAAAAAAAAAAAAAAAAGACCGTACCCTTTTATGTAATGATGTTTACTTTGAATTTATATTAGTTCACACAAACACTCCATCCATGCTTTTGTTCCGGCCCTCCGGTCCAGTTTAAGAACCCATTGTGGCCCTCGAGTCAAAAAGTTTGCCCACCCCTGGATTCCATTCCCAAACCTGTGTTTATAAACATTAGTCCTTTGGTGGTGGGAGAGATTTTTTAAAATTGGTGAGGGGAGAGACATTTAGAATAGCAGCTCGAGGTTCTTAAAGATGGACTCCTCTAAGCTGACACTTAAGACCCCCGCGCACTCCCCCCACCTCCGCCCCAAGCTCGGGGCTTGGAGCCTGCTACAGTTGTCTGAGATGTGCCAGCACACCAGTGAGTCTTCACAGGGAGAGAGAAACCACCTTCCACGTTACCTTTCAGAGATGACTGAGAAGAAAAGGATGGAGGAGGAGGCCAGGGCAGGCACCTGAGAATAGATGTTTCAGGAGACCTCAGCCAGCAGAAGTGCAGCTGTAGCGCAAAAGCCCCGGGTCTCCACTCCACCTCACTGCTGAAGAGAATCTGACAGGTCCAGCCAACTCCCTGAGTGTAACGGTGGCTTCAGATGGATGGCAGCTGTGCTGAACTTAGAGCAGGGTGGGATTTCTCAAGGGCAAGGTAGCTGGATGGGGAAGGATCCTATTTTACCTCCCGTGGCCTTGCTTCAATAATCGTGTTTCTCTGTTTCAAACTTGGCACTTTATTAAAATAAGTAGGATCATATTTATCAACTCGATGGAAGCCGGTGCCTCTCAGAAGTTCAAAGTCCCGAAATTAAACCTATGTAACTCGCTTGCTGTTTGGACACAGATAATTGTCCTAGCCAGATTGGTTAGCTCTGTCACAGAGCTTTACCTATTTCCCGTATCCCCAACCCAAAAGCTTGAGTGAGCGGCATCCATCTATTCCATGTTTGAGCCATTGGGTGTGTTTTCTGGTCAGGGTGGGGCAACAAATGAGACAGGCTATTGGTGTGATTTGAAATTGAGTGTTGTGGACCATCTGGAGCTGTGTGTTTTCAAATCTGTTTCCTTCGATTACATCTGTCTCGTTTTTCCTTGGTTAATAAAACACAGAGCTTTGGGGCCGATTATTTCTGAGTCTCTCTGGGTCCTTTGTGGAACTGGGAAGCAAATCGTCAGCTTATACACAAGGTGGCACCCTGTGATTCCAACCAGGGCTGAGAGAAGCGGTGCTGCCAGGCGGCTGAGCCACAGCCACAGTTTTTGTTCAGCATTTGGTTTTCTCGCTGTTGCAAATATAAAGGTGGAAGTAGATGTTTGGCATGTCACCTTTGAGGGCGGTCTCTGTCCCTGTGTCTCAAAGATCCAGAGTTGCCTCAGTCGAGGGCACTGGAACCAGGAGGCTGATTCTGGTCGATTGTATTGAATGCAGGCCCCACATTCAGATTACAGATGAAAACAACGAAGCTTTTTTGGTACCGGGCTCATTCCTGGGAACACTGGGGGAGAGGTGGGGATGCAGTTCACATACCAACCCAATTAACTCTCAGTTGGGTTTGCTGAAATAGAGAGCCAATTAGAAAGTACGTGACATTTACAAAATTCTGAAATGGTTGAATAGCAACTGTGTGTACTAGCTCTAAGCTTCTTTCAAAAAGTAATTTGTTCATTATTTGGAAGCTGCCTGTCCTGATGGTAGTAAGGGGAAGTGGAAACTGGAATATAAACTCAATTCTTATTGTTATTTGACTTTTATTCTAATTTAAACTACATTTAGACAGTGATTTTATTTATTTTCATTTTTTTAAATATATTTTTATTGATTTCAGAGAGGAAGGAAGAGGGAGAGAGAGATAGAAACATCAATGATGAGAGAGAATCATTGATTGGTTGCCTTCTGCATGCCCCCCCACTGGGGATCGAGCCTGCAACCCAGGTATGTGCCCTTGGCCAGAATCAAACCTGAGACCCTTCAGTCCACAGGCTGACGCTCTATCCACAGAGCCAAACCGGCTAGGGCGTGATTTTATTTTTGATATGGCTGTAAAACTATTTCTAATTCTTAGATATGTATTTATGACACTTGCTTGGCTAAATGCATGTCTTTTTTTTTTTAAATGGGTCCAGAACATATTTGCAGTGGACTGATTTTAGAATAAGTGTACTTAGCGCATTGTACATGGAAATTAAAATAGGCTGTTAGGCTACACAATCATTTGAAACAGGTTTTGGTAAAGACATTTTATAACAGGATCTACTTCAAAGGTTGAAAAGCTATTTTCTGCTTTTAGCCCTAACAAGTATAGTATATGGGTGTTCAGCAAATAGACTAGAAGTAAACTTTATGAAAAAGAATATGTGTATACAAATAAAAGCTACTTTCCAAATGTGGAAAGAGGCATTCTGGTTTGGGTACTGAATTGGAAGCCAAGAAAACACAGGCTGTGTCTCACTTGAAAAGCATGCCGTGTTACCTGCCTCAAACCGTTTTAATCCCAGCTCTATAATCATTGCCTATAGGGCAGGAGGAACATAGATTTGGAGAAATCTGTTACATGCTCAAAGAAAAGAACAACGAAACAACAACTACCATAGCAAAAGACCTGTTTATGTAATAAAATTTCAGATTTTAAGAAGTTTCTTTGAATTGCTTTCATTGGTTCTAAAATTCATATGCTCAAGGTAGGAAGGTGGAGAGCAGGGTGGACTGTAAGAGCAAATACTGGCAGCAATGGTTAGGTCAGGTGGCGGGCCAATAAGGTCTGATGAACTCTAAGCTGGAGTGAAGTGGGGTATCAGAGTGTCCTGAGGGGATTTATCAGTCAACCAATATATATGAGGTGTCTGCTCCGTGTGAGGCACAGAACTAGGGATACAGGGTTAACAGAGCAGGTGTTGTTCCTGCCCTCATTGAGGGCCTTGCATCTTTAGGCTCTGGGTCATGCACTCCATTAGCCATTGGACAGCAAGGTGGCACTGCAGAGGAAACAGGAATTTGGGGGGGGGGTGTTGGGGGGGGGGCAGGCTAGACCTGGTTTTGAACCCAGTTCTGCGAGTTAGTCGTGTTGAAACGTGGCAAATTGTCTGAGCTTCATTTTCCTTATTAGCAAAGTTATAATATTTCTTCATAGGGTTGTAATGAGAATTCAGTGGAATTTAATTAATATGGATATGTATATGTTACCACTATAGTGGCTGGTATATTACAAATACCCAATATCTCCTTTCTAGAGAGAAAGGAGCAATAAATATAGGGCATGGAGAAAAGCTGCCCTTTCTGAGCCGGAGAGGTGCTGGGCACCCAGATGGGAAGCTCTGGATGACTCATTTCTTCAGCCAACTTCGGGCCTGAACAGGGCTGACCCCGTAGCAGCAACATCTTGTCCTTCCTCGCAGAGAACTGGAACTGCTCCAGAGGGGAGCACTCAGAGCCGGACATGCCCATCAGCCTGAGGAAGGTGTTGCTTACAAGAAGTGAGTCACAGCATCTCCATTGTTTCCAAAAACAAAGTGGATGGAAAACACTCAAGCCCAGATGAACAACGCCCCAAGACTGATGCACCAAGCGGGTTAGACTAGGGGTCCATATGCACCATTCTGCCTTCAAGGAGGGAGATGGAGAGAAAAGGCAGGAGGGAAAAAAAAAGGAGAGAAGAAGTGGGTGAGAAGGAGGAGTTAAGGGAGGAAGTTTTTTTGTTCGTTTTTTATAGAAATGACTGTAGGAATCAACTGTTCACACGTCTGGACTTCAGCACACCATCTCCTCTCTGAACGAGGCAGGGTATTTATCAACTATTAGAACATGGTAAAATGTGTTACACTCCTCCTAGGGATTTGGTAAGAAAGCTGGAATGCTTCAAGACTAACCAAGAAACTTGGCAAAACGAGGCCGATTCCACAATAGCTGGTATAGTTGAGGCAACCCGATCTCCCTTCCTCTTCAGGACTTTCTCTAATCCGTTCAGGCTAACGCAGTGCCTCCTTTCTCCGACTCGCTCGGCAGTCATTGCCAGTACAGCTCATTCGGTAATTACTCATGTCCTCCTGCCGGGTGTTATCTCCTGGATCGTTTTCTCCACGTATTCACAGTTGTTGTCTTGTGGTTTGTTGTTTTGCTGCCATTTATCTTTCCAGTTGCCCGGTTCTCCCACCGTTGGCGGCTCTTAACTGTTTTTTTGTTTGTTTTAAAATACATTTTATTGATTTTTTTACAGAGAGGAAGGAAGAGGGATAGAGAGTTAGAAACATCGATGAGAGAGAAACATCGATCAGCTGCCTCCTGCACACTCCCCACTGGGGATGTGCCCGCAACCAAGGTACATGCCCTTGACCGGAATCGAACCTGGGACCCTGGAGTCCGCAGGCCGATGCTCCATCCGCTGAGCCAAACCCGTCAGGGCGGCTCTTACTTTTAACCCATCTTCCCAACGACCTGCCAGCCCACCGACGTGGAAGCTCCACGCGGGCAGGAACTTTATCTCAAACTTCTTTTCGTCTTTCCCCGTAGCTGATACTGTCCACCCTTCTGCCACTTCGGAGATCTCGCTGCCTTAGTTACACTTGATCTTCAATTCTCAAGGACTCTTAATAGTTTTGAAATCAGAGGAATGTCTACCGTCCGCTAAATAACTCTACATAGTTCGGGTGACAGGCTCAAGTGCACTTGTTGCGTCTGGCAGCCGCCAGCATTAACCCTCGCAGCTGCCATGACATCCTCCCCGCCCAGGCGAGGACGAGCAGCGCCGCCTTACCTCGGAGAGGGCTTTCGGTCGGCTCTAAAGAGGGGCTGCGGGATGGAGGCCGGGGCTGCGGGGGTGGAGGCGGGGGCTGCGGGGATGGAGACCGGGGCTGCGGGATGGAGGCCGGGGCTGCGAGGGTGGAGGCGGGGGCTGCGGGGATGGAGGCCGGGGCTGCGGGATGGAGGCCGGGGCTGCGGGATGGAGACCGGGGCTGCGGGATGGAGGCCGGGGCTGCGGGCGCGTTGGAGCGGCGGCGGGCTCGGCAGGTCTGCGCCCCGCGGGCAGCAGGGAGGACCTTTCGCTCCTGCCGGGGACCAGCGAACGGGAGGTTGCAAATCAGCCGGCGCTCGGGGCGCCTGGAGACAGCGCTGCACGAATAAGTAAATAAGCGGGTCTGTAGCGATGCAGCCTCCGGGAGGAGCGCGCCACACTGCACCGCGTCCTAACAGTCGGCACATAAGTGCAGAAGCAAGTGTGTGAGTGCGGGCTGGTGGCGCGGCGACAGCCCGGCTGTCACCTCCCTTCCCGCTCGCAGACTTCAGCGCGCTCGCCCATTTCCGCGCGCTCGGCAGTGCTCTGCCCGGCGCCTTCCTCCGGGCGCCCGGCGAGCGGGAGCGGCGGCCGCGGAGGCAGAGGCGCACGCTCGGGGCGCGGGGCCCCGGCGCACCTGGCACCTGCCGCCGGCGAGAGCGCGGGCCGCCCGCCCGGCGGAGGGCCGCCCCGCGGAGGGCCGCCGCCCCTCTCCCCCGGCGCCCGAGGCGGAGCACGCTCCCGCGGGCCGGCCGCGCCGCGGAGCGAGTGGGTGGGCAGGCGAGGGAGGGGAAGGGAGAGGAAGGAGGGAGGGAGGGCGGACGGGGCGCGTCCCCGCGGCGGGGGCGCGCTCTCGCGCGGGCTGCCGGGATCGCTCGCCGCCGCTGTGGTAATGTCCGCCATGTTGGCCATGGCGCAGGGAGCGGATCGGGCGGGCGAGCGGCGGATCTAGTGTTGGGAAGCGGCCGCGGGCGGCGGGGGGCTGTTTTCGGGCGGGTGGGCGCCCATGCTGTGGCCGGGGGCCGTGCGGCGGAGGAGGAGGAGCGGGCCGGCCGCGCTGCACTGAGGAAGGAGGTGGAGGAGGCGGCGGGAGTCCTCCCCCCCTCCCCACCCGCCCCGCCGCCGCCGCCCGGGCTGTTCCTGTGAGGCGGGGAGACAATGAGTAAACTCTCCTTCCGAGCGCGGGCGCTGGACGCCGCCAAACCGCTGCCTATCTACCGCGGCAAGGACATGCCTGATCTCAACGACTGCGTCTCCATCAACCGGGCCGTGCCCCAGATGCCCACCGGGATGGAGAAGGAGGAGGAATCGGTAGGGACTCAAGTGTTTATTACCCCCCCCTTCCCTCCTCCCCCCTCCCCTTTGTCAGTCGGGCCTCGCCATTCACAGCGCGCTTTACGCTCGCTGGAGGGCGCCGCTGCCGCTCCAACGCCGGAGCCCCTACGCCGGCGGAGTAGCGTAAACCCTCCCGGCCGGCGCAGCGCCCGCCGCGGCGGCCATGTTGTTGCGTCCCCGTGTTGTGATTAGCTCGCTGCGCCTCTTACGCTGCCGTAAGGGGGCCTTGCCGTAAGCGGCGGCTGGGAATGGCGCAGGGAAATGTCCTGGCCGCACTTGGCGTAGGGCCTCTGTTTACCTTTTTTTTCCCCCTCCCCTCCCACCCGGGACCTTGGGTTAACTAAGGGGAGAGGGATCCTGTGGCTGGGAAAGCTTTGTTTTTCAAACTTGTAAATTTAGTTTGGCATGGGGTTATCTTTGAAATGACTTAGGAAGGGAAAGCGCTTTCAAAACAAACCTCTTCCTCCCAGCAAGGTAATCGTCGTCCCCCGGGCCGTGGGGGTGCCGCGGGGCGAGGCGGGGCGGCACGGCGCCGGGGGAGGGCGGAGGCCGCGGCTGCCCGGCGGGCTGTAGCGTTAGAGGGTCCGGGACCTGCTCGCTCGCTCTGCCTGCCCAGCGCGCACGGCGCCCGCGGGGTGCGCAGCCTTCGGAGGGAACCGGGGACGCGCAGCTGCGAGCCGCCGGCTGCGTGCTGTCCCCGGGACGCCTCCCCGAGAACTGTCATCGGAGGGGTGGGGAGTCTTTTAGGAGTTGACCTGGTGCGTCTGAATTGACAGTTGCATTTTTATTTTTTTTTTTTGGCAATGGCTGCTTTTCCTCCCCGATGGGTTAAATTTTTGCATACGGTTGAATTTCATCTGGGTTGACAGTGTTTATGACACCGGAGTGGTGTTACTTGCATGCGAAGTTTATAGTAACTGCACCCTCCAGAATTTCTTCAATGAACCTGCAGTCCCGCCTTATTGTCAACCCCGGGTGTTCGAGGATTGGTTCCCTCGCTTCTGTGCCTGTCAAAAGAAGGCGCGAGGTTTCTGTGATTGGTTTTCTCTTTTGACTATTAATATTGCAGGAAATGCTTTTATGCCTTTGATTGGCTGCTCGAGTTCTGGCCTCATGATATTACCCTGCCATTGCTTTCTGCTGTGATTTAATCGCATTTCTCTGTGGTGTTAGATTACTTGAAAATTTTGCACTTTCAGTAGAAAATGAATGTGGCCGCACTATCAGGAAGAACATTCCAACGTCTTTTAAGTAAATAAGAAGATGAAAGCCCAACATTTATGCTGAAAGTTTAGAATTAAGTCAGATGTGAAAAGTCTTTCGGTTGTTTGAATAAAACTTATTTCTAACTTAGCTCAGTGTTCCATGGAAAAGATAATTAAAATAAAGTTATAGTATGTACAAGAATTAATTGAATTGAACTTTAAATAACACCACTTTGGATTCCACAAATTCAAGTTTCCGTTAATGTTATTTTATGGGTTTTGACCCCCAAAGAAAGGTGGCTTCTGAGCCTTAAAGTACAGTTGTGAGAACGTGAGACAGTTTATTCTTGTATTATTTACTAGTTATTGTATTATTTTCCATACGAACAACTGCAAACCTTTGTCCCACCCTGTACTGTATGTAACTACTTGGATCCTATTATTTTGGTTTGGGAAAAACTTTAATCAAAAAATTTGTTCTAGAATGAATAATTAGCCGGTGGAAGATATGTTACTGTTTGTAAACAGTGATGAACATTATATTTAGTTACTGCTTTAGGTCCTTAGTTTGCCACATGTGTCTTGGTATTTTATTTTTTTATTTTTATTTATTTATTTTTTTTATAGGAACAAGAGCCTATTGAATAAGGCTTTTTTTTTTTTTAATATATTTTATTGATTTTTTACAGAGAGGAAGGGAGAGAGATAGAGAGTCAGAAACATCGATGAGAGAGAAACATCGATCAGCCGCCTCCTGCACATCCCCCACCGGGGATGTGCCCGCAACCCAGGTGCGGTACATGCCCTTGACCGGAATCGAACCCCGGGACTCTTCAGTCTGCAGGCCGACGCTCTATCCACTGAGCCAAACCGGTTTCGGCGTGTCTTGGTATTTTATTTGAATTTAGGGGGGAAAACTTGCAGTTAGTTATTTTTGATATATGAAAAATAAATGCTTAATTAACCCCAGCACAATTTTGTTTATTAGTGTTAACGTTGGGTTATTTTCAGAAGCCTGCTTCATCTACCCAATTTTAGGCAAGAAGAAATCCAAATTCTAATAGAACTAGAGTTGTCTCAGGACTTCTTGTCTCTGTCCTGTCCTTTCTGCCTCTTTAATGTTACAAGTGGAGGTTCTTAAAATCAAAGCTAAACTAAACAAACCCTGACAGTTAAGATTTATATATGCAGTCTGAAGTCTTTTGCTTCCCCAGAATGTTTAAATGCGATATTAGTTTTTTCTTCTTCTTTTAAAAATTAACATAAGTCGGAAGACTTGTTTTTTCATGAGTGACAGCCAGTTGTCATCTTTCTATAACTTGGTCTCTGTAGTGCTCCTTATTGCTTGGTCTAGGTCAAATAGTGTAGAATCTACACAACCAGAAAGATCAGGTAATCAGTGGTTCTACCACCTCCCCATGAATTTGTATAGTGGTAGTTGATGTTTTTAACATATCTATCATTTTTGGAATACTTCTTATGCACCAGGTACTGTACCAAGACTTTGCCTTATTATTTTACTTAATCCTTTTTAAAACCAACTTTCTTAGGTATAATTTAAATACAATAAAATGTACCCATTTAAAGCATCAAGTTTAATGAATTATGACAAATGTGTATTCTGATGGAAATACCACAATCAGATATAAAAACATTTTAAACACCCAAAAAGTCCCCTTGTGCTCCTTTGCAAGTTAGTCCGTCTCCACCAGTAATTCTGAGCAACCACTGATTTGCTTTCTCTCATTATAGAATAGTTTTGTCTTTTCTAGAACTTCATATAAATGGAATCATACATATTTTATTGTGTCTGGCTTCTTTTGCTCAACATAATGCATTAAGGATTCATCCTTGTTGCATATAGCAGTCCATTCCTTTTACTGAATTTACATACTGTAATATGGGTGTGGGCAAAAGTAGGTTTACTGTTGTAATACAAATAAATAGTTAAACAATAATATAAGGATAAACTGTTTTGCATAATTACAATTGTAAACCTACTTTTTGCCCACCCCTGTTTTCCTTCCTTCCTTCCTTCCTTCCTTCCTTCCTTCCTTCCTTCCTTCCATCTTTCCTTCCATCTGTTGTTGGATTTTCAGTTGTTTCTAGCTTTTAGTTTTTATTTAATCCTGTAACAGCCCTTTGAAGTTTTGTTTCTATTTTATAGATGAAGAAATTGAAGGGTCTAACTCTAACTGCTAGTAACTGGCAGGGGTAGAATTCAGATCCTTGCCTTTAATGTCACAAAAGCCCGCTCTCATAACCACTATGCTGCATATTGACTTTTTACAGAACTCCGAATGATCTTACGAACGATTATTACGTTAATTATAGTTTTTGTAAATAAAGTACTTTTTATAATTTTGGGAACCGTAAATGATATTGATTTGATTAAAATATTTAATTAAGTGTAATTTTTCATCACTTTGACTTTTGCTCTTGGCTTTTCAAATTTTCTCTTTTTTTTTTCTTGTAAGTCTGTTAACTTTGCTTTTCCATATGTTGGCACCATTATGTTTATCTGAGTATTTGTTATCCTAACCATATAATAAACTTGTAGGAAACTATCCTATTTTATTATATTTTTTCCTAGTAGAATGTAATCTCTATAAGGGCAGGGATCTTTGCAGGTTTTGTTCCTTAATATATTTCAGTTCCTGGAACTGTGCCTGTCACATAACTTATGCTTGATATATGTTTGCTGAGTATTGAATGAGCTTCTATTTCATTTTCTATACCAAGAGCTAGGTTTTTATGAAACACTGTGTGTGTGTGTGTGTGTGTATAAAATTCGTTAGCACAATGTGGTACGTTATTGTCCCAGGGATTCTTGTTGGTTTATTATTTTGATGTACTGTGTACACTCAAATACTCGTTTGTTTTCCCTCTTGAGTCAGGCCTCTTTAAATACAGAATTTTTTATAGATGGGTATGGTTGCAGTATTAGTCTTTATTTGTGTTAGTTACCCCTCTCATAGGTATATATAGATTTGTGTAAGATCTCTTTATACTGGAATGAACCAAAATCTACATGAAGCATGTGATTCCATTTATTTTTAAAGAAAAAGATCATGACTGAGTTAAATTGCCATTTCTCCCCTCATGTTAGTTGCCTAATTTTTGTTATCTTAATATTTTGTGATATTTTGAATGGGAGAGTAGAAATATATTCAATCTTTCTACCATTTCAAAGTTATTTTTGGTACTAATATATTTCATGTTTCATAATAGGGGGTTCTATAGAGGGTATAAAAGGCAGTTTTGTAAACTGATATTGTAAAAACATTAAGCATTTTTGGTTTGGTTTGGGTTTGTATTTTTTTTTTCCCAACAAAAGTAAATACCAGCCAGGTATCATCTAAGTTCCAGGTGTTACCTAAATAAGAGATTGGGAAACTATTGAAAGGGTTCTGTATATCAATGTGTGTAAGTCTGTGCTGAAGTGCTGTTAGGATTAAAAGAAGAATATGATACTGATCTTGACTTCAGGGAACTTAAATGAATCATTGAGGTCAAAAATGTATTTGGAAAGTTAGCAAAAACTACCAGGTTAAGTCAGCCTGAAAGACATTAAAAGAGCATTAGAAAAAGTTAACTGTTGGTGCAGTTAAGAGGAGTAAGAGAAAACTGTTTCTGGAATGTATAGAGAAGGCTCCTTGGAGAGGGATTTAACAATTTGGACTTTCAGGTTTGGTTGTGTGGGTATGTTGAAGCAAATATTTAGTGCAGAAATACTCAAAACTAGTTCTGTGGATGTTACACAGACTAATGCATGTTATATATATTTTTTATCCTCACCCAACCAAGCCACCTGGCTATGGCTCTTCTTGCATGTTATGTTTTTGAATCTATCCTTGTCTATCCTTCCCCTACTTACAGAAACTTGAGGGGGGCTGCAGTCTATCATTTCTGAGCATGTCATTCTCTTTGATCTTTCTCCTTTTTTTGGACATGCAGATGACTTTTACCCCTCCCCCCCCCCTTTGTTTCCTGCTGTATCTTCAGCACTAGATACTGTTTATAATCTAGAAGTCACTCAGTAAATATCTGGTGATTGAATGAATAAAATTGTTGCAGTGGAGACTAGGTTGAAAAAAGGGTAGGATTATGCCAGATTATACAGAGTTTTGAATGTTAGGCCCAGCAGTTTGTAGGATGGTGTAGAAGAAAGAATTGAGGTACAAGTGTGAAATCTGTTTTCTAAGTTTTAGTTCTGTTGTTATGTGGCCATGTGATCTGGGAAAGTTGCCTACCTTCTCTGAACCTCTGGTTGTTCATCACTACCATTTATTGAGTGTGTGTTATTGAGTGTGTTGAGCATGTTCCAGGCACTTCCTTAAACTCAGTAGATGGTTTAGAGCTCATTATAACACTAGGATGGGTGGTTGCTATTATTTCTTTTCCAGGAAAAGAACCCGAGCCTTTAGAAATTAAGTATCTTGCACAAGGGTGCTCCTGTCTAAACTAGAACATGATAGAGGTGGTACCTGAACTCGGGCTCTATAGGTTCATGACCCTGGGCTCTTCTCTTCACCATTGTACTGCTCATCTGTAAAATAAGTGTGTAGAGAAGCAGATGATATCTGAGTGTCATTACGTTTCTACTGTTCTATCACTTAATATCTCATAGGCATGGAGGAGGTACTAACTTTTGCCTCAGGGTATATTATGAAAGAAACTTTGTGGTGAATTCTTTTTGTAAACACATTCCTTTTTTAAAAATTCAAAGGCATGATCTATCTGTGGTGTAAGTTTAGATTTCATCAGTATCAGTTCTCTAAAAATGAGGCCTAAAAATGTTTGACTGGTAGGATCAGTAGGTTGGTTTCAAGTAACAGAAACCAAGTCTGGTTTCTTTAACATTCCTGGAGATTGTTTCACAGACTCCCAAGAAAGAAGTGAACAGTCAAGATTTGGGAAGGCCAAGAACCAGGGCAGGTATGGTGACATTAATGTCATTCTAATAATTCCCAATCTTTTGAGAAGTAATATAGGTTAGTGGTTAAGTACATGTATGTGTTCTGGAGCCAGACTGTATGGGTTTGAGTCACCAGGCAGGTTAATTTCATCTATGAAATCTAATGGAGTTATTGGGAGGATGAATTGTAGTGTGCTTGGGATAGTTCGTGGCTTGCAGTCAGCATATAATAAGTATTAGCTATTATTATCATCAATGATATATTTCTTTAAGTTCAAAATTCCAGATTCCTGAGATGGAGTGTTATTGGTTTGGCCTGCATCAGGTATCTGTCTCCCTCTAAGTCTACCAGTCAAGAACAGGGGGAGTTAGTATACATGTGCAATTAAGGGCTACCCTCCTGGGAATGGGGTTTTAGCCAGGAGCTGCCCTGAGAGATTTTCCGGTGGGTATATAGCATCATAATCAAAAGTTGTGGAGTTAAATTGTTTAAATTCATGGTTTGACCCAAGGTGAATTTGTATACTTGTTGTGTTTTTACAGACCTTAAATTTGTAAGGTGTTTTATTTTTTTTATTGGGATATTTTTTCCATTGCTTTTCAGAGAATATGGAAGGGAGGGAGGGGGAGAGAGGAGAAATACTGATGCACACATTGACTCCTTGTCTCTGGCATGCATCCTGATTCGGTGGGGGAGTGAATTTGGGGGGCATGCGGAGGAACCCGCAACTCAGGCCCTTGATTGGGAATTGAACCCATGACCCTTCGGTGTATGGGCTGACGCTCTAACCACAGCCACATCTGCCAGGGTTGTAAGGTGTTTTAATGAGATTAGAATAATTTGAATGTATTACATTTCTTGATGAAATTTGAATTAGAGACTATCAAAGAAGTCTCCAGAATCCCTTTAAAGAAAGCAAACCCTTCACACTTACTAATTTTCAAAATAGCAAGGCATGAATTTTGTGTGACCTCAAAGGAGTTATTTAACCTTTTTGGCTCTTAGTTTTCTCATTTGTGAAATAGAATTGGATTGAATGACCTAAAAATTACTGCATCTGTGAATTAACATGTCTACCTAGAACTAACAAATGAGAGACTAGATATTAGGAAAATATATATTAATAGGTAAGGTTTAACTCTAACACTATTGTAAATGCTTTCAATTTTGTTTAGAGTCCTTTTTTTTTTTTGCTTTTTTTTTTATTGCTTAAAATATTACAAAGAGTAGTACATTTGTCTCCTTTAGAGTCCTTTTTTTTTTTTTTTTTTAATGAGGATCGGTTACATTTACCCGCAATCTGACACTGATTTTTTTCCTAGAGATCAGTAGGGCAGTCCACTCTTTAAGTTTTGGTTATAATCAGTTCCCTTGCTTTCATAAAATTTTCTTTTTCTATCTTTTCTACTCTTACTCGCTGCTGTAAATGTTCTGAATTTTGGCATACTTTTAACCCCTACTACTTGAGTTTGTTCTAATTTTCTAATATCTCGTGTGTGTATGTATGGCTATAGATATATGTATGAGACAATGAGAGCACAAGTGAGAGAAGAGACACCTGTTTTTCCAATTAAACCATATACTTTAAGGAAGGTATCATGTCTTTGTTTTATTCAGCTCAGATACCTACCGAGGCACTTAAGTGATAGAAAGTTTATAATTTAGGCATGGCCACTGGGATTGAGTTTGACTGTATTACTGAAAACATAGCACTGCATCTTTATTTCAAGTACAGTTGAGGTGGAAAAACTGTAATAGATGCAAAAGGGACTACCTGAGGTAGAAAGGATACTAGGTAGGGATAAGCCATGAAGGAGACAGTGTAGGTTGCAGAAGGTCCATCAATGATTAGTTGATCTTACCTTATGACTGACCCTTGATTCTTTTTTGTTTTTGTTTTGCGTTGTTTACACTTAAATGGAATAAGCCTTCAGATTTGCCTACTCATCATGTAGTACTGCTGCTTTTGAGATTTATACTAGAAGATGGCAGTCACTTCCAGATTCTTTTTAGCACCATTTTCATATATCTGCTTTTAGGTTTCTTTTGTCTTGTCAGCTAGTAATACTGTGCAGTTTGAGGAATGCAGAGTGGAAGAGTCAGCCCATTTGCTTGCTCTCTAACTCATATCCTCATATCTTTACCTCCAGCTTTCTTATTGCCCCCCCCTTTTTTTGGTGGGCAAAGGATAAAGTTGTTGGTTGGGGAGCCTGCAAGCAACTCTTAGTTGGTACTACTAATCTGATGAAGTTGTTGGAACTTCCAAATTGTGATTTAGTTTCCAATTTTGGCCTCTGTCACTTTCTCTCTGGGCAAGATAAAATACTTTATCTTCTTAAATAACATTTCTTTATACTTTAATGAGAAGTATCTAAAAAAGGTAACTTTAAAGGTTATTTTTTTTTTTTTTGTAAGACCTAAGTTAGTACTTTCTACAGGCAATTGCTATTATTTATTACTGGTAATTTTTAGTTATACAGAATTATAAATAGTAATAAATAAAAATATGGAAGAATAAAATATACAGAGTATTTCCATACATTATTGTGGTATAGTTTCACATTTTTTTCTTCTGCCAATTAAATATATTTTTACATCTGATAGACATTAGCAAATTGATACTTTACTTTTCTCTTTTCATCTCTGTTTTCTGGCAGAGCAGCTAACAGTCAAATTGATTTAAAAAATTAAAAGCTGAAAATTAATAGCCAAGAGAACTAAATCTTTAACAAATCCTTGGAGCAATAATTGAGTCTTGAATAATTGATATTGTATTTGTTTTGTAGGTTTTTTTTTAGATTAGAGAGATTAGTTTTTGATGGGTGGAAATAGGTTTTAGTGGTAAAAATCTGTTCAGTGGGTGGTATACACTAGAGAGCAGAAGCAAGTGAAGTGATAGATTTTAATATACCAGTGAAGCCTGAGGTGAACACTTAAGTTTGGAAATTTTGAAAAGCATGGTACTGAAGAGGATAGTGTTGACATTTACTTGATTCTTGAGATTGTTCTCAACTGGGACGTTTTTTGGTGTTTGTGCGTAGTTAGTTGTTTAGGGAAGGCATATCAGGAAGTTTATTAATCAGTCTCCTGCCCACTAATTTCTAGTAGCATAATGATTGTAATAATCCCATAATGTTTCCTCCTTCTGTTTCCAGATGGGGGCTATTGCACTTGATTTGAGAACTATTATCCAAGCTTCTTAACATGTTTTGTGACTTGGACTCCTTTGGTGAAATTCCTCAGAAGATATTTGAATGCATAAAATAAAATAAACCAATTATATTGAAATGTAGTTATCAACATTAAAACAGTTTTTAATTTACATATTTAACACATTAGTAACTGGATGTAGATTTGAGTCTAATTGTCTTAAATTTGAAGTAGTGATGAGTATAAACAATATTTTGACAAGTGCGTCCATTGTAATATGACAAAAGATCTGTGGCTTTTGTATTGCTAGTCAAAAGTATTACTAATACCACTGTGGTCTAATTACATCTATAATAATAAAAGGGTAATGTGCTAATTATACTGGACAGCCAAACGACCTTCCAGACGTCCTTCCCAACGAAGCCGCAGCTGTGGGGGCCAAGGCAGAGGCCGTTAGGGGCGATCAGACAGGCAGGCAGGCACAGAGAAGTTAGGGACAATGAGGCAGGCAGGCAGGCAAGCAGTTAGGAGCCAGTAGTCCTGGATTGTGAGAGGGTGCATGAATTTCATGCACTAGGTCTCTAGTTAATAATAAAAGGAAATGTTAAATATGTAACAAGTTAGTGAAATTAGAGAGAGGATTATTTTCTCACCCAAGTTCATGGATTCTTCAGGTTTTTCAGTGAATGTTTTGGGGAATCTATAACGTTTGGTTCAGAACTCCTCAGAAGAATTTCCATGGCCCAAATGACAATCCCCTTCTGGGTCATTCTTCTTCCAAATATATAATCAGGCTACAGATTTTATTCCCATATACTTTACAAAGTGGTCCCCCTGAGATTTTAATATTCCTAGCTTTTTAAAATTGAAATACAATAGATCCACATTATTTAAATATAAAAATTTAATAGCACAAAATGATACACATAAAAAGTATCTTCCCCATGTCCCCAGACACTCTACAGAGGTAACTGTGTGTGTGTGTGTGTCCTAGAAAAATTTCTAAACACATGCTTTTTACTCAGTGAAATAGACAAATATTTCTCTAGTTGTATTCATTTTATGAGTGATATATAATCTTTTAATTCCTTAATCTACAGTCATATGTCAGATAACTTTTACTTTAAATTTTTTCCCTTTAAAATCTCTGAGAAATTCGCAAATTATAGCTTTCTGATAAACCATTTGGAGTTTGGATAGCAAACCTTAACCTGTTATTTCCATGTGGGAATTTGGTTGTCAGTAAGCCTTGCATTCTGCAGAGACTTTTATTTATTTTTTTATATATAAAATATTAAAGTCAGATTAACTATTGATTAAATGACTTGCCTCCGATTTTTTTTTAACAATCTAATATGGCCTTAAATAGCAACTTGGATCAGAAGGAGCATGCATCATATTCGTAAACTGGATCTGCCTTACAGACTACACTCTCAACCTTTGAGTGTAATGTTTGTGATGTTTATTCATTGAATAAATAGCTCCATGAGCACAGGGACTGTCTGTACTTCCTTTGTATCTCATCTGGTACAGTCAGTGAGATATGGCAGCTGCTCACTAAATATTTGCTGATGTGATAAACAGTGTCTGCTGTGTACTTTAGACATGGAAAGAGGTAAAATGTGGTACCTGTCTTCAAGCAGCTTCCAGTCCCATAGAAAAGAGTTGCACACGGATAACTCCGTATGAGGCTTAATGTGTTATGTGGAAGATAAAAATGGTACTTGGAATTTCATGACACAAGAGACCAATTTGAACAAGAGTATATGTGGATTCATGTAGTAATAGCTAATTGAGTATAATATACTTTTTACAAATCAGTTTAAAAATTATATCCATATGCCAGAATGCTGTAAGTTGTTGGGGTGTGTGTTTTGTTTTGTTTTGTTTAATAGATATTTTTTCATATTGAAAAGTGTATGATGCCCAGGAGAGTTGTTAGAGGATTAGAATTGTTGTGATTTAGTGTAGATTCACCTTTTAGGACAGGCATGCTGGTGTTAAGAATAGTACCTTTTAAAGCAGCGGTCACCAACATTTCGGACCTCATGGACCACCAGTGGTCTGTGGACCACCGGTTGGCAACCGCTGTTTTAAAGAGTTCTGAGGACAAGAAACTTGGTGTTATGGAGGATGGCCTAAAGCAGTGGTCGGCAAACTCATTAGTCAACAGAGCCAAATATCAACAGTACAACGATTGAAATTTCTTTTGAGAGCCAAATTTTTTAAACTTAAACTTAAACTATATAGGTAGGTACATTGTTATTAACTTAATTAGGGTACTCCTAAGGCTTAGGAAGAGTACAATCAAGGGGCCAAAGAGCTGCATGTGGCTTATAAGCCACAGTTTGCCAACCATGGGCCTAAAGAAACCGTGTTGCTTGATACAAATAATTTGCAGCTTTTACTGATTTTGGTTTAAAGCACAGGATCACTCTCCATAAAGAAACTACTTGAAAGAAGCTTGTCTATACATTATAGGTGCTTCAATAGTGTAACAATAGCAGTAACCCTTCTGTTTTATTTGAAACTAGAGGCCCAATGCATGAAATTGGTGCAAGGGGCTTGGCCCTAGCAGTCACGAGGGCTTGCTTTGGTTCTTGCAGCCCTGGCTTCGGCTGGAAAGTCGTTCGGCTCTCTAGTCTATTTAGCATATTACGTTTTTATTATTATAGATAGCCTCAGCCATCTTAGCAGATTTCATCAGGGCTTTCAAAATATCTGTAAAATAAATATAAAAGATTAGGTCAGGATTCTCAAACTTTGGCATGCATCATAATCACCTGGAAGGCTTGTTAAAACACTGATCACTGGTGATTCCCAGTAGTGTTGGATTTAGTAGGTCTGGGGTGGGGCCCGGGATTTTGCACTTTTAACAAGTTCCCAGGTGATCTGATGTTGCTTGCCCAGCAACACCACTTTGAGAGCCACCAGGTTAGGAGGGAGAAGAGTGGTTCTCATCTAGGCCACACGTCAGAATATCTCGATGCTTTTCTAAAGTACATGCGTAGGCTTTACCCTAGATCAGTGGTTCTCAACCTGTGGGTCGCGACCCCTTTGGGATCAAACGACCCTTTCACAGGGTTCGCCTAAGACCATCGGAAAACACATCTATAATTACATATTGTTTTTGTGATTAATCACTTTGCTTTAATTATGTTCAATTTGTAACAATGAAATTGGGGGTCACCACAACATGAGGAACTGTATTAAAGGGTCGCGACATTAGGAAGGTTGAGAACCACTGCCCTAGATTTACCAACCGAATTACCCTTTATGGCTGATTTTGACTTTTTAAGTAGAAAATTAGCATGCATGCCTATGATCCCGTCCTGTCTGCCTTGCCATTTTACCATTCTATTCAGAATTTTTGTGCTCTAATTCATTGGCTTTCAACCTCTTTTGGCTGTGACAGTGTGTGTGTGTGTGTGTGTGTGTGTGTGTGTGTGTGTATGTATACACAACCAAAATAAAGTACACATTGACACACACACACATACTAGTACACATTCAGTGGATTTTTATATTTCACAGTAGTTATGTTCTGTAGAGTTGCTATGAACAGTGAATGAACCATTGCTCCTAGAGGAAATACAGGGTTAGGTTCCTGTAAGCCTCTGGTCTCAGAGTGTGTGTGTGTGTGTGTGTGTGTGTGTTTTGGTTAATCCTCACCTGAGGATATTTTTCCATTGATTTTTAGAGAGAGTGGAAAGGAGAGTGAGAGACAGAGAGAAACATTGTTGTGAGAGAGACACATCAACCAGGGCCCGTGATCAAGCCTGCAACCGAGGTACATGCTCTTGACCAGAATTGAACCTGGGATGCTTTAGTCTGCAGACTGATGCTCTATCCACTGAGCCAAACCTGCTAGGGTTGGTCTCAGTGTATTTTCATCAACCAATCAATACATACATAACCTTGTTTTACATAGGTCTGTTTAAAGATGCTTTATATAGTATATATCGTTGATTCGTTGATATTGAACTTAGGCCACTGGCACTGTAAGTCATGCCTGAATAAAGCTTGTCTAACATACGATATTTTCTCTGTAAGGCATATCCCAGCCTTCTTGTGCTTAGGCACACTAAACAGCACTGCAGCACTACAGTTGTGGGTACAGAGGGGGGGAAGTAAACAGTGAAATAATTTTTAAAATGCAAAAACCATACCACTAAATAGAACATTAAAAGGACAAAATAGAAAGTTTTCATTTCTTAAAAAAGGCTCTGGTTTTTTAATTAGTGTTAAGGCATCCCCCACCCCCACCCCCTTTTCTCTGGTCCTTAATTACTTCAAATTTTTTTCTAGAATTTATATGTTTTGTTCTAGTGTGCACTGCTCTGTAGATCCAATTTTTTTTATCCAAATGAATATTCATTTGTCCAAACATCATTAAAAAAAATACTTTTTCCCTGGTTTAAGATGCCATTTTCACCATATTTGAATTTTCTTAGGCATTTGAGCTTATTTCTTGACTTTATATTTTGTTTCATTGTGCAAAAAAATTTTACTGTTTTAATCATTAATCATTTCATTATTTTATCTATTTTTATCATTCTAAAATATATCTGGAAGGGTTAGTAACTTCTCTCATTCTTATTGTTCTTCTTTTTCAGAGTTTTTCTTACTATATTTTCTTGTTTATTTTCCCATATGAACTTTATAAATTTTGTTTAACTCTAGAAAAAAGTTTGGTGTTTTTATTGGGATTCACTATACCTTTATAAAGTATTGACATCCTTATGATGTTGACTTCCTATCCAAGAGCATGGTTTATCTCTTCATTTGTTGAAGTGTACTTAAATCTTTCAGGAGCAGTTTTCTTATTGGTTTTGTTCATTTTTGGTTAAGCTTATTCTTTGGAATTCTGCCTATTTGGTTGCTGTTGTAAATATCATCTCTTTCATTATATCTTATGACTTGTTATTGCTTGTATTTTAAAAATCTATCAATTTCTATGTTAATTTTATTTCATGTGACTGTTGCTTTCTGTTATTTCTGTCACTGGGTCACCATTGGTTTTCTTACCTACTCTACAATACTTTTCAGTCATTACTTGGAATTTCTAAGTCACTTTACACCATCACCTCCCCCAAAAGAGCTTTTATTCTTAATACTAGAGACCCGGTGCACAAAAATTTGTGCACTCGGGGGGGAGGGAGGGTCCCTCAGCCCAGCCTGTGCCCTCTTGCAGTCTGGGAACCCCTCGGGAGATAACGACCTGCTGCCTTAGGCCTGCTCCCGGGTGGCAGAGGGCAGGCCCAATCCCTAGGTGCAGCCCCTGGTCAGGCTCAGAGCAGGGCCAATTGGAGAGTTGGGGCGGCGCCCCTGTCATGCACAGAGCAGGGCGGATCGGGAGGTTGCGATACCACCCTCAGTCATGCTCAGGGAAGGGCCGATTGGGGGGTTGGGGCACCGCCCCCTGTCACACTCAAGGCAGGGTCAATGGGGAGGTTGTGGCGCCACCCCCTGTCATGCACAGAGCAGGGCCAATCAGGGGGTTGGGGCGCTGCCCCTTGTCATGCACAGAGCAGGGCCCATCAGGGGGGTTGGGGCTCCGTACCCTGTCACGCACAGAGCAGGGTCAATCAAGGGGTTGGGGAGCTCCCCCCTGTCACACACAGAGCAGGGTCAATCAGGGGGTTGGGGAGCTCCCCCCTGTCATACACAGAGCAGGGCCAATCAGGGGGTTGGTTGGGGAGCTCCCCCCTGTCACGCACAGAGCAGGGCCCATCAGGGTGGTTGGGGCTCCCTACCCTGTCACGCGCAGAGCAGGGTCCATCAGGGGGTTGGGAAGCTCCCCCCCGTCACGCACAGAGCAGGGTCCATCAGGGGGTTGGGAAGCTCCCCCCGTCACGCACAGAGCAGGGCCCATCAGGGGGTTGAGGAGCTCCCCCCTGCCACTCACAGAGTAGGGCCAATAGGGGAGTTGGGGCACCGCCCCCTTTCACACTCAGGGCAGGGCAGATGGGGAGGTGATGGCTCTACCCCATCACACACAGAGCAGGGCCTGTGGTGGTGGTGGTGGGGGGGGGGTTGGGGCGCCGCCGCCCTCTATCACCCACAGAGTAGGGCCAATCAGGGGGTTGGGGCGCCACCACTCTCACACTCAGGGCAGGGCCGATGGGGAGGTGATGGCTCTACCCCATCACACACAGAGCAGGGCCCCTGGTGGTGGTGGTGGGGGGGGGGGTTGGTGCGCCGCCGCCCTCTATCACCCACAGAGTAGGGCCAATCAGGGGGTTGGGGCGCCACCACTCTCACACTCAGGGCAGGGCCGATGGGGAGGTTATGGCTCTACCCCGTCACACACAGAGCAGGGCCCATGGTGGGGGGAGTTGGGGCGCCGCACCCTGTCACACACAGAGCAGGGCCGATCAGGGGGTTGGGGCGCTGCAGCCTGTCACATACAGAGCCGCAGGGCAATCGGGGTTGGGGAGCTCCCCTGTATCAGGCACAGAGCAGGGCCGATCAGGGGGTTGGGGCGCGTTCCCCTGTCAGGAACAGAGCAGGGCGGATAGGGAGGTTGTGGCCCCGCCCCCTGTCACACACAGAGCTGCAGGGCGATCAGGGGGTTTGGGCGCTGCCCCCTGTCACGCTGATCCCGGTGCCGGGAGGCCTCGCGGCTCTGCCGATCCCGGTGCTGGGAAGCATATTACCCTTTTACTATATAGGACAGAGGCCTGGTGCATGGGTGGGGGCTGGCTGGTTTGCCCTGAAGGGTGTCCTGGATCAGGGTGAGGGTCCCCACTGGGATGCCTGGCCAGCCTGGATGAGGGGATGATGGCTGTTTGCAGCTGGTCACACACCCTTCAGGGTGGGGGTCCCCACTGGGGTGCCTGGCCAGTCTGGGTGAGGGGCTGAGGGCTGTTTTCAGGTTGGCGGGTGACTGAAGCTTCCATCCTGTCCTTTTTTTCTTTTTTTTTTATTCTGGGCCAGCTTTAGCTCTGGCTCCAGCTCTTAGGCCTCTGCTGCTGAAAGCAGGTATCTGGTTTGTTTGCGTTCTATAATCGAAACTCTGTATCAACTCCAGCTCTGAGATCCCGGCTCGCTGAATGCTGGTTTCTGGGGTTCTGTTTAGCTTCTATATTTGTTACAATGTTTCAAACTGCAAGCTCAGAGGCCGGCAAGGCAGGCAGGGAACATTGGAGTCCTCCGTCACTGAAGCAAGCAAGCCTCATGTTTGCTTCCAGCTGCCTGGCTGCCGGCCGCCATCTTGGCTGGCAGTTAATTTGCATATCACCCTGATTAGCCAATGGAAAGGGTAGCGGTCGTACTCTAATTACCATGTTTCTCTTTTATTAGATAGGACTAGAGGCCCAGTGCACAAAATTTGTGCACGGAGTTGGGGGGGGGGGTCCCCTCAGCCCACCCTCCACCCTCTCGCAATCCGGGATCCCTCTCACAATCTGGGACCGCTGGCTCCTAACTGCTTTGATTCCTTGATTGCCCCTAATTGCTTCTGCCTGCCGGCCTGATCGCCCCCTAACCGCTCCCCTGCTGGCCTGATTGACGCCTAACTGCTCCCCTACCAGCCTGATTGCCCCCAGCTGCCCTCCCCTGCCGGCCTAAGTGCCCACAACTGCGCTCCCCTGCCAGCCTGATTACCCACAACTGCCCTCCCCTGCTGTGACCCGCCTCCTCTGCCAGGCCCCGGCTCTGCTGTGCATGCGGCCATCTTGTGACGACATGAGGGTGTAATGGGTGAGAGCATGATGACCACCTAGGCTATTATTAGTATAGATAGGTATACTGTTGTGGATATCTGATTTTGGCATTTATTCTGATACTTCTACCCTCTCCCCCAAAGCAATTTCTGGCACCAGCATATTATCTTACAGTTCAACTCAGTTCTGACACTATCTGGAAATAGCATCTGTTGCCAATCAAAAGTCCAGATTGCCACCTGTGTTTTCAACTGACAGTTATAGATTGGAGGTTTCAGCGATCCTTCACCTGGGTTTAATTATGACTGACTGGTTATAGATTGGAGGTTTTAGTGATCAGTATCTGGCTGCTCACAGAACTCAGAGAAACATTTTACTTGCTAGATTACTGGTTTATTATAAAAGAACTAGAGGCCTGGTGCACGAAATATGTGCACTCGGTGGCGGGGGGGCACGTCCCTCAGCCTGGCCTGCGTCCTCTCACAGTTCGGGAGCCCTCAGGGGATGCCCAACTGCCGCTCCCCTGTGGGGAGTAGGCCAAAGCCAGTTGGACATCCGTAGCACTGCCATAGAGGCAGGAAAGGCTCCCACCACCACCATTGCACTCACTAGCTGTGAGCCTGGCTTCTGCCTAAGTGCGCTTTCCCTGTGGGAGTGCACTGATCCCCAGAGGGCAGCTCCTGCATTGAGCGTCTGTCCCCGGGTGGTTAGTGCACGTCAAAGCGACTGGTCGTTCTGCCGTTCGGTCGATTTGCATATTAGCCTTTTATTGTATAGGATATAACTCAGGGTCAGCCAGATAGAAAGAAATGCATTGGGCATTGTGTTCTGGTTTGCTTTTTCTAGAATCTTATATAATAAAAAAAAAAAGAAACATGTAAATTGACCGTCCCTCTGCTACGCTCACCAGCCAATCAGGAATGAGTATACAAATTAACCCGACAAAGATGGCAGATTAATTTGCCTACACAGGTACCGGGTGGAGAGTGGAGCGGCTTGGGGAAATTCGCTCCCCAAGCCACCAGACAGAGAGCAGAGAGGGAGAGCTGGTGGCTTGGAGGACTTGGCAGAGTGGGAGGCCATGGGACAGAGACAGAGCAGGAAGGGAAAACCAAGATCATGGGGAGCACCCGGAATTCTGGGAATAGTAGTTTTGGTGGCAGCCCCAGGACCGGAAACAGAAGCGGGAGCACTAGGAATGCTGGGAATCGTACTTCTGGTGGCAGATGGGTCTCCTAGATACTAGAGGAAAGTGAGCCTGGAGCAAGTTACTGTTGTGGTAGGGGATGGAGAGAAAGCAAAGGTGAGAGACATAAGTAAAATCAGAGTGTCTAAGAAAAATTAAAGGGAAGAGATCGTAAAACTTCCAGGAAATCTCCACCAATGAAGCAAAGAAAAAAAAATGCCTCTATTCTGTGAGCAACAAACCAAACTGAGTTGGGGTCTCAGACAATTCGCTCATATGATTGCAAAGACAGACAGGAACTCCCAGATTGGAGAGGGTGCAGGTCGGGCTGAGGGACACCCCCCCCCCCCCCCCCAGTGCACAAATGTCGTGCGCCGGGCCTCTAGTTTTATATAAATGAAATCATAGTATATATTCTTTTTTGGTCTGGCTTCTTAGCATAATTGTTTTGAGATTCATAAATATGATAGCATTTAACAATAATACATTCCTCTTTATTGCTCAGTAGTATTCCATGTTATGGCTATACCATAATTTATCCTTTTATTGGTTGGTTGATTTTTGGCTCTTACAGATAAAGCTGCTATGAATATTTGTGTATGTACATCTGCTTTCATTTATTTTGGTGAAATATCTGGGGGTGAAATGGCTTGATCATATGGTTTACTAATACATATTTTAAAAGGTTTAACTTAAAACGATCAAACTTTTTTAGAGTAATTATATGCCATAAAGATACCTTTTGTGAGATGTTTACATAGCTTAGAACCTTGCTACTCAAAGTTTGGTGTGAATTTGGCATTACCTAAGACAGTGGTTCTCAACCCCTGGCCCTTTAAATACAGTTCCTCATGTTGTGACCCAACCATAAAATTATTTTCGTTGCTACTTCATAACTGTAATGTTGCTACTGTTATGAATCGTAATGTAAATATCTGATACGCAGGATGGTCTTAGGCGACCCCTGTGAAAGG
Source organism: Myotis myotis (assembly GCF_014108235.1). Taxonomy (NCBI): domain Eukaryota; kingdom Metazoa; phylum Chordata; class Mammalia; order Chiroptera; family Vespertilionidae; genus Myotis; species Myotis myotis. The sequence goes on along the minus strand of NW_023416390.1, from coordinate 64,707,581 downwards.
GTCGTTCGACCGCCAAAGGGGTCGCAACCCACAGGTTGAGAATCGCTGACCTAAGAGGAGCTCCTTAAATTTGTTGAATTTTAGGTTCCATCTACACCTAATGAATCAAAATGTGCAATTAGAAAAATTAGAAAGATCCTGGGTGATTGAAATGTACATTAGGATTTGAGAAGCTCTGGTTTAGAGCAGATGATGTTGTTGTTGTTCTTCTTTCTCTTCCCATTCTTCATCCTCCTTCTTCCCCTTCTTCTTCTTCTTCATCTTCCTCCACCTCCTCCTTCACTTTAACATACTTAGGGCATTGACACATTTGTATGACATTCTCAAATGGGGCTGGGAGATGCAGTATCATTTTTAAAAGTCCGAGATAATATTGATAAATTCTCAGTGTTCTGCCCTTCTTCAAATGATTGTTTCATAGTGATTTACTTGTGGCAATAACATTTTGCCTACTGCCCATTTCAAATATAGTAGCGTTGCTAATGATGTGATAATCTAGTTGTTATTTAACAGGAAAGGAGTGAAAGGGGAGACCAAAAGATACAGGCATGCCATTTACATAGCTTTGCCAAAAAGCTGCATTTAACATTCTCCAAGTGTGTTCTCCGCTGATTGATAGGGGAAGGGACTAGACCGGTGATGGCGAACCTATGACACGCATGTCAGAGGTGACACACGAACTCATTTTTTTGGTTGATTTTTCTTTTTTAAATAGCATTTAAATATATAAAATAAATATCAAAAATATAAGTCTTTGTTTTACTATGGTTGCAGCTATCAAAAAATTTCTATAGGTGACATGGCACCAGAGTTAAGTTAGGGTTTTTCCAAATGCTGACACACCGAGCTCAAAAGGTTTGCCATCACTGGACTAGACAAAGGCCCAATAAGGTCTGAGTGATGTGAGAGGCTAATTGCCAGGCAATCACACCTGAAAAACCGCAAGTCAGTAGCCACTGCAAACAGGCAAAATCTATATATTATAAACTTCCAAACAAAGGGAGTTTGCCCCCCTTCTCTCTCTCTTTCAGCTCTCATGCACTGGCCCTCTTGGGGCTTCTACTGCAGGGGACTGTGCTGTGCCCACATGGCACATGGCCATGTTGAACTCCACTATGCATTAATGCAGCAGTTGCCAACTGGTGGTCTGTGGACCACTGCTGGTCTGTGAGGTCTGAAAGATTGGCAACTGCTGCACTAATGGACTTTAATCTGGGCTAAATACTGAACCACAACCAACTATTATAGAATAGAAACTCTGGACACTAACCTTGTTTCTGACTCTATTGAATACCCAGCTGCTCCTCTTTCATGACTGGCTTGGGGGAAATAAAATATTGCAACCTGAAAACTATAACTCCATGCCAATGAAGCCTTCCACATTCCATCTTCCCCTGGAGCCTTTTAAAAATACTTCTTTTCACAGTGCCCCAAGAGCCTCACTCCCACTCATGTCTGGGGAGTCTAGCTCATTAATTATTCTGGCATCAGTTTAAGAAGGAATTACTTCCCAAGCATTTCTTCAATGTAGTGCTATCTAGCCTGGCACAATTTTTTGTGTGGGTGGGTAAGCAATGCCCATTTTCTTTTTGTATAATTTTGTGTAATTTATCTGGTGAATAAGTCCATTTGCCTTTTTTGTTGTTATTTCTTTTTTTCTCATAACCAGTGATCTAATTCTTGGTTATTTTTTTATTTAGGTCTCCTGAAAATTTCTGTATGGGTTATCTATCTACTCTTAGTATTCAAGGAATGTGAAGTAATTTCAGAAATGATTTTGTTACTAATAGGTTAACTGAATATCAAATAATGCTTTTTAAAGCCAAGTATCAATAATTTATTTTGTCTACTGTTTTAAATTTTCTCTACTACTGCTCATTTCCATTCTTGCATAAAAATATTTAAGATCAAGCTACATTGATGTTACTGTCACCTTCCTGAAGTAGTGTTAATGTTAAAGCTCTTAATCAGTATTAAGAAATTCTCAAATTAAAACAAGGTTTCAAAAAACCCAATAATTAGATTAAAAAGTAAGCATTAGTTACTTTATCAAGTGAAACAAGTTAGTGTTCTGTAACTTATAATTGAGTTCTCCAAAAGTTGATCTGTAAGTCAAATGTTCTAGAATTATACAATAATGCTTGTGGTAAAATATTTCTACCCAATAAGATTGCTTTCACTTTTAGATTTTTGTCTAAAATATCAGTTGTTTAGGCCATTAAAACCCCCTCACCCACATTTCTTTCTTACATTCCCACAGGCCGTTAAGAAAGGTGGAGAAGCTATGGGTGATCCAATTCTTATTTATTTAAAATTTAACACGTTTTTCAGAAGAGAAAAATCTTTATCCTGTTAAATTTTTTTTTAATACATATATTTTTATTGATTTCAGAGAGGAAGGTAGAGGGAGAGATAGAAACATCAATGATGAGAGAGAATCACTGAGTGGCTGCCTCCTGCAGGCCCCACACTGGGGATCGAGCCTGCAACCCCGGCATGTGCCCTTGACCAGAATCGAACCCAGGACCATTCAGTCCACAGGCTGACACTCTATCCACAGAGCCCAACCGGTTAGGGCTGTTAATAAATTTTAAAAGGAATTTATTGCAAACTAGGATCCCTCAGCCTGGCCTGCACGCTCTCGCAGTCCAGGACCCTCAGGGGATGTTGGATAGCCAGTTTCTGCCCAATCCACACAGGCCCAATCCAGAAAGAAGGGAGCCCCATCCCTGTAGGCTGGTTCCAGACGGGGGAGCCTGATCCTGTGCATTGAGCGTCTGTCCCCTGGTGATAAGTGCACGTCATAGCGACTGGTCATTCGGTGCTTAGCCTTTTATATATAGAGAGGGGCACTTACCTGATTAATAAATGCCCTTAAATACAGAAAAATAGAAACCTTAATAAGGTGAGTTTCTGTTTCATTGATTTTCAGCTAAACCTGATGTATCTCTTTGGGAAGCAAAGTTAATTAAATAAATGTAACTTTCCCTTCAAATATGGTATTTAGAATACTGGAGGGATGGCTAGATACCATATTCTTTACACTGATGTTTCTAGAATTTTGTGGTGAAAGACCAGTTTAAAAAAATAATTCATTGCTTGCTAATACTTTTCTTAAGTGTAATAAAAAATGAATTACTAAAAAAATTCAAAGAAAGATGTGGAAAGGCCACTACTTTTTAATCATTAGTTTTAATAGACAAAATTACTTTGTCACTTTGCTTTACAACTTCTAGAGCACCACAATCTAAGTAGCACTGCTTTAGACTGGTAATTCTAAGTGTAGTCCCCAAGTTACAGCTTTATTACCACACTAGAGGCCTGGTGTACAAAATGTGTGCATGGGTACAGTCCCTAGGCCTGGCCTGTGATCAGGGCCATCTTCCCTGGCTGCTGGCAGCCGACCCCACCCCCACTCCCACACCCCTCAGTTCCCCATTCGCCATCGGGTGATCAGAGCCTACTGGCCGGGGGGAGGTACCTAGAGGTGGTCAGTGCGCCTCATAGTGGCTGGTCGAGCGGTCATTCTGGTTGTTCCGCCATTCGGTCGATTTGCATATTACTCCTTTATATATATAGATTGGAACTTGTTATAAATGCATATTGTTTAGTTCCATCCCAGACCTACTGAATCAAAAATTCTAGTGGTTTGCCTCAGCAGTATGTTTTGAAATGAGTCTTGTAAGTGATTCTGAAGCACACTAAAGTTTGAGAGCCATTGCTTTGGGTTGTCCCCCTAAAATGCTGATTACCTGGGCTTTCTAAGGAGGAAATGGATAGTCTTAAACTCTCTTTGAGTGCAACTATGTAATTGAAAGACTGAAAGGTATGGTTGGTTAAAACATTAAATCTGTCATGGATTCTTAGATAGGAAATAACACGTAATTAAAGATTGAGATGTTTGAAAATATATGTGCTAACTGAAAATAGATTCTGGTGTTTTAGATACTAGGAATGTGGGTTGCATAATTAAAATTCTTTTGATGGATCTGAGAAGCCTGACTTTGCTCTCACCTAGATGAAGACTTTGCTGGTTAAAACCCGTCATGGTTTAAGACCTCTGGGTTGCATAGCAACTGATTCATATAACTCTAAGTTGGGAGTTTGGTAGGTTGTTTCAGTACGTATTAAAAGGAACTAGCACATTGTTGTATTTGAAATCACTTTAGATTGAAATGGAATCTGTCTTGATTATAATTCAATTTTAGTGTGTCTGTAACTGATGCATAAACATACATTTGATTTGTATGTTGATCTTATGCCCTGCAATATTGCTTTAGTTTTAGAAGGTTTGTTTTGTTTTTGTAGATTACATCAGGTTTCCTATATAGAGAAGATCATGTTGGTCTGTGCATAAAGGCAGTTTTACTTCTTCCTTTCCAAGTTACTCATTCACTCATTCTTTCTGCCTGCTTCCCTCTCTGGTGATTACACTATGACCTTCAGTACAACATTGAATATAAGTGTTGACAGTGGATATCCCTATCTCGTTCCTAATTTTAGGAAAAAGTGTTCAGTATTTCACATAAGTGTGACGTTAGTTGTGTTTTTTTCATTGATGCTTTTTGGAAATTCCTATTTTTAGTTTTCTGAGAATTTTTTTGGAATGGTAGCTGGGTTTTGTAAATATTTTTGTATATGGAGACGAATTATTCTTTTATTTATTAGTATGATGAATTACATTGATTTTTTAAATGTAAACCAAGGCTGCATTCCTGGAATAAACTCCATTTGGTCATTTATTATCCTTTTAATATATTGTTGGGTTCTGTTTGCTAAATTTTTGTTTACAATGATTGCATCTGTGTTCACAAGGAATATTAGTAGCTTGTAATATCTTTTTCTGGTTTTGGCATCATAGAATGAGTTGGGAAGTATTCCTTCTACTTCAGTGTCTTGGAAAAATCTGTATAGAGTTGGTATTATTTTCTCTCACATATTTGGTAGAACTCATCAATGAAGTATCTGTCCCTGAAGTTTCTTTGTATGTTTTTTAATTACAGTTAACCCTTAGAGTGCCAGGGAGCGCAATCACGCTCCTCCTGTCTTTCGCCAAAAGTGCCGGGAGCACTACAAAGCTTCGAAATGGTGTCCAGTTCTAAGTCTGCTTTTATTAGTGATGATGATATTGCTAAATATGTCAGTGTAGTAAAGGTTTCCTTAAGTTTTTGAATATGTAACTTCATTTACTTGCGATTCATATTTTTTTCCCTAAACTGCTGTAAAATCAGCAGAAATGCCTTAGCACTTTTAGCATAGTTCCTAGGATATTGGTTGGCACTCAAAGGGTTAAATTTCTTTCCTAGATATAAGTTATTCAGGGTATCTATTTCTTCCTTGTTGAACTTTGTTTCTTTCAAGGAATTTGTCCTTTTCATCCAGTTGATGAGTTTATATTGGTATGAAAGTGTTCATAATATTCTCTTCTTTCTTATTCCTGACATTGGTAATTGGTCTTCTTTTTTCCTCACTGATATGGCTAGAAGCTTATCAACTTTACTGATTTTGTTTTCTATTTCTATAAAATTCTAAGTACTGCTTAAGATACTTTGTAATTTCCCCTTTAATTTCGTCTTTGTCCCTGGGGTTATTTAGAAAAATGTTATTTAGTTTCCAAATATTTAGTGATTTTGCAGAAATCTCCTTCAGTTTCTAACTTGATCGCATTGTAGTCTGAGAGCATAATTTGTGTGATTTGAATTCGTGTAAATTTTTTATAATTCATAATATACACTGAGTGGCCAGATTATTATGACCACCTGACGTTTGTAGGCAAATTGGCTGTAATTTCGCGCTGAAGTTGCTAGAGGGCCAGACCTCTATAAATAGGGAAGCAGGTTGTTTACCACGACAGTAGAAGTGATTTTTTCTAAAGATATGGGTAAACAATGCGATTTAACAGCCTTTGAACGTATATGTATGTGTGTGTGTGTCCGTACACACACACACACACACACACACACGAGTGGCCAGATTATTATGACCACCCCATCAGGACTTCTTTGGGCTACCTTTTGCCTTCAATACTGCAGCGATTCTTCTTGGCATTGACTCCATGAGATGTTGAAAGGTGATGCGAGGAATCTGACACCATGCCTGAATAGTACTGTCCAGTTCTGTGAGATTTGATGGTTGTGGAACCAGCTGCCTGATGGCTCTTTTTTTTTTTTTTTTTTTTATAATATATTTTATTGATTTTTTTACAGAGAGGAAGGGAGAGAGATAGTTAGAAACATCGATGAGAGAGAAACATCGATCAGCCGCCTCCTGCACATCTCCTACTGGGGATGTGCCCGCAACCCAGGTACATGCCCTTGACCGGAATCGAACCTAGGACCTTTCAGTCCGCTGGCCGACGCTCTAGCCAAACCGGTTTCGGCTGCCTGATGGCTCTTTTAACTTCATCCCACAAATGCTCCATTGGATTGAGATCTGGTGATTGTGGGGGCCACCTAAGAAGGTAAAGTCTCCCTCATGTTCTTGAAACCACTCCTGCACAGTACGAGCACCGTGGCATGGCACATTGTCTTGTTGGAGAAGCCATCTCCATTGGGATACGCCATCAACATGATAGGATGAACTTGATCAGCAATGATACTTAGGTATGTTGTGCTATTCAGACGTTGTTCCACACGAATTAAAGGGCCCAAATTATGTCAGGAAAACATGGCCCAAACCATAACACTGCCCCCACCAGCTTGAAGGGTTGTACTCATGGATGTGGGGTGCATGCTTTCATGCTGTTTCTGCCAAATTCTCACTCTGCCATCTGCATGATGCAACTGGAAACATGATTCATCGGACCACATGACTTTTTTCCAATGCTCGACTGTCCAATCCTTCTGTTCCTGTGCGAATTGGAGACGTTTTATCTTGGTAACTGCAGACAGCAAAGGTGTTTGAACAGGCCTTCGGCTTCCATATCCCATATGATGCAGTGTATGGCTAATTTGCCTATAAATGTCAGGTGGTCATAATAATCTGGCCACTCAGTATGTGTGTGTGTGTGTGTGTGTGTGTGTGTGTGTGTGTGTGTGTCCCACATTCAAAAGCTGTTAAATCTCGCTGTTTACCCATATCTTCAGAAAAAAATCACTTCTACTGTCATGGTAAACAACCTGCTTCCCAGGTTGTCTGGCCCTCTAGCAACTTCAGCACGGAAATTATAGCTAATTTGCCTATCTGACCACTCAGTGTAGTTCAGAATATATTTTGTCATGCTAAATGTTCTCTTTCAACATGAAAAGAAGGTGTATGCTGCCTTTAATGGGTAGAGAGCATTCTGCAAAAGGCAGGTCAAGTTACCGTAGGTGGTATTTTCTTAGAGTCATTATACCTGTGCTGATTTTCTGTGTATTCGTTTATTATTATTGAGAACGTGGTAGTAAAATCTCTATAATTGTAGATATGTCTGTTTATCCTTGAAGTTACACTAGCTTCTATTTTACATATCTTGAAGCTCTGTTGTTAGGTGCATAATTGGGTAGGGTTGTTATGTCTCTGACTAATTGACCCCTTTAAGCAGTATAAAATAAACTTCTAAATCCCTTGTGATTTTCTTTGATTTGAAATCTGTGTTTGATGTGAATGTGGTCACACTAAGTCTCTAACTAGTGTTAGTATCTATAACTCTTCTTATGTTTTTACTTTTAACCTGTTTATGTCTTTATATTTAAAGTCTATTTATTATTGGTAGTTTATAATTGGGTGTTTTTAAAAATTCGGTGTGGCAATCTCTGTTTCTTAATTGTTGTGTTTAGACCCTTTACATTTAATATGTTTTTTTAAAAAAATTAAGACTGTTTTTAGAGCAGTTTTGAGAGAAAGGGACAGATTTCCCATATACTCCTGTCCACATACAGTTTTCTGAGGATTTTTTTTTGGAATGGTAGTTGGGTTTCCTGCTATCAACATCTATTACCAGAGTGGTACATTTGTTAAAATTAATGAACCTATATTGAAAAACCATGATCACCCAAAGTTCAGTAGTTTACATTATAGTTCACTCTTGGTGGCATACAATATATAGGTTTGAACAAATGTATAATGATGTGCCCCTCATTATGGTATATAGAGTATTTTAACTCCTAAAAATCCTCCCTGTCCTTATTTATCCTTCTGGCCTCCCCATCTCCCACAACCACTGATATTTTTACTGTCTCCATTGTTTTGCATTTTCTATAATGTCATACAGTTGGAATTATACAATATGTAACCTTTTCAGATTGGCTTCTTTCACTTTTTTTTGGCACCTGAGTGTCCAGTTCGAGTAGCATTTGTTGAAAAGATTTGCTCTATTGCATTGCCTTTGCTCCTCCATCAAAGAGGATCTGTTTATGTGGGTCTATTTCTGGGCTCTCTATTCTGTTCCATTGATCTATTTGTTCTTTCCCCAATACTACACTGTCTTGATTAGGGTAGCTTTAGAAGCCTTGAACTCAGGTAGCATCAGCCTTCCAACTTTGTTCCTCTTCTTCAGTATTGTGTTGGTTAATCTAGGTCATTTATCTCTCCTTGTAAACTTTAGAATCTGTTTGTCAATATCCACAAAGTAACTTGTTGGGATTTTGATTGGGATTGCATTGAATCTAAATACAGGATGGGGCAAAAGTAGGTTTTCAGTTACTCAAATGGAAATAATACAATCTATAATAATGAAAGCATATGCTAATTAGACTGGACAGCTAAACGAAGCCACCGAGGCAGAGGCAGTTAGGAGTGATCAGGCAGGCAGAGGCAGTTAGGGGCGATCAGGCAGGCAGGTGAGTGGTTAGGGGCGATCAGGCAGGCAGGCAGATGGTTATGGGCGATTATACAGGCAGGCAGATGGTTAGGGGTGATCAGGCAGGCAGGCAGAGGCAGTTAGGGGCGATTAGGCAGGCAGGTGAGCAATTAGAGGTGATCAGGCAGGCGAGTGGTTAGGGGTGATCAGGCAGGCAGGTGAGTAGTTAGTGGCGATCAGGCAGGCAGGCGAGTGGTTAGGAGCCAGCAGTCCCAGATTGTGAGAGTGTGCAGGCCAGGCTGAGGGCCCCCCCCCCCCCCGCACGAATTTCGTGCACCAGGCCTCTAGTAATTAATAAATAATAATACAAAACTAAACTTTCACATACAACTGTAAGCCTGTTTTTGTCCCACCATGTAGATCAAGTAGGGAAGAACTGACATCCTGACAATTTTGATGTTCCTATTCATGAATATAGACTATCTCTTCATTCTTCTATTTGATTTTGTTCTTCAGAATTTTATGATATTCCTTCATAGATACTGTATCTATTTTGTCAGATTTATACAAACATTTCATTTTGGGTGTTGCTAATGTAAATGGTATTGTTTTTAATTTAAAATTCCACTTGTTCATTGTTGGTATACAGGAAAGAAATTTACTTTCATATATTAACCTTGAATCCTGCAACCTTGGTATAGTAGTTCCAGGAGTCTTTTGTATGTTTCAGATTTTCTCCATAGATGATCACTTCATTTGCAAACAAAGACAATTTTATGTCTTTTCCCAATCTTTATACCTCTTATTTCCCTTTTTTTTTGTCTCATTGCTAGAACTTCTTGTATGATGTTGAAACATAGTAGTGAGAGGGGACAAGTTGAGGAAAGCTCCCCTCTATTCCTATTTTACTGAGATTTGATACGATTTTTTGATATGGTTAGGTAACACTCTGTTATGCTACTGTTTTCTCTTTATTTTTCTGTCCTTTGTTCCTTTTTTCTCTTTTGCCTTCTTTTGAGTTGAGTACTTTTTATGATTCCATTTTACCATTGTTTTTAGTTCATTAACAATAACTTTGTTTTGCTACTTTAGTGATTGCTTCAGAAATGTGATTCTCAGCAGGGTCTGATTTATTTCCCAGAGGACACTTGGTAATGTCTGAAAGCATTTTTTTATTTTCACAACTTGGGGGATGCTACTGACTAATTGTGGTTAGAGGTCAGGGATGCTGCTAAATATCTACAGTTCACAGGGCAGCCTCCCACAACAAAGAATTTATTCACAGAATATCAGTAGTGCCAAAGTTGAGAACCTATGATTTGGGGATTATAATATACACCAGAGGCCCGATGGAGGAGGGTCCCTCAGCCCGGCCTGCCCCCTCTCACACTCCAGGAGTCCTTAGGGGTGGGAGGCGACCCGGCAATCAGGGAAAGCGACGCCCCATCACACCTCTGCTGCTGCCGTTGCCGGCAGTGCAAGTCTCAGTGGCCCTAGGCTGCAAGGCAGCCATCATCTGAGGCTTGCCTGCACCTCGGGCTGGCCCTGGGCAGATGGGGGGCTGAGGGGACTAAGGAACTCCGGAGGCAGGCGTGCAGAGCGGCCGCCCCAGCGGGGCTGAGGGGACTGGGCGCCGCTATCTTTTGGCTGTTGGCGCCACCATCTTTGAGGGTGGGGCAGTCAATTAACATATTCCCTCCTTATTGGCTGTGGGCACCACCATCGTTATGACAGCGTGAGGGTCAATTAGCATATTCCCTTTTTTATTAGATAGGATTTTTATTTAATCATAGTCTATGTTCAAGTGATATATCACTTATGTATAGTGTAAAAACCTTATAGTAGTGTACTGCCATTTCCTCTTGCCCAGCCCTTTTATAATTGTCATATATAATAACCTCTATAATACATTCTTACTATTTTTACTTAAACAACCACTTATTTTTCAAATACTTTAAAATAATATAAAAAGATGTATCTATTTACTCTTATAGTTATCACTACTCCTGCTTTTCATCAGTTTGTCTTATATCCAGACTTCCATCTGGTATCATTTTCCTTTTTCCCAAAGGACATTTCCTATAATGCTGGTCTGCTGGTGAGGAGTACTTTCAGCTTTTGTATGTCTAAAATAAAATCTTTATTTTGCCTTTTTTGTGTGTAGTAAAGCACATAACATGAATTTATCCTTTTAACAAGTTATAAATACATGTTACAGTACTGTTAACTATATGCATATTGTTGTACAACGTATCTCTGATTTTTGCTTTGCTTTTGAACGATATTCTGGATACAGAATTTCAGGTTGTCAGTTTTTTCTTCTAGTACTCATTGAAAATGTTCCAGTCTTTTCTCGCATTGTTTCTGATGAGAAATCCGATGTCATCTGTATCTTTGTTCCTCTGTATACAGCCTGTCTTTTTTTCCAGTCTGGTTGGTAGTAACAGGTACTCTTCCTGACCCTGAATGACAGGCACTGTTCCCTCTAATCTTTTGGGGAAGTTTGTTCCTCATTGTCACATTTGTGTGCTTAAAAATCTCTGCTGAATACTCCAGGGAACCCTCTGCAGATTTCCTGGGTTCTATCTTTGTGTAGTTCTTTCCTCTTCGGTATTCTGCCATGAACTTGAAAGGTGCCTTAGTCTTCCTGGCCTCTTATTTCTGTCTCTGCAGCTCATGAAGTGTAGGCTCTGCCTCAGTTCATTCTGTTGCTCCTTGGCATGGAAACTCTTTCAAGGTAGTAAGCAGAGGCTGTCATAGTCTTACTTACCTGGTTTTATTTTCCTTCTTTTAAGTCTTTTATTGCCTGATTCCACTGCCTGGAAAACCATTGTTTCAACTCTTGTCATATTTTATTGTTGTTGTTGCTTCAGGTAGAAGTGTAAATTCATTCACTGTCACTTCATCTTTTAGGCGGGGAGAGGGAGGGCAAATTTTTTTGTGATAAACTTTCACATAACATATAATTTACCATATGAAATTGTGCAACTCCATGGTTTTTTTTTATATTCACACTGTTCTGCAACATAACAACTATTTTGTTTCAGGACACTTTCAGCACCCTAAAGAGAAATCTCATACCCATTAGTCACTCTTCATCCTACTCCCCCTAATACTCTACGACAACCACTAATATCCTTTTTTCTCTATGGTTTTGTCTGTTTCTTTACATTTCCTATAAAGGGAATCATATACTATGCGGCGTTCTTTTAAATAGCATAATGTTTATAAAGATCACAATGTAGCATAAATCAGTACTACATTTGTCTTTATGGCTGAATAATATTTCACTGTATGTATTTCATCTTTGTAGTGAAAGTAAGATGCTAAAGCCTTTTAACTGATTTCTGCTGCCTCTTTTATCTCTCATAGAGTCTATATTTGGCCTGCCAGGTAATTTTAATATGCTGCCAGGGCTGAGAATCAGATTTAGGAAGTATTAGAAGAGAAGCAGTTTTAAATAGATAGGATAAGGACTCCTTTAGGATCTTTTTTTGTTTGTTTTTTTTGGTCTTCCTTTATCTCTTCCTTTCTTTGATTCTAAAAAGATCATTTTAAGTGATTCTAAAGATTGGCACTGGTTGCTCTCTGGGTAAATTGTAGAAAATGTAGAGAAGAAAATAAAGACCCTCTATAATTTCACCACCCAATACTTTGGCACATTTCTTTTCAGATTTTTTTTTCTATTTTTTTATTGTTTAATTTTGTGTTTATATATCCCATCATGTATCATCTATTTACCTTATTCTATTTGAGATTATCTTCAATGTGTGATTTTGGTTCCTATTTTTTCTATTTAATGCATAAACATTTTCAAATATTAAATTATTTTTTAAGAAATTTTGAGTGGCAGTGTATAAGTCCATTGTATGGATATACTAAATTACAATTAATCCAGTGATGGAGATAATTAGCTTCCTTCCAGTTTTACTTATTATTATTATCCTATCTAATAAAAGAGAAACATGGAAATTAGCCGTACATCCGCTACCCTTCCCATTGGCTAATCAGGGCGATATGCAAATTAACTGCCAGCCAAGATGGCAGCCGGCAGCCAGGCAGCTTGAAGCGAACATGAGGCTTGCTTGCTTCAGTGACGGAGAACTCCAACGTTCCCCGCCTGCCGCTGCTGGCCTCTGAGCTTGCAGTTTGAAACATTGTAACAAATATAGAAGCTAAACAAAATCCCAGAAACCTGCTTTCAGCCAGCCGGGATCTCAGAGCTGGAGTTGAAACAGTGTTTCGATTATAGAACCCAAACAAACCAGATACCTGCTTTCAGCAGCCAAGGCCTCAGAGCTGGAGCCAAGCCTCAGAGCTAAAGCTGGCCCAGAATAAAAGAAAAGGAAAAAAAGGAGCGGTTGGGAGCTTCAGTCACCCGCCAGCCTGAAAACAGCCCTCAGCCCCTCACCCAGACTGGCCAGGCACCCCAGTGGGGACCCCCACCCTAAAGGGTATGTGACCAACTGCACAGCCATCATCCCCTCATCCAGGCTGGCCAGGCACCCCAGTGGGGACCCCCACCCTGATCCAGGACACCCTTCAGGGCCCCCACCCATGCACCAGGGCTCTATTCTATATAGTATAAGGGTAATATGCCTCCCAGCACCGGGATCAGCGTGACAGGAGGCAGCACCCAAACCCGCTGATCGCCCTGCGGCTCTGTGTGTGACAGGGGGCGGGGCCACAACCTCCCTATCTGCCCTGCTCTGTGTGTGACAGGGGGCGGGGCCACAACCTTTCTATCCGCCCTGCTCTGTTCCTGACGGGAAGGCGCCCCAACCCCCTGATCAGCCCTGCTCTGTGCCTAATAAGGGGGAGCTCCCCAAACCCCTGATCGCCCTGCGGCTCTGTCTGTGACAGGCTGCAGCGCCCCAACCCCCTGATCGGCCCTGTTCTGTGTGTGACAGGGTGCGGCGCCCCAACCCCCCCACACGGGCCCTGCTCTGTGTGTGACGGGGTAGAGCCATAACCTTCCCATCGGCTCTGCCCTGAGTGTGACAGTGGCGGTGCCCCAACCCCCTGATCGGCCCTGCTCTGTGGGTGATAGAGGGTAATGCCCCAACTGCCCCCCACGGGCCCTGCTCTGTGTGTGACGGGGTAGAGCCATAACTTCCCCATCGGCCCTGCCCTGAGTGTGACAGGGTGTGGCGCCCCAACCCCCTGATCCGCCCTGCTCTGTGTGTGACAGGGGGGAGCTCCCCAACCCCCTGATCGACCTTGCTCTGTGCGTGACAGGGTACGGAGCCCCAACCCCCCGATGGGCCCTGCTCTGTGAGTGACAGGGGGCGGATCCCCAAACCCCGAATCTGCCCTACACTGAGCATGACAGGGTGGCATCGCAACCTCCCGATCCGCCCTGCTCTGTGCATGACAGGGGCGGCGCCCCAACTCCCCAATCAGCCCTGCTCTGAGCCTGACCAGGGGCTGCACCTAGGGATTGGGCCTGCCCTCTGCCACCCGGGAGCGGGCCTAAGCCAGCAAGTCGTTATCTCCCGAGGGGTCCCAGACTGCAAGAGGGCACAGGCCGGGCTGAGGGACACCCCCCCCCCAAGTGCACAAATCTTTGTGCACCGGGCCTCTAGTTTATATATATATATATAAAAGCCTAAATGACCATTACGACCAGATGACCAGCTGGTAGCTATGACACTCACTGACCACCAAGGGGGCAGATGCTCAATGGAGGAGCTGCCCTCTGGTGGTCAGTGCGCTCCTGTAGCCAACCTCCCTCAGCTGACCAACCTCCCGCGGTCCCTCCCCCCGGCCAGGACGGCCCCGATTGGGACGGGTGAGACAGTCCCGATCAGCCCTGATCGCCAGCCAGGCCGAGGGACCCCACCCATGCATGAATTCGTGTACTGGGCCTCTAGATGTTTAAATAATAGGTTAACTGTTAGAAGATTTTTAAGGCTTAGAAATATATTACCAAACTGTTCTCCAGAACATGCCAATTTACACTTTAACACATTTTCTAGCACTCATTCTTGAAAGTGGTTGTTTTACTCATCACAATTTTACCAGCATTGCAAGTACTGCCTAGCCACCATGTTTTATTCACATTAAATATTTTTTACCACACAAGTTAATTTTTCTAGATTTTAAAAATTGGCTTTGTACTTTGTAGTATAAAGCATTTATTTTGTGTGTGATTCTATGTTTTAATAAAGAAATACACCAGTGTAACCAGTACCCCAAACAAGGAATAGAATATTTGCACTCCCTACAAAAGTTCCTTTTAACCTTTTTACAGTTTTATCCTCCACCCCCATTTCAGGCAACTACTGATCTGATTTCAATCACTGTTGGTTAATTTTGACTGTACTCAAACTTCATATAAAGGGAATCACACAGTATGTAGCTGCCTGTGTGCAGTTATTGCTCAGTATACTTTTGAGATCCTGAGTGTGATTAAGTTTGTTCCATTCCTTTTTTTCTTTTAACCAAATATTCTATTGAATAAGTATACGTTTGTTTCCAGTTTTTTGCCATTGTGAGTAAAATTGCAGTTAACATTTATGTACAAGTTGTTTGTGGACAGGCATTTCACTTCTCGGGTACATACTTTGTTAGCAGCAGGATTGCTGGGTCAAATGATAAAATGAATATTTACTTTATAAGAAACTGCCCAACAGTTTTCCAAAGTGGTGATGTCATTTAACATCCTATCACTTGTTGTGGTCAGTTTCTTAATTCTAGTCATTTTGTGAGTGTGTAGTCAAAACTTTCTGTGGTTTTATTTTACACTAGTGGCCTGGTGCATGGATTCATGCACATTGAAAGGAAATTTATTAGAAAAAATATTTTAATATTGCTGTTTGCCCTTTCTCTGTAACAGAAGTGTCAACCAAATTCACGATCGACAATGACAGATCCAAACACGCGTGCGATTGTCACCAGCGAGAGCTTTATATGTATCGCACATGCACGAGTCAACTTAGCCTTTTATATATATGCTAGAGGCCTGGTGCACAAAAATTAGTGCACTCGGGTGGGCGGGGGGTCCTTCAGCCAGGCCTGTGCCCTCTTGCAGTTTGGGACCCCTCAGGGGATGACCACCTGCTGGCTTGGGCCTGCTCCCCGGGGTATTGGGCCTAAGATGGCAATCAGACATCCCTCTGGCAGCCCGGCAGCCCTCGGGGGATGTCCACTTGCCAGCGGGGAGTAGGCCTAAGCTGCAGTTGGACATCCTTAGCGCTGCTGAGGAGGCAGGAGAGGCTCCCACTACCACTGCTGTACTGGCAGCCATCAGCCTGGCTTGTGGCTGAGCAGAGCTCCTCCCATGTGAGAGCGCCCTGACCACCAGAGGGCAGCTCCTGCATTGAGCGTCTGCCCCCCGGTGGTCAGTGTGTGTCATAGTGACCAGTCATTCCCAGTCTTTCTGCTGTGAGGGTCAGTTTTCATATTACCCTTTTACTATATAGGATAGAGGCCTGGTGCGCAGGTAGGGGCTGGCTGGTTTGCCCTGAAGGGTTTCCCGGATCACGGTGGGGGTCCCGCTTGGATGCCTGGCCAGCCTGGATGATGGGCTGATGGCCGTTTTCAGACTGGTCACACCTCCTTCAGGGTGGGGGTCCCCACTGGGGTGCCTGGCCAGTCTGGGTGAGGGGCTGAGGGCCGTTTTCAGGCTGGCGGATGACTGAAGCTCCCAACCTCTCCTTTTTTTCTTATTTTTATTCTGGGATTTATTTACCTTCTATAGCTGTCACTGGAGCTAAGAGCTGGCTCCACCTCTGAGGCTGTGGCTGGCTGAACGCGGGTATCTGGGTTTGTTTAGCTTCTGTAATTGAAACTCTGTTGCCATCACTGGTGCTCTAAGCTCTGAGCCCACTGGCGGCTGAAAGCAGGCTTCTGGGTTTGTTTAGCTTCTATAATTGCAACATTGTAGCATCCAGAGCTCAGAGCTGGGCTGGGGCAGGTGGGGAACCTTGACTTCCTTCGTCACTGGAGCAAGCAAACCTCATGTTCACTTCAGCTGTGTGGCTGCCGGCCGCCATCTTGGTTGGCAGTTAATTTGCATATCCTGCTGATTAGCCAATGGAAGGGTAGTGAAGTTATGGTTAATTACCATGTTTCTCTATTATTGGATAGGATAGACTAAACGTGCTTAATTAGACCTGCTTTCTGATGCAGCTAAACTGTTGCCAGCCCAGTGAAGCACCCCAACTTCTCTTTCAGGTAATTGTCAGCAACACAGCAGTAAATATCAACACGAAGGAGATTATTATTGTAGATCACGCAGGGAGAACAAAAGGTAAAATATTTAACTGCAGCAGTGTTTGACTATATTCTGTGCAGTGAGAAAACCTGAAGTCATTTTCACGGCCCACCATTACTTTTTTTCAGTCGGGTCAAGTTTCTAAGCTTTCTAAATCTCTGTTTTCCGGCTAATGAAAAGAAAATAGTATTCTACCGAGTCTCCTGTCTACCTGCTCCAGGACTTCTATGAGGATCAAATGAGATGACGCATGGGAAAATGCTTCACAGACATTGTTTAAAGTGTGAAATGTTTGCACCTGGCTATAAAGCAAGTCGTGTTCCTGGGTTGAAGAAATTGCAAGGAGGTTAGTCATTGCTAGGGAGAGGAAGCCGGGCGTTGCTATGTGACGTCATTACCGGCTCCCACAGCGACCATTTCCGGGCTGGGCTGGGCTGGGCTGGGCTGGGCTGGGCTGTGGGCCACATTTTACGCCATGGTGTCTCAGCACCATCAGTTGCGATTTGATGGGCTGTCACTCTGGGGTGGTGGCAGGACCTATGTCCCACCTGGGGGAAGTCGAATGTTGCTTTGTGGGTGCCAGGTTCATGGTGCCAGTGCGCCTCACTGCAGCTTCTGCATTGAGCATCTGCCCCCTGGTGGTCAGTGTGAATCATAGCGACTGATTGGACACTTAGCACATAGCCTTTTATGTATACGGATTTCCCTGATAAAAAGATTTTGAGCATCTTTTAAAGTATTTATTGGCCATTCCTGTATCTTCATGAAGTGTCTGCTTTCTTTAAAAGTTAAATTGTTTTCTTATTTTCTTATTGAGCTATAAGAGTTCTTTTTATACAGTTGTTTGTATGGAAAATAATACAATAATCATGCAAGCACACATCTTTTGTGTACTCACAACTATAAACCTACTTTGCCTCACTGTATCTTCTACATACAAGTTTTCTCACATATATTGTGAATATTTTTCCCCAGTCTGGCTTATCTTTTTGTTTTGTTAATTTGAAAAGCACAATTTTTTTATTTTGAGAAAGTTCAGCTTATTAATTCTTCCATTTATAATTTGTGCTTTTTATGTCGTGAGAAATCTTTGCCAAATCCAGGGTCACTAAAATTTTTCCCCATATTTTCTTGTAGATATTTTATAATTTAGGCTTTATGTTTAAATCTGTGATCTATTTTAAGTTAATTTTTGAGTGTAGTATGAGGTAGCAATATTGGGCTCATTTTTTTTTTTTTCCCCAGCTCAAGTCCATTTGATGAAAAGACTCCTTACCCCCATGTAATTGGCACCTTTGTCTAAAATTCATTACTTGTGTGTATGTGGGTCTGTTTCTAGACTCCTTTTATCTCCATTGCTTTATATGTTTATCTTTATGCCAGTAACACACTGTTGTTAACTTAGCTTTATGATTGAGCTTGTAATCAAATTGTGCATGTTCTTCAAATTCTTTAAAAAAAATTTTTTTCAAGATTGTTTTGACTATTCTGTTTCTTTTGCCTTTCCATATGACTTTTAGAATCAGCTTGTCCATTTTTGAGGGTTTTTTTAAAGCCTATTGGGGTTTTATTAGGATTATGATGAGTCTATATCTAGATCAGTTTAGGGTGAAATTTACTTGAGAAAATTTTATTTTGTTTTTTGTTATTGAACCTTCCAGTCCATCACCATGTTATATTTCTCAATTTATGTTGCTGTGCAAGTTTGGCATAAACTTTGTTAAACCCTAAATGTTCAGTTCTGATGCTGTTATAAATGATACTGCTTTTTTTCTCATTTTTCAGTTGCTAATGTATAGAAATGAAATTGAATTTTTATTATTGGCTTGCAGTCTTTTGTTAAATTTACCTTTTAATTTTATCAGCTCTGTTAAGATTCCTTAGGGTTTTCTCACTACATGATCATATCATGTGCAAATAGTTTTACCTTTTTGTTTCCAGTCTGTATGTTTTTATTTTTTTCTTCCCTCACTGCACTGGCTAAACTTCTGGTAAAATGTGGACTAGAAATGGTGAGAACAGACTTCCTTATTAGTTTGTTATTGATTTTAGGAGGAAAGCATTCACTCTTTCACCATTAAGTATGATGTTAGATATAGGTTTTTCATAGGTGCTTGCTCTTTATTAGCTTGAACACATTTCTTTCAGATAAATTTTTGTTTTGAATGGGTGTTAAAAAAGGTTTTTAATTGTCAAGATTTCTAAATTTTTTTGCTTTTGTTCTTAAAATTCCACTATTTTGAATATTGTACCTTTGTGATATGTTTTAATAAAAACAAGAAACTTTTATTCCTTATGCCATGGACTATTCTGAACACTTTAACTTACATAACCATCACAATAAACCTTTAAAGTATATCTTAACTAAATTTTACAGATGAATCTCACATCATTATTTTCTAAAGGAACTTAAATTCCTTTCTTTTCCATCCCCTTCCTGGTAGGTATATGGGTATTCATTTCTAATAAGTGAGTTTTCTTTGTTTCTCTTTGCATTCTATTTTGGGTTCTCCCCACATCCTCATTGATTTTAATTATTTTTAGACTAGAGGCCTGGTGCATGAAATTCATGTGGGGGTGGGGGTTCTCAGCCCGGCCTGCGCCCTTTCACAGTCCGGGAGCCCTCAGGGGATGTCCACCTGACAGCTTAGGCCCAGTGGGGAGCGGACCTAAGCCATCAGTTGGACATTCTCAGCGTGTGGAGGTGGGAGAAGCTCCCACCACTGCTGCTGTGCTCACCAACCATGAGCCTGACTTCTGGCAGAGTGGCACTCCCCAGGTGGTCAGTGCATGTCATAGCAACCGGTCGTTCAGCTGTTTGGTCGACTTTCATATTAGCCTCTTACTATATAGGATTACATGAAACATTAACATGGTTCTAAAATTCAAAACAATACAAAGGGTATATGCTCAGAGAATTTTCACTTTGTCCTTATACTTTCTACACCATCTGTAATACCTTATCTTTGTAATTCTTAATTACTATCTGATCAATTTTATGAAAATTCTATTGGTACTTGATAAGAAGGGGCTTTGGGTATAAAGTTTGATATAAACTGTTTAAGTCTGCCTTATTAAGTTGCATAGGTAGGTCCATGATTGTTTTTTGTCCCCTTTATTTGCCTTATGCTGAGTGTTGTGTTAAAGTTACTGATTATTACTGTTTCTTACCTATTACTACTTGCATATCCTGTAGCTTTGCTTTGTAAAATGGTTGCTATGTTATTTGATGTATAGATAATCATAAATTACATAGATATTCAAATATAGGGTGTCCCCCAAATATGTATACACACACTTTGAATAATTATAAAGGCAGTGTTTATTAAATCATTTCATTTTCAAAATTGAGCTATCAGCTATTAAAGTGTGTATACATTTTTTGGGATACTCTGTATATACTCACAATACATAGATATAGATATTTACAAGTGATACGTAGATATTCAAAATCTTTCTTGTGAATTGTGGTTTATAGATCATGCTTATTGTTCTTCGACTTGAATTCTACTAGTCTGATATTAAGGTCTGCTTGCCATACTGTCTTCTATTACATAGTAAACTTTTCATCTGTGCCTTTAATTTTATTCTTTCTGAATAACTTGAACCTACTGTGTGTGTGTGTGTGTGTGTGTGTGTGTGTGTGTGTGTGTATGTGTTGTATAAGCATATAGTTGAGTCTTGGGTTACGAGACAAGTTGAAAATCTTGTTTTCATAGATGAGTAAAGACCATTTACATTTATTGCTGTGACTAAATATGTTTGATCTCAATTCTTTCATATTTAATTTTTAAAATTTTTGTTAAATTGGCTGTTTTTACTTTTTGCTCTTTTCTAAAAAGACTAGAGGCCTGGTGCATGAAATTTGTGCACTTGGGGGGGAGCGGGGTCCCTCAGCCCAGATTGCGAGAGAGGCCGAGGGACCCCACCAGTTCACGATCAGGGCCGGGGAGGGACGCAGGAGGTTGGCCAGCCAGGGAGGGGCCATGGAAGGGCTCCAGGGTATGTCTGGCCCATCTCATTCAGTCCTGATTGGCTGGACCCCAGCAGCAAGCTAACTTACCAGTTGGAGCGTCTGCCCCCCGGTGGTCAGTGCACGTCATAGCGAGCGGTTGAGTGGCCTTAGCATATCATTAGCATATTATACTTTGATTGGTTGAATGGCCGACCAGACACTTAGAATATTAGGCATTTATTATATAGGATTATATTTGGTATTTGAGAAGGTTTTTTCATTCTTCCATTTTTAGCTGCATTATTTCCACTTTGATGTGCAGATTTTGAATATTAGTCTTCCAGCCTTTCCCCATCTTTAAAATATGTGTGTTTGTCTATACAGAATTTTGCTGAAGTTTTCCAGTCTTGGTTGAAGGAAGCCATGTGAAGATGGACCACACTATCCAATATGTTGCCACTAGTCATTTGTGGCTTTTGAGCACTTGAAATATGGCTAATCTGAATTGAGGTGTTCTATACATGTAAAAAAACAAACCACTAAATTTTTATCTGTTATTACAGCAGATATCTAGAACTATTTTCATTTTTAAAAACTGAAACTCTGTTCAGTAAACAACATCTTCCCTTTTTCCTCTTCCCTCAAACCCCTGGCAACCAATTTTTATTTCTATAAAGTTGACTGCTTTATACCGTTGATAAGTGAAATGATGCAGTGTTGGTCTTTTTGTGGCTGGGTTATTTCATTTAGCATAATGTTCATAAGGTTTATCCAAGTTGTAACATGTGTCAGGATTTCTTTCTTTTTACAGCAGAGTAATATTCCATTACATGTATATAGCACATTTCGTTTATCCATTCATCTGTCAATAAACTCTTGGATTGTTTTTACCAGTTGGCTCTTGTGAACATGGGTGTGCAAATATCTCTTGGAAATCTCATTTTCATTTCTTTGCATATGTACCCAGAAGCTGGATTGCTTGATTATATGGTATTTCTTTTTTTAAAATGGTCTTCCAATATATGAAAACAAATTTGTCTTTCCTTTTTACTTATGTCTTATTTAATTTCTTTCAGCAGTGTTTTGTGGTTTTTCATGTATGATTCTTTTACCTCCTTGGTTAAGTTTATTTTCTAAGTATTTTTCTCTTTTCAATGCTGTTGTAAATGGGATTGTTTTCTTAATTTCTTTACAGATTGCTCATTGTTAGTATATAAGAACAACTGATTTTTGTGTGTTGACATATCCTGTAATATTGTTAAATTTATTAGTTCTAATTTGTTTACTAGTTGAAGCAATTTTCTTCTGTTCCTAGTATGTTGAGTGTTTTTCTTTCCATGAAAGAATGTTGAATTTTGTTAATGCATTAATTGAAATGGTCATGGTGGTATTTGTCCTCATTCTTTTATTATGGTGCATTATATTGATAAATTTTTGTACCTTGCATTCCAGGAATAAATCCCACTTGGTTGTGATATATAGTCACCATACTCTATATCCCCAGAATTTTATTAATCTTGTAACTGTGAGTTTATACCTTTTGACTACCTTAACCCATTTCCTCCTTCCTTCACCCTCCTCCGTGCAGTATTTTTGTCCGATTTTGGTATTGGTAATATTGGCTTCATAAAATGACTTTGGAAATTTTCCCTTTTCTTTAATTTTTTAAAAATGTTTTTTATTCATGTATTTATTTTAAGAGAGGAAGGGGGAGAGAGATAGAAACATCAATGTGAGAGCAAAACATTGATTGGCTGCCTCCTGCTTGCCCACTACCATGGATCAAGCGGCTACCTGGGCATGTGCCCTGACTGTTCATTGAATCTGTGACCTCTTGGTGCATGGGATGATGCACAATCCAATAAGCAACACTGGCTGGGCTTCTTTAATTGTTTTTTTTTGTTGTTGTTGTTGTTTTTAAGAGTTTAAGAAGGACTGTTGTTAATTCTTTTTCCAGTGAAGCCATCTGGCCATGAGCTTTTCTAGTTACAAGTTTGTTCAGACTTTTTATTTTCATGATTTAATCTTGATAGGTTGCATGTTTCTAGAAATTTATCTGTTTCTTCTAGATTACCCAATTCATTGGCGTATAATTGTTCATAGTAGTCTCATAATTCTCTTTATTTATGTGACATCATTTTTAATGTCTCATTTCTGATTTCTAGTATTTGGGTTTACTCCTATTTAGTTCAGTAACTAAGGGTTTGTCAATTTTATTGATCTTTTCAAAACAACTTTCTGTTTCATTGATTTTCCCCCTATGTTTTTATGTTCTATTTTATTTCTCCTCTAATATAGTCTTTCTTTTGCTAACTTACATTTTGCTTGTTCTTTTTCTAGTTTCATGAAATGTAATGTTAGGTTGTTGATTTGAAATCTTTTTAATGTAGATAGGATTTTAGTGCTATAAACTTCCCTCATAATATTGCTTTTGCTACATCCCTTAAGTTTAATTTTGAATTTTTGTTTTCATTTGTGTTAATATTTTCTAAATTCTCTTGTAATTTCTTTGTATCCTTTGGTTGTCCAAAAGTGTATTGTTCAGTTTTCATGTCCAGGGGTGGGGAAAATTAGGTTTACAGTTGTGAATACACAAAACAGAGTTTACTGTTGTGTTATTTATTAATTATTTTATTATTTTCCATATGAGCAACTGTAAACCTACTCTTGCCTACCCCTGCATTTGTGAATTTTTCAGTTTTCCTGTTGCTGTTGATTTCTAGTTTCATTCTGTTGTGATTGTAAAAGATACTTGGTATGATTTCAATCTTCTTAAATTTGATAAAACTTGTTTTGTGCCCCAGCGTGTTATCTATCCTGGGAAATGTTTTGTGAGTGCATGAGAAGAATGAGTGTTCTACTGTTGTTGAATGGAATGTTCTTTTAAGTTCAGTTGATCTGTAGTGTTGTCTAAGTCCTTTTTCTTTGTTGATATTCTGTCTGATTGATCTATTATTGAAATCTCCTGTTTGGTAAAATTCTCCTGAAAATCCATCAGGTCCAGATCTTTTGTTTGCTGGGAGCTTTTTAATTACTTCATTTTCATCAGTTGTTATTGGCCTATTCAGGTTTTCTGATTATTCCTGATTCAGTTTTAGAAGATTTATATGTTTCTAGGAATTTGTTCATTTTTCCCAGGTTGTCCAGTTTGTTGGCATATAGTTGTTCATAGTATTTGCTTACAATCCTTTGTATTTCTTTGGTGTCTGTTGTTACTTCACCTCTTTCATTTCTAATTTTATTTATTTGGGTCCTCTCTCTTTGTTTCTCAATGAGTCTGGCTAAGAGTTCATCAATCTTGTTTATCTTTTCTTGTTTATCACCTCTTGGATTCATTTATGTTTTGTACCAGTATTTTAGTCTCTGTGTCATTTATTTCTGCTCTGATCTTTATTACTTCCTTCCATCTGGGCTTTTCTTGCTGCTCTCTTTCCAATTTGTTTTGTTTTAGGGGATTTTAAAAAACATTTAATCTGAATATGAAGGGGAATTCTTGGGGGGTGTAAGATAATCTAATTTTCCTTCCACAAGGTATAGCTGGTTAGATGGGAATGGTCCACTGTGGGTCAAAGGGAGAAAGTATGCATTAAGTGGGAGGTGATTGAAAGTATTAGAATCTGGTATATTTTATAAGAAGTTTTTGTTTAACTTTGTCTGTTGAGCATCATTTTATCTTTCTTTGAATTATCCAGAATTTTGTATTGTTGAAGGTTTTGCAATATAAATGCAGAAGACACTTAAAATCTGCAATAAAAATTATTTTCTTGCCATTTGCATATTTGTTTGTAACTTGGTATTGGTGACAAACACCTCAATCACTTTGGCAAACAAGGAATCAATTTTCTTGTACTTAAGATGTTAAATTCTAGCTTGTGAAGAGTATGTATATATTTAATCTTTAAAAATTCTACTTATTAAGCCAAAACCGGTTTGGCTCAGTGGATAGAGCGTCGGCTTGCGGACTGAAAGGTCCCAGGTTCGATTCCAGTCAAGGGCATGTACCTGGCTTGCGGGCACATCTCCCTGGAGATGTGCAGGAGGCGGCTGATCTATGTTTCTCTATCATCGATGTTTCTAATTCTCTTATCTCTCTCCCTTCCTCTCTGTAAAAAATCAATAAAATATATTAAAAAAAATTCTACTTATTAAAATTGTAATCATCTAAGGCAGTGGTTCTCAACCTTCCGAATGCCATGACCCTTTAATACAGTTCCTCATGTTGTGGTGACCCCCAACCATAAAATTATTTTCGTTGCTACTTCATAACTGTAATTTTGCTACTGTTATGAATCGTAATGTAAATATCTGATATGCAAGATATATTTTCATTGTTACAAATTGAACATAATTAAAGCATAATCACAAAAACAATATGTAACTATGTATGTGTTTTCCGATGGTCTTAGGCGACCCCTGTGAAAGGGTCGTTCAACCCCCACAGGGGTCACGACCCACAGGTTGAGAACCGCTGATCTAAGGTGACATGACAGATCTAAGTATGAACCACAACTATTAAAGGAGAGCAACAGCAATGTTTTCCTAATTTTGCGGCAAAGGAACTGTTTATAATTGATTCTTAAAGCACCTTGCTATTATTAAACCAAGTAAGACAAATATAATTATGCATTAAAGTAACATTATTAAAACAACTTATGTTGCCTACTTTACATTTTCCAGGAACATCACTTACAGCGAGCTATTTCAGCACAGCAAGTGTTTAGAGAGAAAAAAGAGAGCATGGTCATTCCAGTTCCTGAGGCAGAGAGCAACGTCAACTATTATAATCGCTTGTACAAAGGAGAGTTTAAACAACCCAAACAGTTCATTCATATTCAGCGTAAGTTTTTTAACTCATTATTTTCTGTTTGTAATTTAAAATTCTTTCTCTCTTTTGCCCAAAGAGATTTACATTTTTCAATTTGTATATACTGATTAATAGAAATGTAAAACATTAATAAAATCTCTCTGTGCTTATATCTGAACTTGGAGATCATTTTGAGTGTTAGTTGCATTTGGAGCATTTGATATTAATGTAGTGTAGGATTTTGTATAGCACTAGTTTTTATAGAATTCTAATTCTGCCTCCTTTATACACTCGTTTCTTTCCATTGTCACTAATTAAATGATCACCATCTCTTGCCTCTTTTATTTTTTTTTAATTTTTTTTTATTTTTTTTAATTGTTTTATTGCTTAAAGTATTACAAAGGGTATTACATATGTCTCCTTTTTCCCCCCGCCCTTGACAATTCCCTGGCCTCCCCTACCCACCAGTGTCTTATGTCCATTGGTTATGCTTATATCTCTTGCCTCTTTTAATAACCTCCTAATTATTATATTACTACCTGCATCTCCTTACCCTTTTCTAATTTATCTATTCACAAAGTCCATCAGCACCAGAGTGTCTTCCCGAAGTGTCATTCTAAATCCTACTGTTCTTTATTGTCTACTAGAGGCCCAGTGCATGAAACTTGTGCACTGGTAGGGTCCCTAGCAGCTGCTGGCTGCCAGCCAGGTACTCCCTCCCTCCCCTGGCCGCCTGCCACTGCTGCTAGCCAGAGCCTCCCTCCCTTCCACCAGCCGCTTGCCAGCGCCGGGGCCTCCCTCCCTTCCCCCGGCTGGCCCCCTGGTCGAACTCCCAGAAGAACTCCAGTTGAGGGGACAATTTGCATACTGCGCTTTTATTATATAGGATAGTAGGAGTTTTCAACCAACTCCTCACAGACATGCTACTGTCTTGTCTAATAGTGCATGCACATGCACCCACCCTCGGGTAGTTTGCTAGAATAGAGATTCCAGCATTTTGTTTAGGCCTACCTATCTAATAATCTCTGGTATGCAACTGTTATAAAGAATGTTTTAGCAGTTCCTCAAGTAATTCTGAAACATCTTCAGATTCATAGTCACAGGACTATAAGATCTGTTTTTTAAGTAGATTCCACGATGAATATTTTTTCATTTGTCATCTTTGAAATGAGATTGCATTTTTAAATTGTTATTGACCTGGATTGAAGTTTGGTTTAACTAAAGAGAATTTACATTTGTTTCTGCCAGGCATCTGAGACACTTGCCAATCTGAGAGCATTTTAAATTCTTGGCTTGTTTGTTTTCTTTGTTTGTTTGTGTACCACACTGGTAGCTTTAGTTCAGACTATAGACCTGCTTAGAGTTTAGTTCTCAGGGGGAGATTTTCCCCCTCCTTCTACCTAAGGGCAAGTAGAGAAATGCAAAGTTCTTTGCTTTTCCTTTCTGCATGACCAGTTTATTTTCTTACTGTACACTGACTTTGTTGCCCTTTGATAGAGCATGCAGCTTTACGTAGGAGTATACTATGAAGTCTCCTAATAGACTCCAGCTTAAAGTGTTTTTTTTTCTTCCTTACTGTATATAAAGTCATTGTGCATTTGTAATTGATGTTTTTTGACAGAATTTAGTAATAGCCAGATTCTCCATTTTGAATACAAGCTACTTTGTGATTTATTCTCTGATAGCTCTGTTAACCTCATTTTCTGTTGTTTTTTCCCTTACTCTCTGCAACATAGGCACTAACTAAAAATCATACACATTTGCCTTGCTTTACATGTCACAATTACTTGCATGTGCTATTCAAGTCTTCTTTCCCTTCTTATAGCTCATTTAAGGCCTAACTGACTTATAAAGTTTACTACTTTTCTCATTCTACCTAT
Organism: Myotis myotis; assembly: GCF_014108235.1. Lineage (NCBI taxonomy): Eukaryota > Metazoa > Chordata > Mammalia > Chiroptera > Vespertilionidae > Myotis > Myotis myotis. Next base: position 64,680,002 of record NW_023416390.1, on the reverse strand, counting down.
CTTCTTTGCTTATCTCAGTATTTTGTACATACCTCTATTAGAGGATTCACCATATGTCATTGCAGTTATATGCAGCCATTCTTTCTCTCCTTTTAAATTGTGAGTTCCTTGAGGACAGAAGACTTTGTTTTCTTTTGTTTTTGTATCTTTAGAATAAAGTGCATGGCTTATAGATGCTCAATAAATGGCATGTTTGTTGACTGATTCAGTTGTTTTTAAATGACTTATAAGTCTGTTAGGTGTCATAACCATTTTCCAGAGACTGAAGCACTCAAGAAAAACACACATACATTATTTGTGATATGTTTCCTCTGTGTTCTTTCATTTTGAGTTCCTTTAGCTTATTGAGTTTGCCTTATCTTTGCATCAGGAAGGAGATAGCTGTTCACAATAAGAATTTTAAGAATTTGTCAAGCCAAAGTATCCATTTTTATTTTATTTTAATAGTATAGCCAGACAATAGGACTATTTGTAAAATCTATTCTAGGAAACCAAGAAGCAAGAAATTGGGTGTAACCATCCAGGTCAGGCCCATTGGATACAGTAAACATTGATTTTGTATTGGTGTTTATTTGTTTGTTTTTCATTTTATTCTATTGTAAGAAATTTCAATAAAAATAACAGAAAATTATTTTAACCTTTTAGTCTATCAGCATATATATTCTATATACTATGCAATTTCATACTGTACATACAATTTTTTATTCTGCTTTTCTACTTATTTTTTTTTAAGTTTCTCAAGTTTTATATTACGTAGTCTCTTGTTTTCATTTTCAATGTATACTACTTTTTTATCAAATTGATTTTCCACAATTTGCTTACCTTTGTGATTATTATTGGCTTTAAGGTTATCTGTAGTAAAACTTAATCTTGTGTTATTTAGGTTTTATTTTTTACAGGAAAGCTTAAAAAGTTATTTTTTTATATAATTCCTTTTAAGCCCATAAATACAAGAAACTTCAGATAATACTGCTCTGGATTTTTCTTCTTCTTCTTTTATGATAGATTTGAAAGAATCCCCATTAGCCTGACTAGAAAAAGACATTGCAAAATTGCCACAGTAAGGCGGCCTAATGTAGGCCTATCATATTGCTTGCCTGGGGTTTGGCAGAAACCTCTTTATTGGTCCTTCTGCTCTAGCTTCATGACTTCCGGTCCGTTGTCCACGCAGCCACTGTTGTAATTATTACCGATTTAGAATTTTTCAAAGACTCTGTTGTGAATAGGATAAAATTTCAACATTTGTTGTGCCTGTCCAGCCACAGTTCCCTGTGTGTTCTTTCACTATGACACCAGCCTTACTGAAATGACCTTTTGGAGAGAATTTCCTTTTCTTGACTGTAAGCTCCTGAGGAACAGAAGCTTCAACTCATTTACCATATAGTTCTTCTAGTCCCAACACCTCACCCCCTCAATTCTTGTCTTCATACTTTCAGCTATAATAATGAGCTCCTTGCAACTCTCTAACTTACATCTTATTTTCTAATGCTTCCATGGCTTCACATAGCCCTTTACTTCTCTCTCCCACTTGTTAAAACATAACTTTTTTCCAAATCTCGTCTTTAGGATTACCTTTAAGAGCCTTTTTCTGACCCCTTTAAGTCCTTGGCACTATTTACCTCAAGCTCTCCTGTGCCATGTTTGCACCCTCAGTGTGGCATTGACTGCTTTCAGTTGTGATTGTTGCCCTCTGTTGCTCAATAAATATAATGCTCATTGAGAGCAGGGGAATTTTTTTCTTTTAATTTCACTGCCTAGTATAGTACCTAGCATGTGGTTAGGTATGTAATTATTTGCAGAGTAAATAAATGAGTGAATGGATGGTGTGGCTAAAAGCATACACATCAGGGCATTTTTTTTGACATCTATCTTGTAGAACTCAAAATTGTATGCAGAATCAAATATAAGGATAAAATTATTGGTGTGTACAGTGAAATTGAGAAATCTGTTGTGTGGTGAATTCAGGGGAAATGATATGTAGGGTAGAGCCCTCTTGTTATCTGTTAAAGGGGGAGAGGAACTCTCCCAAAGTAAATTGAATTCTGCTGTTTTGTATCTGTGGCCAAGATCTTAAACCCTGGCAAAGTGTCTGTGTGTATACTCTATTGTATACCTCAGTACACTTGAAGCTGGCTCCTCCTCAGTCTGATAAAGCTGACCAGTATTCACTGGGAAAAGAAGAAAAATCCTATTTATTTAATGTAAAGTGAACCCGTCTAGTGCACTTGATTTTTTAGCATAAGTGAGACACATGTTGGTCTAACACCCAGCTTCAGTCTCATTATCTTGGAATGTCCTTTGCTATTCTCATGAAACAAAAATGATAGTAATTGACCCTTAGCACTGGCAGGACAAACATGTTTGATTAGAAAGAGTTGGGGGGAAAAAAAGAAAAAGAAAAAAAAAAAAAAAAGAAAGAGTTGGAAAAGGTCCCAATTGAAGAGCATTGTTTTGTATATGTAGTAAAACTTCTTGGTGAAAAGGATGCATTGTAGGAAGATCATTTTCCTGTAAAATTGTCACTAGGATATGTATTAAGTCAAATTGAGCACAAATCCCATTAGATGACATCACACTTTTAAATAAATGCTAGAAAAACAGTCACAAGTATAAAAGCTGATTGTATCAAATTTGTGGAGAACCACATTCCAGGTGAGGCTGGACTCCAGTTTGGGGTAATTAGAGGGATTATAACAGGGACGATTAGCAAGGTCAGGCATTGAAGGCAGTCCACATTCTGATCAGGTATCTTTAAGTAGTTTTCCTCTTTTCTCAAGATTGAGCTGACTTTGGATAAAGCTGTGAATGTGGATACTAGGGCTGAAATGGTCGACCATTATCTGGGTACCTACTAATCCAGGAAGGAGGAAGAACTCCAGAACTCAGAAAATATTAAGATAATGCAAGGTGTTTTGGGCAAAAGCAAAATAATCATTTGGCAGCCTGGGATAGAGAGACCAAAGAGAAGTTTGGGTACAAGGTTCCTTGGGCCTATATGCATTTATTTATGTCCACTATGAAAAGAAGTTGTTTGGAGTGACTGAATAAAACACAATGCAGTATATTAAAGACTAGGGTTAAAAGAAATCAGGGAGAAAATAAAAGATAGTATAGTAAGAGGTAAACTTGATGCATAGTGTTACATATTTTAGGCATGATATAATTAGTAGACAAAGCAAAAAAGTAATGTTGGTCTTACGGTGCATATTTCAGTGGATGTTTCCTGGTACTGAAGCATTCAGAACTCTCCTATGGGGCCACACAAAGAAGATACTGTGATATAACCAGCAGCACACCTGGTTGTGCTAATATGAGTTGCCATAAATAGGCCTTCAGCACATTCATTTAGCAACTAGCATCTCCAGAAAGATTCTTCAGTGATAACACACTGCCCTGAGAGTTGACACCTTTTAGCATCTTCTCTGTCTCCCTGTCTATCATAAAAGAGTAAATTTTCTTCCCATCTGACCCCAGTAATATAATTTCATGGACTGCCTATCTATAAAAATATTTTCTCATGCTTATTTCCTGAAAATTTTAATAGATTAAAAGTTTTTTTTCTACAGTTATGGGCAAAAAGCATAGTAAAATATTTAAATTTACTGATTTTGCCCACATCCCAGAGTGTTTTACATATGTTAACCAGTTAATTGCCACACATCCAAAGTGGAAACTATCCCCACACGCCACGATATTTTGAATTTAATTTAAAAAATCATCTGATTCTGGAGTTGAATAAAGGACGTCATCTTCTTCTTGGGAGGTGCTTGGTTCAATTATTTCTTCATCTGATGCCATTTATGGGGATTGAATTTTATTTGCACAATATAATGTATTAATAAATTCAATAATAAAATAATAATTTTAATTCTACAGAAATACCAACAAAAGCGAGTGCGAAATAAAAATAAACCATCAACACGAAAAGCCTCAAAAACACTAAATTTTGTTGATGTGCCAAAGACGAAATCTGTAAAAAAAAAAAGAAGAATACACACACCATGTTTACCATTTTAGGTGTGAAATTCATGATAACACAAACAAGTCTCAAGTGTCACAATGTTTAACTCTCACGTGTCTGAGTGGCAGCCCTATATATCGATATTGGAATTTCTTCCCCATGTGCTGGAATATTTACGAACTTAGGTTCCATAATTTTCTTTACAAATCCAGAGATGTCACTAACAAGTTTGATTTTAAAATGGGGCGACCAGAGTTGATGTGTGAGATTTGTGGTTATAGACACGCATGGCATGTGGGAAAGGTCTGCCGCTTGTGTCTATAGACACTTATGGCTACAAAGGGTTAAAATACAAAGGATCTTATGAGGCAGGTAATACAAAAAATTTGTTGATGTTGTTAATCCTTACTCGAAAATATTTTTTCCATTGATTTTTAGAGAGAGTGGAAATGTGGGTGTGGGGGGGGGGGGGGGAGGACATCGATGTTGCCTCCTGCACATGCACAACCAGGATCGGGATTGGGCCTGCAACCCATGTACATGCCCTTGACTGGGAATCAAACCTGGATTATTCGGTCCATGGGCCCACATCCTATCCACTGAGCAAAACTGGCCAGGGCTTTACCTCCTTTCTAAAGGAAGATGATGTAAAGAGCTCAAGGTAGTGCAACCAGCAAATGAAAGCGTCAGAATTAAAACCCAGGACATCTGGCTCTACAAGGTGCATGGAACATTGAAAAAAGAGATGGGAGATATAAATAAGTGGAAGGTTATATATACCATGTTTTTGGATTGGTAGAATCAACATCATTAAAATGTCCATACTACCTAAAGCAATTTATAGATTCAATGTGATCCCTATTAAAATACCAATAGCATATTCCACAGATCTAGAACAAACACTCCAAAAATTTTTGTGGGACCAAAAAAGAGCAACAGCAATCTTAAGAAAGAAGAACAAAGTTGGAGGGTTCACAATACCAGATATCGAGCTGTATTACAAAGCCACTGTAATCGAAACAGCCTGGTACTGGCACAAGAACAGAAATAGATCAATGGAACAGAACAGAGAACCTGGAAATCAACCCAAGCCATTATGCTCTAATAATATAGAGTCTAATATTTCATAAAGGAGGCAAGAGCATACAGTGGAGTAAAAACAGTCTCTTCAATAAATGGTTTTGGGATAATTGGACAAGTACATGTAAAATGATGAAACTAGACCATCAACTTACACCATATACAAGAATAAGTTCAAAGTGGATAAGATTGAAATGTAAGTGGTGAAACCATAAAAATTCTTGTAAACGTTGGCAGCAAAAAAGCTGACATCTCAAGTAGCAAAATTTTACAAGCAAAATTATACAACATCTAGGACAAGAGAAAGGAAAAAACAAATGGGACTACATCAAAATAAAAGGTGTCTGCACAGCAAAAGAAACCACCATCAAAATGAAAAGGGAACCCACTGTATGGGAAAACATAATTTACAATGATACATCTGATAAGGGGTTAATTTACAACATATATGTGAATAACCTGATATGTGCCACGCCAGCACGAACAAGGGTGATCCTGAGTGTGGGGGTGAAAGGATTAAGGAAAGACAGACAAGAGAATAATAGCTGGGTCTCGGTGGGATGCCGTCTCCCTGATGAGGAGACAACGACAGCGCCCACAAGCGACAGCGCCCACAAGCGTGTCTTTATTTTATAGCAGATGCCACGAGGCAAAGTAGGGGCGTGATCAAGTTGTTTACAGCATTCTCGTGAGTTTCAACCTCACTTAACTACATGCACCCAAACTCTATCACAAAGCACGTGGGTCTACGTGTTTGGACCATAGGTTCAAGCTTACAACCACAGCCGTTGGCTATAATTGTGCTGGGAGGGCCCTGCCTTCCAGCTGGGACTTGCACGTGGCAATGAGAGGACCCTGTCCTTTCATTAGTCCGAGGCTTAAACCTGGCCAAAACACCGTAACCGCACCCCATACTGATATTAATGGGACATTGCAGCTCTGGTATTTATTTAGTTATTGACTGTTTTAACATGTATCAAGTTATGTGATTCATGTAGATTTTTAGATCTGTTGGGGGTGGAAATCATACCTGATTTACATGATTACTTGAAAAATAAAATGAAATACTGTTAGAAACATAGATGAGAAACATCAATTGGCTGCTGCATGCCCCCTACTGGGGATGGAGCCTGCTACCCAGGCATGTGCCCTGACCTCTTGGTGCATGGGTCAGTGCTCAACCACTGAGCTACAACAGCCAGGCCACACACCTTTTTAAAAAAACCACTATTGCATTACTTAGGTCCTATCTAATATAATTAAGCTGTATCCTCTCTCTAATAATGAAAATCTCTACCTGAAAGATTCAGAGAATTCACTTACCCATTCTCATAGTACGTGGTTCCCATAGTTGTAATCATTGCTACTAATTTTTGCTAGTAATGCTTGTTATTTATATCAAATGTTGATTCTTCAAAGGGGGAGAGAAATGTTAGTTGGCTGGTCAGCAAAAACACTAATAAGAGTGTTCATAGTATAAACCTGGAGCTTTTTTTAGTCAAGTAAAGCAACTTGAATCACTGTGTGATCTTATGGAAAGTAGCCTTGGGCTTCTCTGCACTTTTTATATTTGTACATTGGGGAGGGAGTGTAAGGAAGGTCTCTGGCCAAGTCTTATAACTGTAGGAAATGAAATCTCAGAGAATCAAAGTCAAGGTTCACACTCTTGACTTTCAACATTAATGATCTTGGTACAATATCCGAGAACTGCTTGGCTTGGAAGCTATCAGAACCTTGGAGAGCTCCAAATAAAAGAGGAGATGGTGCTTGGGTTGCTTCTGAACTTTGAGATACACTTGCTTGTCAGTAACTATTTTTTAAAGTTATGTGAAGCCTGAGAAAAAGATTTACAAATTTTATTTATTTTTAAAAATATTTTTATTGCTTTTTAGAGAGGAAGGGAGAGGGAGAAAGAGAAATATCCATGTGAGAGTAGAACATCGATTGAGCTGCAACCTGGGCATGTGCCCCGACTGGGAATTGAACCAGCAACCTTTTGGTGCACAGGATGATGCCCAACCAGCTGAACGACAGCCAGGGCAACTTACAAATTTTAAAAGTTCAGCCAGTTATCTTATATTAGACATAAGTAAAGTTTATAATATTTTAAGAGCAAGGACTTGGGTTTAGATCAGAGGTTCTCAAAGCATTGTCCAACATAACTTGGGAACTTGTTAGAAATGCAAATTCACAAGCTGTTTCCAGATCTACTGAGTCAGAAATGGGTACTCAAGCTCAGTAATCTGTTAACAAGCCAAACATGATTGTGGTGAATGCTAAAGTTCGAAAAACACTAGTTTAAAGGCTTTTATGATATTCTCGTGTCAAGAAGAGATTTCTGAGCCTTTGTCAAGTCCCATGATTAAGAAATATATGGGATCTTAGGAAGATGGTTTATTCAAACTGCTCCGAGTTCATGATTCTGCCTAGTCAGAGCCCATTTTTGTATACACTAGGTTCCATGTACTGAGGTCTAGATGTGCAATATGTAAAACCATTTAACTCTGCTTTTTTATTTTTTTTTTAATCCTCACCAGAGGATATTTTTTCCATTGATCTTTAGAGAGAGTGAAAGGGAGAGGAAGAGAGAGAGAAGGAAAAAAAAGAAACATTGATGTGAGAGAGACACAGGAACTGGTTGCCTTCCACACATGCCTGACTGGGGCTGGGCATGGAACCTGCAACCAAGGTACATGCCGTTGGCCAGGAATTGAACCCAGAACCCTTCGGTTCATGGGCCAATGCTCTAACCACTGAACAACCGGCCAGGGCTAACTCACTAACTCTGCTTTTTTAAAATAAATGTGTGTGTACACACACACACACACACACACACCTTATATATGCACATACAACTTCCGTGGACATATAGTTCTGAATTTTTGTTGTTTAAAGGTGGACTTGGATTATATACTAGTAGTGTCCTATCACAGGTAATTTGTATCTCTTGCACTTAAGCATATGCCTTATGGTATTGATATCTATTCTAATTTAGAAGGGAGTCTGTCATACATATTATACTTGAGGTATCGTCAGTGTGTGTTGTTAGTGGGTTCATAAAATTAATAAACATAATTTGTTGTGTAAGAAAGGAAGTGAAGAGTTGGAAGGTGAGATAGACCAGCAAGAACACTAGTTCTTTTAATGATACTGTTGAAAGTCATCACAACTCATGACATTGACATTTCAGCCATGCAGAAAGACCCTGGTGGTCCTGGTTTCTATGTGCTTCATATTTCATGTTATTTGGCCAGAGCCTTAACAGTGGCCCACACACTACTCTGAAATTTCAAGAAAATAACTGATTCAGTTAAATAACAATCCCAAGGTAAATGTCTTAATAGGTGACGACCCACTTAAACTCAGAGTCTGCTCTTCTGTCCAAAGCCGCTGAAACCTGATATCCCCCTTCACGCATCCCCGAGTTCCCAATATGCCTGCCATCTTACAGGTGGCCATAGGTCCACATGAATGGAACTCCTGCTAAAAACGTCTTCAACTAATCAATACCTGCCAACAACGTCAGTCAGGAGGCATCTGTTTAAGCCCCTGAATTGGTCAGCATACGTTATGCACTCATTTCTAGATTTAAACAATATTCGGTTACTATTCTCACCTTATTCTTAAGAGGCAAGGGAAGAGCATGCAAATAGAATCTCCTACTGCACGAAATTAGGGGTGCCTGAAAACATTTTATTAACCAGAATTTGGCTGCATAACTGGGTCTAGCTCATCCTCACCCTTCATAACTGAATCAGAACTATATGGTCTTACCTGGCCAAGGTATGATTGGAACTGTCACCAAAGCTGCCCTTCTCAGAACAAAGAGCACATTGTGAATTTCTGATGGCAATGCAGTGATGTTTGTGGTTGATCCTTTAGTGCAAAGGTCAGAGGGGGGAAATAATTTTTTAAACCAAGACAAGGGGAATCTGAAGTGCTGCAAGAGGCAAGGTCTGTTTATCTGGAAGCCTGTCTGTGCCTATGTAGAAGCAACAGTACCCTGCAGTCCCATGGAACGTTTGAAGTGGTTTGGCCACTCTTGGGCATTAAATGGCTAAATGAGATCCTGAAGAGGAGGCAAAGGAAGCAAGAGTTAAACGTAACAAGAACATGCAGGTGGCGGAGAACCTGGACAAGGGGGCATTTGTCAGGTCTCTGGTTGACACCCCCATGGACATACTTACAATTCAGTTGTTGAAACATAAAAGGAAAGAAACTTTTTCAGGAGAAAAAACTACCCTGTAGTCTTTCAAAACAGCGTTCTCTCACACCCTTCCTTGGCTGTTTTAAAGCCATGCCATATGAATACAGGCGTACCCTGTCCAGTGAACTCTTAGAATGCTATCGTCAATACTTCCAAAGAAGAGCCTTCACTTCCCCACCTATGGGGCTCAGTGGCTAGCATCCACCTATGAACCAGGAGGTCACAGTTCAATTCTTGGTTGGGGCACATGCCTGGGTTGCGGGCTTGATCACTAGTAGGAGGAGTGCAGGAGGCAGCTGATCAATGATTCTCTCTCATCATTGATGTTTCTATGTTTCTCTGAAATCAATAAAAACATATTTTAAAAAAAACACACACACACCTTTACAAACAAGGTACACTTGTACCTCTGTCCTAATTTGTTGTCTTCATTAAGAGGTATTGGATACAGGCAAATACTTTCCAGAAGTTAAACATTTAGGAAACATAAAGATGCATGAAAGTAGTGTAGGGGCTTTGTAAAAAGATTGATTTTGCTTCTTTTTGCATCAAAAATTTATCATTGCTAATTCTTAGGTAAATGTTGGAAATTTTGACTTGAAATAACTTTAAGAAAATATTGTCTTTGTTCATTTTAATTTTTAACGTTTGTTTTTAACAAATCCTTGAGTATCTGATGCATTAGGTTCACAATAGCTTGTTTTATAAGTATTTTAGTCAACTGATAATTATTTTATCTGTACATTATTTTGTATTACCTTGGATTATTAATGTAATTTATAAGCTTGAACCTTTAAATCCAAAGTCAAAAACAGTATTTTGATTTATCTATATTTTTGTTCCTTTTAATATTGAAAGCATTTTTTATTGCTGTTGTTATGATTAGAAGCGTTTAATTTAACATCTGTGTGGCATAATGGGAAAAGTATTGAGCTCTGAGTCAAGGCCCTCAAACCTGTGCTAACTCACTAAGGTCCTTAATCAGTCATAGTTTTCTGATCTGTAAGATGAGGTTTTTCTGGTTCTGCAGTGTGTAACTTTGTATACGTCTAAATTAACTGATATGTTTGATCTTGACTTTAGCTTGCTTTTTTGTTGCTGTTAATCCTCACTTGAATATATTTTTTCCATTGATTTTTAGAGAGAGTGGAAGGGAATAATGGGAAGGGAGAGAGGGAAATAGAGAAACATTGATGTGAGTGAGAGAGATACATTGATTGGTTGCCTCTGGCACACGATCCGCCCAGGACTGGGAATTGAACCTGCAATCCAGGTGAGTGCCCTTGACTGGGAATCAAACAAGATCCTGCCACTGACCCCCCCACCCCCCGGCTCTAACCATTGAACAACGTGGGCCAGAGCTGTTTTTGTGTATGTGTTTTTAAAAAACAATGACCCTAGTAGTGGTATACCAGAAAGAGCAAAGTTCACAGGAAGGAGTAGGGTAGGGGGAGTTAAAAGAGGGAAAAAATTCAAAATGGATTCCAGTAATAAAAAACTTAAAAAGATGAAAACTATCCAAGTTTTATTTTATGACATTGAGATTTTTACTTTTTAAGTATTGCTTCAGTAACCATATTTAGTTATATAATTTTCCCCCACACCTGGTGTTTTTCCACCAACATGAGGAAAGGGAATAATGTGATTAATTGAACATCTGGGTTCTGGTTTGTGACTGACTACCCTTAGAAACTATGAATTTTTAAGATTTTTATCTCTGTTTACTGGAGAAGAGATAGCTACTATGTAATTTGAGTAAAGCTAATTGGAATCTGGATCTCCCAGCGTAATTTTTATTCTCTTTTCCTCTTGACAGTTGCACATAAATTACAATTTTTTTAAGACTCAGGAGCACTTGAACTGGGTATCCCCATGCATCCTTTCTGATGTTAGTGCCTAATATATTATAGACCAGTGGTTCTCAACCTTGCTAATGCCATGACCCTTTAATAAAGTTCCTCATGTTGTGGTGATCACCAACCATAAAGTTATTTTCGTTGCTACTTCATAACTGTAATTTTGCTATACTGTTATGAATCATAATGTAAATATCTGATATGCAGGATGTATTTTCATTGTTACAAATTGAACATAATTAAAGCATAGTAATTAATCACAAAAACAATATGTAATTATATATGTGTTTACCGATGGTCTTAGGTGACCCCTGTGAAAGGGTCATTCAACCCCCAAAGGGGTCGCGACCCACAGGTTAAGAACCACTGTTATAGACCCTCAATAATACAGGTTGAACGTAAGAGGAAAATCAGCTTGTAATTAAAAAACTCTGAAAGTATAGGAAATGTTGTCTCCATTCTCTCTGCATTTTATGTCTGTGGCCTCTTTGTCTTCTAAATACAAACAACTTTAGGTAAAAAAAAATGTTCCTAATAAAAATGGAGTAATTTTTATAGTAAAAGACATTTAAAATCAGAACTTGGCATTCTCATATCTTATATCACCTTATCCACTTGTGAAACAGTTTTAAATCTGTTTTGCTTACAGTTTGTTGCTATTTTAAATCAGAGAAAATACGTATGTAGATGAATATGAATTTTTGCTATTTTTTTTAATTCAAAAGTAAAGGTAATTGTTAGCGAGTGAGAAGTATCTGATAGATATTAACAAAAGTAAAAAAAAAAAAATAAGCAATGCATCTGTCTGCCCCTTCATTGGAAGTATACAAGACGAATTTGAAAGCCTTTTTTTCTTGTTTTAAAACTTGATTATAATTTTAAACAACTAGTTTTTTTTTTATATGAACTGTCTCTTGAGGTGTAATTTTTTTGTTTTAATAGACTACTTTATTATCTGAACTAAGATGGGAGGGAGGAGGTTGGCCTTTCTGGGTGTTGGTCTTCCTTAGATGGAATTCCAGCTTATTTTCCAAGACAAAGTTATCAGCTGTGCCACTTGGGCCACACTAGCCAGACCTTAAAGCAGTGCTCTTAAGAAGCTTTCCCTGGAGGAGGAGCTCCTTCAGAAATTTTTATTCTTAATCATATTTCTCTTGAAATTTTTTTATTGTTTTTGTTTAAAATTTCCTCAGCAGTCAGCTTTGCCACATGTGATTCAGGGGCATTGTAGTGGCACCTTGTACCATTGCTAGGTATTGTGTGCTATGGATGAGCACAGTGCTGTTTCTCATTAGGGTCTTAGTGCAGACCATTTATTACTAGATACATTGTAGTCTACACAGGTGACCCTCGTCTTACCCATTGTTTAGAAAGATGCCCATTCCTGTATCCTGGGTAGAAGGAAGAAATGCTAAGCCCCACTGCTGTAAACTGCTGTCCTGTCCCTCTGCAAGGTTTTGAAATTGCGGATATGTACATGGATGATGAGTATATAGAGCTTCTTTGACAAATCATCATATTAATGATGTTTTCTGAACAGTTGTACTTAAATAGTCTAGAGTGCATTCTTGTTTCTTCAGTCAGACAGCTTTCTGGAGCCTGTTAGCAGTATACGCATTTGGTGTTTCCATCTCCTTCATTGTGAATTTTTTAGATTTCTTGGTATGTGAGGTGCACATTCCAAAGATGATAGTGAATGTTGGTAGTGTACTCTCTGGTCACTCCTTTTCTGGTGGCAGATGGCCTTTCCTTTTCCTCTCTCTTTGTAGGAGCCATACTGTGTGGTACCTGGTAGGACAAAAACATCGTGAGGCATTATTATTTCCAAATTTGTTTTAAAATATTTGTCCCTTTGGAAAGGAAATTGACTCTTTCTCATCAATAGCACACACTGTCTAAATGTGGTACAAGTCCATTTCAAAATACTAAAATTCAGATGTATCCAATTAAGCTCTTTATCACAGGTAACCAAAAGAAGGGTGACATGTAGCCAAATTGCTCCTCTAGATCAGAGGAAAGAAAAAACCCTAAACTGGATATGTCTACATAATTCAAAGAATGTAGGGCAAACATGTCAAACTCGCAGCCCGAGGGCCACATGTGGCCCACAACGAATATTTTTGCAGCCCAGCCAATATAACGGTATGTAAGAAACATTTTAATAAACATTTTGTAACTTAATTTTTATAATACCCTGTTATACATAATTATTAATAACGAACTACAATGTTCGCTAATGACTGATTACTATAATCGTGGTGCATTCATTTCCTTTATGCACCTTAACGCGCAGGTGCACCATTCCACTAATACTAGCAGCGAATATTTGAGCAGCTGATTGCCACGTCATTAGTCTTATACTGACTTGTTTGGTGTGCGCAACAGGAAATATTTTGCTTTCGGAAAACAAGAAAAATAGGTTTATTTGTGTTATGCTTAATTTGTGCAGTTATTCAATGTCTGGTAAGTTAAAGTTCAAGAAAGTATTAATTTTTATTAAAATGTTCTATTATTTTATGTTAATGATTACTTATTTATTGCAGCCCTTTGTATTCAGCATGTCTCTATTGAAATAAACCTATGTTTCTATGAAAATTGAAGCTTTTGTTTTTTGGTGGCCCACACAAACTTAAACCTTGTTTATTTGGCCCATGTTAGCCTTTGAGTTTGACATGCTTGATGCAGGGCAGTACTTTGTTGGAAGATGAACAATGTTCTAAGCCCAATGACCACATGGTATATGAGTTTCTGAGAAAAATTACAAAGTTCTTTTCCAATCCAAGAGTGTTTCCAAGTAAAAGCCAGTACTGTTATATTTAAAATGAGGGACTACAAAGCCTCCAGGACAGGGATTCATGGTTTCATCTACTGTACTGAGCTCTCTACCCGATACATTAAGCAAGCCCTTGATAAATTGAATTAGTGTTAGGCCAGGCATTTTGTGATTCACTCTGTAAACTGTACATGTAGTGAGTTAATTTTTAAAGTGAGTCCAGATTCTATCAAACCATTTGCAAGTTCAAGTCTTACCAATTAAAAGCACATTTTCTAGTCCTACTGGTGTTGCTCAGTGCTTAGTAGATTGACCTCCTATGCACCAGGAGGTCACCCGTTCAATTCCAGGTCAGGGCACATGCCCCGGTTTTGGTTTCAGCCTTGGTCTCCAGTGGGGGCATGCAGGAGGCAGCCAGTCAATCATTGTTTTTATCTCTTCTTCTCCATTCCTTTCTCTTTAAAAAATCAATATCATCCTCATAAAAATAACCATTAAAAAATTCACATTGGCTACAAATCAGTATTAAGAAATAAGCCAGAAAAATAGATGTTGCAGCTCTTAGTAGGTTTTAGCCTTGGAGAAACAAAAAGAAGTACTTTTTTGCAATATACCTTACAGTTTTCATTTAGTCATAATTGGGACTACTTTAAAGTATTTAAACTAAAAACTTGATTTCTGTATACTCTGATCATTAAGAGCATTAATACTAAAAATACCTTTAAAATTGTATTGTGCTTTACTTTCATTTATGCTACATTACAGAATAGTCTTGATCTACTACTAATGGAGTAGTGTTGAGTTATAGCAGCCTACCTTTACTGAGCACTTTTCCTCCATACTGGGCCCTATGATGTACAAGTTATTTAATTTAACCCTGACAAGAATCTTATGAGATAGGTGCATTTATTCATCTTGTTTTATAGCCACAAATCTGTTCTCCACCTCTATCATTTTAAGAATCTATCTATTTATATAAAAACCTTGGATGTAACATCATGACCCGAGGCTTGACCAACCGGAAGAAAGTCAGTCCTGCAGGGGTTGTCTTGGCAATGGCTATGCCCTCCCCAAGCTGTTTCCCGGAGCTATTTCCGGCTAGGGCGAGGTTTGAGGCAGGAAACGGCCCTCAGAGCATGGAGGCATATCTTTATAAAGTGTGCCATGCCAGCATGGCCAAGGGTGAACTTGAGTGGGGTCAGCTAAAAGGCTTAGAAGAGAGAGACAAAAGAATGAAAGCTGGCTCTCGGCGGGACACTGCTTCTCTGAGAGACAGCGACCATGCCCACAGCCGTGTCTTTATTTTATAGCAGATGCCACGAGGCAAAGTAAGGGCGTGGTCAAGATGTTTATAACCTTCTCATGGGTTTCAATCCTACTCAGTTACATGTGGGGCCACATGTTCAGACCATAGGTTCAAGCTTACAACTATAGCTGTTGGCTATAATTGTGCTGGGAGGGCCCTGCCCTCCAAGCTGGGACTTGCATGTGGCAATGAGAGGACTGTGCCCTCTCATTAGTCCAAGGCTTGAACCTGTCCAAAACACTGTAGCAGCTCCCCACAATAAAGTTTTAATACATTATATTAGAGGTTGTGGTGGTACTATTTTACCCACAGCATCTATAGGAATTGCTGCAAATTTACTTCTCGGTGGAAGCACCTTTCATTCCCAATATAAATTACCCATTCCACTAAATGAAACTTCAACTTCTAGACTCGATATAAACAGTGAAGTTGCTAAAACTATTAAAAAGGCCCAACTTCTCATTATTGATGAATGCACCATGGCATCCAGTCATGCTATAAATGCCATAGACAGATTACTAAGAGAAATTATGAGTCTGAATGTTGTATTTGGTGGAAAGTTCTCCTTCTTGGAGGGGATTTTCGACAATGTCTCAGTATTGTACCGCAAGCTATGTGATCGGCCATAGAACAAACGAGTTTAAAGTACTGTAATGTTTGGGAATGTTTCAGAAAGGTGTCTCTTACAACAAATATGAGATCACAGGATTCTGCTTATAGTGGATGGTTAGTAAAACTTAGAGATGGCAAACCTGATAGCAGTTTTCATTTAGGAACGGATATAATTGAAATCCCCTGTGAAATGATTCCTAATGAATCTATTATTGAAGCTACCTTTAGAAATACTATATCTGTAGATAATATTAAAAATATATCTAAACGTGCAATTCTTTGTCCAAAAAATGAGCAGCACGTTCAAAAAGTAAATTAAGAAATTTTGGATATACTCAATGGAGATTTTCACACATATTTGAGTAATGATTTCATTGATTCAACAGAAGATGCTGAAAAGGAAAATTTTGCCATCAAATTTCTTAATAGTATTATTCCTTCGGGAATGCCGTGTCATAAATTAAAATTGAAAGTGGGTACAATCATCATGCTATTGAGAAATATTAATAGTAAATGGGGTCTTTGTAATGGTACCAGATTTATTACCAAAAAATTACGACCTAACATTATCGAAGCTGAAGTATTAACAGGATCTGCAGAGGGAGAGGTTGTTTTGATTCCAAGAATTGATTTGTCCCCGTCTGACACTGGCCTCCCATTTGAATTATTCAACGACAGTTTCTGGTGATGCCAGCATTTGCGATGACTATTAATAAATCACAAAGACAAACTCTAGACAGAGTAGGAATATTCCTACCTGAACCCGTTTTCGCACATGGTCAGTTATTTATTTGTTGCTTTCTCTCGAGTTCGAAGAACTTGTGATGTTAAAGTTCTAAATACTTCATCACAAGGAAAATTAGTCAAGCACTCTGAAAGTGTTTTCACTCTTAATGTGTTGTACAGGGAGATATTAGAATAAGTTTAATCACTTTATCAGTCATTGTTTGCGTAACAGTTGTTTTTATATCATGTTTTTGTTGTTTTCATATCATGTTTTTGTTGTTATATCATGCCTCTGTTATATCCTTTTATTACTGTTTGTTTATTAATAAATTTATATATTTCATATACATTTTACTAATTTCCTTTCATCTCTCACACTTCTGTTATAGAGAAAGGGCAAATAGCAATATTAAAATATTTCCACTAATTATTTCCCTTTTAATGTGCATGAATTTCGTGCACCGGGCTACTAGTACATATATATAAAATCCCTATTATGCAAATAGACCGAATGGCAGAACAACCAGTCACTATGACGTGCGCTGACCACCAGGGAGCGCACATGGAACATGGCGGGCGTTGGCAGCAGCGGGATAGTGGAGCAGATGAGCGGGGGTGCCAGACCAAGGCGGGGCACGCCAGTTGCTGTCATCAGGGCAAGCCTCTGGTGGTTACTAAAAATTCTTTGCTCCTGTGCGCTGCGGTCCCGCCCGGTGCTCGCACCCGCTACCAGCGGCGGCTGCTGGCCCCAATCACCCCTCAGGGCTTCTCCACCTCCGCCTGCTCCTGAGGGAAAATTGGGGCAGCAGCTGCCAATTGCACCCACTGACGGCGCTGGCCCACTAGCACCCGCTCCTGGCACTGGCCCCAGTTGCTCTGCACCATCAGGAGGTGAGAGCTGGGCTGTCACAGAGAGGGGGTCAGGGGCCGCAGCCGGAGGAGCCAGGCAGGGGCGCGGAGGATGGGCCGAGACCTGCCCCTGTGCCCACCACAGCCTCACGGCTCACAGTTCCTTTCAAGGTGCACAAATCCGTGCACTGGGCCCCTAGTGTTATATAAATAGGATTTTTAAAAAGGATTAAGACCTTTTGATATTGGGTTTTCTTTACTCAGCATAATTCCCTTGAGATTTATCCAAGTTGTTGCATATATCATTAGTTTGATACTATGTATTGCTTAATATAATTCCACAAAATGAATGTACCAGTTCGTTTAATCCTTCACTCATTGAAGGACATTTGGGTTGGTTCCAATTTTTGGCTATTATGAGTAAAGTTGCTATGAACATTCATGTGCATGTTTTTGTGTCAACATAATTTTTTATTTCATAGAAATAATTTTGTGTAAATATATCAATTTCTTCTGTTGATGGACAGTTAGTGTTTATCTAATTTTTAGCTCTTGCAAATAATGCAGCAATGAATGACTTTGTCCACATTTATGAAATATAGAATTCTATGGAATATAGACTTAAAAGTGGAATTGCTGGGTCTTACAGAATGTACATGCTTAACTTGACTACATACTGCAGAATTGCTTTCCAAACTCATTCTATCAATATATATTTTTACCAGTAGTGTATGGGAGTTCTTATTTTTTCATATTTTTGACTTGTTATTGTCAAACTTTATAATTTTTCCCAATCTGATGGATATGTAATGGTATTTGCTGATTTAAATTTGCTTTTCCTCAATTACAAGTATTATACGTTTTTATGTCAATGACCTCTTCTTATTTCTGGGTTCATTTTTCTCTGTTATTTTCTTACTGATTTTTTTAAAGAGGTTGTTTATATATTTTTAAAAACATTTATTATGGAAAATTTTCCAACATGTTCAAAAGTAGAAATAATTGTATAATAAATTTTCATGTACTCATCACTCAACATTGGCAATATTGTTCCTCTACATCTTTACCCCCACTCCTTGATTTTATAACCATTCCAACATCATTTCATCTGGGAAGTTTTAAACATAATC
Source organism: Myotis myotis (assembly GCF_014108235.1). Taxonomy (NCBI): domain Eukaryota; kingdom Metazoa; phylum Chordata; class Mammalia; order Chiroptera; family Vespertilionidae; genus Myotis; species Myotis myotis. Next base: position 64,661,502 of record NW_023416390.1, on the reverse strand, counting down.
ACAGTACCATTCTCACGCCACCACTTTAATGAAAACAGCATTTAAAAAATATCACAAAATAGTTAGTGTGCACATTTTTTGATTGTCTTAAGTGATCACCCTTTCTCTTTTATCTTATTTAAAAAATAACAGCTGATCATTTTGAATTGGGATCCAGAAAACTTCCATAATTTACAATTGGTTAATCAGTTTCTAAAGATTCTTTTAATTGGGAATTGAACTTTTATCTTGCCTTTTCTATGAACTATATCTCAGGATTTCTACATATTTGAAGAGGTGGATGTTTCTCTTAATAGCATTATTCCAGCTGAATTAAAACAGAAAGGAATGATAAAGTGTCACTGTTTTTCAACCCCTAATGAATTAATGGATCAGGTCAGGGATCATTAATGATTGCCAATATCACAAAAGGAGAGGCAACCAAAAATTATATGCTTCCTGGTGAAGGATGGTTTCTTAGTACTCTCTAAAGGTGATTTTGAAGATGTTTGTTTTGTTTTAGAATCCTTATGAATCATGGACTTACACATTTTTATTATGTTTCAATTACTGCATTATTATCCTCATTGATACTCATATATACGACGGTCTTTGGTCAGTAGGAAAAAATGTTATTCAGGTTAACTTCTAAGTGTTTTTGACATTACCAGACCAAAAAGCAAGAAAACTTAACAGTTATTGACTCACCTAGTACAGGGGTGGGTAAAAATAGGTTTATAGTTGTAATAAAAAGAAAACAATAATTAATAATACAAGAATAAACTGTTTCATGTACTCACAACTGTAAACCCACATTTGCCAAACCCTGTATTTCCTGGCTCAGATCTGAAAGTATCTATTTCTCCATAGAGCTTTTTTTCCTATCAGTGACAAATCATATTTGGAGACTACATTCAGGGCACTGGGTTGGCCATTGTCTCTAAGACTTTTTAGTGGACCTCACTAGGAAATAGGTACTTAAAATTTTTTAAGATAAAATATATCATGAGTTTATATAATATTTCTTACTCTAACACATGACAATAGTGTTTTAATCTTATGCATTTACAACTTTCTTCCACATCTGTTAGTTCTCAAGGACATCTACCTAATTCCCTGTTTTATCTCACTTTATACCAGAGTAGTCTCAGAATTATAATGCCAACACATACACCAACAATATAATTACTGAAAGCAATTTGAAGGATTTTTGGTTGTTTGGTTGGTTTTTGCTTTTAATCCTTAGAGTATTTCCCACCAGAAATATTACTTTATTGTATTTTAAAGGTGCTTGCAATAGAACTCAAATGACAATTGGGTTTATTTGTTCTATTTAATTTTTATTCTTAGGAATTTTGTCCAAGATTTTACTGTTTCATAATTATGTAAAATATTTATATGGTTCTAAAACTACCTATAAAACAAGGCATGGTCAAAGAAGTCTAGTTGCTGTTCCTTGTATGTTTGTGTGTCTTCCCCCCACCCCCCCATTCTGTTTCTTCCCTCCTCTTATAGTTAACCATTTCTTAAAATTTTATGGTTTGGGTTATTGTTTTATTTGAAGATTGATAAGTATGCCAATGAAAGGAAAATAGAGGCTAGAAACACACTCATCCACACACATATGTGTAAATTTTATATATGACCAAAGAGGCACTACAAATCAGTGGGGAAATGATTGATATATTTGATAAATAGTTCTGGGACAGTGTGGTTATCCATATGGAAAAACATAAAACTAATATACAAATATTAAAAGACAGTGTTAACATGTTTAGGGGGGAAAATGCGAGGATAACTTTATGACCTGAAGTTACAGGTTTTTTTAAGGTAAAGAGCAGAAACCATAAAGGAAAGATTGCATTATAGTAAAACTTTAAATTTCTATACCACAAAAGAAACAACAACAAAAAAAAAGGAGAAATAATTGCACTCCTTTCAGGCAAGTTGGAGTAAAAGGAAAACAGCATGGACTTCTGGATCCAACAGACTTGGATTCAAATTCTATCTGTGTGAGCTGATGCAAAGTAATTAAACCACCTCTAAAATCTCAGTTTTGTTGTATGCAAAAGGAAGATACAGGAACCATGCCTTCAGTGCTCCGTGAGGGTTAGAGAAAATGTATATAAAGCATACATTTAAGATAGTAGGAATTGCATCAGTGTTTTAAGCATTGTTGTGAGTACTTGTAATTTACAGTACTTTCAAGCAACAAGTGAATTAGGGTTTTTATTAAGCTACTTAACACTAACTGGAAATGTTTAGGGCTACAAACAGATCAAAGGAAAAACAAACTTCTGCTTAAAACCTTGAAATAAAACTGTATTGACCCTCGTGGAAACATTTTTTGCAAGGAGTAAAGTGTTTTAAACAGTCACTTGTGATTGTAAGGTTGGTGATTACTCATATAACTAAAGCAGAAAAGGTGGAATTAGTATAAGGATTGATTATTAATGCCTGTAAACTGGAATTGGAATTTTTTTTACTATTTTCCTCCTAGTTTCTGTTACTTCACAGCTTTGGTCTTGGATAGTATTGTAAGTGGAATCCTTCCACCTTGTTGCTCCCATCATTAACATTATTCTTATCTCTCTCTCTCTCTCCCTCTCTCTCTCGTTTTAAAAAGTACATATTTTTAAAATCAAAGTGATGCATATATCATTAGAGTTAGTTGAAAATTTTTTCTTCTAAAAAGGACAGTCTGTTCCCCATTCTGAGATGCAACTAACTTCAAATCTTTTACTTGTATTTTTTTTTGTGGGATTTTTTGGTATTTATCTTCATATTTCTAAATAATAGGCTTATATAAGTCTTTTCAAACTTTTAAAAAATAAATTATCTTTTGACTTCTGACTATTTAAAATTTACTTCTCTTCTCGGTATACCTTCCATGTCTCATATTTTGGCTATAGTTACATTATTAAATCATTAGCCAATGTTTGCAATATTATCATTCTGCAAATACTAACATCTGAAACAGCATTATCATTCTGCAGATATCAACAGTTTAACAATGATTACATGTCCTTTCTTGTTTAGGTTTTATTTCAAAAGAGACGACTTTCGTATCTTTATATCTGCTTCCTCTTGTATGTACCTTTGATTAAGTCACCACAAATTCTCCCACAGAAGTGTATAACTCTCATAATATGTTCAAACAGTCAGATAATCTGTCAGTTTTATTTCTTCCATGGAAATTATTTTTTCTGAAACCATTCATTATGCTGCTATATTCTGGACTGGTTGCTTTTAGGCTTAATGCTTGGTTACCATCCATTATCTTGGGAATTTCTTTGCTTTTCTCATGTGTTCATTTCCCCATTTCCTAGATTCCATGCTTTCTTCCTTTTGGATTTACTCCATTCTAATGGAGCAGACCTTCTGATAGCTTTCTAAGAAAGGGTGAGTGGAAGGTAAAATTTTTTGAGGCCATGCATGTCTGAAATTATCTTTATTCTAGCCTCATACTTTATTGATAGTTTAGCTGGGTAGAAAGTTTTGGGTTGAAAACCTTTATCCTTCATAATTTTGAAAATTGATTGTGCTGTTGTGTTGCTATTGAGAAATCTGTTCTTTACTTTTTGCTGTTATAGTTTTAAATTTTAATTTTTTGATGTCTGAGTGTTTATTTTATATAGTATCCTATTTCTGCTCTTTTTATTTTTCATATTCATATATATATATATATATATATATACACATACATATATATACATACATACATACATATATATGTGTGTGTATATATATATATATGAGGAAGGGAGAAGGACAGAGAGATAGAAACATCCATCAGCTGTCCTTTCTGAAATATGTGGATTACTTGACTGTCCATATTTGAGTAAGGTCATTTATCTAATGTTTTATGGGGAATTGGTCAGTTTTCCCAAAAAAAGAATTCAGTTTCATTCCTGGGTAGCTGACTTTTTGTTTTTATAACTGAGTTGGGGGTGGGAATGAGATAGTGGAATGGCAGTGATGGGAGAGTTCATGGTTCAACCTGTAGACTTTCACTTAATCTTCTTTGGTATGGAGCCAGTACCTTCCTTCAGCATGCCTTGTACTCCAGAGTCCACTGGCTTTCTGGATTAACCTTTTCAAATGAAGCCTTTAGTCTTCTATCATTATTAATAAAAATGGGGTTGAAATTCCTCAACAGACAATCTAATGTTTACCCCTGAATTAGATAAACTTGCCTCACCACTGACTGGTCACTGGCAGAGAAGATCTCCAAATACAGGGACAGAATCAGCCCCATAGTAGAGGGTCAACTCACAACTATAAACCTACTTTTGCCCCTCCCTGTATCTATAATAATAAAAGCATAATATGCTAATTAGGCAAGACATCCCTCTGGACGACCTTCTGGACAAAGCCGAGGCTGCAAGGGAACCCCGGGTCCCGGGTGCCAGAGGGAAGCCGGTCCCGGCAGCCCGGAGAAGGAAGGCCTACTCTTGCACAAATTCCGTGCATTGGGCCTCTAGTATCCAAATAAAATGCAATCTAAAGGACTTTGAAAGGTCCTTTTAACTAGAAGTAATATCTCTGAACACAGCAGGCTATGCTCACTTCCCTACCTATACAGAAGCAGTTGCTGCCCTGTAACCAAGTTTCCCTGGACCGTGGTAGCCATCCTTTGAAACTTACTGATCTACTTTCCCTCCCACTTCCTTTTTCTTTCTCATAGTGATCATGCACACTCTAGTTCCCTCATTTTTCTTTAATTGTTTACTGTTCAATTAACTGTACCACAGGAAGTCTTCTACACATACACACATGCCCTTATTGTCCTTAACTTTGTTCATATCTTGATTCTGTTGATCAACTACATCAAGAAATGTTCAACCTCCCATGTACCTCCTTCCCCTCTTTATAGGGGGAGGGAATAGAGAATGTCTTACTTTTTTTGCTTGGTTGACTGGCTTGTGAAACTAACTCAGTATTTGTAAGATTTCTTTTTTAATAGGAAAAATCTTTCTGGATTTCAAAAAATAAGGTAAAAAAGAATTTACAGAATATGTTCTGCTTGTAGTTTAAGAGATCACTTATCTATATATATGCCGGGACTGACCAGCAGATCCTGAATGATGGATGAATGATTACTCTGACACACGTTTCTGTAAAAGAGAGGGCTAAGGCACTATTTGGCTGTTGCCGCCAAGTAGCCCTGTTCACCTGCCTCTTTTGGCTTTTATTGTCCTGACAGCTTGAACTAAAATTAATCTCTAGATACAATCAGCAGGGTAAGTATCCTTGAGAAAGTATATGCTTCTACAAGGTCAGGCCTTTTGCTGGGGTCCAACCCCAGCGGGTCCAGGGGTCCCCAAAGGCGTAGACGGAGTCGGCGAAGAAGGAATGACACGGAGACAGTGTTCAGTTGATCAGCAGCCTAGCCAGGATCTCCAGCCAGGATCTCCAGCCAAGTTCTGGTCTGGATCTCCAGGGAGGTTCTGCTTAGGATCTCCTGCCAGGGTCTGTGTCCATGTTCTCTTGCTAGGTTCTCCAGGTTCTCCAGCCAGGTTCTGTAGCCATGTTCCCTCGCTAGGTTCTCCAGCCAGGTTCTGTGTCCATGTTCTCTTGCTAGGTTCTCCAGGTTCTCCAGCCAGGTTCTGTCACCAGGTTCTAGTCAGGTTCTCTTGCCCATTTCTGTAGTCAGGTTCAGTCCAGGATCTTTTGCCATGTTCTCTCCAGCGAAGTTCTTCTGTCTCTAGAGAACGTTCTGTGTAGGTTCTGTGCCTAGGTTCTGTCTCTCCCCGTTCTGTCTTCTTACATCTGTATTTATACCAGTTGATTCCAATCCTATCAATCTCTATTACAAAGGTTAGGGCATTTCTTATCTCCATTCCAGGGAGTAAAGATTATGTAGCTTAAGTATGATTGTTCATAGTTAAAGTGATTAATTACCCGCCTGGCACTTAGTTAAGAGGTTTTATTCCCTCCCTAACTTCAGGGGAAAATCCCTACCTGGGGAAACAACCTTCTCAGAGACCTTGGTTAAAACACATAGTGCCAAGAAGGTGAGCAAACATATTAAGAACAGTATGCCATATATGCCAGGTCCCTTGAAACAGCAAGCATGGACCGGCTCCCGGCAGCCTTTAAAGACTAAACATAGAGATTCTAGCAAAACACCCCGGGGGGGTTGGACTTGTTTGGAAAAATCAAGGTAGGAACTGCCGCCTTTGGCAAGGTCCCCTCAGAGGCCCCCAGCCTTTCAGAGAATCCTTCTTACAGACATTCCAACCAAGCCCCGTGCTTCCCCACATCTATATGTATAAAAGCTAAGGGACCGGCCGACCTGTAGCTATGACACACACTGACCACCAGGGGGGCAGACACTCAACACAGGAGTGGAAGCCACAGGCATGGAAACATGGAACCGACTGATGAATCTCAGAGGGAAGGGGGGAGGGGAGAGGGCAGGAAGAGATTAATCAAAGATCTTATATGCATACTAGAGGCCCGGTGCACAGATTCGTGCACCGGGCCTCTAGAGTGTGTGTGTGTGTGTGTGTGTGTGTGTGTGTGTGTGTGTGTATACATATATATATATATATATATATATATATATATATATATATATATATATATATATATATAAAAAGCCTAAGTGACCATCTAACCATTTGACCGTCCGACCAGTAGCTATGATGTGCAATGACCACCAGGGGGAAGCTACTCAATGCAGGAGCTGCCGAGCTGCGGTGACTTGGCAGCTGCGGTTCTCGGGTGATGCACCCGGAACCAGAGAGGAGGGAGCCTGATTCCAGGGTGTTTCACCCGAGAACCACCCTCCCGCAATCCGGGACCCCTTGGGGGATGTTGGAGAGCCAGTTTTGGCCTGATCCCCACAGGCCAGGCCAAGGGACCCCACCGGTGCACGAATCCGTGCATCGAGCCTCTAGTATATTTATATTTAAGAAATAACAATTTTTAATTCTCACCTGGAGGACATGTTTTTTGTTTTGTTTTTTAATTGATTTTAGAGAGAGGAAGAAGTGGGTAGACATAGAGAAAGAGAGAGAGAGATTCCCCCAGTGCTCTGACTGGGCATTGAACCCATAACCTTTAGGGTACAGACAATGCTCCAACCAACTGAGCCCTACCAGCCAGTAAAGTAATCACTATTTTTAAAGAATTTGGGGTTTGTTTGTTTGGCCTGCTAGAGGAGATAATCAATGTAATCTGTGGTAAAAAGAGGTGCAGATGGAACTGTATAGGTGTTTGGAAGCAATAAAATACCTGAATCTGTAATCAAGTTCTAAGTTTTTGGATGACAAGATAAATGTAGGTAGCATCAGAAAACTTACAGTGCTAGTGCAAGTCTTTGCCCTGGTCTGATTTAACATACTGTAAGACCTGTCAATTCTCACTATTAATTTTTCTGTTTCCCAGTTTTTCTTGCCCCTTCCCCTGCCTTGGAAGCTAGGGTACTGCCTTTTGTAGAATAGCATTAAGAACGTAGAACCAGAGGTGATAGGTGGAGGAACAAGGGATGAATACGATTAGTAGGTGTGTAAAGGGGGAGTAATGGGAGATAATCTGTAATACTATCAACAATAAAAAATACATTAAAAAAATAAGACATTGACTTTAAGTATTTGAAAGACTCTTGAAAAAGATTGAATAAAGTCACATACATTAAAATGTTTTAAAATTTGAAAAAAAAAAAAGGTTGGTAGGTGTGTAAAAGATGGGCATACAAAATTTGCATAGATAGCCATGACCTTGAACTTTCGAAAACTTGTGTTTAACTTAGAAACTCAGTATACTGGCTTAACTCTGCTCAACATTTTTAAAACCCTGTCTTCCTCTAAAATGTCTTCTAGTCGTGATAAATCAAAGAACTTACATGCTTATATGCATAGCCCATGGGCACAGGCAATAGGGTTGGGAAGACCTGGGGGGAGGGAGCCCCTGGAAACCAGGGGGAAGGAGGCAAAATGGGAGATATCTGTAATACTATCAATAATAAAAAATATATTTTATAAATAAACAAAATGTCTTCTAGTCATATCAGACCCCTGGTTTTATTATTTGTTAGTCTGTGGACTAAAAGCAGATAATTGACTCACTATGTGAATTTACAAATACAACATCACTTTAAAGATAGAATAATACTTTTTAGTGATCTACATAGTTTAGGGGTCCACATAATCTGTCATTGAATTTGATGCAGATTGGATTTTTTATTTATCTTTTTCTTATATACAATGTTTACAGGCACACACAAACCCACAGACATCACAGAATGCCCTGCATAAAATAAAAACCACCGAAGCAGAGCAATGTCTCCTGTCCCTGGTTTGGGGACTGCCTTTCCCCAGAGCCTCAGCATTCTTCCCATGGACTATTTGGGGAATGTATTTCCTAGGCCTAGAATTTTTGTTTCCCATCCTCGGAAAGTTCATGCTCAACCTCCCATACTGGGAGATGTGTCGCACTCCCTGAAATCTGCTTTGTCCCTCTCTGGCCATTTCTCTTGCGGGAGAATGGGAGTGCAGATCAGAACTCCGCACTCACTTTATGTCCCAGACCTTTCCCAGTGACATATACCCAGCCTCCGAGGATGTCCGGCCCATCAAGGCACTGCTGACTTCTCCCTGAAGTTTTTGCACCTTGGTCTATGCATAGTTACCTGGTTGCCGCGGTTCTCTTTCCCGGGCCCTTCCCGTGTTGCCGATTAACTTTTGGTCTGGAGTCTGTTGCCAGCTTGGAGTGCCATAGGTTTCCCTCTCCCAGAGGCCACCATAATGAAATGGTGGAGTGCACCTCCCCTAGAGAGGGAGTCCAGATGACTCTCTCAAGGGGTGAAATCCCAGACGAGCCCCCAAATAGTTAGAAATGCTCAACAAGAATGAGACAAACACTCAAAAATGGCTCAGCAAGGCAAATTTACTTCTGGGCACAAGGATGCAGTTGCCGGCTGAAAAGCATGGGCAAAGCACCTGGATTGGATTTTTTAAAGCATACTTGTGAATTATTGCTAATCATATAATAAGCAGTATATCAAGATAAAGAAGAAAATTTTATTTTCAGGACTATTTTAAATGAATCATACTTACAAAATAATTTGTATCATTTCATGAATAGTTATAACTTCTCTCATTAACTTTATTTTGTATTATGTGATACAAGTTAAATACAATAACATTTTTACAGATTTTCAAATGTAAGACTCATTCAGAGATAAAATATTACCAACGATATAGGGTGGTTATGATAATTTATTATATATAAAGTCCTTTGAACACTGCTAGGCCCATATTAAGTGCTATATAAGGTTAGAAGTGTTAGGTAGCATATATTTTTATTGTTTTTTATGAAGTGGTACAGTTTTACTAAACAACCATAGTTCAGATATAATCAGTTATTTTTGCCTTTATTTTTATTTTTTTAATTAAATCTTTATTGTTCAGATTATTACATTTGTTCCTCTTTTTTTTTCCCCCCATAACTCCCCTCCTCCCAGTTCCCGCCCCACCCTACGCCCTCACTCCCCACCCACTGTCCTCATCCATAGGTGCACGATTTTTGTCCAGTCTCTTCCCGCATCTCCCACACCCCTTTCCCCCCCAGGAATAGTCAGTCCATTCCCTTTCTATGTCCCTGATTCTATTATAATCAACAGTTCATTCTGTTCATCAGATTATTTATTCACTTGATTCTTAGATTCACTTGTTGATAGATGCATATTTGTTGTTCATAATTTGTATCTTTACCTTTTTCTTCCTCTTCCTCTTCTTAAAGGATACCTTTCAGCATTTCATATAATCCTGGTTTGGTGGTGATGAACTCCTTTAGCTTTTCCTTATCTGTGAAGCTCTTTATCTGACCTTCAATTCTGAATGATAGCTTTGCTGGATAAAGTAATCTTGGTTGTAGGTTCTTGGTATTCATCACTTTGAATATTTCTTGCCACTCCCTTCTGGCCTGCAAAGTTTCTGTTGAGAAATCAGCTGACAGTCGTATGGGTACTCCCTTGTAGGTAACTGAGTTTCTTTCTCTTGCTGTTTTTAAGATTCTCTCTTTATCTTTTGCTCTTGGCATTTTAATGATGATGTGTCTTGGTGTGGTCCTCTTTGGATTCCTTTTGTTTGGGGTTCTCCGCGCTTCTTGGACCTGTAAGTCCATTTCTTTCACCAGGTGGGGGAAGTTTTCTGTCATTATTTCTTCAAATAGGTTTTCAATATCTTGCTCTCTCTCATCTTCTGGCACCCCTATAATTCTGATGTTGGTACGCTTGAAGCTGTCCCAGAGGCTCCTTACACTATCCTCGCATTTTTGGATTCTTTTTTCATTTTGCTTTTCCGGTTGGGTGTTTTTTGCTTCCTCGCATTTCAAATCATTGACTTGATTCTTGCGCTCCTCTGGTCTGCTGTCGGGAGTCTGTATAATATTCGTTATTTCAGTCCGTGTATGCTTAATTTCTAGTTGGTTCCCCAATATAAGATCGAGGGTCTCATTAGTTTTCTTGTAGATCTCATTAAGTTTATCAGCGGCTTCTAAACAGTTCTTGAGAGACCTTAAAAGTGTGGTTCTGAACTCTATATCTTCCATTGACAATTTTGTCCTGTTTCTTTGTCTCCGCATTTTGTTATGCTTTCTTGGTGCACCCCCTAGTGGTCTTTGTTCGCAGTCTTATAGTTAAATCTTGATTGTTGTAGCTAATTCCAGGGAGGGTTTGACCTCCAGGCCAAGTGGCTATGAGAATCAGCTGTGTCAGCAGTGAGAGAACTTCTGTCCTCTAGGGAGGTGCTAATCTGGCGTTTGCCTGAGGCTATCCGGCAAAAGCCTCTGTGCAGGGCTTGGGCAGGGCGGGTCGCACAGGATCAACAGGGTGGGCCGGAGAGAGCAGTTATGGCGGCTCTCAGTCCTGTCCCCAGGGGCTCTGCCTCTCTGAGTCCCAGCACCCACTGCAAAGCTCGGAGAGAAAGCTGCGCTCGCTCTGACCGAAGCCAGACAGTCCCGCTTCTCCCGTTTGAGTCTGGGTCCCTAAAGACTCGCCCGGATCTGGAGCTCAGAGTCTGCGACTCCCTCCCGATTGAAAATGCCAACCGCGCCCTCCGCCGCCAGCCCGCTCCGCGCACTCCGCACCTCAGAATTTGACTTCAGCACTGCGCCTCCTCTGAGTGTCCGTATGCGTTTCTCTTTCCTCCTAGTTGTAGGACTTCCACTCAGCCAGCGTTCCTGTGGTTCTGGGTGATGTCCCTTCCGTTTTTTGGTTTCACTTTTGAAGTAGGTGTTCAAAGCAGCAAACTCCGGCGTTAACCTATGCCGCCATCTTGGTTCTCCTATTTTTGCCTTTAAATAGTTTATGTCCATCAGTACTATCTATTGTTGAGTGGGTGATTTTACTAAAATTTCATAAATATACACATCTGTTCCTGTTTCTGTGTTATAAACTAACTTTAAGAATGCTATGCTGAGCCGAAACCGGTTTGGCTCAGTGGATAGAGCATCGGCCTGCGGACTGAAAGATCCCAGGTTCGATTCCGGTCAAGGGCATGTACCTGGGTTGTGGGCACATCCCCAGTGGGAGATGTGCAGGAGGCAGCTGATCGATGTTTCTAACTCTCTATCTCTCTCCCTTCCTCTCTGTGGAAAATCAATAAAATATATATTTTTTTTTTTTTTAAAAAAAGAATGCTATGCTGAATCTGAGAATGCCAGGAATTTCCACACAGTATGAATATGGGGCATTCATTTATACATTCATATGTAGATAATCCTATATAATAAAAGCCTAATAAGCAAATAGACCAAACAGCAGAGTGACCGGTCACTATGAGGCACACTGACCACCAGGGGGCAGGAGCTGCCCACGGGCCCCAACCGGTGGCAGCAGCAGGGAGCAGGGCTGGCGAGTTGGCGGCGCCTGGCCAGCAAGGCGGGTGCCAGCAGGGGCCCCCCAATCGCCCTGCTGGTTACCCCACAGATCGGCCCTGATCTTTGGCCAGACCTAGGGACCCTACCCGTGCACGAATTCCGTGCACCAGGCCTCTAGTCTTTAAATAACCTGTTGGTGATTGGTTTCTCTTTCATTGCCTGGTGCTGACTCTTGATATGTGATTTCAACACACACTTTGTGGCACTTTAGGGGTTTTTTTCTTTATATTTTAAAAATTAATACATACACATGCGTAAAATCCTTTATTTTTAAATCTTAAAGCGCTTTACATTTAAAATAAAGGAACAAAGAGAAATTTAAAATTATCTCCCCTTTCCTTGAACTCCTACTTAAAATTCTGTTACCAATTAGGGTTACCAGTTTTTCTTGTCAATGCAGAAACGATTTTAAGGTTAATGAAAATGAAAATGAAAGTAAAGCCAAATGGGGTTTAGAGGAGCAGGCCAGTCAAGAGAGACAATGGCCCCGAACTCCTGGGTTATATGGTTTAAAAGAGAAATATTCTGGGTGGAGACTTTCATTTGCATTCATGGATGACTGATAGGAACGTTTACATTACTATATTTCTTCTGTGCATCTTACCCATAATGCATACAGAAAACCCCAGGGCAGAGTGTGGGTTAATGTCAAAGCCACAATGCAGATTTTATTATAATTAGTCCAGAACCCTAGTAAGGTCGCCTTGAGGTCATTTTGTTTTCCTCTGAGCTTATGCCAAGAACTGGCTGGTTCCCATCCTGGCCATTGGTGGTCTGCTGGCTGCTGGGCCACCAATAGAGAGGCAGTCTGAAGGCAATGTGGTCTGACTCCTGTTTGGGACCCCAGGGCAGGCCCCACCCCAGCAGCTCATGTCTAACTTCCTACCTAACAATTCCACTTCTACAGGAGAACTACTACCAGTATCCTGTAAAAATATTCTGTGCAACCCTGGCTGGTTTGGCTCAGTTGGTTGGAGTATTTGTTCCTTAAACCTAAAAGTTTTGGGTTCAATTCCTGGGCCAGGGCACATACCTATATTGCAGGTTTTATCCCTGGTTGGGATAAAACAAGCAATGGACTAGAGAAATTAATGATGGTTTGTACATAAACTGAAGCCCTGACATTAAGTGATAGTGACGTATGAAATGAAACCAATTTTTATGAGCATTAAGTAAAAAAAAGTGAAGGTACAGTCCTAGCCGGTGTAGCTCAGTTCATTGGGCATACGATATTCTCTCTCACATCAGTGTTTCTCTTTCCCTTCCCCTCTTGCTAAAATCAATAAGCATATCCCTGGGTGGAGATGCAAAATAATAAAAATAACAAAATATTCTGTGCCTTTATAAGATTATACACACTCATACACTCCTTCCTCTTTTAAAAACATAGCTTAGTACATTATACAATATTCTGTACTTTAAGCTTAAGCCCCCTTCCCCCTAGTATTTTTATTGAGTTTTAGAGAAAGAGAAACATCGATATGAGGAGACATTGATCCCCGCACCAGGATTGAGTCCAAAACCTGGGCATGTGCCTTGACTAGAAATCAAGCCAGCAAGCTTTTGGTCTAAGGACAATGCCCAATGAACTGAGCTACACCGGTTAGGACTGTACCTTCACTTTTTTTTACTTAATGCTCATAAAGATTGGTTTCATTTCATACGTCATTATCACTTAATGTCAGGGCTTCAGTTTATGTACAAACCATCATTTATTTCTCTAGTCCATTGCTTGTTTTATATTTTTTACTTCTCATAGTGTCACATCTAAAACTCTTATTTCTATGTCTTTGTCTCTGTGTAGATTTATCGGATAAATTCCTGCAATAGAAACTAAATGCAAATATCAATTTATAATTTCCTTGTCACAGTGTTTGAGAAGGCGTCCTTCCCCCATACATTCCAAAGTAGTTTATCACCAAGTTTTGGACTGTAGTCTGTCTAATGAGTAAAATATACTACTGTTACTGTATTTGTGCTTATTTAGTCGGGTTTATGATTTCTGAGCTTTTACCTTCTGAGTTTTTACAACATTTTTTTCCCTTGCATTTTCTTATAATATTTTTATGTGTTTTATTTTTTACTATAAAATTTGATGAATATATCATTTGTTGGTATGACTGGCAGGAATCAAACTTAATTTTTTAAAAATATATTTTTATTGATTTTAGAGAGGAAGGGAGAGGGAAAGAGAAATTATGAGAGAGAATCATTGATGCTGCCTCCTGCACGCCCCCCACTGTGGATCAAGCCCACTATCCAGGCATGTGCCCTGACCAGGAATTCAAGTGTGACCTCCTGGTTCAGTAGACACTCAACCATTGAGCCACACTGCCTGGCCAAACTTAATTTTTTAAAGATCATTAGTCTACTGTGCCAGCTCCTCCCCTTTTAAATAATCGGTTTTGTCCTTAATGATTTTAAATGCCATTTTCATTATATTTTGTATTTGAGTTTATTTCTGTATTCTTAATTTTGTTTCATAACTTCTCATTGGGCTACTAAATTAACATGTTGATAAATATGTATCATTTTTGCTATTGCTTTTAGTAAACTTTAAAACATATATGAATTAAAATTTTATATTTTCATTGTTTCCTTTGTCTTTGAAGCCAGTTTATAGATGTCTGCTCATGAGCTTGTCTTTGGTCAATGCTTTATAGTTTAAGAGTATTCTGTTGGTCATATGTAAACAATTTCTCCTGAATTTGAACACTTTTTCTTTTCTTTTCTAGCCTTTAATCTAGACAACGAGCAACCAGATTATGATATGGATTCAGAAGATGAGACCTTATTAAATAGACTTAACAGAAAGATGGAAATTAAGCCTTTGCAATTTGAAATTATGATTGACAGACTTGAAAAAGCCAGTTCTAATCAGGTACTGTACATTGTAAAAATGTCTTTTGTCTTATAATTAATCCAATTAGTAGCTTTATTTTACATTTTCTTTAGATCTAAAAGTATATTGTATTGCGTTTTACTGTCTTTTGAATTTCTTTTCCTCACATCCTAGAATTTCTGTTTATAATATTTCTTGAACTGAATATGAATACTTAAGCATAATTTCTTTTTGTGGGAGTGTAAAGAGTACTGTTCTGACATTTTTATTGTTGGGATATAAAATAATAGTAGTTACAATATTATAATATCTTCTTGATCCTTTTCATAGGGCTATCTTTTTGGTGCTTCAGTAACTAAATTTGCTTGGTTGGGTCTCTAAAACAGACATCTCATACCAAATCTTGCTCAGTTGCTCAGATTTATATTAAGGTACTCTTACTATTTTAAATGTATTTTAGTTTTATTTATTTATATATTAAAATTTTAAGTGAAGGAAAAATTATTCATAAAGTAGTGAATTTTTCTTAGTGAGACAGTCTTTATTTGGTATACAGAATTTAAAATGGTATGGTCTTTCTGGAAAGTAGCATATGTCAAGTATAAAATGTTTATACCTTTTTAGTAATCCTACCTCTAGGAATTATTCTCAAGGACAATAATTAGTGAAAATATCCAAGGTTTTTAAATAGTGATGTTCAGAGTAACTTACAGTCTTTATTGTGGAATATCATACAGCCATTCAAAATTATTAGTTCATTTTATAATTAGCTATTTCAAAACCAGGATACAGAAATGTTTAAATGGAAATGAGTTTTATTTATACCTTTACATTTATACTTGTGCATAGAATAAAGAACAAGAAAGTCCAACAAAATGGCAGCAATGATAATATTTAAGTGATGGACTTATTGGTAATTTTTTATGTTTTCATTCTGTTTTTCTGTTTTCCAGTTTTACTATAATCATGTGTTGCTGTTGGAATTAGATTTTTTTTTGAACTATCTTTTAAAACAATCTTTGATATACCTGTGTGATATATTAATATGCTAATTGTTATTAAAGTAGTAAGAAGTTACAGATATAAATAAACTTTTAAAAATAGTCTTAAAACTTTTCACTAGTTTACTCATGCAAACATTTTCTCAACTCCCAACTTAAGTCTCTTGAATTCCTGAGGCATTACCAGCTTTCAGAACATTACTAAAAACTTTTATATTGTAAAGTGACTTTGCTCATATTTAGCCTTTCTACCAATCTCCCCTCCCCCCATCTTAATGGAAAGTAAAATCTAGTGTACTATCCAAAGAAATACATTGAAAACTGAATTTTTAAGAAAATGTCTGTCTTGTTTTTTTAATTGGAAATGTGTTTTAATTATCAAATTGATATTCATAGTAATTAATGCTCATAATTTTTATAGGATTTTGATCACTGGCATCAGATATAGTTTCAATCTTTCTTTATATACACATTTTCCTAGCAATCTTAGGCTCAATCCATCTTTTGGTATTTCTTCTGTTTTCCATGATTACTCAGAAATTAGTCAAGGTGGCCGAAATTATATCATCAGAAACCTTCACCTCTCTGTTCTTTAATATGCTTTTCTTCAGTCAGTAATATTTTTTAAGTGCTCAGGTGAACGGGAGAGGTGACAAAAGTTCTCACCTTGTGGAGCTTATTTTCTAAGTAGGGACAGGATAAACAAAAAGCGTGTAAATAATACAATTAACTATACACATACATCAATATTATTCTATTTTAGTTCTCTTTGCTCAGTGACAAGCTTCTAGGCTCTAAAGCAACTGGATAGGCTCAAAGCATGATAGTTACCCTCAACTCCAGATAATCCTATATTGTATTCCTTATCTCTCCCGTGACTCAGAACTCAGGAACATATATATATTTTTTTTACTCCTTTCCTTTAGTCTCTTAAGTTTCTAATTCTGATTCTTCCTTGTGTGTATTCCTTGAATATTTCATTTTCAGTTGTTTCTTCTCTCATTTCTTTGCTCTGCCCCCAAATTCTCTGCCAAGAGTCCCTATATTTGACCCTTTCTTTCTTAATAAACTACCACCTATGCCTCTCCTTTTTCTGTCACTGTTAAATTTCCAAAAGATTAACCACCACAATCTATTTCAGTTTATAGAAGTTCTATAAGGTCCACCAGTGAGTGACCTTCTAAATTGCCATCCAAGAGTTTCTTCTCAGCCTGTACCCTACTTAATAGCTCTGTAGTATTGGATGCTGTTGACCTCCACATTTCCTGGTTCTTGCCGTCTTCATCTCCTCTTTCACTGCTCCTCTACATATTATTTTTGCTATTTTCTTCAGTATCTGCCCTCTGAATTTATTATTGTATCTCAAACTACTACTGCAGGCCCTCTTACATAGTGTTCCTGTGACTCTGACCTGCATCTTAACTGCACTAATACCCAGTTCTAGAGTTTTTATATTGTTCTCTTATTGTTTAATTTGTATTTGTGTTATTTTACCTCTTTGGCCATATTGTGAGTTTCTTTAGGCTGTGAATTTATCTTAAAATTTGTTTATCTTCCTCACAAACTATAACCCAATGATTAATTAATTATTGACTACTTATTGTTTAATTGAATAGTTTACTAGTATATATAAAACATTAACGTTTACATGTAATTTATTCATTTGTGTATTTAACATGTGTTCATTGAAATTGCTTGATCATCAGTTTTGTATATAAACAAACTAAATGATCCTCATCCTCATGGAGCTAGTAGCAGTCTAGAAGAAAAGGCCATACAGTAGAATAATTTTTAATCTCCCCATTCTCAAACCCCCAAAGTAAGTAAATCAAACAACTCAGGCCTGTCTTGGAAATAGTAAATTTACCCCAGATGCTTTGCCAGTTAAATACTGTTTTCTACTGCTTTCTAGTAGACAAAATGCTAAGTGGTAGAACTTTTTGCTGAGGTTCAAAAATAGTAGAATTCTGATTTTGTGGGGTTTTAATCATGTGACATAATTTGGGACTACTTTACCCGCAAATAGTTTTTGCCCACTCAGATTGATGCTGTCACCAATGATAATGGTGATAGTGATATTAATTGCCCTAGAATTGCTACAGATAATTTAACAGAATGATTAAAACCAAGATTATTCAATAAAATAAAAAATTTGCTATATAATATAAAAACCAGTTGACTAAGAAAATACAGTTAACACTAGAAAAAATTGTCAGGATGTTCAACTGTAAATTGTATATTGAATTCTTATGACCTGAAATACAAAGAGGGTAATTAACGTGGCAGAAGGAAATTTCTAGCAGGAGCAAGAAAGCATCAGAGGCAGTGTTTTAATCCCCTAATGCCTCTTGCAACAGGATAGTGTTATTTTGATAGTATTGTTATATAAGAAACTTACTACTGCTCTGCTGGTTGACAGAAAGAATTCGATCCTTCTCCCCAGTCTAAGATTAGATTAAGTTTTTTATTTACTGAGTGAATGTTATAAAAATTTATCAGAAGCAGAATGACCAAACAGCTCAAGCACGTGTAGCATAATCACAGCTGTTCCCATGGTCCCCAGAGCACATGAGAGCTGCTAATGATGCTGCGATGCTGTCAGCATGAGGGGGAATTTCATTACATCCACAAAGCTTGATTCTTACTCTGCCACTGTCCTTGTAGACTTTGGAGGCATATATCACCATTCCAGAGAACTTCACCCACAGTAAAAAGGAAAGTCTCCTTTTAAAGTTGATGTTTGGAAATATTGATTCTTTTCATTTGGTCTCATGTTCTAGCCTCTGGCCCTCCACTTTAAAGACCAAATTGCTCAGCTTCTCAGATGCATTTAAGCTAATTCCACTGAGACCTTGAATAAACTAAAGAATGGACACTTAAAGTTTTAATGGACTAGAATACTTGAGTTTACATTGTCAGTGTATTTTCTTCCTGTGGCCAAACTACCTTGGCAGCCAAATTATATAAGAAACCAACTAATGAGCCCTAGTAATTCTGTCATAGGACTGGAAGTCCAAGTGGTCATTACATTATTCCATGAAGTTATACCAATGTAAGTCAGATCATATCAGAAATTTATTTGATGGATCATGCCTTCTTCAGATGACTTCATAAAAGCAACAGATCAGTTCATATGTGGATCTTATAATTTGAGTGAGAAAATTTTGCCTTTCATTTCCAAGTTTTAGGGAAACATTTCTTATGAGATATCAGAGATTTTAAAATTAATCTCTAAAATGATAGAAGTAAAAAAATTGAGATAACATCCTCCAGTGAGGCTTTCCAGCACTAAAACATCCTTCAGTGAGGCTTTCCAGCACTAAAACTCCTCCATGATGTTTTTCTAAAATTCACTGTAAATGGGTATGTGTAACCCCAAGTCCATTCTGCTAACATTGATTGGCCTGATATTATAAGGAAACAGATGTGACCTAGCAAATTTTTACTAACATTAGTTTGAGATTTGTTCTCATTATACTGGCTGCATTGATAAAGGAGTAGATCCCTGAGATACCAATGTCAGAATTCCTAGAGAAACCATCCTAGGACACTGTCATGTAACAGACAGAACGAGTGTTGAGAACAAAGATTCTCTAGTCTATAATTAGCTTGGATAGAGGAATTGCTTTTATCTGTAATTGGTACAAGAAATTCGAAATTATATAGTGTTGAAACTTCTGGAAATGTGCCAAAAATTTGTCCTTTTACAATTTTAAAACAGTCATTATATATTTAGTTGCAATATGTTAGGACATATAAGGTTGGGCAAAAGTAGGTTTACAGTTGTGAATACATGAAACACAGAGTTTAATTCTTGTATTACTATTGTGTTATTTTCCATATGAACAACTGTAAACCTACTTTTGCTACACCCTGTATTTATCTTTTACTTTGGAGAGGGAGAAAAAGAAACCTGTATCTTCTAGTTTCTGTTGATAAATACACAGAAAGAAGTTAGAGTTAGACTATTGAAAATTGGTAGATCCTCAAGTGTGTAGAATTATAGAATATTAGAATTTTGAAGGACCTCAGTTGTCTTCTAGTTCAAGACTTATCTGAGGCATAAATCTATTGTAATCTTCCCAGCTATCATTCATCCAAGCTTCTTAAATATTTTAAGTGGTGGTACTCCCTACCTATCAGGGCAAAATATAAATTTTCAGATAAATCTCCTATTAATAAATCCTTTGTTTGATTGAATTGTGTTTTCTGCCATCGTGATATCTGATCATAATTGTTTTATTTGACATCACATTTTTTACCAAATGTATAATTTTAACTTTTTTGACTTCTCTTTTTCAAGCATTGTAGTTGATTATATGTAATTTTTTAAATTTAGCTTGTAACACTTCAAGAAGCAAAACTGCTGCTAAACGAAGATGATTATCTTATTAAAGCGGTATATGACTACTGGGTGAGAAAACGTAAAAACTGCAGGGGACCATCCCTCATCCCCCAGATAAAACAAGAGAAAAGAGATGGCTCTACTAACAATGACCCTTATGTTGCCTTTCGGAGGAGAACAGAGAAAATGCAAACTCGAAAGGTAATGTGCAAACTGGAATTAATTGAATGTACCTTAATAGTATGTAAGACAAGTATTTTTTCTGCTAACAATTTGAATAATTTTCAATACTTTGAAAATAAAGAGACAATAATGATATTGTTGAACTTTATGTTAGAAATCCCGCTCTTCAGTAGATTCTATTGACCAATTGTGTACAGTGTTTACCTAATCCCATGCCCCTTATAAATCTATTGATCATACCATTTTAGACCTGCAGTTGAAGTGATATGAGGAATTATATGTCTTTATGTACCTTGGATGTTTTGATTTCTTCCGTAAACTATGACAATCTGTACATATCCTTTATTTGGGAAGCCCAAGAACTCACAGTTCCTTTGAAACCATATTCTAATCTTTGCAAGTAAAAAGGGGCTTTACTGCCTCTAGCTACGATACGATCGTGGGAAGTAGGGAAAGATTCATTTTCAAGCCTGTTATGCCAACAGTCAGAGGTAATACAGTGGGATCTTTTTCTCCTTTTCTGAGTTGTCAGGTGTGTCAGATTTCAGATTGATAAACGTGTTCCCAACTGGCAAGTTCATAAGCAGTAGGAGCCAGATTTTTAAGTAAGAGGTCTCATGCTGTGGAATGACATGGTATACAGGAAAGCATTATTTCAGAGGAGTATTCACTACCTTCCTTTTCTCATAATTAACAGTAAGAACCACACATGGTAACACATTCTCTAACATTGGAAAATATTAAGAACATATAAATGTAAAAACCGTAGGGAATTATAATTGGAGGCAAAGCATTTTCTGTGGATTTCTGTTTCTCCTAACATTGAAAGCTTGTCCTCATCAGCTGTTAGTATAACAGCTGGGAAGCTTAACAGCTGCCAGGGATAGTATAGTTTAGGAGAAACTCGCCTACTGGTTAACAAGCAGAGTTATATAACTTTTTCTTGGATTTCCCAAGTGTAGATGCATTCCCTAACCTGAGCTGAGTTTTCAGTTTGGTGTTTTAGTTCTTAATTAAGGAAATCTAAGATATTTTATGAAGATTTAGTGCCTTAGAAAAGACTAGCGTGAGATAAATTTGTAAATATAATAAAACTTATAGATTATTGGGCATGAGGAAGGAAAGGTTTATCTAAATCATTGAAAGATTTGAACTGCCAGTTGCTTTTAAAAAGAAATGTAATTAATTTAGATATATTGCAAAGCATAATCTTTTAGCATTTTCTTGAAGGAAAAGCATAAGAAGTATTTATTGCATTTTAAACAATATTCTAACTGTTGAAATATGTTTTATTCTTAAATAGGTTAAGTTACTATTTTCTAATCAGTATTGAGAATTGCTTGTAATGGTTTCTTGTGTTTATGTGCTTTACCATTGTGTAATAACTAGTCCAGCTTTTTCCTGAACTCTTAATTCCAACCCCTTCTCTTACCTGTGGTGTGGTTTCTTTTCCAGTAGTCTTTTTATTCCTCTCTGTTTTCAGTTGTGGGACAAAAAGACTATTCCCTTTCATGCATGCTGTTGCTGGTAGAAATGTTGAAGTTTCAAAATGAGAAAGTTGGGAAAGCAGTTAACAATGAGTACTCCCACCACCCAACCCCCACCCCAGGTGTTTAAGAGGTGGGCAAGCATTGGGATATGCCAAAATGAATACAGCTAGCAAAGATTCTCTGCTTCCTTCTCTATTGCCACAAAATGCAAAGACTAAAAGTAAAGACTTCTGAAATACTTGCTTGGTACTCTAGAATTTACTTTTAATTCACCAAACTAATATTTAATTTGGAAATATTTAAGTACTTTAGGCCATTCTTAAATGAGGTAGTCTTAAGGCACCAGCAAGTCTAAATGTACTGACTGGGAAATCTTGAATCCCAGTATACATTTAGTATGTTTAACCCCAGAGAAACAACTGTTAGCATCTGTGCCTTCTCTCCTCCCTCTCTGTGGACCAGAAGAAGGAAGACAAACAGGAGAGGGAAGTCTCATGGTAGTGGTTGTCAGTCTGACTGCACATAACAGTCACCTGTGAATTATCCTTGGTTATAAAAAGATCTACAGTTAATTCTAAAGTGAAGCAGTTTGAGAACCATTTCCCCAGAGATTTGGCAGTAGGTCAGAACTATATGTTACTGGAATAGGAAGAAAAGAATCGGCCTTGAACAGAGACACTTGTGAAGAAGAACAGAGGGAATGAGTGGGTTTGAATGTGGGGGGGAGGGCCATCTTAAAAGCATATAGAAAAGGTGTCAGTATGAACTCATGGACTTTAATACAGTGGGGCCTTGACTTACGAGTTTAATTCGTTCCGAGACTGAGCTCATTAAGGAGCTCGTTAACTCAAATTACTCTGTCAACTCAATGCAAAAACTGGGCCGAGAGACAGTTGGTATCTCAAAAAACTCGTTAGTCGGGACACTCGTAAGTCAAGCCCCCACTGTATATTGATGCAGTTAGATATAGCTCTGTGCATGTGTATAGCTCTAATATATATATTAGAGGCCCAGTGCACGAAATTTGTGCATGGAGGAGGGCAGTCCCCTCAGCCCAACATGCACCCTCTCCAATCCGGGACCCCTTGGGGGATATCCGCCTGCCAGTTTAGGCCTGATCGCGGGCTGCTGGCTCCTAATCGCTCGCCTGCCTGGTCGCCCCTAACCGCCCCCTCCCCCCACTGCCGGCCTGATGGCCCCTCCTGCCTCTTCGTGCTGGCCTGATCACCCCTAACTGCCCCCCACCCCCCCGGCCGGCCTGGTCAACCCTAACTGCCCCCCACTGCCGGCCAGGTCGCCCCCAACTGCCCCCACCCTGCCACCCTGGTTGCTCCCCCCCTGCCAGCCTGGTCACCCCTTACTGCCCCCCCCCCCGCCAGCCTGGTCACCCCTTACTGCCCCCCCTGCCAGCCTAATTGCCCCCAACTGCACCCTCCCACCAGCCCCTAACTGACCCCCCCTCCCCGCTGGCCTGGTCGCCTCTTACTGCCCTCCCTGCCGGCCTGGTCACCCCCAACTGCCCCCCCAACCCCCCGCCGGCTGGTCACACCTCATGGCCCCCCTGCCGGCCTGGTTGCTCCACGCAGCCTGCTTGTTCAGTCGTTTGGTTGTCCCTCACTAATCCCCCTGCTGGCCTGGTTGCCCCACGCAGCCTGCTTGTTCAGTCATTTGGTTGTCCCTCACTAACCCACCTGCCGGGCTGGTCGTAGGCAGCCATCTTGTGAGGGTGTGAGGGTTAATTTGCATATTACCTCTTTATTATATGGGATTACATACATATTTCCTAACTCTGTTCTCTGAGAGGGTTTAGAAGCAATGACTCAGTAGCAGTGGGCATGCTTAGCATGTAGATTGAGACTTTAAATCCAGTTTTCATAAAAAGGAACCAGGGCTTCTTAGAAAAATGGTTGATTCCAGGTCTGGGGCTGAGAAAGCATAAAGAGAAGCTTGGAACATTCTTCTCTGCCAGAAAATAAGAATGTGATTAAAATATGTTGGAGCCATGTCAGAAGGAGGACTCCACTGAGTAGAACTAAGAAAGTTTGAGTGTCAGAATAAATAAGAGTAATGGATAAACAATAGAATATAACTAACCTATGAGTCCATCCTAATATATAAAAAGCCAGGGGCCGTCATGACCGAAACAACCGGACGGACGACCGAACAGCAGGCTGCATGGGGCGACCAGGCCGGCAGGGGGGTTAGTGAGGGATGACCAAACTACTGAACAGCAGGCTGTGTGGGGCAACCAGGCCAGCAGGGGGTGCAGTGGGGGTCGATCAGGCCAGTGGAGGGGGCAATTGGGGGTGACCAAGCTGGCAGTGGGGACAGTGAAGGGCAATCAGGCCAGCAGGCAGAAGCAGTTAGGGGCGATCAGGCAGGCAGGCAGATGAGCAGTTAGGAGCCAACGGTCCCGGATTGTGAGAGGGATGTCCGAGGGGTCCCAGATTAGAGAGAATGTAGGCTGGTCTGAGGGAGCCCCCTCCTCCTTTCCCACCCCCTCCATGCATGAATTTCATGCACCAGCCTCTAGTACTGATATAAATGGATGGATGAGTGGATGGTTGGTATACAGACCCATAGATAAGAGAAAGGTACTCTTTTCCTTATAAGAGAATTGCAACTTATAAATGTCAGTGGAATGATTAAATTTGAAAATCACCATTTGGCAACTACCATAGTAATCATGTTTCAGGCAAAAGTTAGAATCAATGGATATAAGACTAGTGGGGGGAGATTTGATGAAAAACAAGATACAGAGTTTTATAGCATACTTTTTAATTAAAAAAAGGAAAAATAGTAATTTAACTAGAGAAACCTGGCAGGCGTCATCGTAATCAAGTGATCAAAGCTAACATCAGCACTAATAGGACAAATAGATATAATTTAACTTGTATTATAACCTTCTTTACTACTGTGATAGTCCCACTAAAAATATATAACCTGAATTTAATTGTGGAAAACCATCAAAGAAACCCAAATTGAGGAACATTCTGTAAAAATAATGGCTTCTACTCTTCAGAAATATCAAGGTCACACCCGACCTGTGTGGCTCTGAGGTTGAACATCAACCCATGAACCAGGAGGTCATGGTTCTGATTCCTGGTCAGGGCACATGCCCAGGTTGTGGGCTCGATCCCCAGTAGAGGATGTGTAGGAGGCAGCCAATCAATGATTCTCTCATCATTGATATTTCTCTCCCTCTCTCTGAAATCAATAAAAACATTTAAATACATGTATATATACTGTATATATGTAAAGGTTATGATCACTGTAGACAATCAGATTAGAGAAACATGTCAACTAAATGCAGTTTTATCCTGAATCAGATCCTAGACAGAAAAAAATATTATTATATTTTAATGAATTTTAATAATAAAAATTACTGTTGTCCCACTTAATGCCCTTTTTAACAAGTTATGTAAATATATAAAAATATAACAATTATATATGTTGCTGTTAAGAACATTAGTAGGACAATTAGATAAATATGAATTAAATCTATAAAATAGATAATAGGAATACATCATGTTAGTTTCCTGATTTTTATAATTGCTGTGATTATATAAGATAGTATTATTTTTAGAATATACACTTTAAACGTGTTTAGGAATAAAGGGGTATTTTATCTTACATTTTTTTCAAAAAAAATCTTTAAAATACTACTGTTAATAAACATGTGTATATGTTTCATAGTTCATTTGGGCTGCTGTAATAAAAATACCGTAGACTGGCTGTGTGGCTTAAACACAAACATATGTTTCCCACAGTTCTGGAGGCTCGGAAGTCCAAGGTCCAGGTACCAATAAATTCAGTGTCTGGTGAGGGCCTGTTTCCTGGTTCATGGATGGGCATCTTGCTGTGCCCAGAGAGCTCTCTGGGGTCTTCTTTATAAGATCATTAATCCATTCCTAAGGACCACACTGATAACCTAATCACCTCCACCTCCAAATACCATCACATTAGGAGATTAGAATTTCAACATAGGAATTTTCAGGGGACACAAACATTCAGTCCATAACAATATGCATATATATAAACATATAACATATGTGCATGTATGTGTATATATAGAGGGTGAGGCAAAACTAGATTTATAGTTGAGTACATGAAACAGAGTTTTTCTTGTTTATTAATTATTGCATTATTTCCACACAAACAGCTGTAAGCCTACTTTTGCCTCACCCTATATACATAGAGAAAAAGATAAAGCAAATATAAAATATTAACATTTTGGAAATCTGGTTGAAGATATATGAGAATTCTTTTTTTTTTTTTCCTATCTCTATTTCTGGAGAATTTTTCAAATTAAATCTTTATTGTTGAAAGTGTTATATATGTTCCTCCTTATCCCCCGTTGACCCCTTCTAGCCTGCCCCCACCACCCACCCCAGGCCTTCACTACCCTATTGTCTGTTATATGAGAATTCTTTATGCTACGTAATTTTTTTGTAAATCAAATTATTTCTCCCCCCCCCCCAAAAAAAAATTTTTTTTTTTTTGTAAATCTGGGGAAAGGAAAAATTAGGAAGGGTAGTTATTTGGGCCCACAGAGAGCAGGAAGTAAATGAGTAAGACAGGGCAGAAGCACATAATTCAAGAGGAACCTAGTGAAGAGGGAGCAATCTTAAAAGATTCTCGTGCTCTTTTGGATATTGTTCAGCTGGCTTGTAGCCTTGTATTATTATTTATTACTAGAGGCTCAGTGCATGAAATTCGTGAAGGGTGTAGTCCCTAGGCCTGGCTGGCGATGGAAGCATGAGCATCTGGCATGGAAGGGCAGGTCACAGCTGACCTCTGGGCCCTGGGCAGCACCTGCGCCCCCTCCACCTGAGTCATCAGGCCTCTGCCCAGCTCCCTCAGCGCCTGGGAGCCTAGCAGCGGCCCCACCCCCTGCTGCCTCTGCCTGTTGCCATCTGTGGGGTGATCAGCAGGGCATTTGGGCCCCGCTTGCACCGCCTTGGCCTGGCGCTGCCTGCTTGCCTCCTCCACCATCCCACCACAGTCCCGCTCTTGTTGGGGCCCATAGGGGCCAGCAGTACCTCCACTGCTGCCTGCTGCCAACGCTGTGTCACCGATGCCTGTCATGTTCTGTGCCGCCTCCCCTGGTGGTCAGCGCACGTCATAACAAGCGGTCGAACTCCCGGCCGAGGGGACAATTTTCATATTAAGCTTTTATTATATAGGATTAGAATCTATTTATCTCTCATTCTTATAAGACTTTAAGCTTTCTGCGGATAGGGGACATGTGCAGTATCCTGCACAGAGTGGACACTTTAATATTTGCTGTTGATAATGTTAATTATTTTTCAATTAGAGAGCATCATTGCTGCCTGTTTAACCCCTCTTTCCTCCAAAAAATTGCTTAAAATCATACGTTAGATTTTGCCTTTTGTCAAACACACAGTACTGAAGGGAAAAAAGATTTTCCTCTTGATGAGATAAGGGATATCTTATTAACATAGTATTTCTTAATGTTTGATATGTGGTACCTTAATGCGACTTAGTTTAGGTTATGTTTTATATGTGCTGATAAACTTTAAAATACAAGAAACTATGCATAAAAGAAAAAGAGAATAAAACTTTGAATCTTTCTCAAGTTTTATTTTCTCTTCTGTAATCCTCCAGCATGAAATTTGGCTTTCTTCAGGTTCTTTTTAATAATCATACTGCATTATTAAGTCAAGGATGGAAACAGTAACTTTTATATACAAAGAGGTGCTGCTAATTATAGCTGAGCCTTCTCTGGTTATTAAACACAACTGTCACTCTAAGTTTGTTCAAATTGTTTCTACACTTCATAGTAAGAACTTAATACTCTGAAACTCATAGTTATTACTAAATCTCTCTTCTACTGTGCAATGAGGTGCCATTACAATGAATCATGATAATCTCATTCCTTGAGAAACATTATATTCCACTTTTAGTTTTATATCTGAGTTGCTGAAGTGAAGCTTTGCTTGTCGTTGTGCATGTTTACATTGTAGTATATTGAACTTTCCAGCCCCCCGTTACAGAGCTGGATGGATGGATAGAGACCCATTTTGGCTATTTTTAGGTAACCTTGATTTGAAGGAACTGTTCTCTCTGTCATTGGAAAACACCTTGCTACAATTTAAATGGACTGCATTTTCTAATACACTAGGTTTTGTTTCAGGCAGATTTTTAAAATTTGGTTACATTGGAATTAGCCCTTCTATGCCATTCCATCTTTTCAACAGCTGGTAACACTTTTTTCTGAATATTAATTGAGATATTTGTTTAAACTTACATTTTCAGAGCTAGATAGGTTTTTTATGTGGTTGTTGGATGACTTTTTAACTTTTACATTTAACATTTTGACTTTATAGAATGGATTTGTTGGATGAAACTAGAAATGTGGATAACTGGATTAATTGTTTATTCTTTTTAAATTGTCTTTATTTTCAATAGAATCGTAAGAATGATGAAGCCTCTTATGAAAAGATGTTGAAACTGAGACGAGAGTTTAGTAGAGCCATAACAATTTTGGAAATGATTAAGAGAAGAGAGAAAACAAAACGAGAATTATTGCACTTAACCTTAGAAGTTGTGGAGAAAAGGTAACATTGCTAAAATTACATACTAGTGGCAGCTTTAGCCAACTTATGGGCAATATAACCAGATGAGAGAGAGCGAGAGAGATTTTGTTGTTGTTAAATTTAAGACAGTTGAAATTGATACTCTAACAAAATCTTTTTTCTTTTTTTTCTTTTTTTTGAAGAATTGTGGTTGCTACTTGTTTGTTTTTAAGCAGATTGTTAAAATTTGGAGTACAAATTTTGGGGTATTTTTGTGTATAGTATAGATCCTCTAATACACCTGATTTTTTGTTCTTGTTTTTGCAGAATCATTGAATTGTATTTACAAAAGAACCTAGAGATCATTTTGTCTAATTCTCTGTATTAAAGTTTCTATTAAACAAAATTTGAGGGAAATTAATGTTTTATTTATTGTATTTTTGATTAAATAGAAATATTTTTTAATGCATTTTGGAAATGTATTCTCTAATTTATTAGTAATTTTCCTGCATAATTATACTATCCCTAAACCTAACAGAATTTTATGTATTTTCTGAAGTTATCATTTCCCAGTGCTTCAAAATATAAAATATACAAGAAATTCGTCTTATGTATACGTAAGAGATTTTTTGTTTGGGGGTTGTTGTTTTGTTGTTCATTTGTTTTAGTTACTAAATCCCAATTATGAGCTTCTTTATTCATGCAAATTTTAAGAATCTTGATTAATTGTTGGCTCTGTTTGATTAGTTGTGTTCCAATTAATTGAGGTATCATTGGTTTTTCTTCATTTTTAAAATGTGCAACTTTTTTATATTTTGTTACCTTTTCAAGATATCATTTGGGAGACTATGGTGGTGAAATCCTTAATGAAGTGAAAATCAGTAGATCAGAAAAAGAGTTATATGCCACTCCAGCAACTCTTCATAATGGAAACCATCACAAAGTCCAAGAATGTAAAACTAAGGTGAATATCCTCTGGAGAGAAGCATGTATGGTAATATGATTTCACAGTTATTGGTTTCTGCAGTCATCTTATAGTTTGGTTAAAGAGAGTAATTAACATGTATTTAGTTCTTACTATTTGCCAACACTTTGCTGGGAATTTTACATACATATGACTTATTAATTCTTATAACAAGCCTTTGAGATAGATTTTACTTCTGTGTGACTTCCAGATCAAATAGCTAATGAGTGGCAGATTCAAGATTTGAATCTAGATCGTAACCAAGGATGATGTGCTTTCTACTATGCAAGCTGCTTCTGTAGAGAATAAGGTTAAAGTTTAGTTATTACCTTTAGCCTTAGCAAATCCTGCATCAAACTTACTGGCAGGCATCAAAATCTAAAACTAAAGCATTCTTTATTGAGACTATTGAAAGTTATTCTTGTTGTCATCATCTTTGCCAGAACCAGCAATTATCAGTTGCTATCTATACTTCATGATTTGAAAATGTCCTCTAACTTCTAGACTACAATTTTTTCCTAGTAATCACAGTTTCTTAGACTAAAGAATTATATTTATTCATTATTCTCTTGGCACATTGATTAAAATATTCAATTATATTTATTCAGTATTCACTTGGTACATTGATTAAGTATTCAATAGATAATACAAAAATTAGTCAGATCTTTAATTTTAGGAGCATAGATTTAAATAAGGAACAAGTATTAACTGAAGCATTAGACGATAAATCTTTACTGTGTAGCAAGATTTAAAAGCAACTTAGGGTATTTGTGGAAAATTCATCTTTTAAAAAATGTACACAATCCTCATTTTTCATGGGTTCATTCTTAAAGGTCAAGGAAGAATGTGGAGCAGGAAAACTCAACTTCTTTACTCCTTTACTCAACTCATGTCGGTTCAAACACCAAAGTTCTTTCTTATTAATCACAGGCATCTAGCCCACTTACCTCATACCCCTTAAATCACATTTGCCTCTATAACCAGCCAAAATGTTATCAATGCAAAAAATGTCATTTTCTAAGTTATTTTTTAAATCCATTTTATATAGATCAATGCTTTTCCTAGGTATGTAATTGGCAGGCATAAAATCTGAAAATCTCAGCCCCAAATAAATGACAGAATTAGTCTTTATTATATATTGATTCTTACTAAGAATAAACACTCAGCCTATTTAAATCCTACTTTTAGATACATGGTTGCATCCATAGTTGTTCTACAATATAACAAAGTTAACTGTATTTACTTTGTCACATATCCCACCTTAAAATATAGGTAGTTTCTAAGAAGTTGGATTTTCTTTTTGGTGGTGTAACTGTACCCATTGTATGAAACAATTTATATCTCACTAGATAATTTGGCATTTAAACAACATTTTCATTGTGTGTACCATTTTGACCCTAAAGTAGTTTTAACACTTTTCATATTGCTTGTACTTTGGTGCTCAGGACAGTCCTTTTCAAACTTTTTTTTTTTTTTTAATATATTTTAATTTTTTTTACAGAGAGGAAGGGAGAGGGATAGAGAGTTAGAAACATCGATGAGAGAGAAACATCGATCAGCTGCCTCCTGCACACCCCCTACTAGGGATGTGCCCACAACCAAGGTACATGCCCCTGACCGGAATTGAACCTGGGACCCTTCAGTCCCCAGGCCTATGCTCTATCCACTGAGCCAAACTGGTCAGGGCCCTTTTCAAACTTTTTTAAGTGATAGGTCCCTTTTATTTAAAAGAGTGCCAGTATGTTAAAACAGAAACAGCTGCTCTGTTGAGGAGAGGTGGGGGCTGGAAACCCACCCCATCAGCCTGCCTTTTGCCATATGGCCTCTGAAGTACCAACAGAACTCTGTGGAATTTGAGAATGGTTTGATTATTGTTCAGTTGAGGCAGTAATTATACATTCTAAAATGTGACTTTTTTTCTAGGTAATAAGCTATTTCCCCTAAAAAAAAAAAATTGAGTTTTTTAAAGTTGGAAATAAGTAGAAATAAGTTAATGAATTCATAATCAAGTTTTAAAATAAAAATAGTAATTAATTTTCATCATTAGTACAGTGATAAAACTAAAATTAAATGTAAGTACTTTGTAAATGCTGGATTGCAATAGAGCAATTTTTTAAAATCACTAACATCTTAGTTTAAGTATTAATAACAATAAATAAAGCAAATTTAAGTACCATAATTATTTTTACCATAACTTATAGACAGTAAGAAATTTTTTAATTTATGATTACATAATTTTTGCATAATAAAAGCAGTAAATAAAATCACCTCTGGGGTAAAAAATGTATGTTTTTCAAAGAGCAGTATAGTTTTCATGATTTCTAAAATGATTTTCATTTCTTCCTTTGGGGGGAAAATCGTCATGTTAACAGCACCCTCATCATTTGTCTTTGAAAGAAGAGGCTTCTGATGTGGTTCGTCAAAAGAAGAAGTACCCAAAGAAGCCTAAAGCAGAGGCTTTGATAACATCTCAGCAACCCACTCCTGAGACATTGCCTGTGATCAATAAGAGTGACATTAAGCAATATGACTTTCACAGCTCAGATGAAGATGAATTTCCACAGGTGCTTGTTTTAAAACTATTTTAAAAACATTTCCTTCTAGTCTTTTATATTGCTATATTTTAAAACATAATTGACATCTTAGAGTTTTGATTCTTGCTCTCTTCACCTAATGGTATAGCATAAATATTTTCCACATTATTTATATAGCCATTGAAATGGTTTTTATTTTTTGTTATTTTCCATCAGTAGGATAAAATTTATTATGGAGAACTTGGGTGGTTTTCCATTTTCCATTTTAAAAAAATGAGCATCTCTATCTTTTCTCTCTATTTAAAATAGATTATTAGAAATGAAATTACTGAACCAAAGATTATTAATATTTTAAGACATTTAATACATAGTCCTATCTAATAAAGCAGGAATATGCTAACTGACCATCATGCCATCACAAAGATGGTGGCATTCACAGCCAATAAGGAGGGAATATGCTAATTGACTGTCCAGCCCTCAAAGATGGTGGCACCCACAGCCAATAAGGAGGGATTATGCTAATTGACTCCCACTCTCTCAAAGATGGCAGCGTCCATGCTACAAGATAGCTGGCAGTTG
Source organism: Myotis myotis (assembly GCF_014108235.1). Lineage (NCBI taxonomy): Eukaryota > Metazoa > Chordata > Mammalia > Chiroptera > Vespertilionidae > Myotis > Myotis myotis. The sequence continues at coordinate 64,629,157 of NW_023416390.1, read as the reverse complement.
TGGGCGATCAGGCCTGCAGGGGAGGGCAATTGGGGGCGACCGGGACGGCAGGGGAGCAGTTAGGCGTCGATCAGGCTGGCAGGGGAGTGGTTAGGGGGTGATCAAGCTGGCGGGCAAAAGCAGTTAGGGGCAATCAGGCAGGCAGGCAGGCGAGTGGTTGGGAGCCAGCAGTCCCATATTGTGAGAGGGATGTCCGAGATTGGAGAGGGTGCAGGCTGGGCTGAGGGACACCACCACCACCCCAGTGCATGAATTTTGTGCACTGGGCCTCTAGGTATAAATATTCACCAACAGTAATTCCCTTTTTACCAGCATTAAGGTTTATAGCTTTTAATGTTAATTTTGCTAATTTGTTTAGCAGTAACTATTTGATTATAAAGATGATTTAGAAGAACTGATTCAAGTTTTAACTTGTAAAGGTAATTCTCTGGTTTATACTGCAACAATTTTATAGAAAAAAAATGTTTGCAATTAAAATCTCAATTTTACTTTCATAAGTGCTATTTTTAAAATAAGACGTTGCCCTGGCCAGTTTTGATCAATGGTTAGAGCATCAACCCTTAGACCAAAGGGTTGTAGGTTCCATTTCCAGTCAAGAGCACATACCTTGGTTGCAGGTTCCCCAGCCCTGGTAGCAACCAATCAATGTTTCCTGCTCTCTCTCTCCCCCTCTTCCCTCCCTTTCATCTTTCTCTTCTCTCTCCCTTCCACTCTCTAAAGCATTTTAATATTTTTTATTGATTTCCTAGAGCAAGAAAGAGAGAGAGATTGAAACATCAATGATGAGAATCATTGATCGGCTGCCTCCAAGCCCATAACCCAGGCATGTTCCCTTGATGGGAATCGAACCAGGGACCCTTCAATCCCCAGGCCGACACTCTATCCACTGAGGCAAACCAGCCAGGGCCCCCTTCCACTCTCTAGAAATCAATGGAAAAAATATCCTCAGGTGAGGATTTAAAAAAAGATCTTTATTTTATATAGTTAAAGTTCAATTTTTAAAAAATTGTTTAGCACCTGGTCTAGCAATATCCTCTTTCTTTTTCTTTTCTATATGGTATGGGCAACCTAAAGAGAATACAGTAACAAACAAGCGTTCTCATATTTTAACATTGTAACTTATTTGCTTTAAAAGAAATTTAAATACAATACAAATTAAAAAACACTGTCACAGATATATTTGGAAGCAAGACTGTTTATAAAACCCTTTATTGTAACTATTTAAGAATCTAGAGTTTATATAAAACTAGAGGCCGGGTGCATGAAATGTGTGCATGGGTAGGATCCCTAGGCCTGGCCGGCAATCAGGGCCCATCTGTGGGGTGACTGGTGGGGCGATGGGTGGCCCCCGCTGGCACCTGTTTTGGCCAGCCTGGTGCTGCCCACTTGCTGGCCCCACCCCCCGCTTCCATAGCTGGTCACCTCCCTCTGCGAGGTAATCAGAGGGGCCCCCCTGGCACCCGCCTTGGCTAGCCTGGCACCACCTGCTCACCGGCCCCGCCCCCTGCCGCTCTGCCAGTTGCCTCCCTCTGCAGGGCAACTGGTGGGGCAATCGCGGGGTCCCCGCTGGTACCTGCCTTGGCTGGCCTGGGGCCTGCGGGCTGGGGGCAGCTCCTGCATTGAGTGTCTGCCCCCTGGTGGTCAGTGCATGTCATAGCGACCGGTTGTTCTGCCTGTTATTCTGCTGTTTGGTCAATTTGCATATTAGTCTTTTTTTTTTTTTTAATATATTTTATTGATTTTTTACAGAGAGGAAGGGAGAGAGATAGAGAGTTAGAAACATCGATGAGAGAGAAACATCGATCAGCTGCCTCCTGCACATCTCCTACTGGATGTGCCCGCAACCCAGGTACATGCCCTTGACCGGAATCGAACCTGGGACCCTTCAGTCCGCAAGCCGACGCTCTATCCACTGAGCCAAACCGGTTTCAGCTGCATATTAGTCTTTTACTATATAAGATATTTACTTTGGCTATATAATATTTTTTACTCTTTTGTCACTGATTTAGTTTTTTACCCTAGATGATATATTAGCATTATACATATTGTAACCAGTGCACTAAGATGTGTTTAATTTAGTATACTCTTGAAAAGCACTTAATGAAATAATTTATTACTTTTGTCAGAGGATCATCCAGTTAGACTTAGGCAGGGCTTTGAATAGCCATGAAACATTAATTAAATGACCATTTTGAAAGAATGAGGGAAGTAATGTCTTAACAAATAGTAGGTTTCCAGATAGAAAATGTAGGGAAGGGCTGAAGGTAGAGAAAACAGCATATTAGAGAGCACTGTTTTCAATTTGGCATTGCTGGAGCATAAAACACAAAAGGGAAGAAAGAATGAACAGAATGGTGCCTGGAGTGCTACCCAGATAGCAAATGGTCTCTGTCTATCTTATACATATTGGGAAATTATTGAAGAATTTTAAATCAGAATATGACAGATATAGATATATATTGGCCTTATACTGATGGTACTTATGAGAACCTATAATGTTTTGCTATACAGTCCCTTTAAGAATGATACTATGGGCCCTGGCTGGCTTGGCTCGGTGGATAGAGCGTTGGCCTGTGGACTGAGGGGTACCAGGTTCTATTCTGGTCAAGGGCACATGCCTGGGTTGTGGGCTTTATCCCCAGTGGGGGACGTGCAGGAGGCAGCTGATCAATGATTCTCTCTCATCATTGATATTTCTATCTCTCCTTCTCCCTTCCTCTCAATCAATCAATCAATCAATCAATAAATGAATAAATAGAATGATACTATGGGATACTATGACCTATAGAAACTTTTCCCTTATTGCTAGTATCAGTCTGTTCATCCAGATAATAGGGCACACTTAACACACTAGTCATATATTCCTCAAACATTAAGGTATCTTCATATCTGTTCAAATTCTCATGTTTATTCACATAGTCCGCAGCTCCCATAACCACATGAAAATTGTATTTTGAAACTTTGAGGTTCCTCTGAGTCCTTGTACAAGGTCTTTTGACAACCCTCAAACATTTTTATAATGGTATCCCCATATTGCTAAAGTAAGTATTTACCTACAGTTGGACATCATTCAGTGAGGCAACTATTTAGAATGTAGCTCTTACAAAATCAGGATTTTATTGGTTAAAAAAAAAAAAATCAATAAAGTAATCATGCTTTTTCTTTGTCCAATAAACAAGGAAAAAAGGAAGACTTAAGAGAACAAACATTTTAACCAGACTTACCCACTGGTTCACAGCAGAGCAGAAATAAAACTCCTGTGTCGTCTTGATCGTGCTTCTGGTTTTTCTAAAGTGGCTATCTCTTCCTATAGCTCAGACTAAATCCTGAAGTCCACACCTGGGGAATGATGGTTGGGAGGAAGGGGTGGTATGCTTTATGCAAAGAATTTCTAAGACTGTGATACTTTCTGTGTGCATTTTAGAAGATGTAGATGATTGGCAAAGGAAACAAAGTATAAAACTCACATTTGGGATTTCCTTTCAAGTTTCAGGTTTGGGGCTTTGTTCTGCAGGAAGAAGAATCTGCCCTAGCTTTCTATTTCTGTATCCTCCATAGGGCTGGTAGAGATATATTGTAACCTCAAACAAATGCCTTTCTCCCCTGGATGACCCTACTCAGTGGTAATTACCACAGTTTGGAAATAAATGTGGTGAAAACGTTTTTCATCTCAAAATAGGAAGAGAGGGATTTGTAAGGTTCAAAAATTTGCAAGTTAACATAGGAGTGATTTGTTGTTTATGATCAGATTCTAATTTTAGATCATTACAAAGATTTATCTATTGACTTTTGATAACTCCTAAGTAGAATGCCTCATTCCTCATTTTTCAGGTACCGTCCCCAGTATCAGAACCTGAAGAAGAAAATGATCCTGATGGTCCCTGTGCTTTCAGGAGGCGAGCAGGATGCCAGTATTATGCTGTAAGAACTTTATTTTCTGTGATGTGATGTTTTTGTGAACTGGAATTAACAGATAACTCTTGTCAAGGTGACTTAGTCTTGATCCAGAAATTGGAAATCCTTCAGCATTTTTTATTTAATACCCCCTGTGCAGATACTAGTAAAAGATGCTTAAAGGTACTGAGTTCTTTCAAAGGATATCAGAATTCTTCACTTGGAAATTGATGACTCATATTTTAGAAATCTAGTCTCACTTTGGACTTTTAAGTGTAGCTATAGCTCAGCAGTTAATGAAAACTACTCAGTGTCATTGCTATAGTTAGGTAAGCCCAGAATATCCAATTGAACCTTTGATGACTGCCAAGTATGTATGCCCATTTTGTGCATACATATCCAGTAAGTATCAAAAATAAAGGACCATTTTTAAACTTTCCTATGGCAGTATTTTATCTGGTCATTATATGTATAACTTTTTGACACACTTAGAAATTACTCTGTGCTTATTAAGTCAAGTTTTGGTGTAGCATTATATCAAAGAATGGCCCTCACTCCCAAATGTTTGGGTTTTCAGATAAGGTATAACTATATAGTTATGAGCATGCCTTTCATATATGGCTTGTGGACACCTTTTGTCATACAGCTTTTTCAGGGTGTGTGTGTGTTTAATGTAGAAGTGTAGGGAGTTGTTTACAAATTATACTAATTAGAGAAGAGGAAAATTATTAAAGGGGCAGAAGTGCTAAGACACAAAAAAATAGAGTAATAAAGGGGATGAGAAGGTAAACAAATGGACTATATGTTCTTAAAAGTAAAGAGAAAGTGTCAACTTGACCCATGCATGCTTAAAAAGTGTAATTTGGGGTCCAAAAAATTTCTTCTGGTTTATCTCAATAGAACGCTTATTACTAACTTCACTATCTTTACTTTTTTACATAAATGTTAAAAGCCATGTTATTCTTTAAAGATACATTTCTTTTCAAAATACACCTTAAATGTGTTTATATTTATAAACTAAATTCAGTTTGAATTTTTAAATTCCTGAATATCTAAATTTAATTGTTTTCTTAATGCTATAGTTACTTTATTTTTATCATGATTTAGCTTTTTTTCATATCAGATTTATTCCATGAGTTTTAATTTTTTTTTTTTTTTTCTTTGCAGCCTCGTTTGGACCAAGTTAACCATTCATTTGAAAATTCAGAATTGGCAGATCTGGCTAAGTTGAGATATAGGCATTGCCTTACAACACTCACAGTCCCAAGAAGATGTATAGGATTTGCGAGGAGGCGAATTGGCAGAGGTGGAAGGTAAACTATTTGTTTTGACCTGGATTTAGTTTACAAGATAGACGGAAAGTTATAGGAAAACTAGAGGCCCGGTGCACAAAAATGTGTGCACTGGGGTGGGGGGGGTGCCTTAGCCCGGCCTGTGCCCTCTCGCAGTCTGGGACCCCTTGGGGGATGACCACCTGCTGGCTTAGAACCACTCCCTGGGGAATTGGGCCTAAGCTGGCCGTCAGACATCCCTCTGGCAGCCCGGGAGCCCTCGGAGGATGTCCACTTGCCAGCGGGGAGCAGGCCTAAGCTGCAGTCGGACATCCTTAGCGCTGCTGAGGAGGCGGGAGAGCCTCCTGCCACGACCGCTGTGCTGGCAGCCGTCAGCCTGGCTTGTGGCTGAGCAGAGGTCCCCCTGTGGGAGTGCACTGACCACCAGGGGGCAGCTCCTGCATTGAGCATCTGCCCCCTGGTGGTCAGTGTGTGTCATAGTGACCAGTCATTCCCAGTCATTCTGCTGTTAGGGTCAGTTTGCATATTACCCTTTTATTATATAGGATAGAGGCCTGGTGCACGGGTAGGGGCTGGCTGGTTTGCCCTGAAGGGTGTCCTGGATCAGGGTGGGGGTCCCGCTGGGTTGCCTGGCCAGTCTGGGTGAGGGGCTGAGGGCCGTTTTCAGGCTGGCCACACCCCCTTCAGGGTGGAGGGTCCTGCTGGAGTGCCTGGCCAGTCTGGGTGAGGGGCTGATGGCTGTTTGCAGGCTGGCCACGGCCCCCAGCCACCCAGGCTCCCAGTGAAGGCTGGCTGGAAGTAGGTATCTGGGATTTAGTTATCTTCTATAATTGAAACTATTGCCTTGAGTGGAGGACACAGCCGGCCAGGGCAGGCTGGAAGCTTGGCTTCCTCCATCGCCGGGGCAACCAAGCCTCCTGCTTACTCCAGCTCCCTGGCTGCCGGCCGCCATCTTGGTTGGGTTAATTTGCATATAGCTGCTCTGATTGGCTGGTGGGCGTGGCTTGGCATAGCAGAGGTGCAATCAATTTGCATGTTTCTCTTTTATTAGATTAGATGTTAAGTTCTTCCAGATAATATTTGGTTTTATATTGTTTTTCAGGGTCATAATGGACCGAATATCCACAGAATATGACCCAGTCCTGAAACAGATAGACCCTGAAATGCTGAATGGTTTTTCAAGCTCTTCCCAAACTATAGACTTTTCTTCTAATTTCTCTCGGACCAATGCTTCCAGTAAACATTGTGAAAATAGACTGTCCCTTTCTGAAATATTAAGCAATATCAGATCATGTCGACTACAGTGTTTCCAGCCAAGGCTATTAAATGTACAGGACAGTGATAGTGAAGAATGTACCTCAAGAAAACCAGGGCAGACTGTGAACAGTAAAAGGGTTTCTGCAGCATCTGTAGCTTTATTGAACACCAGCAAGAATGGCATATCAGGTAAGCTGTCACTTTATTGGAGGTGTATCCTGCTGGTTTTTTCTCCTTAAATTTCATCATTTACTCAGTAAACTTACATGGTAAATTTTGAAGGTTTATTTTCATAATCCCACTGAGAACCACAATTTTATCTTAATCTACCACATTTCTTTCCAGCCTAAGAAACAACCTAATTATTGTGGTTGACATTTTAACTAAAATGTCCTGATACCTATAAAACTATTGAGGTATATATTCTGAGTGTGTGGGCCTGCTATGGTGAATATGGAAGCAGAATGCATAGGGATCCCTATGGGCAAAGTGATTATAAGCTGCAACCATATCATTGCACAATGCTGTCGGCTTTGGTTGAAGAAAATGTTTAAGTGTCCTTAAAAATAGGCATTGCTCCTCAAGAGTACCACTGAAAGCTTTTTTGGTGTAAAATGATGTTTAAAGAGGCTTTGTATGAAACGTTATTATTTTTATCTGGTAACTTACCTTTTTAATTGAGATTGGAAAGTTTTTTTATTTAAGAGACATTGTGCTCAGAATATTTTAATATTTTTATATTCTGAGAATTTAGAATTTATTTTTATGACATGTACATTGTAAATAATGTATAATATCTAGAGAATCAAAAGTGTAATTTTGATTTGTTTTCCTCTGTGGGTAGCTTCTCTTTATGGGAGTATGTATAATTTATAAACAGCCTTATAGCAAATGCATTGCAAATGATTCATGGTATCCAGAAACCACATAGATGTGATTTGACTTATCCTTTCTTTCTCTTATAGGTATAGATTTCTAAACTATTTCCTAGATGGTGTATTTTAGTACACAAAATTATGTTAAACTTATTTAAAGTGATTTTAAATCATTTTAGCTTGAAATTTGGTCTCAATAATGTTCAGTCTTTTAGTTACTAAACTGCTTATTTTCAAACTGACCTAGACATATTTATGTGTTTAAAGGTTGTAATGGGAAATTGAATTTGTTTGAATGATTGGAAGTTGGGATATCATTTCTCCAAATTAATTGGTTAATATTCTCCTAAATGAATTTAGGTAGGGAAAATGGCATCCCATTATATAAAGTTCATAAGTCTCCGAAGTTTAATGAGCTTTTGAAGCTGAAATGGATAAATACCTAATGTGATTTTGAGGTGGCAAGATTGTCAGAAATCTAAAGATAATAAGTAAGAAGTTGATGAATATAGGTCAGATCTTTTTTTCAGCCAACTCCAAGACATTGTTCAAATTACTGAACTGAACAGGAATTCCTATCCCAAAAATAGCTCAAAATAATTTTTGCCAAAAAGAGAGTTAAAAAGCCTGTCAGTATAGGCATTTGTAATTAGATTTGACCATAGAATGAGTTTCTACTTTACCAATGTATATACCAAACCAAAAAAATGATTTTAACATATTCCTTCACAACTTGAACGTACTTGCAGCTTTTCTTCTATACAGTTCAATCCACTTTAGATCTGTCTGGCTTAACTCTTTTCCAGAAAATATGTATTTGTTGCATGTTTTTGTATCATCAGTACTCAAATGCATTGAGCCAGAATAAAACTTAATGTAACTTAAATAATTTCATAATCAGCTCTAGAATTTTCTGACACTATCATACATTAGCATAAAAAAGCATTTAAATATTATAATAATAAAATACACACTTCTCAGGGGACTTAAAGTTAACTGCCACACATCCAAAATGGAAACCACTCCCACGCACCACGACATTTTGAATTTAACTTAAAAAAATCAATCTGCAATGAATATTATAAAAACGAATATATTACAATTTGGGTGTTCTTGAATATTTTCAGCTGAAAATTCTCACGAAAAATGATTTTAAAGTTGGTCAGGGCTGCCACTTAGGGAAAACAGTGTTGTTGTTTTTTAATAGACGCGCGTAAAGTTTGGGGAAGGTCCACCGCTTGCGTCTACAGATGCTTATGGCGTACAATGTTAAATCACAAGTGTTAAAAAGTTATAACATCATAGATAATAAGATTTTTTTTATTTTTGCCTTTCCCCTACCATTGGAAAAAAATGGTCTGTGTTATTTTTTCCTGTCTTATGTTTTTTTTAGTATTCTCAACATAGTACCATTTATTTCTTCTCTTGAAAAATGTCAAGGCTTAAGCAACAGCTAAGCTACAGTAGAATCAATGTTTTTTAATCAAACTCTTCAAATATATAATTATTTGTTACTAAAGGATTTTGTTTGAAGTTTTCCTTCTCTGCTAAGTGTGATCCTCTAGTCATAAAAGTCACAACGTTTTTTGTTTGTTTTTAACAAATTTCTTGCGTTTCAAAATTGTAGGCATAGATATATAAATGTATAATGAAACAGGTGTTTAAACACCATTTTTATAAATAACCAAAAAGCTATGGCAATTTTAAGTATTCATTTGTACCAGTTATATTCATTATATAATTTTCTCAGTTCCGGTTAGATAATTTTAAGCAGGTACACTTCAATAAGTATTGATAGAAATTCCTTCATCTGCCTAAAGCAAAGGATGTAGGGTGTTTTTAGAAAGCTGTATTTTTATATTTGCTGGATACATACAAAAGGATTGAATCCTCCTATATGTGGTTTCTTTTAGTCTATGTATCTTTAACACTGTTGCCTTCTGCTTATTCTAAGTTGCCTTGGTCTTGAGAGCATGTGTGTTTAAGAGTACCAAGACTGACACAGGACCATATTTGTACCTGGCAGAGTATCACTGAGCTAGACAAATTATAAGTACTGAATTTTCGGTTTCACAGCGGGCAAATCCAGCAAATAAAAGATTTAATCTGAAAAAGAAATATGATACACTTGGAAGTAATATTTATTTGTGTCACAGGTTCCTTAGTTCTTAAAAAACAACTTGAGGTCTAATGGCAAAGAATTTTCTTTCTTTTATGTTGTTTATAACCCACTTAATGTTTTTTAAGTCATAATCCCTGAGTCATAAATACTCTAATTCTTATTTTTGTATCATACATAAAGGACTTAAAGGAATACAAATTGAAATGTGTGTCCTAAGTATTAGAAGAACTAAAACTAAATACTTCATTTTAAAGCAGAGGCACGTCTTGTAACTATTAAGTAAAATAAGGATATGTTTTCTTAGTTGAAAAGTTACTCTCAAAGAATAGAATCAGGACAGAGAAAGGAAAAGTAGATTGTGTTGAACATGGCAAGTGAACAACCAAAGATTACTCATTTCATACATAATTATTTAGGATATATGCAAATCACTTTATTAAGTGTTGAAGTGTTTAAAAGTTGCAAAGTTTTACAAGACAATAATCCTTACCTTCAAGAAGTTTACAGGCAACCCTAACCGGTTTGGCTCAGTGGATGAAGCGTCGGCCTGCGGACTGACGGGTCCCAGGTTCAATTCTAGTCAGGGGCGTGTGCCTTGGTTGCAGGCACATCCACAGTGGGGGGTGTGCGGGAGGCAGCTGATCAGTGTTTCTCTCATCGTTGTTTCTAACTCTCTATCCCTCTCCCTTCCTCTCTGTAAAAAATCAATAAAATATATATTTTTTTTAAAAAAAAAGTTTACAGGCAAATACTGCATTCTTTATATAAAAAGATGATAAAGCCCTGACTGGTTTGGCTCAATGGATAGAGCGTCGGCCTGCAGACTGAAGGGTCCCAGGTTCGATTCCGGTCAAGGGCATGTATCTTGGTTGCGGGCACATCCCCAGTAGGGGGCGTGCAGGAGGCAGCTGATCGATGTTTCTCTCTCATCGATGTTTCTGACTCTCTATCCCTCTTCCTTCCTCTCTGTGAAAAATCAATAAAATATATTTAAAAAAAATAAAAAGATGATAAAGTTTCTAGTCATTTGAAAGTGTAGCATTATGCTGTTCTTAAATCCAGGCCTCAAGAAAATATATTTCATATCTAAAAGTAGCTTTGCTTGTTTATATTTGAAGGGCTCAATTAATTTACATTTAATCTTGGTTTTGACTAATACATGGTTGCAAATTAACTTTCCTTATTTGTCTTAGTGTATTGAGCAGTAGATACCAGCAGTCTTTTGACCATCTTCAAATATCTTAATATTACCAATTTGTAAAATCATTAACATTTTGGATAGTTTTACAATAAATTCCTGATTTTTATTTTTTTCAGTTTCTCTTCCTTTCTTAAATTGCCATAAAATGTTGGCAAGCATAAAAGTTTTAGGATAGCCCAGCCAGTGTTGCTCAGTGTTTGATCATTGTCCTATGGACCAGGAGGTTACAGTTCAATTCTCAGTCAGGGCACATGCCCAGGTTGCAGGCTCAATCCTCAATATGGCGTGTGCAGAAGACAGCCAGTTAATGATTTTCTCTCATCATTGATGTTTCTATCTTTCTCTCCCTCTTCCTTCCTCTCTGAAATCAATAAAAGTATCCTATATAATAAAAGGCCAATATGCAAATCGACCAAACAGCAGAATGACTGGTCACTATGACGTGCACTGACCACCAGGGGGCAGACACTCAACGCAGGAGCTGCCCCCTGGTGGTCAGTGTGCTCCCACAGGGGGAGTGCTGCTGAGCCAGAAGCTAGGTTCATGGCTGTGAACCTCTCCCACCTCTGTGGCAGCACTAAGGATGTCCGACTGCCAGGGAGCGGGCCTAAGCCATCAGTTGGACATCCCCCAAGGGCCCCTGGCTCCCAGACTAAGAGAGGGCACAGGCCAGGCTGAGGGACACCCCCACCACCACCCAATGCACGAATTTTGTGCACCAGGCCTCTAGTATTTACATAAAAGGGAAAATTCTGTAATATGGATATCTACCTATTAGAATGTGTTTACCCAGGGAGATTTGCATAACTTTTTACTCAAGGAAAGGGACACTTCCGAAGGTGAGACTTGAAATTGTGAAATACTGCCATCTTCACAAAACATTCAGCTCAGTGGTTACTTTTAAACTAATAGGACTTGGAGGGGTTGGGTAGAGCAGATTTATGACCAGCATGAATTTCACTTTTAAACTAGCAACTTAATAGCAACTAGAGGAAAGAACTTGGATTGGTCCTAAACAACATAAACAGACAAGGTTTCTCTTTTGTACATTCCCATTTCCCTTTGTGCCACTGCCACCAACCCAAAGCTCTGGGCCCTTGTCCTGTATCTCATCCCTAAACAGATTTCTTTATGCTGTAACTATGACTTTGTCCTTATTATATTAATGCTTGCCTCTTGGTAACTCAAAGTCATTGTAAGAAATAAATCTCTTGTGGAAGTATTTCAGTAATTTTTGAAAGGAAAAATAATTAGTAGAGAAGGTACTTTCAGTCACATTACCATCCTCCACCAACCAGTAAGTCAACCCTGAGAATGATAATTCAGTACTGTGTCTATGCCATTAGACACAATATACTATGCTAAGCCATACATTTCTTAGCATTTTGCATTCACCCTAACAAAAGGAAAGGGAGTCAGTTACAAAGGATGTTTTGTTTGTGTCATGGTACTAGTTGCTCTTTTTGTCTAAAGAGTAGCAATAATACTAAACAATGCTCTAGAAAATTCTGAATGAGGAACTTCAGCTTGTTTCAAGCACAAGCACCTTAAAGTAAAGAAAATGCTAGGTAACAAGAATCAATATAATGTGCTAAGTTTGAAGTGAGAGAGAAACAACAATGAATGTAATTTTTTAAAGCATATTATATTAGATACTCAACCAGTAATGGAACCAGGAATGAGAATCAGTCAGCTTAAGTTTAAAAAATGGGGAAACACTGACCATTAATTTGAATAATTGGATTGCTCTTTGGTTGGGAATACATCTGAGAATACATTGTATCCTGAGTTTTCTAGGAAAAAATATGAGGTTCCTGAGTGAACTAATGGTCTCAACAATACAGAGCAATAAGTAGACATAGCCCCCCAAATGGGCAATTTTATCAGCGTTCCTTTTTTGTGTATATAAATAATTATTCATAAAAGCAAGTTGAATACCTATAATTAGCAATACCTTGTTAGCCATGGACTACCAACCAAAAGTAATTTTTTAATTTAAAAAAGTACACTTTCTTCTTTCTACTAATTTAGTATATACTTTATTCTGAATTAGAAAGATTTTATGACTTAAAATATTTTGGAAACAGAAAAGATACTCATTATCCTCATTTCTCTTTAATTTTAAAATAGCCACGAAAAGTATGTTCTCTGTTTGGTTTATTGTTCACTTAAAGTTAACCACTGACCCAGCTTTTTAGCACATTATAACCCTTAGCTCTGGACAAGCATAACACTAGATTTGAGGAGTGGACCCTGTTAACACCAGAATCCAAGTCAATTTTTTTTTTAATTGATACACTCCTTACACACATAGAACTAAACAGATTTTGGGGGGGTAAAATTTTCCTTCCTGCCTTTGTATCTAATGAACTATTTTTCATCTTTCCCAAGGTTTTCAAACACCTGGAAATTCATGAATACTTCATATTTTCATTTGATTTTGAAGATTGTACATTTAGAATTAAAATTATTATTTTTCATTTAAAAATAGAACACTTGCAGTGAATTTAACATGTGCAAAGAAAGACATTTGATTTTGTTGGTAATTCAGTAAGATAACTAATGTGTACTTCAAAAATACAGGTAATATTAAAATTTTAGTGAGCATTATCATAGCCCCAGGCTTTTTAATCACCTGAAAATAAAATTGCTATCTGTGTAAGAACTGTTTTCCCTTCATTGTCTAATACACGTTTTAATGATAATTAGAATTGTGGAAGCCCTGGCCCATGAGGCTCAGTTGGTTAAAGCATCGGTCTGTAAACCAAAAGGTCATGGGTTCAATTCCTGGTCAGGGACCATATCTCGGTTTCAGGTTCAAGGCCCCCACACCCCACACCCCCGTGGCACATAAGGGAGGCATCTGGTTGAAGTAGATAATCTCTCTCTCTCTCTCTCTCTCTCTCCCTCCCTCCCTCCCTCCCTCCCTCCCTCCCTCCCTCCCCCCTCCCCCGCCCCTCCCCATCACCTCTCTCTCTCAAATCAATAAACATCCTCGGGTGAGAATTTTTTTAAAAAATTGTTGTGGAATAGTAATGAAGACATATCTAAAGCTTTGTCCATCTCTGATGCCTAACTCCCTTTTCATACAAAATAGACTATACTATGTATAACTTGTTATATATCTGATTAACGATCCATTTTTTTTTCCAAATATATTTTATTGATTTTTTACAGAGAGGAAGGGAGAGAGATAGAGAGCTAGAAACCTCGATGAGAGAGAAACATCGATCAGCTGCCTCCTGCACATCTCCTACTGGGGATGTGCCCGCAACCCAGGTACATGCCCTTGACCGGAATCAAACCTGCGACCTTTCAGTCCGCAGGCCGACGCTCTATCCACTGAGCCAAACCGGTTTCGGCTCAATTTTTTAAAAAAATTTCCCATTTGTGATCCTACTATACAGAATACTTTGGGGACTACTTAAGTAAGCTAGGTTAAGGATCTATCTCCTATCTAAGCTTCTTTAGGTCATATTAATTAGATCGCACGATTGCATTTAAAGGTTGACACATTTATTAGTTGGTATTTCTTTATAAGTATCTTTTCTTCCCAACTACCCTATAGGACAGTGATGGCGAACCTTTTGAGCTCGGCGTGTCAACATTTTGAAAATCCCTAATTTAACTCTGGTGCCGTGTCACATAGAGAAATTTTTTGGTATTTGCAACCATAGTAAAACAAAGACTTATATTTTTGATATTTATTTTATATATTTAAATGCCATTTAACAAAGAAAAATCAACCAAAAAAATGAGTTCGCGTGTCACCTCTGACACGCGCGTCATAGGTTCGCCATCACTGCTATAGGACGTCATAGCAGGGAACGTCTTAATTTATTTTTTCCTATAGTCACTCTTAACTCAATACAGCACTCTGCATCACAATAGAAAGTAAATACTTGTGATTGAGTGAAGTAGTTTGGGGAGAGGAAAGCAATAAAGAAAAATAGAGCAGCCCTGGCTGAGTAGACCAGTTGATTAGAGCAGCGGCGGACCACTGGCGGCCCGTGAGGTCCGAAAGGTTGGTGACACTGGATTAGAACATGGTCCCAGTATACCAAGGTTGCAGATTAGATCCCAGTAGGGCACATACAGATACAAGAAACAACCAATGAATGCATAAGTAAGTGAGCAAGGAATCTCCCTCCCTCCTTCTCTCCATTCCCCCTCTCCCTTCTTCCCCTCTCTCTCTCACTCAAAATTAACTTTAAAAAAAGCAAAATTTTACTCTAGTGGTACATATACTCTGATGTGATTTAATATGTCTTGACTATAATAACATAGTAACTACTATGGAAATAGCTTTGTGTCCTAAATCATTTTATCAGTAAGCTACTTAAATATGAAAGTTTGTATACATTTGTTTGAGAAAATGTTTCTTATATTACTTTTACTTAGCTAATCTTTTCAACAAAAATTTTAGATGCCTTGCCTTTATTTGAAATTACTAATTTTTAACACAGTTGGTTACAGTATAATCAGTTTTGTCTGAGGAAACATTGCATCTTTAATTTTCTGAATACCTCTCCGATTTCTAGTCCATATTTTTATAGATAGGATTTATTTTAGGCAGCTAATCTATTGGCTTGAGCTATGGTTTATGGCAGCAATTTTCAACCAGTGTGCCGCAAGAATTTTTAAAACATGCAATACCTAACTGGTCAGGGCCACTGACCTCTTTTTTCTTAGATTGTCAAATGAAGAAATGACAAGAGCCAACACAACAATAGCCGTGTGGTGTGAATGAATCAAAAGTATACCTATTTTTTTTGTCAGATTAAAAAAAAAATAATGTATTTTTTTGGTGTGCCAAAGACTTTTAGTAACTAGCTTATATGTGCCATGAGATGAAAAAGGTTGAAAATTGCTAGTTAATGGTTATGTAAGATGAACATCATTGTCTTCCACTCTGATTTGAAATTTTTTTAAAAAAGGTATTTTCATATTGTCATAGATGAAAACAAATAATCAGAACCAATTGCATTATTACAGATGGTCCTGTGTTCTTATTAAGGCTATAACTTAACTTAGTCTTAATATTATTTGCACTATAAAGTTTTCTCATTGTAGTTAACATAGTGTAGAGAATTAAGAGTGATCACAGCCCTCGCCAGTTTAGCTCAGTGGATAGAGCGTCAGCCTACAGATTGAAGGGTCCCGGATTCGAGTCCAGCCAAGGGCACATGCCTGGGTTGCGGGCTTGGTCCAACGTGCAGGAGGCAGCCAATTAATGATTCCCTCTCATCATTGCTGTTTCTCTTCCTCTCCCTTCCTCTTTAAAATCAATAAAAAATATATTTAAAAGAGTGATTACAGGTAATGAGTCTGAATAAATGATAGAATTCTCACATCAGAGCTATGTTATATAGTAAAAAATATAGGAACTTTTAGCATAAGCTTGTAGATATTAGCATAAGCCACTTTTGCTGAAAGATTTGTCATTTTTATTGGATTCTTTGCTGATGATGTATATATATTGTGGTATGTAATTGCTTTTCATCTTAATTGTGGAATAATTTTATATTTGTTTTATTTGTGTTAAAAGTACTTTTAAACATACTTCTGAAATGAATGTTCTTTATCAGTAACAGGCGGTATCACAGAAGAGCAATTTCAGACACATCAGCAGCAGCTAGTTCAAATGCAAAGGCAGCAGCTTGCTCAGCTTCAGCAGAAACAGCAATCTCAGCATTCCTCGCAACAGACACATCCAAAAGCACAGGTAAGCCTTTCTTTAACCATGCTTATTTCTCTTCCTTTCTCTCCTAATTATATAGTCCTCTTCACTTGTTGTCAAGTCAGAGGAAAGAATCTTGATATTGCCACTCTTGATTTTAAGATCAAACCTCTAAGTGTCTTTTTAGTTAATTTACATAATTTTAATTTTAAGTGACCAGTTCATATTTTATGAGAGGCACATTAGAACCAAATATGATATTTTTAATTTAGGAAAAAATGTTTTGAAGGGTTGAGAATTTCTAAAAGTAATTGCATACTTTTAGAACCATTATCCCCCAACTCCTACTGTACCCCCCAAAAAATATTTTTAAGCACTTTTCTAACCTCTAGTGCCATGTTGTTGTGCCCCAAGCTGAAAGGTATTTACTTCTCTTGAATTGCGCATTAACTCTAAACATATTTTCTTGAATCATATTTTCCTGAAGAAAAAAATGCCACCAGGTGAGGTCCGTAAACACCATTAAATGAAGATACTATGGATAAGAATAAAAATACGTTATAAAATTATAATTGCCAGAAGAGAAAAGCTTTCAACACCTTGAGATGAGCCCTATAGACTCATTTTGGACTTTTGGCCTCCGGAACTGTATGACAATGAATTTCTGTTGTTTAAGCCACTAAAAACAAAACTAACTGAGAAGTGTATTTCAAATTTGAGCCATCTGAAAAAATAAACCCAGTGTTTTAGGTCTTAAATTTTGTTGCACCATAATTCTAAAAAATAATTCTAAAATAATAATGAGATTACTTAGTTTGTTATATCTTAGGCCAGCATCTGCCCATAGTAGTTAATTCAGCTCTTTCTCAAAAGGTCAGTACACTGACCTTGAGATCCCATGTCCAGCAACATGAAAATCTCAGTGACCCTGAGACCTCTTAACATTCCCCTATCATCCTGGTGGATTTGGGACTGGCCCTCATTGTAGGGTTGTTGGCTGTTAGTAATAGCTACCAGTTTTATACAGAATCAAGAGTAAATGCCATTCAGAGGACCTAAGTGACACTTCTCCAAAGAGGACATACAGATAGATGGCCAAAGGACATATGAAAAAATGCTCAGTTTCACTAATCATCAGAGAGATGCAAATTAAACTCTAATGAGGAATCACCTCACACTGGCCAGAGTGACTACCATCAACAAATCAACAAACAAGTGCTGGTGAGGATGTGGAGAAAAAGGAACCCTAGTACACTGCTGGTGGGAATGCAAACTGGTGCTGCCACTATGGAAAATAGTATGGAGTTTCCTCAAAAAAATAAAAATGGAGCTGCCTTTCAGTGATCCCACTCCTAGGAATATATCCAAGAGTCCTGCAACACCAGTCAGAAAGACTGTATGCACCCCTATGTTTGTAGCAGCTTTATTTACAATAGCTTAGATCTGAAAACAGCCCAAGTGCCCATCAGTAGATGAATGGATTAAAAAGCAGTGGTACATTTACACAATGGAATACTATACAACTATAAAAAAAAATCTTCCCTTTGAGATAGCATGGAGGGATCTGGAGAATGGTATGCTAAGCGAAATAAACCAGTCAGAGGAAGACAAGCATCACATGATCTCACTTATCTGTGGAACCTAATGAACAAAATAAACTGACAAACAAAATAGCTCCAGAGACATGGAAGCATCCAACAGACTGATGCATCTCAGAGGGAAGGGGCAGTGGGGAAGAGATTAACCAAAGAACTTATATGCATAGTTCATGGACACAGACAATAGTGCTGTGAAGGCCTGGAGTGGAGGAGGGCAATGGGGGACATCTGTAATACTCTCAACAATAAAGATAAATTTAAAAAAAATAATAAGTGCCATTAAACTTGCCTTTTTATTTGCTTTTTCTGAGTCTCTTGGGTAACCAGCCTAAAGTGTTTTCAGCCTACTCCAGGATTAGGCCAAGACACATGTTTTTACATTGTGACAAAGATGACTGTTAGTCACCCCTGTGATTTTATTTTGCTCATAATATCAAGATTGTCAAGTATTTTTAAAGGCATTCATTACCACTTACTGCAAAAAATGTATAGAGCATTAAAGGTTTGGGTTTTTTAATCCCCTAGTTTTTTCTTAGAAATAGTTGCTTCTCAGTTTTTAGTCACTTCTCTGCTTCATATGCCAAAAATAGTCTCTTTTTTTTCTTTTTTGTTTTTTCTTTTGTGTGTGTGTGTTTTTGTTAATCCTCACCAAAGGATGTTTTTCCCATTGCTTTTTCAGAGGGGAGGGGGAGGTAGGGGGAGAGAAAGAAACATCAATGTGAGCGAGGGACATCAATTGGTTGCCTGACACATGCCTCAGGTGCGGGGAATGAATCGGCAACCCAAGTACGTGCCCTTGACCGGAAATCAAACCCATGACCCTTCGGTGTGTGTCTGACTTTCTAATACCTAGCAACGTAGGCCAGGGCCAGAGCCCTCCGTCTCTTAATCTAAACACTTGTAACTGTTCCGTATGAAAAAGCAAAGCCTTCTCTTGGATTTTGCCCATTTCTTAATATGTTCATGGAATCACATCTAAAAAAAAAATTGGGTTTAATTTTGTTCATTTTACAGGGCTCAAGCACCTCTGACTGTATGTCTAAAACACTTGACTCAGCCAGCGCCCACTTTGCTGCATCTGCAGTGGTCAGTGCACCTGTTCCCAGTCGCAGTGAGTCGGCCAAGGAACAGAACACTGGGCACAACAACATCAACGGTGTTGTCCAGCCTTCAGGTAAGCCTGTGGTTTCGTGTGGTGCTTACTACTCAAAGTTGTAACTCAGTGATTTGAGGTATGGTTTTTGTTTTTAAATCCAAGGGGAAGATGTACCAAACGTCTTCTGTGGATAATGAGTGGTGGACCAGCTGGATGTTCTTTAGAATTCAAATAGAGCCTGCTTCCTATTTCTCTTGTACCACACCCACTGGATATCTACTTGTGTGACTGTCCACCCTGCCTGGTTTTACCCATGTCCTGTCAGTTGCCTCACATCTTAGGAAATGCATCAAGCTAATCACTAACCATCACCACTGAATTATCCATGCTTTTTAAAAAGATGAAATTCAATGCAGGATGATCAGTAAGATTGAAATGGTTTACCTCCCCAATTTTACATACTCATAGGCCTGCTTTTTCTGACTCCTCCTCTTGAAGTGCAGCATTGCTCTGAAACCCTGTCTGCTTCTCACTACCCCGAGTCCTCAAAGACTTGCTGTTCCGAACATCCTTCAACTAGTGCTCAAACTTCAGGATTTTCACTTGCTTTTACATGCGTCCACAATCCTGATTGCTTCTCCTTACTGATGTTCTTACATGTATACATTCTAATAGAGATCCAACTATAGTTTTCACCTGCCCTCCGCCTCCATAATGGACCTCTCTGTCCTATTATACAATTTCCAGATATGGAGGCAACAGAATACTTTGCAAAGCCCTTTTATGTAGAAAGAGGGTGTCTTTATCTTTGGGGTTGTAACAGGTGCATATGTTGTCTTTACTAATCAGAAGCTGTCTTTTGATAGACCATTATGTGGAAAGTTGACATGGTATTTAATTAGAATACAAATGTTTACATATATTTTTATTAAAGTCTTTTTAAGAGTTCAATTAATGTCTCATAACATGAATTGAATGGTTTTTTTTTCTCCTTCAGGAACCTCTAAAACATTATACTCCACCAATATGGCTTTATCATCCACCCCAGGGATTTCAGCCGTACAACTTGTAAGGACAGTTGGCCACACCACTACAAACCACTTAATCCCAGCCTTGTGCACAAGCAGTCCTCCAACACTTCCCATGAACAGTTCTTGCCTGACAAATGCAGTGCACCTCAATAACGTCAGTGTTGTTTCTCCAGTCAATGTGCATATCAATACACGGACTTCAGCACCATCGCCAACAGCCTTAAAACTTGCCACAGTTGCTGCCAGTATGGACAGAGTGCCAAAGGTTACTCCTAGCAGTGCCATCAGCAGCATAGCAAGGTGTGTGTGCGCTTGTTTCAGGCATCATTCTCTCTCTTTCTGCTGGCTACTCTGAGGGAGGAAAAGACTTTTTTTTTTTTTACTGCTCAAGTAATAAATGTCTGTTGATTGGCTTGCTTTTCAACAGATATTGAATATCTGCTTAGTGTAAAGTGCTGTAACTTATTATTTGTTTGAGGTCACTACTGCAGTGTTTAAATGCCAGCCAAAATTATAAAAACACAGGAGAAAACCACATCAAATTGGGAACCACCAAACCAAAAAAATATATCACAGAGCCTATTTTAGAAACTTCAGTTACTCTTACATGACTTATTAGTAATTTAAACAGTCTGGAGGATTAGAGTTATTATTAACTTCCATGTCAGAGCTTTAATTTTCAAGTCACATTTGTGTTTTCTTCAACATTAAACACAAGAGGAAAGTAAATTATTCTATGTATATATTAAAATTGAGAATATTCTGGGATTAACTAAATCTTACCTTCTTTCTGTGAAACTAATACATTAGAACAATGAATCAAAAAAATTGATTTGCATGGGTTAATAACTACACGACCTTAAAGCTGAAAAATTAAAACTACAGTAGAAAGTAATTTAATATTGTGCTCCTAATGATCATTGTTTTGGAGCATCATAAGCTCCACCTATTGTAAAAACTTGGATTGTCCTATGTTATATATTGCATAAGTAATTTATCACTCGCTTCTACTGAAATTTATGTTAAATTACTTTTCTTGCCTAAGTAAATAGTTATAATCAAGTAATTAGGAACTAATAGGATTTCTTAGCTGAAGGAAACTTTTTCTCATTCCTGTATAGAAATTATAAAAGTGGGAAATGTTCTTTGGAAGTACATGTTTAGTTGTAGTACATAAAAAGGTATTTGTAAATACTAGAGAGTGTTAATGTTTATTTTACTCTTTGCCTTATTATAGAGAGAACCATGAACCAGAAAGATTGGGTTTAAATGGAATAGCAGAGACAACAGTAGCTATGGAAGTGACATAACCTAAAACATGTGGCTTTGACCTGTGCTGATGGTGTGCAGTCATTCATATTCCAGCTGAATGCAAAAGGCGACACTCTGTGGATCACAGAGGTTAACCATGGACCTAAATGGACTACAGTATATCGGATGTGTAATCCATATATGATGTATATTTTGTAAAATCGGGAAAATCACTACCTTGTAAAATAGTTTATTTGTATCATCAATATTATTTCTGTTACTTGAATAGTAGATATTCATCATCATGCTTTTGCACTTGAATTTGCAACTGAATGGATTTAAAAAAATAATTCTTTAATGGGATCATGAGCATGAAATGGGATCCTACATCACTTGTTTTAACTATTTATTTTGCCATGTTTACATTTTGTATCTTGTAAAAAATAAATCCAACTTTGTGTCTAAAACGTTAAAGATTCATAGCTAGGAAATGAAATTCTTGTAATTTTTTTCTAAAGGAACTGTAAAGTTTTCACTTGGTTCATTTTGTTTCACAATTTGACTAGATGGACTTTTTGGTAAATACTTTAGTGGCATTTCACTGTCAAATATGAAGTTCAAGGCAAAATAGTATTTTCTATTACTGTGCAGGGGAAAGGGATGGATCGATACATGCAAATTTAATGTAGTAACTCACTTTTCCATATATTTTGAATGTATATTTCTATTTATAATACCAGTTTATAAAAAATAATTACACAGAAAAAAGGACTAGGAAAAATTATGCATCTAGCACATTTAAACTGTGCAGATATGAAAATTTTTCAAGGATTACATTTTATCTGAAGACTGCATATTTTAACTGGCTTTAAAACTGTAACACACCACATAAAGGGTATTTTACCAGGTATGTATTGCATTATTATATCATTGCAATAATTATTGGAAGTCTAGATATCGAGCCATCCCAGGTGTTGGGAGGGGGGAGGGTTGTGGCAAGATTGTCTTTTCAATTTTGGAGAGTTTTCCTGTGGCTACAAGGCAAGTAACGGGTTGGAAAAAGTCTGACTGTAAGCGTTGGACACCTTCATAGTGTAGTGTTTTAGTGACTTTTTTTATACGGTTCTTGTAAATTAGATACGTGTAGTGGTGTTTCAGAATGTTTGTTTATGCACTAGTTCAGACAACTTTCCCTGTTACTTGTTCTTGATAAGTGAAAACTGCAGGGAAATAAAAATACATATCAAAACATGGCCATGCTGCATATGTGTTTATTTCACAATGTGCACACAGAGTCAGTAAAATTTAAGGGAGACGATAGCACTTAACAGCACTTTTCATTTTCACAGTGCTTTCCAAGCATTAATGAAAAGAACTATAAGGAGCTCATCTGTGGGCACTATTGGGTTTCAGATAATCCAATATAAACTACCTTTGATATGAAAAGTTCTTGAAATATTTTACAAATGTAAGTAATTTGCAGTATAACATTCATTGAAATCTCATAAATGAGCCTCATTTTATAAATAGAAGTTTAGAGTAGAATTATATTGCAAGGGCGTTTTGTCAAGTAAGTACTGGGAAATGTAAATATTTTTAATGAATATGATTAAAACCATTTCAAACTTACATAATTTTATACTTTACATTTTTTATATCTGCAGTTCTAAAAGTTGTAAATTGATATGTCAGTTGAATTAATGGGCCAAGATTTCTGCTGAGAGTGGTTTTTATTCAGGTCCTAAATGTGTAAAGCAATTTATGGGCAAAACCATAGAAAAATAAATAAATTTAATTTCTTCATTGGTTGTGACCTGATAGGATCCATGCTCGTTTCTGCCATTCTACCTCTGGAGTTCTCATTGCTGATGATATAAAGGAAATCATTTTGTTTGATATGTATCATGACTGTTTTCATTCTGCTTGTAGTTGAATGTATCTCTTCGTTATTAAGAACTTACAATAACGTTAGTGCCAACTTCGGAGAAAGCTTTTTTTTCCATTTTACTAAAGCCAAGCATGAAGTGAATTTGCCTTATGTGATATACATGTTAAAAAAAATAATTTAAGTAAAACAAAAGAACTATCCATTTGTACAGTTTCTGGATATGTGACAAATCCAGAATTTATCAGACTGATAACCCAATTTATTTGTTCCTTTTGAAGTAAAATAGAAAAATAAGCCTTCATTATTTTGGTGGTTGTAACTATTTCATGGATGGCATTTCAGTTACTTGGACACACATTTCAAAAATTTTCGTGACAGATACTTCTTATTTTCACCTTATTACATTGAAGAATATTTGCATGGCCTTCCACTGGGCAATCTTTCTCTCTCTCTCTCTCTCTCTCTCTCTCTCTCTCTCTCTCTCGGTTTTCTGAGGGAACTAGTGTTGGTACTTGTAATTCAGTAAGTTCCTAGAGTCCTTGGAGGATGTTTTCTTATGGAGTAGTAGGTCTGTTTGTTTGTTTACGTGTTTTAAACAAAGGGGTAACTCCTGTGCTTGGAATATCTTGTAATTCAGTATAGACAAAAGTATTCATAAACTAGTCTCCCACCTTCCTAAACAGAGTACCCTTCCTTCCTAGGAATTGAAGACCATCATTATGCCCCGTGATTATGATGGTAGCTCTACGTATATTTCACCACATGTTGCATATCTTTTGCAAAAGTCTGGGGGGGTGGGGGGGAGGGAAATAACCTGGAGGGCACATTTAAAATTACTACACACACACACACACACACACATACACACACACACACACACACACGTATCATTCATACAGATTCTTTTTTAAAAATGGGGAATACAGTATTTGCAACTATGCATAGTGTTTTTTATTGCCAAGGTTGTTTTTTGGCGGAGAAGGGGAGGGCAGTAAGGAGGACTACCATTTCAGAAACTTCTCCCTAGTATATACTGCTGTATTTGAGTATAGTGCTCTATTTTGATCAAATTTTGTTGATCAGTAGTAATACACTTTTGACTGAAATGTTTTGTTGTCCCTTAACGTGGCGAGTTAAATTTCAAAAGGCTAAGGATATCTCAAGTAATTGTGACTACTTTATCCTGTAAGACTAGTGATGTTTTAATCACTAACCACAGCACAATAGCTAGCATCATGGAGCATGTGGAGTTCTCTCCCAGTGACTTTTTCATTTAGTCCTAACAACAGTTGTAGAAAATGAAGTTTAGAGAAGTTAGATAACTTGCCCCAGGTCACATAGCTGGTAAGTTACTGAGCCAGAAATTAGGTAGTCGACACTCAAAACATCTTTAATGTGAAAGAAATGCTCTTCAAAGAAGTACTGACTGTATCTTTCAGTCCACTTATTGGCAGCATCTGCAGCAGGGTTTTAAAATTCATTTAGAAAACACCCTCCCCCTCTTCCACCACCAGGCACTTAATGTTGGCTTTTACTTCCCAGACTGAGTGCATTCAATCCAACTGGCTCCTAGCCATCTGCCCGGCAAACCCAAACTAATTAGTTTCTGTTCTGTCAGACCTGGCGGTAAGTGTTCAATTGACACAAAGCACTGGGAGCTGGGTCTGGGCCAGGACGTGGCCGAGTTTTGCCCTTTCTGGACCTTGGTGTCCCTATCTGTAAAATAAGCAAATTTTCCTGGAACTCCAGAAAGGAGGCCACATGGACAAGCTTGGTGGAGGTGGAGGTATGGCCCTCGTGTCACTGGTTTCTCACCAAGGAAGTAAATGATGTGGGATCGAAGACAGATACAGTCTTGACAACTTTTTTTAGCCATTAATGTCATCAAGGCTGACTAATGTGTGGACAGTTGTCTACGTGTATTGCCACTGAGCTTGGGCAGAACTAATAATTCTAACCAACTCCAGTGACGACAAGTCTCAGAAGGACGCAGAATTAATATTTTTTGGAGAAGGCATCAACGGGGAACAAGACAGACAACACAGGGTGCTAGACTAGCAGAGAATTTGTTGAGCTGGGTTTTAATACCTCTGCCATTTAATTGCCTGGTGATTTTTATCGCCTTCCTATCTCCAAACTTGTATCGTAGGACAGGTGGGTGGAATTAGGTAACCTCCAACATCTATGCCAGCTCCAGTGCTGCAGGAATCCAGTCTCCCCTCCCCCTCCCACTCCCCTGCTAGCTCCCTTTTCAGAAAAATCTTGAAATGGAATCTTTCATGTCATATCAAGATTAAGAGTTCATGAAATCTTCCTTGTCAGAGCATTGCATATTTGAACAAAACTCCTACTTCCCTGGCTGACTGATCAGAGGAACATGGCAGGTCAAGAAGATGACAAGATACCTCAGGTCATTGACGCTGCTTCAGAATGAACACCTGTTATTCTCAAGGAATGCTAGGATTCTGCAGTTACGTTTCACTGCCAGAGCAAGAGACCAACCCCAATCACAAAAAGGAAATTCTTTCACCTTCAAACTATCGGTTTGATCATAGAGTACTGGCATTTTACATTTATCGATGTTGAAAACCTTTCATTAGTGTATACAATGACATTATGTTCTTCCTCTGCTCAGTCCCGGGGCGGGCCACTGAAGGGCGTGGGCACACACAGCTTGTCTTACTAAGGCCTGTCTTTTATGTGCTCTTCTCACTGTCATGAGTAGATTTTGATCAGCCTAAGTGAGCCCAAATTAGGGAAAACCAAGATGCAGGATTTCAGCTTTTACGTGTTTTGCTTTTTAAGATTTTTATTAATTTCTAGGGAGAGTAAGAAAGAGAAATATCGATGTGAGCATGGAACATCGATAGGCTGCCTCCTTCCTTCACACCCCCTCCTGGGGATCAACCTGGGCATATGCTCTGGGAATTGAACTGGCAACCTTTCAGTGCACTGGACAATGCCCAACCAACTGAGCCCCACCAGCCAGGACCAGGATTTTGGCTTTTAACATAAAGCATTATGAGTTATCTGCTGCTGAGTAATAAATTGGTACAACTTGTAATGTGGGTGAAGAGTCTAGCACAGCACAAGGCAGAAATCCAGGTAGCATGGGCTCTGTTCTCATCTGGAGGCTCAAGTAGGGAAGGATTCACTTCTAAACTCCCTCCGGTTGTAGACAATTCACCTCCTGTGGCTGTAGAATTTGTAGCAATTTGCTTCTTCAAAGCTAGCCATGGGAGAGTGTTTCCACTGTGTGTGAAGTCTCTTGCTTCAGGGAAGACCTGGACCTCTAAGAGGGCTTATCTGATTAGGTCAGGCCCATGCAGCCTGATCTGCTATGATTGATATAGTCAACTGATTGAGGACCTTACATCTGTGAAATCCTTTTCTTTTTGCCCTATTTTATTAGAAACAAGTCACAGGCCTTAAACTCAAAGGGAGGGAAGGCATAGATACTAAGAGATGGGAATACCAGGGTTACTCCAGGGTGTGTCTGCCACATGTCAATGATTGGATCAACTCCATCCCACTACCACTCACCGGTCTTCCCCTATAGAGAAACAATTGAAGGTACTCTGTATAGTGCAAACACTGTGCTCCTTTGTGCATCATAAATTCCACAGTCCTGGATGTCAGGGAGGAAGTCAGGTCCAGTCTGAAGATAAGCCTGCCCATCATTAGCAGAAAAGCCATGTGGAAAGGAATGGATGAGATCAGCTAGAGCAAGAGTAGACCGGAAGGAAACTGTGAGCAGCAGAACCTCAGCATCCATGTGGCCAGGGGAAGGGGGAGCAGAGAAGAGACAGGGTAGCCATCCAGGGGGAATCTGGAAACCCAGGGAGTTTTCTAATTCCCTTTGGAAGAACTCTGCAGAGGTACAGTGCCAGTGGGTAGAAATGAGTGGTTTTGGTTGGGAAGGAAATACAGGTGATGAGGGGTTGGCAGTGAGGTAAAAGTGGAGCATGACCTGATCAGAAATTCTGGGTTAAAGTCCTATTGGGTGCTTCTCGCCATCACAGGTACAGATGTGTGAGTCTCATCCCAGGCTGGTTGAATCTCCAAAAGTGGGATTTTTTTTTACTTCTTCAAGATTTTTTAATTATTAATTTTAAAAATTATTCTTTGTTTGTATTAGTCCTTTTGTTTATTTGCTGTAGGGTTGGTTGATTGTGTTTGTAAGTTCACCAGATTGTGTTTGTTCACTGCAGCTAAGGTTGGGAATGACTAGTCTGATCTTTCTATTTACTGGTTGTGACAGTGGACGAGTAGCTGTACTGAGAAGTTCAGAATTTATTTCCTTAGCTGCAAAATAAGGAGGGATAAATTATTTCCCTGAGTCCCATTAGCTCCAAGGGAACACAGAGAATGCCTCTCACTGAGAAAGCTCCATGGCTCCATAGTACTGACTTTGAAGAATTGCTTGTAACAGTGATTTCCAATCAGTTTGGCTAAAGAATTTTTAAATCATGCAACATCTGACTATTTAGATACTTTCCCTTAGATTGTCAAATTAAAAAATGACAACAGCCAACACAACAATGGCTGTCTGGGGTGAATGAATCAAAATTATACCTTTTTTTTTTTAATATATTTTATTGATTTTATACAGAGAGGAAGGGAGAGGGACAGAGAGCCAGAAACATCGATGAGAGAGAAACATCGACCAGCCGCCTCCTGCACACCTCCCACTGGGGATGTGCCCGCAACCAAGGCACATGCCCTTGACCGGAATCGAACCTGGGACCTCTCAGTCCGCAGGCCGACGCTCTATCCACTGAGCCAAACCGGTTTGGCCTATTTTTTTTTTTTTTTTGTCAGATTGGCAAAATAAATATTTTTTGGTGTGCTACAGGATTTTAGTAATTAGTTTTTGTATGCCATGAGTTTAAAAAAAAAAAAAAAAGGTTGAAAATTGTTGCCATATAACAAATGCAGTTCCCTGCTCTTTTAAGGTTTTGAGATCATATGCTTTAAAAAATTTGTCATGCGGTTCATCAAGATTGAAATTGTGGTTATTCAAATTCTCTGCAGCAATTTGTAAATATACCTCACACCTTCCTGTTTCAAGCAATCTAAGTTCCCAAATCAAACATCAATCAGCTGCCTCCTGCTAACCCCCTACTGGGGATCAAGCCCGCAACCTGGGCATGCGCCCTTGACCAGAATCAAACTGGGGACCCTTCAGTCCGCAGGCAGGCACTCTATGCACTGAGGCAAATCAGCTAGGGCAACCTAAGAGTCATCTTGATTCTTCCCTTCCTCGCCCCCACCTCTACCCATTGCAATCCATCAACAAGTCTTTTGACATGAGCTCCAAAATATATGTTAGGCCCATCCATTTTTTCCCTTGTTCAGACGACCACCACCTTGTCCACACCAGGGCCATCCTTTGCACTACAACAGCCTCATGACACTCCCCCACCCACTTCCATTCTTGCTCATTTCCATCCATTCACATGGGAGCAAATAGCCCTTAACAGTCAGACTGTCTCAATAGTCTCCTAAACCTTTCCCATTGCTTCCCATTTACACTAAAAATCTGAATTCCGACCATGACTGCAAGATCTTCTGTGTCTTGCTCTGGCTTCCTCTCCGAACGCATCCTGTATTACTTCCTCACCTCAGCACTGGCAAGCCTCATTGGAGGACCTCGGTCCTGACTTTAACAACTGATTTCCTGCCTTGGTGCTTTTGTACATGGACATCCTTTCTGCGTAGAATTCTCCTCTCTGCCTATTTCAGGCCTTGAGGACCCCTCCAGAGAGCTGTGGGTTCCCTGGCCTTGCCTCTGTTATTCTCTGCCCCGGCCCCTTATCTGTCAATGATATGAAGGAAATAATTTTAATTGTTTGTTGACTACTCCCTTCATGAGCCTCATGGTGACAGGGACTGTGTTCTGTTGTGTCTCCTGAGCTGGGCACAGGCCCTGGCACGTGGCAGTTGCTGAAATATGTGTTGAATAAATAAGGGAACAAATAGCAATTAGAGCCGTCAGACAGAGTCACGGGATTTCCTTGTTACATTTCATTTTTATTGTTATTTTAAACCAAAACCTGATGATCACCACACACAGTGCTTCATTTCTCTTGGACGTATTAACCAAACAGACTTGAAATCTAAAGTAGTTCAATTATGCTTAAAATGATGGACCTGTCGCTTCAGAAACTCGTTTCCTGGTGAAGCGTTCTCGGGAGGTCGCTGTCATCTGCTCTGAGCCGTAGTCTAGCAGATGGCTGTGGGTGGGTAGTAGCAGAAAATAGGTTTCGTTTTAAGATTCCCTAAAAGCTATTTTTTCTGCTTATATTTATACAGAATTAGCAGTTGTGCTCGAGTATAAGAAAATCTGGGAGCAGATTGGCTGGCTGCTGGTTTTGTCATCGTGTTTGTGAGCTAGAAATATTGCTTCATCAAAGATGGCTGAAAGATTCGTATCTGCGGTTTGTGACTAATCAATATTTCCTTATGCATTATGCTTTCTGGGTGTATTTTTGTCAAAAAAAAAAAAAATCAGATTTCAACACACTTACCAGGAATGTAGTAAATTGGTGAAGCTTTCCACTTAACATTCACCATCTTGGTCCAACAAAGCTTAAGCAGTTTTTAGTTCTTAGTTTTAAGTTCTAAGTTTGAAAATATCGGGTGGCCGTGTTACTAGTGAACATTTAGAGTTTAGTATACACATTTCATGGGTTTAGGGGCCATTAAAAACTGCGTGCCTTGAAAGTAGTATTTTAAATGTCCATTTGCATTTAGGGTAATATTTAAGATTATTACATGTAAGTAGAAATTTATCATATTAAACAAACGTTTTAATTGCCAGCCAACTTTTCAAAAATGTATATATTCATGAATTCAGCCTAATTTCATTGGATTAAAAATATTTGTTTGCAAGTATTTAAATTAGATATATCTTTCAAACTAGTAATTTCACTGAAAAATCATAATTACTGGAGCAGTAAGCTCCTGCTAGTAATGCTCAAGAAATCTATAGCGATCGCATGGAAATCTGGAAAGGTGTCTTTTGATTTTAGTTACTAAGTTTTCAAAATATCTGAATTTATCATTTTAAGCAGCAACAACTGTTGACCACTCGCTTTGTTTAAGACACCCTTGGGCACTGTCGGGGATATAAAATGTAACGTTTTGGCCCCGTGGGAAAAAATACATACACATGTGCCAATGGGGAGGATGAGGACGGGAAACAGCCAGCCCATGATGGGGCTTGGTTCCAGCTCCTGCCTGGGCCAGAGGGGATGTTTAAATCCCCTAACAAACACGCTTCCCGGACTCCAGGGCTTCACCTTGCCCTTAAAGTAAAAATCCAGCTCTCTGCCCAGGCCTTCTCAGCCCTTCTTGACCCGCTGCCTGCTCAGCTCTTAGAGTGGATGTGTCTCTGTCCTCTCCTGTGGCCACGACGGCCTCTGGTCTGCCGGGTCCCTCTCAAGCTGTTCCTGTCACAGCCTCGTGCTCTGCTTCCTCTGAAATTCTCTTCGCACCGTCCCCTGCCTGTAGCTCCTTCATACACAGTTTCCAGCCAAAATACATCCTCAGGGGCCTTTCCCGACCTTTTCTAAATTCTGCAGTGAAGCTCTCTATCACTTCACTTTCGTTTTACTTTCGTCGTAGCATATAATTCTACCTGAAATTATCAGTGTATTTGTCCATTTACTTGCTTGTTGCCTGCTTCTCCGCCTAGACTTCCAGTCTCATTAGAGCTGGAACAATGCCTGTCTTATTCCTGGCTCTGTCCTCGGTACCTCCTACAGCAGCTGGAGTGTAAACAGAGGCTCAGTAAGTAGTTCCTGAATAAATAAGTGAATGACTATGCTATGCTGATTCCATCAGGATTTCCTGAGAGCCTAAATAAATAAATAGATAGACTTCTGGCTATTCCTTCAGAGATACTAATTCATTCTAAATGAGTCCTAGAAATATGATTTTTGTTTTGTTTTGTTTTTAAATGTTAGAAATTTCTTTATTATTGCTTATTAAGCACCAGCTTGCCGAAACCGGTTTGGCTCGGTGGACGGAGCGTCGGCCTGCGGACTGAAGGGTCGCAGGTTCGATTCCGGTCGAGGGCATGTGCCTGGGTTGTGGGCACATCCCCACTGGGGGATGTGCAGGAGGCGGCTGATCGATGTATCTCTCTCATCGATGTTTCTGACTCTCTATCCCTCTCCCTTCCTCTCTGTAGGAAATCAGTGAAACATATTTAAAAAAAAAAAAAAGCACCAGCTTAATACTGCAGATAATTTCAAATCTGCTTTAAATTCTGCCCCCCCCCCCAAAAAAAAATCTGTCATATACCTAGGTTTAGGAATCAAAATACTAACAAGTGATCCCTTGGAATCTTCTGCTGCCCAATGCAGTCTATTCCTGCTTTGACTGTTTTATTAGATTTTCCGGATGCTCTGCTCTTTAAGACCATACAGAATATGTCTCATTCATTCATTCATTCACTCAATAAATATTCACTGACCTATCATTCATTCATTTAATAAGTATTCATTGAAGATCTATCAAATACCAGTGTTTTTAGGTGCAGGGATTGAGCAATTAAAACATTGCATGAAGAGGTTTCCCATGCTGTCCCCATCCACCTCTACAGATAGTCATATGCCCATATTTATTAGTTTCTGGTTTGTTCTCATAGTGTTTCTCAATGCAAATATAAGCAAAAAAAACCAAAACAAAAACCCACAAAACTCATTCTTTTTTATTATTAAATTTATCGGGGTACTATTGGTTATGATATGTTTCAAAAGTACAATATTATAATACGTCATCTCTACGTTGCATTGTGTTGTCTGTGTCAATGAGTTTTTTGTTTGTTGCAATTTGAGTAGGTATTACCAGAATTCTGGAGGGGTTGGGATTTGTCACTCTCACTAGTCATGTCTGAGTGTCTATTTCCACTGAGCCTCACCAATAGTGTTTTTAGACTTTGGGATTGTCAATCTGAGAGTGAAAATACTATTTTATATGGAAAGAGATTATCTTTTTATAAACTTAAGGACCACTTGTATGTTCCTTTACCATTTTTTTATTGGATTATTGGTCCTTTACTTAATTTCTAGCAACACTTTATAAAACAGAAAAAAATAGCACTTGATAGGTTTGCAAGTATATGTCTATGACTTGGCTTAATAAATTTATTATCACATAATTCTTTTTGTTTATGTAATCAAGTATATCAATTTTTAATGCCTTCGATTATTAAGGCATGGTTAAAAGGGCTTTTCCTACTCATAAATTATAAAGGATTTATCCCTTTGTTATCTTCTAAGACTTGTATGATTTCATTTTTTAAATATTTAAAGATTGATCCATTTGCAGTTTATCCTGGCAAAGGATATGAGATATCGGTTCAAGTTTATATTTATCCAAAGTTTTATCAAACTTTTATTAGTAAGTACACTTTTTCTGCATTGATGATACCCTGCCTTTATCATATTCTAAATTCTTACATATATTTGGGTCTATTTCTGTTTGTTTTTTTCTGTTCTTTTTTTTCTTTTTTTTTTTTTAATTTTACTACAAAGGGTATTACATATGTGTCCATTTTATCCCCAATGTTCTATTGGTGTTATCTATTTATGTGCCAATATCTTATTGTTTTAATACTTGGGCTTTATAGTATTATAAATATCTGAGAGAGATATTGCTCCTCTTTTATAAATTACTCTATTTTTTCTATTTTATTTTATTTTATTTTTTTCTTATATATTTTATTGATTTTTTACAGAGAGGAAGGGAGAGAGATAGAGAGTTAGAAACATCCATGAGAGAGAGAGAAACATCGATCAGCTGCCTCCCGCACACCTCCCACTGGGGATGTGCCCGCAACCAAGGTACATGCCCCTGACCGAATCGAACCTGGGACCTTTCAGTCTGCAGGCTGACGCTCTATCCACTGAGCCAAACCGGTTTCGGCCTATTTTATTTTTTAATACCAAGTTTAAATCATCTTATTCAGGGTACCCTCCTTTGTCATGTTTAGTGATTTTTGGTCTAAATTCTGTCCTAACTGATATTAAGGCAGGACCTTTTCTTTTTTAATGTTTGGATTTTACAGATACACTTTTTTTTTTAGATAGCATTCACATAACATAAAATTAATCATTTTAATGGGAACAATTCAGTGATATTTACTATACAATTCAGCGTTGTGCAACTACCACCTCTGTGTCGTTCAAAAACATTTCAAAATCCTAAAATGAAACCCCATAGCCATTAAACAGTTACTCACCATTTCCTTCTCCCTCCAGCCCCTGGCAACCATTAGTATGTTTCCTGTCTCTATGAATTTACCTATTCTGGATATTCTATATGACCTTCTGTGTTTGGCTTCTTTCACTTACCATAATGTTTTTTAAATATATTTATATTGATTTCAGAAAGGAAGGGAGGGTGAGGGAGAGATAGAAACCTCAGTGATGAGAGAGAATCATTGATCAGCTGCCTCCTGCAGGCCCCCTACTGAGGACTGAGCCCACAACCCAGGCATGTGCCCTTGCCCGGAATCGAACCCAGGACCCTTCCGTCCGCAGGCTGACGCTCTGTCCACTGAGCCAAATCCACTAGGGCTACCATAATGTTTTTAATGTTTATCTATGTTGTGGTATATATACCAGTATTTCATTTCTTTTTGTGGCTGCATTAATACTGCATTGCATATATATCACAGTGTATCCATTCACTCACTGATGTATTTGTTTGGGGTTTTTCCTACTTTAAGCTGTTATGAATAATGCTGCTGTGAACATGTATTTGTTCAAGTACCTATTTTCAATGCTTTTGAGTATATAAGGAGTGAAGTTGCTGGGTCATATGATAATTCTACACGTATTTAAGTTTTTGAGGAAGGACCAAACTTTTTCACAGGGACTGAACCATTTACATTCCTACCAGCAAATTTCTCCAAATTCCTGCTAACACTTTTTTTCTTTTTTTAAATTATAGCTATCCTAGTGTTTGTGAAGTGATATCTCATTGTTTTGATTTGCATTTCCCTAACGACGAATGAAATTGAGCATATTTTCATGTGCTTTTTGGCCATTTGTGTATTTGAAATGTCTATTCAAGTATTTTATTTATCTTTTAATTGGGTTCTTTGCCTTTTTATGTTGAGCTTTATATCTTCTTGATACTAGACCCTTATAATTTACTAATTTTTTATTTGTGTTTTCTCTCTTTTATTATTTGTCAGTCTAGCTAAAGGTTTTTCAATTTTGTTGATCTTTTCATAGATCCAACTTTTGGTTTCATTGATTCTCTCTATCATTTTTCTAGTCTGCATTTAATTTATCTCCATTCAAATCTTTATTTCCTTCCTTGCTAGCTTTGGGTTTAGTTTGATCGTTTTATGTACTTTCTCAAAATGTAAAGTCAAAGTATTGATTTGAAATCTTTATTCTTTTTTAATATAATCTTTTACTGATAAAAATTTTGCTCTGAGAACTGCTTTTGCTACATCTATAAGTTTTGGTGAATCGTTATTTTTGTTTTCATTAACCTGAAAGTAGTTTCTAAATTCTTTTGTGATTTCTTTTTGAACCGTTGATTATTCATGTGTGTCATTCAATTTTCCCACATTTGTTAATTTTCCGTTTTCTTTCTGTTATTGATTTCTAGTTTCATTCTATTGTGGTCAGCAAAGAAACTGTATAATTTCAGTGTTTTTAAATTTATTGAAACTTGTTTTGTGACTTAACATATGGTCCATCCTGGTGAATGTTCATGTGCACTTCTGCTTTTGGGAAGAGTGTCCCATAGGTGGCTGTTAAATATAGTTGGTTTATAGTGTTGTTAAAGTCCTCTATTCACTTATTGATCTTCTTTCTAGGTATTCTTTTTAAAAACAATATTTTTATTGAGTTTATTTCAGACAGGAAGGGAGAGGGAGGGAGAGGGAGGGAGAGAGAGAAACATCAATGATGAGAGAGAATCACTGATCGGCTACCTCCTGCACACCCCACACTGGGGATCGAGCCCGTAACCTGGGCATGTGCCCTGACTGGGAATCGAACCCATGACCTCCAGGTTCATAGGTCGACACTCAACCACTGAGCCATGCTGGCCAGGCTCTAGGTATGCTTATAGAGAGAAAGGAGGGGGGAGGGAGAGAGAGATATATTGATGCAAGACTGACATACTGATGCTCCCCCATCAGGGATAGAGCCCACAACCCAGGCTTGTGCCCTGACTAGGAATTGAACTGGCAACCCTTGAGCCACACCATCCAGAGCTCCCACATCAATTCTGTCGATATTTGCTTTATATATTTTGGGGCTCTCTTGTTTGGTCTGTTCATGTTTATAATGTTACCAGTATATTTTTTTTAACAAGTTGACCCTCTTATCAGTAAATATTCATCCTTGTTTCTTGTAACAGTTTTTGACTTCAAGTCTATTTTTTTTCTGATATTATCTTGCATTTTTCTCATATTTCTGATATAGCCAAGCCAGCATTCTTTTGGTGACCATTTGCTAAAAATTATTTTTTCCTTTCACTTTCAACCAATTTGTGTATTTAGATCTAAAGTGAGTCTCTTGCAGATAGCATATAGTTGAATTATTTGTTTTAATCCATTTTCCCAACCTCTGCGTTTTGATTGAAGAGCTCAATCCATTTATATTTAAAGTAGTTACTGATATAGAAGGCCTAACTTCTGCCATTTTTCTGTTTTCTGTATGTAATACCTTTTCCCCTCCATTTTATCTATTACTGTCTTCTTGTGTTTAACTGACTTTTTGTGGTATACCATTTTGATTCCCTTTCCATTTACTTTTGTGTGTATCTTTTTAGAGGAGGCCTTCTGAGGAGCCTTCTCAGATGAAGCAACTTTCTCTTTACTTCCCTGGCACAACACTTGCACTTTAATCCACTGCAGCCTCCTCATCTGCCTCCCAGCTACTTT
Organism: Myotis myotis; assembly: GCF_014108235.1. Taxonomy (NCBI): domain Eukaryota; kingdom Metazoa; phylum Chordata; class Mammalia; order Chiroptera; family Vespertilionidae; genus Myotis; species Myotis myotis. Next base: position 64,593,050 of record NW_023416390.1, on the reverse strand, counting down.
AGGGCAGGGAGGGACCTTGGTGCACCTATTAGGCACAAAAAATAACTGGTTGGATTGAATTGGATTGCTTCTTCTAATGCAGCGGTTCTCAACCTGTGGGTCGCGACCCCTTTGGCGGTCGAACGACCGTTTCACAGGGGTCGCCTAAGACCATCCTACATATCAGATATTTACATTACGGTTCATAACAGTAGCAACATTACAGTTATGAAGTAGCAACAAAAATAATTTTATGGTTGGGTCACAACATGAGGAACTGTATTTAAAGGGCCAGAAGGTTGAGAACCACTGCTAATGGGAAAGAGCAAGTTGTCCCCTTTTCCAGGGTAGTCCTTGCTTGGGCATCTGGGGGTCTCTTTCCCACCTGAGGAGAGCCCGTGTGGTGCAGAGGGCTGCTGGCTGGGTACCTTGCCCTCTGGAGCTCTGTCAGGTCAGCCTCTGTACCAGGCCCTGCTCAGACCAGGAGGGTGCCTCTGAGTGAGCCTGGGAGCAACTCTGCCTCTGTCCTCGGCCCAGGAACCTTTGGCCCCGAACACACCCTCCTCCCCCACCCTCCCCACCCGCCTCCCAATTAGCTGAGAAGCTTTCTTGCAGCTGACACAGGGCCAGGATTCCTGGATTCAGTGCCAAGAACCCTCTTGTACTAATTTATAACCGCAATGCCCCCACGTCTAACCTTGAGGATGTCTGTGAGTCATGCTCTCTCCCCAGGGCTGGCAGCCAGGCAGCAACACCCAGGGCAGAGGCTGCTGGCAGTTCGAAATGCTTAACCCGGTCCCTTCACTTGCTGTTCTTTGCTGTTTCCTTGCCTCTGCTAGACCGGCCATCCAGGGAGTGGTGAGCCTGGGGCGAGGAGGGGGAGCTGGGGGCCTTAGAGAGGTTCTGGCAGCCCTCGTGGCCTGTGCAGCCAGGATGGCTTCGGGCCTGAGGGCCATTGCTGGGCTGCAGGAACTCGGGCGGATTCCTTTCTCTCTCTCAAGAAACTGCTTGTCAACATCCTGCCCACCCTACCTCTTCGCTTCCCCCGAGCTTCTGGTGAGCCCAACAAGGGGAAGGCATGCCCTGTGCTTGCTTGGTTAGCACCCCCTGCTCAGGGAAAACCACTTTTTTCTTGTTGCTTTAGGATTTTGCTTCCAATCACTGATACGTGTACAGCAATGGCCGATAAACATCTAATGCAAGCCATAGCTGTAATGTAACATGTCCTAGTAGCCACATTAAAAAATGTAAAAAGACACAGGTGGAATTAATTTTAATAGCATGTTTTATTTAACCCAATATGTTCTAAATATTCTCATTTCAACATGTAACCAATATTAAAATAGTTACATATTTTACGCTCTTACTAAAGTTGTGTAATGGAAGACTATTTCCCATAGGCCACGGGAACAGAGTGGTGGGCTTGATAAGTGGGCGGGCTTTCTGGATCTTACTTTGCCATCCCTGTGCAGTAGCCATGTCTTTTATTTTCTGTGTTCTGAGGCTCTGACCCTGGAAGGACTTCCCCTCCCAGTTCCTGGAGATAGCAAGCAACTTACTGCTAGCATGTCTTTCATACCCAAGCTACCCAACCCAGAACCCAGGGGCCACCACCTCCTCTGTGGGGCTCTCATACTCCAGCCATGATGGGCCCAGCCAGTGAGGGGCAGCCCTAGGCCCAGAGCCCGCCAGAATGATTCAAACTAGCCCATTCCAGCCTACGCACCCTGCTCACCAGTTCCTCCCCAGGAAACCACAATAAAGGCCTCCTGTACTCCAGGGCTTCTGGGCGGGGCCTCTGTGTCTGGGCAGCATGGCCCTTCCTAGGTAACTGCGAGTGTAACACATGCTTCCCTCCTGACAGTCATTTCCATGTCTGCACGTCTTCTCACACCTAATTAAAACATCCGGGTACCCTGAAACCACCCTGTTCTGGGCTCAGCTTCCCTTCATTAGCTTCCTACCCTCTCCAACCCTGGCATCCTTCTTTCTGTCTCTTCTTTGTCCTGAGCAAGAAACTCCTGTTTGTTAAGTTTTTTTTCCATAGCCAGCTGTGCAGGTGATAGACAGCGAGGAGTTAGGGCTGGTACCCAGCCTGCACTGGCGGGGCGGAGGAGGCCCCTTTATCTGTGGACTGGAGAGACTGCCCCTGAGATCCTCCCTCCCTCTGTCCTACTCCCTAATGCACTCCTCCTGGAGCCCTTCCAGAGAGATTGCAGACCATGTGCCCCCTCAACTGCAGGGAGGATCCCACACATGTGGCTGCTGTGTTATTGCCGGAAGCATCCCCTCCCACAGAAAGAGTATCCTCCTTCCACAGGGAGTCTGTAGGGAGAGTACCCCCTCCCACAGTGAGTCTGCAGGGAGAGCATCCCCGCCACAGGGAGTCTGCAGGGAGAGCATCCCCTCCACAGGGAGTCTGCAGGGAGAGTATCCCCCTCCACAGGGAGTCTGCAGGGAGAGTACCCCCTCCACAGGGAGTCTACAGGGAGAGTACCCCCTCCCACAGGGAGTCTGCAGGGAGAGTATCCCCTCCACAGGGAGTCTGCAGGGAGAGTACCCCCCTCCACAGGGAGTCTGCAGGGAGAGCATCCCCCTCCCACAGGGCGTCTGCAGGGAGAGCATCCCCCTCCCACAGGGAGTCTGCAGGGAGAGTATCCCCTCCACAGGGAGTCTGCAGGGAGAGCATCCCCGCCACAGGGAGTCTGCAGGGAGAGTATCCCCTCCACAGGGAGTCTGCAGGGAGAGCATCCCCGCCACAGGGAGTCTGCAGGGAGAGTATCCCCTCCACAGGGAGTCTGCAGGGAGAGCATCCCCTCCACAGGGAGTCTGCAGGGAGAGCATCCCCCTCCACAGGGAGTCTGCAGGGAGAGCATCCCCGCCACAGGGAGTCTGCAGGGAGAGTATCCCCCTCCACAGGGAGTCTGCAGGGAGAGTATCCCCTCCACAGGGAGTCTGCAGGGAGAGTATCCCCTCCCACAGGGAGTCTGCAGGGAGAGTATCCCCTCCCACAGGGAGTCTGCAGGGAGAGTATCCCCCTCCACGGGGAGTCTGCAGGGAGAGTATCCCCTCCAACAGGGAGTCTGCAGGGAGAGTATCCCCTCCCACAGGGAGTCTGCAGGGAGAGTATCCCCTCCACAGGGAGTCTGCAGGGAGAGTACCCCCTCCACAGGGAGTCTGCAGGGAGAGTATCCCCTCCCACAGGGAGTCTGCAGGGAGAGTATCCCCTCCACAGGGAGTCTGCAGGGAGAGTATCCCCTCCCACAGGGAGTCTGCAGGGAGAGTATCCCCTCTCACAGGGAGTCTGCAGGGAGAGCATCCCCGCCACAGGGCGTCTGCAGGGAGAGTATCCCCTCCTCAGGGAGTCTGCAGGGAGAGCATCCCCGCCACAGGGAGTCTGCAGGGAGAGTATCCCCTCCACAGGGAGTCTGCAGGGAGAGTATCCCGTCCCACAGGGAGTCTGCAGGGAGAGTAACCCCTCCACAGGGAGTCTGCAGGGAGAGTATCCGCTCCACAGGGAGTCTGCAGGGAGAGTACCCCCTCCACAGGGAGTCTGCAGGGAGAGTATCCCCTCCACAGGGAGTCTGCAGGGAGAGTATCCCGTCCCACAGGGAGTCTGCAGGGAGAGTACCCCCTCCACAGGGAGTCTGCAGGGAGAGTATCCCCTCCCACAGGGAGTCTGCAGGGAGAGCATCCCCGCCACAGGGAGTCTGCAGGGAGAGTATCCCCTCCTCAGGGAGTCTGCGGGGAGAGTATCCGCTCCACAGGGAGTCTGCAGGGAGAGTAACCCCTCCACAGGGAGTCTGCAGGGAGAGTATCCCCTCCACAGGGAGTCTGCAGGGAGAGTACCCCCTCCACAGGGAGTCTGCAGGGAGAGCATCCCCTCCTCAGGGAGTCTGCGGGGAGAGTATCCGCTCCACAGGGAGTCTGCAGGGAGAGAATCCCCTCCACAGGGAGTCTGCAGGGAGAGTACCCCCTCCACAGGGAGTCTGCAGGGAGAGTATCCCCTCCTCAGGGAGTCTGCGGGGAGAGTATCCGCTCCACAGGGAGTCTGCAGGGAGAGCATCCCCTCCACAGGGAGTCTGCAGGGAGAGTACCCCCTCCACAGGGAGTCTGCAGGGAGAGCATCCCCTCCCACAGGGAATCTGCAGGGAGAGTACCCCCTCCACAGGGAGACTGCAGGGAGAGTACCCCCTCCACAGGGAGTCTGCAGGGAGAGTATCCCCTCCACAGGGAGTCTGCAGGGAGAGTATCCCCTCCCACAGGGAGTCTGCAGGGAGAGTACCCCCTCCACAGGGAGTCTGCAGGGAGAGTATCCCCTCCCACAGGGAGTCTGCAGGGAGAGTATCCCCTCCCACAGGGAGTCTGCAGGGAGAGTATCCCCTCCCACAGGGAGTCTGCAGGGAGAGCATCCCCTCCCACAGGGAGTCTGCAGGGAGAGTATCCCTCCACAGGGAGTCTGCAGGGAGAGTACCCCCGCCACAGGGAGTCTGCAGGGAGAGTATCCCCTCCCACAGGGAGTCTGCAGGGAGAGTATCCCCTCCACAGGGAGTCTGCAGGTAGAGTATCCCCTCCCACAGGGAGTCTGCAGGGAGAGTATCCCCTCCTCAGGGAGTCTGCGGGGAGAGTATCCGCTCCACAGGGAGTCTGTAGGGAGAGTACCCCCTCCACAGGGAGTCTGCAGGGAGAGTATCCCCTCCACAGGGAGTCTGCAGGGAGAGTATCCCGTCCCACAGGGAGTCTGCAGGGAGAGTATCCCCTCCACAGGGAGTCTGCAGGGAGAGTATCCCCTCCCACAGGGAGTCTGCAGGGAGAGTATCCCCTCCACAGGGAGTCTGCAGGGAGAGTATCCCCTCCCACAGGGAGTCTGCAGGGAGAGTACCCCCCTCCACAGGGAGTCTGCAGGGAGAGTACCCCCTCCACAGGGAGTCTGCAGGGAGAGTATCCCCTCCCACAGGGAGTCTGCAGGGAGAGCATCCCCTCCACAGGGAGTCTGCAGGGAGAGTATCCCCCTCCCACAGGGAGTCTGCAGGGAGAGTACCCCCTCCACAGGGAGTCTGCAGGGAGAGCATCCCCTCCACAGGGAGTCTGCAGGGAGAGTATCCCCTCCCACAGGGAGTCTGCAGGGAGAGTATCCCCTCCCACAGGGAGTCTGCAGGGAGAGTATTCCCTCCACAGGGAGTCTGCAGGGAGAGTATCCCCTCCACAGGGAGTCTGCAGGGAGAGTATCCCCTCCCACAGGGAGTCTGCAGGGAGAGCATCCCCTCCACAGGGAGTCTGCAGGGAGAGTACCCCCTCCACAGGGAGTCTGCAGGGAGAGCATCCCCTCCCACAGGGAGTCTGCAGGGAGAGTACCCCCTCCACAGGGAGACTGCAGGGAGAGTACCCCCTCCACAGGGAGTCTGCAGGGAGAGTACCCCCTCCACAGGGAGTCTGCAGGGAGAGTATCCCCTCCACAGGGAGTCTGCAGGGAGAGTATCCCCTCCCACAGGGAGTCTGCAGAGAGAGTATCCCCTCCCACAGGGAGTCTGCAGGGAGAGTATCCCCTCCCACAGGGAGTCTGCAGTGAGAGCATCCCCGCCACAGGGAGTCTGCAGGGCGGGATCCCCCTCCACATGGAGTCTGCAGGGAGAGTATCCCCTCCACAGGGAGTCTGCAGGGCGGGATCCCCCTCCACACGGAGTCTGCAGGGAGAGTACCCCCTCCACAGGGAGTCTGCAGGGAGAGTATCCCCTCCACAGGGAGTCTGCAGGGAGAGTATCCCGTCCCACAGGGAGTCTGCAGGGAGAGTACCCCCTCCACAGGGAGTCTGCAGGGAGAGTATCCCCTCCCACAGGGAGTCTGCAGGGAGAGCATCCCCGCCACAGGGAGTCTGCAGGGAGAGTATCCCCTCCTCAGGGAGTCTGCGGGGAGAGTATCCGCTCCACAGGGAGTCTGCAGGGAGAGTACCCCCTCCACAGGGAGTCTGCAGGGAGAGTATCCCCTCCACAGGGAGTCTGCAGGGAGAGTATCCCATCCCACAGGGAGTCTGCAGGGAGAGTACCCCCTCCACAGGGAGTCTGCAGGGAGAGTATCCCCTCCCACAGGGAGTCTGCAGGGAGAGTATCCCCTCCACAGGGAGTCTGCAGGGAGAGTACCCCCTCCACAGGGAGTCTGCAGGGAGAGCATCCCCTCCTCAGGGAGTCTGCGGGGAGAGTATCCGCTCCACAGGGAGTCTGCAGGGAGAGCATCCCCTCCACTGGGAGTCTGCAGGGAGAGTACCCCCTCCACAGGGAGTCTGCAGGGAGAGTATCCCCTCCTCAGGGAGTCTGCGGGGAGAGTATCCGCTCCACAGGGAGTCTGCAGGGAGAGCATCCCCTCCACAGGGAGTCTGCAGGGAGAGTACCCCCTCCCCAGGGAGTCTGCAGGGAGAGCATCCCCTCCCACAGGGAATCTGCAGGGAGAGTACCCCCTCCACAGGGAGACTGCAGGGAGAGTACCCCCTCCACAGGGAGTCTGCAGGGAGAGTATCCCCTCCACAGGGAGTCTGCAGGGAGAGTATCCCCTCCCACAGGGAGTCTGCAGGGAGAGTACCCCCTCCACAGGGAGTCTGCAGGGAGAGTATCCCCTCCCACAGGGAGTCTGCAGGGAGAGTATCCCCTCCCACAGGGAGTCTGCAGGGAGAGTATCCCCTCCCACAGGGAGTCTGCAGGGAGAGCATCCCCTCCCACAGGGAGTCTGCAGGGAGAGTATCCCTCCACAGGGAGTCTGCAGGGAGAGTACCCCCTCCACAGGGAGTCTGCAGGGAGAGTATCCCCTCCCACAGGGAGTCTGCAGGGAGAGTATCCCCTCCACAGGGAGTCTGCAGGTAGAGTATCCCCTCCCACAGGGAGTCTGCAGGGAGAGTACCCCCTCCACAGGGAGTCTGCAGGGAGAGTATCCCCTCCACAGGGAGTCTGCAGGGAGAGTATCCCTCCCACAGGGAGGTCTGCAGGGAGAGTATCCCCTCCCACAGGGAGTCTGCAGGGAGAGTATCCCCTCCCACAGGGAGTCTGCAGGGAGAGTATCCCCTCCCACAGGGAGTCTGCAGGGAGAGTATCCCCCTCCACAGGGAGTCTGCAGGGAGAGTATCCCCTCCCACCAGGAGTCTGCAGGGAGAGTACTCCCCTCCACAGGGAGTCTGCAGGAGAGTATCCCCTCCCACAGGGAGTCTGCAGGGAGAGTATCCCCTCCACAGGGAGTCTGCAGGGAGAGTATCCCCTCCACAGGAGTCTGCAGGAGAGTACCCCTCCACAGGGAGTCTGCAGGGCGGGAGAGTATCCCCTCCCACAGGGGAGTTGCAGGGAGAGTATCCCTCCACAGGGAGTCTGCAGGGAGAGTATCCCCTCCCACAGGGAGTCTGCAGGGAGAGTATCCCCCTCCACAGGGAGTCTGCAGGGAGAGTATCCCCTCCACAGGGAGTCTGCAGGGAGAGTATCCCCTCCACAGGGAGTCTGCAGGGAGAGTATCCCCTCCCACAGGGAGTCTGCAGGGAGAGTATCCCCTCCACAGGGAGTCTGCAGGGAGGTCTGCAGGAAGTATCCCCTCCCACAGGAGTCTTGCAGGGAGAGTATCCCCCCTCCCACAGGAGGTCTGCAGGGAGAGTACCCCCTCCACAGGGAGTCTGCAGGGAGAGTATCCCCTCCCACAGGGAGTCTGCAGGGAGAGCATCCCCTCCACAGGGAGTCTGCAGGGAGCGCTATCCCCTCCCCACAGGAGTCTGCAGGGAGAGTATCCCCTCCACAGGGAGTCTGCAGGGAGAGTCATCCCCTCCACAGGGAGTCTGCAGGGAGAGTATCCCCTCCCACAGGAGTCTGCAGGGAGAGTATCCCCTCCCACAGGGAGTCTGCAGGGAGAGTATCCCCTCCACAGGGAGTCTGCAGGGAGAGTATTCCCTCCACAGGGAGTCTGCAGGGAGAGTATCCCCTCCACAGGGAGTCTGCAGGGAGAGTATCCCCTCCCACAGGGAGTCTGCAGGGAGAGCATCCCCTCCACAGGGAGTCTGCAGGGAGGGAACCCCCTCCACAGGGAGTCTGCAGGGAGAGCATCCCCTCCCACAGGGAGTCTGCAGGGAGAGTACCCCCTCCACAGGGAGGACTGCAGGGAGAGTACCCCCTCCACAGGGAGTCTGCAGGGAGAGTATCCCCTCCACAGGGAGTCTGCAGGGAGAGTATCCCCTCCCACAGGGAGTCTGCAGAGAGAGTATCCCCTCCCACAGGGAGTCTGCAGGGAGAGTATCCCCTCCCACAGGGAGTCTGCAGTGAGAGCATCCCCGCCACAGGGAGTCTGCAGGGCGGGATCCCCCTCCACATGGAGTCTGCAGGGAGAGTATCCCCTCCACAGGGAGTCTGCAGGGCGGGATCCCCCTCCACACGGAGTCTGCAGGGAGGGATCCCCTTCCACAAGGAGGGCACCCCCTTCCACTGCAGGGAGGTGGCCCCAGCTGCCGGAGCCAGTGTGCAGGCATGAAGGCTGCTCCTGGACCTCTAGGCCAGGCTGCTCTGCTTCTGCTTCTGTGTTCTCACCTCCAGCTACCCCACCCCCTCCTACCCTCTCACCATGGAGCAGGCATGGAAAACTGCTTGAAGCAGGCCCTTCCCCACCTGCCTCCTGCCTGTACAGGAGGGCTCAGGTGTTCCAGGAATGGTTCTCAAGAGTCTGGGCTAGATGAACGGTTCTCAGACTTCAAGGTGCCTCAGAGCCGCTGGAGGGCTTGTTAAACACTGATTGCCAGCCCCACCGCCTGAGTTTCTGACTCAGTAGGTCTGACAGGGGACCCATGACTGCCAACCAATGCTGTTGGCCCCGGGACCAACCTTGGAAAACCACTGCTCTGCATGTCGTCCTTCAGGTACCAGCCGCCACCTGACACCGCCGAGAGCCAGTCTCCACTCCCCAAACTCAGCAATTCCTTGTTTTGCAAAGCAGGGCACCCGAGCTTTCCGGGAGAGAGTCTGTGCTGATGTGGGCCATTTTTGCTTCCCCTCAGTAAGTCTTAGATATTCTCTCAGAGAAAGCTTACAGGCCAGGGACAAATATCCAATATTGTTCCGCACACTCTGTTTTTCACACCCAATTTATGATGGTAATGTTAAAACTCTACAGAAGAATTATATTAAATGTCTTCTCTCCCTTACCCTCAGCTGAGTGACACCAGGGCTCTGATTCCAGGACAAATAAGGATTTCTGGGTTCGTTGCTCTGAGCTGTAAATATCACAGGGAGGAAAACCAGGAAGGGTCTTATTTTAGAGAAACCTATTTCTCCCTGACTCTCCTTCCCCAGGTGATTAAGATGTTGGCTTTTCAGGAATCCCACCTCGGCTTCTGAAAGCCACAGCAGCATCAGTGGAATATTGAAAAGAAAAGCAGGGCCCCTCCCCCACTAACTACCAGCTTTCCTTGGAGAAGCAGGAAAGCCTCATTAAACGACAGCAAGTTGAAAATTGTCGGTTTGCATGCATCATTGAAACCCCTCTGCGATCGTCATTTCCGAGTTGTGATTGCCTGTCTGCAAGGACACCTTGGATGCCTCCCCAGATGGCTGCAGCCTTCCAAATTGGACCTGGTTTTTGTGCACTGACGTCTGCATATGCTGCCTCCGGGGAAGGAGGGGGAGGAGGAGCGAGCAGGTTTTAAAGAGCTCCTTAAATTAAAACCCAAATCGTCTCCATTCTGCACAGCAGAAACCGCCTCAGCCAGGCATGCATTCTCTTTGCACTGCCTGTGAAGCCTGGAAATGAAGCAGAGAGATGGCTCCCGCCACAGCCTGTCCCTTAACTCTTTCCGCGCTGGCGGGCAGGGCAGTCTTCAGGAGCCACACGGAGCAGCAGCAGGAAGCACAGAGCACATTTTGAGTGAGAGGTTCTGGATAGTAGGATCACTTGGGGAAGCATTTTTTAAATACCCATGCCTGAGCTTCTTCCCAGACCAAATCAACCAAAATCCCTGAGGTTGGGGCCTGGACATCACTACCCACCTCCATCTCTAACGTGTAGCCAGCGTAGAACACCATTGCTTTCAGGCCTCCCTGCCACTTCCTTCCTGGCTTGGTGATATTGAAAGGCTGTTCAAATTCATTTTCCCTAGGGATTCAGTGTGGTGGATGTTCTTTGCCTCCCAGAATTGTGGTCGGTAGCAGGGGAAGTCCATGGGCACAGAGAGTTCAACAGAGTGAAGGGCTCAGTAAATGGTAAATTCTATTTTGAGCTTGGGTTAGCAATTGAGGAAAGATCCTGGAGTGTAGAGATGAAGTGAGAGACAAAATTAAAAACAAAATCTAAGGAAATGAAATAGCAAGCCATGGATTAGGAAAAAATTTTCATAATACGCATATCCAGTGGGGGACCCAGAATATCGAAAGAATCCCTACAAATCAGTAATAGGAAGATAAACAACCGAATAGCAAAGGATCAAAAGACTTGAACAGACACTTCACAAAAAGAGATATAAGATCAACCAATAAGTGCATGAAAATATTCAACGCCATTCGTCATTAGGAAAATGCAGACTAAAATTGCAGTGAGAGATCACACCCATTGCAATATCAGGAATTCAAAAGATTGATAACGCCAAGTGTTGGTGAGGATGTGGAGCAATTGGAACATTGTGGGTAGGCATGTAAAATGGTACAACCACTTTGTACACCTGTTTGGTAGCAGTTCCTGAAGTTAAGCATATACTTACAATACAACTCCAATTCAAACCCAGGAGGAATGAAAAGATATGTCTACAACAAGACTTCTGCATGAATGTTGACTTCATTTATAGAAAAACACCGGAAACAACCCAATGTCTACCAACTGGTGAAAGGATTGACAAACTGTGGTGTGCTACTCAGTCTTAAAAATGAATGAGCTGCTAATACAACCTAGATAAAGTTCAAAATCATTATGTTGTGAGAAAGAATCCTGACACTGAAGATTTTATTCTGTTTGATTCCATTCATATGAAGTCCGAACCAAACAAATCTAAGCTATGTATGGTGATAGGAAACCAGTCAGTGGTTATGTCTGAGTGGATGGTTGGGAGTACCTAGAAAGAGGCATGATAAAATTTCTTGGGGATGGAAATGTTCTATTTCTCGTTGGGATGATAGAGACATGAGATGGGCATTGGTCAACTTTTACAATTAAACCTGTGTGTTTTAATGTATGCAAGTTATACATCAATAAGAAAGAGCTGGAGGAAAAGAAACAATAAAATTTCATACCAGAGACCCTATGTGGATGGGTGCAAAGAATGGATACCGGAAGATAGATGAATGCGCGGCCAAGCTCACCACCAGCTGTTTTGCTTGAATCAGAGAAGGTGTCTGTGCCTAAGGGGAGGTGTAAAGCATATTTACTTGTCATATTAATCAAGGATATGTGCCCTCCACAGAGGACTGTGATCTGCTTTCTACACTTTCCATTCCCCAAGGGTTGTGTAAATAAAATCTTTGGACAGGGCCAAATGATTCCATGTGGGTTTTCAACTTATATATTTACCAGGGGCTAACTATTAAAATATGATGTCTTACCCCAGCCATCAAGTTAACTCACGAGCAAACCTGAAGAGGTTCCAACTGGCCAAAGAATGGACAATTTGAGCCGCTGAGGATGATGACTACAGTGGACAGAAGCACATCAGCTCTGTGTAAATGCAGGAGCACGCAATCATATTAATCCAGCAATGACAACAAAAGTAAATCTAATTGGTCACCATTGGAGGGTACTGGAAAACCAGACCATTATTTTGAAAAGTGTAAATAAAAAGAAGGAATTAATCATTTATCCCGCCTTCTCTTTACTCACTGTACCACCGCATAACACAAAGACAAGGAGAAGTTTACTTTTAAAGAAGTATTTCAGCTAATAAATGAAGAAAGAATAGTGGATTTTGAATATCACAGTTTTGGACCTGAAAGCGTGTTAGCTGTTAACATGACAAAAAGGACAACCAGACATCCTTTACCTCCTAATGGAAGCACACACTACCATCTAGCAGGCGCTCCTGCCAAAAATATCTAGCCTGAGCCTGATTAAATCTAGAGACCTAAGTACCCATACAGAAAAAGGGAGAACTTGTTAAATGACTCCCATGGGATGCAATCAGCAAAATCCAGACTTGGAAAACTCTAGGACAATCTGTTTTTTTTTTCAACAAACTAATTGTAAGAAAAAAACATGGAAGGCAACTTATAGATTAAAAGAGATTGTAAACACATGTCAGCCAATTGCAATGTTTAAAATGTGGACTTTATTTGGAGTCCAATTCAAACAAGCTGTAGAAAAAATTGCCATTTATGAGACAATTGGAATTATGGATATTTATGAGATATTTGATAATATTCATCTATTGACATTGCAATTATATATAAAAGGAGTCCTTATATTTTTTGAGATTCATATTGAAAAATGTACAGATGAAATAATATTATATGTGGGATATGCTTCAACATAATATGGGAGGAGCAAGTGGATGGGGTTATAGATGAAATAAGATTGACCATGAGCTGGTGCATACTCCTCATGTTTAAGTCGAGGCGGTCTACAGAGGAATTCATTATATCATTTGGCCAACTCTTGTCTGTATTGGAAATTCTCCTTAATAGACATTTTTAAAAAGGGGTATGGGACAAAGGTTTTGATAACAGTACTACCTTGTTTGAGTATAGTTGTTATGGATCCCGATTAATTCTCAGCATTGATAGGAAAAAATATGCTTAAATATCTCTGTCAAAATGTAAATGTACCATTAGATACATAGAAATAAAATATATGGTTTTTAAGTAAGGGAGGCATTCTGCAGTCTGTTCTATGCTTCTTTGTCTCTGGATCTATTTTGTTCATTAGATTCCACATATGAGTGAGATCATGTGATAACTGAGGCAAAAGATATAGGATCCTTGAAAATCAAGTAAAAGAAAGAGGGAAATACAGGAACATCTCAGTGAGAAAGCTTTCTTGTGCTTAGTTAATTCCAGGTGATTATTTGTGTAAAGAGGACCCTGTATGTTTGTACATGCAAGAAAAATGGAAGCCCAGACTGTTGACTCTGAGCAGGATTTCAGTGGGAATAAAGGCAGATTTCCATCTTATTTGTTTGATCTTATTTGAATTTTTAATATAAATGTATTGGTTTATGGAACATTATTAAATATTTAAAAGACATGACAAATTTCAGCCACACATGGGGACTGCTTGAATTTTCAATTCCGTCCCCTGGGGCAGGGCCCAGCTGCCACCTGTTCACTTCTGCCCCAGGTGATTCCATGCAGGTAGATCAGGGATCGCACTTGGGGAAACTGAGTCCCGGGGTTAGTGGGAAAGAGGGAGGAGCAAGGTGTCTGGATGACAGGCTATTGTCGGCAGAGAGAAGAATCTCCAGGCCCTCTGTCCCTGGGTCCCTGCCATCTCCTGGCTCAGCCTGGAACTCGGTAGGTTCGACAGACATTTCTTGCCGATACAAATAAATGTGCAAGTGAACAAGTGGGTGGGAACTGGAGCAATGGAAAGCGATTACAAGTCCCAGGATAAGGACAAGGAGGGCACTGCTGCGCGGAGTGGAGGGGAGTGTCCTGGAGTAGAACAGATTCACATGGTGCAGGAATCACTGAGAAGACACAACCCTGCCAGCAGGATGGTGCTAAGCTTCCATTTCACCATCTCTGAAACAAAGACAGGGACAGGATCCACATCATGGGCTTCATAAGGATAACACATGTGTTTCATACAAGGTCATGTATGTACTGCTCAGCAGGGTTAGCGCCCATTAACTGTATCATTCATATCACCACTTGCATTATTATTAATGTGTCGAATGGACTGTGCAGGCCCTCAGTAAATGTGCAGGAGTCTGTAAGTGTTGGCAGTCAAGCAGGAAGAGGTGAGATCGCTGAATGACAACAGCTCAAAGATGAGGGATTTTAAATAAAGCCTGTCTGTCGACAGTGAGGGCCTGGAAGCCTCGGGGCAAAGTCAGGAGAAAGCCACCCACCTCCCAGCCCCAGAAACTCCTCAGGGGAGAACGCCCCTTCAGAGCATTCGGGGAAGTCAGGCTGGTTAGGCTTGGAGGTGGAGTCAGTGCTCTGGGAAAACAGAGACGTGGTTCCCTTCCCCCTGCCCTTCTGCATCACCAATCTGACTCTCAGCGACACAGACTATCAAAATCCTCACTCTGGTCATTCTTCCGATGCTTGGACAGCAGGAGTATGGAGGTTTGCTCTGGCCAGTATGGCTCAGTTGGTTGGGCATTGTCCCATACACCAAAAGGTAACAGGTTTGATTCCAGGTCAGGACACATATGTAGGTTACAGGTTCGAACCCTCGTTGGGGCAAGTATGGGAGATAACCAATCAATGTTTCTCTCTCTCTCTCTCTCTTTCTCTCTCTCTCTCTCTCATAAATAAACATATCTTTGGGTGAGGATTAAAATTTTTTTAATATTATGGAGATTTGCTGAAACCTATAATTTGGAATTTGAGATTCATACTCTGAGATGGCCAGTTTGGTTTTCATGAGAAAGACCCATGAGATGCTAAGGTTTGTCCGTTTGTTTGATTTTTCCTTCAAAGAAATATTCCAAAGTCATAGTAATTTAGTTTACTTGCTTGAGCATCAAAATTTAGATTAGACTAACTTTTTTTTTTAAGCTTTACTAAGATATAATGGACAAGCAATAAACTGAACATATTCAAAGTGTACAATTTGGTACATTTTGACATACACATACTTGTGAAACTATTACAATAGCTAGGCTGACATTTTATAAAAAATTAAAGTGTAGTCATTGCCCCTTTAAGCATATGCTCTCACACACACATAACACAGGCACACTCCAATGTTTTTATTTGGTAGGAAGGACTACCCTGATCAGAATCCACCTTTAGGTACATAGGACACGCAGGACTCAAACTCTATTGGTTTACTGGTTTGTTTGTTTTTTAAATATATTTTTATTGATTTCAGAGAGGAAGGGAGAGTGGGAGAGAGATAGAAACATCAATGATGAGAGAGAATCATTGATCGTCTGCTTCCTGCACACCCCCATTAGGGACCGAGTCTGCAACCCAGGCATGTGCCCTTGACTGGCATCAAACCCGGGACCTTTCAGTCTGCAGACCGACGCTCTATCCACTGAGCCAGACCAGCTAGGGTGGTTGACTGGTTTTTGTTGTAATAACTTTTACTCTTACAATGGTTTTAGATTTACTGAAAAGTTGCAAAGGCAGTGCAGAGTTCCTGTGTCCCCTGTTGGTAACATCTTATATTACTATGGTGTATTCGTCAGAGTTAATGAGCCAGTACTTGAAACATTATTATTAGCTAAAGTCCGTATTCAGATGTCCTTAGTGTTTACCTCGTGTCGTTTTCTGTTTCAGGATCCCGTCAGGATACTGCATGGTACTTGGGTAGCATGGTTTGTTAGACTCCTCTTGGCTTCTCTGTGTTGACCTTGACAGTTTGAGGAGTATTGATAAGTATTTTGTAAAATGTCCCATTATTTGGGCTTGTTTAGTGCTGTTTTCATGATTAGACTGGGATTATAGGTCTTTGAGAGGCAGACCCTGGAGACGTGCCATTCTCATCACACCGTTTCAAGGGTACACACTATCAGCACAACTCATCGCAATGATGTTAAACTTGATTGTCAGTGGTGTTTCATATCATATAAAATGTCCAGAATATGTTTCCAAAAGAGATTCTTAAAAGTGTCTACGAGTAGAGTGTAGTGCCTTTTTACAAGACAAGATAAGGTAAATCAATATTTCATTAAGTCTGGTGGTTACAAGGCTTTGTGGACAAAGGAAAGTAAGACACAGGAAAGCAAAGGGCCAGCTGGGGCGGGAATTGCGCCCCTTAAATACCTGCACTGACCTAGCTACTTCCTGCACGTGGGCGTTCTCTTCTCCATTAGCTCACAGAATCCTCCAGAGTGGGGACTGTGTCTTTGGATTGGTTTGTCTGCACTCAGCACCAACCCTGAGCTGCTCAGTACTCCACACAGAAGGTGCCCATTTATGCTTGCGAAGTAGCTGAGCAGGTGCTAAATGGTTTGGGATGAGAGAGGACCTGTCTCCTGGCCTCACCTCCTCCTGGCTTTTCCTTCCTTTATGCTTCAGGCACATCTCTGCTGGCAGGAAGAAGGCGAGAATGAACCTGGGATAGGATGCTGGCAGCTTTCGTTGGGTTCTTTGGGAGAGGGTCAAGGATCAACCATTTTTGTGGGGAAGGGAGGGAGGGAGAAGGACACAGGTAGGTGTCTAGTATTTTGTGGGTTGCAGTGTGACCTTGTTTTGTCTCACTTTATCATAGTATCAGAGTGGCAGGGACTGAAATTGGTGTTCCATGAGATCATCCATGTCCTAATCTCGGTGTTCCATGAGATCATTCATGTCAACATTGGTGTTCCATGAGATCCTGCACGTCCTAACCTTGGTGTTCCATGAGATCCTGCATGTCCTGATGCTGGTGTTCTGAGATGGTTTCTGTCCAGCAGGATAACAACGCGCCTTAACCATGAGCATCAGAAGAGCTCTGACAATCTGGAGGCCAGCCCTGAGAGTCAGACAAGAGTGCAGGAGTCAGGTGCTGCCTTTTTCTTTCTCAGTCACTTGTGTCTTCTTTTATTTCTCTTCCAAGAGCTTTGCATCGGTTTTCTCCTTTTGTCCTTACGGCCTCCTCATGAGGAAGGCATCTGTCTCGGTTTGGCCTCTTTGGGACGCAGAGCCGGAGACCAGGAGGTGGCTGGAGCTTGTCTATGGAAAGTTATCTCAGGAAGCAGGAGGGAGAAGGCAGGGACTAGAAGAGGAGGAGGGAAAGTCGCCCCAGAGAATGTTATGGAGATTGCTGCTCTAGGCGAGAGAGCCTTTACTCCCCAGGACCGCCAGGAGCACGCAAAACACTCCTTCCCTTCCCCGCCCAGATCTTCTGCCCAAGCCAGAGATGCTACTTGTCCCCCAGCGAGGCCATTGGCCCACTGGCTCCCAGCTGCCTTTGGTTGAGGGTTGCTGATGGGGACGCTGATTTCCCTGACTTCCAAAGCAGGGATCCTACTTCTTCAGAGAAGGGCCTGAGGCACAGAGATGGAGACCTGAGGCTGGGAAGCACCTGACCTGCTTCTCAACAGCAAAATGTTAGCAGGAGAGTGAGCCCCCAAAGAACCTTCGGCACCAGCTGGGGCTGAAACAGAGGCGGGCACTGAAAGCATGAGTGAGAGACTTCATCACTGCTGATGTGCAGAGGAGGGAAGAGAGGCTTGGAGAGGTGAATTAACACGTCCAAGGGCACACGGCTACGATCACACAGGCAAGATTGTCACTCAGGCCGCGTCTTTAATTCATCTTGTACCTTTTATGCTTTTCTGTCCCCGTTTGGCTGTGTCTTGCTCATGACTTATGGATTCCATTCAATACTCTCATCCTGATGCACTTGCTCCTGGCCCTGCGCCGGAACCCATCATTTTTCACTTGGCGAGGCCCTCAGGGTTCATTTGTCTCCCTTTCCCACTTTCCTCTGAGCCTCGTCATGACAGGCCCATGTCCTGAAGTGCTCCTTCCCACCACTCCTCCTCGGCCAGTTCTGTCTCCTAGCAGGTGAGTAATTGCTGATATTCCCCCTTGCGCTGTGAAGCTTGCCCGGATTGGGGGAGGGAGGGAGAATGTTGAGCCTGTGGTTGAGAGGAGCCATGGCTTTCCTCCACCCACATCACATTGCATATGGCGCTCCCGTGGCCTCACTTGTCGATGGTCCAGAGACTGGTCCGCATTGCGCCCCGCACACCCACTGACCTGTCTGTGGTGTCAGACCTCATTAGCCACCTCGGTCTAATGGTTTCATCCAACTGGCCCTCATTAATCTTTCTATTTTAGGTCTCAAATCCCTAGAAGTCATGGACCATCTCTGTGCATCCGTCTCAAAAGTCAAGTGGGAAGAGGTTTGCTGACTCTCCCTGCAGCTGAGTCAAATTTTCTGGGTCGGGTCAAGAATGAGTGGACAGAGAGGTACAGCAGCTGGGGCTGTGGTATCAGATGATACACAGGACTGTCCCTGGTCCAGTGTCTATTTTACAGCTCCTTGAGCTGCATAACCATGGATGTGTTCTTTCCTTTCTGTCCCCAAAGTGTGATTGCTGGTGAGGTCTGCGTACATATGTGTCTGGGGACGTGTGGCAGCCTCCTGCGTCACTCACTGGCCGAGAAGGTGAACAGGGATGGATCATACCCACTGGGCTTGGACATGGGCAGTTAGTTAGTAAGGGGGACAACTGATGGCCTGAGTAATAAGGGTTGCTGTAGGAAAGCCTGGGAACTTAGACAATGATGGAGAAGCTCTGTAAGTCCAGGGAACTGAGTCCAGAATTTGAGATCAGAAAGGAGGCCACAGAAAAAAACCAGGGTTCCAGCCAGCAGCTGGAGTCAGCATCCAGAGCATTCTAGAGACAGCCAACAAGAGCAGCAATAAGGAATGGGGCTAGATCAGCCTTGGGCAAACTACGGCCTGCGGGCAGGATCCGGCCCATTTGAAATGAATAAAACTAAAAAAAAAAAAAATACGTACCCTTTTATGTAATGATGTTTACTTTGAATTTATATTAGTTCACACAAACACTCCATCCATGCTTTTGTTCCAGCCCTCCGGTCCAGTTTAAGAACCCATTGTGGCCCTCGAGTCAAAAAGTTTGCCCACCCCTGGGCTAGATGCACAGGCAGAGCGCAAAGGCCCCTCATCATGGCTCCCTCCTCTGCAGGGGCGTGGAGGGGCTGGCCGGCACATGCCTGCAGCCAGAGACAGAGCTTGGGGACATTCCTGACTCAGGCAGAGAAGAGGGGGGCTGGGCCTGTGGCTCTGCAGGCCTTTGGGTCTTCTTGGCTTCTTCATCCCCTTGGACATCTTGGTCTGTCCTTCACTCCACGGAGACCTCTCCTGGGCAGCTCACTGTGTGCTGGCCGTGCTGTTTGTTGTCTGGAGGTGGGCAGAGTTTGCAAGGAGGCAGCTGGTAGGTGCCAGCAGCAGGTGGAAGCAGAGCCTGGGGTCAGGAGATGGAGAGGGCTGGACACTGGTGTCCAGCTGTGTCCAGAGAGAATTTTTGCTGATCCTCTAGGGCTCAGCTGCCCAATGTCCATTAGAGCTCAGAGCCAAAGTGCCTTGGCAGTTTCAGCAGTATTAATGGTACCGAAGAGAAAATGGGGTCAATGCAAGAGAGTAAAGTACTGGCACACTGACCAGCACTCCTGTTAAAGAATTTGGAAAGTCCAAGCATTGCTGAAGCAGTTTAATACTTTGTAATAAATATTGAAGGGAGGTCATTGGGAGAGTGAAAACTAGGGGGGGAAATGCCCCCCGGCAAATGTGCAGGCTTCGTTTTCAGTTCACCACTTCTGTCGGAGCCTCAATCCTTGCGTCAGTCTCCCACCCACGAGCGTCAGTGACATCCGCAAACATGGGCTGAGCACCTACTGTGTGCGCAGCATATAGGCGGGCACTGAAGATGCAGAGAAAGAAGTGAGAACATCCCTGCCCTCAAGGGACACAGGTGCGATAGGGAGGAATCGATGTAACCCTTACAAGGGAGCCTAGACCAGGTCTAGGTGAGGGACTGGAGGTTGTTGCTGCGGCTGCTGCCTTGTGTAACAGACAGAACAGTGTTCTGCCTTTCACTTCAGTCTTGTTCTTGGCTGACCGCTTCCATCATGTGACTGCTTTTTCTGGCCACAGCAGCATGCTGGACAGGGTCCTTAGTGGCCCACACTGTCGTTAGAAGCATCGAGGCAGGAACACTGGGCAACTTACTCATCCTCTCTGACCCTCAGTTTGCTCATCTGTAAAGCAAGACAGTTGAACTCTTGAGTGGATCTTATCAAAGGCCTTTTAAAGGCTAGGAGAGTGGTGCTTCTCATACTCTAACATGCTGTTGACTCACCTGGGGTTCATGTTAAAATGCAGGTTCTGCCCTGGCCAGTGTTGCTCAGTGGTTGGAGCATCTGCCCATGCACCAGAGGGTCGCAGGTTCAATCTCCAGCCCCAACTGGGGTGCTTGAGGGAGGCAACCAATGTGTCTCTCTCACCTCTCTCTCTCTCTCTCTCTCTCTCTCTCTCTCTCTCTCTCTCTCCCCCACCCCTCCCCCCCTTCCCCTTCTATTCTCTTTAAAACTCAATGGGGAAAAAATATCCTCAGGCGAGGATTAACAGAGAAAAGAAAAAGCAGTTTCTGACTCAGTAGGTCTGGTTGGGTCTGAGAGTCTATGCTCTGGCTGAGGTCCCAGGCGACGCTGATGCTGCTGGTCCATGGACTGCACTTTGAGTAGCAGGAAAGATCACATCACATGATATAATGGGAAGATGCAGGGCTTTCCATTAAGCAGCCCTGCATTTAAAGTCCAGTGCTGCTCTGTGTGGTCTTGGACACATTTGGAAACGTCTCTGAACCTCAGTTTTCTCATCTGTTAAATGGGGACAATACTACCCACCTGGTTGGAGCCTCATTCCTTGTGCAAATCTCTCCCACCCACCCTCCTGTGTGGTGGGATAAATTAGATCATGTTTGCAAAATGGGTCACATAATGTTCATATGTAGAAAGCATCCAACAATCGACAGGCGCTCCCCGCCCCTCCCTCCCAGGAACCTCTCCACACCTTCACCACCACCACCATCACTGAACACACACAGCATCTGTTCAGCTCTCAGGCCTCCCAGGGGAAGTCCCTGGTCTGGGTGCATGGTGCTGACTTCACTTACTCCCTGACCCACACGCCCTCACTTACTCCCTGACCAGCGTTTCCCAGTGGAGCTCCTGAGCGTCTGAAGACGCAGTGATGCATGAGAGGCGAGTGTGTCAGTGTGGTGTAAAGGTCACCTGACCCTGACCCATTTCTTAGAGCTGCTTCACAGACACGGAGGCAAAGCACTGGGCCTCCGCTGCCCGCCTTGCTTATTCTTGTCTGTCCCCAAGTCCCCATGGCCATTGGGAAGTTTCACTGGTCCATCTGTTCCCTCTGAGAGCCAGAATTTAAACACCATTGGTCTTGGCAGGCCTAGAAAACTGCTCCTCAAGTGTGTTTCTGGCCAACGAATTCCTCTCTTCTGCAACCGAGCGGATCAGCAAATCCTTGGCAGCTCTGCTGTCAGAACGTGTCAGGAATCAGATCCTCGCTCACACCTCCCGCCCACGGGCCTGCCCCTCTCTCCTTCGGCCTCGGCACGAACCACCCAATCGGTTTCCCTGTGTGTGCGTTTGCTGGGGCTGCTGTGAGAAAGCAGCACAAACCGGTGGCTTCACTGCTCTGGAGGCGAGAAGTCTGGGATTCAGGGGTCAGCCCTGCTCCCTCTGAAAACTCCGGGGCAGGAGCCTTCTTTGCCAGTGTCACTGTCCGACAACCCAGGTGTGGACTGTGGCCTGGCAGCGAAGTACCAGTCTCTGCCTCCACCGTCACATGGCCGTCTTCCTCTGGGCATCCGTGTCTTCACGTAGCCCTTTCCCTGTGTGTCTGTGGACACATTTCTTTCCTTGCCTAAGGACACCCTAGTGACCTCATCATAACTTAATTATATTTGCAAAGACCCTATTTCCAAATAACGTCACAGGGGGTAGGACTTCTACATATCTTTTCTTTTTTTGGGGGTGGGGGGGCGCGGGTTGGGGAAGGGGCAGCACAATTCAAGCCATAACACCCTGCTTCCAGATTTACCTAATTCCTCTCATTTCCCACACATCGTTTTATAATTCGAATCAGATCATGTCGCTCCCTTGTTTAAACCTTCCATGGCTTCCCATTCCATTTAAAATAGACTCAACACTGAATACTTGTTACCCTAATGGCTAATGACCCTAAGGCGTGACCCTGCCCCTGCTGACCCCTTCAACTCCATCTCCTATGGCTCTCGGCCTGCTATCGCTCTGCGCCTAGCTCACCGCACCCCAGCTACTGGTCTTGCTGTTCCTCAAACTCCTGTGGTTGTTCCAGCCTCAAACAGCCTCTGAGCCTGAGGTATTCTCCCTTCCCATAGCACAGGGCTCACACCTTTGCATCACTCAAGTCTCTAAACCTCAAGTGCCACTTCCTCAGAGTCATCTGCTTTATTTATACCATCACTTACTTTCTTAACCGGCTTTTTCCCCACAGCACGCATCACTGGTTGATGGCATATATCACAGCTTTGTGCACTGCAGTCTGCTCCCCTACTGGACTGGGAGGGCGAGGTCTCAAGCATGTCTGTTTCCACAGAGCATGGATCATGGCAGATGCTCAGTCAGTACTTGGCGAATGGATTAATGAACACGCGCCTCAGCTGGTGATCTTCCTGTTTTCTTCACCAGGGCCATCTTTTCCTTTTCTTCATCCTGCTCCACCTCCCCCACTTTCCCCAGGGCCCTTCCAGTGTTGCCATGTGCCATGCAGTGAATTATTTTAAATGCATGGTGTATGTGTGTATCCTTGACATTTTCTTCTATTTCCAACATGACTTTTGTGAAGCAGTCTCCAGGAAGCTTCTTATACTTCCTTGACCTTTAAAATGCTGCCAGAGAAGGGTTTTAACTTCTGCCTTCTCAAGTATGCAGTGGTTCATCTTCTACTGCCCCAAGACCAGCATCTGGTCCCTCCTCTAGATTTCCATTCTCATTCTTCTCTCCAGTTCAGGTCTTTAGTCTCTTATTGGACCATTGCAATAGCCTCCCCACTTTCAGATTCTCCTTGCCGGGGGTCTTAATCCAGCATCTAGAAGGGTTCGTGAATCTGGAGAAGGCACTGTGTGTAAATTAATCAGAGTCCAGAGACGAAACATAATTTTTTTTTTCTTTAAATATATTTTATTGATTTTTTACAGAGAGGAAGGGAGAGAGATAGAGAGTTAGAAACATCGATGAGAGAGAAACATCGATCAGCCGCCTCCTGCACATCTCCCACTGGGGATATGCCCGCAACCCAGGTACATGCCCTTGACCGGAACCGAACCCGGGACCCTTCAGTCTGCAGGCCGACGCTCTATCCACTGAGCCAAACCGGCTCCGGCGAAACATAATTTTAAAAGGCATTTTGGGGAGCCAGAGAAGACTTAGGGAAAGGAACTAAGTTCTCCTGAATCTCTGGACCCCTTGCTTTTTATTAACACAAATTATCCTAAAGCAAGGTAGATATACATATCAAAGGCCAGGGTTTAGTATACAGAATCCATTGTCAGATTGGGGAAAAACTGCCTACGGCTGTTCAGGTGTTTGACCAGTAGGAGGCTATAACATGTAGATTGAAATGCCCTCAGCTGTCTGGCGGCAAGCAATCATTTATGCATCCTTTTCAGGTTTGGGGAAATGCCCTCAGTCATTTCCAGATGATTCAGCTAGCTTCCGGCACTTGGGCAAAACCTTGGAGCCACGGCTCTGAGCATGGGTTGGTGTGGTAGCCTCTGGTCTTCTTGGCTTGCTTCTACCTTACAAATGAGCGTGCTTGGGTGAAGGTAATTGAGGCCTCAGTGTTCTTGGTTTGTCATGCCTGGACTATAACCTCTATCCTATGCGTTAGGCTGGATGGAAGAAGAGAACTCGCCAGAAATGTAGCCTCTTTAGCTTGGAGAGAGAGGGGAGGAGAAATGCCGGTGGCCTGCCTCTCTTAGTGAGACGTAGTAACCATCGATGGCGGGGGGAGGTGAGGAAGCCCTTCTTCCTGTCCACATCTGCTTGGAGTGTAGCTTCCCTGAAGCTGAGATGGGGTAAGGAGAGGGAGGAAGTGGGTCGTGGCTCAAATGCCACAGATGCTTGCTGTTCTTATCAAGTTTAATAAGTTTCCTTCAATAAATGTTTCTTCATCTGTTGTATGCCCTGAGAGCAATTTCTAGAGACTTCAAATGCTTGTTTGTAAAATAGTTTCACCAGCTTTGCTTGTTTTATTGGGGAATGCACTGCAGAGAGCTCCTCATGCTACCATCTCAGAAGTGGAACTCCAGCCCAATCCATTTTTCACTGCACCGATCAGGTGGTTTTCTTTGGGGCATTTTAATTAATATCTTAATTGTTTAGAAACCTTCAAAATTCCCATGCGAGGGACCACTAGTTGAGATTTAATATCCACTATCCCCTTCCTCCTCGGGCACAGAACCCCAGTGTTATTGTGGGCAGCAATCCGCCCAGCTAAAACACTGCAGTAATGAGGTGTGGTTGTGTGCTGAGTTCTGGTCAATGAGTTGTAAGTGGAGGTGTTACATAAAGGGAACTGTCTGGTCAGGACTGTGGCCCTTTGCCTTTCTTGTTTCCTAGAATATGGACTGGATGGCTGGCGTGCCAGCAGTCACCTTGGACAGTGAGGCGATCTCAAGAAGCCACACAGTGAGCATGGCAGAGTAGAAACATAGAAAATCTTTGATTACTGGGTCTCTTGTCACTTCCTGGAGCTGCCATATCAGTTCTGAATTACCTTTTTACAAAGATTATAAATCCTGGTGTGTTTAAGCCACTATTCTTTTTTTCTCAGGTGTCACCTCCCCTAGGAAGTCTTGCTTGACCTTTTGACAGCTAGAAATGGCTTCTCTTTCCTTTGAATTCTTTTTTTTAAAATATATATTTTATTTATTTTTTTACAGCGAGGAAGGGAGAGGGATAGAGAGTTAGAAACATCAATGAGAGAGAAGCATCGATCAGATCAGCTGCCTCCTACACACCCCCTACTGGGGATGTGCCTGCACCCAAGGTACATGCCCTTGACTGGAATCAAACCTGGGACCCTTCAGTCCCCAGTCTGACACTCTATCCAGTGAGCCAAACCGGCTAGGGCTCCTTTGAATTCTTATAACACCTGCTTCTAACTCCCTGTGGCACTGAAACACGATGTAACCACCCTCATTGTGCTAGTGCTATTTGGGTTCATCGTGAAAAGAACCAGATGGCTAGCCTAGTGAAATCTAGCCCAGATTCTCTGAGGCTGGCAATGTGGGAGGGATCACCAGGTGAGGACTGCTGGCTGGACCTCAAAGCTTTCATTCCTGCTCTGAGATCCACTCCTCTCCTGGGGATCTCTCACTAATTGCTCCTCTCACCCACAGGCTGACCTCAGGAACCTCTGCTTTACTTTTGAGAGTTCAGCCCAAGTATGAGAACATACAAGATACAAAGCTTTCCTTAATTCAGTGGTTCTCAACCTTCCTAATGCTGCAACCCTTTAATACAGTTCCTCATGTTGTGGTGACCCCCAATTTCATTGTTACAAATTGAACATAATTAAAGCATAGTGATTAACACAAAAACAATATGTAATTATATATGTGTTTTTCGATGGTCTTAGGCGACCCCTGTGAAAGGGTCGTTCCACCCCCAAAGGGGTTGTGACCCACAGGTTGAGAACCGCTGCCTTAATTCCATTTAGCACAGCTAAAAACACAGGCTAGAAGATTTTTTAAAAAAGGTTCTTGAAAGCTGACAGTAACTAAGGGGAAATAAAGAAAAAGAGTAACATAACACTGGGTAATCTATCTTACTCCTCTGAAGCCTGGAGTCCCAGCTGCCTGCTTTGCTGCCTCCGGGTAGCAGATACTTTCAGTCCCTTATCATCTTTAGATCCAAGGCAAAACCATCCCACTTTATCCATTACATTATCTTAAAACCTTTGGAACATGAAGGTAAGTTGAACACTTGTATCTGGCATGCTCTAGCTGAGACCTGAATCCTAATATTTTTGGAACCTTGATAATTAAGAAGATAAAAAAAAAAAAAAACAGCTCTTGCTATTTTTAAGCTGCTTTTTAGAGGCAATTCTTTTGGTTACTGGTAGTAACCAAATTGTAGTCCCAATTCCGAGTTACTACTGGTAGTAACCTAATTGTAGTCCCAATTCCGAGTTACTACCTCTGAGTAGAAATTTTAGTAATGCAAATATAAAGCAAAGATCCTCTTCTCAATGAGACCAGTTCCAAGGAGCTAAACATTTTTAGAATTTAAGATAGTAGAAATGTTGTCCTTGCTGAATGTTGAGTTGTATTTCTGCAGACTTCGATTGCTTTTGGAGAAAATGCTGTTAGCTAAGGAGGGGTCATTAATCATGGGAAAGCTAACACAGTGCTTGAGTCTTGGACTTGCACCAAACCCCTATATTAATCAAAGAATGGAGGTTAGGAAATAATGGAATTGTTTTCATGGAAGAATATTTTAAAATTATTTTATTGATGAGAGAGAGAGAGAGAGAGAGAGAGAGAGAGAGAGAGAGAGAGAGAGAAAGACACACACACACACACACACACACACACACACACAAAGAAACATCAAGTTGTTGTTCACTTATTTATGCTTTCATTGGTTGATACTTGTATGACCCCTGACTGGGGATCGAACCTGCAACCTTGCTATTTTGAGACAATGCTCTAACCAACTGAACCATCCAGCCAGGACTTCATGGAAGAATTTGTGAGATTCAGGGCTTAAGGCAAATTTTCAGGGCAAGTGACAAAGTGTGAGTAAGAGTTACTGATAATAAATTAAAAACAATAATAGCAAGCCCTTCTGTAGTCCTTATTCCATGCCAGACACTGTTCTATACTTTCTGTGTATTATCTCCTTAATCCACATATACCTCTGAGGTGGTACAATCATCATCTCTATTTTGCCATTGAAAAAATTCAGGCCAGAGAGGTTAGGTAGCCTGTTCCAAATCCTTCAGGAACGAAAAAGTGGCCCTAGCTGGTTTGGCTCAGTGGATAGAGCGTTGGCCTGCGGACCAAAGGGTCCCAGGTTCGATTCTGGTCAAGGGCACATACCTTGATTGCAGGCTCCTACCCAGCCCAGGCCCTGGCTGGGGCTCATGCAGGAGGCAACCAATGAATGTGCTTCTCTCACATCAAAGTTTCTCTTTGTCTTTCCCTCTCTCTTCCAGTCTCCCTAAAATTCAATGGAAAAATATCCTCGGGTGAGGATTAACAAAACAAACAAAAAAAGAATGAAAAAGTGAAATTGGGATGAAAACCCATGCAGTCCAGCTCTGCCAGCCGGGCCCTTACTCACCTCACTGTGCACTGAAAGAAAGTGTCCATTTCTCTCCACCTCCCCCTGAGCTCCTGCTCAGGGCCTTTCATCTCCCTATGAAGCTGAATGTTCCCGATGGACAGAAAAACGGGTGATTTCATCTCTTTATTTTTCATCTGGTCACTTTACTGAACTGTCATAGTAAGTTTATTAGCTTTTTAGCTAACTGTTATGATTTAGGGCAGGGGTCCTCAAACTTTTTAAACAGGGGGCCAGTTCACTGTCCCTCAGACCGTTGGAGGGACGGACTATCGTTTAAAAAAAAAAAACTATGAACAAATTCCTATGCACACTGCACATATCTTATTTTGAAGTAAAAAAACAAAACGGGAACAAATACAATATTTGTATTTGCATGTGGCCCGCGGGCCGTAGTTTGAGGACCCCTGATTTAGGGGGATGGTAATCACCTTTCCTACAGTTATGTATAGTTTTGTTTCAAAGAAACAGGACACAAATGACAGAAATGGAGGAAAGCAAACTGCTGGATATAGAGTTCAAAACCACACTTTTAAGGTGTTTCAAGAACTGTCTAGAAGCCGCCCATAAATTTAGTAAGGCCCTCGAAAAGACTGGTGAGACCGCCGATAAATGTAGTGAGATCTTCAAGAAATCTAGTGAGACCCTCGATGTTGTGATAAAGGACCAACTAGAAATTAAGCATACACTGACTGAAATAAAGAATATTATACAGACTCCCAACAGCAGACCAGAGGATCACAAGAATCAAGTCAAAGTTCTGAAATATGAAGAAGCAAAAAACACCCAACCGGAAAAGCAAAATGAAAAAAGAATCCAAAAATACGAAGATAGTGTAAGGAGCCTCTGGGACAGCTTCAAGTGTACCAACATCCACTTTTTTCCTACAGCTATGCCTCCCATTTCTGTTTCTGGCCTTCCCACATTGGCTATAGTTTGTGGAATAATACAAATGGAATTAGGTTTTAGAATGGCTATTGGAAAGATGAATACGAGATAAGAGTACACGGGGCAGAGTGAGCAGCTAAGAAGCTACTGCAGTAATTCAGGGGTGAAGTCATAATGGCTTGGTCTAGAACAGCCATGGGCAAACTACGGCCCGCAGGCCGGATCCTGCCCGTTTGAAATGAATAAAACTATTGAAAAAAAAGACAGTACCCTTTTATGTAATGATGTTTACTTTGAATTTATATTAGTTCACACAAACACTCCATCCATGCTTTTGTTCTGGCCCTCCGGTCCAGTTTAAGAACCCATTGTGGCCCTAGAGTCAAAAAGTTTGCCCACCCCTGGTCTAGAACGACATTAAGGACATACAAAAAATATATATGGGAACTATATTTTAGACAAAGAATTCACTGGACTTAGTGAAGTGGGTGAGCAATAAAATAAATACTTCCTACCTGAAATCTCACGTTCTGTCTGCTGGTGACAGACGTTAGTGTCTATTGGAGACACATTTGGCCACCTAAAAGGAGGTAAGAGGGAGGGAATGAATCACAAGTCTGAGTTTAGGAAGAGCTTTTGTTTTTTAAATCTATTCCTAGAGCTGGCCTGACATTTGGAGATAGGAAGTGGGCTCTACTGAGAGTCCTCCAGGCGGAACCAGAATCTTTCACACAACAATGTGTTTTGTCCCAAGCGTGGAAAATCCCCACACCATTTCTATTTGTTTTCGGGAGAAAGTGAGCGGGTCCCACTCTCTACCTCCTCGATCCCAATCCTCTTCACCTTCTTCTTCTTCTTCTTTTTTTTTTTTTTTAATATATTTTATTGATTTTTTACAGAGAGGAAGGGAGAGAGATAGAGAGCCAGAAACATCGATGGGAGAGAAACATCGATCAGCTGCCTCCTGCACATCTCCCACTGGGGATGTGCCCGCAACCCAGGTACATGCCCTTGACCAGAATCGAACCTGGGACCCCTCAGTCCGCAGGCCGACGCTCCATCCACTGAGCCAAACCGGTTTCGGCCTCTTCACCTTCTTGACTGCCTTCTGCTCACAGATGGAGACTACAGATAGTCACAACACACAACCCGCTTTCAGATGCAGGAGAGTGGAGTGTATTCATGTGTTTCAACAATCCACATTTTTTAAAATGGATAAACCTCTCTCTCTTCCGCCCTTCCTTCTTGTGGCAGTAAAAGGCCTCCATGTGCCCACACCTGCCTTGGCTTAGGCTTCCATAACAAAACACCACCAACTGGGAGGCTCACACAATAGAAATGGATTTCTCAGAGTTCTGGTAGCTGGAAAGTCCAAGATCCAGGTGCCAACAGGGGCAGGTTCGGATGGCAGCTCTCTACCTGGCTGCAGATGCAGCTGTCAGAGGGAGGGAATGGGGGTGGAGGGGGTGGAGGGGGGCTGGGGGCTGGGTGAAAAAGGTGAAGGTATTAAGCAAAAAACAACAACCCCCAAAACAAACCCATAGACAGACAACACTATGGTGATTACCAGAGGGAAAGGGGGTGGGGGAAGGTAGGAGAGGGTAAAGGGGGGATAAATGGTGATGGAAGGAGACTTGACTTGGAGTGGTGAACACACAATACAATATACAGATGATGTCTTGTAGAATTGTAGCCCTGAAACCTATATAATTTCATTAATCAATGTCACCCCAATAAGGTCAATGAAAAAAGAGAAGCACATGCACATTCTCACTTAATCTCTTGCACATTTGGGATTGCTCATTCTCACACCTCTGCTTTGCCATGAGAATATGCCTGGGATTGTGCTGAGTCAGCCCTGAGAAGGGCAGGGGGCCTGCACCTCAGTTCCCACCCACCCGGGCCTGGTGCCTGGAATCCACATGCTGCCCCGTGAATGCCAGTGCTCACTCACAGGTACCCCTTCCCCACCCCCAGAACAGAGTTCGGCTTTTCTTTTTCCTCTCCTCTCCCTCCTTAGACTTGTTCTCCGTCTTATTTGTCTAGAGCCTGAATATTTTTCTGCATTACCACTAAAGGTCCAATCCAGTAAAATGGATCTCAGCCCATGGGTCAGCTCTCCGAGAAAAGAAAGGGCTCCCTTGGTCAGACCAGCTAACGCCATGTCACAGGGCGTGACGGTCTTTGCCTCTCCCCACTGAGCTGGGTTACCTGGACATCTTGAACTGAGGAGACACATTTTAACAGACATCCAGATTTTCCATTCCATGGCACTAGATTATTTTTTCAAGTTTTAAAGGGATTTTTCAACAGCTTTAAAAACATTTCGTCTGTTCATTTGGTTTTTAATCTTTACTAGAGCCAGATATTTTTTTGTTCTTATAGGAATGGAACTGGGCCCAGGCAATCAGAAATGATTAAACCCACACGGGACCTGCAGACCCCAGTGTTGGAGTTAAATGGCTATCCCAGTGACTGCTGAAGACGGGGAGCTGATGTGAAAATTGAAGCAATTACCTAGATCACTCAGGCAGAAGAATTTCTGAGGCTTTTTTCCTTGAACAATCCAGATAATTGCACCAATTTACACTTTTTACTGGCAGTAGAGACTGGCAGAAACTGCTCTCTAGGAGAGGGCTGAAGGGAGAGAAGCAGAGTGCTCAGAAAATGGTTCTGTTCGCTCAGGGGAGAAAATGGGATAATGGGGGGAAATGAACGTGCTTTGGCCCCGATTCCTGCCAGTCGCAAGCAAGTCAAAGTGAGACTGTTCATTGTTGCCTGAATGACCCAGATAATTGTCCATTTTTTCTCTCATCTCAACTATGAAGCCGCAGTGTTGCTCGCTGAAGCGCCAGAAGAAACCTTGGCCAGGGAAGTTGGCGTCTGTTTGAGGCCCTCACCCTGTGCTGGTGGGTAAATTCCTCAGTTCATTACTGATGACGGTCAGTTCCCACTTGGAGAGGGCGCTGTCCTGGAAGAACCCACCACACCTGTTAGTTCAGCCGTGAGCAACATGCTGGGCAGCAAATGACTCATTTCACATGGACCCTGGGGATTCATTTCCGGGACCGAAAATCCACAGTTGAACAAGTGAATGAATGATGCATGAATGCATGAAACACATTTGTTGAGTTGCTATTTTGTGCTTGGCATTATGCCAGGCCTTGGAATAATTAACCCTATGATTTCTTTCTTTCTGTCATGCTTTTTTGGGAGGGGTGATTCCCTCCGTCTCTTCACAGCCTCTCCCAGATTTTATTTCCATAGTATTTTCTCACACGTTTCTCTTCCAATTCTCACTTATCTAGAATCCGTAATATTTTTAGCAACATTTCAACAGATGGGGTAAAAAGAAAATAGTTCAGAGAAGTTAAATAAATTTTCCGAAGTCACAGAACTTGTTAGCAGCAGAGCTGGGATAAAATATGTAGGATTCTGAGCCCAAGGCTCCATCGATAATGCAGTGTCATTATTTTCAGGTTCATGTATTCACTGATTTGTCCTTGCCATTATTATGCTCATGATGGACATGGATTGATCATTCAGAAAATACTTATCAAGAATGTAGATAATACAGGATCCCCACAACATAGAGAAAAGAGCAAGACATACACACAAGACAATTAGCATGAAGAAAAATACCATGACATGGAAAGAACTGGGGAACAGTACTGGACAACAATAGAAATGTCATTGCAAGGCAGCAAGTAGTCATGTGCCAAATCTGAAGGACCGTTAGTCTAAGAAGGCACAGAGCCCAATGAATTAGAGCTGTGCAAGGAGGTGTTTTTTTAAATTCAGTTTCTTTTTCTTTCAATATTATATATTTTTACTTTATTTTATTTTTTAATATATATTTTATTGATTTTTTTACAGAGAGGAAGGGAGAGGGATAGAGAGTTAGAAACATCGATGAGAGAGAAACATCAGTCAGCTGCCTCCTGCACACTCCCTACAGGGGATGTGCCCGCGACCAAGGTACATGCCCTTGAGCAGAATCGAACCTGGGACCCTTGAGTCCACAGGCCAACGCTCTCTCCACTGAGCCAAACCAGTTAGGGCCAATATTATATATTTTTAAAAATTGAGATATGATCGGCATATAACATTGTATTAGTTTCAGATGTATAGCATAATGATTTGACATTTGTATATATTGTGAAGTGATGGATGTTAGTCAACATCCATCAACACACATGGTTACAAAATGTTTTTCTAATGATGAGAACTTCCAAATACTACTCTTTTTGCAATTTTCAAATATATAAAGTACTGTTATTAACTATAGTCACCACGCTGTTCATTACATCCCCATGGCTTATTTTTCTTATCACTGGAAGTTTTTACCTTTAACCACCTAAACCCATTTTGCCCTAACTCGTCCCTGCCTCTTCCAAACACCAATCTGTTCTCTGTATCTATAAGTTCGGTTTGTATTTTTTTAGATTCCACATATATGAGATCATATGATATATGTTTCTCTCTGTTTGACTTATTTCACTTAGCATACTGCCCTTAAGATCCATCCATGTTGTTGCAAATGATAGGATTTCATTCTTTTTTATGGCTTAATAATATTTATATGTATATATATATATTTTCACATTATTATATAAGCATATATTATATATACTTAACAATATTCATATATATATGCATATCATTATATGAATATATATTAAGTATCACATTTTATGTATTCACTCATCTGTCAGTGAATATGCAGGTTGTTTCCATGTCTTGGCTATTGTAAACAATGATACAGTGAACATGGAGATGCAGATAATTCCATATTTTATTGTAGTAAAATACACATATAAAATTTTACTGTTTTAACCATCTTAATGTGTACAGTTCAGTGGGATTAAGTACATTCACAATGTTGTGCAACCATCACACTAGTTTGAGAATTTTTTCATCACCAGAAATAGAAACCCTGTATTGGGAGGTTTTGTAGAAAGTCTTATAGACTCTTGAGGGATAGCTAGGATTTAAAGAGGCAGATGTGCCCTAGCCGGTTTGGCTCAGTAGATAGAGCATTGCCCTGCAGACTGAAGGGTCCTGGGTTTGATTCCGGTCAAGGGCATATGCCTGGGTTATGGGCTCAGTCCCCAGTGGGGGGCATGCAGGAGGCAGCCAATCAATGATTCTCTCTCATCATTGGTGTTTCTATCTCTCTCTTCCCTCTCCCTTCCTCTCTGAAATCAACTATATATATATATATATATATTTAAAGAGGCAGATGTGAGAGGAATCTACTGGGTATGTGTAAAGAGTCACAGCTGACAACGTGTCCAGTGCTTGGAGGTCTGTGAAGGACAGTACTGAGCTGAGCAGTAACGTTGGATGACTCGTGTGGCTCTTCCTTGTATAACAGCAGGATTTATCTTTCCCTTTTCCTTTTAGAGTCACCTTCCTCTAAGACCACCTTCCCTTAGTTGTTTCACTCTTAAGCTCCCTCTCAGCTCTGCTGTGGGGTCTCCACCCTCTCTGTTCTGGCCACCACCTGCATCTCCAGGATTCTGGTCCATCTGCAACGTGCTGCTGCAGCTGTTCCAGTCAGTGGGCCTCAGTCAGTAGCTGGCAGGGCAGGTGGCCCTTTTTGTGCCCATCCTGGGCTGCAATTCCTCCAAGCACCATTGACACAAGACTGTGGAGGGCAGAAACTTCACCGATGGAGATTACTGGAGGGAATGACATCCTCTTTATTTGGGAACCTTACAACCATGGATTCCCCTGATCTTACAGAATTCCTGCCTCTGGTTGAGTGGTCTAGGGGGAAACACTAACCTAAGACCAGGCCAATCACAGACTCCCTGGGATTTTAAAACTAAAACTCTGAAACAATATCTCTCCTTATGTAGTGGTGGAAATTGAAGAATGAAACCCAGAGGTTGTTGGCAGCTGGGTCTCCTGACATTTGGAATGATGATCTAGAGCAGCGGTTCTCAACCTGTGGGTCGCGACCCCTTTGGGGGTCCAACAACCCTTTCACAGGGGTCTCCTAAGACCATCGGAAAACACATATATAATTACATATTGTTTTTGTGATTAATCACTATGCTTTAATTATGTTCAATTTGTAACAATGAAAATACATCCTGCATATCAGCTATTTACATTACGATTCATAACAGTAGCAAAATTACAGTTATGAAGTAGCGACGAAAATAATTTATGGTTGGGGGTCACCACAACATGAGGAACTGTATGAAAGGGTTGCGGGATTAGGAAGTTGAGAACCACTGATCTAGAGTTAGAATGAGTGAGGCCAACACAGAGAGAGAACAGGGACAAGAGAGAAAGAGAGAGAGGGAAACAGTGAGTCTAGGTAGCTTGCCCTTGCACTGACTCGGTGGTTTCACAGTTTCGTGAACATGCAAGATACATCCGTATTCTTCTGATAAATACTCCTTTTGCCTCCATGGCTTCAGTTGGGTTTCTAGCACTTTCACCATAAGAGCCCTAATATTTAGTAAGAGGCATGAATGGGTGACTCCAGGAGAGCAAAGGGCTTAAATAAGATATCAGAAGCAAGCAGAGCAAGGGGTGAATGGAGGAAGCCACAAGTAATTTGGTATTTGTCAGAGTGTAAACATCCAGACAAGAAGTGGCGAGAGATGAGGCTAATAAGTAGGAAGAAATCTGATCACGGGACCTGAGTGTATTTTGTAAAGGATTTTGGACTTCATTCTGTATACATTCTGTACGTATTATAGGATTCTAAGTAGGCATTAGGCAGAGGTTCGTTAAACTGTACTGTAATTAATAGTAATTAAGAGGCTCTTAACCCGGGAGTCACAGGCAGGCTTCCATTGTTCCCAACCCCTCTGAACAGTATGAAAAACCTGTGGGTGTGTATGAGGCTGTCTTCATGTTTTTGGTGTTTTGTTGTGTGTGTTTTTTTTTGCAATGGAAAAGGTAGCTAACTTCATCAGATATTAAAGGAATCCCTGACCTCAAATCCAAAATATGTTACGAACCACTACTTATGTACAGGCATCTTCAGGAATAACTCGCTTAAAATACTCATCCAAATTTCATTTTCACCCTGAATTTCCTTTCAATTCTTGCACAATTGTTTAGCACAGAAAAATAATGCTCCATAACTGTTGTGTTGAGCTGTAGAGATGATATAGACTTGGTTATTTATAGAGATTTTCACCGGGAGTAGTGGGTATGACCTCCATCCTGTGCTTGGCTTGGGCAGGCAGACCAGACCCGCAGGCTTTTGGAGGTTGCACCGGGCACCCCAAAAGCCCACTCCAAGCATCCTTGTCCTTCCACCTGCGGGTGGAACGACTACAGGTCCCAGGATGCTCCGCGCTCAGAGCGGGCGGGTCTCAGCCTTGCGGCTCTCGCCCTGGGAGGGCCGGGGGAGGCGGGACCCGGCGGAGGGCGGGCCGGGAGCGCGCTGGTGCTGATGCGGGATGGCTGAGCGCGCAGGGGCCCGGGAGCTCTGAGCCGGGCGAGCCTCGCAGCCTGCGCATCGCCTGTCCGCCGGCCGCGTGGTCGCGGGCAGTCCGGCCGGGGCCGGCGCAGGGAGGTCTGCAGCCGGCGGGCCGGAGGCTGAGAGGCTGCACCCACCCGGTCTCCGAGCGGCGGGAGCTGCCCATCCTCCGAATCCGCGATGACCTGCTGAGAAGCTCCGTGGCGGCTGCTGGAGGCGGCCTCGCTGCGGGCGGCGCGGTTCGCGGCCTCCTCCCTCGTCGCCGATCCCGGCCCCCCACCCTCCCCGCGCCCCCTCCCCGCCGCCGGCCGCGATGGCGGACCCAGCTGAATGCAGCATCAAAGTGATGTGCCGGTTCCGGCCCCTCAACGAAGCGGAGATCCTCCGCGGGGACAAATTCATCCCCAAATTTAAAGGCGACGAGACCGTGGTCATCGGGGTAAGTGGCCGGGGCGTCCGGTCTCCCCTCCTGCTTCGCGCCGCAGACCGGCTCCCCGACGCCCCAGACCGAGCCCAGAGGTGCTCGGGCAGCCCCTTCGGACACCCCCGCGGGCTGCCTTCTCGGGTGGACTAGACCGGAGACCCCCTGCCCTTGCACCGGAGTTCCCTCCCGGGCGGGTGGAGGGGCGTCGAGGCGGCGGGGCGGGCCCAGGTGGGGAGGATGGGGGTGGGGGGCGAGGAAGGACTCGGCGTCGCCATTGTTCGCGGGGTGGGGGCCCGGGTGGGCCTTTTGTTCCCCTCCCTGTTCATGCCGCGTGGGGAGGGGAGGTCCAGGGTACCCCCAGGCCGGGATGTCCAGGCTCCCCTTCAAAGTATGAGCTCGGCAAACCCACAAATGATTCCAGGGGTCAGTTCGATTTATCGAACATTTTTTACCTTTTCTCACCATCTATGCAAAAGAAGGAGGAAAAAAGGTACTGGAAAAACCCGTGGCCTGGACGCGGAGCTCCCACGGCCGTGTAGACGCGGCTCCCCGCGGCGTTTCACCTTGCTTTGCGCGCTGAAGGCGGGGTGCAGGGAACCCCGCGGCCTGGTGTCCTCGGGAGGCCTGCTGTGCCTCCTGCTTTTTCTCCACCCCGGCTGCCTTGGACGTGGAGCCCGGGTCTGACCCCTCCCTAAATGGGGCGACTCCCCTACACGGTGCCCACCTCCCCTCGGATGTGTTTGGTGCTGAGTGGAGAGGACTGTGTGCCCACATCTGTGGGGCGAGGCGGCCCAGGACGCAGGCCGGCAGCCCCACTGTGCAGAGAGCAGAAGTTACTTTGTGTGGCGAGGGCCCCCTCCCCTCTGGATCTCCCTCACTCTCCCTTTCCCCCGCCGACCCCCTCCCCTGCAGATGGGGCTGCTGGTGGGGAGAGGGAATACCCTGAGTTTTTAGTTCTTAGAGGAATATGCCAACTGAAATAAACTAGCTTTGTTTCTCACTCTTCTCCCCTCCCCCCCGCCGCTCCCCTCCCCCCTCCCCCGTCCCCAGCGTGTGTAGCGGCGAGTGCCCTCTTTGTATGCGAGCCGCGTGGGGAGAGACCGAGTTAACGGGAGCCTCGCGATCCCGGCTGACACACGTTCCTGGCAGCCCGCTCCGCTCGGGGCTGCTGATGCAGCCTTCCCGGCCCGGCATTGATTAAGTGATGTCATCCCGATCACTGAGCATGCTCCGACCAGCCCCCTCCCTGCCATTCCCCCAGTGGCTGGTGTATTTAGGTCAAGTGATGGACGGGTGACAATTTATAGAGGGTCTCAGGCAGAGTCTGCCAGGCCTTTCTCAAACCAGAGGCGACGCCTGCCTGCCCCGGCCGTTCCCTGCATCTTCGCCAAGGCTGCGGCGCCGCCCAGGGCCCCCTGGGACTGGCAGGTGCGAAGTGTACCAGGAGGCGGGCACTCTCCTCCGGAGGGGACCCCGGCAAGGCTCCGACCTTGGCGCCTGGGCGTCATGTACCTCCCTGAGAAGGGCAGCGCCCCGGATGACCCTTTCTCAGTCCTCATTTTCACAGTCACCAGGACACTGGCTGCTAACTGATCGGTGGCTGAGGGTGCTTTCTGGGAGGTGACCTCTGAGGGTTGGAGAGAGGAATTTTTTCTGCTTCATGTTAAATTGAAGAGAAGGTCTATGCTGCAGCTATGGATAAGGAGGAAAAGTATGTAATTAACGGCAGATAGGGGATATTGATCTATCCATGGCCGGTGCATGGGGCAAATAGTAAATTGTTTGGATTACACCCCTAAGCTGGGATCAGCCTACAGTCTGGGCTTAGAGTGGGAGTTACTGGGGATATCTAGTCCCTGCCCCTTGCCTTGTAACAATTTTTTAAAACAAATAATTGTGCAGCACTAGAACATGTCTGGTGACCCTTTTTTTTTTTCCCTTTCTCAGAAGTTTTAAAGAATAGCTTGGAGAAGTTTCTTCTCCTCCTCCTCCTCCTCCTCCTCCTCCTCCTCCTCCTCCTCCTCCTCCTCCTCCTTTGTTTCTAAAAGCGATAGACCAGGACTAACAAAGTGGAGTAATACAGGGCGGGGCAAAAATAGGTTTACAGTTGTGAGTACTCAAAACAAAGTTTATTCTTGTATTATTATTTTCCATACAAAAAATTGTAAATCTACTTTTGTCCCACACTGTATATCATCCTGTTTAATCTGTGTGCAAGCCAGAGATTAAACAGAGATCCTTAATTTTAGGGTTATATTTATTTAATATTATGATATTATTGTGAGGGTGTATTTCCTATCTAAATGTATATGTTATTGACCAAATCAATGAAAGCAAATGATATAAAATAAATTTTACCATTAAAATGGTCACCATATAATTTAAACAATTGTGTCTGTGAATACACATGTAGCTCTTCAACTATAAAGTTAAATTTTTGTATTAATCCTTTAATATAACAGTTTTCAGTTTTAAGATAAATTTCTTATTGAAATAGCGCATTCCTATAGAAAGGTGTAATCATAATTGTACAGCTTGATGAATTTTTATAAAATAAACACTCCCTTGTAATCACCTCTCAAACTAAGAAACAGACATTTTCAGGACCCCAGAAGTCCCCCTCGTGTCCCTTCCTGGGCTACTTCCTCCTGCTTTAAGGCAACCACTGTTCTGACTTCTAATGCCATAGATTAGTTTTGCTTCCTTTTTTTAAAACTTTACATACATAAAACCAAACAATATGTTTGCTTTTGAGTGTGGCTTCTTGTGCTCAACGTTATGCTTGTCAGATTCATCCATGCTGTGGCGTGTGGCAGTAGCTTGTTCATCCTCATTGTTCTGTAGTATCCCACATGAATGTAGCACAGTTTGTTTGTTCATTAACTGTTGGTAGCCATCTGGATAGTTTCCAATTTGAGGCTAATGTAGACAGAGCTGCTACGAACATTCTCTTACACACCTCTTTTGGTGAGTGTGGGTACAGAACAGAAAACTGCTGGATGCTGAAGGGTGTTGGGACTGGGGTTGGCATGTGCTAGGACCCTTGCCATTCCTCATTCATAACGTGTAACTAAGGGAAATGACAGTTCTGGCAGCCTGTGTCAGGTTTTGTACACCGAGTAGAGTAACTCCCCCGTCAGTTCAGTTGGAACCAGCCCAGGTAGCTCAGTTTCAGGTGGAGACTGCCTAAGGTGGGTCCTCCCTTCCTTACTTGCAGGAGTGTAGTTTGTGGGGATGACCCAAGAAGCCCAGAACCATCCAGAAATGCCAGTAACCTTCACCCCCAACAGAGACCAGTAAAGAATGAATTTCTGTGGAGTTAGCTATTAGTCTAAATTCAGAATCCCAGAAATTCTTTCTGTTTTTGAAACTGGGGTAATTTGTTTTCCTCTTTAGAGTCCTGTTAAAATCTTAAGGAAATGTATGCGAACAGGGAGATTTTGGAGGTAGAGTTTCTAGATTTCTCTTTTTGAGAAAAATGTCCTGTCTTGCTGGAATCATCTCTATTTTTCTGCATTTTTTTTTCAGCTCCTGTGCAAAGCTTTCTTCCCCTGATCTCCCCAGCCATTCTCTCCCCCCACTTTGAACTCCTGTGGCATTTATTTTGTATATGATCATGTAATCTTTTGCCTTAGGTTATTATTAATTTTGATCATCTGTCTGATGGCATTGTAAGCCATCTGCAGAGAGAAACAAGGACCTTCTGTGTTTTGCTTCTTTGTACTCCCAGAGCCTTCTCCATAGAAGACATTTAACAAATGTTTATTGATCTCTTTGTTGAGTCCAGCAGTCTTTACTTTGGCATATTTAACTTATTTTATGGACTTTTAGTTGGCTGTAGACTGTGAGGAGTAGTTAAGAAACAATTTTAAAGAGAAGTGCTATTCCTTTGAGCAGGCCAGGTAAATAGCATCTACTATACTAAAAATGCTGTGAGAGAACTACGTTCAGCTTTGTTATAAAGTAGGAGACCTAAGGACACTAGCGGTGACCTAGATGTAGAGGGTGGGGTGGCCTAGTGATTAGCAAGGGGTGCCACTTTAATTCTACAGAGAAATAGATTGGGTTTACGGCATTTCTCGGAGTACTCCTACATTATCTGATGAAAATTCTGGCGAGTCATCCATTACTTTGGGCTCTGCCTGTTGGTTTTGATGCATGTTTGTTGATGGAAACGGTCTTGGAGAGTCCACGGTAAGGCTCTTTGAAATGGACTTGCACACTTAAGTTTGGAGCTTTCCTTTCATTCTCTGGTTCCAAGTCCGGGGAAAGCGGGTCTTAAAGATGGGTGCTTCCTCCCGAGACCTGCACTTCCCAGCCTGTTTGAGAGCCAAAGCAAAGCATCAGCCACAGATCCTGAGCTGGTGAGTGGAGTGGAAAGGGGCCTCTGTCTGCAGGAGCTTCGCTTAGTTCTGGGCAGTGGATGGGCAAGGAAGGCAGGAGTTGGGACAGAGACAAAGTTCCAAACCTCAGTTATCTCTGTGGTGATTGAGGACTGAAGAAGTGAGGAAATATGACTAGAACTTTTCTCTTGTCTATAGTGATGGTCTTTAAAAGCAAGAGCATTAAAATTTTTTCTTTGTAAATTTATGCACCATTAAATCAATCTCTCTCTCTCCCTCTCTCTCTCTCTCTCTCTCTCTCTCTGTATTTTGTAGGGAGTTTGACAAATACAGCGTTATGTAGTTATGCTGTGTTAGTTTTCTGTTGCTGCTGTAACAAATTAACTTCACACTTGAGGCTTTAAACAACGTGGGTTTATTATCTACAGTTTCCATGGGTTAGAAGTCCATCAGCTCAGCTCTTTTCAGAGTCTCATAAAGCCAAAACCAAGGTGGTGTTGGCAGGGCAATGTTCTTTTCTGGGGGACTAAGGGAGAATCTATGCTTTTGCTCACTCAGGTTGGTGGCAGAATTCAGTTCTTAGGGTTGTAGGACTAAGGTCCCCATTTCTAAGCTGTCAGCCTGGGCTACTCTCAGGTTCTAGCCAATTTCTGCAACTTAAAAACCCAGCAACGGCTGAGTCCCTCTCATACTTCAAATTTCTCCTGTCTCTGCTTCCATGGCAAGTCTCTCTCATTAATTATTGCCTCCCTCTTCCACTTTTAAGGGCCCTTGTGATTATACTGAGCCTACACCGATAATCAGATAATCTCCCTATTTTAAGGTCAGCTGATTAGCAACCTTAATTCCATCTGCAAAGTACCTTTTACCCTTAATGTTCACATATTCACAGATTTTCAGGGTTTAGAGTATGAACATGGTTTGGGCCCATTATTCTGTCTACCACATACCACCATTAAAAGAAAAAAAGTCCTCATGTAGTCAAACCTTCTCCTCTCTCTTAACCCCTGGCAACCACTTATCTGTTCTTCTGTAAATTTGCCTTTTCCAAATTGTCATGAAAATGGAATCATATATTAAGTATCTTTTTTAGTCTGGGTTCTTACACGTATCAACAGTTCTATTTTTTATTGCTTAGTGGTATTCCATTAGATTGGTGCACTACAGTTTGTTTATCCATTCATCTGTTGAAGGGCATTTGTGTTGTTTCCAGCTTGGGACGATGATGCATAAAGCTGCTCTATACCTATGTATATAGGTTTTTGTGTGAGAATGAAGTTTTATATCTCTTGGATGAATTACTCAGGAGTGGGATTGCTAACTAGATCATACTTAACTCTATGTTTAATTCTAAGAAAGTGCCAAACAGCTCTGGCCCGGTAGCTCAATTGGTTAGACTTAGAGCGTCATCCTGATACTCCATTGTGGGTTGGATCCCTCCCTGGTCAGGGCACATACAAGAATCAACCATTGAACCCATAAATAAGTAGAACAACAAATTAAGGTTTCTCTCTCTCTCTCTCTCTCTCTCATCAATCAATAAAAATTAAAAAAAAAAAAAACCAACAAAACTGCCAAACAGTTTTCCAAGGTGGTTGTACCATTTTGCATTCCCATTTAAAAGCAGTAACATTTTAAGCTAGGGTTTAAAGAGTTTATTCAGTTGGCACTTTGAGTGAGTATTAATAGTGTTTAGTAGTGTTGAAATATATCAGTCCTTCACTCCTTGGTGCCCTAAATTCAGGGTTGTTTACATCACCTGAAACTGGATTAGTGGTTGCCTGTAAATATACCCTCTGAAACCCTGGAATGAGGGAACACATGAGAGTAGCCATAATCTGTCATGTGTCTCTGGAGGCTACTCACTGTGGTGCACACAGTCGGTGCTACATAAATGAATGGAGTAGATGGAGGCATCAGGGAGAGTCAGACAGAAAGTATGGATTTACTAGGCTTTTAAAAAAGCTAAGTAAGGCTTTTAAAAAGCTCCTTAGCTTCTCTGGGCCTCAACCCGCTCTTTTAAAGTGGGGATAATTACTTTGGTCGTAGGGTCATTTGGATGAAATGAAATGAAGTGGTCAAAACGGAATCTGGCACAGAGAAAATGCTCAATACCTGCTAATTACCTCCCATGTTTCCTAATTCCCTCGTAATTTTCCTCACTTTCAGAGTTATCTTTGTCCCTCAAATTATTGGCTTTAACTCTGACTATCCCCTGAAAACCCTCGTACATCCTCATTTCTTAGGCATTTGTTCACCCAGCTCACTCAGAATAGACACTCTTCAGCTTATTTGTAGAATTTCTAACCATTCATGGGGGCAGAGCGCATCTCTCATTTCCTTATTTATAGACTTATCAGCTGTTCCTTTTATCTACAATGATCATATATAGGATTGTGTGTGTGGAGTGTGTGTGTGGAGTGTGTGTGTGTGTGTGGAGTGTGTGTGTGTGTGTGTGTGTGTGTGTGTGTCCATGTCCTCCTCATGTAAATTATAAGTTTCTCAGGGACACAGAACTGTTTTGTGTTTTTTAAATATCTTTGTCTCCTTTATTGTAGTTGTTTAGTAAGTACAGTATATCTTGATTATTGAGGGTTCCTTTCCCTCCTGTTTCCTGCCTGGAATCAAGTCTCTGTAATTGCCAGTTTCTGAATTACCTTAAGTAACTTGGGCATCGCTGGGGAGTTCCCTCTGCCTCCACCTGTGCTTGTCTGGCCCAACTCCCCTGTTTAATGACTATGTTTTCCACTCTCAGCTCTTCTCCCTCCTTCAAAATAGGAAGCCTCCTCCACCTTTGGGTCCCCTTTAGTCCCTGCCTCAGAATGATCACCTGTGTCTCCTTATTAAACAAACAAAAACAAAGCCACCTATCCCCTAATGCTTTCTCTCTAATTAAAGAAAAAGTAGCCCCTTGACAGATCCCATTTCACCTTATTTCTCTCAGGTT
This sequence comes from Myotis myotis, assembly GCF_014108235.1. Classification (NCBI taxonomy): domain Eukaryota; kingdom Metazoa; phylum Chordata; class Mammalia; order Chiroptera; family Vespertilionidae; genus Myotis; species Myotis myotis. The sequence continues at coordinate 64,550,041 of NW_023416390.1, read as the reverse complement.
TTTCATGAAGCCCTATTTTTTTTTGGGAGGGGGGGGAACGAAAGCTCCTCCTTTAATCCATTTGCTGCACATCAATCAAGTTCCTTTTAGTAGGAATTGAGTTGTTGAGTCTGTGGTTATTTGCAAATATTACATAGCTTGAGAGAAAGTGGAGTTTTAGATCACTATAATGTACCTTCCCAGCACCCATCCTGGATACCAGTCAGGCAGCCCAAGACGAACTCCCAGCTCTGTGACTTCTTGGCTGTGTGAACTTGGACAGATTGCTAACCCACACTGAGTTCCAGCTTCCTGGCCTGGGGAATGGGGAGAACAACACTCTCCATGTTCTGGGGTTGTGGACATTGACAGGAGATCCTGCTTGTAGAGTGCTGAGCACGGTGCTGGCACATCGCAGGCCTTCGGAAAATGTGCTACTTGGGACCCACTAGTGGGGATTTCTCTGTACTCTTGTCAGACTTCCTAATCTGCGAAGGCCCAGAACCTTCACAGTTTCCCCAGTATCCTCAGGTTGTGTTAAGAGAAAATTATTGTGACAGTGGTAAACATAGTAAGGAAGTGATTGCCATTGGTGTCAACATTGAAGTGATTGCCATTGGTGTCAACACTGTTGCAACAGGGGAGAGAAATCAGGCTCGACTCCAAATGCAAATACAAGTGGAGCAGGATGAGGGGTCGGTGGGTGGACAGTTACTCAGAGGGGACATACGGGGTGGGGGGAATTCTTGCTGAACTGACCTAGCAGGATTCTTCCTGAAGGCAGGCCAGATAACCAAGGTATCAAGATGTTGGTACTGAGGTATCGAGGGTGATGAGATATTCGGGGTGAGGGTTCTCTCTACACTGCCTTAGCAGGGCTCTTGCTAAAACCAGACTCTGCAGGGACAGACCTGGAAGTCCAAGGTTGAGGCCCAGTTAAGAAGAGATTCTCAGAGGAGTCTGACGCAAGTTTGATTAAGGAGCGAGTCTTTGTCAGAGGGAATCCAGATGCTTCCGTGGGGGGCATTCAAGGCCCTCCATATTCTGGGCCTGCCTATCTTCCTAACTTCACCCAATGTTCCATCTGTGCTGCCCTCTTCTGAAAAGATTAGGCATCTCAGTACCTCCCTACCAACAGCTGCTCACACCCCGCATGCCTAGGATGATGGTCCTCAGAGCGTACTGCACGGCAAGCATCCCTTTACCTTGAGAATCTCATCCCATGGTACCCCCCTGATATTTTCCTGATCAGCCCCTCTTCCCTTCACCCCTGGCTAGGTTAGACCCTTCCTGCTGTGGTACCATGCACAGCTCCTGGCTCAACTTCCCAAGAACTGCATTTCTTTGGGTATGTGTGTCCTTTCCTCCAATTAGACTGAGAGCTAATGTGATTTTCAGCTATTATTTATTTAGTTCCATTTATTTCCATCTCCAGTGCCTGGAACAATGCCGGGAACAGAGTAGGTGCTCAGTACATGATGTCTTTTGAAAGAGATGGAAGAATGCTGTCTCTTCTAGGCTGTCAGATGTCAGAGCCTGGAGATATTTGGCATCTTTCCAGCTCTGGTAACTTGTTTTTCCTACTTGGGCATCTTCATGGCTTTATTGTTATTGCTTTAAAAATAATAGCTTTTTCAGGGGTCCTGATAGATTGCAAGGTCATTGGGGGGGGGGGGGACTTAAACCATTCAGAAAGCATGAAGGCAAAAATCACTTTTAATTTTATGAGCTAGAAAACACCATTGTTAACATCCTATTGTTTATTCCAGCTCTTTTCTATTCATAAAACAACACATTTGTTTTAAAACAAAGATATGACTTTACAAAATCTGTTTTGAAACCTACAGTATACTCAGACATCTGCATTTTTAAAGGTTACATGTCATTCCATCATATGTCTTGTCAGTACTTCATTGAATCATTCCCTACTGATAGCTATTTGGGTTTTTCTTTTCTGTTATAAACAAAAGGGTGATAAACATCAGTGCCCACATTTCTTTGTGCACTTGGCCAATTATTTTGTTAAAATACATTTCTAGAATTGGGGTGGCTGGTCAAAGGATACAGATGGTTTTAAGGCGTCCATTGTTTTTGAGAGGGAGCAGTTCAGAGATGATGAACTGTCTTCTGTTTTATACTCTCACTTCTTTGCTTATTACCCCATAGAATTGCTGCCTTTTGTCTCACAAGGCCTCCATCCCTTCATACCTGAGTTAAACTAAATTCTTGCAGAAAGTGTGCGTCGTCAAACACTTTAACCCACAGATAGAGAACGTGGCAGTGCCTTCAGACGTGTAATGTAAACCATAGGATTTTGTAGGCTGTTTCTTGTCCGTTTCAATATCCTGAAGGATGTTGTCTCTTGGTGGTGATCAAAAGCTAAATCTTTCTCTTGAGGCAGAGAGAGAGAGATAGAGGCCAAGATTGTAATCTTCAAGAAAAGGAAGGTAGCTATGCCTTTCTTCTTGGCGCTGACATTGAATGGCCTGTGGTATTTTCTGGGCAGTGGTAAGTTGAGAAGGGATAAAATAGTCCCCCCTCAAAAATGCCCTAAAAAGAGCTTTCCCCCTTGATTACTAGGTACTCTTTTAAAAAACTTATTATATAAAAATTTTAAATTATACCAAAAATAGAAAGAATAACAAAATATACCCCCCATGAGCTGGTTTTAACCATCATCAATAAATTGGCCAAACTTATTTTATTTTCCTAACCTTTCCCTCCAAAATCACTTGATTGTTTTAAAATGAAATCTCTTTTTAAAAATTGAATTTATTGGGGTGACATTGATTAGAGTGAAACATCTCAAATTATTTTATCCCTAAATTGTAATATGTATCTTTAAAAGATCAGGACTCTTAAAACCATACTAACATTAACAAATGAAAATATGAACAATTCCTTAATGCCAAATGTCCAAGTCCAACCCCCCCACCCCCCCCATTGCCTCATAAATTCTTCTACATTTGGTTTGCTAACATCAGAATACCAGCTACTATTAATTGCAAGTGAGGAGAGGAAGGAATGCTCATACATTTACCTCAGGAAACAAGAAGGAGGTGTTGGTATAGACTCACAAACACACAAAGCAGTCAGGGCTAATGAAGATTTCCAGCCCATCTCCCTTAACCATGGGCACGTCCAGTTATCTTTTTAATAGACCAAGGCTGGCATTGCAGTGTCAGGCAGACAGGCTATTTAGAGAGCTTCGTGTTTTATAGCCTTTCTCCTGCTGCTGCTTTCCCTTGCTTTAGTCACCTTGCATCAGCTTCAGGAAAGCAGGCAGATACATCACTCATTTGTCTTCCAAGATCAGTGCCCACCCTTATTAGCTCGGTACCAACTACATTTAGAGCAATTCTTTTAGGTGTGTATACGTGTATTAGTATTTATTACCTTTTCAGTCAATGAATAAATGAATACCCATCCTCGATGTGAATTGAATACTAGAAAATAAGTCCACAGAGCTGACGGGAAAACATAGAGGTGAGTACAGAATTCAGTGCAACGCAGCTCTTTAAGGAAGGAGGTTTGTAGTTCTGTTTTTATTTTTTCTTTCTTTACTCATAAAAAAAGAACAAACTTTTGCCCAGCTGGTGTGGCTCAAGTGGTTGAGCATCGAACTATGAGCCAAGCGGTCACAGGATCTATTCCTGATCAAGTCACATGCCCGGTTGCGGGATCGATCCCCAGTAGGGGACGTGCAGGAGGCAGCCTATCGATGTTTCTATCTCTATCCTTCTCCCTCCTCTCTTTAAAATAAATAAAAACATTTTCTTTTTTTAAAAAGAAAAAAAAACTTTTGGAGGAGGATGTGAGTGTAGAAAAAGTGCAAACATCCCGATAATTTATGCTGTAACTTCCTTGACTGCAGGATATGGTATGGTCGGAAGAGCTGCAGATCAATAATATCATTTTAGAAGCATTTTATTTCAAGATCTTGGCTACACACTTTTGGGTTGACAAGTCCCAGGGACTCTTCCTTTCCCGGGATCTCTTTTAGAGCGATCTCTCCCATTCTTAACATCTCATTTTGCGTCATGAGGAAACGAAGAGCAGTCTGCTTCCGTTGTCTGAGGAGGTCATATCATAGTTTTTATTTCTGAACGAACTGTCTGGCACCTCACTCCTCAGAGGTTATTGATTTTCATCTGGGGACCTGGGGAGATAACTTCATCTGACATCAGAAACTTTGGCTTAGTCTTGGGGGTGGGGAGCTTGTATTTCCCTTTCATAGTCAGTCACCTGCCCCACAGAGAGGAACAAATGCCAATCTGATTGGTCAGTGTCCAAACCTCTGTTGGTCCTGGTTGCTGGTGGGCGGGATCCCATGGGAAGCAGTTAGTTCCTTCCTGTGTCTGGCCTCTGTAAGCCAACCACAGCAGGATCTGGCTTCCTGGGCTGTCTTCCAGGGGCTTTTTTTTTTCTTTCTTTTTAAGTCGCTCTGTCTGCTGCTGAGTGGACAAGTGAGGCTAGATGCACAGATTCAGGCCCAGGTGGGCTGGTCTGCAGGTTCAGAAGAGGTTGGGCTGCAGGATGGTCTAGAGGTGAGGTGAGGAGAGTAGGAAGACCACATAAGCCTTCTTACCCGAGACGCTGGCCAGCTTCAGTATTGGGATGATATGGGCTGGCACCCTACCCAGGTGGGGCCTTATACCTGCTGTGCTGCGTCTGTGCAGAGCACACTTGCCCACCCAGTGAAGAGGAGGGGTGACTGTTAGGGGAGTCTGGGTCCCTGGCATTCTTGGGTCCCTGGTACTAGTGTCATCATGGTGGCATCAAAGCCTTCTCCTAACTACTAATAGTTTATTTACATATTTGTGAAAAGTAGACGTTAGAAGGAAAGTGTTTAGCTCTTCCGTAATAATTACTAAGCAACACAACCTACTAATTATCTGTTCAGACAAGTGGGAGAGTCATGTGTGGCAGTAGAAACACACAGAACAATCAAGGCTAATCAAGATTTCCAGCCCATCTCCCTTAACCATGGTCACCTTACACCCAAAGTACTATATGCAACTGGTGTGCTGTAAGAATTTTTAAAACGTGCAATATCTGACTATTTAGTCAGAGGTACTGACCATTCCCCCCTTAGATTGTCAAATAAAAAAATGATAACAGCCAACACAACAATAGCCATCCAATGTGAATGAATCAAAAGTATACCTTTTTTTTTTTTTTTTTTTTGGTCAGAGTGGCAAAAGATATATTTTGTGGTATGCCATAGAATTTTAGTAGTTTATGTGTGCCATAAGATGAAAAAAGTTGAAAATCACTCTTCTAGAGTAACAACGCTTGTTATGCGTGTTTGTTAAATGTTCCTTAATAAATATGGCTCTTGATAAAGATTGGCTTGAAGATGTATTTTAAGCAGTATTTTCTGGTCTAGACATTTATCCAAAAGAGCTTATAAAGGGGAAAATATACTCCTACTTAATACTTTGTTTCCTTAGTTCTATGGAACACAGATATGAAGAGGTAGCATACAGATTAATGGAAAGCTGAAGTTAAACGAGTTCTTTATGACTAAGGAGTGGGCTTCACTGGAACAGTGTGCTGTAATACTGTCCAGAACAGTGGCCACTAGCCACCTGTGACTGTTACCCGGCACATTGTCTTTGCAAAATTAGTCCAAATTAGGATGTAAAGTAAATATAAAATGTACTCTGGTTTTTGAAGACAGTACAAAAGAAGGAATGTAAAGTATCTCAATGTTTTGTATTCATTGCATGTTGAAATGATAATACTTTGGATATATTGGGTCAAAAACATTAATAAAATGAGTTTTTCCTTTTTGCTTTGATGTGACTACTAGCAAATTTAAAGTTACATGTGTGAGTTGCATTTTTGGCTGTTATTATTTTTTTATTGGACAGTGTTGCTTTTACATTAAGACGCTGGCATTCAGACTGTTGTCGCATTTGTTAACTTCCATTCCATTTTGGTGTGTTGAGTGAGGGCTTATTAGGTGTTAAGCTCAGTGTTAAGCATTTTACTAGCAGACTTACTGTATGTGCTAATAAGATGAGATCCCTGCCATCAGTAACCATATATATAACTCAGTGGTAGAAAGCAAGTAAAAAAAAGTTTTATGCCGAGTGTCCAAAGAAAAGAGGAAACAAAGTCTTGTTGGAATTAAAAAGAGAGAGAGCAAGTCTAGTTGTGTCCATGGAAACAGACCTCAGGCAGAGGGGCCATTTGATCCTTACTTTGATGCAAATATAAAATTTGCTTTTTTATCTTCAGTCACTTTGCATTCCTAGGGAGCTGCTTTTGAATATTGTTAAGAAAAGATGTGAGAAGGGATGTGTGCCAGCCTCCTCTGTCTCTCTTGCTGCTCCTCTCTCCCCCTTCAAATATTGTGACATTGAGGATTGCCACTGGGAGCTCCTGGGAGGAGCAGCCCACCCCAGTCCTGTAATTAAGTACCAGCCATATGCGGCAGCCGGTTTGTGATGCATTTGTAGTGGTTGACATTGAAAACACCAAGAGGTGATGCTGTGCATTGTCTTTGAAAAATGTCAGGACGCCGCCCTGCTGCCTGAGTCCTACCGCAGCCCGCCTGGGGACAGGACACCAGGCCTGCGCGCCCCTCCCTGCTCCCCACGCTGCTTGGATCGGCCTCCCCGGGGCTGGTTGGTGGTTTTTCATTTTCAGGCAAGGAGCACCTCTGTGATTGCAAATCTGTCACTTACCTTCTGCCTCCATTCTGTCGCTAATGCTAGGAATGGCAACCCGCTAGTCCTGGGAATGCACTGCCTTTAGCACAGGCGCCTTCTACTGAGGTCCCTCTACCCTGCGCAACAAAGGCGCCCATTAGGAGGACCCGTGGTGGGAGGCGATGCTGTTGTGGGAAACCTAGGAAACGCTGCCTTTGTAGCTCCCAGGTGGCTTTGTCCTGGCTTCTGGGGGTGGGCTGCGGTGTGGGGAGGCTGCCTTGCAGGTGAAGGCCACACAGCTCTTTAGAGGAGTTGGTTCTGTGCTGGAAACTGCCTTCCACCCCCACTCATGCCCCTGTTTGTGTTGATTGGCACAAAACTGAGTTTTCCTCCTTTGTAAATGGCAAAAACGCCATGGTGCTAACACGAAAGCCCAGCAACAACAAAATCAGCCATAATCTCACCATCCTACATCATCCATTTTAATTTTTATACCCTCCCCTTTCCTCTCCTTTTTGATACAAAAATAATTTTAAAAATTATTTATTGATTTTAGAGAGAGAGGAAGAGAGAGAAACATGGATTTGTTGTTCCATTTATTTATGCATTCATTGGTTGGTTCTTGTATGTGCCCTGACAGGGATGGAATCTGCAACCTTGGTGTATGGGGATGACACTCTAACCAGCTGAGCTACCTAGTCAGGGCCTGTTGGTTACTACTTAACTTTTTTTTTTTTAAAGTATAATTACAGACATATAGTTCTGCCTTTTTTCTTTCTTTTTACCTAAGTTTACTGTATATAAGCTCGTTAGTTCTGGGTTAGCCCACCAACCAGGTTCAGCATCCTATGGGCATCACTGGCAAAGCCAGGTCTAGGACAGAGAACCTGAATAAGATAAACTAAAAGAAAGGCAATATGAAGAGGAAACCTGGGTCAGGCAGAAAAAAGAGAAAAGAGTGCTGTAGGTCCCCTTCCTTGGTGTCTTTGTTCTCTTGACTTACTATAGAAAACATGACACATTTCCTTTCTTACACAATTTAATTTGAATACAAAGTACTGCTCTCTATTGCATAGTTTGTCACTCTTTTTTGATGCCTTAATTATTGTGTTGAGTACTATTTATTTAAGAAACTTATTGGTTTGTGAAAGTTTTACCTATGAGTCTGGTTAAATCATAGGTTTTAAAAATATGATAAACTTGTACACACTCATGGTATAAAAATTAAAGAACACAGAAAGAGATAAAGGGAAAAGGAAGGACGGGGTAGAATTTTTACCTGGGAGAAAAGATATGTAAGGTGATCACTGTGTGTTTGAGGGAGGGAGCAAGCCTGAGGGCCATGTTCAAGGGGCCTGAGCATAGAGGAGTAATAAGGTGGTCAGATTAGACTAGACAGGAAGGAATCAGATGTGGAGACGTTAAACTGGGCTAGAGGAATTGAAATGTGATTTCGTTGACTTCATACTCTAGCCTATAGCTGGTTCAGAAATGCTTCTACAATCATTTACCCTTAAATGCATGTGACCCTTCCCCTCAAACAACCCTTTTCTGAGTCCCACAGAGGCAGGTACTATTGCAGTTTGCTTTTCACAGTTCTGGACCTGGTAGTTCAATATGCAGTTCTTGTCCATTCCAAACGATCCACCTGTTTTGGGCTCTTGATTTATCACCCAAAAGGGTTAATACCTTACATCTTATTTAACCCCAATAGTTGGAGGAAGTTTTCCTTGCTACTGGTTATCGTATATGATTCACCAAATTTTAAGGTATTTGATGCACAGTAAAGTAACATCACTTCAGCTGTATTTAACATAATGCTTTTCTGATGATATAGCCGTTTCCCGGAAGACTTTTGCATTCCTGTTAATAACTGTCCAATTGTGAATATTGGGCATGTCAGAGCCCCTCAGTGTACAATAGTAGTTTCATGTCTGTTGGTCTTGCGTATTTTAAAGGTAGAGGTGATAGGAAACATCCATGTAAAGTGGCTTAATTCTGGGAGAAAATCTTTAGCACTCAATTTCCTTCCTGAAGATAGAACTTCCTCTGGAAAGTGAGTGTGGGAAGTTGCAGACAGGTGCTTTTCAACTTAGATGCTTAGGAGGAGCATATTTGGAGAAAATGTATCATTTTTAAAAAATTATTATTTAAGATATTTAATATTGATTTTTTGAGAGAGAGGAAGAAGGAGAGAGGAAGAGAGAGAGAAGAGAGAGAGAGAGAGAGAGAGAGAGAGAGAGAGAGAAGAGAAGAGGAGAGGAGAGAGTCATCGAAGTGAGAACAAAACATCAATCGGCTACCTCTGACACCACCCTCTACTGGAGATTGAGCCCACAACCCAGCATGTGCCTGGATACCAGCAAACCTGTCGGTGCATGGGAGAACGCCCAACCAACTAAGTCACACTAGCCAGGCCTGTATTAATCTTTTTAAAGTTAAGGATAGCTTCTTTTTTATTTTCTATTTGTCTCACCACACCCCAAACACAACTCTAGGCATCAATGTGTTCAGTATAAATATTAGTTAATAGAGTGTCTTGATTAGCAGAACTACAGATAACATGTGTGTTACTGTTCTTCTCACAGACTATTTGATGAAGAGAAATTTTCTTCTCACACTAGTGAGGGTATATTCTTTCCTGATTGCTTGTAAAATATAATTCTAACAGAGTAGTGATAGCATCTAATGAAATCTGCTTGACTTAACATTTATGTAAGCGCTTTACATATATTCACCCATTTATTTTAATTATACCATCTGATGAGGTAGCTACTATTGTCACAACCCCTCTCCCCATTCCACAGATGAGGAATCTGGAGAAGAGAAAGGTTAAGTAAATTTCCCAAGGTCACACAAAAGTAAGTTGTGGATCTGGGATTCAAACGTAGGCAATGTAGCCCCAGAGTCCTGCTTTTAACTGTTTGCTATGTTGCATCTACAAGTTTGTTAATGCCAGGAGTTGAGAATGTTCAGGTGCACCACATGTTCTAAATTAGAGTTCCTCTGGGCCACTTGTCCTTTGAGTTATTCCTTGATAAAAGGGTTTGATGTCAGTTTAATGTAGGGAGTGGCTCAGATTCCCTGCCTCTTGGAGACTCGCTCTGCGGCTGCATCAACAATCCTGCAGTAGATACGCACTCCTAGCATTGCTTAACTTGGTGTTCGCCATCAGCAACCCATTGTGCTGAGACGTTGTTTGGGAACTGCTGTAGGAGAAGGGAGCTGTAAACTTGGGCTACAGGAAATGGAGGATATTTTTCTCTTTGTTGATTGCTCTTGCATTGATACCAGATTATGTACAAAGGTCAATTAGCTTCTCTTGTTGTTGCTATGATTTCCATATGAAAGACTTTTTAGGACACGGCATAGAACAGAATGCCAGTCCTCTCAGGGTGTGGTGCATTTGCTAGGGAACCTCCTAGGCTAGACTTCTGGATGGTTTAGTGCACTATAAACCTACCTGGATCTGTCCCCAGTGAAAAGGATTATGATGCTTTTCTTATAAAAACATGTGTTCACCCTGCTCTTCTGTGTCTTAAAAGGGGAGAGGTTTATGTCTGCTTCTTGGATTTCTAAATCCATCTGTACATTCAATCATATTACTAAACTGTTTTCTAAAAATTGACAGATTTTAAAAGATACATAATGAAGATAATTTTTATCAACTTCAAACAATGACAGTTTTGTTTTCTTCTTTCCCAAAACATATACTTTTTATTTCTTATTTCTTTTCTTACTGTGTTGGATAGGACCTCCAGGACAATGTAAAATAACAAGGATGATAGCAGGAATCCTTGTCCTTTTCTTGCTCTTAAAGCAATGTTTGAGGTGCTTAGATATTCATTATTAAGGTAAGGGAAGTACCATCTATTTCTAGTTTTGTATGTTTTTTAAAATCATGAATACGTGTTGAAGATCTTGATTGCTTTTTGCTTTGATTGTAACTTGGAAAACATTCTTTGCTGGCTCTCCGCTCCTTCTAGTCTGTTGAACACTTTAGCTAAAATCTTCCTTCTGAAGTACTACTCAGGATATGTCAATTCTTTATTCAAAAACTTTTAAGACACTCCTTTGCTCACTAAAATAAATTTGAAATTCTCAGCTTGGTTCCTGAGATTCAGTAAAACCCTCCACAATATATTCCCTTCAGTCTTTTGCCATGATCACTCTACTTCACTTCTCTACCTACTATATCCCAACATTAGTCTGTACCTTCATTCACTCTTTCAGCTTTTTGTTCATGAGGTCTCCATCTCTTGGCGTGCCATTCCCATTTGTCTCTGACTCCTGAAATGCTCACCCTTGAAGCTCACTGTAAGGCATTTCCTTTTGCCTTAGCTCTTCCCTTTTTGGAATTGCCCCACTTAAGAGTATGAGTTCCTCTCTGGTAGGGGGCTTGATTTTCTTTCCTCGCTACCTCCCTTTTTCTTTCCTTCATAACTTTATTGAGCCATAATTGATATACATTATTTTTTTACGAAAATTTCTTCATTGTTGACAGTGTTAAATATCTTCCATTTTCTCCTTTTGCCTCCCCTCCACCCAACCCTGATATGCATTGTTTGATTTATTTGCATATTCTTACCATATGAATAATAATGGGTACACAATACATGATGGAATGAATGAGTGACTGAAAGAATATTTCTTGTGATACTTATTGCTCATTTTTGTAATTATTTTTTGTTCTATTGCCCCTTTCTTTCTCCCTCCTGTCAGTTCCACCTGAGGACTAAGGGAGCTGCTCACGCACATGTTTCTTCTGTGAAATTCATCATCATTGGACCAGATTGCATACAGGCATTCCTTATGGAGCACAGTCCATTTATCCTATCCTCAGCCAACGCACTGTCTAGTGAGAGATAGACAGACACACACAAATAATGGCAATATAGCTGATAAGTGATTAAATAATACTGAAGACTTATTGAGCATAAACACATTTAAAGTTGGGGGAAATTTTATAAAGTGGCGCCATTTCCAAAGGATAAAATTTATTTAGTATTTATTGATTATCCAAACTCTGTTTCATTCTACTCAGCTAGTCAGTTGGCAGCGCCAAAAAGGAAAGAAATTAGAGATTCATTAAGTATAGAAAATGGTTGTGTTGAAATGATTTCCTCTTCTACTAAATTGTAGAAGCCACACAAAAAATACTTTTCTCTTGATTCACAACTTATAAAATTATTTTAATTTGAACTGAAAGCCGGCATCACAAAGAAATTCAAAATTAAAGATATAAATATAAATGAACCACACTTAAAATTCTACTGATAGTCCTCATCTCTGAAAGGGAAATGTCTTTACATTTAAGCAGATGTAATTGCCTAAATTGCCTTGAAAGGAAAAGAAATAAGAGACTTCCTTCCTTGGATGTCTGTTTCCTGGTGTTTTCCTAATAACCAGGCTATATAGAGTGACTGAATTATTATAACCTGATAGCTATAATTTTCATTTCAAAAGAGTGTGGGTTAATTTTAGCTGAAGGTTACATGTCAAATACAGTAAGTAAGCATATGTGTAAAATATATAATAAATCAATACTGAGCCATCGGGTCTGAGGATCAAAATTATTTTAGATGAACCAATAAATTTGTCGTAAAGATGGTCAATTGTTCATCTGACTTTATTACTCAAGAAAATGAAACAGGGAAGGGATGATTAAAAAGACTGTGAAAGTAATCACAAATGTTCAGTAGCTTCTTTTTGCTTCTTTTACTTTTTGACTTTTTTTCTAAATATAACTATTATGTAGACACTTTAGGATAATCAATAAAATTTAAGGAGTAAACTTTGGAAAGTAGAAATGTCCCATATCCCCTCTCTCCAGAATAACCGCTGTTAAGTGATGGGTGTTCTATTACTCCAACACCTTATTTTTACAAATTCAATTGTAAATATATATATTTTTTAAATATATTTTATTGATTTTTTACAGAGAGGAAGGGAGAGAGATAGAGAGTTAGAAACATCAATGAGAGAGAAACATTGATCAGCTGCCTCCTGCACATCCCCCACTGGGGATGTGCCCACAACCCAGGTACATGCCCTTGACCGGAATCGAACCTGGGACCTTTCAGTCCGCAAGCTGACGCTCTATCCACCGAGCCAAACCGGTTTTGGCTGTAAATATTTAATACACATAAAATAATATAAATAACAAAATAAGTTGTGAAAGATGCTAAGAAAATGAATACTCTGAGGTCACCGTCCACCTGAAAGCACGTTACCTGTGTGTGACTCTCCCTTAGTCCCTGCAGTTACCCTCTCATTCCAGGAGGAGCCTCTAATATTCCTTAAGGTTTTACTGCAGACGTTTTTTTTTTTTTTTTAGTCCTAAATGATATATGGCTTAATTTTGCTCGGTCTTGAATCTATAAAATATTTATAAATATACCGTGTATATTTTCCTGTGACTAGCTCTTTTCTCGTAACATTTATATTTCAAAATAATTACTTAAAGCTGCTGTGAATTCTGATGGTAGCAAAACATAGCTTGTTCAAATCCAATTTGGTATAGGTGGTGTATTAGTCTGCTTGGGTTGCCATAAGAAAATACCACACACAGAGTGGCTTAACCAACAGAAATGGATTTTCTCATAGTTGTAGAGGCTAGAAGTCCAAGATCAAGGTGCCAGCAGAGTTGGTTTCTGGTGAGGTCTCTCTTGCTGGCTTGTGTATGGCACCTTCTCACTGTATCTATCCTCACATGGCATTTTCTTGGTGCAAGCATGGAAGGAGAGATTTCTGGTTTCTCTCCTTTTCTCACAAGGACGCCAGTTCTATTGGATAAGGGCCCCACATTTATGACTTCATTTAACCTTTATGACTGCCTTGAAGGCCCTAGTTCCAAACGCTGCCACATTGGCGGTCAGGGCTTCAACCTATGAATTTGGGGGGGTGGGTAGATGCACTAAGGCCCTGTTCCACACTGCAGGGAGTTCAGGGATGACAACACTCAGACCTTTCCTCTGGAGGTTATAGCCTGTGGTGGGTTTCCTGGCTTTTTTCTAATTACAAGGCTAATATTCCCTAGAGCAGAGTTCTTGGGGGGCCCTTCCAGAGAATGAGCTTTGGGAGCATGAGGACAAGGGAATAGAGGGTCCAAGTATGAGGCATGCCAGCCTTTTGCAGTGGGGACTTTGTTGGGCTTTCAGTCCCGAGTACTGGATGTGGCTTCCCTGACAGCCAGGTGCTGCTGTCACAGTGAGGTGGATGGTTGTGTGAAGCGTTGCGTGGGATTCGGCGTTTGGATAATCAGAAACAGGAATCAGGTGAAGTAAAGCATATTAAAGGGATTTATTTTATTATCTTGAATGAGAACATCCTAGACATGCTTGTGTTTTGCATAAAAAATGGCTGATTAATATTCTTCATTTACCTAGAGATTCCTTAAAAACTGGTTCAACAGATTAACACCACCAAGTAATAGGAATTTCTTCCTCCTGAATTCCGTGAGGTTGTGTCCCCACTTCCCCACTGTACCCTCATGTCCAGCTCCTGTGTTCATGGCTGAGGGTGAGATGGTCCTGGGGCTTGGAGGCAGCAGGATGAGCTCAGATCCCATAGAAAACTAGTGGTCCAACCGGGCCTTGTGTCAAGCTCAGGTGAGACCAGTACAGAAACAATTAAGGTTGGTAGCTGCCCCAGAATTTGGCTGCTCAGTCAGCTTTATTGAACCATTTTCCTGCTCTTCAGGTACCATGTTTGTTCCTTGGAAAGCTATTCTGCTGATTTGGTGATTTTTCCCATTTGCCTTCTCTGCAGCTCGATTTTCAGTATTCCCCAAAGTTCTCTGTTTTGACAACACCTTCTACTTCTCAACCTCGAAGCATATGGTTTTCCTGATAATTTATCTCCCCTCATTCCTACCCCACATTATTGTGGACACTCTATCCCATACCCCGCCTTGCCTCCCTTTTCTGTTTAAAATTTACAGTCCAGTGATCGGGGTGCAGGGAATGCCTTCTCTGTGAACATTTCATGCTAAGCCCAGTAAAGGCCTCTGATTTGTTTTCAAAACCTGGGAAATCAACTTTTAAATTGTCCCTCGTTCTTTCCTTCATCAGCAAAGGCAGATAACTGACAGCAAGGCCTCTTCCCTGTCTGCTAACAGAATCCTGAGTGCCTCTTCTCCATCACAGGGCTGACCTGCCTTTGCCTCATCACAAGCTTCCTGCCTCCTTTCTGACAGTCACTTTCATTGTGAAATGGAGTTTGCATTTAGTCACTTCCATGGCAACATGGGTCTGGGAATCGATACTTTAACTGTCTAATTACAAACTGCCTTGGGGAAAGGCTTTAACAAATATTTAGTTGGTGCTTTCTCAATAGATCCTGGAGTGTCACTGGTGACAAAGAATGAACCCCAGTCTTACAGACAGGGGGGAGAAAAATCTTTTCAGAGGCCATTGAGCAGTGTTGGAGGGCAATACAGGTGTGGGACCACAGGGAGGGCACCTTGTCCAGAATGGTGGGGGGTGGGGGGGTGGGGGGAGCAGGGAGCTGTATTGGAGGAGCCTTCCCGGAGGGGTGAAATATCTCGTGAAATTCATCACAAGTCTCTAACAGGAACAGGATATCATTATAGCCTTAGAACATGTATAAAAAAAATCATTCATCCTGGTGACAAATCAAAAGGGAGATTACTGAGGTGGGGTTGACAATGCAAATTTCTTATATCTTATTTTAGGTCATGGTAACATAAGACTACATGATTTTCAAAATTATCTAGTAGAATACTTTATATTTATGTAAATAATATGTAAATTAAAGAAAACTTATTATGCAAAAGTTCTCTATGTAGTAATAGATGGAAAGATCACCAAGATATATTAAATGATGAAAGCAAGGTAGAGACAGGTGTGTATCACATGTCACTCTTTATGGCATAAAGGTGGAAACTAAGAATCCGTGTCTGCCTGCTTCTGTGTGTACAAAGAACTCTGGGAAGATAGGTGTGGAACCAGCAGCAGTGGTTGGCTTGGGAGGTGGGGAGTAGCTGGCCGCTGGGGGAAGGGAGGACAGGGTTATAAGGGAGATTTCTCATTGTACACCCTTTTATGCTTTTGGTGTTGGAATCATATAAACATGTCTTATTCAAAAAATGAACAAGAAAACATTGAAATAGTACAAGGGAGGTTTTAAACTGAAGATATAAATGGTTTCATCCTTAATAGCAGGTTATTTACCAATTAAATGTTTTTAAAGTAACTTCCTCTCAGCACTGTCTGGCAACTAGCCAGGCATATGTGCCACCCCCGTGCCGTGCACACCCACAGCGGGCTCCGGGGGCCTTCCCCCTGGGCCTTCCCAGCTCCCTCCTGCTCCTGGAAACCTCCTCCCATCCATCTCCTGGGCCATTCAGAGGAAACAGTATTTGTCCTGCCTTAGGAGTCTGGATAATGGCTTATGTGAGACATGGCCTCAGTCACAGCCTTTTTTTAACGGGTCTGTTTCCTCTGTCTACAGAGACTAGAATACTTAGGACAAACGTGAACAAGGTATGCTTTTAAAAAACTCGGTTTTGTTTCAAATATTTTCACTGAGATATAATTGACATACCGTAAACTACACATATTTGAAGTGTACAATTTGGAAAGTTTTGATATATGCAACCATCATGACAGTTAAGATAATGAATAACATTTCCATCCCCCCCCCAAAAGATTCCCAGTGTTCCTTTGTAATCATCCCCACTTCTCCCTCCCTCCCACCCTTACCCTACCACCACCATTCTCAAACATACTAATCTGTCCTCTGTCACTAGAGACCAATTTGCTTTGTCTACAGTTCTACAAAAAATGAAATGCACATATCTTTCCAAATTAATGTTTTGAGTCTTTTTGGATATGTACACAGAATTAGGATTACTGAGTCCTCTGTCTTTTGTGATAGCTTTTGTTTTAAAGTCTATTTTATCTGGTATAAGTATTGATCCTGGCTGTTGTTTTTCCTGTTTTCATTTTCATGAAACATATTTTTCCTTCCCTTACTTTTAGTTTGTGTGTGTCTCTCCATCCGAAAAGTCTCTTATAGACAGCGTATGTACTGGTCTTGTTTTGTTATCCATTCAGCCACTATATGTCTTTTGATTGGAGCATTTAAACTATTTACATTTAAAGTAATTGCTGGTACATAAGCAGTTATTGCTGTTTTATTATTCATGTTTTTTTTTTATCTTCTTAAGTATTTCTTGATTAACTTCTTGAACTTTTCTTTTTTGGGAAGCTCTAGCTATCTAATTCTAAATGATAGGTTTGCTGGGTAGTGTAATCTTGGTTGTAGGTCCTTGCTTTTCAAAACTTTGAATATTTTGTGCCAAGCGAGGTATACTTTTAAACACTACATTTTACTTGAATTAAATAGGGTCTATTACTTCTTGCCTCTTCAAAATGGGTGGGCTGTACATGGAGGGGACCTACATCTTCACTGAGCTTACTGGCTCTTTCTTTAAAAATATGTTTTTATTGATTTCATAGAGAGGGAGAGAGATGCTGCTATTTTTTCTGCTGGGATCTGGGGAGAATTAGTATGTTTTGGGAGTGCTTGTGTATTTTGACAAAGAGCCTTATAAAAAGAGCATCTCACATTGCTTATGTGTATTATCTCTTGGATGTTTTGAACCTTTCACTGCAGTACACATAAGATATATTTTGTATCCTTAGTGGTTTTAAATGCAACCATCTTATAAAAAGAATGTAAGTAAAAATAATTCTTGGCTTCCACTGAGTTTTAGTCCCGTGCGTCATTCTTGGGTGGCCTGCTTAAACCTTCATCCCCTAATACTCAATGCTTGTGTACTGGCAGTGGCTTTTGGAGCACCAGGTTAAGAAGAATTGTAAGGCTGTACTTGAGCTTTTTGGGCAAGTGTGCTGTGATGGATTAGTGATGTCTACCATGGTGTGCAAGAAAGAAGTGAGCGTAGTTCTAGGTATTTGCTAAGCTTGCCTTAGATATTGCTACCTAAATTTCTTCGTTTCTCATACAGTGTCTAGTGCTTTTTACAAAGTATATGCTCCATAAATATTTGCTCATGTTACTTTTTTTTGGTTTGTTTGCTCTTCTGGTCATGGTTATCCAAAGAACCAAGTCTACCCACAGGAGCATGGCTGCTGACACTGAAGCTCATTCCTGCAGTCGAAGAAGCACAGAGCAAGGCACTGAGGTTTAGTGCCCTTCTCCCTCCCTCCTGAGCCAAACTCCTTTGCTTCATTGTTTGAGCTTCCTGTAGGTATTGGAGATGAACTCTAACAGCTCCTCGGTAGATGAGAACACACACATATCACTGTTCTTAGCAGTGATTAGAACCTTGAAGTCCTTCCAAGGCTGTTGTCCGTGTGTAGCTTACTGTTTTAATAAGAGTGTTTGTTAATGGCTAAATGTATTAATAAGATGCTATATGCCCAGGTAGTGTTCTAAGTGTTTTATATATATTAACTCATCTAAGCCTCATAAAACCCTATGTGATAATTACTATTACCTCCCTGGTTCAAGCTCAGAGAGGTTAAGTACCTTGCCTAAGGTCTCACAGCTGCCAAGTGGTGAAGCCAGGTTTTCAGCTTTAGATCTTAACCTGTCTAATCAGTGAGTGAGGTACACTGAGCACTTGAGTGGGAGGCAGAGACTTGCATGTTCTTGGGAAATTACTACCCTGGGCCCTGATTTCCCATCTTTAAAATGCAGGATTGGGTAGAATTGCTAAAATCCCTCCATGCCCTAGCTTATTTGATTCTAAGTTACATATTGAAGACATCTTTGAGCCACTCTAGTACTCACCAGTAATCTGTGCATGTGCTGGAGATGTACAGACTGAAACGAAGACTTGAACGTTCTCTTAGCTCACACCAGAATTATAGCTTGTCAACGGAGAGAAACTTATTTTCCTAAACAATTAGAGGACACCAGTAATTATGTTTAATCACATATTGAACGGTTTTCCTGTTGTGCCAACCCATTGTCTTAATTGTGCTTAAAAGCAGCAGGCTGTTATTTTGAGGTTCGTGAGGTTTAAAATTGCCTTGTTCCTCAGCATCGGTGAGCAGAAGAGTTAGGAGCACGAGTCTGGAGTCAGGTAAGCTTGGTGCAGATCCTGGACCTGCTGCTTCCTGGACATCCTTGGCAGGCTCCTTATCTTCCCTGAATGTTGGTTTCCTAACATTGGGAATAACAATGCTAGCACCTCATAAGGATATTGTGCAGATTGAAGAGCATGTCTGTGAGGTGTGTGGTGCAGCATTGGGCATGTAAACCTTTCAGATGTTGGCTGTCTTATTTTTGTTACTGACTGATGAGACATACTGGGATGGGCAGTCTCTGGACGTGTTGCAGGCTCTAGCGCGGATGGGTTACTCCATCTGGGGTGGATGGCTGACGTTCTGCACCAGTTCTGACATCTGGGTGTTTGTTGTCTATCTTGTTTCAATTTATGTCTATAATCTCATTTTCTAGGGACATGTGGGTTGGAAAGGAAGTATGGTTAGCCATCAAAGAAGTCACAATTGTAAGTGTCCTGAAGAGAGCCATAGGGGTATGAGAACTAATCCTAGTATTTAGTCGGAGAATTATTTTCATAGCTGATAATTTTAGGCAGTACACAGACATGGCCTTAGATAACATGGAGTCACACAATGAAAAGTCATTTTCTTTTCATTCCTTGTGATTCTGTCAGAGAAAGGCTCAGTTTGGTGCTAGTCTTTAATCTCTAATACTTTGGAATTTTTCTTTTAACAAAAGGAAAGAGGAGGTCTTAGGTTTGGAGCCCCTGGTGGGCTCTGGTATCCAGCTAGAATTCATTAATACTCATTGTATTTATTTTTACTGCCTTCTATTTATAATATGTGATTTTTTTATGAATAATAGTAATGTAAAAGATTTGTGGAAAGTATATTAAAGGAAAAATGAATCGATTTAAAGAAAAATGCTAAATTACAGGTTTGCAGATGGTACATGGCTATGGCAAAGATCGTGATGGTAGCACACAAATCTCTGAGTGGGGGAACGATGGTTTAGAGAGGGCAGGGGGACAAAAACTCTATTGTAGGGAAGGCCAGTGTTCAGAAAGAAGAGAAGTGAGCGGAGCTGAAGGAGCACTGAGGGAATTTAGAGCAGCAGGAGCAATCTTTTTGGAAGAGGGAGGCAGGTGCAGGGGCAGATGCTGCAGAGAAGGCCATAAGGTGACCGAGGGAGGCAGCTGGGTTTGCTGATGGGACAGCTGTGAGGCCTTTGCGGGTGCTGGTTTAGCAGACGGATCGGCATAGACTGAGGAGGGAGTTAGAGGAAGGAAGCAGGGAGTATGTTCTGCTTTTTTTTCTGAGAGGCTTGGTGTGTGACGATGGCACAGGAAGATGACGCAGAAACAAGGTGGATGGGAAGGGTTTTGTTTTTCAGAATAGCAAGAACATGGGCCTGTTTTTAGCTGATGGAGGAAGAATTGGAGAAGATGCGTGTGAGAGAGGATAGAGGGAGCCAGGGTCAGGGATGCAGGAAGTTGGGTTCACCTAGGATGGAGGGAGAAAGAGCAAGACTTCGCCCGTGCTGGAGGAAGGGTGGAGGTGGAGGAGAGAGGGAGAAGTTGCCTCTCCTACCAGTACATTCTGCAAGTAAAATTGAGCCAATTCTTGATGTTTAAATAAGTCAACAGAAAAGAAGGAAAGAGATAAGTATAAGTGCTTAGAGGGCAGCAAATGGCTGCAGAAGTGGAGACTCAGGGAAGCTAGGCTAATACTGCCTCACTGAGCCTTTGGCAGGCCCCGGGGAGGGAGGTGTTTGGAACTGACAGCTTTACTGCAGGAAGGGCTTGGTGTTCAGGAAAACCTGAAAACTGAGATGGACAATGGCAGTAGCAGCTGCTTTTCAGACCCACTGAAGGGGAAGTAGCCTAAAGTCTCCCTTTTTGAGCCCTCTGGCTCTTGTGAGGTTTCTTTGTGGGGGCTTGTCTGCACTGTGAGGGGAGGAGGGGAAGTCCCCACATGTGTCACACAGACCACCTTCTCCTCAGGTGTGGCCTGTGAGGACAGCCTGCTGTTGCTGCACTCATGGCATTGGCTGCCTGTTGTCAAGGTCTTGGGCTTCAGACACCGTGGCACTCAGGCACACAGGTGTGGAATTGTGGGCACAGAAAGGGCCCACTCACTGCATGATTGGGCCCCGAGCTTTGCCCATATTAGCTCAGGAGGCTGTGGCCTCTTGCATCTTTTTCCTGGGTGAGGGGGACCATGTGGCAGCGGAGTGACCACTGCAGCTGTAAGTCATTTAATCTATGGAGAACACATCTAATCAAGCAAGAAAAGCAAAGTCATTTTCTGCGTATGGCTCCACGCCCAGTGCTTCCTGACTTCATATCCAGGTCTGTGGGCATCCATGGAAGAACGGGGAGACCAAGGTGAGGAGTTAGCTGGTGTGAGCTGGCCTTTGTGGCTCAGGTGGGCCTGAAGGAGGAAGGTGGGGAGGTAGGGAGAGGAGTGCATCCATATGCCCCTCCCCTCCTGTCTCACTATGTGGCTCAAGGCAGTTGAAGTGGTTGGGGACCTAAGTCGTAAAAGCAGCGACTGGGGCCCTCAGGGTAAAAGCGATTTCCTGTCTTCTGGTTTGTTTGGAGATCTAGTCTGTAGTCTCCAGGTTAGAAGTCCCTGTGGGAGTCTCTTGGCCTGTTGTGGCTCAGATCTTTCCTATCTACTCAGCTGCTGTTGCTCTCATTTACATTGAAGTTGTGGCTGGCCTGGCTTTCTTTTATTTCAGCACTGCCCACAGTCACAGCTATGGAATTGGTCTGGAAAAGGCATTCCAGTGTTTACCAGGATCGAAAGCAGACCTTTCCAGATGCTCAGATGATTGCTTTCAGAATCACCGTCAATTTGCATTTCCCAGAGAAATGCATCAGAGACAGACGGGTAGGCAAGGCCTGGCTCCTCTCCAGAGAGTTGCCATTCAGCTGGGGAGAAGACATATTTTCTCCACCAAAAGAAGCTAACCAGAGAAAAAAGACTTCTCAGCAGGTGGGATTTGAAATGGTCCTTGCATTTGTGGCTTGGCAAACAGTAATGGGAGACAGCAGAGCTCCCCAGGGTCCAGCAAGACCCCCACTGTCTGTACACATTGTATCTCTATCCTCACCTGCCAGGCTGAGGGTGAAAGCTTTTTCGTCTGCCCTGGGGGAGATGGGATGCAGCTGTCTCAATTTATTTAAAAAATACCCCCAAAATGCGATAATTAATCACCCTCCCCTCCAAACAAAATAAAGCTGGGTCCATCAGACCACTTTCTTATTTCTGACACCTCAGCCATCTTAAAGGCCCACCCTGGCCTTAGCAGAACAGAAGAGGGGCTAACAACACAGGCCTTCATTCCATCTGACACCTCTGGGTCACCTCGTGCAAGTCATTTAACTGCCCGAAGCCTCGGTTTCTCTACCATAAAAAAGGCATCCTGATATTACCCACTTCATGGGGTCGCCTGAGGATTCAATGAGAGGATTTCTGCAGCACACTCCCCAGGGTGCCTGGTTCCAGCAGCCAAGGATTGTTCTCTGTTACTATCATTCCCCACCTTGCACTTAGATCCGCCTCAGCTCTCTGGTGCTGAGGTGCTGATTAGCACTGCTGCCTAAAATAGAAAAAAGTTATTTACTTTGCCTGAAACTTTGCATTTTTTAAGCTGACACTTTTTTTTTTATTAGACAGTACTCTCAGAGTATAATAAAATGGAATTTATCTGTGAAGCCATCTACATAATGAGGCCAGTGTGGCACTAAAGCAGCAAAGCCCTTGAAAATAGCGGCCAAATTTCCCGTGTCAGTTTAACCTTAGCATTTATTGAGCTTTAAAGGATCTAGGAGGGAAGAGCCACCTTCTTTCCTGTCTCTTTGCCTCCCCCATCAGACCCTGGGTTCTTGGTGCTTGGGGACGGTGTCCTCACTATTGGCTTCCTAGGATCTATCAGGTTGCCTGAAACAAGGAAGCATCAATAATTATACGCTAAATAAATGAAGGTATTCTTACTTAGAGAAATTTGGGGGAAAAATAGGGGAAACTGAAGTTACGAAGTAGAACCAGACTAGTTTCAGGAGTGAATGTGATCCGCTCTCAGTACTGCAGCCTCTGCCGTTTACTCTTCCTCTGGTGGAGTCTCTTGTTCGCGGTTGAAGGAGCATGGGGTCAGACACACCTGGACTTGATTGTGGATCTGCCAACTACCAGTTAAGTGACACTGGGAAGTCAGTGTGTTCTCCCTGTCATATCAGGTGGTGATAGCACTAAATCTGTGTAATTGTTGAGGGCATGCAAGATGTTGACATGAGGTACTTGGTATCTCGGGCTCTCTCTTTGCCTTGATTTCTGGACCATTTGATGACTCCACAGTTGGCATGCTTGAACTTGGAGGTCAAAGGAGGGAAGGCAATCTCTAAAGACTGTTTTGAGAATAAGGATGAATGGACCTTTCTGGCCACATCTTCTTTATCCAGTCCTCTATCGAGGGACACTGGTTGTCTCCAAGTCTTGGCCACTGTGAATAATGCTGCAATAAATATAGGGGAGCATATATTTTTGCAAATAAATGTTTTTGAGTTTTTTTGTGTAGATATTCAGAAGAGGGATTGCTTCGGCATAGGGGGACTCTATTCTTAATTTTTTGAGAAACTGCCATACTGTTTTTCATAGTGGCTGTACCAGTTTATATTCCAACCAGCAGTGAATGAGCGTTTCTTTTTCTCCACAACTTCTCCAACACTTGTTGTTACTTGTCTTGCTGATAATAGCCATTCTAACAGGCGTGAGGTGGTATCTCATTGTGGTTTTGATTTGCATTTCTCTAATAGCTATTGAAGTTGAGCCTCTTTTCATATGTCTGTTGGCCATTTATATGTCTTCTTGGGTAAAGTGTCTGTTCAGGTCCTCTGCCCATTGTTTAATTGGATTGTTTGCTTGGTGTTGAATTGTATGAGTTCTTTATGTTTTAGATATTACCCCTTGTCAGAGCTGTTGTTTGCAAATATCTTCTCTCATTCAGTTGGCTGCCTTTTTGTTTTGTTGTTGGTTTCTTTTGCTGTGCAGAAGCTTTTAGTTAATTTATTTATTTTTGCCTTTGGAATTAAATTCATAAAATGTTCTCTAAGTCCAAGGTCCATAAGTTTATTAGTCTATATGTTTTGTCCTATGTAATTTATTGTTTCAGATGTTATATTTAGGACTTTAATCCATTTTGAATTAATTTTTGTACATGGGGACAAACTGTAATCTAGTTTCATTGTTTTGCATGTGGCTTTCCAGTTTTCCAGCACCATTTTTTTGAAGAGGCTTTCTTTTCTCCATTGTGTGTTTTTGGCTCCTTTATAAAGACTTATTTGCCCATATACATGTGGTTTTATTTCTGGGCTCTCATTTCTGTTCTATTGGTCTGTCTGCCTGCTTTTCTGCCAGTATCATCCTGTTTTGATTATTGTAGCTTTGTAATATAATTTGAAGTCTGGTAGTGTGATACCTCTGGCTTTGTTCTTTTTTCTCAGGATTGCTTTGGCTATTCGGGGTCTTTTGTAGTTCCATACAAATCTGATGATTTTTTGTTCTATTTCTTTAAAAAATGACATTGGGATTTTGATGAGGGTTGCATTAAATCTGTATATTGCTTTGGGTAATATGGCCATTTTAACTATGTTGATTCTTCCAATCCGTGAACATGGAGTATCTTTCCATTTCATTGTGTCATTTTTCAATCTCTTTTAATAATGCTTTGTAAGTTTTCAGTATATAGATCCTTCACATCCTTTGTGAAGTTTTTTCTTAGGTATTTTACATGTGGTTCTTTTTCATTCCTGTTTGCAGCATGGGCCCACCTCCCAACTGTACCCCAAATCTGCCTCTTCTTTTCGTCTCCCTTGCCCTCTTCTTAATCCAAGCTGCCTCATATCTTTCTGGACTTCTGAATGGTCTCCTAATTGGTCTTCATGTTTGTCTTACCTCACATTCCCTCCCCAAATACCAAGTCCCCACAGAGCAGCCAGAGTACTATTTTAAAGCAGAAGCCCAATTAGGCCATTCCTTTGCTTAAAAGAACATTATAAGGATTTTCCAGCACCAGGCCTCCGCCTGGCTTTCCTGCATCATCTCTTGCCATCCAGCTCCTCACTCTCTCCCATTACATCTGACCACGTTCAAGCACCTGTGAGCTTCCTAACCCAAGGCTGCACCTTTCTGGTGACCTCTACCGGGAGCACTCTGCCCTCGCTCCTCCCATGGCTGGCGAACCTCCAAGCCTCTGCTCAGGTGTCATGTGCTCAGGGCCACCCTCCCCGACCCTCTTTATTTTCATCACATCCCATCACGAGGAGAAACCAGCTTTGCTATGATTTGGTTCCTTACTGCCTGTCTCCTCCTACTCCGTTGGAATGAAAGCTCCATAGAACAGGGCTCGTGTCTCATCAGTGCTGCATTCCCGGTGTCCGGAGCAGTGCCTGGCACGTGAAGGATCCCGTCAGCATTTGCTGAGTAAGGCAGGGAAGAGACGTTCTCAGTCTGTAGATGCGTGAGATCGCCCAGCTGTGTGGAGGGGGTGCTGACCATGCCAGGTTTGTGAGGATGTGGTGCTGCTGAGTGGAATCTGAGAGGGAGCGCGTAGTGCTCGTGGCTATAAGGAAAATGATTCTGTGCTCATAAGTGACAGGACTCGCCTCCAATGCAGGAACATTGTTGGATTCTGACAGCGTCTGGGCGAATTGGATCATTGTGGTGGGAGTCTACAGTGGTGGGACATCGTGAGCTTTGAAATTAGATCCTCCCGCCTCTGTGCCTCATTAGTTGTGTGACTGTTACTCACTGAACTCTTATTTCCCATATGTAACATGAGGACAGCGATACAAACCTTCCAGCATTGCGGTAGAGATCAGAGATCGTCTATGCCTGACACTTGCACCTGCAAAATAAATGGCAACTTTTATTTTGGTGTAAACATTTTCAAAAATCCTATTAATTCAGGACATGGCATCAGAAATCCAATTTAATTAAACAACGATTTAAACTTTTAATAATTATCACAAATGCTGCAGTGAATCCAAAGATGGGTAAGATAGAAAACATGTTCTTAACTAAATATTTATAAAAGGTTAATGTAAGTTATAATGACAGTAACAAATATGTGTAGAGTGCTTTGCAACTTGTAAAGTGATTTTTCTATGCCTTTTATTCTTTGGTTCTCATTACCACCCTGTTAAGCAAATACAATATGGGCCTTGTGACCCTGGACAAGTTAAGGGACCTCTCTGAACCTGACCTTGTCACTTGTAAAATGCCAAGAGTGATAGTTACATTATCAGAGAGTAGTTGTGAGACATCTATGACCCAGGCGCAGCGCAGGGTGTGGCAGGTGAGTCACTCAAATATGCTATCCCTCTCCCCTAGTTTCTGACCTCAGTGGTGCTTCAGATGACTGATCTGTATTATGACATAGTTTGTGATCATAGCTCTCCTGGAATTGTATCAGAGTGCCTGTGAGCTCAAAGAAGCAGCAGGAAGGAGGCAGAGGGGTGGAGGAGGGAAAGGGGAAGAAGGGAGAGAGAGAGAGAGAGAGAGAGAGAGAGAGAGAGAGAGAGAGAGAGAGAGAGAGAGAGAGAACCTGTGACAGCGAACATTTATCCAGAAAAGCTTCATTTTGGAAGAGATGGCATTTGGTATGAGTGTTAAAGAACAGGTAGTGATTTGACAGATAACAAGGTAAAGGTGTCAAGGTGCCATTCCAGTTGGAGGGAATAGTTAGACCAGTGAGGCAGCTGCCCGAAAGGTGCTGTGCCTGTGGCACTGGAGTGTTGGGTGGGGAGGGACCCGCTGCGGGGGTTGCTCTGCAGGTTTTGTATTGTTGAAGGCATCTAACTAGGGGGCTATATTCAGTAGGGCACCCTAGCAAGTGACAGAGCCACCTTGTAGCAGGTGGGCCAGAGGAAGATGGATTTGGGAAAGGATGTAGAATGCACTGGAGGGAGGAGAGACAAGCAGAGTACGTGCACAAAAAGTAATAAGGATAATTGAGGTGCAAAGCAAGAGATAGACCAGAGAACTGAACCACCACTCGTGGCAACTGACTGACAGTGGGGAGGGACTGTGGGCAAGGTGGCACTGACCTTAGAGGACTGGGGACAGTGGTGGAAAAGGTGGAGGGGGAGGAGGAGAAAGGCTCCCTCTTCAACATACATTGTTTAGGGTTTTTGGGGACATCCAGTTAGAGACTTTAATCAGACAGTTGGTACCATGGGTTTGGGGCTCAGGGTTAGTGGTAGACTTGTGTGTGTCTTTGACACACAGCTATGGCTGAAACCAAAGGAGTGTTTGAGAGTACTGAAGAGGAAGGTGTGAAAGAGAAGAGGTATGGTGAGAGAGCTGGGATGTTTTATATTAGGAGTTGGCTGTAATAACTAGTGACAGGAAGGGAAAGAGGAGTCAAAAGAGGAAAGTCCTGAGCAGGATTGCAGCAGGATTGCAGGGAGACAGCAGGTCAGTTTCAACAAGGTTGCTGGTGCCCAGTTCTAAATGCTTTGTAAGTTTTGAGGACATTGAAGCCAGTCACAGGTCCTAGATTTGAGGACTAGGAGGCTCTGGAGCTCTTTAAGAAAGCAGCTGAATGAAGGCAAAAATTAAGTGGTGGGATATAAGGTAGAGGAGTGAGGAAGTAGAGGCAAGAGAAGACCAGACTTCCAAGTGGTTTGACCGAAGGCAGAGATGGGGCAGTGGTTTGAGGGAGGACAAAGAAAAAAAAATAGAAGATAACACAGGCTTCTTCTTCCTTTTCTTAAACCATGCTATGAAAGGGAGATGCTGGGAGGAAGCGTGGGATAA
Source organism: Myotis myotis (assembly GCF_014108235.1). NCBI lineage: Eukaryota > Metazoa > Chordata > Mammalia > Chiroptera > Vespertilionidae > Myotis > Myotis myotis. Next base: position 64,522,581 of record NW_023416390.1, on the reverse strand, counting down.
GAACTGAAGAACACAGGGCTCCCTTCTCAAGAAGAAGGTACCAGCTAGCAGTCCTCAGGTATCTCTGAGTGTGGGTGTCTATTAAACACTTACTCCCCTCGATCTTGGGCCAAAAGTGCTGGAATAATAGGTTTAAACAATTGCCTGCTGGCCCATCCTAGGCTGGTTGTAAAGGAGATGGCATTTGCTTTTGATTCTCCCCTCCCCGCCTCACCCTGATGCTCCCTCTTGGCCTGGGGGGAACACCCCCTCCCCCCACTATCTACTCAGAAATGAACAATTGTTTTAAATCTCTGTTCTGATAGGCTAATTGCTGTTCCTGGCAAGAGACTAGAGAACTATTTCTGATCATAGCCTTCTGAAACGTTAGGAGAGGGGCAGAAGAGTATTGGGAGATTTTTGCTTTTTAAATTCCACCTATTTGTGGCCACCCAACTCTTCCAGTATCTTAAGCACTAAACAATAGGATGCCATATCCTCCAAATAAAATTAAAAGTCTTTTTTTCTGATTACAAAATTGTGGATGAATTTAGTAATACCAAATCTTTAAAGAATTTTTTTTTTGGTGGGCCCAGGTACTTCATCTGCCAGTGGGAAAGCCACCTCTGCCTCTATGGGTCAAACTTCTCTTCTCCTGGATGAGGACAGAGTTTCCTCGGACTGGGGTGTATGAAGCCCATCCATCCTAGATTTAGTGGCTGCGGAAGAGCTGTTTAGATTTGCATCAACTACTCCCCTTTTATAGCGCTAATGCATCCTCATCGGATGGGGGAGCCACCTTTGTCACTAATCATGACATAGCTACCCCAGACTTAATGACCCTTGCTGGTTTTGGTTAATGTAATTACTCTATCTTGTGGGCCATCTTTTTCTGTAATTAATGGAAGCTCTTTTATCAGTAATATGTAGAAGCAAGTCATTGCACTCTGGGTTACACTGTGGCATGCTCTAAATGCAAATGTGTGGCATTCTTATACAACCTGTAGTTGGGGGCTAAAAATGTTCCTGGAGGGTCAGTGATAAGATGCAATATGGTGTCAGGTTCAAGGCTCAGCTGGGAACCAGGAATTCTGGATCTCTCGTTGCCTTTCAGCTCAAATCGTTGCCTTTCGCATGGCCATGAAGTTATTCTTCATTCCCAGGAAGGGAAGCTAATATTCCTGCCCAGCCTCTCCAGTCCTGAGAAACAAATGGAGACAAGGGGCCTGAACTTACCATAAAAGCAAAATTGCTATTCAATATATGGGAAAATTATAATTTTAAAAGCTCTTTCTGCAGAATGAAAAAAAGCCCCGGTATTTTTTCATTCTGTTTGTAGTAAATATTTGCAGCTTATCAGAAGCCTCTATATGTACCATACCTAGCCAAGTGAAGTTCTGGGCGAATGTTTTTCTATTTCATTTTTTAACTAAAGAGAAGAGAACTTTTATATGTGTGATCATATGGCTTCTGTGTTGGAGGTGCCACCTGAGTCTCCGTGGGACTGGGAGAGGCTTGCAGAGCAACAGGTTGCCTGGATGGCACAGAACGGAGCCAGGGACGCTGCCACCGGACGACATGCCCCAGAAACAGGCTCAGTGTTGTCTGTGCTGAATAAGTCCTAGTTCTCCCTTCAGTGAAACAGCTTTTCAGCCTCCTCTCCAGTGAGGAAGGTTTGATTTTTTTTCCTTTCTTTTCAGCCTTGACTTGGCAGGAAACCAGATCTGCTGAAATCACATAGCAGCAATTTTCATTCATTTCTCTAAATATGTAGCACACTGGGCTCAGTCCAGTTTACCTTCTCTTGTGCTGTGTGTGGTCAAGATACTATAGAAGCCACTCTTATGGGGATCAGCCAGAACCCGTGTGCTGCACATTATTGCGGCATAGAAAGAGCCAATCCTTCACTTTACAAAGAGGGGAAGGCCCAGAAAATATAGGTAAATAGGCATGTGAGGGGTGAGGCTCTGGATTTGAACCAGTTCCCCTGACTGTATGCATCCCTGTATCTAGGTAGATTAAGGTAAAGAGCAGTTCAAGGGCAAAGATGGGGGGGAGGAGAGAGTTCATTGTATTTTGATATGAGATGAAAATCATAAATAAATAAGAATCGTATTTTTGAAACACAGATTCCATTAATTTCTTTAACACTTCTGTCTTCATGTTGCCTATTAGCCAGGCAGTAATTCTGAATTTCTTCATTATCACTTGGGCGGGGTGCCTTCCCAGAGTGGTTTTTCATAGCTGTCTGCGGTCTTGACAGTGTTTGTGTGTCCCCACAGCAAGACTCTTGGCAGGAAGGAGAGAATTTTACCCTGGTTTCCTCCTGCACGGTTCATTCTTCTGTGCTGCTTTTGTCCATTCTTGAGACTGCAGAGGTTGGCATTGCTGTGGCAACACCGTAGGAGCCAATTGCTGCTTTATGGACGTCAGTTTCTCTCCTGGGAGCAGCCTTGGCTTTGGCCAGAACTGGCACCAGTGCCTTCCCTGGGGCACAGAGCCAGTGTGGGCAATGGGATGGGAATGTTTGGGTCCAGCTCTGGCTTAGCATTTAGACCCAGTCACAGAGTCATCCCAGCGCAGTTGGGGGCAGGCAGTGGAGTGGTGAGAAGATGGAGCTGGAGTGGAGGGTTCAGCTGATGGGAGGAAGCAGGCTGCTTGGCCACATAGGGTTTCCTTGTGCAGCTCCGTTTACAGATTGATGAACCTGGGAGAGGATGTCACAGTGACAGGAAAGAGCTGGTGGTCACTGTCAGGTCTGGAGTGCTTCTGCACGGTGGGCTCGGGATTTGTAGGCCAGCTCCAGAGAAGTGGGAAGGTGGGTGTGGGGTAAATAGTTATGAAAGATAAGAAGAGAGGGCAGCTCTGTGACTGCTAAAATCTTGGAGGAGGGGAACGAAACAGTCAGCTAGTAAAGTTTCTGACCCACTGGAGAGAGACAGTGAGTATGGATTCTCTTTCTCCCCTTAGCACCCAGCACCAGTTCATGCTGTCCTGCGTCTGATCTCCCAGGTGCTCCTCTGGCAGGTGTGAGTCCTCATCACCATCCGCAGACTGTTACCGAGCACCTACCCCACCTGTACGTTGTGCGCAGGCACTCTGGTAGGCCAGGGCCTTCAGCAGCCAGTAGCAATCCTATGTAATCTGGGCAGGTGTGGCCCCCTGGGCCCAAGGGTTGGCAAGTGACAAGCACCCTTTTATGAAGAAAAAGGTACCCTTTTCTCTAGGCCAGTGTCCCAAGCTCACAGCTTGTTAAATTTGAACAAGGATTTCAATTTTCACTCAGCCCATTCTCTGGACATCAGCCAAATGTGATGGCTCCATAAGTGATTCAACAATCTGGAATCTCTTGGGACCTACTGAATGGAAGACTGAAAAACATGCCTTGGGTTTTGCCTTACTCTGGGCTTCCCAAAAGCAGATACTGAGACAGGGATTCAAGTGCAAGCTTCTTTGGGAGGTGGATCCAGGAAACACGGATGAAGGGTGAAGTGAGGCAGGAGAGCAAAGGAACCAAGGCGGGGCGGGACATCACACAGGTTACCGCCCCGAGCAATGGGAGTTTTTCCCCCGGTGGGGAATTCTGGGAGCCAGAGTCACCCCTCCACTTCCACTCCTGGGTGAGGGAGCTAAAGTATTTCCCCCAACTCCTATCAGTCATTGGTTGAGGACTGCCGGGTTGGTGCTGGGAGGTCCTGGCCAACTGTAGGCCATAGTCTGGGCTCCAGCAGCCAGCAGCCAGGCAAAGAGATGCAGGTGTTGGAGGTGGGGCCGGCCTGCGAAGAAATGGTGATGATTGAAAGGGTGTAATGATCAGGACCCAGGAAGCATCTATTTCGGGTTTGTAGTTGGTATTAACACAGAAGTTCCCAGGAAGCTCTGAAGCTGTAATAGCAAAGCTGGTGAGTCCTTGGCCTATACGGACACAGCTCCTTGTATTTCTTGAACAAGCTTTATGGCTGGATATAGATAGTTTATTTATTTTTAAAGCATGTATAGGATGGCCTTGGAGCCGACTAAGTTTTGCTCGGACCCTCAGAAATAAAATGGCCTTGTGCTCAGGGGAGCCCAGCTCATGAATCGCAGACCTGTGGGCCAGAAGATGCTTGAGGTGTGCTTTGGTACTTGGATGTTGTAAGGGCACCAGCATGCCAACCTTCTGAGTTGGTAGATTATAATACAAGTGCCTGGTATAAATTGGTCCAAATTTCTTACTGCAAAACAGTGCTGACCACATCTTGAGCATCTTCTGTAACACCAGGCACTGCCCAGGTCCTTCATTTGTATGAGCATATCTAATCCTCACAGGAGGCCTGCATTATGGATATTATTGGCTCAATTTTACAGATGGAGAAGCAGCCTCTAAGAGATGGGAATGATACCCAAGTGCCTTTGAATTCATTTCTGCCTTTCTTGGGCAATACTCAGTATCGGTTACTGCAGTAAGGGGCACAGAAATCCTATCGGAAATCCCTTTTAAGTCCCCTCCTCCCGGTCCACTGTTCTCTTTCATAAAGCACATGAATGTGTATAACTTTTACTTTCCATAAGATGATTCTTTTCATATTGGACCATTTTATAAATGTTGAGATAATAGCACAACAGTGTGTTAAAATGGTTGGAGACATCTCTGCATCCATAATGTGTATGTAAAAATACATTTTATGGTATATTAAATATCAATTTAAAAAACTTCTCCCAAGATGTAAGTCAGCATCACAAAGAAATACCACTGCATACCCCAATAGGATGGTTATAATAGAGAAGACAGACAGTAACAAGTGTTGGCAAGGATGTGGAGGAATTGGAACCCTCATATACTGCTGGTGTCAACCTAAATTGGTACAGCCACTTTGGAAAACAATTTGTCAGTTCCTCAAAAAGTTAAACATAGAATTACCTTATGACCCCCAAATTCCAGTTCTAGATATAGGCCCGGAGAAATGACAACATGCATCCCCATAAAAAACTTTTATATGACTGCAGCATTCATAATAGCCCCAAAGTAGAAACAACCCAAATGTCCATCAGTTGATGAATGGATACATAATATGTGGTAAATACATACAATGGAATATTATTCAGTTATAAAAGGGAATAAAGTATTGATTCATGATACAATATGGATGAACTTTGAAAACATTATGCTAAGTGAAAGAAACCATTCACAAAAAACTATATATTATATAATTCAATTTATATGAAATGTCCAGTACAGGCAAATCTCTAAAGGCAAAAAGTAAATTAGTGGTTGCCCAGGGCTGGGGGAATTGGGAGGATGGGGAGTCACTGTTTGTGGGTACAGAGTTTCTGTTTGGGGTGATGAAAATGCTCTGGAATTGGTGGTGACATTTGCTCAACATTGTGCATATTCTGAAAACCACTGAATTGAACACTTTTATTAAAGGGGTGAAATTTCAATAAAGAAAACAAAACTTCTGGCAGGATATTTGTGTTGATAAAAAATGCGTATCAACATTAACCCAAGGACTTCTGCTTTTCAGTTAATGTTTTGGAAACTTTCTGTCAGCTTATTACCAAAAAGCCTTTCATGGTCTCTGAGTTTATCTTATTTAATTTCTTCTTGTGCAAACAAACATAATGCTTTACTGATGGCGTAACCTTGGACATCCTTGGAGTTCTTCAAGTCAAGACAAATCCATACAACTGTTAGGAAGGAAATGCATCTGTCTTTCTCTTTCTCTTTTAGGTAAAATAAATTTGGAGGTTGAAAACTTAGTTCCCCAAGTGAGACAAAGGTGCTATGTGGATGTAGGCAGGTCTTTGGCCCTGGGGTGTCTTGTTCTGGAGGACAATTCTAGGTCTAATGCTTCAGGGAGGCAGATTTAGAACCAACACAAGGGCACAGCTCTCTGATAATGAGATCTCGTTGAGTTTTGAGCACATTCACCATCACCTGTCAGGCCATGGAGATAGGCGTTGTGCATTGAGAGGAGGCTGGATGGACTGACCCTAAACTTCCTGTTAACTCTAGAAGCTGGGGTTCTAATTGTTCAGCTGTACTACTCCAGTTCTCATAGCAATGACTTCATTCATTGAATGAATCAGTTATATATTTGGAAATAATTCAGAATTGATTGGGAGGAAAGCAGAAAAAAAAGACCGGAGACTTATGCTTGTTGTTTCCTTGATGTCTGGGGAGATTGCAACTGATTCTCAAGCCAGAACTTCTGGAAGCCCAGATAGGGAGTCAGGAGGTCGGGGTTCTAGGCACAGATTTGATAGCTACCTAATTGGCTGGGTGACTTTTTGCAAACCATCTACCCTCTCCAGATTTCGTTTGTTTATTTGTAAAACATAATGTTGGTTTGGGATGGCCTTCAAGGACCTTTTGGCTCTGAAAAATTCTAGAATTTTTCTTAATAACTTCAACTTTCATCTGTCCATGAGTCTTTCATCTGTTGCCAGGAAGGCTTGCCATGTGCATAGCCACCCTTTTTCTTGCCATCCTGGTCCTTCTTCCCTGAGGTTAAATTAAGCCCTTCTTTCCTCACTGGTTTCATGTCAGCACCACCTTCATCATGGTTAACACCTGCTTGATTGCTATATAGGCTAGGAGGGTGTCTGTCTTTTGTTACCTCATGAATCACTTGCTTTAATCTTTCATATTAGTCTTAGCATCTGCTGTTCTGTATGCCTCTTTTACAATAAATCATAAGCTACTTAGGAAAACAGCAGAGTTTAAAGAAAGAACACTTGAAACCAGAGCCTTAAAGTTATTTCCCCAAAGTAATAGAACTGATCATGTGACTGGACCTTAGTTTTCCAGTTTGTGAAATGGGGGTAATAATAGCTACCTCACGCCCTGGCCAGTTTGGCTCAGTGGATAGAGCGTCGGCCTGCTGACTCAAGGGTCCCGGGTTCGATTCTGGTCAAGGGCATGTGCCTTGGTTGCGGGCACGTCCCCAGTGGGGAGTGTGCAGGAGGCAGCTGATTGATGTTTCTCTCTCATCGATGTTTCTAACTCTCTATCCCTCTCCCTTCCTCTCTGTAAAAAATCAATAAAATATATATTTTTTAAAAAATAATAGCTACCTCACAGAGTTACTGTGAAAATTAAATTAAATTAAAACATAAAAGAGTTTGGGCCCACAGTGGTTGGTGATGGTGTTGGCAGACAGGTGGTGGTTAGAATAGGCTGAAAGAGCTTTCAGGAATGAAGTCACGTTAACACCTGGGCAGAGAGTTAACGATTATTCTCAGTAGTCAGTTCCTCTTCCTAATACTCCACAGGGTCTAAAGATAATTCCACAGAGTGAGTCTAAATCTTGTTGTGGAAATTTAAGGCTCTTTTTTTCTGTTTCTTTCTTAATAAAGATAGAAGTAAAGTCATTTAAATCATTGGCCACTTTTGGCCACAACCCTTGGTTGGTCTTAGAGATTGTTGTTAGGGTGTGTCTTGATGATCTCTTCCTGGTGATAACTACTTTCCGCTTCCTCAACACCCCCCTGGTGCCCATCTTCTGAACCTTTAAGTGGGTCTTCTGCTTTCCTCCATCTCCCAGAGTAACCTTCCGTCCTGGCGGGGGAACAGTTGTTGGCTAACAGGTCAAATGTATTAATAGACAGGCCATATGGTTCACAGACAGTTTGCTCTCAACAGCCCTGGTAGGAATTCTGGTGGTTTGATTTTTTTAAAAAAATTTTAACTATAAAAATGTGAGAACCATCTGCTGTTAGTTTTTGTATGTGGTAAGTTCTTAGTTGCTCTGTTACTAGCAGTTCCCACTGCTCCACGTGGAGGCCTCCATGGCAAAGCTGGCTTACTGTGTTTTCCGTCGTGAAGTGTGTGTCCTATCCAGGTACCCTTCATAAACTGCAGCAGGTTTGCCTACATGTAATTAGGTCTTGGGATTTGTGTAGCTTGTCTTAGCTGGTAAAATGCTTTAATTGTAGTGGTTCATTTGATTGGTTGGGAATAGGTCACATACTAATTGGAGCAAACCAAGTAGGGTCATGCGATAGAGAGTGATGCCAGGGTGGTGTGGGCTGCTTTAGTTAGGATCATGGAAGCTGAAAAGGAAGAGAAAATTGGAGTTGAGATCTGAAGGGTGATGAAGAGCAGCCAAGTGAAGATCTGCAGTTTGAGGATGCTAAGGGAAAGGGAGAGTTAAGAGCAAGGTTTCTGAACCAAGGACTGCTCAAGGTACAGGAGGAAGTCCAGTGAGATGGAGGAGCATGCAGGAGCTGAGGGTGAAGAGGGTCTAGTTCAGTGGTTCTCAACCTTCTGGCCCTTTAAATACAGTTCCTCATGTTGTGACTCAACCATAAAATTATTTTCGTTGCTACTTCATAACTATAATGTTGCTACTGTTATGAATTGTAATGTAAATATCTGATATGCAGGATGGTCTTAGGCGACCCCTGTGAAAGGGTCGTTTGACTACCAAAGGGGTCGCGACCCACAGGTTGAGAACCGCTGGTCTAGTTAGTATAACAGGAGCCACCTGAGCTTTTTAAGGGAGGAGATACTGTCATCTGACTTATAGGTTTAGCGAGGTCATTCTGACAACTCAGTGGAAATTGGATTGTCAGGAGCAAGGATGGAGGCAGGAAGACCAGTGAGGAGGCTGTAGCTATTGTCCAGACGAGAAACAATGGTGGCTTGGACTAAGGGTGTGTGGTATAGATGGTGAGATGTGATAGAATTTGGGATATACTGTAGATGTGGGACCTGTGGAACATACTGAATGATTTTAGTCTGAGTAACTGGGTGATTGGTGGTGCAGTTCTTATTCAGATGTGGAGGGCTTGCTGGTTCCTTTTTAAGTTTGATATGGCCAATGGACATCCAAGTGAAATATGTCTAGCAGGCGATTGAGTGCTTGAATCTGGAGCTTAGATGGATATGAAGGCTGAAATGTTAGTTTAAGTTACATGAAGGTCAACAATGTAGACAACAGGAGGCTGAGTGTAGGACACACCATTAGCTAGAAGTTGGAAGGAGATACCAGCCAAGGACTCTGAGAGAGAGTAGCCAGAGAGGTCGGAGAGAGCCCGTGCTGAATAGGCGGCTGGAATGGAGTGTTTCCTCATCATTCAGTGTCAAGTGTTAGCACCCAGCATTTGTATGCAAATGTCATTCCAAAGATTATTTCCTTGCTACAAACTTAGTGACACCCAGAGCTAGCAAGCCCTACGCCTGCCCACAGAGACCCTCAGCCACAGTGGAGTCAGACATGGGTCTTGTCGGTCAGGATCTGTGAGACTTTTAGACTGTTACCAAAGAGTGATCAGATTTTTGCTGCTCTTGTTTAATGGCAGTTCTCTATACAGCTGGCATGGCTATACCACAAATCAGTTCTTTGAAAATAATCATTCACTAAATTCTAATCCCAAGACTTTAAGACTCATCTAAAATAAAAGCATGTAGCCAACTCGGTGCACACACGAAAGGACGCATAAAAATTTGTATATTTTTAACTACTTCATGTGCTAATCCTGGCAAGATAAGTCTCATAATAAACTATTTTCTAAATTTTATCTTTTCTTGATGGCAGCTTCTGTTGGGAGTTAATTTCAGTTCATGGAAGATTGTCATACTATCTATTTTTTACTTGAGAAATGACATCTAAGTGAGCAGAGATTTCTTGCCGTCTACCTCTCTTATAATGAAAGTATAATACACACCAGCACACTTTTTAAGTCTAAGGACAATATTGGGGAGTCCTTTCTGTACCATATACTGTTATGTAATAGGTCATTTTCTCCTGCTGTATTCTATGTGTTTTCTCTAAAGCCCAAAGCAGAGTCATGCTGTAAACAAGATGGTTTATTTGCTGATTGTAATCAGGTCTGGAGAAATAGTGGATTTGTTTTAAACTAAGCAAAGCTGCATTTCCTTTCCAGAAGGTTCCATGGATGACAAATACTTAGGTAAACTCTGTGAGTGTTTTAGTCTCACCTTCTACTCCACTGACATTTAGTTGAATTTTACAAATAGATAAAGCTAATAAGAATGCAGTGGGCAGATAGTTGGCAATAGATTGTGATGAGGAATAGTTTCTTGCTTATTCAACCAAGTACTAATTGAATGCAAATTCCTGGGAACAGAATATCAGAAAATGATCCCTTTTCATAATCTATATATATAAAAGCCTAAGCAACCGTTAGACCAGTAACTATGATGTGCACTGACCACCAGGGGGCAGACGCTTAACACACAGGCATGGAAACATGGAACAGACTCATGAATATCAGAGGGAAGGGAAAAGGGGGGAGGGCGGGAAGAGATTAACCAAAGATCTTGTATGAACACTAGAGGACTGGTATGCATGCAGAGGGTGGGGGAGACCGCAGGAGGTTGGCTGGTGGGGGTGGGCGGAGGAGGGACCGCGGGACGTTGGCCACTGGCCCCCAAGGAGGGAGCTGGCCCTTAGCCCCTGTGGGAAAGGGCCGTGTCCACTGCCACCCACCCCCAGTTCCCTGTCCCAGTCTAGGCCTGAAGGCTCCAGTGGGGTCAGGAGAGGAGGCGACAGTCGCTAGGCCGAGTGCAGAAGGGAACGAATGCTGGACACTGCTGTCAGAACCCTGCCACCATGTGGTTCCCCTCCTCACCCCCTTCTCCTTCCCTCGCCACTGCACCGCCACTGTGGCAGGCGGGCGGCCCCCAGGGAAGGGAGAGGAGGATTCGGTTTCCCTTCTCACCCCCCTCCTCCTTCACCACCACAACCACGGCAGGCGGGCAGGCAGCCCCCAGGGAAGAGAGAGAAGGGGGCAGTTCCCTGTCTCCTGCCCTCCCCTCCCTTCCCTTGTCGCCACCACCACTTTGGCGGGTGGGCAGCCCCTGGGGAAGGGAGAGGATGGGAGTAAGACAAACCCTTGTGTCGAGGGCTGACTTTCGATAGTTTTCAGCAAGGGAGCTGCTCTGCTACAGACGAAACCCCAACCCAGAGCAGGTCTCTACGAATGGTTTAGCAGCAGGGGCCAATGGGGGCCAGCCGGCCGGGGAGAGGGGCCGTGGGAGGTTGGCTGTGGCAGTGCACTGACCACCAGGGGGCCACTCCTGCATTGAGCGTCTGCCCCCTGGTGGTCAGTGCATGTCATAGTGACCGGTTGACACGTCGTTTGGTTGTAACGGTCGCTTAGGCTTTTATATATGTAGAAGCCCTGTGTATGGACTTGTGCACCGGTGGGGTCCCTCGCCCTGGCCTCTAGTTTTAACATAATAACTCCTGCTGCTTTGTATAAAAACAGCAGGAATTATTTGATGGCACCTTGAAATTCTTCATTTTTTAAAAAATGTATCTTTATTGATTTCAGAGAGGAAGGTAGAGGGAAAGAGAGATAGAAACATCAATGATGAGAGAAAATCATTGATTGGCTGCCTCCTGCACATCCCCTCCTGGGGATCAAGCCCACAACCCAGGCATGTGCCATTGACTGAAATCGAACCTGGGACCCTTCAGTCAGCAGGCTGACGCTCTATCCACTAAGCCAAACCAGGTAGGGCGAAATTCTTCATTTTTTTCTCCAGTTTGAAATAAGTTACTTCAAACTGGAAGTAGCTTAATTACCTGGTTGGCTCAATCCTATTTTCTAAGACTATAGCTAAAGCATAACGCCAAAAGCCCAGGCCCTTACCTGCCCTTGTCATAAATAAGTAAAATGCTAAGCCAGTCTGACAGCTGTGTGCTTAGCTTTGCGTGAAGGTTATAGGATGTAACAAGCCTTGTCCCTGGTCCCTCAGGAGCAGTTATCTTTTTGAGGTGTCAGACTTGTCCTTGGGTGTTCCTAGTTTCCAGAACCATGTGTAGGAGGCAGAGGGTGTGAGTGTGGAGCGGAGGAGGATGGCTCTGGGTGCCCGTCTTACCTCCTTTTCTGCCCTTCCCTCTGCCACCTGGGGAAAGTAAAGTTGAAGGGCCACCTGGTGGATCAGGCTGTGGGCAGCATTGGTGCAGAAAAGACTGTGTCTGTCTTACCCACCTCCTGCCCTAGTGCCCAGCACGGTGCCTGGCATGTAAATGACAAGAACTCCTGTTGAACGTCGAGTGATTGGGCGGCAGGGCTCATATAGTGCCACGCAGGGCTTCTCCCCTTCCCCTCACAGTTACCTCCTTGAATCGCACAAGTCCAGAGTCAAACCAAATCCCAAGACCCCACACCTGGGAAATCACTTGGTCAACTGTAAGGATGGCTTCCTTTGTCTCCGGAGCCTCTACCCAGTTAAGGCACGATTTAGGCGTGTGATGAAAACATTAGAGTTCTTTGGGACACAAAGCAGTGATGTCTTGCTAAGAAGAGCAGCTTCTTAGATCTGGTCATGTCTTCTTCCCATTGGGTGAAATCCAAGCCCATCATCTTGGCTGGCAGTGCCCTGCAGGCACTGGGTCCAGCTTTCCTGTACCTGCCACCCTCCTGCTCCTCCAGCACACCAGGCCCTCCTGCTTGCTCCACCCTCTGTCTGGAATGTTCTTCCATAGCTCTTCACTTGCCGCAGTCTTTCTGATCCATTAAAGGTCCGCTAACAGGCACTTCTCAGTGAGGCCTTCTGTGCCCTCTCTGTCATCCCTTTTGTCCCACACTTAGGCATTTTGCATTTTCCCATGTGCTTGCTTGCTTGCGTATTAGTTGTCTGCCACACCTGATAGAGTGCTTTACACGGGTAGGACTGTTTTCTGGGCAGCATCTAGTCTAGTGCCTGGTTCAGCGTAAGGTCTCAGTAAACCAATATTAGTTCAAACGAGTGAATGACGTGTCAACATCCTTTTTGTCAGAAAAAGTATTTCAAGTAAAAAAACACCTTTTCTTCCCTCAGATTCATAACATTGAACATATATTCCTTAGTCTTGGGAAAGAACTGCCTTAAAGATTAGGGTCAGTGACTTAGTGTCCGTTGTCTATACTAATATTAGTGCTTTTATTCCTAAACTTTTAATGTATTTTCTCCCCTCCTTTTTTTTTCTTTTGTCTTTCCTTTTTAGCAAGGGAAACCATATGTCTTCGACAGAGTGCTGCCTCCCAGCACGACCCAAGAGCAGGTTTACAGTGCGTGTGCAAAGCAAATTGTCAAAGGTAAGCACTATTCCTTTATTTCCTCCTGGGCCTTTCAGAGTAATTGAAAACATTAAGTGATATTTGCAGCTTAAGAATCAATGTGCTTTGACTGTAAGCAGAGGCCTACTAATTGGGCACACCGAATTACAGCCCGCGGTCTGGTCCTGATTTGCTGGGGATGTCATGCAAGTTATTTAACCTCCAGACACCCCCTTTTCGAGGAGATTTCTTTATTTCTTCTGCCACCTTTCTGGCGGAGCTATTTTATCACTTAGAAGCTTCCAAGCTAGGTGAGCTAGGACCACACTTTTTTTTCTAATGGCTTTAAAATACTGCTGCAGGTGGGGGAGTTCTGTTTTCCTTCCAAGGAGAAATATATATATTCCTGATGCTCCAATTGTACATTTTCGGTTAATCTATTTTGTGCATCGGTTTCTTCAGAAAGAAGCCTTAAATGTGGAAAATTCTTGAGCATCAAAGAATTTTTTCCAGCATCATAAAAATCACATTACCTTGCTGGTTATTGAGCTGTTTTTGCTATTCAGCATTCCTTAATTATACTTTCCTCTAACCCACTTTCAGTCATTTCACTCCGATCCCGGCATTGGTTCCTCCAGATAAGCAGCCTGAAGCCTACATTTGTGTCCTGGAGATCTGTCCTTTTCTCTGGGACTGGCCTTGGCCCTGAGTGATTTGTGTCACAATAACAGCAGGGAGATGAAGCATTTACAGGCTGCCCTCCCTCACCCTTTCCAATCGGGGGCAGGTTGGAGCTTGCCCTGCAGAGCTCACCATCTGCACTGAGCTGAGGGGCATCTCCTGCTGCTTGCTTTTCATCATTAAATCCTTGCTTTCAAATTTGAATGCTTTGGCATTTGTGCTTTCAAATGTCTTGATGCTGCCACCTTTATAGGTAGCTCTGGATTTAAAGAGCAAAAAATAAAAACAAAGTAAGAAAAAAATACCTTGTCATGTTAGATCTTATTTTTAGCAGCAGAGATGACTAACCTAATACTTTGAACTCATGAAAATCAGCCCTGGGTACATCTGTTAGATTAATTCTGACCCTGGAAACCTGCGTGGGAGCCTGTCGGTATGTAATGTTCCTTGCTGAGGTGTATGGTTATTCACGTTCCTTTTGCAAACATCAATTAATTTTAAAGGTCTTCACAGTAACATTTTTAGAGAAAACTAAAAGGAAAAAATATGCCTGAATTTGAGCTCTCTTTGAATTAATAGTATGGGCCTATACTGGTGGTAATTTTCGTCTCCTCTTTACTTCTACTCTTTTGCTTCTCTTTCTATCTAAACATATTTTTTGGAGCACATAGTTCTAGTTTGTCCCTAGTCAGCCTTCCTTTCCCTCTATTATTGCACTTGTTCATGTCTTTCTTAAAGTATATTTAGTCACATATGAGCCGGATTTTTCTTCTTTTTCTCTCTCCTTCATTATCAGAACCAAATAGTATTTACCACATGCTGTGCTAAGCATGAAGGCCATCTAAATACATCCCCACCCTCTCTAAGACATCGGAATTAGAGATAAACTCCATTGAAAAGAAATCCTGTGATTAACAAACAGCAATAATAATCTTTAAGTCTTTATTTACTCGAGAAGCCTGTGTCCCTTTCAGTGTTTGGATTTTTCTGCAGTATGAAATGTTAGAAATAGCCTGGGGTGCTCTTGAAGATGTGACCTAACTATGGATAATTTGAAACCCAATATATGGTGAGCCACAAAGAAAATCATTTAGAATAAAATTAGGCCTTGATATGATATAATAAACACATTTTTCAAGCACCATAAATATTACATAAACATAGTCATTTTGTAACAAGAAAGAGTACCTTAGTCTCACTTGAAAGGAAATGAAGAGGAGAGTGATGAAGACCTGATTTAACTTTTTTAACCCCCACTGAGGCTAACATGAGGGGAAGTAGTTCTGCATCAGCAAGCTCAAACATAGATATGTAGGAAAGAATTCCTTGGCTTAGATAGCAGTCACAGCTGAGGTAGCTCTTGCCATGACAAGCCTATTTAAATCAGGAAAGGGAGGTGGTGTGTGGGGGCCTTTTTCTAAGAATTAAATCAGATGACTGTGAAGGTCACCATAGTCTCTGATTCATGATAAGGCGGTGGACTGTGAGCTTTCCTTTCAAGTCTGTCTAAACTCTAAACCCTTAATATTTTGAGATCAAGAAGACTCCTTTTAACTGGCAACTCTATACTCTCTCGGATTTTCTCATTCCCTTCAACTTCACTGGGCTTTTAAGTGTTTCAAACATTTGATTCTAGAGTCCTGGCATCTCCCACACTCTCATCTTTGTCTGGAGTGTGCTTTTCAAAATGTTGTCTGAGAGAATATGTGGAATTTGCTTCTAGAAGAGGTTATAGGGTTTGTGACTACCAGCCTGGTATATAGGAAGGTTCCCAAAAATACCGAGAAATTAAAAACCATGGTTAGTGGGTACTATTGTTGAAGTAGAGTATCTATGTCCCAGCCTCCAGAAGTCACTCAGGGCATTTGCCTTTCAAATTATGCAGGCCCATAAGGAGCATTTAAATTTTTTTATTTGATTGATTTTTAGAGAGGAAGGGGGAGAGAAGGGAGAGAGAGATCTCTCTCTCTCTCTCTCTCTCTCTCTCTCTCTCTCGAGAGAGAGAGATTTGCTCCACCTATTTATGCATTCATTGGGTGATTATTGTATGTGCTCTGTCCGGGGATCGAACCACAAACTTGGGGTATCCAGACAATGCTCTAATCAACTGAGCTAAGCTATCAGGCCAGGGCAAATGAGCATTTAATAATAATAATTTTATGAGTTGTTCCTTTCTAGATGTAGACTCTCCAGTGCTGGAGAAGGTGGTTTTCTAGATCTAGTTTCTTTAAACTTCATTTATTTGATTGTTTCTTTCACCCATTCCTTATGCAAGTGCTGCATATTAAATATCCACCATGTGGTAGATACTGCTAGGGACTGGAGTAACAAAGATATGTAAGACTCTGCAAGAAGTTTTGAGTAAAAGGAAAAAGACAGATGCAGCCATAATCATCATTCACATGGGTATTATGAGTTTTAAGGTGGGTGTGTGGAAATGCTATGGGAACACAGAAGAAAGTCACTGGATACCGATTTTGATGGGCATGGAAGGGAATTGGAGAATTAAGGAAGGCTTCTTGGACAGGTTGGGTTTCTAGGACAGGAGAAAGGCTATATAAGCAGAGGGAATAGCAACAGCATAAAGACACAAATTATATGGCATGTTGGGCCACTTAGAGTGGAACAGGGTGCAGGGGGATGAGACTTTAAAAAAAAAGTTTGGCAGGATCAGAGTTTGGTTGAAATTGGTGGGCTTTATCCTGTAGGCAATATAGACCCATAAAGAATTTCAGCTTAGAATATTTTCAGGTCTAGTTTACTATTATGTTATATATGACTCTTAAGGAGATATATTTACTTCTCTATTATTATCTATCAGGCACTCTCTATGCACTTTACATATGTTACTGTATTTTAAATCTTAACAGGTCTATGGGTTGTAAGCATTATTTTCCCCATTGTACCAAAGAGGAATTTGAGGTGAAGCAATTGGGCCAAGTCAATTAAGGGGTAGTGAGGCTGGGACTTGAGCCTGAGTTTGTCTACTTAATTGGATTTTTCTGCACTGTCCTCCTCACACTTTTCTGGCAGGTCTATAAGGAGCATTTAAATTTTTTTATTTGATTGGTTTTTAGAGAGGAAGGGGGAGAGAAGAGAGAGAGAGAGAGAGAGAGAGAGAGAGAGAGAGAGAGAGATTGATTTGCTCTACCTATTTATGCATTCATTGGTTGATTGTTGTATGTGCTCTGTCCAGGGATCGAACCACAAACTTGGGGTATCCAGACAATGCTCTAATCAACTGAGCTAAGCTATCAGGCCAGGGCAAATGAGCATTTAATAATAATAATTTTATGAGTTGTTCCTTTCTATCAGCCATATGGACATTTAACCCAGGCATTGAAATAAGATAGGGACAGGAATGGGGGTGGGAGGAAGGCAGAGGAGAGAGAATAGAGATTGCAGTTCTAGAACTTCCAGATGGCCCGGCCTGTCTGCCAATAATGCATTTCAGTTCTGAAGGTGCCGCAGGCCCTCACCTGGGTACGGTGTCGGCCCCGCAGACTGGCTGTTAGCCCAGCATTCTGGTTGGCCCTGGCATTCAGCATGATTACCTCTACATTCTCCGCACATGGGCTACTTGTGTGTTCTTTGGTTGACTGGAGAGATTAGGGTTCCAAGCTGGGATGACTTGTGTGTCAGCCACTATTGCCAGAGACCCTGGTGCCCCTGACAGGCCATTTCACCTGGAAAGCTGGGGGGAGGCCACGGCAGCCTCCTCAGGAACATTGATGTTTATGTGTAGGTATAGGGATGCCCTCCCCAAATTCTTACCTGACAGTTGAACTAGCTCTTCTGCTCCAGCAAGGCCTGGGCTCAGAATTAGCAAAACTAGGACAGAAAACTTGGCTTTTGAGGCTGCAGGAAGAGGCAACAAGTATTTTCAAGTGTCCCATCCCCATCCTCCCTCCTCCTGGGAGAGGAGAAGTCCCTTCCCGCCTGCAGTGGACTCTGTCTGGGGTTTGCTTGGCCCCCAGATGGACGTATACTGTATTTGTGGGGTGCCGCCGACTGGGTGGTGTGAGCTGAGATCACATCACGCCAGACCCGGTCACAAAGAAAGGTTCTGTCTGGCTGAGCTGGTTCCCCGTGCTGTGGCTTTTGTCACGGTAGCGACTCTGAAACAAATGCTTTCCTCTGGCCCAGGAACTGTCACTCAACGTGATGAAAGTGCCTTTTGTGGACTGTTGCTGCTAGAGGCGGTGGGGTGGCTGTGTGGCTCCGTGTGGCGCTCGCACAGGCCGCTAGCTCTTTCTTTGGTGGTTCTCTGGCTCCCTCCATCTCCTGTCATCTCAGTGGTCCATCCCCAAATGCATTGTTTGTGCTGCACCCCGCCCCCCTTCCCCCACCCCTCCACCACCTCTCCTTTCCACGTAGAGGAAATAAACCACTCATAGAGTAAGCAAATAAACAAACAACGCTCCCTCCCCAACGCAGAGTTTGGGAGAAAATAGAGAACACTGGGTTCAGAGAGCCTTTTCTTTTCTTTTTAGATTACCTTCTAATTCAGAATTGAATTGATAGAGGGCAGCCATCACTCCGTTCAACCTTGAGCACTAGACGTAGTTTCTTCAACAATGAATTTATTGTAACATGATTGTAAAGACTTTAAAGGCCAAGTGGAGTTTGTTCTAATGGGGTTTTATTTGTTCTCTTTTTCCTAAAAAAAAATAAATAAATAAAAGTAATTGCGCTCAGTGTTGAAACAGCAGCAGCAAGCAATCAGGGTTCTCTAAGTATATAGCTCCATGTGCTCCTCAGCTCCTCACTCCACAAGTTCACATACGTGTCCCAGTTCTTACCCTGCAGGCCTTCGGTGAGCCACAGCTGCCTAGGGTCAGTGGGACTGCATTCTGCTGAGCGTGAGGGGGATTCAGAGAGGCGCGCTGGGCCGGGCTCTGGGAGGCCTATTCAGATGTCCCGGCCCCATTGCTTTTCTGCAGAGGACAAGGCCCGCGCAGGTTTTCTCCTGTCAGGGCTCGGGCTCTGAGGTGAGTTTTCTTTAGGGTGTGGCAGGTTGCTCAGAGCCACCTCCTGGGAACATGGGCACTTGTAGGGTGGCCAGTGGCCCGATCCCGGGAGCAGAGACAGCTGGACCCTTGGCCTGGCTCCCTTAGCCCTGATCTAACGCCTGGGCTAATGGGTCCCAGAGTGCTTCCTACACGGGGGCTTAAGCTAAGGAAGCCCTTTCAGTCTGGGGGGAGATGTTTAATTTCTATGAAATAGAAGCTGTAGTGCGGTGATGGGGGCTAGAATTCTGGTTGCCTGGAGGTGTTTGTGCCATGGATATAGAATTTTAAAAGTACAACTGAAGGAGCACGCTCTCCCTCCCCGGAGCACACCCACGCCTTTCCCTGCCTCCCATTCTTCCCCCAGAGGCACATCTCTCCTAAGCTCCGGGACCCCACAAGGCGTGCAGCCAGGGGAGCAGCGGGCAGCGTCAGTTAGTCCTGGGCTTATCCCTGAAGCTGCTTTTCTTCTCTGACTCCCCAGGGAGATGACAGCAGCCCGGCCTTGACTCATTTTTTCCCCAGGTTTCCAGAGACAAAGCAGCCCACCTCGGCTCTCCTGTCACTTCTTCTATCCCAGGCCTTCCTTGTTTCACTGTCCCGAGCTTTAATAAATGCAATCTCAAAAAAAAAAAAAAAAAAAAAAAAAAAAAAAGGAAATGAAAGTACAGCCGAAACGTGGAACCTTTTTCCTGGGTCTTTCAAAGCATATCACATCCATGTACGTGTAGAGGCTCTCTGCTCTGTTTTCAGCCCTGAGGAATCTTTTCTCTGAAAAAGTTGGCATTTTCGTGAAAACTGAAGCTTGAACCTCCAACCCTTCCATCTTTTTCAAGTTTTTGCTTTCCCTGTTACCAGGGAAACCATTACCAGAAGTCTGATACGTGTGAATATTCTCTCAATATAGCTTGACGCAAACTCTTGAGGCTGCTGCTAGGATTTAAAAAATCCTGCCACTTAATTTTCCTTTCTTGAGTTTCCTAAAGGACATCCCACTTTCTTTTCTGGCTTCAGACTTTAGTAACCTCAGATCAGTAAAATGTATATTAAATATTTTTTAGGAAATCCAACAAAACAACAAAACCAAGTGGCATCACACAATTCAGAGAGACCCACCCACCAACCAAACACACCTGGTCAGGACCTGAACGAGATGGAGCTGATTGCCTGGCTCTGGGCCCTGAAAGAGGACAGCTGGGTGTGGGGTCCTCTCCCTGCACCATCCCTTGGGGAATGAAGGCTCCTCCCCGTATGTAGAGAGGGTGGTCAGGATATTAATTATGCACCATTCCCTTCCCATGAGGTTCATGTGGATGACAGAGGGTCGAGGGAAACAAGCACACAATGTATTTTGATTACCTCTGCTGCTTTGAAAGAATTCTCACAGATAATCTTCAGTGCATCACACCCTCCCCATCCCCATGGGAGCCGGCTGCCCTGTGCGGGTGCCCAGTGTGCTCATAGTGCGTTAAAGAAACCCTGGTGCTGATGGGTTCAGTCGCTAAAAACAGAGGCATTAACTTTGAATCAGGGCCTTGGTGGCGTCTGGGATGACTGGATTGTTGCTGTGTGGCTCAGTTTGCAGAGCGGAGCCCTGCCCCACAGCTCTGGACCAGCTGCCTCTGAAGGGGCTCTGGTGTGTCTCCACAAGAAACCTCCCCAAGGAGCCCTCCTGGGCCAGGGTTCAAACCAACCCAAATCAGACCTTCAGGAAAGAAATTCTATTCTGCACCTCACTCCAGAGACGCAGGGCACGGATAATGGTTCTTCCCCTGGCTGATCTCAAGAGATCAACTTAGAGAAGAAAACTATCTTTCTACTAAAAGAAAACTATCTTTCACATCTGTTATAATTTTGATGTTACTGGGAGAAGTGTGTCTGCCTCCCTCTACACTAACAAGTTCTGTAGGAATGTGAGTCCATTCCTCTTTGTTTGTGGAGCAGGAGAGGCTCTCATATCTGCCTTTTTCCTCACAATTCTACTTAAAATTTTAGTAAATGGAGTTGAAATATCAATTGTGTGAAAAATGAGATGGGCCATTTGGAAAATGTAATTTAAAAATATGCATATGATCAAAGTAATGGGTTAATTTCATTTGTTTTTTCCTTGCTTGCAGATGTCCTGGAAGGTTACAATGGGACAATCTTTGCTTACGGGCAGACTTCATCAGGAAAAACGCATACCATGGAGGTAAGATTGCAGCGAGCTGCGATGTCAGGCTCTGAGACTGAGCAGAACTTGAGGTGCATGTGGTTTTTTACTGGGCAATAGAGTTGGTTATGGGATGGTTATGTTTAGCCAGTTTATGGTATTTTTAAGAGTTTAAAAATAATGGTGAGTAATAAAATCTCAGGAGTTGAGAATTTAAAAAACTTCTTTGTTAATAGCTCTGTCAAAATAATAATAATAAATTTTATTAAAAATAGTCATCACCAGGCTAAACAGTGGTGTGAGTATCCGTATGGGCTGGAGCTCCGTGTAACAGAAAATCTCTTGTGAAAATCATTTACCCGAAGGAGGACCCCTGGGGAGGCGTCTCCTCAGAAATATAAAGAACTGTTGCTAGGTAAAATTTCACCCTAATATTAAGGGTAAGCTTCAAAGCAGGGATCTTCACTGTCTTGGTCGCCTTTCTATTCACATGTCTAGTGTGTGGAACGAGGAGAGGTTTGATGCAGTATCTGTTAAAATGATACACTTGTGGGGGCCCTGGCCGACCCATGTGAATGGGGCTGGGCTCTCTGGTCTACCCCAGCCCACCCCACGCACACCATGAGTATGAACTCATCGTCAGCATCCTTCCTCATTCACTTACATACCTGGCCCCTATGGGCCCTTGAGGGTGTGACCCCAGCTTGGTTGTGAGCCATGGAGCTCTGTGGCTCAGGCTGTCCTCCAGACAAAGCACATCTGTAGACAGACTGGCCCCGGAACCCCTTCTTTCCCTGCTTTCCCCCATGGACTCCTGCAAGGCCTTCAGGGCCAGATCTTTCTTCTAAAGGCCAGCCCCACCTGACCTAGGAGGAGAGGTGGAAGAGTGGTTATTATAAGAAACTGCACTGAAAAACTTGGGGGAATTCAGTTTCTAAGAGGGGTAAGATGAAGCCTTAATCCTTCAAGCTTAGGTTTTTCCATTTACGGTGCCCTCCTGGGAATATCACGGAGACGGCTGCTGCAGAATCAGTTTAGCTTATGAATCATTCCTATTGAAGAGGAGATTTCAAAGGCACGAGGCTAAAATCCTCGGGGCTCTGATGGTCTGCTCACACTGATTTCAAGTGTGGGGTATGACTCTGGGGATCTCATTTCTGTGGTGTTGACTCACTTTCACCATTTTGCTGGAGACAAAGTGGTTCAGAGGCTGCACAGATGAAAGGAAGCACGAGGCTTATTTGCCACCTCCTCTGGGCAGGGCAGGACTGCCTCCTGACACCGGCCTCCTCCAGCAGCACAGCTTGGCACGCAGGCCCAGGGTCCCGTGCTGCTGCCCCAGCCCCTCGTCTGCCCCTCGTACTGGGTCCCAGACCCTTACCCTTCTAGATTCGAGAAGAGTTGTGGTTATGCATTTTCTAAGTCCCACCCACTCCAGTAGCCCTGGACTGAAGCTCCTTCATAGGTCAGAAGGCATAGGAAAGAGAGAGGGCATCTCCTGAGGTATCAATCAGTCTTAGGTCTTTGGAAAATTACCAAATAATATACAAAACAGCAACAACCTCCCCCAAATGCATTATTTAAAATTCTACAAAATCTTAGAGAATGGTTACAAAAGCGACCTTTTTAGCTTAGGGATTAAGTCATTTTTGGAAAATGCAAGGTGTTCGCTAAATATCAGATATTTAAATTGTAAACCATGGAAGGAAAGACCTGACTCCAGAATAAAATCTGGGTTGTGTTTATGTGTGGGGAGAATAAGTGGGTGCACAATGCTAGCAAAGAGATGTGTCAGCAATATAAAACTAAAATTGGAGGCATTTCGTTAATGAGAGCACCTTCCGCCTTCTGTGTTTCACGGCGTGAACCCCACAATGGCTGCAGCAGTGCTGGGGACCCAGAGGGACTCAGGACCAAAAGGGAACTGGGTTCTGTGTAGATCACGCTCATAGCTGCCTAAATCCTGTGGCCCTTCTCCCCTTGTGGGTTTTAAAAGGCTGATTGCATTCAAGTGTGACTTTTGTAAATCACATCCTCATGCCTACAGGAGGAAGGAGTGGGGGAACATGAGGCCTTTCCTAGTGCCCTCGCCCTCATTTAATCTGGTTCTTTCTGGGGGGTGATTATAATTGGAGAAAAGGTAGGGGATATTTTAGAGGAAAAGGAGGAGTCCCAAGCTAAAGTCGTAGCGACTGCAGGAGACCAAGAAATCCAGGACCCTGGGATGCAATTAAATTTAAAGAAACCCTGTGAGGTTTGCACCTCCTGAAAGGAGCCATGTGTCCCATTCGGAGTTACACATTGTGATCCTTCAGAGGCTGTGAGAGGGGAAGTTAACTCCCTGAATGGACGGAGCTGTCACATTTTAAAGCTGTTTTCATTTTAATCCCCCCATTTTTGTTCTGGCATCCAGTGGTGATTCCATTACCTTCTATTGAGGGGAACAAACAGATAAGCCTACATAAAATTGGAAAGATTAGCTTTTGAAGATGGAGCCATTTAAGGTGGATTTTCAGTAAAAATATGAAACCCTTGACAGTGCTGGTGCTGAGCTGCACGGCCTGGGCTGGGGGGCCTGTGCTGGAGGCGGTGCTGCGGGTGCTGGCTGAGTGGGAGGAGAGGGCTGCCTGTTGTTCAGCCTGTTGTTCAGCCTTACCTCGTGGCCTTCAGCAGGATGACATGGATGGATGGATGGAGACACTGGTGTTTTTCCGTCTGCCCAAAGGGACACCTGGAGGCCATCGAATGGGTACAGGCTGCCCTGCTGCCGAGAGAGCCTGCCAAGTGGTTTTAATGAGCCTGTCTGAGTGCATTGCGCTGATGGTTGCCTGCTTTCCCATCTTAAGTGTTTCAGGAAACGTTCTCCTTGGGAGGCTGAGGAGGCCACCGGGGCTGGAACAAAGGGAGTGTTGTTTTGTGGCCCCAGGCCTGGGTCTGGTTTCTTTTTTCATACTTGCTCCTAGAAGGCCATACTTAGAAGTGGGGAATGCTTTTGAAGAAGATTATACAGGATCAAATATTTAAAAAAATGTTTTTTGCTCTCTCGGAGAGGTGTGATGATGAAGTGGCACATTTCTTTGCTATTAAAGTCCATCCCTGATCCTCCAGCCAACGAAACTTGTTCTCTAAATGGGCATCATATTTTCTCGGTTCCTGTACCTTTTGCTATGTTATTCCCATCTCATCTTCTCTGCCTGCATTCTCTCTGCCCGCCCCTAATCTTACTCGTCCCTCAGGAGTCCGTTCCTCAAGGAAGCCATCCCATACCTCCCCACCTGAAGGAACTTTCTCTTCTCTGGCAGCTGTCTGCTTCTTTACCACCTTTGATTGCCCGAGGTTAATATTTGTGGTATGTGTGTACATATGTATTTCATTTGCAAGGTAATTAGCCTAGAAGCAGTGAAGGTCTTCTTAATGGAACACCTCTGTCTCATACCACCCCCCGCCCCCAACACACACACACCATCACCCCACACCACACATATCAACCAACACATGTACACACCACTCACACCCAGACTCTGCATACACACACAGTCCATACCACACATATACACCACACACTCAACACTTCACAAATCAATACGCCCCCCCCCCACCCCCCGCCACCCTTCCCACCACCCCACATACAGATTGTTTGAGCAGGCTCAGTCCACTAGCATAAAGGCCCCCACCACACTTGGGCTTATGAGCTAGATCAGGCATCCCAGTCCTTAAGCTTGTAGTAGATTGGGGATCACTTCTGTCTCCAAATGAACATGTGCTTCCCTCTCATGTGATGTTGGGATGGAGGCTTCAGGGAAACAAAATGGGGAACGTCCCAGACGTACCGCTGGTTCTGCCTTGGTTCTTTCTCTGACAAAGGCAAGCAAAGGATGTCAGTACTGTATTAACGAGGAATCAATTGGAAGATGAATCTGTTGCAAGGGAAAGTGTCTAGGGAAACAGATTCCTGTCCATTATAGATGATATTTGGATTATCAATCATTCTTCTTTGGTTGTGGATACTGAAGAGAAGCTAAAGGATTGTGATGAATTATTAAAGAGCTCTGGAGAGAATGGGGGTTGGGGAGCTTTTAGACTCAGAGTCAAGACTGGCCCCATGGTGTGACAGTGTTTGACAGGAGAGATCTGTGTTTTCACCGCAGGTGTCATTTCTGCCACTGCCTCCACAGTCCCGGCCAAATGAGGTCCAGTATTGATTTGTTACATGTTTATGCAAATTAAAGTGACCAACATTTGAGCCGCTCAGTCTCTGTCATTTGATGTTGTTTCATAAGATATATATTAATGGTGTGGGGTACAAATATGTTTCAGACCTCAGGTCAAATAAACTCCAACAACTGCTTAATCAGAGCCTGTTATGAACTGGATAATAGAATGCTAACGTTTATTGTCACTGAGCATATTATATATAACTGTTGCATTTCAATTCCACAATAATTCTTTGCAGTAGATACTGTACCAAGTATCATAAGCAGTGGGGGTAAGCGCGTATGCGTGGGCCACCTCTGCCTTTAGGAAGTGTACAAACTAAAAAGCAATCTAAACACATCAAATGATTTAAAATCTTAGCAGGTGAGACATTCCAAGGAGTGCCCAATTTCCCAGGTAGGAGAGCTTTGCCGGAGACCAGAACCAGTGCCTGAGACCAGAACCAGTGCCGGGCCACGTGACTTCTTGCTTTTGGTAACTCAGCTGATGGCTTGAAAGTCAACCTGTCAGCCAGGCACTATAGGGCGAACCCCTGAAGGAAACAGAGGATTTGATTGAGAAAAACAAAGCAGACTTTCCAGGTATTGGGCAGATTTGGAACAAGGATATGAGTCAAGATTGTAAAGGTTGTGGGGCTTCCCTGCAACACTAAAGAGCACACTGGGTTTTGTTCTAGGTCCATTTGTTCCTAGAGTTTTAAAACTTTCAAAGGGTCTGAAAAAATTCTCTGGGAATATAGTTGCCAGTGACCACTTAGATTGCAGGCTATTTGTGCACTGACGGCTTGTTTAACGTGAGTATTCATTTCAGTGTGGGCATAAATCAAACTCTCTGGGCTCTGGCCGGTGGCTCACCAAAAGGTTTTGGGTTTGATTCCCTGTCAGGGCACATACCTGGTTTGCGAATTCAGTCCCCATTGGGGCATATACAGGATCGATATTTCTTTCTCACATTAATGTCTCTCTCTCTCTCTCAAATCAATGAACTTATCCTTGGGTGAGGATAAAGATCAATCAATCAATGTCTCTGGGAATTGTCCACCCAGGTCCATGCTAAGGCTATTCTTTAAATACTTGAGAACTCTTCTTTAGGAATTGCTTTCATATCCTATTAGTATCTTTTTGAAAGTCTGGATCTTAAAAATGAATTTAGTGATAGTTCACATAGCAGAGGAATCCATCTATTCCTCTACCCCTTAGATAAAATGAATAGAATTAGAAAAAAAGAGGTAAAGAATAAGAGAATATTTTAGATTTGGATTTATGGATTAGAAACAGCCAAATATTATTTGAAACAATTCAGGCTGGGAATTACAGGTTTTAAAAAAGAAATTAATAAAATGGATTTTCTTGATTGGATTATAAAGTGATGAAGGTATTTTCTAACAAGGTTCTTAGGGATTTTTTAATAATGATGATATTGATAAATCTGTCAGCTCTCAAGGTGACTGCGTTAAAACAGGTTAACTTGGGTTTGTAGGTTCTGGTCAGGTTGTAAAAATTCAAAAACAAAACCCACATTTCAGTATGTTATAGTCACCCATATATTCTCAGCCATCCTCCTTCCTTCTCTTCCTCCTTCCTACCCACCGACTCCCATGCACACTGATTTGAGTGGCAGCAGGAAGGAGCACTGTGGGGCTTCACAACCTCACAACCTCACAGAACAAGCTGTCCTCTGCTGGGAAAGAAAACCGACCCATGGAGTTATTGGGCTAACTTTAGGTGAGCTGGCATGTCAGGTGGCTCCCAGGGAGTAGTCAGTCCCTGCGTGGGTGCTCCTGTTCCACAGAGTTCTGTTTAAGAAACCCAGGTGTGGTCTTTTCTCATCTCATGTGTTTTCCGGCGCTCTAACACCTGTGTTTGTGTTTTTCTCCCACTAGGGGAAGCTGCATGACCCTCAGCTCATGGGGATCATCCCAAGGATTGCACACGACATCTTTGACCATATATATTCCATGGATGAAAACCTGGAGTTTCACATCAAGGTAAGTGTCATTGATTGAGACCCGAGAAAAGAAACAGGGCCCAAAATTATGTTTCTTAGCTTTCTTCCTATTGTGTACACATGAAAAAGATGGTCTTCTCATTTAAATGACATTTCTGTGGTAAGCAGAGCCGTACTTTTTATTTAATAATTAAGGTAATGCTTAGCTGTCTGGATGGTTTACTGAGGTAATGAGATAAGTTAAAAGGCCTCTTTTGGATGGAATCACCTTCATAGCTGCCCGACTCCTGCCCTTTGCCCTGTGGGTTTCTACGATGTGATTAGAATGGGTCCACAAAGCGTGTTCCGTGGAACACAGCCCTCTTAGTAATCATAGAAATATGAATACTTACATTTACCAGGGAAAATACTTATGTGGCCATATAGGCTGCGAACATGCTTCATTGCACAGTGTTACATTTATCACATGCTTAGATATTCTATTGTGTAACGCAGTTCTGCAAAGGGGACCTGGAGACTGTTACATTTCCCAGCTTGGCTGGGCATGTTTTTCCTCTCTTGCACTAGTGTATTGAGGAGCACACACTGAGAAATGTTGGGGAAGGGAATTCTCTTTCTCTCCCTTGTTTTTTTGTTTGTGTGTTTAAACCAGAACTTATGTTTTTGCTTAAATTCATGTTGGTATTTGGGGTATATTCATTGGCACTTCTTTGTTTGCAAGTGACTGAAAGCCACTTGTTTAAATCAAACAGAGGAAGTGGTTCTAAGATAGAGAGCCTGAGAGCAGCCCTGGAGGAGACGGGTTGTGGAAAAGCAAGAAATCCAGGTCCTACCTTTTCTTTTTAACTTAAACACATTGAGTTATAATTCACATACCATAACATTCACTCTTTTAAAGTATACAATTTGATAGTTTTTAGTCTCTTTCCAAAATTGTATAACCATGATCACTACCTAATTCTGGAGCATTTTATAACCCCCCCAAAGAAACGCCATACTCATTACAGTCTCTGCATTTCTGCCTTCTTGCTTTCTTTGGTGTGGGTGTGTGTGGTTGGGGGGTGGGGGGGAGGTGCACCATGGCAGCCCCTGCTCCACATTCCATTATTGCTAATTCCCAATTCCCCAGGAAGCTGGCTCACTGGCCCAGCCTGCAATAGGTGATCCCCAAGCTCCAGTTAGCTGTGTCCAGGATGCACATCACTGACTGACCCCCACCATGGTTACTGGGGCAGAGTGGACAGGAGTGGGCAGTTCTAAGAAGATGTGAAGCTGAGCAGATCAGTCAAGAGGCTCATCATCCTTGAAAGCTGAGACCTTATTCCACTAGTCCCACCATTTTAGAGTCGAGGAAACGGAAGTTCAGAGCAGTAGATCCAGATGTCCAAAGTTACATATCAAGTCATTGGCAGAGTTGAGATTTAGCTCTTGATCTGACCAGCACATGCAGTAACTTTTCCATTATATTAAAATTCTACCCTTTTTACTTCTGCCAAGTACCTTTCATAAATTATGCCCAATAATATGAGGTTGAGAACTACTGCTCTAGGATTTTCCATTCTGCCTACACGTGCTTTCTGCCTCCCAGGCCAAATGTTCTCTTTTATGTTCATGGGTATTTTTGGAAATCTAAACAAAGGAATGGACAAAAATTATTTTAAACGATGCATATGAGCATGACCAATGGACACAGACAATAGGAGAGTGGGGGCATGTGTTGGGGGACGGGAGTGGGTGGGGAGAGGTTTACTCATTACCTCAGTAAACCATCCAGACAGCTAAGCATTACCTTAATTATTAAAGTACCTTTCATAAATTATGCCCAATGACTGCCCAATTATAAATTGCATCTGGCAAATCTTTTTCCTTCTAGTTCCCTTTGTTGGCTAAAGCAGCTTCTTGCCAGGGTTCTTTATATCTAAGGACACAGAAGCTTGTTGCTTTGATGGGATCAAGATTTAGGAGCTTAGTGCATCTTTAAGGCTGTTTGCATTTAAATACCTCCAACTACTGTGAGGTTCTTAAGGGATAATCCTGGAATAAGATGTTAAACCAATTACTGCCCTCAAAATAGGGTCTCCCATTAGAATTTTATTAAGATAAAAACAGCCCCAGCATGAAGCGGGGGAGGAGAGGAGGAACAACATTCAAGTCTCTAGAGCTCAATTTGACTGCCCAGGTTCCTGTTCTCTGTTTTAGTTATGCTTACTTATTTCATAAATAAAAGTTAGCTATGGAATACTCCATATTTTGGACTGAGTAGTGACAGGCCTAATCAAGAAAAAGGGGCTTGATTAAGGCAATATTAAAAATCTGTTCCTTAAGGTAGGTCCCACAGTGGTTTTAAACATTTCTGATTATGATTATGAGTTTTCTTAATGCCAAACAATGCCTATTTATTTTTCTTTTACCTGGCCTCACAAAGTATTTGAAGTGACAAAATTGGCAAAATTAAAAGTGGTCATTACCTGTTGTGGTAAAAAGAAATGAATAACTCAGATTCTCTTTCTACATATATTAAATGTAGACAGAGTTCTAATGGCCAGATTTGCTAATATCTAGTTCTAACTGCATTTTAGAGGTACTTAATTTTATCTATACTAGTAACCTATGGAAATAAGGGCACATGTTTAAGATCTCAAAGATACCAAAAATGTCTTATTGAAAATCAGAGAATTCTGGAATACATAGAATGGGTTGGAGTGAGTTGCATTAAGGGCTGGGTTAGGGAGAGATATTTAAGATTAGA
This sequence comes from Myotis myotis, assembly GCF_014108235.1. NCBI lineage: Eukaryota > Metazoa > Chordata > Mammalia > Chiroptera > Vespertilionidae > Myotis > Myotis myotis. Next base: position 64,492,853 of record NW_023416390.1, on the reverse strand, counting down.
AGCCACAGGCCTATAGGATTCCAGGAACAGGAGCAGTGGGTCTTTCAAAGGTCAGGTAGATGTATCCATAGCAGACACAGCTCAGTAACGGGAGTTTGACAGACATTTGAGCAGGCAGAGATTGTTAAGGAGACAGACAACCTGGAGAGGATGCTCAGATAGAGATTCCAGGGTTTGAAGTTGGGACCCCAGATCTCAGAGATACTAGGAAGTCATGAGATGCAGACGAAAGATAATGAACCATTGCCAGGTAACAAAGTCTTTGCTTGTTGCCTGACTAGGGGCAAGACTGGTCCAGAGCTGGGATGTGGAGGTGAAATTTCATCTGTAGAATCACATCCCAATTTCACAACTATTTTTTTCAACTTTATTTTTTAAAATAATTAAAAAAATCTTTATTGTTGAAAGTTTGACATATATCTCCTTTTCCCCCATTGACCTCTCCCCACCCACTCCCGTCCCCCAACACATGCCCCCACTCTCCTATTGTCTGTGTCCATTGGTCATGCTCATATGCATCGTTTAAAATAATTTTTGTCCATTCCTTTGTTTAGATTTCCAAAAATACCCATGAACATAAAAGAGAACATTTGGCCTGGGAGGCAGAAGGCACGTGTAGGCAGAATGGAAAATCCTAGAGCAGTAGTTCTCAACCTTGGCTGCATATAGAATCACCTGGGAATCTTTTCAAAATCCTGATTTCTGGGCCTCATCCTCTGGAAATTCTGTTTCTTTGTTATGGGGTGAGGCTACAACATTAGTAACAAAGAAACAGAATTTCCAGAGGATGAGGCCCAGAAATCAGGATTTTGAAAAGATTCCCAGGTGATTCTAATGTGCAGCCAAGGTTGAGAACCACTGTCCAAGAGGGACTTTTTGAAATCATCAAGTCTAATGGCTTCATTTAATAGATGGGAAAATTGAGGCCTAGGATCTTGGTTACATGTGAATTAAATTTTCAAGATCACATCTTGTTCTCAGACGTTAGCCATCGTATGAACAACCTGGGGAGTTGAGAAACTGATTCCTGGGTCCTATTCTTTGAAATTCGGCTCCAGGAGGACTGCAGTAGGATTCAGGCCTTTGCAATTTAAACAAATGCTATGGGAGATGCTGATGTAGGTGGTGCTGGAGCTGTAATTAATTTGAGAGTAATTAATTGGAAGGCTTTTTTTCCCTCTTACAGGCTAGTTGTCTTTCATTAAATCAGATTTTGTTCAAATCCTTCCTGGACTCCCTAAACCCGCCACCATCATGATTTCTCTCCCAGTTACTTTTCTGAGCTCTTATAGTTCTAAGTAAACTGCCTTTACCACCCTCCCCACCTCCTCGAATGTTTCGGTCATGCTCCCACCCTAGTCAGATGAGGCTGTCAATATCAGGCATAAGCTAAGGCCTAGTGATTTTTGGCAATTACTTGCAAAGAACGTTTTCTATTCCAGCTGTTGTCATCTCCAGAAGTTTGCTTGGTGCTCATCTAAAGTAAAAGCTAGAGTCCTCCTGTAAGTGGCTGTCTAGCACATGATGTAATTAACACCTGGCTCGAACCATAGGGAGCTGTGGTGAGCGGGGATGGCGAGTGGCCACACTGAGCTGGGACTCCTAGAGCAGGCTGGCACAGCGGGAAGCAGGGGATACAGGAGAGAGGGCCGGGGCTCCGCACGCTGTGGCTCTGAGTCTTCACTCTGGACCCCTTCCTACTCTTCTTAGCTGATGCATGAGAAAAGCTTTTGTAAGTTCTAATAATGATATTTTTGTAATATAGTGTGGCATTTCTATTTCAAACTTAATTTGCTTTTAACAGGTTTCCTATTTTGAGATCTACTTGGACAAAATCAGGGACTTACTCGACGGTAAGTAACCCAAATGCTTGTCCTTTATTTGTTCTGTAACTAAAATGTAGGGAGGTTGAACTGATGCATAGCATTTCTGCTTAAGGAATTAATGAAAGTGTATTAGAGGTGTTCTCTTGCCTTCAGACTGTCTGCTTATTCTCGTCCAAGGCTTAAACTTTTTCATTTATATTCCAAAGAGATAGGTTTGCCTATCTTTTGTAACAATTTCTGTTTTTCCACCAATACAGGGTCTTTAACTTTTCTTTTCTTCTTTGCATGTCATCCTTATTATCTCTATAGTATCCAAGACAAACTTGGCTGTTCATGAAGATAAAAACAGAGTCCCATATGTAAAGGTATGAGGAAAACTTGATTGATGTGCAACTAATTTATCTCCAGTCACTGTCATAATAATCAGTACATGAGATGCCCAGAATATTACATATATAAAGCACATACAGCTATTTAATCATGTTTCTTACATTTAAAATTCACCTGGTTAAAAAATAGACATTTAATGTCTTCAGTCATATCTCTCTATGTGAATGTATCACAGATGTCTAATCCCATGCTGAGAATTGCAGAGTGAACAAACATTTATTATTTACATTTAAAAGGGCTTTGGTATTGAGTATAGTTGTTTATATTTTGCTGTTAAGGGAAGCCTATTATAGCATTATGTAGCACTTTAAAGTGTTTAATTAAAGTTGGGGCTAGGGTAATAAATAAAGATGGAAGACAAAGCAAAAGTTCATCTATTTTTCTGTCATTGATTTTCTTCTTTATTTCTGTCTTCACTGCTGTTGAGTTTGAATATGTACTCAGAAATCTAGGGAAACTCGGCTTCTTTTCTGGTTTATTCCTGAGTTTCCTAGGGGTTGCTCAGCCTTCTTTTTAAATGTAGAATTCAACCCTTAGGCAAGGGGAGGAAAATTGTTGGATCAGCCTGGCAGCCCTTCTCTTTCTCTGCACATCTCTAGGAGTAATGGGAATATATTTAGCTGTCTCAAGTATTGTTACTTTTCAGTATTTTAACAGTGAACCTGAACTGATTGTCTTGCAGGGATGCACTGAGCGGTTTGTATCCAGCCCCGAGGAAGTCATGGATGTGATAGATGAAGGCAAAGCAAACCGACACGTGGCTGTAACAAGTAAGCATGGTGTGGTGTTTCCTCCCCTCTCACTTTGGATACAAATGTTTGCCTACCCACCAGGAGGTCCATATGAAATAAAGGCGGTTGAAAGCAGTGACTGAGATGAAAACACAGGGAAGTGCAGTGTATCTAGGCAGGCTGTGGGAAACAGCGCCTCCTGCTGTCCGGGGTACTCTTGGCACTATTGGGTGGGACTCATTGGAGCCTGGCAACAGCCTAAGCCTGAACCCTGGGGCAACCAACCAACCAACCAACCAACCAACTAACCAACTTACCAACCAAAGTGGGGGAAAAGTAAACTTCTAAGTTTACTTATTTTAGCTATGTTACTGTTCAGGTATTTTTTAAAAATCCAAACTGACAAATTCTACAGGCATACACATGGGAAGAAACCATATTAGAGCCCTGCCCTCTGTATGAAAGGAAAAGGAAGGAGGACCTCAGAAAGTGGAGAGCATTATTGAAACCTTTTCGATGTCGTGTTAATCACACATTCAGCCCAGCTTGGTTACTTGTCCTTTCCTTCCTTGCATGTGCACACACGTCAGGGAAGCAGGCCCACAGTGTTTGATGGCAGAGGTTCCATGAAAAATGGGGGCTGTCCGTCTTACTCAGAGGGATATGGATGAATGAGAGTGACTTCCTATGAAGACGAGCTGAGAGAGCTAAGGCTTTCTAGCTTAGAAGAGAGAAATAAATCTGGGAGGACTATGGGCAGTGCACTATTTTTAACATATGTAAAGGACTGATGTTAGGAGACAGTCACCTTGCTTTGTTTGATCTGAATGGCAGGACTGTTGAAGCTACAGGGTGGCAGGTTTTGGCCTAGCTACCACAGGAACTCTAACCCTGCCCCAGATAAAGCCTGCCATCCGGAGAAGGCGTGAGTTCCTGTATAGGTGGAAGAGAGACAGATATTGACTGATCTAGCCTCTGTAAGTCTCTCCCACCCAAGGTTCTATTATTCTGTGATCCAGCACTGTAATTCTTTACCTATTCTCTACCCCAACAAACATATCAGGTGTTATTCATATATGTGGCAAATTTCATAGGGGAGCCTAGAATTGTGTACTTCTTTCTCTTCTGCTTACACACACACACACACACACACACACACACCCCAACACTGATACACATACTAGTACATGAAAGAATGTAAGACTCATATTCTTATGGTAATAGCATCACTCATTTTTAAAGAAATTACTCACTGGGTTTCTTAAGCTATTGTTAGTCATGAATTATTCATGACAAGCCATGTTGGCCCCTTGGTTCAGAACTTTTGGTCCAGAACGTTACTATTTTTCTTATCATTCTGGTAAAGTGGTTTTTAAAATTATTGTGATAAAATAAACATAACATAAAATTTACCATTTTAACCATTTTAAATGTACAGTGGCAGTAAGTACATTCACAATGTTGTGCAGCCATCACCACTATTTACAGAATTTTGGAACTCCATACGCCCATTGAATAATAACTCCCTACACTTTCTCCTCCCAACCCCTGGTAACCACCATTCTATTTTCTGTCTCAGTGAATTTGACAACGAGGTACCTCATATAAGTGGAATGATACAAGTTCTTTTATGACTTGCTTATTTCACTTAGCGTAATGTCTTCAAGATTCATTTATGTTGTGTCATGTTGGAATTTGTTCTTTTTAAGGCTGAATAACATTGCACTGCATGTATATACCACACTTTGTTTATCCGTTCATCCATAGATGGATACTTGTGTTGTTTCCATCTTTTGACTACTGTGAATAGTGCTGCTTTGAACATGGATGTATAAATACCTGTCCAAGTTTCTGCTTTCCGTTCTTTTGGGTATAAACCCAGAAGTGGAATTGCTGAATCATATGGTAATTCTATTTTTAAGGTTTTAAGAAACTGCTATACTGTTTCCTATAGTAGCTGCATCATTTGCATTCATATCAACAGTACACAAGAGTTTCAGTTTCTCCACATCCTTGGTAACACTTATTATTTTCTGTTTTTGTTTGTTTTTGGTTTGCTTTGGTAGCCATCCTAATGGATGTGAAATGGTATCTCATTGTGGTTTTGATTAGTGATGTTGAGCATTTTTTCATTTGGTTACTGGCCATTTGTACATGTTTGGAGAAATGTTTATTCAAGTCCTTTACCCATTTTCAATTGGGTTATTTTTTTGTTGTTGATCTGTAGGAGTTTTTTATACATTGTGAATATCAATCCCTTATCAGATATATGATTTGCAAGTATTTTTTCTCATTCTGTGAGTTGCCTTTTTACTCTGTTGATAATGTCCTTTGATGCATAAAAGTTTTGTTTTTTTAAATACATTTTTATTGATTTCAGAGAGGAAGGAGAGGGGGAGAGAGAGATAGAAACATCAATCACTGATCGACTGCCTCCTGCATGCCCCCTATGGGGGATTGAGCCCGCAACCCAGGCACGTGCCCTTCACTAGAATCGAACCCAGGACCCTTCAGTCCACAGGCCCATGCTCCATCCACTGAGCCAAACCAGCTAGCGATGCATAAAAGTTTTTAATTTTGATGAAGTCCAATTTATTTTGTTCTCTAGTTGCTTGCGTTTTTGTTGTCAGACCCAAGAAATTATTGCCTATCCAGTGTCATGAAGCGTTCCCCCTATGTTTTCTTCTAAGGGTTTATAGTTTTAGCTTTTACATTTGGGTCCTTGATCCTTTTTGACTTAATTTTTTGTGTGACCTAAGGTAAGAGTCCAACTTCATTTTTTTTTTTTTTTGCATATGGATATCCAGTTTTCCGAGCACCATTTGGTAAAGAGATTGTACTTTCCCCATTGAGTGATCTTGACACTCTTGTTGAAAATTATTTGACCGTATTATGTGAGGGTTTATTTCTGGGCTTTCTGTTGCATTGGTTCATATGCCTGTCTTTATGCCAGTACCATACTGTTTTGATTATTGTAGTTTTGTAGTAAATTTTGAAATCAGTAAGTGAGAGACCTCCAACTTTGTTCCTTTTCAAGATTGTTTTTGATCTTTGGGCTACCTTGAGATTCCATATGAATTAGGATGGACCTTTCTATTTCTATAAAAAGCATCATTGATCCCACCTGGCGTGGCTCAGTGGTTGAGCGTTGTCCTAGAAACCAAGAGGTCGTGGTTTGATTTCTGGGGGTGTGCAGGAGGCAGCTGATCAATGATTCTCTTTCATCCCTGATGTTTCTATCTCTCTCTTCCTCTCCTTTCCTCTCTGAAATCAACAAAAATATATTTATATAAAAAAGAAAAGCATCATTGAGATTTTGATAGAGATTACATTGAATCTGAAGATCACTTTTGATAGTATTGACAGCTTAATATTAAATCTTCTAATCCAAGAACACAAATGTCTTGATTTTTTGTCTTCTTTAATTTCTTTTAGCAACATTTTGTAGTTTTCAGTGTACAGGTCTTTTGCTTCCTTGATTGTTTATTCCTAAGTATCTTTTTTTATTGCTATTTTAAATAGAATTGTTTTCTTAATGTTGTTTTTGGAATGTTCATTGTTAGCATGTAGAAATGCAACTTACTTTTATGTGTTGCTTTTGTATCCTGCTAGTTTGTTGAATTTATTCTAACATTTCTTTGTGTGTGGAATCTTCAGGGTTTTTTCCCATATAATGTGGTGAGGTGGTTTTAAGAAATGATTGTGAGTAGGGGTTGAATAAGACAGTCGCTGGGGTCTTTGCTTGCCTGGTGAACAAAGACCAGGGAACAAAAAGATTTTTATTTCCAGTACTCAGTCCTAATGCAGCATATTTAATCTTTGCACCTAGCATGGGTTATAGAAGAGGTGTATGTTTTAATCCATAATACTTCCTAAAGAAAGTTTATGATACTACTGATAAGGCAACACTACGCACATGAAGAAGATGGAGTACGTCAGGGACTGATCATGATGATGAAGCCTGAGGGAGTTAGAGTGAGGCAGGGAAGGAGGCTGTGAGCTCCTCCGGCAGTGGGCCAGCTAGTGTGGGTGCTGGAGGCGGGTCTCTCGGCTGGAGCAGAGAATCTGTTATCTTAAACCAGTGGTTCTCAACCTGTGGGTTTCGACCCCTGAAAATACATCCTGCATAGCAGGTATTTACATTACGATTCATAACAGTAGCAAAATTACAGTTATGAAGTAGTAACGAAAATAATTTTATGGTTGGGGTCACCAGAACATGAGGAACTGTATTAAAGGGTCGTGGCATTAGGAAGGTTGAGAACCACTGTCCCATCAGCTAAGATTTTAGATTAATTTCTTTGCCACTTAGAGGTATTTAAAATCTTTCCTTTCTGGAATGAGCATTGCTTTTAAGGAGAAATGGTGGTCTCAGATCATTTTTAAAATTGGCTTGACTTTAAGAAATGGAGCTACTAGATGACTTGTTGTGCTTTTCAGATGAGTGGCTGGCTACCTAAATGTATGTGTTTTTTGTAGAACAGTAACTGTTTTCCTTTTTAGACATGAACGAACACAGCTCTAGAAGTCACAGTATCTTCCTGATTAATATTAAACAAGAGAATGTAGAGACCGAGAAAAAACTCAGTGGGAAGCTTTATCTGGTTGATTTGGCCGGGAGCGAAAAGGTAATTGGTTCTTTATTTGTATTAGCTATAATTTCCCCCTGTTATTTGCTTCACTGTGCAATGGTATAATTTTTATGTCTTTCTATTTCCTGGTTTTAAAGAGCTTTTAAAGTTTCTGATGTTGTGCCAAGATGTTATTAAATTTAACCTTTGCTTCCCCGCTCCTCTTTCCCGGTCCTGAAGTCCCTGTTCACGTCGTGGGGTGCTTTGTATGCCAGCTCTGATTTATGCCTAATGGGCTCTGAAGATGACATTGGGCAAGTGTTGGGGTGAACTTAGCTTGGCAGTGAGCATTTGCAAATCTGCCTTTGCCAAGCCCTTCTGAGAAAAGGGAAGAGCTCCACGTTGTTCCAGACGCACATAGGCCAGGGAAGTGCATTGCGTTGGAATGTGGCGGCCCTGCCTTGGCAGGTGTGTTGCTGATGGAAGATCGGGAACCTGGGGCTCCCCCCCTTCCCAGCTTCTCTCTGCAATGGTGTGGAATGGTGCCTCACGTGGCAGCCTCACTTTTTCCTCAGGCTATGGGGCTACGAGCCGCAGCCCTTCTCTGGTTTTGTCAGGGCTCTTTTTGGCATCTGTATCCTGTCCCATGCTCTCCCAGGCCCTGGCTGAGGCCATACTTCAGACCGAATAAGCTTCCAGAACCTTCTATCTGCCCCGACCAGCCTCACTTCCATGGCAGCTCCAGATGCTCCTGCTGCCACACCCTGGCTTGGGGACTCTGCCCCCTTGGGGGACACCACGTGGCCTGTCCATCATCACTGCCATGTGCTGACTGTCCCCAATCAGGGCTCACCCTGGAGCTGTCAGTCTCCTGGACTGTGTCATTGATCCCCACTTAACTGCACCCCACTGCTGAGGGGCCGGACGCCACCTTATGGCCACTAATATCCCCGTAAGTGATGGCTACGTGTGTTGTTCTCATGTCTGCCTTTGTAAAGCCGTGAGCAGAAAATCACCTGGATATTCCTGGTTGGAAATCTAAAATTTTACTGGCATGGGTTTGTACCTTTAAACAGGCGCACCAGAACGGGGATGCAGAGCAGCATTGGCAGCCAGGCTCCACTTTGTTGCCGCACCAACTGTACGGGTCCCCACAAGGAGCGCAGTCACCCTTCGCTCTGCACAAGCTTGTCCTCTTTCCCTTTGGAGCACAGGGATGAGCACTTAGGGCACAAGCGCTGTCCTCTGCACAGGGCTGGTGGTTCTCGCTCATTATGATACTTACGAGACATTTGAGAGTTGTGGTCCCACGCCCTTTCTCCTGCTCACACGTGTTTTCCTTTGCCCTGGATGCATCTACACGGATGTGTCAGTGTGCCCTAGGAGAACAGAACTCCGAGCTTTAGTCCCCGATTCCTCTAAGTGGTGTTCTTCCCTTAGGCTGGCGACTGGACATCCCTGGAACTGAAATTTTTCTTGTCTGGAAGAGGGAGGAGTTGTACCTGTCTTGCATATTTCATGGAGTTAAGACGCTCCGATATGAAAGCGTGTTAAACAACGCCATGTGAATAGACTGTATTGTTTGCGGCCCATGAGCTGTATTAGTTCTCTGTCTGTAAGCAGGGGTACCCCCACACACAATTCCCAGAGAGATGAGAATCTATCCTATTTGAAAAAATCTACCCCTGGACACGCATTCATTCATCTCTGTTGTTAGGAGTTTCTCCTTTATACATAATTGAAACCCGTCTTTGTGAAGTTAAAAATTACTTCCCCACTTTTCTTTCTGTAGACAGCAGCTGCTGACCTGGCATCGTCCGTCCAGTCAGCAGAGCTATGAATCATGTTGAGTTCCCCTTTTTTCTAGCATCTGTGAACTGCTCTCTCCCGACAGCAAATACTATAAATACTAAATTACCAGCAATAACAGCAGAGGAGGAACGGTGTGTGCTCCCTCTGGCTGCGGAGGAAAAAAGACAACTTCTCGATGTAATATACATTTTCATGACTTTTCATACCTAAACTAAAAATGTTGATGACACAGTAGCCATTTGTGTAAAGAGCTCTAGTTGAGTGTTTCGAAGATGCTGACTATTTTCAAGGCCACCGGAGGGTTTGGAAGGCGGGATACATATTGCCTGGGGGTTTGTCCTCTGTGCTTGTCCGTCTTCCTGGTCTCGCATGGCCCAGGTATCACGCTGCCCCGGCCAGTGTATGCCATCCAAGTGCAATAATACAAGCTGCACCTTTTTTTGGACTTCTGCTGGCCTGTTTTAATTCCTGTATGCAAATGTGATATTTCAGAAGTTGATTTTAAACTCTTCTAATGCTCTTCATCTAAACTATTAATTCTAATTAAAGTTGTGTTAATGACTAAAAAAATAGTGTTTTTCCTTATTTTAAAATTTTATTGATTTTTTTTTAGAGAGAGGACGGGGGAGAGAGAGAGTGAAAGGGAGAGAGAGAAACATCAATGTGAGAGAGACACATCAGTCGGTTGCCTCTTGCACACATCCTGACCAAGGGCGGAACCCACAACCTGGGTATGTGTCCTGACCGGGAATCAAACCTGCCACCTTTTGGTGTATGGGAGGACTCTCCAACCAACTGAGCCACACTGGCCAGGGCAGTTATTTTTTTCTTTTGGATAATTGTACCTTTTTTCCTTACCATGGTTCAGTGAGGAAGGAACAGAGAGAGTATGGACAGCCATCCACACCACACCTTGTCCTTTGCCTGAAGTTGGAGCTCATGGTTTACACGTTCCCAACATGTCCTTTCACTATGGCCCAGATAGCGTTTGCTCCTCCAGCTCCCCCTGGAGTGGAGGCTGCAGCTCAGTGTCCCAGGGCCAAGCCTTTTCCCAGTGACAGCACTTTCGGGCCTGCTTTTCCTGGATGATGTCCCCGGGGAAGCATCCGCGGCTCCACCACTGGAGGCTTTCCAGCCGTTCCCCTAAAGCTAATCGAGAGGAAAATGACAAGCGAGAGAGCAAATCCCCCGCCTCTGGCACAAGGGAAGGTTTTATCAGTGTGATCCTTACTTACTTTTCCTTCTCCTTGTATTTCAGGAGCCAGGAGGATTCACCGCCCCCACCTGCCCCATTTGCCCTCCTGTGAATTGGAATTTGCGACTGTGCTTTGCTGTCCTGTGCAGCTCACTGCTCTCTCTTTCATAGGTCAGCAAAACTGGTGCCGAGGGAGCTGTTCTCGACGAAGCTAAAAATATCAATAAGTCTTTGTCTGCTCTTGGAAACGTGATCTCTGCCTTGGCAGAAGGGACAGTAAGTGATCCTGGCCCCATCTATTAAATGATATTATGAGAAGTTGCCTTTTTGGGTCCGTGTGCTCTTTGCCACACACTCCAGAGATTTGCTTGTTTTGGTTTGGAAGGGCCAGAGGGAATCTTGGTGGTGGGCACCTTGCTTGCTGGGGGATCTGGCCCATTAAAACATGTGAATGGAAATGCTAATTTCCCAGAATGGGCACGCTAAACTTTGGCAAGATCCAAAGACGCGGCAACAAATTCTTATTTCACACATGTTTCTAAGCCCAGTGTCCTCAAAACTAACTTGCTTGCCTCTGTGTTTTTTCTTTGAGTGGGCTGTCACAACCAATGCTTTTTCTTTTCCTAAATAGAAAACACACGTGCCGTATCGGGACAGCAAGATGACTCGGATTCTTCAGGACTCTCTGGGTGGGAACTGTAGAACTACTATTGTTATTTGCTGTTCTCCTTCTGTCTTCAATGAAGCTGAGACCAAATCTACATTGATGTTTGGACAAAGGTGGGTGTGGTCTCGCTACTCATGCTGGGAGCTGGGTCATAGGAGTGGCAAGGGGCTAGTGTCGGACAGGAAATAGAGTGAAGGGGGCAAGTAACTTGTTACTAAATTGCATCTAACAGGAGATCTGTAAACTTGAGGCATCACTTATTGAAGCCAAAGGCATAATCATGTTTTAAAATAATGGGCAGGAATATGCCAATCAAAGGTATGATGTTAAAAAACAACACTCTAACTTACAATAGATGTGATTGTTGGTAATTCAGTGGAGTGTTGCTTTTGTTCTTGGAATTAAGTCTGAATCCCAGGCTCTGGCCGGGTAGTTCAGTTTGTTAGAGCATCATCCTGATATGCCAAGGTTGTGGTTTGATCTTCAATAAAGGCACATATAAGAAGCAATCAGTGAATGCATAAATAAGTGGAACAACAAAAATCTCTCTCTCTCTCTCTCTCTCTCTCTCTCTCTCTCTCTCCCTCTCTCCTCCTGCCCCTTCCCCTCTCTCTCTAAAATCAATAGTAAAAAGAAAAAAAATCTGCCTCTCGGGTTTACAGGTTTTCAAAGGTATACAACTCAAGACTGGTAACTAACTACGTTTAACTCCAATATTTGAAATTCATTGCAGAGGTGCTGATAGCACACCAGAAACTTAGATGAATGTAGAGTAGTTGCATAAGTATTAAAATGGGGGAAAGGAAGCCTCATACTAACCCTGGGGTAGGAGGCACAGAATATGTCGAGGAAAGGGCAAAACAGCAGCCATCTTCTCACCTTCAAAATGTCCATGTGAAATTTCCTAGATGTCTGGGCAATGGTAATAGGCAGGCAACAGAGACACCTCAGTAACCCTGAAACAACGGCCACATGTGTGGATTAATTCATACCATCCTTTCCTTTCTTGCCCCCCACCCCACCCCACCCCGCACCCCCCACCCCCATTACCCAAGGCCTAACCTGCAGTCATGGTCCCTCCGTTCTAGGTGTCACCCCCATCCTCCCAGCCTGGTGACCTCAGGTGCTAGTTCCCAGAATGCTTGGATGCTATGGATTTGGGTGATCTGAGCATCTTTAGTGCTCACTGGGCTGAGCCCGGACCTCCGGTTGGGAGATGTGAATTCCACTGCTGGCATTCCCTTTAATTCGGAACACTTGTGTGATCTTTAGACTAGTGACCAGCTCCCTGTGGGCTTTAGCAGCTTCATTTTTAGATGGATGTACAGAGCACTCCCTCTACCTTCCTCCTGGGAGTACGTTGTTTAGTTATACTCAAGAAATAGTTTTTAAGATCCCTAGAGAGAGCACACATGGGGGTGGGCATTCTGTATGGGAAATTGTGGCTTGTTTAAACTGCATTAAACCCCAGTCATTTCCTGAGCCCTCAACAGAACATAGAATTACACAGACATGGTACCTATGGGATGTCTAAATAAATAATAATTACACTGAAATGTTGTAGAACTAATATATCTTTTAAACTGGATTTGGGTCCTTTACTTCCTCTCAGATCACTTCCTTGATTAGCCAAATGCTTAGCTCACTGGATTGCAGAAGGATAGCACTTTCTTTTATAAATGAGTATTTGCTATGGGCAACGTAGAATGCTATGCTGATCATCCTGCCTGCCCTGCTCCCCCAGCTTCTTAAACTTAAGCTTTAACAGTTTCTTCTGAAGACATGTGTGAGCAAACCAGCACCAACTGCATTTAGAAAGGAAACATCTCTTTAAAAGAAATTTTTACTTGCAAGGCAAAAATCACCTGAACCTTTGCAAGCCAGAGTCATGCTGCGGCATTGGGCTGTCTCTCTCAAGGTTGCTGCTGTCAGTGGGCACTTGCAGTTGTCGATAGGAAGAGTTTAAGGAGCAAGTCCAAATGGTTAGTTTCTTTCTTCTGTTCTTAGTGAGCCAGTCATTATCATAGTCCTCATCACCGGCACTTTTTATTAGGGCCTAGTATTGCCAGGCATGTCAGAATCCTCTTAGAAATTTTACTAGGTACGAGGAAATTGAGGCTGAGGTTCAGAGCCATTAGGTGTGGTACCTGAGGCCACACAGCTGGTAAATGACTAACATGTCGGATATCATAGGGTGGAAACTGTATTATTTGACTCGCAGCCTCTTACATCCAGGGTGCTGATCAGGAACCTTGATGAGCATGGGCCCCCAGGATCAGTGACTCCAGGTTTGAAGCTAAGTTCTGCTCTGACCCATTCTCTCTCTCTCTCTCTCTCTCTCTCTCTCTCTCTCTCTCTCTCCCTCCCTCTCTTTCTCTCTCTCTCTTCTGTGTCAGCCTCGCCTGTAGGAAGAACTGTAATAACACCACTTCTGAGAATTGTTGGGAGGATTAAATGAGTTGCTTCAGGTTTTACTTAGCACAGGGCTGGCATGTAATTGGCATTCAGTGATCGCAAGTTCCCCTTCCCTGTCTTCAATGGTCTGAGACAACCGGATGCTCTGAGGCTTGGGAAAGGCATGGTAATGGACGGGGTAGGACTGTAATGTGACAGACAGGACTGAATGATGTGGAATTAGAATTAAGTTTCCAGAATGAAGAATGAAGTAAATACTGCTGATAATTTGAGATTCCAGACATGCCAATTATATTTTCAAATGAAATAGATTGGCCTCTAGTCTTTTGTCAGGGTCATCTGGATACTGAGCTCCACGAGGGCAGGGACTAGGTTTATCATTGACCTCAGTTGTCCCAACAAGAGCCTAGCACCAGCAGCACACACTAGATCAGTGGTTCTTCACCTTCTGGCCCTTTAAATACAGTTCCTCATGTTGTGACCCAACCATAAAATTATTTTCGTTGCTACTTCATAACTGTAATGTTGGTACTGTTATGAATCGTAATGTAAATATGTGATATGCAGGATGGTCTTAGGCGACCCCTGTGAAAGGGTCGTTCGACCGCCAAAGGGGTCGCGACCCACAGGTTGATAACCGCTGCACTAGATGGTCAATGAATAGGTGCTTATCAAATGAATGAACAGGTGAATCTAATGCGGACTGTGTAGGATTCATAGAACATGAGGGCACTTGCTGAACTGTGACACCATTGTGTCCAGAGGTTTGGCTGTGTTTAGATCTGGTTTGTTTTCCAGCCTATAATTAGAAATGTATGAGGTTTTGTTCCATGCCCTCTATCTCCGAGTTGCTTAATGGATTCTTCAAGGACATCTAACTTCTCTGTGGGGCCACTACCTGCTTTATTGTTAAATATATGCATTGAACCCAATTACACAGCAGACACGAGTCTGAACATCGGATTAGACATGGCATCTGATAACTAATGAGATTAAACACTTTGAACTCAGGAAAGACTGCCGGGCACATCTCAAATTCAGTGTAACGAGTGTTCATTATATTCTTGTTGCAGGGATGGCCAAACCTTAGGGCAGCATGAGATGCCACAGTTATTCCTCCGCAGTCTTTCAAGGACAGGAAGAAAGTCCATGTTTGTTGCTAGGCTATGCTGTAGTGATGCTCTGAATAAAACAATAGTATATCCTTTGAAGCAGTAGGAACATGGTAGAGTCCACAGGGGCCCGAGGGCAGCCTACCAAGTCAGCACTCTCCAAGATTCTAGATTAGGTCCTGGAATTTAAAGGGAAAAATTCCCTGTGTCTGTTTCCTGCTTTCAGTGAGGAAGTCTGGCTCTCCTGTATGGTCAGGCCTGTCCCCTTCAGTCCCGGAACGCCCAGCATTGTGTTAGTTAAGCTGTAGAAGCCCTTCTCTGTGTCCTCAAAGAGCTTTGAATTTAGTGGAGGAGGCAACACGTGAATTTCCAGACAGCAGAGCGTCAAAAAGCTGGGCTCTGCGGGAAAGCTGAGCGTTCCTGCCTGAGGGATAGGGCACTCAAATTAGAGCACTCCCATTGATCTTTTATTCTTCTGGCTCCCAGCCTTTTATTTTTCAGTCTTTAATTACTCTTCCCAAGTACTTTTATAGCACTATTCGAAAAGGATATTGATAAGTTTTAGAAGTATGAGCTGAGGGGGAAAAAGGAGACATATGTAGTACTTTAAACAATAAAGAATAATAAAAAAAGAGAAGTGTACGCTGACATCACCCAATTATCTGGGAAGCCTATTTTATGTACCTTGATTTGGGGTGGTAATGAGGGAAAAGGGAGCCCTGAGGGGACAGGCCAATCAGTTTGGAGAATTAGCACATCTTTGGCACCAAGAGTTTTGATTGATCCAGTATGAATAATTGAAAGGTTTATTTGTAAGTGCAATGTGGAAGAATTGATAATTTAGGGGAAGTAATATTCTTTCTTCTTTTCCTGATGAGCTCTTTGTTTTTAATTGCATGCTCAGTTTAGTGGCAGCTGCATCAGGCAGAGCCAAAGCCTGAGTGGGGTGCATGCAAAATTCATGTCACCAGAGTTCAATAGCAGGTTCTCTGCAGGGCTGGAGCGAGCACTTTGGCCAATGTAGACACTTGAATACACTTTTGACATAAAGTGAAAAAAGACCCAAATCACGCCCTGTTGGGGCCCTGTTGCTGAAGCACCATTAGGGTTAATTAACAGCTCTTGAAGGGACAGACCCTGTGGATGACAAGTTTAAGCAGAGACCAGATTCTCATCCAGGTTGGTCATTTCTTAATGTTTCTTGGAGACTAGAGCTTTTCAAAAGATTAAAGTTAAAGCTTTTAATTTCTCCTTCCCTACGTCCCCCCTACTTACAAGCAGGGAAATGGCCCTACCAGGAAATGGGAAGGCAACATGTGGCAGTCACATTTCCAGAAGAAGGTAGGAGTTTTATCTGGGAACTAGGACTCAGAGCAAACTGAAAGGTGTGACAGTTTTATGTGTCAACTCGGCCAGGCTGTAGTAGCCGATTATCCAATCAAACGCTAACCTAGGTGCTGCTATGAAGCTATTTTGTAGATGTGGTTAACATCTGCCACCATCAGTTGACTAAGTAGAAGCACATTAGAAATCCTGGCATTTGCGACTAGACGGATGGACCTTGATGGTATTACGTCAGACAAAAGTTAACAAAAATCCTATGATTTCACTTATATGTGGAATATAAAACAAAAACAAAACGAATAAACAACAAAAAATAATAATAAACAAACAGAGGCAGATAAAAGATTGGTGGTTATCGGTAAGGGGGCTGGAGGGAGGGTGAAATGGTAAAGGGAGTCAGCTGTGGTAACGGATGGAGACATTTGGTGTGGTGAGCACAGTACAGATGTCAAATTATGTTGCATGCCTGAAACTTAAATAATGCTATGAAACGATCTTACCTCAATTTAAAAAAAAAACTTAAAAAGTAAAGCACATTACCCTCCATGTTTTACCCAATCAGCCAAAGGCCTTAAGGACAAAAATGGGAGTTTCTTAGAGAAGAAATTTTGCCCTGAGGCTGCAGCGTCAATTTCTGCCTGCGTGTCCAGGCTGCTGGCCTGCCCTATGGCTTTCAGACTTGCCAGTTCCCACAATCATGTGAGCCCAGTTCTTTAGATAAGTAAATAAATGTAAGAAATGTAAGGTATAGCTTATATATCTTAGGGTATATGATATGTATATGATTTTCTATCTATCTATCTATCTATCTATCTATCTATCTATCTATCTATCCACCCATCCATCATCTCTCTCTATATCTGTCCTGTTGGTTCTGTTTCTCTTGAGAACCCGGACTGATAGAGAAGGCTGCTTCACCACCCTCTCCCACCCCACAGTGGGAGGCTCTCAGTCTCTCTCATACATACACCATTCACAGCGCAGAATCTCACATTACAGATTTATCCTGTGCATTGCAGGTGTGGGCTTGTCTAGAGCTCCTTGTTGAAATGCCAGCACTGTCCTGAACACCTGGAGAGGGAAGGAGAATGCTGAGAACAAGAGGACAAGAAAGTACCAAGAACAAATGTCTTCCTGGCTCTTCCAGGACAAGATAATTAGAAGAAGCTCCAATGATACATAGTCAGTATATTGTTTAGGACTAACTATGGCCAGAAAGTACGAGTATAGGCAATTTTTGAGGAATTAGGTGGAGATGGGATTAATCAGGACGCAGAGGGATGCGAATCAAGTGGTTCTAGGACTTCCCTTCCTCCACAGGGTTGATTCAGGTGCCCAGCTATGAGGATGCCTGTAGAGGGCCGTCATGTAGGGGTCTTAACCTCGCTGGTGGAAGTGGACACGACCAGCAGTCTTAGAAGCCTGGCCATATGCTTCTGAACATGTAAACCACAAATTCAGTGAGAGAGGGACCCACAGGTGCTGGGGAGGAAATAACAATGCTACCCAAGGGCAGGGCGGCAAGGCCCCCTCCTCCTGTTCCTCAGTGATCACGTCCGCAGAGTCCTTTTCTGGCTTCACTGTCTCCGTATGGGGGTCTGGGTGGAAGATGTTCTGTGACCTCTGCCCTCTCTGCTGTGCTTGGCCTTCCTTCTCCAAAGGTTAACGTTCATTAGCTTTGAGGTCTTTTAAAAACGGGGTCCTAGTTCCCTCCCTACTGGGAGAAGATATTTGGGGCAAACCTAGATTATCTATTATTTAAGTGGTATTTCTGACACATGTTGAAACAAAGAAAACGACAAAACAGATCTCTGATAATTACACCTTTAAGAATTGGCTCATTTGTGCTAAGTCTTGCTGTTAGGTTAAAAACCTAAGATTAATTAAGGTTCTTTTCCTGAGTGGCCTTTGGTTAGGAGTTTACTCAGTGTCTGCTGTGGTTGTAACTGTGGAGCAGGCATTTATTTGTGCATCTTGGAGCCTCTGGTTGAAAACCTGAGGGTCTTTGGAACTGAATACCTAAGAAACTTTTGTGCTCCTTTGTGAACGATCAGGTCATGTTGGATTAATCAAACGTCACAGTGAGACTGACCCATTGACGCATGAAGGGTATTAAATTTCCTCCCACTTTCCATGCAGGGTCTCTTTGGGTGGCTGTGTCCCGAGACTAAAGACTGTCACTGCTCCCATTGGGCAGCCTGCTTCTCTTAGCTCCCTCCCGCCGGGCCCCCTCAGCCTACGGGTGGTAATGGCTCCCCGTAACTAATGTGGGGTATGCATCATCTCATTATTTCCCAACACTCTCCCATACCTTTGTTAAACTCTTCCCAAAGCATGCAGTATTAGTGGGCCATCAGATTCTTACCAGGACCTTGACTACTGTAGGAGTGGGAGGAAAATAACTTAAAGGAACTTTGAAAATGAAGATCAGTGACACCAGGGATAGCCCTGCTGGGTCTGCTCACAGACATGCCCTTTGGCTGGACCTAAGTGCAGCTACGAGGCTCTCCTCCTCTCGTTCTAGTGTTTAGAAATCCTCAAGAGACTCTTTGCTATTTAAAAAGTGAGATTAGTAGCCTCACAGCGCACCCTTCAATGCCCACAAGCATTTTCAGCCACAGGTTACTTTTCACCTTCTGACTCACTAAGTGGATAATGGCTAATGGATGCTGCGGTGTGTGTGCTGTGTCTGAGGCACATCCACGGCACCGCCTGGGGGTGTTAGAGGGCGGGTGAGAGTGTGGCTGGGCACAGACTTAATAGTAATACAACTGCTGTTGTTTGAAAAATCAGTTGAATCATGACTGGGGACCACAGCCTCAAGCTACAGTGAATGTGAGAGAGAATTACACTAATTCTTAAGTGGAGTCTTTCATTGAAATTGCTTAACTCCTCTTTTGACAGTTGGGCTATTTAGTTGTCGCTTTAGGAATTAATCTTTGGGATGACATTGGTAGCGCTGGTGAGCACTGCTAAATTTCCTTCATGGAAATAGAAATCCTGTCCAAAATGTCATTTGATGACAACAGTAATTAACCTGAATCACATCAGCTTGTGCTAGCAAGTATGACAGTATAAGAACTAGTTGGAGATTGAAATGAAAAAGGCAATAGCAAATAAAACAGGATATCACATACTTTGAAATGAAGTTTTTACCTCCTTAAAAAGTGAGTAATTGTCTGCATGGACAATTTACCTTTTGATTAGATATGTCTGCTTATGTGTTAATTTATTTTTATTTCTTTTTTTACTAGAGGCCTGATGTACGAAATTTGTGCAAGGGTAGGCCTTCCTTCCCCTGGCTGCCAGCACCGGCTTCACTCTGGCACCCAGGACCCAGGCTTCCCTTGCAGAGGGAGACCCCGCCCACCCACTGCAGCCTGCTGGTTGGTGGCCTGGGCCTCCATCTGTGGGCGATCATGGGGCAACGGCCGGCCCCTGCCCAATTGCATCGCACCCGCCTTGGCTGGCCTGGTGCCAGTAGGTGTCATGGCATGGTCCCGGATGGTTGTCCAGATGGTCGTTCCACTGTTCGGCCGTTCAGTCGATTTGCATATTACACTTTTATTATATAGGATTGATTTCAAGAGGAAGAGAGAGAGGGAGAGACATATCAATGATGAGAGAGGATCACCAGTCAGCTGCCTCCTGCATACCCCTTACTGAGGATCGAGCCAGCAACCTGGGCATGTGCCCTGACTGGGATGCCAACCACGATCTCCTGGTTTATGGGTCAACATTCAACCACTGAGCCACACCGGCCGGCCTTATGTGTTCATTCTACATGTAGCTTGTTGTCTGTCTGTTTGTGTATTCTTTAGTATAGGCTAGCATTGCCATTGCCTTTGCTCTCCCCAGTTGCTCCCTTGAGTTATTGCCTAAACATCCACTGTGGCTTCCCTCCACCCCAACCCCAGCCATGTGTCCTAGGAGGTCTCTATAGTAGAAATGGAAAATTGGTGGCTTTTAGATATGTTTGTTAGGCTCGCACATTATTTTGAAAAATAGTTACAACCTGAGAGACACAAATAAAAATCTCGATTTCTGGCTTTTGAGAAATGGGATGACCTGGGAATAGTGGCCCTCCATTCCTCTGTGGCAAAAATTGGCTGTGATGGGGGCATGTGCCTGCAGGGAGCCGTGGTTTCACCTGGCCAGCCGTGCTTGGTTAGTGACCCGCCTGGCCAGGGAGGTGTGTGTGACATGTGTTCAGCACATCAGGGGCGACTCCAGGTAGTGTGAGGAAGAGAAACAGTGAGTGTTATTTCGGTCTGTATATTATTGGTAAGAGAAAGTACAAGCTCTAAGAGGCGAGAGGCCTGGTCTCATTTGTCTTGGTATGTGCCATGTTTCATACATGTTAATTGAATTGGAAGGAAACTCTACTTAGGAAGAGGAATCTGGCAGTGGTATGAAGGTGTTTAAAGGAGAATAGTGACTATTTGAAAAAGGCTTTAACCATAAGTCAGGGTTGAGAACATAGATCAAGATGGAGACAGGGACTAGAGACAGGTGATCCTGAGAGATAATTCGATAAAAATCCATTGGGTTCAGAGACTGACAGGAGATAATGAGGAAAAGGAAGAGGTGCGTTTGGAGCCTGAGGAGTAAGCAGTGCCATTAATACAGCCAGGTAAGAGGGTGGTAGGTGAAAGCCGCAGGTGCCCCCTGCTCCCCAGTCCCAGTCTTTTGCCGTGAAAGGGATATATGACTTAGCTGGTGCTGACGGCAGTGCTTAGCCTTCCCCTTATGTCTCTAACCCAGGGCCAAGACCATCAAGAACACGGTCTCTGTGAACCTGGAGCTGACCGCTGAGGAGTGGAAGAAGAAATATGAGAAAGAGAAAGAGAAAAACAAGACTTTGAAGAATGTTATCCAGCATCTGGAGGTGGAGCTAAACAGGTGGAGAAATGGTGAGGCGTGGAGCAGAGGAGCGAGGCACAGTGTGTGCTGCTGTTTCCACGGCCGTTGGCATCCAGGGCACTTGGGAGAGAGTGATGATGGGGGGTTGGGGTGGCGGCTTGTCCTGTCTCACGGCAACCTGCGTGACCGGCAGAAGTTTTCTCGTTCCCAGAAGAGCTCCCCAGCCCACCCTGTCACTTGGCTGATGTGCGTTGTTAGGGTGGGCAAGTGACTGTTTGCAAGGTTGCCTTAATCTGTTTCCGATGAGATGCCCCTCTGTCTGTTACTGTAATTCACCCTCTGGAAGCCGGGTCTGCGGGTCAGAGGGCAGCGCCCGAGACTTTGCGGCTCAGATCGCTTTCATTAATGACAGCTGTCGTTCTCGCCTATGCCAGCCAGTTCTATAATTGATTTGAGGTTAAAGTCGCCTCTGGTAAATATTTGCTTTTTTTCTTTGTCCTTTTCCCCCATTTCATTTTCATTCTCTGCCTCTTCAGAGCCACAAATAGAAGGCTCCTGAAAGCTTGGCTCAAAAATGGAGTCTTAAAGGCTTGTTTCGTGACTCGTTTTTCTTTTTCCTCAAAACATTCTCTTTGGTTCGTTCTGTTGGAAGAAAATATCTCAGGCAGCTGACGTGCAGTGGGTGGGTGGGTAGTGGGTGAGGCGTTGAAGAGGGGTTTTTAGATCTAACTGCAGACAGATTACTTCCACTGAAATTTTAGCATTGTGATGGAAGTTCAAAGGTAGAAGTTTATTATTTTTTTTAACTGCAATAAGGCAGGTTGGTGTGTGTGGGGGTAGTGGATAGTTGGATTTTTGCTGCTGTGTTCCATGTGTGTTCGGTGCTGCGGCAGACCTCAGTGTGGGTGACTCAGAGCGGGGGCTGTCGTGCAGGTTCTCGAGGTGACCTGTCTGTTTGCCACTGCAAAGTCAGCGGCAGATCGTCTTGCGATTATATGCCACTGCTTTTTGCTAGGGAGGGTGGGGTGTCATTGAGCTTCTGTTCAATTGAAAAGCAAAGCAGGATTCAAGAGCGGTTCAAGAAATGACCCAGTAGCCTAAATAACATGATTCATTTCTTTTTGGGAGATTTCTTAGCTGCACCTGTGTTTTGAAAGCTGCTAGAATAATTGAATAATTCAGTACCTGGGCTGGTGGATGCTTCCTTGTGATTTGGCAGGAGCAGGAGAGTGGGAGGGATGCTTGGCAGAGCAGGGAGCGGCCACATTAAATTTGGTTCTATTTCTGGGATGCTCTTGGGTCAGTTCTCTGCTGGGCGACTGGGACTTCATCAAGCCTTTGGTACAGGGAGGGGGACTGGCCTCGGAAATACTGTGGAGCGGGCAACTAACCTTTTTCTGTTTTTTCCTGTCCCTTGCCAAGCTCTCACCTTTCAGTTTCCCACCCCTCAGTCAGCCTGTCCTCTGGGTCTGCCCGCTGCCCTGCTTACCTGACCCGCCTCATGCCTTGCCCGGTCTCCCCCTGCTCTTGGACTTTGCATGTGGCATCAGTTTAACAGTTTGTTCCACTACCTTGCGGGTCCACTCAGAAATTTACTGTTGTCCATGCTCTGTAGGGTGAAATCCTAGGTATGCCCTTAAGTTCCATAATTTGGGGAAATGAATGTATAACTGATTTCTGGCACATGGTGGACTTTTATAAATGTATGTCAAGTAAACATAATGCAGTGCTGGAGATTAAAGTTGAGTAGTCAGGCTCGATCTCTGCCTTCACCTGCTTATAGTCTGAAGGGGCAGGTAGATTCCAGCCAGAATCAGTAAACGTGTGGTGGTTGGTAGTCCATGCCAAAAGGGAAAGTCTAAGGTGCTAAAAGTTATCACAACAAGAGGCCCTAACCTTGACCGAGAAGTCAGTGAAGGTGTCCCCCAATAAGCGACATAGGGAATCAGATCCAAGAGAGACAGAGCAGTAAGCCAGGTGCAAGGAGGTGCAAGGTGGAAGTTGGGGTGAAAGTGGAGGCAGCCACGGTTACAGTGTCCCTGAGGGGTGGGGCAGGAAGGCCAGTGTGGAGAGCTAAGGTGGGAGCACTGGCTTGAGCTGGGCAGGAGGGGTAGGCAGGCCTGTCCTGTGCAGGGCGGGGCAGCTCTTGTTCAGGATGTTGGTCATTATCTTGGAAGCAGCGAGAAGCCATTCAAGGATATTAAGCTTCAGATTATAGGGTGAGATTAGCCTTTTGAAGATCCATTGATTGTGCTGGAGAATGGACTGGAGAAGGTGGGAGGAGGGTCCGGAACCAGGGTGGTCATCCAGGGGGGAGATTTCAATAGCTGAATGGAGAGACAGGGCGTTGGAAAGAGAGAGGTATTTGGGAGGTGAAATCACACAGCTTGGTGAAGAGTGGGCTGTGTAAAGAGCATGCCAAGTCTCTGGCTTGCTGAGTTTGGTGGAGGGCGGAACCGTGCACTGAGACAGGAAGCACCAGAGAACCAGGCTGTAGACCAGAGAGAGGACTGGGGACTGCGGGTGCCTGTGAAACATGCCAGGTTAAAATAGCAAGTGAGAACTCAGGTCTGAGGGTCTGGAGCTGAGAGGAGCTGCCTGAACTAGGGGGAGAAATTGGAGTGTCATCCATCTCTAGGAAGTAACTGAAGGTCCCCTGTGGACTAGGGAGAGAGGAGAGGGAAGAAGAGCAGCGGGAGGTAGTCTTGCGAGACTCCCGCCTCTTGTTACCATGGAATCCCTGAGTGGCCGTGCTGGGCGAAGGGAACTCTGCAGAGCTCTCTTGTCCGTCAGAGCTCACACAGCATTTTAACGTGATTTTTCCGAAAGCAAAAGTTCTTGAATGTAGACAACCAGCTCTAATAATATAACTTTCAGGCTGGTGGAGTAGTCCCTTGTCCAGCTGTGAGGGAAGGGCTATCTCAAGGATTAACTACATCACACATGCAGCAAACCCCCAGGCTTGTTGTTACAGTCGTAGGCTGGGGTGTAATCCTCAGGTGGCCCTTGTGGTTTCAACAGGTTGAAAGACTCGCCCGAGGTGACTCTGTCCCTGGGAGAGGTGGGATCCGAGCAGAGGAGCTTGTCTCCTGAGTTCATCCTCTTCCCACTGTGGTGCAGCCTGCACTCTCCTCGAGGTTCGTGTTTGAGCAGCGGGATGGACCACGCCAGAAAGGAAGGGACTCCACGGTGTCCCGGGCACCGGCTCTAATGCCTCCTCATCATGAGGGCATGGTTGGTTTGTGTCAACTAGGGAACTGGGATTTTGAAAGTGGAGTGCTTTCCACTAAAACCAAAGTGATACGATAGTTCCAACATCCTTTTGAAATTTAACACACTCGTTGGTTCTAAACTTGTGGGAGCAGCCACCAGGCTCACCTCATCGATTCCTGATACTGACATTACGCATTATGGTCTGAACAAGTTATGAGAGCATTGTCAGTAGCACTCGCCCTTCCCCGGAGAGAAGATTTCTTTCCTTGCGTGGTGTGTTTATAATTTAAAAGTTTGGCTGCCTTGCTGTCCTCCAGCTGTGGGAAAGCGAGAGAGATGGAGTGTAGCAGAAAAGAGTGTGCATGTGTGTGTGTGCGTGTGTGTGTGTGTGCTTTTTCTGTAGAGTGAGGTAGAAACACAAAGGAGCAGGAAAGGTAAAATACTCTGATGCCCCAACAGCAAACCAGGTCCAGGCAGATAATGGAAATAAGTGAAGGGAGGAAATAAGTTAGCAGTAATGGCACTGTGCTGTGCAAAGTCACTCAGGTTGAGAATTACTATCCTGTTACTGCCTATAGGCTGTCCCTTCCACCCCCATCCTTTACCCCCTTCAACTCCTCATAGCTGAATGGGCCACTTCAGAATGCAAGCCTGGCAGTCAGTTGCTCCTCTGGGCAGAGGAGAACATGGATTCTCTGAATATGGCCTGGAATTGCAAAGGTATATACGAGTCATTTCTGCCATTGCCATCAAGGCAGATGGTTCAGGGCATGTGCATAGTGGCTTAAGGAGAGGCCACACCTTGTTTTTATAAAGAAGGAAGGGGCAAATCCACCCACTCTCCTGGTGTCATTCCCCACTGTGCCAGTGAGGGTCCTGGGGTTGCAAGCCACAGGAATTGACCCTGGTGGTTTACACAGAAAGACAGTGCATTAGAAGGCTCTGGGTGACCCCAGAACCAAACAACAGCCGAGGAACCAGCCTCACACAGTGAAGCTGGGGCTGCTGCTGAGACACAGGCAACGGGGGAAAATCGACAGGTTCATAAAGGGGTGCATGCGGTGAATCCCCGGGAATGTCATCTCCTCCGTGCATTCTGTGATTCAGACCCAGGGGCCCAAGAGAGAAGGAGATAGAGCGAGTGGTGCTGTGCTTGCCTGGGGAAGGCAGGACGCATTCTGATGTGCTGTCTGACCCAGGCCGCCCGCCTTGGAAGGGCTCATTCCTCATGAGGAAGTTGAGGCCCTGTTATGAGAATGTCACTGTCTGCTAGTGACATCTTGTGGGCTGAAACCTAGTGACAGTCTTTCTTCGCATCTGGAGGCTCTGGTGGCAACTTTAGCCGCATGGAAATTTGTTCAGCTACTTGCTTAAGGACGGGTAGATAACGTGGGCAGCTATCAGAAATAAGATTTTGTTGTTTATTGATCATGTATGGGAAGGACTCGAACAATCCTAGAAATGGGGATAGATTTAGGTAGTTGGGTTCAGAGTGAATTTCGGCTCCCACTCCCCCAACCCATCAAGAAGACCACATAGGATGGGGAGGGGGGTGTTGAAGGACTGGGCGTGTGATGCTCAGAAGGGTTGGTGGGTCATAGCTCTCCCATTGAGAGAACTGCCAGGTTAGTTTTCACACAGGCCCTCTCCTCAGGTACGACTTTGAATCTTGCCGTTTGAAAAGTGATAACTTAGGGGCTTACGTCAGAAAAGGAGGCCCTGAAATCCAGGTGTCACAGGGCCGGGAAATGACCTGACAAGGTGGCATAACTGCAGCATCTCTTGAATAAAATATAATATTAAACAACAGAGCAGATGTAGACTTCCCCATCTGCTGACATCATGCAAAAATCATGTCATCACAGGCTGAGAAAGCATGGAAAAATTGGCAGTCTCCTGAGCAGATTCCTCCAGGTTTAAAACCGGCCAGGCCAGCCGGCTTGGTTCCCTAACGAGCTAGGTCTGTAACTTTGGGTCTGACTGGGGCTTTGGGAAACTGTGCGGCCCCCACGGTTGGCACACGTTTAGCATTAACTACGAGGAAGGTGCGGGCCCCCTGCCTGGGTTCCTGATTACCACAGTGGATGCTCAGAAGTTAGCATTTCGCTCGAGAGGTCTGCTTTGTTAGGCACAAGAGCTTGTAGTCACACTGTTAGGTACAGTGTTTGCTTGTGCCTCTTGCTTCTTTCAGGCACAAGCAAACACTGACAGAAACCCTGACCACCAGGAGAATGTGCAGCCAATCAGGAGTCAGGTCTGTAAAGAGGGTGTAGAGTCCTGGGTGACCAGCTTATTAGAAAATTTCTCTAGAAGGGATTAGAAACTGTCTTAAGCTGCTTACAATATTTTTAGGAACTAGGGTAAAAGATGGATGCTATTTGCGTGTAAAATAATCCCATAAAGGAATGATTTTTTTTAAAACCTCACATTTATATAATGTTATCTTGTGGCTAGCTGCTCTTACCTGTCTGGCAACTTAAAGATTTCCTTTCCTTTCTATATCAAAGTTTCTTTGATATAGAAATGTCCTACTACTAGGTCTGCCACTGGCCCTGTTGGTCTTAAAACACACACACACACACACACACACACACACACACACACACACACACACACACACCCCGCCCCCACCACAGGTCTCTGTGGTTTCCGGGAGAAGCTGGGAGGGACCAGCTCGACCTGCCCTGGAGTTCAGTGAGAGTGCAGTTACCTTCCTGTGTCCTTACAGGCTTCAGGGACTCGACCTATGAAAAGGACAACTAGCTCGTTGCCATTTCACGTGTGAATTTTTAATGAATTACTGGCAGTCTAATGGTTCTCTCTCTCTCTCTCTCTCTCTCTCTCTCTCTCTCTCTCTCTCTCTCTCTCTCTCTCTCTCATAAACACAAAATCAAAAAGCCTGTTTTGGAGTTTTTAAACTAATAGCCCTAACAGGAATTTTTGATTACTCTGTTATTCTTGTTTATTGCAATTGATGGATTTCTACTTTTTTGTAGAAATATTACCTGTACCCTCTGGGGGTTTTCATTTTATAATTAAAATGCTCTGCAAACCTCATAGGTGTGCTCCAAGTCAGTGCTCTGTGTACACACACATCTTTTTAGTCCTTAGAGGTAATTACAGCTGACAATAGGAAATGCCAGAGTGCTTCTTTAAAGAGGGATGGGCTAGGGGGAGGGGGAGGGGAGCTTTCATTCAAAAAAATCAGGTGCTTTACAATATTACAAGCTCTTTCCCTGTGGACAGGCATGAAGCCTCAGGGGATAAACTGAGAGAAATTTGCTTTTAATGCAAAGAAGGAGAATAAAAATAAAATAGGTGCTAATCTTCATTTGGTAGTCCTTTTCTGTTCTCCCGCCACCAGATTTTAGGGCCTTATTTCTTGGGGTTTGTTCGCAGCTGTCTTCCTGTTACAATCAGTTACTCCTTAATCACCTCTCGGGGGCTTCTGGGGAGAGCCGGTCTGCAGTGCAGGGATCTTCTCGATGACGGTGGTGAGATTGCCATGGAGACAGACTGCCTAGTGTCAGGCCGTGCACAGAGTTGGGAATTTATAATCCCCAGACGTGTTTGTGAGCCGGACAGTGTAGTTACCAGGGACGCTTCTGGAAGTCATTTTCTCGGCCCTTTGAAGGGCAGTGGTGCTGGGAACACCAGCTCCGGGTCCTCTCTGGGCAGGAGCTGTGCTCTCCACCGATGCCTGCTGCTTTTGTTCCTGCGTGTTGCTTTGTTCTCCTTGGCCTGAACGGCTGCTGCAAAAAATAATTCCGACTGCCTGACCTTTAGAAGGGTTCGTTGTGTCGATGGAGCTTTGTGGGGGACGTGTTGATGCTTCGATTCAGAGAATTCGTCAAGAGAAACCAGAAAGTCTGCTGTAGGTTTCAAATGTGTCTTAATAATAACAATGAAAGCAAACCTGAAAGAGGCTTGCATAGATATATTGCATTTTAATTTTGGAAATGAGCTCTAACCACAAAGGTATTGTGAAGAACCCAGAAACACTAATCTCAGAATAACTAAAAATAGCAATTTATCTGCAAAGCCTAAAAGAGTTGACAATTTGTCAGGGAGAGGAGGGGTAAGAGATGGACTTTAAATATAATAACATCTTTTGTGTTGTACAGATACTATTTTAATTAATCTTTAGAACAATGCTGTATTAGAGGCATTATCATTTCCTCTCCTTTGTAAAAAGCAAGCCAGGAGGTTAAGCAGGTGGTGGGCCTGTGATTAATTAGTCTGTGAAAGGACCAGTGTGGCTCAGTGTCCCAACAAGCGCTGGAAACATTTATGCAGTGGCTGATCCCTTTCAGGGACCTGGTGTCAGCGTGGGTGAGCTTGAACCTCTCCCGCCTGGGACCACCTGGCACTTGGTGTTGTTCTGATTCCTCAGTGGGAGATGGGAGCAGCTCCGGGAGGAGGCGGGGTGAAACCTGTGGCTTTAGTTGGAGCAGGTGACTTGGTGCTAGGTTGTGGGGTTTCATTCTTGGCTCCTGCCTGCCCCAAGGAATTGAAACACACACAAGGCAGCTCCTTAGCTCACACCAGCCTTATAAGAGCACTGCCTCTATGGCCTTTTGGAACCAAATAACACAGGGATATGTGTCGCTTCCAGATATTTTTGTATCTCACTTCTGGACTTGGGGCGAGTGGCCTATGGGTAATATGACCAACATCCAACTGGTTTGAGATCTAGCACAGTTAAGAATTCACCATCATTTTAAGCTGAAAGATCAAATTCCTACTGCACTAGGTTGCCACGTTCACAAATTTCATAAGCTGGAACTGAAGAATTAGAGATACAGTCATGAGCCAAGCAGAGAAAGGACATTTACCAAAGTGTTAGTGGTGACTTCGTCTGGAGAGGGAGAAATTGGAAGGTAGGGATGTCAAATTTTAGTGTATACACTGTGGTTAGAAATGGTGTGTTTGTGTGTGTGTGTGTGTACAATTTTTTTAAAGCAAAAAACATCCTTAAGCACTAAAACATGGTACTGCTTTTATGGCCCGGGGTTTAGCAGGCTGTAGCGAATATAAGTCCTTTAATTGGGTGAAATTCAGTCAGCACACTAAGGTTGTTGGGGGATGTTTTAAACCAGGGTTGAAACTGAATGAAATATTGATCTGGTTCAGGTTCAGTTCAAAGGCTACTCTGATATTCTGGTTTTGCTTTTAGGTCAATAATTTTAGGAAAAGGTTTGGGTCTAGCTGAGCTTTAGGAGGAAAAACGGTTGGCTCAGTTTTATATTCAACAAAGTAATACTTGATTCTAGGTTTTGCTTCAAGTTTCTGCTTAAAACAGAACTGTGATACAAGTGAAATCATTTGGTGTTAATTTTATTTGGTATGAAGGCCATTTGTGATTATCAGTTTGATAATGGAATCTTCAGCAGCAAAACTTACACATCACAAAGTGCTTTGTTTATGTTGAGATACATGTATACAGTGTTCAGGTGGGTTCCTGGAGACATGATTTATATTGTTTATGAATCTACGGATTAGGATCTCAGTTCTGTAGTGTGTGTGTTTTTTTAAGGACTTTCCTCTGGTGCAGAGCAGTTTTCCTGGGGAATTTCCACAAAGTGCATTTTATGGGCTAAGTGGAGTGAGGCTTGGAACGTTGCAGACACTCACTGATGGTAGCAAACTGAGTGTGAAGTTGATGGTAAACATTGTGATGGGGAAAGTATGTTTGGTTTTGGTTTGCTTTCCAAGAAGATATTTGAGAGACTCCGTTGGGCCACATGGTTTTCATAGCATCCTTTTTATGCAGTGCATCTCTGCCAGGTGATTTTCTTGGTGGGGATAGCCATTGGCCAGCTTGAGAACTTCACCTTTTTCCTCAGTTTGCATGGTCAGACTTGGTAATGCATCTTTCGAAAGCCCAACAACACCATCTGCAGACTGAGAAGTAGTATGTAAGGTCTCTGCATGATACTCTAGATTGGCTGCTTTTTCTTTCCTGGGAAAACCTGGCATTGCAGGAAATTATTCTGTTTGAACTTTCCAGTGGAGCCAGTTAATTCCGACTTCCTGCAGGAGAGAGTGGCTGATGGTGGAATATGTGATTGTGTGGTGCCAGCCTGGGTCCCTGGGTCCCTGGGTACCTGGGTACCTGGCTACCTGCTTTGGATTCAGAGAGCTGAAAGTTAGGGAATTTGGGCCCAGCAATGTTCTTTTAAACAATGGCGAATTTGTTCCTTGATGTGGCTGTTTCCATTAATGAAACAGTAACCTAACTAATTGGTAATTAGGATGCCTCAGAGGTCCGTTTCCCTTTGAGTCAGTCACTAGAGAGCGCATGATTCTAGTAAAGCCCCAGCATGTTCCTCAGAAGTAAAGTGTAGCTGACAGTTCTGGGCATCGCTGCACGTTGGGTTAGTTAAGAGCTTCTGTGGTGGAACCAGTTTGGGTCAATTAATTATGACCTTTCTTGTCAAATGGAAAGAATGTGAACGATCGCTCTATATAAGAGCTCTTCATTGTGCCCTTTAGTCTTGTTCATGGGAGTGACTGGTTTGGGAACTCCCCCGGGAGGGCTGCGTGCGAATTTCTTCAATACCCGCCCCTTTCGGCTGTGTTTTGCAGGAGAAGCAGTGCCTGAGGACGAGCAGATCAGTGCTAAGGACCAGAAGACCTTGGAGCCCTGTGATAACACCCCCATCATCGACAACATTGCTCCCGGGGTCGATGCTGTGGTCGCCAGCATCTCTGCTGAGGAGAAGGAGAAGTATGACGAGGAGCTCTCCAGTCTCTACAGGCAACTGGATGATAAGGTCTGTAGCCAGAGACTCTAGTCTTCGCTCTAGGGCACAGACTAACCATGGCAGGTCCCCGCACTCTTGACCAGAAGCTGCTTCCAGCCCTGTGTTCTGAGGTAGGGCTGCAGACTGACGTTTATGTCGAGCTTCCCGGTGTTTGCCCAGCTCTTGATTGGGCAGAGTTAGGGAACTTGACTCACATGGAATGGAACCTCCATGGAAATTTGATGAGAAGAGGGGAGTGTTGGCCTGTATACACAGACAGTCTTCACTTCTAGAAACTGGACTGGGGCTGGTCATGCATGAGGAGGGATTAGGGGTGAAAGCGTACATGATCTTTGTTTAATTCTCTCTCCTTTTCTTCTCTGGGCATACGCCTCACCTCTGTGGAACTCCCACAGTGGTTCCAGCCATGGGGACAAGGGTGGGGGCTCCCAAACCGCAAGTGTGTGCTTTAATTGGGAAGCTCATGGTGGTGGAGCCCCCAGTGTGGTGTGTGGTCTGATTGCTTCTATGTTATTGGCAGAGCTCTTTTCAGGGCATCCTCTTGAATGAAGTCGTTTGAACATGCTGATTAGGGATGTCCTTTTTTATGGCAAACTTTTTGGGGCACAGTCAGGTCAGTGCACAAGTTGGAACAGAGGAAAAGAGATGTCAGAGAACATTGTGTATCATTCATCCCAGTGGAGGTCATGTTAGGAATCCCAGAGGCACAGGAAATTAAATTGATGTTACACATGATCTTGGCATGCTGCCCTTGGAATATTCGAAATCCTTTCAGTTCATTTCATCAGGGTTGCTGATATTTTTAGTCTGATTTAATCTTTTCTGCTGTAGTTCATCTCAGAGGGCTCAGGGACACCTCTGGCTTGAATGAAACAGCTTTGTTATGCCAACTTTGCCATTAATCTCACAGGCCTCTCTTTTGAGTAAAGCTCAGAGTCTGGTGTCACCTTTACAAGGAAAATGTGACTGGTTGCCTTAAGGAAGCTTGTTCTGCTCTGAGTTTGTGACTCTGGGAGTTGGCATTATAACGGCAGTGTTAAACTGGGGTCACCCTACCCTTCTGGTGACATGTTTAATAAGCGCTTCACACAGGTGAGAGCTGGGTTAATTGTCCTTTAGGCCCTTGACTTACTGCTACCCTTCCATTTATACCCAGGGATTTTGCACAAAACCTCAAAGGAGAAAAATGAGGACAATAAGTTACCAGTATAGGCAATTTCTTGATTTCTCCAAAGAAATGCTATTGTTTAAACATACTGTAGTGTTGTTTTTTTCTCATTTTAGAATTTTTGGTTTCATTTTAATAATTTCCAAATAATCTTAGATGAGGGATGATATGCTGGTTCTATCCTCTTTTCTCTATGAATAGACACCTGCCATGGTTGGAATTGGGATCATTTACCTTTGCTGCTCGAGGTGCCTTCACTGATCTGAAAAAGAGTTGAGTTTTGAATGCAGTTTTCTGAAAGGGGATAATGAGAACCCAGCTCAGAGTGATGCAAATGCCACGCCTTGGGGCATTCAGCAGGCAGCTGGCAGAGCTGGCCCTGGAGTCTGCTTCCTGATGACCGGCCTGGCACATTTTCTGGCACATTATTTCCTTTTAGCTTGTGCCTTGAAAACCCTGTAGAGTACACATTTCAAGGTTAGCATTTGCAGTGCATTACAGGGTGACGCTGAGAGATCTTGGAGAGGCCTGAGCCCCAAAGCCCCAGCCTTAGATGGCACCGTAGCTGGTGGTTTGACCTCCATGGACTGCCTTCAGGGTTTTAGAAAGTACTTCCTGCTTCTGATGGTGAAGGTGGCTTGGTACTTTTGAGAATTCATGAGTTGGGATTACCAACATAGATTATGGAGTAGTGGAACTGAAAGTATCTGGGTCCAGATGAGAAACTAGCCCAGCTTGTTTCCATGATTTACCCAAGTTGGCATCACCTATAGGTGGCAGAGATTACACAACTTCTGACTCACCCCATGTTGACCTTACCCTTTAAGTGAGAAACATGCCGGCTTTAATGAACCCATGGAGATTGTGGTGGGAGAAAGGCTACACGGTCTCCTCCCAGCTGCCCACTCTGTCCCTCGGTGCTGTCCCTTCAGAGATCTGAGGACAGGTGCTCTCCCAAGGCAGTGCTGTGCGACGGCAATCTTGCTCTTCAGAGTTGGTCTGTGACTTAAAATCCTGAGACCTGCGCTGGTGATCAGGCCCGCTGAAGATGTTTTTCTCATCGGCAGCATGGGGCTCACATCTGCTATTTCAAAAGTTAGCAATGGGGAGTAAAAGTTCCTAGTGCAGAGCAGATGCTTTTCTGTCTTCTCCCTTTCTGTTTGCTTAAGGGAGAAGCCACAGCATATGTGGTATCAGAGGGGTGATGGTTCACAGTGGGCTGACCTCGGAGTTATGAGATGAGCAGACTGGGGTTGGCACTGTCTTTCATCCCCCTTCACCACTCCAGTGCTGCTGTACTATTGGAGATACGTGAGGGGGAATAAAGTGTAAGTAGAAATATAAGTTGAATTTCTATTTCACTGTTTACCATTGTAACAAAGGCATCTTCATAAATGACCTGTTGACAGCTCACCTATTTCATGAATAAGAAAACTCAAGTACAAGACTATTTTCTAAAAAGTGTTTTAAAATCTCGTGGACGAGATCTTTATAGCATCAGAGAGAGCATGCATAAACATGGTGTGCGAGATGCACGTAATGATAGATATAGATGACACGGCACATCTTATTCTGAAAGTTTTAAGACTTTTTTTTAAAAGATCACAACAGACTGTGTTCCTTCCTTAGAGCAGTTGCCTTAATAAAGGGTAACTGTAGTTTTGGAAAAGTCTCTGGTACAGTGATTTCTGTCCTCATAATGTGATCCCTGTTCTCCATCCTTCCCAGACGGGGAGAGGGGCCCTTGGCTTCTCACTGCACCCCAAGAATCACTTCACCGTCCCACTTGTCACCTGTCAGGGAGGAAGCCCGAGTCTCCAGGCTCTGAAATGAACACAGGATAAGAACAAAGCGCTTGTTGCACTATTTGTCTTCTCTTGTGATTTATATCACGTGTAGCTGGTGTTTATATGTCCCAGGGGAAGATGGCAACTCCTGATGTTAAACATCCTGAGTCTTTTATGTTGTTTAATATTTAGGTGCTGAGGAACATAACTCAACCTTGTTTGTGGTACTCAACATTCTAAGTTTATAAAGTAGAAGAGAAAAAAGGTCCTATAAAATTGTCTCCCAGTTGTGGACGTACCATTTTTAGCAGTTTCACTTTGGTGTAATTTGCCTAATTCTCCTGCCAGAAATCTGCTTTGGGGAGGAAAGTCATGAGTATTTTGCAGAAGCATTAAAGAAACACCAATGTAAAAAGTTCAATAGAAAAGGGTCTCCTTGAAGAGAGAATTAAGGCCAAAAGATGTGCTACATGAAGGAAAAGGAGATCCAGATCCTGTAACATCGATTTCAGAGTTGTCTCGCTCCACGGAAAGCATTAGCTGTGACGAACAATGAGTTAATCCGGTTTAAATGTATGCACAGGCACGACCAAGAAGGCTGGAAATATCCCATGGAAAACTGAGCTTTTGCTAATAAGGTTTGCCAAGGAGGCCCTTGAATTTATCTCCCCTCCCCTCTGGAAAAGGTAGAGAGCACAGTGCAGTTTTCTCCCTTTCCCTTCCCTGCCCTCCCCTCCCCTCTCCTCCGGCAGTTGATGAAAACTCCTGGGCAGCACCTGCAAGAAGAGGGACCCCAATACTGAACTAAATCTGTCTCTGCTTGGGGTCTCTACTTGGGGTTCAGACCCCAGAAGTGCCATCAGATAGGATTTCCTGCTTTTTCTGAGGGAGAGAGGCACAGGTGAAGCCACGGTGGCGTTCTCACAGGCTGTGCTTCAGATGTGCACTTGAACTCATGGACACATTCACAGTGAACACCGAGCCTCCTGTAGCCGGGTGTCGTTGGCCAGCTGCGTTGCCCACACTGGGTAGATGTGCCTAGGGAGAGGCAAAGACGATTGCGTGGGCAGTGAGGCTGGCAGCCCTGGCTTTGTGCAGCAACACCTAGTGGCAGAACATGAGAGCGAGAACGAATTTGCCTGTGGGAAGACCCTTTCCCATGTCAGTGACAGGCTGGAAAGTAAGAATTACTGTTGCTGCACTTTTGTGTTGTTTTTTTCAAACCGGTAAGAAAATTAACTTCCAATCAAGAGGGAAATCTGCTCATGCTCAAGATTAATTCTCCAGTAAATATTTTTCCAATCTCTCTAAGTAAGAGGCTTGAAGTAGAAATACTGGTCTCTCCCACATATCACGTGTCTGCATTCTTGGTCACTGATGTGTTTGACGAGATGTGGGACATGAATATATTACAGTGCAGATGGTCAGACATTCACTGCCTTGCGTTTTGAGCTAGGGATTCACTGTTAACATCTTTGCATTGTGGGAGAGAGCTCCCGGTCCCTTTCAGTTCCCACGCCCTGGAGCTCTGATTTCTGGAAGAGCAAGGGTTGAGTTTAATGTGTAGGATATTATATTTTCCATAATATCCAGATGTTTCATCTGCTGACAAAAGAGGGTGAGATATATTTAACCAAATCAAGGTCCCAGAGCCAGTCTCTCTTCTGTGGGGAAGCACCACACCACGCCATTCCCTTCATTTTATTAGGAAGCTCACAGCTGGCATCCTGGTATCGGACTATCTCGAATATCAAAAATGACATAACTAACCGAAAAGAATTAAACATGATGTTTCATTTCAGGATGATGAAATTAACCAGCAGAGCCAGCTGGCTGAAAAGCTAAAGCAACAGATGTTGGATCAGGATGAGGTAAAGTTCATAATAATAAATTTTTTCTTACAAAGTTCTTTTATTACTCTTTGTTGTTGATGTTTGTTCCAGAATTTTAATTTGCAAGGAATTTGTTCAAGATCACTGAATCATGTGGAAATTTCGTGGTAGATTTCTTTTAAAAGCTGGTTTTGCCCAAATTTAGAAGGTAAGTGTCTGACTTGTTAGAGCCCTGGGATCTGAGAGGGAGTAGCTGGTTGCTACACTTGTGTTTAAAGAGCAGAGACAGGGGAGCTTGATAAGTGGACAAGGATGGTTTTAATTCCTCACACCCAGTGCTCAGCACTCTTGTTTTTTTTGCCATTTTAGCTTTTTTCAGCTTTGCAAATCAGCTGGCTCAGGTATGTGATATACACCATGTTCTCATGCTATCTTGTAGGAGAAACAAACAAATGAAAATTAGAAAGTAGAGGAAAGGGGTCCAAATTCTGCATTCATATACTAGTACATGTGATACAATAAAAAAGAGGCAAATTGTTTTCAGTCTCCCTGATGGCATTCAATTCTCCAGTAAGTGTCTTTATTGCATTGCGTTTTGCCAAGTATTTTACAAAACAGGGACCTAAGCAAAGAAGAGACAATCTATCAAGTATAGATGGTTCGTAATTCTCTTTTTGAGGGCCATCTAAGTACTTTTTTTCTCTTTTGTGCTTTAGGGTGCTTTACGCTTTGTTGCTAAAATGCTATGGATTGAATCAGGCGATGCAATTATAGCAGGTGCCATGGGTTCATGTCCCCAGTCCCAACTTCCCATAGATATAGCTCTCCATAGCCATTTCCTTCCTTTCCTCTTTGTTCCACTTCATCTCCCTGGGACAAGGATTATACCCCTGCTCAAATCTTCCCTTGACAGGGAGATCATGCATGCCTTTGTCGTGAGATGGACCATATTTAATTGATTTTCCTCTGAACTCTAGCTGAGCCTTCCATTTGCTTAGTGTTTCCTGCCTTCTTCCTCCCATTCTAGTCCTTTGCATTTACAAGTTGGTAAAACTGCCTGTGGTAAATGTTCTTTTTTGTTACAGTTAAAACTCCTTTTTTGTTGTTGTTGTTAATCCTCACTTGAGGAATTTTTTCCCCATTGATTTTTAGAGAGAGTGGAAGGGAGGGGGAGAGACAGAGAGAGAAACATTGATGTGAGAGAGACACATCCATTGGTTGCCTTCTGTATGAGCCCTGACTGGGGCCAAGGATCAAGCCTGCAACTGAGGTATGTGCCCTTGACTGGAATTGAACCTGCGACCCTTCACTGGGCCAAACTGGCTAGGGCAGTTAAAGCTCTTAATATTTTACTTTCTCTGTAGCCGGGATAGGGAAGGTCCTGCCGGTGAGCCATATAAGGCCTGCAGAATCATTTGGTCTAGCCCTGCCCAGGCATTAATGCTGAGTGAATTAGATGTTTGATCACAAACAGCAGGCTAATTTTTAAGTTGATAATTGTGTATGGCCCACGAGTGATGTTATAAATATCCACGTGGCCCTTGGCAGAAGGAAGGTTCCCCACCTCTCTCCTACAGCATTAAGGCAATATTTGTTTACTCCAGGAAAAAAAACAACACAAGAGGAACACAGATAATGAAAGCGTCTACATGCCCAGCCATTCACTTGTAAATCAATTAATGTTTGGGGTGTATGCTTCTCTACGTCCATGATGACTATTAAGAAAAATTAATGGTTGTCCTTTTATTCTGTCTTGGTTGACTCTGAAATTTACCAGTTTACAATGTGAAATAATGATAATATTAAAAAGCCATGTAAGTACTTATGTCCTCAGAAATGATTCCCCCCATACTTTTTTAGACAAGTGAGATAATCACGAAGTATAGTGATTTTTTATGTGTAATCAATTCTTCGAGGTAAGCCTATGCAGTTTTAAACAAAAATGAATAAAGAAAAAAAAAGTGAGAAAGAAAAGAAAGAGGAAGAAACAGGTTTTTGGAATAACATGCTATTTTTAAATTTAGCATCTGGATATACAGTAGGGGTTCTCGTCATCCCACACTTTTCCAACTTGTTTTTTGTGTGTCTGTTTTTTAAAACTACTTTACTTTGGGTAGAGAACAGAGCACAAACATTTAAACATTAGGTTCACCAGTCCTGTGCCAACTCATTTCCCAGCTTCTAGCTTCCACAAGAAGAGACTATGAGAAGATCCAAGAGGAGCTGACACGGCTCCAGATTGAAAACGAGGCGGCCAAAGACGAGGTGAAAGAAGTCCTGCAGGCCCTGGAGGAGCTGGCCGTCAATTACGACCAGAAGTCCCAGGAGGTGGAGGACAAGATGAGGGCCAATGAACAGCTGACTGATGAGCTGGCCCAGAAAACGGTGGGAGCGTTTGTCCAGGGGGACTTCCTCGGTTGTCACTCTTGTATATACCCATGGTTGTTGATGGACTGTGTAAAGGAAGGCAGTTGGCTGAATGGATTTTCAGTGTTAGACTTAGATGCATTCTCTGAAATCCTCCAATAATTGAAATATTTTGTGTGGCTCTCGTCCAGTCATCCTAGAACTGCGTAGCACAACTGTTTTCTATTCAGGAGATTTATAACGTTAGCAGGGGTGCCTTGTGGAATAGTCAAGAGAGTGCAGACTTTGGAGCCAGAAAAACCCTGGTTAAAAAGTTCTTTAAAAACTTAAAAAAAATTTTTTATTGATATTTATTTATTATTTATTTATTTTACAGAGAGGAAAAGGGGAGGGGAGAGGAAGAGAGAGAGAGAGATGTGAGAAGCATCGTTCGATTGCCTCCTACATGAACCCCAACTGGGGATTGAACCCACAACCTGGTTATGTGCCCTCACCGGGAATTGAACCCACCACCTTTTGGTGTACGGGATGCCACACCAGCCAGGACCCTGGTTAAACTTTTGACTTTAGAACTGTTTAAGCCTTAGTCAAAACATTTAAATGTCTTGAGTATTCGTTTCCTTATTTGTAAAAATGGCAATAATAACATGCTTCTTTCAGGGTGTGAGAATGTGGCAGTTCACGTAAAGCACTTAGCATGGACTGTGCATTTGCTATAGTTTCAATAAGCAAGTCTCAAGCTGTTAAATCAGTAGGTGAGAGTGGGTGACCCTGGCAGGCAATGGGCTTCACTCTTCTTGTTATGTCCTCCTGAATGAAGTCCCTTCCCTCCCACAGCGCCCGTGCTAGCCCGGGCCTGCGCTGTTTGGTTTGTTTGTTGTCCTGCTTCCATCCAGTGCTTTAGTCTGCACATGTTCTCATTCTCAGATGCTCCCAGCGAAGGATGCTGCCGGCCCTGCACAGTGAGCTCATGGCATCAGGGCCAGTGAGCACTTGGCGAGATGGCTGGTGGTGGGATGTGTCCATTTTGTCCTTTTCTATTTGGAAAATGGGTGGTAGGAAGCTGACTGGCTGCCCTTGGCACCTCAGCCCAATGGTCTGGTATTGTGAGATTGTGCCCAGACTGCTCTGTGGAAAGCATCCAGTCCTCCGGGCAAGGAGGAGCAGCAGATGGTACAGGGAAGCTCTAGGCTGCTGACCGTAAAGCTGATGGAAAAGGCTCCTCGCTCCATGCATTCAGCTGCATGAGGCAGACTTGTTAAATGGCCTCCCAAGATGGGATCTACTGCTCCTGTGGATTTTAAAACACAGTGATACCAGTGGTGGTAATACCAAAACAAAGACAGAAACAGAAGGAAAGACAGACTGCAGTCACTTAGGGAAGGAGGAGACTTCGATTTCCTCTGCTTGTTTTCTTCTACAGGGTCCTTAACTAGGCCTTGGTATTTGCTTCTCAAAACAATGGAACATTTTTCACAATACACTTCTTAGTTTCTGTCAAACTGGAGGATTACTGGACTCATTTAGCGTACTATTTTTAGTAAGATCATTAAAAAGTGCTCTAATAAAATAGCTGCGTGTGGAAGAATTGAATAAATGTCTTTGTGTTAGCCTCCAGAGCTCCGTAATTTAGGGAAATTATTTTTTGTTGTTGGCTGAGTTAATACCAAGACACCAAAAGATGACTATTCTTTTGATGTTGAGAGTTTTAGTTAGTTAGTTGGTTAGTTAGTTAAAAATACATACCTCTTGGTAGCACACATGAAGGATGGAAAGGTATGGGTTTGTTAATGTTTGGCAATAAAATGGAGCTTCTGTTATATATTAAGAAGGCCGATCTTGTTGAACTTGATTACTTTTGAAAAGAGGTGAAGAATGTTCAGTTCAGCTTCACGGTGAAGATTAGAATTTCCCTAAGTTGTTTTCTAAACGCATTAATGCCCCTCTGGGCCTTCCAGACTGGAGTCAGATGGGACTTTGGAAGTGATCCAGGGAGCAGGTTTGTTTGGAGGTTGAGGTGGGGGTGCCTGCAGGTATGTTTAGACCCTTGAGGACGTGAACTGACACAGAACATCTGGTAGGTAGGAAGATGTGAGTACACGTTCTGAACCTCATAGTTCCTTTGGGCTTTATTTATTTTTAATAACTTATTTCACTAACCTGGAGATTGTCATCTGATATGTAGACATAACATATCAGGCTAAGCTGACTTTCTCTTCTTGTCAAAGAATTCAGCGCTATGCTATTGTTTGACTTAAAGGAACCCTTATATGGAAATCACATGAAATGGTAACAGAACTCCACCGTACGTCGTATTGTTATTCATTGCGGTGCTGAGTGCATAAAATCGATGGGCGAGCCTTTTAATCTGTTGTGGAAATGTGTTTTCAGACCACACTGACAACCACACAGCGCGAGCTGAGCCAGCTGCAAGAGCTCAGCAACCACCAGAAGAAGCGAGCCACCGAGATCCTGAATTTGCTGCTGAAGGACCTGGGGGAGATAGGCGGCATCATCGGCACCAACGACGTGAAGACTGTAAGTCAGCCCTGCATTCTCTCCTGCTCTTCTAACAGCGCGATCCGAGCGAGGGGTCTGTGCTTGATTCTCCCGAGAATCCAATGCCTAGTGCAGTGCCTTGCCACTGCCACATGCTTTGTAATATTCGAATAAGGATGATCAAAGGGCTGATGAATGACTAAGTGAACAATTGAGTAAGGAGAAGGAGGAAAATAATTACCTTCAGATGTAGGAAATGTCTTCAAATCTTGGTTGACCTGATGTAAATTGGTTTATTCCTCACACTTATATGCCATTGTCACAGAAATTTGGAATCAGATAGGTTAACCAACAGTTCTGGTCTCAGACTTGTGTTTCTCCTTTTCTATGAGAACCCAGCAGAGTGAAAATTACCCCACCAATCAGCATGAATTAGGAGAGCTTTTAGCTGAAAGTAATAGGATTCTAACAGTGGCTTGAAAAACAAAGCCACATTTAATTATTCTCCGTATGAGACGTCTAGAATTTTGCTATTCAGGTTATGATTTACATCACCTTGGAGCTTGTTGGGAATATAGATCTCAGGCCTACCTCACACCCACTGAATCAGACTCTGCATTTTAACAAGATTCCTCAGGCCATTCTTTAGCTTATTAAAGTTTTAGAAGCAAGTCTTGGTTTGGTGCAGTGCTTCAACAATGTCAAGTATCCAGGACTTTTCTCTATTTCCTTTATGTTTTCCTTAGCCTGTTCCTTTTTCATGTCTGTAGGTTTTTGTCTCATGGGAGCAAGATAGCTGCTATAGCACAGTCCGCACATCCTCACACAACTACCTCCAAGGCAGGCTGCGCTGAAACACAGCCAGCTTTCCTCCAGGAGGGAGCTGTATCCCAAAAGTCCCCTTGACATCTCCCTGGACCTTATTGGCCAGAAGTGTGGTACATGATCACCCCAAACTGCAAGGGGAGCTAGGAAAGTAGAGAATTAGGATTACTATCATGGGCTTAAACCAACCATCAATAATCCCCTGGGGCTGTGCACATTGGTGCCATTGATGGCAAGGAGTAAGGGCGGGGGGTGGGGTGGGGAGAATGGGGGTTGGGCGAGAATAAACAAAGTTATCAGCCAAGAAAAATTAACAGCTTGCCACAATGTAGAGATGCCATTGAAAAATAAGATAGACATATTTTAAAAAGTAGCTTTATTGAGGTATAACTGATAAAAAGTTAGTCGTACTTAAAGTGCACATTTTGAGAAGTTTTGACATATGTATACACTTATGAAGCCACAGTAAGAGAACACATCCACCACACACAAAGTGTGTACACTGTTTCTGGTCTCTATTTTGTTTCATTGACTTTTATGCCAATAAAAGTCTGTTTTGATTGTAGTAGCTTTATCATAATACAGTACCTTCTACAGAGCAGCCACTGATAAATGTGTGGGTTAGTCAAGCCAGGGAATGTGCTGTATTGCTCAGCTCCCACCTCACAAGTCTCTGAAACAAAATCTTTGAATTAGGCATTTGACTTTTAAAAGGCTGAATTCTACATTAGCCTGCTAGTGGGAACTCTCAGCTTTTTAGTTGGGATTGTACTAGAAAAGGGTTCCCAAATAACATTGTTTATAGACATTTCTGAAAACGTACAAAGCCCTTTTTGGATGATATAACAGCTCTGGGTTTAGAGTATATGAGCTCTTGTAAACCTATCATTCTTTCATTGAACCTCTATTGTAATTGAATATTGCATGAACTTTATGAATGAATCTAATTTTAGCTAGAATTCTCAGATACTATAGGATGAACCCTATTAAGTTCCAGTTTGGTGATTTTATATTTGAGGATTGAGAAGAATTTT
Source organism: Myotis myotis (assembly GCF_014108235.1). Taxonomy (NCBI): domain Eukaryota; kingdom Metazoa; phylum Chordata; class Mammalia; order Chiroptera; family Vespertilionidae; genus Myotis; species Myotis myotis. The sequence continues at coordinate 64,450,435 of NW_023416390.1, read as the reverse complement.
TAGAAGCATACACTGGTGTTGAGCTATAAACTTTTGACGTTTGGGTGATTGAATGGCCCTGGAAATATGAAGATGGAGTTGATTTATGGCAAGTTCGTGCCTGCTGCTGATAACGATAAAGGAAGATATTTTTATGCTAAGTTCTAAAATAGAGCTGATGAAAAATGCTAATGAAATCAAGGAATGTCTGGGTGCTTCAGCATTTAAAAAAAGAGTCCTTACCTCTGGGAATCTGAAGTCTGAGATTATTTTAAAATAACTCTCCTGGATGTTTTAAAGATATTTTTGGATTCCAGACATTGGATGCCCTGGTTAATTTCATTGATAACTCTCATTTGTAGAGCATCATACTCTTAATCATTCTGTTCTTTTTCTTGTAATTCTGATTTAATTATTAGGACAGTGAGAGCTAAACGGAGGAGTGATGTGACTTTGGACAAGTCGCTTTGCTTCTCTGTAAGATGACAAGGTGAGCCAGGTTATGTCAAAGGTTGTCAGTTCAGAAATTACATGACGTATACAGATATTTATTAGACGTATCATTATGGAAGCAGATACTCTTGCCCCCTAGCTTTTTTGAGATACAGTGAACACATAACGTTGTATAATTTAAGGTGTGCAGTATCTTGATTTGATGCATTTATATGTTGCAAAATAATTACCATCAAAGTATTAGCTGCCATCTTCATTTTATCACAGTCAGCATTTATTTTTCCTGGTGAGAACATTTAAGATGTACCTCTTAGCAGCACTCAAGTATATGATGCAGTATTACTAGCTATAATATTAGTCCCTGCTATGCATTAGCTCTCCAAACTTGTTCATGTTATAAGTGGAAATTTGTACCCTTTGTCCAATAACTCCCCCATGTACCCACCCCCAACCCCTGGTAACTACTGTTCCTCTGAGTTTGACGTTCTTAGATTTTCTAGCTACCACATATATGTGATATCATATAGTATTTGTCTTTGTATGACTTATTTCACTTGGGTGAACCCTGAAGGTCCATCCATTTTATTGCAAATGGCAGGATTTCCTTTTTTCTCATGTCTGAATAACATTCCGTTGTTTAACACACACCCCCACCACCACCACCACCCCCCCCCTCGCGTGCGCACACACACACATCTGTGTCCATTTATCTGTTGACAGACACTTAGGTTGTTTCCATTTTTTGGCTACTGTATGTAATGCAGCAATGAATGTGGGAATGCAGATATCCCTATGAGATTCTGATTTCAGTTCCTTTGGTTATAGACCCAGAAGTAGGGTGGCTGGGCTATATGGTAGTTCTACTTTTAAGAAATTTCATTTTTGAGGAACCTCCATACTGTTTTCCATAGTGGCTACGCCAATTTATATTCCAACCAACATGAGGGTTCCCTTTTCTCCACAGCCTTGCCAACATTTGTTATCTCTCATCTTTTTGATGACAGCCATTCTAACAGGTGTGAGGTGATTTTGATTTGCATTTCCCTGATGATTAGTGATGTGGAGCATCTTTTCATGTACCAGTTGGCCATCTGTATTGCTTTGGGAAAATGTTTGTTTAGATCCTCTGTCCGTTTTTTAATTAGATTCTTCGGGTTTGCTATTGAGTTGTATGAGTTCTTTATATATTTTGGATATTAACCCTTATTAGATATGTGACTTGCACATATTTTCTCCCATTCCAGAGGTTGCATTTTGATGTTGTTGTGCAGAAGCTTTTTAGTTTGATTAGGTCTCACTTATTACAGACACTTTCCTTATTGTTAGGACTACTCAGTTGACATAGTTATTTTGCTCTAAGAAAATGAGCAAATCTAGGAAATTTTCAGTGATCTTGGATTTTTGTTTCTAAAGTTCCCACGAGGGAACTTTTGTTCTTTTAGTTCCCACGAGGTCCCTGTGGTAGTACTGGTGTGAGGGAAAGGATGGCTGTGGGAGTCTCCTCAGCATCACTTCCAGAACGCAGCAGGCCGGCACCATGTGTAAACGGAAGAACCCCCATTTCTCCAGCTCTGTCTTGTCTTGAAACAGAGTCCAGGCAATATTTTGTTTAGTCAACAAAACAAGATGAGACCAGCTCCTGACAAGATGAGCCTGGTGTTGACTTTGTCAGGTTTATTCATGAACTGCCTCTTTTTCTCATGTACCATGTCACTGGGTTTTCCCCACAAAGATTTCCAGGAATACAACCACAAACAAATAAGATAGAGGTTAGAGTACATGAAGTGGATGGATTAGCTGCCTGACTTTTGTTGGACCACACTGACTACTTCTTTTAGTCTCCTCTGACTTTATGTCTTAGCAGTGGTTCTCAACCTTCTGGCCCTTTAAATACAGTTCCTCATGTTGTGACCCAACCATAAAATAATTTTCGTTGCTACTTCATAACTGTAATGTTGCTACTGTTATGAATCGTAATGTAAATATCTGATATGCAGGATGATCTTAGGTGACCCCAAAGGGTCGTTTGACCGCCAAAGGGGTCACGACCCACAGGTTGAGAACCTCTGCACTAGAGGGTGAGCAGTCACCTTATTTACCTTTAGTTGACCTAGAAATGGCACCTTGCACAGCAGCCCATGCACCTGGGGCAGGTGGTGGGTGTGTGGGTGACTCGTCCTCTGTAGGCAGAGCAGAGGGGCAGGCAGCATCTGTCGTCCAAGTGAAGGCAGCCCTTTTTCCTTGGATTAGTCATTTGTACTAGATCACACAGTCTAGTGTCTACGGTTGGAGTCGCTGTCAGACTCGGGAGAGTTATAAATAACATCTCAGCAGCAAACTCGGATTCTTCTTTTTGAAATAACAGTGTTTTAAAATTACTTAAAACTTAGAATTTAGATGACTAAATATATGAATTCTTAAGGGGTAAGAAACCTTTCAGTTAAAGTCATTTGTTTGAAATCGTGTGTTTTTTCCACCAGACAGGAACTCAAATCCCTTGTTAGATCTCCTAGGACAAGGGTAGGCTTCAGTGCTTCTGGTTCTGGTTTTGGGAGAAGAAATATCCAACTATCGTTTTGGAGGAAGCCCTTATTGTATATACATTTCTTATTCTCCCAGTTCCCAGGGGATCTGGGCACAGAGTAGAAAGCGTCCTTGTGTAAGGACAAACCTGGGGCGGAGGAGGGTTTGTCTCCTCCCAGGATGTCCTGCCTGTTGGCTCAGCAATGTTTATCCACCAGGCGCTGGTGCAGATTGTGAATTCCACATAGAAGATACGGATGTTCCCGTCCCTTTCTACTGAAACTGACAGTATGCAGAACACACCTGGTCAGGCTAAAGAATGAGTTTCTTATCTCTGTTCCACGTTTGACCAGTCTCCAAAGGTAGAAGAGCAAAACAAGTAAAGATTGCAGGCTTCTCTTACTCATTTTCTCCATGCTATAGGATGATAAAGGGAATGTGTAAGGAGGAGGGGTGTTGGTAGACCTGTTGTTGTCAGTCAGAAATAAGCAAGAACCTCCATTAATTTAAAATGGAGGCAAAAGTTGATACTTGTAGATTTTCTTCCCAGATCCTAAGTTGTGTTGATTGACACTGATGTAACTAATACTGTTCGAGAATTCTTAGGGGAAGGTTGACACCAAGTTAAGTTACAGGTGCTCAGCCTGCTGTCTAGTTTGTGTCCTATCTGCTACCAATTTTCAGGGCTGATACATAATTCCTTTCCTAACTCTTCAGTGTTTACTGAAACAAGAGTCATATGTTGAATTAATGAAAACATCAGTGACAAAAGTGGGCTGTTAGAGTATACTGTGGAACATCAAAAAAACATAGTTAGAATCATTGTCTTAAAACAAGCTGAAACCTCTAGTCATGGGCTGGTTCTGGACTGAGGTGCTAGAATGCCCTCTGGTGGTTAAACAAAATATGCACACAGTTACTTTGCTCATTTGGTCAACTTCCCTTCAAGAGCATGTGTGCATCTCTGCAAATGGGTTTCTATCCCGAGTACCTTGTGTCAATTTTTGTTTGGAGTAGAGCTCTGAAACCTAGAAACCAAACATGAGCTCATGCAGGAATGCTGGCTGTCAGACTCTTCTCTCCTAAAGGGGCACTTAGACTGTTATTCTCAGTGATCTTAAATAATAAGGTCGATGCGGGTCTGCCTGGAAGGGGCAGGCAGGTAGAGGCAAGGAGACGTGGATTTGGTAATGGCACCTTCTTCATTAGATTTTGTTGTTGTTTAATTGAGGACTATATAGAAAATCCTTTTTATTTTTCAATCCTTAGTTGTAGAAACATTCAAGCCTTTAGACTACTCCTCTTTCTGAATAGCAGGCTCTAGAGAACATAATTGAAATTCTGGCTGGAGTTCTTATAGGGCAGTGATGGCGAACCTATGACACATGTGTCAGAGGTGACACGTGAACTCATTTTTTGGGTTGATTTTTCTTTGTTAAATGGCATTTAAATATATAAAATAAATATAAAAAATAGGTCTTTGTTTTACTATGGTTGCAAATATCAAAAAATTTCTATATGTGACATGGCACCAGAGTTAAGTTAGGGTTTTTCAAAATGCTGACACGCTGAGTTCAAAAGGTTCGCCATCACTGTTATAGGGGCTCAGAGTCACCCTTTGAAGCACTGGGCCTCTGCTGGTCTAGGAATATAAGATATAAGACATTGAATGGAACACGTCTTAAAGTTATCTCTTGTTTTAATTTTTAGTGTATTTTTCTTTTGATATTATCTCTTTCACCCTAAAAATGAATTAGAAAGAAAAGCCTGATTAATTGAGGATTACATTTAGTAGAGGTTTTTAGTTGAAAGTTTCACCTGAGGTTCCGAGATCGTGAGGTTGAACATATAGTATGTTTTAGGACCATTTTCAGCTTGGGGTCCTGTAATTAGGGATTCTTAACCAGGAACCCAAGACCTCTTGAGGACCCATGGACGGGTTTCAGGGGCCCCAAGGACCTCTGGGAATTACAGGCAGTAGCTGTGTCCCCTCCTGTGCCCAGCTGGCAGACGTGAATGGCGTCATTGAGGAGGAGTTCACCATGGCCCGTCTGTACATCAGCAAGATGAAGTCAGAGGTCAAGTCCCTGGTGAACCGCAGCAAGCAGCTCGAGAGCGCCCAGATGGACTCCAACAGGAAGATGAATGCCAGTGAGCGGGAGCTGGCCGCCTGCCAGCTGCTCATCTCCCAGGTAGGCCACACCTTTCCTCTTCCCTTCACACCTGCGCTCTCGAAACCTGCTTCCTCCGTGCTCTAATCGGGGCTGATGGTGCGTAGTGGGGTATTGATGAGCTTTGCGTTGTGTAGTAGTTGTTGGTGGTCCAGCCTTATTCTTAACCCACGCAAGATTTTGTTGTGAGTTACTCGAATTACCTTCAGTCCCTTTTTAAAGGATGTGCCTATATATCTCTATCTTGCTATCTGTGGATAAGTAAATAGGCAGCTAGGTTGGTAGGTAGATAAATATATAATAAATGGATAAGATTAGAATCTAAATCTCCTATCAGTTAAGGCAATGGTTCTCAACCTTCTGGCCCTTTAAATACAGTTCCTCATGTTGTGACCCAACCATAAAATTATTTTTGTTGCTACTTCATAACTGTAATGTTGCTACTGTTATGAATCGTAATGTAAATATCTGATATGCAGGATGGTCTTAGGTGGGACCCACAGGTTGAGAACCGCTGAGTTAAGGCAATATTCCTTCATCGTTTAATCTCTATCATAGAACCAATTTAATGGTTGAAAACAGAAACAACAGCTACCACTACTGTTGTTAGTGACATTTTATTGAGTGTTGACAGTGTGCCATATGCTGTGCTAAGCAATTTAGATGCCTATCCCACTTGATCTTTAAAAAAATCCTGGTGGGCAGGTTTTATTTTTGTTTCTGTTTTTCCGATGAGGAAACTGAGACTTAAGAATGATTAAACGTAGTGTCCAAAGTCATGGCGCCCGTGAAAGGCAGAGCTGGGACTCCCCGCATTGTGTACCTAAACCCGAAGCTGGGAAGGGGTTTCCAAGCCCCGGGCACATTCCATTCCTCAGGGAGTGGGGCTGCTCTGTTCCCACTGGAGTGGCGTTTTCATTTTAGCAAGGCGGTCTCAGAAAATGGCCTGGTTTCTGGCCTACCACTGTTAACCTGAGCTTGGTGTGAGGGTTTTGTGGCTGCTGGTGTGCGCTGCCCCTGCCTCATGCCAGGCATTAAATCAGCTGGAGTCATTTGGGGGAAACAGATGCATGTCAGCATGAGTGATGCCGCAGATAACACTGAGAGACAGACAAACGTGTACCTCGCTCTGGTGTGCTTTTAATGTGACAATAATACGTGATCATAGAACATCCCCAGCCTCCTTGTCTGCTACCACAATCATCTAACAGACGCAGTTAAAACATCAAGGTTCCATTTTATAACCAACATGATGAGCAAGAAGGTATTGAAAAGATTATTCCAGGCTAGTGTGTGATGGTGACATTTATATACATTGTTGAAAAAAGTATGATTTGGTCGGTCCTTTTGGAAAGCACTTTGGAAATCAAAAGCCATGAAAAATATAAGTGTACTTTGGCCCAGTAATTTCACATATGGTATTTTTCATTGGTAATAAAAATGAAAAATTTTCATTTCATATAGCATTATCATTTCCTGATTAAAAATATTAAGGCCTTATATGGAAGTGGTTGAGTGCAATATTTCTTACATTAAGGTAAAATGCCCAAATATTTATTGATAGACTAATAACATAAAGTTATATGGGAGAGTGTTATGTAGCTCTTACCCAAAAAACTATTAAATCTAGCCATTTGAAAAGTATAATTACATGAAGATAGTGAAAGTGAAAATGCTGTTAGTATTTGTGTTGTGCTTTGTAACTTTGTAAAATATGTGTTCATATAGATAAAACCAGGGATATAAGGGGGAAATAGTTGATAAGTTAGAGTGGTTTATGGGGGGAATTTATACCACTTCTTTCTGAGCTTGCTTTACAGTTTACCTTTTATAATTCCTAAAAATTGAGATAAGAAATGGTAAACATTAGTGCCCCCCCAGTATGATTCCCAGATCCCCTCTGATACTGATGGCATGTGCTTTGGGGAGCCCTGAGCCTATTATTAGAAGTCAAAGCGAGTCAAAATAGAGGCCCCCCGCAGCCTGCAGCCCACTGTCTTCTCTTTCCATCTGGAGGTACCAGCCTCCACGCCTGAGTCCCTCCTGCACTCCCTGTGCACTGAGAGAGCTGTGTAACTGCATCTGTAATCTATTTAAATAGATGCTGGGAGTAGCAGCACTGGCCCTGGGAGTGGCCGTGGGGCTATTGGAGTAGAGAGGAACTGCTTCCCAGATAGAAGGGGACGTGGTCCAGGTGGGCACGCTCCCCTAGCCTGTGACCTCTGTTCACTGGAATGGGGCGCAGCCAGATCATTGACTAAGTGGGGTGCTGTAAAGTTTGGAGCCCACGACCAGGGTCCAGGTACCCAGGTCTTAGAGAACACTGACTTTGGGAATATGAGATGGGAGTCAAGAATATTAGGGCCAGGCTGGTATGGCTCAGTGGTTGAACATCGACCCATGAACCAGGAGGTCATGGTTCGATTCCCAGTCAGGGCACATGCCTTGATTGTGGGCTCCATCCCCAGTAGGGGATGTGCAGGAGGCAGCCAATCACTGAGTTTCTCTTATCATTGATGTTTCTATCTCCCTCTCCCTCTCCTTCTCTCTGAAATTAATAAAAGCATATTGAAAAAAGAATATTAGGATATTTGGGGTTAAAGAATCCCTTTGTCAGGCAGGGTTTTCTACATTAGCAATAGTTTTCCATTAGGTGCTGTTTTGTACTCTGCTACAATTTACACAGAGCTAAATATTCAATCATTATTTCCTGCGTTTCAAACATAAGAGAAACCTTGGCTGTCTGGTTTTCGACATGATCCAAGGAATCTGACAAAATATTGCCAGCTAAAATGCTATCTTCCTTGTTTACAATCATCCTCTTCACCACACGCTATGCTTATAAATTCATTGCTCCAGCTGAGTCCTTCCCCCAGAGGTCACTTCGTTAGATCCGAGCTCAGTCTCCTGGGTCTTCCCGCTAAATGGGATCCCTGTTGACCTGGAGCGGGAAGAGCCTGCCTATTTCCATCTGCTATAAGTGACCGCTGGCCCTGTTCATCGGTGAACTCCCATTCATTCATTCATTCATTCATCCCACTAATGCAGTGGTTCTCAACCTTCCTAATGCCGCAACCCTTTAAATACAGTTCCTCATGTTGTGACCCGACCATAAAATTATTTTCGTTGCTATTTCATAACTGTAATGTTGCTACTGTTATGAATCGTAATGTAAATAGCTGATATGCATGATGTATTTAGGCGACCCCTGTGAAAGGGTCATTCGACCCCCAAAGGGGTCTCGACCCACAGGTTGAGAACCGCTGCACTAATAGTTACTAAGCATGTACTCTGCCCTCATGAGCTAACAAGTAAGAAAGTGGCTGAGATAAGCCATGTAGAAATTCAGTGCCATAAGAAAATGATGGTCTGTGTGAAGGTCCATGTCTGGGAGGGATGGGGGAGAGCTTACCAGGGAGAGGAACATGTAAAATGTAAAGTCCGTGAGACAGGAATTGGTGAGCCTGAGAGACAGAAAAAGAAAAGCCATAATATTTGATTTGTGAAGATGCAATCCACAGGTGCGGGTTCAAAGAATGAAGCCCTCAGCCCCAGACACTCCCCCACCCCTTGCTCTCCAGCATTCTGTTCTCTGTGAGGAGAAAACCAGCCTGGGCTCTGGTGTCTCAGCACTGTGGATGGCGAGGAGGGGCGTGGCCCTGAGGGGTGTCTGTGAGAGGCAGAGAAGCACATGGGAAAACAGGACCCTGCTACTTAGTCCATGCATTTTCCCATTGGACAGTCCCGGGCAAGTGAGGTGACCACTTTTAGTCGTTCATTCTTTTTATCTATTTGCTGTTTCAAGCACGAGGCCAAGATCAAATCCCTGACGGACTACATGCAGAACATGGAGCAGAAGAGGAGGCAGCTGGAAGAGTCCCAAGACTCGCTCAATGAGGAGCTGGCCAAGCTCCGAGCCCAAGGTAAATGAGTGACTACTTTGCTGGTGTCACACTCTCGGCCTAAGCAGGCACTGTCTGCATTGCTGAACTCAAGATGTCCACTTTTGCTCAATTAAAGCATTTCTAGGTCTATGATGACAATGGCATCATTGGGGTGGGGGGTGGGGGGGGGTTGGAGAATAACCCAGAAGACTGCCTTCACTCTCTATCTGCTCCACTGCCCACTTTCCCAGAGCCCACCCTGCCGCCCACCTCAGAATCCCCTCTTCCCTAGTCCTGCTTCCCATCTATCAAAGGCCTGTCTGTTCCACCTGCTCATCTCCATCTTCATTGTCATTGCCTTAATCTAACTAAGAGTTGTGATGACAGCCGAAACCGGTTTGGCTCAGTGGATAGAGCGTCGGCCTGCGGACTGAAGGGTCCCAGGTTCGATTCCGGTCAAGGGCATGTACCTGGGTTGCGCGCATATCCCCAGTGGGAGATGTGCAGGAGGCAGCTGGTCGATGTTTCTCTCTCATCGATGTTTCTAACTCTCTATCTCTCTCCCTTCCTCTCTAAAAAATCAATAAAATATATTAAAAAAAAAAAAAAAAAAAGAGTTGTGATGACATCCGTTTAGCGAGGGTCCCGCCCCAGCCTGCTCCAGGCTGGCCCCCGGGCTGCAACCCAAGGGACTGTTCTAAAGTCAAATCTGCCTCGTGCCCAATCCCATGCCTCTGACATTGTGGCTCTTAAGGTCAAGTCTGAACTTCCACCAGTGGCTCACTGTGTCCCCCTGCCCCCGTCCTCGAACAGGCCCCTCCCTTTGTCAGGCATCCCCCGCTACCTTTGCTGCGGGAAGTACTGAGCCATGGGAAGCATTCAGTAATCTGAGTAAACAGGAGGAGGCTGACTAGACATGCAGAGACCAGACAGGCTTAAAATATATGCACGGAGATGAAACGGAGCACACATATTATGGGTCGCAATGAAAATTGTTAGAGGCCTTTTGGAAAGCATTTTGAGAAACATATTAATAATCATAGCATTTTTCATACTTTTGATCCTTAAATCACAAATGCTCGTTACAGAATTATATTAGTGAAAAAAATGAAGTAACCTAAATGTCCAACATTAACTTTGGTATCTTGTTCAACAGAACATTATTTTCATATTGGAGATGAAGTAGACCAAGGCTACTCAATGCTTACAATGTAACCTTAGATTAAAAATCGTAAAGTGTATCTTATTTTTACTGTGGTTATAACATTTAGAAATCAATGGATGCTTATGTTCCAAGGCCTACACACTAATATTTGAAATGAAAATGGTTTTGCTTGCATAATAGGATTGGTGACAATATTATCCTTTTTTTTTATTTCCTTTATTATTATGTAGTTGTTTGTTCAGTAAGTACATCTTGTTTCAAAAGCCAAGGCAAATTTTAAAAAGAAAGAGAATATATCCACCCCCGCAGTGACCTTGTCATATTTTCTTTATGTGATAACGGATGAACGTTAGGAATAGAATGCTCCACCCAAAACCTGACACTGCAAAGAACGTTTCCCTCCTATAAAGGGCTTCTGCGGTGTTGCCTGAGTGGAAATAAAATAGAAGCCAGAGAACCTGAAGTAAGGGAAACAGACCAGAGAGGAAGCTTGATGTCTGAATGTTGCTGTCTTAAATCACTTGCTCCCCCGACCTAACTCCAGCTGCCCATTGCACCATGTGCTCAGGGGCCACGGACCCAGAGGAGGCTGGGACCGCCCCTCCCCCCATACACACACAGCAGCCCTTCCCAAATAGGGGGCCTTCCTATTTAATCTAGGGAGTATTTTATATTTCTAATGTCTTTGTTCTTGCCCTTAGATTGTTTTTCTACCCCAGAATCTTAGAGAATAGACAGCGTGCCCTTGGGAGGTAAATTGGATCTTCTGGACAGTGGTATCGGTTCAGATGCCACTCAGATTCGCAGAGTGCGGTGTAATCTACAGGGCGTGTTTATAACCCACAAAGCACGTTTTTCCCCGGGGGGTCACTCATGAGGCCAGGTGGGGGCCAGTACTCGGAGGCGTGAGGTGCAAGTCAGTGGTAGAGTGGCCTGCTCCAAATGAGCACCTTGCCCTGTACGACGCGCCCCTCCCCCCAGGTCATGTCCCAAGAGCGGCCAGCCTGGCTTCAGCCAGTCCTCCCCTGACAGACGTCCCTCTGTGCCGTGCTTATAATTGGTGATATAGCTGATGTTCCTGCCATTGCCATTCTTCTGGTTTTGTTTTTTAATTTTTACTACTGAGTGCAAGACCTTCCAGTTAAATCTGAAACTGTCGTTTCAAATTCAAAACAGAAAAAATGCACGAAGTCAGCTTCCAGGATAAGGAGAAGGAACACCTGACGCGGCTGCAGGATGCCGAGGAGATGAAGGTGAGCTCGCACTTGGACTGGGCTGTCTTGTCCTGGGAAAACCTGTCTCCCTCAGAGATGCGGTGGCAGAGCAGGGTGAGGGGTGGGGGCACCCATGCCGGGCAGTCGGAGCCCATCGCAGAGTGTGGCCTGGTTAGAGATGAGCGGGAGGTGGAGGGGTCCAGCAGCCTGAGCTGTCTGTAGATAGTTCTGTTGTATTCCTGCATTATTCTCCCCCGTTCCCGATGAAGAGGGAGAGCGCGGCCCCTCCCAGCCACTGCCTGGGCCACGTGGTCGGGTTAACCCCTGAAGAAATGCTTGTCCTTCCTCTGAATGGAAGAAAACATCTCCCCCCTCTACCTTTTTAAAGAAACACCCCGAGTTTGAATTTCCACCTTAAACATAGAGATCTTTATTTTGGGTCACATTTTAAACAGTAAAGAAAAATGCAGCAAATATGATTGGCAAATAAGATTTTTAGGTGAGTAAGATGAGATATGAGGAAATACATCATTTTGATTAGTTTTAGGCAACCCCTGAGCCCCACTGGTGATGAGCCCATAGGGAAAGCCATGTCCAAGGCAGGACCCTGCTCCAGCCAACAGCACGCCCTGCCTCACCGATGGCCCCTCTCCTGATTCTACATCACTTTGCGGAAAAGGTCTCCTTTGAACATCACCATTAACTCGTGCTGGGGGCAGGGCGGGGGCAAGTATCTAAGCTGTACAGGTGAGGAAGTGTAGCTCACACAGGACACGGCTTGTCTGACGTCACCCGGGTAGTAGGTCTGTGCCCTCCGACTGACCTGGCTAGAGACGCCATGTGGCTTGGGGGAGCTGGACTAAGACCCACTCAGTTTTGTAACAGATCCTTGGGTTTTGTTGTCTCAGTACAGCAGGGCGGGTTCTGGGGCCCCAGCTTTGGGATCTGACAGCGAGGGGCAGGGGGGAGGGGTAGAAAGATCCAGGACCTGTCACTGTGCGGGCTGAGGGCCAGCGCAGATGACACACTCTCTCGGCCTGGCTTGCAGAAGGCGCTGGAGCAGCAGATGGAGAGCCACCGGGAGGCTCACCAGAAGCAGCTGTCCAGACTTCGCGATGAAATTGAGGAGAAGCAGAAAATCATTGATGAGATTCGGGAGTGAGTTGGCACGGGCTCGGGGATGTGGGGTGGGCCTGGTGCGTGGGCCAGCCCGGAAGGACGTGGCTTTCAGCCAGGGCCTCTGCTCTCTTGGCCTGTGGCTCTGTGCCACTCGGGGCCACAGTGGCTAGACATGCTGCTCCCCAGGTCTGTTCCCCCAGCTGGAGCTGAGCCTCAGGGGGTGCTGGTGGGGCAGGTGGCAGGCGAGTCCCCCCCAGAACAGGGTCATATTGGTCACTCATGCAGGCAGACACATGTGCCAGTAGGTGGGGATACTATGAAAGTAAAAAACAAAACAAAAAACCACAACAAAAAAAACACACCCAAAACCCTAAATTGGTCTCAGGAGTTAACATAAGTTAAAAAATACTCCAGGCCCTGGCCAGTGTGGCTCATGTGGTTGGAGCATCATCCTGTGTACTGAAAGGGTGCCGGTTCTATTCTTGATCAGGGCACATACTTGGGTTTCAGGTTTGATCCCCAGTCGGGGCACGTATGGAAGGCAACCAATCAATGTTCTGTCGATGTTCTCTCACATCGATGTCTCTCTCTTTCTCTCTCCGACCCCTCTCTCTTGAATCAATAACCATATCCTTGGGTGAGGATTAAAAAACACTCCAGAGAAGGCAGCTCAGCTGCCGCCTCACCCCAGCACCTGCGTGCCCACAGCACAACTCCAAGGCCCCCAGTTGCACACGCACACCTCTCAGGGGCCCCTGGTGCCCGTGTCTGAGCTGTGGTTCCTTGGCGCTCGCCAGGATGGCATCACTGCAGCTCGTCTTGGTAACGCCTCTCAAGGCCATTCTCCTGTCACGGCCCAGCCATTGACGAGCCCTGCTCCCTCCTGGCCTCTCCCTCCTCCTCGCTCACCGTCCACCTCATCACACAGGTCACCACACTGGCGGGGCCTTCAGGATCCTCTCCTGGGAGTTCTTAATGTTTTTTTGCACCGTGAGCTCCTTGCTAATTTTTGAACTCTATAGAGTCATGTTTTTAAATGCCCCAAATAAAAAGCAAAGAAAACCAACTTTGTTGAAATAGTCCTCTCCACTGCCACCTCCCCTGCCCCCAGGTGTGGACCAGAGGTTCCGTCCCCTCCCATTTCTGTAAACGAAGAACCGTCTCTCTGTGGGAAGCTCAGGGAAATGATGGACTCGGGGTCACACAGCCAAGTAGGAATCAAACTGGAGTTAGAGTTTAATTCTCCAGACCACTGATCCCAGTCTCTTCTCAATGCGTGCGAGCTGCTCACACACACATTTGCATTTTAAGAGGAGAGAGAGGTAACCCGAGCAGGTGTCGGTGGCGTGGCGTGGCGTGACTGCCGCACACCTCCCCTAAGGGGCGCAGGTAGAGGGACCGCCGCTCCTCCGGCCGCTGCCAGGCCAGCATTCATGCTGTGCGTCTCCCCCGGCGTGTCTCCTGTTCATTATCCTGATTAGTCACCCTCACAATGTTCAGCTCGAGGGGAAAAGAGGGCGGGAAGGAAGGCGAGAAAGAGGGAGGGTTGGAGATTGAGTTAGCAGGTGGGAGCGTTTCCTGGGCCTGCTCCTTCCAGGGGGCCTCTGGGTCTTCCTCAGAGGGCGTGTGATCTGCCTGTACAGTCCTGCGGCCACATGAGAGGGTTTGCAAGTGCTGGGCTGCTGTCAGTGTCGACCAGATGCCCCAACCAGATGGCGAGCTTCTTTTTTGCAGAGACCCAAGACTTGATTTGTTTCCTCCCTCTGTCCCCCTCCGCGAGGACCTCACAGAGTGGAACTGCCACAGTGTGAGCCAGGAATTTGGATTTAGAAGATGTTTTCAGAACATGGGACCAGAGAGGAAGGGAAGGTCGAAACGGCCAAATAAAGTTCCCTGAGTGCTGCATGCTGTCTGTAGAATTCTGACAGGCGCTCTGTCTCTGTTTCAAAGGATCGGCCCTTTCCCCATCTCATTATTTTTCCCTTGAAGCTCTCGCCCAAGCCAACTATAAATATATCCTCAGAGCTGAGTGTTTCCTGCCTCAGGCGCTCCCCAGAAAATTCGTTTTCACTTGGGCAGGGAGGGAGCTGTGAAATTGCTCTCCGGTCCCTCAAAGTCCTCCAGAATTGCCGCCTTGATTGCACAGAACTAATGGGGTTGGAACAGAACCATGTCTTTAGCTGGAGGACTCGGGGTTTCAGATTGATGGAGAACATATTGTTTTTTCCTGCCCATTTCAGTTTGAATCAGAAACTGCAACTGGAACAAGAGAAGCTCAGCTCTGATTATAACAAGCTGAAGATCGAGGACCGGGAGAGGGAGATGAAGCTGGAAAAGCTCCTGTGAGTGCGCTGTGCACGTTTCCTCCGTTTCCTCTCTTTGCAGCACAGCCCTACGAAGTCTGCTTTTGTGATTCCGATACTCAAATATCCGGGCCAGGTCTGGCCAGTTTAAAGCAGACGATGGCTGTGTGTGAGTTGGTTCGTTTTGTTGATTTGTCTGCAGGTGCCGGTGGTGTCTACGGAGATCTCTGACGCCCCCTTGGTGGTTCATGCTTCCTTTTTGTTTTTGTTTTTTAGGTTGCTCAATGACAAAAGGGAACAAGCCAGGGAGGACCTCAAAGGGCTGGAGGAGACAGTGGTATGTCAGCAAGTTTACCAACTCATTTTCATCTTAAAGACCAGATTAGTTTATGATTTGTTGAATTATTTTATCCTACAGTTTTATCTGGGCATGCCTTTAGTGTATCATTTTAGACATAAAATATGCAGTGGAAAAGTGAGAGTTGTAGAATTTGTTCTCTGGCT
This sequence comes from Myotis myotis, assembly GCF_014108235.1. NCBI lineage: Eukaryota > Metazoa > Chordata > Mammalia > Chiroptera > Vespertilionidae > Myotis > Myotis myotis. Next base: position 64,435,120 of record NW_023416390.1, on the reverse strand, counting down.
CTTGACGGAGAATCCATCTATCCGTCCGTCCGTCTGTCTGTCAGTACTGTAACCCTGGGACCCCTGTGTAAGAATTGAACTAAGTTGCAAATCACTGCCTGTAATTTTATAGCTTCTGTGCCCTGTGGCTACATCCACTCAACCTCCAACAGGTACTTGTGGAGCACCTGCGAGGGCTGGCATTCCAGGGGCTTGGGCTGCATGATAAACAACAGATACGATCCTGGCTCTCGTGAAGCGGACTTTTATCTGGAGGAGACAGACAGCAAACAATAGGAAGTAAATGACGATGGATGGTTATAGAAAGCGTGGGGCATGGTTGGGGGGGGGCCTCCAGGAGGAGGCCATGTTTGAGCAGGGACTTGAGGCAGTGGGCTTGGAGGTGACTGTACAGACAGCCTTCCAGGCAGAGGCAGCAGGTAGAGGAGTGGCTGTGGTCCAGTGGAAAAGGGGCAGGAGGTGGCACCCGGAGGTCAAGGTCCAGTTGCTCAAGGCCTGTCAGTCTCCCTGAGTGTTTGGGCCGGGCAGGGGATGGGACCTGTGTCCAGGGTGGGACTCTGAAGCCCACTGCAGGGGACGACGCTGGACAGGCCGTCCCTGGCTCCCAGGCAGCCCTCTGGCTTTCATAGGACACTTTGTCCGGGCTTTGGGGCTGGACCCTCCTCCTGCCCCATTGATGGGCCTCCTGTTTCCACCTCACAGTCTCACCCTCACTGTCCACGGTGACAGGAAGCTGAGCTCTGAGCTTTCACACAGGGCAGTGGCCTGTGGGTGGGGAGTGGTCCTGAGGGGAGCAGGTCAGGGCAGGAGGGGAATGACGACGAATACCCTAGAGGAAAAGCTGTTGCCAAGGGGCTGAATGACAGTTGCCTAAGCATGCATGTGCGTAAGCATAACTTCTAGCTACTTTGAAGGTCTTTAGCTGCTCCCCCCAAACTGCTGCATTTGCCGAAAGACAAGCAGAAGGAACGTCACCACACTCTGGTTCTGTGACACTTGCACTTATGCCCATGGACATGCTCACCCGGCTCCAGGCCGTCCCTTCTCATTTCCCTTTGATGTGGTGCCAATTCTAATGGAAAATTTTTCTGTGATTACGGTTCAGTCAATAATAAAATCCCTGTAGTGGGAGGGAGAGCGTGCCTGGCGGGGCTGTGGGCTCGCTCCTCGGTCAGGAGTGGGGAGTTGTCTGTGCTCTTCACCTGCCAGGAGGTGGCTAAGCCTGGGACAGGTCTGATGTGCACAGTGGTCACCATGACAGACCCGTTAGCTTCCTGGGGAAAGCAATTTACTTCATCGGAGGAAGCAATTGACTTCAGTGCTTCTTATTTCCACACAGAATGGCAGAGTTGGACCCAATAATAAGACCTAAATTAACGTAGAACCTTTATTCCAAGAAACTTAGTGTTTCCATAGCTTTTTAGCTTGTCTCCTCCTTTTTTTCTGTGAGCGTGAATGAGCTTCATCTCTTGACATTTTTGTCAAAGTAGGTCAACTTAGACAAACAGAAAAACATAAATGAGAGTTTATCTTTCTTCTCCCTCTGGGAAAATATTTTGCAAGGAACTAATCACAATACCTGGAGACTTGAATGGAAGGATTTTCTGATCTTAGCAAAGATCACCAGGTTCGACTCAGGCTCTTGTCTCAGCTCTTGTCTCAATCAAATTCCTAAGGGTTCATTTGTAGAAAATAATCCAAAATGAAGAAAAAATGCCCCTAAGAAGTTAGTTACCCTGAAAATTATAAGAAGAACCAGCACAATGAAAGGAAGCAATGAGAGCCTAATGAGGAAATGGCTGTCAAGTACGATGCATCAATAAATTAATACTCTACTGTTTACTGAGCAACTACTGTGTGCCAGAAGCTGTCCTAAGTTTTATAAATATCATCTCATTTCATCTTGATCACAACAACTCTGAAGCAGCTACTGTTTTGTCCTCACATTACAAATAAGAAAACTGAGAAACTAAGGCACAGAGAGGTTAGATACGTTGCCTGGGCTCACTTGAATGGAAAGTCTGCCTCATCCATATGCTTAGGGATGCAAAGCAAACGGACCAGGGTCAGGGTGGGGGGGTGGGGGTGGGCGCAGAAACATGAAGACTGTCAGTAAGGGTGGGAGGATGTGTGGCTAACTTTTCATTTAACCTTGTTGACATTATATATAATGTGCATGTGAGGACAAAACAGTGAGAAATTAGAGGGAAAAAAGGAATCCATTCTGGTCACATAGCCCCTAGGAATTTTGGTGAGAAAACTTTTGAATTTTTGTGGTTGAGGGGGAAAAAGGTTCCAGTTAGAACATAGCAAGTTAGCTGGCATTGCTCTAGTTTGCGGTTCACTGTGCGAGTTCCCAGTCTCTGCACCGTGGGGTGCTGCGGAGATGACGCCAGGTCAGTGGGGTGGGCGTGTGTGGTGGGCGAGCCAGGGGGCTTGCGAGCAGGCGGCTGAGAGCCGGTGTGCTATACCTCAGTGCGTCCCCACTCACGCGGCTTCACAACTTCCCTTCTAGTCTCGGGAGCTGCAGACTCTGCATAACCTCCGCAAGCTCTTTGTCCAGGACCTGACTGCCCGGGTGAAAAAGGTGAGCCTGCTTTGTGCGAATGGGACCAAGTAGAACAGGTGCCGGAGAGGATCCTTTTCAGATGAAGTATCATTGCTTAAATCGAGCTGGCTGTCATGGCAGTGAATGTTATTAAAAGAATGTGCTAGAGGCAGAAATCACTCGGGAACGCTTTGCCATCTGATTTTTCCTCCTTAGTGACAGGCAATTGTAATCCTTTCCCTGGCCTTCATTTCAAGTGAGTGCGTGTGTGTATCTGGCTGCAGTGGGAAAGCCAGAGTGCAGACTGCAGGGACAGCGCAGAGGGCCTCAGACGCCTGCTGGGCACTGCCAGATGCCCGAGAAGGCAGAGGCCCCTGGGGATGGGGTCAGAGTGTCTAAAGCACCATAACACCCGATGTCTTATGTGCTCTTCCCAGCAACCAGGTGTGTGGTGCTTAGTGTTCTGAGTTGCAGGTGTGGAGATAGGCTCAGAGGTTAAATGCCTCACCAAGATCGCACAGCTGGGGAGAGCCAGAGGCAGGACTGGAATGCACATCTGTGCGCCTTCTACACACTGATCTCAGGGAGTTGCCACATGGAGAACCCCAAGAGCAACTGGAAGAGGTTCAAGCAGGGAGGAGAGTGGAAGCAGCAATGGGGCTATTCTTTAAGATGTTTAAAAGCGATGGACAAGGGCCATATCCAGAGGCCTCATAGGATGGGAGGAAGCTATACTTAAGAAAATGTGTGCATGTATGTGCCTGTGCAGGCACATGTGTGCATGTATGTGTGCATGCATGTCTATGTGAAGGAGCCAAGGGAAAGAAGTGAAATACATAAATAAGAGGTCATTGGTAGAGTCAGAATCTTAGCATAGATGGATGTGTTAAGGGGAAGGGACACATTCTCCCAGAGAGAAGTGGAGAAGCCAAGGTGCAGACATTGGCAGGAAGTAGTAACAGTAGAAAGAGATGCACTGACAGCTTTGATCTCAGTTCACGTGGAGTCTCCGTCCTCAGTGTCAATACAGAAGGAGGAGTGTGGGGAGGCCAGGAGACTAGGGAAGGCTCAGGCAGCTGCGGGGGGATTTGCCAGGGAGGAAGGACAGGACTGCTGAGCAGCGGTGTGAGTGTCCAGCTGAGAGTCAGAGCAGGCGTTTGCCGTGGCCCTGACAGCATGGCTGTAGTGAGTTTGGAAGCCTAGAAATAAAAATAAAGAAAAGGGGGTAGAGGATGAAGGGAGATTTCAGGGCCTGAATGGCAGTGGTCAGGCAGGTAGGTAGAGACCACAATCATCAGACTAGAAATGGCCATAGGACCTGGACCAGGTGTGGGAGGGAGGTCAGAGCAGAGGTGATGGAGAGGGAGACGAGAGGTTGCACAAGAGCTGAAGAGGCTCAGTCTGAGGGAGGAGGTGGTCTGAGGGAGGGCGAAGAGCTTGAGATCAGACCTCCCTGATTTCATGCTATAAAACTCGAGGAAGGAGCAGAGGTTCTCCCATTGTGGTCATCGGCCGGCAGTGTCAGCATCGCCTGGGAACTTGCTGGATGAGCAGATTCTCAGACCCACCCAAGACTCGGTCCACTGAACCAGAGGCTGGGGTGGGCCAGCAATCTGGGTTCTAGCAAATCCTCCTTCAGTTTCAGACTGAGGACACCCAGGTTTGAGATGCGCTCAGGAGGAGAGGATGTGTGATCAGATGAAGCAAGCACGCTTTTCCGTTTCGTGTCTGCATGCTTTTCCTAACCTGCCTGGCTGCTCAGCTTGGCACTGCCAGCAGGGCACTGTTTTTGCCAATCTCAAGTTCTGATCATGTAAGAGCCCGGATGCAGTAGTGACCCGTTGGAGGTGAATTCATTAAGGAAGTTTATGGAAGTGGAAGCTGAAGGGACAGCCGAGGCCACTGAGACCTCCCGCTGGGCATGGACACTTGCCCAGGTGCGATGTTTGAAATCAGCATTAGGTCTTGGGTTTATGTTTCCACATTGGTTCTTCTTAATGAGTCTTGGGGAGAATGCCATGCGAGCCACTTTTGAAAAGAAAAGTATTTATCTACCTGCAAGGGAGAAGTATATATATATCACAGAGAGTTAATCTGTATCTTTCAAGAGCAGATTTGAAGTTTTTTTCCAGACCTCTAAAAAATAACACTTTAACATTTGACACCAACCAAAGAACTAATTTGAGAGGCTGTTGAGTCTAAACTTTTAGAACCTCTGCTTGTTTTCATTTTCAGAAGAGCCTTTAGGGACTGGGAGTTTTTAAAGGGAGATTTAGAAAGTCTGGCCTGCACTCAGCTGGGCAGAGAGTGGGCAGTGCCAGGCTCATCTCGCTGACCCTTGGTGTTGATGCAGAGTGTGGAGCTGGACAGCGACGATGGCGGGGGCAGCGCTGCCCAGAAGCAGAAAATCTCCTTCCTGGAGAATAACCTGGAGCAGCTCACGAAGGTCCACAAACAGGTAGGAAAGCTGTGCCGGTCCCTCTGCCGCCCTCTCCCCTGGGCGGAGCCCGCTGCACTGGCCACACTGCAGGCCGAGGCTCGGACAGCTGGAGAGCCAGGAGGCCCGTGGAATCCTTCAGTCCTCCGTGGCTTCCCTTCTATCTAAGATACTGATGTCATCAAAGCCAATGTGAGGAGTTGAGTTCGAGCTCTGAGTGTGGGGCGTGGGATGTTCAGTTCTGTCTTTTCCCGCCACCTGCAGCCCCAACCTTGGTCCCCATGGGCTTTGGTGTCTCCCGGGAAGCCCCAGAGCTCCACAGAAGGCAAAACGGGCACCGCCCAGCTGGTCCGGGCCGGCTGCTTTCACAGACAAGGAGGCAGACTGGCCCTGGGTGGGGAGCTGGGAGCATCACTGGCCCCTCTGCTCTGTTGCTGTCCCTGGCGCACCCTCTCAGGTTCTTGCAATGCCCTGAGTCTGTCTGGAGTCGCAGAGAGCAGTGGTGATTTAGGGCTTAGCTGCCTCCTTTCTGTTGAATGCTGGAATGTTCATGCTGTTTTCCCTAAATCCTAAACACTGGGACATGATGGAAGTGCCAGATGGCTGAGGGGATGTCATTTCTCTGACTTGTTACGGCTCTTCACCATTACTGATGCTGTCATTTTTCCTCAGAGGGAGGACCGCAGATTCAGTGTGGCTGATGTTACTGAAGCAAGTTATTGACAGAAATACAAACGTAAACACTGTCAGGGAGTAGGGCTCTGACATTCATGAACATTTTTACTATGGACTCAATGAATGTTTACTGCTCTCTGGCAGCCCCAGAACGGGCGCTGGGCATACACGGTAACAACTTCTTTGAGCACATTCTGATTTTCAAAACTTTTCTTATCCACTTAGATTCCCGCTTTGGTCCTATTACGTCCTTTGTTATAGATGAGAAACCGTGGTGGTCCAATGACTTACCCCGTTACACAGCCAGGGAATGATAGAGCTTGGGCCCAGGGTGAGCCTGCTGCTTCTGAACTGAGTGTCTTCACTGATGAAAGAAAGAGCAGTCCCCCGGGTTGCCTGTTAGCCCGGGATGTGTTGCAGAGCAGGTCCCAGCCACACGCTGCTGTGGACAGTGGGTCCTGGTGGGAGGAGGAGGCCTGCGAGGGCCTAACGCGCGCCCTGCACGGAGCCCTTTGCTGGGCATTTCTCAGCTTTCACACGCTGACATCCGAGCACTGCTTTCTCCCAGGAGAGAGGAAGCAAACCCTGCCCGAGCCTGAGTTTCCTGTGGCGGGACTGGCTTTACTTAGACCCTCGCACCGTGGATCGCAGTTAGTAATTCGATCCCTTGCTCTCCCCAGAGGTTATGGTCATGTGGACTTTGTGCCCGGCAGGGGTGGTCACTCAGCTGCAGAGTCTGCTTCTAGCTGTGCTCCTGTCACAGTCTTTGTCCCCCGAGGTGGGTGCTCCCTGGTAATTGCCCCTTCCCCTCCCCCCAGCTGGTCCGGGACAACGCTGACCTGCGCTGTGAGCTGCCCAAGCTGGAGAAGCGGCTGCGCGCCACGGCCGAGCGCGTCAAGGCCCTGGAGAGCGCGCTGAAGGAGGCCAAGGAGAACGCCATGCGGGACCGCAAGCGCTACCAGCAGGAGGTGGATCGCATCAAGGAGGCTGTGCGCGCCAAGAACATGGCCCGGAGGGCCCACTCGGCCCAGATTGGTACGTGCCTCTCTCCTGGGCCCTTCCTAAAGGCGAGGTCTCCACCGGCCAGGAGCCCTGGTGCTCTGAGGCCACCTGGCGGTGGTTCTGGAACAGGTGGTCAGGCTTGCAGGACCCAGGCTGCTGCGCCCATCCCGGAGAAGGGGGCGTCCTTACACTGAGATCCCAGCGTACATTGTGGTCTTCAGAACTGCTGAGCTGAGAGGCCGGCTGGCCTGGGCTGTAGGCAGAAGTGTTGGGCTGTAAAAGGATACCCTGTCAGATATATCAGAATATACAGCTATTTCTCAGCAAGGCCTGAAGATCCCTGTCCTGGGTGGAACCACGAGGAGTAGGGAGCCAGGGCCTCAGGCAGAGCTGCTTGCAGATGCAGGTCTGGATGTCCTGGCTCCCAGGCCTGGCGTCAGTGAGCTCCCGGTTCTAAGTGCAAGGCCTGGGTTGGGGCATTCTCCCCACACAGGGAAGGAGTGTAGCTGCTAAGTCATGTTCCCAGGACAGAGCTGTAGGAATAAATGGGACTTAGGGACGATCTCTGGAGGGCTTTTTAGAAAACTGAAGCATCTCCAGCAGCATGTACTATTATTGCCCATCAGACAGTGCTGTGCAGAGGTTTTTAAACCAGCACCTTCGTGTTTCTAGTTTTCAGGTTATACTTTAGATTAGTGGCTCATTGGATCTTTTCACCCTTTGCACTTACTGGATTTTATACCCTTAGAAAACCTATGAAAACTGTGGACCCTCTCCCTAGAAAAGGGATATCTGGCAGAATTCTACATCTAACCTAGGGGCTCACAGATGCCCTCGGAACCCATGGGGACCTGTGGGTCGGCCTCAGACCAAAACTGAAAGTCCTTTGTTTCTCATTTTCCTCGATCTGAATAAAAATGATTGCTACGTAAGTTCTTTCTGTCTCCTAAACATTGGTGTCCTGGGTTAGCTCCCTGTACTAATAGGAGGCAAAACTGCTTTCAGAGGCTCTGGTGGCTGAGAACGGTAATGCTGACAAGAATTCTGCCTTGGATTTCACCTGTGGCCTGAAGGTACCTGGGCGTGGCTCTCTGAGTTCTTTCTGACGCCTCTTCTCTCCTTTCTGTTGGTTGACACAGCCAAGCCCATCCGGCCCGGACACTACCCAGCGTCATCTCCGACAGCCGTTCACGCCATCCGAGGGGGAGGAGGCGGCTCATCAAGCTCCACTCATTGCCAGAAATAAATAAGTAAGTCCCTGGTGCCGGGTGGCTTCTGTCTGGGGCAGAGCCCTGCCCCTGCCTGGCTTCCTCCCACGTGTGTGTGGACCTGCAGCAGACAGGAGACAGCTCTGCTCCCACAGGCCCTGGGGTTCAGGTGTCAGGGACCGAGGCCTATCCTCAACTCAATCTAGTGCCCCGGGGTCTTCTAGCTGGGCCACCTGGCGCCGGGTCCCCCAGAGACAGGCGAGGGTGTGGTGAATGAGTCACATGAGCTTGCTTTTGTCTGTGGGACTCCCCGCCGGAGCTGGCATCCAAAAGGGCATTACCCGTTTGTCAACTGCTTTTACCCAGAACAGACAGACATGGGTGATTAAGTCTCAGGAACTGAATATAAAGCAAGAGCCAGATAATGACAGTCATATTTTTACAGTTACTATCTGAACTCAACAAATGGAGTGTTTAAGAACTATGCTAATCTACTAGTATATTTGGGTGGATCCAGGCCAGTTTTTCCTTTGAGATAGTGGGCTGTAAACGTCTCTTTCCACAACCCACATGCCCAATATGGTTCTACAACAAAAAAGGGGGGAGAGGTAATAAACTTTGGAAGAGAGAGGAAAAGAGCACAAGCCTGTCCTTTTGTACTTCGAGGTGGAGAACAGGGACTGCTGGTTAGTAGAGCAGACAGACAATGGGGTGGCCAGAAAACTGACTTTGAACCAGTAACGTGTGGAAGGGAGGAGGTGGCTCCGGATGCTGGCCTTGACCTCTGAGCCCCCACGGAGGAAGCTAGTGTGCAAGGGACCGGGTTTGCACGGCAAACCTCAGTGACCGGCCACTCAGGAGAGCAGCAGCTCCTCAGCCCTTTTTGCATCACGGTAAGGACGGAGAACGGAGGGAGGCTGGAGCCCTCACTCGGGAGATGACGGCATTGCTCAGGCTCAGACTAAAACTTCCGAGGGGAAGCTTGGCGGCCCCACCCAGGCACCATTGGAGGAGCAGGGAGGAACAGCAGGGAAGGCCGAGGCAGCCCTGAGCAGGCCTCGTGCCCACCGCCATCTGCCATGTCCGAGAAGGGTGGGTAGGACATGAACTTGGCAACAGCCCACCCCATTCAGATCTGACCTCCACTTCCAGTTGGAAGCAAATAAAATCAGATATTATAAAATTGCTTTGCCTGCCATGTGGTCAGTGTCGGGGTTAACACTGGAATGGACCTGGAAGGTCAAGTTGGGTTGCTTAGCACAGAAAAGCCTACGGCACTGGTTCTTGAACTCCGGGGGTGTTGGCATCATCTGGCACCCAGGGACCCAGGCTCATTGAGGTAGCATAGGGACCTGGACCTTGGTATTTTCTTTTTTTAAAAAAAAATTTTGTTTTATTGCTTAAAGTATTACAAAGAGTATTATATATGTCTCCTTTTTTTCCCCCCCTTGACATTCCCCCGGCCTCCCCTACCCCCCAGTGTCTTGTGTCCATTGGTTATGCTTATATGCATGCATACAAGTCCTTTGGTTGATCTCTTACCACCACCACCCCCCCCCCGCCAACCCTCCCCGGGCTTCCCGCTGTAGTGGACCTTGGTATTTTCACCAAGTACCCCAGGTGTTTCATTTGCCACCAAAGCTTGAGAACTACTGTCTTAAAGTAACTATGACTTACATAAGATGGACGTTTATTTCTGTTACATAAGGAATTTGAAGTGGTCTGTCACAACAGAAAGCTAGCCTCTTAAATTTAGACTCATTCTCCTCAGCAAATACCTTCCTCCCCTTTCTCAAGGTCATCTCAAGGCCACCAAAATGACTGCTACAATTTACGTTCCAAGCGTAGGAAGCAGAAAGGAAGAAGAGACGAGGCAAAAGCAGCCCTCCCACTGAATCAGCTTCCTTATTTAAGCAGCCTTCCCAGAGTCCCATACAGTCCTGGCGCCCACATCCCTCTGGTAGAACTGAGGCATACGGCCATGCCTAGCTGCAAGGAAGGCTGGGAAAGGTGGTCGTTTAGCTGGGTGCATCACCGCCCCGAGTAAGAGTAGTGTTTCTTTGTGAGGACAGGAAGATGAATGCTTGTGGGCACCCAGCACTCAGCATTTGCTGAACACCTCACATGCAGCAGAGCTGTGCTGGATGTAGTACCTGCATTGCCCACTTGAGGTGAGCTTGCAGACAGGTGTCTGTGCTTGGCTCCCAGCAAGAGACTGTGCAGTGGTCACTTCACTAATGCTGTCCCACAGAGGCCTGCCAGACCCACACTGTGTGGGAGGTACGCACAGCGCATGTTAGCCATTTATTGCCTGGATATCCTCTTCTCACCCTGAAGATGGAAAATCAGTAGGTCGGGTGAGACTTTCAAAGTAACAGAATGCCCTCACCCACCGTGGTGATTTGTTTCTTTACTCAAAGTGTTATGAGTGGTTTTGATGATTTCATCTGAAATTGGAAGCTCCTCGACCTACTTCATACATACGTACGACTCCCGGGCTGGGTGCTTTTCTCACCACGTCACGAACAGGCCCTTTCCCGTTGCCGGGAGGCGGTATGGTTGCGGGTCTGGCCTTAGACACCTGGTCAGTGTCAGGTCCTCTGCTTCTTTCAAGTTATTTCACCTCAGAGCTGGTGTCCTCTTCTGTGGAAGGGGGAGAGTCCTTTCCCTGGGCCATTGACATTGATGTCATGCTTCTAAGCTGCTTGGTGTATAACAGGTGCTCAGTTAAAACGCCAGCTTCTAATATTCATGAGCAGTGCAGTACTGGGTACATAGTAGGTAGTTGGGAAATGTTGGTTTATAATCTCCTTTATTTCACACAGTTGTTACAAAATAATTTTTAGTCTCTGTAGTAGATCATAACCACTGAGTGCGGTGCGGAAGGCCCATGTCTGAGTAGCCTGTTTGCTGCTATGAGCAGATACAAGGGGTTTTAAAGATACTATCATTTATCTGAAAGTCATAAACAAGAACATTGACTTTATTTTTCTTTTTTAAAAAATATATTTTTATTAATTTCAGAGAGAGGAAGGGAGAGGGAGAGAGAGATAGAAACATCAATGACAAGAGAGAGTGTCATCGATCGGCTGCCTCCCGCTCACCCTCCACCCCTCTTCCCTCACTGGGGATGGAGCCCACAACCCAGGCATGTGCCCTGACCGGGAATCGAACCATGACCTCCTGGTTGATGGGTCAACGCTCAACCACTGAGCCACATCAGCCGGGCAAGAACATTGACTATTTTTAAGGAAAGAACAATTGTAAGAAAAGACTGGCATTTGTCAGCAGAGGTTTTTAAAAAAAGGATAATATCCAATGGAGTGGAGAACTATAATTGGAAGTGAGGAAATGCTAAATCATTTTTAAAGAAATAGTTGGAAATGTGAAATTCATTGTTTAGATGAGATCACATTGCGATGGCCTTTCCGAACCCTTGGGAGTCTTGCTCTGAAGCGTGTGTGCGCTAGTGGAGGGATTTCACCTGCTCCCTCTTCCCAGCCCTGTGGGGCCAGAACAGCACGCGGATGGCTCTAGATATCTCTGGGAACTTCTTCTGCTTCATGTTAAGGTTCAAGAACTAGAATCACAATAAGTATTTTGGTTTATTTTCAAGGTTTCGGAGGAACTGAAGATGTAGAAATCAAGGTATAGAAAACAAAAGAACCCAGGGCAATGCTGGCTCTTATCTAATCAAACTTAAATCTCGGGGGCGAGGAACTTCTTTTTCAGACCAAAAGCTAGACATGGGCAGTACATGCAACAAGTTAAGGACATGGGACATGGCTTTGGCCAGATGTGGCTTCCAGGCCCGGCCTTGACTTTACTCCTATGTGACATTGAGGATGATTTTTTTCAGCCTCAGTTTCCTCATCCAAAGAATGGGAACGGGCATAGAGGTTGCTCTGTGCTTGGTTTAACAGTGAGTGAGACACAGAGGGCTCTGTTCGAGTGTAGTGATATGCTTGTTTGGGGAGACACAGCACATAAACAAGGTAACTTCAAATAGTGGTTATTGCACTGAAGAAAGTAAAGAACAGGTCATGGAATAGAGACGGAGGATGCTTATGTAGAAAGAGGGGCTGACATTTGAGCTGAGACCTTAAATGATGAAAAGCCAGCCACCCAGTGGCCTGGGGCAGAGTGGCACAGACACGCGTGGAAGGTGGGCATCTCTGAGGAGCCAAGGAAGGCTGATGGGGCGAAAGCACAGAGAACAGGGGAGACCATCTTAATTCGGGCTGTTGGGAAGGGAGGTGGGGACTGGATAAGTGAGGCTTTGAGGCTCCGGTGAGCAGTTTAGAGTGGAATCCAGGTGTGCGGGGCTTTGGGATGGAAATGGTGGGACCTGGTTCATGATAGGAAAGGGCCGCCCTGGGCTGGGCTTTGGAGAAAGGGTGGGGGCCTGAGAGTAGGAGCAGGGCCTTTCCTAGCGGCGGTTGCTGCTGTCCACTTGGAAGGGGTAGCATTGAGCCGACATGGTGGCAGCAAGTGCTTAGAGTCAGCCCGTGTGTGAGAGCTGAGGGTGGAGGGGAGAGGGCTGTGTGGTAGAACTCAAAGGTGGTTCCTAGGTCTGGGCCCTAGCAGCCAGGTAAGTGTTACCTTTAGCATGACGGGAAATTGGGTGAACTGCAAGTTTGGCTTTTATCATCCTGATTAGGAGATGCCTCTTAGACATCAGCCCAGCTCACTGTCCACGTGGGTGTGTTGAGTAGGCTGTGGGATTGGTGCGTCTGCCGCTGAGGAGAAAAGTCAGGGTTGAGGTGGTGGGGATTGTGTGTAAGGCAGTGGGTCTGGAGGAGGCAACCTGGAGGAAGCGTGGACAGAGGCAGGGGCCTGGGGGAGTTAGGCCCTGGGGATCTGTGGGAAAAGGTAGGTGGCACCACCAAAGGGGTCCGAGAAGGAGAATGTGAGGTCAGGCGGACACCCAGTTTTTAGAAAAAGGTGGTCAGGTGTGTCAAAGGCTGCTCAGAGCTGGAGGAAGATGACAACGGAGACTGATGGTTGGTGAAAGTCAGAGGGAGGTGACCTTGAGGTGCTCAGCAGAAGGGGATGCGGCCCAATTAGCTGCGACTACAGAAGGGGGTTTTACTTTTTATTTTTTTAAAAATATTTTTATTGATTTGAGAGAGAGAGAGAGAGAGAGAGAGAGAGAGAGAGAGAGAGAGAGAGAGAGAAAGTATCAGTGATGAGAATCATTGATCAGCTGCCTTCTGCATGCCCCACACTGGGGATTGAGCCCGAAATTCGGGCATGTGCCCTGACCTGGAATCCTATCAGGACCTCCTGGTTTGTAAGTCAATGCTCAACCACTGAGCCATGCTGGCCAAACAAGTTTTATTTGAATGGGCAGAGGAATGGAGGATGTGGGGTTAAGAAGGGGTTTGCATTTCTTTTTTAAGATGGAAGCTATTGCAGCTTATCGGTATGCGGATGGTGTTGATCCAGCTGCAAGGGGACATGGATAATGTAGGAGAATTACAGGTACGGAGTATTGGGTCCAGAGCAGAGGTGACACTACACTCAAGGTGCTGGATAGGGCGCACAGGGACGTAAAAGGGCTCTCTTAGTGCATGCCTTTTCTTGCAGGTAAGCCAGGATATCGGCTGAGAGGGAGGTGGGAGTTGTGAGCTGGAGACGAGGTGTGAGGTTGGCCTCTCAGGCATTATTCGAGGCCCCACATTCAACGTAGCAGCACTGGAATACTTGTCTAGCTCCCTGGTTCTGAGGGCCCTGCAGTTGTCTTCCTTTCCTGGCCACACTTTAGCAAGCCAGTGGGCACTTGTTCAAATGTGTCCACCAGATGGCGCCAGTGGGGCATTGCTGAAACCGCTGTTTTCTGAAAGGTTTTGTGGCAGAATGGTGTTTTGGTTTTCCTATGTTTGGACCATTATTTCTCAAACTTGAATAGTAAGTAGAGTACTTTTAAAGAAATAAAATTCTCACACAGTCCCAGAGTTTAAGTTATTTTAGTACGCCATGTAAATATTTGAAAATTTAAAACACTATATACTCCTTATACTTAAAGATCTTACACAACTGTCAAGTCAAAACAAATTTAGAAGTTATATTAAAATGAAGCCACAAATCAAAACTCTAAATCACCAAAGTTAATATAATTGGAAGAAAGATGATCCTGCTGAGCATGAAGAGCCAGGTGCAGTGCGGTGACTTTGAGTGTGTGGCACGCCTGTACTGCTTCCGTGTGTCATGACGTGACTCAACTCTTCCACCCCCTTCACCGTTAAAGCCACCACAGAATCAGAGCATGCCTGCAGGTCATTCTGTCTTCCGGGGCTGGAACACATCATTTTCCTACAGAGTGCAGCTCCTCCCCTTTAGATGAAGACAGTTGAAGTCGTGAGGAGTAGCACCAACTTGGGCAGAGCAGAGAGCGAGTGTGCACAGGATGCCAGCCACAAGGCGGTTGGCGGGACCATTTGCAGTAGCACATAGTGATGCTTCAGATTTCTGTGGTAAGAAAAACATAGAAGTGGAAATATTATAAAATTAACCAAAGACCCAGGATGCCTCTCACGGTGCTGATATAGAGGAAGAGCCTGATTTGAGGACTGCACTTTTATTAAAACCATACATATTAAGTCTAGAAACCATGTCTTATTTAATAAAGTTTTGATAAACTTTTATCAACGTTTATTTGGTAAAATCACAGCAGTAGAGTCAGAAGGGACCCAAGTGGGGCTCTTCTAGGACATTTGAAGAAGCAATTCGCATTTGTAGATGGTGTTTTTCATGTTTTGAAGCATAAAGAAAACAGCCCTGGAAAAGGACTTCTGCGGTTTATGGCAGGGCCACCCAAGGGGTGTGACTACGAAGAGCCATCGGAGGAGCCTGGGTGCGCCTTTCCCAGGACCAGTGACAGTCACTGCAGGTGGCTCTGTCTGCTTCAGGTGTCACTGCTTCAGGCCTTTATTATGAACTAATGGCCCAGTGCACAGTTTCGTGCACATTGAAAGGAAATTAATTGGAAGAAATATTTTAGTATCACTACCTGCCCTTCCTTTATAATAGAAGTGTCAACCAAATTCATGATCAACAATGACAGTGGAAACACATGTGTGCAATTGGCGCCAGCAAGAGCTTTATATGTATCATGCATGCGTGAGTCAACTTAGCCTTTTATATATATATAAAACTAGAGGCCTGGTGCATGAAATTCGCACACTGGGGCCTCCCTTCCCCTGGCTGCCTGCCACCACTGGGGCCTCCCTCCCTTCCCCCAGCCGGCCCCACCCCCTGGTCAAACTCTCAGATGTACTGCCAGTTGAGGGGACAATTTGCATACTATGCTTTTATTATATAGGATAACTTGCTTAATTAGACCTGCTTTATGATTTAGCTAAACTTTTTTCAGCCCAGTGAAGCACCCCAACTTCTCTTTCAGGTAATTGTGAGCAACACAGCAGTAAATATCAACATGAATCAGATTATTATTGTAGATCACACAGGGAGAACAAAGGGTGAAATATTTAACTGCAGCAATGTTTGACTATATTCTGCACAGTGCGAAAACCTAAAGTCATTTTCAAGGTCCACCATTTCTTACTTCTTTTTAGTTGGGTCAAGTTTCTAAGCTTCCTAAATCTCTGTTTTCCGGCTAATGAAAAGAAAATAGGATTCTACTGAGTCTCCTATTGACCTACCCCAGGACTTCTGTGAGGATCAAATGAGATGAGGCACGGGAAAACGCTTCACAGACATTTGGTTAAAGTGTAAAATGTTTGCACCTGGCTATAAAGCAAGTCATATTCCTGGGCTGAAGAAACTGCAAGAAGGCTAGTCACTAGGGAGAAGAAGCTGGGTGTTGCTACATGATGTCATTACCCGGCGGCCACAGCCACCGTTTCTGGGCTGGGCTGGGCTGTGGGCTGCATTTTGTGCCATGGGGTCTCGGCAGCATCACCCGTGATTTGGTGGGCTGTTGCTCCTATGTGGTGGCGGGACCTGTGTCTCACTTGGGGGAAGCTGAGGGTTGCTTTGTTGGTGCCAGGTCTGCAGTGCCGTTTCTCTGTAAATGGCCAGTGTGCATCATGCAGCTCCTGCATTGAGCATCTGCCCCCTGGTGGTCAGTACGTGTCATAGTGACCAATTGGACAATTGGACACTTAGCATATTAGCCTTTTATATATATAGACTAGAGGCCCGGTGCACAAAAATTTGTGCACTCGGGGGAGAGGGGGGGCCCCCTCAGCCCAGCCTGTGCCCTCTGGCAGTCTGGGACCCCTCGGGAGATAACGACCTGCTGGCTTAGGCCTGCTCCCAGGTGGCAGAGGGCAGGCCCAATCCCTAGGTGCAGCACCTGGTCGGGCCCAGAGCAGGGCCGATTGGGGAGTTGGGGCGCCGCCCCCTGTCATGCACAGAGCAGGGCGGATTGGGAGGTTGCGATGCCACCCTCAGTCACACTCAGGGTAGGACCAATTGGGGGGTTGGGGCACCGCCCTCGTCACACTCAGGGCAGGGCCGATGGGGAGGTTATGGCTCTACCCCGTCACACACACAGCAGGGCCCGTGTGTGTATGTGTGTGTGTGTGGGGGGGGTTGGGGCGCCACACCCTGTCACACACACAGCAGGGCCAATCAGGGGTTTGGGGCGCTGCCCCCTGTCACACACAGAGCCGCAGGGCAATCAGGGGGTTGGGGAGCTCCCCCCTATCAGGCACAGAGCAGGGCCGATCAGGGGGTTGGGGCGCCTTCCCCTGTCATGAACAGAGCAGGGCGGATAGGGAGGTTGTGGCCCCGCCCCCTGTCACACACAGAGCCGCAGGGCGATCAGGGGGTTTGGGCGCTGCCCCCTGTCACGCTGATCCCGGTGCCGGGAGGCCTCGCAGCTCCGCTGATCCCGGTGCTGGGAGGCATATTACCCTTTTACTATATAGAATAGAGGCCTGGTGCATGGGTGGGGGCTGGCTGGTTTGCCCTGAAGGGTGTCCTGCATCAGGGTGGGGGCCCCCACTGGGGTGCCTGGCCAACCTGGATGAGGGGATGATGGCTGTTTGCAGCTGTTCACACACCCTTCAGGGTGGGGGTCCCCACTGGGGTGCGTGGCCAGTCTGGGTGAGGGGCTGAGGGCTGTTTTCAGGCCGACTGAAGCTCCCAACTGCTCCTTTTTTTCTTTTTCTTTTTTATTCTGGGCCAGCTTTAGCTCTGAGGCTTGGCTCCACCTCTCAGGCCTCAGCTGCTGAAAGAAGGTATCTGGTTTGTTTAGGTTCTGTAATCGAAACTCTATATCAACTCCAGCTCTGAGATCCCAGCCCACTGAAAGCTGGTTTCTGGGGTTTTGTTTAGCTTCTGTTTTTGTAACTATGTTTCAAACTGCAGGCTCAGAGGCCGGCAAGGCAGGCGGGGAATGTTGCAGTCCTCCGTCACTGAAGCAAGCAAGCCTCATGTTAGTTTCAAGCTGCCTGGCTGCCGGCCGCCATCTTGGCTGGCAGTTAATTTGCATATCGCCCTGATTAGCCAATGGGAAGGGTAGCGGTCGCACGCTAATTACCATGTTTCTCTTTTATTAGATAGGATATACAGTTTTGTTAATAAAAGTAATGTCTTTAACTTCTTACATGATGGGATGAAGCAGACACATAGCCAAGATCTGTGGGCTTTTGCTGCCCCACCAGTCAGCTGTGACCAAGGGCTTGAGATCTTGGACCCTGTGTTGCCCGTGTGCCTGCTCCAGGATCTTTAGCCTGTCACACTTGGCCCAGACTTGAGAATGTGCAGATGACTTTCTACTACAAGAAGTCTTGTCACAGTGTGCTGTACCCTTAGAGGGAAATTCTAAGGGTACATTTTCTAGCCTAGCATTAAACCTCAGATTTCCTGTGCTTTGAATGTCCCCCGCCATTGCCCCACTTTCACTACCCACTACTAAAGCCCACTTGGGCCTCTGGCTCTACTTTCTTTGAACTGAGAAAGTTCCAATTTCTCTGAACCCCCACTCCACAGGCAGAATGGGGTTCTCTTTAAGCTCCTGACTGCTGGAGCAGCAAGGCCCTTCCTATTTGGTCCTTGGTAAATCCTCAGGTTCAGGGTGAGCTTCCCAAGCTGGCACTTACTCACTTACACTCTATTGACTTCTCTGACTCAATCTGTCTTTTCTTGTTACTCTTGTCTCTGTTCAGGATACCTGGATCCAACTTATCTTGTGCCGTTGTTAGGGTTCACCTTGACCTTTCTCCTGATTTTGACACTCAATCACAAATTAAAAATATTATATATGAATATTAGATGCACCAGGTTCACTCCACGTATGCAGGGTAGGCAGGGACATGCTTTCAGATTTAGCCCAACAAAGTAGTGAAGCCAAGAAGCCTCCCAGGTTTGCTCTGGGAATTGAATGAGATGGAGTGGAGGAAGAGGGAAAGTCTCAGAGTCCCTGGCACAAGGTACCCGTCACAATAGGAGCCAGTGTTTGGTTGTGGGACAGGCCTGGAGAGAATAGAGGAGGCAGGACTGCTGAGGGGAGGACAGAAGTAGCTGCAGGGGCACTGCTGCGGCGCCTGAGTCTGACGCTGCGGATTCGGAGGCCTCAGGAGGACCGGGGAGAGAAGTCCTCGTTTCATCCGCAGGGCAGTGGGCTGCTCTACTTAAATTCTTCCCAATGCCGTGTTCTCAGTTATAAATTCAGAGCAACTGAAATTGTTCCTCCCCAGCAGATTGCACTAGTGTTCCTGTGAGATGAATCCACTTGTATTCAGTCGTGATGCGGAAAGTACGGTCAGTAATTCTTATACCGTGGGATCGAACTGTAGAAAGGCAAAAGAGAATTTAAGACTATGTACTGTTTGGATTAAGTGTAAATCCACTGCGAGCAATTGCAAAAGCCAAAGTTGGGGGGGTGTCTCTAAATACTTCTTGCAAAATCCTTATATAATTAGCTTCTTTCTTCAGCCCTCCCCACCTCTTCTAAAGGAGGTGGTTTCATTTCCTTCTAAATCTGGTCAGATGTTGCCATTCTGAATCACCATCTCTAGTTTGGCAGAGAACCAGGGACAGTCCACTCTGGTCACTTGGTCCAGTATGCTGCTGTGAATGAATGCATGAGTGAGTGAATGAATATATGTGAGTGGATGACGATCTGAACCACCTCAGAGTTGGCAGAACTGGGTTTTAAATGGCCTCAGGGTTCACCAGCCTGCCTTAATGGCCCCTCTCTGATGACAACAGTCAGAAACACCTTCCCCTGAGACTAACCGTTTACCTTTATAAGTTATATCCATTTTTCTCCTAAATTTCCCGGAGGACCTGAGCATCCAGCTAGTTGGGAGGAGATGGGAGTATCCTAGCGGAGGATGTTTTTCTTGGGCCTGCTGAAAAGGCTGCCTAATGAGCTTTAACTCAGGGCAAAGAGCAGCCTCTTCCTAATAAAGGGCCTTTTCTTGGTCGAGGGCCTGTGTTCTCCTTTTGGCCACCTGTCACAGTCTCAGTTCTCTCTCGCCCTCCTGGAGGTGACTGGACTGCGCAGGTCAGGCCTCCTCTGTGGCCCCCCATTCCTTCTGAGCTATTAATCAAACGTGCTGAGTCTTGCACATGGTGGGGAGCGGGGATTTCATGAAAGGCCTCGTGGAAACCGTGCCCCTTCATGGTCTGCTGCAGTTACTGAGGCGCCCCGTTGAGTCTGTGTGTCTAACGTTTGGCTCTGTCAACATGGCTTGCCTGCGATAGTCACGTTGAGCCATAATCCTACAGTTTAAGGTATGTGCTCGTCACCTCCCTGCCTCCAGGCACACAGGAAGACCATCTCACCTGATGGGGACCCATCAGTGGTTCTGGGATAGTTTTGGAGAAAGGAACGGGGGTGGGGGTGGGGAGCGTTCAGTGTGGTGCTCAGAAAGCATGCCCAGGCTACTGGTTTTTAGCTCAATGGGTTTAAGTGACAACTATGACCGTGCTTTCAGAGGTTTCCCATTTCTGGTCCTAACATGAGCGAGCACACATCTCAGCAGAAAGGCTAGCCATTGAAGATGCTCTTCCCTAAGAAAAACCTCTCTGATTCTAAACACGGTGTGAGCATCACCCCACAAGGCTGTTCAAACCACTTTTAATTGGGAGCTTTGTAATCGCTATGATTATACTGTTGGAGCAAGAGAGGTACTTAACAGATAAGCTCCCCGGGTGTCTTCTGTGTCAGCGAGGAGGAGATCTTCTTAAAAGGAATCTGTGCGCTCTCTCTCTCTCTCTCTCTCTCTCTCTCTCTCTCTCTGTTTTTCCTATTCAGTTTTTGTTCTATATTTCTCGCAGGGTTTTTCTCTATGCGCTTTGATCTTATCTGCTTTTATAACCCCTTTCCATGCCCTGATTTTTCCTCTTATTTATAATTTATATCCTGCTTATTTATACAAAATATGTGAGGTTGCTTACATTATTATAGCTTATAAATCAGGAGAGAGGAGAGAAAAAGGTTAGCGAAGAAGAGAGCATTGTCGCAGGAATCCAAGATGCTTACCACAGTTGAGCACTAAATCTGGCTACAGCGTTCTAGAGGCAAAAACAGAAAGCAGTGTTTGTTTGGCTGTGGAGTTCTTCTTAAGTCTTTCCCTTCTTCTACACGATTTCCGTTTTCTTCTGCTCTTGCTTATCCTAAGAGCCGTTGGGTTTTCTTAGTGTCTCATATTTCCTGTGCCAGGGAGTTCCCACAGGGATGAGGCTCCCATCCCTCTCCCTCTCCCCTCCCGACCCTCCCAACATCCACCATGAGTTCTGCCCAAAACTCAGAGGCAAGATCACAGACAGTCCGGGGCTTCCAGCCGGGGTGAGGAAGCCGCCCTTCAGTTTGTTCTTGAAAGCTGAGCTCATGGGCGTTGGCGCTGGCCTCTGGGTCGGGACCAGCCCAGACTTTCATCCTGGGCTGAAAGAGACCTGACGAGCATCTGGTGGCGGGTGGAGTGAAATCGCTGGTGCTCCACTGCGTAACCATCACCCCAGGCAGGGGAAGCATCCCTCTCAGGACTGGGAACCCCTGTCTTGGCGAGAGAGCCTGAGGTCGGGGCTGTGTCTGACCTGCTTTGGGATCCCAGGTGCTGGCAGGTGAGAAGTGTGAGTTCCCCCAGGAATGAGAAAGTGCGTCCTGTTTCTCTGAATATCTATAGTTTCAATAGACGGTGGTTTTTGGGAGAGGATGTTTTAGGGCTGCACACTTAAATCTAGGGCAGTAAGTAGGAGGCTGTGCTGTCCAATCCACGCGTGACTGAGCACCTGCAATGTGGTCAAGTGCAAGCTGAGGTGTGCTGGAGGGGTCAGGTATACAGAGGATTGCAAACACCAGGAGAAGGACTGTGAAACATCTCAGTAATAATACCATCATGTACAACATCGCCACGGAATGCTGCTTACATATTGAAAGGATAATATATTGAATTATTGGGTTAAAGGAAATCTTACATTAAAATTAATTTTACCTGTTTCTCTTTACTTTTTAATGTGGCCACTCAAAAACTAAAATTAAGTGGCTCGCATGGTATTTCTATTAGACATTTCTGGTCGAAATGTCTAGAACTATAAACAATTTTATTTTATTTTTTGCTGAGGAGTGAATTTCCATTGTGTCTTCTAACACCTGTGTTCTCTCTTTTGTTCTCTTTCAACAGATCTGACTCTCCACGTAGCATGTCAAGGACGAAATTAATCACCAATTCCTTCCCCCGCCCCTCCACCCCAACCCCTCTCCTACACACTTTTCTTTCCCACTTGCTTACCCAGCCATCTGCAGTACACCCGTTTCAGGTATTTGAGCTGTGTAGAAGTTCTGTGTGCAGACGTGTGCTTGGACCGCTCTCTTCCTGAGAAATCTGAAGGGGTGATCACAGAAGATCCACTCACTCCTGGGAACCACCGCTGCAGACTTGGCCTTGGGCCTCGGGCCTCGGGTAGTCTCGGGCGGCCCCTGCACTGTCCAGCAAACGCCCTAACTTGCCATTCAGGTGGTGCAGGGGGACAACCAAGTGCCGTGGAGGCAGGTGATCACACTCTGCTGAAACTGTCTGGTTTCCTGTAAAATAGACACTTTATATTTTTAGGGAGCAAACAAAGTGCTGCCATAGGGTTCAAAATTTTCATTCTGAACACTTTTCCAAAACAAATTACTCCTAGGAAGCATTTTGACTACCCTAGTCACATCTTTGGATCTGTAAAGTACACCTTTTAGTATGACATCCGTTAAAATGCAAAGCAAATTTCTTCAAGGCAGAAAAACAATCTGACAGCAGCAATGTAGAATTTGTTCATTCAAACACATCTCTGTGAACGTGAAAAGTCATAAAATTCACCTCTGAGTTGGTTGCTATTGAACCGGCAGCGACGAGTCTCAGCCAGCCCGGTGTGAGCACCACTCCTTCAGAAGTGCTGGAGGTGCCGCCGAGTTGGATGAGTGGAAGTGGGGTTGCCCCCTTCGCCCTGACCCGCCTGGAGTGGCATCTGGGTGGCCTCTTTCTCTAGGGAACCATCTGAAGCCTCGAGGGGGTATTGCTGCCGAAACCCAGGATCATTCTGCAGTTGAAAGAGGAAGCCCCCGGGAGAGTGTAATGGACAAATTTTTGTGCCTATGAATAAGTTGCCACAAATAAGTTATTTTAACTCATCATTCTGACTGTTTGGGTCCTCTTTTTGGCATCAAACATAGGTTTTATCTTCTTAGGCAGAATTAGAAGAAATCAATATGGATGGATTTTAAGAAATATATACCTGTTGCTATATTCAGATACATGAATCTAAACTGAATCAACTCTCCCTGGTGTGCATATGAACATGATGGATTTCCAAGTAGTCAAGTTTTCAGGGAAAATGACAAGGATTCAATTAAGTTGTTCTTCTGTGCTGCTACTGTTTTGACACATTTGAGGATAAGTCCATGACAACCAACCAAACTCGGTGAAGGCACCCGTCCTCCTGCTACTGTGCCTGCCCAACAGGAGCGAGCTGGCACTGCCCCGCTGCTATCACCCCGGAATGAAATGTGTTGGGGAGACGTTGGGCTTTCTAGTGGCTGTGTGGACAGAAGATTGTTCAAGGCGCGTGTGCGTGTGTGTGTGTGTGTGTGTGTGTGTGTGTGTATGTGTATGTGTGTGTATGAGAGAGAGAGAGAGAGAGAGAGAGAGAGAGAGAGAGAGAGAGAGAGAGAGAGAGAGAGGGGAGAAAGCACTAAGGACTGAATTCACCTCCAAAATCCTGTATAAAATTTCCTAACAAAGCAAAGCTGCTTTATTTATTTGTTAAATGTTACTTTTCGTTTGTGTGTGTTTTGTTTTGGGGGTGAGAGGAGTAAGGAGAGAAGAGGATGAATTCTACATGAAGTATTTATTTGAAAAAGATGACAATTTTGCATCTTTAAAATTCTTCTGTTTGATTTTCTTATGTTGTTGTCAGCACTCGTGCAGTATAAACTGCCCAATTGTTATTTGCAATCTGTTAGAAGGGTCCTTGTAGGACGGGTTTTGCAGCCCTTACCAGGTGATAACATATGCCATATTTATAACCTTGCCTTTGATCTTAGATGCTAAAACATTGGTCTTTGAGTAGATTACCAATGACTAATTGTCATACCACTACTGTCTGTTATGCAACTGTATTACTTTGTGTTTAGAAATTAAACCAAGGTCAATAATTTATTTTTGGCTCTCTTGTTATAGATTATTTTGGTTTTTTTCCAAAGTAATTTTTTCCTGGGTACCCCTTTTCTACTTCTAAAGAATTGCATGGCCCTTTCATGTTTCAAAGAAACAGTCACTTGTAGTTCCGTATTTCTTGATCTCCACAAGGGACTCACAGAATTCACTTCACTTTTATTCACAGAGAAAGTTGGCTTTGATGTCTCTTAAAGATACTTCCGCTAGTTGCTGATCAGCCAGTCAGTTCACCTAGCTTTGATCTTTATAGGACCTCGAAACTAAGTTTCCTCACTGTGACCAACCGGCAGATTATTGGAATGGATCATACAGTACGTTCAAGCAGATTCTTAAGTATTTCTTTAATAATAAGCTAATTTTGAGATCATATATTCTGTAGGCCACTTGTTTAGAAAGCCACATGTATACAACTTTAATTTTTTTAGACTATTGCTCCATTACACTTGGATTCTAAATGTAAAAAGCCACACTTCTGAAGGCCAATATATATGGTTATATATTGGTTGTATGCTGCTTTTTGCTAGTGTGTGTGTGTGTGTGTGTGTGTGTGTGTGTGTGTAAGTGGTGTGTTTGTGCGGTGTGTGTGTGTGTGTACATGTGCCATGTGCTTTTCTTTAAATAATTTTATATTTCATGCTACTTCTTGAATGTTTACTCTGATTCTTGAAGAGCATACTAGGTGGTTTATTCAGATGAACTCTACCTACAGGATAGGGGATTGTTAATTTAGAGGAGTGCTGTTGGGGATATCAGATGTATGGTTGGAGACTAAACTATATTAATGCCAAATGAGTTCTGGTCACTCACCAGAGACTTCTGTACAAGCGCATCATCTCTTTAAACACTACAGTTGGCTCTTGTTGAATGGCGAGGGGTAAGGAGAACATTAAGTGTAGATTAAGGGTTTTAAAGAAATACTATCATATGATTAAATTAGGCTTTATAGAAATATTGGGATAAATGGAGAAATAAGAATGTCTGTCTAGAACGTAGCATCTAATGTATTTGAAGCCCTAAGTTCACACAAGAAACTGATACTCCTGCCCAAGGCCAGACCAAGCCGTCACCAGGACTCAAGGAGGAGCTATGGGTTCTCCTTTCCTGCAGGAGCAACTGAAAGCAAATCAAAGCTCTCAACAGTCCCCTCTTTGCAGTGCATGTTTTTAGCAGCACAGAAGACACGTTGGGGAAGTTTTTCATTGGCGAGGCAGGGGGCGTGTTCACTTCATTCCCTTCCTTGGCTCACCCTGCATATCTTGAACAAGTTGAAGGAACCATCGTAGACTACAACAGCTTCATTTAACATTCAACTTAGACTTTTTAGAAATATTACGGGCAAGGGCCAGGGAGCACTGCTCTGTGGAGTCGGACTGTACATGGCAGGTTATGTATCCATTTTAACCAGTTTCCATTGGGTGTGGAGGTGAAGGGAAGAGGGCATCAGTAGAATTACTCATGTCTAGTTTGTAAAGTATGTAGTGTGTACTGCAGATGTATGATTGCTGGACTCTGTGTATCTGTACAGTAGCTTTCATTTTAAAAATTGTGGGAAAACTTGGTGGTTTGAAGGGGAGAATTCAGTTTATATCAAGTAACAATGCTGTAATATAGTACATGTAACAAAAAATCTGGAAGTAACCCTCCCTTGGCCCATGGAAAATGTTGGTTTCTTCTGGGTTCTAAAATGAAGACGTATGGATACTCTGGCAGACTGCATGTTGTATAATTTGAAAAATACTAAAAGTGGAAAATAAACTTGACTTAAGCTTTGGCTGGTCTGTTTGCCTTTATTTGAGTCCAATGCTAGTGTTTGTGTGAGCCATTTTCTGGCTTCAGAGGAATTCATTTCAGTGACCTGGAGCTCAAGTTCAGCGCACGACCAAAGTCAACCTTGGCCTTTTTGCCTTTTGCTTAGGCTGAATATCTGGTTTTAATTTTTTTTTTTTTCATTGAAAAACCAAGAAAACCTGACACTTGTCCCTTCGGCACTCAAGCAGTAGCGACTGATGTAAATAAACGTGTTAACTTTGAGTTAAAGCAGAATTGAGTTAAAGCTCAGGAGACACACCAGTGTCTTAGCCGAACCTCTTCTTGCCCGAGAAGGGCGCTTACTCTAATACTATGTTTTGGAGCATTGGCATTCTTCAGCTAATGCAGTGGAGCCCTGTATATGTTGAAAGATCACTGGCATCTTTGGAGAAGGGCTGGGTGTTTGTATTTCTGTTTAACCTACTGATTATTAGTATTAATGTGCAGTGCTGAGATCTCGAGGGGATGCTGGGAGCCTCTCGTTCTTGATTTGGTTAATGTTGCATGCCAGCCAGGCAGTATACTGCTTTAATCAATTTCAAGTGGGAAGGATGGGTGCCAAATGAACATTTTATAAGTGGGATTGAGGGCAATGCGCATAATGTGCTTTTATGATGTCTTACCCATCTTCCAAATGCTAAAGCACTGGAAGAGTCAGTTCCCAGATACCAAGTTGTTAAAGGTGACTTATGTAGTAAAACTACAAATGGGATGGGTGAGTTTTTAGGCCCAAGCCTGCTTATTTAAAACGGGAAGGCAGTCCCCTGCCAGAACCCAATTACAAGGCAGAGTTCAATGTCATGGGAAATGCCCACAGGCCCCAGAGCTGCAGGCTTGCGCTGTTCCCAGGGCTCTGTCAGCTGCACGCTGCACGGGGTTGGGGCTGCGCCTCGGAAGTCCAGGGCTGGGGCCTCTGGGAGAAGGTGGAACTGAAGCTGTAATCTGCTAAGGCAATTACTGGTGACATGTGCCTTGGCAGGTTTAATTCTAGCACTTGTGACAGGTTTCATCTTGTGTCTTATGTACATAATAAAATAACAGGAGGAGGAGGAATCTCTTGGGTGACACATCAGATGAAAATGTGGGCTCATTTGGCAAAAGGCACCCTGAGCCACGGGATTTTTACTTTCCCTTTGGCACAGAAAACACCATTTTCTGTGCAGTTCGTCGGGCTCAAAATCACAGGAGACGTGCAGGTCTCCTCCCTGCTCAGCACCTTCCAAACCCTTCCCTTCTCCATGCTCAGACTGCAAGTGATTCCTACAGCCGTGCGTTACGCCTTCAGAACGTACACATGAAATTAGAGCCATTGGCAAACTTGTTTTGAACGACATGTAGCAGCACCAGAACCTCCTCATGCTCAGAAAGCGGCAACCAACAATTCATGCAAGCCTGTTCTGGCTGGGGGCCAGACACTGTTTTAAGTGCTTTACATGTATTAATCCAGCTAATCCTCCTAATAAACCCACGAGGTCGGCACCATTATCTCTGCTTTGCCCGGGAGGAAACAGGCACAGAGAAGTTAAGTAGCTTGCCCAAGGTCTCACAGCTAGGAGGAGGAGGGGGGAGGCAAGACTCAAAACCAGGTGGTCCGGTCCCAAGGTGTGCGCTCTCTGCAGGTAGTAACCACTTCAGAATGATGCGTGTGTGTGTGTGTGTGTGTGTGTGTGTGTGTGTGTGTGTGTGTAATGCCTCAAAAAACCCTTTTGTGAAGAATTGACAAAAAGTTTTATAGCTTCACAACTTTTCTGTTTCCTCCTTTGATTGGACTCTGAGACATCATTGTGTGAGTCCCTTTAAGCCATCAGCTGTATCTACTGTATCTAGGCAAGAATCATGGAACCGGCAATGAAAAAGGATGCCTCATAGTGGGGATTGGGGGGCTCCTAAAGCAAGGCTGAGTAGCCGCACAGTTGTCAGAAGCTTTTCCATAAAGTAACAGACACTTAGACATGAGGCAGGCACTTCAGACTGTGTAGTGAGAATTCAACTGATCATGATCCATGTCGACTTTTTTCTCTTTAGGACACTATCTCTGGTTGCTTGTTTGAGTATATAGCCTATATCCCCCTATTTCTTAAGCGAAAAATAAAGCAGGGTTCTCTTGCCCCATCTCAGCTTGCTCCACCGGGGGTCTGAGCGGCACTGGTTGGGTTCTCATCCCCAGGTCTGTGCGAGGCCATGGAGGAGGCTGTTCAGGGAGCCCTGCTGGTAATCACTGCCCCTCCTTCCCCCCGCTCCCCCCATCGTGAAGATGAATAGGGTCTCATTCTAGTGCTGTGGGTTTAGAACAAGTAAACATGCCAGTCATACCACACCTGCACATGCAAGTCCAGCTGCAGGAGGGATGGGAACAACACAGGTGGCTTCTCCTAGGAGCCCTGCTTCACCAGACTCCAGCAGTACCTCTCCTGTCCGAGGGTGCCGCTGATGCAGGCTTGGAGGGATAGGTTGATGGCAGAGTTTTCTAGGCCAAGGGATGCTAACCTTCAGCCAGTGCCAACAGGTTCCTCCCCACCCCCCAACCCAGATGACCCAGGTGTCCTTGCTGCCCTGCAAAGCCCCCTCCTGGGACACCCCTGCACACTGGCTATCAGGCCATGACACTGCTGAGTACGGATGCTCCTCGACCTCTTTACTAGGGATCACGTCCCAACGAACACATCCTAAGTTGGAAATACCATAAGTCAAAATATGCTTACACACCTAACCTGCTGAACAGGAACTTTGACGTGCCCAGAGCACAGGGCACTGCAGGTACCAGTGCTCATCCTCTGGGCTCTGTGCCTGCCCAGCATCAGGGGAAAGCAGGTGCCCCGCGTCGCCAGCCCAGGAAAAGATCACGGCACGGCGTTCGCACCATCCTACAGTCGAAAGATCGTACAGTTGAACCTCTGTAAGTCAGAAACAGTCTATGATTCTGTAGAAATGTCCAAACAGTCAATTGCTATGAAGCAAAATCTCAGCGTATGGAGAAAATGCCCCGGAACATGGCAGTTTTACCATTTATTTAACACACCGGAATGAAGGTGATGTAAGGGGGTTACTTGAAATCCATTGGTGATAGATTAGGGAGGCAGAGAAAGCAAAGTGAGGAAACCTCTGGGATTGGGTAAAAAGTAAAACGGAAGGACACATACCGCTTTTACACTGGTGGGTACAGGAGAGTTAACAATTAACATTCACAGCACAGAGAGATGGTATGTGGGAGAACAAGGTAACAGTGAGGGATTCTTGGGTCTCATGCTCTGGTGGGAGTTGTGCCCTGGGGGGTCTGGGAAAAGGGGATTACCCTGACATTCCAAGGAATGTTATTGTAGATGCAGCAGACAGGCTCAGTTACGATGAGGATTGACCTTCGTCAAGGAAAACACCAGCTTAGGCCATGACTGCCTGCCATGACTCATTTTTGGTTAGGCAGTTTTCCTCTCAGGCCAGCCTGTGTGGGTACTTGAGGCCTCTGCGTGTGTAAGGCCTGCCATGCAGGCCTCCCCTGAGCTTGTAAGGTGTACTGTGTGGCCCCTTTTACGTCCACAATTCCAAAGTGGGAAGAATGATGAAGCTGGAACCTGGGTTCGCCTGTAATTCCCGTTGAGCGGCTGTGGGAGGCTGGTGGAGGGCTAACTGCCCCGCATCCCAGGGCCTCTCTGCGCTGTGGAGAGCGTTGGCCCACTGCCTGCTGCTGCTGCTCACCTTTGTGATGAGGATCAGCTGGGAAACTGTGCAAAGTGCTACTCACGTGTCAGGGATCGAATCATCAGAAACGTCCCAGAGAAGATGTTTTCGCCTCAGACCCGGGCTGTGCCTTCCTGTCAGCAGCTTTGCTTCCAGTAGGAGGAGCAAGAACGTGCGGAGACAGGATCGCCTGCTTCTGCCCCTGAGGTCAAACCTTGTCGTAGCTCGCCATTTAGGGTTCTTCCTTTCCCACTCCTCCACCCCCCTTCCTCTTGGGGAAAAGCTGTCTTAGGCTATTTCAGGGGTTGACCGCAGAATCCCTCATTGTTACCTTGTTCTCCACATACATACCCTGCTCTCCCAGTAACCCCACTGAGGGGCTTTGGGGCCAGTGCCCATACTGTGTGCCCGGGGGCTGTTCATACCGGGGCTCCTGCAAGGCCCTGTGTGGGATCGTGGGATCCTGAGTCGGGTCCATTGGCTTCCCAGTAGCCACCGCTGTTGCAGAGCCCGCTCCCCACCGCATCCTTGCAGCCGCTTAACAAGTTCCCCACAGAGAGATTAGAGGAGCTCACGGAATCACTTAGCCAAGCTGCTACACAAAAGCACCCTTGGCTCGTGCCAGCGTCTGGAAACAAGCTGTCTGCTTCCTCTGCTGAAGAGCCTGTGTGAAGGCCCCTCCTGGTGCCGCAGCCTGGAGGCAGGTCTGTCCTCTGCACGGGGGCCGGCTGCTCCTAAACACGAGAGAACCGTGATCATGGCCTCTGCTTTGTACTCAGCTCTTTTCAGACCTTAGGCCAGGAGAAAACCAAAGTCCAAAGAGGTGAAGTACTGTGTCCAAGGTCCCGCCCGGGGCTGTTTTGCCTCTAGAGCTCAGGTTCCTTCCGTGACAGCCCTCGGCTTGCCCGTCTCAGTTTTTGCCATTCCCCGTTCCCCCCTAAGAGTTGTTGTAGATAAATAGTGCCCTTTAAGGTGGTTTTCGCTTCACTATATTGAGCCAATACATTGGGGCATTCTTGAAGACATAAAGTGTATGCCACCAATCCTCGGAGTAGCAGAGAAAAGTGCAGAAACACTGGGAATTGTCTGAATGTTAAGTGACCATCCTTATGTCACATGGAGAGACTGAGTCCAGACCTTGCTCAAGTCAGGGTTCCCTCCGCTGCACCACCCCTCCGCCTGCAAACAACCGTAACTGATAGCAGTGGGAGCCTCTCTGACACGCGGTCAAGCACTGCTTGTTATGAGTTGGGTGGACTTGTTTTGCCACAGCCATTTGTTGTGCGTGTACTATGTGCCAGGGCCCTGGTGATCCAGGGTGGACAGTCGCAGTTTATAGACTGGAGTTCCAGTAGTTCCTGTAGTTCCCACTCCTCCCCGTGGTAACGGGTGCCTCCAACAAGTTATCTGGCCTCTGCAGCTGAAATCTCCATGTGATGAACTCCAAGCGTTCTGCAAAAATATTAGCATTCATTTATTCTCCCCACAAATACAGGGTGTCCCCAAAACATATACACAAGATATCTGTAGAGTCTATTACATTTTGAAAATGAAATGTATTTTAATAAACACTGCCTTTATAACTATTCAGAGTGTGTGTACACCCTGTACTTGAGCACCTCCTTTGTATTCAGCATTGCTTCAGAGCTGGAGAGCAGGGGTAAACAGACAAGATAAAGTATTTTCTTAGAGGCAAGTTATAAGCCAGTGAACACAACTTTCTGAGAGGATTCAGTACATTCGAGTGCTGGGAAGAGAAACAGGACGCAGTGGTAGCAAGTGTCATGGGTCTTCTTCAACTTGGTGGTCAGGAGATGCCTCTCTGAATGATGGAAGGAGCCGGCTGTGCAAAGATCTGGAGACAGTTCCAGACAGAAGAACCAGCAAGTGCGAAGGTCCTGAGGAAGCTTTCGCTTGGTGGGTTAACGGTAACAGAACTCTGATTTTTCTGCAAATAACTTTCTCCACACGGGTCTTTCAGCTCCTTTGTGACTTTGCAGATGAAAAAGATGATATGTATGTTTGGGTTACCTTTAAAAGTAAGAAGTAAATTTGGGAGCGTTAAGATCTTTCCTGGGTTTAGAAATACATCAGCAAAGCCATGTGGACATTTTTGTAGCCAGTAATTTTGTAAGCAGACCCACAGAATGTAGTCCCTGCTTCAGTGCTTGCTTTGAAACCCAAGTGAAGGGGGCAAGCACCCGCCCAGCGGATGTCTTAGACTGCCCGGCAAACTCACCACGGTGTTCGAGAGTGTGGAGGATACTGAGGGATAAATGCAGAAAAGCTGACGTGCTGCCTGACTTTAGGGTCAAGCACAGGCCGAAGGGGCCATCTGCATCTTTTCATGGTCCTCTTTTCAGGAAAACAAAACTGCGGCAGGCAGTGTGTCTCCTTGGAAATTTTGCTTGCCGGCCTGGTGTGTGAGACGTGAGCTGAACACACTCTGGGCTATTTCCACTTTTTGCTACATCAGGACTCTGTGATTGGTGAGCATCAAAGTCCCAAGGAAACACATACTTCCTTGGCTGCCCTTGGTCAGCGTGGAGAGAATGTCCCCAGTCCAAAAGAGGATTCTGGATTTGCCTGGTAATGCTTGAGTTGACACTTCTGGGTGCCCCTGAAACATGACTTTGATAACCACTCTGGCTGCAGCCGCTGCCTCCCTGGTCTTGCCTCAGCCTCTGTTCTTGCCGAGATCTGCCAGGAGAGGAGTGCTTCCCACTGTGGGCCTCACACAACTAGATGGCACCAGGCTGAAGCAGGCTGTTCAGTTCCTAATTAGCCTGTGGCTTCAGGAAGTAGAACAAAACCTCTACATGTTTGAAAGATGTCGCTTGAACGTGTTAGCTGAATAGCCTCAGCTGTTCAAACAGCAAAGCGAGACGCAGGTGGGGTGTGGAGGGGGTGGGTGCTGGAGTGAGGTGTCAGGAGTCCTGGCAAGGAATGTCTCATCTTCTTTGGGACTTAAAGGGCTAACACAAAGGTGGCCTCACATTTTATTTTCCTCTTTGCAAAGCCTGACTTTGTCTTTCGAGTGCCCCTCATGGGAACTTGGGTTGTGGAAGGAACAACATTTTTCCTTTGTTCAGGTGGGGTGAGGGCTTCACATAGAGGGGAGGGGGGCTCCTTGTAGATGTGGGATGGCAGCTGTTTCAAATGGAACCATCTCTGGGCCTGTTTCTTTACCCGATCAAGTAGAAGGAAGGATAAGGTCAGTCTTCAGGCGGTCTGGAGGCAAGTGGCATCTGGGGTGCTTATTCTAAAACCTCCTGCCCTCCTGAGCCTGAATTCTCAGGAGGAGAGGGATCTGTCTGGAGCGAGCTTCCCATGTGCCCCTCCTCCCCAGAGGTGCCTGACAGTGGTCTGCCTGATCTCTAGCCTTCCAGCTCAGAAACCCTTGGCTAAGTCTGGGAGGCAGTGAATTCTAATTATGTTCGAGACCCAAACCTCTTTGCAAATCTGAGGACAGCTGTGGATGCTCTCTTTAGGAAAAATGTATGCATACACAAAATATTAAATCCAGTTTCGGGGTCTCTGGCCCTTGATTAAGAATTCCTACTCTAAAGTCAGTTGGCAAAAGAGAGGCTAAGATGCCCAACCAGTGTGGCTCAGTGGTTGAGCGTCGACCTATGGTCCAGGAGGTCATGGTTTGATTCCCGGTCAGGCATATGCCTGGGTTGCGGGCTCGATCCCCAGTGTGGGGCATGCAGGAGGCAGCCAATCAATGATTCTTTCTCATCATTCATGTTTTTAT
Organism: Myotis myotis; assembly: GCF_014108235.1. Lineage (NCBI taxonomy): Eukaryota > Metazoa > Chordata > Mammalia > Chiroptera > Vespertilionidae > Myotis > Myotis myotis. The sequence continues at coordinate 64,402,371 of NW_023416390.1, read as the reverse complement.
CTCTCTCTCCCTCTCCCTTTCTCTCTGAAATCAATAAAAACATATTTTAAAAAAGAATCTAAGAACTCAGGACTATGACTATTGCAAAGTAGCTGCTCACTGAAGGTTATTCTATTGTGTCTCTTAGCTTTCCTATGATATACTAGTATTCTTTTCATTTTACAGTTGAGCCAAGTGGGACATAGAGAGATTAACATACCTTGTGAGTGGTGGCTGGATTTAAGTGCTTCCCACTGTGGGCCTCACACAACTAGATGGCACCAGGCTGAAGCAGGCTGTTCAGCTCCTAATTAGCCTGTGGCTTCAGGAAGTAGAACAAAACCTCTTATAAAATAGTCTTATTTCAGAGCCAGTGAACTTAAATTTTTGGGTAACCTAATCACACAATTATCATATTTGCCTACCGGAAGTCATAGCTTTTTCTGACTTTGATATTTATGGCCATTGCCCTACATTTCCCCCATATCAGTTGTAATTAGTTGAGAAGTTATGTGCCAGGAATGATTCTAGGAACTTTATACGCAATGTTTTATTAAAAGATATGCTCAGAAAGGGAAATACAGTATTATTGTACACACTGAGTCCTAAGTAAATGTAGAAAAAATTAGGGAGGGAAGTATTTCCTGAAGCTTAGAAATTTTCTGGATTATTTCCTCTTTGGATAATTTCTCTTTCATGATATTATCAGAGAACTAGAAATAGACAAAAAACTGAAGATTTTCCAGATCAAATGTTTTCTTAGGGGCCAACAGAGAATAGTAAGACAGTTATTTGCAAGGATCAATTCATTCTAGATCCCTGAGAGTCCAGCAATGGGTTTGTCTCCATGTTCCGCACTTTAGTGTCTATCAGCCACCGGCTGGCTCTCTGTGTGCTGCAGTCAGAGCCACGTTAACGACAGGGAGAGCACCGTTTGGTGCGCAGGTGCTTTCCGCTGGCGCTGCGCTCAAGCACCGCACGAGCTCCATTCCACCGAACCTCACAGTGGTATCAGACCCTCACGCTCAGATGCCCCTTTCAAGCAAAGACCTTCGGGCAGAGATCTTGCCCAATTTGATGCCTGCACATTTCCCAAGTGGCAAAAATGCATAATTGAAGTGCACAGCCAGGGATATTCAGGAAGCACAGATTGGGGAGATTAGGGGAAGGGGGAGAGAGAGAGAGAGAGAGAGAGAGAGAGAGAGAGAGAGAGAGAGACCATGTGTATGCCAGGGTGGAACTTGTGGCTTCCTGATGATTCCCAGGCCAGCCTGGGTGGCATCACTTACCCACTTACCAGGCTGGCCCAGCCCAGGTCACATACAGCAGGAGGATCCTAAATCACCGAGGATCACATGCTCCGCTGACTGAAACCAACACACAACAAGGGCTGGGCCACTTCACGTGGGTGAGACAGAGCAGCTCCCAAACTCAGCCCCACCTGCTGCGCAAGTGGCTGTCCCGTGGGCAGGCCCTCCCACAGCCCCACCCAGGGACACCAGCCTCCCCCCCTGCCACAAATGGAGGACGAGCGGAGTAGGGCACACCTAGGTGGGGCACCCACTGCCACTCTTTTCCAGGTTGGCCTGGCCCAGTGTGATGTGCCCCGCCAGGCACCACCAGTTCTTAAACACCCATCCACGCAGGACTCACTGAGGGAGGGGGATGGGGGCTCCAGGCCTGAGCGTGCTGAGCATACCGCTGGGGAAAGGAAGGAGTAAGCCACTTGACCATGACCTCACCTCGGCAGTCTCTAATCATGGCCTTTGAGGTTTAACACATGCAGTCATAGACGTCTACTGCAGTAGCTATAAGAGTGCCCTCCACTGCAGCTTTAAAGATACACAGCATTCCCTGCACTGCTCTTGAAATGGGTTTCTTTAATGAATCTTGACATTAGCAGCATCACACATTACCTTGTGTGTGTATGTGTGTGAAGCCCATTTATTTGTTCAATGGGACACACACACACCAACATCCCATACTCTTTTATCCTATTTTGGTATGTCTTTCCTTCTTTTTATTAAACAACAACAACAACTTATTGTTTTTATTGGTTTTCGAGAGAGAGAGAGGAAGGCAGAGAGAGAGAGAGAGAGAGAGAGAGAGAGAGAGAGAGAGAGAGAGAGAGAGAGAAAGAAACATTTATGTGAGAGAGGAACATCAGATGGAGCCTGAAACCCAGGCATGTGCCCTAACTGGGAACCGAAACAGTGACCTTTTGGTGCATGGGACGATGTTCAACCAACTGAGCCGCACCAGCCAGGGCTGATGTGTCTTTATTTTTGAAACTGTCGGGGACTCAGTAAATGCAAGTGATTTGGGTCAAACGACTCTGGGAGACTTGGAAAGACCACAGGTTAGAGATCTCCGCAGAGGACCAAAGCCAAGCAGAATTTCTGCACCAGTTCTGTCCCCACCAATTCTTCCCAGCTACAGTCGCACCAGCACCTCATACTACCAGCGCTGGGATTTGGGGTCAGTAGCCGCAATGTTTCCACAGCAGGGCTGGCAGGATGGCATTGTCGTTCAGAGTCCTGTCTGTGACACTCAGAAGTTAAAGATCTGTTGGACAGCTGACAAAATTGCCCTGGGAAGGTGGGCTGTCGCTGCTGAAGTGGGAGTGAGCCTCTGGCCTGACGTGAATGACCAGCATAAGGCTGGACGCAAAAGACCCGGCCACACCTTGTTTGTTTATTCGGCATTAATGGAGCACCTGCTCGGCGCTGGGTTTATTCAAGGTTCAGGTGATTGAACAGTGGACAGGCAAGGTCCCTGCCCGACTGGGGCTTACAGTCTAGGGGTGGGAGGACAGCACCCTCGGGAATGAATTTATTTGCAGCCGAATGCCGTTATTAAAACGGGGGGATGGGAGAGGTGGCATGGGGTAGGGTGGAATGGTCGCAAAGGCCTTCTGAGTCCTTCCAGTTCTGAACTAACTCGCCTGTGCCCTTGGCCTAGTCATTTTCACCCCGAGGGTCTCGGTTTCCATGTTCTACAAAGAAAGGGGTGGCCTCCCCCTCTGAGCTCCGCTGCGTCCAGCTCCCTCCCTCTGAGTTCATTTCCTGAGCGGCCAGGAGGGGGTGGGAGCAGCCGGGCCCTGGCTCCCCGCCGCCTCCCAGGCACTGGGCGTCCCAGGTGTCACCTAACGCGGTCGCCCGGCCTCCCTTTCGCCCGCAGAGGATCTGCGAGGTTTGCCCGCGGAGCTGGAGCCGGCTGCTCCCGGCCCGCGGGGACCCACAGGTCCGGCCTCGGCCCCCTCGGGGTGTCCCAGGTGTCGCAGGGCGGGAGGAGCCGCGCCCCGCCCCGCCCCGCCCCGCGCGCCGCAGCCAACAGCGGGCCCCCGGCGGGCGCTGGAGCCGAGGCGGGAGGCGGGAGCCCGGAGCGCGGGCGGCGCAGGTGAGCGGGCGGCGCTGCGGGCCCGGGAGGGTGGTCGGATGGGGCGGAGGGGTGGGGGGGGACTGCGGAGCCCGCGCCGGGGTTCTGCGAGGCGGGGGGCTGTGCGGGACGCCCCTCTCCGGCGCACGGGGGGAGCGAGGCGCGCGGGGCCGGGGCACAGCCTTGGGGTCCGGTCCGGCCGCTGGCGTACGGCGAACAGCTGCGAACATCTGGACGGGGCGGGAGCGGGGGCGGCGCAAGCACCCCAGCGGGTGGTGGTTGGGGGGTGCGCGGGCTGCTGCGGGGAGAGCGGAGCTGGTGCGGGGGTTCAGGACGCAGGAGCCGGGGAGCTCAGCCTCTCGGTCTGCGGCGCTTCCCAGGCCCCGCGCCGGCGCTGCTGCCCCTCCGCCCGGCTCTTTACTCTTGGAGTTGGTGTCGAGTAGCCGACCGGCACCGTGTTACCTGGGGCTTCCGAGAACCCGGTGTGCGAAGCTGCTCCGACCCCGGGGGCCTAGGGGGTAAGGTGCGGGTCTCTGCGCCCTGGGCAGCGTGAGAGATGGAGGTGTGCTCACCATTTCCCGGGGCCTAAAGTGGAAAAAGTCCCGAGTAGTACTTAAATTCCCAGTTACTAGCTGTGTTGCTTTGAGCAAGTTACTTAACTTCGCAGATCCCCAGTTTCCTCACGGGTACAATGGGTATTAGTCTTTAGAAGAGCCCTAAGCTATATGCTGCTCCTGAAGTGCCCAGCGCCGTGCTCGGTGAAGAAGTTCCCTCCACTCTCTAGGTGTTGGTGCAACACTCTACACCTTCCAGAGGCCCCCACACATTTCTGCACAGAAGGCAGAGCCAGGAGGCTTAGATTACCCTCTCTTAGGGGGCGCCCTGGGGGTGCTGGCAGTGTGTTTTTTGAGGGGAGTGGGCATTTTTCTTTCTTTTTATTTATTAATTTATTTTTTCTCATCTAGGATATTTTTTTTCCCCATTGATTTTTTAGAGAGAGTGGAGGGAAAGGGAGAGGAGGAGGAGGAGGAGGAGGAGGGGGAGGAGGATTGGTAGCCTCAGGGATTGAACTTGCAACCCAGAGGTATGTGCCCTTGACCGGGAATTGAACCCGCGACCCTTCGTTCTACCCTTGGGTCTGTGGGCTGACACTCTCACCATTGAGCAAGCAGGCCAGCGCTCGCTCTTTCTTTTGTCTTTTTGCACCACTCTGACTTGTTCATGGCTAGGCCTCCTCCCAGCTGCCTTACTTCTGACACCAATCCCGAGGCCAAGATGGAGAGGTGCGGGTGCGCAGGCCCCACGGACAGAAGGTGTTATCAGCCTGCTCGTTACATTTGTCAGAATTCTTTGAGTTGTTTTCTTCACTTGGAAATTGCCTTATGCAACAGAGAAATTGACTGGCTCACGTGAATGAAAGGCTGAGGGTTTTCGCTTCAGGCACAGTTAGATCCAGGAGCTCCTATCAGGTTGCAGGGCTGCTCCTCTCTCATTTGTATCTTGGCTCTTTCCCCTGTGTTGACGGGTTCTTACGGTGGAGTGATAAATAGCACGGCACCTTCAGGCTTACCTGTTTCTTCAGAGAGAGGGTGGGGGGGGGGCAGTCTCTTCCATCTCCTCTGTTATTAAGCACGTCTTACTTATATACTAGCCCAGTGGTCAGCAAACTCATTAGTCAACAGAGCCAAATATCAACAGTACAATGACTGAAATTTCTTTTGAGAGCCAAATTTTTTAAACTTAAACTATATAGGTAGGTACAGTGTTATTAATTTAATTAGGGTCTCCTAAGGCTTAGGAAGAGCCACACTCAAGGGGACAAAGAGCCGCATGTGGCTCCCGAGTCGCAGTTTGCCGACCATGGTGCTAGACCAAAGCAGGCCAGGCCATCTCAGTGGACAGGGAGCAGGTTTCCACCATAGAAGTGGTACTTTACCCAGGTCCCACCCGTGTTTGGGGAGATTAGTTTAGCTACTAGGCTGCTGGGGTTTGGGGAGGGGCCGTCCCCAATGAGAAGCTTCATCCTGGGCAGGTAATCATAGGGCATGCCCATTGTACCATCCCAGCCTTTGCTCACCACCATCTGAAGATGTCTGTAGCAGAGTGCACCCTGCCTGGATGCCCTATTCTGTCTGTCAGTCATCAAGTCTTTATCGAAGGCTCGAAGGCATCTTGCATGTTCATCCTTTCCTTCATTGTTTTGTTCATTCATTCATTCAGCATTTAATTAGTGCCCAACATATGATAAGGCCTCTGCCAAGGGTGAAGTTGCTTGCTTTTGAGCTTAGAGTCTAGCTGGAAAGGCAGTGTCTGGGACTGTTTTACTGGGGATAGAGTGAAGACTTCCCAAGGACATTGTAATTGTCCTTTAAGTTGGAGATGAGTAGGAGAAAAAGTTGGAGGGACTTCTCAGGCCATGTGGTAGGGTATCATATAGAGCTTTCTATTGTAACATTATTTAGGTGACTTTACCCTCTTGTGTAAGAAGCCTGGAGGCAGGCAGTTCAAAGTAGTGGCAGCTCTAGGTTGGCTCCTGGAAGATTCCCTTGGTTTTCTCTGCCCTGTCACAGGGGGACTGGAACTGCATGCTGCCTTCATGGGGTCGCATCCAGAGCAGAAAGGAAGGGACGGGGGTTGCTTCTCCTGTTTCTCTAGATAACAAAGGACAACATTTCCTAGAAGTTCCATGTGCCATTGGCAAGAAGAGTCACATGGCCACCCTAAACCAGTGGCTATGAATGTTTGGGCAAGCAATTTGGGGCTGGGGGAGGGCTCACCTCCCCTGAACACATCGATGCTCGACTTAAACAAAATCGGAATTCTGTTAGCAAGGAGGAAAGCGAGACTGCCCAGTGGGCTATTAGGTAGGCAGTCCACTGTGTCTCCCACTGGTGGGGCCAGGCGGTGAAAGGCATGGCCTCTGTGGGCAATCAGAAGTTCAGTCCTATAGCAGGATATGGTGTGGCTGCTGGGAAGAAAGGAGCTGCGGATGGAGACGCAGGTAGAGACAGGAGTCCCCAACGTTAGGTACCACTCTGGGTGTCACTAAGAAGCATACATCTTGGTCCCACTCTTCAAATAACTTACACTCAAAACCTGGGAAAGTTTTTCTGAGTTTTTTCGGACTTTCATTAGTAACAGCAACAGTGGCTCGCTCTGTGGTGGTAACTCTCCAGGGTTGGACTAGGGTGGAGGGCTTTAGGGATGGGCCCTTGTGTAGTTTGAAAAAGCTTCACAGGTGGTTCTGCTGTGCCTCCCACTTCCCAGCCTACCCCGGTGCCTCCGCTTCACCTCCCCCATGCCCGCTTGTGTCATGTCTTCAGTATTGTTTCCTGCCCTTTAAAGGCTGGGACTTGCTGAAGATGCAGTTAGTAGTAGATCCTGGACTAGAGAAAGATTTTGCAGGCAGCAAGTCCAGCGAGTGAATACTCCATAGGTGTGTTTAATAGGAAACCAGCCAGTCTATTGCTTTGAAAGTATTCAGCCTGTTTTCATTTGAAGTATGAGGTGAGTGCTGCTTTTTGTTACCATTTGATAAGGTGGACACTGGTGGACATTTGGGGTTAGATTGGATAACCAGGGGTGCTACTGCTCATGATCCTCCATCCTCAGTATCTAGGTAGCACAGAAACTGGCAAAAAAGACCTGTCACGAATCCTCATAGAAAGGAGGGAGCGACAGGCAGCAAGCATATTGTGTGGTTTCCATCAGCAGTTCTGCCATGGGTTGGCCAGGATCATTGGAAGATTGTGAGGGAATGAGGTAGAGAGATACCTTGGGTAGTCATTCATTCCATAAATATTTATTGAGCATCTACTGTGTGCCAGACACAGTTCTGGGTGCTGGTGATAAAAGAGTATATAAGAAAGACAAAGTCTCTTCTCATGGAGCTTACAATTTACTGCAATGAGACATTTGTTTATGTTTTACTTCATATGTCAGGTGATGTGAAATACTACAATGAAAAATAAAACAGATTAAGAGAAGAAACTCGCTGGGCACAGTGGGATAATCTTAAAGGTTTATTGTCTCTCTGGTTGCCAGCAGGGAAATGTAGTAGTCTGAGCAGGTATGGCATTGGGGGGGGGGGGGGGGGAAGACAAAAAGACACATGTTCACTTAGAAAAAGAGGGTTACATATTGGATAACTTGATCTTAAAGGATTTCTTTCATGCAGAATCTGTTTGTTATACCAGACATTGTTCCCAAACATGATTTACAATGACTTAGAAAACATGGTACCAGGTGATGAGAAATAAGTGAAGAAATATGAGCAAAGGGATAATAAGGGTCATTTCTTTCATCATTGTGTTCCAGAATTGTTTAGTTTTCATAGCAGGGGAAGGAGGAAGTATGGTGATTAAAAATGTGGTGATTCATGCTCAGGGTTCATTATTTAAAAGGTGAGAAAATAAATATTGATGACTCAGAAAGTTATAACTTTTTTTGTTGTTGTTTAAAGCAGCGGTCACCAACCTGTCAGACCTCACGAACCACCAGTGTTCCGCAGACCACTGGTTGGCGACTGCTGGTTTAAAGAACCAAATTTATTTGATAGGAAAAGTAGTCTCTTTACTAAAAACTTATATAAAATTTATCTCCTGAGTTAAAAAATATAGCAACAAACTAATAGTTTTTTTTAGATTAATCTAAACTACATCAAGGTTAACAGACACCAAAGCCTTGTTTTCTTGTCAAATAATATGGTACAGATGAAAATTGGTGAGAAGTTTGGACCTATAACTGACTGGAAAAAATGTACAAATTCAAATAAAAACTTATAGCATAGAAATGTTATGAGGGATAATATTGATTAGTTATTTTTTGGGGGGTTGTTTCTTATTGTCAAGTTTTGAGAGTTCTTTACATAATCTGGATATATATCCTTTGTCAGAAATGTGATTTACAAATTAATTTTCCCAGTCTGTGCCTTATCTTTTTATTCCTGTAACAGTATCTTTCCTTAGGGCAGAATTTTTTAAATGTTGATAAACCAATTTATCAATCATTTTGTCAATCAAACTCTTGTTTTATCTAAGAATCCTTTGCCTAACCAAAAGTCTTTAAAATTTTCTATATTTTCTTCTAGAAGTTCATAGATTTATATTTAAGTCTATGGCCCATTTGGGGCTAATTTTTTTTTTAATATATTTTTTTATTGATTAAGATATTACATATGTGTCCTTGTCCCCACGTTACCCTCTACCCCCCACCCCCCCCCACCCCCGCTCATGCCCTCACCCCCCCGTTGTCCATGTCCATTGATTAGGCCTATATGCTTGCATATAAGTCCTTTGGTTGATCTTTCCCCCTTACCCCCACCCTCCCCTACCTTCCCTCCAAGTCCCGACAGTCCAATCAATGCCTCTCCGTCTCTGGATCAGTCCTTGTTCATCAGCTTATGTTGTTCATTATATTCCACAAATGAGTGAGATCCTGTGGTGTTTATCCGCTCTCAAGTTCCATCCATGCTGTGGCAAATGGTAAGAGTTCCTTTTTCTTCTTCCTCTTCTTAAAGAATACCTTTCAGCATTTCATATAATGCTGGTTTGGTGGTGATGAACTCCTTTAGCTTTTTCTTATCCGTGAAGCTCTTTATCTGACCTTCTATTCTGAATGATAGCTTTGCTGGATAAAGTAATCTTGGTTGCAGGTTCTTGCTATTCATCACTTTGAATATTTCTTGCCAGTCTCTTCTGGCCTGCATGGTTTCTGTTGAGAAATCAGCTGACAGTCGTATGGGTACTCCCTTGTAGGTAACTGACTGTCTTTCTCTTGCTGCTTTTAAGATTCTCCCTTTATCTTTTGCTCTTGGCATTTTAATTATGATGTGTCTTGGTGTGGTCCTCCTTGGATTCCTTTTGTTTGGGGTTCTCTGCGCTTCCTGGACTTGTAAGTCCATTTCTTTCACCAGGTAGGGGAAGTTTTCTGTCATTATTTCTTCAAAAAGGTTTTCAATATCTTGCCCTCTCTCTCCTTCTGGTACCCCTATAATTCTGATGTTGGTACGCTTGAAGTTGTCCCAGAGGTTCCTTACACTATCTTCATATTTTTGGAATCTCTTTTCTTTTTTCTTTTTCGGTTGGGTATTTTTTGTTTCTTTGTATTTCAAATCTTTGACTTGATTCTTGGGATCCTCTTTTCTGCTGCTGGATCTCTGTAAATTATTCTTTATTTCAGTCAGTGTATGCTTAATTTCTAGTTGGTCCTTTTTCATGTCCTCCATGGTCTCCCTATACTTATTGAGGGATTCATTAAATTTATCGGCGGTTTCCATAAAATTCTTGAAAAACCTTATAACCGTGGCCTTAAACTCTATATCCAATCGTTTGCTTTCCTCCATTTCTGCCATTTGTGACCTGTTTCTTTGTCTCCGCATTTTGGCAGCTTCCCTGTGTTGATAGAGTGGCCCTGTGCGCCAGGTGTCCTGTAGGGCCCAGTAGCTCAGCCTCCCCAGTTACCTGGGGTGGACACTCTTGGTGCACTCTTGGTGCCTTGGTTGTTGTAGAATCACTGGGAGGAATTGACCTCCAGGCCAATTGGCTGTGAGAATCAGCTGTGTCTAAAGTGGGAGAACTTCTGTGCTGAAGACACCCTTCTGGGGCAAGACTTGCTTCAGTGGGGCTTTGGTGCTCACTGAGTCTGCTCCCTGAGTGCGTCCCTTATGGATCTGAGGAGTTGCAGTCTGGATGGACCCCCTCTGATCACTGGGTACAGTGGCTCCTGGATCTAAGGAGGTGCTAATTCAGCCTCTGCCTGAGGCCACACAGCAGGAGCCACGAAGAGGCTCAGCTGTGAAGCAATGCAAGCCGCTGCGGGGCCTTGGGCCTTCTCTTGGAAGTTCCAGGTCTGCCTGGTTCGGCTGCAGTTAGGTACATTCACATGCAAAAGCCTCTGCCGCAGCCTGGGTGGGGCGGGGTCTCAGGGAGTCAGAGGGCGGAGGAAGCAGCCATGGCCGATTCTCCGCCCGGAGTCGCGCGTCTCAGTGTTCCGGTAACGGCTGCAAGCACCTCTGAGGGAAACCCGCCCTCAAGTTCGCCCGCTGCCGGACAGACCAGCTTCTCCCCGTATGAGACCTGGGTCCCCAGAGACTTCCCGGAACCGGAGTTCAGAGCCGTCGGGAGTTTGTGATTCAAAAAGACAGCCGCGTCCTCAGGCGCCACCCCCTTTCCTCGCTCGCACGAGCCGCCGTACCTCTGCACTTCACCTCCGCAGCGCCTCTGGCTCTCAGCGTGCTTTTCTTTCCTTCTAGTTGTGGAATTTACACTCAGCCAGCCTTCCTGTTGTTCTGGATGATGTTTGCTCAGTCCTTTGCGGTAATTTTCAATTGTTGTGTGAGGCGATAATTTCCCGGTGTTTACCTATGCCGCCATCTTAGTTGCTCCTGGGGCTAATTTTTATATAAGGAGTAAGATATGAGTCAAGGAAATTTTTTTTTTTTTTGTATGTGGAAACTTAATTGTTTCAGCACCATTTATTTATTTATTTATTATTGTTATTATTATTTTCTTTATTGATTAAGGTATTACATATGTGTCCTAATCCCCCCATTGTCCCCCCTAACCCCCCACTCATGCCCTCACCCCCCTGGTGTCTGTGTCCATTGGTTAGGCCTATATGTTTGCATATAAGTTCTTTGGTTGATCTCTCCCCCTTACCCCATCTTCCCTTACCTTCCCTCTGAGGTTTAACGGTCTGATCGATGATTCTCTGTCTCTGGATCTATTTTTGTTCATCAGTTTATGTTGTTCATTATACTCCACAAATGAGTGAGATCATGTGATATTTATCTTTCTCTGACTGGCTTATTTCGCTTAGCATAATGCTCTCTAGTTCTATTCATGCTGTTGCAAATGGTAAGAATTCCTTCTTTTTTATCGCAGCGTAGTATTCCATTGTATAGATATACCACAGTTTTTTAATCCACTCATCTGCTGGTGGGCACTTAGGCTGTTTCCAAATCTTAGCTATGGTAAATTGTGCTGCTATGAACATAGGAGTGCATATATCCTTTCTGACTGGTGTTTCTAGTTTCTTGGGATATAGTCCTAGAAGTGGGATCACTGGGTCAAATGGGAGTTCCATTTTTAGTTTTTTGAGGAAACTCCATACTGTTCTCCACAGTGGCTGCACCAGTCTGCATTCCCACCAGCAGTGCACGAGGGTTCCTTTTTCTTCACATCCTCACCAGCACTTGTCATTTGTTGATTTGTTGATGTTAGCCATTCTGACAGATGTGAGATGGTACTGCATTGTCGTTTTGATTTGCATCTCTCAGATGATTAGTGACTTTGAGCATATTTTCATATGTCTCTTGGCCTTCCTTATGTCCTCTTTCGAAAAGTATCTATTTAGGTCCATTGCCCATTTTTTGATTGTGTTGTTTATCTACCTTTTGTTAACTTGTATGAGTTCCCTGTAAATGTTGGAGATTAAACCCTTATTGGTGATAACATTGGCAAATATGTTCTCCCATGCAGTGGGCTTTTTTGTTGTTTTGTTGATAGTTTCTTTTGCTGTGCAGAAGCTTTTTATTTTGATGTAGTCCCATTTGTTTATTTTCTCTTTAGTTTCCATTGCCCTAGGACAGTGATGGTGAACCTTTTGAGCTCGGCGTGTCAGCATTTTGAAAAACCCTAACTTAACTCTGGTGCTGTGTCACATATAGAAATTTTTTGATATTTGCAACCATAGTAAAACAAAGGCTTATACTTTTGATATTTATTTTATATATTTAAATGCCATTTTAACAAAGAAAAATCAACCAAAAAAAATGAGTTCGCGTGTCACCTCTGACACGCGTGTCATAGGTTCGCCATCACTGCCCTAGGAGCTGTATCAGTGAAGCTATTGCTTCGGCATATGTCTGAGATTTTGCTGCCTGTGGGTTCCTCTAATATTTTTATGGTTTCCCGTCTTATGTTTAAGTCCTTTCTCCATTTTGAGTGTATTTTTGTGTATGGTGTAAGTTGGTGGTCTAGTTTCCTTTTTTTTTGCATGTATCTGTCCAATTTTCCCAACACCATTTATTGACGAGACTGTCTTGACTCCATTATTTGAAGGAACACTTCCAAGCTCATTCTATGAAGCCAGAATTACCCTAATACCAAATCCAGATAAAGACAACACAATGAAAGAGAAGTACAGGCCAATATCCCTCATGAACATAGATGCCAAAATCCTCAACAAAATTCTAGCAAATTGGATCCAACAGTACATCAGAAAGCTCATACACCATGACCAAGTAGGATTTATCCTGGGCATGCAAGGATGGTACAATATCTGCAAGTCAATAAATGTGATACATCACATAAACAAATTGAGAAATAAAAATCACATAGTCAAATCAATTGATGCAGAAAAAGCATTTGACAAAATCCAACACCCTTTCTTGATAAAAACCCTCAACAAAATGGGAATAGAAAGATCATACCTCAACAAAATAAAAGCCTTATATGACAAACCTACAGCCAACATTATACTCAATGGGCAAAAACTTAAACCATTTCACCTGAGAACAGGAAAGAGACAGGGATGCCCACTTTCACCATGCTGTTTGACATAGTACTGGAAGTGCTAGTCTTAGCAGTTAGACAAGAAGAAGAAATAAAAGGCATCCAAATTGAAAAAGAAGACTTAAAACTGTCATTGTTCACAGATGACATGATACTGTACACAGAAAACCCTAAAGACTCCATCAAAAAATTATTAGACTTAATAAATGAATTTGGCAACGTAGCAGGATACAAAATTAATGCCAAGAAATCTATGGCATTTTTATACGCCAATAATGAACTTACAGAAAGAGAGACTAAAAAAGCAATTCCATTTACCATCGCACCAAAAAAATTAAGATGCCTAGGAGTAAACTTGACTAAGGAGGTAAAAGACCTATATGCAGAAAACTACAGGACACTGAAAAAGGAGATAGAGGAAGACATAAACAGATGGGGAGAACATACCATGTTCATGGATTGGTAGAATCAACATCATTAAAATGTCCATACTACCCAAAGCAATCTATAGATTTAATGCACTCCCCATTAAAATACCAACGGCATATTTCACAGACCCAAAACGAACTCTCCAAAAATTCATCTGCAATAATAAAAGACCCCAAATAGCTGCAGCAATCCTGAGAAAGAAAAACAAAGTAGGAGGGATCTCAATACTAGATATCAAGCTATATAACAAAGCCATGGTTCTCAAAACTGCCTGATACCGACACAAGAACAGACATATAGACCAATGGAATAGAATGGAGAACCCAGAAATCAAACCACTGTGCTCAATTAATATTTGACAAAGGAGGCAAGAGCACCATTTGTTTTAAAAGACTATCCTTTCTTTATAGAATTGTCTGGACACTTTTGTTGAAAATCAATTGGCCATAAATGTACATATTTTATTCCATTGATCTATATGCTTACTTTGTGCCAACACTACATTGTCTTGATTACTATGTCTTTATAGTAAGTTTTGAAAGTAGATAGTTTAAGTCCTCCAACTTTATTATTTTTCAAAATTGTTTTGGCTCTTCTAGTTCTTTTGCCTTTCCTTATAAATTATAGAAACAGCTTGTCAATATGTATAAAAACTCCTGCTGGGACTTTTAATAGGATTGCATTGAATTTATAGATTAATTTAAGAAGAATAGACATCTTTACAATGTTGAGTCTTTCAATCCATGAATACAATATATCTTATTTTTCCATTTATTTCAGTTTTTTCCCTTATTTTTCTATCAGTATAGTAGTTTTAGGATAAAGGTTTTGCATATGATTTATTATATTTATACTTAAATATTTCATTTTTGGGGGGTTGCTATTGTTGCTAGCATGTAGATATGCAATTGATTTTTGTATATTGACAGTGTGTTCTGTTACCTTGCTAAAGTTATTTATTCTAGGAGGTTTATTTGTATATTTTTGGGGGATTTTCTACAGATTCAATGATGTCATCTGTGAATAAAGACAATATTATTTCTTCCTTTCCAATCTGGATGCCTTTTATTTCTTGTCTTGATTTATTGTACTGACTAAGATTTCTAATACAATGTTGAATAAGAGTGGTGAGTGAAAATATCTTGTCTTGTTTTTTTATCATGGGGGGCAACAATCTTTTACTATTAATTATGATGATGGCTGAGGTTTTTATGGTAGATGTCATTGTATTTCTAGTTTACTAAGTTTTTATTATGGATGGGTTTTGAATTTTGTTGAAAGCTTTTTCTCCATCTGTTGACAGGATCATGTGATTTTTCTTTATATTTAATATGGTGAATTGCACTGATTGATTTTCAAATGTTGAACCAGCCTTGTATTCCTGGGATAAACTCCACTTGGTTGTGATGTATTTTTGGAAGAGAATGTATGGGATTGGTATTTTTTTGTTCCTTCAGTATTTGGTAGGACCAATTAGTGAAACCAATGGGCCTGGAGTTTTCTTTGATGGAAGGTTTTCAACTACAAATTTAATTTCTTTACTATATATAGGTTTTTTTACAACTCAGGTTACCTATTTTTTTTTTTTTATATGTTTTGGGAGTTTATATCTTTCAAGGAAATCATTTACTTCATGTAAGTTGCCAACTTTTTGGATATAGACTTGTTTGTAAGTAGTGTTATATTATCCAGTTAATGTCTGTGGAGTCTATTATGATGTTTCCCATTTCATTCCTGATATTAGTAATTTGCGTCTGCAATCTTTTTCTTAGTCTGTCTAGAAATTTATCAATTTTATTGATCTTTTCAAAGATCCATATTTTGGCTTTATTAATTTTGTCTTATTTTTCTTTTTTTAACTTACTTGATTTTTGTTATTATTTACTTCCTTTTCCTTGCTTTGTGTTTAATTCACTCTTCAGTTTTCTTAAGGTGTAAGCTTATATTACTAATATGAGATTTTTCTTATTTTATATAAGCATTTAATGCTGTAAATTTCCCTTTTAAACACTGCTTTAGTCATGTTCCACAATTTTGATGTGTATTTTTATTTAGAATTAAAATATTTTAAAATGTTCATTGAGACTTTCTCTTGACTCAGGTATTATTTGAAAGTATGTAATTTAATTTTTACATATTTGGGAATGTCCCAAAAGTCTTTCTGTTATTGATTTCTAGTTTAATTCTATTGTTATCTCACAGTATAATTTGCAAAATTTCTATTCCTTAAAATTTGTTCACCTTTGTTTTATGGCCCAGAATATGGTCTATCTTGGTAAAAGTACTGAAAAGAATGTGTATTCTGCTATTGTTGGGTAGAATGTTCCAGAAATATTAGGTCAAGATGCTTGATAGAATTGTTCAGGCCTTTTGTGTTCTTTCTTATTTTCTTCCTACTTGTTTTTATCAGTAACAGGAATGCTAGAGTCTCCAGCTAAAATTATAGATTTTTTTCTGCTTATCACTTTTTGCTTCACATATTTTAACCATCTGTTCTTAAGTGCATATACATTTAGGACTGTTATGTCCTAAGAAAGGGAGAATTGATCCCTTTCTCAGTGTATAATATTCTCTTTATCCTTGTTAATAGTTCTTATTCTGGAGTCTACTTTGTGTGTTAATAGTGTAGGTATTCCAGCTTTCATTTGGTTAGTGTTTGCATCCTATACTTTTTCTGTTCTTTTACTTTTCAGCTCTCTACACCTGTAGCTTTAAGGTGGGTTTCTTGTAGGCCTTATATAGTTGGGTCTTGCTATTTTAACCAATCTGACAATATCTGTCTTTTAATTGATGTGTTGATCACTCATACTTACTATGATATTAGTGTGGTTGAATTAAGCCTATCATTTTTCCATGCTGTTTTATTTTGTTCCATATGCCCTTTTTAAAAAATCCTCACCGAAGGATATTTTTAGAGAGAAAAGAAGAGAGGAGAAGAGAAGAGGAGAGGGGAAGGGAGGGGAGGGGAGGGGAGGGGAGGAGAGGAGAGGAGAGGAGAAACATTGGCTACCTCCTGTATGTGCCCTGACTGGGGATCAAATCTGCAAATTCTGCAACATTTTGGTGTGTGGGATGTCGTCTAACCAACTGAGCCACTGGCCAGGGCTTGATTTTTTTTTCTATTTCGTGAGAATTTTTTATGATTCCCTTTTATCTTTACTATGGACTTCTTAATTATGCTTCTTTAACATTTTTTAGTGAGACATAGCTGTAGATATATATATATATAAACTCTGGCATATATATACCAGAGTTTATTTTCAAGTAAATTACTATTTCATGTGTAAAGGACCTTTGCAGTATGTTCCCAAATACTTCTTTTTCATCCTTTGTGCTGTTGTTATCATGTTTCCTTTACACATACTGTGAAAAAAACTTACTATTGTTGTTGTTGCTTTAGACCAGGGGTCAGCAAACTTTTTCTGTGAAGGGTCAGAAAATAGTGTAGGCTTTGAGGCCACATATGGTCTCTGTTGTGCATTTTCATTTTAAAAACATTTTAAAAACATAAAACCATTCTTATCACATAGATCATACTAAAGTAAACTATGGGGCTGGATTTGGCTTTCAGTCCATAGTTTGCTGACTCTTGCTTTAAACATTTAATTAACTTATAGAGCAATTAAAGTAAGAAAAAGATGAATTCTGTTTGACTTTCATTTATTCCATTTCTAGCACTTTTTGTCTTTGTATTGATCCATGTTCCTGTCTGGCATTATATTTTGCTTGATTAACTTCATTTGACATTTCTTATAGTGTAGATTTCCTGGCAATGAACTCTCTCAATTTTTGTTTGCCTATGACAGTCCTTATTTCTCCTTCATTTTAAGAATATGTTTTCACTGGATATAGAATTCTGGGTTGGCAGAAAAAAGAATACTAAGATATTGTTTTCTTATTTGCCTGCAGTCTGATAAGTTTTTTTTGTAATTCTTATCTTTGTTTTATTGGTATTTGACCTGCTTGGTATTGTGGTTTGGTATTGAGCTTGGATCTGTGGTTTGGTATCTGTCATAAATTTTGGAAAATTCTGAGGTTATTTCTTTAGATGTTTCTTCTGTCTCTATTTTTTTTTCTTCTGCAATTTTGATTACACCTAGGTTAGAATTTCTGGTATTATTCCACAGCTCATGGACACTTTTTAAATTTGTTTGCTTTGTTTCATCCTTTTATTCCTTCTTGTTTTTGTTTGGGTAATTTCTACTGACGTATTTTTAAGTTCACGGATTCTTTCCTTGGCTTATAAAATCTATTGAAGAATATCTGTTGAAAGTATTCTTAATTACTATTACTGTGTTTAGCCTTTCAAGCATTTCCATTTTATTCTTATGGTTTCTATTTCTCTTAAAATTATACATTTAATCTTT
The DNA here is from genome assembly GCF_014108235.1 of Myotis myotis. Taxonomy (NCBI): domain Eukaryota; kingdom Metazoa; phylum Chordata; class Mammalia; order Chiroptera; family Vespertilionidae; genus Myotis; species Myotis myotis. Next base: position 64,384,703 of record NW_023416390.1, on the reverse strand, counting down.
TATGTTAGTCACCTTTTCTGTTAGGATCTTTTACAATTAATTATGCTTATTTTAATTTTTGTGTCGGATAGCTTCAACATCTGAGTCATATCTGAGTCTGGTTCTGTTCATTGCTATGTTTTGGGGCAGTGTATTTTTATTTTCTTTATTTTTTTGGTATGCCCTGCCATTATTTTGTTGAGAATTGGATATTTTGTGTAGAACATTAGAGACTGAGATAAATAGTTTTATGCCTAGAAATGGGTAAGCCTTTCTGTTTCTGTTAGGCCATAGTGTGCAGGTTGATCAGTCTAGTCAGGAACTGAACTGGATTTGAAGTTTGTTGTTGCTATGGTTACCCTCAGTGCACCACGGCTCCAAACTCCTCTTGAGTTACCTTGAATTCAGAGTTGGGGCTGGCTTGCTGAAGGGCTTTTCTCAGTATCTGTTTCAGTGTCAGCTTTAGGTTTTCCCTTTGCACTGTGCCTCTGAGTGGTCTGCCTCCACGCGCTTTCGACTTTTCCAGAAACATCACGTTATTATTTGTTACTTGATGCTGTTAGGCAGTGTCCAGGTGTATTTGCCTCAGGTAAACAGTGCTTATGTCTTGCCTCTTCCTGCAGGTGCCTGGTTCTCTTAGATTTGGGGCTGGTGTGTTCCTCTGTGACCTTGGATGTCTGAGGGATTTAAGAAAGTTGTGAACTGGCAGTTTATCTGTCTTTTTATTTGGTGTAAGCATGGGAGTGATGCTCTTTTCAGCCCTGAGCGGAATTCAGCAGCCTTGATTTGATGTTTTCTAGCTCTTTCTTTTTATGATCTACTTGTAAAATCCTTGTGCTGTTTTCCTTCCCTGTGTGCTTTGTACAATGTTATTTATACATTTTATGCATATAAATCAGTGATTCTCAACTCTTACCTGGGGAACATTAAACAAAATAAAAATTTTGGGCTCCAGTGTTTCAATTGATATATGTTGGGATCCAGGCCTGGGTGTCTTTTAAAAGCTCCCCAGGTGATTCTGATGTATACATCGAGGAGGCTGAGAACTCCGGTTTAAGTATCACTTACAACCTTTCCTTTCACCGGGGTGCTATTCCAACATAAACGACTAAATAAAGTTCTAGGCTGTATGCATTCACCCTTGTGACTTTGTGGAGTTGTTTCCCTCTTAATTATGCATTCAGTGGTAATTACCTGCAATTGGCTGACAGTCTCACAGAACAGGGAGGAACTTGGAGTTCTCATTTAACTTGCCATGACTTACGTGAATACCCTCCACGGCAAGCTATGGCTTTGGCACTGCTTGGGCATCTTTCAGATGCTGGAAACTCTCTGCCATTCAAAATAACACACCCCATTGTGAGATAGTTTTACTTGCTGGAGGTGTTTTTCTTCCATTGCATTGAAATGTGTCCTTCTATAATCTACCGAGTAACTTGTCTACCTTGCAAACTGTTTTGAGAGAAAGCCATTTGCATGAGCTAGTGCACATGTGTGCACATAAGTGTGTGTGCATGTGCGAACATAAACACACTCTCTCATACCCATAGCAAGCATTTTATGAAACGGCATTTATTGTGAGTCTTGTACTTCTAAATTGATTTTACAGCCCACGAATGGGTTGTTTCTTGCAGTATGAAAAATGCTTCCCCAGCCCGTATTCCACTAGACAAGCTTTCAAAGGTTTAAATACAGCACCTCTGGCACCTCCAAGTTTTCTTGGGTTGCTGCAGTGCTGGTTTTTTCAGCGATTTCAGCTTCCTCATGGCTCTGGCCAGTGTCCTGCACAAGGTGAACTTCAGGCCTGCATATGAATGGCTTAGGCCAGAGCTGTGCAGGCGGGCAGATCCATTCAGAGTAGAGGAAGGGTTCCTTGTCTTTTTCTAGACACCATTTCTAGTCCTGGCCCAAATTCAGAGGGATGTAACTTGAAACCATCTTTTGAGGAACATTGTTGATGGCTTTTTGGGGGCAATTTTTATGTGTCCCACTTTTTTCAAATTAATAACATGTTATCCTAATTAGCTACATATTCATATTCATTTACCAAGAGACTGTGAAGTCCTTAGATGTCCAGAAGAATAGTTCATTCTTTTTCTTCATAGTGGTCAGTGCAAAAATATTAATTTGTTGAATTAATCTTAGAAAACTGTGTTCCCAGTCAAGAAACTTTGGCCTTTGGCATGATTGCTTTTCTAACAGTTGTGCTTCTACATTCTCTATAACTTACCAACACAAGAGCTTGATAGCCCTGCATTAACTTTGGGAAGTGGACAAGCAGGGTAATCTAGATGTCCTTGTCACCATAGTACTCATGCTCGAGACACTGTGGCAGGTTCTGTGTGAGGTGCCAGTATTTCACAGCTTGCAACCTGCTTGGGAGCACATGGTGTGCAAGATGAATGTCAATGACTCGTGTAGTGGGTATGTGTTCTTAGAGGTCACACAAGCGGTCAGGAAATAATTGATTTTGACTTTGAAGTTCAGCATCAGACATGGAGTGGAAGGTATTTGTGGGTGAGGAAGATTTGGAAGGAGAAGAAAGCTATTTTCGGAGTCTCCCAAGTTGAATGAAATTGCAAGTTCTGCTATCTCTAGGAGTGACTTGGATCCATAGGATCTGAGAGAAAATAAGATACAGAGGGAAATTGAATTTAAATTCTTTCTATAGCAGGATAGATATCCACAGAAGGTAATAAGCTCAGTTACCCCCCACCTGCCCCCCCTCCCCCAACATCTGTGCCTTCGGAGACTTTGACTCTGATAGGTGTAGTTTGTGTGCTGTTCTGGAAGCTATGTCTTGTCATGGGTTCAGCTGTCCAGGACCATTTCAAGGCTGGTAGCTCTGGCCCTGCCTCTTTGTGACTTCCATCAGGTTTTAGAGCAGCCATGCATAGCCATTGACCTACATTTTATTTCCTTATTATACATATATATATATTTTTTGTTGATGTCAGAGAGAAGGGAGTGGGAGAGAGAGATAGAAACATCAGTGATGAGAGAGAATCACTGATTGGCTGCCTCCTGCACGTTCCCTACTGGGGATTGAGTCTGCAACCCGGGCATGTGCCCTTGACTGGAATTGAATCCGGGATCCTTCAGTCCGCAGGCTGACGCTCTATCCACTGAGTCAAACCAGCTAGGGCCCTAATTTTTCTACTTTCTCTTCTCAGAGGGCTCTTAATCAGATGCATTATTAAGAAATATACATTCTCAAAGTATACCTCCTTGACCACTCTTCATGATCCACTTCATCTGTGAGACCATCTTCTGAGTGTTCTTCTGAGTGAGACAGTGACATCATAAAAATATTGCATCATTGATGTCTTACTGAAAACAAATCATTTAATTCGGGGCTCTTTTGCTAAATAGGGGTAGAAGTGCTCTATGAAAAAAATAGGCACCCTGTGTGTGGTATTTGTCCATTAGCAAGGTATGAGGACCAGAGTTCTTAAAGGCAGCTACAAGAATAGCTGAAACAAAGATGACAGCTGTGCCACACTACAGGAGAGGTGTTAGTGTTACTGAGAAACATACATCATGCTTTTCTCTTAGAATCTAGGGCCACAATGGCCACTGATCTTCTGGGAGACCTAAATAATTGTTTATATTTCTCTTTGTGCCTTGGCAACCAGGAAGCCCAGAGCAAAATGAAAAATACTCAACTGTAGTGATAATTTTATTTCAAGTTCTAAGTACAAAGATTCCCTTTCTTAAATCATATGATTTCATCTTTTAAAAACAATAACTTTTACTTTTTTCTTATTACCACAGTGATACATGTTCATGATAGCAAATGTGGAAAAGAAGATATTATACCTCCCCCATCAGACATTTTCCCATTACAGAGATAGTCACTGTTTATGTTTTAATTGTTCTCATTTATTCAAGGCATAGATGTGTTTATGTGTGTGTGTCTGTTGTGTGTATACGTATTTTACAAAAGTGAAATGATACTTTTTACACTGTATTAAAACTCTTTTACAAAATATTTTTATTCATTTCAGAAAGGAAGGGAGAGGGTGAGATAGAAACATCAATGATGAGAGAGAATCATTGATTGGCTGCCTCCTGCATGCCCCCTACTGGGGATTGAGTCCACAACCTGTGCATGTGCCCTGACTGGGAATTGAACCATGACCTTCTGGTTCATAGGTTGATGCTCAACCATTGAGCCACACCAGCTGGGCTAAATCTCCTTTTTTTTTTTTTAAAAAAAATCCTCACCTGAGGACATGCTTACAAAGAGGAAGGAGAGGGGAGAAGAGGAGAGGAGAGGAGAGGAGAGAGAGAGAAGAGAGAGAGAGAGAGAGATTGGTTGTCTTCTGTATGCTCTCCAACTGGGGATCAAACCCGCAATCCAGATATGTATCCTGACTGGGATTTGAACTGGCAACCTTTCAGTGCACTGGACAATACTGAACCAACTGAGCCACTCCAACTGGGCTAAAGCTCTTTTTCCAACTTAGCCTTTACAGACATTTTCCATGTCATTAAATATTATCTTTAGTGGTTGGTATAATATTTCATCATGAAGGTGTATCTTATTCTTTGAGCTTGAATTCAGCTCTTGCTGTCATAAACAATGCTGTCATGTGTGTATATGCTTGTAGCTAAGTCTCTGAAGCACATCCACAATTATTTCCTTACAAGAGAGTTTCTAGAAGTGACATAATTGAGTAAAGGGCTATAGTATTTTCAAGGCTCTAGATATACACTTCATTTTTGTCCACCAGAAAGCATGAACTAATCTATTTTAGAGCTTGAGAGTGCCTCTTTCCCAAGCCTCCTGCAGCACCAAGATTATTTTTTCTTAAAATCTGTATTAGGAGGCTTCTGGCTGTGGCCAAGTGAGGAGGCTGAAAATCCTTTCCCCAGAAAGCACTATAAGTCTGGACAAAATGAGCAGAAACCGTCATTTCATCACTCTGGTAATCCATCAAAGGCATACAACAAACTGCAAAGCATTATTCTTGAAAAAGCGCTGCACTTTGCCAAAGCACAGGGGGAGTCTGTGGGTGCTCCCGCCCCTCACTGACCCCAGCTCAGTGGTGTAGAGGAGTGGTCCCAGCAAGGGAGGCTCTCAGAACCAGCCCTTGGCTGCCAAGGTCAAAGGGATTCACTCCATTTGCAGAGGTGGGCGGGGCCTGCACCCAGGGAGTGTTTTCCCAGATCCCTCCTCCCTTGTTTTGATTTACTCTGAATCTTTAAAAGATATAAAATATTCTTCATTATCAGCATTGATATTTATTGTATAAAAAGGGGAAAATAAACATAAAGAGAAGAAAATTGCAGCCCCCTGGGTGTGTGTTCCTCTGTGTCAGCTCCTTTCATAGAACTTGCTGTGATGATGGAAATGTTTGTGCTGTGGGTACAGTAGCCTCTGCCCTCGCGTGTTTATTGAGCACTTGGACATGTGGCCAGTGCAACTGAGGATCTGAAGTTTTACTAATTCTTATCTAAATTTAAATATACACATGTGGCAAGTGCTATAGTGTTAGCCTAGTTCGGTTACTTCTATAATATGGAGGCCTACATACATACCTAATTAAAAAAAAAACAAAGATGTGAGCATGTCACATATCATATTTTATTTCCTTTTTTTCTGGTGAACAGTATATCACAAACATAATTTTAATAGCTGAATGATGCATTTTCCACTGAATGAATGTACCATAATTTGTTTGATAAGATCTCTGTTGTGCCTTTAGGGTATTTTCAATATTTTGATATTATAAATGACAGATAATCTTTATAGCTAAAGTTAGGACATTCATAGTTATTTACGGAGGATAAATTCTTAGAATTTGAATGATCGAGTCAACTTTTTTTTTTTTTAATATATTTTATTGATTTTTTACAGAGAGGAAGGGAGAGAGAGATAGAGAGTTAGAAACATCAATGGGAGAGAAACATCGATCAGCCGCCTCCTGCACATCTCCTACTGGGGATGTGCCCACAACCCAGGTACATGCCCTTGACCGGAATCGAACCTGGGACCTTTCAGTCCGCAGGCCGACGCTCTGTCCACTGAGCCAAACCGGTTTCGGCGATCGAGTCAACTTTGATACCCATTTCCAAACTTCTCTTCCAAGAGGTCCTTCCTGTGAGCAGGGTCGAAATCATATTAATTAATTAATCATATTATTAATTAATTATTCATATTATTTCTGATACAGTGTAAATAAAATTGTCTTAATTTCATTTTTGAACTATTGGTAGTGCATAGAAGTGTTATTGATTATTGTGCTTTGATTGTGTATCCTGGAACCTTTCTGAACTCAGTTAGCTTTGGTCACTTTTGTAGTGAATTCAATAGGATTTTCTGTATTCATGATCATGACATCTACACATGAAGAGAGTTTTACTTTTTTTTTCTTTTTTCTCCAATATGGATTTCTTTTATTTCTTTTTTGGCTAATTGCTTTGACAGTACAACGTGGAATAAAAGTGGTGAGAGCCCACACCCTTGTCTTGTTCCTCTCTGATGTCCCTGATTAACGAGATGACCAGTATAATTTGCTCTATTTTTGATGACTTTTTTATACTCTAAGAATCTGAGTGACAGAGCAGGATTTGCTGACTGGCTCCTCCTGGAAAGGGTCAATCAAACAATAAAAATTCCCTTTGTCTTGTGCATTGGGAGGAGGCTTGGCGTCGTAGTGACCAGAAAAGGAGAATTTTAACGGAAGAACCTACTCAGGTGACATCTAGGTGCCAAGGAGTTGGATGAGCATTTTCTAAGATATAAGCATTCATTATTTAGAAATAAAACTTCAGTTTTCCCTACTTGTTTTCCATCCTGCCTTTCCACATTTCTGATTGCCCACTGCATGCTGCAGGTACTGTGCCGGACTCAGAGAGATTAAATGCAAGCCTTGTCCTCAGGGTGCTCACGGAGAAGTCTTCTGGGGGAGACAGACCGGAGCAGGAAGTTTACTACTCTGGCAGGTGGCTCCCAGCAAAGGGTGATCCGTCAGAAGAGAACCGGTGCCAGATGTGGGCTTCACCCTTGGAGTTTTTGGGCCTCAGTTTGCTGATGGAACATTCACTTTCTACCCCACGAACCAAAGAATTTTAGAAATGAAGGCTTGGAAATCCTTTATCCAATCTCACATTTTTTGATAGCAGGAACCTCTTACCTTGTGCAACAATTCCTATCCTATCTCATTAGGAACTCTTCTTTCTCTGAAATGTTTTATATATTACACACACACACACACACACACACACACACACAAACACACACACACACGTGCACACGGCCTTTTCCATAGGGAGGTTATCCACGTTTAGCCCACTTCCTGGCTCCATTTGTTGTGTCTGGTTGGGGTAATATCACACCGGCCCCGTGTTCATCTTCAGTGCGACTCCTGTGGGGTCCCTGCCTCACCTGCCTGCGAAGGCAACTCAGCATTGTCCTGCCTGTGGGTGCTTTTTGATGTGAACCTGACAAGGACTGCATGTCACCCAACCCCAATCTGAGTTACCCAGAAAGCTTGTGGTTGGCTTTCTGCTCTGGCTTATTAGACAACTTTGTTCTTTTTGTCAATCCTCACCTGAGGATATTTTTTTCTATTGCTTTTTCAGAGAGAGTGGAAGGGAGGGAGGGAGGGAAAGGAGGGGAAGAAGAGAGAGAGAGAGAGAGAGAGAGAGAGAGAGAGAGAGAGAGAGAGAAGAGGGGGATTTGAGAGAGATGAGAGAGCCACATTGATTGGCTGCCTCCTGCAACCCAGGTACATGCCCTTGACTGGGAATTGAAACCGAGACCCTTCGATGCAGGGGGCGATGCTCTAACCACTGAGAAACACTGGCCAGGGCTCTACAGTCAACTTTGTAAAGAGCATACTCATTCCAGTTTAATCTTGTCAATTCAGAGGATTAATTCGTCTTCACATAAAGTCATACCTGTGTGCTTACCGTAGTCATCTGTCTAGAAAAGAATGAAAGTGGTATTAACAAAAGCAATTAAATTATTGTATATCTCAAATGAGTGATAGAGTGTTGTTTTTTTTAATAAGTCAATTCAGAATTGTATGGTATGTGTTTCCATTTTTTACTTTTCTATTTAAAAAGAAACCGTAGGTTCTGGCTTTATTATATGTTATTTATTATTATGATTAAAATAACATCAGGTTACTGTTACTTTTTTATCATTTCACTGGTAAATGGAACCGAAAGCTTATGGCCTTGGGCTATAAAAGAAAATGAATTGTCCCCACAAACCTTTCAAGTTTAATTAACTTTTAAACAAATATGAAGTTCTGGTTTCCTTTTCTCTTTTTTATTACACTGCATTTTTTTCCCTTGGATTATGTGAGGGGCCAGATAAGGATGCAGAGCCGCTTTCTGGTTCACACTGTTTACTGCATATGATACAGCCGCCGATTCAATCAAAGGGAAATGGGAAAATAGCTACTCTATTTGTGCCTTGCAGGCGCTTTGAAAAGTCCCCTCTAGTCCCTGTGATTTACTGTTGCCTCCTCTCCTTGCAGACTTCTAAAATGAAATTAAAAAGTGGCACAAACAGCATTTTAAAAGCAACCACAAACACTGTGTGGGGACCAACCCAGCAAATGGGAGAATCACAGCATGGCAGGCGGTCCTTTGATGCAGTGCTGCTCAGAATGCAACAGAGAAGGAAAGGGGGTGCGGAGGGGATCCTGAGAAAGTTCTAGGCCATTTAAAAGCCTCCGGTGGTTTACCCATTTTGGGGGCCAGTTGGGGTGGGGAGTGGGGAGGATGCGTTGGTGTTTGTAGCAGAGCTTTCCCGAGTATGTGTGATAAATGCATCAGTAAAGCATTGTCACTGAGTTACTCTTCCCCTCTGTCTAAGCCCAGAGTGGCCCTGGGACCTGACAGCCAGGAACCTGAGTCCTGTTCTTGGGCCTTCTGCCCCTCGGACCCTGCGGCCTTGGACGAGTCACCTTGCCGCCTGCACTATGGGTTCCGTACTGCAAAATACAGGTTTGGACTGAATCTGATTTCCCAGGCAAATTCCCAAGCCTCCATTAAGCCACCTCAGAGGTTGTCCCTGCACACACACTTGGGGTTCCTGGCCCCTGGCCCCCAAAGGGAGCAGCCTCAGTTTTCTGACCCTTATACTTCTGCAAGCTGCTGTTTGACCAGAGCAGTCACTAGCAAGTGTTTGGAAACTACTAGAAGGCCTGACCTCAGAGATCTTCTGGCTCTGACATTCCAGTTGTCTATAACGCTGACACCCAGTCCTTGCCGAAGGTGAGAGGGATCAAGGCACACCATGATCCCGCCTCTCCCGTCTTTCTCAGGAAACACCAGAGATGCGTGTCTTCAGCGTCAGAAATGTGCTCACTTGTGAACTCGAAGCTGCAGCAGGGAGAGGAGTCTGTGTGTGTAGGATTTCAACCTCCGACTCCAGGAACTTCTCCCTCTGAGTGGATGTAGTTTCTCTTGGCTCCGAGGTTAGGACCTGGCCATTGCCAGTGGCCTGGGAGCCATGTGGATGGCAGGGCCCTGTAGCCCTCGTCTCCTGTCCGGTGGCCGAGCCCCACACCTGCACCCTGTGTCTCTGAGGTCAAGGCCATAATCACCCCTTGTCATCTGCACGTGGGCGTTCTGAGAGCCGGGCCTCCCCAAGAGTCTCTTGCTAGTTCCTATTAAAGAAGGAGTTATCTCCTATCTGTGCCCTGCCTTGGGAGTCTTTCTTTTCCTCCTTAATAATATGCCTTCCTCTGCCACAGACTTTCCTCCATCTCTTTTGAAATCGTAGTGCACATACTTTTGTGTTGTCAGGAGTGAACATTTAGGGAGTAGGCCTTCAATTTCCCTGCTGTTGCAAGCAGAGAGAATGCCTTTTGTTACTCGTCCCAGGATGCTCTGGTGAACACATAAGCCTGCGAGGAAAGGTTTGGCACGGGAAACCGTCATGAAAGAACTATTTTAATTGAAGAATATATAGCTGGAGACTCAGGGGTGTTGAGCAGTTTAATTAATGTTTATTAGAAATGAAGACTTGCCATTTAAAAATGAAAATTCAAACCTCCTGTCTCCATATCCATTTCTCCATCATGTCATTGTTCCCTTCGCCCGCTTTTTAATTTAGCAAACTTTTATTGCGTTCCCACGAGGAGACCAGACACCTTGTGAATCACTGGGCTGACAAAGATGAATAAGACCTGGGCCTGGCCCTCAAGGGGCTGGTGGCCGGGCTCAGGGAAAGCTCAGCAGATGGTAATTGTCCAAAGTGCCCTCCCGAGAGGGGCCTGGAAGCAAGGGGATACCCAGGATGAGCAGCCGGGTGCTCTCGGCTGGGTCAGGGAGTAGTTCTTGCAGGAGGTACCCCAGGGCCTGTGACCTGCGGATGACCTCGAAGTGGCCCAAAAAGGAGGGGTGGGCATCCTGGGTGGAGGGAGCAGTGGGTTCACTGGGGAGAGGGAGTCGATGGGTTTGGTCAAGTGTAGGAGCTCAGTGTGGTTGGAGCGAACCATGAAGCAGGGGTCGGGATGAGGGAGCACAGGCCTTGGCAGGGATGGGGCTGTGAAGGGCCTTGGGTGTGTGATCAGTTGGGATTTCCCCCCGAAGGTATGGGAACCCACAGCAGAATTTTCCGCTGCCTGGGCTAGGTTTGTAAGGCTGTTAAGCATCGTAGCCAGGGCCTCTGGGTCCAGGTGACTGGGGTTGAATCCTACTGTGGGCAAGTTACTTACCTGGGCTGCCTCATCTTTAAAATAGGAATAAAAGTCCTATTGGGATTCCTGTGAAGAATAAATATGTAAATTTACCTAAGGCTCTTACAAAAATAGGTTCATAGGAAGCACTTATTAAAAGGTAGGTATCCTTTTTGGGGATGGAGCATATTCTATTTTCCATGAGCAATCTCCCTAGACTGCGGATCAGTTATTGCCATAAAATGTCCAGTCCGGGGTGAAGGCTGGCAGCCGGTAATGTGAGGTGCCACAGGCTGCGCTGGTGTCTCCTATACATGCAACTTTGTTGCTCCTAAGAGAAAGCTCCCAGGAGGGGCAAAGCCAGCATTCAGCTTGCCACGCCTAAACCCCGGCGTCTGGCCTCAATTAGTGGCCTTCCTGCACTTGTCCCAGGGTTGACCTTGAGACCTTGCAAATGCCTCTCTGCTGCTTCTCAGAGTCTTTGGGGGAGACCGCACATTTTAGGGGGAAATCTAGACTCTGGAATGAAATGGGGCAATACCCTCAGATACTACTTATGGGGCCATGGCTGCAGGATGCTCGGCGGCCTCCCTCTCAGGCTTACCAGGCTGCAGTGACATTCTTGAACATGGTTTGTAGCAGGCGTGAACTGCTGCAATAAGACTTGCTGTTTAGACACAAGGGTAAAGTATGTGTGTGTTTACATGTGTTTCTAGATGCCTCTCCCAATACAGTGGAAGGAATTGTATTTTTTAATGCCCCCCCTCTCCCCGCCCCGCATTTGCTCTCTACTCTCTGACCTCCTGCGCCTGACTCTCCAGTGGACACCTCTGAGCAAGTGCTGGGAGAGAGGGGTGGGAGAGGCAGCCTGGATGGTATTTACTGGTATGTAACTCTACTCTCCTTCTCCCAGACTCCTCTGGGCTTGGGAGTAGGATGCAGGCGGTGATGGGAGGAGTCAAATACGGTCGCTTTGCCAGCATGTAAGATAATCTCTCTCTTCTTCCCTGGCCACTTTATGCTGCTGACAAACGTAGCCATTCTTCTCCAACGGAGAAGAGAGAGCAGGGACAGGGAGGACCTTCTTATAAGTTAGACTTTTCTACTTTATGTATGAGACTAGAACTATATTATGAAATTAAATATCAGATTTCTTAACATGCTAGTCATTTATTAGATTAAAAAATTAAGCAAGAGCTCTAAAATTACACTTAATAATTAAGTATAATATTAAATTGAGCAATTGTTTTGGAGATGGGAAGGGAATACATTCTAGAATTTTTTTGGTAACAAACACAGCACTGGAAATAACAAGTAAAACATGTTTACAAGCTGCTCAGGAAGTTGTAGCATTGATGATGGTAGTGCTTTCTCTGGTTCATTCATTGGTGCAGGGGATTAAACACAGGGATTACAAGGCTGAGGACTCCCTCAGCTGCCTCGCCCCAGAAGACCCTCCCTCAGCCATTCCCTCCCCACACAGAAAGCAACAGGAAAGCGAGCCTGGGAAGCTCAGATTCTAAAAGCAAGCCAAGGATATACCTAAGGAGTTACAATTCTTTTTTTTTCTTTCTGCAAGTGGTTGCTTCTAAAAGGCACAATTCAAAATAGTCGCTGCAAGAATAGACATGCTGAAGTCCTAATGGTGCAATTCTACTTTGTTGAGTCAAAAAATAGGGCTGGGTAATGACGAGTGGTAGCTATGCAAATGCAGAGACAGATCATCCCATCTTGTGCTTCAGGGTGTGAGTTGATGGCAGAAACCTGTCCATATGACTTAGTAGGAAAGATGAATTCAGATGAAAGCTTTCAGTGATATATGTTCTTTTTCTTTTTCCTTAAGCATCCTTTATGGCTGAAATGCTAAGTAGTTGATCCATTGGCAGCCTTTCCTGAGTGTTCACTGTGGGCAGGGCTTAGCCAGAAGGTTTGCAGATGGGTCATTCCTTCCGTCCTTCCTTTCTCCCTTCCTTTCCCTCTCTCTCTCTCTCTCTCTCTCTCTCTCTCTCTCTCTCTCTCTCTCTCTCTCTCTCCCAACTCCTTCCCTTCCTTGATAAACACAGCCTTTGTTTTTCGGGAGCCTAAATCTTATTTTTAATTCTCACAGGAGGATATTTTTCCCATTGCTTTTCAGAGAGAGTGGAAGGGAGGGAGTTGGGAGAGAGCGAGAGCGAGAGAGAAACATCAATGTGAGCACCCAAACGAGGGCGGGGAGTGAACCCACAACCCAGGTACATGCCCTTGAATGGAAATCCAACCCAAGACCCTTTGGTGCATGGGACAATGATCTAATCACTGAGCCACATTAGCCAAGGCAGGAGACTAAATCTTAATGGGAATGGCAGGATGCACACATTAGAATCTGAAACTCACACACACACTTGCACATTTATATAGTACGTATTGTGTGTGGTAGAGTTCTAATATATCTGAAGGGGGGAAAATAGAGTAAAAATGATGGTTCTAAAATTGATTAAATTAAACAATGAATTCTTCAACTTCTTTTACATTCTTCAGACCGAGTGGTGCTATTTCCAGGTGTGTCGGGGTTAGAATAACATTGCCACCCAAGAAGAACCCCTCCCCATGAAATGAGCAGAGAATTCAAATAGCAGTTGGTGACTCAGCTACCATATACTTATATACCCTACAATTACTTTCTCAAAGCCTTCTCCTGAATAGGAAGACTGATTTTAAACAGGAATTATCGCTTACCTGCCTGGTGCCCCACTGAAGGTGAAATGGCTTGAGGAGGAGGATTTTACTTGTTCCATGGTTTCTTACTGAGATTTCTTACAGAACTATTACGTTTATTTGGGTTTTACTTTGAGGTTCTTGTACTTTATATTACAAAAGGGAATTGGAATAATTTCCTAATTACATATAACACAAAGGTGCTAAAGTTTCCAGGATAAGACAATGTGGAAGAATGATTTAATAGATATTTAAATAAAAATTATTTGGACATAATATCAATTGGATCCCAACAAACATATCATAGCTCAAAAATAACCTCCAGAGAATTAAATATTGCAAATTAAATAGGTCAGCATGGGAATGAGAATTTGTATGGCTTTAAAACAAAGCAGCAGCCAATGAAGAAAAAAAAAATGAACAGATTTAAATATGTTAAAATTTAACATTTCTATACAAATGAAGAGACAACAGACTGGGAAAATTTGCATTAACTTGTGACACAAATTATTAATATGAGCTATAAGTTCAATATATAGCCTATTCAAATATATAAGGAAAGGGCTGAACCCTAATAGGTAGATGTAAAGTATAATAGCTACCATTTATTGAATATTTTGCTGTGCCCACATAGATTTACAAAAGCAGATTATACTGGTGGTTTTGTATATAGAATGTTTTATAACCAATTTTTCTCACATGTCCAGAATATGTTACTAACTAGTCTTCTAAAACATGGTTGCAAAATATTTCATGGGTAAGGAAGTACAGCCCACTTTTACTTACCTAAGTTCTCAGTGCTGGAGGTTAAGGTTATAGAAATGTAATTTAAAGTGATTTCTTAAGCCAGGGTCTTTTGTTAGAGATATGGGTATGGAAAAATACATCCCATTGAATGAAACTGAATGATTTACAAAGAAGCACACTTGATACTATTTTTTTCTTTATTTTTAGTGTTGACACTATTACAGATGTCCCCATTTCTCCCCCCTTCAATTTGCCCTCTCTCCCCCAGCCCCCATCGCCTCTTCCCTCTGGCCACACTCTTGTCTGTGTCCATGCATTATGCACTTCCTTTCACCCAGTCCCCATCCCTCCTCCTCATACTGTTTTTTATCAACAACTTTATAGGTAACAATTGCCACTGAAACCTGTTTTAGCAAAAGAGGAAATATCATTTGAGATCCCATGCTTTTCACAACATGTCATCAGTTATCTTTAAAGGCCTTAGTAGAGAGACATGTTAATTAGCATCCCCGCAAGCATCTCTAGGATAGGGATGACTACGGTATTATATTAGGGCAGTTTGTCAAGCATGTCATTCCCTTATCTTGCTTTTATGGCAGAGGACATACAGGCACTACAGAAATATCTTTGAGGTCGCACAACAAGTTAACAGCAGATAAACATTGGAACTGGCAGCTCCAGAATTCCCACTGTGTGTAATTAGTTCACTGTGGGCAGGAAATGACAGCATTGGGGATAAATGGCAAATGTGGTGTTTGGGGACCCGGAGGCTGGTGGGATTCTGTGCTTTCTGAATGGTTAATTAAGTTAGTTATGAGTGTTCTCACTGCATAGACTTGGAGGCCTCTCGGCCAGGTACCTTCTTCCTTAGGAAACACACCATCACCTGCAGCATTTTGATGGGCTATGGAGGTGGAGGAGATTGGGTGTGGCCTGTGCAGTGTCTTACTGAGGTTCTGTGGAGTTTCTGAGTGTGGGTTTTGTCTTTAGCTCCCGATGGACCCTGAGGAGACTGGGAGTGTGAGGTTGAGAATGAAAGGGCGGCAACTGTTTTGACTCTTTACAACTTCACGCCCCTTCCCCGCACTCCTGTGTTCTCAGAGTCACCTGGTGGTGCTTGGTCAGCTCACCTTTTGTTTTTGTCCCCTCATGACTGGAAGATACTGAGTGCACGGACTGCCTCCTTTTTTTAGGCACCTAACAAAATCATTGTAGCAAAAACAAAAAATATGGTCTTTGAAAACTACTGCCAGGAGGTTTGATATGTTTATGGAAAATTCTAGGGCGTCCAGAAGAGCTTCCCAAGGCTGATTCCGTGAGATGCGCTAACAAACTCAGTAGGTCCTGGAATCTCGATTATCTTCATTTCTTCGACCCCCTAGTAAGGACAGGACCACGTCTGTAATCACCAAGGGTTAACTAGAGAGACATGGGTTGGTGCCCCTACTTTAGAACGTTGAAGGAAGGTGGAATTCTGAGTTCACTTTCTCTGCTGCCCAGTCTACATGACCTAGACACGCTTCCTGGGAGAACACAAGCTGGACTCAACTCATTCTCCGTGGTATCAAGCCTGGCTACTCATACTGGGGCCGTTGCTTGGCAGCATCACTATCACCTGAGAGCTGTTTAGAAGAGCAGCTGCACTGGTCCCAGCACCTGGGTTCTAACACCCCCCCCCCCCCAGGTGGTTCCCATGCATGCTCAAGAGAAGCACTGGTGTGTGACATGTAAGTTCTTTGCCTGTGAAAGGAACTCAGTCCGCGGTAAACGCTTCTTCCTGATCCTATTTTGAAGTTATACACTTATGACCCTTGACAAGAAAATTTTAGTCCCCTGACATTTTCATAATTTAAAACATCTTTTTAAAAGTTGTTTTTTAAGTATAAATTACTACATTATCATTATAAAAGCTTCAGAAAACACAGTGAAAAGTAAAGAGCAATTTACCCCATCAAGTATACTTAATGGTAACATTTTAAAGGTACATTTTTTCTTTTTTTTCTGTGTATAATTTAAAAAATGGTTTTTTTTTCTTGACTTGTAGAAATTATATATTATTTTTTAGGAAATCAAGAAAAAGCATAAAACAGAGAATGGAAACCATCCTATATTATTAGGTTGGGAGTTTTAGATAGTGCTATAAAATGGGACTTCATGGTCTTTGCTTGTAGAGGATCCTCTCAGATAGTCTTTGTTTTTAGTTTTTATGCTACTTGTAAGTCCTGTTTCTCCATTATTTTATGCAATTTAAAAAGATTCCTGGTATAATCATCAGTGTCTCAAATAGTTATGTACAGTCAGAATAGAGACTTTATTAACTTCTCTGTGAAACTGAAAAATTAATTGCCCACTCACCAGTGGGACAGATTCTATGTTATGCATGAATCCTCTTTGACCAGAACCTTCCTGGAGGTAGAAAGCCTTTACTTTTGAAGGGTGCATGACCACGCTTCTTTTAATTTGTCTTCTGGAAGGTGAAGTGGGAGACTGATTAGATTGAGGGTCCCTGGAGAAAGTCCCTTTTTCCTGAGGTTAGTTGCTTCTAGATGATTGGGGAACACCATGTCAGGAAGCTGGTTTTGTTTCTTGAGCTCTTTGCTGAGACTGGGAAAATGCAAGGCAGAATAAGTCTTTCCCCTAATCTCTGCTTGTTAGGTAGTTTGGGGGGAAACTGGCATGTGATCTTTAACATCCATAGAATGGCGGGCTCCGATGTTTGAGGCAGGGCAGGGACAGCTGGGTGATTGCCCTGCCACATCTCCGCCAGGCTTTGTTCTGGAATACATCATCGCCCTCCATGACGGACTGCGCCATGTCAAGTGCAGGATTCCGTGCATATCTGTGTCATGGACGAGGCTCCCCACTTCCAGTTGTCCCAAGAGGACTTGTTGCATTTTACTAGTCAGGGGAACACAGCTCAGAATCTCAAGTAACTAACGTCTACTTCCCATATTTCAAACTTGATTTGTCTCTTTTAGAGAAAATGAAGAGGGATTCAATGTACATTTCTAAACATTCTAAGTAATCTCTCTAGAAATTCTCTCCTGCTTCACACTGTTCTGGATCTCCTCTCCTCAAAATGTACTTTTACTCTTCCAATCCATACCTCTCTGAAGTTCCAGGCACTTCTCCCCCCAAAGTTCTTCCTGTGTAAATCACTTTAGCCCCATTGACTTCTTTTAGTTTTTTTTTAAAATAATTTCCAACCCAGGAGAGCCATGAAATGACCCAGCAACAGCAATTTATTCATTTTTGTAGGAGGGGCAGTGGGAGTAGCCCCAGTAGTAACCGATGGTCAAAGATTGTCACTCCTTGGTCATTAATAATAATAGCTGTTTTTTGTTACACAACCTTCAGGCCATGCCTGGTAGTTCATACTTGTTGTCTTGGCAACACAGACTGTGTTCTTAAGAACAGTGGAGTCACCCTAGCTGGGTAGCTCAGTTGGTTAGAGCGTCGTTCCGATATGCCAAGGTGTTGGATTCGATCCCCAGGCAGGGCACATACAAGAATCAATCAAGAAAACCATAAATAAGTGTAACAACAAATCAATGTTTCTCTCTCTCTCTCAAATCAACAACAACAATAAAAAAACAACAGTGGAGTCACTAGTCAGTTGTTTAGAATTTGTTATGCGTATTGATGAATTGGACAGCTGTTTATGTGATGCATGAAACTGGTTGATCAGGTTTGCATTGAATTGGTAGATAGCAGACCTTCAGGTAGCACCCCAAACCCTGCTGTGTCTCAGATCTTGGCTGATAGCATCTTATTCATGTGGAGAAGCTGGTTGGGCAGGATGTATGTGTGGTCTGGATATTACATTAGCCAGCCTGCCATTTAAATTTGCCAAAGACCTTAAGGCATTAAACATTTAAAAAATGCCTCTGTGATAAATTTCAAGCTCCAGACTCTTGTAGTTCTGCACATTATTCATTTTAACCAGCATGACATCTTTTTATAGCATCATTGCACGTCCAGTTGCCCATGGTGCTGGGCTGTGTTCTCTGTTGTGATGCCTGGTCCCAGCCCCATGTATGGAAGCTTGCACATAAAACCACCAACGGTTTTCATTTTTATTAAGAGAACTTAGGTTTTTTCCCCAGGTAAATATGTTGGCTTGCTGTATAACATTTTTCTTTGGGTGGGGGCGGGTTGTTCACTTGAAATATGGAGACATAAGTTCTTCAAAAAATACCACTGGAGAGCTTTGAGTAAATGAAAATTTGGTAAATGTTTGGGCTTTCTGTACTTGATGAAAAGGCATATGTTTTGGAAGCGAGGTTCTGTATGGTCTTGCTCTCTGCTCTTCTCGGGTCTTATTTCTTGCTTCTCTCCCTGTGAACATTAGGTTCCAGCCACATTGGCCTCCTTGATGTTCCCCATCATGCCAGCCATGCTCTGCCACAGGACATTTGCACAGAAGTCGCCCCTGCCTGGAATGCTCTTCCCCATTTATCTGCAAGGCTGGCCCCACCCCTGAGACTCAAATGTGAATTCTCACTGAGGATGTTCTTGGTCCCCCACCTCTAACCTCCCTCCCTCCCTGTGACATTTCATATTCTGCTTTCCTATATTGTTTTTTGCCTTTTGTTTTTCTCGTCTTCTTAGCACTTACCAATATCTAACACAGTATAAATTTTACTTACATATCTTCTTGTTCTCTCTCTCTCTCTCTCTCTCTCTCTCTCTCTCTCTCTCTCTCTCTCTCTCTCTCTCTCTCTCTCCTACAACCTTCCTGAAGGCATGGTAGGGTTTATTTCCTCTTGTACTCCCAGTGCCTAGAATGGAGAGCTTGGAGCATCATATAACTAATAAATTACCCTATAAAAATGCTCAATAAATAATGGCTGGAGGGGAAGAAGAAAGGTTGTGGATGACTCTTGTTTGGCTTCTACCTGTCCTAATTGACCCCCTACAGTTTAGACAACCCAGTGAAAACTAGCAATTAGCCCACTCCCTGACCAGAGAATGGCCTGCGAGTTTGAGAGGGATTTTGAGGCTCCTGGGTTCTGGCAGGCTTTACCATAGGTAATCACAGGAAGTAAACTCTTGTTAGTATTTGGTGGATAGAGGCTTGTCCTGTGAAACCAGTAAATGCCTCTCTCTCCACACAGTTCTACTATTTCATACGTTTCCAAGAAGTCAACAGGTAGTAACAGATGCAGCCTGATTGATTTGTGGGAGGGTAAGGACAGAGCATATTTGCTGTGGGATAGGTAAATGCAGTCTTTGGCACTGAGATTCCATTATCTTTTGTCCAGGGCTAAAAGGTGTGTGACTGACTTATCATTTAATCCCACAGGCAGCATTAGCTGCAGTGATCAGTGAGGGTGTGAGGAGAGGGATTCTTACACAGTGATAAGACGGTGGGAATGTGAAACTCGGCTTGGCAGGGTCTGCCTGGGATTTTGCTGAGTCCATGGCAATATTTAATTAACTGTGCAAACATTCTATTCAAGATAAGACTATAACAGTTGCCTTGGGGAAAATTCTTTTGAGTCAATATTTGTTTGATCTTTTTCTTATGTAGTATTTTGGCTCTGCTATTCATGCTATAGTGAAGTTCCCATTATAAATGCCGCTTTCAGAGATTTGCTGTGTTTGCACACCAGGTCAGTCCTGGAAGAGGTAAAGGATTGGAATCACTGTTTAAGTAGAGGTTCTAAGGGGTTTCAAATGAATCTTTAAAACAGAAATCCTGTGTTTCAATCACTTGACAAATAATTGTTAAAAACCTGTTAAGTACTCTGGGGGATCCCAAAATATAGGATAAATTCTTTGCCCTCAATTTGCTTATAATTTAGCTGTAGAAATAAGATTTTAATCAGTATGCGCGGTAAAGATACAGATACTAAATAATAACAATGGCTACACTTTAATGACACTTAACTAAGCACCGTCCTAGTGCTTTTCTAAGCAGGAAGTAACTCAGTAATCCTCCCAGTAAGGGGATGATTAGCCCAGGGAGGCAGGTGCCCTTGGTCAGTGTGAAGTTTGCCTACATCAGTGATGGCGAACCTTTTGAGCTCGGCGTGTCAGCATTTTGAAAAACCCTAACTTAACTCTGGTGCCGTGTCACATATAGAAATGTTTTGGTTTTTGCAACCATAGTAAAACAAAGATTTATATTTCTGATATTTATTTTATATATTTAAATGCCATTTAACAAAGAAAAATCAACCCAAAAAATGAGTTCGCGTGTCACCTCTGACACGCGTGTCACAGGTTCGCCATCACTGGCTTAGATAGACAGCGAGAGTGTGAAGGCAGGGGAGACCAGGGAAGTGGAGAGACATAAAGGACAACCTTCAGGAGGAGGGCTCTCACTCTAGATCTTAAAGATCAAGAAGCAAATGGCTGTGCAGTGGGAAGAAGGAACGGGACCTAATGGACATTCGTTGTTTCTGCCTGTACGGTCCCTTTCTCTCTCCGGAAGGTCGCTTTATCCTTCCTAGACTGTCAGCACAAGTGCTTCTGGTGAAGGGGACCACACGCAAATATGTAAGTAAAACATACAGAATGTCAGTGTGATAAGTGCTTTGAGGGAAACCGCGACAGGGAAAGGAGAGTGCCAACCGAGACGGTAGAGGAGAGGATTGGCCGTTTAAATAGGGTGGTCAGGGAAGGCTAGCTGAGACATGTGAGTGAATGAGGGTTGCAGGAGAGAGAGAGAGCTGTGGAGGTACCTATGGGAAGAGCCTTCTGAGGCAGACGGAAGGGCAAGCAAAGCCCCGGGGTGGCAACTTGTGTGGTTTGCTCCAGGAACATTAAAGAGGCCGGAGAGGCTGGAGAACACTGAGCCGGGAGGAGAATGGATGCAGGTCCTGTCTTTAGAGGCAGTGCAGGCTCAGTCGCTGTTGGTTTTGGTGATGATGGTGGAGGTGCTGGTGTTGGAGGAGGAGCTACTGAGAGCGTTGGAGTGAGTGGCATGGCAGTTTGGAAGCTATACCTGCCTTCTCCAGCCCTGAGCAGCTGTAGCACCTCTTGGTTTCACTGGCAGCCCCAGCTCAGTAGCTCTCAGATCTCGATCCGTTTGTAATGTGAGCAGACGCGCCTAGGCAGCCTCACGCCCGTCACCTGGCAGGTAGGAAACTGGTGGTACCGCTCAAGCCCTGGGTGAGAGCAGGTGTGCGAGCTGAATGAATCCTCGCCTCAACCCACTTGGCCTGTAATTCTGAGTTTCTTCGATTTCCTGCTTGGCATTGCCGTTCCTGCTGGGACCGCTGCCTTCTTGGCTGGGCCCTTGGATCTGCTTGGTTCTCGCCATCCTCCCTGCAGGCCACCCCGCGTTGCTGGGAGTCGCTGCTGGTTCTGGGCTGTGTCTGTAGCTGTTTGGGAGAGTTAGGAAGGTCCACTGAACTGCTGGGTCTCCTTTCCTCACCCCAAGTTTTTGCTTATCTTCTTACCACGGCCGCAGCTCCTTGGATAACAGACGCGGAGACTGGAATTAGGCATGGTTGATTGTGCTTTTTTAGACACATGTGCTGGACTGTTGCCAAAACTCCTCCAGGCAGGGCTATGACGCGTGGATCCCTCTAGCTTGGGTTTCTCTGTCTCTGATCCTTTAGCCCAGCAGTTTTCAACATGTGGGTCACGACCCCTTTGGCGGTCCAACGACCCTTTCACAGGGGTCGCCTAAGACCATCCTGATATTTACATTACAATTCATAACAGTAGCAACATTACAGTTATGAAGTAGCAACGAAAATAATTTTATGGTTGGGTCACAACATGAGGAACTGTATTTAAAGGGCCAGAAGGTTGAGAACCACTACTTTAGCCCGTGCAGCCCATCCACTCAGTTATAAGCACAGGCTATGCCACAAAGGGAGAGAATGGGGACCTTGGCGGCGATGAACCCCAGCCAGGGCACCGGCAGTGTGAGTTGAGGGGGCAGAAGTGAGAGAGTCTGGGGAAGGAAGCCTCAACAGAACGTGGTGCAGTCTGCTGTGGTGACTCAGTACGAAGCGGAACCAAACAAGCTGTTTAAGGGTTTACATGTGAATGTTAATTCAGAAGTTGCAAATGCAACTAATACTTTCAGAGTCTTACACCGGAGTCACGACTAAATTATTTAAGAAGGATGTGTCTGCTGTGGAGACCCTGGGAGTGTCCAGGTGGGGCTGGGTCAGTATGGGTTAAGGTTAGGTCAGAGGGCTATGCTAACCTTTACTCTAAGGATCAGCTGTGGGGTCCCTTAATGATGACACACCCGTGCACACACACCGTGCACACACCCATGGGCACGCGTGCGTACACACACACACACACACAATACATACGCATACACACCATGTATGCACACACCATGCACACACACACACACACACACCATGTGTACATACACCATGCATACGCGTACACACATATTCTTAACCAGTCCCTCCTTTGGTTTGCTTTCAGTTGCAGTTACTTCAGTACATGTAGATTTAAAACAACTTGAATGCCATTAATAGGAACAATGAAAATGCAAATAGGCCAGGTTCTCAAATTTATGGACTAGAGGTTGAAATTACAGAAAGTTCCTTGCAGTTTCCTTCTGTTCCCAGCAGCAAGAGCCTGGCTTGTTAGAAGGGCACATCGACGCTTTTTCGAATTTCCTATGCATCGAGATGTGCTGGTGGGCATTTCCATCCAGTGCCAAAGAAGAGTAATTGCGTTGAAAATGTTATTATAAAATATAATATTGGCATGATCCTAGAAGGTGGTGAAACTAAGAGATATTTCATTTTTGAAGAAAGTGCTAACTTACTTAAGGTACTAAAGTAAGGCCTGTTACATACTTTCCTGGGAAATGGATTAATTTGAATGAACATTTATTGAGTTTCCAGAATATCCTATGAAATGCTTTAAAATTTTAAAATGCCATTTATTTTTTGAATAGGTAATTCATTCACGTGGTTCAATATTTAAAAGCTGAAAAAGAATGTTCAGTGAAAATCATCCCTTTTCTCCTCTAGGTGGTCAGTTCCTTCCTAAGCCAACTCATGTTACCAGTTTCTGATATATTCTGTTAATGGTCTATATTGACTCTATTGTTGCTCAATCAGTATTAGTAATATGGAAAACCAAGGTGTCTTTTCTCTCTTTAAAGACCTTGTATTTAATAAGCCAAAGCGATCCAGTCAATCATTGATAGCTGTATTTGGGAAACTTTTGTTATAAATCTAGTGATGACAAAATTCCTAGGTACTGAAGACCATTTGCTACGCAGAGTTTGGTCCTCGGAGCTGGGAGCTTGTTAGAATGCAGGGTCTCAGGGCTCCGTGCCCCTGGACCTCCTGAATCAGAATCAGCATTTCTCACATTCACAGGTGACTCAGAGGCACATATCAGTTTGAGAAGCCACTGTGTGTATCATTGTCACAGCATGGGCCGCAGAGTAACCTGAGTGTATGTTCTGTAGTGTGTATTTTATTAAATCTTACATTTCTGAGCAGTTTAGACTTTATATATATATATATATATATATATACTAGAGGCCTGGTGCACAAAAATTTGTGCACTCGGGAGAAAGAGGGAGGGGTCCCTCAGCGCGGCCTGTGCCCTCTCGCAGTCTGGGACCCCTCGGGAGATAACGATCTGCTGGCTTAGTCCGGCTCCCGAGTGGCAGAGGGCAGGCCCAATCCCTAGGTGCAGCCCCTGGTCGGGCTCAGAGAAGGGCCGATTGGGGAGTTGGGGCGCCTTCCCCTGTCATGCACAGATCAGGGCGGATTGGGAGGTTGTGATGCCACCCTCAGTCATGCTCAGGGTAGGGCCGATTGGGGGGTTGGGGCACTGCCCCCTGTCACACTCAAGGCAGGGTCAATGGGAAGTTGCGGCGCCACCCCCTGTCACGCACAGAGCAGGGCCCATCAGGGGGGTTGGGGCGCCGCACCCTGTCACACACAGAGCTGCAGGGCGATCAAGGGGTTGGGGAGCTCACCCCTATCAGGCACAGAGCAGGGCTGATCAGGGGGTTGGGGCGCCTTCCCCTGTCACGAACAGAGCAGGGTGGATAGGGAGGTTGTGGCCCCGCCCCCTGTCACACACAGAGCCGCAGGGCAATCAGGGGGTTTGGGCGCTGCCCCCTGTCACGCTGATCTTGGTGCCAGGAGGCCTTGCGGCTCCTCTGATCCTGGTGCTGGGAGGCATATTACCCTTTTACTATATAGGATAGAGGCC
The DNA here is from genome assembly GCF_014108235.1 of Myotis myotis. Lineage (NCBI taxonomy): Eukaryota > Metazoa > Chordata > Mammalia > Chiroptera > Vespertilionidae > Myotis > Myotis myotis. The sequence goes on along the minus strand of NW_023416390.1, from coordinate 64,360,470 downwards.
TGGTGCATTGGTGGGAGCTGGCTGGTTTGCCCTGAAGGGTGTCCTGGATCAGGGTGGGGGCCCCCAACTGGGGTGCCTGGCCAGCCTGGGTGAGGGGATGATGGCTGTTTGCAGCTGGTCACACACCCTTCAGGGTGGGGGTCCCCACTGGGGCGCCTGGCCAGTCTGGCTGAGGGACTGAGGGCTGTTTTCAAGCTGGCAGGTGACTGAAGCTCCCAACTGCTCCTTTTTTTCTTTTACTTTTTTATTCTGGGCCAGCTTTAGCTCTGACTCCAGCTCTGAGGCCTCTGCTGCTGAAAGCAGGTATCTGGTTTGTTTGTGTTCTATAATCGAAACACTGTATCAACTCCAGCTCTGAGATCCCGGCTCACTGAAAGCAGATTTCTGGGGTTTTGTTTAGCTTCTATATTTGTAACTATGTTTCAAATTGCAGGCTCAGAGGCCAGCAAGGCAGGAGGGGAACGTTGGTTTCCTCCGTCACTGAAGCAAGGAAACCTCATGTCAGTTTCAAGCTGCCTGGCTGCCAGCCGCCATCTTGGCTGGCAGTTAATTTGCATATCTCCCTGATTAGCCAATGGGAAGGATAGCGGACGTACGCTAATTACCATGTTTCTCTTTTATTAGATAGGATATATATATTTGTGCTGCGCATCTTTTTGGTGAAGAAATTGGGAATTTAATAATGTAAAAACTGAAGTTATTCATGCTGGTGTCTAACTTGCGGTTTGTCATTTGCCTGAAAGTGAGTTGGTGTCATTGAGAAAGAAGGGGAGTTGGAAGGGCATCAAGTCCCAGGGGTGTAGCTTTAGGTTAAAACCCAGCTGTTGCTCCTTGAAGCAAACCCCCTGCTGCAGGAAGGGTGGCTTTGTTAAGGGGAAATCACAGAATTCACAGAGGAAGGTGACAGTCAACATCATCACTTTGCCTGGTAGGCTGACCTAACAATGTCAGGTCACAGTGCCACATGCCCAGCCAGAGGAGGGTCCTGGAAGGACTGCAGGAACCCCATGTGTGGAGGTGCAGGGCATGCTGCCCTCACTTTGCACCCCTGCCTACCCCTGGGAAGGTGCCACCATCCCTGGACAGAGGCCTGTTTCCTGCCATAACTGATTTTCCTTTGAACGGGCCTTTTCCCCCCACCTCTCTGTTCATGAACTGCTTTGCCCGCATCACATCTGAGTGTGTTGGCGGGCACAATTCCTTTCTGTAATCCAATGATTTGAATGTGTGGTTACCAACCGGGATTGTAAGTACAATGTGTTGAAGTCACCCGGTACCTTGGGGGAGGAAATCAGAGACTTTGGCTTTCTCAGGCTACCCGGTGGTCTGCTTCGGAGGTTGGTGCACACACTCAGGGAGCACTCCGCCCTCTCTTACACTGTACCTCTGAAGAGCCCAAAGCTCAGCCTCTGGTACTAATTTCACTGAGAGTCATGGAGGCCCAGCTAATTTTCAAACTTGGAAGAACAATAATGACATTTTTTGATTGTTGAGACAAAATTTTATCCTTTAAAGACCATCAGATATTATCACTGCATGAGTTACCGCTGAACTAGAGGTTGTGAGCTCCCCTCAAAACCCCCTGAGGGCAGGGCTCCTATCTGCTTTGCTCACTGCGGGGTCTGACTTTCAGTGTGTGGCCTGGTACCCAGTATGTGGTGGGCGCTCCATTAATATTTCCTAAGTGAGTAGACTTCCATTGCATAAAAATTCACTCTAGTCCTATTTTTCAAGCTAATCTTAAAATTTAATCTAGTAGATGCTACTGATGTTTGCCATCATTTGGACCTTAGTCATAGCTGGCGCATACTGGAGATCAATTCAAAATCCCATCCTAGTGCTGATTGCTTCTAGAGGTTCATTTTTATTTTCTGTGGCTGCTTTGAAATAGACACTGTTGTGCTAAGTTTCTGCTGGACCGACGTTTTTGGAAGACAATGTACATTAATTCTACATTAAAGTTCAGAAGTGATTCTGAACCACGAGCCTCCCTTGAAGTCTTATTACTTATTAAAATGCCATTTCTATTCACATTCTCGTTTTCTCCTGCCTTATTTTCAGTCATCACATTCTTTTGAGCAGATTCAGGCCTTTGAAAAATAATTCATCCCTGCAGTGGGTGTTACCAGTCTAGGGGGAAGGTGTGCTGGAGTTGGCTTTGGGGACCTACATTAGCCACCTTTCTCTTTGAATAGAACCATGCGAAGCCATCCCAGATGGAAGAGTCAGCAGGCCTCCAGGGGAGAGAGCTTGCTGTTTCATTCATGCTTTTACCTCTCACAGCTTTTTGCAGCCCACTTTTTATTGATTCCTGAATTCTAATCTCGGTTCATGTCCCCTGCTCCGGGACGTAAAGCAGTCTGCTTTATTTTTCTGTATTTGTTATTTCATCTCCAAGATGAGACTAGGACTGCCTTGTTGACCAACACTGCCAGGCCTGGGCTGTGTAAAGGAGCTAGTTTGCTAGGGCTGCCAGAACAAAGTAACACAAACTGAGTGGCTTAAACAACAGAAGTGTATTTGCTAAACTTGGGGCAGGCCCTGTTCCTTGAAGGCGCTAAGGAAGGATGTGTTCCTGGCTCTCTCCCAGCTGCTGGACTTCTTTGGCTTGTGGCAGCATAACTCTAGTCTTCACAGCAGTTCTTCCTGTAGGTGTGCACATATTCCCTTTTTAAAAGGATACCAGCCATGTTGGTTTAGGTGCCCAGCCTACCCCAGTATGACCTCATCTTAACTAATTGCCTCTGCAATGATGCTGTTGCTAAGTAAGGTCACATTCTGAGGTACTGGGGGTTAGGACTTCAACATGTGAATTCTGGGGGACACAATTCAACCCATAACAGTAGGTAAGAAGTTCGAATAGAATCAGGTGTTCTGAAGCAACAGGGGGTGCTATTTCTTTTAAGTTCTCTGTTCTTCCTTCCTTTTTAAGAATCCAGTATATGAGGAAAAATGCCAACCTGAGACAGGTAAAGTTGCTCTATGACTGGGATCCTGCTTACAAAGACCAGATAGAAGTTGACTTACCGGGAGTCTTGATTTAATCATGATGTTAATTTCAGGACACTATAGCACCTAGACCAGGGATGGGCAACCTTTTTGTGAGTGCGTGCCAAAACCAGCAAAATCTCTGACTCAAAATTCTTCTGCGTGCCAACCCTAATTTTTTGAGAACATGTTACGCCTACTTGATATCTGTTAAGGTGTACATATGTGAAGAACCTTGAAGAAATAATAAAATTCATTCAAGCGGCAAAAACAGAGTATATGATGATGAAAAATACATTTATTTTTTAATGTATACATGTACACTGATAGTCCGACAGAAAACTTTATGACTCCGTTTGATATTATCAGTGGGACTTTTGCTGCTGCATCACTGATGACAGAGATTTTACATCAGGTTTATATTTCGTGACCTTCAGAGATATGCACGAGCTACTACTTTCATCGTCAGGCTACTCCTATTACGAGACTTAACAAAATTCATCACTGAGAACAAAGATTCACAAGTGTATGTGGATGAAACCAAAACACTGGTCGGATCTAGGAAGGCAGGGAGAGTTAAGGCAGAGGCATAGAAATTGCTCTTCCCCTCTCTCGTCAATCCATGTCTATGGTCTTTAAGATAACTTGTTATGTAAAATTATGTATTTATCTAAGATGCACCTACACTGAATTTATCTGAAAAATAAAAAAGTCAATATTAAGAAAAAAATTGTAAATGGAAGATTATAAGGGAGGGTTTCGTGTGCCAGCAAAAGTTACTGGCGTGCCATGTTTGGCACACGTGCCAGGGGTTGCCCACCCCTGTCCTAGACCCTCTCCTGAATTTAGCCCTTCCCATGCAAAGGTGCAGGATCTGGCCCTGGTGCTGTAAACAGATGAAGACACGGGTGCCAGTCAGAGCACTGCTGGGCCTCATTTGTTTCCTGGCCCCTTTGAGATCCCAGATAGGAGACATACTAGGAGATCAAAGGCCTTGGTAATTACTTCCCCCCAGCAATTCTTGCTAATGCCTGCAGAGTTATTTGTATGCTATTGCAGGGACCGTGTCTAATTTTACTTTACATATAGACATAGATGTTGGTTTCTAATTGCCTCGAGCCCTCATTTTCTTATATAACACCGCCATTTCTGAAGTAGTTTTCAATGTAGAAGTTAGAGATCTCTTGGTGTAGAAGTATTAAATTACCTTCATATTTTAAATTAAACTTTTATGGAAGTATTACATACATGTAGAAGATTGCAAATGAATTTCCATACACTGAACATACCTGTGTAACCAGCACTGGCATCACCTAGAGACAATCCCTGTCGTAGTTACTATCTCCATCTCCAAAAGTAATTTTTATTCTGAATTCTAACAGCATTGGTTGTTTTTGCTTAATTTGAATTTTATATACATTTTAAATATATTTAAAAAATTTTTAAATTAAAAAACTTTAATAAACAAATTACACAAAAATTTTTTATATAGTCATAGTATGCACTGTTTAGTGTCTGGCTTCTTTTGGTCAACATGTGAGATTTCATCCATGTCGTTGCCTGCAGTCATATTCCTTCATTGTATTGAAGGAAAAATAATTTTTCCTTAACTCTTCTTGGTTAAGACCCCTGTAAGAAAAGACAGATGAACAAGAGAAAAATAAGCAGTTGTTAATGTGTACTTCATGTATACATGAGAGATACCTAGGGAAAAATGTGTAGCTTCCTGGGGTGGTTGGAATTCAGGCTTAAATACCATCTTAATAGGGGACAGGAAGGAGGGATGTAGGCCTCGTAGGGAAAAGTAAATGATTTTTGGGGAAAATGGACGGACCCTTGAAGAATAGATGGGAGGTATGATAGTTTGTGACAGTTTTTCTGGGAGTGGTGTCGACTTCTAGCCTCCTGTCTTGTGACGTGTCAGTCTTCCCTGGTTGATGAAACTCATGGGGAAGGGATTCATGACAGTTGAGTTCCTTTGGGAGGATCTGTCTTTCAACAGATAGGGGAATTCAGAGATAGCCTCTCCCAGAATTTGTTGTTTTTCAAATACCTACAGCTCAAAATAATCAGCACACCAAAGGTTTTCAGGTAACACGTCCTGAACTCCCATAGTCAGATTTTAGTCTGGCATATTCTGTTACACTCCAATTACAATTGCTACATGATATGCCAGTGTAGCCTTTCTATTTTACTAATAAAAATTGCTTTCTTCTATGTAGTTACTATGTAGTTAACTACCGGAGTCATTTGCTGAATGGTTTGCCACACTTCTTTTTTGTACATACTCATGTAATTCAGCTGCTGTTCTCCAAGATTCGAATGCCTGCCCATCTTCCTTGTTGTTGGAAGGTCCCTTTCCCCTTAATTCCATCCCCACGGGATATTTGAAGCTTAATTTCTCCCTTAATAACTCCCTGCGGTAACTTTGGGGAGGGAAACATCTGCTCTAGTCTTTTGACTCCTCTAACACTAACGTGTAAAGAGCTGTGAGCAACAGCAGCAGCTGATTAGCATGGCCCGAGAGGCTCAACTGGATAGAGGTAATATATCTTTGCTTCTCTTGCTTTGATTGCCATGGTAGACAGCTGGCGGCAAGCTGCGATTTTGATTGTGATACATTCTTTCTCATGATAAATGGTTATGGATGCCTAGACATGCAAGAATTGGATATTTTGCATTAATGGTTTTTCGGAGAGAAACAGTGAATCTCCCCCCTTCCCCAATACCAATTCCCATTTTTTGAAGCAATGACAACTTAGCCTTCTGAATGTGAATCATATTACAAATGACCTTTTAGCCTTTATTTACAGCGAGTGTTTCAGTCAGTACTTTAGTGTAGAACTTAATGTGGTAGAGATGGACTATGTCTGGAAAGCCATACGTTATGGTGCATGTGAGGCACTTGGAATGGTGTTCTGGCACATAGTAAGTACTCACAAACTGGGCTTGTCAGGGCTCTTCTTTGAAATTGTTATTGGTGGAAGTGGGGTTCTTGGGGTACCTCTGGAATAAGCCAGGTGGGAGCCATGAGCCACACGTGCCAAGAGGAACCAAAAGCACAAGAAGGCAAACTTCTTTGTTCAGGGAATTAAGTATCCCAAATTGCTGTGCTTGCAGGAGCCATGCCCATTCTGGCCAACCATCTCTATCCCTGGGTGTGATTGACAGCAAACAACTCAGCTAGTCCCCCCGTGTTACTGGGCATGCGTCTATCTTCCCTTTGTTGGGCCCCGGGAGAGGGTAAAGTTGTAGCTTCTCGGTGAAGCTGCCTAAATGACATGCCTGCAATATCTGGCCTTCCATTTGGTCCTTTCCTATTATTAATAACTAGTTAATTACAATGGTATCATCATTATCTGGGACTTTCCTTGTGCCGGCAGAGGGCCCAGGTTGGCTGGACTCCATTGCATGGTTAATAAATACCATGGAGTTAGGCAGCTGGAAAACCTTGTCAGCTGAACCGGGCTGGGAATAGCCATAATTCAGGCCTCCCTTTCTACCTCATTGCCCATAGGAAATGAGGAATTCAGGGTGTAGAACAGCTTTCTCTGCCTGCCTGGGTGCTCCTGGTATGACTTCATAAAGGAAACCCAATGCCACCCTGAACAGATGTTCCTGCTGCAGGTAAGGAAGCCAGTGCAGAAATCCGAATCTCCAGGTTCGAGTTTGGAGACACTGGACGAAGTACCCTTGAATGGGAATAAAATGGGACAGTCGGGCCCAATTGTAAAAGTTAAGAATTTATGCATACCATGCCGGTACACTGCACAGCGGACAACGGGCATTTTGCTCTATCTGCTATTCTCTCTCCCTCACGTTTCGGACCTCAGAGCATTTCACCCCTGAGTAAGGACATTTTCCCGTTATTACTATAATATTATACCTAAGAAAATTAAAAATTATTGTTCTGTGACCTAATATCCAGTTTCAATTTTTCCTCGTAGCTTTTTCCAACATTAGGATCCAATCAAGGTTCACATATTGCATTTGGTTGCTCTGTCTCCTAGTTGAATTTGTCCTCCATACCTTCTCTTTATTGTTTTGCAGAGTCTGGGCTAGTTGTCTTGGAGAACTTTTCCCATATTCTGTGTTTCTTGATCGTTTCCTTATGAGTCATTGACTTATTCTCTTTTGTGTATTTCCTGTAAACTGGAAGTTAGGTTTAGAATTGTGAATAGAATCAGGTTGAATATCATCTTGGTTCATTCAGGCTGCTATATAACAATGTACCATAGACTGAGTGTTTTATAGACAATTGAAATTTATTTCCCACGGTTCTGGAGGCTGGAAGTCAGAGATCAGGGTTGCAGCATGGTTGGGTGAGGGCCCTCTTCTGAGGGAAGACTTCTTCTTGCAGCCTCATATGACCCAGGGACTAGGGAGCTCGGTGGGGTCTCTTAAAAGGCAATAATCCCATTTATGAGGGCTTCACCCTCATGACCTAATCACCTCTCAAAGTCCTCACCTCCTAATACCTAATGCCTTGGGGTAGGATTTCAACCTGTGAATTTTGGGGGGGACACACACATTCAGACAATAGCAAACGTTTTTGCCCCAACTGCTTCATAGGTTATGCTGTGAATTTCATGTCGCATAATATCCCGCTGTCTCAGTACTACTGCAGAGCTGATGACTGCCAGATCTCTCCCTTGTACAAGGATATTTTTCCTTTGCAGTCAGTGAGAATTTGTGGGGTGATTTCTGGCAAAGTGCTATTTCCCAGCAACTTTTCAACCAAGTTTTATGCTTTCTTTGGCCCCTCCCTGAATCAGCTATTACACTGGAGTTGCAGAATGGAGATGTTGTAATTCTTTCATCGCTTCTATGTTGGGCTGCTGGTATTTTTCTGTAGAGAATTTTCCTCACTCACCCATTTTCTGAGCATTGCTGCAGACTCATGGGTTTTTGTTTACTTAATACATTACAACAATTACGGCCATTACTCTTTTTGATTCTCTGGTTGTCCTTCATGTTGAAGGACATTAGGAAGTTGAGTTGGTTTATTGACAAGTTCTCTTGTGTAAAAATAGGGCAGATAAAGTAGTTTCTTAACTATAGGCAACTGGCTTAAAAACCGGTTATGTTCAGAAGTATTTAGAATGTGCCAACAATGGAAGTATATCTGTCAGGGGGTTAGTTCTCTTTCAGAATTAGCTTTTTTGGGGCAATTAGAAAATTGTAGAACCTAAGAAGGGATTCGATGCTGAGTATTGCTAAAGCAGAGATGAGAGGAAGGAACCCACCTAGTAACTCCTATATTAAGGTAACTGTTCTTACTTTTTTGGCTGAGTTGAAGCATTGTTCTATCTCCAATGTTTCTATCACTAATATGGAAGAAAAATGAGGAAAGACTACTGGGAGAGGATAGGAAGGTAGCCCTATTCAGAAGGTTAGTCAGCGAGGACTGGAATGATCTGAAAAAGGAAGCTAGGCTATCAGTACCTCTGAGTTAATGCAGGCAGTAGGAGAAAGGTCCATTAACACAGCTCCATCAAAATCAAGACATTGCCAGGAAGCTGCTCTCGGCAGAGGACCTGGGTCTTCTCAATGCTTGGCTGCACCTTAGTGAAGGGTTTTTATCAGGGCGGAACACAGCCAGTTTTTTCTTCCAAAGGGACCATCCGTTCTCTCCCTGATGAAAAAGCAAGGAGAAAGCCGGTTGGTTTGGGGTTTGTGAATATTACCTTTTTCCTGCACAGCCCTCACCTCCCCAGTCCCCACTCTGCTCCTGCAGACACAGGAGGGGACAGGAGTCGCAGGAAATGACCTCTGGTGTGCCCATGAGTTTCAAGGTATCACCAAGTGGTACATTTGAAATCGAGTGCTTCGTTCTCTCCCTCCTTTTTCTCAGTCTGAGTCCAGAGTGTCATCTCTGAACAAGGCTGGCCTCCTTCCAGAGCTGGACTAAGGCACACTGTCTTAAGGAAGGTATCAGATGAAACAGGATGGCCTTGCTTTTTATTTGGAGAAATGCATTAGTTTACGAAGGCTGCCATAAGAAAGTACCACAGACCGGGTGGCCTAAAGAACAGAAACTTTTTTTCTCAAAGTTCTGGAGGCTAGATGTTCAAGATCAAGGTGTCAGTAGGGCTGTTTTCCCTGAGGTCTCTCTGCTTGGACTATAGATGGCTTCCTTCTCACTGTGTCTCCACATTATCTTCTCTGTGTCCAACTCCTCTTCTTAAAAGGACACCAATCATATTGGATTAGGACCCTCACTAGTGAGCTCATTTTAATATGATTACCTCTTTAAAGGTCCTATTTCCAAATATAGTCACATTCTAAGGTCCTGGATATTCAGACTTCAAAAATAAATGAATATGTATGAATTTTATATCTCCTAAGAAGAAACATAGAAATATATCATAGTGTCTGATTTCAATATTGAAAATCATTAATATATTTGTAACTTAATCTCTTAAAAGCACACTTCCTGAATGCTGCTCTGGTGTGCAACTTATTCTTCTCCCATCTGACAAAAAAGATACCAAAAATAAGAGCAAAAGTACAGTTAAGTGTCGTCTATAATGACTAAGTTTAGTCAAAGAAAATAGTTAATTGATGGTTTCCTTTTCTTCTGCATCTGTTACTCTATGTTAGGTTTGTAGGTGCATAAGGAAAGGAGAAATCAGTTATGGGTATACTATTCTTTATGAGTTATAATATACTTCTCTGACACAGATTGTGGATTTGTTGTGTAAGTCCCCACACCTGTGGAGAGCATTGCTGGGGGTGGGGGGGGGTGGGGGCCCTTGCTCACCCACTAAACCATACTCTGAATTGTTACATTTCTTTACATTTCACCTGTTTTCCAGGTTCATGCATCTCTGTGATGGTGGGTAGCTTCTAGAACAGGGGTGGGCAAACTTTTTGACTCGAGGGCCTCAATGGGTTCTTAAACTGGACCAGAGGGCCGGAACAAAAGCATGGATGGAGTGTTTGTGTGAACTAATATAAATTCAAAGTAAACATCATTACATAAAAGGGTACGGTCTTTTTTTTTTTTTTTTTTTTTTTAGTTTTATTCATTTCAAACTGGCCAGATCCGGCCCGCGGGCTGTAGTTTGCTCACGGCTGTTCTAGAAAACAGACTAATCATATATCTTTCAGAGGATTTCTTTGAAATGCTTAGGACCAAGGTTGTTTGGGGATATTTTTCTAATTACTTGTGGTCTGTGTTCATTATAGGCAGCTACATGATAACATCCAAGAATGTGGTTATCCTAGCAGGGGGAGTAAAATATGAACAGATAAATTAATATAATAAACATTCTTTGGTCTAAAGTTGGTCTTTTAGCTTCAAAATTTAATTATGTGAGCATGCTGTCTTTAATTATGTGAGCATGCTTGATAATTTGTTCTTTGGGCCACTGGTTACTTGGAAATTCTAATGCCCAGGAGCAAATCCTGGACACATTGCCCTCTCTCTTGCTTCTTGCTGGTGACCCCATTCCACTTCCTACAGCCTAGGATCACCATGTACAGCTCTACCACCCTGACATTCCTCTTACAGTTTATCTGCTAGTGAAGAAATTCTAAGCAGTATTCATTTGGGACAGTACATACAAGAATATTAATAATATTTAAACAAGATTGTTCATATTAACCAGATTTAACAAAATTCTACATATAAGCCATAAATGGAGATACTATACAAATCTTTTAGATTTTTGAAAGAATACCCTATTTGTTAAAAAAATAATCTCAAACCATTGGGGACATAACTCAAACTGGGACCCAATGATATTGGTTATGTAAAGCAAATGAAGGGGCATTAAATCTTTAAAACTTGATACAAAGCAATAAGAGCTTGTCTTTACTCATTTAATTATTTAGCTGATCTTTACTAAGTGCCTATTATATGACAGTCATTGATCATTTGGAAACTCTGAGGCTGTAAAATTATAGCATTGGGCAACATCAGCGTGGTAAGCATGGGAGCAGGTGCATAGATTAAGATACAGGCCTTTCTCATGAGCTTTGTGGGGCTGCTTTTCTTTGAATATGTTCTGGTTGGTCCATATTATTCTGAAAATATCTGGGTGCCCTGCATTAAGCACAGTCTTGAAGTGTGATTGCACACAGAATCAGGATTCATCTCCTGATGCCTGATGTCTGTAAGATATGATGAAGTAGCATTAGCTTTGGGAGAACTCTTCCTTCAGACAGCTTTGCATTATAATTTTGTCTATTTTATTTTATCTCTGCATCTGTGAAGTTGGGGTTTTGGATCTAAGGAAAGGATCTAAGTGAAATGAAGGTTTACATTTGTCCTTATTTAAACACACAAAAAACTAAACATACAAAATATGTTGTATGTTTAGATTGGAGAGGATGCAGGCTGGGCTGAGGGACACCCCCCCCCCCCCCAATGAATTTTGTGCACTGGGCCTCTAGTATATATATATATATATATAATTGATTAATTCTAGCCTATCAAGAGCCTTTGGATCTTGTTTTTGGCATACCATAATTATTTTATTTATTCTTTTGGTTTCAAGCCTTTGGTATTTTTAATAATTTTGCTAACTATGTCCTTATTCATTTTGAGCAGAACAAGTCCAAGGATAAAAGTTTGAACTATGCCCTTCATGAGCTTCCCTTTGGCTTATGTTCATTATAATTGGCATCTTTGTTTCTCTAACTGGCTATAAATCTATGTTTACTATATCCCAGTATATATTTTTCTTATCATCAAGTCATTTATCTGTCCATTATTCTACCCATAATTAATTAACATTTACCAGGGGACTCCTGTGAATCACATACTGTGCCACTTCTGCAACTAAAATATAGAGAAGGCAGAGGCCATAATCTAGTGGAGGGGGGATGGTACAAAAGGACATTTTAAACCTATGTGACAATTTTAAGCCAATTTTGAGGATTATTGTTTTGGAAATAATTGATTCAGGATAGAACTTTGCTGGGAAGGTAGGTTGATAGTTCATGTGAACAACTATGGTGTCCAGATTGGTGAAGGGAAAGAAAGAATGAGGGAGAGCCCTCTTGTACTCTGAGGCAAAAGCTATTGTTCAGGGTGCTGGAACAGTAAGATATGAAATAACCTGGTTCTTTCTGATGTGAAGCTTACCTCTAGATATATCTTATGTGAGAGAGAAATATATTGTTTTATCTTCTAAAGCCATTACTTTCTTGGGGCTCTGGGGTTCTATCACTTATGGCCCAGTGAATATACCACCATTGTTTAGAATTGGGAAGAGCAGGTCATTGGCATCAGCAGGGAAGAAACAGTACTCTAAGAGAGAGCCTGATTTTAATTTTTTTTGTTTGTTTTTTGTTAATCCTCACACGAGGAAATTTTGAATTTTTTTTCATTGATTCCTAGAGAGAATGGAAAGCAGGGGTGTGTGTGGGGGGGCGGTGGTGAGACACACAGAGAGAAACATTGATGTGAGAGAGACACATAGACTGGTTGCCTCCCCAACATGCCCAACCCAGGGCTGGGATTGAGCCTGCAACTGTCAGCTGTCAGCCAACACTCTAACCACTGAGCAATTGATTTCAATTTAAGTAAGAAAGTTAGATTCTGAAAAGAGCTATGGATGCTGAAAGACTGTTTTACTTGGAAATGAATTGCCAGAAGGTACAGTTGAAAGCTTTAAGGGGCAGGGAGCAGAAAAAGATGGCTGCCAAGGAGAACAAGGTGGGGAAGAGAGTTTGGGAATCCATAGGTAGGAATTTACATTTGGCAGAGATCAGAGAAGTCAAGGATGTGAGGTATGGTCATAGAAGCTGAATCAAAATTCCAGCAGATGTTTGATGTGGTCTATGTTGGACCACATGCAACTTAGATTGGTCTAGAAGTAGATACAATCAACTCAAACAGGTAGGATGCCCGATAAACATAGCAATGGAGAGTAAAATCTGTTGGTGCAGAGGCCTGGACCCCTGGTCTAATGAGATCTCAGGATAGACTCACTAAATACCCTATTATCACTTCCATGAGTAAGACTCAGAACAGTATTCAAAAAGGAAGTAAGGGTAGTCTACTGTCTATTGTTCTGGGACGATCCCTGCTAGTTCCTGATCTCTACTCTTTCTCTAAGGGCTCATGGGCCAGCTCTTTAAAGGTGAAGTTCAGGTATTTTCCTTTGGATTTGACATTTTCAGCTGTATGTGGTTTACTGTTCATTATCTAGACAGCACTGGGTGTCTTTATTCTCTCTTTTCACAAGTATGTTCTAAAATCACATTTTCTTTATTAACTATGGCTTTTACAATTTGTAATTTTCTCTTTCCCCAAGAATTTTCTTTTACATTTTTTGCATATATTAGGAATTTGCATTTTGTTTTACTTCTTTAGCTCTTGTCAGGGAGCAATTTGCCCCCTTCCCTCCCCACACCGATACATGATGGTCACTAAGTTATTTTCTCACACTTACTCCCAGCTCCACTAGTTTGGTGATAAACTTCTCTTTCATCTGTGATTCTTCTCAATCACTTTGAGACTCTTTTACATCATCTTTGTGTTTCTAATTATAATTGAACAAGAGTTTTCTTGACTTTTTTGTTTCTGATGTATTCTACTGGAATATAACTTTGGTATTGTGGAGTTGGTATAGATGGTGGAGCAATAAATGGGTACAATAAACATGTATAATGAATGAGAAGGTTTCCTCCAGCAAATAAGAAAATAATTATCTATTTAATTTTTGATACTTATTTGTTTTTGATTCCTGTGAGTGAATGAACAGACGTGATAAATAGTACATAGAGAATAAATCATTTTTTCCTTTCTTTTTAAATGCTCAAGCAAGGATTTGAATACCAGCTATGATTTCACTAAATAAATGTAAATGAACTTTTGACATAGGAATGATTAGATTTTTGTTCCCATAAGGAAAATTGAATAAAGCCTTGTAACTTCACTTATGGAATCCCAGGGACATGATATAATCTTGGAGACATATTTTGGCATGGGAAGATCATAATTAGACTTGCTGAACCAAATAGTCAAAGGATTGTCTGAAAGATGCTACTGAACCCCAGGCAGGTGGAAATGAATAGTTACGAGACTGTTCCCCTGGGGTTAACCACTTGGGATCAAGTTCTGGATATGGTGCCTTATTAGAGCCAGGAGAGTAATTACGCGTTTCCTATAAGGCTGGAATTGCTGACAGCATTCATTAACACTCAGATGGATTCCATTTTGTAAAGAAGAATGAAAAAATTAGATTTTACTTTAAACTTAAGTGATTTAAAACAAAACCACATATGTAGACAATAAGAATGTAAGCACCATTTCCAATTCCTGTGTTCATGTCTGATCCTTGTCAGTAAATAACAACTAACTTGTTAGTTGTTACCAGGGGCTTCAAACCACCACCATATTGTTGCATCTTTGCTTAGTCACTTGTCAAAGGACTTTTAAGGAGGAAGGGCACCAAAAATAGCTATCAAAGCGATAAAAAATTACTAACATTTATGTCGTTATTCTGGCTTGTGTGACAATGTTTAGGAATTTTTGTTTTAAAGGATTATAGCATGGACACCATAGCTGGTGTGATAAAATAAAGACAAAAGTTGAAATGACTTCTCTTTTTCAAAGGATGGCATGCTGTCCCACGTGATACCATGCTCCTAGATGAAAACATTTTGTTCTCGAGGTGAAAATTAGTGTATCTAGCTGGGCTCCCCGCACCCCCAGTGGGAGTTTGTTAAAGCACAGCAGTGCTTAGTGGTTTGTAGGCACTTGAGTAGAACAATAAAAATCATTTATTCTTAGTTGATCTGGCTAACTAACTATTGCTCTCTGGTGTTGAAGCCATCAGATTGCAGGAGGTCAGGGAGAGAAAAATGGGAGGTAGGGAGTCAAGTCTGAGGAGGTCTTGTGTCTGCTGGGGCCCCGGTAATGGCCAGAATTCCTTTTGTGAGCTATCATGGAGCCAATGTCAGTAAGTTTGTTGTATGCCAGTTAATGAACGGAAAATCATTTGAGAGACAAGTAGCAAATTTACCCTTTTGGGTTAAATATCTTTATTTCCACTTAGTCCATGCTTTCAGATATTGAGCTTGGGTCCTGAGCTGTGTTAATCATTACTTAATATTAATATGGAAATGAGCTTACCCTGTTGCAAGTCCCAGTTTCAATCAGTAAGTAATTATGAAAATTAGTCTTAAAGATGCCGTGAAAGGGTGCTGCTTTGCAGGCAATCATTAAACCTCTCAGCCATCTCTGGGTGGTTGATTTTTTCTTCTTCTTAAGTTGTTTATTTTCCTAAACTTATTTTCTGCAGGTGAGAAAAGATGGCGAGTTCCTGCTGACTGAGGGATTCATTAGTTGAGGTGGATAAGGTTCCATCAAAAGGAGAAGGGAGTGAGCGGAATGTGTTAGAGCTGCTGACTAAGATCAGCTGCTTTCTTCTGGCCTGAAGCAGAGATGATTACTTTTTCAGTGGGAAGAGAACCTTTAAAACTCAAGCTATTTTCACAGGAGTATTTTTGAGCCAGATCTCAAAATGTGGAGCTAATCTCCATCCCCAGTGGGAGCCAGCCAATCCTGCTTGCCAATTTAATGTCTGGCAATTAGTAAACAGGTGCTCAAAAATAGCAACACATAATAACAATTATCATTATCATCTATGCAGTGCCATGGGACCATGTGCATTACTGTGGAAGAGGAGGAAGGTTTGTAGGCACGCTGCTCTGGTGGCACTGTGCATCATTGTCCCTGTGCTCCCCACTTCCTTTCCCCCCAGAGGAAGCCTCTCTAAACTAGCAGAACAGGGCACAGCCACTCTGAAAGTCCTTAAAGTATGAAGGCTTCACAGACATGGTGTATATGTAGGCACTGTTCTTCACAAAAATTTTTTATTGATTTTAGAGAGAGAGGAATGGAGAGAGAGAGAGAGAGAGAGAGAGAGAGAAACATCAACGATGAGAGAGAATCGTCATGGGCTGCCTCCTGCACGCCCCCTACTGGGAATTGAGCCCACAACCCCGGCATGTCCCTGACTGGGAATCGAACTGTGACCTCCTGGTTCCTGGATGGACGCTCAACCCCCGAGTCCCACCAGCCAGGTGTTCTTTAATTTTATGTCTGCAAAAGTTGCAGTGTCAGCAGGATGTTAGAAAGGAGTCACTTCTTGTGCAAACCATACACAGGAACTCATTGTGGAGGGAGGTAGGGTTGCCATATAAAATGAGTAAAACATTATTTGTTGAAATTCAAATTGAACCGAGCCTCCTGTGTTTTTATTTGCTGACGTGGCAACCCAGGTTGCATCGCCTCCTTTGGGGGGTACCAGACCTAGCAATCTCAGCTGGGCAGTGAGTGAGTCTTTCATGCCCAGGCTGTGACGTGTTCATATGTTCTAGGACCCTTATACCTTTTTCCAGAAGGTAGTTTCAGTGTAACTGAGAATAACTGTTAAAGGAGGAGGCAGAGTTTTTGGTTTAGATATCATCAGAGATTTATATGAGTTAGAGTAGGCAATAAAACAAGCCTCTTAAGTAAATTAGGTTGTTTTACTGACTTTGGGAAAAGTCAATGGCTGTTGATCTGTCAGTGAAAAATACACGTGGGCTTGAATCTAAACATCAGCAGTTTTCTTGGGCTATTTGGTCCTTTCATCATGTACCCTACATGATTTTTAATGCACAGACACAAGACTTATTTAATGAGGAAATAGAAGGGAGTATAGATTTTAAAAGTCATTGGGTCAAATATTGCACTTTTGATTACTTTGAGGAAAGTGTTCTTTAAAGATCTTGCAAATAAACATTGTAAACAATTGCTTACTTGCTATAACTTTGCCGTCTGTTCGCCTTTTGAGGGAGTTAGCCTAGAGCAGTGGTTCTCAACCTTCCTAGTGCCGCGACCCTTTAATACAGTTCCTCATGTTGTGGTGACCCCCAATTTCATTGTTACAAATTGAACATAATTAAAGCATAGTGATTAATCACAAAAACAATATGTAATTATATATGTGTTTTCCGATGGTCTTAGGCGACCCCTGTGAAAGGGTCCTTCGACCCCCAAAGGGGTCGCGACCCACAGGGTGAGAACCACTGGCCTAGACTGATGGAAAATCCTAGGAGTTAAAAGACCCAGTCCAGTGCTCTCCCTGAATTATTTCCTTTGTGAATGGGTGCCAATGTGGGTACATTCTGAGTTTCATTGTGAATTCCTGAGACTTAAATTTTCTGAGGTTATCTTAACTGTTATGTTCTGACCTGTTTTGGATCCACGTGGTCAAAATCAGTTGTCCTGTATGAGTTGTGTAGGACATGACCATAGGGATTACAAATGGGTTTGCTTTTTTGCGTTGCTTCTGTAAGTTAAGAGTAGACTCTATGAGTACTTTGTGACTTTGATGTTACAGATACAGACACAGATTTCCCATACTGCTTTAACAGTGGGAAGTTCAGACAGATGTGAGATGACGGGATCGTGATGCACCGCCACGTCCTGCGCTTTTACAAGACTCCCAAATGCCTTTCCCACTCAGTGAACTATCACAGCAGTGACCGAACGCCTCCTGTATTCCTGACTGGCTGCCAAAACAACTGCATACGTGAATGTTTCCTGATGTCCAGTGACCATTAATGTCCCTCGTATACAACTGGTGATGAGCTGAGTCCCCCCCCCATTTTTTCTTTACTGTGGAAAGTATTACAGATGTCCCCCCCTTTTTTTCCCCATTGATGCCCTCCACCCCGCACCCACCCCTCCCAGGCCTTCACCACTCCATTATCTGTGTCCATATCCTATATAATAAAAAGCTAATATGCAAATGGTTGCTGTGCCCCCTACCCTGGCGCTGGGGCCAAGGGACCTGAGGCCATGCCCCCCCCCCCCAGCACCAGGCCAGGGGACCTGAGGCTGCGCCCCCCCACCCTGCGGGGCTTGACGGGGGTGGGGCTGGCCAGGTGTGGATCTCATGCGATTTCCAGGTGCATGCAGGTGGGCGGGGACTTGACTTTGGGTTCCATGGTGCACCCCAGACTCTGACAGGAGGGAGCTTTTCATATACATTTTACTAATTTTTTTCATCTCTGACACTTCCATTATAGAGAAAGGCAAATAGCAATATTAAACTATTTCCTCTAATTAATTCCCTTTTAATGTGCACAAATTTCATGCACTTGGCCACTAGTATGTATATAAATTCCCCAGTTAATCTCTCCCAATCACCCCACCCACCCATCCAGCCTTCCCTCTGAAATTCATCAGTCTGTTCCATGCTTCTGTGCCTCTGTATCTATTTTGTTCATCAGTTTATTTTGTTCATTAGATTCCACATATGAGTGAGATCATTTGATGCTTATCTTTTTCTAACTGGCTTATTTTGCTTAGCATAATACTCTCCAGGTCCAAGCATGTGAGCTGAGTTTTTGAAGGTGGGATGCCTATACTGTAGTGAAATCTATAAGGAAGCTTTGCCATTGTGGTCCACTGGACTAGGGAGGGCAGGTAAAGCCCTTCAGAGGGACAGAAACTCCTCTCTTTCACCTGTTTCTTCAGGGGCCAGAGTGGGTCTCTGAGCTGCTCATGACTCTCATGGTAGGATTCCAGGAGTGCCAGGAGGAGGCAGTCCATGTTGTAAGATCCCCCACGCTTGGAACCCAATGGAACTCTGACTGTTGAATACCGTGTCTCTGAATAATGAACTAGCCCCACCCAGGCTTCTCGGAGTTCTCCAAAGCTCCGTGACCAGGAGAATGCCGAGTCCAGGACTAAATGCCTTCTTTTACAATGGCCCGTCCTCAGGAATGCAAGTCTTAAACCTAGGGCCTTCTAAAACCCTATTTCCCAAAGACGGAAAGGGGAGTGGGCCCTCAAGGTGAGACCATGCCTGCTTGCCCAGCCTAAGGTTAGACCACTTGTACGTTTGTTGGCACAGCAGTGTTGTGTTTGACAAGGGCTTTGGTCAGAAGTCATTTCCTAGACTCACACAGGCTGCACAGAGCTGTTCTCGGCAGCAGTGGCCCCTCCGCTGTTCCCAAGGAGCAGTTTGTCCTCATTCTATTCAATCTGAGGAATTTCACACTTTTGTTCTAAAGAGGAGCATTTTATACCAACTTCTTTCCTGTTAGGAAAAGATCGATTATTGACGTCTGCCGGGGATTGCTGGGGAGGGACAGGGAGTGGTGGAGTCTGTGATAACTAAACTGGATCACACTGTATTTTAAAACCATTATACAGTTCTAGCTCCTTTTCCTTTGAGCCTGGGTGTGATCCTAAAATGTTTCTTGACTCTGTGTTCAAACAGTCATTGCTGGTCAGTTAGCATTGACACACGGAGGCCAGCTTACCACATTTGGTTTTGCTAGATTGCCTTCTGCACTTCTTTCTCCAGAAATTTATGTTCAAAAGCAGTGGGTCTTCCCCCAGCCCCCCTGCTCTGTCACCAATGGGCAGAGGGTCCTTAGACTGGACTAGAGGACCTAGCAGAGGCTCACCTTCAAAGAGAGCTAAAGGGCCAATATTCCTTCTTGGAAAGTTTCGGTTCCTCCTCACTACCCTCTCCCGAAGGCTTTATGAACCAAGTCTGTTTTATTCATATGGACTTTTAAAATGGTGGCTTTGTGTAACTATTGTAAAAGCATAAATGAATCCATCCTTGAAATTACTAACATTGAGAATTCTCCTTTCAAACTTGTCATGTAGACTAGGCTGTGAGTTACCCAGAATTTGAAGCACAAAGAGCAGAACAAATAGAAATCTGCTCCCTGTTTGCGCTAATACGAACCCAGACCCCTGCCCTGCTGCCCAGCTCTTTGTGGCATTTTTAATCACCACTCATGTTGCTTGAACTCACCCTTGTCAGAGTTCAAATCTTGCAGGGAGAGCTGTGTCTTCAGACAGTTAGAACCCATGTGCTTAAACAATAGACCCTCTTGTCCTCAGTTCTGCTGCTTTCAATAAGTTACCTGGACTTGATGCTCATTAGTGCGTGCCTTTGGCAAAAGGGGCATGCCTCCAAACTCGCCTAATTACTCAGCTATCCAGTACCAACAGGACTGACCGCAGGCCAGCCCCCTCAGCAGGGTGCTTCTCGGCCAGAGCCAGCCCCAGGTGTAGCAGCGGTGGGGACAGGGCCCCGGTGATGACAAAACCAGGGGTGATCTGGAACCCTCCAGGGAACTGTTAGTGCTTCTGTTTTCTGCAACATATTTCCCCATGGAGGTACTCCCAAGCCACTGCACAGCCCAAAGGCTAGACATTAAAAGGAGCTGGGAATGCGGGGGTGGGGGTGGGGCGCACAGATAACCCTAGAAGGCCAGCCACTGGATTATGAATTTGGTACTAACTAGTGGAAATGCCGAGGCTCAGGTAGCCCTTAGCAAATCCTCTAATACAGTTGTGCTTATTGTTCACTGCACAAGGGCACCAAGCCAGGGGGTTGAGTGGGGCCAAAATCCAACCCATTTTCTGTCTGGCAGAAGGCTACGTTGGCCTGGACAGAGGGATGCCTCTTCAAATGCTCATACCGACACCGTCCCCTCATGAAGCCCTGCACGCATGTAGCTCCCATCTGCCAGAGTGGGGGCCTTTGCCTAATTTCCCCAAAGGTGCCATATTGGCTAATAGAGGTTCTCATGCTTCCTCCAGGTCCTCAGAGTAGGCCATACTTGTATGTGAACTCTGAGTCCACCTTGGCCTCCTGGCTCAGCGGACGGGCTCTCAGAGATCTCAGAGGGAAGGGACTGCCTGGCACAAGGTGAGTTCAGGGACACACACAGCACAGGTATGAAGTTGTTCCCTTTCAACTCTTTCAGTCTTACTCATTAGTCAAGAAGAAAGTATCAGCTCTGGCCAGGTAGCTTGGTTAGAGTATCATCCCCATACACCAAGGTTGTGGTTTTGATCCCCAGTCAGGACACATACAAAAATCAACCAATGAATGCAGGAATAAGTGGAACAACAAAACCAATGTTTCTCTCTCTCTCTTTTTCTCTCAAAAATCAATCAATAAATTAAAAAAAGAAGCAAGTATCAGTTTGCTCAAATGAGATATCAGCAAGTGCTAGAGATGCCTTTGTCAGCCACATCAGCCCCAAAGAGAGAACTGACTGAGACCCCGAGGTTTCTGCAGGGAATGATTGCAGGCATTTCCTGACATTTTTAGAGCTCATTGTATTTATGTTTGAAATTATCTTCTGCCTTTGCCAGTGGATACTGATTTTCTATTCCAAGCAGTGGAGTAACATTTAAAATATAACTGTATAAAAGAGATGAGTTGATTTCTTCACTGTCTCAGTCAAATCCAAGTTGTCACTGGCTCCGACTGCATTAAGGAAACATTGGTTTAGTGTAAAGGGACCAAATGTAAGATGGGGTTGTGGAACTGTCTGAGGAAGAGAGGCCTTCACAGCAATGCAGGCTTTTGGTAACTTTTGCTGAGAAGAGAATAAAAAGGAACATTTGCACTGTTGTTGGAGGGATTTGGGTTCCAGTGTGCATGTGTGCACGTGTGTCCCTGTGTTTGTGTGCACTTGTTCCAGAGATGAAGGCGGAGAAATTGTGGGCTCCCTGAATTCCTGAAGGTGGGGCAAGAAGATGTAGGAGAGACGAGAGCTATTTAGAAGTCAAGCAATTGACCCCATGTTTTTTTTTCTGTAGGGAAGAAATGGCTGGATTAAAGCCATAAAGTTCCAGAAGGGGACCACATCTATTGATACTTGACTCAAGGTCTCCCTTCATATGTCCCTCTGTGTGTGTCTGTCTCCTTCATTCTCTCTCAGTCTCTCTCATACATGACTACCTCCCCTCCCCCCACACACATACACGCACAATCCACCGGTGATTCAGATTTGCTATCTCCCTTGTAGAAATCCCTGCAGAAACCACCATGTAAAGGAACACAGGACACAGGGAACTAATGACATTGTTCTCAGACATCTTTGGGTGAAATAACACATTCAGCTGTCGGTATGCACGTGGCTGAGATTACTGCAGCAAAGGCATTCTTTGGTATCCAGTGGCAGCCTTAGTTTATGTTTACACAAAGACAAAAAGTGCCCTCTGATATAATCTCGGAAAACTGCTGCCACAGGCCTTTGAAACAATTAGTTTAGAGGATTTCACAGAGCATTAAGCTTAACAATGTCAGTCTGTTTCTAAATGCTCTGCAAGAGAATTTTTGCAATGAGGCCAAAATTTAAGTTGGCAAGAGGGCAACCTCAAATGGGCAATCTCATCCTTTTTTAAATGGCTTTTTTGAGATATAATTGACCTACAATAAACCGCATATACTTAAAGTGTACAATTTGTTACGTTTGACACGTACATATCTGTGAAACTATCACCATAATGAAGATAATGAACACATTCCTCACCCCAAAGTGCTTCCTTGTGCTCCTTGGTACTCCCCACCTCCCACCACTCTGTGCCACCCTCTTCCCCAGGCGGGGATATGCCTCTGCCACTAGAGATTACTTTGTATTTTCTAGAGGTTTATGTTAAGAGTGCAATATGAACTCATTTTCATCTGGCTTCTTTTACTCAGCATTATTATTGTGAGATTCATATAGGTTGCATATATCCTTAATTTATTCCATTTTACTGCTGAATAACATTCCATTGTATGGTTATGCCTCAGCTCTGTATCCTATTCACCTCTTGATGGATATTTGGGTTGTTAATAGCTTTGGGCTATTACAAATAAAGTTACTATGAACATTTGTATACAAGTATCTGTATGGATGTATTTTTTCTTTGCTCTTTGGTAAACACCTAGGAGTGCAATGGTTGGGTCATAAGGTAGCTGTATGTTTAACTAATAAACCATCACACTGTTTTCCAAAAAGTTATTCCATTTTAAGTGCCCACTAGCAGGGTATGAGTTTCAGTTTCTCACATCCTTGCCAACATTTGTATATGTAGCCATTTAATCTCATTATGGTTATTAGCATTTCCTAACTGAGTACTGATGTTGAACACTCCTGATATGCTATTTACCATTCATATATCTTCTTTGATGAGGTATCTACTCATTTAAAAAGTTAGACTATTTTCTCGTTATTTTTGAGCATTCTTATATTCTGGATGCAAGTCCTTTATCAGATACGTGCTTTGCAAATATTTCCTTCTAGTCTGTGGCTTATGTTTTCTAACAATGTCTTTCAAGGAACTGAAATTTTAAATTTGATGAAATCCAATTTATCAATTTTTTTTCTTTTATGATAATGAGAAGGAGGGATTAAGGGCGGGAGAATGAAATTAAGAAGGTTTGTTGTTGTTAGTTTCTGCCCCCCTTTCTCCCATCCCAACAATAAGAAAAATAAAGTTGCTTTTTATGGGTATGGAGAAAACTGGGAGCGGAGACGCAAGAGTTCAGTTTTTACCTGTTAAGTTAGAGCCTCTATAAGGTGGACATACAGGTCTGGAGTACATGGGAGTACAGTAGTCTGTGCTAAGAGTCATCAACATATAGCAGGCATTTAAAGCACAGGCTTGGATGAGGTCGCCTAGGGAGTAAGTACAGATGGAGAAGGAAAGAAGGCTGAGGGTTGGGATTGCCCAGCATTTGGAGGCCGGGAAGATAGGGAAGAGCCACCAAAGGAGACCAACAAGGAATGGCTGAATAAGCAGGAGGAAATGCAGAGAGTGATTTCCTAAGAACCAAGAGAAGAAAGTGTTTCAAGAAAGAAGATGCAATATCCAATGTCAGTTGCTCTTCAAGTTGAGGAAAATGAGGCCTTAGAATTAATTGACTTCGGAGTTTGGCAATGTGGAGGGCATTGGTGACGTGGACAAGTGCAGTCTTGCTGAAGTGGTAGAAATGAAAGCGTGATTGGGGTGATCTCAGGAGAGAATGTAGGCGAGGTAATGATGACAATGAGCATGGATGGTCCTCAGAATCCTGTTTAAAGGAGATACAAGAATAGAGTGTAATCAAATGCACATGCCTGAGATGTTTAGATGTCTTAAAGGAGACACAAGAAAGGGTTCCCTGTGGCTACCTCTGAAAGAGAGATTGAGTGGACTTGATATAAAGGAGATTGAGGAAGATTTTCCCCCATCAAACTTGCATTGCTCTTATTAAGAAACAGTCCTTACAAGGTTTATATTAATATGTGAAAATGTGTATAGACTGTGGTTGGTATACATGGCATAATTACATTAAACAAATAAAAACTATGCAGAGAAAAGATAAAAAGAAAATACATAAACTGTTAAAAATAATATTATATGGTATAAATGGAACTAACTTTGGAATCTGCAATAATATATATATTAAGTGCCTGGAAATTAATAGTTTCTTGGGCCATTATTCTCATTCTTTATAATTCTTCGGTGTTTTAAAGGGAGAAAAATATTCATACCTATTTATACATTACTATTATAATTAAAAGTCAGAAACATTGAAAACAGACTGGAACAATAGTTGCTTAAAAGTTAGCTGTTTTTGGTTCTAGGTCATTTTCCAATTGGTATAGTTTCTGTGTTTTTAAAACCAACAAGCCAACAAATAAAGAGTTCCTTTAAATAGAAACATCAGGTGATTAGGTGATTTGAGTTTTTCTGCCCAGGTCACTGACTATTTTGTTGAACAAGAGAAGAGTGTGTATAGGAGAAAGCTCAGCTGGTACCTGCCATCTGAAATACCAGCTGGAGAAAATGTAATGCATCCGCAAAATAGGTTAATGAAAAGGTGATTTCATTTACACATAGCCTTCAAGGCTTGAATCTCCTGCCCAACTTGAGGTCTACCTGTGATTCTTGTAACTGTTTTCCTGGAGTTATCACTTAAAGAGTTCCCCCTTTCCCTTCCAGTAGTGTCCCAATTCGGAGGATATATTATGTGATCCCCCTACTTAAGGGATGGAGAACTCTTAAAAGTTATCTCAGGATTCAGAAACACTCTTGGATGGTTTTGCTCCAAGATGTGTATATCAGAATGGAGAATATGGTTTAGTCTAATGGGCCAATGACACTAAAAGGTCAACTACCAGATTTAAATTCTGTGATAAAGTTGAGAAAAATAAACAACATTCAGGATGATAAGATAGATTCTACAGTGAAAATTTTCTGTCCTTGCTGGTTGGACAGTGTAAGTATGGGTTCTTAATATAGGCCAGGGGGAGCAATATTAAGTAAAATATGTTGCAAACCATAAGGCTCTATTCAAATGTAGAGTGCTTTTATTTGTATCATTTCATTTGAGTCTATCATGTTCTCTATTTTTAATAGATACAGGAATAGCTAGTCATTGATTGATCTGGGGATAAAATTAATGTCTCCTCATGCTCTTCCATTATAACACACATCTGAGAGTCTTTTCCACACCCTCCAGGTGGGGCTTTTTCTGCTGAGGACAAAGAGTGAGCATAGATGGCTTCCTGAAGTAAACTGCCTGGTCACTTGTTCAGGAAACTAACTGAGTTGTCTTTACTATGTAAGGTGCCTTTGCTACAGAAGGTGTTGAGAAAGTATAGAGCCTTGCACTGAAAAATCCTTGTCTATTTCCAAGATGGAATAGTAGCTGGTTGGCTGCTGTCAGATTTGGGTATGTGCCTTTTATCTCGACATTGGAAATTTCATCCCTTTCTCTTTCCCTTGCAAAGCCCAGTAAAGGGAAGCAAAGCTGTGGATGGGACAGTTGAAAGAGCTTCAAAGGGGTTGTTGACCTGATACCATCTGAGGCTTTTATTTAGTACTTTACGCACATACCAACTTTTAAATTAAGGATTACAGTTTGGAATTTAAGGACCGAAAGAAAAAATAAGAGCTGATAGCTAATAGCTCTTTCAACTCTTTCTGAAGACACAACCTTTGGAGAAAAGTCTTATCATTGTAAGTCATGCTTTTATCTCAGTGCCAAGTGATAGTTCATTTTGATCTAGGAATCCAAGGTTTGGATATATATTTCTTTTTGAAAAACAATGTTAGCATTTTGTGCTACTAAATTAAGTAACTGCTGATAAAGAAAACCCCCAATATAGCTCTTCCCTGCTGTCCTAAAACCATATCAAGACCCCACATATCTGAGAGAAGCAAATTGTTTCTTAAGGCTGGCCTTCATTAAAGCTGGGCTGTCAGCAGTCTGTAAATCAGAACTGTAGGGAATGTTGAAACTTAAAGTTCATCTTTAACATGAGGAGGGTTCACACATGCTCTTCTGTGGGCTAATCTTTAGTGACAGATGCAGAGAAAGGAAACTCAAGTGTTATGAGGAAAACCCAAGCCTTCCATTTTAAGCCCTTTTAGCTTTCATTTTAGGCATCAGCCAGTCACTGCCAGAAATATGTCTGAAGGGATTGAGCCCAGCTATTTCAAAGGGCCTTCTTTTGTATAAGATACTTAGGGAATCATGCAGTATTCTACTCTGTGGCATATTTTATATACACCATAATGACTACAAATATCAGTAGTCCTAATGAATTTTCCCCAAGTAAATGGCAGGATGGACTTGTGTGTGTGTGTGTGTGTGTGTGTGTGTGTGTGTGTGTGTGTGTGTTGGGAGAGGGGGGAAACTCATAGAATTGAGAGGCAATTCTTACTACCACGATTTAAATTAGATATCACCACTGATTAGATAAGTTGTTTAAACTTTTTTTGTCTTAATTTTTACATCCGTAAGTGAAGATTCTAATAACTTCTCTACTTATCTTATTGGGATGTGTTATTTCCATCTAACTCTATTGCTTGCATCATAGACCAGCCCTGCTTCAATGTGTGTGTTGGGGATGGGGAAGGCAATACCAAGGGTTTGGCTATGAGGAGGGGAGATCATTAGGGATCATTGTGGAGGGACCACAGTAACTAAGGAATATTAATTGTTTGAGATACTTTTAAACTTAGAATGCAAAGATGCTAACTGATTGGTACTGGGGTTTATCCAAAGCACTGTAACCCTTACACGCTACTCAAGTAGGAAAGAGATGGATGAGTTTTTGCAGACTGTTTGCTTGATATTGTGCCTCTGGTACACTTTCTGAGGCTAACACTGCTATTCTTGATTTTCTACTTCCTCTATATCTCTCTGAATCAAAATATTTTGAATAATATAAATAGTGTAGGGCGAGGGAAATGTTTAAGACAGAATAAAATAGCTGCCAGTAATAGTACTTTTTACTTATCACGCTCCTGCTATGTGCCAGCTGTATAACTGACCTTTTTCATAAGTTACATTTGATTTAGTCCTTCTGTAGCCATTGATGGAAAATAATACTATCCCCATTTTAAATAGAACAAAACTGATGCTCATACTAATTTGTCCAAGGTCTTGCAGTAAGTGGTTGAGCTATCAAAGGGCAATGGTCATTTTGCTACCTCTAACCATATCCAACTGATAGAAAACACATGCACAGAAAATATTTCGGCGTCAGAAAGTTGAAGAACTGTAGAGCTGTGTGTTATCTGGAAGGGTCTTTTATTTTTATTTATTACAGGAAAATGTAATCCCAGATACAAAAGCACTTTGTGAATGAAAAGTGCTTTATACATGTAAGGTGGCAGTGTGATTAATATTATTCAGCTCAGAGAACTAATTAAATGAATCATGTATAATCCTTGTATTTCTTCTTCAGTCATATTATAGCCGAATACCTGCCCATTAATCCTTACCCTGCTAAAACATAAAGTGCCTATCCAGGTAATACATTGGAATTAATGTGTAATTAAAGAAAACGACCATCCGCTTGGCTATGAAATAGGGATGGCAATATTTCAAGTTAATATACATTCTAGACCAATACATGTCTTAGATTAGGAAACTCTGCTAAAATGCATAATTTAGGGAGATATCAAATCATCAGTTTAAAATGAAAGCACAAAGAGCTTCATGCCTATAAAAGCATTTTGTTGTAATGCCGATATGGTGTCATATTTGTCTTCGATGTGAAGACATTGTCTTTCTGAAAACTACTGTTTATAGAAAATAAGCCTTGAGGATGGGGAAAGCATTTTCCTCTGGGATTTCCCCTCTTTTGACATGATTGTTGGTGGCATTAACACATTAACAGTGAACTCAGATGATGGTCTTGAGGTGACATGTATCCCTCATTACAGTGCCTTGGCACCCGGCCCACAGACACCAGCAGCAAGAGCCTTGATTTCATTTTAAAAGGAGTTAGAAGAATGTGAAGAAGGTCATGACCATCAATCTGTTATCACTCTGCTAGATAGGATCTCTTTAAGGAGGAGCATGAAACATATTTTAAAACCTCCAATGAAAGCCCCCAAATGACGATGTTCATCTTACCGCTTTCTAACGAAAGTGCTCGGTCTATGAAAGAGAACTCGCAAGCACTACGCCACAAAATGTATCTAGGAAAATGCTAGAGTCAGCATATATCGTCAGTGAGGCAGCCATAGGAAAGCAACAGAATATTTCTCAATCCTCTTTGGTTTCATTAACTTTACATTCTTGTGAGAGGGACAGTACCCACCCTACTGCAGAGGAAAGCAATGGAGACCGAAGCTAAATGTCCTGCTGAGGGCAGCTTATTGATTGGAGGGTACAGCAAAGTCTGGAGGAGCCTTAATCTCCCAAAATGCACCTCTCCCATCACTAGCTGTAACCATGTGGTCTCTGGATATTATGCTCTTTGTTTTATTTTTAGAAATACTTTAGAAAAGAAACATGTACTTAGACTTTGAATCCTCTAACATGGGATTTAATTTTGTGAAGCTTTATCTGATGTTTACGTGCATGCATTTTTATTTTTACATAAATAAAATTCTAATATATGTTCAAATATCTCTCCAAATATCCATTTCATTTACCATTATTATTATAATGAAATGTGTTTTTGCTGCTATAAAATCTTTCTAATATTTCATGGTAGCATCAAAGTCCATCAAGTTGATGTGTCCTGATTTAATTATTCCCTTACTGTTGAACATCTGAAATTTCCTCTGCTATAGCCGGCAATATAATAAACTTCTTCATAAATACAGCTCTTTTATTTCCTAAGGTTTTTAAAAAAAATTCTCACCAAGGATATGTTTTCCAGTAATTTTTAGAGAGAGTGGAAGGGAGGGAGGGGAAGGAAAGAGAATGGGGAGAGAGAGAGAGAGAGAGAGAGAGAGAGAGAGAGAGAGAGAGAGAGAGATGAGAGACACATCGATTGGTTGCCTCTCACACACACTCCAACTGGGGTGGGGAGATTGAAACTTCAACCTAGGTATGTGCCCTTGACTAGGAATCGAACCTGAGACCTTTAGGTCCATAGGCCAACACTTTAACCATTGAGCAAATGGGCCAGGATGGTATTGTTTCTTTAAGCTAAAATTTTCACTAATGGACTTACAGGGTCAATGCCACTTTTGTCATTTATATGATTATCTTCATGGGCTTACTTCCCTGATAGGTGGTGGTAGTGGTTTCCTCCTCCTCCTCCTCCTCCTCCTCCTCTTCCTCCTCCTCCTCCTCCTCCTCCTCCTCCTCCTCCTCCTCATTCTCCTCCTCTCTCCTCCCCCTCTTCCTCCTCTTCCCTCCTTCTATTTCCTCTTCCTCCCCCCTCCACCCCCCTGCCTCCTCCTCTTCCTCTTCCTCCTCCTCTTCTTCATATTGTTAGTTTTTGAGAGTCTAATCTGCACCTAAGAGTTCACATAGTACGGATTTTCCTGATCAGTTTGATGGTTGTATCAGTAATAGTCCCAGTGGTTCAAAAGAAAAGAATCCAGGTAAGGGCTTCCCACAGAAGTGTGTGCAGGGTGAGAGTACAAACAAGGTACACACAGTGGAAAGTCATGGCCAGCCCTGAGCTGAAGAGAAAGAGAAGAAAGCAGTGTTTTATGAGTGGTCATGGCCAGCCCTTGACTGGAGGGACAAGTGGAGAAAACAGTGTTTCATGAGCACTTAGAGCTGCAGTGGAGGAAGCAGTGCCTGCTGGGTCTGGGTCTGAAGGGTCCAACTGCACCAGGGATGCTGAGCTGAAGCATGTGGTGAGTGGGATGAAACATCTCCTCCCTCCCTCAGTCTCCTGCCAGTGCTCTATTGGTCAGACCCAACCAGAAGTCAGCTGGCCCTCCAATCTGGGTGACATGGTCTGTGGGGTCATCCTCCTGGGGCACAGAGCAGGACAGACAGATGATCTTGGGTTGGTGGGGGTGGGGATGCAAATGACAAAAAAACTGGCAACTGTGATGATGGGAAGCCTGTTTCAAGAGAGTACAGTCTTATTTTGTAGAATCTCAGGTTCGGTTGATATTTCGCATCTATCTGGACTGTAGTCTCTGAGAAAGGCCTTCCACATTGCACATCCTTTATGATGAAAACCAGGTCACAGTGAGAGAGCAGGGGGCTCGGAGAGAGTGCTCTACACTGGTAAGTCCCCTGTCTGCTGGGCCCTGTGTTTGCTTCTTGGCAGTTTTTACAGCTATATGTCAGCTTTGATTTTTATTCCTCACAGGAGCTGCTCCACATCTCCTCCAGCTCCTAAACTCACCCCACAAGGTTTTGATCCAAGTATTTTTCTAGTTTCGAGGGCACTCCAAGGGCAGATTGTCTATTAAGAACCCGGTCACAGACAGCATTCCACAGGGCAGTTTCTCACACTGGGACCTAAGGGCCTCTAAGCATTTGTGGACAGCGTGGGATTGTTAATCTTGGCGAGGAATGTTAAAATGTTCTTTCATTCAGATGACAATGAAAATTTAATGTGCTCTTATACCGAGTCTTGTAACTGAGCACTTCAACATGATTTCAATGTCTGCACCTGAATTCTGGTTTGTGTTCAAGTTAGTGTCAAGTAAATCCAATTTCACTGTAGAAGGTGCTTAAGAAAAATCAGGCAAGAATCAATTTGGTGCCTAAGCAATATTTAAAGACCAAATGCCCCAGGGCAAGCTGATGAAGACAGGTGTCACCGTAGTTTCAGCAGGGGAACTGGTAGGAGATCCCAGTCATTGCAAAGAACATGGAAGTCCATGCCGACCTAAAAGGACCCAGCGACCAGCACCACATATATCCTCATTTGGGCAACAGTGTGGTTTCAGCAGAACATCATCCATCTTGTTATATTAATGTTGTTAATCTGAATGCTATTTGATGTATAGTTTGGGTTGCATTTATCTATACATGTGCTTTGGTTTGTATAGATCAAGGACAATACTTCTAAGGATGTTGTATTTGGTTTTAAAGTGGTGTTTTCTAAGGAACATTAAAAACAATAAAATTAACACCGGGGGATGTGAGGGAACATTTTTCTTAAAGAAAGGGCTGTATATGTATAATTCAAGGCGCACAATTGCAATGTGGAGTTAAGAACACCAGACTGGTAATCTTGGCCTCTGTGAACTGATTAAGGGAAGGTGGAAGGAGGGAGAGAGGAAGGGAAAGAATTTAAAAAATATCTTTTAGTTCTAAAAAGACTTTATAAATATTTACCCCAAGAATTCATGAGGTTTTGGGTGATTTAGTAGCACATATTTAGGACATACTCACGGTATTAGCCAACAGGATCCCTCTGGTTTGTTTGTTCCATGCTTTTCAGGACTCTGTCCCATGAAATTCAAGGTGGTTCTACCTTTTCTGCCAGAACCAAGTAGCATGATGAAATCTCATAAATATTTGCTCACTGATTTTTCTGAAGTATTAATTTCATTGGTCGAAAATATTAAAGAATGTTTCTTCCTTTTAATTCCTCACTGTGCTACCCCTCCAATAATGTGGAATTTGAATGCAACACTTCTTAGGGGATACCAATAGATATTTCTCTTTGGGGCTGGGGGAAACTTCCTTGTAATGATCGATGACAATTTTCCCATTGGATATTGTCTTTTCTGTGCATATAGCAGATAATTCATGTCAACACTCAAGGTAGTTACATGCACCTGGGGAAACTATGGTGTGTTTGGTATTACATGGATGGGTCTGTTCTTTAGGCAGCGGTTATAAAACACATTATGTAACTGAGGGATCATATGATACTGTGAGCAGGTGTGCATGTTGGAGTGGTCCGTTATTCTCAACTAGGCAACACCTTTTGTCCTTAGCAACTCTTGAAAGTAGAACCGTTTCTAATGCTTCTAAAGTGGTGAGAACAGGGCAGTTATCAACTATTGCCACCGCTGACTAATTCTTCTAATGGAGTTCATCAGAGGGGGCTTTTACTGGTATCCAAATAATAGATAGTTCGTAAATAATTTGTCACTGGTGCTGAAATGTGTCCTGCAGTTTCTCCTTTGCCAATAGACCTTTCTACTGTTTGCTTTAGGATTATGTTTGAAGGAGCCTGCGTTCCATAGTTAGGATTCCATTTACAGTCCTGCCCCTCCCCAGCTCCCTTCCCACCTCCTTCTGCCCATATCAACCCCATTGTCCAAGTTGTTATGAAAGGTGATGAAGAAAAGTTCACGGGAAGCTTCTTTGGTAATTTTCTTGGTAGCCAACCCCAAGAATCAAGAAGACCTAGGCTCAGTAACGAGGCTGAAAGGAAGCCTTTGAAGAAGGAAGGTTTGGCCACGACTTTTGTTTTCCTAAGAAGAAAGTTAATGTGGGTTGATGAGGTCAGACTGCCTCTAACAGAAAAATTCCAGGAGGAAATTGGACTTCTTCAATCAAACCTAAACCTTTCACATCACTTCTCCTCCACCCCAGACCTCTCGATTGGCAAAGCCCAGGAACTCAACACACCCTCACCTGCTAATGCAGTGGCTTCACCAGTCACCACACTCTAAGCCCGTTTGCTAAAGTCAAACAAGGCCCAGCCCCAACAAAGCCCTCCACAAACCAAGCCATGCCCTGGCCTGCGAGTTAGGAGAAGTAGATTACTTTCTAGACACAACTGAAAGTTTGGCTGCGTTTCCTCTTCCTCCAGGCCTTGGCTTTGCTCAGAGCTCCTCCTCTTTCCGCGAGCCACTCTGCCTCCAGGGATCAGGGAGCCCAGGTAGGAATCTCATTCTGTCAGGAAACATCAAATTTGCTAATCTCTCCCCATGCCCTGCTTCTTGCCTGGATTACAGCTGGGGAGAGGCAGGTCTAGGGTGGGAGGGAAAATGGTGAGGTGTGGTATAGTCCAGGCAGATTAGGGCCAGGCTGACATTTTCTCCCACTGAGGGTGAAGTGAATCAGCATCATAACCCTTTTCTAAACCACACAGCACCAGTACTTTAACTCTAATCTTCCTCTCTTTTTCCTGTTGAGATATAGAACACTATATTAGTTTCAGGTATACAACATAATGATTTAATATTTGTCTAAATTGCGAAATGATCACCATAGTAAAGTCTTGTTACCATCCATCACCACATATAGTTACAAGATTTTTCCTTGTGATGAGAACTTTTAAGATGTAACCTCTTAGCAACTTTTAAATATATAATGCAGTATTAATTATAGCCATAAGGCTGTACATTACATTTCCATGACTTATGTGTTTTATCACTGGAAGTTTGTACCTTTCGATTCTCTCACCTCTTTTTGCCCAGCACCCAACCCCACCTCTGGCAACCACCAATCTGTGAACTAACCTATCCATTGAGTTTAATCTCAATCATTTTATGTTGTTTTTTCTAAAAATCCTCTTAGGCTAATTTGTAAATCTTTTTAGTTATTTTAAAAGTCTCCATTTTCTTCATATTTTATTACATGAAATATTTCATATACAGTATTCTATAACTGAGAATGTTAAATATTTGATAATTGAGGGTGTAATTCTATTGTTTATTGTTTCTGGCAACTCTGATTTATGCTGCTGTGTTTCCTTGTGTTTTAAGGATATTTTTTTGGAGCTTATACTTGATTAAATTTAATTTAAAGCAGTATTAAGGGCTTCATTGATAGCTGTCTTCCAGAGAAGATTTGCAATTCTGTGTCCTGGAGCTTGGATTTTCATTAGCAACTTTCAGGGTTCTCAGCTTATCGCACCAGCCTCAGGTTCACCTTCCTCACCAGGTAAGGGATCTGATGCCAGTCTGAGCAGTATCTGCTTCCAAGACAACCTGACTTGTGTATATTCTAGCCCAGCCGTGGGCAAACTACAGCCCGCGGGCCGGATCCGCCCGTTTGAAATGAATAAAACTAAAAAAAAAAAAGACCGTACCCTTTTATGTAATGATGTTTACGTTGAATTTATACTAGTTCACACACACACTCCGTCCATGCTTTTGTTCCGGCCTCCGGGCCAGTTTAAGAACCCACTGTGGCCCTCGCGTCAAACAGTTTGCCCGCCCCTGGGCTAGCCACTTACACTTTTCATTGTATCGTACATTTCTTCCCTTCCCCTCCCTTCCCTCCATTCCTTCCTCCCCCTTCTCCACTTCTTCCTCCTCTTCCTTCTGTTTGTATACTCCTTTGACATATTTTTGGTTCAAAAATGCATTATAGAGTTTGTTTGTTCTATTTATCCAGGATGCTGTTATATTGTAGCAAGAAGGCCTCTCCGAAAGTGGGCTGGAAGCAGCAAATTTGACTGACACCTTTAGAGGATGCCCCAGTCCCTTGTCTGCTCTCAGGCACAAGTTGGGTACACCTAATTTGTGCCTGTGTGTAGGCTGAGCTTGGAACTATTTTTGGCCTATAGGTAGAACGGTGCCTTCATCACCCATCATTTCATATACTTCCTTACCGTCTTTTTACTGATTATCCTGAGGTCACTGGCCAGAGGTGTGTCTTCAAAATATAGTACAGCATAGGCTAATGGCTCTTTTCAAAAAACAAAAAAAACAACAACAACAAAAACCTTGACCCTACACTGGGTATTTAATTTCTTTAAAAGATACATTTTCAACTAACACATGTCATTTAACTGGTTTCTCAACTTAAAAGAAAAAAAAAACATAACCTATTATTCAAATGACTTTTTATACTTGGATATGATATTGCCATTCCTTGCTTCTAGAAGATCAGGTTTGTGTCTTATTTTTATTTTTTAACTAGATACAACTACCATGTGATACACTTTTCTGGAACTGAATTGTGTTTTTCCAGATGGTTTGGCAGGGAACATGTGCATTTAGGGATGTGCCTTCAGATAGCATTTGAAATCTCCTGATAGGCCAGTCTTAATTAGTAGAGCAGGTCATTTGGTTCAAGTTGTAGATCCAAACCATGGACTTCAGGGACGTTTTCTGGAAACGGATCCCTTGTCCTAGTTCTAGTCATTGGTACCCCACCTTTCCCATTGCCGATGAGCAGCTGCTGCAATTATAGGAGAGAGACTCACAAGGACGGAAAGATAGAGCTGGGTTTTATTTGGTGTTTATCAAGGCTGTCTTCAGTGTTGCCACCTCATCTGGATGGAGACTGTTGAAAGCGATGTGTAAGGTTCTCAGAGCTCCCAATGAATAGTGGCAAGAGGGTCTTTGTATGTGAAACATTTCCTAAATGTTCTCTTTTCAAATATAACCTTTCAAAACAAGCCAGAACGTCTTAGGCAATTACAGAGCCATTTGTATCAATAAAATGGAAACAGGATGTATTGTAGATGGTTATGTATCTGTTCACGGCCCAGATGCTTAAGGACAGGTTCATGAAGAACACATTGCCTTGCCTTTTATGTTCTTTTGAGAGACCTCTCTGTTTTAAATCTCGCCCACTGTTCCCATCCCCTTGATTGAACACCAGTAGGCAATCTGATGGAAATGAGGTAGGCCACCTGCCTTAACCTCACAAATGAGAGAAAGGGAGAACTCACCCGGGGAATCTCAACTCTTTTCTGATGAAAAATGATGACTAATGCCTGATTGGGTGAAATGTAATGTTGAGGAGGTAAATAGCAAAGGGTATATGGGGTTTTGGGGTCCATTGAATGCCTCCTAATATTCAGCATATAGGAGGTCCTAAAAAAGCCATCTCTAAGATACTAATAAGAGAAGAAAAAAAATCTAAGAGTTATAGCATGTGCGATTGCTTACAGCATGAATGATTTTCCAAGCTTGAGAATATACAAAATATATCATGCAGGATGTTTCTTGGAAGTGGGGCTTGAAGAAATGTGGACAAGTGCCAGGCCTGGCTGCCCTCTGCATATATTTCCTACTCTGTACTACTTTTAGGGCCCTGGTCTGCAAATGATGTGAAAAGCTTCTCTTTGAGAAGGTTATAATTAACTCCTTCATACAGGGGTATAGATTACTAATAAGCCTCATGGATTTCCTCCTCCTGGTTTTTAACTGGAGATAATCTTTCAGTCAAGGCAATGCAGCTCCAGTTTATGGGTGTTGGTATATACCTTTTTAAGGGGTGGGGAATGCTAAGTACTTTTTAGAATCACAAGGCTTTTCCTGTCGTGGGGGGCAGCACCCATTGCTGCTGGTGCTCATAATGAAATAGACATGATTCATGGTGGACGTGATCTGGATTTCTTAATGGGGCTTTGTATCACCAGAGCAGGGGACCTATCAGAGCTCATCTTTGCATCCTTCATTTCTAACTCAATGCCTGGTGCAAGGTAGGAGCTCTATAAATATTGACTATTTAATGGATGTGTGCTCAGGACCTGCCAATGGGCTGAGGGTATCTGGGGAGGAGGAAGAGCGGCACATAGATAGGTAGTCAACACAAAAGGCTGAACAACATTGTCTCACTCTTTCTCTTGCCATGGTCCCAGTCCTTCTTACTACTGTTGTGTGTGTGTGTGTGTGTGTGTGTGTGTGTGTGTGTGTGTGTGAAAAAGTGGCCTTTTCTTTCTTTCTACTTCCCCAGACTTCTGCTTCTGCTCCATCTCAGGCCCTGACCTTTAGTCCAGGGGCCTGGGTACACTTGACCTTGTGTTCAAGTATAGTGACGGCATCCCCCTCTTCCCTGCATGCCCTTGAGAGGCCTACTGGGCCAGGTCTCCGAACAGCAGCTCTTCTTCCTCCGCATCTTAGGACAAGCCTTGCCTTCCCCTGCTTTAGATTCATCTAAAGAAATAGCCAGGAGTTTTGTGCCACCCATGAAACTCTTGCTGAAGACATAGTTTGTACCTTAGATCATTCTGTTGATCTGTCCTCCAGCCCCTGCTACAGAAGTGATAAATTTCCAAGCTCTGACCACTGTGGCTCAGTTGGTTGGGCATCGTCCCATGCACTGAAAGGTCATGGATTTGATTGCTGGTCAGGGCACATTCCCAGGTTTCAGGTTCGATCCCCGGTCAGGCTGCATACAGGAGGCAGTCGATCGATGTTTCTCTCTCACGTGGATATTTCTCACTCCCTCTCTCTAAAATCAATAAAAAACCCAAACATGTTCTGAGGTGAGGATGGCAAATTTCCAGATGTATTGCATTCATGTTATTCTAGGGGAAAAGAAAAAAAAACACCTTAAATGGCTTTTGAAGGAGAAGAGCAGGGGGGAAAGTCAACTCTGTTAATTTGAACATCAGAGTGGTTTGGCTTGTGTTCTGTAGCTACTTTATAATGAGTCTTTATTTAGGCACACATCCATGGAGTGATTAATCAAGGAGGGACAAAAGGTAGCTATCCATCTTAGAGACCCGGAAAATTCTGTTTTATACCTGGAGGGAAAGTTCATGGTGCTTCCTCAAAAATCAAATGTTTTTGCTTCTGAAAGAGGAAGGTAGGCCTAGTCCCACTGAATTACCGCCAGGCCGGGTTAAGGATTCTCCATGACTGGGGAGGGGAGCGGTGATGCTATTCCTGCTGCCTCTGAAAGTTTGTATCTGCTCCACCTACATCCCACCAGATCTTTCTAGCTGGGGACAGGAGGGCACTGTCCTGAAGTCTGCGTCTTCCCTGTACCTGGTTTGTGCCTGGGAAAGGCTATTGTACGTAAGGACCTCTTGAAGACTTGTCCCCTGCCTAAAACCTCCTACTTACTTTAAAAGCCTTTTATCCCAAATGTCTACAACATCGGTCGTAATGATACCTTTCCATGTTCATTTGTTTAGATATGCCGCACCTCTGCCTACTGTTGGCAGCCCTCCTGGACGAGGCTGCTTCTGTTAATCGCATGGATGTTGAGTGTATTATGTTCACAAGTGGAGGGAGAGAAGATATTTTTATTGAACTACAAATCCTCACCGCACGAGCCACTCATGCTTAGCAAAAATGTATTAAACGGCTGTGATCTGGAGTTTCATTAATCTCGGGGATTATGCTGTTCGCACATTGGTTAAATACTGTGGTTTCTGTATCCTCCCCTAATCATATTGACGTTTTATGAAAGACCTTTTGACACAAAGCTGTGTCTTAGGATGTTTCAAGAATAAGATAGTTATTAATCTTCATTCGCGATTGTGCATTAATTTCAACTCACGTGGTTTTACGTTGCAGCTTTCTTAACGCTGTCAGCAGGAGTGCGCTTCACATAGCTCTCCGTCCTAATCTTCTGTTCTGTTCACTGCAGATAAGCAGCAGTTTCTTATTCAGTTTTATTTTCCTGTGGATTACCGGTGGGTCTAAATAACCCCCTTAGTGTGCTGACAGGACCAGCTGAGAAGAGACGAGAAAGGAGAGAAGATAAAAAGAAGAGTGAGAAAGTATAAGAAGTCTAAAGAAAAGGGAAAGAAGAGAGAAGCATGTTGGGAAGGTGATATAGGCCACTCATTCCTTCAGGGCTGCAGGCCTCCTGCATGACAGTGTATAAGCCAAGAGTTAGGATGTGTGTGGGCCTGGGGGGCCTGTCGGCCACTTCTCTCCTCCCCATTCAATAGTGAATGGATGGGAGAGTTGTCAGGACTCTGGGCAACCCTGAAGCTGAGGTCAGTCTCCTGTGAGATTTGAAGAGGCTCACAGAAAATTCTCCAGCAGAGGACAAAGGCACCTGACCAGCAAAGTCTTTAGGGATAAATAAGAGGACAAATAAGAGCTAAAAACAGTGATAGGTCAGAAAGAATTGATGGTGAAAATACGTCTTTCAAAGAGAGATACTTCTCAGAAAAATCCACAGAACCAGAGACTCTATGTGTAGATATATTTCGTTTTAGCCTCATCTTTGAGTTTTATCAGTGGGGAAACCGAGACCAAGCGAGGGGAAGTGATGTGCCCAGCGCTGTACAGTTAGTGGCTGATCAAAGCTGAGCATCGTGGGTCCTTCCCATATACTAATGTTGCCTTTTCTAGAAATGGAATCAAAGGCAAGTCAGAGCTGTGTTGCACAGAATAAAATAAAACAGGGCAGACAAGGGTTTGACTCATTACACCAAAAGAAGAGGCATGAAATTCATCTTTCTTCAGTCTTGAAAACTCATCTTTTCCAACAAATAGAAGCATTCTAGATGGAGCACAGGCTGCCTGCTATAGACTCACACTCAAAGGCTGATATGGAAATGGATCCATCTTCCATGTATCATGATTTGATTTCCACTGGGCAAGAGGAAAGGACCTTAGAAAAGGCATATAGGTTAATAGCCAATAGAACCTGATTCCATGGATTTTTTTTTTTCTCCAGAGAGGGGGTCAGGTGTAACTCAAATTTCTCCATCTGTGGCAGCTTCAGTAGGTACCAGGCAAAGCCCCACATTTTGGCAGCCTCATTCCACCCTGCAGATAGACATGAACTCATTGGCAGCTACACAACAAGGAGGAGAAAGGCTTCAAAACTCTTTTAGAGCTATTTAGTGAGGAGAGTAACTGATAATGACGAGGGCACCTTATTTCCATCTTACAGATGCACAGGAGTCCAGTTCTTTAGCTGCACTGGGCCCTGCCCCATTCAATCAGCCTTCAGCTCTCAGCAGCTTGTTGAAAGACTTGCTAGGCTCTGCTTCTTGGCTCCTTGGTAGGCAGTTTCATAGAACACTTTGGTTGCAAATGTCAAGACAGAATTCTGAGACTTGGAATTAAGGTTCGCTCAAAGTCCCTTAGCTTCTGTGGCCTGATGCTTTTATTTAATTTGCTCATTCTTAAA
This sequence comes from Myotis myotis, assembly GCF_014108235.1. Taxonomy (NCBI): domain Eukaryota; kingdom Metazoa; phylum Chordata; class Mammalia; order Chiroptera; family Vespertilionidae; genus Myotis; species Myotis myotis. The sequence continues at coordinate 64,320,766 of NW_023416390.1, read as the reverse complement.
GTTTTTTGTTTTTTTTCTCTAGAGTATGTTTACTTGTAGTGACAGAACCAAGGGCAATTATGAACCAGACATGTTGTTGCTTCTTTAGTTGTATTTTATGGTTCTTGTTTTACTGGGTTCTAGATCTCCTATGATTTAAGTGACTCACGGCCTCTCATGTCTTTGCCTACCTGGATTGTTTCCTCTTTAGGTAAACGTAAGGGTCTTACAGACTCATGTTAAGGAAGGTTAATGTTTTTGGCTACAGAGATTCTGAAGTGCGAAGTAGTGACCTGGGCAGCATAGTCAAGTTAATGAGGCTCATGAGTGTGCAGTGTTGTCCGTGGTCACTGGTCTGAATACCTCCCTCCTACCCCCCACTCTTAACTTTAGCTGCTGGAAAGTCAGTCAGGAGAGCCAGTGTAAATCTGTTTTATTTCAAGGGTGTAACCAGATATTCTGCTTGATCAGGGAACATTTTTGGGAACCATGCAGAGTAGGAAGGTCCCTAGAATGTCAGAATGCATGCAGTTGTTGGGCCCTGTGGTGTAGTTCTAGATGTATCGCTGCATGATGAACAGAACTGGGGGCATTTGCTCCAATCAAATTCGACCTTTTTTGGGTAGGGATGCACAAATGGAATGTGAGTGAGCTAAAAGAGTAAAATAGAAAAACACACACATTAATTCAGCAAATATTTATTAAATGCCTATTTGGTGCAGATGTTGGAAATACAGTAATGAGCAAAGCACAGCCCCTGATCTCTAGGGCATATATTAATTATATTGAGGGAAGAGGGAAAACAAATGAACAGATATGTTTCTGTAGTGATAAGAAATAAAGGAAAAAAGGAAGGAAGGAATAAAGGAAGGAAGGAAGGAAGGAAAGAAGGAAGGGAGGAAGGAAAGAAGAAAGGACAGACCAAAGAACAAAATTATAAAAGAACCAAAGAAAAGCAAGCAAGCAGAAGAGGGGAGCTAAGGAATGCTGGGGCCTCTTTTAGAGAAGTGTCATGAGGAAAGGCCTTTCTGACAAGAGGACCTTTGAGTAGAGAGCTGAGGAAAGGTGGGGAGGAGGAGGCCCTGTGGATGTCAGCTGGAGAAAGACCTCAGCAGAGGTACCGGGAGGATGGAGTCTACTCCTCCCTGCACGCTTCCCTGAAAGGCACGACTTGCTGATTCTGATTTATAAGCTGAATATTATTATTTTTACCATAGGTTTTTGAAGTAGTTACTATTAAATGAGAATTATGCATATAATGTCCGTTATTATAGCAGTTGTTGTTATTAAGCATCAAGTTCATCATATTTCTACTGCAGGAATTCTGGTTTTTGTCAGAAAGCCACAGAAAAGACTCCAACCCACCAAACTCATTATTGCTCCTAAGGTATTTATAGGCATATAACACTATTCCTTAGGGGATGGGAATGCTACATAAATGTAGAATTGTTTTACTGCTCCTGCAATTCAGATCGCTAGAGTGTTCTTCTGAAATAAAAGCCGGTTTGCTTGGGGATAGATTCAAATCAATGATATAACTTGAAATGTTGCCAGCAACCCCATTCTCTCACAGCATATGATGTGGTGGAGGGAAATGTAGGTATAGGAGGAGGCAGAGGAATGCACTGGCTTTGAATTAGCCAAATCTGGAAGCAAGCCAGGATCCATCAAGAAATCATGTCGTTAATCTGTGTTGTCAGTCACTGTCTACCAGTCCAGAGCTCCGGGTCAAGGTCTTCAGGTTTGGCATGCTGGAATAAGCAGGAGTGAAGCAGACAAGGTTAAGACTGTGCTAAATTAATAAGAGGATGCCTTAATATTTTGAAACCAAAGTTATTTTGGAATCCTGGAAAATATTCATGTCAAGGATCAACTCTTCAAAGCAGATTACTTCTAGTTATGTCTGATTTTCACAGGGTCCCTTGTAATACCCCATTGTAAGCTGAATTTTATAAAATTTGAGGATTCCTTTAGGTTAAAAGGATATTGTTTAGGAAGTTTTGTGTGTATATTTAAATATGCGTATGTTGCCCTAACTGGTTTGGCTCAGTGGATAGAGCGTGGGCCTGCGGACTGAAAGGTCCCAGGTTCGATTCCGGTCAAGGGCATGTACCTTGGTTGTGGACACATCCCCAGTAGGAGGTGTGCAGGAGGCAGCTGATCGATATTTCTCTCTCATCGATGTTTTTAACTCTCTATCCCTTTCCCTTCCTCTCTGTAAAAAAATAAATAAAATATTAAAAAATAAATATGTATATGTATGAATGCATAAATATGTATTTTTCCCCAGCTACTTCTATGAGAGTTTGAAATACTAGTAATTTTACAGAAAGAACCAGAAACATCAGAAATCAAATGAGAGATAATTTACCAAAAACCACAACTGATATATAGGGTGTCCCCCCCAAAAATTTAGACACTCTTTGAATGATTACAAAGTCAGTGTTTACTAACATACAGTTCATTTTCAAAATTTAAAAATAATCTAAAGAAATGAATAATTTTTTTTTGAATGCCTGTTTTTAAACTGATGACTGTTCTGGTCCAGGCACTGCTGGTAACACAAAGCAATGGAATCACAAACATCAAGAGTCATTTGGTTTGGTATTTGTGTGCCCTCAATTCATCAACTGTTGCACATTTTATACTGTAAATTTTATCTTTTATGGGCCCCCGTAAAAAGGTCTAGTGGGTACATTTTTCTTTGGTCAAAGCTCAGTTTGGCTTCACCCATTATTTCAAATCAGTTAAACCTGAAAAGGAGTGAAAACTGAGTTATCACCCTGTGTCTCCCCAAAATGTATACGCACTTTGAATAATTATAAAGGTGGTGTTTGTACTTCAACTGCATTTTCAGACGTCCAATAGCATTTTAGGATGAATTTCCTTTGTTCAAAGCTTAGTCTGGCTGAAAAGAAACATCACTTGAGCTATCAGCTGTTAAAGAGTATATACATGTTTTCATTATACCCTGTGTTATTTTTAGGGGAACCCTTGGTTCTCCCTGCCATCGCCCACCACCGCCCCTCCCACTGCCCAGCCTGGGTGAGATACTCGTCTTCTGGGTGCTCAGATTCCCTATGTATCTCAGTCACAGTAATGGCCACTTGTAAATTCCAAGTCTGCCCAGGGCTTTCTGGAAAGCTGACTCTGTGTCTGAGCTCAGAATCACCAGCACTTTGCATGGTGCCTGACATGTAATAGGGGCTCCATCTGTGTTTATTAAATACATGAATGAATGAATGAATGAATGAATGAATGAGTTTAAGATTTACATCTGGTTCTGAACTTCCTGTTAACCAAGCAAGAAGAAAAATACATTGATCACACTGTTTTCCAATGCATATAAGATTAAACAGTATTATTTCAGATCCATGTTTTTCTTGGTGTTAAGTTCTTGAAAGCATCTGATGAAACATAATATCAAGACTGAGTTTTAAGAAAGGTTATTTGCAATACTTCATGAACTACTCTTACCTGGACTAAACGAAAGAATGTGCTTTTCATAGCATCTTGCACTGGAGGCACCCTCAGCTCCTGGAGGGTCTGGGTCTTTGTCAGCATCTTAGCGGGTTCTTTGCTAGAACTTCACCTTCCCAGGTGGCAATGGGCCCACAAGACAGCACATTTGTGCCACTGGATTTTATTTTCATGATTGCAAGTAATAGATATTGTACTGAGAGATTTTATTGTGCTTGCAGGCGGAGGCATTAAGTGAAGAGTGTGAATTAATGGAAAACATCTAAAAGAAAACAATTTGTGAGGATGCTGCAGTCAGTTTACTAGTAGGATTCCAGCATGCCCTACTAGGTGTGGGTCCTCCACATTCTGCAGGAAAATTTGTCCTTGCTGACATATGAAGACTTTATGAAAAAAGAATTATTTGTGGAAACAAGTGTAGATTTAAGAATACAGGCAAGAATAAGCTAATGGATATCTGCTTAACTGAAAAGTCTTTTGAACCAGCTTCTTCTGTGAAGAGGGAACAGTGCTATGAAGTACAAAGATGTAGTTGTTGAAGGAAAGAAGATTCATTGTTTTTTTTTCTGTGTGTGTAAGAGCTGGGAGACAGAAGACAATGAAAAATCCCTTGATACACAGCAAGAATAATGATTGGTTTTTAAATGTGTTTAAATGACATTTTCTTTTAAGTTGGATAATCAAATAGTAGAGAAAGGCTTAACCATTAGTTGAGTGGTTACTCAAGCACCTAGAACCAAGCTCAGAATAGCAGATGCTCAATAAATATGTGTGTGTGTAAGACTGAAACAATCATTATAATTCTTTAAAGATGCCATGCTTAATTTAGTCGACTTTCTGTTCATTGATATTTAGATTGTTTTGAGTTTTCTTTCACAAACAATACCTATAGATGCTACAAATAAGTCCTTATGCATTCATCTTTGCACTTTATAGAGATATTTATATTATTTAATTATGATAGATTTCCGGAAATGGAATTGCTGGGACAAAGGAATACATGTGTTAGATTTTGATGCAACCGTTCTGTGGGTGCTTTGGCACATCTATCAATGACACTACCTCAAAAAGCAGGTAAGATGATCTGTTTCATTGCAACCTGGCTGACTCTGGAGTTATCAGGCTTTTCACTTTTTAGAGTATCATTAAATTCCAAAATTTGGAAGGCTTAGTGCTTTCTCCAGTTTCTATTATCCTGCTTAGAAGCAAGGACAATATAGTATATTCTTTTCTCCTGGGTTGAGAGAGTATGCGATATTATTCAATGAAATAGTTCTTTCTTAAACCCCAAGTTACGTTCTCTTTGCTGCACCCCTGTTTGTCATTGCTAACTAAGTACCGAGGGAAGAAAAACTAAGTCTAGAATTAGTTGTACATCATTGGCAAATGGGATCTTACCACTTGCCGGGAAACTGTGGCTGCCTTCCTAAACCACATTTACTGTGGGAATGACCTGCTGTGGGAACTTCCGCGTGGTCTCTTGTTCCAGGCTCAGCAGCCAGTGCGAGCATAACAGACTCCATAGTGCGTTCATGTTGGCTGTTAAGGATGCAGAGATGAAGCTACTGCCCTTGATCTTTGCCCCATAAGCAGGTGTGGATGGGGAAATCCATGTGTGACCAACAGATCTTTCTACCTCATAAATACCGTAAAGGTCATGGACTTGTTTCTGGCCTTTTGCGTGGGTTTTCAGCAGAGGATTTTAAAAACTCACGGAAGCGTGTGCTCAGCATTCTCCAAAACAATGTTTGCAGCAGCACTGTGCCTTCTGAAGAGTGTTCTCTTCTCTCTCCTTCACACATGGAAATTGTGCAAGCCAGTGTATTTCCCCTTTTGCTCTGGCTACCTGGAAGTGTAGAGGCAAATGTAAATCTTAAGAACTCATTCGTTCATGTATACAGTAAACACCCATGGAGCCCCTATTCCATGTCAAGCACTGTGAAAACTGATGATTTTGAGCTGGTGATTTTGAGCACAAAGACACAGTGTCAGCCTTCGGCAAAGCGGTTCGAGCTCCAGCTCTGGAAGGAATGGGTTCTGGCCCTTCGCTTTGGATACTTGCCCTGGAAGGGGGGAGCCTGGCCTTTCCCATGGAACATAACCCGTCTCCACTAAACTTATTAGCACTAGAAAGGACGCGGCTCATTTTCCTCTCAGGTGTAGACAAAGGCTGCTGTTGTCCCCGGGTGAAGGGCCTTCGGTGACTTGATTAGCAGACAGCCTGGCCTGCCCTGATTTTCAGATGGAGACCATCAGATATAATCTGCCGCCTCATTAGGTTGACACTGTTCCTGCCCCCTCTTGTAATAATGTCACTGGAGCACTTAATAATCGAAGGTAAATGTTGTAAGCATACTCTGCCAAGGTAACCCAGGGTCAGTGGTGACAGATGCTCGAAAAAGCAGTTGTTTCCTAATTCTCTGCTCTGTTTAAAATATAACAAGCAAAGAGGTATAGTAATTAGGCAGGTTTAAATATTAGAGGAGCAGAACTTTCCGCAATTGAACTATTTTTAATATCTGATTCGAACTTGCAGTATTTCAAAATTAAGAGGACAATAAAATATATTGGATGATTGCCATGGTCTTATAGGAGAGAGCTTAATTATTCTAGAGAAGAGAAGGTTAGAGTGGGGTCCTTAAGTGTTTGAAGATATGTAAGATGGACAGTATTTATGCACTCTTCCACCTTTCCAGTGAAAACAGGAGAAATATAAGTCATATTGATTCAGGAGGAGTTATGTTAGACTACATCTCATGGCACACATACATTAAATACTAAAATTCTGTGGCACACCAAAAATATTTTTTTGGCTGATCTGACAGAAAATAGTTATAATTTTCATCAGTCTACAAAAAAATTAGTAATTACCAACCCTTTTTGCTCCAGTGTGACTTTAAAAAAATCAGGTGTCTATACTTATATATAAGGATTTCTGGTACCAGAAATTAACCAATCAGATGCAAATTTATTAGGCAACATGATCAATAAGATGTAAATCTACTATAAGACCTATATATTTATTGTTCAAGCAGGCCCTTCACACCAGATGACTATTGTGTTGACTGTTGTCATTTCTTTATTTGACAATCTAAGAGAAAAGAGGTCAGTGCCCCTGACTAAATAGTCAGGTATTGCATGTTTTAAAAATTCTTGAAAATCGCTGGCTTAGATCAAATAACTTCTTTAAATGTATCCTTGCTTTTAGAACACTTCAGTAGCATTGGGTGTTTATTTCTCATACTGTCTGAAAATAAGGTTTTCCCTAACTTTTATGATTGAATGACCAAGAAAATAAATGCTGACTTTGAACCTATAATGAGTTAGCCTGGAGAATTTTGCCAAAATCATGGTACAAGTTCTTGCTCCATTCTTGAATCTGTTTCTCTTTTTGCCCTAGCTTTGATCATTGGTTAGGCGTAAAAGAAGAGAAAAAACTGCAGTTAAAAAAAATAACCTACAGTAGATGGGGTGTGGCCAAAACATAAAGGAAAACTATTGCTATTGATTTCCCATTTGCAAATTTTATTTAATTTATGTGACAAACATTTTTTAGTGCCTCCTGGGTGCTACCAGGTACTAGTGGATAGCATTAAACCTTGCCCTCATGGGGCTTACCTTTTAGTATAGGGAGCAAACAAATAAACAAGGAAAAACATGTCAGGTAGTGAAAAGTGATGAAAAAATAAAATAAACCAGTGTAAGAAGGAATTGAGGGGCTGGCAGGGTAGTATTATTTCAGATTACATGGTCAGGTGAGGGCTTTCTGAATAAGTGACATTGGGGCAGAGATCTGAGTGAATCCAGGGAGTAAGCCAAGTGACTGCTGGGTGGGGGCGTATAGAAAGGATGCCAGGGGGTGAGCAGAGGGGAGGGGGAGTTGGGGGAGTAGAAGCATCCTAGGAATCAAGAGTAGCACGTGGGAAGTTCCTGAGGCTGGGCCAAGCTGCGCTTGGTGTGTCCTTTGGGAATAGGATGGGGAGAGAGATCACAGAAGTGGCCAGGATTCATGGAGTTGGTTGCCTGAGAGGAAGCAGTCTTACATTTGTTTGCAGCGTTTCTGCCCTGCAGTTCTCTGAGCGAGAACCTTTCCGTGTCCCAGTCAGGTGCAGAGCCTCTTAAAAACCTTGTTGAACGTGTTTGCTGGTTTAATTGCACAGACATGTCAGCCCTGACAGTTCATCAATAAAGGGATTTAAAGGGAATGTGCAAAGGAATTTGGAATTTCTGCAGTTTATTAGCTTCTCACTAGGGACTTCATTTTATTTTTGATGCTGCATTTTAAATGAATAAGTAATTTTGCCTATTTATTATTTGAAGAGTAGTAATACATAAACAAGGTAAAATGCAGATATATTACAAAAATATATTTTTAAAAGTTAGTCTTCTCAGAAGCAAATACTGTTAGCAGATTCGTGATATGTTTCTAAAATGTAAAAACCTCTCCTCTCTTTATAAAAAAATAATGATTCTGCACCCTAGCCAGTTTGGCTCAGTGAATAGAGAGTGTTGACCTGTGGACTGAATGGTCGAGGGTTAGATTCTGGTTAAGGGGCTGCGTGCGGGAGGCAACCAATTGATATGTCTCTCTCACATTGATGTTTCTCTTTCTCTGTGTCTTCCCCTACCTTCCACTACCTCTAAAAACCAATGGAAAAATATCGTCAGGTGAGGAATAACAAAAATAATAATAATAATAATTCTGGCTATGCACATTGTTTCACATCTGGCAGATCTTGAGCTCTTCCATGTCAGTACATATGACATTGCGTCATTCTTGTTAATATTTGGTTATCTGAGAAGACCACAATTTAGTCATCCCACCCTGGTGGACATTAACAGTTTTGTATCTTTTGCTATAACAACCACTACTGCGATGGAAATCCTCGAACACTTTTCTTTTTGCACATTCATAAGTATATCTATAGGAAAAATTCTTAGTAATGGATTGGTGGGCAAAGGGGAAATATGTATTTTAAATTTTGGCAGATATTACCAAATTATATTAATTTACATTCCCATCCTGGCCAAGACTCTTCTTTCACATCCTAACAACTCCATGTTCCAGTTCTTTTGTGTTTGCAGTATAAGTAAAACATGATATGTCCTTGTAGTGTACTATGCATATCTCTTAGCGTGAAGTTGAATTCATAGATAAACAATATTCTACTTTGATCGAGGAATATTGTCTGTATGAGTGTGATTCTTCAAAATTTTTTGAGATTTCTTGGAAACTTGGGGCCCTGATAATTTTATACATGTTCCTGGAGCTTAAAAAGATGTGTTTTATTCACCGGGAGTAGGGTTTTATACGTCTGTAGTTTTGAATTACCGGTATATTTGAAAGTATTTCTGCTATTTATTTTGTATGCATTAAACACAACCTTTTTCTTTTGCTATTTTTAAAAATAATGTCTGCCTTCGGTTGGCTTAATCAGGTTTTCCCTTGTTCTTTCTTTTCCCCTACCTCCCCCGAAGCTGAGTTTGTTTCCTAGGGCTGCTGGAATAAAGCACCATCAACTGGGTGGCTCACAGCAATAGGAATTTATTGTCTCAGTTGTGGCAGCTAGAAGCCTGAAATCGAGGTATCAGCCAGGCTGTGCTCCCTCCCAAACCTGCAGGGAGTCCTTCCTTGCATCCCGGTTTCCGGTGGTTGCTGGCAGTCCTTGGTGCTCCTTGGTTTGCAGCTGCACCACTCCAGTCCCCGCCTTTGTGCTCACAGGATGTTCTCTGATCGGCCTCTGTGTGGTTCCTACTCTTAGCTTTATTATTCCCTTCCTCCTCCTGCTTTGGGTTTACATTACACTTCTTTTTCTAATACCTTGAGGTGGGAGCTTAGGTTATTTATTTGAGACATCTCTTCCTTTCTAATGTTGGCATTTATTGCTATACATTTCACTCAGGACTGCTTTATCTGGGTCCCACATATTTTGATATATTGTATTTTCACTTTCATTCAGTTAAACATAGTTTTAAATTTCTTTTAACGCCTTGTCTTTGACCCGTAGATTATTTAGAAGTGTGTTGTTTAGTTTCCAAGTGTTTGGACAATTTCCTGTTATCTTTCTGTTACTGATTTCTGGTTTGATTCATTGCGGTTGGAGAATATACTGTGGTTGATATAAATTCCTATACATTTGTGGAGCTTGTTTTATAGCCCATGACATGGTCTCTCTTGGTCTGTGCTCCATGAGCAATCGAAAAGATTGTGTATTCTGCTATTTTTGGGTAGAGTGTTCTATAAATGTCTATTAGATTCTGCTGGTTGATGGTATTGTTCTTTATAGTCTTCTATAGTCTTGCCGACATTCTGTCTAGTTGTTCTATAAATCGTTGAGAGAAGGTCAACATATTTTTTTAAAGTTCTCTCCAGAATACATCCTTCCTCCCTGAGGACTAAAATGTTCTCTGGATTCACAAGGAGCACTTCTGTTGACCATCTGGAGCACGGTGGTCACAGGATTCCCCTCCTTCCTCCTGGCATCCTTCACTCTTGAAGCAGACTGCACATTTCAGCTGCTGGAGACAAGCACAGTGAATCAATCACCACTGGAGGGAGAGAAAACGGTAGTGTGGTTTGAAATTCCCACACCTGTGCCGCTGTTATAGTTAATCGATTTGCAAACATTTAGGCATCCTCTGCTCTAGTTCGTCTTATAGACTCAACCTATATACTCAACCCTGCTGCATGTCAGAACCTCCTGGGGAGCTTTCACAATAATACTGATGTTTTGGCTCCCACACAAGACCATTAAATTAGAATCTCTGTTGGTGTGGTTCTGAGCTCCCTGGTGAGCTCATTTCCTAGCCCCGGCATGGCCCAGACATTCGCCACACATGTTTATTAAGCACCTACAGCCTGCAGGTCTTGGTCCCATAGCACTTACTGAGGGTCTTATACCTGGAATCAGTTAATATTTCTTAGACTGGTGGGTTGACTCATAGATCACTGATAAGCTGCCTGGGATATGAGTGAAAAAAGTTAGGAGTGAGAGAGGGAGTTGGAGGGTGGCAGCCCAATGTTTAATTAGAGAAACAAGAGATATTGTATCCTTAAAACCCAACCCTTAATTTTGCCATTTTTTTTGTTTGGTACGTACTCTGATTGCCAACCTCTCTCCCTGTGGACACTTTTCTAATTTAAGGCATTCTCTTGAACTGACTAAATTTTTAAAAATATTTACCTTTTCCTTCCCCATCTGGTTAAAAGCTACATCTATATCATAAAAGGCTTGCATGGTGATGCGGGGCTCACGCAGGGCTGGCGGGGGTGGGGAGGTAGAGGGGGGAGGTGGGGAGCGGGGGTCTGGGGGCGGGTGGGGAGGGCGTGCGGCGAAGAGGGCGCAGCAAGGCCCCTGCAGGCAGGGGTCTGCCTGACCGAGAGGGCGCGGGGGATGGGTAGGAGCGGTGAGCACCGAGCGGGTCCCCAGGTGGCCAGTGGAGGTGCTCCTGCTGCGGATGCGGGGGGGGGGGGGGGGGGGGGGGAGTGGGGGTGCACATGGCCCGTGGCGGGGAGGGGGGCGGGAGGGGCAGGTGGTGCGCAGGGGAAGGGTGCAAGCTAGGAGCGTTGCAGGGTGCCGGCAGCATGCACAGAGCATGCGAGGCGTCGCGGGGCGGCAGACATGGCCCTGATGGCAGGCTAGGCCTGGGGGACCCTGTACGTGCACCATTTAATTGTGCGCTGGGCCTCTAGTATCTTAATAAAATTCCTCAGGGAGTACTGCTATTTAAAAATAATTAGTAAACTTTTTAGTTTAGTTCTAGATTTTTTTAAAAGCTGAAAAGATATAGGGTTCCCATATACTCCTTGCCCAGTGTCCACTATTAACATATCAGTATGGTGCATTTGTCATAATTAATGAGCTAATGATACATTAGTATTAGCTAAAATCCATATTTATTCAGATCTCCTTAGTTTTTACTGACTAATATTTATCTGTCCCAGGATCCCACTAGGATACCACATTACATTTATGGACTACCTCTTTTTAAAAAGTATTTCTTTTTGAAAAAAATCGATTTTCAGAGAGAGAGAGAGAGAAAGGGAACAGGAGAGAAACATTGATGAGAAGAAAAGTATTCAATTGCCTCCTACATGCCCCCTACTGGGAACCAAGCCGGAAACCCAGGCATGTGTCTTGACAGGGAATCCAACCAGCAAACTTTTGCACAATGCCCGACCAACTGGGCCACCTTGGTAAGAGTGGACTACCTCTTTTTTAAAATTCGTTTTAAATTTATTTTTCAGCAAGCTTAATTGGTAGCTTTCCCCCATATCAGACAAGAAGATTAACACACTTTAATTCCCTCTGTTTGTTTTTTTTTACCCAAACTTCTTAGCTAGTAGTATATAAATTTTCATTCCACTCTTTTTTTGGTTTGTTTTTTTGAACTTTATTTTTTATTGTTGACATTATTACAGATGCCCTCTATTTTCCCCCACCCACCCAGCCTGTCTCACACCAGGCCTTCACCACAGTAGTGTCTGTGTCTTTGGGCTATGCATATATGCATATAAGTTCTTAGGTTAATATCTTCCCATTTCCCCTTCCCTGTGAGATTCCACAGTCTATTCCATGCATCCATGCCTCTGGACCTTTTTGTTCGTCAGTTCATTTTGTTCATTAGATTCCATAAATAAGTGAGATCATGTGATTCATGTCTTTCTCTGACTGGTTTACTTCACTTAGCATAATGGTCTCCAGGTCCATCCATGATGTTGTAAAGGGTAAGAGGTCCTTCTTTTTCATAACTGCATAGTATTCCATTCCATGTAAATGTACCACAGCTTTTGTTTTCATCCACTTATCTACTGATGGGCACTTGGGCTGTTTCCAGATCTTAACTATTGTAAATAACACTGTTATGAACATAGGGTGCATATATTCTTTCTGCTTGGTGTTTGGGGATTCTTAGGATATATTCTCAAAAGTGGGATTGCTGGGTCAAAGGGCAGTTCCATTTTAATTTTTTTAGGAAACTCCATACTGTTTCCACAGTGGCTGCAACAGTCTGCATTCCCACCAGCAGTGCACAAGGGTTCCCTTTTCTCTGCATCTTCACTTGTTGTTCGTTAAGTCATTGATGGTAGCCATTCTGGCAGGTGTGAGGTGATACCTCATTGCCATTTTAATTTGCATCTCTCTCATGATTAGTGATGAACATTTTTTTCATATGTCTCTTGGGCATCCCTGTGTCCTCTTTGGAAAAGTGTCTATTCAGGTCCCGTGCCCATTTTTTAATTGGATTGTTTGTCTTCCTTTTGTTGAGTTGTATGAATTCTTTATATATTTTGGAAGTTATATAAGGGTTCCCTTTTCATTTTGGTGATGACTCCACCTTGTTTGGGGAATATCGATGCCAATGAGTTTATGATCTGGGCAAGGATATTCATGGGACATGGCTGTTCTCTTGGTCTTCCTGTGCTGAGGACATGAAGGAAAACCGCATCCACACCACCAAGTTTTGACTATACCATTTGATAATTTTAGAAATCTGCCTTCTGGAATTGCAAAATGATGTTTTCTCAAATTACGCCATCCTCATCCCAAAAGAATGGCAAGGAAAATCAACCGTGGGTGACAAAATCTTTGCCGGGAGCCGGTCCATGCTTGCTGTTTCAAAGGACCTGGCATATATGGCATACTGTTCTTAATATGTTTGCTCACCTTCTTGGCACTATGTGTTTTAACCAAGGTCTCCTCTCTGAGAAAGGTTGTTTCCCCAGGTAGGGATTTTCCCTTGAAGTTAGGGAGGGAATAAAACCTCTTAACTAAGTGCCAGGCGGGTAATTAATCACTTTAACTATGAACAATCATGCTTAAGCTACATAATCTTTACTCCCTGGAATGGAGATAAGAAACACCCTAACCTTTGGAATAGAGATTGATAGGATTGGAATCAACTGGTATAAATACAGATGTAACAAGTCAGAACTAAGAAGACAGAACCAGGAGGCACAGAACCTACACAGAACTAGAGACAGAAGAACTTCGCTGGAGAGAACATGGCAAAAGATCCTGGACTCAACCTGACTACAGAAATGGGCAAGAGAACCTGACTAGAACCTGGTGACTGAACCTGGCTGGAGAACCTGGACAGAACCTGGCTGGAGAACCTAGCAAGAGAACATGGACACAGAACCTGGCTGAAGATCCAAACCAGAACCTCTCTGGAGATCCAGACCAGAACTTGGCTGGAGATCCTGGCTGGAGATCCTGGCTAGGCTGCTGATCAACTGAACGCTGTCTCCGTGTCATTCCTTCTTCGCCGACTCCGTCCACACCTTTGGGGACCCCTGGACCCGCTGGGATTGGACCCCGGCATCTGGCACCCGAACAGGGACCCCTAGGTAAGCCCCACTCTCAGGATGGATAGGACTCCACCGTAGGAAGAGGGTGGATAGTCTTTGCCGACTCCGTCCACACCTTTGGGGACCCCTGGACCTGCTGGGGTTGGACCCTGGCAAATCTTGTTTCAGTCTTTCTTGGTAGTTTCTAGACCCAGATATCTCCATCCAATTTTCAGTCTTTAGAGGAGCTTAAGAAAGAGTCATCACAGATGCAGTAAGTAAGACCCACAGAGTTGAATTGTTTTCTTATCTGCAATTAAAACTACTTAAACGCTAAGATCTGAACAGCTGCACAAGAATATTTAACAGATTTCTTGGAGCCATTCCCACTTTTGATAAGACTTTTAAAAGGCTAGCTTATGGAAATCCATAGTAAATGGTTATTTCACGTAAGAAAGAAAAACCAACCTGAAAAATTGGCAAGAAATGAATTCTCTGGTTTCCTTAGCTGCTCATTTTAAGTCACTTGAGCTGGGGGGGGGTGGAAACCACAGCACACAGCATAACCAGGCGCCTAAGAGTAGTCAGCAGTTACTGCAGGGTGAGGAGAAATCAGTTTGAAGGAAGACTGTGAGGAGGTGTCACCTGAGCTCAGTCCTGGAAGATGAGCAGGATTTTTTGTGCATATATTAAACTTGACTGTGTATCCAGAACTGTGTTAGAACGGGGACCCCAGGGTGAAATAAGTTATGACCTGAGCTGACAGTCTGGGAGGGTGGAGATGGACTGAGCAGTAAGTTGCAGTCTAGTACAGGGGATGGCAAACTACAGCCTCTGGTCTACAACCAGCCCAGCACCTGAGCTGAGAATGATTTTTACAAAGCAAAGAGGGATGGGTGTGTGGTCTCCCAGCACTGTTTTATTGTTTTGTTTTGTTTTTGGCTTGTCATGCCGTAGTGGAGCTCCTATCTGGCCCTTTAGATGAAAGGCGTAGGGTTTTATGGGTTTGTATTGCAGCATACTCCTGGGGCTACAGAAACACAAAGAGGGGACAGTTGAATCTGCCCAAGGAAATGAGAGATGGCACCCACAGAAGAGATCCTACAGGAACCAGCATCTAATTCCTCTTCCGCTTGCTATGCCTTCCTATCCTCCATCCTTGATTGCTTATCCTTTAAGAGTTAGTTGTTCCTTCACCTGCTCCTTATACAGTGTGGCTCCTGATGCTCTCCTTGTTACCGCCCACTCATTGTGTCCTCTGTGCCTGCTTCCCTAAAGCAGGGTTTCTTCACATGAAATCAATGGATGGGGCTCAGGGTTCTGAGCACCCCTCAACGAAGAGCAAACCGATGCTCATGTGCATTTTTCTGGGAGGAAGGTTCAGATTCTTTAAGAAGCCCATCATTCAAAAATGTTGAGAAATACAGTTTTGACGTGGGTATCTGAAAACTCAAATCGTTACTGCTGATGGTGGGCTTTAACCAGATCAGAATGAAGTAGAGGGAGTGTGAATTCCCTTCTGTAGTCCCAGTCAAGATTGTAATACAGTGATGGCGAACCTATGACACGCGTGTCAGAGGTGACACGCAAACTCATTTTTTAGTTGATTTTTCTTTGTTAAATGGCATTTAAATATATAAAATAAATATCAAAAATATAAGTCTTTGTTTTACTATGGTTGCAAGTATCAAAACATTTTTATATGTGACATGGCACCAGAGTTAAGTTAGGATTTTTCAAAATGCTGACACGCCGAGCTCAGAAGGTTCGCCATCACTGTTAAAATAGCTCTGCCCACTGGTTGGACATGTAGTGGGACCTTCCTCTCAAAGCTCTATGTGCTTCAGCTGCAGGTGCAGTTTTTCTCTTTGGGGGGCATCACAGGGCATCCACCTGGATGCTCCATACCGTGGGGTCTGAGAGAAGGATTAAGGTGTCAAAAATGTAGTTGGAAGAGGAAGCCCAGGATGGCGAGGGCGAGGAAGAAGAGAAGCAGGACGAGGGAAGGTGTGCTTTACTGAGCTGGCTGACGCCGTTCCCAAGCTTGGAAGAACCATGTCCGTCTCTTAGCAGCCTGTTCACTGGCTCAGCGCATCTCCAGGGGCGCTGGGGCCACACCTTGAAACAGTTCCTAGGACAGCTTCACCTTGGTAAAGCTCTGTCCCAGGAGGTGCCAACTCTGCCTCACTCCAAGCTGGCACCCTGCACCCCAAGGACTGCTCAAGAAGCAGGACCCATTCCTCCCAGGACCTTCTCAGCGGAACAAACACAGGAGCAAACATAAAAACAGAGAACGCGGTAGGGAAGAAGACCGTCCTCCTGAAATTGTGTGCTCATCCTTCAGTCTGTGCCTCCACCTGATATGTACAAAGCCTCTAGTCCACGCCAGTGGTGATACAGTGGGTGGACAGACACAGGCCCGGTCTCTTCTCTCACAGAGCTTAAAATTCAGCGTGGGAGACAGATATTAACCACGTAGTCACACTAGCAAATGTACAGTTGCAACTGTATTCAGTGCTCCTGGGAGACCGAAAGTACACTGCCCGAGAGCCATCATCAGGGGGAGGTACATGAGGCAGACAGGTTGGGGAAGGCTTCTGTGAACTGAAACAGAAAGGACAAGTACGGGAGAGGGAAGACCTTTCTAGATGGGGGCCTCCATGCCCACAGGCTCTGCGGTAGGCGTGGTGAATATGAATGCCAGGAAGGAGGCCAGTGTGACCTGGGCAGACAGAGCCCAGCGCAGAGAGGTGAGGATGAGGATGCAGGGCCAGAATGGCTGTGTGAAAGGAGTTTTGCTTTTCTTTGAAGAACAATGGACACTTTGGCAGCATTTAAGTAGAGAAGTGTGGGGATAGAGGCAATTTGGAAGGCCCAGGCATGAGGACTCCAGATAGTGAAGATCCTCTCAGCTTCAGACTGTCATGCCAGGACTCTGGCCGCTGGAGCCATTCCCATGAAACCCAAGTGTTAATGACCCCAGGGAATGTGCAGGAAAAGTGACTCCAGGAAACTCCCTGAAGTAGCAAAAATGGGCATTTGAGACTTTGGGGCTGGTGGTCATGGGAGACCCTCTTACTCATCTGCTGGCCGGGGGGACATTTTCCAAACGCTGCAGAGCTTTTGAAATTTTTCTAGATTACCTCTTAAGGTTTCCTGACAACATGGTTGGGTAGGGCAAGAAACTTGAGTTGCCCACATGGGAAGTTCTAGAACTGAGTCTAGCATACAGGTTCCTCCTGAGGTACCATCCCACAAATGGCGATGCTGGAAGATGGTCAGGTGGAGGGCTTCTCCCATGCAGTCCTGGGCCAGGACTCTGCCCCAGGTTCTCAGTGTTTCCCCCAGACCTTCCTGTGCCCAAGGCCCCAGTACTGCCAAGCGGCTTCTGGGAGCTCGGGGAGAGATGTGTGGCCAAACTGCACATTCAAAACAAAACCGTTTACAAAGGGGACACCCTACGGTGGGTGAAGCAATTTGAGAAAGAACTTTTTCCATCCAACTACCAAGTTACCTTTGGCTCATGATAAACAGAAGTATCCAGCTCATTAGCCCAGGAGAAGGTGTCTCGGAAAAGGGCAGGCTTTTCTGTCTCTGGCAGAGCTCTGAGGGGAATTTAAATTTATTCTGATTTGGCAGGAATTTATGTACATATTGTGATTACCTCCAGTCAGAGCAGATTGTCTGTGCTGCAAGAAGCCTTGGGATTGGGCTGAGCAGGCTGGGCTAATTACAAATTTATGCATAGAACCAGCGTGTGTGTGTGTGTGTGTGTGTGTGTTTCTAATCAACTCAAAGATGGTAGTAGTCACATGTTCTGAGCTGTGGGTAGTTTTGATTCTTCCTCTTTTCTCCAGGATATTTCAGGTGGCTGCAAGAGCAGACCTCCCTCGACCCATTGATCTGTATAGTTTCAATGCACAAGAAATAACAGGGAATATCTATGCACGACTCCAGTTCCTCCCATTCCCTGCAGTGTTCTGCATTCTTCCCTTCTGACCTGGGCAGCTGCATGGGAGAAGTTGATGTAACATGTCAAATCTTGGGTACTCCTTCTGAAAGCTTTTAGGTGCATGGTTGCTTAGTAATCCTAAGCAAAGTGTGTTACATCTTCCCAGAGAAATTCACAGCTGGGTTTGGACAAATTGGAAGACTTAAGAAAAGAGTCATAAAGGTGATTAAAGGCCGGAGGGAGAGACTGAACAGAGATTAAAGGAGTGAAATTCGGATCTTGGCCAAACGACAGATGTGGGAGGTGCAGAGGGCAAAACACTTAGAGGATGATAAACTGTTGGGACAGGAAGAAAGAGTGGCTGTTTCAAGGCTCTTAACCTCTCTTTGGGTCATGGGCCCTTTTGTGAACCCACTGATAGCTCTGAGCCCTTTCCTCAGGCTCACACACAAAGGGGCCTGTTTCTTTCTTGCTCCTGCTCTTGGCTCCAGACATGTGGTTCCCACACGTGTCTGGACTTGCCAGATGACTTGGTTTTTCAAGACAAGTTAAAAGTACAGATTATTATGTGAATTTTTTTATTTTTAAAATAACTGTGCTGGCCAAATTAAATATCTCTGTGGGCCATTGTAGCGAGCCTCTAGATTGCCATAAAGTCTTAGCTTCCTATAGTCTCTGAGTTCCTTGGATTCATCTGTGTGGTTTGGCTCCACGCTCCTGTGTGGGAGCCTGATTCTTGGCTGAGCTCAGCTGTAAGTTAAGTGCGAGCAGGTGGGGCTTTTCTGTAGGTGATGGATGGTGAGCAAATACGGGCATTTCTCTGGGGCACTTAGTTTTTCTGGAGGATTGTCCAGTCTCCTGGAGGGAGGCGGGAGGCGGGTGTGAAGGATGATGGAGGAGGAGGAAGTTACGTGGTTCTGTAGCTGAGTGCAGCTGTTCTGGGAACAGGCAGTTCAGTAAGCAGATTATCGCTAGTCCATCAGTGTTTAGTCCTACACTTCATCCCCCTGGCCTACTGTCTGATACCTTTGAATCCAGTGAATCCTCTTGTGAAAATTTTCCAGGGGATGAAGCCCTCATCTTCTTTAGGGTTAGATGCTTTACTACACTGGGTTGAGAAGCTCTGGGTCTAAATTGCTCTGTCTGCTTTAAGTAATCTCTCTGCTTTCAACATTCTCCCCTGCCCTCTTGCGTCCTGGAGCTTTCTGGTGCTCAGCCCCTAAGGATTCTACAGAACAAGTTAGTTTGCTCTTGTTGGGATCCTACTTTGCAAGCTGTTGGTAAGGCAAAGGATATCATGAGCTAAGTTACCATTGTTTTTCTGCTTTATATTCTCCAAAATCTCTCCTCTCTGTTATTTTCTTCTAACCCTCTTTATCTTATTAAAGAAAAATGTAATAGTTTTACTATTTCCTAGTTGTAGCTATTCAATAGTCTTAGCAGTCGTTTTAGTAGGGAGCCAGGCAGTAATGTGTTGTTGGTCTGCCGTTTTTAACAGAAAATCTTCCCGTTTCTTCACCGATTCCCTCTTATTTCTTCAGGATCTTAATTCGTCTATTTTTATTTTCTTATCTTTTCAGCCCTTCTGTTCTAAAGCCAAAATAATTATCCCCCAACCATTCTTTTCATGTTTTTCCTACTACAGTTGACATTCAATACTATATTAGTGTCAGGTGTACAGCAGAGTGGTTACACTTTGATATAACTTACAGAATGTCCCACCTGATATGTCTCTGACACCATACGTAGTCATTACAATATTATTGACTATATTCCCTATGCTGTACTTTGCATCCCTGTGACTATTTTGTAACCATTCTTTTTTACCTCACGTTTCAACACTAACGAGTAGCTTAATGTTGCTGCATCTGGTATTTTTAACCGATGTCACCGTCTGACTTCTGCCTCCATGATTGCTGATATTCTTTGAAAGGTCACTGATTCTCCAATTTAATGATGTCTTTTGGTCCTTCTCTTCAGTATCACACTCTGGTCACTGCGGATTCCTGACCCCTGATCCCTCCAGTGGCTTCCTGATCAAAGTGGCCCTTCTACTTCTGGCCACTCCTGAGCCTGCATTCTTCATCTTCTCTTCCTACACGTATGATCCCCAAAGACCTTCCCTAAGCCCTCTTCTCTCTCTTCTGAAACAGACATATCCATTTCCATGTGCACAGCTGTTCCTTTAAGTAGGGAATCCTGGATTTGTACGGTGAGTCTGGATCTCCTCCCTTGATCTAGTCCAGCACATGTAAATGCCAGTTGGGGAGACTTACACAGAGGTCCTGCTGAAACCTCAAAATCACATGTCTAAGACCAAATCAGTTTTCTGTCTCACAGCCTGTTCTTCCTCCTGTGCCTTCCATTTTTGTTAATGGTGTAGCTGTCCTCCAGTTCACTCAAGTGACCATTCTTAGGGCCATTTCTTAGCTACCACTTTTTTTCACCCCAGAATCTAATTACTGTAGTTACAAAGCCCTATTGCTTTTATCCTCACAGGGCCTCAGACTCTGTCCCCCATCATTAATTTCTATTACTACTACCCTCGCTTAGGACCTTACCACCTCTTGCTTGAATTATCTCAAAACATCCTCACTGCTCTTCCTACCTCTGCTTTTTCTTCACTTCAGTTCATCTTCCACACCAATGACTCCCAAATGTAGATCTAGTGACATCAAAATGAAATGGGATTTTTAAAAAGCGCATCTTTCTAAACACCTCTACTCAGTGATTGTGATTAATTACATCTGGGTGGGATGCAGGAATCTGAGCTTTTAAAAATGCTTCACAGTGAGTAAAGCAAATTTAGAACAATATTTACTGAGTGTAACATTTATATAATTTTAATTAAAGTAGTAATGCATAACATACCTACATATTTCTTTCTTTGTAGAATCATGAGTTGTAAGGATACTCACCAAAATGATATTATTTTGGGGAAGGGAACAAAGGGGAGGTCAAGGGAAGGTATAGTTTATTTCTCTTAAATCTTCTTAAGCCAAAATGGCAAAACATCAACATAATTTTATTATGAATGGAGAGGAGAATTGTTCTGTTATTATTTGTGCTTTTCTTTCCATATTAAGCAAGTTTGAATCTCTCCAGATGATTCTGATGCTAATCCAGGTTTAGGTTCTGTAATACCATGGAAGTGGTCATCAGAAAATGCAGATGTGACCACATCACACCTGTTTGAAAGCCTGCCTATCTCCTACAGAGTCAATTTTAAATTCCTTGGCTTAGTGTCCAATTGGCATGGCTTAGTGCTTGAATGTCGACCTGCGAACCAGCAGGTCCCGGTTTGATTCCCTGTCAGGGCACATGCCTCGGTTGCAGCTTGATCCCCAGTAGGAGTTGTGCAGGAGGCAGCTGATCAATGATTATCTCTCATCGTTGATGACTCTCTCTCTCTCTCCCCCCCATCCCTCTCTGAAATTAATAAAAATATATGTTTAAATTCCTTGGCATAGCATAGAAGACGCTATCCTGCCTTTTTGGCTTTGCCTTCTATTACTCGCCATTCACTCAGTCAGTGGTACAGAAATCTCTGCTCTTCGTGGAACCTGAGAAATGCCATTTGCTTTTACTTGGCTCTGTGTCTTGCAGATACTATTTCTTCTGTATTTTATTCTCTTCCCTGACCCCCTTCCCATCTTTTCCTCATCAAAATATTGTTTATCTCTCAAGATCTATGTTATGTTTTACCTTCTCTAGGAAACTTCCACCCCTTTCAAAAGCTTCCTTCCCCTGGGTGGGTGGCTCTTTGGTTGGAAAGTTGTCCTGATGCGCCAGGGTTGTGGGTTCAATAGTCATGGCAAGTGCAGGAAAGCAACCAATGAATGCATAAATGGGGGTGGAGCAATAGATCCACCACTCCCTCTCTCTTAAAATCAATCAATAAAAATTAAAACAAACAAACAAAAAAACCCCAAAAGCTTCCTCTTCTGCACTTTCCATAGATCTCCACTTATACTTCTTATTCACTTTTGTGCTCATTTCATCCTTAAATGTAAGCTATGTGCAGGCAAGGACTGTATTTTTCACTTACTTGACATATATTTTACCAATCAGATATTTCTAAGCACATGTTATGTGGAGGCACTGTGCTAGATTATGGGGGATGCACATGAGTAAAGCAGGATTCTGTCCAGATTCTGTCATGAGGTTGACGACAAGTGCTCAAGTCATTAAGGGGAGGAGAGAAGAAGAATGTCTTATCTGTCTGTCAGGCTATTAAATTTTAAAAGAAAGAGGAATATGATGTGGTGAAACTGGACAAAGACTTATGGATGAGTTGTCTTTGATTTGAGCTATTTTGGGTGAGATATTGACAAGGAGACATAGTCAAGGTAAAAGGCTGTTGAATTAATAAATAAATCCCAGGCAGAGGGACTGCAAAGTCTTGGAGGCCTTTGAGGAGCTAATTTAAGAACAGTAAGTAATTTACTTTGACCAAACCCTGGACCACATGGAGGGGAGCAGTGGAAAATAAGTCTGGGAGAGGGTTTGGGACTCAGTCTAGTAGACCCAGATGCTGGGCTATAAAATGATTGGGCTTTATTTGGTTAGAGACCACTGCAAGTTTGTGTACAAGGTTGTGGCATGGTCAGGCGCTATTAAGACAGCAACAGGTAGGATGGTCATAAAAGGAAGCTGGGAGAACAGGTAAGAAGAAGTCATGATCTGGTCTCGGACAGGTGATCCAAGCTGGACCAGGGTGGTTGGGCAGCAGGCATGGAAGAGAGGAGACAGGCATAGGCAATGCTGTTGAGTAGATTTGATTCAACTTCATTACTGTGGATTATGGAGCTGATTGGAATTGGGGGGCATGGGGGTGGGAGCCCTTAGAGATGACAGTTCAGCCTGGGCCCTCACTGGGAAATGGGTCTAGTAATATGAAGAAGAGCATTGGGAAAAGGAGAGGGCTTGTGATAAAAATGATAGGTTCTGGTTTTGGGATATTATAGTGGATTGAATAGTATCCCCTAGGATAGATATAGCTCAATCTCAACCCCAAGTATCTGTAAATGTGACCTGATTTGGAAATAGGGTCTTTGCAGATGTAATTAAGTTAAGGATCTCAGGTTGAGCTCATCTCGGATTTGAGGGTGGGCCCTAGGTCTAATGACTAGAGTCCTTATATGAGAAAGGAGACAGATATTTGATTCAGATACACAAGAAGAGCATGTGAAGACAGAGGCCTAAGACTGGACCTGTGTAGCTACAAGCCAAGAAATTGGACGCACCAGAAACTAGCAGGAGACAGACATAGGGCAGATTGTCCCTCTGAGAAGTTTGGGACTTCTGGCCCTCAGAACTGTGAAAGAATAAATTATTGTTTTAAGCCACTAACTTTGTGGTAATTTGTGAAGGCAGTCCTAGGAAACACACAGATATGCTCAGATTTTAAAACAGAGGACAAGAATTTATCAACCTCGAAGCTCCATCTGTAACTTTGTTATTCTGTATGATGCACTGGGCTCACCATGGTCATTCATTGTGAAGAGCCTGTTGCTGATTTAGTTTGGTGAGGGGGTGAGGGCCAGGGGGAGGAAGTAGTTGTTTTGTTGATTAAATGAGGCAGGTAGAGTGGATTTGCTTCCCTACAGGGAAGAATATTTCAAAAGCAAGAAGCAATTAGTAACTGAGCCTTTACTGAGTTTCTGTTTTGTGTTCCACACTATGCTGGGCATGGAAGGGGATATAAGAATAATATTCCACATGGACTCTTGAGATGCTCACAGCTCAGTAATTGAAACAGAACCATTAGCAAGGCTAATATGTAATCAGTCGTTTAGAGGTGTAAGAAAGATTGAATTGAATAAGGAATTCTCATTTTTTAAATTTTATTAATTGGATACTTGAATTGTTTCAAAATTCGTCACTGAGTTTCAGATTCTGTGGCAAAGTCACTCCATAGAGTGTATCCCTTGATTCTGAAAGTCAAATTACCCTTGGCTTGATGAATGATGCGTGCTGATTTAACCACAGAACCCTGGAATTTGTAGGCTGAGAAATTAGCCACCCCCCCTTTTTTTTCTCTTGCTTCCTGGCTAGGAAAATGCTGTGCAACCCTCAGAATCAGCAGGGGTGGAAGCACAATGACCCTCCAGTAATAGGAAGGGAATAAATCCAAGTACTGTGTTATCTAAATGGTTTGACAAGTTCTCATTTGCCTAATTGCATCAGTCTTCCCTCTCTCTTCTGTGGGCTGGGATTTGGCAGGCCTGAGTGTTAGTGTGGGTGTTAGTGGTCCCCTGCTGCTGGAATGTGCCCTGGACAAGAACCCCAGCCCTTCAGCCCTTCACTGCAGCCTAGAGAGGACCCAGGGGCCTTGTTTGCTGACCCCAAGAGTATTTGAGGGCATTACTTCTAATAATAGGAGGTTTTACATTTGTTTCTGGATGCTTCTAGGCAAAGCTATGCCGAGCTTGTGTTGGCTTTGGGGAGGTGACGTGAGCTAGACTCAGAGCTTGAGGACACTAATGGAGTTGGGACACTAGGATGGGCTGGGTGATCCCTTGTGTCCCCACTGTCCCTTGTGACTTACCTCCAACAGCCCATCTTGTTATGACCCCCCTCCAAATCCAGCGTAGTCCATCCAAGTCCTAGCATCTGGAGCCAGACCTAATACCCACCTGTGTTGTAGGACAAACATTACCTATGGAGAGTACGGAATTAAACTACGGTGTTTGTGGCTCTCAGCACTAACAGAGGACATCAGTCAGCTCTCATGTATGAACTTTTCCAGTGAAGGAGAAAGTAATTCTTTGTGACTCAAGTCTCAAAGCAACTGGGAGTCCTTTTGTCTGTATTAATCTCTTGCTCCAGACTCGCTTCAATAACATGTAAGACACTTTGGCTTGTAACTCTTCTTTTTAGGAAGAGAAGGAACTGAGGTTGGTTAAGCCAAGGCATCTGAGCCAGCCCTGGGTATGGAGGCATGAGAAATGAGGACAAAATTTCTGGGAACAGTATCCCGAAGATGCTGTTAGCAGGGTGGCTTCTAGTCAGCACAGAGCATTTGAGAAAGGCTGGGAAAGTTCCTATCATGTGGAGGCAGGGCCCTTGGGACAGTGGTTCATGTTTTGGAGTAGGGGGTCTTCAGGGTATTTCTGAGGTGTTTCTACTCATCACTTTCTTTGGATTTATAGATTACCCTGTTGGGGATAAGAAGATTAATGACAGTAAGACCCTGGAGAGTGGTGGGCAACAGAGTATCCCTGCAACCTTATAGACTCCTTCCTGGGAATCTGGTGTTCTGAGGAGAGAGAAAAGGGGGAGGGTATTGCTTATTCAGGGCTGCCATAACAACACCACAGACTAGGTGGTTAAACAACAGAAAGTTCTCTTCTCACAGCTCTGGAGGCTGGAAGCCTGAGGTCAGGATGCGGAAGGGGTGGCTTCTTCTGAGGCATCTCTCCTTGGTTTTCAGGTGGCTGTTCTCTCCCTGTGTCTTCACATGGTGTTTCTTCTGTACATGTCTGTGTCCAAATATTCTCACAGAGGGACAGCAGTCACCTTGGATTAGAGTCTATTCAAAGGACCAACTTTTAATGTAATCACCTCTATAAAGACTTTATATCTAAATCTAGGCACATTCTGAGTTCCTGTAGGTTAGGACTTCAACTTAATGACTTTTGAAATGAGAAGGACGATTGAGCCCATGCAAAAGGGAATTGGCATTCTACCAAGTTCAAGTTTAATTTTATAACTACTCTTGAACGCTGATTGCCTTGTTGAGGTTCTTATCTTTGAGAATGGATCCAGGCCATGAGAACTGTTCTTGAGCATGTGTGTGTGTGCATCAGAAAGGCTTGAATGAATGTAACACAACTTGGAGGGTCATGATGATTGTCATAGATAAAGTTTTAGTGCTCAAGTTGTGCCCCTTATCCACTTCTAGAGTGTGTAAGACTGATGCCCTGAGAAGAAGGGTTGAATAATTACTTGGGACAAAGAACTCAGTACCTTCTTGTTAGGGGGTTTCCTGTTTAGGCTAATTTGAGATCCTTTGTATTAGCATCCTAGTTTCAGTCTGTTGGGGCCAATTTCTACAACCCATGGAAATGTCTCCTGTTTTAGAGCAATGGATTCCTTAACTAGCTACTGAAAAGATAGTAGTCTTAATAGTGTTCATTTTGTTTTTATCTAAAACAACAACAATCTTTTGCTCTTGAAATCAGTCTTAAAAAAACATACAGAAGGAACTCAAGACTAAATTCTCTATACTTCTCTAAAAGATCTTTTGCTGTTTAGATGACATGTTCCTGGCTAGCTGAGCACCAAACTAGCGAATAAACTTCAGCTCATCCATGTGCTGACAGTCTGGGTGACTGCAAAGTCCTCCCAGCTGAGAAGTTAATGCTGAACAAACTGGCCTGAGTTCTCTATTGCTCATAATTTTGCTTGTAGTTCCCTTGCCAGTGCTCAAAAATGACTATTTTCATCACCTTCCTGGGGACATCTTCTGATGACTCACACTGGGCCCCTCTTGTGCATCTGAGTGCACAGTGGCATCTCCCCTCTGTGCCATCTGCTCTTCTATACACTCTGAAGATGAAAAACAGAGTGGAGTGCAGCTTCTTGCTTTCTCTTTCAACTATTCAGTTGTTTTGGTCGAGATAAGCTGTCTTAAGACCCATGTTTCCACCTAGAAGGCTGGTTACCTTATTTATTTATTTATTTATTTATTTATTTATTTATTTATTTATTTATTTACCTTATTTATTTGCCCAAGAAAGCAGAAGCTTATGGATGGCAAGCAGGTTGGGGGAGACATGCTTTTCTAGTTGACTTTGTTCAGGTATTTTATCTGCAGTACTTCATAGTAGTTTCTCTGACTTCTTGACATCAGCTGTATTTATATAAGCTTATCCTCACCGGGTTGGTGGCCAAGATGGCACTTAAGCTTTAGACACCGTGACATGAAGAATTCCACATAGTGGGGATATTCTTATCTCACTTCAGCTTTAACTGTGAAGAACATTAATTAAGATTGTGGGGCAGATTTACCTAACCCTCAGGGAAGAAAACCCATTTAATAGGCTTTAGTTTTCTTGCTGCTGCTACTGATTCTGAATCTAGGATTCATATGATTAATTGGTTCCTTATGGAGTAGTTCTTCTGCCTGTTATACACAGTTCTTAGAATACAGTTAATATGGAAAACAAAAAAAAGTTTTCACATTGTAAGTATTTGATGATTGTTAAAGTAGTTAGATAAAAATTGATTCCTGGATAAAGAAAATGTGGTATATATTTGCAATGGAATATTATTCAGACATAGGAAGGAATGGAATTCTGATACATGATAAAATATAGATGAACCTTGAAAACATTATGCTTAGTGAAATGACCCAAAAGTGCCGGGAGCCGGTCCATCCTTGCTGTTTCAAGGGACCTGGCATATATGGCATATTGTTCTTAATATGTTTGCTCACCTTCTTGGCACTATGTGTTTTAACCAAGGTCTCCTCTCTGAGAAAGGTTGTTTCCCCAGGTAGGGATTTTCCCCTGAAGTTAGGGAGGGAATAAAACCTCTTAACTAAGTGCCAGGCGGGTAATTAATCACTTTAACTACGAACAATCGTGCTTAAGCTACATAATCTTTACTCCCTGGAATGAAGATAAGAAAAGCCCTAACCTTTGTAATAGAGATTGATAGGATTGAATCAACTGGTATAAATACAGATGCAACAAGACAGCAAGACTCAGAACTTAGAACACAGAACTTAGAACACAGAACTTAGAACACAGAACTTAGAAGACAGAACCAAGAGAGACAGAACCTAGGCACAGAACCTACACAGAACATTCTCTAGAGACAGAAGAACTTCGCTGGAGAGAACATGGCAAAAGATCCTGGACAGAAACTGGCCTCAGAACCTAGAGACAGAACCTAGCAAGAGAACATGGCGAAAGATCCTGGACTGAACCTGACTACAGAAATTGGCAAGAGAACCTGACTAGAACCTGGTGACTGAACCTGGCTGGAGAACCTGGACAGAACCTGGCTGGAGAACCTGGATAGAACCTGGCTGAAGAACCTAGCAAGGGAACATTGCTACAGAACCTGGCTGGAGAACCTGGAGAACCTAGCAAGGGAACATGGCTACAGAACCTGGCTGGAGATCCTAACCAGAACCTCACTGGAGATCCTGACCAGAACGTGGCTAGAGAACCTTGCTATGATGATCATCTGAACGCCCTCTCCGTGTCATTCCTTCTTCACTAACTCCGTCCACACCTTTGGGGACCCCTGGACCCGCTGGGGTTGGACCCCGGCACAAAAGGACAAATATGTGGTTCCATTTATATGAGGTCCCTCAAATAGGCAAAGTCATAGAGATAGAAAGTAGAATAGTGGTTATCAGGGGCTGAGGGAAAGGGGTGATGGGGACTTACTGTTTAATGGATACAGAGATTCTGTTTGAGAGGATGAAAAATTTCTGGAAACGGATATTGGTTATAGTTGCAAAACATTGTGAATGTGCCTAATGCCACTTAACTGTACTCTTAAAATGTTAAATGGAGAATTTTATGTTATGCCATATGAAAACATTTAAAAAAAATTGATTCCAAAGCAGGAAGGGTATATGACTTCTACATGCAAACATAAGTTTAAACCTGAGCTTATAAACCTCCTGAGGGCAGTCTTTCTGTGATCTGCCCCGAGTCAGCAGCAGAGAAAACCTTCACTCCAGGCTGTGGCAGAGACCAAAGTCTCAGGCAGCTGTAGCCTGATTCCCACCCAGCTTTTTGTTGGGAGAAATGATCATATTTATGGGAAATATCTCATAGGATATGGAGTTCATTGTTCTTCTAGAGATTTTCCTTTTTATCCCTGGATCCAGCCAACTGCTGTGTGCTTGGACCCCATTTTGGCTTTGTATCTGGCCCTGAGGGAAGCGACAAGAAGCTTTATAGGAAACTCCCTACTGTGTACACTTAGAGGCACTATTAATTATTACTGACCACCCCCCCCCCCCACACACACACCTCCCAATGTGGGTGACAAAGGATACTTTAAGGATTTACCCAAGGAAGGGACACTTTGGGAGAAATTTCTCAATGATAAGAAAAAGCTAGGCAATATGTACATTGTATTTCATCTAAACGTCAATGTGATTATCTTGTGTCTATTTTCTTCTTTGCTTTGGCCACTAGGATACTCAGAGCCCAATTTATAACCATGTCAAGTAACAGTTTACTACTTTATAACATACATTTCTGTAGGCCAACTTTTCCTCATACTCTTGTAGTCCTTTTTTAAAATGTTGTCTTCTTTATGTAGTATACATATATTGTAAGTGACATTAGATGGTGTATATGTATGCTCATACGAGAGAGAGAGAGAGAGAGAGAGAGAGAGAGAGAGAGAGAGAGAGAGATGTTTATTTTAAGGAATTGACTCATATGAGTGTAGAGGCTGGCAGGTTTGGAATTTGCAGGGCAGACCAGCAGGCTGGAGACTCAGAGGAACCTCAGTCTTTACTCTTAAGACTTTAGCTGATTTGATGAGACCTACCCACAATATGGCGGGTCATCTGCTTTACTCAAAGTAGTTAATCACATCTAAGAAATATCTTTACAGCAATATCTAGATGTGTTTGCCAAACAGCTGGGTACTATAGCCCAGCCAAGTTGAATAAACACATACAATTAACCATCGCAGCCCTGGTTGGTGTGGCTCAGTTGGTTGGGCGCTGCTCTGTGCACTGAAGGGTTGCCCATTTAATTCCTGGTCAAGACACATGCCTAGGTTGCTGGCTGGATCCCCAGTGGGGGACATGCAAGAGGCAGATCGATGGTTCACTCTCACATCGATGTTTCTCTCTCTCTCCATCTCCCTTCTTCTCTCTCTAAAAATCAATTAAAAAATTAACCAACACAGGGATATACACTGAGTGGCCAGATTATTATGACCGGCCAGATTATTATGACCATCCCATCAGTACTTCATTGACACTTCCAAAAATATTGAATATTGAAAACTTCCTAAGCAAATACTCTCACGGTTTTATTATTATTATTATTTGCATAACTAATTCACTTCATTGTACTGATAAGGTGGTGATAATAATCTGGCCACTCAGTGTAAATATATAATACAATTTAAAAAAATTTGGGCATAATTGTTATTTGTTTTTTCCATTTGCTTATTTGAGTGCATGTAGAAAAAGTTTCCAATTTCCTCTCACCTCCTCATCCAGATTCAAGTCTCATGTTGTCATTATTTCATCAGCTTGTAGGGCTGCCTTCCAAAGCAGGTTGGTTCAACAGCATAGAGTCTGCATTGTTGTGGATGTGTTGAATGTGTGAATGTGTTGACTTGCCAACATACCCTGATGTAGGTCAGTGTTATACAGAGTTCTGCCTGATCCTTGCTAATCAGCCATTTTTGTGGAGGGACGTGATGAGGTATATGATTTCACCAATTATTACCATTTCCAATTAGTTAGGGTCCAGGTGCGTGGTAATAGAACGTTAGCTCACTCTCTCTCTTAACAGCAGTTCCTGACTTGATTCCGAGGATTTCATGCATTTGATATTGTTCAATTGGTTACATTGCTGCTGTTCAACTCTGCAAAGTCCTCAAACATCTGGACACCTGCCTTTTGCGAGGAAGCATTCCAGCTGTTCAGGAATCAACTCATCGCCAGCACTGGCTCTTACCTTATCTTTTTATCCTTGGCAGACTGGCGGCTACTTCCTTTGGGCACAGACCTCTTCACTGCTGGAGGCCGACACCACGCTCTCTCTCAAGGTAAGAACTGAAGTGATTACAGACAGCCTCAGCGTTTCATTTGGAAGCTTTGGAGTAGGTTGTCAGGGACCCACGTGTCCCCTTGGGTGTCTTGGGACTCTGTCTTTAGTCCATCACCTTGGTAATGTGCCAGGCTTTCTATCCCATTCTAACCCTTCCCTGCTCCCTGCGGTCCTGGCATTTCAAAGCCTGGCTTGGCTTTATTTCCATTTCTGGAGAACCCAAGGAGAGAGTCATGCTCAGGGGATGATCAGTGGATCACAGACTTTTCTAATTTGGTCAGTTAGAAGAGAACCTTCTAGAGTAATTGTCTCAGGTATGGGGGTGAGACTAGCTGGGGAGTAGGTAGGAAGTGATGCTCAAAAGTGTCTATGTCAAGTGAAATACATTGCTAACTTCGCTTAGTAAGTGTCTGCACTGATTATTGAGCGTTCATGATTAGAGGACATTTAAA
This sequence comes from Myotis myotis, assembly GCF_014108235.1. Taxonomy (NCBI): domain Eukaryota; kingdom Metazoa; phylum Chordata; class Mammalia; order Chiroptera; family Vespertilionidae; genus Myotis; species Myotis myotis. The sequence goes on along the minus strand of NW_023416390.1, from coordinate 64,289,842 downwards.
TGTTAAGGATTAGAAACCATCTCCTGATCCGAAATAGGATGAGCGTGTTACTCTCACAGAGAAGAGGCATGGCATCGATGCGGGCACCTTTAAAGTTGTGTTTTACTGATGACTGCTTTCTACTTCGTTTTGGCCTTTTGGTTTAGGTGTGGTGCTTCATACACAGGCTGATCAGGTTCAGTTGTTAGGCATGTCTCCTTTTTCCTAGTGAGAAAACTGAATCTGGGATCTGTTTTTCTGAGGTTAGGCTGCTGAAACCAAGGAATGTCTTTTTGAGGCTGCAGGGACCTGAGCCTGGTCTGCTGAGTAATCTCCCTGGCGTGGGCTCTCAGCGCCCAGCCCAGAGGCCCTCTGCTTGCAAACAGACCTCCCACCTTGCATCTGAAGGGTGAAGGAGGCCGCTTCCAAAGGAAGGTGTCTGAGATTGTGAGCTGATGGGGCCTGGGCCATGTTTACCTTCCTGTTTCTTGTCTAAAGATTGGATTATTAGCATCGTGTTTATTAGTGCTAATTATGTGTTTCAAGTACAAAGCCATATTCTGTAGATGTCTACTAAGATTCTTTGCTCCTTGCTTTATTTAAAAAGATGATATTGTACTACCCTAATTAGGTCCAAGAAAACAAGTAGCAATCTGTATGTTATCATCAATGTTACCCCTCAGGGAATATTGGGAGGCGTGTGAGCTGTTACTTCAACTTACGAGTCTGCTATTAATAAACCCGAAGTATAAGGAGATCAGAGAAGTGAAGGTCCAGCAATGAGGCATATGGAGAGTATTGGGTGATCTTCAAAAGCAAGGAAACTTAATGGCTTCTTAGTTATAGTGTTAAACACCGTGTCATGAACAGCAGCATCCTCCTAATGATAGTCATAATAATAATGATAGCAATGGTAATAAAAAATAATAACTCTAATATTTATCGTCTCTGTCACCACCATCATGACAGCTAACATTTACTGGCTCCCATTTTCTGCCAGGCACTAGACTAAGCATTTTATTTGCATTATTCTTTCTAATCTGCATTGCATCCCTATGAGGAAGGTCCTATAAACATCTACCTTGTACAGGCGAGGAAACTGAGGTTTAAAGAGATTAGGTGAGTTGCTCTAAGTAAGACAGCCCAGCAAAAAGCGGCAAATGGGGGAGTAACTGACTGAACAGCACAGCTTGGGGTCACTCATGCTGTAGCCTAGGCCCATTTGCACATATTTATGGCTGGTAATCCACCCTACTCACATGCCCTTTGCCCTCTGTCCACCTACCATTAGCATTTTGTCTCTTCTGCATGGATGTAGTGAAACATTAACAAATATATATATATATATATATATATAGTTCAAGACTGTGGAAGGGTATTTGGCTTATAGAGAATACAGAGAAAATAATGAAGACTAAAAAGCGCCCAATTTGAAAAGATGCCAACTCTGTAAGTCATGAACACGTTTGCGCGCTTTGCTCTGCCTTTCCCCTTGTGTATAGTTCGTTCACATAGTTACTGTCTGTTTATGTTTTGAGTTTTAAATTTAACAAGTCTTTTCTTGTGCCTTTGCTTTCATAAGCCTACTTTAACTGCTGTCTATGGTTAGAGGGCCCTTAAGTTGACGCCACAAGAAGTTGTATCTTTGAGTTGCTCCCCTGTGACAAGTGCAGAGCTCCTGCTCACAGAATGGGATGGCCAATTTCTATCTACTGACAGTTGACTTGGAGTTGTGGGGTGTCTATGTCCCCTCACAGTGTAAACACCCTGTATCTTGAGCAGGATCTCTATGGGGTTGGGCAGGAGTCTTACTGGCCCGGAGCCCAGGAGACCTAGACGTGGCTCTGTACTGAAATTAGCTGCACGTCCTTGGGTAAATTACTTCAGTTTTGCATCTTCATCCATGGACCACTTATGTCCAGTCAGCTCTATAATTCCATGAAATCAGGAATTTTCTGAACCCTCTTGACTTATACCCTGATCAGTTCCAATTGATGCAGCAATTTTGGTTGAACTCGGCTGGTTTACTCTAAGTTGCTTCAAGCAGGGAGTTTAGTTTTTCAAGATGACCAGACCTGTAAACTCTTCAAACGGGAGGTGTCATAGCCACTTTTCTATCATTCTTGCTATCCCCACTTCTCTGCCCAACCCCACCAACTTTCTCCCAAAACCCCCTCCCTCCAGAATAGACAGTACGAAGTGTGTGCTCACCAAATATATGAGGTGAACAAACAAATACATGCATGACTGAGGCTACTGGTCTTGGTCTAAGAACCTTTAGCACCAAGGCTGACCCAACCTATCAAATTAGTAAAATTGTTTCATGTAGATGTGGTGACTGTGTTTATAATAGACATGGAATTTTAAGCCTCCAAAATCTCTCGTAACATATTTCAAGTGATTTTCCTACCAAGATGATTACCGATTCTTCCTGCACGTTACAGATGAAAGAACACTGGTCTACGGAACTTGGTGTATTTTTCCCTGTACTATGTGTAGTGTGGTTTTCTTTTTGCTTAGGTCATGGGAAAAATCAAAGCTTAAAATGTATCATTTTTTTTTGCTGTGAACAGCAGAACAAAATGAAGGTGTTTGGGGCTTCCTGCATTCTCGGAGCCACATGTCTGGACTATGCGGATTACATTTTTGGTTCTGACTGGCTCCCCCTGATTCTCACCTGGTGATGCTGATTTTGAATTTGTTTGCTCACACTTGAAGGTATCTGCCCACTTCATTGTGCAATATATATTTTTAAAATATATGTTTATTGCTTTTAGAGAGAGAGAAAGGGAGAGAGAGACAGAGAGAGAGAGGGAGAGAGAGGGAGACATCAATGAGAGAGAAACATCATCGATCGACTTCCTCCTGCCTGCCCTCTACTGCGGATTGTGCCCCCCAACCTGGGCATGTGCCCTGACTGGGAATCAGACTGGTGACCTCTTTTAAAACAAAACAAAACACGTTTTAAAAAAACCCCATATATTTTTATTGATTTCAGAGAGGAAGGGCGAGGGAGAAAGAGATAGAAACATTAATGATGAGAGAGAATCATTGGTTGGCTGTCTCCTGCATGTCCCCTACTGGGGATTGAGCCCACAACCCAGGCATGTGCCCTGACTGGGATTCGAATTGTGATCTCCTGGTTCATAGATTGATGCTCAACCACTGAACCACACTGGCTGGGCCTTTGTGCAATATTTAAGACCTATGGTGTAAAGCTACTTCCAAGGAGGCCAAATCTTGCCAGGTCTGGCCCTATAAGTTATCACAGACTAAAAGGAACAAAAGCATGTGTTGTTCCCATACCTCTCTGCCCCCGCTGCCCCCGCAAAGACCCAATTTGGCACCTACCTTGGCACAGAGAGCTTGCCTTCATCTCCCAGATTTGATCATCAATTAGTCTTAGCTTTTCCCAAGTTGATATGCTGACAGTGGTGGCCTCACTGGGTGGCTACCAGGTGGGTGAGATGGGAACTTGGAAGCACCATGTGGGGGTGGGTGAACCTGCTGGCAAAGAGACAAGCAGCCTGGTTTCATAGGTGTGCTAGTGCATTTGAAATGCTACTGATATGAAATCCTCATTTGTTTAGGGCTCTGTAGCAGTTTTCTCTTGTTGCATAATAATAAACCACCCAAACTTAGTGGCTTAAAAGAGCAACCATTTTGTTTGCTCATGATTCTGTGGGTCAGCAATTTGGGCTGGGCTTAGCCATTCTCCCCTGTTGTATGCAGCTGGTGCCTGGTGACCTAGGAGACCTCAGTTGGGATAACTCATCTCTGTCATTTGTGCTTTCATCCTCCAATAGGCTAGCTCAGGCTCCGTCACCTGACAGAGCTGTCCAGCAAGAAGAGAAGAGCAGAAACTGTCCATTCCATTGGTCAAAGAATGTCATAGGTCCAGCCCACAGGGGAGGGGGCTGAAAATAGGCTTCACCTGTTAATGGAATAGCTGCAAAGAATTCATGACCACTTAAAATTTACCATAGGCTCTTAACTTGGATATGAAAGCAACCGCAAATTACTTTCATTTAAAATGATTTTTATTTTGCCTTTAAACTTTCTTGGTGTTATCATCTCATCTGAGAGAAGTCTGGAAAACAGAGGTTGTCTGGAACATATCCCAGAATATAATAATAAAGGTAGTAATAATAATGTTAATATTGTCCTTACTATATGCCAAGCACTGTTTTAAGTTCTTGACATATCATAATGCATTTGGTCATTACAAAAATCTTATGAGTAGGTACTATTTTTATCCCCATTTTATAGGTGAGAAAACTGAGGCACAGGGAGGTTAAGTAACTTCCCCCAATGTCATGAAGGTACTACATGGCAGACCTGAGGTTTCACCTCAGCAGACTGCCTCCAGAGTCTGCACATTAACCCCAAATGCCTCTCAAGTTAATGGAAACTAATTCTTCCTGACTCTGAGCAGAGTTTTCTCTTGGACCATGTAGTTTTTTGAGAGGCAGGGGGATTGGCTATTTGGAGAGGAACACTGAGAGTTTTGGGGTACACCCATTTGGCCAAAAACGGTGCTGGTCACATTGTAGGAGACCCTGATTAGAGATAATAAAGACACTTGTGATCCCATGCAACAGAGGGTAAGTTTCCTGGATGTAAATGTGTGGGAGTGTCTGGTGATGGTCATTGTCATGGTATCATTGTCATACTCTGCTCTTTGTGTGGGTTAAGTGTTTGAAGAATGAGAATATATAATAATGCCCCTCCCTGGCCTTTCAGAAAGCCTCAGCTCCAAAGAAAATGTGGTTATTTAACTTTTTGTTTAAGAGTAGGTTAACAGCCTCCTTTATACAGCATTTGTGGAACTAAATTCAGTCCATTCTTCAGGTAGTACCAGGTGGCTTAGCTAAGGAAAGTGGTAAATTTTACTGACATTTAAAGGTCACCCTGGCAACCATGGATGAAGCAACCCCTGGCATCAAAGTCTTAGTAAAGGGCCTACATCCCCTTCCTCAGTTTGAGGAGTGTGAAGCATGTATTGGAGTCTAATTCTTATGGGCAGTCATTGTAGCCATCTGCATCTCTGCTCCATCAAATACCATTGTTGTCTCTTTTTTTTTAAAGAAATTTTTTAAAAACATTTTTATTGATTTCAGAGAGGAAGGGAGAAGGGAGAGAGAGATAGAAACATCAACGATGAGAGAGAATCATTGATCGGCTGCCTCCTGCATGCCCCCTACTGGGGAACGAGCCCACAACCCAGGCATGTGCCCTGATGGATTCGAACCTGGGCTTCAGTCCACAGGCTGATGCTCTATTCACTGAGCCAGACCAGCTAGGGCCCATTGTTGTCTCTTAACTGCACAACTAGCCAACTAGCCTCCTTGTTCTGACATCCTCATTCTCCTATGTTGACTGAGTGACTGTTCCTGCTGCTGGGAGGTTTTGCCCACGCTTATGTGTCCATAAGAGCCTGCATGTTCACCCTAAGGATGTCCAGATAGAATCTGAACTGGCAGCCAGGCAATCTGGGCATGCGCAACCCCACCAGAGAGGGCTGGCTGCCCCGCCCCTTCCATCACCTCCCCCCTTCCCACACCGGGAACCTCCCTGAAGGCCAGATTTCTTGACTGTCAAGCAAGAAAGCCTAGGGATGCTTTCCTCATTCTTTCGGAAACTCTGTTACTTTCATCATCTTTTCCTTCAGCTCATCTTGGAGAGTTATAATCCTGTCCTATCTACATTAAGTACTTTTTCCTTTTTGGGTGCTTGCTTCCTTCTCTTCTTATTCCAAATAGCTGGGACAGCTTATCTGCTGCCATAGAAGCGAGGCAGGTCTCTGCAGCAGTGATTCTCCCACAGTGCTTTGCTGAAGAGCTCAGCCTGCCTTTTACGACAGGATGAGAGGACAGAACAGAGGCAGGAAGCTCCCTTTGTTTCCGAGGCCTTTGGGGCTGTTCTTTCCCGGCCATAAACATAAACATAATTGCTTCCTGCCATGGTCTGGCTGCCTGGCCATCCCGCTTTCACTGCCTCTTGCATGGTGTCCAGGACTACCAAAGCCTGCACCTTGGGCTCTCCGTCATCGGCATTAGTTTGCCTTTGGCTTTGGCTAACATCACCTATTTTGGAACTGGCCGTCCCCAGGAGGAGGCCTTGATCTAAGTGTGGAGGAGGGAGGAGAGGTGAGAGGCAGCCGCCTCAGGGACAGTGAGCAGGATGACTGCGCTTAGAAAGCTGTGCTTCACCGTGGGGCCCTTGGGAGCACCCAGAAGTCCTCGAGCCTCCTGAAGGGGAGGTTTCCTCCCCTTAGCCCCAGACAGGACGGTTCAGACATGGTACTTCCTTGAATTCTCCACAGTTTGGACTCACCCTGTGGTTGCTGGGTTTCATTGTTCCCCTATCTTGTTGATTTTATGACCAATATTGTGGGAAGACAATACCTGAATGTTTGTGTAAGCCCCTTCTTTTTTTTTTTTTTCCTGGCAGTAAAGGTGATTGCTTAACAATAAACACAGAAAGGGAGTTAACAAAAATAACTTTGCTCTAGGCTGGCTCTAGGCAAGGAAGGCTGAGCCAAGAAGGCATTTTAAATGGTTAGAATGGGTATTTACACATCTGCCCATGCAGTCCCCAGCCCCCAGCCCTTAGGAGCAGGCACTTCAGCAACTTTCTTACAGCCCTCAGTGGCTCTTTCTTGAAAGGCTGCGTTCAGCAATCCAACCAAAGCACAGCATTTCAAATTCAACCTCAGGCCGTTCTCAAAATTTTATCTTCAGAAAGTCTTTCTAGAATAGAGATGAAAACTTCTTTTGCGTCTAAACATGACAAGCCTACACATGACTCTGCTGTTCTCATCATGACAACTTTCCATGTGTGACCTATGAACATTGAGTCCTGTCTACTTATTAGCTGTGGTTCCCCCCTTCTCAAAATGTGGGTACTGCTAGGATAAAGAGGGCAAAAGAGGTTAAACCTGGGATGTTAGGTCTGTGTTTACCACCCAGTGGAATGACACCAGACGGATGGTGAATCAATGTGTTTGGATAGTGTTATCTGCAGCATAGACTCTGATCATGGGGGCCTTGCTTCTCTTTTGTATTTAAACCTCAGGTATACTTCCATCAGGTGTGTGGGCAAGCCTTCTTACCTGAGTTTACTTCAGAGCCTCCACAATATATCCAGTCAGATTGTTGCCAAAATGGCACATAGCATAAGCCTGTTTAGCTGTTACCTAACAGAACTTCAAGATAAGGCAATAATGTAGGATAAACCTATTAAATCAGTTTATTTTCTATATTTTTAAGTAGCACGATATTTTTAATTAAACAGTATTTTTAAACTTATTGAACTATAGTTGGTGTATAACATTGTATAAATTTAAGGTGTACATGTTGATTTGGTACATATTGTAATATGATTGCCATTTTATAGTATTTGCATCTCTATCTAATCACATCACATCATTATCGTTTTCTTTTGTAGTGGGAATAATTAAGATCTAGTTTCTCAGCAAGTTTGATGGTGATAATACAGTATTGTTGTTTATGTTCACTATACTGTGTGTTAGCTCTTCAGAACTGATTTGGCTACTACATGCAAGGAAACAGTATTTTAACGTACTCCCCCCCCCCCCCCAAAAAAAGGGGTAAATTAGAGTAATGCAATATGGAACATAGTGGAGATTCTGATTATTTACAAACTAGAGGCCCAGTGCACAAAATTCATGCATTGGGGGGGGGGGGGGATCCCTCAGCCCGGCCTGCGCCCTCTTGCAGTCTGGGAACCCTCGGGGGATGTGTTACTGACGGCTTAGGCCACTGCCACTGCGCTCGCCAGCTGTGAACCTGGCTCAGGGCTTCTAGCTGAGGAGTGCTCCCTTGTGGGAGCACACTGATCACCAGGGGGCAGCTCCTGCATTGAGCATCTGCCCCCTAGTGGTTATACGCATCATAGTGACCGGTCGTTCCCCCATTCTGCCAATTTGCATATTAGCCTTTTATTATATAGGATGAGGATCCCTAATGCATTCATGATTTGCTCCTAAGATTGATTATGACGCTGGAAGGGAAAGGTTTTCAATTTTCAAGTCTTTAAAATGAACTGCCATAGAGTCTTTACCTTTCTCTTGCTAATGTGTGTGCTCACCCTGTTAGAATAAGGCATCGTATTAGTTTTATAGAATTTCTTTATAGGATTCCATAACTGAGGCAGTGACCAAGAGCAGAGACCCGGGTGGTGTTCCCCTAGGATTTCTTCCCACTGAAGTTACAAATGTCCTCTCAGCCATTTCTCCCCTACTTTGTTGATCCCTATTATCCTCAGAGGCTAAATGCGTAGTTCTGCGGGTAGTTTTCCTTGACCTGTGAGCTGAAATAGAGATTTCAAATATAGAATGTTGAGGTGTCAGGGAGGAAAGTGACATTGATTAATTTGTTTTGTTCCTGGCCAGCCTGAGAAACCTGTCCCGTCAGGTAACAACTGCTTTTACCCAACTAGTGACTTCAAGAGAACAATTACTCACTCCATCATTTCCATTTCCCCTGAGTCATCCAGGTTGGCTCATATTGGTTTCAACTGAATAAGAATCTCCAGGCAATGGACTCTAGGGCCAGGGTTCCTGCTTAGTAACATGAATTACAAAACATGCCTTGGACATGAAGCCATGGCTCATTGTGGAAAGATATTTCATAGATCCAGCTTTCAGCCATGTGTCTATTTGGGAAATTGTATTGTTCGGTATACTATGGTCAAAAGTGGCCATCTTAATGAGCAATGTAGAGTGAGTATATAAGTAACAAGGCCCTACAGCCTGTCTGGTCTTGACCTAAAGGACAATGAAAGGTGATTTGAGGTTATTGCTTGTCTGTACCTTCCTAGTAGTGCTGCAGGTTGACCACTAAGTATATAGTGTGGGTCTTGGTAAAGCCCCTTTAAGGATCTGTCCTTGTGATGTGCAGAGAGAGCCTGGACACTTAAGAAGACATGTGCTGGGCCCAGCCAGTGTTGCTCAGTGGTTGAATGTCGACCCATGAACCAGGAGGTCATGCCCAGGTTGCAGGCTCAATCCCCAGTACAGGGTGTGCAAGAGGCAGCTGATTCTCTCTCATCATTGATGTTTCTATCTCTCCCTCTCCCTTCTCTCTGAAATCAATAAAAAACATATATATTTTTTAAAAGAAGACATGTGCCATCATAGACAGGTATTGCAGAAAGGCAGCTGGAGTTGCTTCCATTTACACATCCTACCTGTCCTCTGTCATGCGACTGATCTGAGACCTCTTCCTGGGTCCTATTCTGTATGATTGGGATGACAAATATGTGACTAAATGGTCCTAGATAAAATTTGAATGGATGAGTAGTTGTAGAGATCAATATTAATTGGCCCACACATTTAGGTCCAGTTCATCCCAAAGTTCAGTTGATTTCCAAGTTCTTAATATTTTGATTCATTACAGATATAGAGAAACTTAAGTTTTGATTGGGAGCTGTCTTCTGAGATTTAGTTGAGCCAAGACACGCTCATGGGAGAGCCCAACATGTAGAAAATAAAAGGAAAATATTCAAAGCAAAATGCTGGGTGCAGGTTTGCGGGTTAGTCAAAAATCCTACTACTTTCACAAATTCTTAACTAATCCTCCTGGGTTTAAATAGAATCAACAGTTGCTTTTATAACAGCCACTCTGTCACCTTTCTCAATCTCCAGGCACTTGAAATACATCATTAAACACCATCAGAATTAATCCAGGGTCCTTTGGACTATAGACTGAGTTCCTTGGGTCAGGAACCTTGCTTCCTTCATGTTGAATTCCAAGGACTAACAAAAATAAGGACAAACACACACACACACACACACACACACACACACACACACACACACCATTTATAAGCAGGTAAATATGAAATAACTAGAAACCACGAAAAGAAAACAACTTGTCATTCAGAAGTGCTGGGGGTTGGAGGGCATGCCTTGTAGGTTCATGTTAGATGAAAACCTGGATCTGGGTGAGACAGCCGCCCTGGGATTCTTGGACAGGGCCTGGATGGAAAGGCAATAACGTGTGCCCTGTGGTGGACTGACTTTACTATTGCCCATGACTCCTGTGTTGAAATAGGAAGGCTCAGCCCAGACAAATGCAAAGGAAACAAAACCAACTCTTTTATTACTCTCTACAGCATTTATAGCCAAGACCTACTCACTGCCCTTATCCTTGAGGCATTCTGACAGTCATTTTAATGATTTATTTTCTTTTCCAAAAGTCAAATAAAATATTTTATCACCTTTTGGGTGGGCTTGATATTTTTCTCTTCATTTTATCACTTCTGGGTCTATAAAATTCCCCTTACCTTTCAGTGTTTATAACTCAAGGATAGGAATTCTGTTTTTCTCATTCCTTATAGGAAGGCCTTTTTTAGTTTGATTTTTTTTTTGTCCTATATCCCCTGCCTATTTTTGTTGTGCTGGGAGTGGGAGGCAAGGGCCAGGGGGATGGGGAAAGGGGAACTCAAGAAATGGCACATGTCTGCAGTAACACACAGATCAGAGGGAAAGGTTTTGAATAAGGAAAAGTGTTTTTTCCCCCAATACTTTGGAGCTAGGAGAACATTGGCACCATTGGGGGTGAAGAAGAAGTGGTTGTGCTGTACTCCACACTGACATTTACTCAGTGGTTTCTCTCCCAGGATCTGCAATAAAAGCCAATGGTCTGTGTGAGAACCCACAGCCCTGTGATTACCCCTCTCCATTCTGAATTATACGCCTTCCTCCCAAGCTCCCTGCTTCACAGCTCATGGGCTCATTCCCCCCTATTCTTTGCCCTTTTTGCTTATTTCTGCCTCATTTCTATCTACTTATATTAAGGTGTCAACAGCAGGACACTCACTCAGGCTAGTCATCATAAGCCACAAAAGCTACTCAACCACGTGGGTGGGTTTGTAAGAGCAAACTCTTTTCAGATAGATGATTTCAAGCCTGAGTTGATGCAGCATGTGATTGTGTCAAGGTCAGTGGTGCAACTGAGTGATCTGAGATGTCCATCTCCTGCCCGTCCCGTCCCTCCACCATCAGCTCCAGTGAAGACCATAGCATCGAAAGCGCCTCAGGGTCCTTTCCTTCCAGGATCCTGCTCTCCAAGTGCAGAAATCCATTTGACACATCCACATGGATTTCTCATCCTCCTCCTCTTGACAACCCCATTGGCAGGGTGCTCACTGCTCTCAGGCAGCCAGTCCCTTGTTGGGCATTTCAAACCTTGACCCCAAATGGGTCTCCTACAGCCTCTTTGAAATCATCTTCTGAAGTAACGTTCTCCTCTCCAAGTACCTGAAAAGTTATCAGTTGAAGTTTAATTCTCAGTTTTCCCCTTTCTTCACCAATGTTTTCATATCTCTGGGCAGATAAGGGTAGCTCTTTCAAATATTATAATTACAGCAGAGTTTTTAGACCTCTCATCATCCTGGATATATGGTTCCAGTTGTTGACCTGAAGCTTTACCAATAGCGTAAACAGTTGATTGACACATGTTTTGTATGTTATATTCTGTATTCTTAAAGTAAACTAGAGAAAAGAAAATGATATTAAGGAAAGCATAAAGAGGAGAAAATACATTTATGGCATTTATTGAAAAAAGCTGCATGTAAATGGTCCTGTGCCATTCAAACCCATGTTGTTTAAGGGTCAGCTCTACTGGCTTTATTTTTTAACCATTTGACTTATTTCCAAACTATGTCTATTTTTTTTTGTTTTAGTGGCGCAGTTAGGCTAAGCAGGTGACATATCCTCGCATGGCAGCCACCCTCCCGATTCTGCAGAAGGCAGTGGTGTTATGACCCTGAAAGATGTTGCATGTAGCCGTATAGGATGCATATCTATCAGACTTTAAAATTGGGGTAACACCTATGCTTTAAACCAATAACAACTCTCCTAAAAAAAAAGACCTTCTGCCTAGCCAGTGTGGCTCGGTGGTTAAGCATCGACCTATGAACCAGGAGGTCATGGTTTGATTCTGGTGAGGGCACATTGCCTGCGTTGCTGGCTCAATTCCCAATATGGGGCTTGCAGGAGGTGGCTGATCAATGATTCTCTCTCATCATTGATGTTTCTATTTCTCCCTTTCCCTTCCTCTCTGAAATCAATTATATATTGATTTCAATAAATAAAAAATCAATTATATATATATATTTTTAAAGAGATCTTCCCCTTATGCATGCTTTCCATCCCCATACCCTAATACCGTGGTCGGCAAACTGTGGTTCACGAGCCACATGCGGCTCTTTGGCCCCTTGAGTTTGGCTCTTCTTAAGCCTTTGGAGTACCCTAATTAAGTTAATAACAATGTACCTACCTATATAGTTTAAGTTTAAAAAAATTTGGCTCTCAAAAGAAATTTCAGTCGTTGTACTGTTGATATTTGGCTCTGTTGACTAATGAGTTTGCCGACCACTGCCCTAAGACATTCAACCATCCCTACTTTGACATGTCTCACCTGCTTTCATTTTTAGTAGAATTGTTTGGGAAGATTTGAAGACCTTCAATTCAGCTGTGTTTGCATTTTCTAGAGCATGAAAAATGGTGTTTCAGTTATTGCATCTGGGGAGGTGTGGGACCAAATGTACAGCCGGAGTTTTAGATTGCAGGTGGAACTGGCAGCATCAGTCGTTAGAAAGATGGGCCCCAAGCCTGTGAGCTGAGTCAATTCCATTCGTGCCACGCGGAGAGGATAAGCTTGGAACACCACAGTGGCAGCTTTTGAATGCATTCCCTACTGCTCCCCATTTGGTGGGAAAAGCTTTTCTTTTTCCACCGTTGGACCTCTCTTTCCATCAAATATGTAGCCAATTGGCTAAGAGAGTAACTGGCCCAGCTGGCTGGGATTCTGTTTTTAGTATCCTGACAGGAAAGAGATCTTTGTTGTAATTGGGTACCTTAGCTGTTCTTCCATCTGGCCATTTCCTCATGTCTCTTATTCTCCTTCACCTTGTTTCTTTGGGAGCCAGTAGTGTTGCTTTTTATATAGAAAATGCACGTAGATGACCAAGGGCAAAGAAACAGCACATGCATTGCTTTGTGGCTTAGAATTAGAGGGAGGACTTTTGGGGAACCACCAGCAGGAAGCTTTGCCATGGGATCTGCAGGCTGTTGGGATGGACGGTTAATACTCTACGAACCAATCTCACACCAGCCGGGGACTTCAATACGCCGTCCCTGAACCAAGCGCCTTCAGCAGGTGGTACACAGAACTTGTTCACAGGACCGATAGTGGTTCAGCTAAATCTGCTCCCTGAACCACAAGAAAGCCCCAACTCTATCGTCTCCTTAACGCTATCTGTCCCTGTCTCCTTCCTCCAAGAATTCCTTTGCCACAGTCAAAAGTGAACAAAACCGAAAGGGGACTATGTTTTTTTCAATAAGTGCCATAAAGTGCTTATTGAGCACTTTCTATAGGCGTGGCACTGTGAAACATACTTTATAGGTAATTCATTTAATTCTCAGTCTGTCTTGTCATTTACTTCTCACCACAGCCCTGAACTTTAAATGTTCCTGTCTTGGTTTATAGATGAGCAAACTGAGACTCTAAGAAGTTAAGCAACTTGGTCAGGTGAATCGATTCCTAACAGGGGTGATCAGAGCGGAAGCTCAGGATCTGAACAAGGTTTCCTGACTTCACTTACATTCAGGAGGATAACTTGTGTTCCACTAGGGGCTAGAGATTTACATACTTGGGCTGAGAAGCGATGAGACTCCCAGCACAGCCTTTTTATATAGCCTGCACCACGCAGACAGTGGTTCACTGCCTTTCCCTCTATTGCCACCCAAGAGTGTCAGAGCTTTACTGACATTGTAAAATATTACACTACAGACAGCATCTTGTCACCACTGTGATCTGGAGGTCAATGCAAAATTAACTCAGAGTCAGTTTTCTGTCATTTTTCCCCTCTCCCACGCCTCCCAAGTGAGAGGAAACCTGCATGCTCTGTCCTTTAAGCACATGACAAACAAACGTGACTGAGGTGAAGCCCTGCTCAGAGAGCAGCCCCTGTCCTCCTTAAAGAACTGCCTCTCCAGTAGCTCAGACAGACACTGGCAGCTAACCCACCTTGCTTTTTGAAATTCTGGTTTTCCTTGAAACTTGAGAGATGCCTTTAATAAGTCCCCCCTGATACTAATATATTGTAGCCATGATCTTCTAAGCCAAACGTATGTTTTATGAGGTCCCGATTCAGCAGGCAATGCAGGAGCAGGCACGTTATATGCTGTTGAACACATGAAAGCAGCCGATCTCACGGCCTCCTGCTTCTGGGTCATAATTCTTTGGAAATAGTGAGAATTCCAAACCTGGTGGTACACATTCTTCTCTTTCTTAACATACGGTGTGTCCCTGCACGTAGGTCTTGTCAATAAATCTGTCAAAGGCCAGGCCAGTTTGCACAAAGCCCACTTTACACATCCCACAATGGGATGGAAAGCAGCCCTTCAGAGCTGGGTGGCATGGAAATTACTCTTCCATCCAGCTCAACAACAGAAGTGTACTTCTATCAGTTTCCGTTCTTGTCTACTGCAGTGGTCAGGAGATTACTTGTTTCTTTTTTAACCTCGTTGTAAATATCGAAGTTTGGGGGGGCGAGGAAAGAAAGTTCCAGCTGTACCCATTGATTTCAGAGTCACTGACCCGCGGCTGGTTAGACAGAGCAGGGCATGCTGGGAGCCCTGCTTTCCTCTCCCACAGGGAGGCTTAAGGGCTGTTGTTCCAGAAGGATCTAAAGGGAAGTTTGTGCACCTAGTTACCAGGCCGGGCATCCAAGAGCCTCCATTTCTCCTGGCGTAATTATGGGTCTTTGATGGGAATCGGAAAGCGCTGCAATTATGCTCATGACTTTCAAAGGCAATCCGAGATAGTTTACCTCTCAAATCAATCTCAATCGCTCGCAGCAGCTAGCTGACAGTGCTGATGACTATTGTCAAATCTGGAGCTTTTGTGTTGGTGAATTGCTCCTGAAGCACGGAGAGCTATGTAACTTATTATAAGGATATTTTATTTTTCCAACGGGTGATTTTTAAAAAAACAGGCTGTGTTATTCGGATCAGCACATATGCCACAGATATAACCTCCTCCCCAGAGTTCTAACTGGGATGTATTACTGTTGCTGGTGTTGGTGAATGCTGGACATTTTGATGTGTTATTTTTTAAACTGGGCATTCTAACTGTGGAGGAATTAATTAGTTCACAGAGAGCTGTTGTTAAGTCATAACATACAGCTCTTTTTGGAAATGCCTCTTGCTACTAATGGGCCGGTAAGCAAAGTCACAGTTTTCTCAGAATTCTCTACCCTGAAATGGTCAAGTGCGGTCTGGCTGGGGCAGCTAATCTTGCACCGTTGGTCTGTATTCACTCCAGTTTTCTTGAATTTACAAGCAGTGATATGCTCAGTTTAAGAGTGCTTCTAGTTAGTTTATTAGATAATTACCCAAACTGATAAGAAATATTTCAACCTCAAGTTAAAATGAAAACAACTATATCTTCAGTAGAAATTTTCTACAAAATTGTATCCCTCTTATTTACTTTTCTTCGCAGTAAGAAAAGGAAAGGAACTATTGGAAGTGGAGAGTCTGGCCCGTTGTAAGTGGCTGGAAGGTGGGATCCCATCTGCCCAACTTTTGTCTGGGAAGATTTAATCAGCTTCGCTATCAAAGAAGAGAAATGCTTGCATGTCAAGAAAAACACTTTGTTAGATAAACCTCCCATCAGGTGATGGTAGGCCCGTGTGAAAAGTGAGGGGAATGCCTGCGTATGATTGGAATACAAAGGGACAGATTTACTAGGCTCTGCGGGGCTTTCCCCTAAACTTCCTGATTCAGCGAGCAGTGCAGGAGCAGGTACAGTGTTACATGCTGTGATACGGTGAGACCAGCAGATTTAATGATTCTCTGCTTCTGGGTCGTAATTCTCTGGTAACCGTGAGAATTCCAAACCTGCAGCACCTCTTTGTCTTCCCCAGGACAAACACATCCCTTTCTTAAGGTGGATTTTTGGTTATTGGTAGTGGGTTGGTGTGTGCTTTTTTTGTTTGTTTGATTTAGTGGTAGTCTCCAAAAGAGAGGGGGAAAAAAGAGATAAGCAAGTGTGGAAGTATGAATGAGGTAGAGAAAAGTATTAACTAGAGTGGGGTGGGCAAACTTTTTGACTCGAGGGCCACAATGGGTTCTTAAACTGGACCGGAGGGCCGGAACAAAAGCATGGATGGAGTGTTTGTGTGAACTAATATAAATTCAAAGTAAACATCATTACATAAAAGGGTACGGTCTTTTTTTTTTTTTTTTAGTTTTATTCATTTCAAACGGGCCGGATCCAGCCCGCGGGCCGTAGTTTGCCCACGGCTGGACTAGACCCTTTCCTTACTAGAAATCCTGTAAGTTTTATTTGTTGGCAGGAGGTTGAACACTGAAACGGGCTTTGGTGTTCAGCCGCTGGCTCTGAGGCCCAGCCGGCTGTCTGTGTATGGGGTGCTTCGTGGGGGTGCTTCATCCCTGTCTCTGTCCCTGCCACCTGCACTGATCCGCTGAGGACACTGGGCTGGCTCTTTCACAGGCACAGTCAGGGCCTGGAGGGAGTCCTGGACTGGGCGCCTCAAAGGACATGAACTGCTTCTTGTTTTCTGAGTTCTCATTACCCTAATTCACCCCCCAGCCCCTTGCCAAGTTTATTGAAGGGAAATTGATAGAAAAACTTTCTGACAAAATCTTCTTTAGGTGTACAACGTGATGATTTGATATCCATGCACATTGTGAAATGATTACCACAATGAAGTTAATGAGCACCTCCATCACCTCACCCAGTTACCTTTATCTTGTGGTGAGAACACTTGAAATCTGCTCGTTTAGCAAATTTCAAGTACATAATACAGTATTATTAACTATAATCACCACGCTATGCATCAGAACGCCAGAACTTACTTATCTTATAACTGAGAGTTTGTGCCCTTTGAGCAGCATCTCCCCATTTCCCCCATCCCCAGCCCCTGGTGACACTGCCCTGCTCTCTGCTTCCGTGATTTTGACTTTTTGAGAATCCACATGTAAGTGAGATCATACTGTTTTTGCCTTTCTCCTTCTGACTTATTTCACTTAGAGTTGTGCCCTCAGGTCCATTCAGGTTGTCTCAAATGGCAGGATTTCTTTCTCTTTTGTGGCTGGATAATAATATTCTACACATATATACCAAGAAAACATACCACATTTTAAAAATTCATTCACCTGGGTTGTTTCCATATCTTGGCTATTTGTGCATAATGCTGCAGTGAACATGGGAGTGCCGATAGCTCTTGGAAATAATGATTTCATTTCCTTAAAATTTATACCCAGATGTAAGATTGCAGTATCGGATTTTATTGTTAATTTGAGGAACCTCTATACTGTTTCTCATAGTGATTGCACCAATTTACATTCCCCCCAACAGTGCACAAGGGTTTCTTTTTCTCCACATCCTTGCCAACATTTATCGGTGTAAAGTAATAGCTCATTGTGATATTGATTTGCATTTTCCTGATAATTAGCGATGGTGAGCACCTTTTCATGTACCTGTTGGCCATTTGTATATCTTCTTCCGAAAAATGTGTATTCAAATCCTTTGCCCATTTTTTAATTGCATTTTTTTTTTTTTTTGGCTATTGAGTTGTATAAGTTTCTTATATATTTTGGATAGTAACTTCTTATTAGATACCGATTTGCAAATTTTTTCTCTTACTCTTTAGGTTGCCCTTTCATCTTGTTGTTTTTTTTTGCTGTACGAAAGCTTTTTTACTTCCAAATTTAAAGCAGTTGAAAATGTCCCTCAAGCGACCTCACCCCTTCTGCGACCTTGAACCAGCCCTTGCTTCCTCATTTGTCTGTGCCTGGAATGAGACAAGATCAGTGGCTTTTCAGATGTTTAAAACTCTGGAACCTTTTACCCAATTGAAATTTTGTAAAAATATTTTAATAAAAGCAGTTTTACAAAATTAAACCTATTCTCATTTAGGTTTGGATGAGGAACCCAGAGTACCCCTGACCCCACTCAAATCCCCATCCATCTGTTGCAACTCCAACAGGCCTGGGGGGCCACCTTTAGTCCAGCCCCAGAACAGGCTGGCTGAGGCAGGAAGTTACACTATGCCAAGGCCTGGAAATGAAGGTCAAACCTGAATTCTGGAGATAGCATATCTTAAAAGTTTTAAGTCAACCAAAATGGTTTACTCCATCATAACCTTGTAAGCACCAATCATCCTTCTCTTTTATATGCCCTGTTCCTTATAACCAGAGTACTTTTAGCTTTGTTATTGCACAGTGATGTGCAAATGAATGTGGGTGATGGATTCTGTAAAGCATACCCACCTCAATATCCCAGAACTATGCCAGGCCCTCTGCCACCCTTCCCAGATTTCAGAAACCCAGACTCTTTGCCCCCCACCTCTAACCCCTCTGCTACATGAATACCATATCAATTTTTTTAACCTCTGTATTGATCATGTCAGCCTCCTTCAAAAAAAATAGTCTCATTGTTTGAAAGATCAAAACTCAACTCCAGACTCCAACTTGCTGAAAGTCCCATGATTATTTTTCTATCAGATTCCATTTCTAACTTCCTTGTAATATACATCCCTTTTCTGTAAGTCATTCTCTCCCAAAGCCTGTGGTCATGCTCTTTGCCCATCTCTTTATCGTCCTTTCCTCATGAAGAGCCTGTCTCCTTCAGAGCTCACCCTTCAAGTCCTTTCATGCTCCCTCGCCTCCTTCCTCTGGCACCCAGCAAGGAGGCAGAATGATGTTGAACAGGGATACAGCACCAGTACCACTAACTTGGAGTTCTGCCACTTATTTGCAAGGCACCATTGGCTAAGCCCCTTTACTTCTATGGGTCACAGTTTCCTCATCTGTAAATGGGGCTAATAATAGAATATCTCCCTTGTCTACCTCACTGTGTGGCTGTAGGAATCAAAGGCAATACTATATGTGAACACCCTTTATCTAACTTAAGCACTCTTTATTTTTCAGGTCTTGTTCTTAAATAATTAGGTATTATTGTGAGTTATTCCTATCACTTATTGTGCCCTATAGCACTTGTTTTAATTATGAATCACCATCTGCCCTGTACCCCTTGCCTTATTATATGCATTATATCTACTCTCACCAGATCTTTAATTTATTCTGGTGATAATCTGGGGAAAGTCTCAGCCAGCATACTTCTTCCTTTTTTGTGTTTTTAAGAATAAACCTTTTTTCCCCCTGAGGTATTTCCTCTACTTGGCCAAACTAAATGTGCGTAGATTTGTTCTTTGCAGATTTGCTCATTTCTGGAAGCCTCCCTACCTGGTTTCAGCATAAATACTATGCTTTATTATATACTACTAGCTATAGACTTTTTTTCAGAAAAGTAAAGGCAGTAGATAGAGTTAGTAATGCTTTGTAATCCATTGTCCCCATACCAATGGCCACATGTGTGCCTTCATACATGGACTGCCTTCATCACTGTAGTCAAATCATTTTAGGTCATGGACCATATCTTCTTAAGTTTTTATTTCTAGTTTCTCACATAGTGAATAGGAGATGTTCAAGAATGCTCATTAAATGAGTAGCCAATATATGCATTTTCTATGTAAAAAGTTGATTTGATTATTACTTTCTCAGCTAAGAAAACTCCCAAAGATAAAGTTGGATTGATGATGCCAAAACATGACACTTCTAATCTAATGCTCAATGTAATCACCCACACAAAAAGAAGCCAAATTCGTGGACTGCACTACGGGACCAGGCTGTAGCTGTGGAATGTGGCCAGTTTCCTTGGATCTGTCCTGCAGGCCCTAGTGAACCCAGACACAAAGGAATTCTTTTTTTAAAAAATATATTTTATTGATTTTTTACAGAGAGGAAGGGAGAGGGATAGAGAGTTAGAAACATCAATGAGAGAGAAACATCGATCAGCCGCCTCCTGCACACCTCCTACTGGGGGTGTGCCCACAACCAAGGTACATGCCCTTGACCGGAATCAAACCTGGGACCTTTCAGTCCGCAGGCCGACACTCTATCCACTGAGCCAAACTGGTCAGGGCCAAAGGAATTCTTGTGACAGCTCTCTCACACCCCTGCCTCCTGAGTTGCCATTGCCAGAATGTATAGAAAGTTCATCAAAAGCCTAAGCAGGGGTGGCAGTATTTTAATATACAAACACCTAGTAGGCTTCATCAGGGCATTAAATTCCAGAGGTTCTGGAATTTTCCTGGAAGGATTTCATAACCAAATCAAGCTTGATAGAATATTAATTATTGCTGCTACTACTGCTGTTATACTGGTAGAAACTCCTGATTTAAAGTCAGTTTGGTGCTTTGCTACTGTATTTCAACCTCTGTCTCTTTCTTTCTCTTTCTCATACAGACTAGCAACCTTTAACTATTTTGAGTTAATGGTAAAATATGTGCTGAGTACTAGCCAGTCTTTTCAGCGTTCTCATTTAAGTGTGGTAGGTGATATGCACATTCCCTACGCAAGCGTTTTTCTTCTTATTATTAAATCAACCCATTGTCCCATAAAGTGCTCCTTAAAAGAAAATGCGCCTTTAGTTTCACACCTCCTTTCTTCATTCCACAGCATTCAGCAAACATTTGGGCCCCTGCTCTGAGCCAAGCTCACTGCTAGAGGTTAAAGACTACACCTGCCTTGAGGGACTGTGCATAGGGACAGGGAGGCAGCCAGACCCCTCCTTCTGCACCCACGTTCTTCTTCCCACTGAAGAATCTGATGTTGTGGTCTGAGTGGTGGTCTGGGCTTCGGGGGCACTCAGGTATTAAAGGCGAGCTTTTTTTCAGTGGACTGATGAATGAAATCGAGAAGAACCATTAGGGTCTGAAGCTCCAGACTCGAACAACCTCACATTGACCTGGAAACAGAGCAGCGGTGATTGCCATCTGCTGACACACCACCCAGACCGCCCAGGGACTGGAGCAGTGTTCTAGGACGGCCGTGCCTCCCACCCGCAGAGCCCGGAAAATATCCCTGATTAAAGCAATTAGAGCGACTCCCTGAGCCGGTTCAGAATTTGCTTAATCGCACTCACTTCACTGAACTATAGTTTTGGCTTCGGGGGTTTTAGGGAAAGAAAAAAAAAAAAAAAGCAAGTTTAGGGAAAGGAAGCAATTAGAGAGAGAGCATTCAAATTGATTCTCTTCTCTAGTCAGTTTAGAGTTGGCAGAAGAGAAGGCAAATAACATCCATGACCAGGTGTAAATATAAGGAGGCTGATTTTGGAAGATGGGTCCTTTGAGCCTTGTTTGGATGAGAATCCCTGAGATCACAAAAGGAAGCAGCTGGTAAGTTCCGGAAACCTTTTTTGTGAAAGCCCAGAATTTGAATAATGCACTAAATGAAGTGGAGTGCATATATTTAAATATTTATGGACAAATGGCTGTCATTTCTTAGCCTGCTCTGCCATGGTCCCATGACTTGGTACAATTGCTTTTAAATGATCATTTTCTAGATACTAGAAAAGCATCAAACAGAAGGAGATGAGAATTGCAGCAAACCAAACAAAGAAAAGCAGAGGAGGCGATTATAAACAAAATACAGCCATCATAGCCAACTATATTTAAGGAGTTTTGAAAGCAGTGTAGTGTAGCAAGTAAGATGAATGAGTTTGGAACTGGACCGGAATTTAAATTCTATGCGTGATTTACTAGCTTTGTAGCCTTGGGTAAGTTACTCTCTTCTCTTGAAACCTCAATTCCTCATCTGTTTAGGGGGGATAATAGTACCCACATCACAGGGGTGTGTTGAGAATTAAATGAATTATTGGTTCTAGGTGCCTGACACCCATAAGTTCTACCAGAGATCTGACACCCAGATCTCCAAGCTCAGGAACTTTGTTTTAGGGACTGAGACTACAGCAGGGAACAAAAAGATGCCTGGTGCATGGTAGGTGCTCCATAAATACTGGCTGAATAACTGAATGAATGAATGTGTTTAGTCCAGTTTGAGTGTATAAATTGGATTATTTTATGAAATAAATTTAAAATGTTCATTTTAAATGAGGTAAGATATAGGGAAAGACATACTGGGTGAAAATTTTGAGTGTGGCAAAGGTATATTTTTCAAATAAGTAGCCAGGAAAATGTTTGTCCTCTTATTTCTCATCAGGAACACAGTTTGGTTCCACTTGCTTCTCTGTGATCAAACGAATTGGGGAAACATTTTTGCAACGTTCTCCACAGCCTCCTCCTTTGCTCTCCTGAGCATAATGTTAAGAAGAGACGCTATAGGAGACAGACAGGCACATATTTACACTATCGATTATAAACACTGTTTTCTGCCATTTCCTTCCACATCATGACAGCTTAATTTCCCCCTTGTGACAGAAAGTAGGGGCTCGGAGGTTCCAGGTCCCAGAGTCTAACTGCATCGCTGTCCTCCCATTTGTAAGAAGGCCTCACCAAGGTCTCTTCTCAATGCTCTTGCCAAACTGAGGGCTGTTGGCTCTGCCCTGGGCTGTGGGCAGCGTCTCCCTCCGCTCCCGGTGATCCAAGCCCTGGCACTGAGGGCAGGGAAAGGGGTTGACGTTCTCTGCCTAGCCCTAGCCCCAAGTCGTTTATCAGACACGGTGATGAGCAAAATGCTGCCATTGGAGGAAGATGTACAAATTTGCTAAGGAAAGGAATGCAGTTCTGGGACCTCCTTGCTACAGGATTATGTAAATCATTCAACAAAAGTGAAGTCAAAGTTATGAAAGTCAATTTCCATTTGTACCACAGCTAATTAGTCTAAGGAAAATGGTGACAGGATATTCGGCAACTTCTCAGGAGGTAGCCCTGGAAGGCAGGTCCAAAGGGAGAGTTTTAAACGTGCCTCTAAGGTGCTACATGCAGGCAGTGAATAGTTCCTGGTTTGTATCCGATATTATTCTAAGTGCTTGAGACTTATTAACTCACTCACGTGAGGTCATTATTTTTTATTATTCCCTTTTTACAATGAGGAAACTGAGGCATAGAGAAGTTAAATAATTTGTTCAACTTTTAATGCTTGATTCTACATGTAAGGAAACTGAAGTGTGGGAAAATATAGAGATCGTTCAATCAGCTGATGAGCAGGAATTCCCCCCTCACTGTGCACGAGGACCATTGCATCTTTTCCTCTGGGAGTGGGTTCCAGCCCCTTTTTACAGATGAAGCCTTCCTGCCAGAGGTTAGGGAGAGACGTTCCAGCTGCTGCCCTTGCCATCTTGAAAGCCTGAAATGTGGGATGTCAGAACCTCAAATGGAGTCCCAGGAGAGGTTGAGTTATTTCTCATATTTTGAAGAGCCTAACATAAATTGCTTATTTAGGGGCAATAAAACAATGTGGTTAATGAGTACATAAAAATGATTTTCTTTGTATTTGTCAAAGTTGTATATATATTATGCTAATGTAATAATTTAATTATTTCGTGTGGGCCAGACACTTTTCATGGCAATTATTTATTCTTAACTTTTATAATAGGTATTTTCTACCTACAGTTTAAAATATTTTTTAATTTATTGATTTTAGAGAAAGAGAGGAAGACAGAGAGAGAGAGAGAGAGAGAGAGATTGAGATTTGTTGTTCTACTCATTTATACATTCACTAGAAATTTGTGCACGGGTGGGGTCCCTAGCAGCTGCCAGCCGCTGGCCGGGGCCTCCCATCCTGCGGTTGGCCCACTGGCCCCGCCCTTGCTTGAAATCCTGGTCGAACTCCTGGTCCAGGGGACAATTTGCATATTAGGCTTTTATTATATAGGACTAGAGGCCCGATGCACAAAATTCATGCATGAGGGGGGAGAGAGGGTGTCCCTAAGCACAGTCTGCGTCCTTTTCATTCCGGGACCCCTCAGGGGATGTCCGACTGCCTAAACCGGCAGTCAGACATCTCTCTCACAATCCAGGACTGATGGCTCCTAACTGCTCACCAGCCTGCCAGCCTGATCACCCCTAACCGTCTCTGCCTGCTGGCTTGGTCACCCCAAACCCCTCCCACCCCCCCGCCGACCTGGTTGCCCCCAACTGTCCCCCTGCCAGCCTGGTCGCCCCTGACTGCCCACCCCTGCTGGCCTGGTCACCCCCAACTGCACCCCCTGATGGCCTGGTCACCCCACGTAGCCTACTGTTCAGTCATTTGGTCATCCCTCACTAACCCCCCTGCCGGCCATGTTGCCCCATGCAGCTTGCTGTTCAGTTGTCCATCCAGTTGTTTCGGTTGTGATGGCCCTTGGCTTTTTATATATTAGGATTGGTTGCTTCTTGTATGGGCCCTGACCAGAGGTCAAACCCACAGCCTTAGCGTATTGGGACAATGTTCTAACCAACTGAGCTACCTGGCCAGGGCTATATACAGTTCAGATAAATTCTTCTAAACATGGAATGTGGGGTTTGGAGTGGGGGCAAGATAGAGATGAACCTTGAGGATGAAAAATTTAGCACCTAGTGGTCTAGATCCGTGGTCGGCAAACTGCGGCTCGTGAGCCACATGAGGCTCTTCCACAAAATACCACGTGCAGGCGTGCATGTACAGTACGATTGCAACTTTATGGCCCATGCGCAGAAGTCAGTATTTTGTGGAAGAGCCACACTCAAGGGGCCAAAGAGCTGCATGTGGCTACTGAGCTGCAGTTTGCCGAGCCGCAGTTTGCCGACCACTGGTCTAGATTAACAGAAATGTGTTGCTTATAGTCAACAATTACTATATACTCAAATGGATATAACACTGAGAAGCTCCCGTTACCATATAACAAATTGCTGTGTGTATTTGAGTATTTCTGGACTTTCTATTCTGTTCCATTTGTCTGTCTATTTATATGCTAGTATTATACTGTTTTCATGACGGGAGCAATAGGGAATGCTTTACTGTCTATCAGGACTAGTCATCCCCAAATGCAATAGTAAGTCATCTGCTCCAACTCCTGCTATATTAAAATGGCAGTCAATGAGAATTTATAATCCAGCTCATATTTCAGTGATAGGCCTGTTGACTTAGAAATATCAACAAGGAATGGAAGCTGAAAGTGTGAAAGTGAATGTGGTTCCTAGGGAAAGTAATGATAATAACACACACTATAGGAAAATAAATAGTAATATAAAAATCTGAGACCCGAGGCAGGTCCTAATCTAGGAGGTAGGGGGAGGAAGAGAAACCAGCAAAGGAAAAAGGACGTGTAGGTGGGTGAAGGTTGCTTCTACCTTGGAAACAGCGAGTCCTAGTTCTGTTTGGCAAAGTCAGAAAGGCCGGCGGTAGAGAAGGTTGTAGTATTTGCTGTGTGCATGCCATGGGAACTCACGTTATGAGATGTGTGAAGTATGTCAAGAAGGCTGTGTGTCATGCTGCTCTGGGCAGTTCGCAGGCCAGGACAGGCAGTAACCATGAACGCTGAGGCTGCCCGTGCACTGGCTTGTGTCTCCAAAGATGTGAGAGTGAACCTCACCACGTGTTTCCCAGGAAGATGGATGGATATGCATGATTCTCACCCCTCTTTCCAGAAGACAGCACTAAATCTACATAAGGCGATGTCTTTACTGGAGAGATGACTTCTAACACAAGTGATTGCGGGAAAGACATCTAAAGTATTTAGCAGGGGCAAAGCATAATACTTTTTCACCTCTGAAATGCACAGACCTGCTGGACTCAGTCTGCATCCTCGCAAACAGACCAGAGGACGATGGTCAGAGCAGGGGGCAAGGGCCTGGATTCCAGGGTGGGCGGAGAGACTGAACCCGGTTTACTGCATTATGACCTCATTCCCCGGCAGACACCCTTCATAACCTTTGGCACAGCCTGTAACCTGCTCATCCCCAATTTCCTCCTTACAACCTGCAGCGAGCTCCCTGCACTTACCTCACAGGGATGTGGGGAAGATTAATTAGTTTCAGATGGGAAAGTTCTTTGAAGATGAGTCATATGGTGCAGTGAGTGTGGTCATGTGAGGCTGCACAGCCACACATTGAGTAAATGTCTGCTGCCCAAATCCAGGCACCACAGGGTAAATGGCAATTGTTCCGCCTCAGGGTCAGGGGAATGGACGTTGCAAACTAAATGAATGGGTGAAGTCAACCTTATTTAAGCATTTATTCAAAGATTACTTACCTACTTACCGAGTGTCTCTGCTGTACAAGTGGTATCTGGGGGTTAACGAGGAGCAACATGCCCTGAGGAGCAGGCTTTCTGAGCTGCTGAAGTGGTGATAGCCCAGGATTGTGATCCATGGGCCGGATGTCATCTTTGGGTGGCAGTTACAGTGAGCCCACATCCTGGCCTACCCTGAGCAAGACGTCGGGTCATGGTGCTGCCTCAGTCCCCTCACTTTCCAGATGCCACCCTTACCAAGTCCCCAAGCCAGCCTTCTCTCTCTTAGGTGCATTCAGTGCAGAGAAACTTTGTGCCCCTGAACAAAAAGAGGACTAGAAAGGAGAAGAGTCCCTCTTTTGGCCTCTTTGACTTCTTCTGCATGCCATAGTTTTAAAAAGTGCCTTCAAGGTGTGCTTTATTTTAAGCACAAGGTAAAAGGGACCATTTTAGACATTATCACAGAACACTTTCTCTGCCAATAAGGAATTTTATGGTCTGGAAATTGGTACAGAATATGGATGAGATCTCAATGTACAATTCAAGCTGAACTTTTTTTTTCTCCTTTCAAGTGTCCTTGAGTGAGGGTAGCAGGGAGTTGGATGGGGAGGAGGAGGGAAGAAAATTGATTAAGAAAGATGAGTCCATGTAACCTTAGAAGGTGAAGTAAAGGGCTTCTCTGGGCAAGCAAGGCTACTAAGAACATTTTCCCCGTAGGAAGGTCGGGACTGCAGAAGACGAGAGGTAACCAGAGAGCAAGCAGAGAGCAGTCAGGAGATGTGTCATGTCAAAACTGTGTTGTTTCATGAAATACAAGACTCTAGGAGGGAGATTATAGGGCAAAGCACCATTGCATTAGTATGAGATCCCATATTCATGATATTCCATATTAATGGTCAATAATATTAATTCAGTTTTCAGTGAATCTATTATGGTTGAATAAACTCACATCTCTGTGCAGATATTTAGAGGTGATAAGAGAGCACAGCCTTGATTACAATAAGCTTCTGTAGGCTTTGGTGTTATGTTTATAACGATATGTATTCCTTTGTTCTTAGCTCTTTTATTGAAGTTCAATAATCTTCCCCCCACCCCACCTATTTAATGTTGTTCTTTAGTGATAGGAGCAGAAAAAGCTGATTTTTGGTGGGTTTGTGATATTTTCACTCGATTATAAAATATTCCGTAGCTAGATTTATCTTCTGGTTAATATAGTCATTTCTCGACGCCTCCATTCTTACCCTGATCCGTTTATAGCATAAATCCACTTGTTGATTTCCTGTAAACCTAGCAGTGACACTTGCTCTTACACTTTCCCAGTCCAGAGGTTCTGCTGATTCATGTCATCTGGTCCTGTGATAACCTGCTATACCAAGGCACGACACTTCGGTCCCGAGTGACTCTCTTCCACGCAGCCTTTTTCAGACTGGATTCAAGGCTCAGGGTCCTGGCAGGAGCCAGGTGGCATTTTCAGGCTGGTGTTATTTGAGATAATTAGTGAAGGGCTGTCTACAATAGTGTGGGCTAGATTTATGGAAACAGAATCTAGCCCACACTATTTCTAGTCTATAGGCCTAAAGGACAAGGGTAGAAAATGGTCACCAGAAGGCAGGAGATGGTAGCTGTGGGGCGGAAGGAAGTGATGGCAGTCTGGCAGGGAGGGAGTCAGAGGAATGAATACCCCGGGCTCACTTTCTCCACCCTCCAATCTGCCAGTTACTGCCAAACCAAACCAGAGGCCAGTGGAAAAGGGAAGTCTCTGAGTGGTCTCCATAGCTTGGCTTCCCAGGGCACAGAGCAGGGTGGAGAGAGATGGAGGGTGGATCTTGAGGGGCAAAGGGTGAAAGCCCAGTAGAGTTCACTTCCCCTTCATCTTATAGGATAGTTTGGGAAGATCTTCTGGTTGTAGCAGATTTAAGGCTCCACATAGTGTGTGCTGAACAACATGTGAGAGTGCAGGCCATCGTTGGGCAGACCTTACGTTGCTGAAAATGGAGTTTTCACACTCTGTGTAATTAACCTAGAATCTCAATGAACAATCAAAATGGAAATGGGAAGTCTGTTGGTAGTAAAGATGAAAAGCTTTTTTCCTTGGTTTATTTTTATTGGTAATGCCTGTAAGAGTGGGAGGCCTGTAGAAACTTTCAGCTCATCTCCAAGCAAGGACTGGAACTTTTTGTGCCCATCCCAGTGTCTCCAAACAAACCTCAAGATTTTTTTTTTCAGGATAGAAACCAACCCACAGGCTAGAGTAGACACAGAAAAGTTTAATGAATGAAAAATATTTGAACTGTTACTTCAAAGAGTGGGAAGTACGAGGTATTGACTCATGAGAGCTTGTTGCTTTTAAAGCCAACTTTATAACAACTGTGTAATATTTATGACTATTTATAGACAAATAATATAGATCAGAAAGCAGATAAAAGAGAATGCTTTACTGAGGCCTAAATATTGTCCTCACATATACTCTAGAGGAGTTTTCCTAAAATTGGTCTTCAGAGGAATTTATATCCTTCTCTCATGTATACTCAGACAATCATAAAATTTGAGAGCTGATAATATATATATATATAGAATTTCAGTCTTAAATCTAGTCAGATATTTCATGACCTTAATGATATTGGCAGGTATGTAATCCATAGAGAAGCTATAAATATCTACAGTTAGTTTTCTGTTTTCAGTTATTTTATTTTTTAAAATTAAATGCATTGGGGTGACATTGGTCAACATGATCATATAGGTTTCAGGTGTGGGTTTCTATGTTACAAGATCTGTATATTGCACTGTGTTCCCACCACCCAAAATCAAATCTCCTGTCACCTTATATTAGGAATTGATTCAATAATTTGATAATAAAAACATCAGTGGGTAGGGACCTATCATTCATTCTCCTTTAAGTTCCACTACAACTCTCTACAAAATAGATATATAATACTTCTATTTTACTGTTAGGGAAACTGAGTCTCAGAGTGATAGAGGGACTGGCTAGAAGTAGTGGATGTAACAAGTGACAGAGTCAGAATTTACACCCGGGCCTGTGTGCCCCCAAAGGCCATTCTTCCCCTATTATGCTAGGCATTTATACTCGACTTTAACTTTGTGGGATTGTGAAACATTGCTTAAATGTCGTTTTTCATGTTGCAATTAAAACACTACTTAATGCACATAATTTTTCAGTTTCCTCTGGGAATATGAAATTATGCACATATATATCTTTGTATATGTACATTTCCTTCTCCTCCAAGCGGTAATAGTGACAATCTATACTGCAGTGACACACTGTAACTTTGTTATATATACAGAATGCAGAAATTTTTTATTAGGATTGCTTTAATAAGCTTGTCAGCTTCCAGAGAGTTCTTTGAATAATCTGTTCTGCATTTTGTGACTTTGTAAAAGTCAGCACACTCTTCTTTCACTGTAGCATGTAATTTACGATTGATTTTTAAATGCCCTCCTCTTTCAGAACCATACTCACGAACTTGTTCTTTACTTGTATAATATATTTTTAGATTCAGAATCGGAATGAAGTTGAGCTCGTGGAGGCTCTATAAACAATGGTCAGTGACATGAAACCGTAGGCCAGAAGATGACAGGACAAAAGCATAGAAACAATTCTGCATCTGTAAGCTCTCCCAATTGAAAGATAACCATGCGAGTGCTAAAAGCAGCTGACATGATTGGAAATAGTCTCTTAAACAAGAGTTCTAGGGGCAATTTACAACCTGACACATAGAGCTTATGCAATTCATTCAATGAAATACATGTGTGTATATGCAGATATACACATATACATATATGTATGCAGATATGCACATATATACATATATACATGCATGTATACACACCTATATAACCTGATGAACTTATCGCCTAAGATTCCTGCATTGGTGCAGACAGTGCCGTATTAGAATGTATACAAAGAAAAACATCTGTATTTATGGTCATTTTTCTAGGGCAGTGGAGACTAAAGGAAGTCAAAAGTGCTAGCCATTACCTACACACCTAGTGACCCTGAAAACGAAATGATCTCAGGTGAGTTCCTTGTGCCATGTACTAGAGAAAGCATGCCGGGAGTGATACACTCCTCCATTCAACAAATATTGGATAATGGGTCCTTAGCCAGCTGTTGGACATTTCAGCCTAAATTTCTATGATGAGAGTTTTGATTGGTTATTTAAAGAAATGGGTTCAGTTAAGCAGGCAAGGATATGGGACATAAACACATTCCTTCCATGCCCTGCCTCTACCACCCTGTGTCCATACAGTTCCGCCAGCGGGGTTTTATTAACAGTACCCAACACTGTGCCTACGGCTGTCCCGCAGGACTCTGTCCAGTGATTACAGCTTCCTCTCAAATTTAAAAACCCCTCTTCCACGGAGAAGAAAACAATATCTCTCATTTGCCTGCCTGACAATAGAACTATATTAAATTTCCTTTAAAAATGATGCTGTTGGCTTTTTATAAGGAGTGGCCAAATGAAGGATGCAGGAGCCCTTCAAAGCACGTTTCAGGCTCTCTCCTTACGTTGTTTGGTGCTCTCTCAGGGATAACCCTCAGGGCCCATTAATTGGAGAGCTAAGTGACTGAAGAGTTTCATTTTACTAAATAATGAGAATATGTATCCCAGGTGTGTCTCCCTGGCTGCTAGGAAGTACAGAGCGGCGGGTAACACTACAGAGGACCACTGTTCATAGAAGGGGCTGGCGAGTTGATTCTCCTCTCATCCAGTTTGGTTTTTACCCCATACTTTGGGAGCCTTAATGCATGAATGACTTGGCATAAGCCTCCTATAAATCATTTATGGAGCAAAGTAGGTAAAAGTTATCTCACTTATGTGAAGGATGCTCTCCAATTTAATCAAGTAATACAGATTCCTACCATTTGTCCAAATAGTTCAATAAAACTTCACATGCCAGTCTTGATTCTTTTATTTTTTTTATTTTTATTTTTTGGCTTTTTTTCAGATTTTATTTTTTTATTATTTTTTTAAAATTTTGTTTTATTGCTTAAAGTATTACAAAGAGTATTACATATGTCTCCTCCCCCCCCCCCCGACTTCCCCTACCCCCCAGTGTCTTATGTCCATTGGTTATGCTTATATGCATGCATACAAGTCCTTCAGTTGATCTCTTACCCCCTCCCCTCCTGCCCCCCAACCCTCCCCAGCCTTCCCGCTGTAGTTTGACACAATCTTGATTCTTTTAAAGAGGAGGCCAGTTTTGTATTTTTGGTTTTTTTAAAGGCGTCCAGTTTCCATTTCCTAAACATGTAAGCTTTTTTCATCTTGTTCCTGTGGAGTTCTTACCATGTTATTCCTTTGGTGTCATGAAAGCCTTCTCAAAAAAGATGTAAAATCATATCTTTGACAAAAATATAGCTGAAAAAGTATTACTTTGAAAGTGTCTTTTAGCTTTTTCTTAAATTTGAATCACACTTAAAAATATACCTTTAAAATTGATTAGACTATTTATAATATTACACATTGATGAGCCCTGTATTAATTTATGATTAGGTTTAAAGTCAATTTGCATAATGAAGTTATTTGAACATTAGCACTGTTTTGGACATTATTTTTTGTCAGGTTGCATACAGTAGGAAAACATCTACCTTTAACACTGCAAAATGTACAAGTGTATGTTTAGAAATTAGATACTCATTTCTGTGAGGTTTTGATCCTGTGTTGGATAATTTTTTAAAAATATATATTTTATTGATTTTTTACAGAGAGGAAGGGAGAGGGATAGAGAGTCAGAAACATTGATGAGAGAGAAACATCGATCAACTGCCTCCTGCACACCCCCTACTGGGGATGTGTCCGCAACCAAGGTACATGCCCTTGACCAGAATCGAACCTGGGATCTTTGAATCCACAGGCCGACAGATAAGCTCTAAGGAGAAGCTGCATCATGATTCCATTTTCCCCATTGAATTTTGTTGTCCACTGAGCCAAAGCGGTTAGGGCTGATAATTTTTTTTTTAAGTTTGTATTCTTTAAAACAGTGTAGCAGGAGTCTGAAATATTATGAGAATGCTATATTACATTTATGACTTTTTATGGCATAACTGGAATTCTTAATTATTATCCTTTCATAAAAATCATAGAATATTAGTCATCTGTTCCCATTTCCCATTTGGTTACAATAGAGAGAATTTCTGAATCCTCTTAAGAAATGAGTATGTAGAATTTGACCCTGTTTACCTGATTTGGTCCAGCTAGTATGGAATGGAGTTGGACAATCATCTCCCTTGATCTGATTTTTATTCTCTGCTAATGATATCTGAAGAAGCAGGGAGAGAGGGAAGGTTAGGGGAGCAGGCACTTAACATTTGTACGCCATCTAAGTAAAAGTGCTTTATGTATGTAATTGCACTCAATCCTCACAATGACTTAGAAAAATTGCTTCCAGGGCTCTCACTTCTCTTATAGGAAAATGGGGACAATACCTCTTAACGCTGTAATCACCTGACTAGTAGATGTAGAACTGGAATTCTTTTCTGTGCCTATTGTTTTCCTCCCCTCAGAGATGATTGCATGAACTAACTCTTGGCAGTCACCTCTCACCAGTGGCTCACATTGACTTTCTAACTCCAATAATGGATGAGAGCACGGAGATTGTGTTTCTGTTATACACCATTATATACAAAGTGCTTAGCACAGTGCCTGGTACAACTGTGTGCCATAATAATGGATAAGCTCTAAGGAGAAGTTGCATCATGATTCCATTTCCCCCATTAAATTTTGTTGTCCAAATACATGGTTCTCTGGAGATTTTGTGTTTTCAGATGAAAATGATGGGTTGAGCATAAGCTAAATTTCTGTCTCATATTTTTCTTTAGGCACATAGAAATGCTAGATTAAGTATCTTTAGAATGAAAGAAATTCATATTTAAACTTAGGGGAAAAAGAACTGTTCATGTACCAGAAACAGAAAGAACCTATCAGAGAAAGCAAAAGCTGAACCCTTAGGAGCTGGGCTCTCACTGCCCAGGCAAGGTTAGAAACGGAGGCCTCAGCTCCCCTGCGAGTAAAGGAGCTAGAACAGTCTCAACATAAGTCTCCTCAACACACTTCCTAAACTTAATGAGAAGCAGACTATCTCCACTGGCCAATCTCTTCTAGTAAGTAGACCATCCTTGAGGTGGATGGTAAGTTTTTTTGGTAAATTTCTCCTTCTGAGAGGAATGTTTTCATCTATTTCACTCTGATTAAAATTTCAGCACTCATTTTTAATGTCCCCTTTGCTTTCTATTCTCTTCACAAGGGAAGCCAGGCCTATTAAAGTTTGTCATGAACGTGTCTCACAGTGGGATAAGTGATGTTTGCAGGAAGGTGTGAATGTGAGTGTTGATAGGCATGTTGGACTTAGTAGAGCTGCTTTTCTTAAATTACCTATTTCATGTGTTTTATTGGCAGTTGAAGTTGGCCTTCTGCTTGCTGACTCATTTTCGCCATGTGCAAGAAATGCTAGTGTTTACTACCTCTGTTTGGTCTTTTTTTTTCCAACTCTCCTGAGTCCATAATTTCTTTATTATCTTGAACACCTTGTCAGCTCCTTACTGCCCACAACCATTCTTACTTGTTAAGAAAGATGCTTTTGCCCGGCTGGGAGTAGCTCAATGGTTGAGCATCAACCTATGAACCAGGAGATCACAGTTCAATTCCCAGTCAGGGCACATGCCCGGGTTGCAGGCTCGATCCCCAGTGGGGGTGTGCAGGAGGCAGCCGATTGATGAGTCTCATCATTGATGTTTCTCTCTCTCTCTCTCTCTCTCCCCCCACTTCCTCTCTGAAATAAATCATACACACACACACACACACACACACACACACTGAGTGGCCAGATTATTATGACCACCTGACGTTTGTAGGCAAATTAGCTATAATTTTGTGCTGAAGTTGCTAGAGGGCCAAACCATTATAAATAGGGAAGCAGGTTGTTTACCACGACAGTAGAAGTGATTTTTTCTGAAGATATGGGTAAACAACGCGATTTAACAGCCTTTGAACATGGGATATATATACATATATATATATGTATGTGTGTGTGTATATATATATATTTATATATATACACACTATATTACATATATATATAAAGAAAGGTGCTCCTTATAGGTCATAGCTAATGATGTTGGTTCTTCCCAAAAAGTATTTATTGAGCACCAGTTTCTGTGTATGTATAATGATAATTGTGATTAATAAAAGTCAAACTCATTAAGCCAAAAGAAAAATGATGTAGGTCATTTTCCCACCCCCCAAAAATTTATGATGTCAAGGATGCCACATGGAAGTGTAAAATGCCAAATAGGGGATGAGATGATTACCATGGCTCCAACCTGGGAAATAGTTGCTTTTCTTGACCAAGTGCCATACAGGTCTTTTACTTGGGCAGTAGTGGGTGAAAGACTCAGGTGGGGTTTCCTAAATTTACAAACCTGGCTACTTGCCATTCCTCGGAGTGCCTGGGAGTTGCCACCCTGGTGTAGCCCTACAAATGTGCCTTGCAGAAATCCCTTCCCTCTTTTGGTAAGAGAAGCACAGTGAATTCTGGAATAAGAATTAATATAGTTTCCAAAAAGAGGGCTCATAAAATAAGCAGAAGACCAGGCCCACTACCTGGAAAAGGTGGGTGACATTAATGAGCTCTCTCTGAGGAGGAATGTTTTGAGTTTGAGGAGTGTGGACCAGGTACCTCATGTATATATGCAACTTTCTTAGTGTCAGATATGAAAACATCTAAATCACAGGAAGCTGAATCATAATGGCTGCATTCTGAAACAGCAAGCAGCTGTTTTTAACCATCATGTGGGTCTCAGATTCCTTTGAGGAAATATGTATGGACACAAAATCTTTCCAATAACCTTAAGAAGCTCATAGGTCACCCCTCCTCTACATGCAGAGCTCTGCTCTCTATGATGGTCCCGGAGATGTACCAGAATGCTTTAGTCTAACATGTGTCAAAGATTTCTTTTCTCCTCTGGAGCAAAATACAAGCTCTATTGTAACCTTGTTCTGCAACAAAGACTGCAGTGAGAGCCTACTCAGCAGTTTCAGCAGATAATTTTTAGTTCAGAGTCTCCGTGAAATGATTCTAAATGTAAAACAACTTTCAAATACTATAGTTAGTCATTTGCTTTTTTTATGATCCTAATGTCTTTTGGTTGTGAAAATAAAACAGTCATGTTAACACAAACCTATACACTGAAAAATGGATAGAGACAGATATAGGTGCTTGGGAGGTGGTGGGGGCTGGGGGGACAG
The DNA here is from genome assembly GCF_014108235.1 of Myotis myotis. Classification (NCBI taxonomy): domain Eukaryota; kingdom Metazoa; phylum Chordata; class Mammalia; order Chiroptera; family Vespertilionidae; genus Myotis; species Myotis myotis. The sequence continues at coordinate 64,254,544 of NW_023416390.1, read as the reverse complement.
GAAGTGGTAACACTATAAAGCATGCTCTGGGAAATGAGACATTTTTATTTAGTGCTTTCCTATCCTACAGGTAAAACCTCTGTAGTTGGAGAGAATTTTGATAGAAAAAGGTTATGCTGTTTTAGTTAAAAATGGGAATGAAAATACATCTAGTCTATACAGAAGCAACATTCTTCCGGTTTACTGTTCACTAGTTTCCAAGAGTAGTAGGTAGACTGAGCTATGTGGAAATGTTTGGAGGGGCTGCACGCTAGGACTTTTGTGCATATGGCTTCTAAACCTCGCTTTCCTCAGTTGTATAAGGCTGATGATAACCTATTCCTTCCAGTTCTGAGGAAGGAAGAAACCAAAAAACAACTCTAACTCTTGATTGTGTTGTCAATGCAGTAGTTTTTAAGTTGTCTATCACTCATTCACTTTTTCATTCAGAGTAATTGTGTGGTTTTTCTGGATTCTATATCCCTCTATATTCACTATTATAGGAGTTTGGGACCAAGTACTCTACAGAGAGGAAGCATTCTTGGTATTTTTCAAAGCAAGCTAGTCGAAAATTAAACAATGTATTGACTTTGCCAGATCTGAAATCCTCGCCATGGCCTGCAGTGCCTGGCCCCTCCACTCCCTGATGTCATCAGTCTGTTCCCCTTCTCAGCACGCTCTAGTCACACTGGCTGCTTTCTAAATCACCCCGAGGCACACTTCTTCTCATCTTAGGACCTTGGTTTCTATCCCCTTGATTCTTTGCTTGGACAGTTTCTTCTCATCATTTAATTAACATGTAATGTCACCCAGCAGAGACATCCTGGCCTCACCGTATACAAAAATAGCTCCTTCTATTCACTAACATACCTCCTTTCATATTTCCTTCATAGACTTTATGGCTATCTGAAATTATGTTTTTTACCATATTTATTTCCTGTTTTCTCCCTCGAAAATGCAGACTGCACGAGAGCAATGACCTTGTTGGGGATCCAGTGAATAAAAATACCTGTTCTTGTGGGGATAAGGACACATATGTAATAACTTAATCAATAAAGAAATTATTTTAAAAAAGTATCTGTTCTGCCTGAGGTGTCAATAATAGCATGCTGAATGAATGAATGCATGGGCCTTTGTCTCACACTGAAATTACATGAGGAAAACCAGGGGTTCTGACTTGTGATTTCAAGTGGTGTGGGGATTTTTTCATAATACTAAATGTTTACTTAGTAAGAAGTAGCAAAATGCTGAGCACATAGATAATTTAGTTCAAGTGCTTCACATGTATTAACTCATTTAATTTCTACAACCCTATGGGGTAGGTATTACTATTACTTCCATTTTATAGATGCAGAAATGGTGGTACAGGGAGATTAAGGAACTTGCTTGAGACTACATAGATAGTAGGCTTGGAAGTAGGACTTTGAGCCAGTGCGCTTTACCACCTAGGAGAAGTGCTTGGTACATACACCTTTAACATGTGCCCAGCACTCGGCTGAGTGCTTCATCCACATGGTGTCATTCCGTCCTCGCTTCTGTCCTCACTTCTTCACTGAGGTAGGTCCTGTCCTTATGCCTTCTCTACGGATGGGGAAGCTGAGGCTTGGAGAACTTAAGCAACTTGCCCAAGGTCCCATAGTTGGTTAGTGTTGCAAAAGGGAATTGAATGTAGACAATTGAATGTAGTGACATCTATGATCTTAGATGATCGTAGGCATCGTCTCAAATTATAAGAACACTTTGGATTACTCTTGGTACGCAGTCATTTTGAAATTTGTGAAGGATGTATTAGACCTCCTCCCTGACTCAAAGGGTCTTCCATTACTTGGGGATATGCATTACTTGGCCACAGATTCATAATAAATACAGAATAGTCCAACTCAGAGAGGTAAAGAGGAGAAGCAGAATTTGTATCAATATACCCACTCGTCTGTAAGGTATAAAATAGTTGGCTAAATGTATGTTTCTTCAGAAAGGGCATAAGAATGGGTTTTAGAAATCTAATAACTGTGAAAGATCAATTTTAGTTTCTAAAATGAACCAGGGTGGAATTATGTATATGTGTATATGTCACTAGGTCCAATTCTTTACTGAGCTGAAATGTGGTGTATAAAGTTTAGCACTACTGTTTTGTGAAACTTACCAGTTTTGTTTTTTCAGCCCTGAATGCTTCCTTAGGGACTTGGAATGAGATGATGGTGTGGCTACATTTTCTCTAATAATCAGTTCCATATCCAAGAGTAGGCATTTTTAGCCACACATGCAAAACCAATATACTCACAACACAAGAGGGGGAAATAAAACTCTAAAATCCACACATCGTTACACCGACTTCAAACAAAAGATCCATGTAAAGAATTTTGCCCATATATGTGGAGAACAAACTTTTTTATTTGAAAAACTCTATACCCACTGAAACCAGTTGATTGGAAAATGAGTTCAGCCAGTATTACTGAACTCTAAGATTCCAGCATTGTCACAGAACTTGTATTACAAGTGCTCTTACATACTCGATCCTGTGTGATCCTACCTGAGCCTGGCTGACGCTCACAATTCCCCATGTGAGTGGGCAGGGCGGATGTTATTAAGCCACTTTACAGATGAGGAAATTGAAGTTAATAGAATTTAAAGAGCTTGCCTAGGTCAGGCAGCTAATAAATAGCAGAGCCAGCACCTGAACAAAAGTCTCTGCATTCCAAGTTACATGCTTTTTCTGCTGCCCCACCCCTCCCCCGTCAAAGAGAACCTGTCAGTGGTGCTGTTGTAGGTTCTGAGCGTTAATCCTGAAGATTGTTTTACTATCAGGTCTGCTTCTAGAGGGCAGAACCTATGGAGCTTAAAAATCAATGTATTTTTCCCTGCCCAGTGTGGTTCAGTTGGTTAGGCCTTGTCCTGTGCACCAAAGTGTTGCTGGTTCAATTCCCAGTAAGGGAACATGCCCCTGATGGGGGCATACAGAGGGCAGCGATGGATGTTTTGCTCTCACATCAATGTCTCTCTCTCTCTCTCTCTCTCTCTCTCTCTCTCTCTCTCTCTCTCTCTCTCTCTCCTCCCCCCCTTCCTTTCTCTCTAAAAATCAATAAAAATATATTTTACTCAGTGCTTTGAGCGTGCCTGCTGTTTTGTTGGGTTTCAGCCCTGCCTACTTTAAGTCCGTGAAAGCAGTGAGCAGGACTAACATGATATGGTTTTCAGCTGTTCAAAAACTGTAATTATGTTTCTCTAGAACCTCTGACAGCTTCTCTTTGTACCCAACGTGACAGAAACTGGCGGGATGGCATTTCACAGTGATTCTTGTTTCTCTTCTCACCGCCTGTGTGCCCTGGGATCCAGCAGACACTATGTCTCAGACTCATTGTCCTTTTACCCACTGTCCTTCCTACTGCTTCAATTTTTATTATTTCCTCCAGGTTTTGAAAGAGTTGCAAAATTTCTCGAATGTAAGTGTTTACTCAAGGAATGGAATGGACAGATAAGCGGTTCAGTAACTTCAGCTGAACAAGTCTCCAAACTGTGGTTGTTAGGAAGTGAGGTGATTCAGCAGGAAGTGAAGTGGGCCAGCCTGAGGCAGTGTTGGGTCGGGGGTGGGGGGGTGGGAATGGGGGAATGGGGAGGGGGGTGCAGCCAGGCCAGTACTGGCTGCTTGTTCTTCTGGAACCCGAATGGCCACTGGATGTCCTGCTAAAACTCAACTGGCTAGTGCAGAGGCCTGACCAGTAGAAGGCAGTCATTGCTTAACTTTCATCTGATCAGAAAGAATACAGTTCCCACATAGGCACTGGCCCTACAGAACAGGTAGATGGTTCAATATATTTGAATAATTAAGCTTTCCAAAGAGAAGCAAAATGTATTCCTATTGACATGTAAAATGCATATAAACTCAACTAGTCTCTCTTTTCATTGTAGATATATGGGTTTTGGACTTGCCCAGACGCAAGGTCAGAATGCTGCTCTTCTGTCATGCTCTAGCTGTAGCAGTTGTCCAGATCTTTATCTTCTCAGAAAACCGGGCCTTTGCCAAGAACATCAACTTCTATAACGTGAGGCCTCCTCTTGACCGTAAGTAGTGGTTACCATCATAGGTCATGTCTGTGGGGCCAGAATGCCCATTTGAAGTTCCTGTTTCCACCTATAGTAACTTTGCCTTTTCGAGACCATTTGGTTTGTACCTAGAATAAGACAGAAAGTCTTCACTACTTCTGACATTCTCTCCATTTCTTTAAAATGCTTTGGCTTCCTGCTGAAGTCTCAAAAGGGTTCTTGTTTAAGATAATCTCTTGAGCACTGTGCCTAAGAATGGCAGAGGAAGTTCAGTGTTCTTTGTTCCTCTCTTCACTGGAGGAGGATATTGGCTGAAGGAAGTTTCTGCATCAATGATATATTCTATTAATTGCCATTAACAATTTGTTTTTTAATCCTCACCTGGGGATATGTGTTTATTTTATTGACTTTTAGAGAGAGAGAGGAAGGGGGAGAGAGAGGGAAAGAAACATCAATGTGTGAGAGAAACAGCGATCAGTTGCCTCCCATACCTGCCCCAACTAGGTGATCAAACCCACAACCTTTTGTTGTACTGGACAAGATTCCAACCAACTGAGCCACCTGGCCAGGGCTCAATGACCATTAACAGTCTTGAAAACAGATTAGTATGTGTAAAATTTGGAGGAAATATACTTGGACTTTCATGAATATTATGCACAGTTAGGAAAGGCTGTAAAACTCAGCTTTCCCACTAATAATTTAAAAATAAACAAATAGCATATCTTATCTATATGATTACTTATATTTTTACTAGAGGCCTGTTGCATGAAGAGATTCATGCAATAGGCCTTCCCTTCCCTTGGCTGCTGGCACCAGTTTTCTTCTGGCACCCAGGACCCAGGCCTTCGCTCTGGCTGGGCTCTGGCCAGAGCCCCCCCAGCCATCAGGCTTCGCTGCTCCGCTGATCCCGGGGCCGTGAGGCCTCGCTGCTCTGCCGATCCCGGGGCTGTGAGGCCTTGCTGCTCAGCCACTTTGGGGCCGTTTGGCTTCACTCCACTGCTTGGAGCTTACGTATGCAAATTAACCGCCATCTTTGTTGGCGGTTAATTTGCATATCACCCTGATTAGCCAATGGGAAGCGTAGCGAAGGTACGGTCAATTACCCTTTTGTCTTTTATTAGATAGGATATACATATATGTGTGTGCATATGTGCTTGTATACATATGTCATCTTCCCTCCTTTCTCTCTCTTCAGACAAGTAAAACTTATCTATTTCTCTGATATACTTTATTAGAGAGAGGTTGTTATAGATAAAATTTGTTGGTAGAAATGTGAATGCCTGTGGTTCCCACACCTGAAAGAGTATCAGAATCATGATAAATGCCTTTAAAACTAAACATTCCTGGGTCCCTTTCCCAGAGATTCAATAGTCAAGAGGGTAGGCTATAAAGTATATTTTTCTTTTCTTGTTCCCCTCCCTCTTCTTTTAAAATAGCTCTCCGGATACTATAGAAACACAGCCAGGCTCGGGAACCACAGTCTTTACACAACTTCTAAAGAGAGCCTGTGTCATTATTGATTTCCACTTTGGACTTTTTTATAATTCAGGACATTCATTCACCAGCATTAAGCAGTAATATTTTGTTTTTAGATTTTAAGAAAAATTTCTATTACAGTTGACATACAATATTATATTGGTTTCAGGTATACGCTTAGTGGTTAGACATTTATATTACTTATGAAGTGATCCCCCAATATGTCTAGTACTCATCTGACACCACACATAGTTATTAGAATATTACTGACTACTAGAGGCTGGGTACACCAAATTTGTGCACTTGCAGGGAGGATCCCTCAGCCCAGATTGTGAGAGGGTGCAGGCCAGGACAAGGGACCCCACTGGTGCACGATCAGGGCTGGGGAGGGACATGGGAGGTTGACCAGCCAGGGCGGGACCATAGGAGGAGTCCAGGGCATGTCTGGCCCATCTCCCTCAGTCCCAATCAGCTGGACCCCAGCAGCAAGCTAACCTACCGGTCGGAATGTCTGTCCTCTGGTGGTCAGTGCACATCATAGCAACTGATCGACCAGTCGACTGTCTACCCCCTGGTGGTTAGTGCATGTCATAGCGACTGTTCGACTGGTTGACTATCTGCATCCTGGTGGTCAGTGTACATCATAGCAAGCGGTTGAGCAGCCTTAGCATATCATTCGCATATTACGCTTTGATTGGTTGAACAGACCACCAGACGACCAGACATTTGGTGTGTTAGGCTTTTATTATATAGGATATATCCTATGCTGTACTTTACATCCCTGTGCCTTTTTATAACTAGCAATTTATACTTCTTAACCCTTTCCCTTTTGTTACTGAAGTGTTAGTAATTTTAAAACTGTACTGCTTTAATAGACAAAAATGAATTTCATTACTTCTTTTTTGCCTATCTAATTCACTTTTATACATAGGCAAAACTGAAATGTATTTGTAATACTTAATTTCATGTCCTCTGAACTTTCACCTTTGGTATGTCACTCTTGTTTTATGCATCAATATTTATCCTCTCCTGTATCTTCAGTACCCGCTGCTTTCTAATTATCATCCCAACTGTGGTCAGGTTACTAGGATGGTTTGAGGTGAAAGTTTCACACAGGGCTTTATACACTGGCTTATAGAAAAATGTTAAATTTATTGTACTTTTCATTTTGTGCCCATGAAAATAACAAGATAAAAGATAGGAAAAAAGCATAAAGACAAAAAAGGAAAATGAATATACTAGTTGCTCTCAAACCAGACTGCCAGCAGCTCCTAATTCCTTCTTTCCATAACACCCTGGCCTGAGCATAGGGTCTGAGAATTACTATCATCCTTGTATTAAATGTTCCATTCCTAGTTGAGGTCTAATGCAATAACTGACATATACAAATGAGATTGTTTGATTCCGGTTAAATGCAGCTGTAACGGAAGCACATGTGGTTGGAAACCAGCATGATTTGATGTGCCGGGGACTCCATTAGATATTTTTTTTCTTGCCACCACTTGTTCAATTTTCACTATACCTCTGCAAGTCATGGGGACCTTTATTGTTACTATTACTATGTATAGTATTATTACTTTGAAGTTAAAAATGATGCAACTAATTAGTGGGAAGGGAAGAGTTCAAGCTCAGGTTAATCTGACTCCAGTTCTTTTCAGGAATGAAACCATATCAAATTATTGGCTCCAATGCTGCCTCCACCCTTACCCATCTCCATATCCCCTTAATCCTCATTATTCCCAAGTTGTAAATTATTATAGAACAATACCATGAATATTTCAAAGTGGCTTGTGGAATGATTTTTATTACTCTTCAATAGATATTTATAGGTGAAATATTTAAAGAAAGGGGAATAAAGAAATTGCCCCAGAGTTTGGCAGTTAAGTCTAGCTCCCTAGAAACAGAAATTCTAAGTATAATGGCTTGTAAATTTTGTCTAATCTTATAAAAGTTGCTCATTTTTTTTTTGCCATATTTGTGTTAAAAATGTTTGTCTTTTCACTGTGCATTTTTCTTTAAAGCTACACCATTTCCAAACAGCTTCAAGTGTTTTACCTGTGAAAATGCAGGAGATAATTACAACTGCAATCGATGGGCAGAAGACAAGTGGTGTCCACAAAGTAAGTGTGCTGAGTTTGGGAGACTCCTTTGGGATCACATCTCATTTAGGTGTCTCTTGATAAGCCAACAGGTTGATGTTCTATAGAAATTAGAGATTTCTCTTAAGAGACCATTGTGACATTAGACTACTCTGAGAACACTTGGAAACTGATGGTGTAGCCTCAATTTGTAGTTGTGTGTTACTTGAGAAAGGATTTCTTAAATAGTATTTACTCAGGAGAAAAAATAGACTACAATGTTGACTAAGGCATTCTAAGAATTTCAGAAATGCTTGATATCTCCAGAAAAGTCATACTTACTAGCTAAAGCAGTGGTTCTCAACCTTCTGGCCCTTTAAATACAGTTCCTCATGTTGTGACCCAACCATAAAATTATTTTCGTTGCTACTTCATAACTGTAATGTTGTTACTGTTATGAATCATAATGTAAATATCTGATATGCAGGATGGTCTTAGGCGACCCCTGTGAAAAGGTCGATCGACCACCAAAGGGGTCGCGACTCAAAGGCTGAGAACTGCTGGGCTAAAGCAAAGGAAAGGTTTTGTATTCTTGAGATACAATGATGGTTGGGAAAGTCTTTTATTCATTTGACAAATGTTTTATATTATTAGTTCGTTTTGTTCACTGATATAGCCTTAGTTTAATCCAGTGCCTGGCCCATATTAGGCACTCAGTAAGTATTTGTTGACAGAATGAATGGATGCCTTTGAATAGATAGTCAGGGAGTCTTCTCCGAGGAGTGTACATTTGAAAGAAGACCTGAATGACCAAAACAAGCAAGCTACATGGACATCTGTGGGAATAGCATGGTAATAAGAGGGAACAGCAAATGCAAAGGCTACAAGAGGCAAGATTTGGCCTCTTCAGTGAACAGGGAGAAGGCTAGCCAGTGAGGCTTAGTGGAAGAATGTTGAGGTGGTAAGGACTGGGACACACACAGGACCTTCTTTCTCTAATAAAGAGTTTGGATTTTATTGTAAATATGATAGGAAGCTTATAGAGGGGTTTTAAACTAGGGAATACAAGATGCTAGTTTCGTTCTAAAATATTGCTGTTTGTTGTGTGGAGAAAGGATGGTTTGGGACAAGAGTAGAAGGGGACACCAAATAGGGTATTTCATTATCTTCAGGTGGAGAAGATGGTGACTTGGACCAGGGTGGTAGGAGTGGAGGGGGCAAGAGGTTGAATGATATACAAATGTGGAGGTAAAGCAGACAGGATGTCTGATGGATGATTGGGAATTGAGAAACTACTTACAGCTATAAGGAGATCAGACTGTTAGATTTTAGAAGTACGGTTTTTTTGTTTTGTTTTGTTTTGTTTTGTTTTGTTTTGTTTTGGTGTGTGTGTGTGTGTGTGTGTGTGTGTGTGTGTGTGTGTGTGTGTTTTGTTTTTTAGTTTTGCAAACGTAAAAGGCGAAAGAAAACAAACAAATTCTTCCAGAATTAGAGATGACTAGTTTCGGTCTACTATTATCTTGAATCTTTTGGAAATTTCTGCATCAAATTATATATAGCAGTGAAATAGACTTACCTCTTCCAGATAAATAGTACACACTAAAGACCTTAATGCTGCTGGAGAATCTTATGCCATAAATTAGCACAAGTCATTATGACATATACTTGGGCGGCATTTTTCATTATTTCTTTTCAAGAATAATCAATAACCAAAATATTTTTTGTTGGGGTTCTTTTACATTTCTGTAGAGCAATCCACCTTAAACTGTGTGTGTTTATGAGTACATGTGCACACGGGGTGTACACATTTGGGGACTTGTTTCCACATTTTTTTTTTTTTTGCAGAAATTCATCTCCATTATCGCAGAGTGTTTGAGGATGCCCAGCGCCTCCCTTCACTACCTTATTTCTGAGGGTGGTGTTATTCTTTAACTCTTTGCTTTAAAGCCTCCTGAAAACTGGGCGTTACGGGTTAGAACAGTGTAAATTGGGGCATTGGTGTCCATCCTGTTGTGCCTAACTCATTGGAAACTGTTTTCTTTCTTCTTTTGAATTGCCCCAAAACAGTTCCTACTAGGTCTGTGCATAATGCTCCGATTTGTCATTAATTAATCAAATCCATTTTAATGGGATCATACATGGGTATTTCTGGGTTTTATCTGTTGAAAGATGTGAAAAAAAGGGGGAAGCTGCTGCTTTCCACCACCAAGAAAACAGCAGTGTTGGAAGTGGGAAGACAGTCGGCTCTTCCACATCCACCCTGGGAACCGGAGGGTGACAGGGAATGACCCTGCATTCCCGCATGCATGCCAGTGCATTCGTGACTGTGCCAGTCCAGCCGCAAGATGCTAACCATCTGGAATTCTAAGTGAGGGTATCATTTCTTACTTTTCCGTTTGTCATTATTTAGGGAAATGATAGTCAACCATTTCTTGGGGCCATCGGGCCTGCAGCTATTGTTCTTTGTCATCTCAGGTTTCCTTTTCACCTCACCGCTTTACTTCTGTGGTCTGTTGGTGTTGTGAAGAGAGGTTCTCTGTGTAACAGGATATGACAAGAATGACATTTCTTATTTTATTTACCCTGGCTTTTATTCTGACTTTCTAGGGCTGCTTTAACATGTGTGACATTTCATATGAACACATGCAGCTACCAGTTTTCAATTCTTTGTTTGGAGTGAAGTTGAAATGCCTTTCCAAAACATTTGGTGGTTCCCTTTCCTTCTGAAACCATAAGTCAGCTATTCTTGTTGAGCATGTTACAGCACCATCTAGTTTGACATTAAGTATACCGAGAGGCAGAATCGTGTCTGGTTAAGAGCACAAACCTTGGAAAACTGCCTAGGTTAGAATCCTACCTCCCACCACTTTCTACCTATGTGACTGTGGACAAGAAACTGTGCTTCAGGCTTTTATTTTATTTTATCTGTAACATGAGTATATTAATATGACTTATCTTAAGACTTACTCTAGGATTGAATGAGTGAATACATGTAAGAAGAGTATCTGGCTGGTGGTACCCTCTCAATATGTGTTCACTATTGTTGTTATTAATTAAATCTTACAACAACCCTGTCAAAATGCCAAGGCACTTATTATCATAATTTACTAAAAGGAAAATGAACCTAAAGCAATTTACATATTTAGTGCAATCCCTATCGAAATCCCAATGGCATTTTCACAGAAATAGAACCAAAAAAATCTTTACATTTCTGTGGAACCACAAAAGACCCTGGATAGCAAAAGCAACTCTGAGAAAAAAAGAACAAAGCCAGAGGTATCATACTCCCGGATTTCAAACTGTACTAGAAAGCTGTAGTAATCAAAACAGTATGGTATAGTACTTACAGAAAAACTGACATACAGACCAATGAAACAGAATTGAGAGCCCAGAAATAAACCCTTATAAATGTGGTCAAATAACTTATGACAAAGGAGAAAAGGATATACAATTAAGAAAGGAAAGTTTTTTCAATAAATGGTATTGGAAAAACTAGACAGTTATATGCAAAAGAATGAAACTTACACCATACACAAAAATTAACTCAAAATGGATTAAAAACTTGATTGCAAGACATGAAGCAATAAAATATAAAAAAGAAAAACTAAGTTTATGGACATTGGTCTTATGGGTGTGTTTGCATATTTTACTCCAAAAGCAAGGAAAACAAAAGCAATAATAAACAAATGGGACTACATCAACCTAAACAGTTTCTGCACAACAAAGGAAACAATCAACAAAACAAAAAGGCAGCAAACCAAATGGAAGAAGATATTTGCAAATGATATTTCCTATAAGGGGATAGTATTAAACAAATACACATCTATCAACAAGTGAAACTAAAAATAAAATGAATAAATAATCTGATGAACAGAAAAAAAATATAAAGAACTCATACATTTCAACAACAACAACAACAAAAATCCAATTAAAAAATTGGCAGAGGAGCCGAATAAACACTTCTCCCAAGAAGACATACAAATAGCCAACAGATATCTGAAAAGATGCTCAACTTCACTATCTATAATGTAAATGTAAATCAAAATCACAATGAGATATCACCTCACTCCTGTTAGAATGGTTATTATCAATAATATAAGAAATGATAAGTATTTTAAAAGATGTGGAGAAAAAGGAACCCTCATTCATTGTAAACAGGTATAGCCATGATGGAAAACAGTATGGAGGTTCTTCAAAAAATTAAGACTAGAACTACCATAGGATCCAGCAATTCCTCTTCTGGGTACTTATCTGAAGAATATGAAAACACTAATTTGTAAAGATAAATGCACCTCCATGTTCATTACAGCATTATTTACAATAGCCAAGCTATGAAAGCAACCTAAGTGTCCACTGACAGACGAGTGGTTAAAGAAGAGTGGTGCATATATGCAATGGAAAAGTACTCAGCCATAAGAAAGATAGAAATTTTGAAATATTGCCAATATTTCTTGAGGGTATTGTGCGAAGTGAAATAAATCAGATGGAAAAGAACAAAAAACACATGATTTTATTCATATATGGAATATAAAACCAAAAAGTAACAAACAAAGTAACAAAACAAAACAAAACAAAGATAAAGTCATGGATACAACAGATGGGTGGTTACTAGAGGGAAGGAGGGAGGGCAAATTGGGTAAAGGGGCTCAAATATATGCTAACGGAAGGAAACTAGACTTTTCATGGTGAGCACACAGTGAAGTATACAGATGTCAAATGATAATATTGTACACCTGAAATTTACATAATGTTAAGAACCATTGTTAACTCAATATTTTTTTTAAATAATAGTAAACATTGTAAAAAAAGAAAATTACCTCAAAGGTGCTAATGTGGCTTGCTTGCTTATGACAAAAGCAATTTCATAGGTCCAGTATTCTCAACTTTAGTCAAATATTTCCCCCTCATTGTATGACGTTGCTGTTGTAGTCCCTTCTCAATAAACAAAACAGCATTTTACTGGCCTGAAGTAACTATAGAAGAGTTACAGAACTAAAGTGGAATGTTCTGGAATAGTGAGTGAAATCACTCTTTAAAGAACCCAAAGTAATAAGATGTGAGTGATTAAAGCTATAAGGATAGGTCCATGTAGAAATGGGTTAGCTATAAAGTGGGGGAAGGGGACAGATAAAGTAACAGTTAATTAAAGAAGAAGAGAACATAGGAATACTTTGAGTAAGGAAGGTGGTCTTGATGTGTACTTTGAAGCACCTGCTTTTCATTCCACCCGGCCTATTAATGTATCAAATGTTGAATAATGCAACCAGAGTATTCTGATCCATTGCATTTTAAATTCACATTTTCCACTTTATTTTAGGCATAGAACATGTGCTTCAGAGAGAGAGAGAGATGAGGCAGAGACAGATACTGACACTTTCATATGAAATGGGCAAACCTATGGTTTTGATGAAAAGCTTGTCCAGTTTTTTCTGTTCTAGCTGGCACCAAAGGATAGGTGCCCGTTTCATATTCATTTTAAAAATGCACGAGTGCTTAAAAATGAATGTATTTATATATATATATATATATATATATATATATATATATACACACACACACACACACACACACACACACACACACACACACTATTGAGAAGAAGGAAGAGGGAAAGAGAGATAGAAATATCAGTGATGAGAGAACCATTGATCGGCTGCCTCCTGTACCCCCCACACTGGGGATTGAGCCCACAACCCAGACATGTGCCATGGCGGGAAATCAAATTGTGACCTCCTGGTTCATAGGCTGACACTCAACCACTGAGCCATGCTGTCTGGGCCAAAAGTGAATGCGTTTTAAAAAAATACCACCTAGAAACTCTAGAAATCTCTGCTATTGTATTTCTTGCCTAGAAACCTGAGGATCATCCTGCATCTTAGTCATTTCTGAAGTGATTGTTGAGTGTCTTTTGCAATGTGAAAAATGAAGTCGTCTTTTCTTTTCCTCCTGCCTAGACACACAGTACTGTTTGACAGTTCATCACTTTACCAGTCATGGAAGAAGTACATCCATCACCAAAAAGTGCGCCTCCAGAAGTGAATGTCATTCAGTTGGCTGCCACCACAGCCGAGATTCTGAACATACAGTAAGGAGTGTGCGTGTGCATGTGAGTGTGCGCGTGTGTGTGTGTGGAGTTACTGCCCTAAGGTGTCTTGCTAGTGATGGCTAGTTATATGTCATGGAGAGGCAGGAAGGATAAGTAATATGTTGAACCTGTTTATACAGTGATGCAATGGAGACCTAAGAGAAGTTGAAGACTTTCTGTTCTTCAACAAAAAAATAATGTTACTAAAAGCGAATGATAGTTCCCAGACTCCAGGGCTAGACCCTAGACCTTGGACTTTGGGTGAATTGTCTGAAGTCGTGTCTGGAAGCCCAAGAATAAACCATCCCTGAGAGAAGGACAAGTGCTACAGAGCTCAGCTCACCTATTTTGCTAATGGCCAAAAATCACCAAGAAGACTGGACAGGGCAGCTGGAAGGTGGAAAGAGGAAAATGGTGGCACCTTCTCACCCACTAGCTCTGCTTAGATGAGGAAGCAAGAGTCTGAAAGATTAACCTCAGTTTAATATGATGAACTATAGATACATTTTAGATTGATAGAGCTCTCTCATTTTCTCATTCTAACATCCTAAGTGAGCATTTTACTCTTTTATATGTCTGGAACCCTAAAATGCTTGAGAAAAAATTACTTGAGAGTATGTTAATTTCATGAGGTCTTAGAACTTGACTTAGCCTGTCTGTACAGAAAAGTGGCTTCTAGCTCTGGCTGCAGGGAGAGTCTCCTGGGGAGCTTGTCTAAGCCATGGTGGTGGTGGGAGGGGCCATCCCAGGCCAACTGAGACAAAACCTCAGGGTGGGGTCCTGGGCCTCAGGATGTTTTTTTGTTTTGTTTTAAGTTCCTCAAGGAGATTCTGATGTGCAGCCTACGTTAAAAAGCACTGATAAAGATACTTAAGAGTCACTGTCTTTATCTTCCCTAGCCATCCTGGAAGCCTCTATGAATGGCGAGGATTATAAGGTTGAGGCATTTTACCGGGTATTAAGGCAGGTGATGGCTTCCCCTGAAAACACCTTGTGCTATCAGGGAGCAAGCAGTTTTCATCGCTCAGCAACCATAATTAGCAAGTCATTGCTGTTGTAATGATAGTAATCAGGTGTTCTATAGACAATAGAGGGGCATTATTATCCCCTAACAAGGAGTACTGAGAAAGAAAATCAATGGGCAATCCAAGATGTTTCTAGCTTTCATTTTTGTTTCAGTGTTTTCCCTTACAAGCCTTCAGAAGATTTGTTGACTCAATCAAACAGTCTTATTCAGTTGCCCTTCCTCTTCTTTCCCATGCTTATGCTTGGGCTGGTGTAGATAAAACATGGTTAAGAAAAGATTCCCCAGATGTTCCTTACTTTCAGGTCAGTGGAAGGAAGGCTACCCAAGGGCCTGGGTGGCTGATAGACTGGTTATCCAACTCTCATTCTGTCTGTCCTCAGCTAGAGATCCAGAAGCTTTTGTTTTGTTTTGTTTTTTCGTTTCACCCTTCCCTCTTCTTCCTGCTATTCATTCTCTCATCTCCCTCTGCTCTTCCTTTTGTAACAGGAGTGTAGGTCGTGCTGTGAAGGAATGATCTGCAATGTGGAATTACCCACCAACCACACTAACGCGGTCTTCGCCGTAATGCACGCTCAGAGAACGTCTGGGAGCAGTGCCCACACGCTCTGCCTGCCAGCGCTTGCCTGGGTTTTCATGCTTCCGTTGATATGATGCCGCCATTCCTAGGAAAGGCAGAGCCCAGCCCTCTGACGCACAAACTAAAAACTGTGTAAACAGCGAACTTTTGAATGAAGAGCAATCTTGCAGTTGGTGAAGAGTACACATTGGACTCAAAGCAGAAGACAGTTGTTTGCTTGGTTAAAACGCTCTTGCATGAGGCCATGGGATTCAGGAAGGGAATTTGGCCCGGGCTGAGGGCATTTTCTGGCTTCCAGGCTTCCTGGTCAAAGAGGCTGCATTTTGTCACTTTTGCAGGAAGGATCCTGCCAGCACCCACAATGGACAGGCTGTAGTAGCCTATGTTGTCCCCACCTGACCAGGCCTTTGGCTGAAAGGACTCCTTGACCTCACTGACTCTTTCAGAAGCTGCTGGGTCAGATCTTCTCTTTCTGTGATTAGCTCAGAGTGTCTCTGGGAAGTTTAACCCTTCCCCCGATGAAAAAGCAATGTATGCTAATTGTGTGTGTGTGTGGAGGAGAATAAAGCTTTTAAATTATGCAGAGTAAAATGCATGCTTGGGTGTTGCCTGACTGACATGAAGATCTCAGATGAAACACATTTACCAGTGTCATAAAGGAGGTCACTGAAGTTATGCTTTACACACACCCTGGGGGATATTTTCTGGCTTAAACTATAAAACTTCATGCCAAAGTGACTTCGTATTTTCTTTTTGGGGAAGTACACTTCTTAGGATGCTAAAAGCAAAGTATATGAATTTAGAAGGTCAGGAAACCTCCCTGATGAAGGAGGATGATACCTTATCACACGATGAACCCTCAGGAGTAGCAGATTAAAGTCAGAGAACCTAGCAAGACGGTCCCTCTTCCCCATAGTCAGCTTCTCTCTGGCAGGGCCACCAAGAAAACTTTCTAAAAACATCCTAAAACATTGTGTCCCCGTATCTCCTTCTCTTTCCCATTTTGAACAGTCTCAGAATTTCAAATAAGCACCTTCTTTTTATTCCTAGAATCCTGATTTCCTGCCTTTACACTTTGGGGTGATCATTAAACACTCTGCCCTTGTATGCATAGTGATGAGTTGATGGAGTCTTTGTGTTTTATTGAACATCCACTGTTAGGACACCCAGTGCTCCATAGTATCCATTAATGATACTATCCTTGCCATGCACACTCACCTATGATGAGGGTTGGTAAATTATGGCCCATGGGCCAAATATGCCTCACTGTTCTTAGTCTGCTAGACTGCTGTAACAAATATACTTTTAATTAAATGACTGAAACAAAAACATTTAATTCTCACAGTTCTAGGTGCTAGAAAGTCCAAGATCAAGGTGTCAGCAGATTGTGTCTGATGAGGGCCCTCATCATGGTTTGCAGAACACCATCTATTTGTATGATCTCAGGGCAGAAAGCAGGGAGAGAGCTCCATTACCTGCATTCCCTTATGAGGGCACTAATCCATTCATGAGGGCTCTACATTCATGACCTAATTATCTCTCAAAGGTCCCACATCCAAATACCATCACATTAGGTATTCAACATATGAATTGGGGTGGAGGGCACAAACATTTAGTCCATATCAACTACCTATTTTTGTGAATAAAGTTTTATTGGAACACAGCCATGTCTTTTCACTTCCATATTGTCTGACCAACTAAGTCTAGAAGATGTACTGCCTTGTCCTTTACAGGAAAAGCGCCGACCTCTAACCTGTGAAATGGTAAAACTGCATTGGGAGAAAGCTGCTTGCTTTGCAGAGCCTGTGATGCTCATGGTGGTTACTCAGCCTGGGAAGGGCTTGCCAGATCACTTTCCTTATTTTCTCTGTCTTCTGCATCAGTGCATTTTTCTTCTCTGTTTTGTTTGTCCCACTCATGTGATTCAGTCTCTTAGTAGTAATGTGCTGATGTCAGGGGCTGGTCTGTGTGCTTGTTTTTTCTTCTCTTTGATGCAATGGGAGGGTCTCAACTTAAGGCTCTTCAGCCTCCAATAAAACAGGGAGGAGGCAGACATCATTATCTCCCTGCTTATGGTTGAATAGTAGACTCACCTGGAAGCGTCGTTTTGAAGCCTGATACAGATTTATCCGCCTCTCACTCAGCACCTTGAAGTATTTGAGTTTTTGTAGCTGTGCTTGTTTGAAATTAATTATATATGGCTTCACTTGGAACAGTTTAATAGCATCTTTGCTGTCTTCTTATTCCTCAGGGTTTCTTTTGACTGTGTAATTGACGAATTGTCTGATGAAAAACCATTAGCAGACATTTTCTTTCTGACTGTGTTTCTGCTGTCTAGATTAATGAATTTTCCTTTGTGTGTGTGTTTTCTTTCCTGAGGAAACATCTTAATTTTCTCTTCTTCACCCCCACACATTGTGTTTGCATGGATTTCACTACTCACCACCACTTCCATAAGCATTTAAACTAGAGCTATGTTGAGCAAAAGAGGGAACATACAGAGAAAACTCACTCCTGGCAAAGATAGCCTAGTAAGTTCAGGTGCCAGATTTCCAAATAAAGACATGGAATGAGCCATTGAACCTGAATTTTAGACAAACAACAAACACTTTTTTATATAAGGCAATGTTTCAAGTCTTTGTAATAAATCAGAATCTTCTGCATAACTCATAACAATAAAATTCCTAGGGCTTCCTAGTGGTGTTGATTCAGTAGATCTGGGATGAAGTGCAAGTTTAACCCCAATAATTGAATGTTAAAAAAAGTAAAGCTCTCAGGTGAGTGTGATGTTCAGCTCTTCCCCTTAGCCACATAATGGAAATGCTAATGAATACTAATATGTGCACAAGTAACAGGGTAAAAGCCCTGGGTTCTCTCTCCCCAGACCAGCAGGATCAGATTACCTAGAAACTCATTAGAAATGCAAATTCTCCATTTCAGACATTGGCTCAGAAACTCTGGGGGTTCAGTCTGTATGTTAGTAAGGCCTCCAGGTGCTTCTGATGCACACACAAGCTCAAGAACTCCTGGACCCGAAAAGTGGTTCCCAAATGTCTTCCGTAAATGGGTCCCTGGTGGCTGTGTGAGAAACACACAGGGAACTTGTAAAAAAGAGAGCGAGAGAAGAAGGAGAAGGAGAAGGAAATAAAGAAAAAGAAAAGAGCCCGGCTGGCATGGCTCAGTGGTGGAGCATTGACCTATGAACCTGGAGGTCACAGTTCAATTCCTGATCAGGCACATGCCTGGGTTGTGGGCTCGATCCCCAGTGAGGGATGTGCAGGAGGCAGCCAATCAATGGTTTTTCTCTCATCGTTGATGTTTCAATCTCTCTCTCCCTCTCCCTTCCTCTCTGAAATCAATAAAATATATATTTTAAAAAAAGAAAAAGAAAGAAAATGGAACTCCAGAGAGTTAGATTTGTTACATTTGAGTTGCGACAGAAAATCTGCATTTTTAAGAAACTCTTAATTAATCCTGATACACAGCCACTTTGGGAGCCATTCAACTAGAGAATAAGAGATGGGCGAAATGTTGGTGACCAGAAGGCCCAGATTCCAACACCTAACCTTTGAGTTCTAATATAAACATCCCATGCATTATAAGTTGACTCTATGTGGTGTCTCTAATGTAATTTAAAAACTAGGATAAAAAAATAGATCCACCCATTAGCAGGGGTGGGCAAACTTTTTGACTCGAGGGCCACAATGGGTTCTTAAACTGGACCGGAGGGCCAGAACAAAAGCATGGATGGAGTGTTTGTGTGAACTAATATAAATTCAAAGTAAACATCATTACATACAAGGGTACGGTCTTTTTTTTTTTTTTAGTTTTATTCATTTCAAACTGGCCGGATTCGGCCCGCGGGCCGTAGTTTGCCCACTGCTGCATTAGAGTCTATATACCATGGTTTTTTTTTTTTTTTAGTCCATTATATAAGAACCTGGGACGGCCATGCACCCCAGGCCTCCGACTAATTTAATTTGCCTCTAGTGAGCAAGAAATGAAGTTCTTGTCATCAAAATGTGCAATGAGAATTGGGGTAGTGGGGGCAGGAAAGGAGGGGAATGTGTGGGTTTGTTGTAATAAAAGGCACAAGGGGATTTGCTGTGAATATGAGGAGGGTCTGAGGGAATGGCCTGCCAAGGTCCATTTTGAATAGATCTGCATTCCAGAATAAACTTTGAATTCCTATCCATCACTTATTTTCCAAAAAAGAAAGAAAATGGTAGCAAAACATCCTCCCCCACCCCCACCCCCACCCCCAGCAATAACTAAACTCTTCCTAAACCCAACTCAGGGTAAGTTAGCCGTCAGAAATTGCAGCCATTATTTTCCGTACAGTCTGCACTCTGTCATGTCAGTCACTGTGTAAAACGTATTTCAAAAGGAGAGGGAAGGGGTGGTTCGCTTTCGCTTTCTGGCTGGGAAAGAACTTACAAAGCTGCAAAGCGTGGAGTGAGTAATAGGAAGTGGCTTGGACTTGGGAGGTGAGGTTGAAATCTATCTCAGGCTTGTGAAATTGCTAACTAGCACACAAATGTGTTGTGACTGCTCGATTGCCGTCTTATAAAACCTTGCTCTGACCTTTGCGGTTTGGACCGATCATTTGTGATGGGTACCCTGCAATTTGTGGGGGGTTCCATTGTGATGCTGGATATGCCCGCGTCAAAGTTACACCAGAAGACAAAGGCTGGTGGTGGATGCGCACAGGTGAGTGTTACAGAAACTGGAAAACCGATGGCTGACAGAATTTGAGTCTGCCTTTAGGTGGCGTTCCACTCCGGTGCCCCCGAAACAGTCCAGCGTCTCTGTCCCGCTTCCCACTTTTCCCTTCGCCTTCATAGTTTTGCCTCCATCCCAGCCCCCTCCCTCATTGTCTTGGCCTCGGAGCTGTCTTTGAAGGAATCCGGAGTGGGAGATAACCATGGATTCAGCTGTGAAATATAAGGCTTACGCAGCCACATCCCGAATCTGCACTTTGAACAAGCACCTGATCACAATACTGGTGATTCTGATACTGGCAGTCTTAGAGCATTGTTTGAGAAATGGTAATGCAGGGCCCCTGCATGAGGCTGGAGATGCTTAAGGTGAGAGCATCACCCAATTCCTAACCCTCTGCACGTGCTCTTTTCTGGTCCATGGACCTGGAGGCACTGGCTTGGCAGAGCGGCTGCGACGAGCACAGTCCTGGGAGGCCTGGGACGTGTGGGAGCTGAGGGAAACCCGGAGGCTCTCCCAGGCGAGCAGGATGCCCAGGACTCTGACCATCCGCTGGGCTCCCTGCCGGTCATGGCTGAGTGAGGCAGTAAGGAGCACGGTAAAGGGCAAGGTGAGCCCATCCACAGGGACTGAGCAGAGACTAAAAATATTCTTCGGAAGAGGATAAGCAACATGGATAAAAAGGATGAACAGTTTCCGGAGACAGATTCTGACAAAGTTGTTGAGGGTGCACAGGGAGGGGACCTTTTATGGAGAGAGGTGTCCATCAGGATGATGTCAGCTACAAGGGACAGGTGCCCCGATCACAGTGACGTAGGTAAATGTCTGGCTCATATAACTGGGAGTCCAGAGAGACAGTAGGTTCCAGGGTGGACTTAATCCTATGGGCTTAGCTCCATTCCCCACTCTTCTTTTGGCGCTCACAGCTGTTGCCTCCTGCCCACAGCATCCAGGGGTGTAGACGGAGGGACACTGCTGGACATTCACAGAACGAGGAGGTCTCCACCCAGGCTGCCAGCAAATCGCAAGCAGGATGTGGTCACCTCCGCTTAGTACAGCTAAAGGGAGCTCAGCGTCCCCTGAGGCACGTGCGGTGCATGGCAGCAGGTAGCTATCTGAACAGCATAGGAATTAAAAAGGAGGAAGGAAGAAGCAGATCTGGGTGGGTAGCCAGAAAAGTCTGCTCCATCTCCCACAGGCGGAGGCTGTGTTGGGAGGCAGTTGCTAAGGTAGCTGGGAAAATGCTCTCATGTTAGAGATAAACGAGCCGAACCCTCCCGAGCTGTACAGACTTGTCCTAACGCACAGTCAGAGGAGCCCCCTCTCTGGGCTCCCCTTTGATTAACGTACATCGTAAATCCACAGGAAAGGAGCGCATGCGGCGCTTCCGTCTTCTCCACAAGAGCAGCTTTCTCCCTGCAGCACCTGGGCTCCACGGAACACGCTGTCTAGCCAGCACCACTCTGCAAACGTAGAGAAACAGGAAGGGAAAGGATGCACAAGGTGCAAGTGGGTGAGACACTAGGATTAGTGGTATATCCTAGGTATTTGATGAGTGTGCGTGGAGTACATGAACTTGAACCCTTCAGAAAGGCTCACTTCTCCAAGACCTGGGGCTGCAGCCTGGACACACCTGTTTCCATCATCCTTAGGTGAGGCAGACACTTGAGAAACCGCCTTAAAAGGGGGGCAGCTTCCATGCTTTTATTTTGTATTTGTTGTTGTGCTTATATTTGTTGACCTCCACAGTGTCCTGAACTGATTTGAATCCCATTCATGGCATTTTCCTTTAGGTCTGAAGGGTCCGTCGCTCCTTAGGACTTAACTGGAAACCAATGGAGAAGGCACTGTTTTCTGAATGTTTCCTTGTTGTTTGTTCTCTTTCCACATGCCCTCTGAGGAATGATCGGAAGTAGCCATTTGCCGGGGTCCAACCCCAGCAGGTCCAGGGGTCCCCAAAGGTGTGGATGGAGTCGGCGAAGAAGGAATGACACGGAGACAGCGTTCAGTTGATCAGCAGCCTAGCCAGGATCTCCAGCCAAGTTCTGGTCTGGATCTCCAGAGAGGTTCTGCCTAGGATCTCCAGCCAGGTTCTGTCCAGGTTCTCCAGCCAGGTTCAGTCACCAGGTTCTAGTCAGGTTCTCTTGCCATGTTCTATAGTCAGGTTCAGTCCAGGATCTTTTGCCATGTTCTCTCCCTAGGTTCTGTCTCTAGGTTCTGAGGCCAGTTTCTGTCCAGGATCTTTTGCCATGTTCTCTCCAGCGAAGTTCTTCTGTCTCTAGAGAACGTTCTGTGTAGGTTCTATGCCTAGGTTCTGTCTCCTTTGGTTCCGTATTCTAAGTTCTGTCTCTTGCTGTCTTACTACATCTGTATTTATACCAGTTGATTCAATCCTATCAATCTCTATTACAAAGGTTAGGGCGTTTCTTATCTCCACTCCAGGAAGCAAAGATTATGCAGCTTAAGCATGATTGTTCATAGTTAAAGTGATTAATTACCCTGCTGGCACTTAGTTAAGAGGTTTTATTCCCTCCCTAACTTCAGGGGAAAATCCCTACCTGGGGAAACAACCCTTCTCAGAGACCTTGGTTAAAACACACAGTGCCAAGAAGGTGAGCAAACACATTAAGAACAGTATGCCATATATGCCAGGTCCCCTGAAACAGCAAGGATGGACCGGCTCCCAGCAGCCATTTGTTTATTTCTAAATAGTTTTACAGTTATTATGAAATTAATCTTGAGTCAGAGATGGGTCCTGACTATTAAGTATTTGTCCTCATTTTAACTAATGGATTTAGGTCAGGATTCATTAATGCACTGAAGATGTCTTTTTTGTCAGTACTGTGGACAGATTCTTAAGGAAAGTTCCTCTGTAGCTCATCCAACAAAGGAAAATGAAGAAATAACTAAGTTGAAAGGCAAAGTAAAGGAGTAACACAGTAGTTTGCCTTGGGCAAACCCACATTTCTTTCGGTGGGTCTTTTCTTGTAACTAATCAGAAATCCAAATGTCTAATATTGATTTTGGAAGATATTTTCTCAGCACTATTCAGAATCTGGCTCTTTTATACTTACCTGGCCTTAAAAATTCTGGAATTTGAAGAAAGACCAGAGAAAGATTTTGATCATAGTTGCAACAATTTATCATCTTAAACTACCTGGGGGCAGGGAGTAATTATTTGACTGAGTTATAACAGATTAGCGAAATAATGCTACATGACATCAGTATTTTTCTTTTATAATGCAATGTTTCAAAGTGAAAAGTGAGTTTAATTAACTGGAAAGATAATCCATGATTTAATAAGATAATGATAATGAAGCACATATTGCAAGCAAAGAAGCAAGACAGAAACATGGAGTTTATGGTTAGGAAGAAAACAGTTAAATAGTTTGAAGCAAAACTTTGATTAAAAAAAAAAAAGAGGAAGAATGCTAGATCTTATCTCCTTTTTGAGCAAGGCAAGAGGCAAAGCCAACTCTTTCCCATTTCTATATCAACTACTGCTCTGGAAATGCAATTACCTGAAGTGGTTTGAAGTCCCTTGTCAGACTCTTGTCAGACGTGGATAAGTGCTTGTGCTAACGACGCGAGGACTGCACCGAAGTACATGGGTGCAGTTAGTTCTCAGGGCGCACGTGCAGAATCCTAATAAGTATTTAATTCTTTTCCTCAGAGAAGCCTGCCGTGCCTGGAGGGGATGCGTAATCTTAGATTTGCACAGACAAGTAGGAAAACCACTGCGTGTGGAGGGGTGTCGCAGTGCCTGCTCTCCTGGAACCTCTGCTGGCTTCGGCAGCACTACCTTACATGCGGGGGTCCGGCCTGGCCTACCAGGCTTCCCTTAGAGCTTCGGCCACTGCGGCCCTGGTCTGAGAATTTAGCTTTATAAGCAGCCAGGGTTTAGCTGCACAGGGGTGGGCAAACTTTTTGACTCAAGGGCCACAATGGGTTCTTAAACTGGACCGGAGGGCCGGAACAAAAGCATGGATGGAGTGTTTGTGTGAACTAATATAAATTCAACGTAAACATCATTACATAAAAGGGTACGGTCTTTTTTTTTTAAGTTTTATTCATTTCAAACGGACCGGATCCGGCCCGCGGGCCGTAGTTTGCCCACGGCTGCATGTCCTGACATACTCAATGCACCCAGGACCAGGTAATAGAAGGAGGATGGCTTTTATCCTGTCCTTCTCTTGGATAGAGAATGGGTGAATCACCTTGTGGGGGTCAATGGATGCGCAGGTGAATTATTTATAAGATGGGAGTAGTGAATGGTTTTGCAATGCAATATATTACCCTGTTTGAGAACCTGGTTCTTCCCACCCCTGTTTTGCTCCATGTAACTAAACTCCTGTCTGATTTTTATGATACATTTCTAAGACTCTGAAATGGTAGCCAACTTTTGATGTATATTCATCCTTTATAGGGAGCCGTCAGAAACCAATCTCTGGTAGAATCCTTAATAATGAAAGAATGACGAATGAAGAAAGAAGCCTAGAGCCTAACAGTCCTCAAAGTGTGTAACTTAGCCCCTGACGAACAGAATGTATCCCAGCATGTGACAAAAGAGATATGATTATAAATTAAAACAAAACAAAACTGGGCCCCGGAGATCCTCGACTCCCTGTCCCTATCACCTCTCACTATGCCCAACGTTGATTCCCATAATAGGGCCAACAGCAGACAAGCCAGGGCTTTGCCCAACAATAAACACCATTAAAATGAACCACGGAATACCTTTCACAAAGCTCCTAACCTCGCCAGCATTTGCTGTCCCACGTGTGCATATTATCTATCCCCCTCCGCCTCCTAGGCATTGCAGAAGAGTCAAGTAATGACTCCCACGTATTGGTAGTCAGCAAGTGCTGCAAATAAATATGAACTCATATTACCACCATTTTTTGAAGTAAGAAGTTGTATTTTATGTGCTACCCTTTATATTTTTGGTGCCTTTGAAGTCATTAAGATGCCCCTTCTGCACTCATTAAATTGACTTCATTTTATTGACAAACAGAGGGATTCTCATTTCGTTTTCGTTAACTGATTAGATTTCCTCAAACTTCAAATGCCTCATTTAAAAACAAACAATAGAAAATATAAGCTTTATATTATGTAATGTGGAGGGCTTTCATTTGATGCATAGTTTAGCTAATTTTCTTTTAGGCAAATAAGCAAACTAATTTATATAAGCCATTAATACCAATTATTAATGCTTTTCATTTTGTTAGTTTCAGCAATCTTTGCATGACATATACTGCAACAAAATGGAAATTGATTTCACCAAGTTTGGCACCACTGCAGTGTTTTGTAACCTTTGCAACCATGCTTATTTGAAAGGCTTGGTTTAATTATCCTTTTTTTTTTTTTTGCCTGCATCTCAAGATGCTGATGGTAACAGTTCTATTGCACTTGACAGTTAAAAGTAAATTCATCTCGAGTGTTCCTACACTGCCCTTGATGCTTGTCACATGAGGAGACTTTAATATGCCCACCAGAAAAACATTAGCCTCGCTCCTCTGCTAGGCCTGTCACATGTGCGGAAAACGAAGCAAATGTCTCAGCTACAAGGCGGTGTAGGAAGCAGGCGTTTGGGTAGAACAGAGCCTTGGTCAGTTCTGAGATGGAATTAAAGGCCCACTGGGAGTCACGACCCTTGGAAGGCAGGAGAGCTGGGACCTTCTCCCTGCTTCAGTGCCTGTACCGTGCCTTTCAATTATACCTGTGTTCGGTGTCTTCTCATTTTATCCCTCGCCCTGAGAACTGGCTCTCTGAGCCCCGGGTCATATGGCTTCTGCTTACACACATTGGGATCCATTGCGACTCTAGTTTTCTGGGCTGTCTATTTTCTACCTGTATTTACTTCTATGGCACAATCTGTGTTGCTCAGTGCTTTCTTGATCCAGAAGTCATTTCCACACCAGGCTCTCACATGGTCCCGGGTCCAGCTTCTTGGTTGGTTACCCCTGCTCCAGGGGCCCGTGGTCCTAGTGGGAAGAGGAACATGGCTCACAGGTGAGGGAGCACGGCTGCCTGATAATCCCCTCTGTAAGGCCGCTGGGCTGGGCAGTCTCCTTTTCAAGTGGTGGTGGGTGGGCTAAGTGCTATGACCAGCTGGGATTCCAAATAATAAGTGAGGACACACCTTTTTGAAGCTAAAATGTAACAACATAGGGACATCTTTCTCTCCTTGTCTCTCATCTCACTTCCACATCCTAACCTTCCCCAATTGCAAAATTATTCCATCAGCATTTGAATTTCAATGAATAAGACCATGTCTTGCCAGCTACCACATTTTCAATGGCCTACATTTTTGAAGGTAAGTGGTGTGGGAAACATTTTGTGTCCCAATGTTCTGGACAGTGAGGGCTGTGTTTATAAAAGGCTAAAATCCACAGAGACACAAAGAAGGTGACAGAGGTGACAGCCCAGAATGCTTGTGTTTCCTTTGGGCCTGTCTTATTAGTTGCCCTTAGTTTTCAAATCAACACCTGGTCATGCAGCAGGGCAAGAGGCTGCAAGTCCAGGTTACTCTGCCTGGGACAGGGAATTAGGACCCGTGAGCTTATTTCTATGCAGGGCATGTAATTAAATCTTGCGGAGGTGAAGTCCACCGTGAGTGCACTCTAGCTGTAACTCACTGCTCATGGTGTCGCTGGTGTGATCACTGATGTAGCATTCATCAGTCTCTCCAAGTATCTGCACTCAATCAGGAGACAGACGTGATTCCACTTTGGGAGACTTACGATCTAAGGATCTTATTGTAGCATTTCCAATTTCCTGCTCCTCTTGCTGGTGGGTCTGTTAGGCAGAAGAAAGGCCAGGCTGATAAGGTGTGCTTTATGAAAGAATATGAAAGTCAGGAATAAACGAGAGAGCTTTCTTTGATCGATATTCAATTAGTCCTTTTTGTCTTTGTCCTGAAGTTTTATTTTGAATTAATTTATCTTTTAAATTTATCTTTGTTGCTGAAAGTATTACAGATGTCCTCCTATGTCCCCATTGACTCCTTCCACTCCGCTCCCGCCCCTCCCCAGACCTATCCTGAATGTTTAGATGGTGGGGTTGCATTTCTTCCTTAGGCTCAAGTAGAATGTAGTTTTCCTGGGGAAAAGTTCTGAGAAATGCCTGACCCTGAAAGATAACCAGATTTGTAAAAAGTAAGCCATAGGGATAAGAGTGTTAAAATGATGGAAAGAATGAAAACAAAAACCTGATTAAAAATGTACATTCTTGCCTCTGTCCAATGCTGTGGTTTACGCTTCAGTAGAACTTCAGGACAAGGTCTTGAAGAGCAGCCTGGATGCTGGAAGCCACGTTCGCATTAGAAACAACCTAAGCAGCATTTCTAATTTCTGGGGGCTTGGTCTCTTTTTGCCCCCACCATGGGAGACAAGGTCTCCAAGTCACTAAACACCGAGCATGCCTGGCTGGTTCCTTCCCCTCATCCTGCTGGCCCTCCTCTCCCTTGTAATGGATGAGGGTCCTCCCTGCCCTTTGGATTTGCCAGTGGGCATGGGAGGGGTGGTGGTTCAAGTGTAGGTCTCTCCTAATTCCAGTTTTCTGCATCATTTGATTTATTTAAGTACCTACAATGCCAAGGCCCCTGGGCATTCATCCAATTCACTGCTTTTGTTTCCATAAACAACGTCAGCTCTGGGACTCACCTGAATTAGGCCAAAGGCTGGCTGAAGGGGTATCTCTCCTGCTCCCTGAAGGTCAAGAGACTGGGACTATCAGTGTATAAGAGTTTTTTCAGAAAAGTATTCCCAGATCAGCATTTTATAAACAGTCTCACTCAATATTCAAATCTTGCCCTGGCTGGCGTGGCTCAGTGGTTGGAGCATGGACCTGTGCACCAGAGGGTCACAGGTTCAATTCCCAATCAAGGGCATGTACCTCGGTTTCAGGTTTGATCCCCTCTCCTCTCCTCCCTGATCATATCCCCCCACACCCCCAACCTCCAACCCTGCCCCCTAGGTCAGGGTGCCTGTGGGAGGCAACCAATCCGTGTGTGTCTCTCTCACATCGGTGTTTCTCTCTCTCTTCCCCTACTGCCCTCCTTTCCACTCTGGCTGGACATCAATGGAAAAATATCCTCACTCCTCAGGTGAGGATTTAAAAAAAAATTCAAATCTCAATGAATTTCAATAACCTAAGTTTGGGTTTTGTTTTGGTTCTCGTAGAAAAGTAGGCCCTAGAAATTGATGTGTGGTGTTAGAGGCTACCACCCATTGATTAACACTAACAGATTTACATTGAAGAGGCAAAGTCCAACAAGCTGATGTCCAAATGGCAGTCAGAAATTCACAGATTGATGAATTACGTGTTTTAATGCTAAGGTCAAAGAGAAATTCAACTAGATGTTTGAGAATTCAAATTCCTTATTATTTGCTCATGGACCCTAATGATTAGTATACACACATCATACTAGTTAAATGAGCAAATCATTAACCTTGGCCCTTGCTGTGCACTGGCACCATAATCAATAAATGATATTTGTTCTTTCCTGCCAAATAGTTGGAGCATGAGTGTCGGGACAATATTCACAATGGATACGCATGAGAGGGAGCAGTATTTCTAGCTGGCTTGCTACAGAGGGATTCCCTTGAGTATGATGATGCCCACATCACCATGCAGAACAAATGGATGTAAGCAAGATATCCATGAATGCTCAGCACGCCTTCTTTGAGGAGGCTTAGGGACCAACAATGATAGAGTGATTCTTGTTATTTCTAAAAAGTCCCTTAAAGTACTATTTTCTGTAGCGACTGGTTTTCTAAATCCTTCTGTTCTACTTCCCTTACTTACAAAGACAATCTCCTTTCTGTTTCCCTGATGCCTGCCCTTCTTAACACCACTCCGTACTTAGAGGTCCGGGTGTAGCCTCCCCTGCATCAATCCTTCCCCTAATCCTCCCAGCTGACAAGTTTGAATGAAACTCCATGGAAGGTTAGGAGATCTTGGAGAGGAAATACAACATGGAATTACTGAGCACTGATATCAGAAGTGGCTGTACAGGGTCACTCCACAGGGCCCTGATACAACCCTGGGCCTGCCTCCCTGTGCCAGCAGCCAGCTGATTGCCACTCTTCATTTCTTACTGGCCCACCCAATTCCCAGCCACCAGAAATCCACTGGGCATCTTAAAGCTTTAATTATTGAGGCTCCATCTGTGTCTGGCATAGAGAAAGGAAGGTGTTTCTTCCCCCTTTTGGTTTAGGGTAGGCACCTCATCTCAGGATGATTGCATGGGAATATCTACTTCATTCAAGAGTCTCCTCCCCCACCTCTGATGGTACATTATGGTCCACTGACCTCAAAGATAATTATATAAAAATAGTGTTATTGGAGACTTAAAAACCAAGAATATACTAATGTTGGATCATTCTTTGACCTATTCAGATGTAGTTAATTTGAGGGAATGATAGAAAGAGGGGAAGTTGCAAAAATATTGGGAGGAGGAAGGGATAGACATTATGTTAAGAACTATTTTATTGTCTCTCAGGACATATCAGATATTTCTCCATTCTGATAGCAGCTATTCAATTAAGAAAGTAGGGACTACTGTTAGATTGTTCAGTGTTTAAATCTTTACCATAATGAGAAAAATAGTACTCATGTGTGAAAATATCTTAATGTCCACAAAAAACAAACAAAACATACATCAGTGCAGAGTACTCTGGCTGCTAAAGGCCATGCAGAGACATGCTCGTATGTACAGGGCATGTGGTGGGGCCCAGGAAATGCATTACCATTGCTACACCATTGCTACTACTTGGTCAATGTAGTTGTGTCATTTTTGGAGGCAAAATCTGGGTGTTGTCCTTTAAATTTTCTGCTACGTGATGTATATATGTCAACTATATTGCCAATTCACAACGTTTCTTCTTTTTAAAGTGTATGTTTATATCCCAACTTTCTCCTTCTCCTTGAACTGTGATACACTTGAACCCTTTTTGTTTTCTGTTGAAGCAACTAGAAAGCTGTTGGTATATCTGACCATACCAAATAGCAGCCATGAGGAGAGGACTGTACCAGAAACTCCCAATGGTGCAGCTAGCGCCAACTGCAATGTCCCGGTTTTATTTGTCACCATAGAGTGGATTTCTACAATATGCCAAGACACGTTATGCTCAATTTAGTGTTGGTGGAGGCCATTATGGACTGAATGTTGATGTCCCTGCTCAAATTCATATGTTGATATCCCAACCCCCAATGTGATGCTATTAGGAGGTGGGACTTTGGGGGATGATAAGGTCATAAGGGTGGAGTCCTCATGAATGGGACTAGTGCCCTGATGAGAGGACACAGAACTCTTTCACTCTCCTTCTGCCATGTGAGATACTATGAGAAGTGGGTGGTCTGTAACCCCTAAGATGGCTCTCCAGTGCTTGGCCATCCTGGCACCTAATCTCAGACCTCCAGGCTCCAGAACTGTGAGGAATAAGTTATAAACAAGCCACCCTGTCTATGGTATTTTGTTATAGCTGCTCGAACTAGCAAAGACAGAGACCAACTATCAAACACCTCCATGTTTTTACAAATGCTGCAAGAACTTTTACAACCTTTTGACAGAGTCAGCTCCTAAGCACTTGCTGGTGAGCCAGTAAATTGTCATTTTCTTTGTCCTGGAAGCATTAAGACTCCCTTTTTCAGGACAGTGTTATTTAAAACTGGAGTCATTCAATGAATAGCTGAGCCCACATACACTAATAATCTTCCCTTCTCTTCCTGGTCATTGGATTTCCCCTCTGTTATGATCTCCTCTCTATCCTATGAGAGACAGAATCTTCCTGAAACAAATACCCTTGGAGTTTTCTCTAAAAACCAAACCAAACACAAAAAAGGTTACATGGAAACCAAACCAACTTACAAAAAGGCAAGAAGGTGGATGATAATCCTCTTATGTCTGCCTCAGATTTTTATTTGTTCAGGATTTATGAATTAGTAATTATTTCCATGATTGCACAAAGGCTTATAGTTATAACTGTTGAATTCAATTAGCTACTGAGACTATTTCGTACATTCAATAATTTTTTTAAAAAATCTAATCCCAAAAAGAAACTCATATTAAAATTTAAACATATAGAACCTAGTTTCTAGGTTTTCCCTTTAAGTTTATAAGATAATAAATCTAGCAATGTTTAACCACTCAATAAATATTTATTAAGTGTCCACTATACTGAGCAGTACTTTCAGGTGCTGGGCATACAGCAATGAACAAGTCATCGTCTTTGCTTTATGGAATTTATCTTCTACAGGAAGATAGTAAGCAAGCAAATAATTCAGGAGAGATGTTGCCAGGAAGAAAACTAAAGCAACAAGAAAGGGATGAAGAGCATTGGAGAGGGTGTGTTGTTGTAAGGGACCTGTGTAGGTGGGAGGGGCGTAAGCGAGGATGTGAGGATGTGACATTTGCACAGAGCTCATCAAGGTGTTTTGCCTTGAAGTTTGATTTGCCTTCTATTTTATGTCCAGGCAATTATGGGTTGGATTTGCTGAAATGGACTTGGTAGGCACATGGTATTGATGAGGATCAACACCTGTGAAAGGGAAGGAGGGGGAGGCAGTTTTTGGCAGAGAGAGATAGTGAAGTGTCATGCCTTGGCTAACCTGTGTCTATCACACAGGCCTTCTTATAAAAGCATTTTCTTGTTAAAGTCTTGCTCACTCAGAAGTAAAACAATCAATACATTGTTAAGTGAGTCACTGAATGAATATTTAATAAATATCAACTATGTACTAAGTACTCCAAGAGGATCTGAGTAGGAAGGAGAAGCAAGTGTTCTGCCCTCATGAGCCCTCATGTCTGGGGTGATACATGTGCATGTGAATAATTTCAATTCAGTGTGGAAACTTTATTTAAAAGGGGCTCTTGCAGTGCATTGGAAGGCATGGCTAAATGATTTACCTGCAAGTACATTTTGTAGCTAACTGACCTGGCAGGCTCATTGGTATGCAGTCTTCCTCAAAATCAAGTATTCTTCTGGAACACTATTAAAGTTATATTTTGGAAGAGGCAGAAAGTTGATAAACCCTAGCCTCAGAATCTCCCAACTGTAGAACAGCTGCCCTCAGAACCTCCCAAATCTATAACAGCTCTTCCACACTTTATCATTCAGGACTCATGGGCTTCCACTGATTAGTTTTTGGAACATTTGCATGGACAATGAATGAATAAAACCTTCTTTCATGTAAGAGAATAGGTCCTGTATTATTTTTCCACTTAAGCCTCACAGTCACCGCTGCACACAATGCATGGATATATATAAAAGCGTAATATGCAAATCTACCGGATGGCAGAATGACCGGTCACTATGATGCGCACTGAACACCAGGGGGGCAGGCGCTCAACACAGGAGCTTCCCCCAGCCCACAGGCCCCAATCAGGTCCCTCCCCTGGCCAGCAGGCTCCAATCTCCCAACGGGGAACTGGGAACCAGGGATGGGTGGCACAGACGTGGGCGGTGCCAGGCCAAGGCCCCTGCCCTGACATTGCCCCACACACAGAGGGCAATGGGAGACTGGGGGCGGGGCCAGCGAGTGGGCGGGACGGGCCAACCTCTTGGTTCCTCCCGCCCCCCGCTGGCAGGCTCTGATCGCCCAATGGGGAGTGGGGAACCAGGGGTGGGTGGTGGGGGGGGGGGGGGTTGGCTGCTGGCAGCTGGGGAAGATGGCTCTGATCACAGGCCAGGCCTAGGAACTGTACCTGTGCACGAATTTCATGCACTGAGCCTCTAGTAGATAAATAATTTCCTACCCTTGAGCTATATCTCTGTAAAGGAGCAATATATAGGTGCTTGGAAGATATTTATATGTTACACCACAGTATATATAAACTCTTTGTATTCAACTAATGTCTACAAGTTGTTAAAGAGGACCAAAGAGACAGACCTTTCTAACTTAAAAAAAATCTGGAGATTCTAAAGAAATGAAAAAAAGTGAAATAAGAAGTTGAATAGAAAATAAACCTACTGAAGGGACCTGGATAACATTTGCATTTAGAAAAATCCAGGAGCTTTATTTTAGAAAGAGAATATGTCAACCATATACATTTTTGTGACTGTTTTCTTTGTGCTTATTTTTCTTTCTGCAAATAACATACTCATTGAAAAATTCTAGAAATGCTCAAAGAAAAGAAATATAAATTCTACCCATAATTTTACAACCAAGGAGAACTACTCTTGTCTTCCGATCTTATTTCTATGTGTCATATTTTGTGTCCATTGAATTTTAAATCTAGCATCTTTTCTTGTCACTATGTGATACGAGATGAAAGGGGAACTCAAGCTCTAGAATGAAAAAGCCTCATAGCAGCCGAGAAGCTATTTTGGTACCCATCAGTTTCAAGGGTGACGTTGCTGCGGAGGTCTTAAATTTAATTTTGGCCTTGCTGCCTCAAGGCACCCAATCTCAGTGTAGTCTTTAATCTTGTGGGAGAGACTTTGTTTATATCCAGGGGAGGACAGAGTGAGCTAGCACACTGAGAGCTACTGCACTAATTTAGAGATTTTAGTGTTTAATAGAAGAGTATGGAACCAGTTTGGGATCAAAACCCCTGTTATTGGAATTGTATTATCTTCTAATGCCTTCCTCCTCAGGTGCCTTCCTGGGTCAGGCTTGCCTTTACTGAGAGCCTTGAAGCAAATCATCCCTTATTTGATGAAATTTGTCCTCTAACTAAAATAATCTGCCCATTCACCACGCAACACCTAAGTCCTCACTTAGTCATCCACAGGTTCTTGGAAATTGTACTTTAAAAGAAACAATGTGCAGTGAAACCAATTTTACCATAGGCTCACTGACACAAACACAAGTTAAGTTCCTAAGGCATACTTCTGGACACAAAGGTATCCAGAACTTCTAAATCAAGACCCAACACACTTCTAATATTAAACATTTAAATAAAAGTGAGCTACTCATACATTTAAGAAAGATTAATAAAACAAGTGAGATGTTTCTCAATCGGGTCGCCGGTGGCTGAAGCCAGTCCCAGCAGCTCAGGGCGCCAGGTGGGACCCACCCTGGACAGGATGTCCTTCTTTCCAAGAGGCACTCACACACACCCACACTCACTCGGATTGGGACACTTCAGACACGCCTGTCCGCCTAACGTGCACATGTTTGGGATGTGGGAGGAAACGGGAGTTCCTGGAGCAAACCCAGAAAGACACGGGGAAAATGTGCCAACTCTACAACAGTCTGGTCCTGGCCCGGGACCCATTATTTTTCCTCATCAGTTATGATACAACGATGTTGAATGAAACATTATGCAAGCGCCCGCTATGTACAATTTTAGGCTAGATAAATGGGGCATGTTAAAAGCACACACACAGAACATATATCTGTGGCTTTTAGAGATGATAATTGAAGAAAAGAAAGATTTTACCTTCACGTATGGTTGATGGTTTGTCAACCCTCTAATATTCTTGGACAGAATCCAACACCTGCATAGTCACTTCTGTGCATTTCTTGGATGACATGTTTGATACGTGGTCTTTGCATGAGAAACTGCAAAGCACAGAAATCGACAAGGTTTCCCAAGGTGGAAGGTGAGTTTACATGGTGACATCAGGATCCAATCTGAGAATTTAGCAGGAGACTGTAACAAATTCACTTAAAAATGTGTTGCATGAAAGTCCTTTAATCTGACAGGCACAAAGCTGCCTTCTCTCCACCCTCCTCCACAATTGGCAATGATTTAAGTCCAGAAAGTAACTTTTTCTGGAAAGCACTTTCCTAATTAATAGCTTTCCCTGTGACATCATTTCTTTGTTGCAACATGAAAAGGGTATCACTATAAAGTCAGTGCTGCCCTTGCCTTCATTACATGAGGAACAGAATGCTTTTTTAATGTTTGAGTTGATTTTTTGTTGTATTTGAACAATTTCAAAGTGGACCAAAACAATAAGGAAATACTAAAGATTTGGTTAAAATAGACTACATTGATGAGAATCTATACACTGGCATTTGGGAAGGACATTTATAAGACCACCAATCCTCCTTGGAAAACAGTCACAGGAGTCCATGTCTAAAATATCGTTGGGCCTCTCTATTCCTTGAGCATGTTATACATTCATGGAAAGGGAATGCTTCTCAAACACACTAAAAACAGAGCAGAAGCCATGACTTTAGAGCAATGGGATTATAATTATGCTAAAACCCACAGAGCTTGTCTGATTTTCATTGCCTTAATTAGGGATTCTCAATATTTCACAAGCTGAGAGGGCCAACAGTTGACATGCAGGTTAATTTCCTGTCCTCGGGCATTTCGGAAATGCTGCTCCCGGAGGTGTGCAGACTGGGTCTCACTCTCTCTGAGTGATCAGCATCCTCCTCCCAGCATCTGCCTGTGCAAGTCCACGCATCCTACGTCAGTCTCTGCAAGACCACTGGCCCCAGCATCAGACTTAGGTGACCTTAAGAAGTTTCTCTTCATCATTCCTCTCATTTTCAGCTATTGCAGATGGAAATGAAGAATTAAGAATGGGAATCTAATCAGGATTTTAAAGTATTTTTTTTTTCATGCTGTATGTCAAAGCCTTGGTTTTTGGGCCTTAATGATCATACTGCATAAATGGAAAGGAAAGTCTAAATCTGACAGTGAGACAGTATTTCCCCTTTGGTTGCAAACAACTTGAACGAGGTCAGCGCCCCCAGGTTTTAGTTTTTAAGTCCTCTAACATATGTGTTCCCACCATAAGAAACAAAGTCTTGAAGCAGAATGTTGATTTTATGTTTTCAGATGCTGTCAGAAAGGATAAAGAAGGTTTTACTTGCACATCTGTTTGACTGCTTGCCCACCTTCTGGATAACCTCAGGACTTTGTGGTGTTTTGGTTTAAAGGTACGTGAAATGATATTTTTAAAATGGAATGGTTAAAGATTATATGAG
Organism: Myotis myotis; assembly: GCF_014108235.1. Classification (NCBI taxonomy): domain Eukaryota; kingdom Metazoa; phylum Chordata; class Mammalia; order Chiroptera; family Vespertilionidae; genus Myotis; species Myotis myotis. The sequence goes on along the minus strand of NW_023416390.1, from coordinate 64,218,668 downwards.
GCAGTAGCACTTCATAGTTATGACTTGAAGAATGACACCACAATAAAGTCTCAAGGTATGTATTCTGGAATGTTCAACTTTGAGAATATCAATGGCATTCAACCTGACACAGACTAAAATATGCTTCCTGGCACAAGAATCCTGGCCTCCATGCGGCTGCCTGTGCTTTGGGCTAAGGAATGTTCACGCATTGAAAAACCAGTTGTAGGCTCATGCTCCATGCATGTTAAGAATACGAATTCGATAAACGATAGAGAGTTTTGTATGTAATAATGGGACTCGTGAAGATTTAAATCTAGAGGAAGGATCGTTACCACCTTCATAGCTCTACCTCCTGCTGCAGCTTTGTTCTCAGCAAAGCAGGCCTCCTTCTCTATTTGTACAATTGAAGCAGAAGTTCAATTTTATTGTCCCAGATTGGATTGAGGGCCAGGATTATGGCAGATGCACTATGTTGCCTACACAACAGTTAACCCACCTTCTCCTTTGCTAACAGAAGCCTATACGGGTGGCAACATGCTCAGGGAAGGGGATCCCTTCCAAACCGCAGGACTTCTGGGAAATGCCTTTGTCTCTAATCAATAGGGCCAGCATATATCCTAGTTTTCCCAGGACAGTGATGGTTTATGTGTATTGTCCTGGTAAAATTGCTAACTGTGCACTCTTTCACTTTAAAACATTCTAATTTGAATGATACATTATATGAGAGAAACCACTGCTCTACCTTTGTTTCTGCCTCTGGTAATCTGAAGTGGGGTATGATGCTTGGAGCTGTGGCAGCCATTTTATGCTTAGGAGGATAAGAGCAGAGAGAATCAGAGATCTAGACCCAACTGATTCTGGATCTGCAGTAGAGGCGAAGAGTTGTCTTTCTTACTTAAGACATTTAGGGGAATAGTGTCTTACTTACAAGGAAGGGTATGAATGGATGAAGCTGTTCCATGGGAAGGATTTGCAATCATTTTGGGTAATATTTCTGAATTATATTTAGTATTATTTTCTCCTTTCCTCTTTAAGAATTCTGGAAATCACATATGGTTGAGAGGTAATGGTAGAAAAATAGAAGAAGCCTGGTCTACTGCTCAATGAGAGGGGTGGAAATTAAAAAGGAGCAATGTTTTCTAACTCCCTAGTATGGGCTTCTTTTGGACCAGCGGAAATCACTGGCAATATGTTTAGGGATCAAGGTTCTCACTTCCCACAACTGAACCACCATGTCCCCTGCCCATCTGTCACTAGCTAGCTCTGGGGCCTCAACAATTTGACTTTTACATCATCAAAATGGCTATATTCAGAATTTATGTTTTCTTTATAGTTGTGACATTCCTTGTGTGCTATTTCAGAGGAGGATATGTAGTTGAGAAATTCTGAAAACTGCTTTGGATTCTTTAAAAATGTATAGAAAAGAGAAAATATTTTCCTTTACTTACTTTAGGAAAATAATGGCTTATGAAGTTCTAAAGCAAAGTGACTGACTTCCAAGGGAGAACACACAGGGAGAGAACCAAAATATGCAGTCTCTAGCACTATGCCTGGCACAGAGTTCCAGGGGGGATTTCCTTTCTTACCATCTTCCTTACTGTATTATTAGGTAATGATGTGACTCTGTGGGATCTGACTTGGTAAGACCTGGATGCTTACAGGATAATTTTCTTTGCTTTAGACAGTGCATCCTTCTTAGCTTTACCTCTTAAAGAGGGCAAAGTTCTTTTTATTTCTTCTTCTCCAGAATCCTTGGAGACTTCCTTCAAAGCCATAGAGTAGTGGGTCAGTCCAAGGGAACTGATCTGTCTGAATGAGTTCAGTATCTTTAACTATCTGTGATGATCTGCAACAATTAAAGAATTAGTCTTTCCAGCAGTTTCCCATCTCTCGTATGTTGGGTCCTCTGCCATCTTGGCCTTACCTTTGTGGCAGGACAGACATCGTAATTGACAAACTCCATGTAAGACTACACAGACTGACGAGAATCTGTAATACTTGACACTTTCATCAGCAGCATGTAAAAGTGCTCATTTCACTGTACGTGTGCAAAAATGGATATTGCTCCTTCATATCCAAGGGGCAAAGATTTTTTTTAATTAAATCTTTATTGTTCAGATTATTACATTTGTTCCTCTTTTTCCCCCCCCCATAACTCCCCTCCTCCCAGTTCCCGCCCCACCCTCCGCCCTCACTCCCCACCCACTGTCCTCATCCATAGGTGCACGATTTTTGTCCAGTCTCTTCCCACATTTCCCACACCCCTTCCCCCCCCCCCGAAGAATAGTCAGTCCATTCCCTTTCTATGTCCCTGATTCTATTATAATCACCAGTTCATTCTGTTCATCAGATTATTTATTCACTTGATTCTTAGATTCACTTGTTGATAGATGCATATTTGTTGTTCATAATTAGTATCTTTACCTTTTTCTTCTTCCTCTTCTTAAAGGATACCTTTCAGCATTTCATATAATCCTGGTTTGGTGGTGATGAACTCCTTTAGCTTTTCCTTATCTGTGAAGCTCTTTATCTGACCTTCAATTCTGAATGATAGCTTTGCTGGATAAAGTAATCTTGGTTGTAGGTTCTTGGTATTCATCACTTTGAATATTTCTTGCCACTCCCTTCTGGCCTGCAAAGTTTCTGTTGAGAAATCAGCTGACAGTCGTATGGGTATTCCCTTGTAGGTAATTGAGTTTCTTTCTCTTGCTGCTTTTAAGATTCTCTCTTTGTCTTTTGCTCTTGGCATTTTAATGATGATGTGTCTTGGTGTGGTCCTCTTTGGATTCCTTTTGTTTGGGGTTCTCTGCGCTTCCTGGACTTGTAAGTCTATTTTTTTAAAAAAATATATTTTATTGATTTTTTACAGAGAGGAAGGGAGAGAGATAGAGAGTTAGAAACATCGATGAGAGAGAAACATCGATCAGCTGCCTCCTGCACATCCCCCACTGGGGAAGTGCCTGCAACCCAGGTACATGCCCTTGACCAGAATCGAACCTGGGACCTTTCAGTCCGCAGGCCAATGCTCTATCCGCTGAGCCAAACTGGCTTTGGCGTAAGTCTATTTCTTTCACCAGGTGGGGGAAGTTTTCTGTCATTATTTCTTCAAATAGGTTTTCAATATCTTGCTCTCTCTCATCTTCTGGCACCCCTATAATTCTGATGTTGGTACGCTTGAAGCTGTCCCAGAGGCTCCTTACAGTATCTTCGTATTTTCGGATTCTTTTTTCATTTTGCTTTTCCGGTTGGGTGTTTTTTGCTTCTTCGGATTTCAAATCTTTGACTTGATTCTTGCGCTCCTCTGGTCTGCTGTTGGGAGTCTGTATAGTATTCTTTATTTCAGTCGGTGTATGCTTAATTTCTAGTTGGTTCTTTATCACAACATCGAGGGTCTCATTAGATTTCTCGAGGATCTCATTAAGTTTATTGGCGGCTTCTAGACAGTTCTTGAGAGACCTTAAAAGTGTGGTTCTGAACTCTATATCTTCCATTGACAATTTTGTCCTGTTTCTTTGTCTCCGCATTTTGTTATGCTTTCTTGGTGCACCCCCTAGTGGTCTTTGTGCACAGTCTTGTAGTTAAGCCTTGATTGTTGTAGCTAATACTAGGGGGGATTTGACCTCCAGGCCAAGTGGCTGTGAGAAACGGGGCAAAGATTTTTTAAAAACTGGTATCTCATTACTATTTTCAAATGTATTTCTTTACCACAGAGGGTATATTTTTGTTATTTCTTTTCTTTTTTTAAAATTGCCTCTTCCTGCCTTCTCACTTTCTATTAGAGTATATTTTCTCTTTGCAGCTTATGTTTGTTTGCATAAACAAACGTGTGTGTGTGTATGTGTGTGTGTATGTGTGTGTGTGTGTGTGTGTGTGTGTGTGTATGCACACATGAACGCTAAGTTGGGCTTAGGCTTGGGAGAGTAATGTCAGCATCACCCACCTCCATGTCAATGTACCTGATGGGGGAAAGGAGGCCCACATAATATTTTGAAAAAGCAAGATATTATGATACCCCAGTTGATTAATTAATTATCTAATCAATCAATTTACTCATTTGTCATTCCACAAACATATTTTAAGTGCCTACGTTGATAGGCATCCTTCTAGGAGCTGGAGGCACAGTTGCAGTAATAGGACACCCTGTCTGCATTGGAGCTGCTGACATTGCAGTTGAGAAAATATATGACAACCAGCAAATAAGATGAATGACACATGCTAATTCCCACTGCTGATAAGCATCGCGAGGGAAGCTACAGCAGAGTAAATGGATAAACTGTGACTGTATTGGGGATAGTGTAGAACCCACACTCTTAGCCTCCCCATAAATATCATACTGCCTTTTGGACAGAGAAGGAAGCATTGTCATTCCCTTCTTTCCTTTTTTTGCTCCTTCCTCTCTTCCCCCTTTAGCAAGTGCTGTTAGGACAAATAAGGCAGACTCCGTGGAGAGAGCTAGGGTTATTATTTTCATTTTCTTCATGGAAAATCTTCTTCCTGGTGAGTATTTTGTTATCCAAGGAGATAGTTCAATCTTGACAAAATTGGCTGATAATTGCAATAAATAAATATCTTTCAGGCCCATCAGCCCTCTGTCTTTATTGCCCAATTCCCAAAGGTGACTGAGTTTTGCACTGAGTATTACATGACCTCAGAGCTTTTGCATTAACACACTCAGCCACCGAGCCTTTTCTTGGCCTGTGTGTATTGGCTCGTCTCCATTTTTGAATCAATGTGTAATTAATTTTCAAGTGTGCTTCTTGATTTAGTCACAGAGCTAATAATGTGGAGGATAAAAATATTTTTTAATGAAATTCATGCCAGTTCACTTCTAATCGGCATTTCTTCAGTATAGGCCTTTTTCTTGCAGCTCATTTCAAACTCAGCCATTTAAGATATCCTTGTCCTCCTTTGAGCCTGTTTTAAAGGAGTAATCTTAGAGGCACACTTTGATAGTGACCCTAAATTATTTACCTGTTAAGTTCAAAGCTTCCAAATGAGTGGACTTTGTTTACATGCATTTATATACATCAGCATAATGTTCGCAATGAATCCTTGGCCCTTAACTTTTTTGGCCTTAAGCAGATAGCCAGATCTTTCTCTAGCAATATGTGTTCATTCATGAACAAAAAAGAATTGCAATTCAGGATATATGGTCTGATGGCAAACCACATGCAAGTCTAGAGAAACAAGGGAGAGGAGCGCTCTTTTATTAACTTAGGAGGGTTGTTGTAAACAAAGTGTCCACTGGAGGAACCTAAAAGTTCAAAGTATAGAGACTTTTCATTGGCTGAGCTATGTCAGTTTCCCATTGGCTGAGCTATTCCTAGAGAAGGAGGGATCTTTTCTTCTGAAGTAGTACAGTAGCATCACTTCCTCTCACAGATGCAAAGCATGTCTCTTCCTATTGGGATCAGTAGGTGTGCTGAGTAACACATGTGTGAGAGTTGTTTCTTGTTGCCCCCCCAAATTTATTTTAAATGAGGTTTCTGTTTATTAATTTTCACAATTTTTTTTCTCTAAAAGTTTTTGTACTGTTTCCTTGAGATAGCTGCAGAGTGGTATCTGGGCTTTTATCCTAATCCTTTAAAATTGAAGTACAATTTATACAATCAACATTAAATGTGTGGCTGGCACACTAATCGCATTATATTTTTACTTGAGAATAGAGAGCAATAGGAAAAAATAATGTAACAAACATACTTGAAGATACCTATTACTCCTTCCTACACATTTGTTTACTAGCGATACCTTCAGTGCAACATCAGCCTGCAGCAAAGTCAGGCAAAAGGGGGAATTCTTTTCTGTTCTTTTCTTAGTACCAAAACATTGAGCCAAGTATTTTTTCCAACTACTCATTTAATATGTATATAATTTTTTTTTTTCAGAGAGTAAGGGAGAGGGAGAGAGAGATAGAAACATCAATGATGAGAGAATCATTGATAAGCTGCCTCTTGCACACTCCCTACTGGGGATCAAGCCCACAATCTGACTGGGAATTAAACTATGACCTTTTAGTTCATAGGTCAATGCTCAACCACTGAGCCACACAGCCAGGCTGCAACTACTCTTTAAATTGTTACTATTCACATTCAAATCTTGATTGCCAATGCTAATGGTGACAGATAATTTAAGAGTGTCCTTAATAAAAATAAAACAAACACACACACACACACTTAAATTTAGCTTTGAAATGCATTTTGGTACTTTAATTTTAATGTGGGATAATTAAGATTCATAATATTTCACACAACAGGATGGATATAGTTCTATTATTTAAGGAAATTAAATAAGCTAATGGGATGTGTTAGTGTGAACAGCATCAAGCACACCTGAATTCACACCAGGACTCTGCCACTGGAGAGCTAGCGGGTCTCAGCCAGTTGTTAAACTTGGAATGGTGATCGTAGCTACCTCGTGGCATATTTGAAAGGATTAAAAGAGATGAAAGCATGTAATCACTTAGAAAGGTCCTCAGCACAAGATAAGCTCCCAATGTTAGTTATTATTTTTGTTGTCACTATATGGATAAGTGTCAACTATTGAATGTATGTATTGGATTTTTAAATGGTCATATAGTAGGTTTCCTATCAAAATATTAAAAAATATATTATTATAGACTTTGGAAAATATATTATCAAGGATAAGAAACCAGAGTAATGCCAGGAAATGTAAACTAAGAATTATATATACAGGATGTCCCCCCAAAATGGATACACACTGTAACAGGTGATAGCTCAATTTGGAAAATGAAATGTATTTTAATAAACACTGCCTTTATAATTATTCAAAGTGTGTGTATCTATTTTTTTGAACACCCTATATATACTTCTCTGGATCAGCAAGGCTAAACGTAGGGTCATATTGGAGTTGATGCTGGGCTCATGCATTGTTAAGTGGTTTATACTTATTTTAAAGGCAGAAATATACATTGATGTCAACTTTGAAAAGAGAATCAAGAAACTCTATGAATCTCTAGTACCATTCATTTTAGCAACCTAATGGAAGGCTCTGTGAGTGGATCAAAATTGAGGTAGACAGACCAGTTTCAATGGGTAAATATGAGCTAACAGGTTTGATTCAGGCCAGCCAGGCTGGCGGTTGTTATCTTGCCTAACACTGCCCAACAGGCACAGAAAGCTGGGCAGAGAGGGAGCGATGCACATTGAAACCTTAGGAAAGACATATTGCACATTGCACATATTGCACATACTGCACACCTATTGCACATTTAAACCTTAGGAAAGACATAATGAATACAGACTAGGTCCAAAGAAGGCAACTAAAATGCTCAGAGTGCCAGAAGCACATGAATAAAAAGAAACTCAAATCTGAGCTTCTATCAACAGAGACTAAAATCTTAGAACTGTTGAATCTAGAAATACAAATGTGGAAAGAATATACTAAACACATTGACATAATAATGAAATATAAAAGTAGACTTACTGATTAAACTGTGTTTTACTAGAATGAGTGTGATACCCCTTGAGACTGAAAAATAATCATTTAATATACAGAAGGGAATATTTTTCACAGCAGTAATGAATGTATGGAACTTGTTAAATCACATAAAAATAATGTAACTTTAAAAAGACAATAATGGATTTTTAGATTAGAACTTCAAGACAGGTTATTTGGATAAAAGAAGGATGTTTAACTCAATATAACACCATAGTAGTAACTCTGACCCACCTCTCTTGGATTCATTGTAAGAAAGTTAGATTGAATTGTCCATCAGTCTGATCCAATAAAGCAATTTCTTAATATTTTTATTAGTCAGTTTGGTAAAAATATTTTTAAATACATTATTTTATTTTATTACCAGTCTGCATTCAATATTTTTAATACACTTTTAATTGAAGTACAATATGTGAAAAATGCACAAATCAAACAACAGTTTGATGAATTAGCACGAAGTTAACACATTCATGTAACTATCTCTTAGGATCAGCATCCCAGAAGCCCCAGTGGGTGCTTTCCCAATTACTATTCCCTTTCTCCCACACAAAGGGAGGGCACTCTCATAACCTCTAATATCAGAGATTAGGTTTACCTTTTCTGAGGTTTTAATAGAGCAATCAAATGGTATATATTCTTTTCTGTCTGGCTTCTTAAAATTATGTTTGTGAAGTTCATTCATATTGTTGTGTGATGTGGTAGTTTATGAATTTTCTTTGCTGATTATTACTCTTTTATATGAATATACCACAATTTATTCATTCCAATTATAGACATGTGGGTTGTTTCCACTTCAGGACTGCTATGAATGGAGCTGCTATTGTTATCTTGTACATGTTTTTGGTGTACATATGGATGACTGTTGAATATATATGAAGAAGTAAAATTGCTGGGGCATAGGTTATGTCTATAAAAATAAGATTTTGGAAAAAACAGGACAATTGCACAAGCCTCCTTCTTCACATCGACTCCTTGATGTTTGTTTATATGTTGGGAATAGTGACTTTTCTGCCAAATAAAGCAAGGTGCCGATTGTTCCTCCTGGGTCAACACCCAGAAGAGAACACTTGTTTTGAGGCTGCTGGGGATTGTGGCTTCTTCTGCCATTTCAGACCCTTAGTGTAGAGAAGCACAGGACTTGATTGAAAAGTTTGTAAGGAGGATTCTCTGAAAGGTCGGGGGCCTCTTGGGGGACCTTGCCGAAGGCAGCAGACCCTGCCTTGACTTTTCCAAACAAGTCTGAGCCCCCGGGTGTTTTATTGGAATCTTTAGACTTCAAAATGTCCTTGCTTAAAGGACACTACAGACGCATGTGTCTTCTCAAGGATCTAATAGTTAATTTTAGTTCAAGCTGTAGCTACAATAAAAGCCTAAGGAGGTAGGTGAACGAGGCTGTTTGGTTCCTATAGCCAAGCAGTCCCTTAGCCCTCTCTTTCACAGAAACATGTGTCAGAATAATCATTTATCTGTCGCTCAGAGTCTGCCTGTCAGCCCCGGCACCTTAGGACTTAGTAACAGTGGAGCTCTTCCTGCTTTCATGCTACTTGCTTTCTTTAGACCACAAGATTTGCTGCCATACTTGGATAAAACTTCTCATTAGCAACTTTAAAAATATTTTCCATTTGTCTGGAATTTGTTGTATCTGGAAATGGACTTTAATATTTTTATTTGCCAATACTTACTGCTATCTAATGAAGGATACAGTTCAAGTACCTGAGACTTGAGGTAGGGTAGCCACTGTCCTGCTTTATTCATGCTAGATGATCAGATTTTTGGAAATATCAGTTGTACTGTCAACCGGTGATTGTTGGTGCCAATTCAACACCAATAGGAGTCCCCAGTTTGAGGTGCCCAGAAGGAAACTTTATTCAGTGCAAAACAGCTCAATGGTGATACAGCATGGCTGTGAAAATAGCAGGGCTGTGAAGTGACACTGGGGCTAGGCCCCTCTCTAGACAGCTCTGCTCTGCTCCTTGCAGGTCTACCTTGCACTGTGCTGATCAGCCCCATTGTGTGCCAGGCTGCTCTGGCCTGCGCTGGTCTGCTTCACGCAGCTCAGCCAGGGAAACACCGTCTTCTGTGGAAAGGCAAAGTGTGCTCTCAGAGTCAGAGTGGAGTGGGCTGATATGGACCGAAGTCCCAGCCCCTGGTCCCTGACTGGTCTGCCCTCATACAAATGAGGACTCCAAATCCTCATAGTTTGGTTCAAAATAGACACAGAAGCATGGAACAGACTGACAATTTCAGAGGGAAGGTGGGGATGGTGTGTGTGTATGTATGTGGAGGGGAGGAGAGGGGGAGGTGGGAAGAGATTAACCAAAGAATGTATATGCATATATGCATAACCTATGGACACAGACAATGGTGTGGTGAAGGGTGGCCGGTGTGGGGTGGAGAGATCAATGGGGGACAAAAGGAGACATCTGTAATACTTTCCAGCAATAAAGATAATTTTTTAAAAAGGTATTGTCCTGATTGGTCAGGATAGAGTGGCTCTGGTTGGTGGGAAAGCCTCTCCTATTGGTTGAAATAGGATTCCAGGAACTCCTTTATAAGGGCTGGCGCAGATGGCAGAAACACAGTGCAGGCAGCTCAGCACAGGCATCTTTCTGAAGTGCGGTTTATGCGAACGGCCCCTGTGTAGAACTGGCTGCTAGGACTCTGTTTGTTGTTTGTTTGTTGTTTGTTTTTTAATTGGAACCTAATTAGCCACCAGGAGCCCTTTTTAGGTGCCTTGTTTTCCCCTCAAGGTTTACAGTATGTACTTTTCTCTGCACTGAAGAGGCAGAGTGGGTTTAGAGTAGGGGGTATTGGTACTATGTTGTTACTGACTGTTTGAATGCAACTGAATTGCTGCTTTTAAAAAACAGTTAATATTCCTAAAGAGGGATCAATTTGGCACCCCTAGTTGGGGATGTCTGACTATGTATGTCTTGAGCACTCTTCAGAGTTCACTTAGTTTTTAACACTGTGAATGTTTAAGATATAGACACTTATTGCCAAATTTAATTTTATATCTGATTTTTGATCACGTGCTAAGCGCTTTATATGTAAATCTCATTTAATTTCCTAAGCAACCCTATGAGTTAGATGCTGCTATTATCTCTTCTCATAGATGGGACAGCAGAGGCTTCCAAAGGTCGAGCATACTTCCCAATGCTAAGTAAGTAGCCCCGGTTGGTGGCAGTATCAGAACTCAAGCCCAAGGTCTACAGACCGCTACTGAAATTGTGAACCACTTTGTACACTCTCTCCCTGCTCTTGTCTTCCTATGATCCTGTTTTGGTCCTTCACTTGTGACAAATCTAGTCTTGTTTCTTGGTTAATAGCTTGGCAGCATTTAGGATTCTCTCCCATAGGACTGTCATTCACCATATTAATCATTTCTGTCTTCCTTCGGGTGTTGCCTCAGAATTCTCTCAGCCAAGCAGGTTGATGCTGCCTCCGTGCCCAGTCTCATCAGATTATAGTTTGGCACGAGGGCATACCTAGCACATAGGTCTTCTCTAAGGCTTCTGTTTATTGGCTGATATTTTAAGACTACGGCCTATTCAGTGATGATGCCATACACTATAGCATGTTAATGGTTTGCAGTAACAGAATATTTTACATGACATGTTAATACCTGAAAATGAAGTGTATGATGTTAATTGAAAAAACAAAACAAAACATGAAGTTGTACGCAATGTAGAGTTGTATTTCAATGTAGAGTTGTGAGACTGCACATTAATAGAGATTGGCAGATAATTTGCACATGGCTGGTATTGTTGATTATATTCTTGGTGTATGCTAAGTTGCTAAAGTTAATAGAGCTAATAAATAACAGATCGACTTGGAAAAATGATGTAAAAGTAAATACAAACCAATGATCTTAAGTGGGAATTACATTAAATGCCTTTTTTTGATCTCACTTTTGATCTCAGTTTACAAAATGCACTTGGCATATGTTCTTATTTGAGCATTGTAACAGCACAAGGGAATAGGGAATAGGAATTATCTGCCCTGTGTTATAGATGAAGAATGTGAGGCTCAGGGAAATTGCTTGCCTGCCCTAAGTCTCCAGTGATGGGACAAAGATTCATACCCAGTTCTCCTGACTCCAGGTTTAAGGCTCCTCTCATCATACCGCATCGTTCTTTTCCCCAGAGGGCAGAGCTACTAGCATTTGCTACACACCCATAAGCCACTTAACGCGAGAAGTCTACTAAAACCTTAAACCAAATCATCGTTTCCAAACCACATCTCCAAAGCCATCTTCATCTAAGAAAGCCTGGCCAGTGACACACCTCTAAACTAAGTAAATGAAATCCCAAACCAATGAATTACTTAAGTGGTAGAGAAAATAAAGATGTAACATGATCTGAATCCAATCTTCCTCAATCCATCTTTTGGGGCTGTAAAATAGGTTCTTGAGTCTATGGTAGGTTTCACCTCTTCTTCTTCTTCTTTTTAAAATAGTGTTTTATTAGCTTTTTAATGTGGTAAAATACATGTAACGTAACATTTACCATCGTACCAGTTTTTAAGTGTACAGTTCTTTAGTGTTAGGTACAGTCCCATTGTGCAAGCAATCTCCAGAACTCTTCATTTTACAAACCTGAAACTTTGTACCCATTAAACAACTCCCCATTCTCCCCTTCCCCAGCCTGTGGCAACCACCATTGTACTTTCTGTCTCTATAAATTTGGCCACTCTAGGTACCTCACATAAGTGGAATCATACAGTATTTGTCTTTTCTTATGACTGATTATTTTACTTACAATAATTTTCTCAAAGTGCGTTCATTGTAACATGTGTCAGAATTTCCTTCCTTTTTAAGGCTGAATAGTATACCTTTGTATGTATATAGCACATTTTGCCTATATCTATATCTATCTATCTATCTATCTATCTATCTATCTATCTATCTATATAAAGTGTAATATGCAAATCGACTGGATGGCGGAACGACAGGTCGCTATGATGCGCACTGACCACCAGGGGGCGGACACTCAATGCAGGAGCTTCCCCCAGCCTGCAGGCCCTGATTGCCTGATTGGGGCCTGTCCGCCAACCGCTCAATCCCTCCCCGCAGCTGGCAGACTGATCACCTGATGGGGAATGGGGAACCGGGGGCAGGGCCAGAGGGCAGGGACAGGTGCTGGCAGCCAAGGAAGATCGGCCCTGATTACAGGTCATGCCTAGGGACCCTACCTGTGCACGAATTTCGTGCGCCAGGCCTCTTGTATTCATATATTGATAGACACTTGTGTTGCTTCCACCTTTGGCTGTTGTGAATAATGCTACTATGAACATGGGTGTACAAATATTTCTTCAAAGGCCAGCTTTCCATTTTGGGGAGTCTATACCCGGAAATGGAATTATTAGATCAGATGGTAATTCTACTTTCAATTTTTTGAGGAGCTACCGTATACTTTTCCATTGAAGATGCATCATTTTATATTCCCACCAACAGTTGACGATAACTCGGCTGAGGCTAGCAACAGATGAGGGTGCTGGGGAGATGTCTCTTCAATTCTTTGGTGATCCGAATCCTTACCTACTAGTCTTCAGGTCTTGTATTTCCTCTAGTGGAGGAAATTCAGGTTTGCATTTTTTTAGTGACAGGAATTTAACTACAGTGGCAAAAGGGAAGGCACAGGTTTGTGTAGGTAGTGGCTGAAATGTATATTCGGGTCTGAAGTGGGGATTGCAGCGGCGAGGCAGGCAGGAATAGTGTTGATTGTTAGAAAGGTGGCTGCTCCTAAGGAGATGTGCCAGTCAAGCCCAACCAGAAAAACAGAAATCACTGTGCGCATTTAAAACGGAGGGGATTTAATGCAGGGGACTGGTTTCACGGGAGATGGAAGAGGCTAAAACTCTAACCAGAAAGCCTATTGTCAACCCAGAGTGCTGACGGAAGCAGAAAAGTAGGGAGAAAATAGTCCAAAGCAGAAAGGAAAGGGGAGAAACAGCTGGCTTCTCCCTTCCTCCAGCTAGTGTATCCCAACGGCCGAACCTAGCCAAGAGCCACTGATCTGGGACCTTGGAAAACAGAGCAGAGCTGGGAAGGGCAGGGAATTAATCTAAGACAGAGAGGCCCAGGTGTACTTGGGACAACGGTGCTGTATGAGACACTAACAATCCCCTTCTGCTTTATTTGGAGAATTTCAGCCCTTTTTTGGGCATGTCACCTGCTGGGCTTGGCGGTGCTCCTTGAGCTCTGCTGACAAGGCTTCATGTTTGTCCAGGGCTGTGAAAGCCTGGGATTGGGGTAGCTAGTACAGGTGGAAAACAAGGGAGGAGTAAGCAGCCCCGTGGCCAAACTCATGATCTTGGCTGAACAATACAGTCAGGTAATTCATGGAAAAAAGCTTGGCTTGTTGGTTTGGGAAGGTCAAGAACAGGGTGCCTTCTGACAATGCATCCCAGGAATGTAGGATGGGGGGTTTTCATATTAGTCATTTTGAAATAAGTTTCTTCTTCTTCACACAATGAAGATATGGCTTATTTTTCATTCTAAGTCTTTATGTATATATTTTCTTACATATAGCCCTTAGATAGAGTGGGCCACAATGACTTACGGGAAAACACTATGAAAATCAGCATTATACTTATAAGACATTATAGGGTGTGGACAAAGTGATAAGAGGGGAAATGTAGGAGGAAGAGAAAATAGCAAGAAGGAGCACAGGGAGAGAGCAAGGCAGTTTAAAGAAAAGGGAAGAGGTTTTGAGAGAGTTGAGACGTTGCGTAGAAGGTCAATAATAGAGAAACTGAGAGATAGTTAAGAGAAAGAGGAAAGGGAGTTAAAGAAAGGCAGAGGAATTTTGAAGGGAGCCTTAGGTGAGGTCTATTGTCAAGTATATTAAACTGGGCACTTAAAACTTTGATTTTCACAAGAGTCCCTCCAATGTATAATCTGTGAGCCGCTCACTTCTTAAAACCAGCCGGGATGATTAATATAGTGGTAGCAGCTGTTAAAATACCAATTTACCAAATGGTCTTAGCTCTGAGGCATCCTGCCCCCATCACCTGCTCCCTGAAGCCTCTGCCCCATCTTTGGGAACCATGCTGACCTCCTCACCATCCAGTAACCAGAGATCTTCAGATCCCTGCTCCTGGGCTTCATGCCAACCGCTTGGCAAACATTGTGAATATCACTGTATTTCACTTGGATTGTCACCACACCCAGCGAAGAAGGGTCATTCTCTGGTTTCAGTTGTACTGATCGACATATTGTCATTCCATAGGCTGGAAGAAACTAGAACAAGGAATAGATGTGTTCTGAAAACCAGCCATTCCCTGACTGTGGCCTACAGACAAGAGAAAAAGGCAGCCAATAATACAGCTAATTCCCAGATATTCTGTAACGTTGGTGTTAGATTGATGTGCTCTTCTGGGGCATCCTGCCCCCTAGAGAATGAAGTTATGACCAATAGTTCAGTTGAGCATAGAACGTGGACAGGATTACATCTAAACAGCACCTTGGCCCCACCTTATCCGATGATTTGTTCTCTTTAAAGAATTCAAGCTATTGATCAATCACTCAAGCAGAAATTTACTCAACAGAGTTCTATATCAAGGAAAGCATATAGCAAGAGTTAGACCACTGGTTGGCTCTATGCTTCAAAAGCCCTGACCAAATTTGGGCATCCCTTGATGTTTGGGATCTTAAACACCCCTAGCGCTAGGATGTTTGGGATCTTAATTGTAGACTTGAAGTCCTTTTTTTCTCATAGGAAGTTATCACTCTTTACCCGATTGCCTAAAGTTCACTTTAAGTATGAAATTAATTCCCTGCAAAAAAAAAAAAAAAAAATGAATCTGTTATTAGTCACCTACAACTTATTTTTTTTCATTTATCTGCCAGTTCTTTTTTCTTTAATATAGCCTCTGTGGGTTTTTTTTCTATTTGTGCTATGGCAGTAGGAGAGAAATCTTGAATGCTGTTCTCTTGAACAGAGAGTGACTTCCATATTGGGGCATGAGCTGCAATTGGCCTTTTCACCCCAGCGTAGAAACACAGACCTTATGCTAGCTCTCTCTGGTGTTAAACACCCTTTCTGGGAACCCCTGGTGGGAGCAGCAGTTTAGGGCTGTTTCCCACCTACCGTTGTGTGGGTTACATTTGCACACGTGAAAAAGAAATTCTGAAAGTACAGTTTGACCTGGCCGCCATCATGCTGTGTCCATGCTATTTCCTTGAGGGCCTTCTCTCTGAGTCCCATTGCCCAATCCTGGTGAACATTTGCCGGGTCTTTCTTTAAAGAATGAGCTGATTGAGAAGTCACCTCGCTCTGTTCTGCAAGGAGATTTCTGGAGAGACAAATTGAGGGACACTCAACCACGAATTTAACCTCAATTCAACCTGAGCCTGACTCCTGCCGATTGCATTATTTTTTTCTGGGAGGAGAGTGAGAGTAGGATGACCCTGGCAGCCTGAGAATGACAAAGCACCCAAAAGCTGCTGGGAGATCCCTGCTGTGAAATGGCTCTGGCTGTGTTTAGCTGCGCCTCTCAGATGAGCAGGCTGCGGCGGTGTCTCTGAGGCCTGGCTTTCTGCAGAGGAGGCCCTGCTGAGGCAGCAGCTGAAGTTTGCCTTCAAGATCAGAAAGCAAGCGTGTTCAGGTTAGCTTTCAAAGTACTAGTTTTTATTACATTTTAATGATCAGACTCATATTTTATTCATAGGACTCAAGCTGAGCTCCCTAGAGTTAGTAAAACAGAAGGTTTCCATTTTACTCTCAGGCCAACCTATGAAAAAGTTTGAAATAGAGGGGAAATTTGGGGATTGGGCATCCTTATTAAAAATGAACATAAAGGATTTGCTCAACACTGAACATAAAAGATTTGCTGAACATCGACAATAAAATATGTAGAGTAATATACTTATGAAGCTTTCAGTGGTTTATGTTGAATATGTCAATAAGATATCTCTTTTTTTAGAGACCTAGGCTCCCTTGAACTTATATTTCCAACCCTTCACTCTGTACCTCTAGTAGAAACAGAACTCTCCCTGGAATTCCTCTCTAACTTTAAAAGTTTCAAAGCAGTCTGTGTTTTACCTTTTTCTTTTGGAGAAAGTGGGAGGGGCAGGCATTGGGTCATGCTGCATTTCTACATATAATGTGGAGAAGATTGAATGAGGTTCTAATTCATTTTGTAGGGAAGAATGAAGAAGAATTTAATTTCCTCTGTACTCTGCTGCTAGATGCAAGTAATGATAGGGGGTGATTAACTTTTATGTTTCTGAAGCATTTTCACATGGAAGTCATTTTCAAAGAAACAGCAAGTAATCCTGGTAATTTAGCGTTTGTTTGAGGCACTTTCAAAGTGACCCCTGTATCATGGGGAAGATTCAGATAACACCCATTGGAGGGAGGAGGGTGATATCCAGATGTGTAATTGGCATCCCATTGTGCAAGTTTTATCTATAAATCACCTTGAACTCTTTGGCCAAAAGTCAAAGCCCTGAGTGTGGCCTATGTTGTTCTCTCTCTCTCTCTCTCTCTCTCTCTCTCTCTCTCTCTCTCTCTCTCCCCCCCCCCCCCCCCCCCCCCCCCCCCCCGCCTTCACTTTTTACAGCTATACTCAAAAATCAAAGTACACCTCCGGAAGGAGATCTTAAGTTAATGGTGATAACAGAAATTCAACATCAATTCAGCATCCTCAGTTTAACATAATCTGCCTCAATTCAGGGCCCAATTCTTCTGTATTAAGCAGCTTCACTATAATTATGGAGTGAAGAAATGAATGAGTAGAAGAGAAGGGAATAGGAATGAAATACTTCCTAATAGCAGATAACCCAAAAGCATTTTCTGGACATAGCAAAGCAATATATGTTTTGGTTTTTTTGTTTGTTTTTCTGTTGTAGATTTACTTCCTTAATTACATTTTGCTTGGGTTAATACTAAAATTCATGTTTTTAAGTGCTTTCACACTAATTATGTGAATTTAAATGCCTCAAGGGGCTGAATAGCAAGGAGACATCAAGAGTAAACCAAAAATGTTCCGGTGCTAATTCTTAAGTAGGTAATTCACATAATTTTTCTTCACTGCCAACATATGGTACCTATGTGTTTCACCAACAGCTGCTGCCTCCTAAATATTTGGACTTGAGTGGAAGGAGATAGTTTTTGTGTATGGCTTGCACTTTTTCAATGCTTTGTCTGAAGAAGAAAAAAGGGATTGAATTTCAAATGCTTTCAAACTATTTTCTATAGATCCTTTATTTTTGAAATTCTGGAGATTCATCTATTTAGATGACAATAGGTCTCATTCTTATAGTTCAGTTTTCTTATTTGAAAAATGGGAATAAATAGGTTGTTGTGAGGATTAAAGGAAATAATCCACATACAAATATTTGGACAGTTCTTGGCTTATTAAATGCCCGAACTAGTGGGTATCAATATTCCTCTTGTTACATGCTCTATAGAGTAAATCAGCATCGACTTTGGCTTTCCAATGAAACTTAGTGGTTGGGATACTTCATTGATACTAAACATACATGCTAGTGGTTTTCCAACTTTTCATTACTAAATAGCTCTCCATGCTTTGTAGTACAATAACTTAACTTTTTTTATTAAGTAATTTTAAAAAATTAATCAAGGATGCTTAACTACCACCCAGCTAGTGTGGTTAAGTGGTTGAGCCAAGAGGCCCCTGTTCCATTCCAGGTCAGGGAACATGCCTAGGTTGCAGGCTCAATCCCCAGTAGGAGGCATGCACGTTGGCAGCTGATCGATATTTCTCCCTCATTGATGTTTCTATCTCTGTCTCCCTAGCCCTTCCTCTCTCTTTTAAAAAAAATCAATAAAAACATTAAAAAGAAAGAAAAAATTATGTTAACTGCCAATTGGAACTTCTGATTGATGTGGCATGATCAGTACTGTAATAAATTGATATTATCCCAGTTGTTTAGCAAATTAATATATACTTTCTTTTAGGTTTTAAAAACTGTCATTATATATTAACTCAAATATATTACTTACTGTAGATACACCTTATTTAAAGGCCCTGATTTATCTACTGTTCTATATTTCGTTAGGGTAGAATGTTGGACAGAAAGAGGTATAGCAATTAGTAGTTTAACTACTTTATTTAACAAATGGGGAAAATGAGCACAGAGGGGGTCATGTGACTTCTAATGTTAGGGGCAGAATTGGGACTGGGATCAGATCTTCCCGTGTGAAGCACTATACTTTTCCCAATGTGCCGCATGAAAGTCCACATAAAGGATTACACTGTACTCTGTGATGTCTTAGCAAATTTTTATTCAGAAGAGAATGAAGGTGATTTTTCCCCCATAATAAAGATACTAGCCAACAATTACTTGTAGTTCCTAGGTAGCAGTCATAATGCTAAGTGCTTTACAGGTGTAATCTCATTAAATATTCATGGAAACTTTATAAGGTAGGTACAGTTGTTATCCTTACTTGGGAAAGTTATCCCAGTTGGGAGAGTAAGGCTCAGAGAGGTTAAGAACTCAAATTGTAAAATATCAGCGAGGGTTCCAATGAGGTATCCTGGATTCTCCTCTTTGATCACTCCACTGAACTACTGCCTCTCTACATGTGATCCCTGCACCGAAGAGATGGAAGACAATGTTTGTGCCTGTGGCTGCTTACCTCAGGAACTTAGGACAACTGTGTAAATAAAGACAAAGCCATGAATTCTAGGTTGGAAAGTCAAAGAACTTTTATCTCCCATGTTCATAGTCTGCATTCGTAGCCTAGGCTACTTATCTTGTAAGTGTAAGTCTTGGCTTAATGGAAGCCCAGTGAAAATCCTTCTCTACTCAAGTGCATTTAACTGGCAAATTTAACCACGAACCAAGAATGGGGACTGGGGAAACCATAAAATTACCTAAGTAGCAGCTAGAAAGCCTGTGTCCATGTATCTCTTTACTTAGGAGAGTTCCTCTAATCCTTTACTCTTGGAAGACACATTTTCTTTATAAATTGCTTTTCATGTTCTTTGTACATTTTTCATTTTTGTGATATCAAATTGCTTTGCAGGAACTCTTTCCATACTAAGCCCATCAATTTTGGGGCTGTCATAAATGTACAGCTATTTATTTCTATCTGTTGATTGCTTTATAATTTTATTCATTCTTTACATGTAAAATTATTATTGTTTTATGTAGTAAAATCAGTCAGTCCTTTTCTTTATTATTTCTTCCTTGAGCATTATAGAATGTATACCCCCTTGCCTGGCCACTATTCTATGCATCTGAAACTAATATAGAATATTGAATGTAAACTGTGATTGAAAGATAAAAAAGAAAGTATACCCCATCCCCAAAATATATTAATATTCACATATAGTTCTTCTGCTGTTTTTA
This sequence comes from Myotis myotis, assembly GCF_014108235.1. Lineage (NCBI taxonomy): Eukaryota > Metazoa > Chordata > Mammalia > Chiroptera > Vespertilionidae > Myotis > Myotis myotis. Next base: position 64,198,906 of record NW_023416390.1, on the reverse strand, counting down.
GAGTATCTTTTTTTCACTTTAAAATTTTAATCAAATTAGAAGTACTTTTGGTGTTGGCTATAAAATAGGGATACTTTTTATTTTTTACAAATTTTTAGTCTTTTAACTCACCCATTTGGTGAAAATTAACCCCTTTTCTATTTATTTGAAATATTCTAATTTCTGATATATACAATTTTTTGTGTAATTTCTGTGGTGTTTCATTAATACATTATGCATTAGTATTTTACTAGTTTCAATTATTGTTGGGTATGCACTTAATTTACACTCATTTATGCAATACTGGACTGGGTCTCTAGTTTCCTGGCCCTTAGCAAATTACAACAACCTCCAGGTTCTTAAAGCGAGCATGAGCACATAAAAAAATAAATGACTATGATTAGCTTGACTAAAAGATGGGAAGTAGAAAACACTACAAAGTAATCTTGAAAACTCACTTGAAGTTATTTGGGAATATGTAATATAAGTTAAAGGTCTTTCAAGATCTCAAACACCTCGAGACTTTCACTAAGTGATTGATATTCATAAAGAACTCAGGTTATAAAAAATAAATATTCACATATTCATAGACTCAGAGCCAATTTCTTGGACTGAACTGGGTCACAGTGAAGTATGGGGAAACTCAGACCCTGCCTGCTCTGCCAGCTGCATGTTATGTAATAGATTTTGCTTCCTACTTATGATCTGTGCAAAATATAAAAGGCATAAACTGGAATTAAAGCTTAAATCGGCTCACAAATAATTGAATCAATTATTTGGCAAGCGTGTATTTTTTTCTTTGGGAAACTACTTATGGAAACATACAAATTAAGAATAAAGATTACTCTACAGAATGCATCACTACCTAAACCAGGTTATTTTAATCTTGAGTACAACCAGGGCAGCTGGAATTCTGGAGGAAATAACTCAGCTTTGACATGTGCATAACAACTAATTCTACCTTTTCTAGAATTTCTTCCCTTTTCTCCCCTCCTTCTTCCCCCATCAATACAAGGTCTAAGAGCAAGTAGCAACACCTTACAGGGCTCGGGAGCTTCACACTCAGCTTGCATACTCTCTGACTGCTGTAAGGAGAGTCTTGTCATAGTGCTGAGACAACAATGAGCTATCTGTTAAAGTGAAAGAGGGAGTGACCAACCATGGCTAGTTTTATAGTTCTATTTAAAAAAAAAAAAAGTCTCCCAGCCTGTGTGGCTCAGTAATTGAGCATCAACCTATAGACCAGAAGGTTGGGGTTCAATTCCTGGTTAGGACTTGATCCCCAGTAAAGGGCATGCAGGAGGCAGTTGATCAATGATTGTCTCTCATCATTGATGTCTTTATCTCTCCCTCTCCCTTCCGCTCTGAAATCAATACAAATATTTTAAAAAAATAAAATACAAAAAATAGTCTTCATTCTATAAAACATATAGATCTTAAGTGAAGAGTTTGATGAGTTTTGACAAGTATGTGTACCCATGTACCCAACATCCAAATCAAGATATAAAACACTTCTGTCACCTCAGGGAATCCCCTCATGTCATATCCAGTGAAGCCTACCTCACTAGAGAGTCAAGCCCTCTTCCAATTTTCTCACCACATAGGTTAGTTTTGCCTCCTTTTATAATTCATACTAAGGACCCAGTGCATGAATTCGTGCATCTTGAAAGGAACTGTGGGCTAGGAAGCTATGGTAGGCACATGGGTGGGTCTCAGCCCATCTTCTGTGCCCCCGCCTAGTCCCTCATGCTGCAGTCCTCAGCCCCACTCTCACCTGTCTGCTGGCAGCCCCACTCCCACCACCACCGCTCCCACATGCTGACGGCACTGGCTCTGCTTGCACCGGCTGATGGCATGAAGCAATTGGGGCCGATGCCAGCAGCGGGTGAGAGTGGGCCCAGCACCATCAGTGGGTGTGAGCAGCAGCTGCTGCCCTGATCACCCCTCAGGAGCAGGGGGAGGTGGAGAAGCCCTCAGGGGCAATCGGGGCGGTAGCTGCTGCTTGCACCAGTTGATGGCACCAAGTGATTGGGACCAGTGTTGGGCGCTGGCAGCGGGTGTGAGCGGCGGTTGCTGCGCTGGCTGTGTGTGCGAGCGGGACTGGCACCAGCAGTGGGTGCGAGTAGTGGCTTCGGCACTGGCAGCGAGTACTAGCAGGGCCAGAACCACAGCAGGTGCGAGCGCCAGGTGGGACCATGGTACGCAGGAGCAAAGTATTTTAAGTAACCACCAGACCAGTGGTTCTCAACCTTCTGGCCCTTTAAGTACAGTTCCTCATGTTATGACCCAACCATAAAATTATTTTCGTTGCTACTTCATAACTGTAATGTTGCTACTATTATGAATCGTAATGTAAATATCTGATATGCAGGATGGTCTTAGGCGACCACTGTGAAAGGGTCGTTCGACCGCCAAAAGGGTCGCGACCCACAGGTTAGAACCGCTGCACCAGAGGCTCGCCCTGATGACTGTGACGGGCGCCCCACCTTAGTCTGCCCCCCCCCTCACCTGCTCCACCATCCTGCTGCGGGCGATGCCTGTCATGTTGCACGTGCACCCCCTGGTAGTCAGTGCACGTCATAGCTACCGGTTGTTCGGCTCCACCGTTCCGTCTATTTGCATATTAGGGTTTTATATATATAGATAAATGGAATCATAGCATGTTCTTTGAGTGGGGCAGTCTGGCTTTTCTCAATCACCAAAATGTTTTCAATAGGCATCCATGTGGTTGTGTGGGTCAACTTGTTCCTGTTTATTGCTGAGTAGTACTTCATTGTATCACTAACCACCATTGTTTTGTCCATTCATATGTTGGTGCTCATTTGGGTTGTTCTAGATGTGGGCCATTGTTAATGAAGCTGCTATGAATGTTTTTCTATCTGTCCTTTGGTGGACATATATTTTCACTTCTCTTGCATAAATAACTGAGAGTGGAATTCCTGAATCAAAAGGCAGATGTGTGTTTAACTTAATAAACTGCCCGCATGATTTTCTATACTGATTGTATCATCTTAGTGTCTGAACAGGAATGTGAGAGTTCATGTTATTGCACATCTTTACCAATATTTGGTATTATAAAATTTATTTCTATTTTAGCCATTCTAATAAGTTTGAAGTAACATCTCATAGGTGTTATAATTTCACTTTTCTGATGACTAATGATGTAGAGCACACTTTCCAGTGTTTATTGGTAATTTTTGTGTTTTCTTTTATGAAATGACTATTCAAGATTTTTGCTCATTTTAAAATTGGGTTCTCATTTTAGTACTTTATAAGATATTTTTATATATTGTGGACAGATGCCATTTATCAGATATATTGCAAATATTTTTCCCATTCTGAGACTTGTTTTAAATTTTCTTATTTTTTGTTTGTTTACTGTCTGAATATAGCTCCAACCAGAATATAAACTCCATGAGAACAGGACTTTTGTCTCTTTTGGGTCCTATGGTTTATTTAGCATTTAGAGAAATTTCTGGCACATCATAGACACCCAAGAGGTATTTGTTAAAAGGACAAATTGATGCCTTTCCTCTGGGGCTTGCAAGGTGTTTTGGAGATGTGGAAATGAAGACTCAGATGAAAACAAATTTGGTATGAATCTTGAGACTCTTGGTTCTTGTCAGAGTCCCTTTGGGGCCTACTTTTTAACAACATAACATGTGTCGCATCAGCACGGCCAAGGGTGAACCTGAGTGGGGGCAATGAAAGGCTTAGAAAAGGCAGACAAGAGAATGAAAGCTGGGTCTCGGTGGGACGCTGCTTCTCTGATGGAGAGACAGCGCCGACGCCCACAAGCCATGTCTTTATTTTATAACCGATGCCACGAGGCAAAGTAAGGGCGTGATCAAGATGTTTACAACATTCTCTGGGTTTCAATCCTACTCAACTACATGTACCTGAACTCTATTGAGCCCACATCACTCAGGCACATGGGGCCACATGTTCGGACCATAGGTTCAAGCTTACAACTATAGCTTTTGGCTATAATTGTGCTGGGTGGGCTCTGCCCTCCAAGTTGGGACTTGCACATGGCATTGAGAGGACTGTGCCCTCTCATCAGTCCAAGGCTTGAACCTGTCCAAAACACTGTAGCAGCTCCCCACAATAACAGCAATGGAAAACCCAGGGAGTAGAGTGGAAGTACAACATCTCTCCCAGAGAGCCCCCTGTGCTGTTCCTAGAATAGAACATTCTCACTTTACGGAACTAAGAACAAAGCAGAAATGTATGGAACACATTTTAGAAATATTTTCAAACTAAAACAATTAAGAATGTAAAGTTTGTTTTTTAAAGAATTAGGCTTTAGTAACTTGCAAAATACATTGTATTTCCAAATAATGCTGCGAAACAAGGAGTTATTATATACATTATCAGTGTGGTTATATGGCTGCTGATATTAAAGCACTTGCTGAATGCTTAGGACTTTATGTGCATGAACTCATTTAATCCTCACTGTACAATATGTAAGACAGACTAAGGTACTATAAGAATATACACTCAGGAACTCAAAGCTTAAAGAGGTTAAGTAATATGACAGCAATGCCCATGTATTTACTCAGGACATCACATTGAAAATAAACTTTATCTGAATTCCTAATGCTGAAGGCACTGTCAGGGGATCTTCAAACCTCCTGTCCCAAGTTTAAATGTGGCCAGACCTAGACTGGTTAAGGCTATTATTAAGGATTTAGCACTTGCTGCCCAAATGTGGTGTAATAATATGGACATCAACTTTAGGGTTCCCTCACTACCATCCAACAACGCCAAAAGGGAAATCCCCTTGGCACTCTGGTGCTTATAGGAAGACTAATTTCTACTCACAGATCTCCAGACTCACATAGTTGAAAAAGATGCCTGAGTTTCAAGAAAGAGAGAGGAAAACATTCCAAAATACATGGTTATAGTCTGGCTATGCTACCGTTAGGACTTATGATAACCCACTCTCCCCCACAACACACACACACACACACACACACACACACACACACTAGTTCCTGGAATTACAAGAAAGATGCCAGGCATTGTGAGATTGAGCTAGCATGCCCTCTGTGAAAGGAGTTCATTTCATGGTCCTCTTGGAAGCTGTTGAACCAATCCTGGGAATGATGCTCTCTTTGGTACCTTGATGTTACCATTTTCTGATCGTTGCAGCCCTAAGTTACTTTGGCCACAGGTACAGGAAGTCCTCTCTTCAGAATCTGTAAATCTTCTGCTTCCACAAGAAAAAAATAGAAATCTCTCCAATTGGCTCATTGACTTCTCCTGATCTCCAATTTCTTCCCAAAGTCCCAGAAATTGGCTCATGCCCTATTTCCCCAAGACTCCGTTTCTCTCTCTATTCCAGTAACGGTGACACTGATTTAACCCATTTTTCCATCCATTTCATCCCTTCTTTCCTCATGTCTCCTAGGTTCTTGCTGACATGCAGCTCCTGTGGCAGCACAGTGCCCACTAACTTTCTTGGGCCATCTTCAGGTCACCTGGTGTCTGTTTGGCCCTCAGGTTGAGGCTGTCTCTGTCAGGTCATTCCATCACAAACACATTCTGTTAGGAAACATGACTAGGATGTGGAGAAGGCTCCAGATCAAGGCTACCACCACATAGGCATAGCACAGAGGAGGGACTAAGGCTACACAGCACAGGCTCATGTGGAACCCCGAGAAATCACTGGCCTGGCCAGAGGATGGCTTTGTGCTGGGGAATAGTGAGAACGAACAGGTGGGGGCACGAACAGGTAGAAGCCTCCACAGTCAGACTGAGGAATACTATATTTGACGAAATAGGCAGAACCCTTGGAAATGCTTGTGCAAGGGGGTAAAAGGATAAAAGTAAAGCTTTAAAAGATTAGTCTGGCTATTATGGTATATTGGATGGATTGAAGGCAGAGACACTGCATTTAGGAAGGTTTTAGAGCAACAAAAGAATGAAAAGCCATGGATCACACTTATGAGAAGGAACAGAAAGAGGAGAAGTTAAGGAATCCATTGACAGAAGAACAAACAAGAGATGGTGACAGTGTTTATATTCATAATGCTGAACAGCTGGGAGAAAATGGAGACATGAAGTTGAAATCCAGATGTTCTCAAATACATATTCAATTCTTTAATGTTAGATGAGCCATATGTCCAAATTTTTTAAATGTTTTTTGTTTGTTTTCTGACGGTTGATGGCTATTTTATAGACACAATCATGCTATGTATACTCAGGGTAAACAATGTTCAAGAACAAGCTAATAAATTTTATTTTATCTTATTGTTTAAAGTATTACAAATAGTAGTACATATGTCTTCTTTTTTCCCCCCCATTGACTTTCCCTCAGCTTCCCCTACCCACCCCCCCGCACATGCCCTCACTCCACCCCTCCCCCGCCCAGTGTCTTGTGTCCATTGCTTATGCTTATATGCATGCATACAAGTCCTTCGGTTGAGCTAGTTAGTGATGGTACTAATAATTAAGGATAGTTTGGATAGAGGTCTAAGTGAACTTTGGGAATTAAAGATAGAAAATTATTTTGTAGAGTTTTTTATCATGAATATTCATGGAATGACTTGCTTGCCCCCACTTGCCTGGGAATAATATATGGCAGGCCATTAACAAAGAATGTGCATTTTATTTATTATTCTGGCTTGGAGAGCGAGGGGTTGGTAGGTCTTGTGCTTCTGTTTTTTGAAAGGGTAGAATTTGTTTAGAGACAGAATGATATAGTCTATTGTAGACCAAATAACTATTTTGAAAATCCGGCGAAAGCCCGCCTGGCTTGGGCACATAATCCCATCTCTGCTGTTTAGCAGCCATGTAATTTGGGCAAACTCACGTCACCTGCGAGGTGGCCGATTTGTTATTGCAAAATAGGGATAACAGTATGTAATTTGTGAGGCTGATTGCAACACTTAGCTAAGTTAATGTGGTATTAATGACAGCAGCAGGGGAAGCACTCAGGAAAAAGGTTAGTTGCTGTCCTTGAAAAACTTTGAGAAAGGCTCATTTGCTTAGCCAAGTTATCTTGATTAAACCTGGGAGAACCAGTGCAGAATTTATTGGGGGCTGGAAAAACGTACGTGCAATCAATGCTACCTGATTCTTATGAAATTGCTCTAGGCCTAGGGTGTTGACTGTAGTAGACAAGCAAGGACAAAGAGACGGTGTGTAAAGTCATCCTTTACTCTTAAAGAAAAGTGAGAAACTAATCAAGGAAGTCAAGCGAAGGAATAAGTTATAATTTGATCTCAAGTTTGGACAGATTTATTTCCATTTTTGAAGCAAAGTAATTGTATCAGTGAATAGATGGAAGGGTCAATAACACAAAGATGAAGAAGGGACCAAATCACAGGAATGGGGCAATAAATTCAGCGCTTCGCAGAAGCCAAAAACGAAAATATAAAAATCAACAAAAGTAATATGTCTGACTTTGTTTCCAGAGGCAGATGTTATTGTGGATAGATGGCAACTCCTTGGCACCATGTGAATGATTGTGTCTCTTGCTGCATAGGAAATGCTGATTTAGGATTTGGGAGATTTTTATTAAGAAATTTAATCTAAGGTTGGTGGAAAACAAGAATGAGTGATTAATAATCAAACTGAAGAATGAAAAAGGGTCAAAGCAAGTTTGAATAAAGGAAGAAAAATGAGGCAGAAACTTATTTAAGGAAGCCAGGCTAAATTATGTCCTTCAAGCCTGCATAAGTAGCTCCAAAAAAGAATAGTAATTGGTGAGTAATGGCCTACTATTTAGAAAACAAATAACTTTTCTTGTGTGTGTGTTCTGGGTGTAGACATATCAGCACATCGATATAAAATTATTAGTTGCTAAAATGGAATGAGTGTTACATTAAAATGAAGACAAATACAAGTGAAATAGCTAAATATCTATATAACATTGTATCATTTAATTTTTTCATAAATTGTTTGAGAGAAATGAAGGAGTCATACAAAATGACTGGGAAGTTTGTGAAAAACTAAAGAGGAAGCACATCAAAATGAAGACTGGAGAGATTTAAGAAGAAACAATTCTTTGAATACATTTTAATAGTAAGATTAGAATTTCTGACTTCATACAGATCAAGGGAGAAAGCCAGTATCACCCTTTGAGAATGGCAAATGAGGTTCAAGAAATGGAAGAGACTGACTTTTGAAGACAGTTTTATGGAAAATTGTTCAATTGTATGTTCCTTGAGAACAAAGATCATGTCTCTTTAACATGTATGCTTCAGTCATTTGGGATGCTCATATGGTGTTTTCTGAATGACACTAATCCCAGAAATTGAAACCTGAAAGGTACTGATTCAAAGAAATTCCAGTTCTTTATTATTTGAAAAATGCTCTTTATGACACCAACTACAAAATTAAACCAAGTGTTAGGAACTCAACTCTGATATTCCAGAGCTTTGCCCCATGCTATTGATATGTTTTTCACTTGAGACTGAAATTTGATTCAGAGAACCACTATTTAGACAAATACTCGTAGATTTGTCTGCACTATAGTGTCATATCTGTGACAAGTTTCATTTTCAGAATTTAAATATGCAATTACTAGGGGGAAAGATCTGGAAAATACTAAGGAGTTCATCATAAATGGACTTTGTGAATATTGAAGGATGGTCATCAATATCTGCGTAAGGAATGCCATAGAAAGGGTCATTGAGTCATAGGCACACACATCAACTTCCAGTACCTTCACACTCTCACCTCACTCCCCACCCCATCTCACCTTCTGATATTTGATGGACTGATCCAAAGGCAAGTAGCAAGTAGTGAGTAGCCACAGGTAAATCCCTCTCAGGTAATGGAGAACTGACTTTAACAATAGAGTCAATATCTAGCTCACAAAGTTTATTGATATTAACCTAGTTTGAGACCCAACCCTCAAAAGAACTTAGTTGAAATGATCTCATAAATCTTTTAAGATAAGTTAGGAAGCCAGGTCTGAAGAGGTTTCATGATGAATGATAAAACACAGGAGCCTAGATTGCGTGCCCCAGAGGAAAGCAAGTGAAAGGTGGGGAATGAGAATCAAATGGGGTGAGCACTTCAATGGCAACAACAGCAATCACCCCACAAACACCACAGCCCATGCTGCTTTTACTGGCTTGTTTATGGGGTTACAGAGCCAGTCATGTTTACTCTGTCCCACAGTCAGTTATCATTACACACAGAAACAGCAAATGAATTCTTCTCAGTGAAGAAATAAACTTCCTCACTGTAATGGGGTAGTAGTTTTGCCTGTCATCGGGTTACTGAAACCAATCATTATTTGGGGTGGGGGGCATTGAAATTATTTAGGAATCCCCTATCCCCGGGCAGACAGACCCGAAGTTGTAGCTGACCTTCACTGCTTCTGCCATTTGAGCCGTAAATCTCCCTTGAAGGCAGACAGCCCTTGGGCAATTGTAGAGAGGGCAAAGGCAGAGAATTATAGGTTGTCTGGGAAGAGTTGAAAGATTAGACCTCAAGAGCGAAAAAAAATAAAATGAATCATCATGAAGGGCAACTACTACTTAGGGTCAAAGTTTAAATGTCTGTAACCCCTGTTTTTGTTTGACTTGCTGCTCGGATAATTAATGCTCTCAGGTCTTGGAATAATTGAAAGTAAAGCAGTACATTTAGAACAGATGAATTCATTTCAGAAAACAAAAAGGATAGTCATTTTAAAAAATCTGTCTATTAGTCACTGAACACATGAAGACAAACACAAATGACCTAGCTTTCCTTTTCTAAGTGAGTAATTTCCTTTTTTCAAACTATAAAAGGATATGATGGGTTTCTTTAGAATAAGAATGGTGACATAATATTAGAATAGATCCTCAATTTCCTTTCTTTAAATATGTCTCTCTGCATACAGCTTAATTTGTGTACTTTTAAAAACCTTGATGTAAAGAGCCACAGAGGATTTTGGAAGGAGTTAAGGCTTCTGTCCTACTGTCTGGGGAGGTGGTTGCAGGCCTTGAGCTTGAAATGACATATCAGAATGTATGTCATGGTCAGTCTTCTGCACACATAGCATAACCAGCCAATGTGGTGCCTTAAAATTGCCTTTCTCCTCAGCAGCAAGAAGGATTACCATGCATGTTTAACAATACACTTAGACAGATTTTAATTATTTCTAATTTAAAAAATTAATACAATGCCTGATAACTGGCAAACTAAATATAGACTATTTTGTTATATCAGGGAGAAAAAAGATTTTTCTGGCCTGCCAATAATATGTGTATTTGGATCCTAGTCTAATCTATGAGTCTATTTCAGTTATACGGGGAAGATAGATTTAACATTAATGCTTGGAAATAGGAAACTTTAAAACTTCAACTATTCCAGATATTCCCAATTCTCTAAGAATGTGTAATCAATCTGATAATGTATAAATAAAAGGTATGAAGTGGAAATCCATGACAAAATAAGATGCTGGTAAGTCATAGAGAGATTTGCAAACGTTGGTTGTTGTTTTCAGGTGTTTGCTGAGAATCATTTTAATTGAACAATGAGCATCTTTGTGGATGAATAATCCCAAACACCTGCTGATATGGATGTGCCACTGCACCTGGGACAGTTGACTCTACCATTTCTCTGATTTGGGGCAAATAATTCTTCAATTCTGCCTCAGTTTCCCCATTGTCCAATTTCTCAGAGAAGTTATGCCTTTCAAATGCCATGTGGAAAACAATGCAGTGAAAATGAAATCCTTTGTTATCACAGCTCTCTGCAGTGCTGCCATTGCTCCTTCTAAGCCAGAATAGCTGAGGGAATGTGTGGTCTTGGCCATGGTCAAACTAGCTGCAGTTACCTGTATCAACCCTGGTTTATAAGGAGATCCCTGTGGACTCTGAAAAGGGGCCCAGTCTGTCACTGTCAAGACCTATCAGACGCAATTAGAAGCAATTATGCCGATAAAGCTGAAAAATAAAAAAAAAAACCTTCAAAAATCTAACAAACAAAAGCACCCCTCATTTCTGCCAGCTAAACTCATCAGACATCTCAAAAGAAAATATTTTTAATTTTTTTCTTCATTATGACAGTATGCCTCGGTTCTCTGCCTTACCTATTTTCACACTTTTCATGAAGATAAGCTCTCTGGTGTCTCCATGCTTAAGGACTATTAGCCAAAGTCAAGTTTTATGGAGGCCACAGAGGGGCCTGCCTATTGCTTGTGTGAAGATGCATCTCTGGGGAAAGACTTGGCAACACAGTGACCAAACCCGGACAATGACAGTGATCTCCGTTAACCCGCAGGCTTAAATCATCTCTTAAATGTGTCCAATTGGTAGTAAAGTAGTGAAGTTTGGTTGACTAGGGCTCCACATGCTTCTTGTTCCATTCCAAATCTTTCTTCATCTCCTTATTAGAATAGCTTTCCAAAGAGAGTTGTGCCTTCTGAGAATCTAACAGATCTCCAACTCGAAGTGAGTTGATCTACTTGCACGTTACGCTTGGTTGCAGCTTGCAGAGTTCAGCTCTCTGTGCTCATTAGAGCTAATTGTACACGATACTTTCTCATGTGCTGCCCCAAGTCCCATGCCAGGTAGGGGTGGCATTTAAATCCTCTGATAACATGATTATTGAGTACTAGAGGCCTGATCACGAAATTCCTGCAAGGAGCTCAGCCCTCACAGCCCCCGCTGCCTTGACCGGCCCTCACAGCCCCTCACAACCCCTCGCAACCCCAGTCGGCCCTCACAGCCCTGGCTTTGTCCGGAAGGTCATCCGGACAGTCGTCTGGATGGTCATTCTGCCCTTTGGTCTATTTAGCATATTAGCTCTTTATTATATAGGATTAGAAAGTAATTAAAATGACTCTCTGTGACAATCAGTTTCATCAACAACAGGGAAGGAAGCTTGCCTGTGTTCTTAAAGGCGTAGAACTATGTGGCAAGAACTTGCAACCACCTGATGTTTAGAGATTTGCAGAATGAGTAAATCCGCTACTTTCCCAGAGTGGCAGGTAATGTCCTTTGGCTGCAAGTGTGTCTTTAATTCCGGTGAGACTGCTCAAGGCACTGCACGGGCCTTACTGCTTGCTCTTTCCCATTCATTTTGAAGTTGTAACCCAAGTCCAGAGCTGTTTCAATGTGACCCTGAGGATACTTTAGTTTCCCATTTGTGTTTAAGTAAATAATTGTGATCAATAATTTCCCTCGGGAGCCCTTAGAGTGAACCCTTAGAGTGTGGCAATTACATGAAATTTGCTTGGCTCTTTCATGCATGCCCAGAGTTAGAAATAAGCCTGCAAGGCATTTGGAATGATAATTTCCAAGATATGCCTGAGTCCCTCAATAGCTCTGTGTTCCCTCTCTGGCTCATCAGTATCCCATTGTCACTTATAACTGCACAGACTCAAGGAGATAAGGCAAATGGAGGGTATATTCTTTTAAGCCGCGGAGAAGAGATATTCTATTCTCTTTTACTAAACTGAAACCATGTATTTGCTACAAGCATAAAAGCTAATGCTTGGGGTGATATTTCTTGTTTGACTTTTTTTTTTGCCAAAAAAAAAAAAATTGATATTTTAAAGCAAACTATGCTATAGTTGGCTAGGAGATGGCTGGGTTTGTGATATGAATTAAATAAGTATTATGTCTGAGTATCCATTTAGAAGAGTATTCACATTGTCAACAGCTCTTAAAGAAAGGCAATACATAATCAATAATGATGTATTTTTTTTTTCTGAAAACCAAACCTTCTATGTAGTGACTTGACACTTTTCTGAGAAATCAATGGACATTAATTTTACATAACCACAAGCCACATTTATAACAAGTGGAGAGAAATAAAAATCTTGACACATCCACTTCATAGAAGTTGGGTAAATGTTTAATTATGCAGCTTATTTTGTAACCTTGTAGGATTTCTAGAGGGTGTTGTGTTCTAAAATACAAATAGTACTACAGAGTTTTACGATAACTAAACCATAAATTGATGTTATGATCTTTAATAATTTAAGAAATGACAAGACATAATAAAGTTGATAAAACAGACACTAAAGTAGAAAGGCTCCAAACTTGCTAATGAGGAAACCAGCACTCCACTGTCAAATCCTTACTATGCAACTTAAAACCTGCACTATCCCACTTATTGAGGAAGTCCCTTAATATCCCTTAACTTCAGTTTCTTCATTTATAAAACAAGGATCCAATTTATCATCAGGTCACAGGGTTACTGTGAAGATAAATGAAATATTTATGACAGGGAATTAAAAACCATAATGTGCAATACAAGTGTTAATTCTAACAACAGTTAATATCACATGGCAAAAGCTCTGTAAGGATTGTAACCTTTGTTATCTCCTTAAAAAGTTCACAAGAGGGCTAGTCTTGTAAGTTCACATTTTTTAATTATCTTCACAAATATTTATGCCTATAATTTGGATCAATGGTTTTAGTAAGATAATGGTGATTAATCATCTAAATAGCTTAGCTTCTCATAGATGTGGGTAACAGAAAGAGTTAAATCAATAAGCTTTTCTAACATATAGAATACACTTATATTCCATACTAGAGGCCCGGTGCATGAAATTCATGCACTTGGCGGGGGTGTCCCTCTGCCCAGCCTGCACCCTCTTGCAGTCCAGGAGCCCTCAGGGGATGTCTGACTGCTGGCTTAGCACTGCTGCAGAGGCAGGAGAGGCTCCCACCACCACTGCTGCATTTGCCAGCTGTGAGCCTGACTTCTGGCATTGAGCATCTGCCCCCTCGTGGTCAGTGCGCATCATAGCGACCCGTCATTCCACCATTTCGTCGATTTGCATATTAGCCTTCTATTATATAGAATGTTCTTTTAAAAAATGAATCAAAATGAAAAACTATTAAATTAGTCAATGTAGTAGATTTCAACAAGGCACATAGAAAGATCAGTGCACAGAGTGGTAAAGAGGCTAAGAATGTCTTTGCTGCTTTGTCATTAACATGCTGTGCGATTTCTTCTAAACCCCTCTGGTCCCCTATTTCCTATGATGCTCCACAAAGACAGGGGTTTGGCTATGGAAGTGCTCTTTAGGAAAAATTTATTAGGGAGGGAGTGAAGGTGGGGAACGTCAGCTAGGATGAAGGTGAGCCTCAGGGCTCATGCCTCTGGCATAAACCACTGCTCCTTGGTGAGGGGCTTAGGGAGATATAAGAAGGGACAGCAGTGAGCTTTTAGCAGGCCACACTCACAGCACTGGCTGGCATGCACCAGCTTAGTAAAGAGCATCAAGGTGGGGCACCAAACTGCGTCTATGACAACTGGCCATATACTTTCTTACAAAAAGCTTTTAATCTAACAGAAAGTCAGGGAAATGTGTATTATGATCAAGTTCTCCCTGAAAGTTACTTGCTTCCTTTTGTCTCATCTATGTCAAAGAACTGTAGACTTTGCCTTTAAAATTTGGTATGCTTATCTTCCTCATAACCACCCACCACATGGCCATTTCAGTAACAATGTCATCTTGCCTTACAGGGCAGATTCCAAGAAAAAGCTGACAAGGCAAGAAAAATGCTAAGTTGATTTAAATGGTTTTGACAACTAAGATATTGCTTCTCCTTTTTCATGTTTTCTCCCAATTGTCCATTTTCCGTAAATCTGATGATACACTTCCTGATTGGTTGTGGATGGCCAGCAGGAAGAAATGCTGTCATCAAAAACTAGGTATTAGGCATTTAATTATGTAAATTTCAGACCAAAATTATGGAACCAACAGTAAAAAAAAAAAAAAAAAAAAAAATCCAACAAAAAACCACAACAACACCCAAACTTAGAGTGGTCTGTCTCAAAGAGAGCCCTTTTCTTTCTAAAAAATCCAGAAACTCAGATTTCTGAAGCTAGGTCTTTTTGTTTGGGACACGCAACATGTGTTATCCTCATCTGAGACCTTCATCACAAATACTTTGTAATGTGTTGTAGTTTTATTGGTTCACTATTGATAGTCTGCTCTCCCCTTGGTTGCAAGTACAAGTGTAGGTGTCTGTCCTATTCACCACTGTATCCCCAACACCCAGCCCATTGTATCCTGGAATATGAAGCCTGTTTAAATGTGTTAATCCAGTGTTTTCCAAATAAATGTATGCACAGACCTCCCTCCCCCACCCTCCCCACAAACACACTCAGTCCCTATCTGGAAAATATTTTGGGAAATACTATCTTAAACCAAGAAAAGACAATTCAACAGAGGTTGGCATTTGGTCTTAGTCTAGATCAGTGGTTCTCAACCTTCCTAATGCCGCGACCCTTTAATACAGTTCCTCATGTTGTGGTGACCCCCAATTTCATTGTTACAAATTGAACATAATTAAAGCATAGTGATTAATCACAAAAACAATATGTAATTATATATGTGTTTTCTGATGGTCTTAGGCGACCCCTGTGAAAGGGTCATTCGACCCCCAAAGGGGTGGGAACCCACAGGTTGAGAACAGCTGGTCTAGATGGTGACTGGGCTGATCATTCACCTTTTACCCTTCCCCAAATTTAGTCTCCACCCCCCTCTATCCTGGCCCCACAAGTTACATCATCTGGGCTCCATCGACTCTGGTTTCTGGTTGGATTGGGACAATGTGAGGCAATTCAAGAGAGCAAAGAGCAGGGGAAAAGGGAACATTGGAGAATCCTCCCTCCCCACTGCTCCCTCTGCTTCAGCCCGGCTGTTCTGTTCCTGGCTGCATCCCTCCAGGACAATTTCTCCTCCACTGTGGACTCCCATTGATTCTGCCAGCTCATCCAGACTTCAAGTACATGCTCCCTCCCTCCTCCCGTCAGTTCCCCAGGTGCTATCCTTGGGAGCCTCAACATTGCCTGCAGGTTTCCTCAATCATCCTCGGGCCTCTGTAAAAAGTCCTTTTGGTTCAGTCTCTCCAGAATCCCTTCAGAACATGCCTTTTGTTTTCTGTGGGCCCCTGACCACTACAGTGAGAGCCTCTTCAGCCTGGCACAGACTGCCAGGAGGGAATCGAACATCTTCCTGGCAGATGTTCACACTGTGGTTTTGTTATTTTGACTGAAGTTTCATGAATTCCCAGAATTTCATCCACACCTGTAAGGGTAGTACAAAAATAAATCCCAGAACCAAAGTAAAGTACTCTTATGAGCTCACAATTGGGAGGTGAACTGTGTTTTAGAGGGTTTTAATCTATTCCTTACATAGGTTCTGAACTTCAAAGAAAATAGGAACTTACTTCTTGGGTCCATCACTCTTCATTTTTAGTATAGTTCAGGACACTGTAGGCACTCACTGCACATTAATTTAATTCATATATTCATTTACATGATGGCCACAGCTGCTGAGAATAGACAAGGTGGAGGCATTACCCATTAGCTTCAGACTGAAGGATAACATTTGGCAGCACTATGAAGAAAGGAAAAGAGGGACACATTTGTGAAAAGAAGGTACCAAATCCCCAGGTGTAATGTTTAGCACCTTTTATGTGATATAAAGATAAGATGAATACACTTAGTTTTTATTATAGCAGACTTGGCAATAATTAGCATGTGTCCAGTGATGGTAGGATAATAAGAGTGTCCTTTGGGTCTAAGAAGATATGCTCTGTAGATGGGGGTGATTATGTCACTGCATGAACTATTGGTTTTCTAACTAGCTTTAGTAGGTATATTTGCCTTGGAATGGATATAGGATACAGCAAATCAAATAATGTTGCAAATCAAAGTTCCCTAAAATGTGTGGGAAGAAAACTTCCCATTCTGATGATGGGGCTACAGAAATCCAATGCCATGTGAAGGCCGCCACTGGGTCTCATGAGCAGTAAGAGGGGGTAAGACTAGGGAAGCAGACTTCTTCCTCCAAACTAGTGCCTGGGCTGGTTATTTAGTAAAGACCGCAGCATCGATCCAGGCTGCTACTTGGTTAACTTTATGGTGGTCCTCCATAGTTTGCCATGATCTGCTTGGATTTTTCAAGGACTACATTACTATATTAAATGCAGAAACCACTGTAGGAAACACAGAGAATATCCTGAGTGTTTCTTTAGCACCTCAGGAAGCCTCTTGCAGCATTAATATAAATATGTGACCATCTCAGCACCAATCTGCATTCCCACCAACAATGCATGAGGGTTCCCTTTTCTCCACATCTTCACCCACACTCGTTGTTTGTTGATTTACTGATGATAGTCATTCTGACAGAAAGACAAGTACCATGTGATTTCATGCATGTGGAATCTAATGAACAAAATAAACTAACAAGCAACGTAGAGACAGACTCAGATAGAAAGCAGGCTGACAGCCGTCAGGAGGGGAGGGAGCTGGGTGGGAGGGTGGAGGGATTGAGAAAAAAAATATAAAAGGAAAGACTCATGAACATGGACAACAGTGTGATGATTGCCAGGGGAGGAGAGGTGGGAGGAGGTTGAGGAGGGTATGGGGGTATAAATGGTGGTGGGTGGAGACTTGACTTGGAGTGGTCAGTACAATACAGATGATGTGTTGTGCACCCCAAACTGGTATAATTTTGTTAACCAGTGTCACCCCAATAAATTCAATAAAAAGAATAAATAAATAAATAAATAAATAAATAAATAAATAACCATCAATTAGAGTTGGTCTTTTCCATCAAAGATTTTTGGAGGAGTAAACCCAACATAACCACTGCTTCTGTTTTGATCTCTTGCTCATTCCTTCTCCTAAACCTTAGCCCATTTCTTCTTGATATAGTTTCCATTGCCTTGGAAATTATGCTGCAGGATAAAATGGTTGCCTTCTAGTTGTGTGGGTCCTTGAAATGAGTTGTGTGTTTCCCTTCAGTGGAACTGGTTCATAGGATTTCAGGCTAAAGCTGTCTGGGCAGCTAAGCTTGTGATGAAAATAATGACAATCCAGTTCTCCTGTTCCTCCTTATAATTATTTATTGTAATAATCATTTGTTTATATGTTTATCTCCTCAAAGTATTAGTTCCTTGAAAACCTGTCTCTTTGGTCTTTATCTTGTCCTAGCAGCTGACTCTTCCCAGGATGACTGAAAGTAGAAATGACATGTGCCCCGAGGGAGAGCCCTCCCTAACCCAGGCTTTTTATCTCCACCAGAGAGATGATATCAGAGCCCACAAGTATATCCCCAAAAATGTGAGTTATTCAGTCTTAACACCAAGTGTAGGACATCAACAGTCAAGATTAAGCTTTATCTAGCCTGCTCAGAGGTGACTGCCATTACTCTTCCTGAGTGAGATTAGGATCTAGGCTTGTCCCATTCTCGCTTTATACTTTGAGGTCCCCGCCCCGTGTATCTTCAGTGTCCTCTGCTTTTGACATAGGCAAGTGTTTAACAGTTTAGTAACAGATAGCCAAAGAAACTCAAAACCCTTATTTCTAATAATGGTATCTGTCATTCGCATGAATCAGTAGTCAATTCTGGTGGTTTTCCCAAAGCAAAACAATAGAATGCTGTGAACTGGATCCAAATCTCCAACTCTTGCTAGTGGAAAGAAACTTTGCTTTCCATTCTTACTGTATCCATTAAGATTCCAAAGATTATGTAGGTAAGCTTCAGACAGAGAACAAACCCAGAATATCCCATGTGTTTCCCACATTGGTTTCTTCTTTTAATATAGCAATGTAGTCCTTGAAAGATCCTGGTAGATCATGGCAAATTATGGAGGACCACCATAATTGACTAAGTAGTAGCCTCAAGCAACTGTGCTGAATGCAGTGTTGTTACTAGAACATAGCACATCCTCTCATACTTGGTATGTGACCATTTATTAGCACAGAAATCCTCCAGGCTGCATCAGGAAGTAAGGATCAAAGAATAGTTGATCCTTAAACAATATGAGTTTGAGCTGTGAGCGTCCCCTTGTAGGTGAAATTTTTATCAATACATACCTGTACTGCCTTTGATTTGCAGTTGGGAGTTCATGCATGTGGAGGGCCAACTGCTACACCATTTCATATGGGACTTGAGCACTAGTGGGTTTTCATATCCACAGGGGGTCCTAGAACCAATCCTCCATGGATACCAAAGGACAACTACATTTTTGGGGGCATCAAAAGTTGTATGCAGATTTTGACTGTGTGGGAGTCATCACTCCTAATCCCAACATTGCTCAAGGGTCAATTGCGGTTCCCATTCACCTGGGATGGGAAAGCTGTCTCAGGGCTAAATTAACTGTCCAGGTCTCTGACAGAATATAATCCCAAATGATTTCAGTAATCTACATATTCCACAGATGCTCATACAGATCCATTGCTGCCCAGCTATTTGGGGCTTCCAATGCCAGGAGTCTAGCAGGTAGAGAAGGAGTTACTAGCGTTACTGACTGACACTGATATCTTGAGAGGGAGGGTAACTGCTTCAACACGGGGCAGGGAGAAGAGTCTTGCTGGGGAAGCTTTCCTACACCTGACACCATGGAAGGATGTTCCTTCCCATGTTCCTTCCCATGTTCCCGGGCACTCAGTGTGCCCTTATATAAAACCTGCAGTTTCTACTGTAAGACCTGCTGTTTTCTGTCTGATGGCGTTCCCTGGCTGAAACATTATTGGCCCATGCAAGGGGCAGGCCACATGCCAGAGCATCAGTTGGTGGGTAAATACCCCAGCTTCTTCTCCCTTGAGTGGGAACCAAATATTGATTTTGACAGTCAATTGCTATATAAGCTTAGAGAGAGATTTACCACAATGGGCTGGATATAAAAGGCTTCATGGAAGAGCTGGAACTTGACCTCCTAAAAGAAAGATCAGATTTGGCAAGTGACAAAGTGGATGGAGGGTATTAGGTTGGAGGAGTGACATGGGCAAAAACCTAGGAGTATAGTCACTTTACTTTATTCTAAGTAGGTTAAGCTAGTATTTCTCATCCTCCCTTATATGTATCAAGCACTGTGCTAAGTCAATTACCTAGTCCAGTGGTCGGCAAACGGCAGCTCGCGAGCCACATGCGGCTCTTTGGCCCCTTGAGTGTGGCTCTTCTGCAAAATACCACGTGCGGGCACGCACGTACAGTACGACTGAAACTTCATGGCCCATGCTCAGAAGTCAGTTTTTGGCCTGGGCGAGTCTATTTTGAAGAAGTGGCATTAGAAGAAGTGGGGGGGCGTCGGTCGGTCAGGCAATGGGAGACGCGGCGCAGGCGGGACACGGGATACGCAGCGCGGGGGGAGGCACACGCGATTCATGCACGAGTTGAGTGAGCCAGTCAGTCAGCAGTCTCATGTGCAGTGGTTAGTGCTAGTCGCGTCCACAAATCGCGCGCCGGTGACAAAAGTACCTACTCGAAGCATAAAGTTACCTGTATTTTTCCAACCAGCTGCAAATCCTACAGGTATTTTTGTCATCAGTTTAAGAGTTTTAATTCTTTTGTGTTGGTGGCTTTATTATTATAAAATGAAACATTATTTTAGGTGCCCTGTATGACATGGCTACAAAGAAGAAGCAAAAAAAAAAAAAAAAAAAAAAAAAGGGAAGATGAAAACCGTGAATTTACAGTTGAATGGACCAAGACTTTCGCGTTTATTCAAAACTTAAATGGCCTTCCAACCTGTCTTATTTGTCAGGAAAAATTGGCGCATAACAAGAAATCAAATTTGGAGAGACACTTTACAACTAAACACGTGTCATTTAGTACTAAATATCCTGTCGGTGATGCAAGGAAGAAAGCAGTTGAGGAACTTCAGAAGAGTCAAGAAAAATCAAGTTCTGTATTTAATTACTGGATGCAATCTTCCAACAATGCTAATATTGCAAGTTTTGTGGTTAGTCAAGAGATTGCTAAGAGAGGAAAACCATATACAGATGGCGAATACATAAAAAGTTGCTTTATAAATGCATCCGAAGAGCTATTTCGGGATTTTAAGAACAAAGGAGATATTCTAAAAAAAAATTAAAGAGTTACCATTGTCTGATAAAACAGTGAAAGATAGAACAGTCAAAATGTCTTCGAATATAACCAACCAGCAAGTCGAAGATCTTAAAAAATTTGGCTCTCAAAAGAAATTTCAATAGTTGTACTGTTGATATTTGGCTCTGTTGACTAATGAGTGTGCTGAACACTGACCTCGTCTATTAGGGAAGAAGTAGATCAATTTGACTGAGACAGAGTAGAGGAGCATTCAAAATGTATTAAGAATAGACGTGAAAATTTGGATTCCAGCAACAAGAGTTTGAGGTATATTGGTGGGATTTGAGAATGTAATAAATAACCTTCTAGAAGCTAATGAGGTAGTATAAATAGCAAAGACTTGATTAAAATCATATTGGAGGGGAAAAGACCAGTTGAGAGACCCTTGTAATAGGCCAGATGAGGTATGACATGAGCCTCATTAGGATATAGGCCACATGGAATGGACGGGAATCTGCAGACAGGAGCCTGCCAATGGTATGCATTAGGGAAGAGGGAGAGATCAAGGCTGACCCCAAAGTTTTCTACCTGATGGTGGAGGGGGTGGGAGAGATCAAATATCAGAGAAGGAGTGGGTAGTCTCGAAAGTGAAGGAAATTATTAACTTGCTTCACCACACGTCTCTTTCTTTTTCTGCAAATCCTTGCCGCCGGGAGCTTCTGAAACCTAATACCAAATTCAGTTTCTGTGGACTAGATCCTCTAAGGGAGGAAGTGTTGAACCCTATTCTAAGCCTCCCTGAGCTCTTTCCTTTTGTATTTTTCATGTATCATAATATTTAATAGAAGGGGAATTGTACTTTCTAATTCCCATTCCAAATTGCCGTCCTTATGGAGAATCTTATTTTCACAACACCAGGGGTTGGAGACTTTCTAAAATTGGAATTTCCCAGCTCACATCAGGATAAGTGATACTTTTAATGTTCCTTAAATATAGTGTTTGAACATTTAATTATATTATGCAAAATTAGTAAACAACTATTTCAAGACAGGGCTGATTAACATGAATCTGCAAGGTGTGGTATTTATTAGTATTTTGTTTTCAGGACCAAGCGATACAGTGTCCTAGCTCTTGAAGTTGAAAGATGAGTGGCGCCTAGAAAATGATATAACAATGATGACAGCTGGTGTTTAAGTTTCAATGAAATAGTTGTTTTGATGATTTCTTATGGAACTGATTAGTCCCCTGCTGGTTGGCTGAGAGAGAGAGACAGCTGTACTCTCCTCTTTTCCTTTCTATGACTTGAACAGCCCCGTGGATGCTCCTCACCTATTCGACTTTTTGCTCTTTGTCACATGGCTAGATGTTGTGTCAGCTGAAAGAGTTGCTGGCCAGAGAGAACCCAGCACTGTAGATGAGATGGCTATAGATAAGGGACTGGGAAATTGTCGAGGAAAGATGATGAATGGAAATATTGAAACAAAATATACATCTTTCTATTGGTCCTTCAGCTAAAGCCACGGTGAGCACCCTTCTGCCACATGATTATGTGCCAGCAGAGTCTCATGGCTACCATGTGTCTTATGGAATTCAATACATGTTGCTATGTTAAGTTCTTTCTTTGCAAAAATAAGGTGTTAGTTGCAATATATTCTAAAAGCTCTTTTTCATTCTCTGTATGCCCCTTCCTGTTTGTATGCCTCTTTTTATTTTTTTAATATATTTTTATTGATTTTGGAGAGGAAGGGAGAGAGAGAGAGAGATAGAAACATCAATGATTAGAGAGAATCATTGATTGGCTGCCTCTTGACTCCGCCTCACTGCGGATAGAGCCTGAAACCTGGGCATGTGCCTGACGGGGAATCAAATGGTGACCTCCTGGTTTATAGGTTGATGCTTAACCACTGAGCCAAACTGGCCAGGCAGCCCCTTCTTATTTTTAAGGGATTCTCAAGTGGAGACATTTACCTGCTTGCTACTGATGGTCTCTGGTCTATGAAATCTGCCTTAATTCTAGACACTTCTAAAACAGGACTCCACAGCCGAGCTGTTGTCTAGACACTGACTGTGAAATAGCAGTTTTAGACCTGATTGAAGACTTTTAGTGTGATTTCACCAGGCTGTGTCTCAAGACAATCACCAGCATGTAGATTTTCTTTGCGCCTTTGACCATGCTGCATATTACAGGCAAACACTGTAAGTTTGATCATATGTAGACACCACTGGTAGCCTGCTTCTGGTAAAGTGGCCTCCGTTGGCCCATATCCCTTCCCCAGAAGTCCTATGGACATTGTAGAATATGAATATTCTACATAGACATTTAATTTTCATGAAATAATAGAGAACAAATATAAAATCTGTAAATTTCCTATGTGCACTTTTCCTCTTTTTAACTCAAATTCCATTCTGTAAAAAGCCTTCATCTCTCCCCTGGGGCTGGTGAGGATGACATTGTTTTGGGCTGTAAATCCCAGGGCCTCAGCTCTGGAAATCATTTCAACATCTTCCAGAAACCATGGGTACCTACATTATCTATGGCATATTTTCAGGTGTGCTTGGCTCTTTGGTTATTTTGGAATCAGCACAGTTTTATCCTTTTCTGCTTTATGTCATCATTTTTCTTTTCTTACCCCTAGGATTTTCCTCCTTTCTAGTCATTCCTCTATACTCCTTGTGTCTGCACATCTATGTGTCATTTCCATTTCCCACTGGTAAAGGCCTTTGGTTAAATTATCAACTGATTATGTATTCTTCACTAAAAGGGGCATAAATTACTTTTTATCTTTTCAGCATCTTTTCTGTTCAGGAACTAGCTGCCCTTCCCTTATTTGGTGGGCTGTTTGGTCATATGGTCTCACCTCCTTCAACACACAGCTCTGGCTGGCCAAAATACCCCGCCCCTTTAGCCTGAACCCTGACCTAAGCCAAGCCAATCATTGTCTTCTCTAGAAATTTTGTGACATCTTTCAGGAAAGTGACTGCGTCTTATGTTTTCTTAGTGATTACTAGTTGTAAGTCAAATAAAACTTAGGACTGATAAGGACTATCTTTGCCACAACCTGGAAGAGAATGAAGCCAGCACAGAGAAAAGCAAAGCCAAGAGAGGGCGGGGGTCTGCATTGAGTCCTTAAAACATGGCAGAATTCCAGGCTTTCAGCCTCTACTTTTCAGGTACATGGGCCAACAAGCTCCCTTTTCTTAAAAGCTAGTTTGAATTGGGCTCTTGTCACAACATCTGAAAGATTTTTTACTAAAATACAAGTACAAAAATGTCAGTTATAAGTCAAGAAATATCATCTTAAACAAGAAAAGGTCTCATAGCCTATGACTAGAAATATACTTTCACATACATTAAGTAATGCATTATAAATGAGAGGGGCTAGATTCTTGTCAGACATAATGTGGGGACAAGAATCCAAAGTGTCCCCTGTTAATTGGGTCCTTCAGAGTGCTGTCTAGCCAGTGCTCAGAAATGGGTGCCTCTGAGAGGTCCCCAGCATTCTTGGTTCCTGGTCCTGCTGCCTCACCACTGCTTTGAACACCTTTAGGAAGCCCAGGACTTTGTCTCCTTCAGGCAAGCATCAAATACCAATCTGGCCTTCTGAGGTGTGGGGTTGCTCTTCCCTTTATCATTCCTTCTCAAACCTGAGAGAAGATCCTTCTCTTGATCTGGACACCACAACTGTGAGCAGAGCACAACTAACAACCATGTTCAGATTGGCTGCGGTCACAGCCCTCGGGCCATGGATGCTCCCTGCTTGGCTCTCAGCCTGACCGCAAGGTCTCCAGGTGTGTCCAGCCCTCAGAGCCAAGGCCCTCCTCTGCAAACCTTATTTCCTATTCCAAAACCAACTTATTTCATAGACACTTGCCAAGGGAAATGCCTTCTCCAGATGGGGAAAGCTTACCCAGTCACAAGGGTATGGTCTTACTCACTGGCCCCCGGGGCATAACGATCATAATGATGCAGCAGGTATTGCCCAGCATCAGGGCTTTCAGCCTTCAGCCTGCGTGGGACAGCGCCAGTCCAGCCAGCCTACTGAATTGCTTCCTCTAGTGCCTGTCTCCCAGCAAGAGTGAAGGTCACGCCTTAACATATGCCTTTATGCTTAATGCTGCCCAGAGAAGACACACCCCTTAGCACTGCCTAGAATTGTTTGAATTCTGATTCTGCTAAGTAGCTGTATCACATTTCAAAAGTAACCACGATAAACCTCCATTTTCTTCACATGTAAATGGAGACAAAGATAGTAGTTACCTCATAAATCAGATTAACTGATTATATATATCAGTTCTTAGGCTAGTGCCTGACTAGTAGTAAGTTCTTGATAATTGTAGCCTCTGCTTTCCTTGCTCACCTTTTACATACAAAAGAGCGTACCACACTTGGAAAGAGTAAGAAACAATGGCGGGCTAAGTGCAATATAGAGTCTGCATGATAAAACCCTGTTTCCTAACCCACAAAAAGGGGAGAGCAGTAATTCTGGCAAAGACATCCCTGTGCTGTGAGTGTACTCAGTGGTTCAGATCACATGGAGCACTTAGTCTCCAGACTAAATCATCTGCCCTGAGGTCGATGATGACTTCGAAGTTTCCCCAAAGAGAACTTGGTTGTGCTGCAGGTGGTGGGAACAGCAGCAGGTGTCTGACCGGTGGGGTCAGAGCAAACCTGGGTCAGCAACCTCGGTACTTGGGTTCTGGCTAGGAGAGAATTCAGAGCAAGATCCAGACTCTAAGGGAGCACTTATTTGGTAAATTATAGAGGGAGAGAAAAAAAAAAAGGAATTCCTAGAAGAAATAGGATTAGGAAACAAGTTATGGAAGTAAAGGAAGGGCCCTTGGAACTTGGGAGTGAGGGAGAGTGCACGGGGTCCTCCATCCTGAGAGTTTTAAGGGCAGAGATGTTAGGGAAGGTCCCAGGGAAAGATCTTACTAGAATATTCTGAAGTTTCCCAGGTATGTTCATTCAGGGTTGATTGGCCAACACCAGGGAAGGGGTCATTATCCCATGCAGCTGGTCCTGAAGTCAGCCATGGCTGGTTTTATTGCTTACCTGGGCCTGGAGCTGAAATACAACTGAGACATAGACATTATCTCTAGGGAGGAAAGACCAAGCCACATGACCAGCAGAGGAGGTCATGCTAGGGGAGGAAAAGTCACCTTAGGGGGCCAGGTCCCACCCTACAATTGATTGGCCCTTGCTAGGCAACAGGTGTCAGAGCAAACCTGGGTTCAGCAACCTCAGTACTTGGGGCTTTCCACCCGGGTGACCCTCTGTACCTGGCCCATCATCCTTGCTCTGCTCATGTCTGTCTAACTGCCTACAGCAGTTGGAAATTGCTTTTTGACATGTGAAAGTAAAGAGCCCCTCTAACAGTGCTCCCAAATCAGGAAAACTACCTTCCCCAGAGATTAAAGGCACTCTTCTACCTCTTGAGAAACAGAACATTTCTTGCATCTTTTAAGACATTTTCTCCAACTTCTTCCCAATTTTAAATGTCTTTTCTGGGATCATTATTGGTGTGAATGCACAATGATAAGCCATCCATTTTTGTTGGAAGAATGGAGGTAGTTTGTGGGTGAGCCTGTTTATTATGCATCTACTCTGTCTGGCACTGTGTGAGGCACCGGATTTATGCTGGGGAATAAAGAAGGCACCTTCTATTCCCCATTGTATCCGAAGAAAAGAACAAATGATGACTCAGGAGAGTGAGAAAGACAAAGGGAACACAGTTCCTAAGAAGGAATAGAGAGGAGTGGTTTTCACACATTAGTGTACAAGTGCATATGAAAACGCTGCGCAGCTTGTTAAATGGCAGATTCTGAGTCAGCAAGTCTGGGGTGGGGCTCGAGAGTCCACATTTCTAACAGTTTCCCGGGTGACATTGGGGCTGCTCGTCCAAAGACCGCTTTGAATTGCAAGTTTCGAGTAAGAAGGGCTATGCTTTTCATTCAAGCAATGACTTTTTTCTCCCCAGTTTTAATATGTTTTTCCCAGTTTAAGCCCAGAGAAAAGATGAGCATCTGCAGAGGCGGGGAGGGATTTCTATCTGTAGGGGGCGTGCAGGAGGCAGCCAGTCTATGATTTTCTCTCATCATTGATGTGTCTATCTCTCTCTCCCTCTCCTTTCCTCTCTGAAAGCAACAAAAATTTATTTTTTAAAAAAGAATGTATTTAGCTGTAAGAACAGATTATTCAACTACTAGTACCTAAAGAGCATCTAATATGACAAGAAATCCAGAGATGTTCTTTTAATTGCTCAGCAATCCCATCTTGACCCAATCTCTATGTATCCTTTTGTCCTCAAAGTTATTGCCTCCTGCTTACAAGAAGGCTGCTGCTGCTCCAGATAGCCGTTCCATGTTCCAGGAAGGAAGAAAAGCAGATGGCATGATGCCAACTGTAAATGTCCCTTTTTAATCAGAAATGCAAAAGCTTTCTCTGAAACTCCTTGGCAGACTTCCACTTACATTGCATTGGCCAGAATCTCATCACATACCCAGTCAACAAGGGAAGTGGGTAAAATGAATATTTAATTTTCCTACTTTCCATGACAGAGTTTGAGAAGGGATAAAGAGGTTGGGAATGAGTGATGGCTCAACCAATTTACAATATCTGTGTCATTCAGGGTCGCCTGTAGAGTTTATCTAAGCATTTCTGTTTTAGAGTAATTAGCCCACCAACAATATCCTATCATGTTAAATGTACTGTGCTCACTAATAAAGAGCTGCCTTCTCTTTTCCTGAGTTCTCCTTCTAGTCACAGCTAGCATGAAGGCCTCCGTTTGAGAAGGAATATGGGACAGACTGAGACCTGTTATTCTCCAAGCTTGTAATCACTCTTACCTGGCTCATGTTCCCAGGCTAATTCAGTGATTGTTTAAAGGAAAGATAAAGTAAAGACTATCAAGTGCAATTAAATCTAGGGAGCAGTCAATTCTGGATCATCTAGCAGTAGATGATTTGTTTAAGGATTTTCCACATTGAGAGGGAAAAATTACTTCCTTCAACTAAGTCCTGTGATTTCAGTCCTACCAGTAATTCACCAGGTTTCTCAGCAGAGCACAGAGGGAGTTCTATCATCTCTTAACCAGGTTATTTGAAAGCTTTATTTTGTACTTCTTTGAGAAGGCAATACCTTCAAAGCCATAATAATATGAGATTCTGAGGAATTCTCAGGAAATCACCAGAAAAGTCACATAATAAACCCCAGTGGAATTAGCGGAGTCTTTGGGATGGGTCTCTTACTCCTAGGACACAGGCTCCCCTGACAGCCTCCCCAGCTGCAGCTTCTGACTCTGCCTCCCACTTGGGGAACCGATGGTGCACTGGGAAAGGTGATAAAGACAGTTCAAGGGACTCTTTTATGGTATGGACAGTAAGGGAAGATTACCTTGGGGCCAGAAACAGCAGGAAACTGCAAAACTTGCCCCTTCTGGTAACTGTTCCCTCCTCTCACTGAAATTTAGGAGGGCTTTGTAGCCTTAGAGCAGTGGTTCTCAACCTTCCTAATGCCGCGACCTTTTAATACAGTTCCTCATGTTGTGGTGACCCCCAATTTCATTGTTACAAATGGAACATAATTAAAGCATAGTGATTAATCACAAAAACAATATGTAATTATATGTGTGTTTTCTGAGGGTCTTAGGCAACCCCTGTGAAAGGGTCGTTCGACCCCCAAAGGGGTTGCGACCCACAGGTTGAGAACCGCTGCCTTAGATGAACACAGGCACTGCTGAACCCTAGCTGGGCAGAGAGGGGGAGCTGGATAAATGAACACTTCTCTCTCCTCCTGTCCTGCGGGCACCCTCCTTTTAGCAATTAAAACCTGAAAGACGGAGAACAAGGGAGGATACAGTCCACAGAAGGCAAACTTCCAGGCTACAGAGCAGAGAGAAGGATCTTAGAGATTGTGCTGGGCGTTCTCCATTTGCCCCTACAGATCCAATGGCCTTCCTCCCATTTGTTGTTCCATCAAACTCACTGTCACCTCTTTAGACTTGTGTAGCATGTCTACTATGCAGCCTTCTTTAACTTTCTCTGGGCCCTTCTTTTGCATCTACCTACACATAGCCCCACCTCTCCTGTGACATTTACCACTGATCATCACGTTCATTATTTAATAGATCAGCTCCCCACTAAACTGTAATATTATTGAGGTCAGAGACTCAATACCATATATACCATATATACCATATATATCATATATACCATATATACCATATATACCATATATACCATATATACCATATATATAGTTTTTTAACCCCTGTCCTACTGTCTGACACATAATCGATGTACAATAAATATTTGACAAATTAAGGTAGGTGGAAGAGTATGAATTAAAGAGAACCTCTCCCTCCCCAAAGATCTGTCTACTGAAATATAGCTCTATTAACACTCCCTTGCACATTCATTTGGACTAAGATTCAGATGTTCTCTATGTAATTTGTAAGTCCTAGGCTTTTTGCTGACGATTTTTTGTGTGTCACATTTGCAGTAACAGTTCAAATCTCAAAGCTCCAAAGACCCTGCCTGCCTAACTAACAAGATGTATAAATTCCTCTTATGATCCTCTCTCCTGTACTGGTAAAGAATCTCCAGGTGTGCTTACAGGTGTCACACAATGTCCCTAGTTCCGTCCTTACTCCTTCCCTAGGATTTAAGGATCTAAAATGGAGTCACTCCTCCAGAAGTCCCAGGTTGGGATTTGCCTCACAGATGATCAGGATCACTGCTTGCAGCTTTGCAGTTCCTCTACTTTTGCTGTGACCACTTTCATCTTTCTGCTGTCGCTTGGTCACCTTCTGGGCTTTGTCCTTGCTGCTGCCAGCTCTTCTC
The DNA here is from genome assembly GCF_014108235.1 of Myotis myotis. NCBI lineage: Eukaryota > Metazoa > Chordata > Mammalia > Chiroptera > Vespertilionidae > Myotis > Myotis myotis. Next base: position 64,169,337 of record NW_023416390.1, on the reverse strand, counting down.
TGGACTGACTGTATCTACACCACCTGCCCCAGAGACCACTGACCTCCACACTGCCCACAGGTTCCTAGTCACATAGCTCCCGACTTCCTCTAACTTGCCAACCACCATTGCCTCTCTTCCCCGCTGTTCACTGGGGAAGTACTTTAGCTTTGCCTGACCAGACGTTTCAGAAGGGCTTCCTATACCAGAGCAGTGCGGCCTCTAAGGACTAAGCTCCCTATTCCTGATTCCTCTCCTTCACAGAGCTCAGGCATTCTAGGGTCAAGATGGATTGTATTTGGGCATGTGAGGACCTTAACCCCCACCCAGAGCCAAAGTGTCAACCCTTCTTGCTCACTTCGCCACACTTAACAGGCTGCTTCCCTCAAGGTGATTTTTCTCTAAAGGTTCCATTTCCATTTTCTGTAGCTTGCTTCTTTTTGAGGATGTCTAGCCCATCCAGTGAGACTGTAATGTCCGAACCCTATTTGTATACAGGATTCAAGCTCTCTGATGAGGGTCTATAGGGTTCTATCAAAATCAAGGAGAATTAGTGATCATTTGTTTCAAATATCTTCAAGTACTCTATGATAAGTAAGAATCACTGAACCTCTATGACAGAAGGATTTCTGTCCAGAAAACCAAAAATACTTTCAGGGAGTGGTCTTGTTTAACCCCATAGTCTACCCAAACAGTCTTACACCCAGCCCAGACAAGATACCCAGTGACATCTGGAAGGAATAACACTTTTTAATCCTCTACACCTGACATGATTTCATTTGACATGACCAAGCTTGCTGCAGGCTGAGGGACACAGTAAATGATAGAACTCAGAAGTGGAGCTGGTACATGGTGATAGGATGGCCCTTACCTGTGTTCCTGGCTAGCCCCAGGTCACTGCTGTACAATAAGCCTGCAAGCCTGTGAGCCCGGGGCCTCCAACACCACAGAGTCCTAATGCCAGCTGGGCCATTGATTTTCACAGAAGGAACTCAGTCTGCTCTCATACTTGTGTATGTTATTTGCACTTTTCTTGTTTGCTGGTTTGGTAGGAAAGAGAAATGAAAACCAACTTACACTGAGGCAGATTTGTTATTCTTGTCCAGCTTCATAACTGGCTGAGGCCTTTGCTGTTTTCTGTTGGTTTCAGTCAAGTCATCAAACTGTGTGGTGATTTTGATGAGTGGAAGAGATCATAAATATTCAGACATTTGGATGCTTTCAAGCAGGCGAGAGCTCAGGGTTCAGGATGATGAAGTGGAAAACCACAGGCCTTGGAGTGCACAAGTCCCTCAGCTACCACATGTCATTTAATGCCATATGAAATAGCAAGGGCAGCATTTGCCCTTCGTCTACCTTCCAGGCTTTAGATGACTGATGGTCAGTAGGTGGAAGGTTATAGATATACTTTGCAAAATATATTCACAGGTATAATGTTTGGGAACATTAAGAGTACAACAGAAGGAAGTTGGAGAAAGGGATCAATGGCACTAATAATACTAATTAGAGGCATTAATGAGCAACTTTGTTCACTTCCCAATCTTACGCAAGATTAACAACCTCAGGGACGTGTTAAAAACATGGACTTACTCTTTAAGTGCGGTGAGTGTGGGTCATAACTGATCCTTATTAGTTATGCTTGTGAACAAATTAATTGATTCCTCTAACCTTCAGTTTTTTTCATTGATTAAAAATATCTACTCTGTAGGCTATGCATGTATGGGGACAGGGGATACATGAGAAATCTCTGTGTGTCTTCCTCTTAATTTTGCTGTGAACCTAAAAGTGCTCTAGCCCTGCCGGCATTGCTCAGTGGTTGAGTGTTGGCCTATGGCTCAGGAGGTCACGGTTATATTCCTGGGTCAGTGCATATGCCTGGGTTTTGGACGCAAGCCCCAGTGTGGGGCGTGCAGGAGGCAGCAGATCAACGATTCTCCCTCATCATTGATGTTTCTATCTCTCTCTCTCCCTCTCCCTTCCTTTCTGAAATCAATAAAAATATATTAAAAAATGAAAATAAAAGTGCTCTAGTGCAGTGAGCTAACAAAATAGATCAGTGGCTTAAAAAAATAAATTATTTTTTAAAAGTGACTAAAAATAGTATTAATTTAAAAAATACCTACCTAGAAAGATTCATTTGTAATTGATGATATTGGTGACATAAAGTATCTAACAAATAAGTGGTATTCAATGAATGATTTGGGAGGAAAAGATGCAGTCATTAGCGTTTCTCATGAACACATTGCTCTCATTCCTTTATTAAGTTCCAAAAGGGGGAAGGGCTTTAAAAGCTGTAGGAGCAGAATATTCTCTTTTGCAGTATAGATAATAGGATGAATGAAAGTATACTGATAAAGCCCAACAGCAGCGCACATAAAGCAAATATGCTAAAAGCTCAGATTCAGGAGCCAGACCGCCTGGGTTCAAATCTCAGCCCTTTCACTTGCTAGAAATGTGACTTTGATCAAATTACTTTAACCACTCCATGCCCCAGTTTCCACATTTATAAGTTGAAAATAATCATATATTTTCTAGAGTGTTGTTTAGATAATTGAATGACTTAACACATGTTAATATATATAAAGAGATTAGAGCAATATGTGCCCTTAGTAAATGCTATGTGTGTTTGCTATTATTATTATTTTATTACTATTACCCTTTTTATACCTTTTAAATGACTGGACAGTGCCTTGGACATGAAAGACATTCAATAAATATCTTTTGAAATTTTTTTTGAAGGAAAGAAGATGAGGCAGTTAGGTGGTAAGTGACAAGGCTTGTAGTATCTATTAAAAATGATAGTGCCCTGGCCGGTTTGGCTCAGTGGATAGAGCATCGGCCTGCGGACTGAAAGGTCCCAGGTTCGATTCTGGTCAAGGGCATGTGCCTTGGTTGCGGGCACATCCCCAGTGGGGGGTGTGCAGGAGGCAGCTGATCGATGTTTCTCTCTCATCGATGTTTCCGGCTCTCTATCCCTCTCCCTTCCTCTCTGTAAAAATAAACAATAAAATATATTTTTTTAAAAAATTATACTAATATTTAGCCCCCAAAACAAGATTGAGTGAAAAACTGTACATGACGACATTAGAGAGAATGTCTTCTCACCGTCTAATTTAGACGATAGGCTCCCGTAGTCAGAGAAATTAGACCCTCCTGTTGCCCCTTGCTGGGCCACTAAACCCTCCAGAGTGGCCACTTGTGTGCCTCTAACTTGCACCTGCTGGGGGGCTGCATGGCTGCTACTGTGGGGAGCAGGAGCCCTGCTCGTGGGATGCAACCAGGGCAGCTCTGCTCTCAGCTGCTTTATGTATTGTGGTCTCACTGCTTCAAAAAGGGTGGTTTTGTTTTGTTTTGCTGTTGTTGGTTTTGTCTTTAAATTACTGCACTAGATAAAACAAGAAAAGGGAATATGCAGATATCTTTCAGGATGTGCAGTGCAGCCCACCCGGACCTGGCACATCATGCCATTCCCTGGTAGATCTGTGTTCTGAATTGAAAACGAAGCAAACCTCATGCTTGTCTAAAGGCCTTTCTTCCTGCCCTCTCCTCACTCTTTATTTCTTACTGTCTTTTTGTGTACCAGTTATTGTATGCATTTTCTACTTGTGTGTTTATGGCTGCGGGATTGCTTTCAGAGGGATACCGTAAGAGCGGGGAAATTAAAGCATCAAAGGACCTCAAGCAGAAAAATCCATCTGACCTGGTGACAGTTGGTAAGCATTAGAGAAAATCTCATTTATTTGAAAACCATAAGTTTGGCAATTTCATTTCGGCTTAACTTCGCTGTCCTTCCCGGGTTCAATCAAAGAGAGGAGGAAAAAGCAACTTCACTGAATTTGGTCAGAGAGAAACTTTGAAGCTCACAGCAAGGTTGTTTATGTAAGAAAAATATCTCATTGTTGGTCCAAATCCGACTGCCTGATGCCCTGTTGCATTTTAATGCAAACTTTTAAAGCTATGCCCCAGATTTTCCTTTGCAGCTGATGGATGGGGAGTATGGCTCCATAAGAAGGCACACATTTTTTCCGCCCTTTTCTACTTCTGGCTGCTTTATTGGGTGCTTTATCTCAACCGCTTACAATTGTTTTATGATGGAGGCTGCATTCCAGCTCATCTCGAAGTAGAATGTGCTCTTCCACAGGGGCAGGGCCCAGGAAGAATGTCTTTCTCGCAGAAGGAAAAGTGGCATTTGTCAGTGATGCAAACCAGACAGGAAGGGAAGCATGGGAACGCTGCTTGTTCACAAAAGGATCCTAAGACACTGAAGAGTGAGCCTGACAGATTCCATCAGTGACTGAGGTCATCTGCCTGCAAGTCGGTGATCTTGTCTCTAATCACAGAGCAGATAGGCCCGGGCCGGCATGGGGCTGTGCACCCTGGGCTTTGAAGGTAGTGACAGACACTGCGGTTTTCACCAGGCAGAGTGATGGCGCTGCTTTCCTGGGAAGACCTTTGACCTGGGTCATGTTCTTTGTATCTTCAATCTCCCATCTGCCCCAAATTTAACTCTTCTAGACAGGCCAGAGCAAAGATTCCATCCTGGTTAATCTAATCAGTCCTATTTCAGAACTCAGACTAGAACTAAAACATTCCATTTCTATGATAAAGTCCATTGTAGCTTTGCTCATCTACAATGTCACCATCTTCATGGAGTATTGTATTTTCCTGAGAATGTTTGCTAGAAAAGACTTTTAAAAGCAAATATGTATATATATATATATATATATATATATATATATATATATATATATTAAATGAATAAATAAATAACCTATTGTGCAGTATTTGAGGGTAAGAAATAGCTGTTTTGTTTATTTTTAATGTGTAGTTTAAATCTAAGAATCAATTAATTATCAATTGTACAACTGTGTAGCTATAAGATACTTAGGCCTCATTTAGTTTTTATGGTGTGCCAAAGAGTTTCAATACTTTTTTGTTCACAAAATGTTTAAAATTTGTTTGGGGAAACAAAACAATCTTAAATAGCAATTAGTGAGAAGACAATGTGATAATTAACTACATTTTATACTGTCAAAATAAAGTGCTGAAGAGTCAAGTACTCTAGAGAACAGAGCCTAGTAGAATGAGGTGTTAATTGCATGGTATAGATTAAAAGGCAGGAGCAGTTCCAGAGAGTTGACTATAGTGCAGCTTTGTTAGGAAACCACTGAGGAGGCAGTTCATGCAGTCATTTAAAACATCTTTTCTTGGTTATATTGCATTGTTCTGAGAGTAGTTTATGATTCTTGATATCAGATCCCCTTAGTTACCCTAAGGACTGGAAGAAAAGGTGTATGCTAATACATCTATGTGTTAGACTGAATCTGAGTGTTATGGGGTAGGTTTACCTTGGGAAAAGAGGTGCTCATTTAAGCTTTTACCAGATAGCTTTTAAAGCATGAACTAAACTCACTGTTCTTTTAAAAATGTTTCCTAGCTTTTCCTAAAATATCTAGCAATGTTCATGAGAACTGGCGACAGGGAGCTTTCAAAAGAAGTAGATTTTATTTCATGGTTCCCTTTACCATCAAGCACATTTCTCCTTTAAGTGGCATAAAGCTGGGATCTTCATCTCACACACTTAAAGCCCCGAGGTGTGTTAACATTTCCGTTGAGTAATGAGGATTCTTCTTCACTCCAGAGTGTTTTGGACTCTGAGTGATATCACTTCAGGAGATCTTCCAGACCTTTAGGAGACTTCTCATTAGCTAATGTTTAGTGCTACCACCAGGACCACCAAGGACTTATATCTTATAACAGTCTTTTCTTAGACTATGTTGCAACTCACTCCTTTTGTCATCTATTTGATCAGGGGTTTCTTAGTAACCTTGGGTTCATTATAAAGGATCTATGGGATCTCTGTAAAAGTCTTAATTAACCTTACATTTTCAATTTGTGATCTGGGTAGGAACAAAGTTTCTTGGATGCTTTTCCTGAACTGAAACTGTTAAAGCACGAGTGGATTATTTGATGGGCTAACAGGGACCACCAACGTTCTTTGGATCCCACTACGAGAAATACTGCTCCAGGTCCATCAAAGGAATGGGCTGCCATGCCTGAAAGAGAACAAGATGGGGAACTGCTGCTCTGTGGATGGAAGAAGAATGAAGCCTGGCCATGGGGTGTGGGCAGTTTTCCTGAAACTGGGCAAAGGAATGAGGTGGTGGCAATACAACTATCTAGAGATGGCAGAACCCCAGATGGGAAAGATTGTGCTGTGGAACTAGAAGCCAAGCAGCAGAGATAAATTTCTTTAGCTGAGCTTGGTAAGGGTGTGAAGGCTTATTCAAGGGCCTGTAAACAGTACTAATTTTTAAAAAACCCTAAAAGTCTGTGAAACAAGGACAAACTCCTCCATTTTCCTGGATGACAAAGATTTCATAACAAATAAATAATTTATTGTGCAGGACCTCTGAGGCTAGATCTAATTGGAGGAGAGAGGGAACTAAGTAAAATAGCCCAGTTTTATTTATTTTTAATGTGTTGCTTGGGGTTCTGGTAATATCCAAGGGTTGTGATGAAGCCCTGATAATCAAACTTCTCATCAACCTCGTGAAGGAGTGTTAGAAGAAAATTTCATTTTATTTCAAAAAATTGTGAAACATAAATGCTGTTGCATTCCAGAAGTCGTGGGAGTTCAAATCTGTTAACAAGTCTTCAACAGAAGATCACTGCAAAAAGACTTACTTCTGTTGGGATGTAGATTTCTCTGATCTTGAGAAGTGGCTTAACAGACAAATTGGTTTTTGTTTTTAATCCTCACCCAAGAACATATTTATGGATTTTAGAGAGAGGAAGGGGGAGAGAGAGGGAAACATCGATGTGAGAGAGAAACATCTACTGTGGTTGCCTCTCACACATCACCCAACTAGGGACCAAACCCCCAACCTAGGTATGTGCCCTGACCAGGAATTTGAACCCGTGAACTCTCAGTACATGGAGGACACTCAACCCAAGTGAGCCACACTGACCAGGGGAGGCAAAGCAAATTTAACAAACATAAATGCAAGCCATGTAGGGATTGCGTAAGCCACAATCCCATTTGGTAAAATGGAAAAAGAAAACCTAACTAAACATGTGTTTAGTGGAATTCATCAGTATTTCTAAGCCACGGTGACTGTCAACACTGACTACAGAGAAGTAGTGGACCTGAGGACTCTTGCGGACTTTCCACTCATATCATATCAATCGTATTAAAGTGAGCTGACAACCCACATTTAATTAAATGCATGCAGAGATATGAGTTGAGTTGGAGTCACAGGTTCCCATGTAGCATTTTAAAAATATTAGTTTTAATTTTGTGATTATATTGTTAATAGCTGGAACCAATCAATTCCTTTTTCCGTATCTCACGTATTTCCACAGGGAAATATGTCTGGGAAATCTTGAGGCCCCAGGTGATTGTACCTCTGTGCCTAATGGAGTGAAGGTGAAGAACGAGCGATCAGAGTGTGCTTCCTGTGCCAGCTGACTTGTCCTCCCGCTCCTCATAAAAACAGCGGGGGGTGACCTTAAGCCAGTGTCGGAGTCTATCACCAAACACGATACAACCTGTTCCTTTCCAGATGAACTACAAACGTATTTCATCCTAGTGGAAGGAATGTAAGCAATTTCGTCCTAAAATATCTATAAAATGGTTAAAAAGCTTTTTATAATGGTACAAATAAATCAAACCAGTGACTTTTTTATGGCTTCAAATGCAAAGGCATTCTTATTTGATGAGGTATATTTTATAAGAATATGAAATTTCTCCTTTTATTTTTATCATTTTTTTAATCCTAACCCAAGGATATTTTTTTCTTTTCAGAGAGAGTGAAAGGAAGAGAGGGGAGAGGGAAAGGGAGAGGGAGAGAGAGAGAGAGAGAGAGAGAGAGAGAGAGAGAGAGAGAAAATGATGTGAGAGAGTGACATTGACTGGTTGTCTCCTGACTGGCCAAGGATCAAACCTGCAACCCAGGTACATGCCCTTGACCAGGAATTGAACCCAGGACTCTTTGGTGCATGGCCATCACTCTAACCACTGAGAATACTGGCCAGAGCTGAAATTGTTCCTTTTAATTGGCAGGTTTGAGGTAGCTTGAAACAGTGAAATACTGGCAAGAATACTGGACATGTGCCAGGGAAAACGAATTGTGTTTTATTTCTCACACAAAGGAATTATATGAGCTTCACTGCATCCCTTGCAGTTAAGTCCCCAGTTTCTTCTGTTGTGAGGTGAATGATTTGTAATGGATAGATATTTTCTAAACTTCAGTCATTCCAAATCATTTCATGATTTTTTTTTTTGGCCATAATTACATGCTAGTAAGCCAAAAAAGGTTGTGATACTTTTCTTTATATATATTCCACTTTTATTTTAAAGATGTATTTGAGAAGACTTCTGTTTCTAGTCAAGATGGAATAACAAGAAGCAGATTTATCTTCCCACCTGAAACAACTGAATATATAAACAAATTATAGGAAGCTGACATTTTCAAGACATTGAACATCAGGGAATGAAGGCCAGTGATATCTGAGAGAGATGATATAAATGAGGTTAGCCCTACCGTTGTCCCAGGTTATAGCCTAGAAAGTGTTTTCAGATGTGGAACCGGGAGGGCGAACCCTGGCAGAGCCTCGTAGTCTCTCTGAGTTGAGGCCAGCAGACTGGAGAGGAAACAGCTGCAGAGTAAACTGGAGACCTGAGAAGTTTCCCTCCAGTATTCAGCTTAGTAGTAATCGGTGCATGCATGTGAGAAAACTACTTGAGGCTGAGAAAAGAACCATCTGGAAGTATTAGAATGAATGATCAATAAGGATCATAAAGTGCTGGGAATAGTGCCTCTTCTCAGCAGTCAGACCTCATAATTCTGAAGAATCAGGTATTCAGAAGGGTGTTGCCTCAGTCATGGGAAAGTTGGCCCTCCATTAAACTCCACTGTGGTCTCACCTGAAAAAGCTTAAAAGCAAAACCTGATAGGATCAAACTGTACCAGGCAACTTAACTGTGCCCCAGAGCAAAGTTAAAGAACTTTTATTTAAAAAAAAAAAATATCCCTGCTGGTGTGACTCAGTTGGTTAGTCATTGTCCTGCCCACCAGGAGGTTGAGAGTTCAATTTTCGGTCAAGGGCAGGTGCCCAGGTTTTGGATTCAATCTCCAGTAGGGGGTATGGAGGAGGCAGCTGATCATATCAATCTTTCACTCTCTCATCCATGTCTCTCTCTCTCTCTCTCTCTCTCTCTCTCTCTCTCTCTCTCCCTCTCTTTTCCTTTCTCTCTAAAAATCAATACACTATTCTTTAAAAAATAATATCCAACACCAATCAAAATAAAATTTCCAATTCTGGTACCCATTCAAAAATTACCAGGCATTCAAAGAGGGATAATGAGAAGGGGAAAAAATAATCAAAACAACCCCAAACTGACACACAATTTAGAATTTATAGACAAAGACATTAATCAGCTATTATAGCTTTAATCCACATATTCAAAATTGTAGAGGAAAGACTAAATATTGTTAGTAGAGAAATGGAAAATATGAAAAATATGCAAATTGAATTTCTATTGATGAAAACTAGAATGTCTGAGGTGAGAAATACACGGGGTAGAACTGATGGCAGATTGGACATTACAGAAGAAAAGATTGATGAATCTGAAGACATAGGAATAGAAACTATTCTAACTGAAACATAGAGGAGAAAAAAGAAAGTAATGAATAAAGCTTCAGAGGGTTATGGAAAAACTTCAAACAGTCTAATGTATGTGAAAGCTGATCTGCCCAACCATTCTGGTTCAGCAGTTTAGTGTCAACCCATGAGCCAAGAGGTTACTGGTTCAATTCCCAATCAGGGCACATGCCTGGGCTGTGGGCTCAATTCCCAGTAGGGGGCATGCAGGAGGCAGCTGATGGATGATGTTCCTCTCTCATTGATGTTTCTAACTCTTTATACCTTTCTTTCCCTCTCTCTCTAAAAGTCAATAACAAATTTAAAAAAGAAAGCTGGTCAAGCTGTATTAATATTAGACAAAATAAGTATCACAACAAAGAATATTACCAAGGATTTTTAAAAGTCCATTCCTTAATGATAAAAGGGTCAATTCAACAAGAGAATATATCAATCCTAAACATTTATACACCTAATAACAGAACTTCCTTCAAAATATATGAAGCCAAAACAGATAGAACTATAAGAAGAAATAGACAAACCCACAATTATGGTTGCAGATTTCACCACCCTTCTTTCAATAATTGATAGATCAAGTGGGCAGAAAATCAACAAGAAGACTTTACTACCACATCAAACGCACTTGACCTGATGGACACTTATAGAACATTCCATCCATCCATTGCAGAATACACATTCTTCTCAAGGGCACCCAGAACATTTGCCAAGAGAGACCATATTCTGGGCAATAAAACAAATCTCAATAAATTAAAAAGGATTCTGACCACAAAGGAATTAAAATAAAAATCAATAACAGGGTGATGTTTGGACAATTTCCAAATATTTGGAAAATAAATAACATACTTCTACATTACCCATGGGCCAAAGAAGAATTCCAAAGAGAAAGAAGAACGTGTTTTTACCTGAATGAAATGAAAACACAGCATATTAGAAGAAATGTATAGCACTAAACCCCTACAGAAGAATAGAAGAAAGATCTCAAACAAATGACTTCAGCTTCTACCTAAGAAACTAGAAAAGGAAGATGGAATTAAACTCAAAACAAGCTAAGGAAAGGATTGTGTTTTATCCTGGTAACAGTTAGCTGTGTGACCTGGGGAAGCATTGTTCCCTAGACCTGCCTGGTTTCATAATTAGAAAAATGAGGGCTGTAAACAATATCACGTCATACCAAATGCTGGGGCTGCAGCACAGGAACCACCAAGGAGCTTATTAGAAACACTAATTTCTAAGTGCTGACCCAGATCTAGGGAATCACAATTTCTGGGTAGAGCCTAAGCACCTTTAAAACACAGAAGTGATACGATTGTTCGGAGAGCGGCAAAACCAGTGTCATACCGTTTAATGACATGACTTCTGAGGAGATGCAAGCTAGGAAGGCTCAGCCTTTGACAGGAGGGTCCTCAGCTTCAGGGTGATCCCTACCTCCTGTGACTCAACTAACCAGGTCATCCTGGGAGATTGCAGGACCTGGACACTGAGGATATTAGCAGTGAGCAGGATGGACTAATGATAGAGATCTTTCATTCATCGTATGTTATAGAAGCCTCAGAGATTTTTGGTTGCTTCCTTAGTAGGTGAGGGAGTTGAGTATGACTGAGGTTGGATTCCCAGCCCTTCTAGCAACATGGGAACACAGGAAGTGGTTTAATTTGTTTCATTTTCATTTCATTTCTGCCTATTTCTGTTCCCTAACTTACTTCCTTAATCATAAATGTCTCAATGTTTCTCTTTGAACAACCTCAACAAATTTATGCTGGCATCTTTTCGAACTGTTCTCTAAAATGAGTTTCATTTGGAGCGAATTATTCTTTCAATCTTTTGTTTCTTGGCTGTCCTTCCAGAAATTAGTCCTTCTTCCTATGCTTTGGAATTTTGGTTTGCAGACTCATTTCTAGTATCCACTCCAAGCATTTCCCTCCCTCACAGTTTGGTGGTTGTCTCTACCTAACCCAGCTCTTCTACTCTTAAACCAGAACAGGGTTTTACAATTCAGCTGGGATGTACTGTCTCTAGGGGCCATTGAAAGGTACAGTAGGTCCTTTTACAGAGCCAGTTGGCTCAGTTCCTGTAGCATTTAGGCTTTTTCCATTGTCTTCTGAGGTTCACAGCTTCATCTGAAGTCCTAGCCCCTGTAGAGCGGAGAACCCTGTCTGCCTCTGGCATCAAACAGGAAGCCTGGCTCTGCTCCAAGTCTCATTCACATTTAGAACTCCTTGTTCCGCTGGGACCAAGCTCCCAATCACCAGTGCCTACATCCAGGCCCAGACAACTCACAGTTTACATCTTCCTTTTGTATCTGGTCCATAGAGATTTTATCTTGTACCAGAGCCTGGTTGCATCTTCTTGGTTTTCTTTCCTTCATTTCTTTCTTCCTCTCTCCCAGTCCCTCCCTCCCTCCCTCCCTCTCTCTTCCTGCCTTTTAAATATTTCATCTGTCCCTGCTATGTGTTCAGAGCAGAAAGGTGAACTCACAGCCTTTTGATCATTATAAAAGTCTGAATTCATTTGAAATGGTAAACAAATGACATTCTTTCCAACCCCCAGTCTCAGGAGTAAGATCTACATCCTCTACCATGATTGATTTTCATTGTTCCTCCACCTGACAGAGCCTGAGCATTTATGTCTCCTATTAACACTGTGGTATGTTTTACAAGTTGGTACTTATTGATTTGTTGGAAATGTTATGTGTATATGTTTTCCAAGGTAATCTGCTAACTGCTTAAAAGCAGGGATCGTGGCGTATCATTCAAGTATTCCCCAAATGACACATTCTCTGGTAGCCAAACACCAAAAGCCTCAATAACTAGGAAATTTACTCCCCCATCTCAAATTTCCTTGATTCCTCCATCAAGTGTCCTATTAATATTAATAAAAATATTTGTAAAAATATGTATATACCAAAATATAATGTTGAAATATGAAAATGGACAGCTATATACAATTTAAAAATATGTACATATTTGACATTTTTTGGGGCCCTTTTCTTTTTCTGCTATGTGCTTTGAGTATTTGTGCCTACTGATCTTTCAACTTGAAAAATATTGTACAGTTGTCTACTATCCATTTCCCAGTGATCTGAGAGAGAAATTCCCCATGGAAGGGCCTGCCCATCAGGAAGTCAGCTACCTGTGACCAGACAGCCAGTACATTCTTTCTTTGAGCAGGTGTTAACCCAGCCCAGCTAGTTAAGAGCCTGCAGGGTCTCTAGTTTTGGGAGTCAAAGAGGCAGCCTGTGTGGGGTCCCTTCTCCTCCCCCACAGACCCATTTGTTACTGGGGATACACGCCCTCCAGGAATCTTTCAGTGTTCTTCAAACAGTGGGCAGGCACAATGCACCTGACCTTGTTCAAAGGCAGGGGCTCACTGCCCCAGGCAGAGAGTGCAGAAGTACAGACAATTACATCTTTCTCCAGGCTTTTTCACTTCCTTGCGTGGAAAGGCTCCTATATCTGTCGACCAAAACACTTATTATTTCTCCCTTTTTTGTCTTCACTTCAGTAAATTAACTAATGCACACCATTGGTTCTTAATGATTCAGCAATAAGAATCTTCGCTTTGATAAGAGGCAGCCAGTGGGGAAAATGCAAAACTTTGTATTCTTTATACCTTAGATCATTTATTTACCTCAGAGAAGAATGTTTTTTGTGCCCCCTCACTGAATCAGGAATGGACTTTGTGCGAAGCATGTTTGATCCTGCAGAAAGGCTCTTTGGAGAGTGGCATTTGCTCAAAGGGAACCAATGCCTGCAGGGTGTTCTCACTGAGGTGGAGGTGGCTGGTGACAAGATGTGACATCTGTAGAAGAAATATAGCCAAGCATTTTAGTCGCCTAATACTTCTCAAAAGACACAGGACTCACTCACAAAGCAATAGTAGAGAAACTTGGCTCATGGTCGAAAGGCTATTTACTCAGAACTCTATCCACCCAATGGTACTTGCATTTTAATTATAAAATGGAGAGAGAGATGTGAAATCTGTGTGAGGCCAATACTGCCACCACGTATTCATGAACACACATGAAATGCCTAGCCTAGCGTGGCAAAGACTATCTTGAAAGAAATCCATGATAAGACAAGTGTGTCCATTTGTGTGAGAAAATGAAGGATACTTTACCAAAAAAAGGTAATTTGCTAAGTAATTGAAATGTTATCTTTAGACTCTAGGTTTCCTTTCAAGTTTCATCTTGGGCTTATAAAAACAAACTAGAAAGTGACTACATTCCTAAATCCCTGTAAAATGGACTTAAAACCCGATTGGCACATTTTAACGACTTGTGTGAGTTGGGGGTGGAACACTAGGAAATGTTTTTTTCAAGTGCATACTCAAAGATGAAATATAGTAATGTGTGCAAAAATAGTTATAGAAAAGAGTGCTGTTGAATATGTTTGCCAGGAGATTTCTATTCTAAAAGTGGAAAACTTGAAAGTCAGGGCCAGGGCTGCCCGACTTGGGAGGGGCCTAGAATTCAGTGAAGCCACCACCCCACCTTCTAGTACAGGGAGTGTTATGGGTTGAAAACATAAGAAGTTCTGTTTCCTGAGACCCCAGCATGTGGCCTTATTTGGAGTTAAGGTCTTTACAATTAGTTATAATGAGGCCATACTGGATCAGGATGGGCCCTAATCCAGTGACGGGTGTCCTGTCTTTCCAAGAAGAGAAAACAGGAGACAGAAGATACCCGGAGGAAGCCATCGACAAGCCCAGGAACGGCCAGGTTTGCTGGCAATCACCAGAAACCAGGAGGGAGACGGGAGATGTGGAATAGACTCTCCTCCCTGAGGAGGCCTTGATTTTGGACTTCTACCTTCTGTGAGAAAGTAAGTTTCTATTGTTTTAAGCCAAGGAATTTGGAGTATTTCATTATGGAAGCCTGAGCAAACCAATGTGAGGTAACATGTCTACTAGGCTTATGATATGGAAGTGGGAAAAAGGGCTGAGACCTCGGCTTTAGAATAGGATTCTCACTGAGCCCCTTGATTTCAGCGTAACAGAGTTTGCTTTTTGGGTTGCAGGTTTGATTCCTGTCAGGGCATGGGCCTGGGTTGCAGGTTCAATCCCTGGTTGGTGGTGTCAGGATGCATGTGGGAGGTAACCAATGTTTCTCTCTCTCCCTTCTTCTCTAAAAAAATCAATTTTAAAAATTAAAAATAAAAGAAGATAATAATTTGAATAACATTCTCTAACTTTGACAAGTATTTAAACGTGAAAGTATTCATTAAAGTTGGGTTCCTGTTGTGTGTGTGTTTTTTAAGAAAACCTGTAATATTTAATATCGGCTAGTTGCCTCCATTGGCCTCTGTACCCAGTCTTGGGTCTCTGTACAATGATTTATTTGAAGTGCTTTTAAGATAGCATAGCTAACTTGACATCTTTCCAGGAATTTACGTTTATTTTCTGGATTTTTCTAGGCCTTGTCATGGTTTCTTCATCCATCTGTCACATTAATATTTTTTAGTATCTCCTTGGAATGTGAATTATTTTTGTTCTTTCTTTTAAGTTGCTTCATTTCAAGGTCATTAGGGTTTTCATTTGGGCTTGTGAAAATAATTTTTTTAATCCTTTGGGTGACTTGGGCAAATTGATGAAGTAAGCCCAGTTTCAGTTTGTTTTTCTCTATATTCCTCCCAAACTATATTTTTAAAAACACGTTCAACCACAGGTTTCTTGGCTCCTACCAACCTCAGATTTAGGTAAAACTTGGCCTAAATTCTGATTCTAAGAATGTACAATTTCTGAGAAAAGGTCACTACACCTTGCAGAATTGTACTGACTTGCTTTTTTTGTTGTTGTTGTTAATCCTCACTGGAGGATATTTTTCCCACTGATTTTTATTTAATTATTTTTTCCACAGATTTTTTAGAGAGTGTAGGGGAGGGAAGAAGAGAGGGAGGAGGGAAAAAGCAAGAGGAGGGGGAGAAAGAGAGAAGCATCAACACATCAATGCGAGAGAGACACATAGATGGGTTGCTTGCCTCCCACATGTGCTCAGACTGGGCCGGGAATCAAACCTGCAATCTAGGGACATGCCCTTGACTGGGAATCGAATCTGTGACCTTTCAGTGCTCGTGCTGAGGCTCTAACCATTAAAAAATACCAGCCAGGGCTACTATTACTTTTTGATGCATTTTCTAATGTCTTTTTATGGATACCTTCTGCAAGGGCATATTATATCATAAAGTGAGTTTGTTGTTTAATCCCTCAAGCATTCCTTCTGAAACCTCCCAGATTCCCCTGCTAACACTGTCATGTTTCATATTTACTTGTTAGGTTATTGATCAATGATTTTGTCCCTCACTAGACTGAAAGCTCAATGAGACATGGCATCAGCTATATTTTTGTTTTGCACATCATTGTCTTTCAAGCTTCTAGTATGTACCATTTGTTCAAGGGGTATTTAGTAAATGAATGAATTTGCTCTGTCAGCAAAACTCATTGCTATTCTTTTAACATAGAATTCCAGGGAACTTTCACACTTCCATATTTGATTATTCCATGTACCGTTACAGTGTCAGTCCCATGACACCTCTACATTTGCTCAATCTATCAGACATGGAGAATGTTGGCAAAGGAGCACGTTTGTGTTAGATTGGCAAGATTGTGACTTATGCCTTCCACTGAAGAGGAAGGACTGGCTGCTGGATCCTGGCCACTAGGCTCTGGACCCTGTGACAATCAAGGCTCTCCCAAGGTGGGACAGCCAGGCCCTGCACAGAGGACACTGGCCAGAGATGTACTGCTGAAGAATTGTACAATTTTATTGGAAAACCCTGTTTTCTTGTTGAAAGTGATTTCTCATTGGGAAAAAGGGGAAGACAGATAGCTATGACAACATCCACATGTAGAACTAGGAATGGACTATTCACAGTTGACTCTTCATAAGACCACCAGAAAAACCTGAAGATCAAGCACAGATAAATTTATCTGTTCTATGGTAACACAGACAGCACCTCCTGGGCAGAATCTTAGTAGAAACTTAAAACTTGAATAACATTCTTGCTAGCATAAAGCATTCCTTAGCTACTGTCCTGTTATACCGCCCCACAGAGTGCTAAATCTGGATTAATCCTACAATTTGTGATGAAATTGTTTTTCATCTTTTCTTTCAACAACTGTCTGCTGTCTGCTGGTTGGTAGCTGTAGGAGAAGTGAATTTAGAAGGGCGCTGAGGCCAAGTCAGGGCTCAGAAAAAAACAAACACATGACCATTCACAATGTCTGCTATGGGCACAAGAGGAGAGTGGTGAAAGTTTAACTTTTATACTTGTCTTTTTTTCTTTAAATATATTTTTATTGATTTCAGAGAGGAAGGGAGAGGGATAGAGAGATAGAAACATCAATGATGAGAGAGAATCATTGATTGGCTGCCTCCTGCATGCCCAACATGGGATTTAGCCCACAACCTGGGCATGTGCCCTAACCAGGAATCAAACCATGACTTCCTGGTTCATACATAGATGCTCAACCACTGACCCATGCTGGCTGGGCTGTATTAAGTCTTAAACATTTATATCTCTGTTGAGTTTTGGATCCACATAACCAACTACCCACTGGGTAACCTTGTCTGGATGTTCTACAACCTTCTCAATCTGCACATGTCTAAACTTAAAATTGTGATTGCTCTCCTTCACTAAAGTTTATTAATCAATCCATCAGATAGGCCTGATGATTCTTGCCAGCAGTGTTCCAGGCAGGATTACCTGTTTTGATTAGCACTCAACTTGAGAAAAACCCTCTTTGCAACCTGGCTAAGGAAATTTGTTCTAATTGTGGAATTATAGGCATCAGCAGTGGGGATGAGATGATGGAAATCCGACCTCCTAAGATCTTATCCATTTCACCTTTCTTGGCTGAGTACAGACATGAGATCAGAAGCAAAAATTTAACTGGTACTTGTTTATCTCAGGTACAGTCATAGAAGGAAATAAAACTATTGGATTTATTCTTTACAATATCCTATTTAGGTTTCATATATCTGCACATATCCCTCGACTTCCTCTCTTTCACTTCCAACATTTTCATTGTCTGATGGTCATTAGGAGAGAACTTTACTTATGTGAAGAACTAGTGGCCCGGTGCACGGATTTGTGCACATTGAAAAGAAATTAATTAGAGGAAACATTTTAATATCGCTATTCGGCCTTTTTCTATAATAGAAGTGTCAACCAAATTCATGATCAACAATGCCATATTGAAACACATGTGTGCAATTGGTGCCAGCGAGAGCTTTATATATATATATATAAAGATAAACTTGCTTAATTAGACCTGCTTTCTGATTTAGCTAAACTTTTTTCCAGCCCAGTGAAGCACCCCAACTTCTCTTTCAGGTAATTGTCAGCAACACAGGAGTAAATATCAACACAAAGCAGATTATTATTGTAGATCATGCAGAGAGAACAAAGGGTAAAATATTTAACTGCAGTAGTGTTTGACTATATTCTGTACAGTGAGCAAACCTGAAGTCATTTTCAAGGTCCACTATTTCTTCTTTTCAGTTGGGTCAAGTTTCTAAGCTTTCTAAATCTCCATTTTCCGGCTAATGAAAAAAAAAAAAAAAAAAAAAAGAATTCCACCAAGTCTCCTATCTACCTACTTAAGGACTTCTATGAGGATCAAGTGAGATGAGGCACAGAAAAACACTTCACAGACATTTGGTTAAAGTGTGAAATATTTGTACTTGGCTATAAAGCAAGTCATGTTCTTGGGCTGAAGAAACTGCAAGAAGGCTAGCCGTCCTTATGGAGAAGAAGCTGGGTGTTGCTATGTGTTGTCATTACCCAGCGCCCACAGCCACCATTTCTGGGCTGGGCTGGGCAGTGGGCCACATTTTGTGCCATGGGGTCTTGGCAGCTTTGGCTGCGATTTGGTGGGCTGTCGCTCTGGGATGGTGTCAGGGCCTGTGTCCCACTTGGGGGAAGCCAAGTGTTGCTTTGTGGGCGCCAGGCCCGCGGTGCCATTTTTCTGTAAATGACCAGTGTGCATCATGGCAGCTCCTGCATTGAGAGTCTTCCCCCTGGTGGTCAGTGTGCATCATAGCAACCGGTCAGACAGTCAGACACTTAACATATTAGCCTTTTATATATATAGATTACAGTGTCAATTCCCAGCAGGATGATATCTGAGTTTATGCAAAAAATGCTCCCTGATAGAAACAAGGTCTAAAGCTGTCTTAACACAAGTGAGGGGTCTCTACTGGCAGCCAGAATTACTGTCTTCTAGTAGAAAAACCGGTAGGGAAAATTGAGTTCTTATAATAAATTTCATAACAGCAGCTTAGCTGTAAATGATTTTTTAAAAGTCACTTGACTGTGCAAACTAGTTAGAGCAGAAATATTTTAATGATATTTCAAGAGCTTAATGTCAACCATCAGTGCCCAATAAATGAAAACCACTTTTAGTGATACATCTGGAAATATGATGGTTTTGTTGAGCCAAAAATCTCTGAAGCTCTGCAAAATCTGAATTTTTATTTTTACCATGTGCTTGTTATATAAACTTCTGGTGTTTGTGATAGAGGAAAAGAAGATGAATTAGATACTACCTGAGATGTTGAAAAATGAGTAAAATGCTAAGGCATTAAATTTATTGTTTACTCATTGAGAGAAAGAAAGTTAATAATTTACTTAAAGGAAACAATTTTACTTAAGGAAAGGATAATCCTATATAATAAAAGCCTAATATGCTAAGTGTCCGGTCGACTGGTAGGCTGTTCAACCAATCAAAGCGTTAATATGCTAAAGATCTGCTAAGGCTGCTCAACCACTTGCTATAACATGCACTGACCACCAGGGGGCAGACACTCTGATTGGTAAGTTAGCTTGCTGCTGAGGTCCACATCACTCCCCAGCCCTGATTGCGCACCTGTGGGGTCCCTAGGCCTGGCTTACACCCTCTCTCAATCTGGGACCCCTCGGGGGATGTCGGAGAGCTGGTTTTGGCCTGATCCCACAGGCCAGGCCAAGGGACCCCACTGGTACATGAATTCGTGCACCGGGCCTCTAGTATTTTAATAAGCAAAAAGGGGAAAAAGGATATATTTTTAAATAGGAGCAGCATCACTGGAATGAAACAAGTAATGTGCCGAAGTAGCTACTTTGAAGGGGGAAGCACTCATTGGAATGGAAAATTTCTTGCATTTCTATAAAATCCAAACGTTGTCTTCATTCTCGTCTATTTATTCATTTAACTAATATTTATTGAGTACCTACTCTGTGTATTGCATTGTATGAGACATTGGCGATATGTCATAGCTTTTTCTTTCATGAACATTTAGTTAAATTGTCATTAAATTGATTAATTCATGCATTCATTATATTAGGTAAAATTAGTTTAGCTCTGTGTGACAGGAAACTTGAAATGACAAGGGTTCAAACAATTGCCTCATGCAAATACAGGTCATCCAGACCTCAAATTGTGATTCCATCATCCTGAAAATCCATAAGTTATTTTACCTTGCTGCTCTGCTGTTCATATTTTTTTAGGTTATTTCGTACACTTAAGTTTAGTAAAGTCCTAAATATATAGAATTGTTACCCGTACACATGAAGTAAATGCTCTGCCATTCTTAACTAATGTATGCATTTAGCTTTTTGAGTCTGTTTCCTTTCACTTAGCATAATGCATTGAGATACATAATGTTTGTATCAATATCTCATTCCTTTTATCTTTGAATAGCATTCCATTTTATGGATGTACTCAGTTTGTTCATTTATTCCCCAGTGGAGAGATTTTTGGATTGTTTCAAGATTTTAGCTATAAAGTAGCTATAAATATTTGTTAAAACGTTTTTGAGGGAACATAGGCCTTTTATTTCACTTGGGTCAATATCTAGGCATGGGAATATTGGACCATATGGTTAAGTATATGTTGAAATTTATAGAAGCTGTGAAATTATTTTTAGAGTGACTGTTCCATTTTGCATTCCCACCAGCAATGTATGAGAGTTCGGGTTGCATTGCATTCTCAACAGTATTTGGTATTATCATTTTTTAGCCATTTTATTAAGTGTATCTCATTGTAGTTTAATTCAAGTTTCATTAATTATTAATGATAATGAGCATTTCTTCTTGTGCTATTTGTGATCTGTATATCTTTTTTGGTAACATGTTCAAATCTTTTGCTCATTGAAAAATTGTGGTTGTTTTCTTATTGCTGAGCTTTGAAAGTTTTTTATACATATAGGCCTTAAGCCCCGTGTCAGATATATGATTTGCAAATATTATCTTCCAGTCTATGTTTTTCTTTTCATTTGCTTAACAGTGTTGTTTACAGAGTAAACATTTTTAGTTTTGATAAAGTCCATTTTGTATATTCTTTTATGGACAGTGCTTTCTGTCTTAAAATTGGATTTTCACATGTTAAAAACTAAATTTATTTTAAAAAGAATAAATTTCTCCTAGCAACAATAGATTATCTACATAGTAGATAATCTACCTTAGCTATATTTCATAAATGTGACATCAAACAAGAAGAAATTAGATAATTTATGCCAAGAGAACCAAATTAGAGTTATGATAAGGATCTAATTATATTAATTTTTAAAACATAGAACTAAATTGTTTTAGATTTTTTACAACAGTAGCATGTTAATACATAAAATAAAATGCTTCATGAGTATTTCAAAGACCATTCATTTATTCACCTATTTACTTATTTTAAAAATTTTATTGAGCACCTACTATGAACCAGGCACTGTGTTTTAGATGTGGGTACACAGATAAATATGGTGAAATACAGAACTTTGGACAAGTAAGTCAACAGATTATTACATAATAT
Organism: Myotis myotis; assembly: GCF_014108235.1. Taxonomy (NCBI): domain Eukaryota; kingdom Metazoa; phylum Chordata; class Mammalia; order Chiroptera; family Vespertilionidae; genus Myotis; species Myotis myotis. Next base: position 64,147,914 of record NW_023416390.1, on the reverse strand, counting down.
GATAAGAACTATGGCTGGCCTATGTTCAAAGTAAACCATGCTTTTCCCATATGTAGTGGTTTTATCACACTTATCTCAGTTTACAATTATTTGGTTGTGTGATTTGATTTAATGCTTGTCTCTCCCATGCTGTGTTTTAGGAATGTAAATATGATATGTTTTCTTCATTGTGTTTGGCACATAATAGGAGTTGGGTCAATAGTCGATGAATAAATGAAATGCTTGCTACTGGAGTACAGAGAGGAGGAGTTGCTAATTCTGGCCCTATCAGTTTTAAAGACTTCATTAAGAAGGTGATATTTTGAGTGAGTCTTAAGCAGAGGTAGAAATTACTGGTAGGGGTGGAACAGGTGAGGAAGAAAAGGGTGGCATCCCAGTATTCTACAGTTTTAGTCCTGGACGTGTGAAGTCACATAACACATGTGCAAAGGACAAAAAATTGCAGTGGGGAGGCAAGTGTGAAAGTAGGGGATGGAGCCAACAGGGAAGGCTGAGGTGAGAAAGGGAAGGGAAGGCCTTGCCAACTAGGCACCAGGTTTGAACTTCATAGCAATGGAGTTGGGGGGATTGAAAGATTTTAAGCTTATATATACCATAATCACCTTTGTCATTCTTAAGGAGATACAGAGCATTGTGGCTGACTAGACAGCAGAACAGTCAAGGCTGCTGCTGAAACCTGGGTGAGATGATGAAATGGAGGCAGTGACAGTACAGATGTTGAGGAGGGAGAGATCTGAAAGCTATTGTAGGAGACAGAATTCAAGGGACATAGTGACGGATAAGATGTGAAGGGTAAAAGAGAAGGGGGATTTAATATTTTAGCTCTTCTGATGGATGCCTGAAGAGTATTGTATGTTTGGAGTGAACAGATTTTTTAAAAATTTCCTGAATAATAAGTGTTACATGTTCTTTAGAAAATATGGTAAAGAATAAAGAAGAAAACAAACAAAAAATCATCTATTATCCTGCCACACAGAGATAATACTTGCCAACATTTTAAGTGTATATCTTTCTATCATTTAAAAAATACATTAAAAAAAAGAGATCCTAAGGATTCTATCTCCATTAGGAACTGAGCTTGATAAACTGCAGTAATACACTTAACTTCATTTTGAAGCCAAATATTAAATTTTTACTAAACTATGAGCTGAGCCAATGTAAAAAAAAAATAATCAAGTGAACTAGGTACATAGACAGAACTTCAGAAGAACACATTTCTTCCTTGGCAGCGATGACACCCAGGACTGCCCTTTTCAGTACCAGATCCTAACACACAGGGTCACTGAGAGAGTTCCAGGTTCAGTTGGATTAATTCATGTTCAGTTCCTCTAGCCCCGCAGGGAGACAGCCCCACAGTGGTCACCGCGGGTGTCTAAAGCAGTGTTGATTATTTTTCCCACTTGAACCCTGAGCTTGTGTAAACCTGTGCACATAAACCAAGTAAGAGAAAAACTTTCTGAGGTCCAGAGCTCTTAGCCAAAACTGTGCTATCCGAAGCCCTCCCAAGAAGAGAGAATGGAAAGGGAGGTGGTGGTGGTGGTGGTGGTGGTGGTGGTGTGTGTGTGTGTGTGTAATGTTTTATGTTGAGAGGGAGTAGATTATGGGGAGAGCAGAGGCAGGAAGTTTCAGAGGAGGCTTGCCCTAAAAGAAGCTTAAAGAATACAAAGTCCAAGGAGGAGATTGAGGAGCTTCCAAGATAGATAATTGTAGCCACTGGGGCGACCGTCCTAGCAAAGGCAGCCCTGCAGGCCAGGTACCTGGTGGAGGTGGGGCGCCCCCCCCCCCGCCCCCCGCCCGCTCCCGTGCCTGACTCCCAGGGGACCCATGGAATCCTTCTTCTAGACCTTCCCAGGGACCTTCCCTAGTCACCCCCCACCCCGCCAGCCCTGGGCAGTGCTCAGAGGGCAGTGGCTTAGGGCCATGCTCCGCTTCCCCTCTGAGGCTCTGGGTTGAAAAGTCCAGGAGAGTCAAACATGATTTACAACAAGAGAAAAATCAATGCCGCTGAGAGGCTGGGAGGAGGAGAGGGCTTTACTTGGGGAAAGGGTATGGCAGAGGGTGGGAGAATTATGTCCACCAGAACCCACACCGATTCCCACTTCCTCACGAAGACTTGCCTCGCACGCTCTCATTCCCCTTCATTGTTCGCCCCGCACGAGTCCTCATTTGCAAACGTCAAAATGATCTACGTCTGACCCGGGTGCGGAACTCCGTTTGCTTTTCAGCGCCGATCTTCAGTGCAACGGGTTTCGTGCGGCCCCGGGGGCGGCGGGGAGTAAGGTTTGGCGGGGCCCTTTCCCACCGCCAGGCTTTCCATCACTCATCTGCTAGTCCGGGTGAGACCAGCAGCGCAGGGCTCGCTCTCCGGAAGGAATCGCTGCAACCTGAGCAAACACTGTTGGCTTTGAACGCTCCTGGGAACGGGATGCACGGGCAGGTCTCCAGTCCCCCGGGTTCCGCCCGCCGGACTCGGCTCACTCACCCGGCCAGCCCGAGCGCGGAGCGGGCGCCCCACGGGTGCCTGGCCGGCCGGTCCCGCGGGCGGGAGTTTGCAGACTTGGGGCTCCGGCGGACACTCCCGGAGTTGGGCCCTGCGCGCCGGGCCAATGAGCGCACCCCGCGGAGGGCTCGGCTCCCCCCGCGCGCGCTGATTGGTCCTTCGGCCCGTGAGACCGGGCTGGCCGGCAGCGGCCAGAGGCGGCAGCGAGTGCCCGGCGCGGGTGGGAGTGGCGCGCGCGCCCCTCGCCGCCCCCCGCCCCTCCCCGCTGCGGTCTCCCTCCCTCCTTCCTCCTCCCTCCCTGCCTCCCTCCCCGCACTCCCGGCTCCGGCCGCGCGCTGGCGGGGCTCCGCATTGCACACTCCGTGGGCGCCGCAGTGATCGTGGGATGGGGCAGCGGGCTGCCGCTGGCGGCCGGAATCCGCACGCAGCCCGGGTGAGTAGAGGCGGGCTTCCCGGGAGAGCACAAAAGGACACGGCGTTGGTGCCAGCGGCCCGAACTAATGCGGAGCCGGGGCCGAGGGGGAGTGGGCTAGTCCCCGAAGCTGCCCGGTGCTAAGATCGCCGCCTGGGACCAACGGAGCTGGGGTCCTCGCCTTGCCTCTTGCTCCGGCGTTTGCCTGGGAGGGAGCAGCCGGCACTGCGCGCAGCCTGGGCAGGTCCAAAGGGGCGTGTGCGCGCGCCTGTGTGTGTAGTGCTGGGGCTGGGATGGAAATGTCAGGAGCTACCAAGTTCAACGCCGGAGAAATCTTCCCCCAGAGTCATTCAGTCGCTTTCCAGGGCCAAGCATGTGTCTTTCAGGAACTCCAGCCGGCGGGAGTGCCCGGGCGGCCGAGTGGCAGCGCCCCACATGTTGCTGGCGGGCTGGCGGGCTAGGGGTGTGGGGACGGCGGCCGTGGCCTGGCTGAACCCACCCAGAGCCTCTGCCCAAGGTGCTGTGAGCTGGGGCGCCTCCAGCCATGGCTAGGACCTTAGACCACCCACCCAGGCGACTCCGCGAGGGGCAGTCCGCCCAATCAGTCAGGGCTTCGCCTGGGCTTGACTTGGGGACTTGCTTTTCTCTTTCCTAACAGCGATTCGGTTGATTTACATTTGGCGAAACAGTCCATTTTAGCCTAAAGCTCTCTGATGGTGTTTCTGACTCGCTCTGACTCCCACCACATTCTCATCAGCTCGCCTCTCCTCCCCACTCCCCGCCCCCCAGTATCCACTCTGCTCCTCACTTCGCGATTCAAAACTTGATGTTTGAGGATGATTATTCACTATGGTCCCTTGCATCTTAAGTACCACAATAATTTTTCATTTCCTCGGGGACTACGAGGACTTGTTTCAGTTTTTTGCTGGGGGGTGGATGGATGGGGAGTCGAGGCGGGAGCAGATCTTTGGTAGTGATTTGTTGGTAGAATAGCATTGACCTCCGTAAGCATATGACAAAAAGAACGTTACGCTTCTCCCTCTGGTAACCTACCCAAGGTGTGACCTCCAAAATTCAATTTTCTTTGTGGGAGGCCAGGGAGTTCAGATTCTCCAGGGGGACGCTTATTTCTTGTTAAATTGACTTACTGTGACATATGCTTGGTTTTGCCCTGCTCTGGCCAGCCATTGCAGATGCCATGATATTATTAGAGCAATTCCCTTAAAGCCATTACATTTTCTTTCGAGTGAAAGGACTCGGGGTAGGTGCTTACATTTTTGGATCTGCACCTTATTTCTCTAGAAGACATTAATGGTTACTGTATATGTGTTCACGTTTACCAAGTTTGCAAAAGATATTTGTGCAATCGTCCATGAAATGGCTTAATGCACATTTATGTTAAACCCATTTAAATGTAAAACATCTATCTGTTTTCAATTTTAGTTTCCACCTTGACCAAAGGCATCAGACTGAAACAGAACTTAAAAGAGGCTTTCTTGTTTAAACAGGATTTTTACAGAACTTTAGGCTGTAGAGCACACAGTAAGCTTTCTGAGCCTGTATGCACACATAGGCTGTTAAATTTGCGAATTGGTTCTTTGAGTTAAACATATGGGACATGCTTCCAGATAAGACAGGTAGGTAAGAATCATAGGTCCATATTTTGAAGCTGTTGACGGTCTTTGTAAGATGAATGTTGATTTCACAGAATGCATAAGTGAGCTGACTACAAGCAGATAATTCCAAGCAAAACACCATACTATATATGATTGCATTATGCTGTACAATTTACATGGTACATTGAGATCTGCTACTGAAGTGTCTTAAGAAATCATGTTTTATCAACCCCATTTACAGGTGGAGCAACTGAGGCTCTCAGAGATTAAGTGACTTTTCTGAGGTGAATAGCAGAGTTCCAGTCAAGTTTTTTCCAATTTTAGTTTCTTCCCTCCCTTCCTCTTCGCTCCTTCCCTTTCTTCCTTTATGCTGGGCTACAATCTTTAGTGTCTTTCTATTTCTAATTTCTGCACCTCTTTTTACTATTTAACCCATGGCTTTAGGACCATTATGTGCCATTCCTACTAAGGTGTGAGCTAATGAAGACTTAAGGAGAAAGCGAATAATGGTTTTAAGGAACTACCCTTTTCAAAGGGGTATATTATTTTCATCAATGAGTTGTTAAATATATAAGTAATCAAAACCCTAAAGAATGATGTATTAATGGCAATGTTTCAGGAAATCAGGTGCCTAGTAGTGGCAGAGAAGTTTGAGAAACATGTAAGTCTCCCACTTTATAAGCAGATTACTCATAAACTCTATTGACAATTATAATGAAGCCCCAACAGATGCTTATTTTATTAGGGCCATTCTTATTTTAAAAAGAATTGACAATACAGATTACTTAAATAAACCCAGAACCGCTCTGGGGAAAAAAAACAAACATCCACACACCATACCCACTTATTACAAGTCCTGAAATCCCCATTACCTAGTGTACAAATGCAACAGAAAACATTGATTAAAGAGCAATCATGTTTTTACTTGCATAGGTGGCAAGGAGCCTACAGGTATCTGTCTGATTACAGTAATTCCCCCTTATCTGCAGCGTATATGTTCCAGGACCCCCAGTGGATACCTGAAACCACGGATAGTACTGAACCCAATATACACTATGTTTTTTCCTAAAATACATTCCTGTGATAAAGTTAAATATATATATATATATATATATATATATATATATACACATATATATATATATATACACACACATACATATATATGCATAGTAAAAGATTAACAATAATAACTAATAATAAAATAGAACAACTATAACAAAATACTATATTAAAAGTTATGTGAATGGCTTTGGGGCCACTATTATGCAAAGTAAGGGTTACTTGAATACAAGTACTGCAGTATCAAAGCAGTCAACTGATCTGATAATGGAGAAAACTACCAAGTGACTATAGGCAAGGAGTACATACAGTGTGTGTACACTTGGACAAAGGGATGATTCATGTCCCGGGAGGGACAGAGCAGGACTGTGAGAGTTTTCATCACACTAGTCAGGATGGCGCACAATTTAAAACTTATGAAATATTTATTTATGGAATTTTCTACTTAATATTTTCAAACTGTGTTTGACCATGGGTAACTGAAACCGAGAAAAGCGAAACTGCGGATGCGGGGGAGGGTACTGTATTTGTTCTAAACTCATCTCTTGCACATCTTTTCTTAGAAAATCATTGCTCACAGTATTTATTATTGACATTGCATATTATTTATTAAGATGATTAGAATTAATTTTGTTTGCATTAAAATAGGTGGGTATTGAGTTTACTAGTAATAAGTCCTGGCTTCACATATACTAACCACAGGACTTCAGAAAGTGACTGAACCTCTCTGTGCTTCAGTTTCCTTATGTGTAAAGCATGAATAATAATGGCACACAACTCATGCAGATTTTCAGTTTCTCCATGCAGCAATATTTAGTGAGCACCTACTGTATGCCAGCATTGCTTTAGGTCAGTGTTTCTCAACCTGTGGGTCACGACCCCTTTGGGGGTCGAACGACCCTTTCACAGGGGTCACCTACGACCATCGGAAAACACATATATAATTACATATTGTTCTTGTGCTTAATCACTATGCTTTAATTATGCTCAATTTGTAACAATGAAATCACCACAACATGAGGAACTGTATTAAAGGGTCACGGCATTAGGAAGGTTGAGAACCACTGCTCTAGGTACTAGGAATACATAGCAAACTCTTAAGTACTGTGTAATGAGAATTGTATAAGCACTTGGCTTACATCGTACCAAACATATACTCAGAGGTAAAAAGAATATACAGTGTAAATGAGTTCTCTGCTTCTGTTTTTGCTGAGTAATGGCTCTACACCCAGATTTTCTCATGCAATAAACACACTGGAGGTAATAGATGAAGAAATGGCAAATGCTCAGGATATTCCAGACCTAATCAACAGACTAGATGCAGATAAATCACCAAGACTAGATGGCAATCACCCAAGTGTGTTGAAGATACTTAGTGTGTAGGTGACAGCTCTCTGGGGCATTGGCTGGCATCCTTGGGGGCTCCTGTTAGGTAGGCCTTTCAGGGAGGACCCTGGAATCATCAAACCAAATCAACATCCCTGTAGACAGTTGGGAGATCAGTATTCAAAGCAACATAGGTTACAGCAAATACAACTTATTTTGTAGAAAAGGGGAATAATATATTACAGTTAAAGAAGGAAATATGTTTGAGGCTACAAAAAAATGTGATATTTTTTAACTTTCAAAAAGCTTGACCAGGTTTCAAATCCCAGTTCTTACCCTGTTCATGACCTTTTTGTTTGGCAGAGAGAGAAGAAACAAAGAGTGGGGATAAATAGACACTTTCTAAGTGGACAGATAGGCTCTTCCAGGAAGTCGTTTGGGAAAGGTTTTCATGTAATTTTATAAAAGTTTACAGAAGGTGTGCAGTTCTTATTCATAAGTGAAAACCAGGCTGGTAAAGTTGAACCACAGGTATAACTTAAAGACAATCCAAATGGGAAGACAATTAAAGTCGAAATGGAAGATTGAAGATAAGTATACTTGGGAAAAGCAATGTCAAGCACATTTGTAGGAGATGGTTTTAAATTCTCTTTCCATCAGCAGTCAACATGGCTGGATAACATTCTCTCAGTTCTCTAAATAAAAGTGTGTCTGCAAGTTAAAGGCAATATTAAGGAAAGAGTAGGATATAAAATTCTACACTAGTGTGATACCATTTTAAAGATGAGTAATTGATCTCTACTTATCAGTTCATCTATATAGAAAGAAATGTCTACATATTAACAGTGACTATATCTAGGTATTATGGGATTGCAAATGTTTTTCTTGTCTTACTACAGTATTTTCCAAATTTTCTACAATGAACATGTATTGCTCTTATAAGAAAAAGTGCTATGAAAATAAGATGTATTATAACTTCAGATTTGATATAGTCTAACTATAAGAAAAGCTTATTTGCTTATCATTTCTATGTCTTCTACAAATCTGTAGTTGAAAAATGTGCTGTGTTTCCCCCTGAATTGCCTATATATAAAAGGCAGCATGTTTAAATACTTTTTATTGTATTAGGTATTAGGAAAAGGTATGCTTTCTTTAGATAGTAAGAACTGAGAAATCAAAGGTGTTTATTTTTTGTATAGTTATCAGAATATGAAGTGCCAAGTTAATGGAAAGATTGCTGAGTTCTTTCTATTGTATAAGCCCCATGAGGTCAGGGACCAAGTCTGTTTCTTTCCTTTCTGACTCCATAATGCTTGCCTTGGTGCCTGGCACATAGGAGTCTCCCAATACATACGTTGAATGTTTTTGAATTGAATGAAAGGGCTGAAAGCTCCCATAGACTTATAGAGATTTGAAATAAGAAGAGACCCTAGGGGCCATTTAATCTTCTGAAGTCCTATGGTTCACTCAAGTCTTTAATTTAGTTGTGATTTGTAAGTCATTGGGCCATTCCTTGTACCACGGTAACTGCTAGGCCACAAAAATGGTTTGTGTTGGTCACCTAGGATCCTCTAGCTTATTCTCGAGTTTTGATCCAGGTCCTGCCACTTGATTCTATCTCTTATTTCATGTCCTTATGTTTTTGGACTGGTATATGCATAAATGATTAACACATAATGGGTTGTTAGGTGAAATGAAAGTATTGGGTGTGAAATCTTCATCTTTTGATAGACTTTAAGAAGGCATAGATGTAAGAATTCATAAACCCAAGATTATCCTTCTATCTCTGCCATTTTTTTGAAATCGTGATTTTTACTTGAATTATCAAAACAAATGCCTTTAAGAATTCTAAATGATTAAATAACAATATGGTTAGTGTGTTTGAGTGGTAGGATTTTGGGTGAACATTTAAAAAATATACTTCTCAATATTTTTACAACCTATAAAGCAGGAGAAATAAAGATTGCATTATTTTCATTTCATTCGTTTTCTAATTTTCCCAGTAGCAAATAGTATAATAAATTAGCAAATATATACATTATTTAAGTTTCCATTGAGACATCTAGAAATACCAGTTCCTTTCTGCCATTAAAGCAATTTAGATAATGTATACACTTACTTGCGCTTATAATAGTAGCATTTATTACCCTCTACTTTTTATATATATGGATTTTCATCTAAGGGACTCTACCTGCTCATGAAGGATTCTGTTAACTTTTCATTGGCAGAGAGGAAATGTAGAATAAAACTTAAAAACCTGGGATATCCTGGGTTGTAATTCTGGCCCCACCAGTTGCCAACTGTGTGACTGTGGACAAGTTATTTAGTTTCTTTCAGGTTAACTGGTTACCATTAACTAGCGGGGTGACCTTTAGCAAATCAGTCACCCACTGTCTGGGCTTCATTTGCTTGAACTATAAAATCATGGGGCTACCCTAATTAAACTTTAAATCCCCGGATGAATTGTGACCAACATATATTTTTTTGCCATTTAAAACTGTCCATTAATGCTGATCTAATAAAATAGTTTTGAGCAACTGAAAGTGTGGCATAATATTGATATTTAGACCAAACCAAGTTAAACAGACAGTGTTCTTGGCTTCTAAGACCATGAGATCTGTAATAAATAATTTAGAAGATCTAGCGCCTCTCCCTTAAATTAGTTCTTGCTAAGCTGTTCTTTGACTTAATTCTCCATGCAGAACACATTTAATTTCTTAGAAATTTTTCATCTTGAAGATGCAAACATTTACTTTCAAGTGTATAAAAATATTACCACTTAAAAATACTGACTTTAAAAGGAGCAATATTCTGTATTTATGCAGTGTCTTTTCATACAAGATCAAAGAAATAGTATTAGAAGTACATGTTTTCTCTTTTATGTATAACTTCATAGAAGAATTTGCTTCTATGGAATTCCTGTAACTCATATTCCCAGTAACCCACTCAAGTGAAATCACAGGAACTTTTGCAGCAATTCTGACTTGTTCTTGGTCAAACGTGTCCTTGGCCAGGAGTGTCTTTCTATCTATTATTTCTCAACTGACAATCCTTTTTATTCTTCAAGACCTAGTTCAAATGCAATTTCCCCAAAGAAGCCCTTTCTCCTGATTCCCCCATCAGTGTGAATTTTATTCTTTTACTTATACCTGTATTTTGAACCGACATAATGTCTTTTTACAGTCTAGCTTATTTTTTATATAATACTTTATTTCTCTTGAATGCCAGCATGAGCATATTGCCTTGCACAGAGTAAGCCCTCATTAAATATATTGAATAGAATCACAACTTTCATAGAGAAAAAAGATTGTAAAGATTGAGGAGAAGGAGGGGGGGGGAATCACAAAAGACTGGTTTAAATGAAAGGAATAGCTTTTGTATTTTATGACAACTGCCACATAATTTGAGTCTCTGGATGCTGGATGTCCACAAAGAACAAACAAATACCACAAGCTGGCACCATTTCCTCTAAGGCACTACCCTGCTGTTGTTTCTTAGGAATAGAATCTCTTCCAGGTAAACCATGATTCACCATGACCTTGGACTTGGGAAAGTTAGGAATGCCATCTTCACAGGTGGAAATCAAAAGCAGGCCTCGTTACACTTTCATGCTAAATGGCATGTGCTTTTAAAAGTGTATAGGTAGTTTCTGTGTAGGTAGGGCTGGCGCTTTTTAAACTGAGAACTACACAAGGCTGGGTCTGCTTGATCTCTAATAGCTGCTGTTCTTCTTCCTGTTCTGCAGTCATAGTTTGGATTCACAGCCAGCTGACTTGCAATGTGGTTTTGAGGAGCACCAGGTGAGATATGGCTGGCTCAGCATCGACTCCACCCAGTTCTGAGAAACAACTCAGGGTTCATGTTCTCCTGTTGCCAATGCTGTTATTCTTAGGTGTAGGCAAGCCTGGCAAGTGGAAATCAACAGGATGAAAAAGATATTTTTCCCACCAAAGCGACTCCAGAGGCTCAACTTTCTAAAGGAAGGATAATACATATCATTTAATGGAATAGCATTTTAAAGAAAGGTACTCTTTGTCATGGTGCTTTCTTCTTGGCTTGGGAACTACATAGGAGAGGCCTTTGCTAGAAAGGGTAATTTTCAGCGAGGCTACACAAATTGAACAAGTGTGGAGTGCTATAGCACCCAGAAGGCACTGAAGACAGGCAGGTAAACTCATTTCTTACAGCTTCCGAGCAGTGGTGACCTTGCATGGAGGTTTCAGATCTCTCCAGGAGAAGGGTGTACTGAATAAGGTTGAGCATGGAAAATGGCAAAGGAAAGAGTGCAGTCAAGAAGGAGCTAGAAGACTTACACCAAAGAAAAGATCACCACTTTATAATCGGCGTAAGAAAACTTTCTGATCCTGCTTCTGATCTTATCTGTGAAGCCCTAAAATAAACAGAAATAAATTTGAAGAGAACTGCCAATCTTTATCTACCTTAATTATGGGCTGCGTTCCTGCCATGGCCTCCATTAAAGCCACTCCCTTGGTAAGTCATTGTCTCACCTTTAGAGTTCGAGAGATCACAGGTTTCCCAGAGGGGATGGACATGCTTGCTAATGAATGAATCCAGGCTGGTTTCATATATGTAGCACATATACTGGTCAAGTAGGCAAGTAAAGGTTGAAGGGATATAAGAACCCAAGGGGATTGAGACAGAAACATAGAGGAGGCAACTATATTGCAGTGAGGTAAGGGTAGAAAGGAAAGATGTTGGGATTATTTGCTTATTTTTATTTCCCACTGTTAGTTTAAACTCTCATCATGCTATGCTTTGACCATCAGTTTCCACATTTATAAAATGATTTTACAAGCTCAGCATTTCTAGAGCAGGATCTTCCAGAAGAGACACTGTTCTGTGAGATGATGAAGGAAAAAAATGTACGATGGTCAAATATATCTGGAAATAATGGGTTAAATAATATTTTTTATTGCAAGACTTTTCAGGACTTTTAGTATCTGAAAGATCACTCTAAACATCTGAAAGGAGGTGCAGCATTCAGTGAATCCCAACCTGTTTGAACCCATTTTGAAGGTCAAGTGTCCTGCACAACACCAAATATTGGACGAGCTTGTGTGAGGTTATTCTGGGTTTGAAGTTATGTGAATCTACAATTAGACCATTTGTCTGTCCTCCTGTATCTTTTCTAGCTAGCCTTGCATCTTCTGTAGAAGAGTTTGTGTTGTATATAAACCTTTCGATCAAAAATGTGCTCTGTTAGAAAATTTCTGCATCTACATTAAGAGAACAGCACTGTTAAGATAGTGCAAACCTGCAAGCTATGCATTTTCCCCTCTACTTTTATATTTATTTAGATTATGCAAAGTCCCGTGCAGTCAAAACACAAATAATGGATTCCCAAACACACACACACACACACACACACACACACACACACACACACACACAATATTGAAACATTTATATTAGTAGAGGGGATAATATTTCAGAAAAGAGCAGTTTATAAAAGACCCAGATTTTATTCTGACAGGCATTCCTGAGCAAAGCAATGCAATTAATCACAGAGCTGTAACATAAAGATGAAAAGATGAATGCTGAACACATACAAATGTGCACTGTTCTTCCCTTCATCTTCAGGATTACAGATATTTTCACACCTCACCCCACCAATACTAATCTTAGATTTTCTGTTTGGCGCCTGCCAGACTCACTCCTTGCTCAAAGAGGAGCTGGTGTAAGCTGGGGTGTTCTGGGGAAGGGAGTAGAGGCATGGCTAGGACTGGATTATGCCTCCTTCTACTGAAACAACTCTATTTCCAGAGGTTGTTGGGGTGGGGGAATACACCGTGGTCCTCTGTAATTTTTGGGGTTAGAAAGAGTAAGAATTCACAATGGCTCTTTTTCATATTGCAATCATTGTAGTTTGTGAATTTTCTAAAATTAGAGTAATCAGAATCGATAGCTAACCTATAGGTAATCTACAGTAGACAATTTACAGTGGGCTATGAATTTGGTTTCCTTTATATGTTTTTAAGAAATAGTTGATTAGTTAAGCTTAAGAAACAAAAGCCAAATTGGAGACTAATTTCCCTTTACAAGTACATTACATTTACATATTGCTCTCTTTCTAAGGTTTGGTTGTCTATCCTCCACATATATTTAAAATGTTTAAGAATCTTTGTCAAAAGTTCTGTTATTTGAATCAAGCTTATTTCTGATGAGACATCAATATTCCTATTTAGGTTGGCAGAAGAACCCAAATGACTTGTTTGTGGTTTGACATTGACATTGATTCTATTTGCTGTAATTCACCCACCTGACAGTATTAAAGTTTCCTTTCCCATCTTTTTTGGGTAATACTTGTGTCATTTGGGGGGGAACACTTAAGAAATTGCCTCTTAGTGGTGATTTTGAGAATTGTTCGTACTTGAATAGAGATTATGAGCTTAAGTTTAGTTTTGAAATGCTTTAAAAATAGTTACATATTTTAATATTGCATCAACAGGGTCTACATTTAACATGTCCAACAGTCTGAATGACCTAATATTTTACATTTGCCAATGCAAACATGACACTAATCAGGCAACAATTACTTTCTTTCTGGGCCCTACCCAATGGCATAAAAAGGAAGGATAAAACATGGCATCTGTTCTTATGGAACTTGGAATTGGCTTCTCTCTCTGTCTCTCTCCTTAAACATTTGAGGACCAACTCGTGCCAATCACAGCTTAAGGTGAAAACACAGAAGTGAATAAAACAGGCAAAAGTATCTGGAGATAAAGCAGTGAATAAAGCTCACAAAAATCATAGAGGGATGGAGGCAGAAAATAAAGAAATAAATAAGAAAATAGCCAAAACCGGTTTGGCTCAGTGGATAGAGCGTCGGCCTGCGGACTGAAAGGTCCCAGGTTCGGTTCCGGTCAAGGGCATGTACCTGGGTTGCGGGCATATCCCCAGTAGGAGATGTGCAGGAGGCAGCTGACCGATGTTTCTCTCTCATCGATGTTTCTAACTCTCTATCTCTCTCCCTTCCTCTCTGTAAGAAAATCAATAAAATATATTAAAAAAAAAAAAAAAAAGAAAATATGCTGTGCTTGGCTGGTGTGATTCGGTTGGCTGGAGCATTATCCATGCACTGAAAGGCTGCGGGTTCGATTCTAGTCAGGGCACATACCTACGTTGCAGGTTTGATCCCTGGTCAGAGGATTAATAGGAAGCAACCCATTGCTGTTTCTTTCTCTCTTCCTTTCCCTTCCCCTCTCTCGCAAGTCAGTAAGCATGTCCTTGGCCGAGGCTTTTAAAAAAAAGAAAATATGCAGCGTTAGGTGGTAATATGTTCTATGAGAAACTAATGTGGGGAAGAGGGAGAGGGAATGTCAGAGGGGACGGGAGCCAGTTGGTAACTTTAAATATGGTGGCCATGGAAGACCCCACTGTGACGGTGCCGCATGAGCACCTGGACCAGGTAAGGGAGAGAGCCATGGGGACCTCTGCAGGAAGAGCCTTCCAGGGAGACACGCAAAGGTGCTGTGGTGGCGTCATGTCTGGCTTGCTCACAAAACAGCAAGGAGACAAGTGGCAGGAGTGGAATAAGCCGGGGGGAGAGTAGCAAAAGGTCATAAGGAGGCAGGCCATCCATCATACCAGCCTTAGAGGGTATTACAAATATTATTTCTTCCTCCCTCCCTCCCTCTCTCCTTTATTTCTCCCTTTCTCTCCCTCTCCCCCTCTTTCCCTCCTTTCTCCCTCCCTCCCTCCCTCCCTCCCTCCCTCCCTCCCTCTCTCGCCCCTTCATCTCTCCCCCCTCCGCTTCTCCCCCTCTTTCCCTCCCTCCTTCCTTCCTTTCTTCAAGTGAGTTGGGGAGCCATTGAAATAATTTGTACTGAGGAATGACATGATAAAATGTATCATTTAAAAGATCACTGGCTACTGTGAGAATAAATAATAGGAGGGAAGGGGCAAGGTTGGAAGGAGGCTGTTGCTATAATCCAGATGATGTTGGCTTAGATTGAGGGGGTGAAATGGGGCATTCCGTGTTGATTTGGAAAGAGTGGAGGAGATAGGATTTATCAAAGGGCAGGATGTGAGGCATGAATGAGAAAGCAGAGTCCAAGATGGTTTCAATTGTTAGGGTCCCATAACTGGAAGGGTCAGTTGTCATTTACCGAGATGGAAAGGCTGAGTGGGGGCAGATGTGGAAGAGGATCAGCTCAGCTTCAGACACCTGACAGTTGAGATGCCCATTAGGCTTCCAAATGGAGCTATGGAGTAGGTGGTTGGAAATATGTATGGAGTTTAGGGAAGGGATCTGGGCTGATATATAATTTTGGGAGCTTCATTATGTCTGTACAGGCCGTGGAACAGGAGCCAATCCACAGGCCGGAGGAGAGGAGGTCAGCAGGGCAGAGCAGAGGGAGGACAATTAAGTGGCAGTTGTGTGGTCCTTTAATGTTTCTACAGGTGAAGAGAAGTGGGACTTTGTGGGCTAGAAGTGATGGGGCAATTTTCATGGAACTGGTCCTTGCAGTGGGTAATATTTGGAGGGTGTAGAAATAATGAGGAGAGGGCATTTGGGTTAAAAGGTACCAGGATTAAACACTCTGCAGTCCCTTAGTAGGAAGGTAGTAGGGAAGACGTACCAAGATCCTGGTAGGTTTCTCACACGTGGAAGAGGAAGGACGTCCAGTCTCTGTTCAGTCTGTTTCCTGGGATTGTGATATGCAAATGGTAGTGAGACTTGGGTCCCATTAAAATCTGGAATATTTTCCAACACTTTGCTAACAGCTTTTCCTCCTAATCCTTGCAGCTGGTGCTGCCGTATATTTTGTTGTAACTTGAAACTGACATGTGGGGAGTTTTAAATACATATGTTATCAAAACAGATGTTTCGCAGACTTTATAGACGATCAAGAGGTCATCTCATCTTTCAGAAAGCAGCCTGGAATTTGAATTTAGTTCTCCCCATAATTTCATGCTCTCCAAAGTAACTCTGTGGGGAATGTAAAATTTATTAGCAACTTTGTCTTACTCTTGGATTTTAGAGAAATGGCTACTTCAGTAAACCTGAGCAAAATTATGTGCTGTGTTACCTACAGGCAGATTACTGAATAGCTTTACTGGCCTGGTGATAAATCTAAGGTAAATTAGTATCCTATCCCTGGAACTCTGGGGTTATATTTCATTAAAAAAACAAACAAACACAAGAAAACACTGCTTTTTTCCCCCTGAAGTCAAGTGATAATTAAAGCAAAAATGAACTTCATAAAATAATACAAAGGACGCCAACTTCAGAACAAATAGAGAAATTTTGCCTCGTGTTCCCTCTCCCCCTATTATTTTTTTACTAGAATCTAGATGAGAATCAAGTCCTGCTTTTATTCCGTGTAAAAGTTTCTCATGGAGTTGCAAAAGCTGTGGACTTTGGCAGAACTCCCTGAGGTAAGAGCAAATGATGTATTTCCTTGTTCCCTTTACAGAAAGAATGTCTTTAAAACAATGCGGTGTTGATTGTTTGGCATAACCAGGTGTGACAGTTGAGCGTCCCCATTTTTTCTCTGGGTTTCAAGGAGCTACCGAGAGCAACCCCGGCAGCCTCGGCAGTTTGTGGGTCAGGCCCTCTGGGTGTGGGGTGGAAAGAAGTGTGGTGAGCCCACAGCACTGTCAGTAGAACTTTCTAGTCTCTTCTGTGGTGACAAAAACATTCTCTCTCTGCACTGGCCAATGTGGTAGGCACCAGCTGCATGTGGCTGCTGAATTCTTGCAATATGGCCAGTAAAGCCAGGGAACTGGATTTTTCATTTCATTTAATTTTAATTTACTTACATTTAAGTGGTGACATGTGACTAGTACCTGCTGTATTGGACAGTGTGGCTTGAGCCGACGGCTTACCTTGGATTTTCTGGGACGTGAGGTGGGCAGATGCCCACCCTGCCCTTACTGGGGCCTCCCCACCATCCTGGTGAGCGTCCGCAAACATATCCTTCATGTACAGACACAAGGCCTACGCTGCACTATGCAGTTGGCGATAGAACAGGACTTTATGAAATACCTCTCCCCTGCCCTTCACGCTAGTGGGGGAAGACAACAGGAAAAGGTGGAATGATGATAAATGAGACGGAGTAGTTGCTATGGCCTTAAAGACTTTTTATATTTAACAAGCATGATATTCAAAATAGCCAATTTAAATATTTGAATATTTTATTACTGATTACAAAAGAGAATTATCCCGAGGAGTAGACTTTAGAGCAGGGGTGGGCAAACTTTATGACTCGAGGGCCACAATGGGTTCTTAAACTGGACTGGAGGGCCGGAACAAAAGCATGGATGGAGTGTTTGTGTGAACTAATATAAATTCAAAGTAAACATCATTACATAAAAGGGTACGGTCTTTTTTTTTTTTTTAGTTTTATTCATTTCAAATGGGCCAGATCCGGCCCGCGGGCCATAGTTTGCCCACGGCTGCTTTAGAGGCAACATTTCGAGATACTTATTTTACTAGTGTCTTGAAAGTAGGAATTCTGTGAGAGGCCAATTTCTGACCCTGAGGAGGATTGCTTATTTATAAGGAGCACTCTTAAGGTCTTAATTAATTTTTGAAATTTAAGAGTGGATTATTGAAGGCCTACTGTGTGCTTTCACATAAATACCAATGGGGTGTGTGGCACTGTGCTCTGGGGAGGGGACTGTTAAGGAGAGGGGCACTTAGCTTGGGCTATTAAAATGGCTACGATAGGGATGCTGAAAGGCAAGGAGTAAGGTTGGGTGTGTGACAGGGACAGACCGTGGGCCCAGCCTCAGAGTTCTCGGTTGGAATGTTGGTGTAATGGAGAATGCCAAATTGAAATTATATTCCAGATCCCGGTGGGTGGTCAGGGAGAAAGGAGGCCTTTGCCTCTCAGCGATCAGTTTTACACCTGCAGGAGTTTGACACACTAGCAGTCTCACCGGTACTGTGAAGAGCTGTCCACCTCCTGTATCAGGAACGGTCCCCCTGGAATTCGCAGAGAAGGATGTTAAAAAAGATTGGTTGGTTGATATTTCTGTGGTCATTCTGCCACTCTCAACCATAAAGCTGAATGGAGCTTACGTGCCAGTGACTCTGCCTCACTTGCCATCTACATGAGGAGCAAAATACTGTGTACATGGAAGAAGAAAACTAACAATAAAAAGTGCCACGAGGTCCCAGATGAGTGGTGCAGACAGGAAATACCGTATCCTACAGTTGTCTTCAAAGACATCCAGGGCCGTCAGGTGGAAGGGCCATTGTACTTAATCTCTGGAGCCCCAGAAGGCAAAACTGGTGGTGTTTTCTGTACGTAAAGAAATGGTTTTTGTAGGCCCATGAATGCAGAGCACTGTGGGGAGGGAGAGTGATTTAGGAGAGGACCCGGTGTGTGGAAGACGAAGATGTGAGAGTGCTGGCAAGCTGCTGGGAGATTCATTTCAGTGAAAAGGAGGGAACGCTTCAGAGAACAGAAGAGCCTGGTAGGAGGGGGCTAGCCCCTTCACTGGAAGTGTTCCCAAAGAGAATCCCAGGTCCCTGAATGGGGGAGGGGGCACATGCAAGGAGAGCAAGGGTCAGCAAATTGCTGACCATGGGCCCAATCCAGCTTTCTGCTTCCCTTTATAAATAAAGTTTTATTAGAATCCAGCCGTGCCCATTTGTTTAAACTTCATGAGTGGCTGCTTTCACACTACAATGGCAGAGGTGAATAGTTGTGACAGACCCTAGGGCCAACTAAGCCTAACTTATTTACTATCTGGCCCTTCATAGAAAAAGTACGCTGGGTCCTACAGAAGGTTGGACCCAGGGATATATAAAATCCTTTCTAGTTCTCTGAATGTAAGGGATTCAAAAGAGAAAACAGCCTCTGCTAGGAGCTGGTCATTCTACATGACGAGTTGGGCATATCTCAGGGGATTAAGTCAGTGTTTCTGAATGCAGGGTACAGACTCATTCATTCATTCATTCATTCATTCATTCATTCATTTTTATGCATCCAGCATATCGTTGGCTGATGTAGATTGTAATCCAAAACACTTCTCTGTCTGCTCTTGGTAAAGTAAGTGCAAACTCTGGAGTGAGCTGTTGGCATTTTGATAACTTTGCTACTATGGAAATGCTCATTAAGTTCACTGTTTATAATTAAGTTTTATGGAGTTATTTTATTTTAAGTATAATGGTCTCACCTAGACACAACTTAGAATTTATTCACGTGTTTGGCTTAATTGTCGGATGTAAGAAGTGATTGTTCCAAAATGAAAACCTGGCTGTATTGGCAGGAGAGGCAGCTCGCAACATTAAGGATGGGATGCACATTACTATTCATGCCTTTTTAATTGATTAGCCTTTAAGGCTTCTGAAAGCCTCTAAAAGTTGTTTTGTCAACATTAGACCAGCTGCTGTGTAATTATGGGAGCTCTTCTTGCAGTTAAATTCTTTTAATAACGTGTTCAATCTGCCGATGCCAAAGTGCTTTGAACCTGTGATATATTCTACGGAGAGCTTTTGTTTTTACTTACAGATGGTTGGTGCCGTTTTCTGGGGAACTCTGTAGAATTTTCACAGAAATTTTAAAGACAAATTACTTCAAAAGGGAAGGAAAATGCATTTGAACATCAGGTTTCTCCTCCCCCTATTACATGTGACTTGAATTTTGAACTTGACTCATAGCAACCTAAATATGCTCATTAAAAAAAGAATTCTCCACCTTGGAGCCTTTTAAGGCGCTTTTATCTGACTCTAGCTTGTAAATGAAAACTTTTTGGCCCCAGTCAGATGATGATGAAAGCAGTGGGCTTGTGATAAAGATCACTGCTTAACCAGGAACCAGGCTCGGAGCAGCCAGGCTCAGTGGTGATGGTGCCTTCTGTGAAGGGGGCTGAAGCTGTGCTTAGACACTCGAATGCCACTTTAGAGTGTGTTTTGTTGTCTTCTAAAGGGGTTTTATCCTAAGTCTGGCATGAGAAGGTATAACTAGGGATGGGACTGGTGTCAGAAAGATGCAAACGGGATACCCTAGGCTTCTTCCCTCTGGTCCTCACGGCTCCTACCCTTGTCCCCTTGTGCAGTGTTACTGTGGACAGGTTGGTTGCACTGGTGCTTAAGGCAGGTACGAGGAGGGCAGTGATGATGGTCGCGGTGGAGGTTACTTCTGCTAGTTCAGGCCATCTAAGTAACTTCTTTCCTGTAGCATTTTAAGAAAGACAAAACCATCTGACCTAGAGGCACAGTTCTTCCGCATCAGGGGAACAGGAGACTAGACGGGCCGCAGCTGGCTCTTTCTGGCCCCTGTGTTCAGTTTGTGTTAAGGAATGCATGTATGTTATTGGGAAACTGTGACGTAAGTCCCTCAACCACCTGTATTCACCTTTTCTCTCCACTCGGTAGTGTAAGGAGGCTCAGGGAGAAATTGACCTTTAACTGTATGAAAAGGCCAGCATGCTTCATAGAAACAGGAATATGAGTGATCTGACAAATCTGGAGAAGGAGCTGACCTTGACAGTCAGGGCTTACTAGTATATCACAGCCCGGCTAGCTGAAAGTTGTACTTCTTTGCTCACTCACTCAGATGTGCAGATTTCTTTGCATGACGCTCTTGAGCCCAGAGAATTGAGGCATTTGGGGGAGCATGAATATGTAGATGGAAAGTACTTGTGTGCTATGAGGTAGCCATTGAGATGCTGGTATAAAAAGAACTAGAATTTATTTAATAGAAAGTTGCCTACATTAATTTGTTTTTTCTTGTGGGATAAAACTTGTTCCTAGTAAATAAATTCATCATTTTAAAGTCAGATTAAATATTAATTCAGAGTATTTTTAATATTTCAAGTTGGTAGAATAATCTACCCATGTGTGATCAATAAAACTAGCTGAATCTTAGTGTGCTGTCACTAAATATCAAAACTTGTTAATATCACTATACATTTTTTGGTCACATCACCTTTTGCTAAGTTACATAGTTTACATTGATATGACCGGAATTAAATCTGCCTTCAAGGGTCAATTCTAATTTCTTGCATGATACCTGGTCTTCTAATTAATTTTACCGTATAAACGTTTCATACATAATGTTTATCACATTAGCATTTTATATGCTTTCTAAAAGTCTTGCAGATATTTTTAGAAAATTATAAACTTTCAAAATTTTTCTGAAGGCTGCAAAATTGTTTTTGTTACTTTCCCATACTTTCACATTACCTTGAGATTGCATTAAATCAGGGGGAGAAGATGTGACTTTAACCTCTGGAGCTAGGAAAAGCCCTGATGTTCTTCAATCTACACACCTATGTTTGTACATATATCCATGCATACGAGTTGTAAGTTCCCAAAGAACACCACTATCAGCAAGACAAAGGACTTGTGCACACTCAGATGGCCAAATGGTTATGGAGGTCTTTGCTCGTCAAATTAATCATCCTTCTAAATGTTCTATTATATTCAAAGATACTCAGATAAATTCTTTTCTTAAGAAATATTTAGATTCCTGTACATGTACAGCAAAAACCAAACTCAAATGAACTTAGGAAAATTTATTTTTAAAGGGTTATTATGCATGGAGCAGAATGGATCTTTATCTTGCCTTTAATGTATTTTCTTTAGACTCTATAAGGATTGGCCTTTGCACTCTGGGTCTGTGTGTTAAACTCACAGGACAGCACTGCTCCCCCTGTACATGATTAAGTGTAGAGTAATTAAGGGAAGAGTCAGGCAGTGAAACTATAGGAAGACCAGGGCTATAGCTGGGCCTTGAATGCATTTATTACTCCCTCCTCATCTCAATTTTTCTGAACTTGTTGGTTTCATTCTTTCTCGCTGCAATCAGGTACAGAGGAGGTAGGAAAGATAACCTCGATGCTTCTGAGATGTACACATCTTGTAGTGTGTGCATGCCACCATGTTGGATTGGCTCATGCTCTCTTTGGTCCCAGACTCAACAATCCTGGGAAAGAGCTTATTGGCCCAGCCTGGGACAGATATTGACTTGGACCAATCAACGGCAGCTGAGGGTAGGACCACTCTGTACTTGTCATTGGTGGCCCCTTCCCTGTGTATGCGAAGAATCAATGTGAGCTGGAAAAACTTAATTCATGTGAGATGTTTTCCTTCTCTATACACAGACACATCACCTCTCTCTTCCCAACCATGACTACCTGACCTCTTCCAGACACCTTCTTTTTTCCTTTCACCTCTGCTTTGCATGCCACTACTTTTCCTGATTTGGTAAAGAACACGAGGCAAGACACAGTGTAGACAGGAGGAGAGTTCCTGGGTCAATAATTTAGAGCAGATCTCTTCTGGACTTTTCCCTCGAGCCCCAGACCTGCTCATCTTCCTTTTCATAATGCAGGAAGAAGTGGCAGTTTGGGAGAAGGCAAATGAAAAGGTCAAATGATGAAGCTCAAATCTGCTTTTGGCCCAGGAGACAATGCCCTTTTCTAAAGGCTAAATGTTTTCTCAGGATGAATGGGTCAGTCAAGAGTCCAAAATTTCACGACCACCTTAGGAGATATTTGATTCTTTATTGGATGTGTGACATGGATAAGAGTTGAAGAAAATGTACTTTTGATTTGTCTTCATTTCCTAATTTGTTTTCATCTTCCAAATTCATTTGCACATACTTTTCAGTCTCAGGAAATTTTCCAAACCCATTTAACATTTAACTTCAAAAATGTACTGCGTTTCTATGTGTGTTCACTTAAGTAGGAGTCATTCTTTTCGCCCCAAGTTAATGGTGCTAACTCACTTATGTTCTGCTTCTGACAGCCATTCAGTAGTAATGCATTCCCTAAGGAATTGCAGTTGATTTCTAAATCTTGTGTTTTCAGCTGCTGCCTACTTAACCCACTCTGATTGGCATTTAACCATTGAATTAGATTTTTCTGCTATTAAAGAGAGCTTTATGAGCTTTAACTTCAAGTGCCTGTATCACAGTCTGACACCAACTAAGCACTTTTTGCTGGAAAAGACATTGTCTCCTGGGATCGAGGGAGGATTTGGATGCACAGTTACCTGACACTCTTTCTCAGGGTTCAGTTTAGTGTGCTTTTGGGTGGCTCTGTAGGTGAACACATTATTAATGACCTCACCTGGCACATGCTAACATGCTGGCTTTATTCTTGCCATCAGTAGTGATCATATTCCCTGAGAGCTGTTTCCCTGGGCCTGTTGACTGACATGGCAATAAATACATCCCTGAAGGGTAAAACTGTAGCTGTTTCAGCACAGGTAGGACAAAAATAAATATTTCACTGTTTCAGTATTACAAATTATAATCTCATGGCAGCATGCAATTCAAGGTGGTCATAGCTCAATTTCTACTCTTTTTTTTTTTTAACATGATGGTTGAATAAGTAGAATTTTAAACATTTTAATCTAACAAATTTTGCAGACTATGTTCTGTGCATGTTCATTCTTTGCCCTCTAAATCATGGAGTGCATCATATCTTAAAAACAACATTTACCTTAAGAAGTTCTCATCTTCAGTTATTGACAGTACATAAACAAAAACTGGTTTCTGGACCCATAAATGGATTTTGAGGACAGGAATATATCTTTGCCTTAAGGAGACCAAATAATGCACTTGCTATTTCTTCTCCTTCTTTTATCATATTCATTCAGTCCACATGCATCAGTTATGTACCTGGTCTGTTCTACCTCTGGAAAGTTCAAAGTTAATAGGGAAATTTCCAGTAAGGAGTTGTAGAAATCATGATAGAAGACATGGGGGGACATGAAGGAGGCAGAGGTCAATTCAGATCAGGGGAGGCTTTAACTAAAGATGACAGCTGCAGTGGGCCATCTGAGCAAGGTGGGTATACCTCGTCGGGCAGGAAGGAAGAGGGTGAACCAAGTAACAGAGCATAAGGCAGCATGGACAATAGCAGGAAATCATGAGTTTGAATAAGATTAGGATGAAGGCTATAATATGTGTATAACTAGAAGTGGGTAGGCTATGGGCCTAACGATATATGATATATACCATATATATATTTTAGTTAGACGCACACATGTATATGTATATATACATACACATACATATGTAAATATATATATATATATATATATATATATATATATATATATACACATATGAGTGTATATGTATATGTGTATCCAACTAAGGAATATTTTATTTTAGATGCCCCTATTTTTTAGTCTTTTTGTTATTCATTCCTCAGTTTAAGAGGAGGATGAACACTCCTGTATTCATTCTGGAGAAGTCTAAGAATCTTGTGGTGGAGGAAAGGGGTGTATTAATAATCTGAAAAATGTACTAGATGATTATGCTAAGTCTCTATGTCTGCCCCTCTGAGAATTACAGCTAAACTAAAAGTCTCTAAAGAGGCTTATATTGTCTTTTAATATCAATGACTTCGTTAGAGTACTATCTCAATTCACTCTTCTTGAAATAAGACACTCTAAACATTACTGGCTTGCCTCCTCTCTGCCTAGGCTCTCATGATCCCCCATGTAATTTTTCACTACTGAATAAAAAAGTTCATTTGTAGCCTAGTTGGCACGAACATGTTTTAAAGTCTAATAGGAAAGGAGTATTTGGGGACAGAACATAAAAAGAGTAGCAGTTGTAACAGAAAATGGCAGATATTATTTGTGGCTTCACATCTTTGATTTTCATGATGGAGGTCATTTCCAGGACCGCGTGAGGGTGTCCAGCCAAGGGGGCGGACAGCGGACGAAGGTGTTGCTGGCATTGTGCAGTGATTGTTAGTACCCTGTCCTCCCCTCTCAAGCTCTAGCCCTTGACAATCAGAACACATCAGACTTTCTGCAGTGGCTAAGGCCGAGAGTGACTGGGAGAAGGGGTTGAAACTGAAAAGAAAATAATGACTCAAATATGAGGCCCATATAATGTTAGAATGAGAACGGAATTTAATGATTATCTAATACTTCTTGGGAAACCATGGCACTGAGAGATTGAGCAGCTTGTCCAAAAGTCCCAAAGCTAATCTTCATCAGAAAAGGATGAGAGCCTAGGTCCTCTGACTTCAGATACTAGACTTTTCCAGATTCTCAGACATTATGCCGATGTCATTTCTACATGCTTTTTTCTTTTGGCTAAACAATAAGAGTTAACCCCATTGGAAGGTCTCATCAGCTCATCTGAAATGTATCTCTCCATGAACTGCCACCTCTTCCTGGTTTTTGGATCACTTAGTGGAATCAATATCTAGTTACTTCTAGCATCACTTTTGTCTCCCTCTTGTATTCCGTTGGCCCCTTGGTCCTGTTCATCTCACTTTAGAAGTGTGTCTGAAATCCATCTTCGTTTTCATTCCCTGCATTCCTTCCTTCACTTTGTATTTTTTCCTTTTTCTCTAGACTATTGATGTAGCTTTTAAATTAGGGCCTGCCTTCTACAATCCTCTCTCTTCATTGCCTCTGGAGTTTTCTTTGTAAAACATAAATCTGAATGACGGGTTCAGCAGCCTTCAGTGACTTTTCTCTCTGTAAAATTCCCATGCTGTCATGTGGCCCTTCACGGTATGGCCTTAATGTTTCTCTTCAACATTTTCTATGTCTGTTTTCTCCTCCCTTTATCCCCTAGGCTCCAGTCACACCAGTCCATTCAATATTCCTAACTTTTCCATGTATTTTCCTTGGAATCCTTCATTGCCACAAGTTTAAGTATATATCATTGCCCACTTCTATGTACATATCACTTTATCACGAGGCCTTCTCTTCTCTTCTTGGTTGAGATAAACCTCTCTGTCCTCTGTTGCCCCAGAACACTTGTTTATACTTCTCTAATAGCCCTGTGTTGTGCAGTCTGATGTGCACTAGCGTTCATTTTCTTTTCTTTTTTAAATGTCTGCTTTACTTAATAGTCTGTGATTTCCTTGAGCTACGCAGTTGGATCAGATTCATTCTTGCATTCTTGGTACCTGTGGTAGACTGAATAATGGTCCCTCAAATGTGTCCATCCCTTAATCCCTGGAACCTGTTAATATTACCTTATATGGCAAATGGGATTAAGTTAAGTGTCCTGAGATGGAGTGATTATTCTGATTATCATGGTGGGCATAATCCTATATAGTAAAACCCTAATATGCAACTTGACCTAACGGTGGAATGACCGGTTGCTATGACACGCACTGATCACCAGGGGGCAGACACTCAAGCAGGAGCTGCCCCCAGTCTGGAGGCCCTGACCAGTGGCAGGGGTGTCTGCTGGTTGCCCCACATATTGGCCCTGATTGCTGGCCAGGCCTAGGGACCCTACCCATGCACGAATTTCATGCACTGGGCCTCTAGTGTAATTATAGGGTACTTATAAGAGGGAGGCAAAAGGATGAGGGACAGGGAATGTGATATGATGAGGGAAACAGGGGGAGAGAGGGAATAATCAACAGCAGCAGACATTGGAATGCTGCTCTTTGAAGATGGAGGAAGGGTCCACAAGCCAAGGAATGCAGGTAGCCAGTGGAAGCTAGAAAAGTCAAGGAAATGGATTCTCTCCTAGAGCCTCTGGAAGGAATGTAGCTCTGCCAATGCTTGGTTTTAGCTCAGTAAGACCATTTCAGACTCTGACCTCTGGAACTGTGAGACCATAAGTTTGTGTCATTTTAAGCTACCCAGTTTGTGGTAATTTGTTATAGCAACAATAGGGAACTAATACAGCACCTAACACACACCTGACAGGTAGAAGGACTCAGTCTATTTGCATCTTTTAAAAAATGTTTTTATTGATTTTTAGAGAGAGAAGAAGGGAGAGGGATAGAGAGATAGAGACATCGACGAGAGAGGAACATGGATCAGCTGCCTCCAGCATGTCCTCTACCAGGGATGAAGCCCTGGTATGTGCTTTGATCAGGAATCAAACTGGTGACCTCTTGGTTCATGGGTCGATGCTCAACCACTGAGCCACCCTGGCTGGGCTATTTGCATCTTATCTTGATTAAGCAGAGAATTGTTCCTGATCCTCAATCACTGGCTCTCCTAATTATGGTAGGTAACATTTTGCTGTGTGCCAGTCACTGGGCTCAGCACTTTACACATGATCCTTATAATCACCCTATGGCTAAGTGTTATTATAATCCCCACTTGGCAGACGATGCACAGAGTGTATTAACAATTTACCCAAATTAACACTACCCATAGGTGATGGCACTGGGACTTAAGGTGGGTGTGTGGCTTCTGGGTCTTGCTTCCACCAATTTATCTTTTCTAATCATGTACTCATGTCACATACATAGAATTTACATATGCTGTCCTAGGGTGGAAAAAAACCTGGAAGAGCTAACTTTGACTACTGATATTTTCAATAATTAACTGGATCTGTAAATGTGGGCAAGTCAGCTAACCTAGAGCTGGGTGTCCATCTTTGTCGAATACGTTTTTTTTCTGTTTACCTTATGAGGTTAATATGAGGATTGAACCATAAGTCTTATGGGAACGTGCTTTGAGAAGGATCAGGCACTACACATATGCTACTTATCACTGTATATTTGGTTGTATGTGTATGGTCCACAGATTCCCCTGTACCAGGGTTACCTGGCTGGTTAGCTATGATGTCTGACTCATTTGGTAAGCGGATGCTTGATAGTACTTGGTAAATGCATTTGATAAAAAAGCTCTTTTGCTCCCTTGATTATCATTCTCACATTTTGGATCAATGATACTAAAAATCTGAGAGCTCGCAATTTAGTCTTCTGCATAGAATTTCATTTGAAAATATTTTTATTGATTTTAGAGAGGAAGGGAGAGGGAGGGAGAGAGAGAGAAACATCAGTCATGAGAGAGAATCATCGATCGACTGCCTCCTGAATGCCCTACACAGGGACGGAGCCTGCAAACTGGGTATATGTCCGGACCGGGAATCGAACCATTACCTCCTGGTTCACAGGTCAAAACTCAGCCCCTGAGCCACACCAGCCAGGCAGAGCTTCATTTTTTTTCTTTTAAAGCTGAATCCTTCTGATTGCACTCCTGAGAGAATATTTGTATCTTATCACATGCAGGAAAGTAGGATTTATAGAAGAATTGCAGTAAATTCAGCAGCTTTTCAGTGTTTTGGGGAGAATAAGGGACAATTAATCCCTAGAGAACGATTGTCATTTGTGGTGGAGAATCTTAGCTGGTGATGAGTTGCAAATCCTGGGGAGTCTTGACTCAAGAAGATTGTGAGTTTTAAAAGAAAGCCCATAAAGTGAACTTATTCTCTTTTCCACTGTGCTGCCTTAGCCTGCAACATTACCTGTTCCTTTAAGATGCTTTAATTGCTAATTGCTTGCCATTTGATTTTGAGATTAGTGGAGATCACCAGGATAGTGGGAGGCTAAGGCCTGACCTGTCCAGACCTGCGCTGAGTGGCAGGGTCTCAACTTTTTGAAATATTAATGAGCTGCAGGGCAGCTGGTTTTGATTGAGATGACACCTGATTTTTTACACCTTGCTTTAATTTATTGTTTCTTTTGTTTCCCTGTCAGGTATTCCTACCCGTAACACGGGGTCTACAGAGCACAAGTGTTTTATGCAGGCTTGAAGCAACTCAAGCTGTTATCCATGGTATATGGAGGATGCCCAAACATACTAGTAAAATCATACTGTGACAGGCGGCATCCTTATGTATACATTTTTGTTCTTCTCTTTGATATTTTCCTTAGGATGGGTTCATACACACAGAATTATTCAACCAAGGGTATGAACTTAAAACAAAAACAAAATTAAAACTAAACTAAACAAAAATCTTGATACATATTGACAGATTGCTTTCTATAAAGAGTATACTCATTTACACTCCCACCGGTAGAGTATGAATATGCTGATCTCATTGCAACCTTGTGTGCTCGCTTATTCAATGCATATTTGTGGAGTTCTCCCAATCTTCCAGGGTCAGGCATTTTTCAAAAGTGCAAAAGTGGCCCAAGCTGGTGTTGCTCAGTGGTTGAGCATTGACCTATGAACCAGGAGGTCATGGTTTGATCCCTGGTCAGAGCACATGCCCAGGTTGCAGACTCGATCCCCAATGTGAGGTATGCAGGAGGCAGCTGATCAATGATTGTCTTTTATCATTGATGTTCCTATCTCTCTCTTCCTCTATCTTCCTCTCTGAAATCAATAAAAAAATATTTTTTAAAAGTACAAAAGTACCCCCAGTGATTCCAGGACCACTGGTTTAGTTGATGGGAGAAAGATAAGTAATTTTTTAAATATATATTTTTATTGATTTTAGAGAGAGAGGAAGAGGGGGAGAGATAGATAGATAAACATCTATCCATGGTTTCACTTATTTATGTATTCAATAGTTGTTTCTTGTATGTGTCCTGACCATGGATGGAACCTGCAACCTTGGCACATAGGGATGACGCTCTAACCAATTAAGCTGCCTGGCCAGTGCCAATGTTTTCTCTCATCACTTCTCTGTGGGCTGAATATCTCCTACTAGCCCCTTAAAATAGGATGGATCACTCTCATTGGATCATTCCTATGTTGTTGGCGTGTGTGTGTGTGTGTGTGTGTGTGTGTGTGTATGTTTTACATAGTACTTGCTATTCCTAACTAGAAGCCTCTTCACACTCAGTCAAACACCATCTTGAAGCAATAATTCACAGTAGTGTCAACTCTAGGCTTATCAATACAATCCTCTACCGTGCAGCGCTCTCCAGCATTCAAATAATTCTGCTGGATGATGTTGTCTTTCAACTGAACAGCAAAGTGTTATATGAATATTATCTCATTTAACCATTGCAATAACCATGTGAATCTGACATTTTAATTCTTTTTACAGAAAAGGAAAAGAATGTAAATAAGAAGTCACTTTTATTCAAGGTGACACAATTAGTAATTAAGTGTTAGGAGCTGACTCAACACAGGTCTTCTGACTTCAAGGTCAAAGTTTCTAATGCTGTGTTACAACCTGCCTTTGGGATTTCTCTAGTTCTGCTCCTGTTTTAATACACAAATGGATGCAGTGACTAGATTTTATTAGGATTATTTCATTTAGTGTCTGCAGGTTTTACCCTGCCCTCCTTAAGCTCATTTTCTTCCCTATTTGCTCATCTAGAATTCTAGGCATCTCGAGTGGTGTTTCTCAACCTTTTCCATTGTCTCCCTTCACCCAGAGAAAAAAATTTTAATTTAAATTCTTCCTAATGAGAGAAATTAAATCTAAGGAATAAGATCCTGTTGAGTAGGATTGAGTTTTGGTTGGCCACAAACTATAGTAATGTGTAAAGTTCTTTGCATCTTAACAATCGACTTTTATTTTCATGGAGGGCGCGAAAATGCTGTTAATGGGCAAACCACCTTAGATAACCTTCATGCTGGTTGCCAGAGGACGTTGTAGGACTTACAGATGGAGCTGGCATATACAGGGTGCCCCAAAAAAGTCTATACAGACTTCGAGTGATTAAAAGGCAGTATTTATTAAAATACATTTTATTTTCAGCTGTTAAAGTGTGTATACATTTTTTTGGGACACCCTGTATGGTTAGCTAGTGGGACAGTTACGGAACTGACATTACTCTTTAGCTAGAGGCTATTTGGAAAGCTACAAGCCAGCCAGTTACTTTAAAGGAAGCTGTGCTTTAGGGTGAATTGCTAATTATTTAAAAATGCATTCTGTTCGATCAAACCACCTGGAATTTCCAACTTGACTTTGTTTTCCATATACATATATGTCATGTAGATTCTGTGTCCCCCTCCACCCACTGCCTGCTTTTTTATGAGTTCTGTATGGGCTCTTGTCTACTTGTTGTCACAGCTCCAGGCTGAACTTTTAGATTTATTAGTTTCAGATTTGTGGCAGTTACATATGTTTCCATTGATAATTTTAAAGAAATAAATGCTGTCATGTTCAAAAACACTGCATTGGTAGATAAGGGACGCCTAATGCTGGGCTTGACTGGCTGCCACCAACTCTGACATCCTCTGACCCTTGGCATGGAAAGAATGTAAATGAGTGGGAATCAAAGGCCCCAGGTAGCTTCTGTTTGTTTTTGCAAGAGAACCAGATCTGAGTGATTTGAGTGGATGCCAGATTTATAAACTGCAGAGCCAAAGAAAAGAGCAAGGTTGGCAGGGAGGGGCCCAGGAATTGGGGGAGGCGGACTTGCAGGGGAGTAGGCGGTGGTGGAAAATGAGGCTTGCATTCATTTCTATGGGTAGAATTTTTAAGATTAACATGCTAATTTCTTTAGTGAAGTCAAGCAAGATTTTAAGTCATTTATCAAGGCTCATCGAGTGCCTATTTATAGAAGTCAGAATAAAACTAAATGAACCACGAATGCTAACATGCATCTAGCAAATGTAATAAGATTTAAAAGTTAAATAAACCAACGGGGCCTCCAGTTTTCTCCAGAGCCCCTTTACAAGTTTTAACCATGTTTCCTTTCCTTCCCCCTTCATTTTACACAATGTCTTGCGTGGATTCTTATAGCCTCAGTTTTTAGAATACTAAAATGATTTAAAATCTCGTGTTGAGAAGGCATTTCATTTTTAGTTAAACATTTAGTGGATGGTGGCTTTCTTGTTTTAATCTCCTGAAAAACGGAAGATTTTTGTTTTCTGGGCAGCAAGGCTTTCAGTGGGAGGCTCCAAGTGGGTGGCTTAAAACTGCAGGTATTTATTATCTCACACCGTCTGTAGGGCATGCCGTGGATGGGTGTTTGTTTCAGTCCCTTCCAAGGCTGCCAACAATTGTTAGCCAGGGCTGGGATCTCATGGGAAGGCTCAGCTGGGGCAGGACCACTTCCCAGCACGGGTGGTTGTTGCATACGTCAGGTTTTGGACCAAGGGCCTCAGTTCCTAGCTGCTTTGGAGGCTGCCCTCAATTCTTTCTTATGTGGGCCTCCCCAACTTTGCAACTTGTTTCATCCAATCCAGCAAGAGGTACAGTCAGCGATGAAGCGATCCCATCACCTCTGCCATCTTTTATTGGTTAGAAGCAAGTCACATGACCAGCCTACACTGAACAGGGAGGAATCAGCCCACGGCATTAATACCAAAAGGGGCCACTTAGAATCCTCTGCCAAAGAGATACAGGGCTCCATTCCAACCAGCCTTAGGGCCTTGTGTTCTCTGAGGGAAGGGACCTTGTCTTTTCTGAATTAAACTATTTCCAGAGCCTTTGCCAGTACTTTCTGCTGAGCTGGGTTCTGCAGCCCTGAGCCAGCGCTGCTGGGAGCATGACAAGGCCACTCTGGAAGTAAATACACAGAGAACCACCTCCTCCAGTTACCTCAAGCAAGAGAATGCAAAGCCTCAGCGCTCTATCAAAACAATGGTGGAAACACACCCTCACCTTTTCATTTTCAAAGCTGGAACAGAAGGAAGAGAATGTATTCTGGGTCAGGACAGTCTCACTTTTTTTCTCTCATTCGTTTCCTGCTGGACTCTCCCGGACAAGATATCCAGAAAGCCTGCTTTGAACGGCAGGCTCTGAATAAAAATCCAAGAAAGGCAGAATTTCTTCCTTTAAGGAACTTACAGACTTGTGAAAGAGACACAGATAGAAGTGACTGATTATGAAATGGCATCAAAGGCCTGTGATAAAGTTAAACAAAGAGGACTGTGGGAACATAGACGGAAAGCCTAAAGTGTAGGTGAGTGAGCCTTAGGTGACATTCAAGGAAGGCTTCCTGGAAGAGGTGATGCTGAGTTGAATTAGTTGAGTTAACCTTTGAAGAAATGTGGGCAGACTCTGCAGAGAGGATGGGGCATCAGGTGTGAAGGCTCCTGGGCAGGAAGTTTGGGATCTTAGGAAACAGCAAGTTGTTTGATGTCGATAGAATTTCCAGGCCCACGGCAAGGGAGTGAAAGATGCGGCTGGCAAGGAGGCAGGAGTCTAATCATCATCAGAGTTCTTGGATACTGTTCCAAGGAATTTGGCCTTTACTTTGAAAGAATCAGGGGATAAGTCAACCAGTTTTGTGTTTTAGAGAGGGGTGTTAGGAGATCAGAAGGCCAAGTAGGATAAAATGATGGGGTCTCAAATACAATGAAGTCAGAATGGAGAGGAGAGGATGCATGTAAGAAATCCTAAGGCTGCAGAATCATGAAGACACAGAGACTGAATTGACTGTGGAGAGTGTGGCAGAGGGAGAAGTGAAGCTTGCCTCAGATGTCTGACTTAGGGGACCGGGTGGATGGTGGGGTCATTCATCAGTCTACAAAATATTGGAAAAGCAATACCTTTGAATTCAGGTTTGTAATTAGTAATTTTTAGGGACTTGTGGGACATCCAGGCAGAGATGAGCAGTGTTCAGGGTGTACTGGTCAGTAGCTCTGAAAAGAGGTCTGGTCCAGTGACTTAAATTTCAGAGTCATCTACCCAGAGGTGGCAGTTGCAGCTGGTGCATGGAGGATACCAAGAGAGAATATACAGGCTTGAGAAAGAAAAGAGCTAGGGGTGGGGTCCCATGGTACCTGAATTTAGGGGGAAGAGTAAACTGTAAGAGAGGAGGAGAAGGATAGGGTATAGTAATCAAAGTTCCTGTGGTTGCAGGCCACAGAACCCACACAGCTGGCTCAGACAGGAAAGTACGTTTCTAAGGTTTATCAGAGGGCTGAGGAGGTATCCAAGGCACTCAAGCTCTGGGTCTAGGGACCACAGGATGACTACGAGCAGCAAGAATCTGCCATTCTCAGTTTGTCCTATCTCAGCAAAGCTGCGTCTTCTTTGTATCCAAATCTCATCCCTTCCTGCTGCTCTGTGCAAGTGACACACCCCATAGCTCCTGAGTTTGAACCTCCCTCAGTGACATCACCAATCTGGTTGGTTGCCCCTCAACCCTGGAAGAGTTATTCTAGTTTTTCTGTCTTGGGTAGGTGCCCATGAGGCCTTGCAGTACCAATATGGCTAACAAAGGCCCTCTCCTGCCAGGGTCAGCCTCTAGAGCAGCGGTTCTCAACCTGTAGGTCGCGACCCCTTTGGCGGTCGAACGACCTTTTCACAGGGGTCGCCTAAGACCATCCTGCATATCAGATATTTACATTATGATTCATAACAGTAGCAACATTACAGTTATGAAGTAGCAACGAAAATAATTTTATGGTTGGGTCACAACATAAGGAACTGTATTTAAAGGGCCAGAAGGTTGAGAACCACTACTCTAGAGAAAGAGGGCTGTGGAAAGAATCATACTTACTATGATCTGCCCCAAAGACAGCACAACTAGTAGAGATTGGGGTCAGGAGGGACAGACAAGGAGGGAGTTCCAAGGAGGAGGAAGTGGTCCATGGTGTTAGATGCCACTGACCTCACAGAGAGGCAGAGTTTAAGAAGAGTTGATGAATGAGTTGGCTAGTTATCTATACTAATAAAAGGGTAATATGCAAATGGTTGGGACGCCCTCACGTGTAACAACCGATCAGCAGGCTGCATGCACAGCAGGCATCGGTGGGCAGGCACTTGCAGCGTCTGGGACTTGCCTCATGCCATCACAATCCATCACCAGGAGGCCCTGGGGCCCAGTGGAGGCCTCTGCATGGCAAGGCCTAGGGGTTCCACGACTCTCTGTGGTGCAGAGGCGAGACCCCTGGCTCCAGCCTAGGGGAGCTCAAGGAGCCCTGAATGGGTGGGCGGGGCCTACCTCTTTGGGGTGATGAATCATGGGGTTCCCACACTGTGACAGGGCACAGGCCAGGTTGGGGGGAACCCCCGCCCCCTGAGTGCACAAATTTCATGCACCGGGCCACTAGTGTGAAAATAAAAGGGGAATCTTTCAATTGGTTTTTATTTAGATTGGGAAGGCATAGATATGCTTATCTGTAGAGGAAAAGGAAGAAAGCCATTCAGTTGGAATTGAATGTGTTATTGAGGGATGCGTTCCTGAGGGTGTGGGAGGGGTTGCAGATGGAGGGATGAGCCCAGAGGGGAATGGGGTCATTGCTCTCACTAAGATAGGAGGGAAAGAAGGTTACAATGTAGATCATTTGGGTGGTGAATAAAGAGGGTGGGCAGCCAAGAAATTAAGTCCACGTCCCTGTATCAGGAATGATTTATACTCTACAAAACCCCAACTTCTTCTCTCACTCCTTAAATATATTGAATGTCTTTGCCAACAACAGTATTTGATATTCCATACACTAGGGGATTGACACGGAGAGCTGCAGCCAGGACTGAGTATCTTTATAGGACTCGTCAGTAGGACCCAGTGTCCCTGTCCAATGCTAATGCCTCTATGTTTTTAAGTAAGAGCATCCTGTGAAGAGCAAACACACAAAAAATGTGAGTGCAGCTAACAAAAATATGGATCAAGGGCTGGTTGCAATTGTACAGGTTAAAAGACTTGCCTTCTCCTATCTCTTCACCATGATCTTCCTCCTCCTGGCTGCAAGGTTGGGATCCTGTCTTAGGTAGGCTTACCGCAAGTTCCACAACAGTCATTGCTACAGAACACAGCTGAGGATGCCTGGCCCTACCTGGGACTTGCACTCCCAACCAATGAATTATTTACCAGATCTGGAAGGTTTTCCCATGCATCTTAAGCCAGGCTAAATGAAATTTACTACCACATGGTTCAAGGGAAATTTAAATACAGAAAGGAAGAGAAAGTTGGATTTATGTTACATGTCAACCCATATTCTAAAGACATACATATTTTTTTTCCTCTAGGTAGTACTCTGGCTTAGTTCACCAAAAAGGATGGGTGATGGTGATTTTACCCCAATTTCTTTCCTATCCTCTGCTTCCCTCCACCCTCCTGACTCTTCAGACTACAAAGAAAGCAACTCTTTTTCTCTTTTATGTTAAGGAAGCAAAACTGGTTGTGGGAATCCCTTCATGGTAACAGTCACCAATGTGTTTTTAGTGTCTTCCATGTGTCAGGACTCGTTCCATTGAAACTCATGCCTGCCCCTTGGCTGGCATCAGCAGGTCTCACCAGCTGATAGGCTCAGCAGATGTCTAACTGGTGTCAAAGAGTGCAGAGCACAAGACCCTCCAGTAGAGGGATGCTTGGCAAGACATTAATTTATCCAGGCTTTGATCAAGTCTCCAAGATACTCTCAGTCAATCCTAATTTTAGCTTTAGGATTGCTCTTCTTGATCCTAGGGAGGGGTATTGGACCATCAAGGAAGCAAAATCAAGTCCCTGGGCCTTCTGTTCCCTCTCCCCACTCTCCATCACAAGCTTCAGAAATTCCAAACCCTGGGAGAGGTCTCTGCAGTTCAGCAAGAGGCATAATAAACTCTCAGGAGAGACGGGTGCATTCCAGGGGCTTAGCTTCCCTGTGCTGTTTATTGGGATTGGCCCTCATTCTGGACAGAGGGACAAGACCTTGGACTGCACCTTGAAAGTAGGGATTTGATAGCCTTCCCCAGGGTGAAATTTTAGTGGTGAATGGGTGCAGGTGAGGCTTTGTTTGGCTTTAAGCTGCCCCACCACAGCCCATCCTCCTTAATTCCTAATACTTGGAACACAACTCTCCCAGTAAGACCTTGAGCCTAATAAAGTCCCATTCATCTGTTTAGATTGTAACTGTACCCTTTGCTCATGTGTCACATTTTTATTACTTTGAAGTCTCCGTTTGAATGCAAAGAGTTCTTCCTTTGACTGAATTTGCCTAGCAGATTAGTTATCCAGACTGGCTCAAAGCCCAAGAGTAGAAGTAATAGTCCCTGTGTCATCCTAAGTACTGAGAGACAATTCATGGGGCCAGCTTAATCTGGAGTGCTATGTGGATTTCATTCTCACTTGTTAATTAACAAACTCTTTGGAGGAGTTGAGACCCTAGAGCTAACACCTGACTCCAGGTGACTTCAGGATGTTATTGTCTTAAAGCTGATTTAATCATTAATTTACAGGAGACTTTGAAGAGTTTCATTAACAAATTTCATCTTTATTAACCCAATTTACATGATGTTTAAGAATAGCCCAAACTAATCTATTGTAACAAAGGCCAGAATCATGGTCACCACTGCAGAGGTGGGGACAGGACAGGGACGTGAGTTTTCTGGAGTGTTGGGAATGTTCTGTGTCTTGCTCTGGGTGGCAAGTTACATAGGGACATACATATGTAAACATTCATCGGTGAAAAAGAAAACAAATATTTTCATCTAGGAGTTATGCCATCATTCTCCAAGGTCACAGACTTTGTCATAGATCCTCCGGGCAAACCTTTGGAAGGTTGTAAAATTGTGCAGAGTTACACGGTCAGATTTGTTCTTTGAAGAGCTCCCTCTGCTTGTTGCTGGAGAAAGGGTAGGAAGGGACACAAGTGAAAGCAGTGACAATGGTTTGAGACCATTGATGCAGTTCAGCAAAAGACAGTGGGCTATTGGATTAGGTGTGGTGGGAGAGAGGAGGAGACAAAGGGATGAGTGGGCTGCGAGAGAAGGAGGTGTCGAGGATGACTCCCATGATTCAGGAGCAGTAGGATGGATGGAGGGCCATTGCTTGGAGATAAAGAATTCAACTGGAGACATGTTAAGGTTCAGATGCCTGCGAGCCAGCCTTATAGATGACAAGTAGGTAATTAAATAAATGCCTCTGGAGTCAGAAAATAGGTCTGGGCTGAAGTTATAAATGTGAGCATTGCTGCCGTGGGATAGCACTGGGAATGCATGAGATCACTTTGCAGACACCGTAGAGTTGGAAGAAGAGATTCCAGGACTCTGCCCTGGGGAATTGCCACTTGTAGAGATCAGGCAGGGGAGGAGCCAGAGCCAGAGGCTAAAAAGGTGAGGCAGAAGGATATTAAAGAGACTGCGATGCAGTGCGTGGCATTTGAAGGAAGAGTGTGTCCAGAAGCTAAGGGAGGTCAACTGAATGATGTTGAAAGCCAAGTAAGTTGAGGACTGAAATTCTTATTGGATTTAGTAGCATGGATGCCATAGGTCCCCTCAGCATGAATAGTTCATGTGGAGCTGGGTTGGTAGAAACCACACTAGAGTGAGGCAAAGATGGATTTTTTTCCCTTGCAGTATATTTATTGCTTTATCTGTACATTCAAAACATCAATCGTCAATGTAACATTTAATTGTGCAATAACAATTAAGTTGAAGTTTAATTCTACAGTGCAATGTAAAGGGGACTAATTGGGGTCCTAGTTTCTTAGTTGTTTTAGTCAAAGAAATTGAATTTAGAGAGTGCTATGGGAAATTATTTTCAAGTCCATATGTTTACTCAGTAAGATTTTTAAAGAGATCATTTTCACGGTCCATTCCTGCCCCCATGCAGAAATAAGCTGCATGAGGCTTGATTCAAATTGCTTTAAAGGGCAAAGTACTGAGTGAACTTTCTTGGGAAATTTAGATGTTCTCCACCTGATATTGAAGCTAAGTATCCCCCTGGGCTAAATGACCAGCATCTTTTCTTTTCTTTTTTTTTTTATTGCTTAAAGTATTACAAAGGGTATTACATATGTGTCTCCCCCCCCCCCCCCCCCGCCCTTGACTATCCCCTGGCCTCCCCCATCCCCCAGCGTCCCATGTCCATTGGTTATGCATATATGCATGCATACAAGTCCTTCGGTTGATCTCTTATACCCCTCCCTCCTGGCCCCCAACTTTCCCCGGCCTTCCCGCTGCAGTTTGACAATCTGTTTGAGGCAGCTCTGCCTCTGTATCTATTACTGTTCAAGAGTTTATAATGGTCTCTATTATCCATGAATGAGTGAGATCATGTGGTATTTTTTCTTCATTGACTGGCTTATTTCACTTAGCATAATGCTCTCCAGTTCCATCCATGACGTTGCAAATGGTAGGAGTTCCTTCCTTTTTAGAGCAGCATAGTATTCCATCGTGTAGATGTACCACAGTTTTCTAATCCATTCATCTACTGATGGGCACTTAGGCTGTTTCCAGATCTTAGCTATGGTGAATTGTGCTGCTATGAACATATGGGTGCATATATCCTTTCTGATTGGTGTTTCTGGTTTCCTGGGATATATTCCTAGAAGTGGGATCACAGGGTCAAATGGTAGTTCCATTTGTAGTTTTTTGAGGAAACTCCATACTGTCTTCCATAGTGGCTGCACCAGTCTGCATTCCCACCAGCAGTGCACAAGTGTTCCTTTTTCTCCACATCCTCTCCAGCACTTGTCGTTTGTTGATTTGTTGATGATAGCCAGTCTGACAGGTGTGAGATGATACCTCATTGTTGTTTTGATTTGCATCTCTCGGATGATTAGTGACTTTGAGCATGTTTTCATATGTCTCTTGGCTTTCTGAATGTCCTCTTTTGAAAGGTGTCTATTTAGGTCCTTTGCCCATTTTTTGATTGGATTGTTTATCTTCCTTTTGTTAAGTTGTATGAGTTCCCTATAAATTTTGGAGATTAGGCCCTTATCAGATATGACATTGGCAAATATATTTTCCCACACAGTGGGTTTTCTTGTTGTTTTGTTGATGGTTTCTTTTGCTGTGCAGAAGCTTTTTATTTTGAAGTAGTCCCATTTGTTCATTTTCTCTTTAGTTTGAAGTGCCCTAGGAGCTGTATCAGTGAAGAAATTGCTTCGGCATATGTCTGAGATTTTGTTGCCTTTGGATTCTTCTAGAATTTTTATGGTTTCCTATCATACATTTAAGTCCTTTATCCATTTTGAGTTTATTTTTGTGTATGGTGTAAGTTGGTGGTCTAGTTTCATTTTCTTGCATGTATCTGTCCAATTTTCCCAACACCATTTATTGAAGAGACTATCCTGGCTCCATTGTATGTTCTTGCCTCCTTTGTCAAATATTAATTGAGCATATTGGTTCGGGCCAATTTCTGGGCTCTCTATTCTATTCCAGTGATCTATATGTCTGTTCTTGTGCCAGTACCAGGCAGTTTTGAGAACAGTGGCTTTGTAATACAGATTGATATCTGGTATTGAGATCCCACCTACTTTGTTCTTTTTCAGGATTGCTGCAGCTATTCGGGGTCTTTTTTTATTCCAGATGAATTTTTGGAGAGTTCGTTCTAGATCTGTGAAGTATGCCGTTGGTATTTTAATGGGAAGTGCGTTGAATTTATAGATTGCTTTGGGTAGTATGGACATTTTAATGATATTGATCCTACCAATCCATGAACACGGAATGTTCTTCCATTTGTTTATGTCTTCCTCTATCTCTTTTTTCAACGTCCTGTAGTTTTCTGAGTAGAGGTCTTTTACCTCTTTAGTTAAGTTTATTCCTAGGTAGCTTAATTTCTTTGGTGCGATGGTAAATGGGATTGTTTTTGTAATCTCTCTTTCTGAAAGTTCACTATTGGTGTATAGAAATGCCTCAGATTTCTTGGGGTTAATTTTGTATCCTGCTACATTGCCAAATTCATGTATTAAGTCTAGTAGTTTTTTGATGGAGTCTCTAGGGTTTTGTATGTATAATATCATGTCGTCTGCAAATAAGGACAGTTTTACTTCCTCTTTTCCAACAGCATCTTTTCTTAAACTTATTTCAGAAGTCTCGGTAATGGAAAGAAACCAAGGCAGTCAGCGCTCGCTCATGCCGCATTTTTTCAGAAGTCAAACATACTGTTTTGTTGACCTAAATGCATAGGTTGAAAAAGACAGCAGAAAAATTATTATGTCCTGGTCTTCAGCGTAGGGAGTGTTTTATGAGTATGATGTGTTGTATTGCTTTGGTCAATAACTTTGACAAGTGCAGGGTAGAAGTGACTCTAACATCCTTGTGAGTCGTGGTGACACCTGGCCTTGGACCTGCAGGCTCCACAATCCTGGGAATGGTGCAATGATTGGAACATTACTTTGAGCCCAGGAAGTAGTGGATGCCCAGGGGATATTAAATGTTGAATAATATTACACTGAATGGAAAATATGTCCCTGACAATCTCCTTTCTCTTGCTTTTCTTTCTGAGTCTCAGGCTCTTAAGAGAAATGACCTGTATTAAATTTCATATTATTCACTGCTGAGAATTGCAAAGTCAAATCTATAGTGAGGTTCTTTATATACTGGTGTTGAGGGGTAAAGAGTTAACGTCCTGCTTAATGGGAAGGTGGTTTTTACTAGATGTGGCTAATATTTTTAGGACAAATTTGATTTTACAGCAGTCATATTTACAAAGTATTATATGTAACATATATTACACTATATATTTTTTATTATTTTGCATGCAAGAAAATGTGCTGAGATGACCTAGGGGAGAAAATATTAAAAGAAGGCACCTCATTTCCACACTTAATTAGTTTTGGCACTGTGCCAAGGTTTCAAGGGAGGTTGGTGTCCACCTTGGTCCAGGTGAACTTGAGTCTTCAAGGGTATAGGGAAATGTAGGGGTGCTTCCATGACCCATTAGAAGAGCGATTTGCTTTAGATTAGAATCACAATGCTTTTGCACATCCTTCTTAGACGGGGATGGAGTATTTGTGGATTCATTTTGGCAGTGGCCTAAAAAGACTTGCCTTGATTTGTTGAGGATTTTTCATCAGCATGAACGAGCCCTACAAGTAAGTACCCATGTGTGGCACTGTGAATTTCGGCATACAGGTAGCATCAAACCAAATTATTCTGGGATTTGGAGAGACTGAGACATGAAGCTGTTTGGATGCACATATAGGGGTGAGTGGGGAGAAACTTGAGTGAGAGATTTCTTTTCTTCTGATGGTTAGTTGATGGGAATGATGTCGCCTGCTTTTTGATTACCTGCTAAAGATGGGGTCCTGCTCCCTGTCTCTGCGTGATAAAAGTGAAGCCCAGGAAATTCATTTGTTCATGGACCCTGGGATTGCAATGATCTCAGGCAAGATCTAGAAAGTACCTTTTCCTAAACAGAATCAGGAAAGTGGGTTCTGCTCTTGCTATTTGCACACTCTTGTTTCCCTGCCCCTTCCATCATGCTTCCTTAAGGCCCATTGCTATAACTGGTACCAAGACAGTAGAAGTTCCTTCCTAAATGCCTTGAAGGGACCATTCTGTTATTATTATTGCTATTGTTGTTCTTTAGTATTGCAGAGAGGCAAGGAGTTGGGTTTGACAGATGGAGTCGGAGGGACTCCAACAAGAGGGTGTGGCTGGGATGGAGGGGAGCCCTAGGACTGAGGTGTGAAAGAGTTATACAGGATATTACTAAAGAGAACAATGCCATAAATATGCAAAGCGTATGGAATCGGGCATCTAGTTCCAGAAACGCTACCACTGCAAAATTACAACGGCAGCATTTTCTCAGCATATAAGCCAAGTGTTGTTTTAGCCGGAGCGGAGGCAGCTGAAGTGGAGATAGTGAGCACACCTAAACAAACGGGGCTCAGGATAGAGCTGCAAAAACACAGAAGGGCTGGATGCTGGCATGGAAACCGCCGCGGGGCTGAAACAACAGAAGCTGGAGTCCAGTGGTGTGGTGCTCTGGGTCTGTTTGGAGGCCCCGGGAAAACAGCCCTGCAGATAAACTCTTCAGATTCCCAATCTAAAACGGGCACAAAAGAAACAGCTCTCTCTAACTTGGTAGTATGGAAGCGCTTTCTGCCTGTTGCCTCACATTATGCAATCTGTTTGTGTGCCCCGAAGTTGATCTGAATGCTGTTAAAATAAATAGGTAGCGGTCCCTCACCCACCACACCAACCTGGCACTTTTTTCTTCATTGCTGAGTAGGTGGGGCCCTTCTAATCTGGAAAACCCACTGGAGGGATGGTTAAGAGCACAGGCTGGAACCAGATATATCTGAATCCCCATCTGAAAAATGCTACTAATAATAACTACTTGGCAGGGTTGTTATGATAATTAAATGCAATTAATTGTATTATTTAAATGTAATGCAAAAATGTGTTCTCATTAGATGCCATGTATCTGTAGAAGATCTAATAATAATACATTGCCAGGTGCTTACCATGTCTCTCCCCCTCCCCTCTCTGTGCCCTGCTGGCTTTCTGTGCAATATCTCATTTGGGATAAGCAACTGAATCCAAAATCACACAGCTCACAGGAAGCAGAAGTCAGATCTGAAATCCTTAGAAATGACAGCAGAGCCCCTGTGTAACTGTTGCTACTGCCCCTCACTTGGAACCTGGGATGTGATAGGTGCAGTTCTGACTAACTCCATTTAATTAATACAGAACAGTACAAAGTTGCCTGCTCTCTCTGGGTTCCGTACAGATTGTCCACAGTGCAGTCCCCCAACAGTGGGCCTTCTTGTCTCCTTTGTCCTTCTGGTGCCAGAAGACGGCATGAAATCAGACTTCTGCTGCACATGGCCATGGATATACGAGCCATCCACTGCAGGATCCCACTGTCTTACTGGGTTTAGGCCACTGCTGCTAAGAAACCTGCTGACCCCTGGTTTAGGACTTTGTCTGCAAAAAGGCTGAAGTCTATTCTACTTTGAATTAAGCAACTGATTTTTCCCTGTGGCAAAGCAGATACCTTCCTTTTCTTCCTTTTTTTGGGAAACATGCCGAATAATGTGGTCTCTTTGGTGTGTTGGTAAGTTTTGGTGCAAGGAGACCATGCAGGAGTCTGCCTGCTTTGCTTAATGACGCGAGAAAATTGTCATTGCTGAAAAGGTCCCAGGTTTCAGGGGGCACCGCGCACAGGAGCTGCTGAATCAGATTGGGAGGGGTGCAGCCGGAGACCAGAGCTCTCCTCCCAGACACGGGCTCTGACCTGGCGATGGCTCAGCGAATCTCACAGACTCCATGATAATGTACATGTAGAAAGGCAAAGCCAGGGAAACTATGTTGGGCCCCTCTGATCCTTTCAGTCTTGTATCATCATCTTTGTTCACTGGCGTTCTCATTGTTCTTGCCCTGAAGCCTCCCTCAGCCTCTACATTCATTCATCACACAGGCACCGAGTGTCTCCATGCACCACACCCTAGGGCCTTACCCTGGGAATCCAGTAAACACAGTTCATCTACATTTTGCTGCTTTTTTTTTTATTATGCATCTTCTAGAGCTAGTGATGCCTAGTTTTACCAGTTCTTGGGAATGACTCTGCTAGATATAGCTAATTCATAGTAAGAGTCAACGGAGTTTACATGATCAAATTTTTTATAATAGTATTTGTCCTGTCACTTCAATTAAGTTCTATTGCTTTTAGGTCGTCAATTTAGCAGCAATATTTTAACTTATTGTAATATTCATTAATTTATTAACAAATATTTTAAGGTATAATATGGTTCCTGTTATCTGAAAGGTATGATTCCTGCTTTTGATGAGTGTTTATGTTTTTTTGCACAGATTTTAAGTGAGAGTTTGCAGAAGTTC
Organism: Myotis myotis; assembly: GCF_014108235.1. Lineage (NCBI taxonomy): Eukaryota > Metazoa > Chordata > Mammalia > Chiroptera > Vespertilionidae > Myotis > Myotis myotis. Next base: position 64,103,928 of record NW_023416390.1, on the reverse strand, counting down.
CAGGGAAGTCTTACACTCAGCAATTTACCTTGCATTTAATGAGCCTTATTTCTTCCCCTCCACTGACATAGCCTCTAAGGTCACACTGCAGTTGCCGCATGAAACCTCCTCTGACAGCCGTGCAGTTGCCTTCTCCATCACCCAAACCCACTCTTCCTGTTTCCAGGGCATTTCTCGCCCACCTTTACAGTGTGCTTTGTCTTGCAATGTATGTCTTGCTGCCCCACTCAGGAATCTCGTGCCTACATCTTTGTTTTCGCCACAGTGTTTTGCAAAGTGTCTTGCAGAGAATATAAATACTCAAAAAGTACTGACTGCATGATTAACTGAATTTTGTAAGAGAGTGATGCTGTTTGAGGATACTGAGTATTAGCAAGCATTTTAATGGTCATCTCGGTCCAGTTGAAGAAGATATTCCTTCACTAGATTGACAGAAACCTGCTCTCTCAGGGACTCTTGGGCGTTTTACAAACCAGTTTGGGTGGGCTGAGCAACCAGGAGGGTGTGTCTGTGTGGTAGAGGGGCTCCCTCAACTCAGGGCATAAGAGATATCATCAGAGAGTAAATTCAGGCCATAGCTGGTTTGGTACCAGATGAGCAGCTGTAAATTGGGAGCCAGTGGGAACTGAAGGACTTGTGCCCAGGAACAGGAGGAAGGTAGCTGAAGCAGAGCCCGTCAGCCAACACCCAGACCTGTGCATCAGCATCTGCCTCTGGCCTTTTGTTCAAAACTGGAAGACCACTGTGAGCCGGATCCTTACAAACCACTCACCTTAAATGTTTAATGGTAAAATGATGGGAATAAAAAGTATCTTACCAAAGGATGCTTGGTGGAGTGGAATAGACCTCCATTTAATAATTAGTATTTGAAAAAAATTCTGGATCAACCTTCTATGAGGTTCAACCAAAATCAGCAGCAGGGGAATTGATTGCCATTGATTCTTGTGCCTGGATACAGCTCATGGTGCTTCAGGCCTGTCTTCCATTTCAGGAGAGGCCCGGAGCAGGAGCCCTGCGCTGAGCCCAGCTGTGCTCCAGGCCAGCTCTGTTCCTTTAGATTTGAGGTGTGTTGTGGCCCTTTGCGGGTCAGTTGTGTTTTAGAAAAAGGGATGCTGTCTTCTTACCTACTTCAAAGTAAGGGATGACTAGGTCTCTGAGATCCTTTATGACTAATTCCATAATTAATTCATTATAATTTATTAAGAGTGACTATAATTTAATTCATTAGTTCAACAAATATTTATCAAGCATAACCTACTAAGTGCCAGGAATGCAGCAGGGAACAGCAGACAGAACCCCACCCTTGGGAAGCTTACCTCTGCGGAATTGGGGGAGATAGACCGAAAACAAAATAAATGATAATGTATAGTAGGTGAAAAATAAGTACTGTACAGAATGACTTAGAAATAAAGCTGAACAGGAGGATGGAGAGAGATTTGCTATTTTCCATAAGGTCAGGGAAGGCTTTACCAGAAAGGTGGCTTTGAACAAAAACTTGATAGAGGTGAGGAAGCAAACCATATTGATCTCAGGAAAGAGCATTCCCGACAGAGGAAGGAGCAAGTACAAATGCCCGAGGCAAGAGCTTGTCACATTTGAGAAATAGCAAGCAGTGGACAGAAAGATCTGGCCTCTGAGCTGTATTGTATGGTGTGTTGAAGGCCTTTGTAAGGTCTCTGGGTTTCATTCTGAGTGAGATAGAGAGACACAGGAGTGTTATAAGCAGAGGAAAACCATTAGCTGATATCTCTTTAAAAAGAACCACTGCCTGCTGTGCTGAGAAGAGACTGTAGAGGGGCAAAGTGTGGAAGGTGCGAGACCTGGAGGGAGGGTATTACAGTAGTCTAATTAAGAGGTGATGGGGCAGTGGAGTGGTGAGAAGAGGTTGGAATATAGATATGCTTTAACTATTTGGAATGGGTAAAGTTTATGTGTGAGACCAAGAGTGGAGTCAAGGATACTCCAAGCATTTTGACCTGAAAGACAGGAGAGGTGGAGAATCGATTAACAGAGGTCGGGTACCCTGAGAGCACAGCAGACGCTTGGAGACAGCTCAGTAGTTCTGTGTTGGACCTTTTAAGTTTTCTATGTGCATTAGAACTTCATGAGGAAATGTTGAGTAGATAGTTGGATCAGATGTGTGTAGCTCAATGGAAAGAGCTGGGCTGAAAACACATAGATGGTATTTAAAACCATCAGACTGGAAGAGCATCAAAGGATGAATGAGGATCAAGAAAGAGCAGAGGCCTAGGGACTGACCTTTGGGACTCTGAATATCATGAGCATGGGCATGAGGAGGAACAGCAAAGGAAAGGCAAAAATACCAACCATCGGAAAAGAAAGAAAAGCAAACAGAGAGGTGTTCCCACCTCCAAGTAAAGAAAAGCTTATGAAGATGATGCGATGAGTTATGTCAGATGCTGGGAGTAGATCAAGATGACGGCTTAGAATTACCATTGCATTCAGCAGCCTGGAGGTCAGAGGTGGCCTCCATGAGAATTGTTCTGGTGGAGTGACGGAGAAAATGCTGGTTTGGAGGGAGTTTAAAACAAAATGGAACTGCAGACAAGTATAAATGACTCTTGAAGAATTTTTGGTGCAAAATGAAGATAATTAAGGGGACTGGAGTGAAGAGGACTCTTGGGTTGTTGTTTTGTTGTTGTTGTTTCTAATTTTAGATGGGTGAAATAGCAGTATCTTTTCTGCTGGTACTGATCTGGTAGAGAGCAACAATGAATGATATTGAGAGGAGAATTGCTTGCATGTTATGCAGGTGGGAAAAGAGGACCTACAGGAGAGGTTGCCCTGTTTTATGCACATGGACATTCCATCCCTGTAGCAGAAGGAAGGCCAAGTGGACACAGATTCTGGCAGGTGGGTAGAAATGGTAGTGAGAGCATGTGGAAGTTGTTTTTTGATTTATTCTAATTTCTCAGAAAACTAAGAGAACAGGTCTCCCACAGACAGTGACACTAGTGTAGAGAATGGCAGATGCTTGAGGAAGTAGAACATTGAAGAGAAAAAAGATATAACATTGTCATCCAGGAGAATAGGAGCATGAATGGACTGATGTCTAATGTTGTGGATGAATTTCTAATCCTGGTGGTAGGTGTTATTACCAGTATTAATGTATATTTGTCAGTATTGTTCTACCAAGTCATATGCTGATTATCCCAACAACACAATGCGGGGTGGCCATGTTGGGTGTTCTAAAATCACACAATTTGGCCTGGCCGGTATTGCTCAGCTGGTTGGAGTGTCTTCCCGTACACCGGAAGGTGGTGGGTTTGATCCCGGTCAGGGCATATACCTAGGTTGCAAGTTCGATCCTTGGTTGGGGTGCATGTGGAAGGCAAGCGAATGTTTTTTCTTACATGAATGTTTCTCTCTCTCTCTCTGGGTCTCTCTTTCTCTGTTTCTTTGTCTCTCTCTCTAAAAATCAATAAAAAATTAAATCACAGTTTGAAGTCAAAGTGTGGGATTCAAAGCTAAGTCTTCTGAATGGCAGTCTAGAATTCTTTTCTTCTATTAAGCTTCTCTTTTTAAATGACTAATTAGTGATGATTTTCAGGTATGATGGTACTTCACCAAATCTCTATTTATTCTTTGATGTTTTATTGCTCCGAATAGTACTGGAGAGAAAAGATCAGATTAAGTATCATTTGTCCATAACTAGTTTCATCATCTTCAGTCCTAGTCCAATGTACAGCAAGTTTAATGGTGAGAAAATTCTTGCAGAACTTAAAAATTAAATTGACTTAACTTAATAGGAAAAACATAGTTTTGTTAATGGAAATTCTGGCTGCTTTCCAGATCATAAATACATCTTAAAAATACTTTTGTTAACATGGCGAAGTTATAATTTCCTTAAGCGCAAAGTATTATTATAAATAGGAAAGAGGTATGAAATTATTCACTTTACTCTGTAGTTGCATCTCATAAGATACTAATTGTGCCATGTGCATACGTAATATTGGGATAAAATATCTCTTATTTTCTTTTAGGTATCATTAGAATTTCTAAGGTAGAATTGCTTATTTTCCTATTGTTACTTGTTATATTATTTCTTATTGTTATACACAATTCCTGGAATTATGTTCCTATTCTACTTATTAAGTTGGTTTAATAAATTTCAACTGTTACATAACCTCCTCAAAATGCTGACTCTTAAAACTAACTCTTCAATGTACGCTACCTTCTGGATATTTGCTTACTTCTTTTTACCCACTTTTACCAGTAGACCCGATTCTGCGACCCTAAATCACTGTTATGACACTCACATTGACATCAGTCAGCATCTCATTTTGGTATTACTGACTATATCATGAATCACTGGAGTTTCTAAATCTTCCAACAGTTTGATTCTGATCTTGTATAAGATTTAGTTAGTGTCAGAACAACTTAACTATGTACAAAATTTGGTCAGACATAAAAACTTAAAAATTGAAATAATTTATGAATGTCTATGGAAGAGGAGTAAGTATTCAAATTGATAGCATGTTTTAATAATGTTACTTCATTAATTTAAGAAAAAGTTATGAAAATATTGTGGACTAATCTCCCTCTGGAATTCTTTAAGATGGATGAGGTTTTCTTATATTGTTAAAACTTTACACATGGTTTTTCCTGGTATATATGGCAATAAGTAGAGAATTGTTGGTGATCTTTTAAAATATTCCCTAAGGAAAATGGTGAGAATAAATAACTCTGAATATCAATATGTGTCTTATAAAGACAATGTTACAATGGGTGCTCTTATGTTTTATTGTGGTAAAACATACATAACGTAAAATTGACCATTTTAAACTATACAACTCAATGGCATTCATTATTTCCACAGTGTTGTCAAACCATCACTACTATTCTATTTCTGAAATTTTCTCATTATTCCAAGCCCAATGAGTGCTTTTTAAATTAATGAAAATATTAAAAGTTTTCTGTATCAGATGACTCATCTTGAATAATGCCTCAGGGCTTAGGAGATCATTAAATGTGTTTAGGGTAAAAGGCTATCCAATATGGGTGTTTATCTGATAACACGCTCATTTGTTACTAGGCTGAAGTCAGCCACATCTTTGGCCTCATTAATTATTGTTATAATTCAGTTTTTCAGGTAAGGTGATTGCTTTCATGAGCCTTCCCTTAACCCTTTTATAAATGTACCACAAAATGAAACTTGACATCTGTTAGTTTAACATCAGAGAGACTTGAGATTATGTATGTTGCCAAAGATTAAAGTAAATTCAGTCTAAAGAGACCCCAAAGACAGATGACTAGAGGAAGAAGTTATGGAAACTTGAATGAGAGAGAAGTATTTGTCTTGCTCAGTTAGTATGGGTCATGACCTTCGAACTGTGTCAATACCATAGAAAGAAACCTGTTTGGTAAAAATACAATGAACTGAATATACATGGAGCGAATTTACAACTTTTCATTTTAAAGCATTGATGCATTTGTTGTTAGATGACAGTGGTGATGATTTCCTAGTGGATGACATAGGCCAGTAAGAAATACAACTGAGTTTCTCCACGAAGGTGTGCTTACTATGACCTACACTTCTTTCTCCAACTATAAAACATGTATTCATTTTTAAGGATCTAAATTAAGTGTCATTTCTTTTCCAAAGCCTTCCCCAACTTCCATAGACAGTCGTTGAATTTTCCTTCATGGTCCAATAGTACTCTTCAAAAAATCCATACTGTAGTAAGCATCACATTAAATTCTCATTTTCTCCACACTGCAAGTTTCTCAGGGGTGGGGGCTGTCTCTATTTCTACTTGTGTTACCACCACTATTCCTAGCACACAGTAGAAACCCATTAAATATTTGTTGACTGACTGAGTGCAGGAGCTACTCAATCTAAGCATTCATAGTGAGATTCTCATTTTCTGACACCATCTCAATTATAAGATATTCATATTTTATTTACTAAGGGAATAGGCAAAATATATAGGGTCTGATTTTATGTGTTAAGGTAGAGAGACATTTCCTTTTGTGACATAAATGGAAGACAAAGTATTCTGATCACAAAGTCTTAGACATTTGCCTGTGACTTAAAAAACTCAGCATGGCATCCGTTACAGAAATTCTTGAATGACCGTGTTGATTTGTCATGAGAATTGAGAAGGCAGTGCTAAGGGATGTGTTTCCTTCACGTCTTCTCTGGTAGAGTATGGAATCACCATTATCTGCTTTGTTCCTGGGGAAAGGCCCAGCACTGGTCCCTGTCGCGGGCACTGGTCAGGGCAACATTCCACTTGACGTGGAGCTTCCCACAGTTGGGTGCTGGTGTTGGTATTGCAGCTGGCACCACAGAAGAAATAGCCCAAAGGAAATAGCCTGTCTCGAGGTGTCACCATGGTTGTCTGTGACTAGACCATGAGATGTCTCTCACTCCCCGCGAGGCTCTGTCCAGATGCAAATACAGCATCCCTCTACCTTCAAGTGGCGTCAGGGCACCTATTCATTCATTTTCTCTCCCTTCCCCTTGCTTCACTTTGGGTCCCTCCTTCTCCATGAAGGGGGAGCTCATGAAGTTCTAGGAGGCAGAGTGTGAATAAGTGAGGTTGGCTATTCATAGGTGCCTCATGTTATTCACTGTGCATAAACTCAGCTGACCAACCTCGGGCCCTCTCTGCTTGCAACTTTCAGAGCAGACACATCTGAAAGGTACACTTCTTCCGCTAAGCCCCAAGAGGACAAACCCAGGAAGGACATACTGAATTTATCGGAGTTTAACAGTATTAACCAGAAATAAGCCTTAGTTTGTAAAAGAAACTGGCAATTTGGATAACCAGCAACAGAGTCCTAATATCAGTCATGTCTGCCTAGGGCTACCTTGGTGAGCTGCTTGTTAAGAATTCAAGGACTTAAACTGGCCTTTTCATCCAGGCAATTGGGGCGATTTATTTTCTTATACTGAAATGACCAGTGAATGAATTCAGTGAAAGCAATTGCACTGCTTCTGTATAGATACGGAATTTCCCGCCTCCCCCCGCCCATGAGTATTAAAGATAGAACTCAAGCCTTCATTGTTTGTGCTCTTTACAAAACAGAAGAACTATAGGAAAGTGGGAGGGAGAGGGGGTTGATTTTCCTTTGGCACTGAAAAGAAATTGTACATTTGTCTCTACGTATACAGAGTGAGAGCAAGAGCAAGAGAGAAAACATGAGAACTACCTGCTTTGGAGACTGGGGTGGGGTGGGGTGGGAACTTCCTTTGGGCAGTTAAGGCAGCACTTGGTTCTAGAACATCGGCCACTGTTCCCCAAGCCTCTATTCCCCAGGCGCAACTAAATAAATACATTTTGGCAACACAGCAAGAATTTCCCCCCAAACATGTAATTAACTATTATAATTGCCTTATGTTTTCCAAAATGAAAATGTCCTTAAAACCTAAGCCATATATTTTAACCTTTTGAATCTTCTGTAAAAAGATAAATAGCATGTGGGGGAAATTATCCCTGCTTGAAGAATGAAGACTAACCTGAACTTAGTTATAATTACAAGGAAAGGACCATCTTCAGAGCAGTAATGGCAGGGTAATCGGTTTTGTTTCCGATTGCACTTAGATTTAGAGCATTTTTGTTTCCATTACAGATGCCTAGGAATTTGCCCCTCTTTGCAAGATGGTTTCCAGATTTCTCATCTGCTGTGAGCTTTAAATTTTAATAATATTTATTGACATGGAAGGTCCTGATTGTCTCCTTCTTGATAACCTCCTCTTGCCTTCAGCTGCGAGAAACTGTTCTCCCCTAAAGGAGCCTGATTGCAGAGTGCAGCCTTGAGGGTGGAAACAGGGCCTTTATTATCAGCCTCAGAGTGGGGATTTGAATACCTGCTTCGCAGAGGGAAATTGTGGCCCTTGCTTATGGACATATTCCACCTGCTGAAAACAAGAAGGCGGGTAGCACAAGTTGATACTGGCAGGATGAAGAACCATGTCTTCTCATTTAGCAAAGAGCAATGACTCAGAAAATAGGCATTTTAGAGCAAATCTGGAGGCTAATGGAATTTCTGAAAAGGGAGAGAATGGATGTAAGGCACGCGGTAGTCAGCACTGGATGAGAGGCTCTGGTAGAACAAAACTAACATCCCTCTCTTGGTGGCAGCTGGCCGCCAGGCAGCAGATGGCCGCCTGTGATCCTCATGCACGTCGGCTACCTGTTGAGTATAAACAATGAAATACATTGAGAACATGGGGAGATACATTTGTTGAGACTCGGAGTCTCTTCCAATCACAAAAAAAGGGAAGGCTGGTCCGCCAGCATTCTGCTCCTCGTTATGAAAATATAGCCCTCTGCCCACCCCCATCAGAACTGCAGGACCATTGTATTGTCTGGGAAAGGTGAGGGGCTGTGCTGGCAATTGGCAAGACCGAATGGTAGAACTATCGGTGCACCTGGCATGATAGTGACACTGTCCCCCCAGAAACACTGAGGTGCTCTTCCGGAAAGCCAGCCCCTTCCTTAGTTTGAGATTCTCTATATTTGTATTAACTCTCAGTCCCCATATGAACATCTGAACAGAATGTGTCTTTGAAATGAGTAAAATCAAGGACAGCTTTTGCGATTGAGTGTGGATAGTAGGAAAGGGAAGAAAATGTTTTTATACTTTTAGTCCTGTGAATTTGAGTCCTCTTCATGGCTCTCTCAGGCCAACGCATTCTGAGTCATGGACATCCTTGGTTGGGTTGCAGGTGGAAGGAAGCAAACTGGCATCTACTTCCATTGCCTTTCTCACCTTGCCTTTTATTCAGGTAGCACTGACTAATATAGGTTAATTTCACTGATTCATTCTTTTGTTTGTTTAGTAAATATTCACAGAAGATTTACTACATGGGAGGCACTATGTTAGATGCCAATAATACAAATAGGATGGGTCCAATTGGGTGAATAGGATGAATAGGGTGGGTCCATTTGGGTGTGGAGACAGCTGGCTAACAACACCGGGAGTGGCACTAGGGATTCAGGAGAAGTGAGCACCTCAGTGAGAAAAGACTGCTTGAGCAGAGATGGAGGGACATTCACTGTGCAGATAATGAAGATGAGACACTCCCAGCAAGGAGAACAGGAAACGGTGGATAATAGTGAGACAATGTAGAGAGAGACTATGAACAATGAAGTAAATTGAGAAAATAGGAAGACACCTTTTTCCAAGACTTGGAGCATCTTCCCAATTGTCTTTGCGTGTAGTGCACCAAACCAGTGCTCATCCATTAGTCATCCTTGATCCATGGAAGGTGGAGCCTAGATTGCAGGTGACTTTGGTGCTCCACTAAAGATTTTGGTTTCTTGCTAAATCTGTGGTTGGGCAAAAGGAGGTTTACAGTTGTGAGTACGAGAAGCACAGAGTTAATTCCTGTATTATTATTTATTTATTATTGTATCATTTTCCATATGAACAAATGTAAACCTCCTTTTGCCCTACCCTGTATTTAATAGAGGCATTGAAGGATTTGAAGCTGAGAATCACATGTTCCTATTTTTATTTTGGAAGGTGTTCAGTTACAAATGGCTGAACCTAACTTAAATTACTTGATGCCAAGAGGACTTTCTCCCTCTCACACAAGTGGGAGCTCTGAGGGGTTTGGGCTTCAGGTGCAGTGGAATCAGGGGTTAAAGTGGCATCATCAGGACTCGGTTCTCTCCTACTCTTTGTGTCTTACACTCTCCCTTTATAAATGTCTCTCTGTGCCTTTCTCTCTACAAGTCTGTGCTATTCCTCCGCTAGGTTTTCTTTCAGAACCTCTTTTATATGAATTGGCTTGATTCATAGGAGGCCTTCTTCACATGTTAAGGGACTTCCTCAGAGTTATGTGTAGATAGTAACAATATAGAGGAAAGACCTTTGAGGCAAAAGTGCTGGGGTGTTTGCTGGTTGGCTTTGGTTGGTTTGAAAGGTTTGACATGCCCTTTCCTGAACCAACATTTGAAGCTGAGGCAAGACATATCCCATGTAGGCCTAGGTCAGGTGCCACCCTCTTTACAGGTGCTGGGGGAGTTAACCTCCCTTAACTACTTGAGATAGACTTCCTGCTTGGCCCAGGAAAAAGGCAATGGGAATGTAGCAAAAATTCCAGCTTCCACCTCTTCTACACTATCCAGGGGAAAACAGGGAAAAGAGTAAAATTGAAATTCTCTCTTCCTTCTAAATGTTTCTACACAATGACTTCAGTTTTATTTAAATAATTAAACATGTTGAACTACCTTTCTCTCACTTATTTTTTTCTAAAGCTGATCTACAAAAACAAAGGAGATTAAAGGTTTGAGTGAATCTCTATGGAAATAGAGGATAGTGTAAATTAACGCTCATAGTGTACCCACAATACACAAAGGATTAACCTTGTACAGCTTCCCAAAGTATTCATTCCACATGAATTCAGAAAACATATCGTTTTATCTGACAACAGATGAATATATTATGGAGTAGAATACAATTGATATTTAAAAAAATAAAACATGAAGCAGCAAGGAAATTTCTGTTTTTTACCTTGGGCTGAATCCCAAGCTGTCTTGAATAGGTATTTGCTCTACTTTGAAATTGGTGGGTGGTTGAAGGTTGAGAAGTACTGGGCTCCATCTTCCTGAATTAAGGAAAGCCACACATAAGGAAGTCCTCTCACAGAACTGATGTGTCAGAAGAACATATCTGAGGATTGTTTAATGCTCATGGAATTTTCACAACTCAACAGCAAGGATGAGGGGGTAGGGGTGGAGTGGAGGAGGCAGAGATGTGATGGGAGGGAGAAGTGAAGAAGAGTCAGGTAATTCTTGCTGAATGCTTGGGTTTCTTTTTATAAGATGATTATTAGCTAGATTTGAAATCTCTTCTTTCCATATTCTTAGCTTCACTGAGTCAAATAACTTTTCTCCTTCTTTATGTTGTTATTTTATGAGCTGCTCAACTAAATCTATTTTCAATAGCATACAAGTTAATGGTACCATGACTTACATTAAAAGGAAGATTAAAAATTCTCAACAACATGATAAACTTAATCCTTTCGAATGCTAGGATTATCTCTCATCTCTCCTGGAAGGACTGCAAAAGTTCCAGCAAGTTCCTTGTGCAACAGAATGGGCTGATACTGTACTGCACACTTTGTTAAGGTTTACAGTGGGTATTGCCAGATCAAGTTACAGCAAAGGACTTAAAAGTCAGCTATGCATTATTTTAGGGGGAGGGGAGAGTGGCTAGGAGGTAAAAAATATCCTAAGCCTCAGCTTTTAAAGACTTATGAAATCGTAGTTGCTTTGTGACATTCCATCCATCACTGTTCTTAACTTCCACTCTGATCACAATCTCCCTAACCTTTTCCTAGGAAAATCTTTCAGGGCAGAAACAATGTCCTGGGTATAATAGAGAGACCAGGCTGGTTCTACAGGGTGGGAAACAGAAGTAGGGGTGGGAGGGCAGAGGAGGGTCTCCTGTCTCTGTGAATTGATTTGCTAATGTTTTCCTGGGTTTATTCATATTAAAACATCTGAAGAAGTTAAAATCTTAAGATATAAAAAATGTTATAGTCACCAACAGGCATGAAGCTGGCTTCAGGGAGAGTGACCGAGTTAGGCATTTAGAGGATGAGAACCAAATCAGAGAAATATGAAAATTAGAAGCAGAGAAGCCAAAATGGCCCCACGCATTAATGAATGGCCTCAGGGAACATCTGTGCTAGTCGCCCTTGGCTTACAAACTGAATCCAGGCATATTCTCATCACAATGGCTGCATCTGAATAGCAGGGAAGGTCACCTGGATTAAGGGTTTTGACCTGTCACTGCAATGGGGTTTTGGCTTGCTATCTTTATTTGTGGTCAGTAAAGTCTTTTGTTCAAAGAAAAGTTGATCTCCCTGAACCAGGCCTTGAGTGGAGGTAGACCAGCTTCAGGTTTCTAATTAGTCCCTCCCCCTGCTCCCAACTGCCTGTGTCCTGATAGGACAGGAGCCCTAAGCCCTCTCTGAGACTGCGGTGCAGGGGATGCACTCCAGTGCTGACTGGTGCATTTGTGTTGCCTGCATAGTGGCTTTCTCTCTGGGGATCACATTAGCAGAGCCCTGTCTATCCCTGGCTCTTGACTATGTAGCATTTAACCTCCTAGTATTTTTCTAATTAGAATTATATATATCTAAACACTTTAGAAAGCATTATGTGCTGCTGGTTAATTAGATGCAGTTGATTATAATTATTTTGTTTTGAATTCCTTTTCAGGAGATAATCTATCCAGGTAATTCACTCATATTTTTGGATCTTGAGTAACTTTCAAAATGCTCTATATTGAAGATCCAAAAGAAGCTATGGCCAATTTTGAAAATCTTTAGCTTTGTAGCTCTACTGTTTAGTCTGGCTTTCTGACCTCTGACTCTCAGCACCTAATTACTTCATCTCTACTTTGAATACTATCTTGTCTATTCTTTCAAAAGGTAGGTAGGCTACCCTTGTCCTTGGGGAGTGGAGGGGGGAGACCCACGCAATGTTGTGAAGCTGTTAGCCACGATGTGGGCTCTTGGTTCTTAAGTTTGGCAAAGAAGGAATTCAGAGCCAAGAACTGTAGTGCAAGAGGAAGTTTGTTTAGCATGTGAAATGAAAGGACGCTTGAAGAGAAGATTTGAGCATGCTGCTCAGAGAGCTGCCTTGACCTCTTACAGAGAAAGACACAAAGGCAGCTGGCCAGGCTTGGTCAATGGTTGAGCCTGGAGGTCACGGATCGGTTCCCAGTCAGGGCACGTACTGAGGTTGCGGGTTTGATCCCCAGTGGGGGACGTGCAGAGGGCAGTCGATCAATGATTCTCTCTCACCATTGATATTTCTAGCTCTCTCTCCCTTTCTAAAATCAATAAAAAAATATTTTTTAAAAAAGAAAGACACAGAGGCAGAAGGAGTGAGCTAGCAGGGTTGCATGGACTCAGGAAACAAGTTATAGAGGCAAAAGAAGGGCTCTTAGAGCTTAGAAAGCAAGCAAAGACACATTCCTGAAGAAAGAAGTGGGCGTACTCTAGAGAGAGAGTGCATATTGAGTCCTTTGTCTTAAGGATTTTTACCTGTTTTCTAAAAGGAGGGAATTTTAGAGGAAGTCTCAGGGGCAGATCTCAATAGAATACTCATCAGCTTTCCAGGTGTGTCCTTTCTGGGTCATAGTCTCTACTGATTGGTCGGTGCTAGAGTAGGGGATCATTGGTAATTGCATCTGGTCCTGATGTCAGCCATGGGTTACATTGTCTGCTTTTGCTGTTTTTCTGGGCCCGGAGCTGAAACACAATTGAGGCCTAGATGTTATCTCTAGTTTGGCCAAAACTCTGTCTCAGTGGTCAATAGACCCGAGGCTTTGTTCCTAAGATTATTCGATGCTGACCAGAACCTCATTGTTCTGCATCAGGGAGAGGTCGTGTAAGGGAGAAGGAGGTGGGTAAGTCAGGGTGCTGGATAAGGCCAGTTTGAATCAGCTGTCTCAGTTTCCCATTCCACTTGCCCAGGAATTTTCCTAGCTACTTACTATCCTGCCTCAAAACTACATGCTGCTTCTCACTGGTATAGGAAATATAGGGAGGCCTAGCTTGTCCTCTGTTTCTATCTTTAACTCATCCAGCACTTCCGGTGGTTCCATTTCATTGCATATTTCCATGCTGGCTTATTCTGACCTTGCTTAGTGGCCTTCTGACCTATTTAGAAACAGGCTACTTTTTTTTTACTTTCTGGAAAATTCCATGGGACATTTCTACTTGGAATTATCGCAGAGGTGCCAAATCCATCAGCCACAAAATACCACAGACTGGGTGTCTTAAACAACAGAGATGTGTTTCTCAAAGTTCTTGAGGCTGGGAAGTCCAAGATCAAGATACCTGCTGATTTGATTTCTGGTGAGGGCTCTCTTCCAGGCTTGTAGGTGGCCACCTTCTCATTGAGTCTTCACATGGGAGAGAGAAAAGAACAAGCTCTGTGGTGATTCTCTTTAAAAGGACATGAATTCTATCAGAGAGCCCCACCTTATGGCCTCATCTAAACCCAATCACCTCCCAAAGGCCCCATCTCCAAGTGCCATCATATTGAGGTTGGGGCTTCAAAATATGAATGTGTAAGGAACACAGTGCAGTCCACAGCAGAGGGTGTTATGGCAGAGAGGTTAGAACTCACAGAGGAAGCACTCGCTCCAGGGCAGTCAGAGCAGTGTGTGGGGGTGTAAGTGGGGTGCAAAGGCACCATCTACAGGGTTGTAGGAAATAATATCTAGGTCACCGGGACTGAGGAGGATGGAATCTGTGAGTGCTCAGCATGTCTCAGCGTTTCTCCCAACTCCTGAGAAATTGATGTGGTGATTTTAAATTCCCAGGAGGAAAACGGAGGGCTGTGATCACACAGTAGTGAGTGTCATTCCCATTGACATAAGCAGGATGCTGCCATACAGAAATGTTTTGTCATTTCTTTTGAGGTTATACAAAACTACTGAATATTCTTTTGAAATCCTTGGGTCCAACTTTGATCCCCAGGGAAAGTTCCCTGTCAATTGAAAGGAGATTGCGTTATGTAGAGCCCCACTAGAAAGAATAATCCGTGCACATTGGCTCAGGCGCACAATGAAAAGTATACAGTCTGTGTTCTTTCGCTATACCCACCTGGTTCAGGTGCAGCCTCGCATAAATCTTTTCTTACTTCCAAAGTTAGGATGATGCCATGATAAGTCTAAAATCCCCTTTTCATGGTAATTATAATCAGAGTTCTGAATCCATCTATGCGTCTATAGCCTTTCAGTGTTACACTTAAATAGATGCCATCAGGTGTATTTTGAGGCCTGATTTAGCTTCAAGAGTTTCCATTTAAAACCCTTTCTTGTGTTTCCAGCATTTGTCAGCAGCAAGGCTAGTGAAGTCAGCCTGGTCATAAATGACTGTGGTGAAGCAGATGAATTCAAAGCTCTTCACTGTGTGAAGATAAGAGTATTTCCTCCTCACAACTACAGAAGCATACATTTGGAAAATAAATAGCCTCACGCTGGCTCTGTCAGGATTTTAGCAGGTGCTAAATAACCAGGTGACGAAGAATTAAGGCTCACAGAGCTAGTGGGCCTAGAGGACAGAGGGTAGACAGAGCAGCCCACCAGGCAGGGAGCGAGCCAAGTGTGGTCCTGCTCTCACTGTGTGGGCAGCTGGGGGCTGCAGACCCAGGGGTGCATTCGGGAGCTGCTTTTTTGGACACGGCATTACTTGAACATCAGAGGGTATTATGCACAAATCTGAGGAAGATTAAGGGATCTGGGTTGCACTGTACCGTAAGAGAAGATGAGATTAGCTTTCCCCAGCTAGAAAGCCTGGATGCATTTTAAAAAGTATTTTAGCCACAGGGATTTCTAAATTCTCCTGGAATCTATTACCATCTATTAGCTCCTGGAGCTCTGAAGCACGGACTGCTAAAGATTGGGCAGTAACGGGGCGATTTGCTTTCCTTTGTGGTAGGGTTTGAATACCAAGGTCCCAGTGAGATTGAGGGCTGCTCCATGCCTGATGCCTGATGCGGGTGGCTCGACGCCTGGAATAAAAAGTGTGGTAATCAGCTTACACTGTCACGTCTCTAGCAGGGTGACAACAGTACCTGAGACCTACTGTTTGGAAAGTCAGAAGCAAATGTTTTCGCTTCAGCTCTTAATTCGCAATGATGTCACCTCTTCTCACAGTGCAGTTGTCCTGAGGAAATCAGCCGATATTCTTTCCTCTGCATGAAAGTGGTTTTAGAGCCGTCAGAGATTCTATGGTTTCCCTTTGCCCTGGGTCCCTGGGTTGTACTTTTAGACAGAGTTGTCAACAGTGACCTCTAAACTTCTGGAGTCAGGACAATAGTAGTGATCTTTAGTCTTTGTCAAGCATGTGCGAGGGGCTTTCCTTCCCCACCTTATTTAAGTCTCACAAAGAAGGTTTTGAAGACCCTCTGACTTGGCATTCATTTACAATCTATTTTAAAATTAAGTTATTATCTCTATGTTTGTACTTTATAATTTTTTGATAATGAAACTTGTTTTTCCCTTGGTTATATAAAGTAAAAATCATTTGAAATTCATGCCCCTGTAATAATCATGAATAACATTTACGTGGCCACACTTTCATTTCTCTCTCTCTCTCTCTCTCTCTCTCTCTCTCTCTCTCACACACACACACACACACACACACACACACACACACGCATTAGATAAACTGTACATTCTGTATTTATTGTTGGGGCCTTTTAAAAAATACATTGTTTGTTCTTCCCTCCCTTCTCATCCAGGACTGCCCCCCTCCAACATCAACTAGTACTAAAAGAGTATATAACTCGATTTTTCTCACCATGTTTCTATAATCATCACACATGTGTATATTTATGTTTTGTTTTGTACAAAAAGGCATCCTGCAAAGCAGTGCTAGTCGTGTCCTCAGGATCCAGCATCTATAGTTCTGAATTGTGGACAAGACATTCCAAAATTGTAACATATTCTCCGAATCTTACTTTTCTTGCTCAGCAGTACGCCATGGACTTCCCCACTTGAGAAAGCATAGAGCTAACTCATTCTCTTTAATGACTTCATATAGAATGGGGGGTAGGAGCCCCACCTATCTGCTTTTTCCCCATCTGCATAGTCAGTTGTGCATGTGCCATTTATCAATAAGCCGTTCTCTTCACAACACATCACAGTGCTTGCTTGGTCATGTAGAGACTTCTACTTGTGAATATTGCCATGACCAGGTGGGGTTTACTCCAGAAAAGATTCTGGGATTCATTTCTAGGCTCCTCAATCTGTTCTGCTATTTATTCCCATGCCATGTTTTAATTATGATGGATTTAAGTCTGGTATGATCCACCCCTCATTATTCTTTTTCAAAAATTTATTACCAATTTTTGTACATTTAATCTTGCCTAAAATCCTGTATAATAAAAGCCTAATATGCAAATTGACTGAACAGCAGAACGACCGGTTGGTGGGGGGCTGGGCCGGCAAGTGGTGGGGTGCAGCGACCGGCGATGGTGGAGGGGCAATCAGGATGGAGGCGGGCTGCTCATCAGCCAGCACCATCCTCCAATCACCTCGTCAGTCACCCGCAGAAGGAGGCCTGACTGCGGCTTAGGCCTGCTTCCGTGCGGGGAGGGGAATGGGCCTAAGCCATCAGTTGGACATCCCTCGAGGGCTCCTGGTCTGCAAGAAGGCACAAGCTTGGCTGAGGGACCCCTCCTCCCCACCCCCGAGTGCACAAATTTTCATGCACTGGGCTTCTAGTTTTATTATATCCACTTTAATTGGCATTGTATTAAATGTATGTATAAAATTTGAATTTATTTTTTTTCTTTTCATTCTCATGCTATTATGTTTTTTAAATTTTTACTGCAAATGTGAGGAAAAGCTAAAATTTTTCAGCCACCTGATGGAACTCCTTCATTGATTCTAGTAGTTTTTACTTTAAAACTGGTATAAAATGTCTAGGTATATAAACATAACATTAGTATTTAAAAGGGAAATTTATATCTTTTTATTCACTCTACTTATATCAACTATTTTCTTAATGTCACTGCTCAGTTGTAATGATAATAGCAGGCATACCATCTTATTCCTGGCATTTGGTTGTTTGAAATGATATTTGCAATTGGTTTTAAAAAATAGATATTTTCACATTCAAGAGGTTTATTTCTACTTATATTTTACTTGGAGTTTTACTAAAAATGGCTGTAGCATTTTACCAGATGCTTTTAGGGAGCCTATTGATGTAAGCAACCACTTTTCCTCCATGTATGTGTTTGTCGCTATCATGAACGATGCTAGTGGATTTGCTGGTGTGGAAACTGCCTCTCTGGCGTTAACTCCACTCCGTCATTGGCAATATTCACTTGTCTACTTTTGGATTGTACTTGCTAATACATTATTTAGATTTTTGAAAATATTTATAAATGGGATTGCTCTGTAGTTTCTTTTATTGGACTTTTAAGGCTAAACCAGTTTTATAAAGTGGATTTAGGGGCTCTCTCTATGTTTCTATAGTCTTATATAACTTAAATAACATATTACTATTCTTGATAAGTTATATGGGTCTCACTACAAAATCATCTGTTTCTGCTGCCTTTTTTTAATGGTAGAAATTTAAACACTTTCCCAATCTCCTCTATGGTAATTGGTCTATTCAATTTTCTAGGTGTCAAGTCAGTTTTCTTAATTTATATCTTGCGCAAATTTATGCCAAGAACTTCAGAATGTTTTTACTCCTTTTCCCCGCTTCTGCCTCCAGCCTTGCTCCTTTTCAGCTCCTGGCTTTTATTTCATTCTGCACTATTATGATAGCCTTGCAGTTTGTCTCTTATTTTAGTAGCTTTAATGTTTAATTTGTATGTTCTCAATAATGGTAATACTAGTTATTTAGATTTCACAATATATTTACATGATACACTTCTCACCACTGTTTTATTTCTCTTTTTTCCCTTTTCCTCTATCTTGAAGTCAGCTCTGATTCATTTTTGTTGCATTAGAGTCTTTCTCAATATTTTTATTGAGAAAATTATGAAGCGTGAGGTTTATTTATTTTTGAATCTTTGCATTTCTCAAGGATTTTCTTTCTAGCTGTATAACCTTGGGAAAGTTACTTAACTTCTCTGGATCTCAGTCTCCTTATCCATAAAATGGGGTTACTAACAATAGCTACCTTACATGAATATTGTGATGATCGAATGAGTTGGTGTAAGCATTCTGGTGATCGACCACAAAATAACAATGTAAACAATTTATTACTATCTCTCATGGTTCTGTGGGTTGGTTGGGCTTAGCTGAGCAGTTCTTGTTTGGAGTTTCTCATGTGGTTGGTGTCAACATAGCAGCAGGGGCTGGTTCCTCTGAAGATTCAGCTGGGCTGTATGTCCCAGGTGGCTTTTTCACTCACATGTCTCAGTTTTCCTTCATGTAACCTCTCTCTCCATCAAAGGTGCCTGGATTTCTTACTTGGGGACTTAGGGCTCCAAGAGGCAGAAGATGGACACTCTTCATAGTGATTTGGCTTGGAACTGGCACAGTGATACTACCAGATTCTATGAGATGGGAGACTAGACTCCACCTTGAGTTGGAGGAATGGTATGAATGGAAAGGGAAGGAAGGAATTAATTGCAGCTACTTTTATAGGCAAATGATCACAATAAGGGTAGTACTTAGGATAGAACCCAGCACTGAATAAGAGTGCTATAAGGATACCATTGTTGTTATTAAATTACCTTCAATATTTCCTTTTACTCTGAAAGTCGAATGATACCTCATATGGGTACAGAATTCTAGGAATGCCATTCTTTTCTCTCAGTAGAGTGCAGATGAACTCTGATGCCAGACTAATTCTCTTTTCTTTATAGGTAACATTATTTTTGTCTAGAAGCTTTCGAGACTTTTCATTAAAATCAGAAGTGACAACTATTAACAGACTTTTGGAGGTTCTGGAAAATATAAGACAAAAGGGTGGAGTAAATATTGAAAAAGCAAAGATAATTCCTTTTTGTGCTGATGATAACTTTGAAAAAAACCTGTAGAGTCTATTAAGAAAAAACTAACTAACTAAACTGAGGAGGAAATACTAGTATAGTAAGATGAGTGATTACAAGATGTACGCATAAAAGCAGCAGCTTTTCTCTATTTGACAAGTACCAGAGTTTGTACTGATAGGTGTCTCCTACAATCATTCTTAATTTGGAACCAAACAAGCTCTTCCACCTGCCGATGGAAGTCTTTCTGCAAGATGGGGAAAGTCTCCTCTAGTATTTCCTTAGTTTTTTCCTCTCCTCCATTGGCTCCTTTTTCTCTGCATGTTATTATTGTATGTATGATTATGGTCTACTAGCTGCTTTTTTGCAGGGGCGGGGCGGGGGGGAGGTTTTAATTGTCTTATTTTGGAAGATTATCCTTTATTTTATGATATGATGAGATGACGGGAGGTCTCTCTCTCTCTCTCTCTCTCTCTCTCTCTCTCTCTCTCTCTCTCTTTGTTTTTGTCTTATGGCTGCTCTGAAAGTGCTCCCAATGGGTTTCAGAGAGTGGCTGCTTTCTTCTCATCAGAACATTCTTTTTTGCTGCTGAGGAGGCTGGGTTGGTGCCGAGAGGTTTTCCTGGGGACCCCAGCAAAGGACAGCCAGCCAGCCAGCTGGACCCGTCCCAGGCTCATGGAGTTGTTGCTGTTCAAAGTGTCCCAATAGTGTGACCTGAACTCAGAGGCTGAATAGAATAAAAAGTAAGCCATGGAAACCAAGATAAGGGGACCCAGCTACCCAAGATGATCAGCAGAATATAAGTGGTGCTGATCAAATAAGATGGAGGAGAACGATAATGACTTAAAAAAGGGTATAAAGTAATTTCATTGCAGAAGAAAAGTTTATAAAATTTAAACAAAATTCTTTTTTAAATGAAACATTCAATAGATGGCAAAGATACCCAAGATATTGGTAACAGCAATTTACTCTGGGCAAGGGGCAGTGGGGTGGTTGGGGGACTAAGGTGAGAAGATGACTTTCTTTTCACTGACATGTGCCCCTATGTCAAAATGACACATCACCTCTGTATGCAGTTATGCAGTACAATTGGGAATGAAACGAGCTATAAAAAAAATCAAGTGGTGGTGTTAGGATGGGGAGATAGGATTTTCTGTTTCTGAATTATAGGAGAATATAACATTTAATTTGGAAGGAAAATGCATTTTTATTTTTATTATCTTCTAATGAAACCACAAGAGTATTAGTAATACCTGTGACTTTATCATCAACAGAAATAAAAAATATTTTCATTTAACAGGGTTGTTGCAAATATCTTGAAATATCATTTATGCTCATCAGTGCTTGAAATTATAATCATTAGTATCACCACTAGAGCTTGATATTTAATGTTGTAATAGGAAAGCATATCTATTGCTATATCATGAATTTGTGTATTTTATTATTTTGATATTGGTACTTAAATATAATTGCTTTTCTTTGTAATGCCATGTATTCCTTTTTATTTGTTTAAAAGTGTTATTTGGGGAAAGGCTGCATAGGTTTTAGTAGACTGCTGAAAGGACCCATGTCCCAAAGAAAGTCAAGAATCTACAGGATATATGGACTGTTTGGGTGAACTACTGGCCCAGACAATCCAGTGTAAAAACAGTGTTTCCAATACAGAGGAAAATATATAAATAAATAAAGGATCAAGTCATTGGAGGGACATTAAGAGACTTTAAGGACAGTCCCCCACTTCCAAAATAGGCAGAATAAAAGGAAATCTTTCATCATAAAAAACCCCCACACAGATCTTCCCAATAAAGGCTGGCTGGAAGCATTATGTCTGTGTTGGCTTTTGTTATTACTTTATTTGTATGTCTATTAAAGAAGAATGCAATATTGGCAAAGCTGTGTTGGACTTCAGATTTTTTATTTTCAAGTAGAATTTTATTGGTCTACCAGATCCCCCAGGCCCAGAATCACTGATGCAGGTCAGCCCCTTACAGCCCAGGTGGAGAAGCCAGTGTGATTGTCCGAGGAGAACAACCAGTTAGGGCAGGAGCCAGGACTGGAGTGTCCTGCCCCAGGCCTCTGGGCTGTTTGAGGAGGGTCCTGGTGGAGTTGGTAGTGAAGTCCCAGGACACTGGCCTGATGCCTTTATATCTATAAGAACATTCAGTGACCTGTCACTGCAGCAGGCAGTGGCAGCAGCGTCCTCTGCCTGAGCGCCCCTTGCTGTTTGCTCCACAGCAAGGGGTAACTTGGCAGTTAACATTATTTCTGGGGTAACAGAGAAACAAATTAGAAAACTCTCTCTTAATGTCCTTCCCATTGTGTTTTTCAGTCCCTGTTTATGTAGCAAATGGAGAGCAGCATCAGTGCTTGAGGCTACCGACAGGTGTACAAGGCAACAACAAAAGGCCATGCATGTGCATGTGCGTGTGCCTGTGGGGGTATGTGTGTGTTACTTCAATACTTTATAGTTCTCTTTCTGGAGGAGGAGAGAGGAGGAACAAGTTTTGTTTAAACCTGGGTTATATATTCATGTGAATTTTTTTTATTACTGGTCATTGTAGTCTTATTGTATTAGCTCTCAGTTAAATATATTTCAGGTAGCACGATCGTTAATAGTGTTTGCATTTATAAAAAGTACCAGGACAGTCTTAATTGCAGGTTTTGATAAAAGTGAAGGATTCAGCACATAGTGAAAGGATGGTAGCATTTGCTCTAAGATTTGGGGCCTTCCCAAATATGCAAACAAACAAAAGAAATAAATACTAATGCATAAATAGTGCTGTTTATGGGTATGAGACTCCAGGGGCTGAATTAAACAGGGATTTACTTTTCTCAGCAACAAGAAGACTGGACATAGGCAGTCCAGGGTGATGGGACACCTCCAAGGGACCAGTCTTGTTCCATCTTATCATTCCTCATGCTCCCCAAAATGACAGCCAAGCTCCTGGGCTTCTCATCTGTATTTCAGGCAACAAGAAGGGGGAGGGGCAAAGAAGGGAAAGCAAAAACCAAACGTGAGCTCACAGCTTTCCTAGAAGCCCTACTGTGGCTTCCACTGCATCCTTAGTCAGGAACGTGTCACATGATTGCCAGAGCTTTCAGGAATACTGAGAAGTATATTTTGAGTCAGGCCAGATGCCACCTGAATAAAATAGGACTTCTGTTTGTAACAGACAAAGGAGTGGTAGGATTTGGGATATGTAACCAACAGCCTAGCACAAATCCTTCACCATACTCCTCTGTCTTTATTCTAGCTGATTCCTGATCATGTGAGGTCTCCATCTGTGTCTTCTCCTCCAGGAAGGCCCCTGGGACCTGAGAGAAGTAAAGTGGACATTCTTTGAGCATTGATGCCAGGCTTTAGCCATATAGTTAATCCCTAACGTATCCATATAATCTGAAACTATCTGTTTTATATACATTACACTTGTAAGTGCCATCATAGTAGAGTTGGCGTCCAATTTTTACTCCCAGCTCCTAAAATAGCACTTGGCACATAGTAGGTGCTTCTTTAAAGTTTGTTGAACTGGACTATTGAAACCTAGTTCAACTTAATGAAATTTAGGCATCTCAGAGCACTTTTAGGTGTGGTTTTTTTTCATCCTTTTTTCTTTTTCCCCTTTTGGAGGTATAATGTGTCTATTTATAAGTGCATCTGTTGGATACATTTTTAGATGTTTTCTATCTTGTAAAGCATAACCGGTGCCAGTATTGTGTGTGTGTGTGTGTGTGTGTGTGTGTGTGTGTGTGTGTGTGTGATCAGTATCTGGATGCAGTCAAACTCGTTATTTCTTATGGCACTAAGGGCTTTGACAACTGTGAACCATGTAGGGGTGTTAGGGACAGTGGTCTCAGACATAGGATTCCAGTGTGGTGACAGGTACAGTTTACCACCCAGGGGTCTTGGAAGACAAATGAGGTGGTTGATCTGAAAAGTATTTGGAACTCTTACCTTTCCAGCAGAAAGGTCCTATGTTAATCCCTGGTACAGTTAGTTAATCCTCTATTCCCCAAGTCAGTGAGTTTGGGGGGTAGAGGGATTGTCTAAAGGTCATCTGAGTCTTGATATTGGGATTGAATTATAATGCATTTTGGATGTTGGCAGGAAACCAGCCTCCTGTGTGGGTAAAATGAGGCCATTGTTATTATAGTCAGTATTGCATAAGTTAGCATTATCAGGGCTGTCTCAGCCCTATCGGGGGCAGGCGACTTGGAAGGCATCTGTATTAAGAGGGGCCAAGGCATGTGCAACACATTTATATCTGGCTGTCCTCAAATTCCATCTTTATTATCTGTTTTGATCATAAGGAAGAGCTGTATTTGGGCTTCATGAGCTTTATCAGCACTTTCACTGGGTTACCTTTCAGTGTTTTACTGAAATGCTCATATGAAGAGAATCTCCAGATCTTTGGGCAGAACTGCTTGCGAAGTCATTGACCATTAAGGGTAAATAAATGAATGGTTGATCTAAGACCTGAATGTCCCAAAGTGTGGTCCCAAACCAGCAGCATTGGCATCGCCTAGGAACCTGTTAGAAATGCGCATTCTCAGGCGACCCCAGACCTACTCAACCAGAAAGTCTGAGAGTGGGCCCAGCACTCTGAATTTTAACAACTCTGAGAGATGCTGATGCAGGGTCAAATCAAGATGTTTCCAAAGGGTCTTGAATCATGCCCTTTAGAATTCAGCAACAGGTATAAAAAAAAGTCTTCTTTGGTAAACAGGCAAGAAATCTTTTCCCAGACAATGAGAATGATATCAACCATCCTGTTTCCATTTCTGCCTTTTCCTTCAAAAAACTTAGAGCTGTGCTGACTGTTCAATCATAGGCAATATGTTAGCCTGGGGTTTTTAATTTCCCTTTTCTTTCCATGAATTTTATTTGCTTCTTTTATTTAAGAACCTTAGTATGAGTCTTTTGTTATAGGACTTCTCAAACCCATTTTACAGTAGGTGGGTTGGCAGTGTGGGTAGGACATAATTTGAAATAAATTGTCTCAAAATGATTGACAATAGAAGTATTTGACTAAGAACTGTACTAGACAATGGCATATTCCTTTTTTCTTTTAATAAATTATATGTATCTTTCTTTTTGAATGCTACACAATATTCCTTTGTGTGGTTGTACTTTAATTTATAAACCTACCTCCTATTACCAGATATTTAGGTCTTCATGAACATTCTTGCCTATGTTATCTTACTACACTTTTGAAATATATCTTCTAGGTAAATTGTTGGAGATGGAATTGTTGAATTAAAGAGCACACACATTTTTTAAAAATGATCTGCTAGGTAACTGCTTAATTACCTTTTAAAAATGATAAACTAATTTACTTTTTAAAATGAGATTGTCTCTTTACCCAAATACTCATTACCACAGGGCATTATCAGATCAACACAATTTTCCCAATTTTATAAATGAACAAGCTATATTGTTTTGAATCATTGTTTTTACCTGCCTTTCTAAAACTCTGATGAAATTGAACATTAAAAAAAATATTTATTAGCTAATCTTTTTTTCCTTTCTTTTCTTTCTTTTGTGTGTGTGTGTGTGTGTGTGTGAATTGCTGTTTAAAGATGATGTCTATCCATGTTTTTAATGACCTAATTCTAAGGTTTTCATACCGGGAAATCTTTTGAATCACCAGAGAAGCTTATTGAGTCTGTTTTTCTAGTTGTCTACTTTCTAAGATCATGTTGATGATTGGTCAGGTTGGGACTGTGGTCCATGAACATCGTAAACACAGTGTCAAGAGAGGTCTCTCAAACTAGCAGTGCTTATCTGTTTTTATGGAGTTAACAGGAAATAAATATTCAATATTGCATTGTGGGGATGATTGTAATTGGGAGTCAAAATAGTCTCTACTTTTCCCCCTCTTTTACATTAAAAATTATATGTAAAATGTTATCTCGTATTAGGATCCAAACTGCCTTTTGTGCTGGAAATGAAAATGGAAGATAGAGAATTAACAATTCTAAGAAAATTTCTATTGTGAATTATATACCAATTAAATTTATTTCTTTCATAATCATTAACTCATCATGCTGAATTTTAACTCACCGAGCTGAATTTTAAAACCCATCATAGTAACAATATATTAGGTTTCTGGTATTTTTAATTTCCCCTACATTTCTATTGTTTTTCACAAGGTTGCATTCATCTAAAAAAATCTCTACTATGGCTTGCATTTTTCCATCTCCCTGACTTTACAAAGGATTAACATATCTTTAAGTATCACCCAACAGTTGGTTTTATCCTCAATATTTCTCATTACTCAGTAATCCTGAGCCTAACATCCTTGCCAGGCAGCCTTTTCTTGCCCAGTGAGACTGGGGTAGGGGAAGAGAAGATCAAGTTTGTGAGTCACTGGATGCATTTCTACCTTATCATTCACCACAACATTATACGGGAAAATAGATGAAGAGACTAAACCAGCCCCAATTGTCTGCCATATTAAGAAAAATTGACTAGAAACTTGATTAGAAAAATAAAGGAATTAGATAAAGAAGGGTTTGGTCTCTCTGCTATGTTACAGACTTACAAACCATAGTTTCTATGCCCCAATTATTTCAGTTGTTCATCTCCCGCTTATTTTGATCTCCTTTCCCACCTCATTTCTCTGAGATTTGCACTATCCATTTGTTCTTGAAAGCAGTTAACAGTTAATCTATAACCTGGTATTAGGGCCTCCCCTGGGGATTTACCAATTGATTGGCCTTTTAATTCAGTAGTTAAAATTCTCCCAGTTCTCACTGACACAGAGCAGTTCCAATTTGTGTGTTTTAAAGTGTTGGCCAGAATCATTAGGAAAGTGAAGTTCACACATCTGCCTGAACCATACCAGGCAGTTGATTTACAGTTTGATTGTAGCTTGATGGTGGAGTAGGGAGGCGGGGCGAAGGGAAGAGGCATTTGGCCAAGTGCTCTCATTCTGGCCTGCATCCCAGTGCCACATCTTACAGCTGGGTAACAGCACACTCAGACCAGCTTAGTGCAGATGTGCCTGCATTGGGGACAAGAGCCAAAGGGTGGCCAAGTATATCTTCACAATGTATAGGTGGGTCTTCAGCAAAGCCAGGAGGATGTACAGTCAAGTTTCCCTAGAACCACTGCTGTTACAAACTTACATCATTAGAAATTGGACAATAATCAGTGGAATTTCGATAGGGTAGATGTTCTGTTAAGAAAATTGTGCTATACTTTTTGTTTTCTTCCCCCAAATCAGTTTGTGTTTTATGTCACTATTCAGAAGAGGAAATGACTGAATATGCTACAGTTTTGAAGTGATTTTATTAAAATATTTACTTAGACATTTACTAAATGTTTATTAACATATATATTTTAAATGTTACCTACTCATATTTCCTAATCCTTTCTACAATTTTATAATGAAAATATTTATCATTCATTAAAACCTTTCAGATAGACAGATTATGGTTTAAGGTGTTTCTTAAAATTGTTTTGTTTTGTTGTTCAAAAGATGTTAATATTCTTTAAGAAATCAAGATGCTTGCTTTTGGTAGGGAATAAATGTAATAATACAACCTACTTCTCAAATAATACAATATTGTAATTTTAGATCTCTGTCTTTCTAATAAATATGATTTTCTTGAGGCTAAGGGCTGGCTCTTATTCAAATCTGACTCTCCCTGCTTAGCACAGGGGGTGGCCCATGTCAGGTCCTCAGTAAACATTTGTTGAACAAGATAATGAATTAGTTGCCTCTTTGGTGACGTTAGTAAGGTCTGCAGTAGCATAGGGTTATGAAATACCCTATGGACAGAGAGAACAAAATTCAAAATAAAATGATTCAGTCTCTTAAAAGAGCGAGCAGCACAGCCTCTTCGAGGCATCACCGTGTACAGAGCCTCCAGCATTCAGCCCTCCAGGGTGCATTCCATGGGGGTCATGGTCAAGGACTTGGAGTGTGTTAGAATGGTGGGCACAAGCTGGCAGTTCTGAACCACAGCACCATTGGGTAGACTTTGTGCACTCTCCTGTTGGATTGTGTTTCAATTTTGAATTAGTTTATAACATTTAAAATGCAACAATTTCACAATAAAAATTTGGATTTCTTAAAAACTCAACAGATCTCTCCTCATCAGACCTCATGGCAGCATTTCTCTGGAGCCAGGTAGTGACTGCTCCTTATAGATGGACATACTCTAGACTCTGTCTCTGTCTAGTGGGAGAGATGCTTTGTGGGACACATGCCTGTGGGATAAACATATGAACCCCACAGCTGGTTATAGGACATGGAACAATCTATGCTCCATAGTCAGGCAGGTCCCCCTGAACTGGCCATGCAGAAACAGAAATGGTGATATTTCCCCAGGCCAGTGCTTATACTGGGCCCAGACCTAGAGAGAAAGTAGAGGGGGAAGGGCATTCGAGACAGGGAATAGGGTAGCTTTTCCTAGACTTGATGCAGAAAGAAGCTCTTTAGTGGTGGCTGAGGAGCACACAGCAGGCAGGAGGTAGCTGGGAGGAAGGAGGGGATGAACCTAGAGCAGTGGTCGGCAAACTGCGGCTCACGAGCCACATGTGGCTCTTTGGCCCCTTGAGTGTGTCTCTTCCACAAAATACTGACTTCTGCGCATGGGCCACGAAGTTTCAATCGCACTGTACATGCATGCCCGCACGTGGTATTTTGTGGAAGAGCCACACTCAAGGGGCCAAAGAACCGCATGTGGCTCGCGAGCCCCAGTTTGCCGACCACTGGCCTAGAGAGATGGTAGAGGAAGGTTATGAAGGACTGTGAAGCAGATGCTGAGACAGGATTAGATGTGCAGGACACTTGTTGCACGTCTATGAGGGAAATGGGGATGGAGCTGGGGAGGCTGGGAGACTGTAGACTACAATGCAGAAAGAGGGAGGGAGAGAAGGAGGGGGAAAGATAGGTTGGAGAGAAGGGTCTTAGGCTGCAGTGCAATTCCAATAAGGTTTAGCAAGGAAGAAGAGGAATCCTTGACACAAAGTCGCCTATCACAGGAGTACCTTGTCTTCCCAGAATGAGCCAGCTTTGGTACCATGCCATGCTCAGGCACTGGCTTGGATCTGCCTTTTGGAAATGTAGCCTCAGTGTGAATGTGGTGATGGATTTTGGAGCACAGTAGCTGGGGTCATAGGTTAATTGGGCTCCCCACAGTCAGAAATCCCGAGGCTTATTCTCACAGCTACTACAGTCTGCCCTTTGTGCCACATAGACTTTCTCCATGCAAGTTCAAGGCGTAGCACCTCCACGGTTCCTGGGGGCCAGTCTTCCCGATAGGGAACTCAGAAGACGAAGGTCAGTGGGACAAACTATATTCCATCCTCACTGCAGTTGATTTGGGGGCTGCAACTGCGACTCATCCTCTCCTTCCTGTAATAGCCATTCTGAGTTGCTCACATCCTTGATGATCACCTTGGTAGGTCTTCATGTTTTACCCAAGGGCATGATCCCAATCTTCTTTCCTGAGGTCAGCGGTGTCTGGAACCTTGGTAATCATACCCTTCACAGGCCGGGATGGCTGCGCTTGTCTGTTCATAGTCACAGTGGGGTAAGGGAGTTCCAGGAGGCACCCAGGAGGGTCACCCAGGTTTCAGATGGATCTCCCTGCCTTCACTGTGTCAAAGCAGCACTGCCTATTCCCTTTATTTAGGGCCAGTTACCCCTGCAAGTATGGTGTTCTATTGGTCTTTAGACACAGAGTCCAAGCTACCTTAGTGGCAGCTGAAACCCACAGTTCAGTAGGAGCTTTGCTGTAATCTTTGGCAAGAGTGAGTTTTCTTGGAGACCAGGACCTCCAACCTTACAGAGCTCAGAGTTGCATGGGTGGGAAGCACAGGCTCCCCGGGTGGGTCATTGGGGAGTGATGATAAGTGAGGCCACTTTTGCTTTTAGCCCTTGGCTTTTGGACACGTGTATTCCTTTTAATTGGGACACCGCCATATGGAGGGTTGTGATCTCCTGCATATGCTGCATCCTGAAGGATGGCACCCAAGCCTTCAGAGCATTGCCTCTGAGCTGGTCCCCGCTGACGCTTAGAAGGCCATTTCAGCATCTGGTGAGGCCAGCTGCTTATGGGTGGTGCAGTATGTGATACAGCAGTGGGTCCCATGTTGTTGGGCCCAATGCTGTACCTGCTTTCTGAAGTGGGTCCTGGTCAGATGTTGTGCTTGTGCAGGATCCCATGCCTGTGGATGAGATATTCCATAAGCTTCTAGATAACTGTGCTGGCTATGGCTCTGTTAGGTCTGAATGGCTTATGGCTGAGCTGGTCCAACAGAACCCATAATGGGCAGTTCTGGATACACGATCACTCGTTATCACATAGCAAACATTCTGTCTTAGTAGGACTCTGTACAATACCAAGGGCCATTTTTCAAAAAGGGTAAACTTCCCTATTTGCTCCAGAATCCCAGGAGCCTATTTTTAGAGTCTCCCACTGGGGCTTCCTATATTTCTATACTGCCTTGTATGTACCAATAAAGATTTTAAGCTGTGTCGTATGATCAGTGGGAACCATTCAGTTTCTAACAGTAAAGTTATAAGAGTAGATATCTGTTTTTCAAACCTGTAAGACAGAAAGATTGAGGGGAGGGGGGAAACGGGAGGCAGGCAGACCAGTTTGGAAGCCAGTGTAATAGTCCAGGCAAAAATTAAGGACCTGAATAGTTCTGATCATAGGCATGACGAAGATGGAGCTGATTGGAAAGATATTTACAAAGCAGGATCAGTAAAACTGGGGAAATTTTATGTCAGGGGGAAAAAGCTGCTGGGACCGTTTTGGGGTTTGGGCATCTGCTGAGGAACCAAAACATATTTTTATGTGTTGACATTTTTGCTGTTTCATTTTAGAGCAGGGGTGGGCAAACTTTTTGACTCGAGGGCCACAATGGGTTCTTAAACTGGACCGGAGGGCCGGAACAAAAGCATGGATAGAGTGTTTGTGTGAACTAATATAAATTCAAAGTAAACATCAGTACATAAAAGGGTACGGTCTTTTTTTTTTTTTAGTTTTATTCATTTCAAACGGGCCGGATCCGGCCAGCAGGCCGTAGTTTGCCCACGGCTGTTTTAGAGGAAAGAGTCCCCAGGGACTATACCACTAAAAGAAACTTGAACTGTGCTGAGCCAAACATGTTAATGAGCTGCCCTTAATCAGCTGGATCTCGAACCAAACCCCAATATTAATTTTTGTTGAATCAATTTTTTCTTCCAGAAGTACTGAGCTGGGATTAACTAGAAATATATTGAGCCAGAATATAAAATATTCTTTCCATCTCTTTTGTTAACTCTGTAAATCCAGAACCTAGAACAGTACCCAATATATATTAGGCACAGTAAATATTTATTAAATGAATGAATTCTCTCAACGAAACCAATATTTCATTTGGAGTTTATGGCCTCTTTGCCATATTTACAGAAGCAATTATTACTGGGAACTGTTGAGCTTGCAGTGTAAATGAAGGTTGGAAAAGACAAGCCTTGTTCACAAGTCTCATGATAAGTGGAGATGGGTTGTATTGAGTCCTGGGAAACTCAGATGTTTCCTGCTTTTTACTGGGACGTGATAATTTTGGCTTCATTAAATACTACAGGAGAAGAGGACCAAGAGGGATACTTTTCCTTCCCTCTTGATTCCAAACAGAGAAAAACAAAGAATCCTGGGAAATTCTTACCTTATCTCTTTGTGGCGCAATTATAAGGAAGGGAGACTCTCAGCATTCTTCCTGGTCCACCCAGTGCATGCCAGGGTCCTTTCATTTCCCTTTCCCCCACATCTAGGAGTTTATTCTAAGAAAATAATAGGGAATAGACCATGTGATGAAGTACCAAAGATGCTACTCACAGCATAAGTTAGAATATAAAAATGTGGAACCATCTGAAATGGGTAATAATAGGGGATTGAAATAGGGAGACATACCCCCTTAGAATTACCTACATTTTAAGATTTGGTTAGTAAAGTGAACTGAGTTAGAGACCAGCTCCGAGCATGTAATGGAAATACTTCTTTCCTCTAGTAATTCTTGTAAGACTTGAACTGTCACAATTTTGCCACTGACCTTAATGACTTGAAAAGGTACCAGTAGATTCAGAGAAGGCTTGGGGAACGGGTGGTTGGCAGAGTCTTCCAGAGCACCTGGTGTCCAGTGCTCACGTGCTCCCTTTATACTTCGTAAAGCTTAAATGTCCACTTTCCCCTAACGTGACACAGTCTTAATATGTCAGGATACACTGAGCAAGCCAGCCCCGTCTCAAAGGCAGCTCGTTTACTCACCGTAACGTCTAAGTTACAGATGGCTCTTTGAAGCTTAGGGTCTGATGCCAGGCCTCCTAAACTCAAATGTCAATTCTCATACTTTCTATCCAGGTGACCTTGGAGCAATTGACCCACCCCGTTTCTTCCTTAGCTTAGTCATCTATGAAATTGGGATTTAAAAAAAATTCTTTCCTCATAAGATAATTGACAGAATCAAATGTAAAGCATACGGAACAATCCCTGTCACATAATAAACGAATATTTTTAGCCATCAGCTAAAAACAAAATAATGGTGGGGGGAGAGTGGTTCTTTGTGGTGCTCCTGAAATTGACACCTACATCAATTTAATTTCTTTTTTTTTTATCTCTGGTTGTCCCTGTCCCAGTAATCAGGCCAAGAGTGCCTTCCATCTAAGTAGTTGTGTGGTATTTTCTGATTTGATTTCCTTGACAATGATATGTTGGTATTTAGCTGCATAATAATCATTCTGTTTCACCCTAGCCTTCATTGGTTTTAAAGTCAACTTTCAGGGACTATTTTTCGTTCATTTATTATTGATTTAGAACAGCACTATTCAACACTGCAGCCACTGTCCACATGTAGCTACTTAGTCTCAATTATAATGAAATACAATTAAATTCAGTTCCTCAGCCACACATTTCAGTTGCTCAATAGCTACATGTGGACAGTGCCAGAACTGAACATTTCCATCCCCGCAGAAGACCTGTTGGCCAGTGCTGACTTAGGCCCCTGATTTGGCCGTTTTGTGTACATGGATCATTGTAGCATTTATTATCACTACTTACTAAGCTCTTGTGCACACACAGGCTGGCTGGAAACTTCGGATTCCTGCAAGCATGTGGACAGGAACTGGAGCAGCCAGTCATCGCGTCAAATCCCAATCCTCTCAATATCTCTGATCCAGCTCTGTTGCCTCCTATTGCATAATTCTCGACACTCTATGCTCAGTTTTGTATCCCCATTCATACAAAAAAAAAAAGACCTGGCAGGATACAATCCAACTACATAAAGTGTATGGTTCTGACGTTGAAACTGTGCTACCCTAACTTTACAGAGTGAAATCAGGATGAATGCATTACCACCTTGTTTGTTTTTCCCCCTGACTGCATTATTTACATTTGCTCCCTTTAGCCTCACTCTCAGCCCTGCTTCCCTTCTATGAGTAACATCAGAACACATAAGTAGAAAGTCAGAGAAGATGGAAAATTGGCCACTTCTAAAGAGATGGGGGTCACTTGATAATCAAGGCTTAGCCTCATAATCATCGTCACTCACGGTGGGAACATCGGTGTGGGGTCCCCAGGAACTGAAGGCAGCTCTGTGTGTAGGTACAGCAGGGGAGACTGAGCCACAAGGTAGTTTTGTTGCTCAAGTTCACAGGGCTCTGTGGAGCAGAGCAAGAGCGTAAGCTCCAGTCTGCAAAAGTCATTCACTTCTCCGCACTCCATCCTGCCTCTGGAAATGTTGGCATATATGTTTCCTTTCTCAAAAACTCACTCATCTCTCCTCCTGTCTTCTGAGTAATAGTTGTGAGTGCGTGTTTGTCCCTGGAGAGGCCTCAAGAAAATTTTTTCTTCTGTTGTAAAAATTAAGAGTGCTAGGTCAAAAAGCCGGAGTGCATTTCACCCTGGAGCATTTCAAGGGCAACATGGGACAATCACTTCATTAAGAGGATGAAAACCATGTTGGGGAAGTTATTACCAAAGAAAGCAGGAGAATCTCACCAGGTTTAGAGCCAGAGCTTTGTAAAAACTAAGTGGGAAGCTGTGGTCTTTGTATAGGTCATGGCCAGCCTACTTTCTTTCTCTAAATAACCCAAGGAGTCCAGGAAGGATAGAGGGATCAGTGACACTGATCGTGCTGGACTACAATAGTCCCTTCATTGAGTGCTAAGGGGAGCTTTCAGTGGGGATTGCCAGCACCTGTGGATGAACAGAATGCATTTGGGGGCTGTTTCCTTCCGTCAGCAACTTGCAGAGCATGGCAAAGTTTCCCAAACTTTGCTGCAAATTAGAATCAGCCTGAGGGTTTCAAAAACCCCAGTACCAAAGACACACGCCATCATGGGTGAGAGCAGCATCAGTAATTGGTAGGAGTCCAGGTGATACAATGTGCAGCAAATTTGAA
Source organism: Myotis myotis (assembly GCF_014108235.1). NCBI lineage: Eukaryota > Metazoa > Chordata > Mammalia > Chiroptera > Vespertilionidae > Myotis > Myotis myotis. Next base: position 64,070,070 of record NW_023416390.1, on the reverse strand, counting down.
ACCTGGGCCCGTTTTTGGGGCAACCTTCTTCTCTCTCTTACCCTTACTTATCCTCTCTCCTTTTAGCACCCCCTCTCCTTTTAGCATCCTTTTCCCCTGCTCTTCCTTTTTCAGGTTTCTGTGCAAACAGTTGTTCCCTACAGCTGCCCAGCACATTACTTCCTGGGAAGTACCAGGAAGCCCCCTCCCTGTCTGCTTAGAACAGAAACAAGATGACACCCATCAAGGTGGTCATCGCTGGCCTCTTCCCTCCAGTGGGAGGCGCTGTTCAGGTCTCTGTGTCCTTCGAGTTGTCACTGAGGGCCCTGAAAGCTTTGCTGGCTGGCTCTTCCTCCATCACCCCATCCACGGGATGCTCTATGCCCCCCAGGTCAGAGCTTCCCTGGGCATCTGCAGGTGTGTCCTCGGCAACTGCCAGTTCTGTAGATTTAAAAATGTGTGTCTCATTTCTTGGTGCCCCAGTTTTGTCCCCTGTAAAATGGGGTAATACTAATATTTACTTCACGAGAGTGTTGGGATTGAAGCACTGAGAGAGTGCTAGCACATGCTGGGTTGATCCATATGAATCACCATTGCTGTAGATCAAATCGTGGCAATATCAGACTCTAGGTAGTGACCAATAAATGTTAGTCATTACTGTTATTTTTCCATTTTATTTAATTAATGTGCTTAGTTTTATTTATATGTGGTAATTTTTGTTTAGCTTTAAAGATATTGCATGCGCTGTAGGTATAGGAGCTTAATCCTAATTTTCTATCTGTGTATATGTATTATCCTCGATAATAAAGATAGAATATGCAAATTGACCATCACTTTGTGACAAAAGATGGTGGCGCCCACAGCCAATAAGGAGGGTATATGCAAATTAACATGACAAAGATGGCAGCGGCTGGCCCGGAGCGAACATGGGAGGCAGCATCCAGAGTGAAGGCCCAGGTCCTGGGTGCCGGAGGAAAACCGGTGCCAGCAGCCAGGGGAAGGAAGGCCTATTCTTGCATGAATCTTCGGGCATTGGGCCTCTAGTAATTATCATAATTAGAATTAATTGACAATGGGGGTAAGAGAGGTTCTGTCTGTGACACTGTTTTCCCTTTAAAGGAGGAAGCATTTTTCAAATTTGAGAAATTCTGCCCAGTCTGCTTCATTTAATTCACCTGCCCTGTGTTTTTATCCTCACCACAGGATCTTAGCTTGGGATCAGCTAGAAAATCTGACAAACAAGCTGGGCTTTTGATTTCTCCTAACAGAACATGCACTCCACGGGTGCCTTTTGAAGACCTGTCTCACCTCCTGGAGGGCAGACAGTGCTGAACAAGTGCCTTCGCCTAAATGAGTGACCAACGCCTTCCCAGGCCACTCAGGCGGATTTGGAGAATTCTGTTAGCTAGCAGGCACGTTCTAAGTCTGGTTCAAAATGCTTTGTGTGTGTGTGCACCCTTTAGTCCTCACAAGAGCCCTATCACGCAAATGTTATGATTTCTCCCATTTTGCAGATGAGGAAACTGAGGCACAGAGAGGTGAAGAGACCTGCCCAAGGTTAGTCAGCTAGCAACAGCTGAGTCAGAACTGTAGCCTGGCTGGCTCCAGAGCCTGTGCCCTTGGGGACTGCAGCACACTGCTCTCCAGGCATATCTACCTGCTTGTCCTCACAGCCATCCCCGGAGGCAGGGAAGGGCCTGGGTTCTGCCTGGCTCTGGAGCCAGCATGTAAGGTCCTCAGTGCTCTGTTACCAGGGCCTGGTTAGTCCTGCTTCTGCCTGGCGTGGCTCCATTGCTTCTGCCTAGCGTGGCTCCATCGCTGGGCTTGGTGTGGCTCCATTGCTTCTGCCTAGCGTGGCTCCATCGCTGGGCTTGGTCGCTGGGCTTGGTCGCTGGGCTTGGCGTGCCTCCTTTCCAGTACCAGAGCCTCTGCCCCTTCTTTGGGTTTAAGATGAAATGGTTTCTCTGGCTCTTCTTAAAATAATTTTTAAAACCACATGTTATTTAAAGGTAGCTCCTTTCTTTTGACTTTAAGGGCCCTGGGGGCGCCCTAGCACTCTCTTCCTGAGTGGTTTGGCCCCAGGCAGTGCTGGGGGAGGGCCCAAGGGAATGCAGTTGGTTGATTCTTTTCTCCAGCTCTAATGCCACTTCCCCAGCTTGAGAAAACCTGTCCTCTGTTTAAGGGCTGGCTTTCTCCCCCCGCCCCCCTTCCATGAAAGTAGAATGACAATATGTACTTTTATTTATTGACCGAACCCCTCTCAGAGGAAAAACAAGAATATTATTGCCAATAGTAAAAATTGTTTTTGCATTACCCTGGCCAGGATGGTTGATCGGGGTTATTAGGGAGAAGCCCTCCTTAAGGAAAAGAACACGTAAGTTACAATCCTAAAATAGGAACGGAGCCTTGGCACTGGCCCACAAAATCAGGGACCCTGGAGTTTATCCTTCACTAACTTCCGGATAAGTCCACTCTGGCTATGACACTTGGGATATTTGTTGTGGTTGTTGTTGCTAATCCTCACCAGAGGATATTTTGTCTATTGATTTTTAGAGCGAGTGGGAAGTAGGGAAAGAAAGAAACATTGATGTGAAAGAGACACGTCGATTGGTTGCCTCCTACACATGCCCCGACCAGGGCTGGGGATTGAACCTATAATCCAGGTACCTGTCCTTAACTGGGAATCTAACCTGAGACCTTTGGATCCTCGGGCCGACACTCTAACCACTGAACACACCGGCCAGGGTACACTGGGATTTTAACATCTTTTGTTTACTATAATCCCTCTCATTTCTGGGTCCTATTATAGTACACCTATTTTTTTTATTTGTTTGAACCTGGACATTTATCTTGATCTTTATAATTTGTAGTAATGGGTCAAACCTCTCCATTTCTCCCATTCTTTCTTCTTCCAGATGAGCTGCCCTGGTTGATAGGAAAGAATATGTACCTCTTGTGGAGTCTCATTGGTAACACCTTGTTACCTCCTGCCCAGGGCCTTTGCAGGCTTGGTATAGTTGTTTTGTCACCTGGCTCCTCTTCCTGGCATCTTACAAATATGTGTCCTTGGTTGAAAGACAGCAGATCAACTTCAAACCATGGTCACGCTTGACTAAATGGCTCAAAGATGTATCATCTCTCCTGGCATACTAGGCAAGTCAACCCTTCCCCCCATGTACTTAGCAGCCTTTGTGAGGATTTATAAGATTTACCTTTATGATTTCACTAATGGAATTCAACAATTTGGTTATTAAGCCAAAACTGTTAACAGTAATATGTATAATATAACATTATTTATACCTACCTCCTAGAGCAGTGGTTCTCAACCGTGGCTGAACATTAGAATTACCTGGGAAGCTTTTTAAAATCCTGATTTCTGGGCCTCATCCTCCAGAAATTCTGTTTCTTTGTTATGGGGTGAGGCCACAACATTAGTAACAAAGAAACAGAATTTCCGGAGGAGGAGGCCCAGAAATCAGGATTTTAAAAAGATTCCCAGGTGATTCTAATGTGCAGCCAAGGTTGAGAACCACTGTCCTAGAGGGTGGTGAATGAATGAGTGAACAAGTGAAGTAGGAACAAGGACATTGAGGATCAGAAATAGGAAAACTCAGTAATAAGGAGGAAGAGGGAGGACTCTCACGTGGCTCTTTCAGTATCAGTGGTCAGGAGTCAGTTTGCGTACCTGCGTTTCCTTATCCACAAGAGACTAACACAGCATTTGTTTTCTCTTAAGAAGGCAATTAATTTAGGTGCAATAACAAAAAGTTTCTATTATCAAGAATAATCTGCTTTTATTAATAACTCCTATATCTTTTTCTGCCTGAATAAATACTACATTAGATCTTATTATATTTTGTTTTGCTACAATAGACTTTAACCATTATTTATAGAGACTTGTAAGTGAAGATGGTACATTACAAAGGAAGAACTACTTTAATGAAACAGAAGTAGGAGGGCATCCCACACATTCTTTTGGCTTCAGATCCAGGGTGAGGAAATTTTTCCTTCCTTGAAATAATTTTGCTAATTTGAAAAGTCAAGGTATAGTTTAAGCTATGAGTTTAGCAGGTCCCGATACCCTTTCACAAGTGAAGCTGTGATGGTCTTGGAGCTGTTAGGAGATGTATTGTGTGTAGCACAAGGTATTGGTTGATCAGAAATATGGAGAATGAGTGCATGGAAAGATTTGTTTTTAAAAGCACATTCTTTATTAAATGAGAAACATTGGTTAAGATTTAGTGGTTACCTGCTAAGGAACCCAGTGATATGAAAGAAATATAACCATAGCATTTTTATATAAGCCATTCTTTTGATGTTGGTTATTTTTATAATTTTTCTCACAGTAAGAGAGAGCACATGTTGGCTCTCCTACCCTATAAGAAATTCTGAAAGGGTTCTCCACACCTATCAAATGAGCAAGTACATTTACATGTGGAATCGAATGAACAAAATAAACAAACAAAATAGAATCAGACTCATGGATATAGAGAGCAGACCAGCAGCTGTTAGAGGGGTGGGGGTTTGGGGCTCAGTAAAAAGGTGAAGGGATTAAGCCAAAAACAAAACAAAAAAACCTCAGAGACAAAGACAACAGTATGGTGATTACTAGAGAGTGGGAGGTAGAAAAGAGTAAAGGGGGAATGGTGATAAAGGAGACTTGACTTGGGGTGGTGAACACACAATACAATGTACAGATACTGTATTATAGAATTGTACACCTGAAACCTGTGTAATATTATTAACCAATGTCTCCCCCAAAAATTCAATAAGAATTTTACAAACTTGGTTAAAATAGTACAGAATATCTCCACGGATTCACAGCAGGTAGTGTCTGCTTTATGATTGATTATTGCTGGCACTTTTTTGTTTCTGGAATTTTAGAAACACCCTAAATTAGCAGAGGAAGGATAAAGGCACCACCCCCCTAAATACAGAGTGGACCACCTCTGTACAGTGCCAAAGTAACTCTTCTTAAGACATGTGCCTAGTGATCTGAATGTTACATTTGGAACAAGGTTATTTTGAACATGAGATTACATCTGAGATTTAATTCATTTATAACTATTGTATTGTTTCTGAGTACATTTTGTACTTTCACATATTTGGAAGGTCTGTAGGATGAAAATTCCTAGAAAAAAAATAAATGAAGACATGACATTCTTAAAAATATAGAAGTGTTTAATTAAAGGCACAAAAGCAAAAGTTTCTCCAAACTGCCACTCCCTTCCAAGTAAATAAAAAATTGCAGGCTACGGCCAAAATGTGCCCAGAGTTTCATTCCTGCCTAGAGAGTTCTTTGACTTTGTCCCCTTATGGCTATTTGCCCTTCACAATGCCTTCTTGTCAGTTCTAGAGAACCTTCAAATTGATAGAGGAAGCAACAAGCATATAGCCTGCAAGCAGAAGAGAGTTAATACAACATCTTTTAGAAATGCGAATATACCGTTAGGCATACTCAGCCAACATCCTTCAGGAATTGAAGCATTTTTGATGCAATTGACCTTTAAATAAGATGAGGACAAGGTAGAAAGGCAGCTCTTTTCTGTAACTCTAGCCTCGCCAAGGGGTTCCAGAAAAAGAAATACATTTTTTAAGCATGGATTTTGAAGCAGATAGATCCTCAATTCAGGTTGGGAATGTGTGAACATCTATCTCCCTGTAGGTTATGAAAATAAAACACCAATGTCCATGAAGTCTGAAAGAGGTAATCTCTGACTAGTTCTCTATTATTGACATTTTGAAACCAATACTAACCTTTTAGTAGATAAACATTTAAGAAGTATTAAAGCAAAGCTTATTTATTACAAAGGAAAAATAGGCTAGTGGGTGGACTCTTTTGGAAGACTCTTGAATTGGTCAGAGCTTGTAGTTGCAAGGGACAAAAAATCCACCTCAAATTAGCTTGGGCAAAAGGGGTATATATTATATGGAGACTGAGGCTTCTAAGGGAAGAGTGAAAAGATGGTCAAAAAGGCAAGGGGTACACATAGCTGGGGCTCATCATCTCTGATCTCTGTGTAGCTTGGCCAACAAGCTTCATTCTCTTCTTTCCCCTCCACATGGGGAGGAGCATGTCATATATAGCTACCTGAGTTTCACTTCTTGGGGATTTCTATATCAGAAAAGGCTGATTGTTTTTTTTTCCAATTCTGGCTTGAAAAATACCCAGGAAGAACTCTGATTGGCCTGGCTCAGATCAGATGTCCAATCACAGTGACCATGTAAGCACGTGGTGGGTGTCAGTAGAAGAGCCATGCCATAAGAAGGGGGGAGTATAGGGCAGAATGGATTCCAAATGCCCACCCAAACTATTGTTTCAAGTATATATATATATATATATATTAGAGGCCTGGTGCACAAAAATTTGTGCACTGGATGGGGGGGTTCCCTTAGCTACTGGGAGCCATCAGGGGATGTCCTACTCCCTGCTCCCTGCTCCCCTTGGGGAGTGGACTTAAGCCATAGTCTGGCCTCCCTTTGTGGAAGGTGATCAGGAGAAGGCACCCGCCCCATCACCCCACTGTTGCAGCCACTGCCAGTCACCACAGCCACCAAGGTGTTTTCATCAACATGTACTCCAGTCCCTTTACCATGAAAAAATGACAACTTTCTTTAGGCATTTCAAGATGTGTCTTTCATAGGACATGACCTTTCTTTCTTTCTTTTTTTATCCTCACCTGAGGATATGTTTCCATTGATTTTTAGAGAATGTGGAAGAGAAAAGGAAAGACAGAGGGAAACATCAAAGTGAAAGGAACACTTTGATTGGTTGTCTCCTGCATGAGCCCTGACCTGGGCCTGGGCCAGGGAGGAGCCTGCAACCTAGGTACATGCCCTTAGTCAGAATTGAACCCAAACCCAGCAGTGGGCAGGCCGAGGCATTATCCACTGAGCAAAACCAGCTAGGACAGGATATGACATTTCTTAATCCTACAGCAGTGGACCTTCCATTTTTTCTCCAGGAGTGTGGTAAAAAACCCTAGATCACCTATTTGGATTCTTATTACCCAAGTTACTAAGAATATTACCAGTGGCATATAGGGAGCTAAGCCAATGAGCAGTCAGAAAAGGTGTTTCCTCTGTAGTTCACACCAATTGCTGGCTTGGCCCCTGCCCAGGCCTAACGCCTCTGGCAGAGTCATTAGCCCTGGGCAGGGGACCTCCAGCTCCCTCAATTGTCAGCTCAGCCGCTGCTCCCCATAATCGCTGGCTCTGCCCCTGTTCCCCGCCATTGCCAGCTCCCTCCCTGCTCCCCGCAATCGCTGACTCTACCCCTGCACAGGCCTAACACCTCTGGCCAAGGCGGTAGGCCTGGGCAGGAGACCCCCAGCTCCCCGCCATTGCCGGCTCCACCCTTGCCCAGGCCTAATGCCTGTGGCCAAGGCATTAGGCCTGGGCAGGGGACCCCCAGCTCCCCACGATTGCCAACTTGGCCCCTGCTCCCTGCGATTGTCGGCTCCGCCCCTGCCCAGGCCTAACGCCTGTGGCCAAGGCATTAGGCCTGGGCAAGGGACCCCCAGCTCCTCCAATCACTGGCTCTGCCCCTGCCCAGGCCTAATGCCTGTGGCCAAGGCGATAGGCCTGGGCAGGGGACCCCCAGCCCCCTGGCAATCGCGGTCTCCTCTCCTGCTCTCCACCATTGCTGCCCTCCCCCTGCTCCCCACCATCCAGGCTCCGCCCATGCCCAGGCCTAACGCTTCTGACCAAAGCATCAGGCCTGGGCAGGGGACCTCTCAGCTCTGATTGTAGGCTTTACTAGCCGATAGCCGCTGAGCGCCTGTGTATGCAAATTAACTGCCATCTTTGTTGGCAGTTAATTTGCATATCGTGCTGATTAGCCAATGGGAGGCGTAGCGAAGGTATGGTCAATTACCTTGTTTATCTATTATTAGATAGGATATATATATATATATTTCTTTTTTAAAAAAATTATACTTTTATTGATTTCAGAGAGAAAGGGAGAGATAGAAACATCAATGATGAGAGAGAATCACTGATTGGCTGCCTCCTGCATGCCTCCTATTGGGGATCAAGCCCACAACCCGGGCATGTGCCCTTGACTGGAATCGAATCTGGGACCCTTCAGTCTGCAGGCTGATGCAGGCCAATGCTCTATCCACTGAGCCAAACCAGGTAGGGCTCAACTGTATATTTTTATTTGTAAAGTTGTAATGGAGTGGTATTCTATTTTAAGAAAAGAAAATCATGTCAATCATGCTAATTTCACTACTTTCTGGAATTTGCAAAGATATTTATCTGAGCTACCATTAGCTTTATTGTGCATTTGCAGGCTAATGAGGTTATTTCAAACTCTGTATTATTTATTGTAGTGGGCATCTGAGTAATGTTGCTAGCCCAGCATTTAGTCCTTCTTTTTCAGGTGACAAAACCTACATTTTATTTTGGGAGATCAATACCTTCTCTTTTCTCAAAGCACGTGATTTCCATAGTTGTATGATGAACTTGTCCCAGTGACATGCTCACGACCCAGCTCTGGCCAACGGACTTCCACATTCCCCTGGCAAGTTATGATCCAAGGACAGACTGCCCTACTTTTTTAGGGCTTTTTCTGGAACAGTTGAAAAACAGTCTGGGAATGCTTCTGAAGCAGCTGGTCACATATTGGGAAGACCTAGATGAGAGTAATGGAAAAAGAGAGGACAAAGCAGAGTTGAGAGATGGAAATTCATTACAGGGTTAAAAGTCCCGCTGTGTCCAAACTGGGCAGTTAGGTGAGATAGTACAATTTTTCTCCCTCCCTTCTGCCCCTCAGTTTTGGTTACAGCCTGTTTGATTTGGATTTCTATACCTTGCGTCCAATGTGAAAACTGGAATTGTCTTCATGAGCTGAACTATAATTCCTCATTAGCTCTCCTGCTCCAGTTCCTCACGATCCAGATACATATTGCTGCATCACAAATCACCACAAAACTTAGTGGTGTGAGGCCATAGCAATCATCTATCCCTTGTGGTTTCTGTGGGTCAGGAATGTGAGAAGCGTTTAGTGTCGTGGTTCTCGCTTGGAGTCTTAATCCAGCTACATTCAGACAGTGGCTGGAACTGGCATAGAGGGGAAGAGACAGGGCTGGAGCAACTGGAGCTGGGAAGATAGCTCTCTTTCTGTAGGAGTCTCAGTAGCTGTGTGTGCACTGCTCGGGCTTCCTCACAGCATGGCACTCAGAACACCGGACTGCTTACATGGCCCAGAGTGGGTGTTCCGGAGCACTGGGTAGAAGTTAATCACCTTCTATGTCCTAGCTTTGAAAGACACACAGTGTCATTTCCACTACACTCTGGTCAATTGGTCAAGAAGGTTGGCCCAGAATCAAGGGGAAGGGATGTAAACTCCACCTCTCATTGGAGACTTATCAACGAATTTGCAGACATTGTTTAATACTACCACATGTTATAAGCAATACCTGAACTGTGAGAAGGTACTAGGATCAGAATGATGTATTTAAGTAGACTTAGTTTCAGGAAGGCATACCTTATTTGATACTTTTGGAAGATGAATTGACGTTTTCAGGTTATTAAGTCAAGTTGCTATCAAGTCTAGTCTGTACATATTAAAAATCAAATCAAGACGTCATGATGTTTTGAGCTTCAGAATTCCATTTTTCTCTTGTTAAGCATTTCAGATTTTAATATGAATATCATTGAAAAGTATTTAGATTTGCATTAGTTCTTACTTCACAATAACTTATATATTGATTTAGTACTGAGATGTTTTATGTAATACTTGGTACCTCAATAAATGTAGCTTCCAGAAGCGCTTAATTGTCTTCTAGTGTCCAGTTTAAGGAATTAAGAGTATTTATTTTATGGACTCTGTATGGGTGTGGATTTGTAAAACTCAACCTGGGTTGTGGTCCTATCATTTTGCTGCTCTGATGAATATAGAAATCCTCTTTTATACCACCTCGTACCAGGGGGTCAAACACAGAATGCAACTCTTTTCAACTTTCTCTCAAGTGGAGGAACTCTAATAGATCTTGAACTTTTTTTTTCTGTTTCACAATGTAACAAGTAATCCATTGGAATAAAACCAGCAGTTGAGTAACTCATGCAAAGGTAATTTAGAGCACAAATTAAATCTGTCAGAGTGGTATTAGATTTGCAAAAGCTCATAAATAACAAATGAAAGGTCACAGAGCTGTGAAAATGAGAATGTGCTTGTTCATAAAGAGAGCTGTAGTCAGGAGCGGGATCCTCGGTGCATATTCAAATAGCAGCACATAAAATGGAAATCAATGCAACAGCCTTTCTAAATGTCTAGAGCAGTCCAAAGGCACAGTGGATTCCAGGGATAAGCATCAAAGTTCTAGAAAAGACCCCTCATATTATCAGAGCGTGTCCAGCATCGTATTGATGAGGTTTAAAGGGTAAAGTTCCACCAACATTGAGAATATATACAGAAAAGGTACAGCCCCCTCAGCAGGGCCCGTATTCAGTAATAGGCTCATTGTGAATGCATGTCACTCATTTTTCATTTTTCAGTTCCTAGAAAATACTAATAGAGTGGGTAGTGATTCATGATTTACTGCAGGGATGTAAGCCGTTGGTGATATTAATAATCAGTCCTGTCTGTCCAGTTTTTCTCATGGAAAAGAGCAGCGGGAAACCTAGCCCTGGCTGCTGCACAATACACAACGTTCTTTCACTCTGAATTGTATGCAGATCCTTCTTTTTAGTGCTTGACGTTTATAAGGGAGCAAAAGCTTTATAAAAAGTAATGTATGGGCTTCATCAAAATTAAAAATTTTTGTGTGCCAAAGGACACCATGAAGAAAGTGAAAGGTCAACCAGAAGAGTGAGAGAGAAGATTTGCAAATCATGTATCTGAAAGGGGTACAGAGGCCAGAATACAGAAAGAATTCTTACAACTCAACAATAAAAGGATAATACCTCATTTAAAAAATGGGCAAAGAATCTGAATAGACATTACTCCAAAGCAAATATACAAATGGCCAGTAAGCACATGAAGAGATGACCAGCACCATTAGTCACTTGGGAAATGCATATTAAAACCACAATGAGATACCATGTCATCCTCACTAAGATGGATATCAATTTTTTTAGTTAAAATAAGTGTTGGTAAAGATGGAGAAATTGGAGCACTGAGATGGGAATGTAAAATGGTGCAGCTACTGTGAAAGACTGGCAGTTCTTCAAAAAAATTAAACATAGAGTCATCATAAGACTCAACAATTCCACTCTTAAGTATATAGCCCAGAAAATTGAAAATATATGCCTCCACAAAAACATGTACATAAATGTTAATAAGTTTTATTCACAATAACCCCAGAGTGTAAACCACCCAAATATCTATCAACCAATCAATAGATAAGTACATGTATATCAATACAATGAAATATAATTCAGCCATAAATATAATTCACTCTATAATATGGATGAACCTTAAAAACATTATGCTAAGTGAAAGAAGCCAGACACAGACGGCTATGTGTTTTATGACTCCATTTACATGAAATGTTCCCAACAGGCAAATCCACAAAGACAGAGAGTAGATTAGTGGTTGCCAGAGAGTAGGGAGAAGATGGAATTAGGAGTGACTGCTAATGGGTGCCACATTTTATTTTGGAGGTAATGGGAATGTTCTGGACTAGGTGATGGTTGTACAATATTATGAATATACCCCAAACACTGAACTGTATTATTTTAAAATGGTGAATTTTAGACCAGTAAAATTGTATACAATAAAAATAACACGCCCTAAAAAAAGAACAAGGGTATTTACAAGGATTAATAACATTCAAATAGAAGGGAGTGAGTTCTTCGTGGAGTGAACCTTGATCAATGGGGAACAAGAGACAGGAAGCAACTGGGCAGATAAATCCTTCCTCCTTCCTCTTTTCTCCTTCCATGGACTCTACTGAGGTGCAGGTCTTCCTTGCAGTCCTGTCTCTATGTGGCCTGTGAACTGTGAGCAGCATAGTAACCTAGGATTAGGATCACATTGTTTTATGTTGTCCAGTTTCATATTCTCCCCAGCCCATCTCTCTCTCTCTTCCACATTCCCTCCTTCCCTTTATCCTCAATTTCCTGGGCTTGCTCCTCCCAGATAAAGTGTGAGCACCTGTACTCCTGTCCCTAGATTCTGCTGCCAGGGGTACCCGGGCTAAGACGCTAAGGGAAGGGCCTGGTAGAAGAGGGAAGGAGAGGACAGCCTGTGAAGTGCGGGTTCTATTTCTAGAGAAGAGGCAGGGACATTTTTGAGGTTATGTTCATGGCTGTAGGTAAAAGCTGACTTTCCTTTGTAGATTAAAAAGTGAAATTATTCTGTCAAACTCATTCTTTGAGGACTGTATTTTAAACAGTTTTCGTCTGTTTTCGTCTTTATAAAAACAAGACATACTCATTGAAATGTTCTAAGCATGCGAATTGAACACAAAGAATGACATTAAACATATGCAAACTGAGCAAAAGGAACATTATCCAAAATCCTATGCCATTTTGGTGTCTGTCTTTTCAGTCTCTTTTCTATTCATACATAAACCTAGAAATACTTTTTTTTCTAAAGAAAGAATAATTTCCTCAATAAAATGTGTTTTGATAATAGTGACTCAATTACTTTAAGACTTTGGAAATTCTCCATTAAACAAATAAAATTCATGTTAAAAAAAGTAGTTGAGCCCTGGCCAGTTTGGCTCAGTGGTTAGAGGGTGGGCCCGCAGACTAAAGGGTTGTGGGTTGGATTCCCAGTCAAGGGCATGTACCTCAGTTGCAGGTTCGATCCCCAGCCCTGGTCAGGGCACATGTGCAGGAGGCAACCACTCGATGTGTCTCTCTCACATTGATGTTTCTCTCTCTCTCTCTCTCCCCCCACCCTCTCTCTCTTTCTATTTCTCTCTTTCTCTCTCCCTTTCACTCCCTCCAAAAATCAATGGAAAAAATATCTTTAGGTGAGGATTTAAAAAAAAAAAGTAGTTGAATCTCCCAGATTTGAAAACTTGTTGCTAAACAATTCAGGCCTGAAGAATTAAGCTTGCCCTTTTCTATAAGTAGAGCTGATCTCTTTTAATGAATGAAATGACTGCTTTAGCTTAACGCATGATCCTTCCCCATGAGTACCATGTGTGAGCGTGTGCACACAGCACACAGGGAGACTGGAGCCTTGGAAGGGTTGCAAGGTAATGTGCTCCTCACCTGTGCTCTCTCAACATCTTTTATACAAGTAAATCCAACCAAAGCAGATATGTAAGGATCATGGGCTGGAACAAAGGCCTGGGAGGGTAGCCGGGGCGAGGTATGGGGGAGAGAGTAGAAGGGCAGCACCCACCTGTTTGCTTCATTGATGAGGGATGGCGGGAAGTCAGTTGGGTCTGTGTGAGCCTCAGCATATTAAAGTCCTAGTGGTAGGAGGGAGCCTCCCTTTCTCTTCCGCTGGCCTTGTCCCTTCCTAGCTGGCATTGGGGCAGATGTCAGGACGGATTGTTATTTGTCATACCTAGTAGTTTTGGGAATTATGTGTGTTTTTTTCTGATTTAAGGAAAGAGAGCTTTATATTGAACCACAGTTGATGGTTCAATTCACATAGAACAGTATATTGACTGAATTTGAAGAAAACAATAATAGTAAAAATATTTGAAAATACTACATGGAATTTGCTGTGTGACAGGTGCTATTTTTAGTGCTTTACGTGTGGTAACTCATTTTTTCTTTGTTGATTAAGGTATTACATACGTGTCCTTATCCCCCCCATTGCCCCCCAACCCCCACTCATGCCCTCACCCCCCTGGTGCCTGTGTCCTGTGGTAACTCATTTAATTCTCATTTTGAAGATGAGAAAACTGAGGCATGGAGTGGTTAAGTAACTGGCTCAAGGTTGCAGAGCCAGAAAATGTTGGAGTTAGTTTCAATCCCAGGCATTTAGGGTTTCATGTCTGTACGTTACTCATGTATAGCCAAACATGCTGCAAAAGGAAGGCTCGTGGCTGGGTAACCAGGCAGCAGAGGTTGCAATAAGGTAAATTTCAGATGCCATTAAGTAATGCATAACTCTTAGTGAAAGTACCATGCAGAGGGAGATTTTTAAATCAATAATCAGAAGGAATACTGTGGTTAAAAAATGCTCTAATAAAAATGTGCCACTTGCATTGTTTGATATATTGAAGCACTGGTGTGGACTTTCAGTTTCACATTAAAAAGAACTTAGGTTGGCAACTAGTTGATATTTAATGTTAAATGATATCAAAATAAAACCAGGTAGCTCTCCTCACCCTGGGCCTGCTGCCGACAGTGAGGAGGGGGTGTTGATGTGCCGGGCTCTCGCCACGGGACGCTGTGCGGATGTGTTCCTCAGGTGCAGCCTCTCCTGACCAGGTGCATGGACAATGAACCACCACTGCATTCATTCAGGAGGAGACAATGTTTCTCTCTGTCACTCGCAAGGGGAGGATATCAGTGATATTTGTTTCCTCATCATATTGTTCAACTAAGTGGCTAGCACGGGGCCTGACACTCACATTTATTAAGGGAGCGGGCAGCCCCTTCTCTTCCTGAACACAAATTTGCATGGGGAGCCAAACTGTAAACATGCCGTGAGCATGAAATTGGCCCGGCTGGCATCATCAAACTGCTACAGGGTGGTAAGAGCTCTACTCTTATTTTTCTAACAAATTGTCTATTTCTTAAAACAAAAGAACACACCAATCCATCTGGAGTTAATTTTAGTGTATTGTGCGTTGTTTGATTTCAGTTCATCTTTTTCACACTATTTAATCAAGTTATCATAATTCTTGCCATTTAATATTTTTCTCTTCTGTAATTTTGAAAAATTGCTTATATTATGGAAATAGTTGGATCTATTTCTGAGCTCCTTGGAATGTTCCATTCTCTGTATTCATTTTTACACTTTTTATTCTTCTTCTTTGATTAATATTACTCTGTAGTATGTTCTAATATCTGATTAGTTCATGTTGATTTTCTCTATTAAATTTGTTTTGTAATACATTTACTCTTGTTCTAATTTTAGAATTATTTTTGTTATGCTATTTTGTTTCTTTTTTTAGGTTATGATATTTATTGGGATGACATTGGTTAATAAGGTCATATAGGTTTCTTGTTATGCTATTTTAAAAAGCTCATTGAACATTGGTATTAACATTTGTAAACAAAATGTTCGAATCATGTGTTTTTTAGCATGTTAAAAGTAAAGTGACTTTCTAACTTGACCACTTGCATGGGCAATAGAATGCTGGTATTTGGAAAATAGAAGGTGACTATAGGAAAACAATAAGTTGGAAAGCAAATAGCACATATAAATTGAGATATACAGTGGGACCTTGACTTACGAGTGATACCAGCTGTCTCTCGGCCGATTTTTTGCATTGAGTTGACAGAGTAATTTGAGTTAACGAGCTCCTTAACGATCTCAGTCTCAGAACCAATTAAACTCCTAAATCAAAGTCCCACTGTACACTGGGTGGCCAGATTATTACGACCACCTGACGTTTGTAGACAAATTAGCTATAATTTCGCGCTGAAGTTGTGAGGGCCAGACCATTATAAATAGGGAAGCAGGTTGTTTACCACAACAGTAGAAGTGATTTTTTTTCTGAAGATATGGGTAAACAACGTGATTTAACAGCCTTTGAATGTGGGATTTATATATATTATGAGTGGCCAGATTATTATGACCACCCCCTCAGTACTTCATTGGGCCACCTTTTGCCTTCAATACTGCGGGATTCTTCTTGGCATTGACTCCACGAGATGTTGAAAGGTGATGCGAGGAATCTGACACCATGCCTGATGAATAGCACTGTCCAGTTCTGTGAGATTTGATGGTTGTGGAACCAGCTGCCTGATGGCTCTTTTAACTTCTCCCACAAATGCTCAATTGGATTGAGATCTGGTGATTGTGGGGGCCACCTAAGCAAGGTAAAGTCTCCCTCATGTTCTTGAAACCACTCCTGCACAATACCAGCACCGTGGCATGGCACAATGTCTTATTGGAAGAAGCCATCTCCATTGGGATATGCCATCAACATGATAGGATGAACTTGATCAGCAATGATACTTAGGTATGTTGTACTATTTAGACGTTTTTCCACACGAATTAAAGGGCCCAAATCATGCCAGGAAAACATGCCCCAAACCATAACACTGCCCTTACCATCTTGAAGGGTTGTACTCATGCATGTGGGGTGCATGCTTTCATGCTGTTTCCGCCAAATTCTCACTCTGCCATCTGCAAGATGCAACTGGAAACGTGATTCATCGGACCACATGACTTTTTTCCAATGATCAACTGTCCAATCCTTGTGTTCCTGTGCGAATTGGAGACGTTTTATCTTGGTAACTGCAGACAGCAAAGGTTTTTTTCCAACAGGCCTTTGGCTGTTTTGCTGATACTCGCTCCATGGCTCTCACAATCATCCCACGTTCAAAGGCTGTTAAATCGCATTGTTTACCTATGTCTTCAGAAAAAAATCACTTCTGTCATGGTAAACAACCTCCTTCCCTATTTATAATGGTCTGACCCTCTAGCAACTTTAGCACAAAATTACAGCTAATTTGCCTACAAACATCAGGTGGTCATAATAATATGGCCACTCAGTATATATCTACATCTTAGTAGCTGGACAATTCAACCCTAGTAGAAGGTTTTCCTGACCCCAGTTTTAATTGAAAAGGACAGAATGAGAATACTGTAGAGGACAGAATGATGATTGCTTACAGCTACACTGATACCTTGATCTCATTTCAGCAGTTTTTGTGTACACACAACAAAATAATCTTTCGAAGAATACAGTATCACCTAGTGTTTAAAAATGTGGACTCAATGATCAGACTGCCTGGATCTGAATCACCTCCTCTATTTGCTGGACTTTGGTTTACTGCAAATGGATTATAATAGTAGTTAGTATATATGTATATGTATATATTACTTCATATATCTATATAGATATAGATATGGATGTATAGATATAGATATATAGATATATATTATCCAAAAAATGTATGCACACTTTGAATAATTATAAAGGCAGTATTTATTAAAATACATTTCATTTTCAAAATTGAACTATCAGCTGTTAAAATGTGTCTATGTTTTTTGGGACGCCCTGTACCAGTATATGACTTCAACAGCACCTAGCCAATGATGCTACTTATGTTAAAGGGATTTTGAGCTAGAAAGGCACTTTTTGGTTTGGAAGAGGCCCATTTGCGTACATTTCTTTATTCCCCAGATCCGAAAGTCTGCCCTGTGCAGGTTTGCATGGGCACCGTGACCCAGTAAGGCTGTACTCCCGTCCTTGGCCTGCACCATTATCAGGGAAATGCTTCTGAGCTTTTGTACCTGACTTATTTATTGTTGCATTCTGGCAGCCATCCCCTGGCCTCCTGGCAAAAAAATAGCTGGATTTCATTAAAATTCAATCTCTCTTGATAGCATCTCTGCTGGATATTAGAGGGGACTGCTACCAGTGGAGCTTGAGCGACCTGATTCAGAAGAGATTTGGGCCGGAATTTTCTAAGTGCTCTAAAATTACCGTTTATAAAGTTTCTTTCTGCGTCTGCCCACTTCCTTGTGCCCTGGGCTCCCTGTCCTCCTGATGCTCTGCTCCCAACACAAAACCTCAGCCAAGTCCTGTGGCTTTTTCGAGTTGGACACTGAGATGACTCTTGCTTCATATTTCAGGTGCCAGTGCTCTCCCGTGGTCCCGAGTCCCCGCTCCCGGGCGCCCTGTATGAGTGACGCCTGGGCCTGCCATGGAGCCTGGCCCTGCCCTGGCCTGGCTCCTGCTGCTGAGCCTGCTGGCTGATTGTCTGAAAGCTGCACAGTCCCGAGACTTCACAGTGAAAGACATTATCTACCTCCACCCTTCAAGTAAGACTCTGTTCTCTTTGCTGCAGAAATGTCACTCGACTGCAAATAAGATTTGAATTAAAAAATGGCGGGGAGCCCTAGCCAGTTTAGCTCAGTGGATAAGGCTTCAGCCAGCAGGCTGGAGGGTCCCAGTTTTGATTCCAGTCAAGGGCATGAGCCTTGGTTATAGGCTTGATCCCAGGTCCTGGTTGGGGTGCGTGCGGGAGGCAACCGATTGATATGTCTCTCTCACATTGATGTTTCTTTCTCTCTGACTCCCCTTCCTTTCGACTCTCTCTAAAAATCAATGGAAAAATATCCTCAGGTGAGGATTAACAAATAATAATAATAATAATAATAATAATAATAAAAATGGCTGGGAGAAGGCAGCCTGCAGTACAGGGAAAACCTCTGATGATTTAATTGGGGGGTGCAGTGCTACCAAAGATGCCATGGGTTTTATCCTCACATTTTCTAGCATGTTTATTTTTATTTTAAGGCAAATTATCAGGATCGTTTTCTCTGTCCCCTGCACCTTCGCTCTGATTCCGAACACCCTTCCCTTTGACTCATGCCAGCCAGTTATCAAAGTGAAATCCATGTCCCAGGAGGAATGTGTTTGTAAAAGATCAGTCCTTTGTAGGGAAGATAATAGCCGGTCCTGTCTGTGCATCTCATTCTCAGTTTCAATGTAATTATCTTCCACGGCTTCCTGTTCCCTCTCCCTTTCGGTTTCCTGTGTGTAAGACTTATCTAGAGAGTGCATCATAATGCAGATGCACGGTCCCTTCCCTGGAGTGTCTGATCGCGTATCTGGCTGGGGCTGTACTGTGGTTTCTGGCTTTTAGCAAGAATATCAGGTGCCTCTGCTGCTGATATTCTAAGGATCACACAGCACTTGCACCACCTCTCTTAGTTGGATCTTCTCTGTATTATCTCTGTGGTGGTGAGAGCTGCGTATATTGTGCATGTTTTGACCTTCAGCATTTGCCCTGAGGTACATTCCTCTTATGAAATAGTCTGTTCCACCTATATCTTTTTGTGTATCCTGTGTGTCAGAACTGTGATAGGCATGAAAGACATAAAGGCAAATAAAGCGTAGTCCTTGCTTTTGAGGATCTTAGAATCTACACAGTGGAGGCGGCTCCTCGACTCCTTTAATATCATCAGCCAGCTGCTCTACTAAACTGCATGGTCTGGTCTGGATGAGAGGTAGGCCATCCAGTCACCCACCCATGGGTCAGCAACTAGCTCAGCGGCTTCATAGCCTTCTGACTTGTGACGATTAAATCTAAGAATGCACACAAAGCCTTTAGCACTGAATGCAGTAAGTGCTTAATAAATGTTAGGGAAATCTTTTAAAATGTTAATTTTCACATTTCTAAAGTGGATAAAATAATCCATACCCTGTCACATTGTTTTGTGGACTTAATATCGTAAATAATATCTGTAAAATGCCGGGCACATATATACTAGGCAATGGGAGACCTGTAAATTATGATGTTGCTATAATTGGCTTAGAGGGTAAACTGAGGATGCTGAAAATATGTTGCTCTAATTTTTAAATTCCAAATATGCCTTTGGCAAGCAGCAAAGAATTTCTTTAGATTTATTGCTACTGTCTCTCACCATTAGAGTCCATTGCCTACTGTAAATTGTATGGGAAGCTTATCTGGATGCTTGTTTTGCAGGGCTGTTTATTTTAGTAAAACCTGTGAAAAGAAGGTGTTTTGAAAACGGCTCTGTTTTCTAGGATTGCATTTTGTTCTTTTCTCCAAACAGTCATACTTTTTTATTAGACTTGATGAACAAAAACCTAGATTTCAGTCCCTTAGGTTTGAGTGCCAGAATTCTCAGCCTCTGGCGGTTCTTGTCCACTTCAATGACAGACTCAGAAGTCACTGGGCCACAGAGCAGGTCCACACCTGGCTTTCTCTGAGGCTGATTGTACTCAGGGTGGGGAGGAAAATCGAGGGGGTTGGATGTAGGTGAACACAAACAAAACAAACACACATCCTGCTTCTGCCTCAGTGGTATAGTGGGTCCTCTCTGATTGTGTGGGCCCCTATTTCAAAGTCAACTTCAAAATGGGATCTTTGCAGGATGACCTATGTTAATTAAATAGAGCCATATCTTAATTAAAAAGAACTCACCATATAGAAATAATTGGTAGGTTTTTTCTGATACATTTTTTTAAAGATAAGAGGATAGAAGAAGCTAGTTTGTATGTAGACAGGTCACCAGCAGGTCTGGGCTCAGCTCTGTTGTGGAGTCTCTGCAACTGGTCCTGGAGGGTAAAGGTTCTTGCTGGATTGAAGTTCCCGTCCATGGGTCCTACTTGGCTAGAATTCTGTTTACCCTGCCCATGTTAAAGCACAGTTAACTTCCCATTTCAGTGCACTAGGTCAGAGATTTGTGGTGTTTGTTTGCTTGTTTTTATACTTTTTTAAAATGGCCGTCGTCCTCTGCCCTGCATAGCACCCACTAGACCAGCGGTTCTCAACCTGTGGGTCGCAACCCCTTTGGGGGGTCAAACAACCCTTTCCCAGGGATCGCCTAAGACCATCGGAAAACACATATTTAATTACATATTGTTTTTGTGATTAATCACTATGCTTTAATTATGTTCAATTTGTAACAATGAAATTGGGGGTCACCACAACATGAGGAACTGTATGAAAGGGTCGCGGCATTAGGAAGGTTGAGAACCACTGCACTAGGCCATGCTTCGATGGAGCGATCTCTCTATGAATAAGCAGGTTTCTATAGAACACAGACTACAACATATACATGAGGGCAGTGTGGGATTGTTTCGATCGGGAAGTATTAATATAATCAATTCACTATCTAGATGGAGGCACACACAGTTTTCGTGAGGTCAGTAAGTGAGCCAGAGTCCATTTCTGTTAGATACAGCTGGGAACCCACAAGGCAGAAATGCACTGATGCTGGAGACACACGTTTTCCACACCAGGCAAACATGAACTCATTTCTGCTGGACCCAAACAGCCCTCAGAGATAATAAGTGGGTGGGCCGGGAATCCTCAGCCTCTGTGACTAATCTCCTTTGCTCTCTGATTCCCTAATCTTTGAAGCTTCTAAGCCTTAAGAGAAATAAACTTTATGGCTTTCAAACTTGAGGCGCTGTCCTCAGTAACATTCTTTTCCATAATCTGTATTTTATTTTATTTTTCATGTGAGAAATGATGACTTCCTTCCCAACTGATGATTAAAGTACCAAAACCTAATAAATCCTTTAAAACTAAAGTTAGTGATAAGAGAAATGAATAGGAGATGGCAGAATTTAACATCCAAATTGACTTCAACCTGTTCTTGGCCTCCCTCCCTTTCCTTGTAATAGCAAATTTTCCTGAGATTCTCACTTTTCCACTGGTTGCATATTCTGAGTCGTTCCTGTGGACCAAAGCATTGAATCCCTGCAGGGGGTTTCTTATGCCAATATAGAGAACCAACTAATTTTTTTTCATAATTCTGTACCACATAAGCCTTGGGGAGTAAGGACACTTTTTAGAAAGGCAGCACAAAATATATTTCTTTTAGAAATTTGTTTACAGTATTAAGATACTGACAACAATTTGTAGGCAAGTGGTCTGAGAGGTAGATCAATTTATTAGATTTCTAAAAATTTTGTGTTTGCTTCTAGTTTCCAAAAACAATGGGAATTAATTTGAAAAGAATTTAAAAAAAGAAAGGTTGGCTGCATTCCACAGAAGCATGCATTTTAAAACAAGATTCTCTTCCCACCACCGTTTTTGGTAACTGAAGGCCTTTGTCCAGGCAAAAGTTCCAAGAGGTGGAAACAAAGAGGAAATCTTTCCCGATGCCTTACAGATGAATTATGGTCAGTTGAACTATAGCTGACCATGGGAGTTAATGGACAGATTATGTGACAGGAAGTAACTGGGCACTTTAGCGTTTCTTTTTTTTTCTTTACAATCACCTTCTCTTGAGGGACCAAGGACTTATGCCCCGAACTACAGAGTACTAAGCTTATGAGCTCTGTGATCAAGAGCCAAATTAGATTCATTCACAGCTGGGGCCACAACAGTTTGAAACTCTACTTGCTCTGCAATGCTTTGAAGTAGCAAAGAAAAAATAGAACATCTCTTAGGAATCTCTTTCCAGTCCTTTTATAAGAAAACTTATCAGATGCAGTATCAATTAGCAAGTTACTGGAGATAGTTGTTCAATTGTAGACCTATTTTTGGCTGAATGTTTCCAGAGGGAAGAATTTAACCATTGCTTGGTATTGTGCTATAATTATCAACTTAAAGCTGAGTCTGTCTGCAGAGATCTGTCACTGAAAAGGGTTTGGTTATTCACTGATCAGTACCGTCTGCTGAGATGTAAGTTCAAGTTCCCGTAAGCAAATATTAGCATGTGGTTGTTGACAAAGCACACAGATATGAAGTTGTAGATTTAAAAAGAAAACTTACTGAAAATGAGATTGTTTGGTTAATTGTCAGTGATACATGCTGATAAACACATTCAGAGATAAAGTGATTTGAAACAAAGCTTCATTATGCCACCTGAGTGTTTTAGTTCGTGTTCCTGTTTAAACTTTGATCTACTTTAAGTTAATTTCAGAGTTCGGTACTACTTGCATAAGAAATGACAGTATTTAATTAAACATGTCACTAGTCTTGCAAAAGATAGTTTTGAAGAGTCTATTAAATAATCCCAAATTTGGCAACACTACAGCTTATGAGTGCTAGGTTCTCAAAAAGTTTATGAATGGAATGGTTGGAGTGTCAATCTTCACTCAGAGTTCTTAACTTATCTCTTTGATGGGAAAGCTCCCAGGAAAATTAACCCAACATTCCAGCTCAAAGTTCTACTGGCTGTAGCAACATTCAGATGAAATTGGATACTCTAGCGCAGTGGTTCTCAACCTTGGCTGCACATTAGAATCACCTGGGAATCTTTTTAAAATCCTGATTTCTGGGCCTCATCCTCTGGAAATTCTGTTTCTTTCTTACTAATGTTGTGGCCCCACCCCATAACAAAGAAACAGAATTTCCGGAGGATGAGGCCCAGAAATCAGGATGTTAAAAAGATTCCCAGGTGATTCTAATGTGCAGCCAAGGTTGAGAACCACTGCTCTAGCGAGTTAAACATGCCAGCTACAGTGCTATGGCTCTTTTCAGTCATGAACCTTAACCAATCTGATCATTTTTTGAGAAATGCTGTTCTTTGACAAACAGTTTACACCTGTTTTTCAAAACTCCTACTCTGCTAATCCTGCTTCAAAATTTAAAAACTGCTTTAAACTTTTACTTTTTAAAAATATGTTTTCATTTATTTCAGAGAGGAAGAGAGGGAGAGAACCATCAATGATAACAGAGAATCACTGATTGCCTGCCTCCATTACACTCTCTGCTGGGGATTGAGCCTACAATCAGGGCATGTACCCTGACCAGGAATTGAACTGTAACCTCCTGGTTCATAGATGAATGTTCAGCCACTGAACTATACCAGCCAGCCTAAACTTCTTTCTTTTAAACATATTTATATATTAAATATCTTGAAGATGCTAGTGACTGTTTTTTAATGGAATCAGGATGATTTACTAAACTATTTTGCATGTTTTTTCTCATAACTTATAAAATTAAGCCAATTAAAATGTCTATGAGAATATTTGAATGGCTTTGGAATATGAGAACCTGTTTGTTTTAAATTCTTCAGGCATGTACTTCGCTAAACTAGGCTCTTTCAACTTAAATGTAACCCCCCTGTCTAGGTAGTGGGATGTGCAGATATAAAACTTACTTGTGTGTAGTTTTACAAAATAGTTTGCTTCTTTTTTATTATAATTATACCTAGGGAGAGGATGTCTCCTCCCAGTGAAATTCCCTCCTTGGGAATGAAGTGGTTGGATGGCTATGTCTAAGTGGCTTTCCATCCTCGTTTTCTAAGACGATCCATGTGCAAACTATCGTTCTGTTGATGAATTTGAGTCATCAACTACTTGGAGGAACATAGAACTCACATGGGCCCATAAACAGGCCCAGGTACCTGCCTTTTTCAAAAGACAGTTTATTGCTTTTGACCTTGCTACTTTCGGAGGCAGCTCTGTGAACTGTAGTAAGCAAGTGCAAGGATGGGCAGCTGTTCTAGGCAAGGTGAAAATCAAAGTTATAGCTGGCCCATAATTCTGGCCGTAAGCGGCTGCCTCCTCCTTCATTTATTTTTGATAACATACATAATTGGTTCCATGTGGGTAAAGCAATTTACCCTGAGATGATTATTGCCGCCAGTGGGATATGCAGGCTCAGGCATCTGCAAGAGAGAACAGTTGGCTTCTGCAGATGAAGTGTTTGAGTGTTTGCCAAACACTCAAAGAGGCCAGGTAATTCTACAAATTAAACACGCACACACATTCACAAGTTCTGTTTATGAAAGGCAAAGCTCTAAGCAGAAAGGCAAAGTAAGCAAATGATATAGAACTGAGCAGCAAATAAAAGCACATCAGCAGATTGGACTGAGATAACCTGGCCTGATATTCCTTGTGCATCCTCATCCTTAAATGCTAACGAGGCATGACTCTCATGGGACACCTCCCCCCCACCCCAGCATAAATACAAGGTAGAGAATACAAGTAACTGGAGGACAGAACAAGCAACTCAGGGGTGAGGAGAGGAGGGGATGGAGAAGAGGGGCTTCAGGATGGAGCTAGGAGCCTAGAGTGCATCTGCATCCCCAGGGGCCTCCAGTGCTGCCCCACAGACGTTGGACTTGGCCTGAGAGGCCCACCCCCCCCGCCCCCCAGGAGGGTCACCTCTGCATAGGCAGCAACTATTTTAGCATTGGGGACGCCTTTCTTACCATCCCCAGGGATTCTTAACCATGTTGGGTCTGAGCAGATAGAAATATTACAAGGAACTAAAGAAATTGCCACCTTTTCAGGAACAAAATGGTCAAATATCAGGAAAGTTTTTATGATTGAACCTAATATTTATATGTACTTGTTGACCTGTCTACATAAGTTGGCACATAAAAGTAAGTCGTTGGAAATTCAGAGTGCCTTTTGTAATTGAAAAATTTATTGAGATAATCGTAGATTAAGCAGTTGTAAGAAATAATATAGAAAGATTGCAGGTATACTTTACTCAGTTTCCCCAAATAGGAACATTTTGAAAAACTATAGACTAATATCACAGCCAGTTTATTGATATTGATACACCTATCTACTGGTCTTATTCAGACTCCCCAGTTTTATTTGTGTACATTGTCTGTGTGTGTGTGTGTGTGTGTGTGTGTGTGTTGAATTCTGCATAATTTTATCACATGTGTAGGTTTGTGTATTTACAACTAAGTCAAGACACTAAATAGTTTTAATAGCACATGATTCCTCTTGGCCTCACCAAGCTCCCTCTAAACCTGTCCCTACCCTCTAATCTTTCCTCCATTTCTAAAATTTCCTCATCCTATCTAATAAAAGAGAAACATGGTAATTAGCATACGACCGCTACCCTTCCCATTGGCTAATCAGGGAGATATGCAAATTAACTGCCAGCCAAGACGGCGGCCGGCAGCCAGGCAGCTGACGCGAACAGGGAGGCTTGCTTGCTTCAGTGACAGAGGAAGCCAAGCTTCCCCGCCTGCCTTGCCGGCCTCTCAGCTGCACTCTAAGCAACATTGTAACAAATATAGAAGCTAAACAAAACCCCGGGCTTCAGCCAGCAGGACCACAACATTGTTTCAAATACAGAAGGGTAAACAAAGGCCAGAAACCTGCTTTCAGCAGCGGAGGTCTCATAACTGGAGCCGAGCCTCAGAGCTAAAGCTGGCCCAGAATTAAAAAAAAAGGAAAAAAGGGCAGGTTGGGAGCTTCAGTCACCCGCCAGCCTGAAAATGGCCCTCAGCCCCTCACCCAGGCTGGCCAGGCACCCCAGTGGGGACCCCCACCCTAAAGGGTGTGTGACCAGCTGCAAACAGCCATCATCCCCTCACCCAGGCTGGCCAGGCACCCAAGCGGGACCCCCACCCTGAAGGGGGTGTGACCAGCTGCAAACAGCCATCATCTCCTCACCCAGGCTGGACAAGAACCCAAGCGGGACCCCCACCCTGATCCAGGACACCTTTCAGGGCAAACCAGCCGGCCCCCACCCATGCACCAGGCTTCTATCCTATATAGTAAAAGGGTAATATGCCTCCCAGCACCGGGATCAGTGGATCCACGAGGCCTCCCAGCACCTGGATCAGCGTGACAGGGGGCAGCGCCCAAACCCCCTGATCGCCCTGCGGCTCTGTGTGTGACAGGGGGCGGGGCCACAAACTCCCTATCCGCCCTGCTCTGTTTCTGACACGGGGGAGCTCCTCAAGCCCCTGATCAGCCCTGCTCTGTGTGTGACATGGGGGAGCTCCCCAACACCCTGATTGCCCTGCGGCTCTGTGTGTGACAGGGTACGGAGCCCCAACCCCCCTGATGGGCCCTGCTCTGTGCGTGATAGGGGGTGGCGCCGCAACCTGCCTATCGACCCTGCCTTGAGTGTGACAGGGGGCGGTGCCCCAACCCCCCAATAGGCCCTACCCTGAGCGTGACTAGGGGTGGCATCGCAACCTCCCGATCCTCCCTGCTCTGTGCATGACAGGGGGCGGTGCCCCAATTCCCCAATCGGCCCTGCTCTGAGCCCGACCAGGGGCTGCACCTAGGGATTGGGCCTGCCCTCTGCCACCTGGGAGCAGGCCTAAGCCAGCAGGTCGTTATCTCCCTAGGGGTCCCAGAATGCAAGAGGGCACAGGCCGGGCTGAGGGACCTCCTCCCCCCCCCCCCCCACCCCCGAGTGCACAAATTTTTGTGCACCGGGCCTCTAGTGGTACAATATTACGTATAGTAAATGTTACATATAATATATAATGTTTATAGGGATTGACTTTTTTCACTCAGCATAATTCCCTGGAAATTCATCCAAGTTGGTGAATGTATTAATAGTTTATTTTTATAGCTGACTGGTGTTCTATAGCATGGAGGTACCACAGTTTAACCTTCGTCCATTGAAGGACATCTGGATTGAATCCAGGTTTTGTCTATTACAAATAAAGTTGCTGTGAATATTTGTGTACAGACTTTTGTGAGGATGTGTCTCCATTTCTTAGAGAAATAGGACCAAGAGTGCTGAGTCATATGTTACTTGCATGTTGACTTTTTAAAGAAACTGTCAAGATGTTTTGAGATGGAAACTATAAAATAAAATAAAATAAATTTAAAAAATAAAATTTAAATTTAAAAAACTGAAAATGTCTAACTTCACAATGCAGGATTCTGTGCTTAGTCTAAAGCATTACTCTTCTCTCTTGATCCTTTTTGTAGCCACACCATATCCTGGTGGATTTAAGTGTTTCACCTGTGAAAAGGCAGCGGACAATTATGAGTGCAACCGGTGGGCTCCAGACATCTACTGTCCTCGAGGTAAGCTCTCAGTAGACATATTGGGGTCCCAAGAGCTGACCAGGAGTGAACAGGCCTGTTTATCTTGATACATCTATAGAAGGAAGCATGCTCATAACCTCATTCGCTTCTCTTGTGTAAGGCTACTTCAACTGCTTATGCTACACCCATAACTTATCATCAAAAACTCTCAGAATCATAAACTGATCCATGGGGTTGCCTCTTTTCTCACGAAGCGTCGTTGAAGCTCCAGGGAAGGTGAGTGATGCTCACCCCAGGCCCAGTCACATGCAGGACATGAAGAGAACAACCAGCCTCTAATCCACTCTTTGAAGCATTAGTCATTGCATAGTAAGTTCCTTTATGCAAAGTATGAATCGATGTTCATATAAAGATTCCATTTATTGCATATCTTGCCGGAGGCTTTTATCCTGAGACTGCATGAAAGCGAGAATTCTAAATGTCATCGTTGCATAAATGAAAATCCTGAGCTTTTTAAACTGTTCAGTTCTCTTTGAAGGATGAGATGGATCCCCAATGGAAGCATGAAATTTTGACTCAAAGGCCCATTTCAAAATGAAGTAGATGCTTCATAATCATATTTCTTTTATCCTATTGAATTAAAAAGATGGTTATATTTGGCTACAGAGTCATGTTAATTGGCTAGTTTATTTTTGGAAGAAAGTATTCATTTGAAGGGGAGATGACAAGGACAGGGCAATTTATTGATAGATGTTTGAGCAATTAGTTCAGTGGGCTTTGCTGCTGATCAAATTTAGTTGTTAAAATGACTGAACACACCAACACCACATCTGCTATTTTTAACATAGGACAAGAGTTCTCGTGCTCACCCAGTGAAAGGCACTCTGTTTCTCACGGAGCATTGGGCGTTGGCAGAGCTTGGAAGCACCAATTAAGAGACAAGTGTCAGCTACTTAATCCAGTACTATTTAACCTATGGGTACCCACCTAGATTGCCCAATAGGAACTCTTGTGAGTCTTTTCAAAATCACTGGAACCTGTGCCCTGCGGTCCTAACACTTCAGCATGACCATCATTCCCTGGAAGGCTTATTAAAACACTGGCCGGTAGCTCAGTTGGTTAGAGTGTCGCTTGATATACCAAGGTTGCAGGTTTGATCCCGTCAGGGGACATACAAGAATAAACCAATGAAGGCATTAAAAAAAAATCATTGTTTTTCTCTCTGTCTCTATCTCCCTTCTTTTCTCTCTCTTTAAAATCAAACAATAAAAAAAAATTTAAGGCATTAAGAATTAAAATAAAACAAATTTCTGGCCCTACCCCTGTTCTCCCTCCTTTCAAGTTTCTGACTCAGGAAGTCTTGGATGAGGCCTGAGAATTTGCATTTCTAAAGAGTGAGTACCAGGTGATGCAGAAGCTGCTGGGC
Source organism: Myotis myotis (assembly GCF_014108235.1). NCBI lineage: Eukaryota > Metazoa > Chordata > Mammalia > Chiroptera > Vespertilionidae > Myotis > Myotis myotis. Next base: position 64,041,432 of record NW_023416390.1, on the reverse strand, counting down.
TCCAGACCACACATTAAGAACCACAGTCTGCACACACTGAGCCGGCATCCCTGCACAGAGTATTTAAATATCCCCGGGAATTCTAGTGGACAGTCAGGAGCAAGAACCACTGGGCGCTCCTCTCCCCGCTAGTAAAAAGTGTAATGTAGTGCTGCCATCTCTAGATGCCTCTTGTTTACTTTGCACTAGAGATGCTGATGGGAAAGACCACAGGGAAGAGGAAAACATGGCGACACTAAAGACTGGCTTAATCACAAGCCAGCTGTCCAGCCATCCGGGTGATCACAGATGAGTCCTGCCTCACTGCCTTCTGCAGTCTCTCGCTCATTGCAGGCGGAACCAGTGTTCTCTAACATCCCACCGCAGAAGGAACATTTGGATAGTCTGCCGAGGGTCCTGGCGAAGCCACTGCTTCTCAAACTGGGCAACACATTCCAATCACGGGGTAAATTTTTAAAAATACTGATGCCCAGGTCATTCCCAGAGATGCATGTTTAAATGGTATAGACTGTGCCTGAGCATCAGGAGTTTTAGAAGCTCCTCTGTGATTCTCGGATGTAGTAACATTTGAGAACCACCAGTGACTCTGGACTCAAACAGGATGGTTTGTTTGCGTAGCCAGTAATTTTTGGGTTGGTTCCTGTTGGGAAAAAGCTGGCAGATTAGCTTTGGCCACAGTTGCCAGTGCTCAGTACTGCTGTACAGGACATGGGACAGTGCTTCTCTCATTATCGCCTTAGCAGAGATGAGGAGAAGAAAAGGAGGAACTGTGGACTGCAGCTTGCTCAGGCTTTGGGTCATATTTCAGAGAGACCCAGCCCAAGGCTGATGGTGTACAAATATATCCCTGTCACGAAGAGAAAAACAGGTGACTGGTGGCAATCTGCTCGAATTCCCCACAGGAAAAGACAAAGATCCCTCTTTATATTTTCTTTTGAGGACAAAATCTATCCTTCCAAAATACAGATACCCAAAATATCATTGACACAATTTCTTCTACCTCCCCTTTCTTCCCCTACTTTTATCTTTTTGTCTATTAATTTATAGGGGTAAATGGAAAGTGCCACCTTGAGGTTCATGACACAGGACACAGGCGCTTGGGGGATTATGCAGCGAAAGATAGGAATGGGGTTTCTTCTTTCAAGGAGCATGCAGTTTAGCTGGGGAGATAAGATCTGAACATCTCAAATGTCACAAATAGCAGGACAAAGGCAAGTGCCAAATGAAACATCACATTAAATGCTGGGGAGTTAAAGGGAAGATTTGCTCTTTGGGGGCTGAGGTGGCGGGTGAGAATGTCATGGGCTCGGAAGATGGGCAGTGGAGGGAGAAGGTGGAAGAGGACATGCCTTCTGGGAAGTCGCTCAGAGCAAAAGCATGGAGACCTGATGCCCCAAGTGAGGAGCATGGTGGACAGGGAGAGAACTTAGCTTGGTATAGCAACTAGTTTATATCAGACAATAGTAGGAACAAGTAGGGGAGCCAGGTTATTTTTCTGGGACCTTAAACATTAGGTAAGGAATGGATACTAAAGCCACACCCAGCTTACTTTTCTTTTTTTAATCCTCATCCGATGATATTTTTCCATTAATTTTTAGAGAGAGTGGAAGAGAGAGAGAAAGACAGAGAGAAACATCGATGTGAGAGAAACACATCGATTGATTGCCTCCCACATGCACCAAAGTCCAGGCCGGGGAGGAGCCTGCAACCAAGGTATGTGCCTTTGACTAGACTCTAACCCAGGACCCTTCGGTCCACAGGCTGATGCTCTATTCACTGAGCTAAACTGACCAGAGTACCAGCTTACTTCTTAACCAGCCCCACTGCCTTAAGCCATTTATCCTTTCCTCTGGGTTTACTCCAAATTTTTCTACCAATGAAAATGCCATTGCTATTATTAGATTAAAATATAAAATGTGTCTCATTACTAGAAATTATGGATTAACCCTAGATTTTGTGTTGTTGTTTTTTTCCTGTTAATTATGAGTTTGTTTGAAGCAGCTACAGGACTACCAACAGGCTTAGAAAGGGCAGCTCAGTAGCTGGCATGGAAAAAGCATACCAGCTTTTTGCAGCATTCCTGTTGTTTGTTTATTTTATGGCATGTCTAACTAGGTTTTAATTATTACATGATGTGAAAATAACTTGTTGAAAGTGAAAAAATAATTATGTTAGCATTTAATCTTATCTCTACGGGATAAGCCCACGTCCCAAATTGCTTAGGGGGAACACCTGAGTTTCAAGAACACTGGAAAGCTCAACTCAGCCATGTGAATGTGTGTAGGACAGATTGTGTTTTAGCAGCTGAGGTAAAGCTTGCTTACTGGTTCAGCAGACGGGTTGTGAAGCATCATTTGGTCAAATAAACATCAAGAAAGCCTTGCCCTGACTAGAATCACTGTGACAGGCAGTGGTGGCATCAGCCAGCCCCCTCCAGCCAACTCAGGCTCCCTGTCACTCCTAACTCTCCAAATATGTGTTATATAAGTACTTCTTCCTCCGTCACTTCGTTATTGCCTCTGGCACTTACAGATTCCTGGTACCACACTCCCTCCCTAGACATGAGAACTTGAGACGCCCTTCATAACCAATCACATTCCCTCACTTCGCTAGCCTTCTGTTGAGTCTTTGGCCCCTGAGCACTTCCTTTGCAATCACCTCAATTTCATCAACTGCTCATTATAAAGCTGTGCAGTTTCCTTGACTTTGTGAACTGGCATGGGAAAGGATCTTGAAATCATATCCTAGGAGGGACCAGTTGAAAAAACTGGTAAAGGAAAAACAGGCGTTGAATGTCATGCTCTCAGGTCCACGTGTTCTCTTGCCTTGACTTTTTTCTGTGCTGTACCAGGTAAGATGAAAAGCTCCTTGAGAGAAAGGGTCCATATAAGTGTTTAAGAGTCTCTGGAATTAAATGTCAAGTAAAAACCATCACAATTTTTTAAAAGGCTAGTTCTGTGTAGGCTACCTAAGGCACTAGGATTTCAAGTTCCTTTTTAATTATGAAGTGCAGATGTCTCCCTCCAAGGCAAATTCTTCATTTGGAGTTATTGCTGATATAAAATCAGACCAAGAGAAATCTTGAGATGGAGGGACACGTATCCTTTTGCTTCCAGCTTCTATGCTGATCACTGTTGTGTGTTTTTTGTTGTTGTTGTTGTGTGTGTGTGTGTGTGTTTTTGTGAAAGTGAAGAAAAACGTGGGCATGTCCCTTAATGAGTCTTTCAATATCCATTATCATATCCATTATCTGGAATAAGCAGGAATATAAATATGATCCCAGCTCCACCGAAGACAGGCCCATGGTTACACGTTTTTAGGAAAGAGTCTTTGTTGTTGACTTTTTCAGACAGAGCCCGGGCTGAGACAAACAGCCTTTTTGTTTAACTTTACCCAGGGGTAGAATTTGTCTCTGGTACACTCAGAATGTAGCCCTTCAAGATTTCTACCATTCCTCAGGGTCTCTATTTCAGCTCCAAACCCCAGGAGGACCCGGGGCCTTGCATCTTTTATAGTTTATATAGTAACACCCCCATCTCATCCCAGGTAGAGAAATCAGCATTGGTCCCTGGGATTTCTCTCACTTTCTGGAGCGTTCATTTGCACATTTACAGTAGCTATTGATTATACGTTATTCAGCACACTTGCTGCTATGTAATGAGATGCTGTTCAGATTATCTCTCTTGTCATATCAGTAAATGGAAGTCTCAGACTTCCCACTTTTTATAAAGTTAAAATTTTGATTAAAGTTTAACATACAGGAGCTCCAGTGGCGCAATCAGTTAGCGCACGGTACTTATAAAGTTTAACATACATACCAGAAAGTGAATAGATCACAAGTGCAGAGCAAAATGAACATGCTGTGTTTGCCACCCATGTTAAGCAATTGAACCCCAGAAGGCCATTGGAGTCCCCGGGTCATTAAACCACACCTCCCAAAGGTAACACAATTGTGACTACTATCCTTGAGCTTTGTGTGAATGGAATCATACAGAACATGCTCCGTTCTTTCCCACATTATATATGTGAAATGCATTCCTGTCTCATGAGCAGCAAAGTCATTCTTTCTCACAGATGTAGATCACTCTATGTATGTACCAAACTTCATCCATCCTACTGTTGATGGACATTTGGAGTGTTTCCAGTTTTGAATATGATGAGCATTCTTGCCCATGCCTTTTGGTATGCACCTGCGTCATTTCTGCTGGGCCTATCCTAGGAAGTGGGGTTCCTGGGTATGTAGCATGTGTGCTGTGACTATACTCGTTCCTGCCTAACAGTTTGCCAGGGCGGCTGTACCAATTTATGCTCTCCCAGCAGTGCCTGCAGGTGCCAGTTGCTGCACAGCCTTGCCAACATTCAGTATTGACAGAAACAGTAGAAGCTAGAAGTTAATGGAATGACATTTTAAAAGTGCTGAAAGTAAATAGCTGCCAACCTGGAATTCTAAACTGAGACTGTCAGCCTCTCTTCTCTGCATTTCCTTTTTCTTCTGGCTGCCCTGCTAGCTCTGGATTCCTGCATGTGCCTCCCAATTCCCTTGAGACTGACAAAAGCTCTGCTCAGCTTTTCTGCCCCTTTGCAGAATTTTCTGCTTGGCTACTCAGCCTCTGTTCCCGTGCAGGTGCCTCAAGGGGAGAACAGGTATAGAATGTCAGGCCCAACTCAGTGTGTTCTTCATTTTGCTGGTGCCTTACTCTTCAAATCCTATCTGCCTTGGTCCGCTCCTATGCTTTCATGCAGATTTTGGGTGTTATTTTAATTTTATTCAGCTATTTTAATTTTACTCTGGTTTTGTTGTTAAGGGACAAATTAATCCATCTAAGCTGGCACTGTAATTTTCAGATTTATTCTTTAATTAGAATTTTTGAAGAAATTTTTAAACCAAATGTCCTACTATCAACCTTAAGATTTTTTTGTTCTTGTAATCTGAGAGCATCAAACTTACTCCAATTCATAGCATTTACATCAGGTATTTTCTGCTAACACAGTTGTCTCAGATAGGAAGCATCTATTTGATGCCTTTGTCTTATAATTTTTATTTTAATTACTGACCACTGTAAAGTCCAGTTTCTCCAACTGTTGTTGAAAGTTCTACCCAATGCAATAAGACAAGAAAATGACATAAAAAGCATACAGATTGAAAATGAAGAAATAAAACTATTTCTTATCACACATCGCCTGACTTTTGAGGAGTTGTTGATATTTCTCTTTAGAAAATCAAGTCACTCTCAAGAACAGTATGGCATTTTCTTAAACGGCTACACATGCAACTGCCATATAACCAGTAATTCCATTTCTCCAATTTATCCCAGAGAATTGAAAACTTATGTTCACATTAAAACCTCTACACAAATGTTGATAGCAGCTTTATTAATAACTAGAGGCCCGGTGCACGAAATTCGTGGGGGGGGGGGGGCTGGGGAGAGGTGTGTCCCTCAGCCCAGCCTACACTCTCCAATCTGGGACCCCTCGAGGGGTGTCCGACTGCCCGTTTAGGCCTGATCGATATTGGAATCAGGCCTAAATGGGCAGTCGAACATCCCTCTCACAATCCAGGACTGCTGGCTCCCAACTGCTCACCTGCCTGATTGCCCCTAACCGCTTCTGCCTGCCAATATGATCACCCCCTAACCACTCCCCTGCCAGCCTGATCGATGCCTAAATGCTCCCCTGACAGCCCGATTGCCTCTAACTGCCCTCCCCTGCAGGCCTGGTCCCTCCCAACTGCCCTTCCCTGCAGACCTGGTCCCTCCCAAGTGCCCTCCCCTGCTGGCCTGATTTCCCACAACTGCCCTCCCCTGCTGGCCATCTTGTGGTGGCCATCTTGTGTCTACATGGGGGCGGCCATCTTGTGTGTTGGAGTGATGGTCAATTTGCATATTACCTCTTTATTAGATAGGATATCCACAACCTAGATAGCCTTTCAGTTGGTGAATGTTTAAACCAATTTTGGTATATCCATAGCATGGAATACTACTCAGCAATAAAAATTAATAAACTGTTAATTAACAGCATGGATAATTTTCAAGTGAATTAGGCTGAGTGAAAATCCCTAGTCCCAAAAGTTCACACACTGTTTGATTCCATTTATATAACATCCTTGAAATGATGACATTATAGAAGAAGCACAGACTAGTTGCTGCCAAGGGTTCAGGAGGGGGTGAGGACAGAAGGTAGAGGATGTGAACATGAGGGATCCTTGTGGAGATAGAACATTCTGTATCTTTCCTGCATCAATTTCAATGTTCTGAGCAGGACATTATACTGTAGTGTTGCAATGTGTTACCATGCTGGGGAAACTGAATAACAGGCACATGGGATCACTCTGTATTATTTCTTACAAATACATGCGAATTTACAATTATCTCAAAACCTAAAGTTTAAACAACAAACAAAATTAACCAGCAATATATATATATATATATGCCAGTGTGCCAATGTTGAGAAACCTTGATCTAGAACAGTGATGGCGAACCTTTTGAGCTCGGCGTGTCAGCATTTTGAAAAACCCTAACTTAACTCTGGTGCCGTGTCACATATAGAAATTTTTTTGATATTTGTAACCATAGTAAAACAAAGACTTATATTTTTGATATTTATTTTATATATTTAAATGCCATTTAACAAAGAAAAGTCAACCAAAAAATGAGTTCGCGTGTCACCTCTGACACACGTATCATAGGTTCGCCATCACTGATCTAGAAGGAAAGCCAGACATACCAAATAAGGAAGCTAAGGAAGGGCTGTGAATCTGTGGTTGGTGGGCAGGGGGAGAGGGTGGGGGGTAGGATCAAGGCTGGTTTCACAGAATACATGTCATTTGGTTTGAGCCTCAAAGAATATCAGGTTTCTAGGAGCAGAAGAAAGGAAAACATTTTTTGTTGTGAAGAATAATCAAAAGTTGTGTCATGGTGTCTCAAAGTATCTAGCGAGCAATGATGAGGTGGTCTGGGGCCTAGATCAAAGAGTTACTGCAGTTCTTGAGTTACAGTAAGTGCTGAGTTTCAGCTCTGAGTTATACACGTAGTAGATGCCTCCAGCAGGGAAGCACAGTTACTCCTATACTCCTGAGACAGAGCTTCAAGGACAGAGAGTATGCAAGGGAGTAGGCCAAATAAACCCAGCGGTGAGCCGTGGGCTCCTTGACACTTACAGTCCCTTGTAATTTTAAGTGTTGCTCATGCTTTCCCAGGCAGTGAGTGGCATGATCTGACCTTCGTTTCAGTAGTCTATCTGGAGGTTGGCTGTCCGGCACCTGCATTAGCAAAGAAAGAGATTGGAGCCAAAGAAGACAGGAAATGAAAGAGGCCCTGTACTGGGGAAATGGAACACATGAGATTAGATGGATAATGGAGACATTTCAGAGAACTTGGAGACACCCAGTTTGGCAAGAGAGGTCTGAGCTGATTCTGAAGTTTCTAGTCCAAGAGAGAGGTGCCATTTCTCAGGATGTCCCTTCCTGAAGTAGAAATGCAGGAAGATAAACAGAGCCAAGAGGGAGGGCGGTGATGTGATTGGTTTGGGCGGTGTGAGGTGCACGTTGCTACTGGCGATTTCCAGGAACTAGTTAGAAACTTGGTTCTACAGCCCAGGAGAGAGAATCAGACTGAAGATAGGTCTTGAGAGGTTGGATGAGGTTACTTGAGTGACAGAAACACCCAGAACTGAACTTGGGAGAATATCAACACTCAGGTTAGAGAAGATAGAAATGAAGAGAACGGAGATGCAGGAGAAAATCTAGAAGAAAAAGCTCTGAAGTCCAGGGTGGGGAATCACAGAGGAAGTTACACACAGCAGAATCTGGGACTGCACAGAAATTCTGCAGAATCAGACAGGGGTGAAGAGCGTTGAATCGACACTTGGGTGAACCAACTTGCGCAGAGGGGCCTGGATGGCGCACTGAGGGTTGTGAAGGGCTGCGTGCACAAGAAGAATCCAGCAGGAGGGAGTGTGCTGCAGGGGCTGTCAGCCTTTCTTTTTCAATATAATTGGTAATATTACGATTCAAGTTATTTTCCTCCCATGAACTTTCTTGGACCTGGTGAATTGTTCTCTAGCATCACTTTCATAATTATATATGTTTGTAAAGAAACCATAACTAATGGAGCAATAGCGGTGAAAAGGCCTTTTACCATAGAGTTGGTCATTTTTAATATCTCCTTTTAATTTAAATCATTTTATGTATTTTTTTTAGATACAGTTTCTGTTATTGGAAACTGCATGTTGATGAGTAAGTGGACATTTACATTTTCACTTTGCACCTTTTTTAAATTTCTGAGCTAGGTTAGGGAATGCGTGCATGTCTATATGTGTGAATTTCATGAAAATTATATTTTGTGCCTTCCAGTAGTTGATTAAGCTTCTTACTCTGTTCTGATTTTGCTTGAATCTCACAGTAAAAGACTTTTGTTTCACAACCTCTGGGAATACCATGCAGTGTAGAATATGAGATTTTTTAGAGGCCCAAACTAACTTGGTAGAAATTCAAATCCATCTTTTATCTTTTAGATAAAAGCCTTTGAAATCCTTTTAGTGTGAAGTTATCAGCAGGCTTGATTCTCATATAACCTCATTACTAACCCAAGGATTATTCAAAATGCATGGAGAGCAATGCTCTGTGGCTGAAACTCGGTTTTCATCAACTCTACAGTCTAGAGATAAGCCCCATGTGGTCCTCCTGGTTCTGGTTGGGAAATTCTGCCTGTCCTGCCCCCATCCTCCTAGAAGATCAAGTACAAATTCAAGGCTCTCATAAGTTGTGCATGAAAGAAACCTGTTCGGCTCTATTTGAGCATTTCCCAAATTTATTTAACCATGGAACCTTTTCCACGTTAACATTTTATAGCTCACCTAGGGGGTTTGTGAGATAAGAAGTGGAATGGATATTTTTAAGGGATTGATGCCTCAGATCTGAAGTCTGTACTGCTGGAAGTAATGGAGTGTCCTCAACATATCTTTGTGTCATGGATCGGACTTGGTGAAGTGTAAGAAAAATTTCTTATCCACCTTCCTCACTGCTCATCCCAGAATGTCAGGAATTGGCTTATTAGGTACTGGGCATCTGCATATTTTCCTGGAAAAAAAGAAGAAGGAGGAGGAGGAGGAGGAGGAGGAGGAGGGGGAGGAGGAGGAGGAGGAGAAGAAAGCTTCATCAGTTGTTTCTAATTTCATTCAGTGGAATAAGATTCCAATTAAGAAATTAAAATTGAATTTGTTGTGGATGTAATCGTATGAACAAAAGGTAGTTATATCAGGTTCACCAGTTGTTATTCTCATGTTTAGTTAAAACAAGATAATTCACTGTTTGGGGGACAAATGTAGTTTCCAGAACTGAGACCATTTGATGATTTACTTATTCCATAAGGGGATGATCTTATCTGCTCAGATTTACATTTGGAGCAATAAAACCTCCGGCAGCTGCTGCTGGCTGTCTGCGTGAAGAGGAGGCTTTCTTGAACATTCCTTTTTTATGGCTTTCTTGAACATCTGAAGTTGGGGTGAGGGTGGGAAAGGTTTACCTATGGAGGCCATAAATGACCAAGTCTGATACCAGGGAGGTAAACCAGTCCTTTTTGGAAGAGCTGGTAAATCTCTCAGGTCACAGGCCTCCATATGTTAAAACCTGTCAGAGGCTTAAAAAAAAAAATCAGGGGACAGCTGCCACCTCCTCTTCATCAGGAAAACAGTCACTTCAATTTAAAAATATGGGCTTTCACTTTTTCTTATGAGGTCATAAGGTGACCTTACTCACCCCACCCTCTAGGAGCCTGAGCAAGGTAGGGTCTGCCTGGTGACCTGATTCCAGCTGACAACATCCTGGTCAGGGTGCAGTGTGGGGACAGCACTTGGGGGAGGGCCTGGACACAGTCTCAGCCCATGGACACTGAGACGGACCAAGAGTGTAGCCATTGCAGAAATCGCTGCCCTTAGCAAGATTCATCGGAGGCCACTCACATTCCTGGCAGGTACAGGCATCAAGGACGATTATTCAACCCCCTGAATTCATGACTCCCAGGCTGTGACAGTGTGGTCTGTGTGAGCTCATTCTCAGAGTCTAAAATTATTCAGCTTTCTTCTGTGGACACGAGTACTTTGGTTAAAGGCTGCCAAGTTTATGACAGAATCTGGTGGGGGGGGGGATTTTTATTGCCTAATAAATAACATCATAGAAGGTCATAATTCCATATTAGCCACTAAATATCTAAAATGGTTAAAGTATGCAAAGTTAGGTCCAAGATATGGATGAAAAACAGCTCAGTGACATTTCTTGAGAATTATTCATTTTCTTTTTCAATCTGAAAATGGAACGGGAACATTCAGCTAAATCCCAGGCTTAGAAAGCTGAGCATCGCCTGGAGGACTTAAAGAATTACACTGGCAAAGCCATTTTTCTTTGGACTTTAAATTAAAAACTAAAAAAAGAAAGTTCTCCCTGGAATTTTGGGAGAAATCTCAAGTTCTCGGGTGTTTAGGAACTAAACAGACCTGTAGAAACTCACACCGCGGTCTTTCTTGCCTGCCATCCTGGACAGACACGAGATCTGCTGGGAAGAGACAATTTTGGAGCACCTTCATTGGTGGGTCAGTTGTCTTCTGCGTTGAATTCTAAGACCCAGCAGTGCTCTTAGGCAAGACCTTCTTTCTTTTGGATAAAGTCATTGCTCTAGATACAATGAATCTATTTTTCATCTTTCTGCCCTTACTAGGGAAGAGCTGTTACACACACACACACACACACACACACACACACACACACACACACACCAGCCTCTGCTATATTCTTTTCTCTCCTTGAAGACTTTTTACCTAACTAACTTCTTGTCCTCTAACCCCATGTTCTTTGAACGTTTTTACCCCTTCATCTCCCTGAAAATTGCTATGACTCCTACATCCTCAATCATCCCTCCAAACCTCTCCTTCCCTAAAACTAAACATCAATCCAGGGTACAATTTGTTGAAAGGCATGGAGTGATGCCACTAGTTTAAGTCTTGGCTCATGGGGGTTGCGATGGGCAGAGACCTCCTCCTCCGAGCAGGGCTCAGTGGATCTCCAAGGACATCTCTGGGATTGGACATGCACCCAACACAGGGCACATCCCATGTGCTGTTAGATCCTTTTAGCACTTACAGGGCTGACACTCCTGCTGTTTCCCTCTCGGGCAGGTTGGGCTAACATTTTCTATGTCAATTAAAACATCGTTTTTGTTGTCAACAGAGACCAGATACTGCTACACTCAGCACACGATGGAAGTCACGGGAAACAGCGTCTCTGTCACCAAACGCTGCGTCCCGCTGGAAGAGTGCTTGTCCACTGGCTGCAGAGACTCCGAGCATGAAGGCCACAAGGTCTGGCAACAAAACATGTGCCGGTACAGCATAGTCAGCCTTTCTCCTCTCCGATGTCCGCCAGTGCTCACGAGCAAAGTCTCCCTTCCCATGGAGCCTGGCCTTTGACTGTCCTTATGGCATTAGAAGATGCTTCCTTTCCTGTTTTCTCTAAAAGAATAAAGATTTATGCCAGGGTGTAGGATAAATGATGTAAACACAACATCAAGAGGGTATTGAAAATTATTGCAAGCCCTTTCTCCACTCAGAAGAAAGTAATAAAACTGCCAGAGGAAAAGGAGCAAGGGACCAATTATGTCCTCATGGCAAAGCACTGCAGGTGCAGCAACCACTCATCAGCTGTGGGCGGCCAAGGCAGCTGAGCTCTGATAGCTCTCTGTAAAGTGGGGCCATGCCGCATGTAGGATGCTGATTTGGGGAATGTATGCGTTGGCTCCTGAGTCATTTCAGTAGGGAGTGAGAGCACCTTTTCCTTGTGGGGTTGCTCCCCTGAAACTCCATCTGGTGCCTGTGCCGAAGCACGCAGTTTCAAACCAACTTTGAGGGCAGTCTTGAAAGAGAATATAAGGAATCAGAGGAAGGCCACCTGGCTCGCGGTTGGGATGGAGAATGCCCCTGACGCCCTGGCTGGTGGTTCAGAGCTGGCTGCCCATATGAGCTTGTATGTCAGGCCGTGGCCTTTATTTTTTTCACCTCAGGCTGCCTTCCTGGGGGTTGGGTTAATTACATTTTAAAGTATAATCTGCCTACTAGCTCCTGGTTTGCAATGTGAAGGTAAATCCCAGGGTTTCACTTGACCCTCTAGCAGGCTGGACCTGGTTCTCAGGCATCATTGTGGGTACTTCACCGAGGAGGAAGTTATAGATCAGAGAAGTGACATCATGTGCTCAGGCCACACAGCTAGTGATCAATAGAGACAGAATCCCAACTCACTTCTGACCCGTTTCTCTCGTCGACTTTAAAATGTCTTCCCAGCCCCTATCAGGGGTGAGCAGACTGAAGTCTCTGCAGGAAGTGACAGACTATTACCCATCACAGAGTCTTCAGGCATTACTGTGGAGGCGGACCACTTGCAAATCTTGTTAAAATGCAGATTGTCGTTTGCTAAGTCCAGGGCTAGCTTGAGGTTCTGCATCTCTAATGAGCTCCCAGTTGATGTTGAAGCTTCTGGTGTGTACTTAGCATAGCTATGGCCTGTCGATAATTCTTTGGGTTTACTTCTGTCTCATGAGCCACAAGGAAAGCTGTATGAAGCATTAATGGCATAAATGAAAACCCTTCAAACCTTAACTCACCAACCAGAATGGAGAGAATGATACAGACAATTCCAATGAAAGTAAATATTTAAGTCAAAATTATCTAGGTTGTTGCCCCTTCACTTTCCCTGTGAAAACTTGGCAAGCGGAAGTTGCCCTCGTCAGTTTCCGCAAGTGGTCAGAGGAGCCTCTTTGGGAAAGGCAGGATAAGTACCATTTATAATCCCCACTTTAGAGAGGGAATAGCCAGGATCTAGGAAACATGTAAACCTGGAATAACCACAGGGTGCGATGTCAAAAGCAGAACCCACGTCCCTTGAAGCGTCGCTGGGGCCTTTCATTTTGACCACACCTTCCAGATGACATCTCATCGCAGCCCCTGCGATGCAGGCTGGTGTCTCCTTTGTAGAGCAGGTCATTCCCATCTGAGTCTCATCATGAAGGAAACAGTCCCTTCAAGAATCCCTGCCTCCTTCCAAGACCTGCCAGCTTCTCATCGCCCTTCTTCTTCTTCTTTCCAGGTCTGCACTTCCTGTTGTGAAGGAAATATCTGTAACTTGCCGCTCCCCCGAAATGAAACTGATGCCACATTTGCCACAACGTCGCCCATAAACCAGACAAATGGGCAGCCACACTGCATGTCAGTGATAGTGTCCTGCTTGTGGGTGTGGCTGGGACTCACCTTATAGCAGCTCAAAGGCTCGATGTGTGGTGGCAATCCGAGGGGATCTCGACGGCCCGCAGTCATGCATGAGCCATTGGCCCGGCAACAGTACACACGTGAAACCACAGCACTCAAGGGTGTCTTCCTAGTCAAGCATCTCCACTTCCCGTGAGGAACAAGCATGGCTTCAGTCCAAGACCTTATCAAAGCCAGCCTGCCCCTAAAATAGACCGAGTTCTATACCACAGACCTTTGTTTTCACCCCAAGAAAGAGTTCTGCATTTATTGAGTTCTGGCTCTTAATTTGGAAGACATGCATGAGCCACAGGAGATCCTGGGCCCCTCTGAGATGTTAGACAACATGAGTAGTTGTGCATTTTTCAGGAGAAAGTTAAAGGACTATTGGTTTAAGTATAACCATGAGTTCACTTACAGCTCTAGAATTTTAAAATTTTAATTGCAAAATGAATGGACTGTTTCCGCGGAGATTCCTGCTGAGTCCCTAGAAAAGAAGTGAGCAATTTGTCCAACTTATGTTTCCAACATTCTTCTCCCAATGGCAGGGATCATATTCTTTCTGCTCTGTGTAGGAAATAAAAAGGCAATCATAAAAGTTTGCTCTATGGGGAGGAGGGCTAGAAAAGGATTTTTCCTAATTTAATGGAATTTGCATCCGTAAAGTGGGCATTTATCCCTTCGTATCATTGGGGAGATTGGCTTGACTTAGCACCTTGCTATGCTCCACGCGATCCTGGTTCTTCCTGGAACTATGGGTGTCCCACAGCAGGATGGAGTATTCTCTCCGGGCACGGGGTTCTATTCAGACACAGCTAATTTAGGCAGAGAGAGGACTTTAAAATGAAAGGAAGGAGAATGTCTGGAGGTTGGTCCTCGTTCACTGTGAGGATCCAGTGGCTCAGCCAGATCTTCCTCCATCAGCAAGTCATGCTTCCCAAGAGCTCTCCCCGTTCTTCCTCCTTTCAAATCCCCAGTGACTTTAGGGGGAAGGTTCTACATTGAATTGTCTGGAGATTCATAGGGAAAGAAGACATCATATCCTAGGATGAGAAGTAGGTGAACCAGTGGGATGGTAGTGAGACTAGTAAGGAGACCTAGTGGGAAGTTTTTATTTCTTTTAGCTGATTGCTTTTGAGGTAGACAGTAAAAACTTCACTATCCTTCCTATATTTTTGGCACCCCAAGTTACAATTTTTTCTTCTTCCTTGTAAATCATTTATACAATATTTATTTTTGTATGGCATAACTAGAAACTAAAGTATATTGTAAAAGATTCTTTATTCTGAACAGAATGATCAAATCAGAATACCTATTTTTCAACAGTGGTAGAGCTTGTAATATATGTGTTGAACATTATCTATAATACTTGCACCAGTGTTGAAAAAAGCTACTTATGTTGTGACCAAGAGTAATGTGTTGGCTTTGAGGTTTTGTGTTTGTTCCTGGTTTCCTCAGTGTTGTGGTTCCAGAAGTATTCGGGTGGTGACCATCGCTGGTATGCATTTCTCTGCAGGGTTGTGGGGCGTATTTGCATGAAATTCAGTGGAGCCATTGCGGATAAAGTTGTCAGGGTCCATCTGCTCTGCACAGGAAAATGTCTCTGGCTCATAAAATGAGACCTCCTCAGGGACCAATATGAACTGACAGTGGTTAACTCTGATACACAATAATCTAAATTGCATCAAATGGCCTTAAATCAGAGTTTGGCAGGTTTATCAATAAGTTGCTTATAATTGGGGTGGGGGATTAGAGGGAGAGGGAGCAAGACATTTATTAAGCACCTCTTACGTGCCAGGCACTATGCTAAGCACTTTACATAAATTAGATCATGTAATTCCTACAAGAACCATGTAAGGAAAATTACTAGTACTTACACTTTAGAGATGAAGGTACTATGATTCTAAGAAGCTCAATAACATGAAGCCTTTAGCTTCTGATTTAGGACAGACAGGATGAGGAGGGATTGAAGAGGAAGGGAGGGTGGAATTACCACCCTTAGGAAAACTTGCAGGCCTGACTTCATGGGAATTGGCCATCTTACCATGCATAGTTTGTCCAGTCCTGCCTCTGCAGGGTTCCATTTGCATGTGTTCCCAGATGTTTTTTCTTTGTGGGGGTGAAGGGATGGTTTCCTCATTCATTCCTCTTGCTAAAAGAGGAGACAGGTTAATCCTACATATAAAGATGCTCTGAGACAATGAAAATTGGATGTTGTACATATCTACATATACATTTTGTGCATGGTCACTCTCCACTGACACCTTCCAAGTACTGCATGAGATTTCAATAGGAGACAAAGTCCAAAAGTTGGTTCTTAATGAGAAAACGAGCACTTCAAAGCCCCCTGGCTGGTGCACAGGCCCAGGTCCACAATGACATCATCTGCCACCCACGGGGTCACTGCAAACTCCAAGCAGATGTGGCTGTGTGTGCCTGTCAGAATGGCTCGTGTCTTAGTCTCTCACAATAAAGTGATTTGCTTGCCATCCTCAGCCTCAAGGAGCCACAGAAGGGCCGTTTATGCAGAAGGCCCAGGACTGATCATCCATCTGACTTTTCTACCCCATTAAACCTTCCGTTAAATCCCAACACTGATGATGGCTTGAAGTGCAAAGAGCCATGATATGTATATAAACATATGTGCCACTTATTTATTTTTAGACTCCCCACAGCATTCATGTCAATATGGGATAAATGCCTAAATTTTGTAAATATTGTACATTTTGTAAATCAAGGAATAAAGGTTTTAAGTGTATCTCTCCAGGCTCTTCTGTGCAAATGCACACGCCAATCAATGATTCTCGCACCCAGATTATGTACCAGGCATTGCATTTAGCGCCATAGGGAACTTTCTGCCAGAAGCTCACGTTCTAGTTGAAGGACAAGAAATGCGCGCATGAAAAGATACAAGACCATTTCCTCGTGCCACATGATTCTTATAGACCAGTGATGGTGAACCTATGACACGCGTGTCAGAGGTGACACGCGAACTCATTTTTTTGGTTGATTTTTCTTTGTTAAATGGCATTTAAATATATAAAATAAATATCAAAAATATAAATCTTTGTTTTGCTATGGTTTCAAATATCAAAAAAATTTCTATATGTGACATGGCACCAGAGTTAAGTTACGGTTTTTCAAAATGCTGACACGCTGAGCTCAAAAGGTTCGCCATTACTGTTATAGACAGTAAGTGCTACAGAAGATCCAAGAAAGAAAGATTACCAGACTTTTCAATCAGGTCTGCAGTTTTCCCAGAGCATTTCTTTGTTAAATCAGGAAATACAAAAAGATTGTGTGTGTGTTGTGTGTGTATCACCCCACTAACAATTTCTAAATCTTGTTCTCTTCTTAGAGTGAATTATGTTGATGATGACACAATAGAAAGCATTTTCCCTTGATGGTTTCTTCTGCAACAGGAAACAAATGTTTAAATAGCATAGATGTCATTTTCATCTATACAATGAATTTATTGTAATTTTCACAGTAAAATGGTAGACATTGAAAGGGACCTTGAAAAACTCTAGCTTGTTTGTGATTTCTGATTATTCTTCACACCCTGTATTTTGAGATTTCCAGGAAAATGTAAATATTTCCCAAAGTTAAAGGTTTTTCTCTTAGGTTCTGGATCAGTGACACAGTTCATGCTCTAAAGTGACATATGTACTTCAATGAGGATAGTTGTTATCACTAACCTTTCTGAATAACTCTGTGTTCAATGGGCACAGCACCTCAGGTAGACTGTGCTTTTAGAAAATCTGATTTTGAAAACATAGACTTACACAGTAGCCCAATTGTGGGGGGTTAAAAGGAGCCTTCACTTCATAAAAGCACTTTATATCTCTTTCCCAACACACGTAAGATCTTATCTACAAATGAGACCCAAGGCACACCAGGTATCAAAAACCAGATGTGGTGCCTTGGCTACATTATGGTAGATTTGATCTGAAATACCTAAAGTGCTTTCACAAGTGTTTTTAATAAGTGACTTTAACTTGCCTATTAGGGGTGGAATAGTGAAAGCTCTTTGAGCATCTGTTATTAATCCACATGATAACTGGGAGATTTAACCTTAGCTATTCAGCCATTTTTCTAACCTCACATAGCAACTTGAAACAGGACCATGCATGAATATGAAGCATCGTGACTTTAGCCTGGAGTATTCTCCACCGAGACTACAGGAAAACAGGTGCTGATACTTCTTTAAATATAAAAATGTCTAACTTAAATTTGGTGTTGCACAATCAGTGCAGATTTCCAAAATGACTTTCTAATTGAGACGTCATTCTCTGCCGTTACTCTCTTTAGCTAATTTTAGTTTTATGCTTTTTCCCATTAGAAAATTACTATTGTCTTGCTATTTTTAATTCCATTGCAAGTCCTGGAATTGGATGGGGAGAAGGGGGTATCTATTTTAAGCTGACTAGAGACCTAAAGTCCAGAGGCTGAGAAATGGTTTCTGTAGGAGCCTTTGCTACACTCCTCATAGCAACCCCTGATTCTTGTATGATTTCAGTTTGAAAGCACTTTGATGTTCATTGAAGTTGATCAACCTGATCCATTTACAGCTTTCTCAGCTAGCCAGAGCTCTGACATGGTTAAGGGAGGTCCCACTGGTCATTTACACGATGACTTTGATTCCTGATCTGCAACTTTGTTCCATGCACACTTGTCACCAGCATGACAGAATTTTTTTTAACTAAAAAGCCATTTCTCAGGTCCCCAAATCAGAGGTAAATGGGACCTTAGAAAATATCTAGTACACTCCCTTTATTTTTTATATATTTTTATTGATTTCAGAGCAGAAAGGAGAGGGAGAGAGAAAGATAGAAACATCAAGGATGAGAGAGAATCATTGGGGCTTGAGGCTGCAACCCCACATGTGGCCTAACCAGGAATCAGACTATGACCTTCTGGTTCACAGGTTGATGCTCAACCACTGAGACATGCTGGCTAGGCTCACTCCCTTTATGTTATACAGAAGGAAGAAGAACCCCAGAAAACTCGGACCATTTGTCTCTGAAAAAGCCGCATTGCTTGCACTAAAGAAAAGAGAAAACTCGTCCAAGTGTCCCTTCGTTGATGCTTGAAGCAATTAAGACACAGGTTATGGGAAATAGTTTAGAGGTCTCCTCCTCCTTCACACTCCCTGTGGGGTTGGCAGTACCATGAGGACTCTCCGCACAGGGCAGGGCAGAGAATAGGTTTGAAGAGGGCAAACAAGAAAGTGAGCTAGCCTGATGGAAATATAGATTGTTCATACTAACTTGAGAAGAAAAGTAGTCCGTGGAAATAGTCATTTTCAGAATCATGTCCTTAGAAAGCAGAATGATGTATCTAAATTAGGGATGATTACTTACTCAGAAATAGCTTTCTCAGGTTTTATGGCAAGTCTGGTGTCAAAAACCAGCTTCAAAAGTCATATTGAGGCCAGGAATTGAGGGTATATTGGAGAAAGTGTGTATAAAAAGCAACTCGAGTTTAGGCAAAGTGAACAAAATATCACCAGAATATAACCATGCTGCAAAAGAAAGGCATACCCTCAATTATCCAATCAACTTTGAGAATTCAACATCAACTTACTGTGTGACCCCTATTCTCTCTACAGAGAAGTGTGACTGTTGGTGTCATGAGGAGTCTGCACCCAGAGTCTGAGCATATCCCACACCCCATGTGGGATATGCTCTCTGGTGTTCACTGGGCCATGGCTACTGGTCCTGTTTCAAGGCTGCCCATCGGCTTGACTTTGCCTCTCCCAGCAATAAAACAGGACTGAGTGAGCAACTAGGAGCCACATCCCACAGAGGCATGTGAAGACGGGTTGTCTGAGGAAAAGGATTGTGCTTGAGGGCTTTTGCATTGAGGTGCTTGTGTGGAAAAGAGCTGAATAGATCTCAGTGGTCTGGAAGAACATATTTGGGTTCCCTTATGACTCACTCAGCCTTACTTGGCCCTGAACATGTCAGAACTTGGCTTATCCCCACCTTGAAGTCTTTCTAAACACTCAAAGGGTTGGGCCCGTCCCTGACTTTAATATCATATTTAATTAATTAATGACCCTGTGTATGTTTTGCCACTGACCTAAATACCAAGTGTGCTGTGCAAAGACGCACCCTCCTTGATGCAAGAGACCAACACGAAATGTGAGACCCAGACCTCCCAGAAACTCACTTTCTTCAAAGTCAAATAATCTACAGAACTGAAAGGTCTATTTGCAGTATTAAATGTCTAGAAAAGCTTAGGTCAGGCTAGGGTAGAACATGTTAAGAAGAGACAACATGAGTATCTAGTCCAACTAGCTGGCCCATTGCCATCTTCATTTTATATGAAGGGGACAGTGAGGGCCTCCCTGTTTACCCACCTCAGGTGCTCCAAGCTACTCAGGCAGCCTACTAGGAATCTGATTTACACAGTGTCCCCAGGTAGACAGATAACTGCCTTAAATTTGCAGAAGCCAGGAACTCACTCTTTGGTACACAGAAGTGAACATTTGACTCAGTCTGGAAATGCTTCTTTGAACAAGACTGGATATTTCTGCTTTGATAGTTTCAGCCTTGTGTCTGGGCAGTTTATTCCTGATACTTGACACAAAGAGAATGATTTAGTTGAAAGAATAGAGCAAAGAGAGCAGGTTGTATGAAAGATTGTAGATCACTGCGGATAACACACTCTTCTAACATTGGGAACCACGGAGAAAGTGATCAGTAAGAGAGAAGCTGAGGATGCACCACCCACTGCCCCACAGCTGGAGAACAACAAAGGCCTCCGCAGGGAGGCAAGGGTAGATAGGTGGTTCGGGTTCCTGTAAATGAACTAGGCAAGAATTTAAGACCCAAATTACTGAGATTAGCAAACATTTCACAAAAAGAAGTGCAAGAACCTGTTCAAACTTAGACAAATGCAAAAATTCAATTCCTCAGACTTGCTGGAGCAGGAATGCTTGGCAGTACTTTCC
Source organism: Myotis myotis (assembly GCF_014108235.1). Classification (NCBI taxonomy): domain Eukaryota; kingdom Metazoa; phylum Chordata; class Mammalia; order Chiroptera; family Vespertilionidae; genus Myotis; species Myotis myotis. Next base: position 64,021,190 of record NW_023416390.1, on the reverse strand, counting down.
TTAAGAGCATGGAGTTGAGGGAAGTAAGTGCTTGCGCCCTAATTTGACACCATCACCCTGAGACCTCAGATCTGCTATCCTGAGACCAACGCCAGTGCACCATCGTCTCCCAGGGTTCCTTAGCAGTGCCTCTTATTGCTAGATACACATTATAATCACTTGGGGGCTGGAGACTTTTCTAAAAATAATAATGACAAGATACCATGTGCAATAATTCTAATCTAGTTGGTCTTGGGTGCTTTAAAACACCAGATAATTAGTAAACTCCTGCTGCCCCAGGTGATTCTACTGGGCAGTCATTAGCCAACAGACATAAAAAGCTAATCACCCATCAGGGATGATCAAAAATAATCACAGAAGCAAACTTAGTGAAGACCATTCTAGAAAAATAAATCATAGACTTGTCCACTGGCACCCAACTTCAAGTCATAGCCATCTACAGCTAAGTAAGATTGACCTCACAGCTTTCCTAAAATTTAATGTCCATGACCCTTCATTGCCCATCCCCTCCTTACCAGCTAACTCTTTTTACTTGTCAAACACCTGCTCATTTTTCACATCTTGGATTAAACACAACTTCCCTGGAGAGTCTTCCCTCAACCTCTCAAATAAAAGGAGCCCTCCTTCTATTAAGTGCTATAGAACTTTAAACTTCTCCCTCAGGACACTTTATTCACTTATAATTATTAAATCAGTTATTACTATGACTCCCCACTACATTGTAAGCTCCACAAAGATGAGTAATATCTCTTTTTTATCCTGTTAAGGACGGTGGGCAGTCAGAAGACAATCTGAGGCAGAATTGCTTCCTTCACATCAAACCTCAGTCTTTTTTCTTCAACTGATTGGATGAGGTTCGCCCATATTATGGAGGGTGATCTATTTTACTCAAAGTCAACTGTTTCAAATATTCATCACATCTAAAAATGCCTTCACAGCCACACCCAGACTGATGTTTGACCAAGAAGCTGGGCACCACAGCCTAGGCAAGTTCACAGAAAATTACCATCGCAATTGGTAACTTGTCAGTGCTCTTCACAGATTTATAGATTCACTGTAATCCAGATTACAATCCAAGAAGGCTTTTTTTTCCATGAAAAAAAAATGCACTTGACAGGTTGATTCCAAAATTCATATGGAAGTGCAAAGGAACTAGAATAGTCAAAACGACTTTGAAAAAGAAGATCAAAGTTGAAGGATTTCAAGTTACTAGGAAGCCCCGGTGATCAAGACACGGTGGTGTTAGTGAAAGGATAGACACATAAATCAATGGAATAGGATGTAGTCTAAAAATCGATTCACACAAATTGGTCAATTGATTTTCAAAAAAAGAAGGTGCAATGGCAATTCAGTGGAGAAAAAGTAGTCTTTTCAACAAATGGTGCTGAAACAACTGGATATCTATATGTAAAATTCTAAACTTGTTCCATATTTTGCAGCATATTTTTATTTTTTAAAATATATTTTTTATTGATTTCAGAGAGAAAGGGAGAGGGAGAGAGAGAGATAGAAACATCAATGATGAGACTCACTGATAGGATGGCTGCCTTTTGCATGCCCCCTACTGGGGATCAAGCCTGCAACCTGGGCATGTGCCTTTGACCGGAATTGAACCTAAGACCCTTCAGTCTGCAGGTCAACGCTCTACCCACTGAGCAAAACCGGCTAGGGCTGCAACATATTTTTAAAAACAGCATAAAATAGATCATAGATCTAAATGTAAAACCTAAAACTATTACACTTTTAGAAGAAAACAGGAAGAAATATTTGTGACCTTGGGTTAAGAAAAGAGATCTTAGGTGTGATACCAGAAGCATAATTCATTAAAAGAAACAACACTGAAACATTGGTTTTGATAAAAAATTAAGAACATTTGCTCTTGAAAGACACTCAAGTGAATGAAAAAACAAGCCACTGACTGGAAGAAAATATTTACAAATGATATAACTAAAAGAGCTTCCCAACATACATAAAAAACTCTCAAAACTCAATTTTAAAAAAAACTGTAAAAATGGACAAAAGCTTTCAATAGGCATGTCATCAAAGACACACCAAAGATGTGGATAACAAATAGGAACATGGAAACATTAATCACTAGGAAGATAAAAAATAAAACTATAATTTACCATGACTATAAGAATGATTAAAATTTAAAAGATTGAAGTTAAACAGACACCTTTGCTGTGACCCAGCCATCCCGCTCCTAGGTATTTACCCCAGAGAAATGAAAGCATATGCCCACACATTTAATTGTGTACAAATGTTTATAGCAGCTGATTGGGAATAGCCAAAACTTGGAAGCAACCTAGATGTCTCTCAACAGGTGAACTGATAACAACTTGTGGGACGGCAAGTCCTCACTTAATGTCATCAAAAAGTTCTGTGACTTTAAGCAAAATGACATCACAAAACCAGTTTTACCATAGACCAATTGATCTAAAGTAAGAATTAGGTTCCTATGGCGTCTCATCAAAGTTATAAGGAAACAACGTTGAACAAAATGGCATTAGTCGAGGACCTGCTGTATATCCACACAATGGAATACTACTCAGGATAAAAAGGAATGAACTATGGATACATGCTACAACATGAATAAATCTCAAAATAATGCTGCTGAATGAAAGAAGCCAGATAAAAAAAAGACACATATGGGTATAATTCCATTTATATTAAAATCTAGGCGATGCCAGCTCACGTGTAGTGACTGCAGATCAGTGGTTGCCCAGGAAGGGGTAGTGGAAGGGACTGTGAAGGGACAAAAGGGAAATTTGGGAGTGAGGAATCTGTTTGTTATTTGGATTGTATCCAATTAGAGGTCAATAAAGCTGTTGTAGAGGTAAAGCACAAAAAAATTATAATGTCAAATGCTGCAAAACTAGCATCTCTTGCTGGTCACAGCATAAATTGTTCAAGCTCTTTTGCAAAGTAATTTGGCAGTATGTCTTGAGGGCTATGAGAATGTACATATCTTGACCCAATAATCTTACTTCTGTAAAGGGCTTGAAATATGGAAACACTGCTATGAACAAATTTGTCCCTTGCAGCACACTTGTAATTCAAAAAATAAAATAAAAAATAAAAACTCAAGACAACGTAAATGTGCAGGAGTAGGGGAATAGTTAAGTCAATAACAGCACATCCACCTGTTACATATCATCAAAAATGACTGCCCAGAAGACATTTTCAATGCCAAATGAAAATAGCAGCACTAAAGTATCATACTATCTCTGTATCATACTATCTCTGTATCATACTATCTAGGAAGTAAAGACATACATTAAAAAATTCATGCAGCTTGGCTGGTGTGGTTCAGGGGTTGAGCGTTGACCTATGAACCAGGAAGTCACGGTTTGATTCCCATCAGGGCACATGCCAAGGTTGTGGGCTCCATCCCCAGTGTAGGGCATGCAGGCGGCAGCCAATCAATGATTCTCTTTCATCATTGATGTTTCTATCTCTCTCCCTCTCCCTTCCTCTCTAAAATCAATAAAAAAAAATTTTTAAAAATACATGGCAGAAAAAATAAAAATACTCTCATTGCATATGTTATAATAACTTATTCTTTTCTTTTTAAAAATTTTCTATTATATGTGTCATGAAAACCATAAATATAATACGAACAATTAAGATGTCAATATATGGTTTAAGTAATGGCTGTTATTAATTTGGAGGCTCCGCCTCAGTTGTTAACTAGGGCAGGCCTTGGAGTCCTAGAGCCTGATTCTCAACCCTGGATGCCCGCTGCAGACCCGGGATGCTATAAAATCTCCCAATGCCAGGGTTTCACCCCTAGAGATTTGAATTATACTAATCTTGGGTGAAAAGATTTGAAGAGCACGATCTTTTAAATTCTTTTTTTAAGCTGTTTATTTCAAAATAATTGCAAACTTACAGAGAAGTTTCAAGAAGATTCATTAAGCTTTAAATGTTGTTACATTTGATTTATCATTTTCATTCCCTCTAATAACATAATAATTATTTTTTATTTTTAAACCATTTTAAGGAATGTTGCATACCCTTAATATTTCAGCATTTCCTGAGATAAAGGTATTCTCTAAGATAACCACAGTGCTGTTATCAAAGGCAAGAAATTTAAATGGATGCAGTACTTTAATTTATAATCCATGTTCTAATTCTAAAATGAGCACTTGATAAAGAAAGCAGTTATTATGGAGAAATTGGCTGCCTTCTAATTGTAACAATGGCAACAACAAAAGCCAAGAGCTATAAAGCAGCAGGAACCAGCTTTATACCTGGAGCCATCCCTGTACTTTCTCATGTTTTTCTCACCCTGCCTTCAATTCTGTACCTCCTATAGCCTTCTAGCCAACCCCCTTTAATCCTAATAACATCCTTAAATTAGCTGACACAGTTTCTGTTGCTTGCCACCTAAGAACCCTGCTGGTTCAGAGGACCTGAGCTGGGACTGTCAGCGGTTCTCAGCCTGTGGGTCGCGACCCCTTCGGCGGTCAAACGACCCTTTCACAGGGGTCGCCTAAGACCGTCCTGCATATCAGATATTTACATTACGATTCATAACAGTAGCAACATTACAGTTATGAAGTAGCAACGAAAATAATTTTATGGTTGGGTCACAACATGAGGAACTGTATTTAAAGGGCCAGAAGGTTGAGAACCACTGGTTTATGGAATACATGGGTCCTTTATGAGTTTGAAGTGTCCTGTTCTAGGACACACCCCCCCCCCCCCCCAACACACACACACACACACTTTTTTAGGTCACAAAACACTCCATGATAAAGAAACTAGTGGAAGATGAGCGTTACAGGAGAGCAGGACAGACCAGAGCTCCCGGGGTCAAATCCTGACTTAATCCTGACCTTTTAGGACTCTGGGTGAGAAGAAAGCATGGCTGTAAGCCTCCCTCTCCCAATTCCGAAGGAAACCTCCTCCAGGCACAGGAACTTTAAAGTGTCGTGTCTCCATGCTCTGTGCCTGAATATCTTGCCAAATGGAAGCCCAGCAGCCAAAACCGGTTTGGCTCAGTGGATAGAGCGTCGGCCTGCGGACTGAGAGGTCCCAGGTTCGATTCCGGTCAAGGGCATGTACCTGGGTTGCAGGCATATCCCCAGTGGGAGATGTGCAGGAGGCAGCTGATCGATGATTCTCTCTCATCGATGTTTCTAACTCTCTATCTCTCTCCTTTCCTCTCTGTAAAAAATCAATAAAATATATTTTAAAAAAAAAATTAAAAAAACAACAACAACAAAAAAAAACAAATGGAAGCCCAGCAGAGACTTGTCAAGTGTGGGCCTGTTACTGACACCTTCTCAGGTCTGAGTTGGACAGAAAGCTTATCTGTGGGCCCAGGGGACCCACTCTGGCCTCCAGGCAGGATTTCAGAACCTGCCTTTGTCTGGCAATACAGTATTTAGGCATTCAGGTGCAGGACACCTGCCTGGTCTTTGATAAGGCAACTTTAGACCAGGGAACTACTGTCTCAGCATGTCTGCTCAGCTCCTGGACTAGGGAGTTACATATTTCCCTGGAGAAAGAAAGTCGCTAAAACATATGCATTTCCTGCCTTTCTGCTTCTCACTCTCCAACCCATATTAGTTGAATATGTGGGAATGTTGTGCTGAAAATAAAAGGAGGTGTTAATGGTCCCGTTGAATTTAAAGCATTTGGTTTCTCCCTTCTCTCTCTTCCTCCTGACCTCGTCCTTCCCTCAAAAGTTTGGGACCGCTGGTCAAGAATAATTCAGGAGACTCATGAAACAGAAGCAAGGCTTAGATTGAAGTTGGGAATAAAATGTAATTGAAGGGTAAATGTATGCTATTTACTAATGTTATTGAACAAACTGTACATCTTACAGTCATTGCTACAAATCCAGAAAATATGGTATATACTGCAGTGAAAGAAAGAATTGTGAAATGGAATGCGCATCAGCTTTGATCAACAAGCTTGGACTCAAGTCACAGCTTAGGCACCAAAAAGCTAAGTGACCTCAGAGAAAGTAATTCACCCTGTTTTGAGAATTAAAAGAGATTGTGGAAATCTTGTAACACTGAATCTAGCACACAGAGAGCTCGCTATAAAAGGGACTAGATCTGTGCATGTGCTGATCTCCTCAAGATACTTCCCACTCTTGAGGATCGAAAACATCACCTTTAAACCCTCTGCTTCTAGCATGCATTTGGCACATAGTAACTGCTTATTTAACTTGTATTGACTTGAATAAACCTATGGCAGTGTCATCTAATTTAGGTTTTAAGTTGATAAACTATTTGACTTATTTTGAATAGTAGGGAAGTGAATTAGAATAGAAGGGAACCTCACCTGGCTCTTCAAGTGTTGATTGATTCTCCCTAACCTTTATCTTATTGCAAAAGAAGTGAACTAATACTAGTCAATGCTGGTGGACTGCACTGGGAATAGAGCTGTAATGTGACACAACAATCATCATGATCCCCAAAGGGAAATACATTTTCAGACCAGACACTGAGCAGAAATCTAAAATGCCTTTCATGGGAACAGAGAGCAGAAAGCTTTGATCCCATGGAAATATCAAAAATGGCAGAGAACAATCAGATACAAATCCAGAGACTCAGTAGATCAGAGCTACCTCATAACCCTTACACACCAGCCCTGCAGACCCACATGCCACAGGTCTTCTCTAAAATATCAAAGGGCCAAGGCTTTCAGGTTGTTCTTTGAGTGAGTGTCCAAGCAAAAATTAAAATTGCTTTTAAAATGGACATTTTAGCTCAAGCTAATCCTAGTGGGACCAGAATAAGGTAAGATAAGGAGAGACACATCTAAACCAAAGCAGTTACAATGAACAAATGGGTAACTTATATGAAGAAGGTTGTATTGCATTTTTCACATTATTATTTCTCTATGCCCCTCCAAGGATTTTACACTGCCGATGCCCAGACCACACATGTCTGGGCCGATAAGGGTAAAAAAGCAGACGATGGAAACCCAACAATCAAGCGATATCTGGTTAGCATCTTAGTGTTGTTTAGGTTTGGGGTGAAGGCACATTGTCTTCAGATATACAAAATCCAGCCACACTATTTTGACTGTGGCTCTTATCAGGAGTCCCACTAGCTGAGCCCTCACTGGGTCTATCTTCTCAAATCAAAAGGACTCAAGCACAAGTGATCCAGGTAAGGTCCAGGGAGAAGTGAAATGCCTGCACCTTAAGCTGGAGAAGAGAAGGGCATTCTTTATCTTCCCGAGAAGAGAAAAACATTTGTCATTCTTAATGAAGTGGTGCATTGGTAGACTGAAGAGAAACAACAGTTTCCATTCAGCACAAAACTGAGTAGAGTAATGCATTGGGAAAAGCATTCACTTGGTTTACAATGACCACTTGGTTATGAAGTTAATACACCTGTTGAGGTAAAATAGATACAATTAGAGCAAGAATTAGAATTGGAAAGGGAATGGCTTTTAGGTGTTTGGAGGACAGTGATGCTGGACGCTTTTCTACTATTCGCATTATTACACAGCTGACGCTATGCCAAATGTTCTCTCCCTATCTGTGGGTTGTTTATGACTTAGAAACATTCTGGTTGGGCCATCAGCATGCATGGACATAGAATTATCACTTGCCATGCAGGAAACCTGCTTTGTTCATCTGACATCAAGGTAGTGACTTTGGGTCCAGCTAGAGCCCATCAGTTCATCCTGTAATGATAACATGGTAAGTCTTAAGGGAGGTACTTCTACATACAAGTGTTCCTTGACTTACAGTGGGGATACATCCTGATAAACCCATTGTAAGTTGAAAATATCGTAAGTCCAAATACCTCTAATATGCCTAACATACCAAACATCATAGGTTAGCCTAGCCTACCTTAAATGTGCTCAGGAAATGTACATTAGCCTAAGTTGGGCAAATCAACTAACACAATAAATACACTGTACAGCAGTGATTTTCAACCATGTGTGTCTCATGGCACGCATACTAAAATTCTGTACACACCAATGAATATATATTTTGACAATCTGATGAAAAAAAAAATAGGTGTAACAATAGTAACTACCTACCCTTTTTGCTCCAAAGTGAGTTTTTAAAAAATCAGGTGCCTATACTTGTATACAAGGATTTCTGGTACCAAAAATTAATGCAACCTTATTATTCAACGTGATCAGTAAAATGCCTATTTTATGACCTATATATTTATGGTTCAAGACAGGGCATTCACACCAGACAGCTCTAGTTGTGTTGGCTGTTGTCATTTTTTAATTTGACAACCTAAGAGAAAAGAAGCAGTAGCCCTGACTAAACAGCCAGGTATTGCATGTTTTAAAAATTCCTGCAGCACACTGGTTGAAAATCACTGCTATAGAGTATTGGTTGTTTACCCTTGTGACTGTGTGGCTGATTGGGAGCTGTGGCTCATTGCCACGGCCCAGCATCATGAGAAAGAGTACCATACTGCATGTCGCCAGTCTGGGAGAAGATCAGAATTCAAAGTACGGTTTCTACCGAATACATATCATTTTCGCACCATCTTAAAGTAGAAAAATCATTAAGTAGAACCATCACGAGTCAGGACCATCTGTATGTACATACATTATCTTCTCAAAGCTCTTTAAGGTGATTTCATTCCCCTAATGGCCCCGTCAGAAAGGTGAGCTCAACCACATGAGCCCCATTTGAAAGATGGGAATGTTAAAACACAAAGAAGGTAAGTGGGGACATGATGGGGTCAGGTTCTGCAGACAAAGACATCATGGTCTTAAAGAAACCATCTGCTCCCTACAGACCTTCGGGTCATCATTGAGGAAGGAGTTGACATTGAATCAGTGGTTTCAAAACTTTCTGGCTGCCATCTATAGTAACATTTTGAAGGGCAGATCAATGCACACATCTCTAGGTATCTAAAAATATAACTGAAATACATTTTAGAAAAATATTTGAACCTTCACAACATGCATCTTGTCTAATATTTTCTCTACAGGGTGGGGCAAAGTAGGTTTACAGTTGTGAGTACACAAAACACAGTTTATCCTTATATTATTATTTATTAACTATTGTATTATTTTTCAATGAATAACTGTAAACCTATTTTTTTTGCTGCACCTTGTATTCCATTCTATTACAGTTCACTATTTTAAAATAATCCTAATTGTGACCAGTACATTGATTGTAGGGCCCATTACTGGGCCATAAACTTACAGCTTGAAAGACAGTGAACTATGTGATGACTAATGATCCTTCAGTGTTTATTTCCTATTCTACACCTGGTCCAGAGCCACTCCACTCACTGCTCAGGTGCCATGATAGGGTAAAGATTTCTCCCTGAATTATGAGTTCCATATTCACTGTTGTACAATGGGTGTGTCTGTGATTCGTTGTGTTTTGTTTTTCAAATGTATTTTTATTGATTTCAGAGAGGAAGGACAAGTGAGAGAGGATAGAAACATAAATATGAGAGAGCATCATTGATAGGCTGCCTCCTGCACACCCCACACTTGGGATCAAGCCTGAAACCCGGGCATGGGCCCTGATTGGGAAACAAACCATAGCCTCCTGGTTTATAGGTCCATGCTCAACCACTGAGCCACGCCCGCTGGGCTCATTCTGTTTTGAGTTATTGATTTACTCCACAACCTTTCTGATTCTGAAAGACATCTGGGTTCGAATTCAAGGTTCATTAGTTAGTTCATAAGGTTATTGTGAGGATCAACCATAAACAATGCAAGCACAGAGCATGGTGCAGGCGTGCAGTGAGCATCACATAGATAGTACTGTGGTGACAGGTGTGCTGAGCACCTTGCAGGCACCAGTGTTACAAAGAACTCAACCTGGAGTGTGTCCTTGAGACTTCAGTGCTTCTCTGGGTTACCCTTTTCCTTTTTGTTTTCAAACTGCTTCTTAAACTTAGCAATACATCATGAACGCTGTTCTGTCGGCAAGTAGAGGTGTAGGAGATAATTTTAATGGTTGGTTAGTATTACATTTTATGGTTGTATCATAATTCACTTCATTTCCCGTTTTAAAATGTTTCTAGATTTTTATTTTGAAAAAATTATATAAAGGTAAGGCGTAAGCATTGAAATATAAAGTAGTTAGTAAAGAAGTTTTTCACTAGAAAAGTAAAATCTTCCTCCCTTTGTACTCCCACCTCTTCCCATTCTGCACAATGACCTCTGTTAATTTCTTGAGCATGCTTTTTTATATTTTCCAATGCACACACAAGCAGTTTAAAATATATATCATATATACAATGTAGAGCACAAGTTGCGCAATATATTTTAAAATGAGTATTGTCAGTACATGGAGATCTACTTCATATTTTTAAGTGGTTGTATGCATTCCATTACATGGCTGGACCATAATTTATTTAACCCATCCCCTGTTGATGCACATTCATCATCTCCTTAAATTTGTTTCTAGATTTTGTCCTCACAAACAATCATGCAATGAACACCTGTGCACCCTCTTGAGATAACTCCAGGATAATTAGAAGTGAAATGTTTTTATTCATTTAAAATTTTGACCTGTGCTGCCAAATTACCTTCCATAAATTATGCCAATTTAGGCTTATACTGATAGTGTAGGAGTGTCTATCTCTGCATAGTCTCTCTAACCTTAGTATTATCAATATATCAATATTTTTTTCTTTGTGATCTCTTTTTTTCTCATTAGGAAATATTTGCAAGACTGTTCAAATTAATCCAGTGGAGGACAGCAGGAGATGTGTGGATAAAAAGGATTAATGACCTGCCAGTATTGGAAAACTGGGGGCAGAGCTGCTCATGGGACAAGTCACTTTACCTTCCAGGAGACATGTGAATGGCCTTTGGTGACCTGCAGGACACACTGTTTTCTGAAGGCCGGAGGCACCCACCTTATTTCAGATGGCAACTCAAATGGCATAAAATAAACCCGATACCATTTCTCAGTTCTGTCAAACATGGGCTATGTTAACTCTGATGTGACTGATTTTTCTTCCTCCCTTTTATTCCACCAGCTGAGAGCTAAATATAACACCGCCACCTTTTGTGTCTAGGGCTTGGCTTATAAATAAACATTGGGAGCACAGATGGAAATCAACACTCTTGCCTTTTGCAGAACAGATGCTAAAATTTTGTTAAGAGTAGCTTTTGGTCCTCTGGCAACTTGGATTAACTCACCTGCCATTTCCGGGCAGAAGAAAATCTGCCCCTATGCCTACTCCCCCCTCCCCCAAAGTTTGCAACCCTATGTTCTGGACCTTTTCTTCTTTTTAAATTTATCTTTATTGTTGAAAGTTTTACAGATGTCCTCCCCCCCACCCCCTATTTAACCTCACTCCTTTTCCCTCCCCATGCCTTCATCCCACTATTGTCTGTATCCATGGTGGACTTTTTTCCTACTCTGCAAAGTAGGAATATCACCATAGGAACCATCGATTTTATATTTAAGTACTTAAATATAAAAAAGCAACTGTTGAAGCCCAAATGTCAATAATAATAATAAAAATAAGTAGAAATGGCTTAAGAAAACTAGAGCAGATTCAAATGACCAATTGATATGTACAGAAGCAGAAAAATCCATATTTTTGAAATGTTGCGATAGACACTAGAAATAATTAAACCAAACATCCTCAGTTCATTTTATGGATGAGGCTATGGATACACAGACAAGTTATGTCACTTATCCCATCACAAAGTTTGTTGGTAGCAGCACTAGGACTCAACATTAACCCCAAGGACTCTAGCTCAGAGCCCCTTCTGCTGCACCACAGTCCCTCTTAGGGGTGAAGAGGTCAGGTAGATGGTGGAGGTAGGAAGTGGACACCAAGCGATAAGATTGTAGCTGTCCATGGCAAAGGGTAGGACACAGCAGAGAGGAAAGGAAAGAAGAAAGGGGGTAAAGAAAACAAAGGACTCAGGAGGGGAGAGTCCAAAATTCAGAGTTGATACCAACGGCAAAGTATTTACTGCAACAGAGCACATCCTACCTTAATTTCTAAAGAAGCTGAATTTACTATTTGTTACTAATTTTAGAATAATTTTAACCAACATCCTAAAAATTAAAGCAACCATTATGGTCATGTGTTTCTGTTTTTTTGTTTTGTTTTGTTTTGTTTAAAATATGTAACTACAATAATAGCACATAGCAATGGCATGGGGAATTCTCAGCAGCATATAGGTTTAACATTGGGAAAGCTATTTTGAAATACAGAATGTTCCTGTGTGTGCTGAACTAAATGACACACTGATTCACATAAAATTAAATGGCTATAAGACCAGCCCATTCCATGTTTCCAGTGTTTATAGAGCATTTTTATCACCTTCCCTAGTTGGTTTCTGTTTCTTCCAGAACAGCACCTGCCAAGCACCATGTCTCCAAGAAACTCTCCTTGTTTCTCTCTCTCGCTTTCTCTTTCTCTCCCTCTCCCTATGAAATTCTTGTTTTGTTCTTGTACAATAGAATGGCCACAGGCAGGCTCTGGGCTACACCCACACCCATACTTAATGAAAGGTTTTCTCTCTTCCGCTGAGGGCCACTACGGCAAATCAATAAGAAAAAAAATTACTCTAATTTGGGAAATTCTAGTTTTTCTTACCGGTGATATAGAAAAGATAGGAAATAATCTGCTCTGCTCACACAGCCATGGTCACTATCAACAGGGTGAGAAATTTGTGCAAGATCTTCCTTTGAATTTGTTAAAGTTAGCTGGAACACTGGAGCTGGTTCTGGACTCAGAAAATTCTGGAACATTGAGATGAATTAAAAATAAACAAACAAACATGACCCAAAGAGGCTTCTTGCCAGCTTGTGTGCCAGAAAGAGAATATGTGCTACAACTTGCCTTGCGGAAGAAAAGAGGCCAACCTCGGGCGAAGATCTCTCTCACTTTCTGCTGACCACCTGGTGCTGGTGGCCAAGAAGAGGTTGACTCAAGCAGCCCGGCTCCTCTAGTGTGTAGCCATCTTTTTAATTTATTCTTATTTTTAAATTCACTTTCTGTCATCTTTCAGTAGATTATGACATGGTAACTAACAACCCTAAAATCTTAGTGGCTCCAAAAACAAAGCATTTTTGTTTTCTTTTCCTCTTGCTCACATTACAGATCAGCTGCAAGTTGGCACCATGGATCCTTTTGAAGGAATTCTGGCTAAAAGAGCAGACCCTTTTTGGAACCTGTTGTCTTTTGATAGAGGGGAAGGAGAGCAAGGTGGCTGGAGGAAGGCCGGAAAGCCTCTCAGAGCTTTCTGCCAGGTACACAGACTTTCACTTCTGCTCACATTTCATTGGCCAAAGGAAGTCACGTGGCCAAGCCATTTCCCATAGAGGAGGGCAGTGCACTCCTCTAACCTGCAGGCTGAGTGTGAGAAGGGGCAGTGAATACTCAGGAATGAGCAGCAACCAACCACAGGGTCTCAGCTGCATGTGTGAATCCCAGAAACATTGTGTTCTTCACAAATCAAAGTGGAGTTCACACCTTTAGACATATTCTGACCAGTGGCTCTCAAGCTAAGGGCATGAATATTCAGTTATAATTTTAAAACTAGCAATGGGTCATCTGGCTGGTATGGCTCAGTGGTTGAGCATCAACCCATGAACCAGAAGGTCAGAGTTTGATTCCCGGTCAGGGCACATGCCCAAGTTACAGGCTCAATCCCCAGTAGTGGGTGTGCAGGAGGCATTCAATCAATGATTCTCACCATTGATGTTTCTATTTCTCTCTCCCTCTCCCTTCCTCTCTGAAATCAATTTAAAAATATATTTAAAAAAGAAATCTAGTAATGGGTTAAGGCCAAGATTGACAGGAGTATGGTTTGTGACCATCTATCTTTTCCCATTATTTTCAGTCTGATGTGGTTTCTAAATTTTCCAAAATTGGACAAGATGACATAAACAGGAAAATATCTATAGGTGGTTTTCCATAGGGCTGGGGCTTGGCATTTTTTATGTGGAAAACTTACATGGGGGATTTTCAGGGGAGTCTATAAGAGAAAATTCCAATTTTGAACAATTTCTGAGCCAACTGTCCCTAGTTGTGTGTTTAGACAAAACTGAGAGGAAAGGCAAGCCTAAAGATTAGCTGCTTTTAAAAAACTGAGTTTCCTTTTTTACATGAAAATCAGCTTTAGACATTAATGATTCTGGAATGTAAGTCTAGCTCCGGGCAAAAGGTTTTCAGTAGATGGTTTGTCTTGAATATTTCCTACTGGCACCTTCAGGCAGTCAGTACCTTCATTCGGCCCTCTGCCAGCAGAGATTGCCCACTGCCTAGCTGGACCCAAATCTATAAAATTCAGCAAAAACGTAGGAAGCGTGGACTCAGGGCTGGGAACCGTGCCAGCTGAAGCTCTAACGCTGATTCCACGCAGCCCATCCCCAAGGACCAGCAATCTCAGAGGGGAGACAATCAAGTAACCAAGAAGTTATACGAGAGTGATAAATGCTGCAAGGTTGAGGTACACACAGAGAACTTTCAAGTGCAAAGGAGGGAGCACAACTCACTTGTACAAAATGGGAAAGACTTCATGGAGAGAATGATGTGTAAACTGAAAAATGAAAGATGAAGTAGTGACGGGAAGGAGTGAAAATTCGTTGTGGGGCTCGATAGCCGAGTGGGAGTGAAATGGTGAAGGGCCTTGTAGTTCACTCACTGCCCACAGCATGGCTTTGCTGAGATCATGACAACGGCAAACGCCACCATGTTAACAGTCTTATCAGGCCTACTTCAGTTCCAGCTTTAGTGCTTCAAACATATTTACGAACTTTTGTAATTAATTTTTATTTTGGAATAAAAAATACACCAGAGAGCTTAAGAAAAAGGATAATAAGGTAAGATAAATACCCATGCAGCTACCACCCAACAACCATTAATGTTAGGTCATATTTTATTTAATTGTTTTAGAAATAAACTATTACTAATAAGTTGAAGTCCCCTATACACCTTCCCTGGTCACATTTCTTTTTATCCTCACTTCAGAGTTAACTGCTATCATAAATTGTGTGATTCTAGTCCTTTTTCTTCTGTGTTCTAAATATATATGATAAATAATATAGATTGTTTTATGTGTACATAAATTTTATGTAAATGATTTAATGTACTATAGACAATCTGCAACTTTAATGTTTATCAACATTATTTTTTCAAATAAATTTTAAAGATTAGTTTTATACTAATGAAGTCCACCATATGAATATACTAAAATTAATTTGGCTGTACCACTGCTATGGGACATATAGGTTGGCTTCCATTTTTTGCTCTTCTAAAAGGATTGCAGTAAAAGGAGGACTTTGTATGAAGTTTATTTATCTATTTATTTATGTTTACATATTTCACTTGGGTAATATTAGGTAATTGGGTAATAGCAGGTAATATTACCTGAAAATGCAGGTACTGGGTCATTGGGAATATATGTTTTAAATTTTGCTAGACATTCATATCCCATACTCAATTATGAGTTTCCAATTATGTTCTTCTTAAAGTCTTGATAAGGATACTTCTTTTCTCTTGATATCCAGCGATTGTTTGAAAGCCCCATATCAATTTCATTTAATTTGCAAGTTCTCAAACCTCAAATGAGTGAAGATCTACGCAGATTTGCTCTTTGTCAAATGATTGGATATGTCCCCTTCACACCCCTCCATTCTCTTTGGTTTTATTGAATTCATTTCTCATAGCTGCAGATCCAACTGCCTTTCCCCTCCAGTCTCTCAATGGATGAATTCACTTCTATTTTTTTTTTTATTTTATTGATTTTTTACAGAGAGGAAGGGAGAGAGATAGAGAGTTAGAAACATCGATGAGAGAGAAACATCGATCAGCTGCCTCCTGCACATCTCCCACTGGGGATGTGCCCGCAACCCAGGTACATGCCCCTGACCGGAATCGAACCTGGGACCTTTCAGTCCGAAGGCCGACGCTCTATCCACTGAGCCAAACCGGTTTCGGAGAATTCACTTCTATTTTTATAGAGAAAATAGAAATAACCAGAAGAGCACCATACAATAAGCTGCCTCCTGATTTCCTAATGCACTATTGTGTGTTTACTCTCTCTGCCTTTCCTCTGGCTACAACAGGATAATATCCCTGCTCCTTCTTAAGGCCAGTGCCTCCATTTATAACCTGGGTCCCATTTCTGGTCATTTCTTCACGGCCATTTTCCTTCAGTTTTCCCCTATCTACATTGTGAGGGACTAGCACACTTTTTCTGTGAAAGGCCAGATAGTATTTTAGGTTTCATGGACCTTACAAATGTGTCACTTTGTTCCAGTGAAACTTTATTTTAAAAAGTAGGCAGAAGTCCAACTTGACTGGCAGCAATAGTTTGTCCATACCTGTCCTAATCACCAATAATTTCTCCAGCTCTACTAGAGTTTTCCCCTCACTATCAGGTATGCTGCAATACCACCCATTTTAACAAATGCTTTCTGGACTGTGGAGCTTGTCATAATTTCTCAGCCCTTCCTTATTTGGTATGTCTGGCTTTCCTTCTACATCAGTGATGGCGAACCTATGGCACGTGTGTCAGAGGTGACATGCAAACTCATTTTTTTTGGTTGAATTTTCTTTGTTAAATGGCATTTAAATATATAAAATAAATATCAAAAATATAAATCTTAGTTTTACTATGATTGCAAATATCAAAAAATTTCTATATGTGACACGGCACCAGAGTTAAGTTAGGGTTTTTCAAAATGCTGACATGCCGAGCTCAAAAGGTTCGCCATCACTGATCTACATGGTAAAATGGAAAGTGCATTATAAAAGCAATGAGGAGAACTGATCTTCTCTTATATTTCTAATTAAAAGAGAAAAGAAAAATAAGTAATATAAAGAATATCCTTCTAGACTCTTGTTCCTCTCTCGCTGCTTCCTCACTTCTCTGCTTCCCTCTACAACAAAACTTCCTAAGAGGTGGTCTGCAGTATCTGTCCCCACTTCCACTCTTCCCTTTCTCTCTTGAACCCACTCCTACCACTGTTTTTGGTCCAATCTTACACGAAACCATTCTTCTTTCCAAGTCAGCAGACTCTGTCTTGCAAACTCTAATGCCAAGTCCCAGCCCTCACCTTAATCTGTTGGCAACATTTGGAACCCTTTCTTCACTTGTCTTCTAAAATACTGTCCTTTTCTGGATTTCCTCCCTTACCTCATTGCCTATCCCACCTTCTCTCCATGACTAAATGTTAGAGTGACCTAGGCTCAAGCCTTGATCATCTTCTCTAGATCTACCCTTATTCCCTAGTGATCTCATCAGTTACGTGGCTTTAAATCCTAACTCTATGCTGTTGACCACCAAGTTCATATCTCCTGCCCAAATCTCTCCTTGAGACACACACACAACTTGGATTGGATGAGTACAGGAGAGCTCACATTAGATATGTCTAACCAGAATCTCTGCATATTTCTAAGATCTAATTTTTCTGCTCCTTCAGTTTTTCCCATCTCAATAAACAGCACCAGACTCCTTCCGTTGCTCTAGTCTAGAACCAAGGGGTCATCTTTAATGTTTATCTTTTTCACATGTCTCATCCAATTCATCAGCAAATCTTATCACCTCTGTTTTAAAATATGTCCCGAATATGATGATTTCTAACCATCTGTGTAAGTGCTACTTTAATCCATGGCAAGCCTATCTCCTGCCTGAACTGCTGCAGTAGCCTCCTAACTGCTTTCCATCTTCTACTTCTGTTCTCTTTTCATAAATTCTGAATACAGTAGTCAGACAGATCCTTGACCGATATAAAGGTGATCATGTCATTCCCCGTTTCAAAATCCTCCAAAACCCATATCACACTTAAAATAAAACCCAGACCCTCCATTACCTGCTCCCAGGCCATTTGCTTCACCTACACTGGCCTCTGAGTACATTTCTGCATGAACATTTTTTATTTTTGGTCTCTATCATGCTCTCCCCTGACCTTCACATTGACCTTTAGCTCCCTTCTTTCAAGTCTTTCTCGGGTGTCACCTCCTCAGGCCTCTCTAAACTCCATCCCACTTTCTTATTCAGATTTAGTTTTCTTCATAACATTTAACATTAAATAGTAACATTTGGGTTTTTAATGTATTGTATTTCCCTCTTGCAGGTAAGATCCTTGAGGCCAGATTGTTTACCTAGTGCCAAGAATAGTGTCTGGCATATGGTAGCCACTCAATAAAAATTCGCTGAATGAATGAATGATTTTATCCTGGAAGGATGGGAAGATTTTATACAAAGCCCCAAGACCAATTGTTCATTTCCCACATGTTTCCATCCAGTGTGGCTCTGTTGGACTGTGGCAAGGTGCTTTGATGCTCTGAACCTCTGAGATACATGAACACCTGCTACTCCCAGCATGCAAGGCTTTTATTGCCCTCATTACCATAAATTAATGGTAGCCCCTTCTTGCTCCCACCAACTTTGTGGTAAGAGACAGTTTTCCATATCTCTGGCTGGTTCAGCCCTTGCCTGCTGGGCCAGGAACAACCAGTGAAATTGGTAGAAGGTCTGACAGATTTGCTTTTTGTCTGGAGGTGAAGAATTTGAAGGTCACAAAAGGTGTTTCTTAATCTGTCGACATAAGAAAGGTACAAACCTGTAGAGAATTTTTATGAGTTTATTTGAGCCGACCTGATGACAATTTCCAAGGAGCAAAATCTCAACAGATTAAAGGAATGCTCCACAGAATGGCAGTTTTACAGCTTATTTTATACATTACAATCAAAGGAGGAGAGGTAAGGGGGTGGTGTTACATGAAATGCATGGGTGGTAGATTAGGGAGGCAGGAGAAAGCAAAGTGGGGAACTCTCTGAGATTAGATAGAGAGTAAAACAGAGAGACAAATGCTTATTTTACATTGGTGGGTGTAAGAGAGTTAACAATGAACATTTACAGCACATAGAGATGGTATGTGGGAAAACAAGATAACAATGAAAGGGTTGTGGTCTCATGCTCTGGAGTGGTGGGTATAGGGGTGGGGTACGGTGAGGGGTCAGGAAAACGGGGATTAATCTGACATTCCAAGGGTGTGTTATCTTAGATGCCAAAAGACTTTGCTTGAGGTAAAGATTGACCTTTTTAAGAAAACTGTAAGTCTAGGACATGAGTGCCCACCATGACCTGTTTTTAGTTAGGAATATTTATGTTTGGTTTCAATTTTTTTAATTGGTTTTTAGAGAGGGAGAGGCAGAAAGAGAGAGAGAGAGAGAGAGAGAGAGAGAGAGAGAGAGAGAGAGAGAGAGAAACATCGATGTGAGAGTGAAATATTGGTCAGCTATCTCCTGTATGCCCCCATGAGGGACTGAGCCTAAAACCCAGGCATAGGCCCTGACCTGGAATTGAACCAGGAACCTTTCAGTGCATGGGACAATAACCACCCAACTGAGCCACACCTGCCAGAGCAGTTAGGAATTTTCATGTTGAGACCACCCTATGTGATTGTTTTTGATCTCTGGGTTTGCGAGGCCCACCATGCAGGCCTCTCCTGAGCTTGTCAGGTTTAGTACATGGCCCCTTTTTTGTCTAGAAATCCAACTCTACATGCTTGTAATTCATGAAATCCCTCCCAGATCCTGGCAATACCCACTACCAGTACCAGCTCTGGCCAGTGGCAAAACTTTGCATCTCTTTCTAGGTTTTCTGGGATTTTAGTGGGAAGTTGGGAGAGAATGTATCGGGGTCTTCAAACTACATTCTGTTGTCAAATTGAACTTTCTCTCCCCCTTTATTTTAAAACTAGAGGCCCAGTGCATGAAATACATGTACTGGTGGTGGGGGGATCCCTCAGCCCAACCTGCACCATCTCACAGTCCAGGAGCTCTCGGGGGGATGTCTGACTGATGTGGAGGCAGGAGAGGCTCCCACCACTGCCTCTGTGCTCGCCAGTGGTGAGCCCCGCTTCTGGCTGAGCGGTGCTCCCCCTGTGGGAATGCACTGACCACCAAGGGGCAGCTCCTGTGTTGAGCGTCTGCTCCCTGGTGGTCAGTGCGTGTCATAGTGACCAGTCATTAGACTGTTTGCTCAATTTGCATATTACCCTTTTATTATATAGGATGTGTAGCCAGTCAATGGATATTTTTTGCCTTCCTTCTTTGCCCCTTCATATCTGGAAATTAAAATTCAAAGATAATGAGTAAGTAGGCAGAACTTATACATTTTATTAAATTGTTTGTTTAGCCATTTCTTGAAAGTTGCTTTCAGAAATGTGAGGGTTTTTTTACACTAAAAGGAAGTTTAATTCTGAAGCTCACATTTTTATGACTCTAGGTTTGAAATGAACACAAATGGCGAGAATGTGAAATGACAGGCGGCACCTTCTGGGGAGACAGGGCATGTTCCTGCCTGTTGGTCCCTCCTCACCCCTACCCCAGTATGAATGTAGCAGCTCCGTCCTGTGAATACATAAGACAAGCAGAGATGCAGCCTCTTTCCAGGGCTTGATACTAAGGAATTCGCCAGCCGTGGATGCATTTCTGCAGCTGGGGGACTCAGCAGAGAGAGAAGCAGCTCGCTCAAGGGGAACAGGTTCTCCTGCTGTACTGGGGCTGGAGTGCAGACGTGGGATCTGTCAAAGGCGCTTCTCTGGTCTCCATACTGACAGCTTGTGCTCGCTCCTGACATGAGTGCTGCGGAAACATGACCTGGAACTGATGTGTTCTGGCAGAAACAGGCTGGGAGATTTCAGGCTCTTGCTCCCTCTCCCCCTTTCCCCCCTCTTTGCTGATGGTGCTGAACTGTTGAAGGGATGGGAGCATGCAGTTGTCAGAAGAGAATTTTCAGCCCCACCATCAAAACCAGCCCCATGGCCCACTGAATCCACATGGAGGCCGTCCCTGAGATTCCTAAGAGATGACATTGTTATCTGCATGTGGAATTGTATTATACATCGAATGACACTCTGGGCTGCGATATCTGCAAAATAGGGACTGAAAGAATGGAGAAAACAAAACCAACTTTGTAGGCACAAGTAAATGTAGTAACCAAGGTAACAAGACAGTAATACAGAGAAATATACAATGACCTGGCTGTTTAGTTCTGTACACACAATCAATTTTGGTGTTGGAAGATGAAGGGTCTATTGTGATCAGGCTTGATTGCCTATATTCAGAAAATTGAACTCTCTGGTTTCTCTTTGAATATTTTTTGGGGGGATTGAAGACAAGTGAAATTTCTTTTTGGGGGCCAGGAGAAATGAAATTTAGCTTTGAAAAACTCTACCCAGGTCATTAAGTATTATGTTAATCAATTCAATGGACAAATATGTATTTTTCTTTTTTCTTTTTTTTTCAGTGAGAAGGCAGCCATCTGCAAACCAAGGAGAGATGCCTTAGCAGAAACCAACTCTGGCATCTTAATAAACTTCCAGTCTCCCGAACAGTAAGAAAACACATTTCTGTTGCTTAAGCTCCCCAGGCTGTGGTACTCTGTTATGCAGCCAAGGAGACTAATACGATGCATGAGCAGATAGTGATCATGTGATGTGTTAAGCTCCTTGCTAAGGATTCAGCTCCTCACAAGCTGCTGGCAGGAGGCCTCCCTCAGTTCCTTGCCATGTAGTTCCCTCCACAGTGCTGCTCACCACATACATGGCAGCTGACTTCTGTCAAAGTGAAAGAGAAAGAGCACCCGAATGGGAGCCACAATCTTTCTGTCACCTAATCTCATAAGCTCTCTGCTATCAGTTTTGCCATATT
The DNA here is from genome assembly GCF_014108235.1 of Myotis myotis. NCBI lineage: Eukaryota > Metazoa > Chordata > Mammalia > Chiroptera > Vespertilionidae > Myotis > Myotis myotis. The sequence goes on along the minus strand of NW_023416390.1, from coordinate 63,999,582 downwards.
AATTAGAAGTGCATCCTTAGGCCCTGGCTAGTGTGGCTCGGTTGGTTGGAGCACCCTCCCGTGCACCAAAGGGTGGCAGGTTTCATTCCTTGTCAGGCACATACCCAGGTTTCGGGTTTGAGACCCAGTCAGGGCATGTGGGGAAGGAAGCTGATGGATGTTTCTCACATTGATGTTTCTCTCTCTCTCCCTTCTTTTAAAAAAATAAAAAAGGGGAAAGAAAAAAGTGGATCCTTATTAGAGATAAACTCAATTGGAGGGGATTACACAAGGGCATAAACATCAAGAGGTGAAGATAATGGGGGCCGTCTTAGAGGCTGTCTACCACATGACCCATACCACCGCAAACATTTCACAGCGATGGCATTCTCCTACTGACCACAATGTAATCGCCAAAATTAAACTAATACATTACTATGATCTAATCCTCAGACCCTATTCAGGTTTTCCCACTTGTCACAATAACGTCTTTTATAAGAAAAGGATCCAGTCCAGAATCATGGTTTGCTTTTTTGTCATGTCTCTTCAGTTTCCTTCCACCAACTAAAGTTCCTTAATCTTTCCTTGATGGTCATGATCTTGACACTCTCGATAGTCTCTCAGGTTGAGGTTTTCTAATGTTACCTTATGGTTGGATTCAGCTTTTGCATCTTTGGTAGGAAGATCATAGTAAAAGTGATGCATTGCACCCTACCAGGTGGCACATAATCTTACAGCTTTCCCCCTCCTTTGTGGCTAATACATGTTTTGTGGAGAGGTGCTTTAAAATTATGTAGATTTCCCATTCCTTATAAAACATCCAATCTATTCATTTATTGATTGATGTCAGTGTGAACTAATAGATTTTCATTTTATTCAATGGATAACTATTATTATCACTATTAATTTTGATGCTAACAAGTTTCAGATTTGACCAGTGGGAGCCCCTTCAAACTGGCTTCTGTGACCTTCTGACACATCCCCATCATTTTTTGAGCACTTCTAAATGTTCACTGGCCTTGTCAAATTTAAGATTGATTGACAATCTTAAATTCAGGGGAATGTCTGAAGAAGAAAAAAAAAACAGATTGTATTGGACTAAATAGTTATAAAGAGATTCAAGAAAATGGAAATGTGGTGTGAGACCAGGCTTCTGGGAGGTTTGCGCTGAATGATAGGTGAGATGGTAGCACAGCTGCAGGAGCATTTGGGGCCAAGAATGAGCCATGTTCAGATGGGTGATAGTGGAATCTGCTTGTATGCTGAGAGCAGCAGTCTCAGAGGAAGAGACTGATAAGACAGAGTCAATGGCACCAACCCAAACAGAAATACTTGAGGGTGATGAGGGTTGTTGTCACAGGACAAGCGGAGGATTGACCTTTGCTATGACTGTTCTCAGGAGTAAAGGGGGGGGGGGGGGGGAGATTCATGAACTAACAGATATATTTGTAGTTTAGTAAATTGAATATTTGAAAAACACATTTTTATATATATTTTTCTTTCATCTAAGTTTTTCTTCCCTTGCTGGTCTCCTATTCTAAGGCTAAATCACAAATCTTACTGCCCCAGGGAAGAACAGAAGGATAAATCACAAAGAATAGAAGAGAAGAAAATTATGTGAGGGGAGTTCCTGCCAGGCAGACAAAGGAAGTATAAAAGGAGGAGAGAGCAGAGAGGAGAGGAAGGAAGCATCAGCCATAGGAATCCTCTTGAGGTCTAACCAGAGAATATCTTGTGTTGAAAAGCTGTAGACAGATTTGCAGGAAACAGAATCTGTATGGCTGACATTTTCTTTCATATGGGATAGCCTGTGATGGCTGAAATCTTCTCAAATAAGTCCTATATTGTGTGTGTTTTTAAATATTTTTATTGATTTCTTAGAGAGGGGGAGGGAGGGAGAGAGAGAGAGAGAGAGAGAGAGAGAGAGAGAGAGAGAGAGAGAGAGATGGATATGAGAGCAGAACATCAATTGGCTGCCTCCTGCATGCCCCCTAGTGGGGATCAAGCCTGAAACCTGGGCATAGGCCCTGATCAGGTATGGAACCAGCAACCTTTTGGTGCACAAGATGACGCCCAACCAACTGAACCACATGAGTCCGGGCATAAGCCCTACATTTGACATGGCATCATGTCCGGCAAGGAACATGAGGGGGAGCGAAAACAGGCTGTAACAGCCACTGAGAGCTGCCTCGTGAAGCCTCTCCAGCAACCTAAGCCCAATCCTGTGGGCTGAGAAAGCAGCTGTTTCCAGTTCCCTGGAGGAATGGAGGTGCTGAGAGGAATGGAGGCTCAGACTAAGCCTCAGGTTGGGATAAGGAGCCTGTGATATGGCAAGAGACCAGGGCATCACCTGTGGATGCCACAGGACAGCCAGGAGCAGGCTAGAGGGAATGGGTGAAGGCTCAAAGAACAGTAAGTGGGCCCAGTGCTTCTCCCCCACTTCCGTAAAGGCATCGGTGCTTCCGCCATGTCCAGAGGCTACCCATGGAGAAGGGAAGAGAACAGGAAATGCAAACACCTGGAAAGAATGAGCATTGACTCCAAAAAGATTATTTAACCGAAGACTTTATAATGGAAAGTAATTAAGTTACTTTCAATAAACCAGAGATGAGGTCAATTAGAGAAAACAGAACGTCAACATTTCCCTAACGTAGCTGTAGTATGAATTGTGACAGCAATACTGCAGGCTTATTGGTGTGAAGATGAGGTTGCATTGAATGGCTTCTATTTTATCCATGAAATATGAAGTGTGAGTGCCAGCTGAGAGTGAAGGTGAACAAAGAGGTGTGGGTGTTTGAGAAAAAAAAAAAGGAGAAAGTATAAAATCATTGCAGAGGGGTTCAAAGCACACATTCGAATCTTAAAGTCTCTAAGAAGCACTCTTTGTTTGTTTTTCTCATTGCCTTTGATCATATTTTTATGCAAAATTAGCTGTCCAAAGTGACTTGATCTTTATGGAATAAACAAATGTAAGTTTATGCCATAGGCTTCTTTCTTCTGTGGTGGGTTTCTTTTCTGCGGGCTTCTTCTCGGCTGCTGGTTTCTTGGTAGCTGCAGCCTTTTCCCCACCAGAGGCTTCTTCTGCTTCTTAAGGCCAACAGCCTTCCTCCTTTCTTCCTGGCCACAGGCTTCTTGCTTGGAACCACCTTCTCATCTGATTTGGCTTCTAGGGCTGCTGTTGCTTTACCCACCCGAAGCTTGTGGTTCTTGGCCTAGAGAAGAATGGCGCATATGGGTTTAGCTTCAACATGATCCTCAGGCTTTTCAGTGGATTCCTCTTCAGGACTCTGCGGTGAATCTTCTTGCGTGGTGCTCAGAGGGCTCTTTGGATCTCTGGACTTTTCAAAATTCTACTACGGTCTGTGCTGAGCATCTTGTGCATGGGAAGGTTGTAGTTGCTCTTGAGGGAGGCAGCTCCACGCCAAGTGCCATACAGCTCATCTAACTTGTAGAAAGCACTTTCAGTCCAAATGCAGAAACGGCCCACATGACCTCCAGGTGCAAGTTTCAAAATGGTCACTTTGCTTACATTAAGCAGAGTAATTCCAGGGATGTTTCTGAAGACTTTGATGATACCATTGTCCGCATTATAGATGATGCAAGGTCCCTGAGCTGGATATGACGACGGTTTCTCATTTTGCCCTGGCCAGCCCACATTCGCTGAGAGACATAGACCTTTTTTATATCATTCCAGGCCTTACGTTTCTCAAGAAGCAAAACAGCCTCCTTGGTTTTCTTGTAGCCTTCAACTGTATCTTCAGCCACCAAAGGAGGTTCAGGAACTTCCTCAATGCGGTGACCTTTAGACATGACCCGGGCTGGGAAGGCTGAAGCAGCGAGGGCAGAGCAGGTGGCATATCATTTGTATTGTGTTTACTCTGTGGTGCCAACAGCGCCAGGTTTTGGTTGGTGCAAACATGTGGCCCCCACGACACATACTTCCAAAAGCACCCTGGCCAGAATGATGAGTTCCACCACCTCAGACTCTGGGAATTTGAGCCACAGCTCTGCCAATACCCCACGACTCGGCACTGGTTTGATGACCTGCCAATTCACCCACAGCATAGGGCTGTCTATTGTTTTTGCACAAGTTGGTGTGAACAAAGTTCACAATATCTGGTCAAATGGGAGCCTTGAATACAGCAGGCAAAGTGACATTTTTGCCAGATGTTTCCCCCTTTTCTGAGTACACAGATATCAGTGGACAAGCACACACCATGGCGGGGAGAGGAGAAGGCCACATTCCTCTCTACCCGGCGGCTCCCCAGAAGCCGTTTTATAAAGAAGACACCCATTCAGGTTTATATACAAGCTAGGGATGATCCAGTTTTAGTGGCTCCTGAGGCTTATAAATTTAAAGGCCCTCTATAGGAAAAAGAACACAAAATTATGAATACAAAATTCAGAATTGAGCCTTATAAGGGACTCATGGAAACAAGGGTCCTGAAGCTCTAATTTTATTAACTGTACAGTAACCCCCCCCCTCTATTTGCATGTTAAATGACTATATTTGCTCATGAGAAGACATTTTCCTCCCACACCTGCCAAGACCCCCAGAACAGGCTGGCTTCACCTCAAGTTGGGATGTGCTGGCATAGACTTCCATGGCTTCTCCAACTCACTTCCCTTCCTTCCCTCTCTCCCCTCAAGCATAATGCATCATTTCACAGCTGCTCATTATTTTCCTAGAATACCAGCTTTGTACCCACACTACACGTCTCTCTTCAACTTAGGTTTCCACCTCTTTATCTAAATGGGTGACTTTCCAACTTCTTAGATCACAGCCCATAATAAGAAACACATTTTACATGGTAACCCAATACCCACCCATATTACTGAAAAAAGTTTCACAAAATGCATCGGAATTTTTATTTTTAAAAAATATTTGTATTGATTTCAGAGAGGAAGAGAGAGATAGAAACATCAGTGATAAGAGGGAATCATTGATTGGCTACCTCCTGGACAGCCCTACTGGGGATGAAGCCCACAACCCAGGCATGTGCCGTTGACCATAATCAAACCCGGACCCTTCAGACTGCAGGCCGACGCTCTGTCCACTGAGCCAAAACAGGTAGGGCCATCTGGATTTTTCTATGTGCAATGTCCTCTAGTATTCTCTGGCCCACACCTTGCATATGTAAACATGATTCTGGTTGGGCCCCACTGAAGTGATTCTTACAGCCAGCAGGTTGGGAGGTGCGCTCTGGCTAGTGTTGTCCTCCTAATGCTTTTTCATGCTGCCGCTCTTTGCTCATGTGTCTCCCTCACTCAGGATTGCCCTTCAACTCTGCGATGCCTTTAGAGGCTATTTTCATCCCTACACTTTAAAATGAAATTCTCCCTTTTATTTAAAGCCCTCCATTAAGTCATCTGTCCTCCCGTGCATCTCACATTCATGTTGCTGTGGCAGGTGTTTTATTCTGCCTTGATTACAGTTAATTATTTAAAATGCAGTCTTCCTTACTTGATTGTGAAGTCCCTGTGGGCAAGATCATGTCTGACTCTAACATGGCCATTTCTATGAGTCCTACAGTATCCAGCATCTAGAACCCCGTAAATTTATAAAGTAGGAGAAATCAACAGTTGTTCAGAGGGTTGTCATGAGGTTTATATTAGACTAGAGGCCCAGTGTATGAAATTCGTGCACTCGGGGGAAAGGGGTCCCTCAGCCCGGCCTGCACCTTCTTGCAGTCCGGGAGCCCTTGGGGGACATCCTTAGCACTGCCTTGGAGATGGGAGAGGCTCCCGCCACCTCCACTGCACTCGCCAGCCGTGAGCCCGGCTTCTGGGATAGCTCCTGTGTTGAGTGTCTGCCCCCGATGGTCAGTGCACATCATAGCAACTGGCCGATGAGTCAACTGTCTGCCTCCTGGTGGTCATGCACATCATAGCGAGCAGTTGAGCAGCCTTTGCCTATCATTAGCATATTATGCTTTGATTGGTTGAATGGCCAACTGGATGACTAGACAGTTAGCATATTAGGCTTTTATTATATAGGATGATACCCTTAAATAATAATGGTATAACAAACTTTTTAAATATCTTGTGTTATAGTTAAAGTAATTAGCTCATAAGGTCACATAAGTCGTAAGTGGTATGACAAGGACACAAGCTCAGCCTCGCATTCCTAGCCACCATCTTAATCTGGCTTAGTTCAGTGCTAATCCATAGGAAATACTCCATAATTGGTGACTATTTTTATCACTTCACAAAAGAGTGTTGGATCAAAACTGAATAAATGCTTTGACAGAAACTATAGATTATCTGTAATAACCTTTAGGTCTAGGGATAATTCCATTCATCATTCTGCTATTAGTTTGCTATTTAATCTGCTGTTTTATTTTTCTGTGTGAGTGGCTGTGACTACATGATTAAAAGTCACCACCTTGGGAAAATGAATTTTCTGTCTTCAGTGGCCTTAATGACCATATCAGATTAATTGCAAGACTGATTCAACTATGCACAAATTAAATATTAAGATAGAAGAAAAAAAATCCAATTTGACCAAAAAATGATTTTGAGACTGCATAGATCAAACTAATTTTCTTCCTTTGTGCAATTTAGTTCAATTCAAACCTTCAAATATACAATGCAAGGCACTTCAGGGGATAGCGAGAAAAATAAGCACCATCCCTTGTTGCCAAGGAGCTCATAATCAAGTGTGAGTATCTGGGGGGTGGGGGCAGAGGGAATAAGATGTCTATACAAATATCCCTAATATAAGGCAGGGTAAGATCTGTTTTATAAGGTTTCAATGAATTCCGAGGTTCTAAGAAGGAATGGATTGTTTCTCCAATGAGGGAATTGCGGAGAGGACGAGAGTGGTTGAAAGACTAGAGAGAGGCAGATCCGATTCTGGTTCTCCAAATAAAGAAGGTGCGGCATTTCCCTTACTGAAGATCTGTGCAAACCTCAGAGATTCTAAGGTTCTAGGAGAACTTATTTATGAAAGGAATCTGGGGGTTGCTAAATGTTATTGAAGAAGTAATATCAAACTCATCTTTTATGGGGATGTCATGATTATTAGATTGGTACAAATGAGAAATAAGATGTCTACAGAACAGCTGAATTTCAGGATAGCCTTGGGGACAAAACAGAAGAAAAATGAGAGACATTAAAATTGATGAATTGAACAATTGTATCCAAAGGATGCTGATTAATAGATAGATGTTAACCTGAAGGACATGCTTTAGTGTCTTTTCATAAGCCTCTAACTTTAACACTGTCTGATTTATATTTAATCAGAAACTTGAATAAAGATACAGACGACATGGTCATTAATCTGCAGATGAACTGGAGCTGAGAAGAATGGCAAACAAACTGTGACAAAATCAGGAGCTAAAATGATCTTCATTAGCTTGAAATGATGGCTCAAATCTACCAAAATTTAGCTCAATAGTCTTGATCTTTGTCCAAAAGCCAACAGTACATGAAAAAAAGATGGTAGAGATATGACTTCGTAGCAGTAAACAAGCTTTAATTTTTAATTAGCTGACTGTGATGAGTCAATAGTATTACATAATTACAGAAACCATCACCACCACCACTTCAACCACCGTCACCACCACCATCATCACCACCATTCCAACAACAACTTAATGAGCTCTTAGGCTGTGTTCATGGAAAAACTGTCTGTGGAAGGGAGGGGAGAGTTCCACTAATCGTGTCATACTTAGAGCAATGTGTATAGTTCTGTGCTCACATGTACAACCTGGAGAATGATCACAGGGAGAGCAATTACCTGGGGGGGAAACAAAACCCCCAAATGTGCTATGTTCAGAAAATGTAAAGGCCCTGGAGTTAGTTAGCGTGGAGTAGAGAAGTCTTAGTAGGAATATGATAAAAGTTTGCAAATGATCCAAGGGCTGTCATATGGGAAAAGCAATTTAACTTCTTTGATAGAGCTTCAAAAGGCAGAACTAGAGCTAGGAACATTAATTATAGAAATACATATTTCAGCTTATTAAAACATTTTCACATAACTACAATTATTTAAAAATGGTAAGTATGGCTTCTACAATAGTGTTTCTTATTGCCCAGGAGTTGAGTATGGCTAATCACCAATTGGGGGCTAGACTTAGGAGTTCAAGTGTCTGGTAATTAGTTTAAGTTTAACATTTTTAATTCCTAGGCTGACATCACCGAGCATGCTGGGAACCTGGGGGCTCAGAGGGGCTGATGGGAGGATCCCATGGTGGGACCACCAAAGGAGACATGGAGGAGGGAAGGCCATGGATTGACAAGATGGAGATGGCTGTAAGAAATTTTCTGACCCCTACTCATGACTTGTGATGGGATATAGGTTGGGAGAGATGGAGAGAGTGGTACCACTGGTGAGATTCCCACTATTATAAAGGATAATAAAAGGAAAAGGCAAATTATAGTAAAAGATATAAATGGAGAAAAGTTTGATTAACCAGGAGACTATTTGCAATAAAATAAAGAAACAGGAAGTAGGGAGGGGGATGGTGGAGGGGTCTGCATTGGGTAGAGGATGTTGTCTGAGTTGGAAAGCCTGGAGTCCTGGAGCAGGCGGCAGAAGTGTTCGGGACCGGGACAGGAATCATAAACAATGAGAATTAAGAGGCAGCGATTCCAAGGCCAGTTTGAATGTCATGCAGGCAAGAAGGAAAGGAGTGTTGAGAGGCAGGGTTTAGTTAATGGAGAAGCCCTAAGACCCACCTCCCCATGGCTCCCCACTCTCACCCTGTTCCCACTCAGCAGGACGGGAGCCCTACCTGGCTGCAGTTTGCGGAGTGCTCTGAACTCTGGGCCTGGGCAAATACCGGAAGAGAAACCTGACTTCAGGGTCCTCCCCTTCTCCTACAGAATCCACACTTCCTCAGCATGAACTTGCCGCTCCAAATACGTTGACTCCCTAAGCAGATGGCCTTCTGGGCATCTCCACCATCCCTTTCCCATTTTACTTCAACCAGACATAGACGCTGCCATTGAAAATGCTGGACCTAAGGCAAATTTCTGTGCCTGAAGCATGGATTCTGAAATAAGAAGAATTCACAAATAAACAGCATTTTTTTTCTTTTCAATCATGAGAAATTCTGTCCTGGTAATAGTTGAATTTAGCAGCAACTAGAGGATATGAGTATACCATCCCTCTTAGACGGGTCTCTAAACACTTTAACAGATAGTATGTGGTCTTCAAAGAAGCCCGTGTGCAGTATGGCTCTGTAAAACAGCTGCAGGCACGCTAGAACCATTTAGATGGCATTTTAAAAAAATTGAATTTTCTTTTCACATTCAATTCGGACTTGAATTCTTCTTAGCCATAGGGCAGAATTTGCCTTCTCTGCTAAATAGCTATATTTTGCTTGTCATGGAATCTGAAATAATATTACTCTGTGTACGACTGTGTAATGAAATTGTTGTAGACTTTAATACATTTTCTTTAAAATACAATTTTTATAGATTGTTCCCATCATTCTTATGGCCCCAAATAGTCAAGTTTAAAAGCACAGAAAAATTGCATTGGGACCTTTTGTCATTTTAATTTGTCTTCAAAAGTTGTTTACATGAACGCTTCAAAAGGGTACTCTGCTGTGTGCACTGAGCAGACAGGGATCTCCATACCTGCCTGGCTGTTACGAAAACATCTTTCCTAATATCACTTGGCCTCTGGGACAAATAAGCAAGGATGACACAAAAGATTACTTCCTGACTCCCACTACCTGTGCACTTTTTAATGAAATAAAATCATTATCTTCTCTGTAGTCCAGACTATGAACACTACTGGGTACAGACTGTATGTTCTCTACCAATCAGCTTATGTCCACTGCCTGGCCTGGTGCCTGGCACATGGTAGGGCTCAAGTAATATTTCTTTACTAGGGGCCGAGTGCATGAATTCGTGCACCTTGAAAGGAACTGTGGGCTGCGAGGCTGCGAGTCTGCGGTGGGCACAGGGACAGGCCTTGGCCCATCCTCCACACCCTTGCCCGGCCCCTCCTGCGTGGACCCGGTTTCCTGTCTGCTGACAGCCCCACTCCCACTGCCGTCGTCACTCCCATGTGCTGACGGCGCCGGCCCTGCTCACAACCTCTGATGGCGTGGAGCGATTGGGGCCAGTGCCAGCAGTGGGTGCAAGCGGAGATGGTGCCGTCACCATCAGCAGGTGTGAGCGATGGCTGCTGCCCCAATCGCCCCTCAGGAGCAAGGGGAGGTGGAGAAGCCCTCAGGGATGATTGGGGCTGGCAGCCACTACTTGGATCCCCTGATGGTGCTGAGCAATCAGGACTGACGCCGGGCACCAGTAGTGGGTGCAAGAGGTGGCTGCTGCCCCAATTGCACCTCAGGAACAGGAGGAGGTGGAGAAGCCCTCAGGGGCGATTGGGACCAGTGCTGGGCACCAGCAGCGGGTGAGAGCGGGGCCGGTGCTGGCAGCAGGTGCGAGTGCTGGGCGGAAGTGCAGCATGCGGGAGCAAAGAATTTTCAGTAACCACCAGAGGCTGGCCCCAGTGACAGCAACTGGTGCCCCACATTGCTCTGGCATCCCTGCTCACCTGCTCCACCATTCCGCTGCTGCCGACACCCGCCATGTTCCTCACTCTGCTGCCTGCTGACAACGCCTGCCATGTTTCATGAGCGCCCCCTGGTGGTCAGCGCACATCATAGCTACCAGTTGTTTGGTTGTTCGGTTGTTCCGTCATTCGGTCTATTTGCATATTAGGGTTTTATATACATAGATGTTGAGGGAGGTCTATTAGATCAGGTTCTACCCAGAGGAGCTTTTGTGATTAATCAAAAACTATTTTCATTATTAGATTTCTATGAAAATTAAGATTCTCATGAGGCTTAGATGTGTGAGATAAAAAATAAAATAAAAAACCCCAAACCTATCTTCTTACTTATTGAGAGTCAGAGAGGCCTGATTTGGAATAAGCCTAATAAATACTATCCCACAGAAAGTGGCTTTGTTGGTCATTACTTTGAATCATCTTGTGACTACTAGGAGCCCTAAGAGCCTAATAAGATGGATAACAGGGGAGCAGAAAATCTGATTAGACAGACAACCAGCCTAATCAGAAAATAACCACACAGGCTGAGCACGAACCTGCTGTTCTCAGCTGATTGCTGCTGGAAGTCCTGCCATGAGCTTCTCTCTCTCTCTCTCCCCGCCTCCCCATACACACACATTCACACACTTAATCTTCATCCATTTTCTTTCTCTCCCTTCCTCTCTCTCTCAATATCCTGGTCTTAGGCCCCTAACAAAGTTGGCCTGTTCTAATTGTGATTTTGTTACAAGATGCAAATGCAATCTTGGCTGAGTGCAGGGCTAAAAAAGACATCTGTGTAAATATGTTTGGATTTGTAATCTCATCCCACCCCCAGCCAATAACCTTTGATAGGATTAGCTGAAAGCCTAGCACTCAGGTAGATGTGCACTGCCTGAAGCCCATGTGAGCCCCCTTGGGCTAATCAGCCCATTATAATCAGGAGAGGTGTGTTCTTTGGAGACCACTGTGGGGTGAGTGCCCTCTTTGTGTGGAGGGAGTAGCAAGAACCATAGGCGAACTTCATGCCTTTCATCACTGGATTATTTCCTGAAATGAACCAGTGCAAAGTCATCCAGAAAAGCTGGGAACCAGCTGAGCTGTGGGTTAGACCAGGGCCAGCGATGGGGAAGCGGGTAGCGTTCCAGTAAGTGCAGTAAGCCACTAGCTGAGGCAAAGCTGCTGACCAGCCAGAGGTGGTAGAGACAGGCTTGCCGGCCCTTTCGGCTCACACCCTTCCTCCTTGCTTGGTGAAGCTTCCACTGCCACAGACAAACAGGAGGGCATGGATGTCCTGGCAATTGAGAAAACTTGGGTCACAAATAATATCGTATTTGTGGGCCCAGCCAGCGTGAATCAGTGTTTGAGCATAGACCTATGAACCTGGAGGTCATGGTTCAATTCCTGGTCAGGGCACATGTCAGGGTTGCAGGCTAGATTCCCAGTGTGGGACGTGCAGAGGCAGCCAATCAATGATTCTCTCTCATCACTGATGTTCCTATCTCTCTCTCCCTCTCCCTTTCACTCTGAAATCAATAAACATATATTTTTAAAAATTATAACAATACCATAAGGACTTGTTGGGCCTTTGTCAACATCCCTCAAGTGGGATCCAAATATATCAAAGCCCCGAAGATCTATTAATTGCAATATCCAATTAACTGAGAGTGAGCCAAAAGAGATCAAGATCTGAGTTACCTGGGCTACTGCCCCTTCTCTCCGATGTGCTGACTGCAGGCACAGTACTAAGTGGCCTGCTCAGGTCTGGCTGGCAGTGCTTATTAGAGAGCATGCTGTAGCTGCCAGCAGGATGCTGTACTCCAGGGAAGCAAGACTGAGGCCCCTGACAATCACCTTGTGTATTCTGTCTTCACTCATGGAAGAGGATTGTTTGTGATGTTGGTTTCTTGATTGAAATCTTCTTTGCAGGACAGATTCAGCCTTATGAGACCAGAAGCTTATATAATTTCAAGGATTCTCTTTAAGAAAAAGAATACAAAATTGGGTGTAGGAATTTCTAATAAAGTTAAACATATACCTACTCTGTAACCTAGCAATTTCATTCCTAGGTTTATACCCAAGAGAAGGTTAGCATATGGCCATAAAATGATTAGTGGAAGAAGATTCATAGCAGCTATATTCATTGTAGCTGCCCCAAACTGGAAAACAACCCTAATGTCCATCAACAGGCCAATGCATAAACAAAAAAAGGTATATCATACAGTGGAATGCTACTCAGCAGTGAAAAAGAATAAACTGCTGGTATATATAATAACATAGATGAGTTTTGTATACATTATGCTAAGCAAAAGAAGCCAGGCAAATTATTTCATTTATACATTGTTCTAGAGCTGGCAAAATGAAACTATGGCACTATCTATTAGAATGGTTAATTTGAAAAAAAAAAAAACATCTAAAATTTTGGTGAGGACACAAAATGGAAAAATCACTTTGGAAAACAGTTTGACACTTTCTAGTTTCTAATAGAGTTAAATACCCACTTCCCATACAACCCAGCAATCCCACTCCGTGTTGTTTAGCCAAATGAAATGAAGTCACCATTCACACAAAATCATGCATAGGAATGTTTACAGTGGTTTTCTTCATAACGGCCCCAAACAGAGAACAACCAGTGTCCCTCAGCTGGAGAATGGATAAGGAAATTGTGATATACCTACTGATATAACAGAATACAATTCAACAATAAAAAAGAACAGGTCACGGATTCCATTTATATGACATCCTAGAGAAAACAGATCAGGTTCTGCAGGAGGCTGGGGTACAGGGAGGGGCTGGCTGCAAAGGCCAAGGGAGAAATTTGGGGGAGATGGAAACGTTCTATACCTTTTAAAAATATATTTTTATTGATTTCAGAGAGGAAGGGAGAGAGAGAGAGACAGAAACATCAATGATGAGAGAGAATCATCCATCAGCTGTCTCCTGCATGCCCCCTACTGGGGATTGAGGCCAGAACCAGGGCATGCGCCCTGACTAGGAATTGAACCTTGATCTCCTGGTTCATAGGTTGATGCTCAACCACTGAGCTGTACTGACCAGGCTGGAAACATTCTATATCTTGATTGTGATGATGGTAACATGACTCTGTTTATTTATCAAAGCTCACAGAATTGTGGCCTTCCCTTTTGAATATTTCTACTTCAGCAGAAGGCCTATATGTTTTAGAGACCATGAGGGCAATAGCCTGCGGAGAAACATCAATATATTAGACACAGGAAATCTCCACCAAGAGACTTAGCCATGAGCATCCACGTAAAACTCCTTTCTATCTCTTAAAGGCACAGGCACTTTGGGCGGGCAACAGTGAGCAGCATGTCCTTTCTTCTCCAGGAATCCTACCTCATGACCTGGGAATCTGGACATCTGCTTATTAGATTAGGGAAATCTTCCCTCTTGGCTGAGAGAGACCTGGCTCTCAGGAGATAATTCCTCTTATTAGTCATTTTACAGTGCCCCTTCCAGTCTATGCTTTTTCATTGCTGAGTAGTATTCCATTGTATGAAATACCTTGTTTATTTACGCATTGGCCTGTTGATGGACATTAGGGTTGTTTTCTAGTTTGTGGCTATGATGAATAAAGCTTTTTTTATTGTTGATTTGTAGTCTGTTATATCAGTAAGTATATCATTATTTCCTTATCCATTCCCCAGCTGAGGGACACTTGGTTGTTCTTGAGGCTATCATGAAGACCCAAACATTCAATGAATCAGTACAATAGAAGTTAGCTAAAGCTCAGCCATGTGACCACTCTGAACCAGAAGGGACACTATAAAATGAAGTCTAGGTATGTGCCAGAAAAAGGGGGGAAATGGACTTGGGGGACAGCTGGCAGTCTCTTTCACATTCTGAAAGCATCCAAAATAGGAAATTACACCTTCAACTGCTTTGCTTACCAAGGATTTGACTTAAATCTAAGCAGCTATTCACATCTCTACTATTTTTTAAAATACACACACATACACACACACACACACACACACACACACACACACACACACACACACACACTCTAGAGGCCCAGTGCACAAATTTGTGCACCAGTGGGGTCCCTTGACCTGGCCTGCGGGATCAGGCCAAAACCAGCTTTCCAACATCCCCTGAGGGGTTCCAGATTGCAAGAGGGCGCAGGCCAGGCTGAGGGACCCCACCGGTGCATGATCGGGGCCAGGGAGGGACACGGGAGGTTGGCCAGCTGGGGAGGAACCGCAGGAGGGCTCCAGGGTGTGTCCAGCCCATCTTGCTCAGTCCTGATCTGCTGGACCCCAGCAGCAAGCTAACCTATTGGTTGGAGCGTCTGCCCCCTGGTGGTCAGTGCCTGTCATAGCGACTGGTTGACCAATTGACTGTGTGCCCCCTGGTGGTCAGTGCACATCATAGAGAGTGGTTGAATGGCCTTAGCATATCATTAGCATATTATGTTTTGATTAGTTGAATGGCTGACCGGACAACCAGACACTTAGCATATTAGGCTTTTATTACATAGGATATTTTTTTTTTTAGAGAGAGAGAGAGGAAAGGAGAGGGGGAGAGAGAGAAACATTATGTGAGAGTGAAACATCAATCGCCTGCCTCCTGCATGCCCCCTACTGGAGATCGAGCCCACAACCCGGGCATGAGCACGGGATGACACCCACCCAACTGAGCCACACCTACCAGGGCACATCTCTACTATTTTTATCAGTAATTCTGATAGAAAGATAAAGGCCAGGGGCAAAGAAGGTGAACAACCTTAAGTCTTCTGTTACTTAAGGTTGTTCACCTTAAGTAACAGAAGACTTAAGTGAAGTGAAGACTATTATAATTATGGGCTTGAATGAGGCTGATAAATTATTTGTGGGTTTAATAATGTCACCATTCTCTTTGTTCTCTATACTCATAGATAAGTGATAGGGGTTGAAAATTTATTGGCAAGGCTAAATTTTTCTTTGATACAATACTTACTAGGCAAACCAAGAACAATTATCAGGTATAGCTGCTTTTGAGTTGACCTGTTCTTAGATGGAAGAATAGGACACTAAGATGTTAATCAGTGAGATCTTTCTAGGTTTTGCACATGTTTTCTTAAAAAGTCAAATGCATTTCTGTATAAGCAAGGGAAGGTAATGGCACTGGGGAAAAGTACCCCAAAGAAGGGATACAGACTTAAATATTCAGGCATCACTTTAGGACAATTCTAATAACAACTAGTGACGATATGTAGTGAACAGGTATAGTTACAACAAAGACTCACAAAATCTAGGCCGTCATTAGCAGGAGCAGTGGAAACAAAACACAGTACTACCCTGTCTTTGTATTAAAATATGAAAGCCCACAGCTGGGGGCCTCTGGGAGGTGCTGGATGCCAATTATAAAGAGATAATGCTTCCTGGGATGGCACAAGTAAGGACAAGTAGATAATCAAGGGGAGAAAAATATACTCTGTGAAGATAAACTACAAAAAAATAAAGGCAGCCATTTAGTCATGAGGAGTAGGTACTCAATAAATGTTTGTGAAATAAATACATAAATAAATCAAAGCCTATCGAGTAGAACATAGATTTATTTACCAAATACTGGAAGCAGTGATTAAAGAGATGAATTTAGTACCCTCACAAAAAAAGAAAGAAGTGCTTTATTATTTATTTTTTTAAGACTTGTTAATTGATTTTTTAGAAAGAGAGGAAGGGAGAGGAAGAAAGAAACGTCAGTGTGTGAGTGAAACATTAATTGATTGCCTCCTCCAGCCGGAAACCCAGGCATGTGCCCTGACTGGGAATCGAAACAACAACCTTCCTGTGCATGGGTGACACCCAACCAACTGAGCCACACTGGCCAGGACAGGAAGAAGTACTTTACAAAGTAGTAAACATAAGGAGCTTGTTTCTTTAAGAGGCAGAAGGTAGAAATATTAGTAAGTCGGAGAGTGTATACATAAATTCATGGGCAATATATCACTAACCGGTTATTAAGGGAAGCAAGGCAAGGTGGAGGGTTATCTTTGGAGACTGCTGCTAAAATGTAATGTAACCTGGGGAAAGTTATCCAACTTTCTTCAAATTGTTCCTCAGTGTTACCGTCAGAAAAAAAGGAGCACGGATGGAGTGATCCATGTGTCCCAGTATCTTAGTTCCTTCCTGAAAGCAAGCATTTAAGGTAAAACCAGATGCAAAAAAAGGGTATTGTTTTTCTCTTCAGCATTCCTAGGTGGAGCCTGCCTGCTCAGAGATGCGGAGGAGGGCTCTGTGATTGATGACCACTGATTCAAAAAGGCATCAATGATAATGGAGGGGTGGGGCCACTCGTCTGCCCATCTGTGTCCCAAGGCAGTCCCAGGAATAATGGCCGTGGAGTTTCACCAGCCTGCGCGGGTGGGGTGGCACTTAATTAAGTCAGGAAGATGGAGAGTAAGCACACTAGTTATTTTTGGTTGCTGTGTCTCTGGAATAAAGGGCTGAGTGAGGAAGGAAGCCAGAGGTGGAGAGAAAAGGGGACCCAAGGGCACCAGCAAACCCTCCCCCCCCCACACACACACACCACAGTACACCAAGCTTTTGTGCTGGAGAGCTAGTCCCTTGGGACCAAGGGTGGCCATTTCCTCCAGAAAAATGCACATGGTCCCCTCCGACCACACACACCCGTGCTGGAGGACCACAGCCGGGAAGGTCCGTGTGGCATCCTGGGAGAATGGAACTGTGAGAATATGGGAACCAGCCCAGTTTATCTGCACAGCCCTGGGGACATCCTTTGAACTCTGGTTTCCGTTCTGAGATTTCCTCTTTGATCTCACACATGCCCTGTGCTGAGCTATTGTGCCATCTGAGCAGTTCCTCTTCTAGGCACCTTGTCTCAGGACAAAGGTGTTGGCAGTGATAATCGGCAGGCTGAACCCTGAGTCTTCCTGGCACCAGCGATGCTGTATCACTTGGACTTAAGCATCGCTTGGATGCTGTACCCTATGGACAATTGTGTTTTTCCTTTCCCTGCTCTGAGGCTTATTTCTGCATGTTCTCTGTTTTTCTGTCTGCCCCGTGCCACCTCCCCCTCCCCCTTGTGCCCGCCCTCTCTCTATTGCTCACTCAGGCAGGATATTTTTTCCGTCTACAAAATGTAGCAACACATTTATTACCCCTGGGTAACTCCACAGACAATCAAGAAAATGCATTTCAGCATGATGAAGTGTCATGAACAATGAATGTATAGCAGAATAAATTGCTTGATAAATGAAGAAAAACATTTCACTAATGCAAAGTCCAGGACTATCTGAAGGTAACAATTTACTTCAATTAACAATTTGGGAAAAAAGCTCAAGAGTTTTTTTTTCTCCTGATATTTATAAAGGGTTTCAGCCTTATAGAGGTCAATTATTTAGTCAGTGGGTTTGTTAGGAAGGAGGGCTGCCATCACTGAAGGTTTGCTCATTCTTTAGGTCAGGTAACCTTCCACAAAATGAAAGCCCCTACTATGTGCCTGGTACCTAGAAGGCACTCAATAAATGTGTGCTGAATGAAGGAATCCTTCCTTGTGACACTGGCCAGGAGATAGACACTGCAGCTTCAGCCAATGTTTTCTTTGTCCATGTCCTTGGGAAATTAGAGTTCCACTGAGATATGGGGACCCTCCATACAATCACTTTTCTCCTGTTTCATATACTTGGAGTTGTATGAAATATTTCTTTTGAGAAAGGAGTCCTGCTGCTTTTAAGAAAATATGTTTGACTCAACTCCTTCCCTTCCCAGGAGGAAGTTAAGAGCTGCTATTTTATTTTATTTATTTTATTTTATTTTATTTTATTTTATTATTTTGTCTGATTGCTTTGTGTTGAGCAGGATGAGAGTCTAAGGCAGCCGTGGGCAAACTACGGCCCGCGGGGCAGATCCGGCCTGTTTGAAATGAATAAAACTAAAAAAAAAAAGACCGTACCCTTTTATGTAATGATGTTTACTTTGAATTTATATTAGTTCACACAAACACTCCATCCATGCTTTTGTTCCGGCCCTCCGATCCAGTTTAAGAAACCATTGTGGCCCTGGAGTCAAAAAGTTTGCCCACCCCTGGGCTAAGGAGTCAACCAGCCCCACGTGCTCTCTCCATTTTCCCTCCAATGGATTAGTCTAGGTTGGACCTGTTGGAGCTCCAATACTGTCAAGACAGAAGCCAATCCTCTGGGAAGCCCCCTCAGGAAAGTTAGGGTGCTGGATGCATGACCCAACACCTTCTTTCCCTATGTAAAGCCAGGAGTAATATCTACATACAGTGGAACACTCTTCAGCCTTAAAAAAGAAGGAAACTCTGCAATATGTGGAAACATGGATGAAGCCTGAGGACATTATGCTACGTGAAATAAGCCAGCCACAGAAAGACAAATACCGCGTGGTACCACTTGCAGGAGGGATCTGAAATAGTCAAATTCATAGAATCAGAGTGGAAAGGTGATTACCGGGGGCTGGGAGAATGGGGAAAGGAAATTGTTGCTTAATAGGCATAGAGTTTCAGATTTGAAAGATGAAAATTTTCTAGAAATTAATCGTACAACATTGTAGCTGAGGCAACAATAATGTATAGTACATGTAAACATTTCTTAAGGAGATAGATCTCATTTCTGTTCCCATCACAGTAAAATAAAATAAAAATGGTGAACAGTATTTTCAATTGATTTGAGAGAAAGAAACATTGATTTGTTGTTTCACTTATGTATGCATTCATTGCTTAATTCTTGTATGTGCCCTGACCAGGGATCAAACCCACCAACCTTGGTATGTCAGGATGATGCTTTAACCAGCTGAGCTCCCTGACCAGAGCTAAAATAAAAGAAACTTTTAAAACACAGAAACATGTTTGTAACCCATGGATTTATAGCAAAATATATATTGTTCTGTAACTAAATATAAATACACAGGTGGAGGGTCTTTATCACCTATATCCTGAACCATATGCAAAAGCAGAATAAGTTCTTATTTATTGCTCATCAGGGTCTACCACAGTTTGTCTACTCAAACTCTGTGGGTACATAAACAGCAATTGCAGATTTCATGGGAGCGAACCCAAACCAGACCTAGTGAGTCAAAAATCTGCATTTCTGCCCTAGCTGGTTTGGCTCAGTGGATAGAGCATCGGCCTGCAGACTGAAAGGTCCCAGGTTTGATTCCGGTCAAGGGCATATGCCCAGGTTGCAGACTCGATCCCCGGTAAGGGGTGTGCAGGAGGCAGCTGATCAATGATTCTATCTCATCATTGATGTTTCCATCTCTCTCTCTCCCGCTCCCTCTCTGAAATCAATAAAAATAAAAATTAAAAAAATCTGCATTTCAGCAAGATCCCTGGGTGATTGTATGCCACCTCAAAGGACGGTGTCTTTGACGCTGTGCTTTCCTATCCTTCTTAGAGCACTGGGAACCCAGTGGGCAGCTAGACTTCTCTTTCTTCAGGCAGAGTTAGTAGTGACAAAGCTGAGTAGACACAGCAGGGAAAGAAGGGGGAAGCAGAGCATGAGGTGATTAGATTTGAATAGCTAACTGCACACCCAGGCTGCGTATTTGGCTAAAGAACAGAGTCAGAGCACAAGTAATTGAAATAGACTACATTTCCTGAACTTCATTTCAGCAATTACTCATTTTAACCTCTTCTTATAATAAATCTTCTACCATTGCTACTAGCAAGAGGTAAAGTGAATGGAATTTAAGTTTCGGCTCCTTTCTCCACTCTTTTGCCATGTGGAATTACTAACAAGGGATGACAGATCTAGAAAATAGGTAACAGAAAAAAAGGAGAAGAGAAAAGGGGAAAGAGAAGCTAAAGTACTAATCAAAACCATGATAACCAAGCTATGGCCTCTGAGAAAAGAAGGGCTGATGACATATTAATTTGAAAGCGCACCCCCGCAGCCCCCTTATAATCAAACTTTGTTAATTAATAAAAGTTTAGTGATGCAGGCTAATTTTTACCCACAGTATATTTTTAAATTGCATGCGCCCAAACAGACTTTAATATTTCTGAGCAATTGTAAGAGAGCCTATAAATATCTTTCAGCTCCATTTTATCTTCCCTGTAACTTAGGGTTGTGGTTCTTGATGAATGATTTGTCATCTTCCTATATGATTTTGATCATATCATTTCGCAGCACTGTAGGAGGGCACTTATGTGGTTTAGCTGCAAAACTACCCATTAAGTGATGAATAAAAAGTCAACAACATTATCCACATCATTAGCTTATGCAATAAAAAGTGATTAAATACAGCTAGCTTTCAAAATGCATGTAAAAAGTATCCAACTAAAAGCATAAACTTGTATAGTGTTTACATTCTGTTTGAATTGAATTGCCTTAAATAACAGAAAATCACCATCCCCCCTCACTGATTACCATCAACACTTCAGTCCTCATTAGATTATGAAAACTGAAAAAAAAATGGTTGGACCCATCTGTGATTACATTGCCAGTATTGTTGCCCCTCTCATTGGATAAACCCTTCCAAACTGACCATTCTATCTTCAGTAAAAAAAGGATTAGAACATGCACTTTGGGTTTGCTGGGGGCAGAAGTGGGGTGTATGAGAGAGGGAAAGATAGATTTATTATTTAAGAAATACATATTTTTTTGTGTGTGTTACCAAAAGATTTGGTGAGTTAGATTTGGCTATTTTGCCTCTCTGATTTTAGGGACTCCCAGAAATCATGGGGAATTCCAACCTGTTTCCACATACCTGGACTTCCTTGGGTGGAGGTGGTGGAGAGGGAGTACCCAGGGACTAGGGAGACTACAGCTCTGGAACACCCTTCAGGTGGCTGAGTCATGCCTTATTACTGAAGCTACTTGGAAGGCCACCAAGTCTCAGTTCCCTACTTATCATCAGGAACTCCTTTTAACATTCACAAACCATGTACAATAACAATCAATATTGGTCACACCTCCTCATCCAAAGTTTGCATCCGGTTATGGGCGTTGTAATTTAATCTATTTTCACCATGGAATTATGTCATATTTTCACAACAAACATTTCTGACCTCTCAGCAACATCCCTGCCAATCACCGCTTTCTCTTTGAAACATTCTCTTTCCTAGTTCCCATGACACGGGATTAGCCTGGTGCTCCTTCTGTGTCTCTGACCAATCATTCTCTCTTTCTTTCTCTTTGAGTGGCTCTTGCTCCTCAGTCTGAATTTTAGGCATTGGTGTTCTACATGTTCACTGTGGTCATCGGTCTCAGAGTCTCAGACTGCTTCTAGTGGCTTCTTACTCTATTCTCTCACCCTAATCAATCTCATTCATTCCATGACTTCAATGATTATTACATAATAATGACTCCTTAGTTAATATCTTCAGCTCAGAGCTATTTGCCAGGTAGCAGTGTTATGTAACAGCTTTCTTCTCAATAGCTCTGCTTGGATTTTGACAAACATCATTTACCCCCTCACAATGGGTTCCTCTTATTTCCCATTCAAAGACACCTCAGCTCAATGAAAGTAAGCTATAAAATAAGGCATATATATCCCTTGACATCTGCCTCTCCCTCACCATCTATATTCAATCATCACCAAGTCATCATTTTAACTTTGAAATCTCTCTCAAATCTCTCCAACTACACTATCACCCTCCTAGTACAAGTTTTATGTTCCACCAGGATTATTTTGATTGGACCTCCTCCAAATCGTTTTCTACACTATAGCTAGTGATGTTTTAAAAATGCAAATCTAATCATGACTCTCCAAGTTTAATAGCTTCATATTGCTCTTGGGCTAAGGACCAAGCATCCTTAACTGCGCCTGCAAGGATTATACAAACATACCTCCGATGACTCAGCTGGTCTCATCTTTTCCCCTGGTTTACCTCTGGGCTCTGCCACACGGGCCTTGTATTTCAGTTCCTCACATGTCCCAGGCTCCTTCTTTACTCAGGCCTTTTACCCACTAGTTTTTATTTCTGGGTTCCTGTCTCTTTTTTGCCTCTTTCTTATTATCACTTCTCAAGATTTTATCTCAGACTTCATTTCTCTTTTCACTTTCTCACTCGGAGTATCTATCCACTCCTAGGGTTCCAGGAATCATTTCTGTGCAGACAGTATCCAAATACACCCTTTTAAACCTGCAAATGAACATTTACAATAATATTAAAACTAAATGTTTTATAAATGTCTTAACTTCAATATGTCCTAAATTGAACTTCCCCCAAATCCGCTCCTTCTCATATCTTTATTTCCTGGTAATGGTACCACCAGTCTTAAAGCCACTGACTTTTATCCCCCTCCTCCCCCAAATAATCCTAAAGCCATTAATAGTCACCCCCATCCCTCCTCCTAGCCCCTGCAAATAATTCATGTACTTTCTGTCTTTATGCATTTGCTTATTCTAGACACTTCAAATAAATAGAATCATACACAGCTTTTTGTGTCTGGCTTCTTTCACTTAGCATGTTTTCAAGGTTCATCCATGTTGTAGCATGAATTAGTACTTAATTCATTTTTATAGCTGATTAATATTCCATTATTGATATACCAAATTTATTTATCCATTCATTAGTTTATGAATATTTAAGTTGTTAACACTTTGGGGCTATTTTAAATGATGCTGCTATAAACATTCTTGTTCATATTTTTGTGTGAATATATTTTATTCAGTTCTTTTGAGTATTCTTAAAAGTGAAATTCCTGGGGCTTTAAAATAATTCTCTTCCTTTCCATGTTTTTTAGCTCTACCTGTCTCAAATTAAAGCTCTAATTCTGTCACTCAAATGGTCAACAAAACCTCAATGACTTCCCAATGCCAACTGAAGAAGCCACATCCTTAAATGGACATTAGAAACCTCCTCCATAATATGAGCCTTGGCTAATATTTTGGTCTGAACTTCTGTAGTGTAAAAGTTGACTTATTTGTTAAGTTTTTCCTGAACAAGCCCAGCCATACCTCAAATTAAAAGCAGATGGACTTGACTAATCCTTTCCTGGTACTTCCATAGTGCATCCACTTATAGTCGGGTACAAGGCCTAAAACAATGGGCAAGTTCTAGAACAATGCACATAGTAGGTATTCAAATATGTATTGAATGAATGAAAAATGTATGAGTAAAAAAAATATTTGTTTTCATATCTCTTCACCATGAGTTTATTGAATTCATTCATCACCACTTCTCAGGCAATAAACCACCTGAGGGAAAGGGCTGTATCTCAGACATCTTTCAGGTCTCAGCTGGTAACAATACTTGGCATATACTAAGTTTTCAATAAATACTTGTTGAATGACTGCATCATCCATCAATCAAAACTAAACTGTACTATTCCCTAGTCTTTAGGCATGCTTTGAACCTCCCCACTGCTTTGACTTAGAAAACACAGTTCTTTCGGGCTGGAATGCCATCCATCCATCCTAAATGACCCATGTCAAATAACACGTCCTCTCTCCTTTTTCCTCCCTTAGTTCTTTAAGAAATAGTCTCACATACACTCTTGAGGCACTTTATTAGTAACTCTCACATAGACAGTCCTATTCTTCATTCCCTTATAGACATGTTTTAACTCACCTAATAGCATCCCTAACTATCCATCCCTCAATTATAAGCTACATAAGAGGATGAAATATGTATTATTGCTAGCTAAATGCTTTACATATATGTAGATATTTAAGGACTCAATCAGAAAACAATTTACAGTGGGGCCTTGACTTACGAGTTTAATTAGTTCTGAGACCGAGCTCGTTAAGTCAAATTATTCTAACAACTCAATGCAAAAAATCGACTGAGAGACAGTTGGTATCTCAAAAAACTCGTTAGTCGGGACACTTGTAAGTCAAGGCCCCACTGTACTTGATTTTTAATTGATTGGTTGAACTTAAGAGAATACAGTAGAACTCATATTTTTCTTCACCTTGCGTTTTCCTATTTCAGCATATACCATTAAACCACACTCAGAAATAACCTTTGATTCCTCTCCTTTCACTGTGCACACATCCAATCTATCAGCAAGTTGTATTGATTTTAACTTCAAAGTAGATTGAGAGTTGTTCCACAACTCTTGCAACAACCTTGCAACTGGTCTCTACTTTTACTCTTGTAATTCTATGTATTTCTAAATTTGTATATTCTTATTATTAAATTTATGTTAAATGTATACATTAAAAAAACATACATCAGCTTTATGGCTTTTTGATGCACTTTGATTAAATCCAAAGTTCTACATATGACTGGAACCCATCCTCTTGAAGGTTGTCTTTGCCTCCCATTCTTGATGTTCCCATCTCCTCCCATTCTCCCTGCTGCTCAATGTCTGACATTGACACTGGCCTGAAGAAGTGTGGAAGTCGGATTTTACTTCCCATTCTGCTAAAAACTGTTCAACTTTGGAGGAGTTTATTTAGCTCTGGGACTCAATCACTTAACTTTAAAATGAAGGGACTAGACTATATGGTTGTAAATGGTCTCTTTAATTATCTTCAAAGTTCCCTAAGTCACTTGTCTTACAGCTAGGATGGGTTATTAGTAGAAATCGTTTTAAAAACTGCTAGACAATAACAAAATACATGTTGGCAATCCTATCTGTAACAATTTATTTTGTTCAAGCAAATACATCTTCTGAGACCAGTGCTTCATAAAGTATATATGTGGCTGAATTATTCTGCTTTCTTTTTAATAAATGAGTATTTCAGCTCATCCCTAAAGAGACTGCTGCTAGTTCAGACATGTCATGTTGATTTATTTTGTTGACATATTACTTTATCAGAAAATGTTTATAGGCTTTTTTCTTTTAGTAAATATCTGTTTTGGTTGGGAAGAAGGTTTATTATTGCTGCTGTAACAAATGACTACAAACCTGGTAGCTTAAAACAACCTGTTTATTATCTTACTAGAAGCCTGATGCATGAAATTCGTGCAAGCGGCTTGGCCCCCTCAGCCCTGGCTGCCTCCCTGCCAGCCCTCGCAGCTCCGCCCTGCCCTTGCAGCCCCGGCTTTGTCCAGAAGGACATCCAGAGGCCATTTGGCTGTTCAGTCTAATTAGCATACTAGCTCTTTATTATATAGGATAGTTCTGGAGGTCAGAAGTCCAAAATGGATTTTACTGGACTAAAATCAAGGTGTTGGCAGGGCTGGTTCCTTCTGGAGCCTATGGGAGACAATGTTTCCTTGCCTTTTCCAGTTTCTAGAGGCTGGCTGCATTCGTTGGCTTGTGGCCTCCTTTCATGCTAAAAGCTAGCAATGGGAAGTTAAGTCTGACCCTATGTCAACTCTTCCACTTCCTTCTTCCACATTGAGGTCCCTTATAATTACTTTGGCACACCTGAATAAACATAAGGAGTTTTAGTAACCTTAATTCCATCTACAACCATAATTCCCCCTTGCCATGTAACACATTTCACAGATTCTAGGGATTAGGAAGGCAACAATTATTCTACCTACTATGAGGCAGGGAAAAGATTTCCATTAATGCCTCTGGTAGTTCTTGTGAGTTTTTTTTTGTTTGTTTGTTTATTTTGTTTTTATTGCCATCTCCTCCAAAGACAAATGGCATGATTTTATTTTGGCTGGAATGGTAAAAAATGATTAAGTTCAACACTCTTCTTTCAGAAACGTATAAAGTGAGCCCAGAGAGATTACACTATTTTGCAAAAGACACCTGTGAGGTATCCAGGACTGAAATCTATGTTTTCTTTTAACTCAGTGTTTTTGCCAACACAGTGGCCATGATGGCAGCTACTATTCTGTTTGGCATTACTGCAATTCTATTTTTATGTTTGACACACAAATCTTGGTTCTGTGTGTGTTATATCCCATTATTTAAAGTAATATTTAATTATTCATGGAAATACATTTAAAAACTTTGTTGTTGAATAAATGACTGAATCAACCAATGAACACAAAATTGCTTTATTCCCTGATTCTTGGACATGCTCTGGAATTTAGCATCTTTCAATTAAGTATTTGTAGAGCAACTCTTATGTATAAAACAAGGAGTTAGTTAAGGAAGAGGATGTGAATAAATATAAAATGCAACGTCTGTGATAGTTCAGGACTCATAATTTTTTGTTGGGGAGATAAGACAATAATACTTTAAAAAGTTAGATCACAAGGCAAAGTAATGTGGGATTAGTTGTTAAATGAAAGGATTGGGTCAAATGTTGTTACTGAAGTTCAGCAGAAGAGAACACTATGGATGATTTAGAGGAGGTGGTTTATGAGCTGGATTTGTCTTATTAGAAAGAATGCAGATAGGAAATGGGGAAGTGGAGAACAGGATGCTGTAATAGAGGAAATAGTATGAATAAAGGCTTGGAAATTGAAGCTAATATGTTTGGGGATACAGTAAGAAGACTGCCCAGCCTGAAGTTAATGTTTAATATAGGAAATGGTTGATGACAAAGTTGGATAGAGAGCATTGGACAGTTTGTGAACTCTGAGGGCTATAGTTTGAAAATATGAATACTAAAGTCAAGGAATGCTTGATTTTGTTATTTTTATAATGATTTGCATTTTTTTTCTCCGGCAGAAGCAAAATATCTCACTTTCAGGGATTTCAAAAAGCTCTTGGTTTTGACAAACTATCACACATAGATACACAACTACACTATTAAAAAAACACCAAAAATAAAAGTGGGTACTATATATTTTTAAGTGCCTACAGAACTGAGAAATGAGAATTGGGGAAAGTAAATATTATATATTTTAGGAAATCTATTTTGAAATAGCTCAATCCATGTCCCCTCAATTCATGGAATCAACAACTCTGGAGTCCTCCTTTGCATTGAGTATTATTTCATAGAAAGGAGATTTTTTGAGTCAGGAAAAATTCCCTGGAGGTAGTGATGATTTGTGAATATAAACATGCCTGATGAGCAAGGTAGGAGAAGCACTTAAATTAAGTGGGAGCAAATATGCCAAGGAAAAGCTTTGAGATATGAATAATTAAATTGGAAAAGCCAGTATACAAAGGTGTGTGTTGGGGGCGAGAGCTGAAGAATATTAGAAGATTTAATTGAAAAGGTACACAGGATGCAGATGATGAAAGTCCTTATACACTATGCTGATTACTTTGGATGTCACCATTTAGGGCAGTTGTTTCTAAACAGAGTCTATGGAGCTCCAAAGTTCTCCTACTAAGGGGGCACTGTGCAGGGTTCTGAGGGAATGGAGGAGGCTTCTAACACTCTCCCATTGTCCACTAAGGCTTAATATGATAATTATATTGTATTTGTTTATGTCCTATTTAAGTATTCAAACAAATATTTGCAAGGCTAAAACGATTACGAAGTATTTGAGGCAAAGAAAACTACTGTCTAGACCAGTGATGGCAAACCTATGACACATGTGTCAGAGGTGACACGCGAACTCATTTTTTTGGTTGATTTTTCTTTATTAAATGGCATTTAAATATATAAAATAAATATCAAAAATATATCTTTTTTTTACTATGGTTGAAAATATCAAAAAATTTCTATATGTGACAGGGCACCAGAGTTAAGTTAGGGTTTTTCAAAATACTGACACGCTGAGCTCAAAAGGTTCACCATCCACTGGTCTAGACCATACCATCTTGAATGCTCTCGCTCTTGTCTGATCTCAAGAGGAAGCTACAAAAGAATTTCGAGTAACACAAAATCAGGTACATTTTAGAAAAATCACTCTGAATCCAGAATAGAGTATTAATCTCCAACCAAAATTGGCTGTGTTCCAAGTCAGCTGTGTTAAATTAGTTGTTGTCAACTGGCATGAACATGCCGTCTTTTTTAAGGCTCACAGATTTTTTTCTTTGACTTCAGAATGCATTAATTTTCTGATGAGAAAAACTCGTGGAGGTCTAGCAGGCAGAGGTGAAGTAAAACCCATTATATTCAGAAGGCTGTGGGGAGTTACAGCAGTTTCCTGAGATCTCTGTAGGCACTCACATTTCACTGTCCTCTTGTGGTCAGACCTGTTGCTTCTAAGACTTCTACAAATTCCAGCTTTTCCAACTTCAAATAGAAGCAGTGACTATTTCTCAAATCCTTTGACTACCCCTTTGCAGACAGACTTTCACTTCCTAGCTCCCCCCTCATTCAGATAAGCCCTAATTCTTATTAAACCCCTTAGTCCTGTGATACTTCTGCTGTCCCTTGTGCTGACAGAACTCACACTGAATCATGTGTTTCAAATAATCCACTGGATGGAGAAGATCATTTTAGAACTCCTATTGATATTTAAGTTTTAATCTCTCTGTATCATTTTATGATATACATAATGGTGAAAGAGGAAGTATACATAACATAAATAAATCAATGTGCATACATTAAGGAGTGTGCTCTGTTTTTCACTCATGGGGATGTGAAGTTTTAAAAGCTTGAGAAGACCGGCTTTGGGAGAGGGACAAAACTGAAGGCAGAAGGCTCAATCAGAAGCGATTATAGAAGTAGTCCAAGAGAGAATTTATGAGTATCGAAAGGGAGGCAGTGGCAGGAGCAGGCCTGATTTAAGTGTATTTTACATCCTGATATTTAGGATGTAAAATAGTAGATGGATCACTTTGAGTAGGAAAGAAGACACTTCAATGATGATACCTAGGTTTGTAGCTTAGGGGTCTCCACTCAGGGAGCAAGAGCTGCTGATTGTTTGATTGCTTTTTTGTTCATTTTTCCCTCTCACCTGGTTAACAATTTAGAAAAACAACTATACACCAAAACCAAGTAGGATTTGTGTCAAGAATGTGAAAGATGATACAGTATTAGGAAAATTGTCCTCCAAATCTGTTGTATAAAAGTTATAAAACATGATTGTGGTAGATACAGCTAACTGCCACCCAAATCTTGTGTTTCCCATCCACTGTGTGGCGTCGTTACGAGGACGTGGTGCCCAGGTGGGTCCATGTGACTAGTTCTTGCCAAAGGAATGTGGGTGGTGGTGATGTGTGTCACCTCTGGCCCAACGCTTTTTAAGAAGCTGGGGTGCTCCCCTCAACTCTCTCCCCCTTCCATTAGAGCCGTGGTCGGCAAACCGCAGCTCACGAGCCAGATGCGGCTCTTTGGCCCCTTGAGTGTGGCCACGAAGTTTCAATCGCACTGTACGTGCGCGCTCGCACGTGGTATTTTGTGGAGGAGCCACACTCAAGGGGCCGCAGTTTGCCGACCACTGCATTAGAGGAATTTAGACAACAGGTAGGCCCCAGATTCCCATGCAGCTGCAAGATGGAAGGAATCCAAGTCCCTGAATTACCTTTTGAAGGAGAGCCATCTGACTTGGTGTTAGTGACTGAGAAATAGGACTTCCATTGTGCTAGACACCAACATGTAGACCATCTCAATTTGTTACAGCAGTTGAGTCTACTTTAAATATTACAAGGATTATTACAGCAGAAGTCCCAAAGCATACACAAACAGTAAATAATCTTCACTGATACAATATTTCAGAAAACAGATTACAGTTACAGTTTTTTTTTGTTTTGTTTTGTTTTGTTTTTGTGTGTGCGTGTGTGTGTGTGTTTTAACGTGGGGTCTATGTGTAGAATACATTTGGTTGGGGAAAAATTACATTCTTATTTTCACTACCATTTAACTGAAATTTAGCATTTCTTTTCATTTCAAATACGAGCAACAAGTCAAGTGTTATTAGCAGTTCCTGTGACGTGTCACTAATAGAAAGTACATCTTTTTCTATGACATTATAGTTGTTGCAGATATCTTCTAATACCATTTATAGTTATCACAAATTCAAAATTACAGTAGTTATTAGACCTGTTGCTATATCTTGTGATAAAAAGCACAAATGTTCTATCACAAATGCAAAAAAAAATTTTGATAATTATATTTCAAAATCATCAATTTTTTAACGATACATGTTTTTTATGCACTCAAAACATAATTCTGGAAAAGGGGCCCATGGTATGAAGAAAAAAAAGGTTAAGAGTCCCTGAAATATATATCCTCAATGTAGCAATGACTATTTAAACAACAGGGCTGCCGCTTCCAAACTTTATATTTCTAGTTATGATATGATAAAGAAACATAGAATTGTAAGTTAAGAAAACTCACAGTAATCTTAAACATCAGAATAAATAATGTAATAAAATATCAGGGATAAAACAAACCTGTGCCTGTTTGCATATATTTGGACACATGCACATAATGTCTGTAATCTTTATTGAGGGCAACCACAACCATTTAGACCTATTAAGACTGCTTTCTAATTCATTTATATTGTCATTTTATAATTACAGATGCTCCTTGAGGTGCAAGGGGGTTACCTTCAGATAAACCCATCATAGTTGAAAATAGCATAAGTCGAAAATGCTTTTAATTCACCTAACCTGCTGAACACCATATCTAAACCTTGCCTACCTTAGACATACTCAGAACAAAATGTCAAAAAATAAAGAGGCTGGCAACACAGTACACTGTAGGGTATTGGTTGTTTACCCTTGTCATCATGTGGCTGATTATGGGCTGCAGCTCCGCCCAGCATCCAGAGAGAGTATTCTACCACATAACACTAGCCTGGGAAAACATCAAAATTCAAAATTTGAAGTGTGGTTTCTATTGAATGCCTATTGTTTTCAAACTGCCATAAAGTTGAAAATTGTAAGTCAAACCATTGTAGTAAAACTCTGGTTATGGCATTTACAATTTTCTTGATCTTCACTAAGCTATATACGCAGGTGCTTATGTTAAATAAGTATAGAAATTATAGACGAATGAAGAAATTCCACTTTATTCATTTATCATGCTGGAGATTGCAATATTAAGAATTATAATCTCATCTATATTTTATTGGTCAGTCTGAAAACAGTGCTCTTTTTCTAAAACTACAACTCACAGGCTTGTGAAACTTTTAGTTTCCAAAGGCATCAGAACATGCTCTGAGCCACTGCCATGTAATTGACCATCAAGTCAGACTTCTGGGTGCCTGAAAGTAATCATTTCTCAAAAGCACTTCAAAACCCAGCAGGGCCCGCTTCCCCATAATCAATGGCCCTTCCTTCAAGTAAAATATCCAAAAGCTATTTCCAAAAGTGAGAAGCTTGGCCAGTGATTTTCACAAGTCCATACAGTATGAAAAATTGGGACTTTCATATGAAAAAGACCTGGGTTTGGGTTCCTGGTCCATTACTTAAAAACGTTGCCTTCAATTATTTATTTTTTTCATTTTCAATTTTCTCCTCATGAATTTAAGATGCCATCACTTACCCGATACTGCTTGTTTTCTTTTCTTTTTATATATGTTTCCCATTCTTCTTAAAAAATATATTTTTATTGATTTCAGAGAGGAAGGGAGAAGGAGAGAGAGATAGAAACATCAATGAGAATCATTGATGGGCTGCCTCCTGCACGCCCCCCACTGGGGATCGAGCCCACAACCAGGCATGTGCCCTTGACTGGAATTGAACCCGAGACCCTTCAGTCCGCAGGCTGATGCTCTATCCATTGAGCCAAAACATCTAGGGTACCCCATACTATTTATGTGAAAATTAAATGGGATACTTATGTAAATTTCAACAGATAATGTTTTTGCAAAAAATAGTTAATTCTAAGCCCTTACTGATTTATAAACAGAGCCATCACAATAGCTGTGAGCAAATAGCAAAATCTTACATAGGGAACTACTTTGCACCAGGGTAGGCCTTGTTAAGACTTGACTATACAAAAACATACACAGATCTGTCATATAAATATTGATACTTTTAAGATCTCTATTTTTCTCACAGTGTATGTATATATCTTTCCAAATTTTTGAGGTGGAATTCTGTTGGATTTAGTGTTTGCGTGCTGGGTTTTGAGGTACCACACACCTAACTAAAGGAAATGTTTAAGTGCTAATACAAGTTTCTGACAAGTCTCTGGGCATGGAATAGCTGGTTACATCTAAACCAGTGAATCCCATGATTACTAAGTTAACACACTATCTATGCATTAACAGCTACGGGAGCATTCCTTTTGTTTGGGATGTTATTGTTTGCGACGGCATTGTCTGTTTTGGTGGGTTTACTCCAAAGTTGTGGTTAGATTAAGTACTAAAATGTTCTGCCAAACAGATTTCCTCTTGAAGAGGCTTGTACTATATTTTTAGGGAAATTCATTTTGGGGGTAATTTTTCCTGTTTCTATGTCCTCAAAATTTGTGCACAGAGATCAGATAACAGCAGCTAAAATTTACTGACCTTTTCAATAGGAAATGGTAACAAATGACTTGCATATGTCATTCCCTCCTAAAACTTACAATCTTCCCATCAAATGGGAGTTATCAAAAAACAAAGTAACTTGTCCAAGGTTGGAAAACTTGTAGATGGTGAACTAAGACTCAAGTCCATCCAGATGTTTTCCAAAGCCTCTCTCCCTCCTTTTTTTGTGGTGATGTTACATAGCTCCTTGATTTCCTAATGAATGTCTGGATAGCTGAACTCAGTGATATTTCATGGCATGTTGTAATGAAAAAATTTCAAAAGCCTAAAACAAGTTGGAACTTTAAAACTAAGCATGAAAATATAAGCTACATGATTTCCTATAACCAAATGGAAATGAATATATTACAAACTGAAATAGCAAATTATTAGACTACTAGAGGCCCAGTGCATGAAATTCGTGCAGGGGAGGGGAGGGGAGTCCCTCAGCCTGACCTGCACCCTCTCCAATCCTGGAGCCTTCAGGGGAGGTCCTACTGATGGCTTGGGCCCACTCCCTGTGGTTCTCTGCTCTCTGTGGGGCCTGCCTGCTCCACACCACGGCTATGGGCAAGCAGGACCTGCTGAGTGCTGCCTGCAGGCCAAGCTTGCCTGCTCATGGGTCACTGCGGCTATGGGCAAGCAGTCCCTGCTGGGTGCTGCCTGCAGGCTGCGCTTGCCTGCTCGTGGGTCCCCGCAGCAATGCCTGCTGGGCTCACGTTGCTGGGGTGATGGCGCCAGCATCCTGCCCCGGCCTCTATGGGCGCCACCATATTTGGCGCGGATATTACTCTTTTATTAGATAGGATATGAGAGAACAAAAGATAAGCAGAACATAACTTCGGAGAACTCTGTCAGCATGATTTCCAATGGGGCTGAAAATCTTAATTGTCTTAAGTGTGCCCTTGCTATGCCCCCTCCCTTGCACTGTGGAAAATCAGTGGGCTAAAATCTAATCTCAATTCGGTAATTAAGCGTTTTGAATATTTGAGTTAGTTGAGGTACCCAACATTCAATCTTTTAAAAAAAGTTTTTATTGATTTTAGAGAGGGAGATAGGGAGAGGATAGAGAGAGAGAAACATCAATCAGCTGCCTCCGGCAGGCCCCCTTCTTGGGATGGAGCCCACAACAGTGCAGGGAATCAAACCAGTGGCATCTTGGTTCATGGGTTGATGCCCTACTACTGAGCCACACCAGCAGGGCCACAGCATTCAATCTTCAATACTGACTAGTCTCTGAATTCTAGGTTCCCATCTCCAAGTACCTCCTAGATATTCCCAAATGGATATTCACCACCATTTTAGCTTGAACACATGTAAATTTAAGAGGGCTATAACCCACAAACTAATACCTGTTAATAAGATCATCTGGAGAGGCGTCAGACCCTAGGTCCCAATTGCTGCTGTTCCCCCGTGGCTGTCACTCATTACCTGTGTGACTGAATACATCATCTAACCTGTTTCAGGTTTCCCATCTGTGCAATGGAAACAATAATTATTTCATGAGTTTGTTATGAAAATTAAATGAATTAGTACACATAAAGCACTTACACAAGTGCTGGGAATGTAGTGAGCAACATGGGAATGTTGGCTGCTATTATACAATTATTATTATTCTCATTCAGGCTGAACACTGCAGTGTTTTGTTTGAATGACTAGATGTGGAGAGGCTGTGGGAACAAGGCAAAGAAGTAGTCAACCAACTCCTTTCAATTCTTCTTTTGGAATATTTAACTCATTTTCTACAGCCACCACCCTAATTTAGGTTTCTATTACCTTTGAACTTCTCCATTACAATAGCACTCTTGTTGCCAGTTCCTTCTCTCCTGCAATTCATGCTCTGTACCACCAGAAGTTCTCTTTGTAAATGTTGTTTTAATAGAATTCTTCTCTAACTCAAAAACTTTCAATGTCTAATGCTACAGCATATAGTGAAAATTCCTCATTCTGGGACAGAAAATCCCTTCAATCCAGCTCCAACCTGTTTTCCCAGTTTCCTCTTTCTCCCTTGCATGTGAAGGAATCTCTAGGCAAATCAGTGCACATACTGCTGTGCTCTTCTCCATACAACACTCCTAGAACCCGGCATCCTTTTACTATTCAAATTATCACTATTAAATACTACTTGCTGCTCTAGGGGCAGCTCAAATTTCGTCTCCTCTGAAGGCTCCAGACATTCTATCAGCTCTAACTTGGAGCAGACCCAAGGGGAATCAGAATAAAGTCAAACTTTAATAAATCAGTCGGAATACGCATATATTAGGGATGATTAAGTACAAAAGATATGATGTTTGAGAAATATTCAATGAATTACAAAATTTTAAATTATTCCATTTGTTATTTTCCTATTGTTATAGTGATAGCAAGCAATAACTGAAGTAACTAGCAAAGGCCTTGCTGTAACCTGTTTTAATAAATAATCGTCAATATGTATAACAGAATGCTTGGATTCACTGCTCAAGATAAATCAGTAGCCCTCATTATCTCACTTGTCCGTTTGTCTGTACTACTGTAATACAGTTGCATACCTAAGAAATCTTGCATGCTCAAAAAAGAAAGTCAATGGCAAAAATAGGAGTTTTAGATTCATAATATTATTGAGTAAGGGATTTCAACAATAAAGGTGCATTCTTATAGCCAGACAAGTATAATTATAAAACACAAATGTTACTGAGAAATCCAGTAATTTATTATATCACAGGTATTGGCCTTTCTTTCTTCATTACTTCTAGCACCACTGTTCGACAGGACTTCTTACCATTCCTGTCATCACTGATATGATAAAAGATGCAGAGCTGCCAAACAAAGAGAGTGCTGTGAACAACTTACATTTCCTCTCTGAAAATGGGGAAGAATCTTAATAAGATTGCATTAAAACCAGATGATCAGGTAATATAAATTGCTATTTCAAAAGCCCATAATGTACTTGAAATTTTTTAAAATAAAGAGTATTAATTTTAAAACAACTTGGCTGAATTATCAGAAATCACCAATTCAACATTAGTTAAGATTCAGGAAATCTATAGATTCTAATGCGACCTGGGGCAAATCACTTATGACTAAAGGTTTTGAGTTTTCTCACCCAACAAATAAAAGGTATGTTTTGAATACCCAAAACACATCAGTATTTCTATGCCTTTTTCTGTTTTTACTTACCAAGCTATGAATTAAAGCCATTTGATTCACTGTAACAAATTGATACCTTTACAGGAGCTCATAATTTTTTATAAATAAAAACAATGACGTGTGTGACTATTGAACAATTTGACTTACTGCACTAGAGATTCATTTTCTGTTTTAAAGATAATATGATTAGTTTCATAGACTAATTAATGGCATCTGGGTAACAGCTTTAAGGAAAAAAGTGAAGAAATTAAGTCATTAGCAATGTACAGGAACCTCTTTCTAAATAGTTTAAATTTCAAGCACATAATTGAATACATTTTTACAAAGTCAGAAGCCCCAGATTCTTTGCAAAATAAAAGACCCAAATTTGAGGTATTTCTAGGTAATTAGACGGTGACACCTATTGTCCAAATGTAT
Organism: Myotis myotis; assembly: GCF_014108235.1. NCBI lineage: Eukaryota > Metazoa > Chordata > Mammalia > Chiroptera > Vespertilionidae > Myotis > Myotis myotis. The sequence goes on along the minus strand of NW_023416390.1, from coordinate 63,963,458 downwards.
TATTGCAGCTCATATTTTTATATACCTAAGAGCAGAGGGTTGAATAATGCTGGCAAAGTCCCAAGTACAAAACTAGAGGTTTTATCCATTTGAGACATTCACATTGTGGATCTAAATAAAACAAACATACCTCACCTATATAGCTACCTTGCTCTTAGAAGTTGTCTTGTTCACAAGGTATGTGCCTGTGTATGTATGTATGTATATTATGTGAAAGGATACTTATTAGCATTAGGTTATTCTTCACTTTGAAAAGAAGGGGCAGCACTATGAAGTGGAAAGGTCAACAGCTAAAAGTAATTCTAGACAGTTGGGGCCAAACCGTCCAGTACCCACAATAGTAGAGATCTACTATTGGAAATGATTATAAAATAATGACATTGATTTTTACACATTACATATGAAATTAATCTCAGTGCTTTTTAGCTACCCTTCAAAATAATCACAATGTTGGAAAAGTGGCTATTTAAGCTTTTAGTCTTTAAGTCACTAGTGAAAAAGAACTTAATTTAAAATAGAAAGCAGGATTAATTTGAAAAGCAGGCTAGGAATTCTGATAGACCTAAATGGTATATATAACATTTTTGTTTTTATTGCCACACTTCAAATTTGCTTGGAGAAACTTAACTGCTATATACAAAAGTTCCATGACAAAATCCATAAAACATTCAATAGTCTCAGTGTTAATATTAGTTTTATCTCCACTGTAGATTTCTTGACCATCTTTGTTTTTTCCAATTAAGTAAAATGATTTTTTTGCCACCTGGAGACGTTATTGTCTTGAATCAATGTAGGTCTTTGGGCTTATCTACATAAAACCACGCTGTGTTGATCTACATAGGTTCTAAAGGAACCATAAATGGAGAGCAATCTAATAGCCAAATGCTCATCCATTTGAGATTAATTGCCTCTTTCAGGTCACTAATTCATACCCCTGTCCCAGGAAAGTTAATTTATCTCCCATGAGTGACCACTTGACTCTGCAAAGGTATTTTAACTCACCCAGGCTTAATATAGAACAAATCTTATTACCATAACTTAGTTACAATGCAGTAAACAATTTGCCTTGCTCTTTCCCAGCCAGTTTACTCAGTGCCAGAAGAAGTCTTCTTTGACCCTGCTAGTGATTTAATTCAGTTCAAGGCGCTCCAAATCTGGTATTTTACAATTAAGATTGAATAACATTGGAGATAAAATTTGTATTATTTAAAATAACTTTTTATTTAAGGGTATATAGAGTCACATGCTCGTAAGCAAATGACAAATGAATCTCATGTTCCTCTGTAATTAAGTTCTAAAAAATACTGCTTATTCCAATGCTAAGGATCTAACTTACCGTTTTAAAACAAACTGAATAAAAATATAGCAATCAATGAACAGTAACCATAAAAAAGCAAAGGCAAAAGCCTGAAATAAAAATGAGTCATCTAAGCATTCGTTTAATTCTGAAAGTGCTAACTTTTCAGGGTGCTCACAGATTGTACCCGTTCTTTCATTTTTTTAAAAAAAATATTTTTAATTGATTTCAGAGAGGAAGGGAGAGGGAGAGACAGCAATATCAATGATGAGAATCACTGATCAGCTGCCTCCACACCCCCTACTGCGGATCAAGCCCACAACCCAGGCATGTGCTCTGACCTCCTGGTTCATAGGTCGACGCTCAACCACTGAGCCATGTGGTCCAGGCTATTGTACCCTTTTCAATCTCAGTAGGTGTTTGTATGCTTAAAAAATTTAAGTTTGGTTTCTTTCAAGTTCCTCTATAATCTCACCATTAAAAAAAGTTATTGTTTGATAACAATGCTGCTGTTCAGTCATCAGATTTAAAAAATGAAAATCGAGGACCATAAGATAAACCTAAATTTCAGATAAAAAGCAGGTAACTTTTTAGTATTAGTAGGTACCATGCAACATTTGGGAGCTAGGCAGTATATGTCACTAAATACAGTTTGAATTGTGCTGCAATTGTAAAACAGACTGAACTAATTTGAAACTAATTGGGGATCTCTCTACACAAGGTTTTTGGATTAAAGTGGACACAAAGTTCCAGTTTGACCCCATCAAATCTGGATTCCTGTTCTGAACCATAATTAAATTAGTCAAAATCTGTTATTGGACATCCATGTGATGGACAGTGAGCTGGAGCATCTTCCAGTAACAAAACTGGACCTTTGGCAGATACTTCATGAAGTTTGTGACAAGATAGGCTTTTTACTCTAACAACTACTAAAAATTCAATTTACAGCAAAACAACTAGGCTACGAATACAGCCTAGTATTTCAAAAGTTTAATGCCTTTTTAAAAATAGGACAGAACATTAACCATACAAGGGGAAATTTTTGATTAATTGTACTATAATTTATAAAAAAAATGCCTTTTTGTATCACTAAATTGCCACTCCTTTAAAATATAGGAATATTGCTCTTTATGCCAGAATATGTAAGAAGTCATAAGTTAAATATAATCTTATATAAAATAAAAGCAATTAGAGCATCTATTTTTTTTTTAAAGGAGCCTGTATTCATTTGAATGGGTTGAGGTTAAGATGCCACTGAAATATTTATTTTATTAATTTTAGAAAATATATTTTTATTGATTGCAGAGAGGAAGGGAGGAGGGAGGGAGGGAGGAAGAGAGAGAGAGAGAGAGAGAGAGAGAGAGAGAGAGAGAGAGAGAGAGAGAGATACAAACATCAATGATGAGAGAGAATCATTGATTAGCTGCCTCCTGCATGCCCTCTACCAGGGATCACACCCACAACCTAGGCATGTGCCCTTGATGGGAATCGAATCCGGGACCCTTCAGTCCACAGGCTGACACTCTATCCACTGAGCTAAACCAGCTAGGAGAGCATCTATTTTTATATACGACAAGATCAAAGCAGATTATAACATCGCAACCTCATCTTTCTAGCCTGTTTTCATTTTAAGGAAGCGTATTTAATGAGTATGGCATTTCATGTAAGTACACTGAAGTAAAATTGCAAATGTGACAAAAATGAAATAATTCATTTGGTAGAAGTTACTTGTTCTCCTGAGATTTGTCTTTATTCTTACTGGCAAAGCCTCACCAATGAAAAGGTGTGATTTTTTTAAAAAGTTCACAATGCTGTAAAAACTAGCTCTGTCACAAATGAGGTATTGCTGTAATGTCTCACAGTTTGCATCTTTTGTTCAAACTGGAGAGATATGATTTAACAGCTTGAGGCATAGTTTTGTCTCAAAATAATCCACATTTATTTATTACAACCAAGAAGTTAAAGAATTATTCCTTTAGTATATATAAGGATGAGATTCATATGCCTTTATACATGTAGCATTATTCTTATTCTTTTCCTATATGTACATTATTTCAAAGTAATACTCAAGACTGGTATAAGAAAAAAGAAAATTAGGAAAAGTTAAATCTAGAATTTTCAATCACATCCATTAAAAAACTACTTTATAAAGATTAATACAATTTCTTAGGAGTCTTAAGCACCACATTTAAAAAATATTGCAATGGAAAAAAAAATACCATAAGCAAATGTATAATTTATTTTTGGAGAAAATAATTAAAATTAAGGTTTTTCCAATAAAGGGGAGCAGTAACAATATATCATACCATAGTTACATGTTATTTACCACATTCTGTACAATGTGGATGTGCTTAACATGTATCACAGACAATATGAACTTTTGAGATTTAAAAATCACAAATCCTTGTCAATGCTGTAAATTTACAAATGTTGAAATAAATACCTAGAAATAAGTAAATTTTAAAATCTGAAGCCTTTGACAGTGTTTATAGATCAACCCAAATGCTAAGTAGAAATAGTACAGTAAATAAATTGACATTACTACTAGTTTCCACTTAATTTCTTCATAATATGGCTATCTGGTGTTGCATTCGTGAAGATACTTCCTACAACCACGTGGGTACCCCAGAGATTATGACGAATCACTTTACAGCAGCCAAGGTCATCAATAGAGAATCCTAAATGACGATAGCGTTCATCTGTTTCAAAAAGAGTGGTGTTTGTATATGGTCCAAAAAACTGGAGGAAATTTAAAAAACGAAGTATTTTCATTAGCAAGAAAGACAATGTAGCAATAATTTTTATGCAAACATTAACATGTATCTATTTTAATACTCCAAATATTTTTAAAAAACAAATAAAAAGGTCCAATGAAACAAATAAACTGCCCTAACACCTCCTCTCCCCCCAATACCTGTGCATTCTGGAAATGTGAAATGAATGATATAGCAAATTTCATGTTATCTAGGACCAAACACATAACATTGCACCACCTTTAAAGATGGAATAAATTTTAGATAATCATCTGTGGTTCATCTTTATCATTTACAAGAAAAGGAAGCTAAAGTCCAGAGTAAGTTCTTCATTTTTAGTCTATACTCTATCTTACTTGACTTAGAGAAGAAACAGTATATATTCATGAGATTTTAAAAAAAATTACTATTTTAACCAAAAAAAAAATACCCAGAATTTAAAATGTTACAATGTAATTCAGTTATTTTCAAAATATAACTTTGTGTTAATTTTTAAAATTGTTACTTTTCCAAATATTTCTTTTATCATCCATATTTCCTTAATTCTAAAAATATTTTTTCTTCCTTAAAGAAACTACAGGTAAGTAATTTTCAACTAACAAACAATAAACACATCAATTCAATATACATTAAATAATGAGGATGGAAATAACTTTTTATTATTTTTAATTTTAAAATCCTTAAAGTGATGGAGAAACCTAAGTATGAGTGATAGGGGTCCCTTCAAGTTGTGAATGCAACTGACTCATAGTTGTACTTTTTTGGGTAAAATTGTGAGGTTTGAAAAAAGTCTTAAATGATCTATTTTTACCAAGGTTATAGTTATAAAGAATTTCGCAATAATAAAAACCATTTCTACTTCAAGTTACATAACCTGGCTTTCAAACTTTTAATTACTCACCGCCAAACCAGATGATGGGTCAATAAAGTCAGCCCAATAACCTTCAGCTCGAAGAGCATAGCATATTTCCTTAGCACCATTGATAAACTGCATAGAAAAAGACAAATAATATGCTCAAGATAGCAGGGCTACTGATTTTTATTTATAATAAATTTTTAAAATAAATGTTTTGCTTCAGAGAATTCAGTAAGATTAGTAACAACTTGAAACTAATAAAGTCATAAGATTATTTTCACCAGTCTAAAAGATTAATGGTTCATATAACGTTTTGATTTTTTTCAAGAAGTCTAAATTGTGTATTTTTTTCTAAACTATTTATTTTAGAAACTAATTCTAATCAGTTCTGTGCTATTGATTCCTCAATTTATCATGAACTATAAGCTATAATATTTCCATATATATATGGAAATATTAGAAATAAGGTAAGAAAGGAAAAACAAAATGTTCAAAATAAAAAGATCTGAACCATTAATTTGAATAAACATTAAAATCATATACTTGTTTATGTGCCCTTCAAAAACACATCTATCTCCTCTCAGTCGTGAAATACTTCTGAAAAGGTACATAGAAATAACAGGATAAATGGATACATGGGATAGGATGCTTACTTTTCATTATAAAACCATTTCTTTTGTATAGTGTATCATTATTATATACCATGTGCACGTATCACCTAGTCAAAATCTTGGCCTCGCCATCCTAATTCTTATGATTACTTTATTAGTTTTATCAGAAGTCTAACCAGTGGAGAAGTAACAAATATTAGGACCCAGATTAAAATGTTAAAAAAAAAAAAAAAGCACAAAAAATAAGAGACCATAAATGTTTAAAAACAAGGGGATACGCCAGGCCAGTGTGGCCCGGTGGTTGAATGTAGACTCATGAACCAGTAGGTCATGGTTCAATTCCCAGTCAGGGCACATGCTCAGGGTTGCATTCTCTCTCATCATTGATGTTTCTATCTCTCTCCCTCTCCCTTCCTATCCTTGAAATCAATAAAAAAGATTAATTTATACCTATTTTTAAAAAATAGGGTATAGTTCCACTTTCAGCAATAACAGTAATAGGTACCAAACTTGTCATCTGCTGAAAACTATAAAAGTGACAAAAATATGTGAGGCAACTATTTTTAGGTCCTGAATAACAGTCAGACAAGACTGTTATCTTTGACAGATGGAGAAAAGATGAGGTGATTCCCCATATTTTTCAGTTTTGTCTGGGTATACCCTCTAGTCATCAGGCAAAGTGGATTCCAAGCAAATAATGGTGTCACTGCACTGAGAAGGTAGTAGAAAACAAGAATTACGGACTGCTGAAGCATATGGAATTTGTGGAATAGGTACTGAAGAGGGAGATAAGCAAACAAGGCTCCAGGTAGTTTGCAGCGCAATTGACTGGTTCTAATAGTCAAGAGCTGAGCTGTGCACGAACATGGTGAGATTCTGGGAGGCCAAGCAGAAAGAACCAACTGAGAGCTGAATGGTGATATCAGGGTGTGTGCAGTGCTACGTAATATGGATTCCTGGCCCACTCAGAGCAAACAGACTTCACTGACTTCAGTTGATATCCTCAAAAATAAAAACATTAGGAATATGGGCTATATCCTAAATAAGGGGTTAGCAAGCTATAATCTGAGGGCCCAACCCGGATGGCTGCCTGTTTGTATATAGTTTTACCGGAACATGGCCAGGCCCATTTATTTATATACTGTCTACGGTTGATTTCGCAATACAAGAGTCAAGTTGAATAGTTGGAGCCTTTGGCTCACAAAGCCTAACATATTTACTACCTGGCTCTTTACGGAAAAAGCTTGCTGACCCCTGCTATAGATGTACTAGTATACAACTTAAGCTAACCTATTTTCTCCCAATACTTTCTTGTAAACTAATGAGAAACATTAATACAGTGGGGCCTTGACTTACGAGTGTCCCCCCCGACTAACCAGTTTTTTGAGATACCAGCTGTCTCTCTGCCGATTTTTTGCATTGAGTTGGTAGGGTAATTTGAGTTAAGGAGCTCCTTAACGAGCTCAGTCTCGGAACGAATTAAACTCGTAAGTCAAGGCCCCACTGTACTGTTCTTTAGATTACTTTCACACTTAATATTTCTATTTATTGCTGTATTTAATTAATCCTCATAATTCTTAAAAATAGAAAAACTACTGAATGATGTAGAAAAGTCACTAGAATATATATCACTATCATGCAGAGAGGTGTTATACACAAACTGTAAGGAAAGAAAAAACAATACAATCAAATGCTTGTAATGTTTAACTAAAAGAATCCCATTATTATCACAAAAAGATCCAGTTTAAGTATTTCTCTTAAGATTTCTATTCGTCAATATTGAATACTGACATCTGCTGGAAAAATACATTTAAACCATAAAACATAAAATACCTATTTGGTCAGGAAAATACGTGTGGTTCTAAAATAATCACTAACGTATCTAAATAGAAAAATCTGGGTTTTTTTCTTCCCCCATAAACTAAAAATCACAAGGTGAAGCATATACCATTTCAAAGCCCTGAAATTTATATATACTAGTAAAAGGCTAATATGCTGTGTCCCTCTGACCGTCCAACCAGTCGCTATGACACGCACTGACCACCAGAGGGCAGACGCTCAATGAAGGAGCTGCCATGATGTGCAAGGCAGCGCGGACCTGGCACCAACAAAGCAGCACCTGGCTTCCCCCAAGTGGGACACAGGCCTTGCCACCATCCCAAAGTGACAGCCCACCAAATCGTAGCCAATGCTGCCAAGACCCCATGCGGCCCACAGCCCAGCCCAGCCTGGAAATGGTCGCTGTGGGCGCTGGGTAATGGCATCACGTAGCAACGCCCCGCTTCCTCTCCCTAGTGACTAGCTTCCTTGGAGTTCCTTCAGCCAGGAACACGAATTGCTTTATAGCCAGGTGCAAACATTTCACACTTTAACCAAATGTGAAGTGTTTTTCCCGTGCCTCATCTTATTTGATCCTCACAGAAGTCCTGGAGTAGGTAGATAGGAGACTCGGTAGAAACCTATTTTATTTTCATTAGCTGGAAAACGGGGATTTAGAAAGTTTAGAAACTTGACCCAACTGAAAAGAAGAAATGGTGGACCTTGAAAATGACTTCAGGTTTTCTCAGTGCACAGAATAGAGTCAAATACTGCTGCAGTTAAATATTTTACCCTTTGTTCCCCCTGGATGATCTACAATAATAATCTGATTCATGTTGATATTTACTGCTGTGTTGCTGACAATTACCTGAAAGAGAAGTTGGGGTGCTTCACTGGGCTAGAAAAAGTTCAGCTAAATCAGAAAGCAGGACTAATTAAGCAAGTTTATTGTATATATACAAAAGGCTAAGTTGACTTGCACATGTGTGATACAGATAAAAGCTCTCGCTGGTGCCAATCGTACACGTGTGTTTTGATCTGTCATTGTCGATCGTGAATTTGGTTGGCACTTCTATTATAGAGAGGGCAAAGAGCAATATTAAAATATTTCTTCTAATTAATTTCCTTTCAGTGTGCATGAATCCGTGCACCGGGCCACTAGTTGGTTATAAAAAACTGACTTACAACTATAATGGCATTAGTATCAAAAGAGGTTCAGAATCTTTAATTGGTCAAAAAATGCTATACACATAAGAGCTCTCTAGTGAGAGTAATAAGTATAAATTTAGTAAACATTATCTTGAAATGTAAATAAAAATGTTTATTGAGTTAATGCCTATTTAAATTTCAACTCTCTAAATTCAGATCTCTACAAGTCAGAAACAATGTCTTAATGCCTCTCTGTAATTTCCTTGTTAACTAGCATATAACTTGCTCAGACTGTTGCCTACTGCATGAAATTTATTAACAAAGCTCAACGAGGGACTTTTAAGTACTATGAAGTCATCATTATAAAACACTATTAATTGTGTAAATTATATTTTTACAGATGAAGAGAATCACACATCCAATATATAAAGAAAATGTACAGTAATTCCTAACATAATCCTGCAAGGAAATTAGTAAAGCTAACTTTTTAAACTATAGTTAGCTAAGATCACCCAAGTGAGTTATTCCTAACCATTCATACAGGCACAGGAATATTTCTTTCTATCTTTCAGACAAATAAATTGATACAACTCAACAAAAAACCCTCAGAGAAGTAATTACATAATTTTAAAATTGAAGACTTTAAGTCACTTATCATTTCTTGGGTTGGTAAAAATGAAAAGAAATGCTTATATCCAAGGTAAGACAGGGTGAGAGCTTATACACTAAGACAATCTTTTTCGTGGGCAAATTGGCAGCACCTATCAAAATTTAAAATGAACATACCCCTTAATTTAGCACTTCCCTATTTAGAAATCTAGAGACACAAGTGTGTACATAAAGAATATATGTACAAATATATTCACCGCCTGTAAAAGAAAAAGTTTGGTTTTCAACTTGTAAGTTACTAAAGGAAAATTTTAAGTAACTTAAAAAAAAAAAGTATGGTTTGCCCATAGGATGTAAATGTAGATTTTACAAAAACTGAAATCTATCTTTGTGTAATGTTATAGAAAGTTAAAACATATCTTCAGACTAAAAGCAAAAGACAGAAAAAAATGTGACTATATCGTTTTTTATGATTATTGCACTGGACACAGTTACCGTTTACTCCTTGAAGAAGGCTGGGGTAATTTTCATTGTTTATTTTACATGCTTTAGAGCAGTGGTTCTCAACCTTCCTAATGCCGCGACCCTTTAATACAGTTCCTCATGTTGTGGTGACCCCCAACCATAAAGTTATTTTTGTTGCTACTTCATAACTAATTTTGCTACTGTTATGAATCATAATGTAAGTATCTGATATGCAGGATGTATTTTCATTGTTCGGGACCCACAGGTTGAGAACTGCTGCTTGAGAGAGAAAGAAAGAGAGGAAGAGAGAGAGAGAGAGAGAGAGAGAGAGAGAGAGAGAGAGAGAGAGAGAGAGAGAGAGAGATGGAAGGAGAAAGGAAGGTCAGACAGAGGGAGAGATGGGTATGAAGAGCTTATTTTATTTTTTTACCCTATTTTCCAAATGTCCTAAAACAAAACTAAATTCAAAAGAATTAAGGAAAGTATTAGAATCTTAGTTGTTCAAAATTGTGGCATTGATATTCTTAGAAAAAATGTAAGCTCTTTAGTAATGAAATGAGTTAGCAGAGAATTAATAAAGGTTAGAAAAGACACCCAGCATTTTAAAACATTGGTTCAATCCTACTTAAATAAAATCATAAAATTAAATTGTCACCAACTGAAAGAAATTACCTTTGCTAAGAGCATTTCTCTTTCATTTTCTACCTCCTCACTCCACACAGTCATATCATTTTTAGTTTTCTGTGTTACAGTCAGAATCATTAGTTTGTTGGTGGCCATTTCTGGAAACAGTGATTGAAAATCTATAAATAAAATAAGAAAAAAATTCCAAGAAGAAAGTAATTTGGTTTTAAAAAAGAGAATCAGTAAATAAAAACACTTCTTTAGAAATATGATTAAGTTAAAATTATTGTGGTACCAACTCAGGTTTATAAATGCATATTATCTTTTAAAAGGATGACAAACTTGATTTTGTTTCACTTCTGCTCTGGTTGGATGAACTGAAATATTAATGACAACAATTCTGAAGGGTTACATATTATGGTCTTATAATTTTTTTAAAAGTTATTAAGATTTTTCTTATGATTATGTATCAGCTCATGTAACTCTAGCTGTAATAATCACAGAGGAGTGAAATGACTTTAGGGAAAAGCTACAGGGGAAAAGTTATTAAAGATTCTACTATGCTTATCCAATGGCATGAGGTCAGATGGCAGGGTACATCTGAAAGCCTCTATCTTGGACATGTAATCATTTTCTTCCAGACATGGTAAAATATTAAGTAAAACAAAATATTACAATTCCTACAGAGCACATTATTCAATACATTAAAAAAGTAGTACCATTATCAAATATACATTAGTGAAAAATGCATAGAAGCACAACATACCTCTTCGTAGCAATTCTGGGCATGTTTGGATTGCACACTCCACTTTGGCACTTTCAAAGTATGTTTCTGCATTGTTAACTTCTTGTTCAACAGGTGCATCATTACCCTAGGGGGAAAAGAAATATAAGTAAACAAAATCTAGAATTCAAATAAAATATCTTGCCTGTTATGAACCTGTCTTCCCTAGAAAGTTTTTTATAATCCTAATCTAACTATTGGTGGGGTAGTAGTTTTTTTCTGATACACTCAAACTTTTCTCTGTGATGAATACAGGATCTGAAAAATCTAAAACAAACAAACAAAAAACTGAAATAAAAAACCAAGAATGTATAAATATACTGATATAATGAGACTTGATATGAATAGAAGTTGGCTAAGAAGTTAACTAAAATACCGTAATTGTGCTCATTATATTTTAGTGATATCTAATTATCTTTTCTTTCATTCTGTTATCTTTAAAATGGGGATAACAACACTAACTTACAAAATAAGATGACTAAGTATGCAGCCTCTCCTATAGAAAGAGCTTAGAGACTTTTATTCAACTGAAATTTACTGGGCATCTACTATACATTAAGACACTGACAAGCACAGGCACTACAAAGGTAAAAAGTCCAGTCTTTACTATTAGGTGTATCAGAAGTAGTAGAAGAAAAATGGCATGAATAAATAAATGCAATCCAATAAGAAAAATGCTACAGTTATGAAGAAAGTTTTCTAGCATTATAGATAGGGAAGAAACTTGCTTTGCTGAGAGAAATTAGAAAAAAAATGAAATCATATTTGAGCTAAATTTTAATTGATGTGCATGTTTGATAGCTAAAAAAAATAGGTGCCAATATAGGTTAGAAATTCAGGAGGAAAAGAGTCCAGCAAGAGGTAATAATAGTGTTAAAGGCATTCAATGGTCAAAAAGAATGGTGTATTTAAAAAAATTAAAAGCACGCTGTAACTGAGGTACAGAGAAAGTAGGAAGTAGAGGGAGGTAAGGTGGGAATGATAAGGGTCAAAATTGTGGAAGGCCATATTTATACCACATTACGAAATTCTGACTTTGTAAGAAATGAGGAATAACCAGATAAGATAAAAAGCTAATGGTAGTATTACTTTGGAAGATGTATGGTATTGAGAAGCAGGTATAGCCTAGTAAAAGCCAACGTATTAATCACTTACTGCTTTACATACACTTTCACATATAATCCTCATAACTTTCTGGGCCTGAGATTATTATTATTATTATCATTACCTTAAAAATCTTTATTGTTGAAAATATTACATAAGTCCCTTTCCCCCCCACCCTTGACCTCTTCTAGCCCATCCCCGCCCTGGCCTGAGATTATTATCCCCATTTTAATAGAGACAGAGGCTATGAAAGGTAAGTCATTTTCTCATTAAGTAAATGACAGAGCTAACCTTTGAACCTAGATTTATCCTTTCTCCATAGTCCATCATATTATATGCCTCTAAGAATCTAGGTAAGATAAGGTAGCCTGGAACTCTGGCAATATTAATAAAAAGTCAAAGGGCACAAATAATATAAAAGCTACTTGAAGAGATAAAAGCAATGAGATTTCATTACTATTTATGGAGGTATGATGGAGAGAGGAGTCAAGGTTGGCAGTATAATTTTTATCTTGGGACAGTATGAGGATAGCTAAGTCATTTATACTCCAGAAATATGAAAGAACAGGTTTTGACAGAAAATAGAACTAATTCAGTACTAGACATGCAAAGTCTGGGACTTGTGAGATATCCAAAGATGTTTGATGGGCAGATAGAAATATAGACTCAGAAATGGTAGAAATACTAAGTTAGAATTTATAAAAACACCGCCTGAGAAAGGAAGCCAAGGGAATAAGTGACCAGGAATTAATTTAAAAGAAAAGATGAAGAACAGAAATGTCTGGGAAATATCATGTGATTGGTAGATAGAGGAGGAGCCAAGAGGACTGAGAAGGAATTATTTGAGATAAAAAATCAGGGGAGTTCAACTGTATCCCAATATTAGGTTATCCTATATAATAAAGAGGTAATATGCAAATAGACCATCATGCCCTCACACAAGACGGCCACCCCCATGTGGTCACAAGATGGCCAACAGGGGAGGGCAGTTGTGGGCGACCAGGCCTGCAGGGGAAGGCACTTGGGGGCGACCAGGCCTGCAGGAGAGGGCAGTTTGGGCGATTGGGCCGGCAGGGGAGTGGTTAGGGGTGATCAGGCTGGCAGGCAAAAGCTGTTAGGGGAAATCAGGCAGGCAGGCAGGCCGGTGAGCGGTTAGGAGCCAGCAGTCCCGGATTGTGAGAGGGATGTCCCACAGGGATCAGGCCTAAACAGGCAGTCAGGCATCCCCTGAGGGGTCCCAGATTGGAGAGGGTGCAGTCTGGGCTGAGGGACAAACCCCTCCCCCACAATAACCCATAATAACTGTAAGGGGTTGTTGCTTTTAACAACATGGTATTAATAAGAACCTAGCCTGAAACTATGTAGAAATGTGAAAAATGACAAGAATCAGGGGTTTGACAGAAACTCTGAATAGCACATAGCTTTCCACTTGATTGGCAATGAAGCAATATTAGTTTAAAAACTCACTTAAAGCCCTAACTGGTTTGGCTCAGTGGATAGAGCGTCGGCCTGCGGACCGAAGGGTCCCAGGTTTGATTCTGGTCAAAGGCATGTACCTTGGTTGTGGGCACATCCCCAGTGGGGAGTGTGCAGGAGGCAGCTGATCGATGTTTCTCTCTCATCCATGTTTCTAGCTCTCTATCCCTCTCCCTCCTCTCTGTAAAAAATCAATAAAATATATTTTTAAAAAAACTCACTTAAAAACATTCATTTATGCAATAGCAATTTAAACATTCATTAAAAAGAACGCTCAGAATTTGTATTTAAAATAACACAAGCCCATTATAAGTTTTCCTTTTTAGATTACTGCATCTGAAGAATTTCAGAGATCTCAAAATTTTCTTAAGTTTTTAAATAGCTAAAGGATTATAGCAGGAATTTAGTCCATATACAAATAATTACAATTTATAAAAGTGAAAAACAGAAATCTAAATTTTCAGTAATATAGAAATAATCAAATTATCTTTATTTGATGAAATAAGCAGTTATCAAAAGACAGTTCTGAAGATTTAATTACCTAAAAAGACTATTATCTAAAGTAAAATACATAGGACAATGCCAACTTTCAAAAATCTATATATGTTGTTTTTGTATATATTGGAATTAAGTATTTTTCTTTTACTTTTTCAAATAAAAGTACTGTTTATGGAAATTAATATAGCATTATAAAAACAGAATATATGATATTAACAATTTACCTGAAATTCATTCACATATTGTGCCATCACAAACTCATGTCTTTCACTTGATAAAGGTTCTGCTAAAACATCAGGCAAAGTTTTATGAACCTGGCTTTTCTTCTGTAACACGGTCCCATTGAGATGACAATCAAAACCTATGTTCCCAGGAAGCTGAAATCTCTGGTCCTGAGGCCCAAATGGTCCCATTATTTCATCCGGCCATATTGTTCGAGAGCCTGAAAAGAAACAACATAATGATTCATTTTCTCCTTAATGATGAAGTATACTAGGAGACTGAAAGAATGAATTCTTTTTAGAATTGGGTATTTTTTACCTAAATGATAAGACTTTTGAAATTTGCTTTCCTATGTGAATATAGTTTCGTGTTATTTCCAAATTGCTAATCAAAGCAACCAGTTGTCAGCTCCCAAGCAAGTCCATTATTAGGAAATTTAATAAAAGTACTGTAATCCATATTATTTAATGCTTGATAATTATGAAAAATATAGTAAATCTTTACTGATACCGAAGTCCAAGATACATTACCTTTAAGAGAAAAAGCTAAGTGAAAGAATAGTATTTTAAAATCTTTTATGTTTTTAAAAAGGGGGGGAGGGGTGATCTAAAATGAAACATCCTATCCTATAAAGAGGTAATATGCAAATTGACCCTCACACCCTTGCATCACAAGATGGCTGCCCCCACATTGTCACAAGATGGCTGGCAGGGGAGGGCAGTTGGGGGGACCAGGCCTGCAGAGGAGGGCAGATGGGGGGGCGATCGGGCTGGCAGGGGAGCAGTTAGGCGTCAATCAGGCTGGCAGGGGAACGGTTAGGGGGCGATTAGGTTGGTAGGCAGAAGCGGTTAGGGGCAATCAGGCAGGCGAGTGGTTAGGAGCCAGCAGTCCCAGATTGTGAGAGGGATGTCCGACTGCTGGTTTAGGCCCATTCCCGCAGGGATCGGGCCTAAACCAGCAGTTGGACATCCCCGAGAGGTCCCAGATTGGAGAGGGTGCAGGCTGGGCTGAGAGACAGCCTCCCCTCCCCCCTGCCCCCCAGTGCATGAATTTCGTGCACCAGGCCTCTAGTACTGAACATAACAGGAGTTACCCTAGGGGAGGGGCATGAAGCTTTGTTAATGATGAGCTGGAAAAATCTTTTATGAACCATGTGACATAATGCTGTTTACCCAGCCGAATGAGTTAACATGGATTAAATACTTACAGAAGGAGAGAAACAGTGCTTCATTCACTTTTTAAAAATATCCTAACTTGTGAAAATTTCAAAAAGATCCAGGAAAGAATAAAGTAGAAAACTAAACAAAGAAATTCTCAAGTAGGAGTTTTGTTTACAGAAAGGGATGATTGCCAAAGACAACAGGTGGCAATAAAAACATTTTTTAATACTCTGTCCAAACTGAGTGACTAAAATGGCCAAAGAAATATGACTGCTGCATCATTAGATTGTGTCATCATATTCATCTTCTAGAACTATGACAAACATCCATCAATCATAAAACTCTTCCCTCTTGAATCTAGACAATGTCTCATAATTCTTAACCCCAAACACTCTAGCCTAATATTCCTTAAACTTTTAAGAAGTATTTAAGAATTATCAGAGCCCTAACCGGTTTGGCTCAGTGGATAGAGCGTCGGCCTGCGGACTCAAAGGTCCCAGGTTCGATTCCGGTCAAGGGCATGTACCTTGGTTGCGGGCACATATCCAGTGGGGAGTGTGCAGGAGGCAGCAGATCGATGTTTCTCTCTCATTGATGTTTCTGACTCTCTATCCCTCTCCCTTTCTCTCTGTAAAAAATCAAATATATTAAAAAAAAAAAAAAAAAAAGAATTATCAGAGTCTTGGCCAGGTGGCTCAGTTGGTTGGAGCATTGTCCCATACACCAAAGGGTTTTAGGATCCATTCAATAAGGCACATACCTAGGTTGTGGGTTCAGTCCCAGGTTGGGGAGCTTACAAGAGGCAGCTGATTGATGTTTCTCTCTCTAAAAATCAATAAAAATATATCCTCAGGTGAAGGAAAAAGAAGGTAAAAATGTC
Source organism: Myotis myotis (assembly GCF_014108235.1). Lineage (NCBI taxonomy): Eukaryota > Metazoa > Chordata > Mammalia > Chiroptera > Vespertilionidae > Myotis > Myotis myotis. The sequence goes on along the minus strand of NW_023416390.1, from coordinate 63,947,152 downwards.
AAAAAAATCATCGGAGATCTTATAAAACTGTAGATTCTGATTTATTAAGTCTGGAGTGGGGCTCGAGATTCTTTATTTCTATCAAGTTTCTAGATGATATTGATGCTATTAGTCTGAAGACCATCGTGAGTAATAAGGCTGACACACACTAATAATTAACTGAATTCAGTTCAAAAGCAAAAACCTATCAGCTATTTTTTAATAAGATGGGTTTTAAAGATTATTCAGATCTAACAGTCTCTTGAAAAAAAAAAATCCCATGTTAATAGTGGATTTGAGCATAATTTCATGTTGACTGGTCATTTAGTTTTTTCTTCCAGGAATAGTCTGTTCATATACATTTTAAAAAATTGTTTGGCTTCTCTCTTCTTATTCCACCAACCAAAGAACTTATTTACTTAAATGAATAGCCCATGGACACGGGCAAGAGGGTAGTGAAGTCACGGGGGGGTGGGGGGGGCGGAGAAGGGGTAGGTAGGGGCTGGGAGAAGGGGGGAAAGAGGGAAAATGGGAGCTATCTGTAATACTAGTAACAATAAAAAGTATATTAAAAATAATAAAGATAAATTTAAAATAAATAAATTATAATAGGATTTTCACTGAATTTGGATTATAATCTGTAAAAATAAAAACAAAATTTATATCATAACATGCGAAAAAAAATTGTCTGGTTTCCTACTGTCTTTTTCCTATTAGTCTATGAAATATATTTTTTTATATATTCAGGATACAAACCCCTGAATGTCAAATCTTTCATTTATGACATATACATGTTTAGCCTTCCAAAGATATAAGTTGGAGTAATTAGAGATGGAGTATAAAACTGGGGCAAGAAAACCTGGGGCATGCTCAAGTAAACTTAAATTACACAGTAAGTAATGTGTTGCAAGAGAAAAAGGATTCCATGCCCAATTCCTTTAGGATACATTACATTAAGTTCCTAAGAGCCCTCCCTTAATATTTTAGTGTGCATTATAAGTCTCCAATATAGGACTGTAGCATAGAACACTTCTGAAATTTACCTAATCACATAAATTAAAAAAAAATTTTTTTTAGAACCAGAAAAGTTTTCATAGGTTGGGGACTGGAACTGCTACTGAAAGTAGTGGCAGGTAACCAAGGTTTATTAAGGAATTGACAGAATTAAAATGTTTTAGAATGATTAATAATGTGCAAGATGGATTAGATGAAGCAGAATTTGTAGAGGATAAGTTACTGATTCAATAAACACATATATAAAAAGTCCCAGCTATTTAAAAAATTCAGCAAAGAATGGTAAAAAGTGGTAAGTGTAATAGCATTAAAAGATTTGTTTCAGAGAGGACTGTATGTTTTTGAAGAGAGAAAAAAAACTAATCTATAAAAAAAACAACAACAAACAAACAAAAAACTAATCTATATATATAAAAGCCTAAGCGACCGTCGCAACAGAAACAACTGAACGGACGACTGAACAGGCTGTGTGGGGTGACCAGGCCGGCAGGGGGGTTAGTGAGGGATGACCAAACAACTGAGCAGCGAGCTGCGTGGGGCAACCAAGCTGGCGGGGTGACCAGTTAGGGTGACCAGGCAGGCAGACGAGCAGTTAGAAGACAGTGGTCCCGGGTTGTGAGAGGGTGCAGGCTGGGGGGGGGACCCCCCCCCCACCCCCCATGCACAAATTTCATGCACCAGGCCTCTAGTGTTTAAGAAAGGAAGTTTTAGAAACCAATATTCTTTTTTTTTTTTTTAAATGTTGTAGCTTTTGGATATAAATATTTAGGCAGAACTTTGGGTCTATATTCAGTGGTATAAGCTAACTTTAGAAAATCTGTAAAACCTCAAGAAGAAATATTATAGGAAACACAACTAAAAATGTTTTGAAACAATTATAAGGAAAACAATAATAATGTTTACTTACATATATCGGGAGGTGCAGTGGCCACATGAGACTCATCAGAACCTGAGGATCCTGCAGTTGAAAAGGCTTTGGGATTGACAACCCTTTTAATTAAAGAGTAAAATCCTGGGAGATAGGAAACCAGTCTGGCTCTGTTACAGAGCACCTAAAAATGACACAAAATTTTAAATTATTTTTTTCTGGATATAAATGTTATACTTTGACAACCTCTGGCAAATCACACTGCAATATATCTTTTAAAACCTACATTTATTCTTTTCATATGAAAAGCATTATGTATATTTATAATTTTAAAAATAAACACAAATATTAAAACAAGTAGTAAGTTACTTTTCCAATAAAGACCAGAATTAACACATTGCGTACCGCATAGAAATCTCTAAGACATACGCCAGGGACCTCACGTTTTTGGGCAAACTGCACGTTATTTAAATCATCATAATGCACTTTAGGTGTTGTTTTTCAATAATTATAACATTTTTATTTACAAAAACAATTAAAGTTCCTAGTACTTTTTTAACGTATGGTACTGCGTAAAACATTTTCCTCTATGAAGAGGGACCAAACAAAATTTACATAAGTATCTAGATTCGCTCCTTTTTCCATGGGCGTGAAAAACGAGAACACTCGTGAGCGGTCCTTAACAGATGGCGCGCGAAACACGAGAAAACTCCTGAGCGGTACGAAATGTGTTAAGAGTGCTACACTAGAGAGAATGGAACCTCTAAAAATTGCACTAAAAAGGTAGCCCAAGTAGTTCCAAGTAGTAAGAGTCTTCTATTCTCAAAACATGGAACTTTCAATACCTTTCCTTAGATCAAAACCTGTTTATTTTCTAACCTTTGTCTTCTTTTACTGCTATAAATTGTGCCAATTATCTCCCATGCCATCTTTCCTCTTGGTTTTATGGCAATGTCCACTTTCTCCCATTTTAGCACTTACTTTTGTGGTACATTTTTTGATCCTAAGTTCATTTCCTTGACTCTGAGGTGTTACAATGAATGACTGTGTAAATGCATAAACTTTTAGTAAAATACTTGACTCAGAATAATTTAATGCAGGGGTTGGGAAACTATAGCCAAATACAGTCTGCTGTTTGTTTTGATAAAGCAAGTTTTATTGTAACAGTAACACCCACTTATACGGCTACTTTCGCGATAGCAGAATTAAATACAGTTGCACAGACACTTTATAGCCCACAAAGCCTAAAATATTTACTATCTAGCCCTTTACAGTAAAAAATTGCCAACTCTTAGTTTAGTGGAAAAGAATAAAAACAAATATGTCATCTGTAAAATTCTATTTAAATATTTGAATAATTAAGAAATCCTTGAAGGAGAAGAAAAAGTTTCAGGGAGGGTATATTAGGTTTTGTAGAAATTTGCTAGGGAAAGTGGAATTTCAATGAGCGACTTTCAGGAACAAAGGTATGAAGCTGTAAAAGATATATTCAAAGAGTGACAAGTTCAGTGAGGGAGGATATAGGGGAGTGCAGTAAGAAACAGTCTTGAAAGTTGACTTGTGGGCAACTATAAAAGACTCTGTATTTGGCACAGACAGTAAAGGGCCGGTTATATCAAGATAATAAATCAGAATTTTATCCTGTAGGCAGGGAATGGAGTAAACTGATAAAAATATGGATATCTTAAGGTATGCACCATTAAGGGCAGCACAGAAAATGGACTGGATGGGGTTAGAGAGGTGGTATGAAATAGTCTAGCCATTTGACACTTTACTCGTTCTTTTTCCCTTTCACCTAGTATTCTGAAATCCAACCCATGTGTTCTTTCTGACTTTATTTCTTACCATAAGTACAAGACATCAGAACTGATCTTATTCTGACAGCATTTATTACTAATTTTACCCTCTCTTCCCTTACTTCACTCTTTAGTCACATAAAAATATCTACCTCACATTTTCCGTATTTCTCTGCCTTCTTTTAGACTGTCAAAAGAGTTTTTATGCTAAAATGTCCTTTTCCCTCACATTCTAAGCCTTAAATATTCCAACTCTTAAAGACCTGGAATACAACCTTCTCTCTGAGTCTCCTAAGTGCAAGGCATGTCTCCAAAACATTCAGTCCACCTGAAAATTTAAGCACTCCCTTGTGCCTGTATCCAATCTGTCCAAAGAGGCAAAAGTGGTAATTATTAAGTTTTTTTTACCTACTAGAAAAACTAGAGACTTCTGGGTGCTTCTATAATACTCTAAATTTACCTTTACAATTGAGGACATTTAACAGATTGAATATGCCTCAGAATCCAAAATGCAATTAAAAAATGTAAACATCAAAAATATTTGAGCAAAGACTCAAAATAAGAAGCTTAATAAGAGATTAGTTGAAAGAGGCAATATTAAATAGCAATCAATAGTGTTAGTTGCCCTAACCGGTTTGGCTCAGTGGATAGAGCATCGGCCTTCGGACTCAAGGGTCCCGGGTTCGATTCCGGTCAAGGGCATGTACCTTGGTTGTGGGCACATCCCCAGTGGGGAGTGTGCAGGAGGCAGCTGATCAATGTTTCTCTCTCATTGATGTTTCTAACTCTCTATCCCTCTCCCTTCCTCTCTGTAAAAAATCAATAAAATATATTAAAAAAAAATAGTGTTAGTTACTTTGGGCCAGGTCCTTGTGCTAAGTGCTTCAAACAATTTCATTTCAGGAAGCTTATTTCTGAAGTTGCCTAATATTATTAACAATTATTTTAGCCTCTTAGTACCAAGGCAACTAGACTCTATTTTGATTTTTCTTCATGGTAAAACTTTTAACAAAAGTTATATAATGAAATGTGAGTTTTGTTCCTATTCTAAGAAAATCTAATCACCAAGTTTCATTTTATTTGCAAAATAAACCAGCATTTAATTTGTCCACTGAAACAGATAGCTGATGATAGTACTAAGTTAGTTTCAAATTTTTCCCTTTAACCTATATGGCTTTCAAATCTTTTATTGTTGAAGTGAAATATTTTGTGGGAATTTGACAGATTTTATGACATTGGGTCAACTAATGAACATGATTACAAGTAGCAGCCAATAAAATAGCCCCCAAATTAGAATAGCCAGCTTATTTTAGTTTGAGGATAAGTATATATTTTATACATGACTAAATTCAAACAAACCCAGGACTCTAAACTTGGGAAGATGACAAGCTATTAAGATTCAAGTTTAAAACCCTTTTAGCATATAAATAGAAACAGTCTTTTAGGCCAGGGGTCCTCAAACTTTTTTTTTTTTTTCCCTCAAACTTTTTAAACAGGGGGCCAGTTCACTGTCCCTCAGACCGTTGGAGGGCCAGACTATAGTTTAAAAAAAAACTATGAACAAATTCCTATGCACACTGCACGTATCTTATTTTGAAGTAAAAAAACAAAACGGGAACAAATACAATATTTGTATTTGCATGTGGCCCGCGGGCCGTAGTTTGAGGACCCCTGTTTTAGGCACTTCTTAGGCCTAAGTTCTGTGAGGAGAAAAATGGTCTATACCAAAGACTGAAAACTGGTCATCTATGAAACATACCCATATGCATCCACAGACATTTTTGTGTGGTCCACAGTGTTACACAAGAAATTTGAATTGAGTATCAACATTGAGAAACTGTGAGATTTCATACAAAAGGTGCAGATTTTTGGCTGTTCTTGAAGATCTGGCAGCACTGGATTCAGATTCCCAGAAGGCAATAGTTAGCAACAAATGCTGTGGCTAAGGAAGGCTGCTCTCTTTATATCAGAAGTAGACATTTCAGTTTGTCAAAATCCCCACCAATGCCTCTTAATTTACCTGTCTTCCTACTGAAGCATGGGCATTTTTGATCCTTGCTATGTATGCTAAGACATGGTTGAAGACACACATATCTGCATATTTTATTAGTAACATCCATTCAGTGTTTACAATGCATATAAACACCAAATTTAAAAAGTACATTTGAGCCGAACCGGTGTGGCTCAGTGGATAGAACGTCGGCCTGCGGACTGAAGGGTCCCAGGTTCGATTCCAGTCAAGGGCATGTACCTTGGTTGCGGGCACATCCCCAGTGGGAGGCGTGCAGGAGGCAGCTGATCGATCTCTCTCATCTATGTTTCTAGCTCTCTGTCCCTCTCCCTTCTTCTCTGTGGAAAATCAAAAAAATATTTAAAAAAAAGTACATGAATATTAAAATTAACTTTATATGACCTTCTTTCTAGCAATAAGAGGATTTACAAAGTAGCTTTCAAATTATTTACCCTAGTGAACTAATTTATAAAGCCAGGTCAAATACTAGCATTCTACAGTGGGGCCTTGACTTACAAGTGTCCCAACTAAGGAGTTTTTTGAGATACCAGCTGTCTCTTGGCCGATTTTTTGCATTGAGTTGACAGAGTAATTTGAGTTAACGAGCGCCTTAACGAGCTCGGTCTCAGAATGAATTAAACTGGTCAGTCAAGGCCCCACTGTACTCTAATTAATGCCCACCACATGCTGCTTTACAATGTTCCCCTTCTGTGGTTATGGCGAGGTAAAAATTCATCTTACGTGGCCAAGACTATAACCTGTCCCTATAGTCACATCATTAGACTCTCGCTTAATACATCAGGTTCGATTACAGAAACACTACCCTGGGTAACTGCTGCCATACTAATCTCCCTCACACACCACTCTAAATCAGCATGATTTAAAATATGATGTCTAAATTACTGTTTGGCATTCAAGGCTCTCTATTATTTGATCAGAAGTCTACAATCTACTTATTTCCCAGTAACTTTATCTACCTATCTTATACTCAGGAAGGCAAAACTAACTTGTTGATTTTTGAAAGGCGGAATGCCTTTGAATGTACGTACTCCTGTTCTTCCCACTTAAACCTTAGATTCTCTGGGTCCCATTCTTCCACAAAACTCAAACGCTTCTCAGACTAAGTGATCCCAGGTCCCCACTTTCTCTACTCCGCAAAGCTGAATCCACACTGCACCGACCTGTGTGTAGCTTTAAAAAAATCACTTCCCACTTTTATTGCTGCTGTTTTCCTTTCTATGTCACGCCCCCCACTGTATGAGCTCCTTACCTAGGGCGTGTCCGATTTATAACTGGGCGGTGACAGCCAATAAATACCTCTGGTCTCTGTGAATACTATCTCTTGCTTTCATTTTGTTGAATTTGGAAGGTTACTTGTTGTACGAAAACTGCTAACAAAACATCCCGTTTGGCTCACAAAGAATTTAAAAACAGCTTAAAAACAGATTCGAAGTGTTTGACTGAAATAATATATTTAAAAAATATATAGTGAAAGGATGCTGGCCCTGCATGTATTTCTAAACCTGAGTGTGCAGGAGCAAGAACTAGTGCCCGAGGATGAAAAGGATGCGCTCCAGCTGCCGCGGCGGCGCAGAACGTGCGCTTCCCGCCCCGGCTTCCCGGGCACTGTCCACACACGAATCGGCGACTTCCTACCGTTTCTGTCTGGCGACACACAAAGCTAATCAAAATACTGAAGCGCGCACGCACAGTATTTTGCCGATCTGACCACAAACACAGATATAAGTTTGACTCCCTCCCACCGAATGGCTGCCGTGCTGGCTGCCGTCATGTTTGATCTGACAATCTCGCAGTCGTTCTCAACCTTCTGGCCCTTTCAATACAGTTCCTCATGTTGTGACCCAACCATAAAATCATTTTCGTTGCTACTTCATAACTGTAATGTTGCTACTATTATGGATCGTAATGTAAATATCTGATATGCAGGCTGGTCTTAGACGACCCCTGTGAAAGGGTCGTTCGACCGCCAAAGGGGTCGCGACCCACAGGTTGAGAACCGCTGAAGGGAAGGCGGTCAGTGCCCGGCTAGCCAGGGATCGCCCGCTTGAAAATCCCTGCGGCACCGGAGGGATTTACCGGCTGGAACACAGGATGTCGCCGACACCCTCCCAAACCGGCCTCCACCTTCTAACGGGCTCCCACACTAGCACGGGACGAAGCTGCCCCTTGCGAGGCTCGTTTACTCACATTGGCCATTTCCGGCGGAGAGAGCAGACGCAGAGGATCCTCCCTTCCGTGCAGCTACTCCTGGGAAAGGACAGAACGGCAGGCGGTGACGGATTCGGCTTTAACAGAGACTCCGAAACGGCGCTCTCTCCTCCCGGGTGTCCCTGGATCACCGCAGGGCCAACGTCAGGGTTCGGTCCATCCAAGGAGGCCGAGTAACTTTATCTACCTATTGGTTCGGCACGGCCCGCCCGGCCCAGACCCCCGCCAGCCCCCGCCCCCGCCCCCCGCCCGGGAGGCCCGCGGCTCGGGGCCCTCGGGGTGCGCCCGCAGTAAACAACTCGGGCCAGACCCGGGCCGCAGTGGGGAGCCTGCGCCCAGGACTGGTCCCGAGGGTCGAAGCAGGCATTTAACACAGGTCAGGGCGGCCACCCAACAGCTCCAAACAAAGGTTCGAGCTGAACGGGAAGAGTGAGGAGGCGAAAAAGTCTGAAGCCAGAGTGACAAGACAAAATGGGGACAGAGACGTGGCCCGGTGGGAATAGGAGCAATACCCAGAGCTGTGGCCGAAGACGGGCGCACTTGGAGGGGCTACCGCGGGCGGAAACCACCCATACCTGTCACCACCGCCGCCTCCAGCTGTCCCAGACCCCGACTCTTCCCGCCGCGAAGATGGCGGCGGCCACGGCAGCTGGGTTGCGCCTGCGCGGACAGTGCCTAGGCTGAGGAAGTTGCTTCCGAGTGTATCGATGGAGAGGCTTGTCGACGCGACACTGCGCACGCGCACAGGAAGCTTACGCAGAGCCGGCCTTCCATTGGCTAGTCCGGGCCAACAATGTGGGAGGGGAAAGGTGGGAGAGTGACGTGGAGGAATGGTCAGGAGTGCCCCGCCCCCCCCCCCTCCCGACCTGGGTTAGGCGTTCATTTCATTTTGTTCATCAATTTACTGATCCAGTTCATAGATTGCCCTCACCCCAGGATTTTCTTACTGCCCCCGGTAAATACAGTCTTCTGTTCTTTGTATCTACTTTATTATTCACGACTCACTGTTTTTGAGCATAGGGCATTTAGGTTTTTCTTTGCCTATCAGCTTTTAATAGGCTCAAAATATATTTTAGTTAATTACAATTAAGATGAACTTTTATTTATCAATTTAATTTTTGTTTATCTATGTTATTTTTTAATTACCCGAAATCCATACTTTATTCATACTGATATTTCTGTTGGGTCATATTGGACAAGTTAGTCTCTATGCTTTTTGTTTCCTTACTTTTTAAAAAAAATATGTATTTTTATTGATTCAGAGAGGAATGGAGAGGGAGAGAGAGATAGAATCATCAATGATGAGAGGGAGTCATTGATTGGCTGCCTCCTGCACGCAACTCCCCCCCCCCCCCCCCCCCCCATGGAGTCCTCAACCAGGCATATGCCCTTGACCAGAATCGAATCTGGGACTCCTCAGTCTGCAGGCAGACGCTCCATCCACTGAGCCAAACCAGCCAGGGCTGCCTTACTTTTATAAAAAAAAAAATATTTTTTTTTAATTGATTTCAGAGAGGAAGAAAGAGGGAGATAGACACAGGAATGATGAGAGAGAATCATTGATCAGCTGCTTCCTGCACACCCCCTTCTGGGGATGGAGCCCTAAACCTGGGCATATGCTCTGACGGGGAATCAAGCCATGACCTCCTGGTTCATAGGTTGATGCTCAACCTCTGAGCCTTGCCAGCTGGGCTCATTACTTCTAAAGCAGGTAGAATAATAGTGCCCACCTCATAGACTGTTTGTGAATATTAAATCAGTTAATATATAGCTACTACTTGTGTATTAGTGTGTATACACACACACACAACCTAGTGCTGGGGAGTCACACAGAGCCTCTGAGAAGAACCATTGATCTCAGTATTGAAGTTGCTTACAACTCATTATTTTCTCATGCCTCATGATTTCTCTTTCAATTTGGCTTACTGGTCCAGATTATATAACAAGATTTCTGGTTCAATGATGATTGTAAGCTTTTTGAAATCGGAAATTATGTGCATTCATATTTGCCATGATAGAAAATCATCATGGAGATGAAAGGAGTCAGTGAGCAGCAGTATGACTGGAGGCTGTTAGGAATAACTTCATGGCAGAGGTGATGCTTGGACTGTTTTGAAAGATGAGTGAGTAGGTATTTGCCTGAATGCCAGGAAAAGATGTAGAGGGGTGAGGATATTCCAGGCAAAGGAAGCAGTGTGAATAGAGATATGGACTCCAAAACACTATGGGCAGTTGAGGAGACCCACAAGTAATCAAGAGATTAAGTTGGAGTTTGACAGGGGCCAATCATAGTCAGCCTTCTGTGCAATACTAAGGTAGATGTAATCCCCAAAGCAACAGGAAGCAACTGGGCAGACTTAAGCAGAGTCATGGCATTATCAGATGCGTGTCTTCAGGAGATCCTCTGGCTTCAGTGTAGAGCAGGGGTGGAGAACATCTGGCCAGCGGGTTGTATAAGGCTCTTGAAATCATTTAGTCTGGTCCTACCAAGGCATTAGGAGTGAGTTAATTAAATGTCTGACCAAATATAGCAGACTAATTTTTAAGTTGATAATTTTGTATGGCTGGAGAATGATGTTATAAATATTCAAATGGCCCTTGGCAGAAAAAAAGGTTCCCCACTCAAGGTGTAGAGGGTAGGTTGGGAGGGTGTGGGATAGGAATTAGATCAACAGGACAGGAAACTACTGCCGTGTCCATGAGAAAGAACATGAGAGCCTGAACTAAGTGCACAAGATCATTGAGGAATCAACACAGCATAGCTATCCATTGGCTGCTGATGAGGAAAAGGGGACAAATTTAAGATGACCCTATATTTTTGACCTAAGATAACTGGTGAATGGAGTTGCTTTGGCTGAAATTTGGAATCCAGTAATATTAATATTTATGAAATGCATGTTATATGGTGACACTTGGCTAGGGATTTTCCCATTATCTATTTTAATTCTCATCATAATTCAGAAAATGGAAGTATTATTATACTCATGTTAAATATAAGAAATTAAGTATATTATTGAAGTTTCCAGGGCTGGATTTAAATCTAGGTCTATTAGTTTTAAAAATAGTGTTCTTTTTCCCATAGGTTCTCTCTCTTAGGAGGAGAACATGTTTTAGGATAAAGATAATGAGTTTGGTTTCAGATATCTTAATTTTTAAGGTGCCTGAGGGGCATTGATGTGGAGTTGTCAATAAGTCATTCAAAAGTAGCCCTATTGCTCAGGAAAGTGCTTTATATGGCAGACATATCTGAGGGTCATTGACATATAGCTAATAGTTAAAACCAAGGAACACCTTAACCTGGAATTCAACAATGGGCTTTGTGGGAAGGGAAGAAGGCCCATGAAATTTCTTAAAATATATGCAAATTTTTGTATATTTGAAAGTAGACCCATTTTTCCCTATTAGGGAGAGGGTGCATGATTTCTTCAGATTTTTTTTTTTAATCCTCACCCAAGAATATGTTTTTATTGATTTGAGAGAGAAATGGCGGGGGGGGGGGGGAGATAGAGGGAGAGAGAGACATCGATCAGTTGCCTCCCAATTACGCCCTGACCAGGGATTGAACCTGCAACCTAGGTATGGGCCCTGACCAGAAATCTATCCCATAACCTTTTGGTGCATGGACAATGCCCCAACCAACTGAGCCACCTGGCCAGGGCTTCTTCCGATTCTTAAAGGAGTTCTTGACTCTAAAATGATCAAGAAACACTACTGTAGAGTATAAAAGAGAAAGGGTAAAAGTCAGAGCACTAGGGAATATTAGTTAAAGGGATAACAGAAGTGTTACCTATACTAATAAAGAGCTAATATGCTAATGGTCAACATGCTGTAACGATAACGACCAGATCATTAGCATATTAGCTGGGGTGTTGCTCCGGAGATGGGGCAAAAGTGGGGAGGCACCCAGAGGAGGCAGGACCATCCCCTGCTGGGGACGGCAGTGGTGAGAGGGCATAGCGCCCCCATCACCAGTCCTTTGCCACCCACTGCTTGCACTCTGAGTGCCCAGCGACCCACCTGCCAGGGGAAGGAGCACAGCACAGCAGGTGGGAGGCTTCCATGCTCTCCTCTGGCACCATGACCAGGCGGTGCTGCTGCGTTGCTCCAGAGATAGGCGGAAGTGGGGAGGCACCCAGAGAAGGCGGGACCAGCCCTAGGCGATTGAGGGACTGAGGGCAGGTCTTGAAGTGGCCAGAAAAGGCCAGAGGGTTTGGGGGCTGGACCAGGTGCACTGGAGCTCTGCGTTGAGAGGTTTGGGTGTCAAGGCACAGTGACGCCGCACAATTTCAAATCGGGCACTGGGCTCCTAGTAGAATAATAAGAATTTAGGAAAATTCCAGGATAAGCAGAATGGGGAAACAGACAGATAATTAAACAGCAGTTTGCAGCCACTTATTAAATCTTATCTTCCCTAAACCAAAGACGCTTAAGAAAAAATGGTTTGCACTTCTCTCCCCCAAACAGCTGGTAAATAGTTTAAATTATCCTACTTAGGGAGATAGATAACAGAAATCCAGTTAAGTGCCACTTGCCAAACCCACTCAAGTTCAGACAAATTAAGAGAATAAATCTCATTTTGGTACATCAGCATAAAGCTGATGAATACTTTATTGATCTGCCCCTAAGACCTCCCCTAAATGCCCAGCCTTAAAACCCCTGAAAATGAAGGTCCCAAGGGATTCTCCCTCCTGGGAGCATGCCCAAGACATTCCCTCCTCCCTCTCAATCCCCTTACTCCCCCCTTCCATATCCCCCAACCTTTAAGGGAGCCCATGAGACTTGCAACCAGGGGGGCAATGGGCAGCAGCAGCTCTTCCCAGGCTAAACCCCTGGGACTGTCTCCAAGGCCTTCTGTTCTGTGACTTCCCAGTGAGCCAAGGCAACCAGCCTAGGCTCTCCTATTGCTTCTTCTATGCCCTTCCTTATTTCACCGCCCTTAGTATGTTTTTGTTGTGGTCAATACATTCTTGCTTGCTTCTACACTTTGTCTCTTGATTGAAATCTTTCTTTCAAGAAGACATGAACCGAGGTCTCATCATTGTTAGAAGAAAAACTAACAATGGAAACTGAGAAATTCCAATCCAAGGATTTTAGGGAATCAGAAAAGAGAGAAGTATTCTAGACATCAAGATGATAATTGCTCAATGTTATTAGATGCTACAAAGAGGTCTTATTGAGAACCACCAAACAGTCCAAGTGTATTTTATTAATAAGGTAATGGTGTCTTTGCCACAGGAGTTTCAGTGGAGTGGAATGGGGTAGGGCAGATTTTTTTTTTTTACTGTGGGTATTTAAAGGCTGAAACATAAACCTCCTAAGGATAGAGACTTTATCTGTTTGTTCACTGTATTCCTATGACTTCACTATATTCCTTCCACAAAGAGGTGACCCATAAATATTTGTTGAAAGTTGAACAGATGGCTCTGGCTGGGTAGCTCAGTTGGTTAGAGCATCGTCTTGATACCCAAGGTTGTGGGTTCGATCCCCGGTCAGGGCACATCAAGAATCAACCAATAAATGCATAAATAAATGGAACAGCAAATCAATGTTTGAACAGATGGAGAAGTGGTGATGGTTCATAATAAGCTACCATTAATAAAAGCTGCTTTTTGCTGTTCTACTGCCAGGCTCCAAACTTACGTTAACATCTGTCGGTTAACGTGTGTCAACCCAATAGCTTGCCTGGGAAAGTAGCAGTGTCTACATTGAGACTCACAGATGCTAAGTAAGCTGCCTGATGCCGTATGACTACATGTAGTGATGACTGAGATTCAAACTTGGATTTATCTGGCTCCAAAATATCTACTCCTTCCGCAACAATAAAACTAAGAAGAAGAGAGAGAGGTGAATATCTGTCTCAACTGTTATTCCAATGTCTCCTTATCTATTTGCTTTCTTTCGCTCTCTCTTGGATTGTTCTTATTTTTCAGAGACAAAGCAGGGCCTGTGCTGAACTATAAAGATTGATCAAAGTACCAGATTATGAGATTATTCAGAGGCCAATATGTAATCCTTGGGGTTTTCTTTCTCATCTCACTCTCACAGCTGTCTGCATTAATGCTTTTTGATAAACATATGGCTTCCTTTTTATTCTAGAAAACACTAATTCTCAATAACAAAGGATGAATATTTAAGCAAAAGATGGAATATACAGTCATCACACAGTGCTCACAATGACTATTGTCTTGCTACTAGCTCTTTCAATAAAGACAATAGGATTGTAATACCAAAAGAGACAAGAGGGAATATTTTCTGCTCAACCAAGCATATCTGAAGCACATTAAAAGTTTGGAGAGAATATTCTATGTTATTATAAGAAAGATTGAATAGAAGTATTACCTGGTTGCAAGAAATAGCATTTAACAAAAAGGTAATAATAGACATTTTAAAAGAGTATGGATAAAAGAAAAAGTATGTGAATACTTGTTTTTTGTTCTTTGATTAGGTCACAGAACTCAACTATTGAGAACACATCTTTTTAAGTTGCCTGTATCAGTGCTGCAATAGCTCTATATGTTAAGATAGGCATATGTTTTGGCCATTTCTAGAAAATTCAAGGGTTTCTGGAAAGCCCTTTGAAGTTCTAGCCATGCATTGCGAGATGACAACCTGTGAAAGTTATAGAGAGTGAATGGTTATATGTCTCTCTTTTCCTCTCTCTCATTGTGTGGTTTTGGGACTAAAAGGAGGGCAAGGGTGAATCTCTAAAGTAAAACAATTCTGAAGCCACTCAATTGTTGGTGTTCTAAACAATTTAATGCATTTCTGACACAGCCCTCTCTTCCCAGCTGTATTTTATACAGCAACTAATGTTATTAAAAAGTATAGATTATATAGGGAACATAAAGAGGAGCCCTCAATGTAATATTTTGGTTTTCAGTTTGTGACTCATAAGTCTACCACTGGACTTTAATTGTGATATTAGATATGACACTGCTCTTCTCTGTGTCCCTCTCCTTATCATTGCAATGGAGACAATGATATTATCTACTTCATTGTATACAATAATCCATGTAAAGAATTTAGCACAATGCACAGCACTTAGCAAGTACAAAGTAAATGTTAGCCATCATCTTCATTATCATCATGAACATAATCATTACTGAAAGCCATACCATTGGGGCTGAACACCATTCTTATAGGGAGGTGATGATGCTGTAAAGGAGCTTTGGTTCCCATATGCATGCACAGTGCTTATGGGAGTGATACTGCCCTGGGCCTTCCTGTTTGGCACCAGGAAATGGTTTGGTTTAGAAAGGAACAGAAATGGGTTAAGGTGGGTCTTTCATCAAGAAGTCCACCTGCTTTGTCCCCAGCAACTTCACTTGAGATGAAGAACTCTTGTAGACAGAGCAAAGAGCAGGGGTGTGGAGAAGATTTAAACAAAATCAGTATAAACACTGAGTGAGAAACATCTATAAGTCACATTTTGCAAACTCAGGATTCAAGCTGTGATGATCTGGCTACATAAAGAAGTGAAGCCCTAGCTGGTTTGCTCAGTGGATAGAGCGTTGGCCTGGGGACTGAAGGGTCCCAGTTTCGATTCCAGTCAAGGGCACATGCCCGGGTTGCGGGCTCGGTCCCCAGTGGGGGGCGTGCAGGAGGAAGCCAATCAATGATTCTCTCTCATCATTGATGTTTCTATCTCTCTCCCCCTTCCTCTCTCAAATCAATGAAAATATATTTTTTAAAAAAGAAGTGAAAATGTTTAGGTTTTAAATGGGGGTTTAAAGCTATCAAGAGCTTGGAAGAAATGCATAATCTCTGGCTCCATCACCAAACTACTGCCCCCAGAATCTGTATTTTAACAAGATGCCTATAGTTCATATGCACAATAAAGTTATCTTGAATGAGATTGACCAGGAGGTGGAAAAGAAATGGTAGCTTTGGGGCTTGCATAATGTAATAACCCAGATATATAGGATTGGAATCTATGAGGGGCTTAAGAAGCTGCATTTTAAGAAACTCTTCAGGGAATTTTTATGAATACTTGAATTTGAGGACTATAGGTAAACTGTATGTATATTGTGCTGGGGAGAAGTGCAATACACAGTATGAACGTCAGGTGTCACAACTCTACAATTTAAAAAGACCCTGGTAGTTAGCAGCTAAAAGAATTACTACAAGAACATTTTCTAAAATTGAAATGTAAAGATCTAGGGGAAATGAACAGTTAAACAGATGTGAATTATCCTGTGATTTTATTAAAGATCTCTAAGACATATAAATGGCTTACAAAGAGTAGAGGATGGAGATTTAGAAATGTTGGGTATATGTGAATGAACTCACATCAGAAGAATAATACCTCACTGTGTTTGCTTGTTTTGTTGTTTAAAATACCAAACTGGACTCTACAGTCTGAAAATATGTGAGGCAGCTCAGCGGCTCTTTCTGAGAATATCTTTTTTTTTCATTTTTCCCGGCCTTATGTAACAATATTAGTTTTATACTGGGTTTGCCAGATATTTACTTTTCATTTGTAGTTCGGGATTGAAAGTCTTGTGCAATGTCTACATGGACATTTTCTTTATTTGTAAACACTGCACCATGCTGAGACAAGGATTCATGTTCTGGCTTCCCTATCCCACAACACTTTCTTAACATCTGTCAGCCTTGAAACAGGCATAAAAATACCCAGATAAGGGTTGCAATGAGGAGGATCCAGTTAATACAGGGTGGGGCAAAAGTAGATTTAAAGTTGTGAGTACGAAAAACACAGAGTTTATTCTTGTATTATTATTTATTGATTATTGTATTAGTTTCCATACAAACAACTGTAAACCCAGACCTGTATAACATATGTGAAAATATTTATAAAATTTAAAGTATTAAATATATGCAAAGTAGCATTTGAATGCTTATAGTGTTGGGCTTTGCTTTGATATTGGTCTTTGCAAGCCCCACCAAAGCACCATTTCCATAAAAAATGACTCCCTTTCTGTTAGGAGCCTAGTTATTTTCCCCAACTAGGTCTTTCATTCCACTCCAAGTAGAGTTGCCCTGAAAAATACAGGGCACTCAGTTAAATTTGAGTTTTGCATAAACAATGAGTAGTTTTCTAGGATGTACTAAATATTGCATGGCAATCTGGCCAACTCCAAGGCAAACTGAGAAAGCTGTCCCATGTTTCTGTCTGTAAATCCCAATCTCATCTGACTGCTCAAATTTTCTGTGTTTCCTGGTATGGAAAAAGTTTGGCTCCAAGACAGCAATGTAGGTCTAAAAATGTTTTGATAGAATTGCTTCTATCTGAAAGCTTGCATCTTCAAAAATTTCATACTTCCCGTCTAGAAGAGGCTTGCTTGGACTTATATTCTAAAGATTGCTTGGGAAAAAAATAGGGGCTCTTGGGTAACTAATCCTGGGAGTTATTTTTTATTTCTGTTATTTCTTGTAATTCGGCTCATTTTTATTATTCATTAACATCTCTTTCTCCCACTGTGTGGTTGCCAGACTAGAAGGAAGAAAAGGGTGAATCTACAAAAGGAAGCAACTCTACAGCCACTCAAATGTTAGCGTTATGAACAATGTTGATGCATTTCTGGTACAGCCCTCTCTTCCCACTTATATTTCATGCAGCAAATAATGCTATTAAAATGTATAGAGATAGTTCACACCCAATAAGCGTGAAGAGAAGCGAGAAGGGAAGGTGGGCACCAGATGTGTGCTAAATGTTGAGAAAGAGTTATCCTGGGAAACAGTTTGCAGTTTTAAAGTACTTGAGGATAATCCGCAAAATGGGAGTTTTAACTACAGTGAAATAAGTGCATAATTACACTTTCTTGGGTATGCCCTGAAGTGGAAGGAGGAATCGCGCTAGGAATCCTGATGTAATGAACAGCTAAATCTAACAGGAAGCCCTTGAAGGGTGACTGCAAAAAAAAATGTCACCTTTGGGCTCAGCTAATGTTAACATACACCTGCCTGTGGACACTAGGTGGCGATATAAGGTAATATAACGATTTCAGAGTTTGTGATGGATACTAAATTTGTGGGGGGAGAGTTGTGAGATGAGTTTTTGTTTCCTGCTGTTAAGAGTCCTTCAATTTATGGTAGAAGGTTCTTTCAGTTGTGATCTTGTGAAATTTCCATGGGGACGTGAACCGTGTTAAATCCATCTCTGGGGATTCCTTTTTTTCTTCCATTCTAGGACTGATGACTCCACACTTCTTCAAAGTACTTAATTAGTCTCATCAGGCACCCAAACTTGATACCTAGGTCCAAATTTAGATACAGAGATGGAAAAGCTGTTTAATTGGCATTTGAGGCCATTAGAAGGAGCCAGGAGAGGAAAGCGACATTGTCCTGAGGTGATTTGAGCCGTGAATGAAGGTAAGGCTATATTCCTGGGCCGTGCTCCTGCCACTAGGAACATTTGCTAATCTGCTGACAAAATGCAGTGGGAATATCGCCTGGACACGCTGGAGGCCGGTGTTCTGTCATTCGAACAGAGCAGGCACTCCACCAGCCCCGGGAGTATCAGTGATTATTCTGCTTACCCTTTGGTTTGGGTTCCTGTTTTCTCTATGGTTTGGTGATGTTCGGTTGGCATCAGTCATGCATGCTTATTAATTGCTCAAAGAAGCTTTTGTCCTTAGAAAAATCAACAGACTCTTAGCTGAAGTAAATTTTTTCTCTATTTTAATTTTTATCGATATTACTGAGTTCTGAGGAAATTACCTGCGTGTTAAATGAGCATTGAAACCTTTTTCTCTATTGTTTTGGGAATTTTCTGCACTCGTTTTTGTAATTATGCCCTTTCTCCTGCCTAAGTAAAACAGAATGATTTAGTTAGAATTTTGGGATGAAACATCAATTCTTTTTTCTCAATAAAAATCTAGGATTCAAGTTAATTTTCACGCTCCAATTTGTATTCCTCCTTCCCCTTATCTTCAGCTCTTTTCTAACATTACTTACCTTTAGCTAAGCTGATTATGGTTATTTCCACCTGAGTCCTTCTCATCCTGTTCTCACCAACTGGTGTGCCTCTTCTCCCTTCTTTACTTATGTAGACATGCTACTGTTTTTTTCAAAATTCAGCGGCAAGGCATGTCCTTCATAAAGGTATCTCTGGGTAATTCACACTAACCTCCTGTTTCCTGAACTCATTACATAATATTACTCAGGTTTATACACATGCACATGTGCGCACACACATAAACACACACACGCACAACTGACTAGATAAGCTTTTTGAGGATGAGTACTGCACCTCAATGTCACCGAGCTGTATGGTGTGCATTGTTTATACATACTCAATAGACATCCATTTATTGTCCAGCTCTGTGATCCCAGAGTCTAAAACATAGTAGGTGTTCAATAAACGCTTGTTGAAAATGCTGAAGAATTTATTTAAACTACTCTGATGAAGTACTAGGTCTCCTATATTAAATTGTAACATTTGATGTAAAAAGCTTGGTAGTCATCAAGCATAGACCTTGCAAGAGCTAGCTCAAGCCTTATCTCTTTCATGACAAATTCCCTAGGCTAGCCACAATCCTGATTTCTCCTCCTCATTTAGTAAGACAGAGTTACTAAACTATCTTATCATATCTACCCTTACCATTGAGTACTAGTAAGTGCCTAAGGTTTATATCTGTAGAATGGGGTTGACTAGTGATTAAATGTCGTTAGATATATCTATAAAGTACTTAAAACTTTTATTGGCATATAATAAGTGGTTGGTTAGTGTTAATTATTATTATTACTGATGTGAATATAAGTTGTTCGTTGTTTTCTATGTATAGAGCCTGTCCTACCTACTGTTCTTTGTTTCTTTTTCCTATTCCCTTTTCTTTGATTGAGATTGACTATTTTTTACAATTACATTTTATTTATATTGTTTTGTTTTTTCTTAATTTCTATTGGATTGATGATATGTACCATTAACTTATCACAGTCTGCCTTCAAATAATATTATACTTTTTTATATGTAGTATAAAAACCTTATAACAGTTTTCTTCCATCTCTTTATCCTTTGTGTTATTGTTGTCTGTATTTTACTTACACACATGGTGTAAATCCCAAACTACAGTGTTATTATTTTTGCTTTAAGGTCAGTTATACTTTTGAAAATAATTTTTAAAAGTGAGAAAATTGTCTTTAGCATTCCCCCACATGTTAATCTTTTCTGGCTTTCGTCAATCCTCTGTGAAGGTTTAACTTGCTATTTTAACTATTTCTGAGAAACTTCCTTTAACATTTTTGGGGTGCAATGGATTCATTTAGTTTTGTTCACCTGAAAATGCGTATTTATCATTTTTGAAAGATATTTTCCCTTGTTAAAAAGCTGTAGGTAGACAGTTTTTAATTCATATTTCAATATATTTGGTTTGCATAGTTTCTTATGAAGAGTCTGCTGTCACCCGTTTCTTTGTTGCTCTGTATGTATGTCACAATGTGTTTTATGTTCCTGGATGATTTTAAGATTTTTTTTTTTTTTTTTTTTTTGTAGGGAGAAGCTCTAGGGTCAAGCCTTGGGCTGACCTGTGGCAGGGCCACAAACAAGTCCCAGCCTGGAAGGCAGAGCTCTCTGAGCATAATTAAGCCTGACCTTGTAGCCCTCCCTAAGTAGCTAATGGGCTGTGGGAGGTGCATCAAGTGTTGCCAAAACAAGAACATTTGTATACATGTTAACCTACCCTTGTTTTAATCAGACTATAAAATAAAGCATCATTTTGCCGGCTGGGTCTTTTGTGTCCTCATCCAGGCATGGGAGATCCACTGAGCCCCAGCCGTATTCTCTTGTCTGTCTTTTCTTCAATCCTTCACCACCCCTCCTCAGGGGTGAATTTGATGTAAAAAGCTTGGTAGTCATCAAGGTTCACCCTTGGCTGTGAACTTTTTATCGTTAGTTTTCAGCAATTTGATTTTGTTGTGCCTTGACATACAGTACGCTTCTGAGGATTCTATTTTGTTCTCTGAATTTTCCCTCCAGTTTGGCTGGTGGGAAGACAGACTATTCCTAGCCTTTTGTGAGCCAGAGGTGTTTTCTGACTAGTTCTTTCTGACGGTTCTTTCCACAGCCTTGGGCCACTTTCTTTCATGCTTGAACAGGTAAGTAGCTAGCCAAAGTCTCAAGCACACTCTAGTGCAGATCTCAGTAGTTCTCTCTTTGTACAGTTCCTTCCTTCGCGGTACTAGGCTCCACAAAAATTCTATCTTTCTTGGGTCACCTGAATTATGATCTCTGCTTTTTCAACTTAGGGAGACTGCGTGGCTCTGTGTTGTTGCCCCAAAACTGCCTCCACGAAGTAATCTGATGAACTTGAGGTCCCATTGTCTGTTTTTCTTCTCTCAGAGGTCTCAACCTTTTAATGCCTCTTTTCCAAGCCATTGTTTTCTATATTTTGTCTCATTTTCTAGCTGTTTATAACAGGAGTGGTAATGATGGTGGTGGTGCTAACTCCATCTCTTTTTTTACTCCATTTGGCTTGAAGCAAAATTGTGGATATAATGGTGGAGTTTGAAGGTGGTTTTTACTTCCAAACCTACTGCTATTAAAGACCAAATGAATATCTCAGAGTTTATGATAAAAGGAATAGCCAGTAAATTAATGATAAGACCAGAGCATATATGAGTACCCAGTGATTCCCAAGCAATGAAAAATAAAAGGATCACAATGATCCTCTGAATTAGAAAGTTATTTTAACTGTGCATCAGGTATAGTGGGAAATACAATGAAATGTAGTCCTTTCCTTCTACAATCTCTGCAGTCATAGAATTCTTTTAAATGGAGTAACTGAAATCCAAAGAGGTCATTACCTTCCTTTCTGGCAGACAGTTGGCAGGGAGCACCAAAGTGCACTAGTATGCCAAATGCTTAAAAAGTATATGTACTGGTATAGGTAAAAGAAAAGCAACTTTAATGTTCTGACTTCAAATTAGAAGATTATATGTTTAACTTTCTACTGGATACTTTATTGCCTTCCCATTCATTTTGTATAAAAACAGCTCCTCTTATAATTTTGCTTTGGTATGTTGATTTAGCTTTGGCCTAACTCCCCCAAAATTCAGTGAAAAATTTAGTATCTAAATCTCCATTAAAAATAGTAATGCATTTTACTGAGCATAGTTATACCATTCAGAAATGATATAAATGTGTGGAGATGAATATAGCTTCAAACTCTATAGAGGGTGATATAATTTTAATATTTTTAAAATTAGTTTCTTTTAAACTGTTATGGATTTTCAAATAAAATTACTCTCTATCATTGTATACTTAGAGATATTTTCCATGAATAATATGTAAATTATTTGCTTCTTCTGAATCTGTTATGGTTTCAATGTTACATGGAATAATATATTGGGAAAATTTTCCTATTTTGTGGCAAATTTAACCATCTTTTAAAAATGGTTCAAATCCCCAGCTTTAATATCTTACTGTTAAGTAATTTAAAAAACATTCTGCAAAAGAATCTCAGGATTAATAGAAATTATTTTATATTGGCTAATTGCAAATTTTAACCATAATTCTTAATAAGTTTCTCTTTGACATGAATTTATAAATATCAATTATAATGAATCTGCCTCTCTAAATCAAAGGAGCTATTAAAACCAAATGATCCAATTACAGGTTTGTTTTAAAAATGAATGAATAAGAATTCTTTATATATTTTGGAAATTAATCCCTTATCAGATGTATCATTGCCAAATATCTTCTCCCATACAGTGGGATCCCTTTTCATTTTGTTGATGCTTTCTTCTGCTGTGCAAAAGCTTTTTATTTTGATGTTGTGCCATTTGTTTATTTTCTCCTTCGTTTCCCTTGCCCTAGGAGATGTATCTGCAAACAATTTGCTACAAGAGATGTCTGAGATTTTGCTGCCTATGGTTTCTTCTAGGATTTTTATGGTTTCATGACTGACATTTAAGTCTTTTATCCATTTTGAATTTATTTTTGTGCATGATGTAAGTTGATGATTTAGTTTCATTTTTTGCATGTACCTGCATGCAATGTTTTCCTAACACCATTTATTGAAGAGAACATGATTACTCCATTGTATGCTCTTAAAACCTAACAAAAGGAAGACAAACAATCCAATTAAAAAAATGGGCAAAAGACCTAAATAGACACTTCTCCAAGAGGACATAAAAATGGCCAACAGATGTATGAAAAAATGCTCAAAGTCACTAATCATCAGACCTGAGCTGGTCTTGGTGATTAATTGTTGGATTCTAGGCTTAAATATAGGTAAAGGAGAAGATGTTGGTGTGTTTTAACAAAAACAAATATTCATAAACTAGAGGCCCGGTGCACAAAAATTTATGCACTCGGGGGGAAGGGGGGTCCCTCAGCCCAGCCTGTGCCCTCTCACAGTCTGGGACCCCTGGGGAGATAACGACCTGCTGGCTTAGGCCTGCTCCTGGGTGGCAGAGGGCAGGCCCAATCCCTAGGTGCAGCCCCTGGTTGGGCTCAGAGTAGGGCTGATTGGGGAGTTGGGGCGCCGCCCCTGTCATGCACAGAGCAGGGCGGATTGGGAGGTTGCGATGCCACCCTCAGTCACATTCAGGATAGGGCCAATTGGGGGGTTGGGGCACCACCCCCTGTGACACTCAAGTCAGGGTCGATGGGCAGGTTGTGGCGCCACCCTCTGCCACGCACAGAGCAGGGCCCATCAGGGGGGTTGGGGCTCCATACCCTGTCACGCACAGAGCAGGGTCGATCAGGGGGTTGGAGAGCTCCCCCCTGTCACTCACAGAGTAGGGCCAATAGGGGAGTTGGGGCGCCACCCCCTGTTACACACAGAGCAGGGCGGACCAGGGGGTTGGGGCGCCATACCCTGTCACACTCAGGGCAGGGCCGATGGGGAGGTTATGGCTCTACCCCGTCACACACAGAGCAGGGCCCGTGGGGGTGTGGGGGTTGGGGCACTGCACCCTGTCACACACAGAGCAGGGCCGATCAGGGGGTTGGGGAGCTCACCCCTATCAGGCACAGAGCAAGGCTGATCAGGGGGTTGGGGCGCCTTCCCCTGTCAGGAATAGAGCAGGGCGGATAGGGAGGTTGTGGCCCCGCCCCCTGTCACACACAGAGCTGCATGGCGATCAGGGGGTTTGGGCGCTGCCCCCTGTCATGCTGATCCTGGTGCCGGGAGGCATATTACCCTTTTACTATATAGGCTAGAGGCCTGGTTCACCAGTGGGGGCCGGCTGGTTTGCCCTGAAGGGTGTCCTGGATCAGGGTGGGGGTCCCCACTGGGGTGCCTGGCCAGCCTGGATGAGGGGATGATGGCTGTTTGCAGCTGGTCACACACCCTTCAGGGTGGGGGTCCCCACTGGGGTGCCTGGCCAGTCTGGGTGAGGGGCTGAGGGCTGTTTTCAGGCTGGAGGATGACTGAAGCTCCCAACCGCTCCTTTTTTTCTTTTTCTTTTTATTTTTTATCCTGGGCCAGCTTTAGCTCTGAGGCTCCAGCTCTTAGGCCTCCGCTGCTGAAAGCAGGTTTCTGGCTTTTGTTTACCTTCTGTATTTGAAACAATGTTGCGATCCTGCTGGCTGAAGCCTGGGACTAAAGCAGGTTTCTGGGGTTTTGTTTAGCGTCTATATTTGTAACATAGTTGCTTAGAGTTGCAGCTCAGAGGCTGGCAGCAGCAGGTGGGGAACGTTGGAGTCCTCCATCACTGAAGCAAGCAAGCCTCATGTTCGCTTTAAGCTGCCTGGCTGCCGGCCGCCATCTTGGCACACCCTATTTTCCTTCCACCATAACTTATGGCAACTACTAATCTACTTTTTATCTTTATGCATTTGCCTATCCTGGACACTTCAAACAAATTGATCATATAATGTGGTCCTTTTGTTATCTGCCTCTTTCACTTAGCATAATATTTTCAAGATTCATTCATGTTGTAACATGTATTAACATTTAGTTTTTTATAGCCAAATAATATTCCATTGTATGGATACACCACATTTTGTATTTCTGTTTAACAGTTGATAGACATTTGTGCTGTTTGCACATTTTGGCTATTGTGAATAGTGCTGCTATAAATATTTATGTGAATGTTTTTGTGTGGGCATATATTTTTGTTTCTCTTGGGTGTATACCTATGAGTGGTACTGCTTGGTCATGTGGTTACTCTATGCTTAACTTTTTCAGGAGCTGCCAAACTGTTTTTCCAAAGTGGCTGCACAATTTTATGTGCTCATCAGTGATGTATGAAGGTTCTAATTTCTGCACACCCTCGACAACATTTGGTATTATTTGTCTTTTTTTATAGTTATCTTAATGGCTGTGAATGGTATCTCATTGTGGTATTGATATATTTCTCTAATGAATAATAATGCTAAGCATCATTTTATGTGCTTATTGACCATTTGTATATCTTCCTTGGAAAAATGTTTATTTAAATTTTATCCATTGGGTTATTTGTCTTTTTATTGTTGAGTTGTAAGGATTTTTCATATGTTCTGGATATAAACCCCTTATGAGATATATATATTTACTTCTGGGTTATCTTTTTACTTTTTTTTTTTTTAATCCTCACCTGAGGATATTTTCTCCATTGCTTTCTAACAAGAGTAGTTGGGAGGGAAGAGGGGAAGTGGGAGACAGTGAAACATCAATGTGATGTGAAAGAGATACATCTACTGGTTGCCTCCTGCATGTGCTTCTACCAGGGCTGGGGAACAGAACCCAGGATCCTACAGTCCACAGGCTGATGCTCTAGCCACTGAGAAAAACTGGCCAGTCTTTTCACTTTTTTGATGGTGTCCTTTGATGTACAAAAGCTTTTATTTGATGTTGTACAATTAATATCTATTTTTTGTCACTTTGCTTTTGATGTCATAGCTAAGAAACCATTTTCTAATCTAAGGTCACAAAAGATTTGCTATGTCTTCTAAGAGGTATATAGTTTTAGCTCTTACATTTATGTTTCTGATTCATTTTGAGTACATTTTTGCATATGGTGGGTATAGGGGTCCAACTTCATAATATTTCTCATGTAGATATACAGTTGTGCCAGCATCATTTATTGAAAAAACTACTCTTTCCTTATTGAATTGTCTTACTCTATCAAGTTTTAAATATACTA
Source organism: Myotis myotis (assembly GCF_014108235.1). Taxonomy (NCBI): domain Eukaryota; kingdom Metazoa; phylum Chordata; class Mammalia; order Chiroptera; family Vespertilionidae; genus Myotis; species Myotis myotis. The sequence goes on along the minus strand of NW_023416390.1, from coordinate 63,921,222 downwards.
TCACTTTTAATTTCCAAGAGCTTAGTTTTATTTTCTGAATGTTCCTATTACATGTTCTGCAATATCCTGTTCTTATTTTTTTTTGTTTTTTTTTGAGCGTATTAATATTAGTTGTTTGTTTTTAACATGTCTCTTTAGACTTTTCCCTCATTTAAAAAATCTCCCTCTGAGAGTGACATCAGTAAGATGGTAGGATAGGCAAACTCCCATCAGCAACAATAATTTGACAACAATCCATGGAAACAAATGCCTTTGTGGGAACTTTGGGGTCCAGCCACAGTCCAGGAGCATCCTGCCCTCCCTGGGACCTGCCAGGAGTCACACCTGGTAGAGCTGTGGAGGTAGGCCTCCTGATCTCGATCTGTCAGCAAATCCTAAGACAGGATCAGCTCCAGGCCCTCTCAACCTCAGTCTGGGAGCAAAACTGCTTCCAGTATCTGAAGTCTGATTGAGATCAACAGGCCTGCCTCTGGAGACACAAGGAGTCTCTCTTCCGCTGGGTCCCTAGGTGGGCAGAACTGCTCTCACACTGCTGTGATGGGCCTGAACCAAGTCACAGGGCCACTTCAGGCTCTACAATTGCCAAAAAGCAAAGCAAACAAAACCCCCTTTGATAACCTGATTAAAAAATGAGCCAAAGACTCAACTAGACATTTCTCCAAAGAAGATATACAAATGGCCAGCAGGCATATGAAAGATGCTGCATGTCACTAATCACCAAGGAAATGCAACTCAAAAAACCACAATGCAATATCACCTCACACCTGTTAGGATGGAATATATATATATATATATATATATATATATATATATATATATAGCAAGTGTTGATGAAGATGTGGAAAAACTGAAACCCTTATACACTCTGTGTGGGAATGCAAAATGGTGCAGCTGCTATGCAAAACAGTATAGAGCAGTGATGGCGAAGCTTTTGAGCTCGGCGTGTCAGCATTTTGAAAAACCCTAACTTAACTCTGGTGCTGTGTCACATATAGAAATTTTTTGATGTTTGCAACCATAGTAAAACAAAGACATATTTTTGATATTTATTTTATATATTTAAATGCCATTTAACAAAGAAAAATCAACCAAAAAATGAGTTCTCGTGTCACCTCTGACACGCATGTCATAGGTTCGCCATCACTGGTATAGAGGTTCCTCAAAAAATTAAAAACTGAATTACCACATAATCCAGCCATCTCACTTCTGTGTATGTATCCAAATTGAAACCAGGAAATTGAGATATTAGCACACCCATCCATGTTCATTGCAGCACTATTCACAGTAGTCATGTTGTAGAAACAACCTAAAAGAACAATGATACAAGAATGGGCAAAGCAAATATGGACTACACATCCAATGGGACATTAGCTTTTAAAAGGAAGGAAATTCTGCGATAGGCAACAACATGATGAGCGTTGGACAAGACACCAAGTAAAATAAGTCAGTCATAGAAGGACAAGGACTTATGTGATCCATCTAATAGTCAAAATCACAGAATAGAAGAGAGGAATATTGGGCACCAGGGCTGGGTGGAAGGGAAATTGCAAACTGCTGATCATTGGGCAAGATGAATGCATTCTAGAGACCTGCTGTACCACATTGTGCCTGTAATTGATAACTGCGTATTGTCCACTTAAAAACGTAACAAAGTAAATCTCATATAAGTGTTCTTATGACAATAAAATAGTTAAGAAGTCCATTTGCAGACATATGGAGAGTGAAGTTTGGCAAAAAGCATTGTTTGTTGATTTTGGAAAGCATTGCAAACATCTGATATGGGGGTTCTGTCTCGCAACAATCACTGGAGGAAGCTTTGAGTGGGGCTGGCCTGTGATAAATCACTTTTATTTATTTATTTTTTTCTCCTACTTGGAACATTTGACAGGCAGAGGAGTGGAAAAGGAAGAGAAGAGGCCAGGACCTGGGCTGCTATTTAATAGGCCTCAGGCTGTGCTTGAAATCCCAGGATGAGAAGATACTTAATCCCTATGTATCAGTCAAAGTCTAGCCAGAAAAATAAAAGTCACTCTGGGTCTCTCAGTAGATAAAGTTTAGCCCCAAAACACGGATTATACAGATGATACAGAGGGAGCTTGAGGGACCCCAGATGGGGCTTTCCGGTGGGAACTAGAACCATGGAAGGAAGAGCCAGCTGGCAAGGACCGCAGCTTCTGGAGACATCATTGGAGACAGAAAGGAGGGAAAAAATTACCTAGTTATTCCCTTCTTCCCACCCTTCATCTTCCAGTGGTTGATGCCAGAGGGCAAAAGGCCTGAAAGGGTGGTTCCCTAAGATGGAGAGCAGAGCAGGCAGGGAAAAGCACAGGCAGGCAGGGAATGGGCACATTTAGTAAGGTTTATAGAATGGAGACTGTGTGAAATAATATCTCCCCTGACATGTTCTGTAACACACACACTCGCTCACTAGCATTTTCAGTGCCTGTGTGTCCATATGTTTGTGTATGCATATCTTGTATCTTTGTTGCGTTTCTCCCAGCCAGGAGAAAAGTACAAGGCGGATCATTTAAACAATGTATGTAAAGTGACAGCTAACACTCCTGTTTTCAATTGGCACTTAACATTTACATAATGCCCAAACATCTGCTCTTTTCCATCATTTGAGGCATGAAGTTAGTCCAGTTGATTGCTTGGCGTTATGTACAGAAAACAGCTGGCTGGTTAACTGGAGTTTTGATTATGGCTGAATTGGCTGGATGCTGGTTGTCATGTACCCTGATGTTATGACTGGCTGAAGATGGAACAGAGCCAGTTACAGGGAAAAACCAGTAACAAATATATGAAATGAACTTCTGCATGGAATTTGATTGGGACAGATCATTTATTTCTAAGACCGGATTTAGTTTATCTCTGGTGGTTCTCTATTTCTATTTTAGCTCCTTGCACTCAGATGTCCCCTGCTATGTATCTAGCATCCTCAGGTTGCTGTGTTCATTTGTCACCAGGGCATCTGGCTTCTGGGACTTTTCTCCCTGAGCAGGACCTCCAGCTTTTCAAACTTACAGCTTATGTCCCTCCCGCCTCCCCCACCAAATCTCATTTGTCGTATCATTAAGAGATTTGCTCTCTGTTGAGGGACCAAGTGGTCCCAGAATTTGGAGGATGTAAGCCAGACACAAAAAGACAAATGCTGTATTATCTTACTTATATATGGAATCCATACAAAAGTCCAACTAGTAGAAGCGGATAATAGAATGGTGGTTGCCAGAGGATGGGGAGCGGGGGAAACAGGGAGATGTTGGTCCAATGCTACAAACTTTCAGTTTTAAGATGAATAAATTATGGAGATCTAATGTACAGCATGGTGATTAGAGTTAATATTGTATTGTGAACTTGAAATTTGCTGAGAGTAGATCTTAAGTATTCTCATCACACACACAAATAGTATGTGAGGTTATGGATGTGCTAATTAACTTGATTGTGGTAATGAGTTCACATTGTATATGAACTTTAAATCATCATGTCGTACACCTTGAATACATACATTTTTTATTGTCAATCATACCTCAATAAAGCTGGAATAAACAAATCTAATTTTCATGAAGATGTTTGTGGATGATATTGTGTTAATATTTATCTCTTCATCTTTCCATATGTGGATGTGGTCTCAGCTGAGATGAAATTCAGGCATAGCTGGCAAACTTTTATCTTGTGTTTGCCAGGAGCATGCTTGTACAAGCTCAGAGACATGTCTTGGGAAAAGCTGGCTGAGCTCTGGACACAGAGCCTCAGCTGTCAAGGGCTGGGCTGGGGCAGTGTGCACCGTGGCTTCGGTCGCCTAGAGCTGTCTCCCAGCACTGCTCAACACACATCTGAGCTAAGTGGAAAGCAGAGAGACTAAAATTTTAAGGGAAGTTAGCGAGAGAGGTCAGATTGAAAGAGGGCTCTTCGTCCTTGATCAAAAGCGAGTGAGATGCTCTGTGCTGTGACACAATCCCTTGCATAGATCTGATTTCTGGAAGGCTCTTCCAGGGACTTGGTACTTGTGGAAATGGTGACTAAGCCCAGCCAAGGTCACTGCAGGAGCCAGCAGGGGCAGGATTATTAGGAGCAGGTCTGAGATACCCTCTGAAGACCTTGAAACATTGGAAAAGAGTTTAGAAGGGGTGGGGTGGGGTGGAGCAGTAAGATGGGTGTTACTGAAGGCCTGGGGGCCTAACACAAATGGATATACAAGCTGGAAACATTTAAGTTGTTCCTTTTTAAAAAGAACTTTACTTTAATCCACCTGTGTTAAGGCGTAAGAAAACTCAGGTTATGTTACCTGTAACATATTTACCTTTTACCAGAGCCATTGAATTCTTTGAGTCCAATAAGCAGACCAGTAGTGGAGATTTCAGATCACACCAATGGTAAATTGATGAAGGAAAAATACTTTTAGGCAATCTTTTTTTTTTTTAAATATGTTTTTGTTGATTTTAGAAAGAAGGGAAGGGAGAGTGATAGAGAGAAACATCGATGAGAGAAAAACATCGATTGGCTGCCTCCTGCACACCTGTTACTAGGGATTGTGCCTGCAACCTGGGCATGTGCCCTGACTGGGAATGGAACCAGTGATTTCTTGGGTCATAGTTCGATGTTCAACCACTGAGCCACCCTAATCGGGCTAGGCAATCTTTTAAGTATTCTTTAAATATTAATGAATTTACTTCTTACCCCACTGGTTTTATTTGTTAGCTTAAGACATGGGGACTTGAAATACTAGTATGTTGTGTGTGTATGCGTAGTATTGCTTATATCCATATTCACCAGAGCCTTATATGGGTGAAGAAAGATTTCAGAATTGTAAACACCAAATATATAGGCTTCATCTGTAGAGAAAAACTCTAGCTTTCATTTAAACTACCTAAATTGCAGTCAGCTGCTGGGAGAAAAATACAGGCAACGATCCTGTTTACAAAGCGTCTTAGTTCAGCCATCAGATGGTTTTGGTTAAGATGCAGTTTCTCTTCATGCTGATGTTTCTATAAGACATTTTCTGTGAGTTGGAGGCTATCTAACTGCCTAGTGCAGTGATGGCAAGCCTATGACACGTGTGTCAGAGCTGACATGCGAACTCATTTTTTTTGGTTGGTTTTTCTTTGTTAAGTGGCATTTACATATATAAAATAAATATCAAAAATATAAGTATTTGTTTTATGATGGTTGCAAATATCAAAAAATTTCTATATGTGACACAGCATCAGAGTTAAGTTAGGGTTTTTCAAAATGCTGACACGCCGAGCTCAAAAGGCTCGCCATCACTGGCCTAGTGTCTTCCTCTTGCTTGTGTTTTTATAGTATCTTTATAGTGATAGTTGGAACTTTTGCCAACCTTTATGGAAAACATTCCTTTGCAGCTTTCTGCCAATGTGTAGAATTGCATTCTTTAGCTCACAAAATTCCCATTTGTGTGTGGTTTTCCCTTCGCTTCTTTGGGACTCTTTCTGCTCTCTCTTACTTCTGCTGGCCAGGAGCTGGTATTAAATCTTTACTCCACTAAGTTATTAAGTATTTAAACTTAGAATAGACTTGCCCTCTCTACCTTGTCTATGCTTTCCTGGAGTGAGACTACATAGCATGTTTACTTCTTGTAGTTACTCTCCATGCCTGCAATAACTAGATGATAAATCATCTCCCGCCAGGTTAATATTCTGCTCTCTGGTTAGTGTACTACTACTGGGCAAGGTGGGCCCCATCACACCAAGGTTGAGGGGATGGGTGTCAAGTTGTCCATTTGCAGAAGGTTCAGAGCTGTCCCATATACAGGGGTAGGCAAAAGTAGTTTACAGTTGTGAGTGTGCAAAACAGAGTTTATTCTTGTATTTTATAACCATAACCTGCGTGTCTTTTTCCATAGGAACAACTGTTAACCTACTTTTGTCCCACCCTGTATGTGGGCCAGGACCTGAAGGCTGGAAAACTGGTTCTGATGAGCTGTGCAATATTCCCAATGCCTCTTGTGCTAAAATAATCAGTGACCATCTTTCTGACTGATAGCTCCCACAATGGCAGTTTCTGAATCCTCAGTGGGTTTCGATTTAAATCCATTGTCCCCGAGGAACCCAGCAGACCCATCTATGAGGGATTTTACATGACCTCTATTAAAAATATATATTTTCTACCTAGAGGTAAAGCCACTCAAAAAACTTAGATTCATTTTTTTGTTGTTTTGTTTTAGACGTAGGGAAACATTTCTCTATTTGACTACAATTGTATGTCCAATTTTTTTTTTTTTAATCCTTACCTCAGGATATTTTTCCATTGATTTTTAGAGAGAGTAAAAGGGATAGGTGGAGGGGTGAGAGAGAGAGAGAGAAATGTCAATGTGAGAGAGATGCATTGATTGGTTGCTTCCCACATGAGCCCTAACCAGGGCAGGGGATCAAATCTGCAACCCAGGTACATGCCTTGTCTGGGAATTGAACCTGAGACCCTTTGGTTCTGGGGCTGGGGGAGGAGGAGGAAGAAATGCTCTAATTTCTGAGAACACCAACCAGGGCTTATTTGCTTTCAATTATCCTCTCTGAAGCTGAAAGTGATCATTCTGGATCATAGCTGAAGACTTACTTGCCATTTTCTTCAGTTGGAAGAAAGTGTTTAAATTATGAGAGAATGAAAAACAAAACAAAACACTGAGCTCACAATACTTGGCTTCTTTCCTTTGGTGGAGAGGTGGGTGAGAGAAGGGGAACCCCCACACTAAAACCCCCCAAAACACCATGGACTATTCCTCTAACTTCTTTCCCTAGACTCAATGAATATTAATTGAACTAAACCTATTTGTTTATTAAAGAAAACTTTACTCATCTATAAAAAGCCTGTTTGTACCATTTTCTCTTATTTTTCTTTAATTCTGAAGGGTACTGAATAGAAAAATGTGCATTTTTTTCTTACATTGTTTGTGAACAATTCTAATTCAATTCTGTGCAAAATAGTTTTATGTTTTAGTTTGTGACCTTGTACAGAACTCTGTATTTTATGTTCTTCAGGATGCATTGTGTAAATATTTATAACCACCATGTACTTCTCTCTCTGGGCTCTCATCTTTGACACCAGGTAAGTCTTGTTAGATTTGAATTAGGTAACAACTAGAACAGTAACTCTTAACAGTATTTTCTAATATTTGTAATTTGATACTTATTTATAGGGTGCTTTGTAAAACTTTAATATCATCTTTGAGTCTCTGCTCCAGGGATTGTGTTAAAACAGGCACCATACTCTCCATTTCACAGATGCCAAATTGGGGGCCAAAGTTTCCATGACTTGCTTGGGATGATGTGTTAAGTTAGTGCCAGTACCAAGACTAGAATTCTTACTTTCTACAAAGGTTGGCCTCTGTGACCAAGTATGTTGGAGGTGTGAGCCCTGGACTTAGGCTCAGCTTGGCAATATCTGTTGCTGCAAGTGCAGTTGTAATTGTCCTCTCTTTCCTGCTTCTTCATGAAGACAGGAGTTTTGTCTATCTGGTTCACAATTTCAGCCCCAGCAATTTGCACAGTACCTGGAATGTAATAGTTATTCAATACATATTTGTGAATGAATGAATTATTGAATGAAGTAAATGAATGAAGTACAGAAAGACACTAAAGATCTACTTTGAATAACAATGTATTATGCCTCCTCTTCCCTTTCCCCATGTTCCCTTTCTTATGCCTAAAAACAATATTATATTTTTAAACAATGGAGTTTGATAATGACTTATTATTTAAGTACTTGGTATGGCTGTAAGGCAAAAGGAAGCTTTTTAAAAACTCTTGTCTCTTGACTGTTACCCTAGAAAATTAAATTAATCTCTTTGGGTCTTGATAGTCATGAAGAACTCTGATATACTCTGAGAATGTTTTGTGATCTGGTTCTTTCTCTACATTTGGGGTGTGCTATAAAGGGCTGGGGGTGTATCTTTGTGACATTTTTTCCCTTTAACACATTGTGATTCTTCACAGAGTTAAAATTCTCCCTCTGAAAAAGCCACCTCTTGGGAAGACACTGGGCACTTTTGGATATTGATTTTTCTTTTTTAGGGCCCCTGGGGAAGCTCTTATGGACATATACCACCATCGCACTCAAATACCTATTAGCCACTATAAGTGCCTTTGGTAATGACATCCATTCACAAAAGCCACCCACTATTATAAAGTTTTTGTGTATTCCAGCCCCATATCTTTGAAATATTTCAGGAAGGCAGGAGATCTTTTTTTTTTGTTTTATTTTTGATATTTTACATACAATAGCTAGTATGTGCTTGAAAGAGGGGATGTAGTCATGGGCATGGTCTGCTGGCTCTGGAGACACTATGGAGACAAGTAAATACTGGATTATGATTTCCATTTCTTTCTATCACTCTGAATGTGATAGATATTGTGATAAATAAGACCTCTTAAGGAAGGGAGGACAATTGTCCTCTTTTTCTCTTACCTTGCATTTTTACCCTATAAAAGTTTGCAGACTCAAGCCAAACTTGTTGGCTGGGAGCCTAAAGGGATTCCTCATCACATGGCAGGCTGTCGTAGCGTTTTTTATGATAGCTAGTGTTTCTTTTAGTCTACAACCCAGACATTTGAAATATAGGTCAGGGGTTGAAAACTAATGTCTGCTTGTCATATAAAAAGAAATAATTGGCACGAAATGTAGTAAAGAATGCCTGCTATCCTGGCAGCACTGGGTCATTTTTTTTTCTATTGGTTTTGGCTGCTATTCCAAGAAAAATAATGGGTATGTTCATGATGCTTAGAATATATCTTTATTAACTCTGTCAACTTAAGATGTCTTGGGCCCCAAGAAACAGTAGGCCTAGAAGTCTCTGCTTGTGCCATTTCTACACTGGGTACATGACTATACAAACCATGACATAGTAATACAGATGGTATAATGAGTTTCTCTTATCCTCATGCCAGACCTGCTGGGGAAAAGATATACATCCTTATCACAGATGGACTAATTGATAGACCTTATAAGAGGGGGTGTCAGCTCCTGGCTTGCTCTGTCAGAGGTATAAGTGAAAGAAAAGTAAGTGCTTAATAAGTGTTTGCTGAAGAAGTTTGCAGGGAAAGAGAGGTCAGAGGTTGCAGGTATTCTTGTAATTTTAGGTCCACTTCCACCTAGACCAGTGGTGGGCAAACCGCGGCTCGAGAGCCACATGCAGCTCTTTGGTCCCTTGAGTGTGGCTCTTCCACAAAATACCGGCTCTTCCACAAACTACCGACTTCTGCGCATGGGCCACGAAGTTTCAATCGCACTGTACGTGCGCGCCCACACATGGTATTTTGTGGAAGAGCCACACTCAAGGGGCTGCAGTTTGCCGACCCCTGACCTAGACTCTGGGCCTCAGCACACAGGCCTGGGCTTCTCTCTGGATCTCCACTGCAGATCAGTTTAGCACCTAATGAATTCTGTGCAGCAGACCTGGAAAATGCAGAAAATTCCATGCTGGTGAGCTATGTTTCAGACACCAAAGGACTTCTAGAGTCTAGAGATGTCTGAATTTCCTGCAAAGAGGAAAGATTTGGCCTGAGAAGGAGTTCCAAAATGGATTCCCCTTTCAAAAGCTCTGAAAAGTATGTCTGGGTGAAGTTTGAGAGGTAGCATGTGCTCTATGCAATAGCCATGCAGATAGAAAAGGTACACCCAGGTGTGATGTAGCCAGGAGTAGAACTTACAGCACAATGAGTTTCTTCTAGGATACACCCAAATGAAATTATTTGGGCTAAGATGTGTACCACGTTCACAAAGCCGAAATTTACAGCTATCTTTTGGGGCTGTGCTCGGCAAACTGCGGCTTGTGAGCCACATGTGGCTCTTTGGCCCCTTGAGTGTGGCTCTTCCACAAAATACCACGTGCGGGCGCACATGTACAGTGCGATTGAAACTTCGTGGCCCATGCACAGAAGTCGGTATTTTGTGGAAGAGCCACACTCAAGGGGCCAAAGAGCCGCATGTGGCTCGTGAGCCGCGGTTTGCCGAGCTGCAGTTTGCCGACCACTGTTTTGGGGCATCAGCATTTCCATCCCACAAAAAATTTTAGCCTTTTGCTTCCTCTTTTCAGATTCTGTCAGTGTAATATATTTACTCCTGGGATTTAACGTGTCACAAGATATGACTTGTTTTTAGCTCCTGTTTTGGTTTGATATGGTGGTTGGTCCCTGAAGCACACACCATCAGTGCTCCTTTCCTGCTATCCTTGTGATCACTCAGTGATCCTCACTTCCACCTCCCAGTATTTGCATCTCAGTATCTGATTCTTCATCCCCAGCACCACAGAACACTGCCTGGGATCCATTAGCAATAGGCCAGAAATGCCAGGGAATTAACAACCCCTGGGACCAGCCCTCCACTAGTGATCTCCACTAGATACCCCAACTCTTTTGCCCCTTGGGTGTCATAATTTCAAAGTGTATGCTTAGCACTGGTTCCTAGAGTTTCCTTAGTGAAATTAAGCTCAAGTCACCTGCAGTGGTAGTTAGATTGATAAGGCAACCTTCTTTATATTCCTTCCTTGTTTTCATACCATTACTCTCAGAATTTCTCCCAAAAAGCTATTTGCACTCAAATCCGTGTCTCAGAGTATCCACCCCAGAGAATACAAATTTAGGCATATCTCTAACATTGGAACCTCTATCTCTGTTCTCATATCATTTATGTCCTTTAAAAACCTCTTGCCAAGCCACAGACTTTCTATTTCTACAAAAAGATGGGCGATGATCCAGAGATTTTTAAAGATAAAGTTGTATAAATATGAAAATAACTCATACTTGTGCTAGATATTCCATGAGTTGCATCATTCCACCAAGCTAAAAGAAAGAATTTGGGAAAACTAGGATAGTGTAAAAGAGAGTAGAATGGTTGCAGTTTAAGGGGTGCCAAAGGGGAGCAACACTTTTAAGGAATGATAATAGCTGATCATTTGTTAAACACTTATGTGCTGGTAATGTTAAACCATGTATATCCTGATATACTTTCAACCAAAAAAAAAAAAAAAAAGAAAGAAAGAGAAAACAAATTGAATCATTCTATCAGGCTTCTTCAGGGTTTAGGAATCTTAATTTAATGTGAACCTGAAGGTCAGTTAAGATAGAAATACAAAGAGAAGATGGAAAAGGGAAGGGACTGACCAGGAACAATGAACAAGTTGCTTCCATGGTCTTCTGTCAGAATGCAAATGTCTCTTGCTTCCATATATGTATATGGCTTATGCACACACACGTTAAATGTATTCATATACTAAGTCTATGACGTAGATATAACAGGTATAATTATTGTATTTTTGCTGCTGATGAATTTATGGTAAGTGGGGTTAAGTAATTCAGTCAGTCCCTAAGGGGCAAAATCCAAATTCAAACCCAAGCCTTGCTTTTGCTAAAGTTCACTTTGTTAACTACATTACTATCATCCTTAGAAGCTTTCCTTGAGGTAGTTCAGAGATATATGATTGATCCTGTTGATGGATTCAGAAATTCAGTTGATAAAATCAAATAGTTTTTCTTAAGAAGTATTGAGTTAAATATAAATTATGAGAGAAATCCAGATTTACCCTGTTGTATTTTTGAAATTCCTGTAAGAGACTACTTCTATTCATTATTTTATAGCATTCTTAGTAATATGCATTAAATCAATCTAGAAAAATAGGTTGAAGTTTAAGAAATCTTTCTGATGGGGCATTTTGCTATTAGTCTAAAAGATTATAGGAGATCAGTATCTGTAAATAACATTGCAACTTGAGGCTCAAGTTGATGGTCCTGGGAAAGCTGAAATTCAGGGATCCTTTCGGAGATTAAGCTATGGTTGCAAGACATTTTTAGAAAACTGACATCCTGATAGACTTGGGGAGGGGGAGGAGAAAAGGAAGAGAAAACAAATTGAATCATTCTATCAGATTTCTCCAGGGTTTAGGAATCTTAATTTAATATGAACTTGGAGATGAGGTAAGATAGGAATAGAAAGAGAAGACATAGAAGAGAAGGGATTGACCAGAAACAATGAGTAAGTTGCTTCAGTGTTCTTCTATCAGAATTCAAGGGTCTCTCACTTTCATTTACGAAGTTAGCTTTTTGGATATACTCTACCTAATAGTTTTAAATTGTTTATAATATTACATACATTCTAGTTTGTTGATATTTAGAAGGTGAGAGTATATCCAATGTGGCTAGCTGTACCAGTTTATTAAAATATTTTCTCTCTGTTAATATATGAGGTGTTATCAAGTGGCATAAGTAATTGACTGTTCAATGTGACCATATGGTATATGTGTTAAGTAGGGAGTCTTCAGATGCAAGAGTCAGAAGACCTGAGTTAAAATCCCTCAGGATTGATGGAATTCACTTTTCTTAAGTAACATGAAGTTTAAAGGTAGGTGGCTGCTATTGTTCAGTGGTTCAGGAATGTGAGGGCCATTGTCTGTGATTCCTAGTTGCAAGTGGAAATTGTAGCTTTACCAAGTTTATACTTAAGGCAGAAATAAGGGGGAATGGATGAAAATAGCTCTTCCAGAACCTTCATGTAAACTTTCACATGTCTCATTAGCCATAACTGGATTCTGTTGGCAACCCATAGCTGCAATAGAGACCCGAAAATGATAGTATTTAGTCTTTCTGCCTGTCTGGCAGAAGGTGAAAGGGAGAAGGGGTTGGGGATGGATGTCGAATTAGCCAGCCAAGAGTTTCTGTGTAATGCCCAGAGTGTTAAATGGGATCAATAGTACCAAGTATAAGAGAAGATTTCAGCAGGAGATACCAAGAAGGACAGTAATCACCATGGCTGCCCAGAGGTTAAACGAGCTACCCCAGGAGGTAACACAGTCCCCATCACTGCATGTATTTAAGCACTGAGTGAATGAACATTTTGACCACTCTCCCATAGAGAAGATTTAAGCATTAGATGGATAAGTGGTTGAACTAGATCTCCTTTAAAGTTGCCTTCAGATCTTCAAGACTTGATTATACTCTGTAAGCACTCCAACTTTTTGCAGCCTGAAAATTGTTTTCTGTTTGTAGCTCACTTCCCTGTCATGTCCACTGGCACAAATCTGCTTTACTGAATCTTAACATTAATATCCAAGAGTGAGCTACCTAGATAGTGTCTACAAAGAGAATATCTTTATCCCCAACTGTGTGCATAGCTTTTTTTAAAAAAAACCTCTTCCCTGCAGAAATGTTGACAGAATCGATGCCAGAGCAGTTTCTTTTAATGGACCTGGTTTTTAATTTGATGCATTTTAAACCTTCAGATGCTTCACTAAAGCTCTCACATGTTGCCCTTAGAATGCACAGCAGGAATTTCAATTTCCATGGTGATCTTGAAGCACTTCCCTTGGTTTTTGTTGGTTTCCTTTTGAAGTATACATTTATGATAAGAATTTCTCTTTGGGTTTGAGTCTATGTTTATGAAAGACAGAGATTGTTTGAAGAGAAATTTTAAATTGCATAATATTGAAACTTTTGAATTTTTCATGAATACAGGCCAAATTAAAATGTTCTTTGTTCCCAGGGAACATTATGTAGAATAAGATTGATTTCTGGCCGAAACCGGTTTGGCTCAGTGGATAGAGCGTCGGCCTGCGGACTGAGGGGTCCCAGGTTCGATTCCGGTCAAGGGCATGTACCTGGGTTGCGGGCACCTCCCCAGTAGGAGATGTGCAGGAGGCAGCTGATCGATGTTTCTCTCTCATCGATGTTTCTAACTCTCTATCTCTCTCCCTTTCTCTCTGTAAAAAATCAATAAAATATATTTAAAAAAAAAAAAAAAAAAGATTGATTTCTGCTTTGTTTGATGAAAAAATAAACCAAAAATTTTAGAAAAAATGCTGGAATTCATAGTATATTCAGCACTGAATTTTATTGCCAATCCCTGGAATCAGATGTTTTCAAATATACCCTGTAAGTCTCAAGAAAGGAGAACTTTAGTAGTATTATTCTCCTTTTCACAGATAGTATTAGAAAAGACCAGTTAAACAAGAGGGTGGAGAATAAAAGGTAAACTCGAGAATAAAACGTAACCTCAAGAAAAAATAATTCTCAATTTTGATTAAGCAAAAAATCCAAATGGTGTAAAAATTGCGACAAGTTCTTTCTTTCCTGTCAGGGATGATTAAAGTGTTTAGCCCTGGCCGGTATGGCTCAGTTGGTGGAGCATCATCTCATGCACCAAAAGGCTACTGATTAGATTCCTGGTCAGGACACCTGCCCAGGTTGCAGGCTCGATCTCCAGTAGGGGGTGTTTAGGAGGCAACCAATCAATGTTTCTTTTTCGCATCCAAGTTTCTCCTCTCTCTCTAAAATAAGTAAAAACATATCAGAAAAAAAACAACATTTAAGAACATCCATTGTTGGTGAGAGTATGGGATAACAGGCCCTCATATTTATTATTATTTTTATTATTTATTAATATTCTGGTGGGAATATTAATTGGCCCACAGGATTTGGAGAGTAATTTTGTATTATCTTCTTAAAACCCCCCAATTATAATTATCATTGACTCAGAAATTTCACCTCTAGAAATTTTTTCTTCTGAAATTCTTATATAATTTGCAGAAGATAAGCCAAAGAATAGTACTGTAGTATTGTTTGTAATAGTAAAAAATTTTATATAATCTAAATAAGTAGCCATCGATGCAGTGGCAGTTAAGAAAACTATGGGACATTCATAGAGAAATAAATTATATAGGTTAAAAAAATAAGTACTGAAAAGGAAATGTTTATGATATACTAAAAAATGAAAACTTTAGGATATTATTGTACCATCCCATTTTGATTTTTAAAAAGTATATGATTTTATGCATTTTATAAAATGTTTTAAAGGGTGTACCATTAACTATTTAATAGTGGGTTCAGTTTGGGGCGACAGGTTCACATGGTTTTGTGGAACAATGTCTTAAAAGCTGAACTTGATTTAAGGACCATCTATATAGTAAACCATTAAGATTATTTCCCTTCATGTTAGATATTTTAAAAGCCATCCATGTTGTCCTGTGAATAGTGGCTTTATAGTTAGGATGTGGGGAGAAAGAACTGTGCAAAAATTAATTTAAAAAATCAGTTGGAAATTAATTTACATCTAGATTTGTTTCTCGCATAGGCTTTTAAAAAATTTTAGCAAATAAATTCAATGGTTTGGTTTATCTGTCTGGAAAATGGGAAGAATGAAACTAAACTAAAAGAGAATAATGCTAAGTGCTTCTGTACGTAAATGATGAGCAGTCTTTAGTTATCTCTTCATTTCCTTCTTTGTGAGGTTTTTTTTTTTTTAACATGGGTATCTATAAGATGAAATTATTCTAAGTACACTATCTTTGCATTATTAAATCTATTGAATAGTTTCTTGTTATTAGAAGCTTGTGCTGGTGAAAAATAATTTTCTTCCTTTCTGAATATCTTGTCACAGCTACAGAGTGCACTTCCTTAGTGAAGGGTAGGAAAATTATACAGAACAATTTTCCTAATGCAGCTATTCTTTTCTGAGTCTTTATCAGCTCTCGCTCTCGCATGTCCACTGTCATTTTTCAGGCTTCTATTTCCTTTGCACAAATGACTCATCTTGGGCCTATACTTCCTTTGGACCTAGTGACATTTAATAAAGCCATTGCTGTATATTCCAGATTAGAAGGACATTGCTATTTTTTCATGGTTGAGGTATTATTTATTTATTTATTTATTTATTTATTTATTTATTTATTTATTTATTTATTTTTAACTATTCTTGCTTTTCAAGTCAGTGGATGAAACCAGTGGCACACAGGGGTGGTTGGTGAACCTTTTTTAATTTCCTTAAGAAAATTTTCCTTTCTTTTTTAGGCCACAAATATATACAGTAGTCATCAGTTTTTCAAAAATACCTCTGATATTTGAATAGGTGGTTACACAACATACATATTAAAAGCTGTGTTTAAGAATAAATTACAAGTATTAGGAACAGCGCTCCTTTCCTGATTTTTTTATTTTCTATTGTAAATTCTGTTTTGGAAAAATGCTGATTTTTGCCCAATACATACATCAGTGTGAGGGCAGTTATGTGTCCCTCACTGTGTATTATGCTCAGTGGAGCTTCAGGCCAAGGAAATCACCTCTAAGCAAGAATAGTGTAGAGTATTTTTGGTTCAGCACTTGGTATCACTTGGCATGACACAAAGCCATTAACGCAGATGTTTAAAGATTGTCCCAAGCTCTTGGAAGTTCAAGGTCAGTGCCATTTCAACATGATTAATGATCATTAATTAGTTTAAATTTATCTTTTATATTCTTGTCAACTCTAGAGGTAAGATAATAAGCAAATTTTTAAAAAGCCTGTAAAAAAGTCAAGTACAGTTAATTAATTTAGTGAAACTATCCAGGATCATTAAGAGTGAAAATCTCTAGAACGATTCTTTGTGCATTAATGCTATCCAGTAAGCCACATGAGTAATTTTAAATTTTTTAGTCACCACATTAAAAAAATAGACATTTCATATTAATTTTAAGAATATATTTAATTTTATTCAGGATAATTAAAATATTATCATTTCAAATATTTGATATATGGGATTTAACATTTTTTCTTTTTGTACTAAATCTTTTAAGTCTGGTGTGTATTTTAGACTTACAACACATCTCAAATTTAGACTAGTAATATTTCAAGGGCTCAATTGCCATCTGTGTCTAGAGGCTACCATATTGAACAGTGTAGGTATAGATTTTTAAAGTTGAAGCTAGAGCACTAGTATATTTTTATTTTATCTTGATGAGAGACATAGAATAGCTAGTATGTTATTCTAATTAGATTAATTAACAAATGTTTAGAATGACAACCCAGTCTAAGGACATGTAGTAAACCACCACTTAATCTTAATAAAGAAAATGTAATGGATACATTGCTGATTCAGTGCCAAGGGGCAAAGAAAAATACAAGCTGCTAGTGCCTTCTATTATGCAACAAATAAAACTCTAACCCACAAATCTAAAGGGAAAAGTAAAACTAATGAGCTTTGGTTGGAATGAGACCAATGTTGGAACCAGTTTGACCACACAAGCATTTCACAGAGTCTCTTGGGGAGACGGATTTAAGGGCCATACTTTGGGCCTAAGGGCAGGAAGCCATAGGGCAAAGACCAAGTTCTTCCGAATGTATGTTTGTTATGTTGTTCTTCTGTTAGTGTCTTAATAAAGCTTGGTGAATTAAAGACAGACTGCCTGGTGGGGTGTTATAGCATCATATTCCAGCTATTAGTAGGAATATCTTGCATTTAAGTAGAATTCAATTTTTCAAAGGGCATTTTCATTGATTCTTACACAAATTTTTAAAGCATGCTTTGCTAATTATGGCATACTAAACAAAGACCAAAAAAATTCATTTCAACAAATGATTGTTGAGCAATTATTGAGGAAGGAATTATGTTGGCCTTTAAGAGATAATAGTAATTGGTACTTGAGAATTTATATATAAGACCTCAGATATCTAAGTCTTGAAATTTGGAATAATTTGATTTCAGGCAATATATTCATATCTGGTCCAGGCAAATGGCCAAATCTCGAGGCTTAGCCATGTCTATCAGCTTTTTTAATCCTGGTGAACTGGATTGGATCAGGTAGGAGACACTCCTTTATTCTTCTTATGGGTTCCTTTCAGTTTTCCCACTCAACTTTCCAAAGGGGAGAGAAAGGATTGTAGAAAAAGAATTACTTTTACTGTCTTCTACCAAAGATTTACTTGATCCTCAACACTCTTGGACTCAGAGTTTTACTTACTGGAAGTGAAATTGTCTATGAATGTGTTGGTGATGGTGACAAAGGTGGCAGACGGGATGGGGGAAAGATCTTGAATGCTCCCTAGATGTCAGCATGAGATAGGGCAGAGTATGTCACTAAAATATTCCCAATCTTGTATCTTTCTTCTCTTATGCCAGTTGATTTAATATTCAAGTCTAGTGAACCAGAGATACTACTACCTGAAATGAATGAGATAGTGGACTTTTTTATGAGAGTCTTTCTCAAGTCCTTGGCATTGCTCATATTAACTTGAACCAATGTAATAGGCATTTATAAGTGTGTCATTTTTATTGCTCCCAGAAATGACTGAAGTGTGTCATGTAATTACTTTACTTACCAGTAAATTCATTATAGAATGAACTTACCTTTTTTATATCAATTCTTTGTACTTATGTGATACATGAAAATTTATCCTTATGTACAAAAATGCTGGACACCCCCTCCCCCACCTCCCCACCCCCCACCCCGCCGACTCTGCTTGGTACAAATTTGAGGGCTCTTCTGGGGCCTGACTATAATTTCTGGAACAAAAAATTTCTCTTCAGATTTCCCCACTTTTCAACTTTATTAGAAGTAATCGGGAATAATTCTGTTCCTAAGGAGATATTATTATCAAAGAAATTTTACTTTGAAGGGTAGGAAACCAATGGAGAGACATCTCAAGAGTTAAAGTTTTTGAAAGGATGTTTTGTTTGTATTTTGTTTTTTATTTTAAAATGAGAAAGACTCTACATGGTTGTGATCAGAGAGAAAAAGTCCACTAGAGATGGGAAAATGGTTTTGTTATCTTTATCTTCAGTAACCCAAATGAGGGATGGTGGTGAGATTAAGATGATAGACATTTCTTGATCAAAACTCAGTGATATAAGAGAGGAAGGGAGAAACCAAGATGGCGGCATAGGTTAACGCCGGAGATCGCTGCCTCAAACAACCACTTCAGAGATATAACTAAAGGACAGAACGGACATCACCCAGAACCACGGGAAGGCTGGCTGAGTGGAAATTCTACAACTAGGAGGAAAGAGAATATCATACCCAGACTCAGAGGAGGCGCAGTGCTGAAGTGAAATACTCAGGTGCGGAGTGCGCGCGGAGCGGGCTGGCGGCGGAGGGCGCGGTTGTTGTTTTCAATCGGGAGGGAGTTTCAGACTCTGAGCTCCAGATCCGGGCGAGTCTCTGGGGACCGAGACTCAAACGGGAGAAACGGGACTGTCTGGCTTCGGTCAGAACTCGAAGGCAGCTTTCTCTCCGAGGTTTGCAGCCATTGCTGGGGCTCTGAGAGGCAGAGCCCCTGGGGAAGGAACTGAGAGTCACCATAACTGCTTGTTCCGCCAGCCCTGTAGATCCCCGGGGACCCGCCCCGCCCAAGCCCTGCACAGAACCATTTGCCGGATAGCCTCAGGCAAACGCTAGATTAGCACCGCCCTAGAGATCCAGCACAGAAGCCCTCCCACTACAGACACAGCAGACTCTCATAGCCAGTTAGCCTGGAGGTCAAATCACCCCGGTATTGCCGACATCAATCAAGGCTTAAAGGCAACAAGACTGCGGTCAAAGACCACTAGGGGGTGAACCAAGAAAGCATAAAAAAATGCGGAGACAAAGAAACAGGACAAAACTGTCAATGGAGGATATTGAGTTCAGAACCACACTTTTAAGGTCTCTTAAGAACTGTCTAGAAGCTGCCGATAAACTTAGTAAGGCCCTCGAAAAGACTGGTGAGACCGCCGATAAATGTAGTGAGATCCTCAAGAAATCTAATGAGACCCTCGATGTTGTGATAAAGAACCAACTAGAAATTAAGCATACACTGACTGAAATAAAGAATATTATACAGACACCCAACAGCAGACCAGAGGAGCGCAAGAATCAAGTCAAAGATTCGAAATGCGAAGAAGCAAAAAACACCCAACTGGAAAAGCAAAATGAAAAAAGAATCCGAAAATATGAAGATAGTGTAAGGAGCCTCTGGGACAGCTTCAAGCACACCAACATCAGAATTATAGGGGTGCCAGAGGATGAGAGAGAGCAAGATATTGAAAACCTATTTAAAGAAATAATGACAGAAAACTTCCCCCACCTGGTGAAAGAAATAGACCTACAGGTCCAGGAAGCGCAGAGAACCCCAAACAAAAGGAATCCAAAGAGGACCACACCAAGACACATCATAATTAAAATGCCAAGAGCAAAAGACAAAGAGAGAATCTTAAAAGCAGCAAGAGAAAGAAACACAGTTACCTACAAGGGAATACCCATACGACTGTCAGCTGATTTCTCAACAGAAACTTTGCAGGCCAGAAGGGAATGGCAAGAAATATTCAAAGTGATGAATACCAAGAACCTACAACCAAGATTACTTTATCCAGCAAAGCTATCATTCAGAACGGAAGGTCAGATAAAGAGCTTCACAGATAAGGAAAAGCTAAAGGAGTTCATCACCACCAAACCAGTATTATATGAAATGCTGAAAGGTATCCTTTAAGAAGAGGAAGAAGAAAAAAAAAGGTAAAGATACAAATTATGAACAACAAATATGCATCTATCAACAAGTGAATCTAAGAATCAAGTGAATAAATAATCTGGTGATCATAATAGAATCAGGGACATAGAAAGGGAATGGACTGACTATTCTTGGGGGGGAAAGGGGTGTGGGAGATGCGGGAAGAGACTGGACAAAAATCGTGCACCTATGGAAGAGGACAGTGGGTGGGGAGTGAGGGCGGAGGGTGGGGCGGGAGCTGGGAGGAGGGGAGTTATGGGGGGGAAAAAAAAGAGGAACAAATGTAATAATCTGAATAATAAAGATTTAATTTAAAAAAATCAAAAAAATCAAAAAAAAAAAAAAAAAGAGGAAGAAGAGGTGAAAAGATGATGGAGCCTATATCAAACTCCCATAGCTAAGTTAGGTAAAAAGCATGGAAATAGTTAAGAGTGGGTTTGGGAAGAGTAGCTTGAAAAAAGTGGAGAAAATATAGAACCTCTTTGCCTCTGGTTTCATAGTAGGAACACCTGCATGCTTTTATTTTTTTATTAAAATATATTTTTAATTGATTTCAGAGAGGAAGGGAGAGGGAGCGAGCGATAGAAGCATCAATGATGTGAGAGAATAATTGATCAGCTGCCTTCTGCATGCCCCACACTGGGAATTGAGCTCACAACCGGGGAAACCCAGGCATGTGACCTGACTGAGAATCGAACTGTGACCTCCTGGCTCAAAGGTCAATGCTCAACCACTGAGTCATACTGGCCTGGCAACACCTGAGTGCTTTTAAAAATACAGGGCCTAACCCCAGTTTAATTATAGTAATCAGAATCTCTGAGAAATTGAACCTAGGCATTGCATTTTTTAAAAGCTCCAGAAGTTCTAATGTGTAGCGGGAAATGAGAATCTATTAGGGTGGTATTGTGCTAGAATATCATTTTCCCACTCTAGCCCAATTAAATAGAAGTTTTAGGTGTGGGGACAGGATCAGTATTTTTACAAAGCTCTCCAGTTGGTTCTAATGGGTAGCCAACTCTGAGAATCATTGCATCAGGGCACCAATGTTTGAGATTTAATAAAACATGAACGGTGAAAGATAAAGGGATTTGCTCCCAAAGTTCAGGTTGTTCCTTTATGTTCTTTGAGCTTTTCTCTTGGTCTCTGCTCTTTTGTTGTTGATGCTTGACCTGTTCCCTGGATTCCAATCATGACTATCCATGCCTGGATCCAGACACAAATATTCTGTGTAATCACCTAAAGATCTAGGCCAGCCTCCATGCAATCCCACATCCAAGTCTGTCTTGAAACCCCAGATTGACCAGCCTTTGTTCTTCCTGGGCTTTCACTAACCTGGGAAGGGAGATTAGACTATTGTTATTTGTGATCTCTGATTAGAATCTGTGATCTGTGATCTCCACAGAGTTTATTCTGTGAGCTCACATTGGACAAGGAAGCCCCAGTTTACTTTGACTAGGACTTGACCCATATTGCGATTGAGTCTCAGTTAGAAGGAAATCAGACATCATTAGAAGAGCAACCGGGAATTTAATATCGACCTGCCCTCAACTATACAAGTTTCATTGCTCATATGCCTAAGTTTAAACCTGCCAGTTTTGTTCTGACATCACAAAATTTGTTTGATATGGGACATCAAACTTAAATGAACTCACAATCCTGTGAATTCACTAAAACATAAAATGAATTTACAATCCTGTAATTTTAAACTCTTTGGAGGTTCTCTTGATGGTTAGAAAAACATCACATTTAATCAGTACCCAAATTCTATTAATTCTACCTCTTGTTTCATACTCTTTTCTCCATCCTGACCATCACAGACACAATTCAAGGTACCATCTCCACTAATGCATTAATTCCCGTACTTGTCTACCAATCTCTAGTCTCATTCCACATGCTCCTTCCTCTTCTCTCCCTTCAGACTGAGTGCTGCCAAATTGGCCTATCACAAATGAAAATGTGATCATCTTAACTTCCCCACTCAAATTATTTTAGTGATTCTCTATGTCAAACATGTCAAACTCACGGCCCGCAGGCCGCATGCAGTCCACAACAAATATTTTTGCAGCCCAGCCAATATAACAGTGTGTAAGAAACGTTTTAATAAAAATTTAGTAGTTTAATTTTTACAATATCCTGTTATACATAATTATTAATAACGAACTGTTGTGTTCCCTAATGACTGATTACTATAATCGTGTTGCATTCATTTCCCTTATTCGCCTTATGTGCAGCCGCACCATTTTTCTCCACTAATACTAGCAGCAAATATTTTTAGCAGCCAATTGCCACGTTATTAATCTTGTACTGGCTTGTTTGGTGTGCGCAATAGGAAATATTTCACTTTCAGAGAATAAGAAAAATAGGTTTATTTGTGTTATACTTATTAATTTGTGCAGTTATTCAGTATCTGGTAAGTTAATGTTCAAGAACAACATTAATTTTTATTAAAATGTTCTATTATTTTATCTTAATGATTACTCATTTATTTCATCCCTTTGTATTCAGCATGTGTCTATCGAAATAAACCTACGTTTCTATGAAAATTGAAGCTTTTGTTTTTTTGCGGCCCACATAAACTTAAACCTTGTTTACTTGGCCCGTGTTAGTCTTTGAGTTTGACATGCTTGCTCTATGACCTTAAAAGTAAAATTCTTGTGTGGCATGCAAAGCTATCATATTATGTCCATAGCTACCTCTCCTGTTTTATTCCTGCCACCCACCCTTTTTATACTCCATCCAGATAGCTAGTTGGTAGCTCAGTGAACAGGTTGTATTGTCTTTTCTTCCATGTTTTTGCTCATGTACTAGTAGTTACTCTACCGCTGTTAGCTCACCTGCCTTACTGTTCAATCTCTCCTCTCTGAGGCCTGCCCTACCTTTCCCAGCAGCCTGAGGCAGCTCCTTACTGCCACCATGGTTGTTTAGAACATCCTTCCAACAAGATATTGTCTTCATTCTAATTGTTAATTGCCTATGTTCCTAACCCTACTGGTCTATAGCTGCTTGAGGGTGTGGAAAAATGAGTCTTTGAAGTAATGATGTTTCGGTTTGAATCTTTAGATGATTTCATTATATAATTTGAGTCTGCCAAGAGAAAACTAGTATAACTAATAGAATATCTACAGTAAATTTAGTACTGAATTAAATTAACACAAAGCTAGTGAGGTAATAAGTGATAAATCTAATGTCCTATGAAAAATGCATTTTGTAACATAACTTACACCATTATATTATCATTTTTATTTATTTCCACAGTGAAAAAGATCTTGTAACTAAATGACTATGCACATTTTAATCTGAAAAGTGCTCCTCCATTTCAGCTTTCTTTGCCTACAGACCTAAACCATGATCACATGGTTATCCATTTCAAAATGTACTTGATCCTAAAACCTCTTGACTCATTTATTAATTCATTGATTTCACATATATTTATTGAATAAATAAATAGTGCTATGTTTATAGCACTA
The DNA here is from genome assembly GCF_014108235.1 of Myotis myotis. NCBI lineage: Eukaryota > Metazoa > Chordata > Mammalia > Chiroptera > Vespertilionidae > Myotis > Myotis myotis. The sequence goes on along the minus strand of NW_023416390.1, from coordinate 63,897,523 downwards.
TGCTCAGGGCAAAGGGTATAAATGTTTTAAAAACACATTTTTCTCTTGAGGGTTTAGACAGGGGTCCTCAAACTTTTTTTTTTTTCTTTAAATATATTTTATTGATTTTTTACAGAGAGGAAGGGAGAGAGATAGAGAGTTAGAAACATCGACGAGAGAGAAACATCGATCAGCTGCCTCCTGCACATCTCCTCCTGGGGATATGCTCGCAACCCAGGTACATGCCCTTGACCGGAATCGAACTTGGGACCTTTCAGTCCGCAGGTCGACGCTCTATCCACTGAGCCAAACCGGTTTCGGCGGTCCTCAAACTTTTTAAACAGGGGGCCAGTTCGCTGTCCCTCAGACCGTTGGAGGGTTGGACTATAGTTTAAAAAAAAACTATGAACAAATTCCTATGCACACTGCACATATCATATTTTGAAGTAAAAAAACAAAATGGGAGCAAATACAATATTTGTATTTGCATGTGGCCCGCGGGCCATAGTTTGAAGACCCCTGGTTTAGAAAGTAGAAGTTTTATACATGTTTATATTAATTAACCCTTATAATTGTCCTGAAGGGCAGGTATTATCATCTCCATCTTATAGATGAGGACATTCTAGAACAGTATCATCTCAGAGTGTCTTAATACCCTGAGGTTTTTCTAAATATGACTTGCATGCGTGCATATAAGCCTAACCAATGGACACAGACACCAGGGGGGTGAGGGCATGAGTGGGTGTGTGTGGGGGGGGAAATGGGGGAATAAGGACACATGTGTAATACCTTAATCAATAAAGAAAAAAATTAAAAAAAGAAATATGTAAGCTTCATTGTTTTGGAGATTTTCTTAAGGTTTACAATTGTGTTTCTGAAACTTTATTGTGGACACAAATCACGCTGGATCTTGTTCAAATATAGATTCCCATTCAGTAGGTGTGGGGTGGGGTTTGAGATTCTGCATAACTACCAAACTCTGAGATGCCACACAATTCATCTATGAACCACACTCTGAATAGCAAAAGTTTAGACTACATCACATGTAGAATCCCACTGTGTCAAGCATCTGATTCACTGAGGTTTTTGTTTGGAAGATGGGAGTCACCTCTACCTCTCAAAATTTCTTTAAAAATGAAAGCAGAGCTTTCAATTCTCACATCCTTGATCTTCCTCAACCTCCTGGGCCCAGCCAACAATATGTGTCCACCATGAATCCTCTTCAACTCTTCCACCTCACAACAATCTAGTCCTTCTTCCAAATACTGCTATACTTATTGATAGTTTTCTTATATCTTCTAGTTTTGTTTCCTAATCTAGATTGTAAACTCTTTGAGGGCAAAAAAGTGCTTATTCATTTATTCACCCTCCATGCTGTTGCACATTTAATACCAGTGAATAATCTGAACTTCTATTTACAGGGGAATCTAGCTTGTCCCTAGGACTATGTGCCATCTCTTAACTACATTTTTTTCATTTAGTCTTTCATAAGACCTGTGACCTTTTTACCATTTTGCAGATATATAAGCTGAAACCCAGAGAGTGTGTTACTTTAGTTTACCCATAATGATGTCAGGATTTGAACTCAAATTTAATTCCACAATTATCGGGAGGAGAGAGGGGAACAAGGAAAATTGTAGGAAAGGGTTCTGCTCTAATTATAGTTTATGTTCCAGTTATTTTCCAGTCAGACCAGTTTCCTGAGCCCAGCAAGCGTTCAGGCTTGGAATGCCATGAGCTTTCTGAAGCTTCTTGAAGGGCTTGTGGCTTTGACAAGGCTGTTGTCTAATTCTCACCATCACTTCTTTACTTCATTTCACTTTGGGTTTCTGTCATCTCAAACTACAGAAGACTGATGTGGTGGTTGTATATTTATTCTACTGAGGTATCAGTTAACATGGAGGTAGTAGTTTTATAATTCAACATTTTTTTGAGACTTACAGCCTGTCTTATGTCAATTTAACCTGTAAGAGGAAATGTAGTTATATCTAAATAGTCTGCATTGCAGTCTATTTTTACCGATGCTTATTTGTCCATTATTTTTGAGTAAAATATAGAAATGGATAACAATAAAACGTTAGCAGAAAAAAATACCTGCTTTCTTCTTCTCATTCTGTTTTTCTGGAAGTTCATAAGTAATGGGGTATGAGGAGTGGCTCAGGCTTCCTATAGCTCTTTTTCTAGCATCTTCCACTCCTGTAGGCCTCCTTTTATGTGCCTTTTTCAGTGAAGACAAATAACTAAAGTTTTGCATGCTCAGTAGGGAATTTAATCATGTGAATATACTCAGACTTTATTAGATCTGTTCTGATAAATCTTATAATCCTCAAATCAGAATGTTTCTTAAAATAGCTGGTAGTTACAAAATAGTCATGGAGATGGAAAGAACAGCATAGGGGAGATAATGAAAAAAAAAAAAAAAAAGCTGTTGAAGCTGCTCCAAGAGTAGTAGTCAAGGATAGTGACTCTGAGGGTGGCTCTGGAGAAGATAGACAGGGCCCACAGCTTACTGAGTGGACTTGGACAGTTCACTTAAATATCCCAAGCCTTTTTGTCATTAACAGCAACATGGATATGATCATATCTGTTATAACCATGAAATTAGTTAACTAGGCTTTTATAAAAAACTCAGTAAATGTCAGCTTTTATTATTTCACTTTTTTCTTGACCTCTACTACCAGAAGTGAAATTCTGCGAGGGTATGTGGTTCTGAGATGCTAATTGGTTGGCTTAATTGTTAGAGTTCATTAAAAGAGATTATTTTGGGGGGAAATGGTTAATATTTTAGAGCTAGGATTGATTTATGAATACAGTGGGGCCTTGACTTACGAGTGTCCCGACTAACGAGTTTTTTGAGATACCAGCTGTCTGTTGGCCGATTTTTTGCATTGAGTAATTTGAGTTAACGAGCTCCTTAACGAGCTCCTTAACGAGCTCGGTCTCGGAACGAATTAAACTCGCAAGTCAAGGCCCCACTGTATATCTGTATTTTCTTTTTCAATTTTGGTGTCTGTTTTTGATATGACTATTGTGGTTTGGCTATGCTTTTTTTTCATGAACAGTATTTAATTATGGCCATAGAATCAACTTCATTGTATTGTGACTTTTGGAATTTTTTAGGATTTGATGTTCTTGCTGGGGAGAGGGTTTTGAATTATTTAATCACTTTCTTTTTGAGCTTCCCAGGCACAGATGGGTACAGTTAAAATAAACTAGGTATATACAAGCATGAAAGGGGCTAGAATAATGACACTATGTAGAAGAAACTGGCAATTATACTTGGCAGGTTTTTTTTAATACTTTTCTTCCAAATAGATTTGGACTGTCTTATACTACACTATATTTTCTTGGATGCTTAATAAATAACCACCTCATGAAATTTATATATTTTCAGCTTATATACTTTTTCTTGGACCCAAGATTACATATATAGCACTTAAGTTAAACTCTATTCTCTTTATGTGCATACTTAGACATTGAAGCATAGACCATTTATTCTTATGGGTCAAGACCCTGTAAAAATTAATGAGATGTGTCAGAATAGTGCCTGTGGGGATGACAAAACCAGTGTTGCTATTCCAGATGGAAGACAAGCGAGTTCTGCCAGTGGGGGGCATTACCAGACTAGCCCAGTAGGAAAAACTTAACTCCGGAGAGCTCTTGTTATGGTCTAGCTCCATAAGACAAGCTCAGCACATTTTTAACTGTAGCTGGGACAGCTAAATATACAGTGAGATTATGTTAACATACTTTTAAACTCTTTCTACATTGTGCCAAGCTCCTTTCTAAGGGGGGTTCTGCTTTTAGGAATATCAACTACAAAATTTAGATATAGAGAATATACGCTTTGCTCTTCCAAAGGAGATTTTTTTGTCCACTGAAATGTTTTATATAGGATTCTTTTAAATTAAGACTCACAAACCCAAGGGCTTACAGGGGTCAGACGGCGCATGTAAAAAAGTAAAGTGGGCTGGATGGAGAACTAGGGAGCTCAATTCACTAGCTAGAACTAGTCTCTTAAATGTATTCACCCGTCTTTCGCTCACGTGGTACAAAAGCAATGAAGTCGGAGTCTATAAATTTGACTTTGAGTCTCGGCTCTTCCATTTATTGGTTCTATAACCTTGGACGTCGGTATCTTCATCAACAAAACAGGGGGTTGAAATAACCTCTCAGGTGAGTTCCTGCTTTGCATGACTAAAGTTTGTGGCTGCCAGTCACTTTAGCCCTCCATCCTATAGAGGTCTGAGTCAGAGAGTAGGGTCACAAGGAGCCAAAGGGAAACAAAACATGACTTTATTCAGAACTCTCTGACAATGGCTAAATTGGAGAGCACCGAAGGGCTTTCTACCTCTCATTCCTAACAAGGACCGCAAGAACCATTCTCTTAGACTTACTCCTTACCCCCCCCCCCCCCCCCCCCGCAAAAGCTAAAAGTGATAAGGTGAGGAGTCCCTACATGGAGAATGTAAATATAAAGTTTGTAAAACTTGAGCAGAGGCAGCTAGAAGAAAGAGCCAGAGAAAAGAAAGTATGCTGTCCTTAAGAGTGATCTCTTATTCTTAACCTTACCCAGAAGTGGGCACAGTTGCACAATACATGATGTTCTCACACTAGACATTATGGGGGAAATATTTTCGATAGTAAATTGAAGCATTTGGTGTTACGCTCCCTGCTCCATTCACACATACACTAGTCAGTATTCTTTTTAAAAATTGTTTAAAAAGAGAAGAAGGGAGAGGGAGGGAGAGAGAGAGATACAAACATCAATAATGAGAGAATCATTGATCGGCTGCCTCCTGTATGCTCCCTGCTGGGGATCAAGGCTGCAACCTGGGCATGAACCCTGACTGGGAATCGAATCCTGAACTCCTGGATCATAGGTTGGTGCTGGGCACTAGTTAGAATTTTTAGTTGCAGAGAATAGAATTCAGTCTACCAATACTAGGCATAAATGATTTAAGTGTGATGATAGCATGGAGAATTGTTGGGAAGGGTGAATCAGTTTCTAAGAATGATTTCAAAAGCCCCTGGCCTTTTCAGGGAGGTGCTGCCCCTGCTTGATTAGGAAGGTGCCACTAGCCTGGCTGCCAGAGACCAGAACCTTATCCTTCTGGTAATTTACCATCAAGACATTGCCTAATGGCCCTGTCAGGTATGGCTCAGTAGTTAGAGCATTGGCCTGGGGACTGAAAGGTTGTGGGTTTGATTCTCAGTCAAGGGCATGTACCTCCATTGCAGGCTCGATTCCCAGCCCCTGTTGGGGTATGTGCAGGAGGCAACCACTCAATGTCTCTCCTCACATTGATGTTTCTCTCCCTCCCCCTCCTGCCTTCCTTCCACTTTCTAAAAAATAGTAAATAAATAAATAAATAGAAAAAATCCTCAAGTGAGGATTTAATTAAAAAAAAAAAAGAAGTTGCCCAATCAAAGAACTATTTTGACAATTGCCAGTTCCAGAACACACTTTCTTTGCCATGGTTCCTGTCAGTCTTGCACTTGACCTCTCTCTCCTTGTAGCTCAGGATGAAACAAAGTTGTGTGCCAGTGAGTGCATTAGAGGGGTAGAACCTTGATCTCACCCAGACCCTAGCTACAAGAGAGTTTAGGAAATGTAGATTTTAGTTTTCCAAAACCTAACATTGTTAGAAGGTCGATGGAATGAGGGTTACATGAATCGATCCATCATCCAGTAAATAGTGTCTCCCTTACAGCCCTTTGCCTCAGAGGGATGGAGGCAGCTTAACACCACAGACAGGGCAAGAGGAGCTGGCACTTAATGTGGTTAGCAGAGCAATAGGCTTGAAGCCAGCCTTACAACTTTTTAAAAAATTTTTAGCATATTAAGAACCAAGGCACGAAGACAGATGACAGTTTCTCTCAGTCTGGAGAAGATTAAAGCCTATTAAAGTTTGGCCAAAATGCTTTCTACCCAATATAGAAGGCATATTTAATGGAAAGACAAGGAGAGAGAAGGAGTGAGATGCAGAGAGGTAGAGGAAGGCAGATGTCAGATTCTTGTTTTGTTTTGTTTCCTCCACCAGAACCTTCCAGATAATAGGAGGAAGCCTAAGGACAGAAGGGGTCTTTGCCCTCTTCTTGCTTAGGAATCTGGGATTCAGTTCCCTGGCAGGATCTCCTGTCTCCCAGTCAACTCAGTGGGGCATTGCAGACAAACAAAGGCACTGCTGGAGTTAAGTGTTTCTAAGACACTGAGTTTCTGTTTATTTTCTGTAAGAACCAGAAATTCCTGTGTGGCCCTGAGTGGAGAGGACAGTGGAGGTGAATTGAATATTAGCAGGCAGGCCATGTTGACCAGGTATGAGTGAACTTTCTTCAGAGCTGAGGGCTGACAACCCAGGACATGGGACAGGATGGAAAATGTGAGCTATCACAGGAGTCCAGGCCAGATAGGCCCTCCTCCACAAATTCTCTAACATCTCCTCCTCCCCCATGGTCACCTGGCACTTCAAGTAGAATTAGTTTCTCTCTGTAAAGTTCCACTTTGCATACTTCTGTTATGCTACCTGATATGATATTGGGAGTATTTTGTGTGCATATCTCTCTATTTCACTAGACTGTGACCTCCTCAGGAGGTGGGGCTTTTCATATCAATTTCCCTAGTTCTCTGCGTATTTTCCTTCCATATAGTAGGGGTTCGATTAACATTCATTTAATACATTAAGACATATTCTTTATCCTATGTGCTCTTATATTGGCCTAATTGTGCCATAATTAAAATTAGGTAATATTTTCAGGGGAAGATAGGAAATATGATCAGGAATCTTATAATATAAGTATGGGATGTTGTAATGTAGGTTTAGAACCAGGGAATACGAGTATAGAATAGAAAAGAATGGGAATTTGGAGGGGCAAGAAAAATAAAAAAAAGAAGAACTAAATATCTGGAGGAGGTGTGATTTTTTTTTTCCTTCTAACTACTTCAAACATTTTAAAAAGTGAGAAATGAATTACTTTTCTTGTTTTTATTTTAAATTTTGTAAATTGTATACTATGTAAATCCATTCCAAGTGTGCAACTTAAACCCTATACAAAAAAGGCTAAAATCCTTCTTGTCCTCTGTGGTAGGCTAAATGATGGCCTCCCCAGGGACATCCATGTTCTGATCCCTGGTCCTTTGATTAAAGATTTTGGAATCAGGAGATAAACTAGGATTATCCAGGTGGGCCAATGTAATGACAAGGTTCTTATGGGAGGAAAGCAGGACGATCAAAGTTAGTAGTAGATGTGATGATAGAAGCAAGAGGTTGGAGTAAATCAAGGAAGGGGCTACAAGCCAAGGAGTACTGGTGGCCTCTGGAAGCTGGAAAAAGCAAGGAAATAGATTCTCCCCTCAAAGCCCCCAGAAGAACCAGCCCTGCCAACACTTGACTTCATTCCAGTGAGACTAATTTTGGACTTCTGACCTCTAGAACTGTAAAATAATAAATTCATGATTTTTGAAGCCATTAAATTTGTGGTAATTTCTTATATTGGCAGTAGAAACTAAAACAGACTCCTAATCTCACTTCCTCTACAAAGGTAACCAATGTTTTAATATGGTATGCATTCTTCTAGACCTTCTTTTACATATGTATGACTGTGCATATGTAAATGGTATGGTTTAAAGTGTTTTTAAACATTTCACATATATTATTTTGCAATTTGCTTTTTTCACTTATTGTGTCTTGGAACTCTTCTTTACTTGTACATATAAATGTGCTCACTTCCTTTCAACCCCTCTCTGCTTTTTCCATTCAGTGGATCTTTTATAATTTGCATTACTATTCCATTAAATTATTTTATACATGAGAATGTTGAAATTTACTTCTCTGGCACATGGAAAGGAAACATAGCTGGTTGAAAAGCATAGTCAAGTTTCTGCTTCTGGATATTAAAAAACCCCCTCAAATTTAACTATATATGATCATCATAGGAAATACTTTATTTCTCTCAAGTGAATGATTATAGCTGAATGTGCCTTAGACAAAGTAATATTAATAAATCCTGTCTGATCCAATATTCTTATTTGTCTTTTTTTTTCTTTTTACGTCGTACAGTGATGTAAACAACTGTTTCATTCTCAAATAGAGTGTAGCTTTAACAGATTAAAAGTGATAGAGAAAAAAATCCCACCTTACAAAGTAGTCTCTTCTGATACAGACTTGTCAGAAAGCAGGTTACAACACATAATGAAATGTCACAGCCCGGTGAGACATGCAAAGCAGGTTTTAAATACTGCCAACACTGCATAGTGGCTTTAATACTGAGAATGGCAAATATGTGGAAGAAGAAATCCATTTACTGCCATTCTGTTGAAATGACTGGAAATATGTAGTTATCAGAGTGCCAATAAATGTCCCCTGTAGGTCAAGTTCTTTAGAAAAAAAACAAAAACACATTACAGTTTTATAGAATCTCTTTGGAAACAAAACGCTCTCTGCTACCTAAGACCTTGCTCAAAACACTGCTGTCAATCAGTAGAAAAGATTTGGCTACCACCTTAGTGTTAAATATAAATGCAGTCTAAAGGTTTAATGGATTAAAACTGTGCTATTTAATTTGAAATGGAATTTCCCACCCTCCTAGCTTAGGTCGTTAGGATTCTGTGGGTTTACTTTTCATTCCAGTCTGGTTTATAGGCATAATAAAGAAAAGGCAGCTTTGGGTTCAGAATGCAAGTGTATCAAATTGAGTAGACAGGCCTCTTTCTGGTGGAAGGAGAAGGGGGGAAAGCACCCCATTAATTCCAACTTGTTAAAATTTACCAAGTCTCTGTAGTTCATTAGCTTTACTCCCCCCTTTCACACCAAAAGAGTAGATAAAAGGTGAGTAACAACAATGAGAGACATTATATGCAGAGGTGAACACGATATGACAAGGTCGTCTTTTAATAACAAACAGTGCTAGCTCTCTAGGAGGCAGACAGTATGAAGAGCAACAAAAACTGTAATTATGCTCTCAGCGGGAAACCTGTATTTAGAGTGACAGTAAGAGTGTCTCTAAAAACATGTTAGGTTAAGGCTGCTAGTCTTAATTATATGTATTAGGAGTTTGTGTCTTCACTTTTTTTCCTTTCAAAATTCAAAGAAGAAGCCTAATTATAACTTGGACCCTAGTAAACTGGGCCATATTTAAACAATGAACATTTGGCAATCTCATCATGCACCATGATGTATCTGACTGGTGCAGCTGCTTGTGGAAGCCAAACTGGCTCCCCAAATAATTTGTTTTTGCTGCCTCCACAACAGAGAAAAAACAAACAAAAGCTAAACATGGGAAGTAATGAAATTATGTGGGGGTTTTTTCAGTCAATGACACTCAAGCCTTCTAGGGGGGAGATCCATCATTCCTTGAGTTGATTCTTACATATAGAATTACAGGTTGTCGTATGTTGTTAACATGTATTTTAGCCAGACCATGGGTGGATAAATGTTCTTGGTTTGATTTTGCCTTTATTTTGGCCCTAGGGGTAATGATAATTTACAACTGCTTCTAGTTGACTTCAGTTAAATTTTAGGAGACCAAGAATGTTAGATTATGCTTGATGGGCAGCAGAATGTCTTAAAGCTGAACAGCAAACTTCAGAATTGTAGGCCTGGTCCTGCCATAAACATGGATCTGACTACATTTGACTTTTCCACATACGATTTACACTTCACTTGGTATATTTCAGACTAGTTTCCCAGTTTCTTGTACCTCTGCAAACTATTTGCTGCACTTCAAGAAAGAAGAGCTTAATCATTCTGTTAGGATTAGGTTATAATCATACGAATAAGTGTATGAATATAAGGATTGTGACCTACTCTTTGTGAGGCCACTTGTTAAGATGACACTTGATAATTTTGCTAACATTACAAAATTATGGGGTGAGCTGAACAAAATTAATTTGCTGAGCTTAGTGGGCAGAAGTCATGTTACTATGACTGAACTAATAAATCAATCCATATAAAAATGAACTTAATTTATTTTGATACTCATCTTCTCTATGGCTCTATTCCTTAAAGTTCTCATGGGTTTTCTGACCAAGCAATTTTTAGATGGTCTGCACAAAAATAATGATGCCTGAATGATTTGATCCTGCTTTTATTTATTTCTCTCTACAGTCCCTAGTAGAAATGAACTCAAAGCTAATAAATTTTCTTCTCTTTGAAATTATATCTAACTAAATTGAATTTCTATCATCTGTCTTTAAATAACCACCCAAATAATATGAGTGGTTCTGAAAGGATTTAAATAAATGCTGAAAAATTTGGAAACCATTTGCATATTTATTGGTACCCACATTGAAGTTTGTATCTTGGGCAACTGAACTTTCAATTTTATTGAAATACTAATTTAGTCTTCATTATTGTTGGCTTGAGGAAAGCAATCATTGGGTGTAAAGTTAATAGTTTTTTAATAGAGTCTCATGGATTTTTACAGTGATAGGGATTTTTCTAATTAAGCAGCAATTGAATAAACACAATAAAAATAAAGGATGAACTATTCATTAATTTTGATGTGTTTAGTTCAATTTAGATTATATTTTATGGAGTTTTTATTATTTCTCTGCTGAATAATTTATAAAAATAATGAGTAAAATGAATCATTGAGACAGTTTTCTACATTTTACCAAAATAAATTATTTGATGAAAAATGGAACAAGGTTTAAGAGGATGCATGAAACATTATTGAATGTTATTAAGAGCAAACATCAGGTGTGAGCAATAATTTTTCATTTGCTTCATTCCTAACATCTGACCAGTTCATTCAAAAACCAGTTCAAGTGAGTATCTTAGATGACCAGTTGCCATAACAATAGAAATGGTGGCAAAAATACAAGAGAACAGAGTCCCATTGCATTAAACATGACTTTTAAAAATGTTACTAAAAGGAGTTAGAATATTCCAACATATTTATGCTACACCAAGCAGTAAATTATCTTAAATGTCCCAAAATTGGGCCATGTAATGTGGGAAGTAAATCCTCAGATCTGGATGCCAGGTTTTTTCCTTTCTACCAAATGGATTGGTAGAAAAGATAGTATCTAGAAAACACAAGTGAAAGATTTGCTTAATAGTATCAAGGAGAACTTGAACTCAATGCAATGCATTTATTTCCCACTTCCTATGTACACTAGTATATGTTCTTGAAAGAGCTTGATTGACTAGCAATTTTGTGCATCTTAAAATAATATGTTATTATATACTTTAAGAGGTAGAAGGAAACCTGAATGACTCTCTCATCAATTTCCCATCCTTCAAGCAGAGTCACATATAAATTAGTTCATACTGGTGAGATATTATCCAATTTTGAATTTTTATTCCTTCTCTTACCCTACTTCCAGTGAGTTCAGCAAACTTCAAAGTCAAGTAAGCCTTCATAAAATAACTCTGATTTCAATCAGGCCCATTGTTTGGTTCTGTCCTCTATAGTAATGATTGATAGCTGATCCAATTATGTCTGAGAGTCTAGGCTTTCTCAGGACCATTTTAACATCTATAGTTACTTAGGAGATTTTGTTTTATTCTCTTTTCTTCCCTTTTCTTATCAAGTGTTATCTGGCTTTCTATTTTTCTTTAAGTAAATGCATTAATCTTGGATTTGAGAATATTAGGACAGTGTTTGAGGTAAATTGAGACCTAGGTTATTTTATATTTGAGCTTGGGAACCATTGTTTTATATGTAGTAATATTTTGAGCTCTTGAAATTTGCTAGTGATATGTATATCTTACACCTTTCTTAGTCAAATAACTTGATCTTTCTTAATATTTTCTATAGTTATGTAATATGTATATAGTTATGAAAGTATTATATATGCTGTCAATGTAAGTAGAATATGTATTACTAATATGAGTAAAAATATACTGACATTTATTCCTAAAAAAACTGTCTGAACTAAATGCATTTGTTGATTCATAGCTTCAAGTGATTAAATGTAAGAATATTGCTCTTTAATATATAGATTATACTTTATAGAAATAAATAATCAGCACATTTTTATTTCATTTATTTTTATTCAGTTTCAGAATGGAAATGATGCTAAGGCATTCAATCTTAGAATATTTTAATTTATCTAGTTGAGTTATAATATATTTTATGTCACATAAGGGGATAAAACTTTAAAAAAATGTTGTACTGTTTCCCACATCTACTAGGATTTTCTTTCTTTCTTTATTTATTCGTATAAGAGAAGTTTGGATAACATTTTTTCATAGAATGGAATTGTTTAGACTGGTGCTTTGGTTTAGAACAATGGTTCCCAACCTTTTTTTGGCCATGCTCCACCTAAACATTTCTAAAATCCTGATGTTCCTCCCCCGCCCCCACCCATCTACACTAATAAAAGAGAAACATGGTAATTGGCGTACGACCGCTACCCTTCCCATTGGCTAATCCCCCTGTCACTCACAGAGTAGGGCCGAGATATGCAAATTAACTGGCAGCCAAGATGGCGGCCTGCAGCCAGGCAGCTGATGCGAACAGGGAGGCTTGCTTGCTTCAGTGATGGAGGACTCCAACATTCCCTGCCTGACTTGCCGGCCTCTCAGCTGCAACTCTAAGCAACTATGTTGCGAATAAAGAAGCTAAAAAAACCCCAGAAACCTGCTTTACTCAGCGGAGCTTCAGCCAGCCGGACCGCAACATTGTATCATATACAGACGGTAAACAAAGGCCAGAAACCTGTTTTCAGCAGCCGAGGCCTCAGAGCTAAAGCTGGCCCAGAATAAAAAAAAAAAAGAAAGAAAAAAAGGAGCAGTTGGGAGCTTCAGTCCCAGCCTGAAAACAGCCCTCAGCCCCTCAGCCAGACTGGCCAGGCACCCCAGTGGGGACCCCCACCCTGAAGGGTGTGTGACCAGCTGCAAACAGCCATCATCCCCTCATCCAGGCTGGCCAGGCACTCCAGTGGGGACCCCCACCCTGAAGGGTGTGTGACCAGCTGCAAACAGCCATCATCCCCTCATCCAGGCTGGCCAGGCACCCCAGTGGGGACCCCCACCCTGATCCAGGACACCCTTCAGGGCAAACCAGCCAGCACCACCCATGCACCAGGCCTCTATTCTATATAGTAAAAGGGTAAATATGCCTCCCAGCACCGGGATCAGCATGACAGGGGGCAGCACCCAAACCCCCTGATCGCCCTGCAGCTCTGTGTGTGACAGGGGGCGGGGCCCCAACCCCCCTGCCCCCCATGGGCCCTGCTCTGTGTGTGACGGGGTAGAGCCATAACCTCCCCATCGGTCCTGCCCTGAGTATGAGAGTGGCGGTGCCCCAACCACCTGATCGGCCCTGCTCTGTGGGTGTTAGAGGGCGGTGCCTCAACCCCCCCCCCCCCCACGGGCCCTGCTCTGTGTGTGATGGGGTAGAGTCATAACCTCCCCATCTTCCCTGCCCTGAGTGTGACAGTGGCGGTGCCCCAACCTCCTGATCGGCCCTGCTCTGTGGGTGATAGAGGGCGGTGCCCCAACTCCCCTATCGGCCTTACTCTATGAGTGACAGGGGGGAGCTCCTCAACCCCCTGATGGGCCCTGCTCTGTTCATGACAGGGTATGGAGCCCCAACCCCCCTGATGGGCCCTGCTCTGTGAGTGACAGGGGGTGGCGCCGCAACCTCCCCATCGACCCTGCCTTGAGTGTGACAGGGGGCGGTGCCCCAACCCCCCAATCGGCCCTACCCTGAGTGTGACTGAGGGTGGCATCGCAACCTCCCGATCTGCCCTGCTCTGTGCATGACAGGGGAAGGCGCCCCAACTCCCCAATCGGCCCTGCTCTGAGCCCAACCAGGGGCTGCACCTAGGGATTCTAGGGATTGGGCCTGCCCTCTGCCACCCGGGAGCAGGCCTAAGCCAGCAGGTCGTTATCTCCCAAGGGGTCCCAGACTGCAAGAGGGCACAGGCCGGTCTGAGGGACCCCCCCTTCCCCCGAGTGCATAAATTTTTGTGCACCGGGCCTCTAGTGATGTATAATTCTTATTCAAAAAGTGAATTCCTATTCATGTGGAGGAAGCCTAAATGGCCATTAACTTGGTCTATACAAGCTTCCAAAGAACATAGCATCCATGTAAGAGAAAAATAAAAGAATGAAAGGACAGTTGAAGTACTGAGGAAGAAATCACTAAGAAATTGTTAAAAAAATAATAATAATTTGAAGTAATATGAAAAATAGCAAATAAAGTTTCAAAAAATATAATAGAGAAGTGAAATACATAAATATGTCACTATACATTTATATACTGTATATGAGCCTCCTAAAACCATAAGAAATGCAGAAAAATCACTGTTAATAACTCATTCTTGAATTTCCCCCCTTAAAAATCAAATTGCCCCTCTGTAGAGCATGTGTCCCACATTGGGAACCACTGGTTCAGAATGCTAGGTAATACAGGGCATTTCTGTCTTTCCTATAAGGAGGTCTATAGCTGATGTTTTATCTTGCTATAGAAAGAGTCAATCTATCTAATTTGTTAATATTTTGAAGACTGGGTTATGGTAGTCTATTTGTTTGAGTCTTACCCTATAGCTTAAGCAGTCAATTCAGTTTGCATGGAAAGGGCATAAGGGTAGAGAAGCATTGTTGTGAAAATTCTCATTCAAGAAATACTAGTAAAGCTGGAGTTATCTTTTGTTCTTCAGTTTATTCTCCTTCAATATGGGAATATTAATGCTTTTTTTTTTTCTCTTTCACTTCAAAATTATGTTTTAAGCATAAATCCAAATCTAGATTTAGGTCGATTCTTTAGTTTTGAAGCAGGTCTTCATTTTCCATCTCAGACATCATGTTTATAAGAAATCTGGGCAGTGCCACTTGAGTAGAGGAATTTCTTAACTCCAAAATTTATGAGGTTTCTGTCTACTAGAAGAGAAATATGGAATTTTCTTTCCTTAAGATATGTTTTTATTGGGACAGCCTGTTTGCCATTGCTGCTTAAAAATGATCCCCAAAGAGTAAAACCTAAATGAATCATTGGATTGCTTGCCTTGGAGCAAGGCCAGGAGCATACGTTTTCAAGACAAACAGTGCTCGGGCTGAAAGAATGGCATGGAAGATTTCTCAGGTGAAATTGTTCTAACTTCCCTTCTGGCATGTACTGCGTTACACAGTGTCTTACAGATAAGTCTTGAAGGAAAGCCAGTGTGGAATAAATCTGTTTCATGATACTTATTTCCTGGCTGTTTTATCAAAATATTTCTTGAGTAGCCCAAAGAACATTGTTTGAATTCATTGGCACTCATTGGTTGAAGCATTTTTTCATGCTCATCTGCACATTTTAAGCAAGAGCCTTGATACTTATTTTGTTCACTACTGTGTCCTGACTCCTACCATGGAGCCTTGCCCAGACCACATGCTCAGTAAATATTGATTGAATACATGTTGAATGAATGAACTCAGGTTCACATCAATTGAAATTTGATTATAAACATGAGCCCAGCCAGATGCTGTAAATATAGCCAAATTATATCAGATGACAGTTTTGGTCTTTATAATTTCCCATGTTTATATCTTCTGAATAACCATACTACACTCATTCTTGTTCATTGGCTCATACTTTTATCCAAAAGATCTTTGTTGACCACTTTGTCCACGATTGGCATTATGTTAGGAGCTAAGATACAACAGTGAGGTATACCAGGCCTCTGAGACATATCTGGATGCATTGAGAGATACTAGCCCTGCCTTCTACAGTCTTGTTGTTCTGTATTTTGTTTGAGGCAAGTACAAAAATATTTACTAAGTCAGGTCAACAATGTAGAGACTAAAGTGGTCAGGGTAGGAAGATATAATGCATTGCTAAGGAATAAAAGAGGCTTTACAGAGGCAGTTAGGTCTGAATGACAGGTAGGATTTCAGAAGGTAAAACTGGTGACAGTGAGGTCCCCGATGCTACATGACTAGTGTGTGTATGTGCGGTGTGTGTGTGTGTGTGTGTGTGTGTGTGCGCGCACTTCTGCTCTCATAAACTTAACTAGAGAGTAGAAGAGAAATGGGATAGAGGTGGGAGGGGGTGAGGGTGGGGTCAGAAGAGAAATGTGACCCAAGAGAAATTTAAAATTTATTTCTACCTATGTCTGTACTCTCGATTCCTCTATCTGCTGAGATTAGAGACCCCTGGAGTGAGTGATTTCATCTTTGCATTGCCCTTTGTTAGTATGGGCTCATGGTCAGGTTTCTGGAACTTATAATGGCAAGCTTGTTCTGGTTGAGAGTGCAGCTAACTGGTATAATAACGCATTGTTTGGGGGACCAAGGTTAAAGGCACTCAGTTGTTTCTGCTTTCTCATGTCACCAAAATCAACTATTAATCAGAACCTGCTTCAGTTACTCTAAGAAAGAATGCCACACCTGGGGATTACTTGTGGACATGGCTTTCTTAGAGCACAAAAGTATCTTTTAAAACATAGAGCAGAGATGAGCAGAAGGTAATGTTTGTGTTTTTTAAAAGTTAATACAGTAACAAGCAAACCTCACGTATGCCATGAACTTTCATATAAAAGTAAACTTTAATGTATGTATCCTTTTAATTATTTTTCAAATTATTTTTACTAATAGGTATTCCCGAGTTACTTGTTTTAGGAATCTTGTTGACATTTTCTTTTATTTTAAACTGTAGTTTATTTCCATGCTCATGTGCTCTCCCAATATTCAGGAACCTGTGTGTAAAATGCATGGATCCAGATCAGTCACTGAAAAAGGAATGATAGGTGGACATGGTGCAGTCCATATGTCGTGGGGAATTATATGAAACCTTGCTTACATGCAGCTAATTCCCATTACTCATCAATTCTGTATGTGTGGATTCGCCTACGCAGTAACATTTTTTTGTAACCTCCAAATCAATACTTTCATCTCTTTCACAATCGTTGGCAGACATGCACAGAACAGCAACACATTTGATGCTGCCCAGCACACAATCCCAGGTGAGGTCCAACAAGGCAATACTCTGCCTTCTTTTTTTAGCTCTTATCCTGTAAACAAGTGTCCTTCTCACATTCTATTTGGTGCCATGTTTTTCACATTTTTATGCTTTGTACTGGTGATTTCACTGTTTGAAATGGCCGCCAAGCATACTGCTAAAGTTTTGTCTAATGTTTCAAGGTGCCAGAAGGCAGTGCTATGCCTTATGGAGAAAATATATTTGTCAGATAAACTTCTTTCTGGCAAGAGTTATAGTGCTGCTGGCTGTGTGTTCAATGTTTAATGAATCAACAACAGATATTAAATAAGGTGCCATTAAAGGAAAACACATACAACAAGGTTATGTATTGGTTGGTTGATGAAAATGTTGTATCCAGAGGCTCACAGGAAACTCGCTCTGTATTTTCCTTAGAAACATGGTTTGGTATTCACTAATTCAATGTTAATCGACTTTAGAGAACATAACTACGGTGAATAACAAAAACTGATGTACAGTTTTTCTGGGGCAAGGGACCATAAAACTCATCAGAATCTCAATGGGGCCTTTGATCCACTCAAAGGGTGAGAACCCTTGTTTCTCTTAGGAGTCTTTCCCAATTTAATGTTCTCCGACTCCTAAGCCTGGCACATAGAAGCTGGAGCTAGTGTGCTGGCATTGCAGTGTTATAGGAAGAGGCCCCAAAACTAGAGGCTCACATCTCCACCTTGCCATGTCTGGGTAGTCTCACCATTACTGGCTTTCGTCGTCAGATCTATATAAAGCCTAAACGACAGAACAACTAAACGACCAGAACGAGTGGTCTACCAGTCGCTATGACGTGCGCTGACCACCAGGGGGCAGACACAATGCAGGAGTGGTCAGTGCGCTACCACAGCCAACCTCCTGCAGCTGGCCAACCTCCCGGGGCCCCTCCCCCAAGCTGGCTGGCCACCCCCCATCCCACGATTGGCCAATTGGCCCAATGGGGGAGCCACCTGGTCAACCTTCCACGGCCTCTCCTCCCCCCCCCCCCCCCCCCAGCCCCGGCTGACCAAACTCCTGCAGCCCCGATGGGGACTGGGCAAGATGGCCCCAATTGGCCCTGATTGTTGGCCAAGCAAAGGAACCCCACCTGTGCATGAATTCGTGGACTGGGCCTCTAGTAGAACTATAATAGTTTGAACCCTTAATTTCCAGTTTACTAGCTATGTGACCTTGGGCAAAAATTCTTAACCTCTCTAAGTTTCAGTTTTTTAATAAGTCAAGTGGATATAATAATACCTACCTTGGAGGATTATTTTAAAGATTAGATAATGAGTTTAAAGAATTATGTAAAGTAACTAGGAACAGTCAAAACCATTATTACGAATGTTATTGTAGTACATATACACTTGATATATCATTGTTAATTCCTTCTTTTTTCTCCTTCCCACTTGGGAATAGAGGGAGATCCATTTTCTAATTCCTGGCTGAATCAGTAAATTCACGATGGAATTGCCCCTTTCCTGCAATAACTGGTGGAGAAAGCAGGACACGTTCCCAGGGCCCCTGGTTTCCTTCTGACTGGTTTCTCTGGTCTGGAGCTCTACTGCAGTGATGATGGATGGCTGGGGCTCCGGGTGGCACTGCAGGGGAGCCATCAGCTGTGTTTTGGTTGTGAGGGGGCTCACCTGTCTCCAGCTCCTGACCACAGATGGAGGCCTCATGCATCAGCACTCTCCCAGGTGCCTGTGACACCCATCAGTTCAGAGACTGTGAATGACACCCAAGTGCCCTCTTCATATCCACCTCAAGGGGACCCTTAGGATTTTACTTTCCTAATTTGAAATCCTGAAACCCCATTTCTCCTCAAGAATTTCTTAGATGAATCATTTCCCCTAGCCTCTCAGAATTCCCCTGCCTTATCTTAAATATGTAAAATAAGGTACAATGACACATCATTGAAGAATGAGGTGTTCTACATTAATGGATTTTCCAGGTGAAATTGGCCTCTTGCTGTGTTTTGCTTTAATAATTTTATAGAAATGGCCATAAATTTTATTAGACTTTTTTATTTCTTAGATGTTTTATATAAAGTGGATAATTTAAACTATTCTTGATTACTTATAAATCAACTGATGTACTATTATAGAACATAGCAAATCCCTTGTTAGCAAATTACTTGTTAATGCAAGTAAATGAATTGTTCACATATAATAACAATCCCAGTTTGCTTTCTTTGTTACTTTCTTTATGCTGTTGAATTTTAGTTATAGGTGGCATAAGTTAGGAGAGAAATGCCACTGTATTTTACATTCTAGAATGAGTTAAGCTATAAGTAATAATTAATTTATTTTATTATTATTTTTTAAATCCTCATCCAAGGATATGTTTATTGATTTTTATTTTATTTTATTTTTTTAGAGAGAGAAGAAGGGCGGGAGAGAGAGTGAGAAAGAGAGAGAGAGAAACATTAATGTTAAAAACATCAATCAGTTACCTCCCATACTTGCCCTGCCCAAGGATTGAGCCTGCAACCTAGGTATGTGCCCTTATCAGGAATCAAACCTGCAACCTTTTGGTGTATGGGACAATGCTCCAACCAACTGAGCCACCCACCTAGGGTGTTAATTGATTTCTGACTTTTTGCATATTAACACAATCCTGACCATTTGTGTGCATACTTGTTTATTAAAAATATTGACAACATTATATATTTATGAATATAAAGCACTATGGCATTATAGTAGTACTTTTGATTTTATATTTAATATATCCTTTAACATATATTTGAATCTACTAATTTTTATGTATGCATTTTCCCATCTCGTCTATGAATTTTTGCTTTAGATGAGCCAGTGAAATAGGCCTTTTGTGTGTGTGTGGCTCAAGATAAGGCTCATTACAGAGAAGTTTGAAACCCCAAGATAGCTCCGCATTACTATGAATTAGATGTTTTAGTCACAATTATATTTCCTCGGAGTGCAGTGTTTATATACCAATTCCTGTGTAGTTCTAGACCTCTGATGTTGATTGACCCTTAGGCACCACCACTTCCTGTCTAGAATTTGTTAGGAATAAGCCTCAGTGGTCCATTTTCAACATATCTCACCCTAAATGGAAAAATACTAAGACCTCCCCTTCTCCCCCCCTTTTTTTTAACTAGTTAATGCAACTGGAAAGTTCCTGTACAAAGGGGGGTGGAGACAACTAAAAAGCCCGCATACCTTGTTTTAAATCATCCAATAGAAAACTTAGGCAATGTCCGGGGAGAATGTACACCTCAGAGTACTCAGCCAATGAGGAACCGGGGGAGGGACTCCTGCACTAGGGATAAATTGCTTGCTGTAACAGCCCACAAGCTGACACACCCAAGGACTCATAGAACGATCTCACTTCTTTTAGCTCTGTCAAAATTAACCTACTGTCTGCAACATGATCTCCATTAAAAAAATTATAAAAACAACGGCAGGCTTTTATTTTCTGTTATCTCTGTTTTGCCCTGAATGGAAATGATCCAACTCAAAGCCCCTGTGATTACTTACTTACTTTGATGCTAGTTGAGGGGCCAGTGAAGTTGGCCTCTGCAGTCAAGTCCGTCTCTCACTTACTCTCTGTCCACAACACCAAAAGTGGCGGTCTCTGCATAATTTGAAAACCACACATTCAGTAAAACGGAGACAAAGAATTGTAGTTGCTATGAAATAAGATTGCTGTCACAAAGGGAGAGCTCAAATGTGAGAGAAGGTGCATTTAATGTAAAAAACACAACTGGGGTGCCATTCTTTTTCAAAGCAACCTAAGTGGAAAGTGCCAATGTAATGCATGATAATGAGGGTGCCCAATTTTGGAAAGTGGTTTTTAAAATGCTGCAGCAGAATGCTATCTAGAGTCTCTTAGGAAAAAAAAAGCTAAATCTCATCAGGGACCTTTTCAAGCATCATTTTCTCCTGACTTAAATGATCTCACGTGAACTTGCTGTTAGTCGACTTGGCATAGCATTCTATTTATTATTCATTATTTTTGACCGCTTGCAAAAGGGACAAAAGGCCTGTTATTAGTGATTTGCCAATTGTTGCAAGACTTAATCTAGGTACTTACAGAGCACTTTGCCTCGTGTTTATTTTGTTGTATGAAATTGTATGATCTAAGGGATTTCATAGCCCCCTGATGCTCAATTTAGACAATCTCTTCTCAAGTGATTAGTCTGGAAGAAGCCATTGACACCGGGTTCCAGGCATCTGAGCATATTGAAATTTCCTGTAGAAACCTTTTCTCCTCACAGAGGAGATCTGGCTTTGGGGCAAAGAAAGGTTTTCTCTTTGAGTACTTGTGTGTAAATTCCTTTCTTTTATAAGTGAAAAGGCAACCTTCTTTCTATCTTTACTATTGTTTTTAGTGTTTCATTGGGCTTTAAAAAATATTTTTAAAATTTTATTAAAAATTTTAAAACTTTTCATTTAAAGGGAGCATTCAATATTATATTAGCTTCAGGTGCGTAGCATAGAGGTTACAGTCTAACCGTTAGACAATTGCTTAACTTATGAAGTGTTCCCCCCTAAGTGCAGTACCAACCTAACACAATACATAGTTATTATGATATTATTGACTATATTCCTTATTCTGTACTCTACACCCCCATGACTATTTTGTAACTGCCACTTTGTACTTTTTAGTCCCTTCATCTTTCTTACCCAGCCACTCAACCCCCTCCCCTCTGGCAACCATCACTTGATCTCTGTGTCTGTGAGCTTGTTTCTGTCATGTCTGTTCGTTTATTTTGTTTTTTAGATTCCACGTGGTATTTGTTTCTCTTTCTGACTTACTTAACTTAGCATAATACTTACTAGGTCCATTCATGATGTCCAAATTAGTAAGATGTCATTCTTTTTTTGTAACTGAGTAATATTTTCCTTATCTGCAAAATGGAGATAAAATGCCTATTTGATGGGTTGTTGTGACAAGTGTAATAATGTACCTAAAACTTGTAGCTCTGTGTCTAGTACATATTACCCACTCAACAGGCATTTATCATATACACTTTATTTTTATTTATTTATTATTTATTATTTCCAGGGGATTGAGCCTGTAACCATGGGCTTATGCCCTGACCAGAAATCAAACTGATCTCCTGGTTCATAGGTTGATGCTCAACCACTGGGCAACACCAGCCAGGCTATTTATTTATTTTTAATATATTTTTATTGATTTTAGGGAGAGAGGAAGGGAAAGGAAAAGGGAGAGAAAGAAACATCGATCTGTTGCCTCCTGTACACACCTTGACTGGGACTGGGATCCAATCTGCAGCCTGGACATGTGCTCTGACAGGGAACCCCACTGTTGACCTTTTGGTGCATGGGATGATGCTCAACCAATAGAGCCTCACTGGCCAGGGCTATTGCATGCCCTTTATGAGCAAGGCAAATTGACTTATGTATCTTACTTAATCCTCACAAACAATCCTGTGAATATTATTATGACTCTCAACTTACAGGTAAAAATTTTGAAACTTAAGGGAGAAAAGTGGTTTTTACAAGTTTAAACAAACCCAAGTAACCAGGAGTCATCTTAGGTCTGCAAAGCACTATTGCATTAAATTCAATCACCACCCCTCTCTTTTCTTCATCCCTCTTGCCTTCTCCCTGCAGTTATACCTTCTCCAAAGTAGAGTCTTTGTTTAAAAAGTTTGTGAGGATGATGTACAAATCAGATAGATTGAGACACTTCCAGTAAATTGAAGTACTTATAATGACATTATGATATCTGCAAATACCATTAATTCCCTTCAAAACATATCCCTTTTTATTTTTTTAAAAGTACATACTTGAGTAATACATATTAATTGTAGAAACATTAGGACATATAAATGTGAATTGCCTGACAACTCAATATTCAAAGACAGTTACATGTAACATTTTGGTATATATCTTCATTTCATACCTATCCATATACTATGTTTTTTCTCTTATAGAAGTATCATTATAATTTACTCTAAAATGTGCTGTCATAAATTAATAATCACTTAAAAATATCTTTCCAAATTTGTAAATGTACATCTACATAATCATTTCTATCAGCAAGATAGCATTCCATTGTATAAAAATATCTGATTAAAATAACACTTTTTATTGGATACTTATGTTGTTTTTGATTATTTTTTTATAAACTTAGACTCTTGTGTATACATCTTTGTGCCCTGACCAATGATATCATTAGGATAGTTCCCTAGAAGTGGAAAGTATGCGTTGGTGTTTATACACTTCTCTGGCTCTTCATATATATTGCCAAATTCCCTTCCTTAAAGAAAGGACCAATTTACACTCCCTCCAGCTATGTATGAGAATGCCCATTTCCACACTCCCACATTAATAGTTATCGTGCTTTTTAATCTTTGAGAACTCCATTAGACCAAAAAAAAAGTGACTTTATTGTTTTTCTTTGCATTCCTGTGTTTATCTATTCCATAAAATAATCACATTTCTAAGACTACTATCAAAACAAAATGTAAACTTCCTTAGGTCAAATACTAAATCTCATGGCACTTAAATATTTATATCTGCCATCCTTCTAAAACAGAATAAATCCCCAAGGAAGCCTTTGAGACACTATTTGGCAGAAAACCGTGGGTTAACAGTATAAGAACATCCTTGAATTTTATTTTAATGCTCAAGCTCATTGTTCTCAGAACTCATCTGCTAAAGGTAACCTTGTCCTCAGAGTGACCAACACTTCTCTAGAACTAGAAAACAGAGGCCAGGAGAAGGTTATGATAGCTAAGCTCGGGTGTCACTTGACTTTTGTATCCAGCTTGGACTTCAGTCTCATTCAGTCTTTGTTTGTCTGTGGTTGGTGCCAGAGTAGCCAGGATGTAATGTTGATGTCTCCTCAGGCCTCAGTGAGATAACAGGGAAAATTCTGCAAAATATGCTCCATAGGTTTGTTTTAGGGGATATTGAACAGAATTGATAGTCTGACCTTTTATTAATATACTAGAGGCCTGGTACACAAAAATTTGTGCACTCGGGGGGGGAGGGGGGAGTCCCTCAGCCTGGCCTGTGCCCTCTCGCAGTCTGGGACCCCTCAGGGGATGACCACCTGCTGGCTTAGGCCCGCTCCCTGGGGGATTGGGCCTAAGATGGCAATCAGACATCCCTCTGGCAGCCTAGCAGCCCTCGGGGGATGTCCACTTGCCAGCGGGGAGCAGGCCTAAACTTCAGTCGGACATCCTTAGCGCTGCTGAGGAGGCAGGAGAGGCTCCCACCACCACCACTGTACTGGCAGCCATCAGCCTGGCTTGTGGCTGAGCAGAGCTCCTCCCATGTGAGAGCACCCTGACCACCAGAGGGCAGCTCCTGCATTGAGCGTCTGCCCCCTGGTGGTCAGTGTGTGTCATAGTGACCAGTCATTCCCAGTCCTTCTGCTGTTAGGGTCAGTTTGCATATTACCCTTTTACTATATAGGATAGAGGCCTGGTGCACGGGTGGGGGCTGGCTGGTTTTCCCTGAAGGGTCTCCCGGATCAGGGTGGGGGTTCTTCTTGGGTGCCTGGCCAGCCTGGATTAAGGGCTGATGGCTGTTTGCAGCTGGTCACACCCCCTTCAGGGTGGGGGTCCCCACTGGGGTGCCTGGCCAGTCTGGGTGAGGTGCTGAGGGCCGTTTTCAGGCTGGTGGGTGACTGAAGCTCCCAACCTCTCCTTTTGTTCTTTTTCTTTTTTATTCTGGGGTTTATTTTCTTTCTATGGCTGTCACTGGAACTGAGAGCCGGCTTTAGCTCTGAGGCTGGCTCCAGCTTGAGGCCTCGGCTGCTGAAAGCAGGTATCTGGGTTTGTTTGGCTTCTATAATTGAAACACTGTATCAGCTCCAGCTCTGAGGCCCGGCTGGCTGGAAGCAGGTTTCTGGGGTTTGTTTAGCTTCTATAATTGCAACATTGTTTCTTAGAGTGCAGCTCAGAGGCCGGCAGCGGCAGGCGGGGAACCTTGGCTTCCTCCATCACTGGAGCAACCAAGCCTCCTGTTTGCTTCAGCTGCCTGGCTGCCGGCCGCCATCTTGGTTGGCAGTTAATTTGCACATTGCTCTGATTAGCCAATGGGAAGCGTGTCAGAGCTAGGGTTAATTACCATGTTTGTCTATTATTAGATAGGATTTTCATGTATATATTACATTAAAAAACCTTCTTAAACAAAAGACAGCTACTGCTTTGTGTTGAACAAAATTCTTTTCATAATTCCCCACAAAACAGCAAAAGATCTGGGGTAGTGTTGTCTTTCCATACACTCTAAACCAGTTTACCAAATGATTATGCTGTGCAGTCTGGGTTACACACACACACATACACACACACACACACATCAGTAGATGCTGAAAAATAATGACAACAAGGCACCAGTCAGAAGATAATGTATTTAGGGTCTGCCACTTTCTTAAACAGTTGCCCTCAGTTTGGAAACTGAGCAACTCTATGTTTGACTTCACATGACTTTCCACTTAATTTTACCCTTCTTCTGTATTATTTAAACCATAATATACTTTTAAATTTCATGCCAACAATTAATTTATATTTGAATCAGTAGCACTTTATTTATTAAGAGGCACATATATTAAAGTGACTCTATAAAATAGGAAGTTTTATTTAGCTAAATGTAAGGAAAGAAAGATAGACAAGTCAAATCTGTGATTATAGCCTGGGATCTCACATTTTCTAAGAGCGTCCTTGACTAAACCAGATACATTTTAATGACTGGTCACACCAGGTCCAAGAGAAAGGTACTGTTCTGTTATTAAAAGGAAACTTAAGGATTAAGTTTCCATTGTGAACATTACAGAATCCATATTAAGGTTTACTTTGTGCACTGATCACAGAGTACTTGTTCTTGGCACTCCGTGGTGCTTGGTGTACTTTAGAGGTTAAAAGCAAAGTGATATTCATTCAGCAACCTTTGGCACCATGTCCCGGGAATGAGAGAGCTTAATTCTTTGTGAATCACCCAAAAGGATCGGGATATGAGTGTGCCAATAGATATAGATCACTTGTTTTATTATATATATACTAGAGGCCCGGTGCACGAAAATTCGTGTAAGAGTAGGCCTTCCTTCCCCTGGCTGCTGGCACTGGCTTCCCTCTGGCACCAGAGACCTGGGTTTTCCTTCTCTGGTCACTGGCAGGCACCCGGGACCCGGGCTGGCTTCCCTCAGGCCACCCACAGGCACCTGGGACCTGAGCTGGCTTCCCTCTGGCCCCAGCTTCATCAGGAAGGATGTCTGGGATGACTTCCAGAAGACATCCAGTCTAATTAGCATATTACGCTTTTATTATTATAGACTAGGGGCCTGGTGCACAAAATTTGTGCACTGGGGGGAGGGGTCCCTCAGTCCAGCCTGACCCTTCTCACATACTGGGAGCCCTCAGGGGATGTCCTACTGACGGCTTAGGCCCGCTCCCTGCTCTCCTTGGGGAGTGGGCCTAAGCCACAATCTGGCCTCCCTTTGTGGGAGGTGACCGGGCTGGTCAGGGGAAGGCACCAGCCCCATCACCCCACTGCTGCAGCCACTGCCAGTTACCGCAGCCACCAACATTTTTTTCATCAACACAGACTCCAGTCCCTTCACCATGAAAAAATGACAACTTTCTTTAGGCATTTTTAAGATGTGTCTTTCATAGGATATGACATTTCTTTATTTTTTTTATCCTCACCTGAGGATATGTTTCCATTGATTTTTAGAGAATGTGGAAGAGAAAGGGAAAGACAGAGAAACATCAAAGTGAGAGGAACACTTTGACTGGTTGCCTCCTGCATGAGCTCTTATCTGGGCACCAGGCAGGGAGGAGCCTGCAACCTAGGTACATGCTCTTGGTCAGAATTGAACCCAGACCCTGCGGTCGGCAGGCCGAGGCATTATCCACTGAGCCAAACTGGCTAGGGCAGCATATGACATTTCTTAGCCCTCCAGTAGCAGACCTTCGTTTTTTTCACCAGGAGTGTGATGAAAAACCCTAGATCACCTTTTTGGATTCTTATTACCCAAGTTACTAAGAATATTACCAGTGGCATACAGGGAGCTTAGCCAATGAGTGGTCAGGAAAGGTGTTTCCTCTGTAGTTCACACTGACCCCAGCTCAGCCCCCTGCCCAGGCCTGACGCCTCGGGCCTAAGCATCAGGCCTGGGCAGGGACCCTCAGACCCCTCTGATCGCTAGCTTGGCCCCCCTCAGGCCTGACACCTCAGCCAGAGGCGTCGACCCCCATCACCCTCTGATCACCAGATCAGTCCTCGCCCAGGCCTGACGCCTCTGGCCAAGGTGTCAGGCCTGGGCAGGGGACCCCCATTTCCCTCCAATCGCTGGCTTTGCCCCCTGGGCAGCAGACCCCCAAACCAATCGCTGGCTCAGCCCCCCACTCAGGCCTGATGCCTCTGGCCCAGGCATCAGGCCTGGGCAGGGGCCCCCCACAGCTCTGATGGCCAGCTCCATCCCTACCCAGGAGCCCCCTGGCTCAGACCCTTCCTATGCTGCTCAGGGCCCACATGGAGCCTAACTCGGAGTGACCTGGGTGCCAATGATGTTCCCGGGACTCAGGCCGCTGGGCGCCTATGTATGCAAATTAACCGCCATCTTTGTTGGGTTAATTTGCATACTCGTCTGATTGGCTGGTGAGCACAGCGGAGTGACACCAATTTGCATGTTTCTCTTTTATTAGTGTAGATAAAGGCATCTCTTCAAAATGCCCCCTAAGTGAATGTTCAAAATAAACCGAAGGAATTCTACAATGTGTTCACTGTCAGGGAGCTGAGAATTATAAAACAGTATTTATGAAGGAACCAAATGTCATAAAGCTTGAGAGTGATGCCCTACATTCGCTGAAGACTCTGAGACAGGAGTGGAAGGAATAATGAGCTAACACTTATATAGTGCTTATTATGTGCCAGGTACTGTCGTAAGTGCTTTGCATGCGTTGATTTTTCAGGCCTCCAAACATTCCCATGAGGTAGTTATTTATTTTATTGAAGAGAACATGAAGGCAAAGAGAGATTGACTATCTCACCAAGGGCCACACAGCTTGTAAGTGGAAGAGCTGTAATTTGAATTTTTTTCTGAACAAGATTGTATATAATGATTTCAGAGAGGAGGGGGGAGAGAGAGAGAGATAGAAACATCAATGATGAGAGAGAATTATTGATCCACTGTCTCCTGAATACCCCACACTGGGGATCAAGCCCACAACCCAGGCATATGCCCTGGTCAGGAATCAAACCGTGACCTCCTGGTTCATAGGTCGACTCTCAACCACTGAATGACATCGACCAGGAAAGATGGTATATTTGAAAACTGAGCACTGCCAAGCAAACCCCAAGGAAATATACAACTCCACCAGGAGTTTTATTATGACTTCTTGGGAAATGGTAAGTGTGCAAATATCATTACAGAATTAAATGCATTTTAAAGAACGAATGTAGCAGCTTGGCCTGTGGGGAAGAAATTGCACTGGTTTCTAAAGTCTGAATATATCACTAGGAATCTGCAGAACCTGGATCAAAACATGTTATTCTCTGGGGCTTAGTTTCCTCTCTTGTAAAACAGAAGGGATGATTTACATGTTAAAAAAGGTATGCTACAATTCTTCTATTGGACAAACAGCGACATTGTGGTCTGGTGGCGAAATCTTTCTGCCTATGAAGACCTCACAAGGACATGGTTGTGGTGTTCTCTGCCATTCTCATCCACAGTGGAGTCAGTGAAAGAAATGACCATATTTGAGACACTTTAGCATCTTCACCTCTCTAAATTCTTCACCTGTTAAGTAGGCTAGAGCGGAAAGGGAAGTGGCTGTTGGAGGTGGAGGAGAGAGTGGAGTAGACCCTTCTTGTTTCTCTTGGGGATAGACGTCACCAATTCGGAAGAGGGTATTGATACCCGCAACAGAAAATACAGGATCCCTCTCTGAAATTTAGATCAAATGATTGCAACCTTCAGAGCATTCCCCAACAAGGACCTTTCCAGAAGCATAAATGTGCAAACTGAGCCCAGCAGTTAATTTCAATCAGCTGGCTTTGCCACTATTACTGCTCTGATCTTAGAGTTACAAGGCCATTTTCCGGGGAGACAATAAAAGCCTCCTTTCCTCCCTGTGTTGTGCTAATGCTCTGACGCTATCCAAGGGCACAGACAGAGGGTTGTTCTTAACCCTATATGGGGCAGCCTCACAAATCATGCTTTAATATCGCACCGTGGAAACACCAAGGTTAAAAGGTAAATCTGTGGTGTAACCGTATTGATTAATTGATGTAAGAAAGGTCAGGCTAATCTTTATCTTGTTTCAAACAAAGACTCTAGTTCTACATGACAGTTTTGTTGAAATAGTTCCTGTGTAAAATCATTTTCTTTAAAGTGAAGCGGTAATGAAAAGAAAGTGGGGGAGAGCTCATCAAATGATCACTCAGAAGAAGGTTAGTGAAAGGAGCCCTAATGCAAAGAAAATGGGAAAGTCTCCTCAATTACTCAGAAAGTTAAAGCACTGAAATGGGGACTGGAGGGCGGGTGTTATTTGGATCTCTATGTGTTTTTAATAGGCTTTATTAGAAACACTTTCACCAATGAAACAACCACAGCGGAAGCCCAGGCAGTGACTAAATAATCGCCTTAGCTCCATACTCTCTTTCCCAACAAGGCTGATAGAAGCAGAAGACGTGACTCCTGACTCTCAGGTCCTGCCCAAGTGAAAAACAGACACAACACTTCTCGCAAGATGGTATCTTCAGGGCGGAGGTGTGTGTTTGTGGTTGGGGGAAAGGAATTCTTCTTTCCATGAAGGGAGATGCACAGACATCTACTAGTAAGAACAGCTCATCCAAATCCACTTATTCTGGTCCAAGAGAGGTAATGGGTTTGAGAGCTAAAATTTGGGGTTCCTGAGAAAACAGAAAGATAACAGTACAATTCAGTAAGGACTAGAGACTAAATCTGTGCAAGTGTGGAGGGAAGGAAAGCCACCTAGGGACTAGGAGGACCGGATGCTGATGCTCAATTACAGTGGTGCTGAGTGAAAAGAAGAGCCTGGCAGTGGGGTTGGAGTGGGGTGATGGGAATGAATATTGGAAGTTTGTTTTCACTGTGCTCATACCTGAAATGAACCTGAACAGGCTAGGCTATGATGTGGTCATAAGCAAACCCAGGGACTCACTATAATAAAAGTTTATTTTTGGCTCATGCAAAGTCCATCAAGCTGGGTTACTCTCCAGCATCTTGCAGCTATGGCACGTAGAACTTGGAACCATAGCAATAAGGAAGTGCCTGGAGGATCGCATGAGATGCTTTGAAGGACAGATCTGGAAGTAAATTACATCATCTTTTTACACTCTACTGTCTTGGGTGCAGACACAAAACTCTAAATTGACTGCAAGAGAATCTAGGAAATATGCCATAGAAGGTTACAGGGTGACCTTGTAACACTAGGGATTTAGTTTTTTTCATAAAGAAAAATATCCAAAGAATGCATTTTTAAATATTAGAAGGAGTTAGCATGTGTTGATTGGAGAACCTCATTGATGCTATTCTCTCTGACTCTCAGGGTAGAAGACTGGACTCATTTCTACTCTGCATATGATTTTATGCTTTTATTTCTTGTACTCTTTTTACTGGCAGAGAAAATATGAAAAGTAAGATACATATTTGGAATTATTTTCCTATCAAATTGATTTAATTGTACTTTTACTCATTGACCATGTCTACTTCCTACAAGTAGGTAGGGAAACTTTTATGTTAAGGAGATTTCTCCCTTCACCCCCCACTCCCAAAATAACGGAATCAGAAATTAAATGTATTTTATTCACAAAGTTATACATTTTGTGTCCCAAGGCCAACATGATTAATAATAAATTATTAAAGACATAAATCATAATTTGGTACTAATCCATTGAAAATATTAGATTTAACCTTAACATCATAGTCACTGGAATTCTGACAGATTATATGTGACACATTTTGCATTTTTGTGTTATTTACTTCAACATATGTTAATAGATGGTAATTATGTGCTTTTCATTTGGACAACCCTTATCCAAAACGATTTAATATTCGCACATCTAATGGGTCACGCATAGATATTGATCATTTGGATCAGAGTTCAATTTGAACTGCTGCTGGTTAGATTAGAAATTGTAATCATGGTAAAAGATAAATTACAAGAGCTCTGCAGATCAGTTCAGGTTTTAAATCAGATGCTTTTAGACATGAACCACCAAATCAGGGAGGTTAGAGATCTGTTGTGGTGTCCTTAGCATGGGTTTCCTAAGAAGTACATCTAGATATCCTCTGTACCTCTTCTAGGATTGTATCAGGAATATGAAATTTATAGGAAATGACTTTTTTTTTTGCAATAAGGATGGTGACAGACATCCATAAATTATCCATGAATGAAGGATAAAGGCAAAAAAGGATGCTTATTCTGTACATATAAATTTTTATATAGTAAATGAAATGCTCTACTATTAAAGTTATGCAGTTTTTAATATATAGAGATTTGATTTGGATTAGAGGATGTCTAAATGAAGATTAATTTAGATGAAGCAGACCTTTGGTGACTTTAGTATTAAAAGAATTTTATCTTTGCTTTGAAAATATTTTGTGTAGTTATGAAAGAAATATATTCTCATTGTAAAAAATATGGAAAATTCAGAGAATGCTATTCAAGAAAACAAAGAACACTCCCTATCCTGTAACCCAAATGTATTTACTATTAACATCTTTTGTGTGTTTTACAAATTTTTATTTATTGATTGATTTCTTTTAGAAAGAGAGAGAGGGAGAGAGAAACATTAATTAATTGTTCCACTCATTTATGCATTCATTGGTTGCTTCTTGTATGTGCCCTTGCTAGGGATCAAATCTACAACCTTGCATATCTGGATGATGTTCTAACCAACTGAGCTTCCTGGGTAAAGCATACTATTAACATCTTAAAATATCTTGTTATAGTTCTTTCCTTTGAATTACATGTAGAAAATTACCTTAGTACAATTTTAAAATTAATACAATTATTAAAGTTTTATAATTCATGTATTTCTGTAACAATGTTTAGTCATGATATATTGTTTTTTATGACATTATTTGTATTGTTTTCTAATACTCTATTCAAGATCTTTACACCTATATTTAAAAATGAGATTTGTCTATAATTTTCTTCTATTGAATTGCTTTATACATTGTTGATATCAAGGTTTTTAGTTTTATGGAATAAGTTAGTACTTTCCTCCCTCCCCCAATTTCTTTGAAACCCTTTGCATAATAGTAAAATTATCTGCTCCTTGAAGTTGTGGTAAAACTTCATTGTAAAATGAGAGGTTTAAGGGAGATAACAGTGGAGATTTTTAATTACTGATTCTATTTGGCAAATAGTTATCAAGCTATTACGTTTTTCTATTTATTATTGTTAGCAATTGTAAGTTATAATTTTCTAGTTAATTTTCTATTTTGTCTGAGTTTTCAAATTTACTGGCAGAAAATATTTTCAGCATTCCTTTGTGATTTAAAAAATCTCCACTCTGTCATTATTCTCCCTTTTTTATTCCTAACATTGATGTGTCTTTTATCTTTTATACTTAATCTTGCCAAAGGATTTTCTATTTTATTATTCTTAGAAATGGCAACCCACTAAGACTCTATTTGTATGATTAAAAACTCCTTAGATATGGTGAGCCAAGGCTTGACTTTCATCTCTAAAAAAGTCATAGCTTCTTTGTTCATTCATATTCCTGAGGAATTTCATAAAACGAAAGCCCCTAGAATGAAGTAGAGGCTTGATACTACAAATGTCATGGGGTGGCCTATCTCTCAACTCACGTGACCTTTAGCAATGTGACCTCCCTCATCCAGAGACTTCTCCTCCACTAACAGAACACTCCCCTATTTGTAAAAAGTCATCTTTATTGTTGAAAGCATTACAGATGTCCCCTTACCACCTTCCTCCATTGACTGCCTCTGCCTAGCTCCCTTTCCCTCCCCAGGCTTTCCCTGCAGTATTGTCTGTCCATGGGCTATGCATATGTAAGTTCATTGGTTAATCTCTTCCCACTCCCATCCCCCCTTTCCCTCTTAAATGCATTAGTTTCTTACATGCTTCAATGTCTCTGGATCTTTTTTGTTAATCAGTTTATTGTGTTCATTAGATTCCACATATGAGTGAGATTATGTAATATGTGTCTTTCTCTAACTGGCTTATTTCCCTTAGCATAATATTCTCCAAATCCCTCCATGCTGTCTCAAGAACACCTCCCTATTAAGAAATGGAGTTTATTTCTTGGCTCCCTTGAATCTGGTGGGCTCTGTGACTGCTTTGATTAATAGAATATGGTAAACGTTTCCCTGTGTCATTTCCAGGTACAGTTCTTAACTGGTCTAGGAGCTTCAGTTCTTGCCTCTTGGAAGCCAGCCATTGTATAAGAATGTGACTACGCTAAGACCACTATGCTATGAAACCCACACAGCACACAAAGGAAAAGATTTCAGAGTACCAAAGTGTCAGGCCTATGAATGAAAAAGCCATCGTGGATGTTCACTTAGTC
Organism: Myotis myotis; assembly: GCF_014108235.1. Classification (NCBI taxonomy): domain Eukaryota; kingdom Metazoa; phylum Chordata; class Mammalia; order Chiroptera; family Vespertilionidae; genus Myotis; species Myotis myotis. Next base: position 63,864,137 of record NW_023416390.1, on the reverse strand, counting down.
ATCTTTTAGATGACTCTGCCCTAACCCTATCTGACTACAGTGCATGAGAGACTCTAAGTAAAAACTACCCACTAGCGCCCATTTAAAGTAGAGAAAGGGAGTGATGATACTTACTTGTTTTTTTAAGCTTCTAAATTTTGGGATTATTTGTTACACAGCCATGGATACCTAGAATAGTAGCTATTGTGAAAATTCTACAGGATAAATATGCCCAGGTACTCAGATCATTAAGAGATTATTAGATGCCAGCTCTGAGGTAATACTATGCCCTGAAGGACCCAGAATGCCAGTATGGTACTTTGCTCAAAGTGAGACCATATGCACGTTGAGTGGTAGAATGTTGACCGAAGTCTACTCAACAGTGGCCCAGTGTGTCTGAAATTATCTCATAGATATTTTCCAAGTTTCTTTTGTATCAGATGTAATCGTGTATTATTTAAAGCTGGTAACTGAAGTGATAAATGTAAATATATTACATAGCACTATAAAAGTATATTATTTAAAGGCATAAGGAATAAAACAACATACTTAAGATCAAAGAGAAAAGAGGGCAGTTACAAGGAAATGGAATAATAGGAATTTATTTGCAGCAAGAAGTAAATATTTATTAAAGAAAGAGAAGATTAAGGTAGTTCTGTGTTGTCAGATTTTTACTTTTTAATTTTTAAAATATATTTGTATTGATTTAAGAGAGGAAGGGAGAGGGAGAGAGAGATAGAAACATCAATAATGAAAGAGAATCATTGATCAGCTGCCTCCTGCATGCCCCACACTGGGGATCGAGCCTGCAACCCGGGCATGTGCCCTGACTGAGAATAGAGCTGTGATCTCCAGGTTCATGGGTCGCGCTCAACCACTGAGACACATTGACCAGGCTGTGTTGTCAGATTTTTAAAAAGAGCTAATACATACTGCTTACCTGCCTCTGTTATTATAAGTGATTTACAAATATTAATGCAGATATTATTACTTATCCTCTTATTCTTTAAAAATAAGTCTTTGTTGATTTCAGAGAGAGGAAAGAAGAGGGAGAGAGAGATAGAAACATCAATGCCTGATTGGCTGCCTCCTGCACACCACCTACTAGGAATTGAACCAGTGACTTCCTGTGTTCATGGGACAATGCTCAAGCACTGAGTCTCACTGGCTGGGCACTTATCCCCTTTTTATAGATGAGGAAACTGAGTCAGAGAGAGGTTAAATATAATTAGCCTAACGTCATACAGCAAGGATGCAAATCGTTATAGTGGAAACCATCACAAGTCAAAACAAACTACAAATCTCTCAACCTGGCTTCTTGGTTTCAGAGAGGAAGGGAGAGGTCCTACACCATAATGTTGGCAGTCAGACAGCTTCTTCTGGAGACTCTTGAGGCTGCATAGTCTCCAGCATTACTCTTTCTTTCCTGATAATTAGGAGCCATCACCCCAAATGTACCTGCATAGAATCACTGTCTATTTCTTATGGGAGGGCATGTTTCTTTCTGTGCATTTTCAGACTCATCTAATATTGTAGAGTGGAAAATTACTCCGGGTTGAGAAATGGGAGCCCTGATGTCCATTTGGGGAGAAGAGACTGAAGAAATAACTTCTTTGGTGGGTGGCTCAGAGAAACAAAGCAATGGTGATATCAGACAATGTTGAATGTAGGGCCATACTTTCATCACTGCCCTGCCCAAAGAAGAGAATTTATCTACTTTTCTCTCAGAGTCTTAAAAAGCTTTATAGTTATAGTGAAATAGACTTTTTGCTCTTCACCCTGACATTAAAATAGTAAAGAATAATATGTTCAGATGCTATTCTTTGGGTTGGTGTTTTAAATGTCTCTCTAATTGAAGTAAGAAGGATGTTAGTCCTGGGAAAATGTCATGGACAACAAAAAAATTCTTGGCTTTGCAACTCACAGGATGAGTTGGGACCAATTATAGCTTTATTTTTTAATAGTATGAAATGTGATGGAAGCCAAAGGAACCTACTAACTCAATGTGTTTTATCAACCATTAATTCAGTCAGTAGAATTAATTTCAAGTTTCTTGCTGCATGGGTCAGTTACAGTGTTAATTTGTGTGTTTGGATGATGACTGCTTTTTTTTCATCATAGTTATTGGTCACAAAGTGAGTTAATGTTGACACTTAATTGTCACTACACTTTTCTTTCTTTTTTCTAAGACAGCGGCTGTTTTTTGTTATACTTGCTGGACTAGATCAGGTTCTTCTCTATGATTTTTTAGACCTCTGTATATACAGCTGCTTTGGCAAGTCAGGAATCAAACTGACAGCCCATTGGAAAGGCATACCTGTCACAAGTCTAAAGAGACACGGAGTGACAGTTCCCAGGCTCAAGTGCAAGGCCTGCCTCTCAATCTTCAGCTGGCTAGCATCTTAGCTGATGTAGGGCACTGATGCCAGACAGCAGAGGGCCTGAAGGAACAAAAACAAGGCCCAGCGAGGTAATTGGAACTGACAGCATGTGTGCCTACACCACAGACTGCTCTGCAACTGGAGAGTCTAAGCATACACATTTTTATTTCTCCCAGTTGAAATTTTGAAACTTTCATCATTATTATCATCATTGTCGTTATTTTATTTTTAGAGATAGTTTTCTCAATCCACTCTTTATCTGGATTTGTGACCTGAAGAGTGACATGGAAATCATAATTTTGTGTGTGTGTGTGTGTGTGTGTGTGTGTGTGTGTAATATCTGATCATAAACCATCAAGGCAGGAACACATGCAGAAATCCAAACTCAATTAGAACTGAAGAGGTGAAAGTATTGTTGGCTATCTTTGAGGAATCATTCACAATTTATGTTTTTAGTTGCTGTTATTGCTGTATTTATTAATGAGAAGGACAGACTTTAGTTCAGGTTCTTTGAACTTTGGAGTTAGCCAGGGTCATATAATCTATTCAAAGATGAGGATATCAGATCTCAAAAATAAAGGGTAAGAATGATTTTTCAGAGGGAATAGTCTCAGTAATGAATAATGCTATTCATACCAGTAGTAGGGAACAGGTCATATAAGATTGACCTGATCCTTTTAATCCTCCCCCCAAACCATACTCTGTGGAGGTAAATTGGAATTCAGTAAATTTTCAGAAAGATGGGTGTATTAGTCCATTTGGGCTGCTATAATAAAAATACCACAGACTAGGTAGCTTATCAGCAAAAGAAATTTATTTCTCACAGTTCTGGAAGCTGGAAGTCCAAGATCAAGATGTGGTAGATCCAGTGTCTGGTGAGAGCCCACGTCTTAGACAACTATCTTTTCTATGTGACTTCACAGGTGGAAGGGAAGGATCTTCCTAGGGTCACTTTCATAAGAGCACTGATTTCACTCATGAGGTAGCTGCCTGATACCTAATATGATCACTTTAGGGGTTAAGATTTCAACATATGAATCTTGAGGTGACATAAACATTCAGTCCATTGCAACAGGTTTCATTGGTCACACAGGTTTTTTATTTGTTTGATTGTTTGTAAGTTAAGGCCTATTTTTACTCATCAAAACATTTGATGGGTCAAAATATAGGACTGGATCTTAAATGGTCAGGAATATAGAGCCTAGGAAGGATTAGAATCTGATTTTTAAAAAAGCAGAGGAGCCAATAATAATGAAATCATAGTTTTATTGTTCTGTTGATGACAAAATTTATGCCAGAAAAACAAGACATGGGTGCTGACTTTCAGGATGGTGAGGGAGGGTTTGGGGAATCCACCTGGCAATTAAGATGAGCATTATGCTAAGTGAAATAAGCCAGTCAGTGAGAGATAAATACCACATGATCTCACTTATTTGTGGAATATAAAGAACATCATAAACAGTTGAACAAAAATAGATAGAGGCAAAGAAGCATCAAATAGACTGTCAAACTACAGCAGGAAGGCAGGGGAGGGTTGGGGTGGGGGGTAAGAAATCAACTGAAGGACTTGTATGCATGCATATAAGCATAACCAATAGGCACAAGACACTGGTGGGGGGGTGGTGAGGCAAGTGCTGGGGGGTAGGGAAGGCCGGGAGGAGGTCAATGGGGGAGGGGGGAGGGAGAGAAATATGAACTACTATTTGTAATACCTTAAACAACAAAATAAATAAATAAATAAATAAATAAATAAATAAATAAATAATAGAAAAAAAATTTTCCTGTGAAGTCCAGAAAAAAAAAAGATGTCTAAACAGAAAGGTGGCCATATAGACTTGTCCTAGCTTTAATCTGGAACTCTTTTTTAAAAAAATATATTTTTAGCCCTTACCGGTTTGGCTCAGTGGATAGAGCATTGGCCTGCAGACTGAAGGGTCCCAGGTTCGATTCCGGTCAAGGGCATGTTCCTTGGTTGCGGGCACATCCCCAGTGGGGAGTGTGCAGGAAGCAGCTGAATCGATGTTTCTCTCTCATCGATGTTTCTAACTCTCTATCCCTTTCCTTTCCTCTCTGTAAAAAATCAATAAAATATATATTTTAAAAAAATATATACACTAATAAAAGACAAACATCCAAATTGACCATACCTTTGCTATGCCTTAAGCCAAGCCCACCAGTCCATCAGAGCGACTATATGCAAATTAACCCAACCAAGATGGCGGCCGGCAGCCATGGAGCTGGAGCAAGCAGGAGGCTTGGTTGCTCCAGTGATGGAGGAAGCCAAGTTTCCCGCCTGCCATGGCCAGCTCTGAGCTCCACTCAAGGCAACAAAATTTCAATTATAGAAGATAAATAAACCCCAGATACCTGCTTTCAGCTGGCCGTGGACACGGAGCTGGAGCGAACAGGAGGCTTGGGTTGCCCCTGGTAATGGAGGAAACCAAGCTTTCCGCCTGCCCTGGCCAGCTCTGAGCTCCACTCAAGGCTACAAAGTTTCAATTATAGAAGGTAAATAAATCCCAGAATTAAAAAAAAAAAAAGAAAGAAAAAAAGGAGAGTCAGGGAGCTTATGTTGCCGGGGGGCTTGGCCAGCCTGAAAATGGCCCTCAGCCCCTCACCCAAACTGGCCAGGCACCCCAGTGGGGACCCCCCACCCTAAATGAGTGTGGCCAACTTGAAAACAGCCCTCAGCCTCTCACTCAGGCTGGCCAAATCTCCATGGGGTGCGGGTCCCCACTGGAGGGGGCTTGACCAGCCTGAAAACAGCCATCATCCCCTCACCCAGGCTGGCCAGGCACCCAAGCCGGACCCCCACCCTGATCCGGACAACCTTCAGGGCAAACCAGCCAGCCCCCACCCGTGCACCAGGCCTCTATCCTATATAATAAAAGGGTAATATGCAAATTGACCCTACCAGCAGAACGACGGGAAATGACTGGTCACTATGACACACACTGACCACTAGAGGGCAGATGCTCAATGCAGGAGCTGTCTCCTGGTGGTCAGTGAGCTCCCACAGGGGGAGCTCTGCTCAGCCACAAGCCAGGCTGATGGCTGCCAGCACAGCAGTAGTGGTGGGAGCCTCTCCCTCCTCCTCAGCAGCACTAAGGATGTCTGACTGCAGCTTAGGTCTGCTCCCTGCTGGTAAGTGGAAATCCTCTGAGGGCTGCTGGGCTGCCAGAGGGATGTCTGACTGCCAGCTTGGGCCCAATCTCCCAGGGAGTGGGCCTAAGCCAGCAGGTGGACATCCTCCAAGGGGTTCCACACTGCAAGAGGGCATAGGCAGGGCTGAGGGACCCCCCTGAGTGCACAAAGTTTTGTGCACCAGGCCTCTAGTGTGTGTATATATATATATTGATTTAAGAGAGGAAAGGAGAGGGAGAGAGAGATAGAAACATCAATGATGAGAGTGAATCATTAATTGGCTGCCTCCTGCATGCCCATACTTGGGATTGAGCCCACAACCCGGGCATGTGCTCTTGACCAGAATCAAACCTGGAACCCTTCAGTCTGCAGGTGGATGCTCTGTCCACTGAGCCAAACCAGCTGGGGCAATCTGGAACTCTTTATGCCATTTATTCAACAGCCATTTCGTTTATTTCTTCCTTGCCAAAGTAAGTTAATCTGGTTCAACAGTGTGATGACCACGGCCACGAGGAGAGGTTAAGCCATTTCTAATACCCAGGGAGTGACTCTTGATAAATTTAATCTTCTCATGTTAAGTCCATCCACCTTGCCAGTGGTTAGTTTAGGAAGGAGACATGTGATGTAATAGAAATTCTGGCCAAAGAGGATACTTCTGTTGAAGGAGCTTGGGAGAAAGATTTTTTGGATTTTTAAATAGATATAGTGCAGCGAAGGTCTGGGGAGGGACAGGAGTGAGGAGGAGGGGGTCAATGGGAATAAAAAGGGGACATTTGTAATACTTCCAACAATAAAAATAAATTAAAAAAAAAGAAAAAGGGAAAAACACACACAGAAAAACCCCACAAAAAATAAATAAAATCGATATAGGACAAAGTTCAGTTGTGTTTGGCTAAAGAGGCAATGCTGGATCTTCTGAATCTATCCTGCAGTTTGAGAGGGGCCAGCCAGAGGACCAGAAAGCATGTTGAAGATAGCAGAGTGGACAAACAGGAAGAAGCTCATACCTTGAAGATGTCACTGAAGCGCCAACATATCCAGCCCCATAGCCACTCTGCCTCCCAACCCCTTGTGAGATCAGATAATAAATTTCCTGATTTTTAACACTATTACTTGGGTTTTCTTCATCTTTTAGTCAAAACTGGTACAGTAACATTGTAGAGAAATCATATGTTCCATTGTTAGAACCAAACTGTAAATCTACATATGTCATCACTGGTTTGCTTGATTGCTAATTAATCCACTGGACACTGGTGTAGAGATATTCACTCATTCATGGGTTCATTCATGAGACAAGCACTGAGGATGGACCCATGAACCAAATTGGCATCGTTCCTACTTTCATGGAATTTATAATCTAGCAGAAAATTGAGAATGTTGAACCTGAGCAGTTAAATATCTTGTGGATTTAATGATGAATTTACCTGCAGTGAAAGCACCTACCTTTTCAGGATGTGCTCAACCCTGGTGCTCACAGCCACAGCCATGGAGGCCATGCAATCTGGTCTTCCTGTGATCAGGATGCAGTGGTGGCTGGGCTTTGCAGCTAGAGCTTCCGGGTGATAAGAGGAGATTGGCCAGCAGGCACTGAGGGACACGCATTTTCTCCTTGACATTTTACTGTTATAATACTTCATATTATGGTCCCCCATTTTCCTTTGGTTCAGTGCATTGTTAGTAAAAAATAAAAATTAGAACATGCTAATATAAATACATAAATGCAATTGCCAGGAAAACAGTGTATCAAGTATGGGCATATATTTACCTCTAATTATTTCTAATTAGTATTTGGGAGAGACTGTGAGCCAGATTTTTAGAAAGTGGTGTCCTTCATTAGTTAAACTTTTCTTTCTGAAAATTTTCCACTCTTGTTCTTTTTTTTTTTTTTTTCACTCTGCAAAGATTTGTTGAGTCTTTGCTATGCCCGGGGATGCAATGAATAAACCAGGGAACAAACAGAGAAGTCTCCATTTCATCCTTGAAGAGCTTTATTGTAAGTTCAGAGTTCATACTGGCAAGACAGACAGCAGGTCTTGAATTCTGGTTCTGCCACTTATTGTGAGGCCATGAATAAGTTGTGAGATCTATGTGACTTCAGCCTCTTTGTATACAAAATTGTGAATAATTATAGTAGCTATCACATAGGTGTTCATGGAGATTAAATGAGATAATGTGGGTAAAGCATTTAGCTAAGTGTCTGGCACATGGTTTTGTGCAGTAGATAGTAACCACACTCAGAGATTAGGCATGTGCCTAAGCAATTATAAACAAACACCAAGCAGTAAGGCCATGAGAGCTAGAGCAAAAATGCTATATGAATTCAGAAGGAGTCTCTGGGAAGATTATGGGAAGCCATTTGACCTGGGTTATCTCATGCTGGCCTTAAAATTTGCTTTTTTCCTGTTTTGGTTAACCTCAGAGTCTGCCAGTTAGTTTTTCAGGAGGCAGATTCCATCTTGATGAGGACTGTATAACTTCCTTATTCTCTGATAACACCACTGACTTCAAGCAGTTACTCCTTGAGAGCAGCCCTTGGCCACTGAGCAGAGATGGGCATCAGACCGGATAATCCATCCCCACTAATAGAAAATATTACTGTTCTTCTCAGAGATTGCTTCACTGACAGTGTCAGATCAAAATCCTGTGATTTCAAAGAGCCATGTGATATTTTTGTATTCATGACCTTAAGTCACTGATATTTAAAGTTTATACAGGAGATACTAAGATGAGGGCTAAATGGGATATGGCATATAACGTACACAGCACAGCACTTTGAACAGAGGGGGCACTCAGCCATCATTTACATCTTTATATGCATAGATCCTACAATTCCTATTATAGTGGTTTGCTGTTGCTGCCATAACAAATTACCATAAATTGTCCTCAAAGAACTCAAGCTTGTGTTCTATTTCTGTAGATCAGACCTCTAATATAGGTCTCACCAGGCTAAAATCACAGTGTTGACAGAGCTGCTGTGTTTCTTTTCTGGAGACTTTGGCGGAAGATCCGTTTGCTGCTCATTTGAGTTACTGGAACAATGGGAGTTATAAGAGTGGAATCCATTTTTCTTTGTGGGCTGTCAGATGAGGGTGTCTTAGGCTTCTAGAGGCCACCCACAAGCCTCAGTCCTTGGCTTCCTTTCTGCATCTTCAAAGCCAGCAATGGTGAGTCAAGTCCTTCTCTTGCTTGGAATTTCTTTCCCTCTCATCTCTTTAACTCAGGCTAGTAAAGTTTCTGCTTTCGAGAACTGATCAGATTATATTGGGCCCACCCAGATAATCCAGAACGGATGTGAGTGCTCAGAGAGTGGATATCTTGGCAGGGTGGGGGTGGAGAAGTAGGGGCTGGAGGGGGAGAATTATTCTGCCTCCCACACTTATCTTTTCACATTAAGTAAAGCACATTATGATCAGGCCTTTTAATTTTTTTAAATCAGACTTCTCATTCTGTTTCATCTTCTATCACAGCATATCCAACATTTCAACAGATCTTTGTTTCCATGCAACAATCTTTATCACACACTCCTGTGTTCATGTGTGAATACCTTTTATTTCAATTTTTTCTCTCCTCTTCCTTCAAGAAAATGACTGTCACACTTAACCCATCTGTTATTATAGCTATCATTCTCATATCTGTTATATTTAGATTTTGTCCCTACATTTCTATCAGTTGGTTGTGTTATTATCCATCTCTATTTTCATCAGTGTAAGTCTGCTCCATCCTGTATTCTTAGAGAGAATCATGATTTTAAGGCTGTATAGAAATGGATTAAAAGAGGAGAAATGCAATAATTTGAGAAACTTTATGCTTTCCAGCAATATATTTTATTATTTATTTTAGGTTTTAATTTTAATTTTTATTACATTTTAATTACAGAATTAATACCACTCATTCCAATAGTTGATGCAATATTAAGTGTATAATAAAGTAGTAACTACCCCTTAACCCCAGCTAATCCCACACCTGGCTAGTGAAAGTTAACTGTTTGTGTATACTGTATATCTTTGCACCCCTTTCTCTATACTCATATAACCAAAAACAAATACATAGAGCTTTCCATTTTCATTTGCTGCAATGAGTTAAATTGTATCCCTCCAAAATTTATATGTTGAAGTCCCAACCCCCAGTACCCCAGAATGGAATCTCATTTGGAAATAGAGTCATTGTAGATGTAATTAGTTAAGATGAGGTCATTATATTGGGCACTAATCCAATAAGACTGGTGTCCTTATAAAAAGGGAACATTTGAAGCCAGAGCCATGCACACAAGGCGAATGCTAAGTGAAAATGAAGACAGATCATGGCAATGCTTCTACAAACCAAGGCATGCCAAAGATTGCCAGGAAACAATGAAAAGCTAGGGAAGACGCATGGGACAGATGCTATCTCTCCATCAGTTCTCAGATGGAACATACCCTTCTAACACCTTGGTCTTGGACTTCCGGCGTCCAGAGCTATGAGACAATAAATTTCTATTGTTTTAGCCACTCAGTCTGGGATACTCTGTTACTGCAAACTAATACACCTGTTTTATGAATATGGGATTATATTGTACAAAATCTTTTATCACTTAAGGTCATGAACATCTTGGTAGGTAGTGTATTTTAAACGAGGGCATCTTCTCACTGTGGTGGGCAATGTAGAATGTGGGCTGGAGCTGCTCAAGGGCCCTTTCCACAGGTCAGGATTAGATCTGGGAAGCAGTAGATGTCATGGAGTAGTTCCAGTATGGGAAATGGACAAACGGGGTGCTGGCATGGCAGGTGGGGACTCGGTAGCCCCTTCCACTTTCACTCATGCAGTCCTTCATGTAGCACACAGAATTTACTCAATGAGAAAAATGATTCCCTCACACTTGATAACACATCATAAGCACTAGCGGGACAGGTAGGACCCTGTTAAGTTTTATTTTAGGGGGAAAAACAAACAAGCCAAACACATGTACAGACTTCAGTAGCTTTTATGCTCCAGGAATTCCTCTAATTTTCTGCTGCTTCAAGTAAAAGCAGCCAAGGACAGAATGCGATAGTCCAATGTTGAAGATGCTGTAGTCTCTTGACCTGGGGAAACGGAAACCTGATCTAAGTGAATGTTTTCAAAATGGGTGTGGGTGTGCAGGGAGTGGAGTTGGTATGGCTTATTCTCCCAAGGAAAATGGTAATATCTATGCTAGTTTCTTCTGACCATAATTTTCATGGTGTCTAAATAATGATCAAATTTTGCATGAATTCTAGGCCACATCAAATAAAATGCTGCTCTCGGGGCATTTTCTATGCCTGCTAGGTCCAGCCTTCCAAAAGGTTTAAAAGTTTATACAGAAAGTTACATGCCAGGAATTCTCCACATATTCATGCCATTCTTGGAGTGACTTACCCATGAAATGAAGCAGCAATGGAAGTCTAGGCAAATATTGCTTCCTTTTAAGGTCACTGGTGCAAAGCAGAGCACACTGTGTATGGAGATTGAAATAGGAAAGTTATTTAGAGAGAAACATTGTGGTTATTTTGCTTGTCTATCAGGTAATATTTTATTTTGCCCCTAAGTGGTAGGAATTTGGTCCTATTGAATTATCAGCAAAATATGAGCGTATCTAAGAATATTCCCAACTTGTTATATTTCTTAAGTTACTGTTTTAATTATTTTGACATTTCTGCCAACTCTACTTACTTTTAAGCTTTAAATTTATTTTATCTTTTAATTTTTTCTAAATCCAAGTATAACTTTAGGCCATAATAATTGCGTTATTAGTAGAATATGTCCATTACTGGTCAATCTTTCATTTAAGATATTTAAAAATATTTTCTAAATTGTCAGATACAATTTCTGTGATACTATATACTTGGCCACTTGACCAGAATTAAATTAAATTAGATAATTATACTTAATTAAACGATAGCCTCCTTTTAAAAGTGATAACATTATTTCTTTTTAAAAAATGTGTCAGGTATTGTGAGTGGGAAATTATTTTATGGACCTTCAGACTGATGCTTTTGGTTTCTGGGCTATAGATCTGGTTTTCCATAGGGAAAAGGAGAAAGCTGATTTCCTAACAAGGAGAATAGTGCCAAGAGGCTAAGTAAATAGAACCAAACTAAATCTTTTTCAGCCTAAAAGTTTTCAAAACCTGGGTTTATGTTCAGGGGCTCAGGCTCATTCCATTGTTGATTTCAGCATCTTCTAGGACCTTGTTCTTCTCTTTATTCAACTGCACATATGGGGAAAGGGAGAAAATGTGAAGAAGGCATACACATTAATAACTGCATTGCCCCAGATCTGATGCATCCCATTGTTACATTCATTTCATTGGCTGGAACTTAGTCCAATGATTCCATCCAACTGCAAGGAAGGTTGGGAAATGTAGTGTGGTGGCTGGGCCAGAAAACAGAGAACTCTGCATCAATATGCAATCAGTTTTCAAGTAGATATAAAGAAATAAAATGGGCTTGATGTTAATAACAACATAAAACGTTTAATATTTGATTCTTATTGTTATGAATACCAAGTCTCTTTGTACCACAAATTCATTCATTTATTCAAAAAGTATTTATTGAGTTCCCACTATGTGCCACTTTGCTGGACAAAGGTAGTAAGTACAGTGGTGAGCCATAGTCCCTGCAGTCATTAAGTTAACAGTTTAGTGGCAGAGACACACTAATTAATGTAAAATATCTAGAAGTATTTTTGTAATAGTTCTGGGCATACAGTGGCACATAAAAAATGTTTACTCAATTTCCTTTCAAGTCTGTCTTTGTGATATCATAATAATTTCTTAGATGTTTAATTTTATATATTTTTTATCCTCCAGATATAATAATTTCAGAGTATCTTGGATGGTTGTCATTCCCTAGAGAGAGTGGAAATGGAGGGTTATCTTTATTCAGCATTGGATTTGAGCCAATTCTATAATTTTATAATTTTATACCCTTTGATAAAAGTTTTTAAATGAAGATCCTTATATCTCCTTTTTATACTCTTACCATAAAGATATAAAAAATGTTCCTACTTGCAATTTGGGCCTTTCCTCTCCCAAAACTACCCTGGGAAGTAGGTGGTGAATAACTCTAACTACTTGGGACAGCCTAATAGAGGGTCTGGCAGAGAAGTGGCAAGAAATAAACCTGTCTGGGAATGGGCCGATTGGCCTTTCATCCCAGGCCAGGCTATCAGAAGCCTAATGTGGCAGAGTCTGTCCCAGACACAATCAGCTACAGCCTCTTTAGGAGAGGTTGTCTTAAGGAATGTTCCAGCATGAGAAGGGATTCAAGGGCGTTTGTTTTCCCCACAGCCTGTGACTATACTACATGATTTCACTATCAGAACAAGGAAGACTATATTAGGCAAGTTTAGAAATGTCCTAATGATTCAAGTATCTCATGCCTTTTTTGGAGGCACATAGATATGAGAAGGCAACCTTATGTAACTATGTCATAAGGGAAAGGTTGCCTTTTCTCACAGACCCTTCCTGATGTGCCTGTTTCCCCAAGGGCTGAGGTGGTTGAGTGTGAGAGTGGAGGCAGCTGTAATCTAGACTTCAAAATTCACTGAAGAGCTACAGGTCTCATTTGACTCTACTTGATCTCTTTGGATGCCCCAGCAGCCTGAAGGCAAAATTGAAATCTATGGAGATTGCTCGAGATTCTTCTCTCCAGGACTAACTGAGAATTTAAATTTACAGCAACCCTTCAAGAAGGAAAATAAACCCAAGGGCCTTTGATATCTGTGTGTACAATTGTAACCATCATGAAATTAGAAAAAAATTTGAACATTTCTTGAATATTCAGAATTCAGTAACTCCAAGCGCTGCTGATGCTCACAGCGGACAGAGTACAAACAAAATAGCCCAACCTTAGAAATAGAACTGTGCACAAACGACCTCAGATGGTGCTCCCCCCACCTCCTCTTTTTTTCAGAAAAGAAGCCAGAAATGATTGAAACTCTAGTCTATTAACATTTCATCAGAAGCTTTCCTCTCTGCCATATGGGAAATGTTTATAAAAAGACGCCAGTCCATAAGGAATGTGATAGACTGTCTGTGGAATATTAAAGATGATAAGACCACGTCTGGTATTAATTGAAACATTTTAGAGATATACCTCATCTCTAAAGAAATAATTTATTTCTGTAGCTTCTTGAGTTGAAGCTTTATTACAATTATGGGTACACACACACACACACACACACACACACACACACACACACACTATATTTATTTAAGTGATGAAAATGGAAAATTAAGTACCTGGGGTGTTTGAAAGATGTTTCCAATAAAACGTTTCAATTTCTTAAGTATTTGGGGAAAACCAATCACATAATCACATAATACTGGAACAATATAATGGTTGTCAATTTGCAACTACTTCTGTCAGAAAAATGATAAATCTTTCCTATTGGAATTTTTCTGTTGACAAAAGGGATTCCCTATTTTCTATTTGTGAAGAGAAGCTGCTTTTGAAATTTAAAGTAAAATTTAGATAAAGCCCTTATGAGACTGAAGATACTAAATGTTATTTGGAATAAATATAGTTACTGTGCTTGTTCAAACATAGAATATGATAACATACTAGAGGCCTGATGCCCGAAATTCATGCAAGAGGCTCGGCCCTCTCAGCCCTGGCTTCATCTAGGAGGTCGTTAGGCAGTCTGGTCTAATGAGCATATTACACTTTTATTATTATAGATTTTTCCAATATTTCTGGGCCCTTAAAGTTGAATTTTCTCAGACTATAGATCATTATCATCATCACCAATTGGCACATAAAGGGAAAAATAGTGGAGGACAAATAGATATCTTGTTATTTTTTCTTTTCTTAACATTTTCTGTAGCAGAATTGACTCCTCTTTGGCTTCTTGAATGGTTTCTCTTTTTTAGAGACACCCATTACACGGTTTTCATCTTACTTACAGATTTTGTTATTTAGATGGTTTTAGGAATTGGTTTGCTATAGCTATTCTTAGTAGATGAGAGTTGTTCATGACTCTGTAGTAGATCATAGAAAATTAATTCTGACATGCTCTATGGTTTGTGTATGTATATACAGTGTGTCCCAAAAAGTGTATACACACTTTGAATGATTAAAAAGTCAGTGTTTATTAGCATACTTAATTTTCAAAATTTAAAAGAATCTACAGAAATGAATAAATATTTTTGCCAATGCCTGTTTTCAAACTGATGACCATTCTGGTTCAGGAACTGCTGATAACGTGAAGCAATGGAATCACAAACATCAAGAATCATTTCATTTGGTATTTGTGCATATTCTCATTCAATAGCTGCCCTCAATTCATTGACTGCTGTTGGTTTTGCACTGTAAACTTTATCTTTTATGTATCTATAAAAAAAAGTCTAGTGGATAAATTTTCTTTGTTGAAAGCTTAGTCTCACTTCACCTATTATTTCAAATTAGTTAAACCTTAAAAGGAGTAAAAATTAAGTGAATTAAAAGCTGTTAGAGTGTGTATGCATTTTTTGGGATACCCTGTATGTATGTAACATGTGTGTGTTTGTGTATATGTATGTATTGCATGTATGTGCAATTTCTATGGGCTAAACCCCAGAAGTAGAAGATACAATTTTTATTCAGTGATGTTTAGTGTCTGCCATTAAATCTTCTGATTTATAATTTTTTTGTATGTAAGTCTAAAATATTTATTCAAGCTGAGGCCGGTTTGGCTCAGTGGATAGAGCGCTGGCCTGCGGACTGAAGGGTCCCGGGTTCGATTCCAGTCGGGGGCATGTACCTGGGTTGCGGGCACATCCCCGGTGGGAGATGTGCAGGAGGCAGCTGATCGATGTTTCTCTCTCGTCGATGTTTCTAACTCTCTATCTCTCTCCCTTCCTCTCTGTAAAAAATCAATAAAATATATTAAAAAAAATAAAAATAAAAAAAAAATATTTATTCAAGATTATAAAGCTTTTTATCAAATGCTCCAGTATGTAGGCTTTCTACTTACCTGGTTAGTCATCTGAAAATCTTATCAGGAAGATCACCTATCATAAACTCTGCTCATGACCCAGGATATGAAATGTGTCCCTCCATCTGGCACCCCCCCTTCCCTCAGGCTCAGGTAGCATTGTCCATTTTCAAAGAGCTTCTTAAAGGGGGGGGGGGGTGCGGAGCTGTGGAGCCTGGATTGAGAGCTGAAGCCTTGGTTTTGAGAATTGCATCAATGTTTTTATTACTTTTATATTTTAGAAAGCTCACTTATTATCTATTTTTGTCACTTAATTTCTTCATCTTTCCATAAATTATGGACAATGACAATCTCCTGTACATAATTTCATCAGAAATAAATGAAAAATAAAGGTAGTAAAATTATTTTCTTATAAAGTTCTCAAGAGATGCTAGATTTGTTTTGAAATTTAAAATCACATAATCCATCTGCCCCATTTTTCAGTTCTTATTCATTCAGCAGAGATATATTGACTCTCTACTAAGTGTCAGATCCTTAATAAAAACTTGGGTATAATACTCACTTTACACCTAGAGCTAATAGTCTAGTGGGAAATCTGATTTAAAAATACATTAATAAGTATGTACTCATGCCTGGTGATAAAAGCTGAAGTGGAAGAATACTTGTTTCTAAGAGAAGGTGTAATGGAGATTGAATTTGTATTGTCAATCAGAGAAGCCCTGTTTGAAGAATTGATACCTCATTTGATGTTGGATTATAAGGAAAAGCTAGGCAGGTGGAGAAGGGGTCAAAATGTCTTCCCAGTAGAGGAAATAGCATGAGCTGTGACTTGGTGGTGGGAAACAAGGCTAGAAGCTGAAGGGATTGAGTGATGGTCAGTGTGGTTCAGGGATAGTGAACTAGGGGTGGTGGGGTGGGGGAATAAATGATGAAGGATGAGGCTGGAAAGGTAGGCATGGGCTAGACTATATTAAAGATTTGCATCTTGTTGCAGACTTGGTTGGGGGCCATTAAAGTGTCTGGAACTGGTGAGAGGCATGAAGTGATTTATGTTTTAGAGTGAAAACCCAAAATATAAGTCATATCATCAGCCATACATCTAATACCCTTTTCAGGAGCTTGAAGATTTGTAAAAATGTATATAATTACCATAAACTAGTGGCCTGGTACACAAAATTTGTGCACATTAAAAGGGGATTAATTAGAGGAAATATTTTAATATTGCTATTTGCCCTTTCTCTATAATAGAAGTGTCAGAGATGAAAGAAAATTAGTAAAATGTATATGAAAATCTCCCTCCTTTCAGAGTCTGGGGCACGCTGCAGTACCCATAGTCAAGTCCCTGCCCACCTGTGGCACCTCAAAATTGCACGAGACCCAGCCCCAGCCAGCCCCATCCCATTGGGTGAGATCCAGACCCGGCAGGCCCCACCCTTGTCAAGCTCTGCCAGGTGGGGGGTGCAACCTCAGGGCCCCTGTCAATCCCCCCCAGGCGGGGGGCTCAGCCTCAGGTCCCCTGGCCTGGAGCTGGGCTGGGAGGCGCAGCCTCAGGTCCCCCGTCAAGCCCCGCCAGTTGGTGGGTGCAGACTCAGGTCCCCCGTGAAGCCCTGCAGGGAAGAGGGGCATGATCTGAGATCCCCCGTCAAGCCTTGCTGGGTGGGGGGGTGCAGCCTCAGGTCCTCCGTCAAGCCCCACTGGGCAGGGGGCGTGGACTGAGGTTCCCAGCATATTCCCTCTTTATTAGATAGGCTATTTAAAAATTTACAAAAGTATGCAAAGGAAGGAAAAATTCATTGTGGATCCCTTAACATTTAGGTGAACTTTCACATGGTATACATTTTATATTCACAAGATCAAACTATATTGCTTTGTCTTCCAATGACCTTAATAAATGCTCAACAACATAGCGGGGTCATCATGTCAGCAGTGGTGTACGCTTGCTGGATGCTTAGTTGTCCATTGCAGTCAATTACACGAATTGCCTTAATCCTCTATTGATGACTTTTAGCTGCTTCTGCTTTTTACTAACACAATGATGTGCTGGGGCATCCTTTTCCATAGGCATCCTTCATTATCTCATTAAGGCAAATGTTGAAAAGGAAAAATGTTGGATTAAAGAATTTGTACATTTTACAATTCATGTATATTGTCAATCACCTGGAATTTACTTTAAATAAACATGTGAAGCAGAATCAGGATTATTTTTCTTAAATGAATAGCCAGTTGTCTTATTCACTGAAAGCACAGGATGAGATTTTAAAGCAACAGAAACACCAATTTTACTCTTTGCAAACTTAAGGCTGGTTCCTCTCACTTCTTTGTTTCCTCTGTGTGCAAGTCATTTTCTCTTAGTGGACTGGAAACTCCTTTTAGTGATAGAAACATTTGTCTTGGGCCACACTAAGCTCCCATTCCAGCTGGGCTCCTCACTTAGCTATAGGACCAAAGATAATGGGCTGTTTCAATGGCTATACTTTATCTTTAAAATATTTTAGTGTGGATGATAACGTGTGAGTGAGTGGGCATAACTTATTTTAATCCATGCCTAGTTAATATTTGAAGTATAGCAATCCAGAGTATCCACCAGAAAGGTGCTTAGTTAGCATGTGGAAGAGTATAGTCAGTATGGCACTTTCTGAGGGCCTGAGGTATGAACCTTCAACTACTGCTATCTCCATGTACATTAGACAGTTTTCAATTAGCATAGGAACTGCCGGAGATTAGATTTCCTTGGTGAAATGTGTAGCGCACCAGATATGTGTTGGTTAGAAATATTGCATAGGCCACTGGCTTTTCCACCCTCCATGTAAAATTAAAGGAATGCTGCCTCCTGTCCTTCTCTGTGCCTGCTATTTTTCAATCCCGGTGTATCCGATTTCAACAGAAGCTCAACTTCTATGGGACTGACTTGCCACCTGCCCCAAGTGGCTCTTTCATGCAAAGTCCACTTTGGTCTAAGGGGCACGGGGCTGGGGCAGGACTGAGCTTCCAAGGACAGATTTTTATATGGCTTCTGTACCTGCTTGATAATAACTGTTTGGAGGTATTGCTGAATCTGGACCAGCTTTCTTTGTGGTATACAGTGACCTGGAATAAGATTGTGGGAGAGTAGAAGGCCTGCCGTCTTCCAGATACACCCCAGAAAGAATTTCCTAGTTGTGCAGGCCAGTTCACAATACTAGGAAAGTCTTAAAAGCCATGTTTCCCCTCATTTTATAAAAATGTTCAGCCAGGGGACTTTCAGTGACTCAGCACTGCTGGGCCCCCTTGGGCAGCTTCTGGGCTAAATCGTTGGTAAAAAAAACGGACCCAATGCCCCTACCTTTTTAAAAATTAAAAGCCCATACCAAAAACAAGGCAGGTAGTACAATATTACTACAGTTTTTCTTGGGTAGATGAGGAGGTTGTCAAAGTACAAATGCTTAAGAAAACTCTTCTTTAAGCTTCTTTGTTCTCTCTCTTCAGTCTCACTTCCCCTCCCCCACCCGCAGGTTTTCCATTTACTGTTTTTTTTTTTCTTTCCATTTCCCCACTTTTATAAGGCTTCTCAAATCCCATTTATCTGTGGTCCACACCCTTGCAGCAAAACAAAATTGTTGCCCCATACGCCCCTTGGCAGAGCTTTTCTTGTTATAAAGGAGGAAGCTGGATCCATTCCATTTATAAGCCCATGGGCGAAGTTTCAGAAGGGCGGTACCTTCCTTCCCCAAGGCCTCTTCTCCTCCGAATCCTGGTCGGGGCTGCTTGATCCACCAAAGTTCACTGGTCTTGCCTCCTCACATCTTCGGGCAACTTGTGGCCATGCTGAAACAGGACAAATGTGTAAGCAGGGTGTATCCCAGGGAGAGGAGGTGTTTCCAGAGCACGTGTGAGTATGCATTCCGTTTTCTTCAGAGTGGTGTCAATATCAAGTGTGAAAAGACATTTTGGATCATGTTTACAGGGCCCTTGGACATATTGTTTTAGAGGTCTGAGCTGAGCTATTGTTCAAGTCTCTTGATTAGCACACAGAGGCCACGCCAGTGCAGGGCTGCCTTAGTGCAGGTCTGGAGAGAGCTGGCAGAGGGCTCACAAACCCCTTCTAGTTGCCTCATCTGGAAGATGAGTTAAATAACAATACTTACCTTGCAGGATGGTTGTGAAATACAAATGAGATAATATACATAAAATATCTGGTAAGAATGAATAAATATTGGTTATCATCCTCCTCATCATTCAATATTATAGAATTTCAAAGTGAGCCCCTGGGATTCAAACCCAGACTTAACTTCCACGCTTATGAATGGTCATATTTTATAACAAAGATAACAGGTGCTCAGAGCTTATATTTCCCAATGAGTTCTAAAAATATTTGCTGGGTACTGTTTTAAGCACGTACACTTATTAACCTCTTCTACAGTCATGTCAACCCTGTGATGTAGGTTAACATTAGTACCATTATCCACATTTGAAGATGGAGAAACTGAGGCCCAGAGAGGGTAAGTAACTCGCTCAAACTTTCTGGCGACAGTAGTGAGCTTACCACCTGCAGACACTGTGTAGTCAGACTACGCGGAGCTCTCAGTTGCTTTGTGCATCCTACTCTGTGACCTGACACTTCACTTTTCAGAAAACTTAAGTATTTATGGCTTCAATCCAGTGTGGTCTGCACTGAGGATCACATTGTTTCTCTGTATGGGCAAGAAGGCGACGCCATCAGTAATGGAGCACTTTATCGAAGGCATGGTTAGTAATTTCTTCTAGTTTGAGTGAGGACAATTTTCTGAGAGTAGAAAAATCATAACAGATGTTCTGCTATCCTTTGTAAGTGGGACATGGTGCTAATTCCGTGATGTGGCTGGAGGAGGATCGTGGTATTTTTTGCTCTGGGACTTCCTTCCTAACTATTAAGATAATGCCAGATCAACAGTCACCTAGCCCCAGCGTGGTTATTAATAATTCTATCAGAAAAACTCTAAATCATTTGTTCCTTGTGATTTCACATGAAATAAACCTTTACCCACCAGGTGTTTTAAATAATAAAGTTCAGCTCCAAGACTTACAATTTTTTTTTTTTTTATGCCAAATTAGTTTATTTAAGAAAGGTCGGATAAACAAGATTGACAAACCTCTAGCCAGACTCACCAAGAAGCAAAGAGAGAGGACCCAAATAAACAAAATCAGAAACGATAGAGGCGAAATAACAACAGACCCCACAGAAATACAAATGATTGTTAAAAAATACTATGGACAGCTCTACTCCAACAAACTAGACAACCTGGAGGAAATGGACAAATTCCTAGAAAAATACAACATTCCAAAACTCAATCAGGAAGAATCTAAAAATCTCAACAGGCCAATAACTATGGAAGAAATTGAAGCAGTCATCAAAAAGCTTCCAGCAAACAAAAGCCCAGGACCAGACGGCTTCACAGGGGAGTTTTACCAAACATTCAAGGAAGAACTAAAACCTATCCTCCTCAGACTACTACAAAAAATTCAAGAGGAAGGAACACTTCCAAGCTCATTCTATGAAGCCAGCATCACCCTAATACCAAAACCAGGTAAAGACAACACAATGAAAGAGAATTACAGGCCAATATCCCTCATGAACATAGATGCCAAAATCCTCAACAAAATCTTAGCAAATCGGATCCAGCAGTACATCAGAAAGATCATACACCATGACCAAGTAGGATTTATCCCAGGGATGCAAGGATGGTACAATATCCGCAAATCAATAAACGTGATACATCACATAAACAAATTGAAAGAAAAAAACCACATGGTCATATCAATTGATGCAGAAAAAGCATTTGACAAAATTCAACACCCATTTTTGATAAAAGCTCTCAGCAAGGTGGGAGTAGAAGGATCATACCTCAACATAATAAAAGCCATATATGACAGGCCCACAGCAAACATCATACTCAATGGACAAAAACTAACACCATTTCCCCTAAGAACAGGAACAAGACAGGGATGCCCCCTCTCACCACTCCTGTTCAACATAGTACTGGAAGTGCTAGCCATTGCAATTCGGCAAGAAGAAGAAATAAAAGGCATCCAAATTGGAAAAGAGGAAGTAAAACTGTCCTTATTTGCAGACGACATGATATTATACATACAAAACCCTAGAGACTCCATCAAAAAGCTACTGGACTTAATACATGAATTTGGCAATGTAGCAGGATACAAAATTAACCCCAAGAAATCCGAGGCATTTCTATACACCAATAGTGAACTTTCAGAAAGAGAGATTATAAAAACAATCCCGTTTACCATCGCACCAAAAAAATTAAGCTACCTAGGAATAAACTTAACTAAAGAGGTAAAAGACCTCTACTCAGAAAACTACAGGACGTTGAAAAAAGATATAGAGGAAGACATAAACAGATGGAAGAACATACCGTGTTCATGGATTGGTAGAATCAACATCATTAAAATGTCCATACTACCCAAAGCAATCTATAAATTCAACGCACTTCCCATTAAAATACCAACGGCATACTTCAGAGATCTAGAACGCACTCTCCAAAAATTCATCTGGAATAAAAAAAGACCCCGAATAGCTGCAGCAATCCTGAAAAAGACCAAAGTAGGTGGGATCTCAATACCAGATATCAAGATGTATTACAAAGCCACTGTTCTCAAAACTGCCTGGTACTGGCACAAGAATAGGCATATAGATCAATGGAATAGAATAGAGAGCCCAGAAATCGGCCCGAACCAATATGCTCAATTAATATTTGACAAAGGAGGCAAGAACATACAATGGAGCCAAGATAGTCTCTTCAATAAATGGTGTTGGGAAAATTGGACAGATATATGCAATAAAATGAAACTAGACCACCAACTTACACCATACACAAAAATAAACGCAAAATGGATAAAGGACTTAAATGTACGACAGGAAACCATAAAAATTCTAGAAGAATACAAAGGCAACAAAATCTCAGACATATGCCGAAGCAATTTCTTCACTGATACAGCTCCTAGGGCACTTGAAACGAAAGAGAAAATGAACAAATGGGACTACATCAAAATAAAAAGCTTCTGCACAGCAAAAGAAACCATCAACAAAACAACGAGAAAACCCACTGTGTGGGAAAACATATTTGCCAATGTCATATCTGATAAGGGCCTAATCTCCAAAATTTATAGGGAACTCATACAACTTAACAAAAGGAAGATAAACAATCCAATCAAAAAATGGGCAAAGGACCTAAATAGACACCTTTCAAAGGAGGACATTCAGAAAGCCAAGAGACATATGAAAACATGCTCAAAGTCACTAATCATCCGAGAGATGCAAATCAAAACAACAATGAGGTACCATCTCACACCTGTCAGACTGGCTATCATCAACAAATCAACAAACGACAAGTGCTGGAGAGGATATGGAGAAAAAGGAACACTTGTGCACTGCTGGTGGGAATGCAGACTGGTGCAGCCACTATGGAAGACAGTATGGAGTTTCCTTAAGAAAGGTCTCCAAGATAGGTAAAGTGAAAAGCATTGCTCCCAAGAATCAAACCAACACAACTATTGAAAACTTAATAAAAGTGTATTTGGCTAAAATAGTGAATAGGATCACATTATTCTAGTGAAAGTTTAGTTTGTGTTTTATTTCACTTAGCTTCATCTTTCTATGAGTCATAAATAAGAAATTCCAAGCAATAAATATACTGTACAAAATACATTTTAATAATCCTAAAGGGTTTCATTACTGTGGCTATAATCTGGAAATGTAAATTATGGCTGGTACTCTAGTCTTCATTTATCAACTTGAGAGGTTATTGCCTTGCTGCTTTAAATGCTATATGATTATGCTCACTATTTACAGAATAAATTAACATGGTGTGGTTAAATGGAACTTTCTTGCTTTTGAATGTCTAAAGGATATTATCAGAATCTTTAAGGAATATATCATGATATACAATGTTGAATGGTTTTCAATTTTTTGAAAATGAAAACAATCCCTACTTCAAGGTAATAAATTGGAGCGTTACCCAAGAGAAACCAAACAGCTGTTCTCAATAACACAGGTAAATTCCAGCCATGGGAAAATCACTGCTGCTGGGGCTGTTGGAAAGTCTTGCGCATGAAACAGGCCTTAGGCCCTAGTAGAAAATCTCGTGTACAATCTGTGCCCAACCCACGGTTCTTTTTTATTTTGTTTTCTGTTCTCCATAATTACCTTCCTTTCCAATGAGTCTAGAATTTTGGATTGTTAATGCTCCAGGAATAAACTATGTACTCCTGTGTATTTAAAAAATGCCTTGCTGTTTTGTCTGTAATGCTCTTTGTAAAACTTCATGTGGCTACACTCTCTGTCAAGGACTAGACCAAAGACCACCCCTTCCATGAAGCACTTTAGATTAATGATTGCCCCCCTACCCTAAAGGCCTTTCCAAGTGATTTACTTACATTCACATGTAACAAAAATTATGTAAATCTTTTATTTGCTTTGCCTCCCAAAATCCTGATCTTTCAAACTGTAATTTTTGTGAGGACAAGGAGCTTGTCTTAAGCTTGTATACATTTCCCAAATTGCTTAGCACAGTGCCGTATGTGCATTTGGGATTCAAGGAATATTTGAATAAATGAACATTGAATATATAAGTGAGTGGGATTATACCAAACTGGTCTAGTCCAGCGGATCATTGGTTCACACCTGAGTAGTTTATGTAAATGCCTTAGGATTATGCCAATTATTAGTGGAATAACGTAACATGGGAAATGGGTTGCTGTGCTTTTGAAAGGATATCATATAGTGTCTTGGAATTACTTAGTAATGTTTGTGCCTTATCAAGTTTCACTCCTATTCTATAAAGATTATATATGTGTGAGTACCATTCCCCCCACCCCCGGGGGGAAGATTAGTCACTTTTATTATTCCTTAGCCTCATCCCCTCTACTCTGCTTCAACCCAAGAGGAGTAGAGCCTAGTTTTCCCTCTCCGTGGGAAAGAGTGGGGATTGTTATAAATTCAGAGCCACGTTCTTGAATTATGGTTTTTTCCAACAATACTGTTCTCTCTTAGAATGCTGTTTATGATCCATGTTCACCATTTTAATTATGAACCAGTTTTACCTGTGTAAATGCCTTACCTGACCAATTCCACTCTAGCCTGTTTACCTGTGTACACAAAGCCTCAGTATTTATGAATGTCATGTATAGCCTATTATTTCAACATTCATAAATTTACTTTTTCATTTAGCAAATAATTACTACAGTCAAGCTCTGTCTTAGGCAATGTGAAATGTCAAAGATGTTTCAGACACATCATGTCCTCAAGAAATGCACAGTTTAGAAGGAGAGATTACAAACACCTGGAAGTACTAATGGTACCCACAAAAGAGGTGCAGATGAAAAAATACAGGGGCTCAGAGGAAAGAGAACCTACTTTAAGCTGAGGCTTCCTGGAATAGATTGTCATTTGAATGGGGTCTTAATGGGCAGATAAAATGTGAACACTTATCGCGCTTATTGCCTTGTGATATTTCCAATGTTGATTAGATATCAGATCTACACCAGTAGCATCAGCTTTTCTCTTGCTCAGGTCTTTAGTGAGGAATCAGCGAGTCTTTTCAATTCCCCCACAGAAAGCCCACTCCACAGAGCATTTCTGAGAAATGAAGAGTATGTCAATACTGCGGAATACAATGGTGCTTTCATGAGAAGGTAGGACAGGGGAGAGCAGCAGGGAAAAGCACCCAGCAGGTGTAGGATGGGAGGCCAGAGCCAGTAAGGCTCTCACATCAAAAGGGAGCACATCAGAGAAGGGACCTCCCACCCTTCTTCAAAATCACTGAAAGATTACAAATAGCAACATGTTTGGCCAGCCTATAATTATTTTATGCATACACATTCCATCTCTCAATTGCATTCTGAGTCCCTCATTAGTGCTTTGTCTTGCATCTTTCCTATCTTGCTTCTTTTCCTGCTCTCTGCACAGAGGGCTGAGGTGAAGGAGAGGGGAAGTGTTTTCCCTCACTGGCGGGGTCATGGCACGCAGGCACCACTCTGTAAGGTGAAGCAGCAGCTGCAATTAAGTGGTGTTTCTGCCACTAACATAACAGTTGGGGCCTTAGTCCCCAGGAATAGGATTTGCTTCTGTTGACTTAGGAGACCCTTAGAAGCAGACACTTCTGGTGTCTTGGAGTGTGGAGCAAGGCTTGATTGAGATGTGACACTCTGCACCTCCTGGGAATTATGATGGAACTGGAGACTAAGGAAGGGGTCCTAAGATGTCATCCCATTTAGCCATGGCTAATATTTATTATGGCAATTTGACCTTTCCAGATTCAAGAAGAAAGCATTGTGACAAATCCTTTTCATTAATTCCAGTGGTGCATGCTGACATGTGACATGCAAATAGTTCCACCATCACTGTCAGAATTTATTTCCATATGTTATATTTTATGGACATAATAAATGTACATATGGTTTGTCTCTCTCTTTATGGTCTAATTGCTATAAATAGCCTACAGCTCTTTTAACTGTATTCAACCATCATGTCTTACAAGACTGTTTATTCCTCTCTTCTGAAGAAACACATGGAATTAAAAAAATTCTGGAAATGAGAGCCTAGCATTCAATGAAAAGAATATTGAAAATCTATCTTATGTACAACATTAGCAACATATAAAAACATATTTCTTGGTCTCTAGCCACATAGGGAAAGGCGAATATTCTCCAGTTGATATTTATTCTTGGTTTAAAGCATATTCAAAATGTTAAGGTAAAAATGAAAATCACTAAACTCAGTCTACCACCCATAGAAACTATAGGAAACACTATTTAAAACTGTTTATTTTTACATTTGTTTAAAATACAGACATGGGAGGTCCAGGGGCAACTTGAGGTCTTTAGCTCTCAGAAACAAAGAAGCAAGCAAAGAATTTTTTTTAAAAAAAATTTAAACAAAGAGAAAACGAGAAAGTGGGCAGTGGTTTGAGGAAGTAGAATTATGTAGGAATCAAATTAAAAAAAAATAAACATAGAAACATGGCTGAGTTATTTGAAAGTCTCTGACTGACCTGGTGTCAGGCACATAATAGATACTCAATAAGACAATACAGAACCGAAGGATTCTCGGTGGTCATTAAGGATAAATACCACCAAACACAGAGGTATAATATGATTCATGGAGCTACTTATCGGCAAGCCTGAGTCTAATATATATGCCTTCCTACTATTAACCGAGTGCTCTGCTTGTCCTTGCTTTCCAAGACCCATTTTAGCATTTCTGGTGGCAGGAAGCCATTTTTGGAATGGTCATTTTTGGAATAAATTGTGACTTTTGGAAAGTTTTGCTTCATTGTTAGTAAATTTTACCTGCCTATATTCCATTTCTGCCTGTTAAAGCACTGAAGTCTGTTTTATCCTTCTTTTACACAACTGCCATTCAAATATTTATGTTGCAAGTAATGGCAAGATTGGGGTATCATTATACACACTTTGGCTTGGGAATTCAGGAATACCCAAACCCAGCCTTGAACCAGTCAGCTCTCCTCCCCGTGGAGTCTCTAAGGAGATAAACACACAGAAAAAGAGGACGGAGAACTACTTTATTATTAGCATGGCTTCTTGCCAAACACTAGGGAAAAGCCCTAATAATTTGGTCCAAAGGCATAGGGGAATCTTTCTGTTTCCCAAGCCCTAAATCCAAATCTTACAACTAGTGAACAATTGATAGAGGAGATTCCTGTGCCAGAACTCGAGCAAGGAGGAGGAACTGTGGTGGGGAGCAGGATGGTGCTGGTTGTTTTGCCACTCAGATTGCCGGAAGACTGTCGGTATACAGAGCAAGGAGCCCATGCTGGTTTACTTGCATCCACTCCTGCAGAACTTGCATCCTTGAGAGCATGGAGGCATGAGGAACAAAGAGCCACATATAAGTAGTAACCTTTAAAACCACAGGATTACTGCCTTCTAGAAAATACGCCTCAATTAGGGTTGTATCATCTTAATAATCAGTTTATTATGACCTCCCATGAGTGAAGAGGACAGAGAAATGTAGAGGAATAGAAAATAATGCTGCCTGCATTTTGAAGGTGGTTGTTATTGTCTTCCTTATGTTTTGCTTCCCTGCTTAAATGCCACCCCCTGGGCGTGGGGCTGAGGGGAAGAGATGAATAGGCAGAGGATAGAGCAACGGTTCTCAACCTGTGGGTCGCGACCCCTTTGGGGGTAGAATGACCCTTTCACAGGGGTCACCTAAGACCATCGGAAAACACATATATAATTACATATTGTTTTTGTGATTAATCACTATGCTTTATGTTCAATTTGTAACAATGAAAATACATCCTGCATATCAGATATTTACATTACGATTCATAACAGTAGCAAAATTATAGTTATGAAGTAGCAACGAAAATAATTTTATGGTTGGGGGCCACCACAACATGAAGAACTGTATTAAAGGGTCGTGGCATTAGGAAGGCTGAGAACCACTGGCATAGAGGATTTCTAGGGCAGTGAAAATATTCTACATGATATTATGAGGATGGGTATATGCCATTACACACTTGTCCAAACCCATAGACTAGCACCAAGAGTGAACCCTAAGGTAAACTGTGGATCTCAGGTGATTATGATGTGTCAATGTAGGTTCATCCTTGGTTAAAAAAAAGGAAAAGTAGCATTCTGATGAGTGATGTAGATAATGGGGGAATTTGTGCGTGTGTGGAGGCAGAGGATATATGGGGAATTTCTGGACCTCTCAATTTTGTTGTAAATCTAAATCTGCTCTAAAAAAAATAAAGTCTTAAAGAAAAGGGCATTTGAAAGGTCTGCATGTATATACAGAGAGTAATGTTTTTCACTTGCATTGTGTGTGTGGCAATCCACATTTGCCTATGGAAATAGTGAACAGCTGGATGGCGATGAGCCTGGAACCCCTGGCCAGGCTGCTTGTGTTCAAGTTCCAATTCTCTCACTTACTAGGCATGACCTTGAACAAGTTATTTTACCTCTCAGTGTCTCAGTGTTGTTGTTTTTTAATCTATGAAATGGGCTTAATAGTAACAACAACAACAAAAACAACACAACAGATTTCTGATTATTAAATTAATTATATGCAAAAGTGGTTGGAATAGAGCATGGGGATGCATAAGTGCTAGCTAGCTTCTATTATTATCATTATCATCATCATTACTGTTAGTATTGTTATTGTTATATGAGTATGTAATAGGAAATAGACTGGTCTTTGAAAGCAAGGTTTTCAGTGACTCAGGGAATAATATGCAAAGTAGAATTTTAAGGGATGATGATTCAGTTTAGGAAAAACAAGAAAGTCAAGAAACAATGTCAAAGGGTGCTAAAGAGGAAATTTGGGGAATAAAAATGAAACTTACTGTTTCTTTAAATAATTTAGTAGCTGATCTTGTTTTTCACTGCTAAAAAATAAACTGTCCAATGTTGCAACTGGCTGCTTGCCCTAATCCAGGATTTGGAAAAGTGGGCAAAGGACAGGTGGTTGGTAAATAAGACTATTTACAAATGCTTTATTTTTCTCTTATAGACATGCATATGTGCTTATTACCCAACAGAAGTACTGAGGTGATCCCCCTTTTAATGATTTATTGTAGAAATCATATAAAAATATTAGTAGAATGAAGGGGGGGGTGTCAGTTTCCCAAATGGTATAAAAATGGAAGGAGTAATAAGGCTATAGAATTCAAAGAATCTGAAACATTCAGCCAATTAGGGAGGACCTGGTGAGAGGCTAAGTCGGGGTTTTCCTGCAGAGGGACCTTGTATAACAGCAGTTATTTCATTGGCCAGATCTGTTCATAGGGCAGCTGGAGACATGGGCAGCCAAGGCTAGAGGTGATTCCACAGCATGGAAGGGACTCACAGATTGCTTTTATGGTTCTTGGAAAGGTTTGTGACTCCAGGCTCTTGGCTGAGTCAGACAACTTGTCTACAGGCCCACAGACAAGACAGACCACACTCCATTCTCTTCTGAAACCCCCAAATTCTCTGAGTTTTGTCACACTCATTTGGAAGTAGAGCCTGAGCTGAACAGATATGAAGTTCTTTATCATCTTAGTGGGTTTACCAGTTTGCTAGAGTGGCCCTAACAAAGCACCACAGGCTTGGGTGGCTTTAAGAACAGAAAATGTTTTTTTTCCTCACAATTCTAGAGGCTGGAGGTCTGAGATCAAGGTGCTGAAAGGGTTGGTTTCTCCTGAAGCCTCTCTTCTTGGCTTGCAGATGGCCATCTCTCCTTGTCCTCACATGGTCTTTCTCTGTGTCTGTGTCCCAATTTTCTCTTCTTGTAAGGATGCCAGTTGTATTGGATTAGGACCCACCCCATAACTTAATTACCTCTATAAAGACTCCAAATAATCACATTCCCAGGTACTGTGGTTAGGATGTCAACATAAGAATGGGAGGGGGCACAATTCAACCTGTAACAGTGTGAAATTGATGTTTCTTACAGAATTATTACTGCCTTCAATTATGGGGTGTGTCCCAAGCCCCACTGGGGGTGTGATGTCTTATGTTATATGTACTCCATCACCTTTCTAACATGCCCTGAATTCTGAAATTTGAAATACATGCTGCAACAAAAGTTTCAAAAAGGAGTTGTGAACCAATAATAGTTAGAGATAAAGTTCCTGCCAAGGTCAAGACTCTCCTTCTATCCACAGTTTCAGACTATCAAACTTGAAGTGAGTGCTCTCCAAAGTCCTCTCAACCTTTAAAATTTCATTAAATGACAATGGGCAGAGATTGTTTTAAGTAAATTTTATCTCATAAAAATTTTGTCTCATAAAAATACTTCAAGACTGATTCTTCTAATTGTACCTGTCTCATTGTGTGATCCTCAGACAGGGCTCCATGATACAGCCATTGAAACAGGCTTTGGCCATTTGGGCAGGAAATTCTGGAGACCTAACTGCCTGGAGCATTTTCTAGAAATGTGGGGGTAGGATGAGGAGACTCTGATCTCTCTTTTGCTCTGTGAAGGGGTGTGTGGCTGGAGGAGGGCCAGTATGAGACTTCCTCAAGCATAGGCCAAAGGTAGCAATGCCTGACAACCAGGCAGGGCTTCATTTAAGCAGTTCAATCAAGAAGACAGCACCTAAGAAAACCCACTGGACAAAAAAATTGGTTTATTTGTAAAGCTTATGGGATATGGGGTACTGCCCCCCATTTTGTTCCTGCTGATAGAGAATACCTTGTCCTTGAGAAGCAATCCTGAGAAGCAGATATGAGAGGGGGGAAAAATTCTCTGTTCTTTCCAAGTCAACAGAGAGTTCAAAATAACATAAAAATCGCATAGGATTTATTTTAGGAAACATCGAGGAGCTAGTTAATTCCATGTGAGGTTTGAAGTTTAAGTTTTTGAGGGAAAAGCTTTGCTTTCTTAAATAGTAATTGCTAATATGGGGAATCAGACTTTTAAAGTATGTTTTGATACCAAATGTTCCAGTAGAAATAAAATCCAAGAAGGAATACCTAAGAGAATTGGGCTTACTTGTGTTTGCTATCTTTAAGCAAACTGAGATAAAAGAAATGTTTCCCCCAGTTTTAAAATGTTTCTGTTTTACAAGAGTTATTGTGGTTTCATTATGTCAGGAATTTTTAGATACTCTCCAAACACATGGTCAGATAACTGACAGGAGGTCCGCACATGAAGGCTTTGACTCTTAGAATAAAATTTGGTGCTACCCAGACTGATGTCTTATCTTCTCTGGGCTTGAAAGTTTCCCTGGTCCTGGGCTGCACCTAGTGATTGAAAGCAAATCACCGCATCTTCCGGATCAAGGCTGAAGGCCACGGAGCATCGGGGCGAGTGTACTGACCTGGTCTCGAGAGTGGGCACATCCCACTGAACTGCCTGAGAATCATGAATCCAGTTTCAAAGATTGTTGTGGACAATGACCAGGATGTGGTTAAGGTTACTTTTGCTTCTATTTACTATGGAACCAGCAAAGAAACAGTGTAAAGGATGCATGCATGAATGAGGACATAAGTGAGTGGACAATCTCCTTAGCTGCTCATGAAGACACAGTCAGGATTCAGAAGTCAATGCAAAGGAATCTGCCATGTGAGAAAAGCCCAGAGCCAAGGGTTAGCTGCAGTTTATACCAAATCATCCCTCAGGAATCTACCCTATTTTTAGTAAGGAAACTCTTGCTGGACCACCCTTCTATATTCTGTTTCTCACAGAGTTGTCAGGCCAGTAACCGGCCTGGTCACCACACCTCCATGGCCAAGACAGTTCTCTGTGCTTCTTTTTTGTCATGAGAGCTCCATGATAGTGAGGTGGAGACAGAGCAAACTCTTTGCAAGTATGATTCTTGTTCAAAGATGACCTCAGGTATTCTCAGGCCTCTGACGCTGACCACATGGACAGCTCCAGTACACACCTGCTTCCAAGTCCTGCTATGTTCAGAGCTAAGTTTGATTGGTTCCTCTAGGGCAGTGGTCGGCAAACTGCGGCTCACGGGCCACATGCGGCTCTTTGGCCCCTTGAGTGTGGCTCTTCCACAAAATACCGACTTCTGCGCATGGGCCACAAAGCTTCAATTGCACTGTACGTGCGCGCCCGCACATGGTGTTTTGTGGAAGAGCCACACTCAAGGGGCCAAAGAGCCGCATGTGGTTCGCGAGCCATGGTTTGCCGACCACTACTCTAGGGCAAACAAACATTTACTGAAGGGCATTGACTTATGCAGCTTCTCTTCTGCTCTTCTGTCTGTTTTTACACCACACTGAGTCTGAGGTTGGATTGATTTATCCCTCTATCAAGGAGGCACTTATTGGGGGAGATAGAGGAAGATAAAGGGGGAGATAAATGGGTGATGGAAGATCTGACTTTGGGTAGTGAACACACAATATAATGTACAGACGATGTATTATAGCATTGTACATCTGAAACCTATATAATTCTATTAGCCAATGTCACCCCAATAAATTCAATAAAAAATAAAAAACTCTGAAAAATCCAGGCATTAAAAAAAGGAGGACACTTATTATACTGTGGACATATACATAAGTTAAAGCCTCTTAACCCAATTCTCTACTCAGTGACTTCAAAGGGTAGCATTCAGCATCTCTGTGGGTGGAGCCAATGTCTGTGATCCTAAATAATCCCAGTGTAATTAGTCAGCCAAGATATGCATATAAAAACTAACATTACAGTGCCTGTGGGATAAGTGTGGGATACATGAGTGGCAGACAATAGGTGATATGAAGGTTTCTGAGGGGAAGAGAAGGCTGAGAGCTAGAGTTGTCCAGGGAGGCACTTTGGACGTGTTAAGTGAATATTTGAAAGTGAGAGGAACACTCGTGCACTGCTGGTGGGAATGCAGACTGGTGCAGCCACTGTGGAGAACAGTATGGAGTTTCCTCAAAAAACTAAAAATGGAACTCCCATTTGACCCTGTGATCCCACTTCTAGGAATATATCCCAGGAAACCAGAAACACCAATCAGAAAGGATATATGCACCCATATGTTCATAGCAGCACAATTCACCATAGCTAAGATCTGGAAACAGCCTAAGTGCCCATCAGTAGACGAATGGATTAGAAAACTGTGGTACATCTACACGATGGAATACTATGCTGCTGTAAAAAAGAAGGAACTCTTACCATTTGCAAAGGCATGGATGGAACTGGAGAGCATTATGCTTAGTGAAATAAGCCAGTCAATGAAGGAAAAATACCACATGATCTCACCCATTCATGGATAATGAAGACCATTATAAACTTATGAACAATAATAGATACAGAGGCAAAGCTGCCTCAAACTGATTGCCAAACTGCAGTGGGAAGGCCAGGGAGGGTTGGGGGGCAGAAGGAAGGGGGGTAAGAGATCAACTGAAGGACTTGTATGCATGCATATAAGCATAAACAATGGACATAAGACACTGGGGGGTATGGGAGGCCGGGGGATTGTCAAGGACAGGGGAAAAAAAAAGGACACATATGTAATACCCTTTGTAATACTTTAAGCAATAAAACAATAAAAAAAAAGAAAGTGAGAGGGAGGAAAGCCCTTCCCCCCTTTTAAAAATTCTCACCTGAGGATATGTTTTTATAAATTTATTTTAGAGAGAAAGGAAGAGAGAAAGAAACATCGATGTGAGAAACATTGGTTAGTTGCTTCCTGCACGTGCCCTGATGGGGAATGAATCTGCAACCCAAGGATGTGATCTGACTGGGAATTGAACCTGCAGTCAACTGATCACCCTACCACTAGGCCAGGACAACAAGTCCTTGTTTTGATAGAACATCATGGACCAGGATGGGAAGTTAGACTGAATAGTGCTTATTGGGGACCAGTGACTGACCAGTCAGACCATTAGAACTCTGTAATAATAG
Organism: Myotis myotis; assembly: GCF_014108235.1. Taxonomy (NCBI): domain Eukaryota; kingdom Metazoa; phylum Chordata; class Mammalia; order Chiroptera; family Vespertilionidae; genus Myotis; species Myotis myotis. The sequence continues at coordinate 63,830,390 of NW_023416390.1, read as the reverse complement.
TCAGTCCCCCTTCTGATACAGTGAGATACTATTGGTTTATCTTTTGAAGTATTTTCAAGCAGTTTTCCCTGTCCAAAATTCTTATAATCAGAAAAGTGCCATCAGCAGGTTCTGGGCCATAACTACCTCCTCTGAGCTCAGAATCAGCAGCGTTCATGCCTGCAGAGCAGGGAAATGGGCCCCACTTACTCTTGTGTTGTTTATACATTGTCTGCTCCAGCCTCTGATCCATGTCCTGCAGGCCTTGGGGCTGCCTCTGGAAGGCAGCCATGATCTTGCTCCTGAAAGGTTCCTGCTAACATCCAGCTCCATATGATAGGGAGGGAGAGAGGGAAGGAGGGAGAGGAGAGGAAAGACTTGTTCTAATTTCATTCTTTCATACAGCATACTTTACACACAATAACCTTTTTCTATGAAGCAGGTTATTTATCCTAAAAATCACATGTCTTTGGTTATCTAAGTGGGTAATTAGATTTATCATAAGGTTTTATAGCTTAGAGTGATAAGTACAGCAACACTTTTATCTGATCCCCAGTGTCTGATTGTGTGGGGGCAGCCATGTCTGCTTGTGAAGAATGACTTTGTAGTTTCCCTTGGGAAGCAGTGCATTCCTAAATGGGTTAATTCAACTCAGCTATATTATCTTTTTAATGTTAGAGTAAATACATTTGGCTTGTATCCTAAAAAGCTTTTTTCAAGTGCACCCTACACCTAAATAGTTTCCTGGATTTATTGTTTATTCAGCTGAAAATCAAAACCTGATTGGCAACCAAATATACTCAAAACTAATGAAACAAGATATTTCTTCATTGGTGGAAGCTTTGTCTAATGGAGTAAATACCATGGCCCTCACACTTCCAGAGATGATAGAAAATGCCACAAATCACATGTACAGAGAGAGCATGGGAAGTTTACTGTTCTCCCAGTGACTATGGAGCTTTGCCTCTTCAGTAAGCACACAATTAGTGTTTGTGCCTGAGCTGTCTTGGTGAGGTTAATATCAGTGTTTCGTGTGAAAGCTTCTGCCAGGACTACTCAGAAGCCACCTGGGTATAGCTTCCTGAGCTGTGGTAGAGGGTGGGGCAGAGCGCCTCTGATTAGCTTGGATATCAAGGGGAGGGAAGTCTGAGGTCTACCTCAGAAAGAATGAGAGTTTTCCCCGTGCCTTTACCCCTACCTCGAGGAAGGATGAAGTACACAGACTTGACCAAATGTGCACTTACCTCTCCCATTACAATGTGTTGGGAGCAGTGTCTCGTCCCAGCTCCTGTGTTTCAGCCTCAGTGACCACCCTTTCCAGAGTAGACCCCCATGCTATGAATTTCAGCAACACTCTTCCTATCACTCTTGATCTTCCTGACTGACAGACCGGCTATTCCCACCAGCTACACAGGACACTGGGAAGCAGCAGCAACACACACAGCTAAGAGCTTTGCCTTGTTACTTCAATTTTTCTTCCTTTCTTGTTCACAAGCTGCTGACAACCCACAGCGTAAGTCACAAAAATGAATCCCAGAAATTTAAATGAAATGTATTTAGCTCATCTGCAATGGGTCCTCCTGGACTGCATAGCAGAACTTTTGCCCTCCGTAGTTCCCTCTCACATTCCACTGAGCTCTGATTCTAAACTGTCTCACTTTCTGTGTGCTCTCTGAGCCTGGCCATCCTCCTCCGGACTGTAGAGCAAGCATGTCAAACTCTCAGCCCATGGGCTGCATGCCTCATTTATTTGGCCCATGTTAGCCTTTGAGTTTGACATGGTTGCTCTAGAGACGTGATGGCGAACATATGACAAGCGTGTCAGAGGTGACACGCAAACTCATTTTTTGGTTGATTTTTCTTTGTTAAATGGCATTTAAATATATAAAATAAATATCAAAAATATAAGTCTTTGTTTTACTATAGTTGCAAATATAAAAAAATTTCTATATGTGACACGGCACCAGAGTTAAGTTAGGGTTTTTCAAAATGCTGACACGCCGAGCTCAAAAGGTTCGCCATCACTGCTATAGAACCTACTTTATGTTGTGAGTGAGGAAACCTTCTTTTTTTGAGTATTTCTCAGCATTTTCACCCATTTTCCACTCTTGTCTTCCAATTCCAGATAAAGAGGCATCCTTCTGCTTTGTCACCGGTCTCCAGGTCTCCTCAGTTTTATTGCCTTCTTCTTCCCTTGTGATCTTACTCTGCTGGTTTTTCCCTTTAAATTATACTTCAGTATATTCTCTGAAGCTACCGGACATTTTTCTCCAACTGACAAACATGCTCAAGTTGTCATGAAGTGAAAACAAACAAACACACAAACTGGAAAAGCAAGTCGTCAAAATAAAAAACAACCCCCGCCCTGAACCCCTTGATCCTGACACCATCTCTTCACTTTTCTTTTGCTGACAAACATCTTAGTCTGCACTTGCCTTCCAATCTCAATATTCTCCTCAAACTATTCTCTTCTTAGTCACAGACATCTTATCTATATCTATATCTATCTATCTATCTATCTATCTATCTATCTATCTATCTATCTATCAAAACCTAAGCGACCAAACGACCAGTTGGCCGGCTGCTATGATGCACACTGACCACCAGGGGGCAGATGCTCAACACAGGAGCTGCCCTCTAGTGATGAGTGTGCGCCCACACCCAACCTCCCATGGCTGGCCAACCTCCTGTGTCCAGCTGCATGCACCCCTCCCCCCCCCCGCTCCCCCACCCCCTGCAATCAGTTCCTATGGGAGGCTGGCCGGCCAACCTCCCACAGTCCCTCCCCTTGGCCGGCCACCCCCCCCCCCCTCACCCCCCAATTGGCCCCGATCACCGGCCAGGTCGAGGGACTCCACCCATGCATGAATTCGTGCACTGGGCCTCTAGTAGTCTATGACTGACTGACTTCATCTTAGTTTTTAACTTCTTTACTCTGAAAGATGAGCATCTTGGTCATCCACACTGCTATGGGCTGAATGTTTATGTCCTCCCCTTGTCCCCCAATTAAAATGCTGAAGTCCTAATCCCCAGTGCAATGGTGTTTGGAGGAGGGGCCTCTGGAGGTAATTAGGTCATGAGGGAGGAGCCCTTATGAATGGAATTGGTGCCCTTACAGGAAGAGACATGGGAGAGATGATCTCTCCTCTGCCATGTGAGGACACAGCCATATGCAAGCCAGGAAGAGAGCCTTCACCGATAACCTAACCATGCTGGCACCCTGATCTTAGAATTCTGGTCTCTAGAGCTGTGAGAAATAAATGTTTACTGTTTAAGTCTCCTCTAGCACTCTGTTCAGCAGCTCTAACAGACTAAAGCACATGCCTTATTTTCCAGATGGACTTTATGATGCTGCATACTCCCTCATTACCACTATTAAGACTTGCTCATTGGTCCTCTTCTTTCTTCCTAAATGGGGATGCTCCCTCTTCTTTGTCTTTCCCATTTCTCTCTGTGGTAGTAGTCTTTCTTTAAGTGATCCCATCTACTCACATAAATTAAAACACCACTTCTTGGAAAATGCCTCTGAAAACTACACAGACATATCTTGGAGATAATGCAGGTTCAGTTCCAGACACCCTGCAATAAAACAAATATAACAATAAAGTGAACCACACAATTTTTCTGGGTTCCTAGTGGATATAAAAGTTATGTTTTCGCTATATCATAATCTATTAAGTATACAATAGCATTTTGTCTACAGCAGTGGTTCTCAACCTTCTGGCCCTTTAAATACAGTTCCTCATGTTGTGACCCAGCCATAAAATCATTTTCGTTGCTACTTCATAACTGTAATGTCGCTACTGTTATGGATTGTAATGTAAATATCTGATATGCAGGCGACCCCTGTGACAGGGTCGTTTAACCGCCAATGGGGTCGCAACCCACAGGTTGAGAGCTGCTGGTCTACAGAAAACAATGTATACACCTGAATTTTAAAATATTGCTAAAATATGCTAACTAACTATCACCTGAGCCTGTGAGAAAATGGCCGATAGGCTTACTTGATGCAGGGTTGCAACAAACCTTCAATTTATAAAAAACACAAGATCTGTGAAGTACAGTAAACAAAGCATAAGCATAATAAAACAAGGTATGCTAATGCCCATATTACAGCATTGACCTGTCTTAGATCTGCACATGTTTCCCCTCCCTAGTAGTTCTTCGTAGTTCACTCTTTCCTCACTGGTCATGAAGAATCCCATACCTTCCGAGCAGATTTCCTCCTCATAATTCATACATGTGTAGATAAATTTATTACTGATAGGTTATCTTTCAAGTTTTGGCCCTGTTTAAAGACTCTCAGTAGCAACTATACCTATTAACACTAGATTGCCCAAGGAAGTCATTTTGACTGCTTTTTAATTTCAATTAGAAAAACAATTATGTATGTAAGGACACAATGTCTTAGAATTTTGTGACTTTTTGTACAACATATAAATGCGTTTATTAATAATTGTAGTTACCTCCCCCCTCCTTCATTTCCGGTGTGTATATATATATATATATATATGTGTTATACCTATATTGCCCAAAAGCAGTCATTTTGACTGCTTGGGGAAATTTTAAATAATCAAATGACTCTTATTATTGAATTGAGTAAATTTCTTATATGACCAGTTCGGCTCTGTATTGAAATAACAGTTTTCATTTTTTTTCGATTACCGTCACATGATAACATACAAGTACATGATAAATTGTCGATACTTGATAAGTCGCCGTTGCTCAATAAGCTAAACTAGTACTTGTTATTCGAATCTTTATGCAGTGATACCTGTTCTAATAAATTGTTATTTTATTTCTTTTGCGCCCAAAATTCATGAAAGAAATGTCTAATAGAAGGGAGTTACTGGAAAAGCTAAGGAACGTAAGTGAAGAGTGCTCCGATATTATTCTTTCACAATGCAGTCATTTTGACTGCTTTGGGGCAATATCGGTATATACTAAGTTTCCGTCTTTCTAGTGTTAAAGTAAACCTAGCCAGAGCTTTGCTTTTAAGATACTCTACAATGTGGATAGGCCATATCTTTTTAGGGTTATTCTTCTAAAACACTCTACAAAGTTCGTATGCTACAGATAAAACTGACAGCTCATGGGTCCATGAATATGCTTTGTACATTCTTGTCTCCATTTCAATAAGCTGACATGCAAACATGGTAAAGAGTAGATTGTTTTAAAAATGGATACCAGTGGGTTTACACATATGAGTTGAATTCATATTTCTGCCTAACCTGTCTCTTAATACAGGTAAAAAAAAAGTTGAGTGGGGAGATATAGATCTTTAAGTACAAGTTGTTTGTCTTTGACTATAATCTGATTATTTTCTATATATATCTTTTCTCCCAAAGAAGACTATAAACTCTTTGGGAACATCATATGACTTATTCTTTATATTTTTCAAAATATGAAGAGCACATAAAAATATTCACCATGGATATCCAGTGCCAGCAGCGAACAGAGCCAGTTGGCGGAGCTCTCAGGTAAGTAGGCCAGCAGGTGCTGCTAGCACACGGGGCCCCCCTCCAGGCTCCAGACCCCCACTTCTTTCCCACCCACCCAACCCTGCCCTCTGTCCTCAGGTCCCCGGCTGCCACCCAGGACCCTTCTCAGCACCCTCAGTGATGCCTCTTTACCATGTCTCGGCCCCGTGTGGCCCCCTCATATCCAGTCCAAGGGGGCTTGTCTGAGTCCCCTCCCCTTGCCTGAGCCCTCATGGCGGGCACTACGGCAGCGGGCTGGAGGCGCCCACAGCGGGTGAGCATGCAGGAGCACATGGCCATCGATGTGAACCCGGGACCCATCCAGCCCATCCCCCTCATTTCTGACTACCTCCCGCATTTCTACCCCTTTACTGAGCCTGCCCGGGGTGTCCCAGACCCACACCCTGCAGTGTCTCCCACCAGCTCTGCACCCCAGCCGCAGCCAGACCCAGAGCCAGAGGGAGACTCAGACGACAGCGGTGAGTGGGGGCAAGGGATGGGGACACCCTGGGCCCGGCCCAGCCCAGCCAGGGTAGGGTCTCAGGCATCCCAGGCATCTGACCTGTGAGGGCCAGGGCAGGAGACATGGTGCCACGGTGGCAGGGTGCCACAGGAACTGACCTGCATGCCACCTGCCCTTAGCTACCCTGGGCACACTCGAGTTCACACTTCTTTTTGATGCGGACAACAGCACCTTGCACTGCACGGCTCACCGTGCCAAGGTAAGGATGGGCGGGGGTCCCTGAGCTGTGGGCCTGGGCCACAGGCCTCTCCCATATCTATTGTTTCTTCCCAGGGCCTTAAGCCACCAGCCTCAGGCTCCCTAGACACCTATGTTAAAGCCAATCTGCTGCCAGGGGCCAGCAAGGTGAGGGCAAGACCCAGGTTCCTGCTGCTGCCCCTCAGCCACACACTCACTCGTCCTGGCCAGATCCTCCCCACAAGGCCTGGGCATCAGGCTGCACAAGTAGGGGTTCTATCGGGGAGGTGGCCAGGGTGCAGCCCTGGGACCGAGGAGGTCCTGACCCTCCCTGCCTGGCCCTCAGACCAGCCAGCTGAGGACATGCACAGTTCGGGGCACAAGGGGGCCTGTCTGGGAAGAGATGCTCACTTATCACGGCTTCACCCACCAGGACGCTAGGCGCAAGACCCTGCGGTGAGGCTTGAGGCTGGGCCCCGAGGGAACAGGGTGGAGTGGGGCTTGCCTGCCCAGGTCTGACTTGGGTGGCCACCAGGTTGTGTGTGTGTGAGGACCCACGGCTGCGGCCACAGCGGCGGCGAGTGCCTCCTCTGGGGGAGCTGCGGGTGCCCCTGAGGAAGATGGTGCCCAACCGAGCCAGGAGCTTCAGTGTGTGTCTGGAGAAGCGGAGGCTGGTGAGTCGGGTGGCGCACAAGGTGGGGCTTTGGGGTCCAGCAATCTTGTGATGGGGGAGCTGGAGCGGGGGGCAGGGAGGGAAACTTGGGTAGTGTCCGGCCAAGGTGACCAGGCTCTCTGCTCTTTCAGACCAATGGGCCGGAGCGCCTGGACTCATCCTGGGGCATGTCCCTGTATGAAGTGCGTGGGACAGTGGAACTGAGCAGGATGTGAAGGGGACAGGCCTGGGGTACATGGGCATCAGGCAGATGGGGCAGTGGGCTTGGAGACACTGAGGCCAACCCCCATATGTTCTACGAGTGCTTGGAGCCCTGGGGGCAGCTAGGCCAGAGGATGTGTGGGGCACTGGGATACACAAAGCCCGCAGGGGCAGGGACCCAGGCCACCTGGAGGCAGGTGCTGAAACTGATGGGGTTTGTCTGCGGCCAGAGCAGCTGGGAGGGCAGGAGAGAATGGACAGGTGCGGCTCACTGTCTGCTCCCAGGGGTCAACGTGGGTGCCACTCCTGGGGCTGGTAGCTTGCCCGAAGCCGGTCCGCCCTTGATGCTTGACACAATCACTGCAGGGAAGAAACTTCTGCACAGCTTATGTTTCAAGGGACCTGGCGTATATGGCATATGTTTGCTCCCCCTCTTAATGCTGTGTTTTAAACAGGACCACCTCCCCGAGAAAGGTTGTTTCTCCAGGTGAGGATTTTTCCCTGGAGTTAGGGAGGGAATAAAACCCCTTAACTAAGTGCCAGGCGGGTAATTAATCACTTTAACTATAAACAATCACGCTTAAGCTACATAATCTTTATTCCCTGGAATGGAGATAAGAAACGCCCTAACCTTTGGAATAGAAATTGATAGGATTAAAATCAACTGGTATAAATACAGATGTAACAAGACAATAAAACACAGAACCTGGCTGGAGATCCTGGATAGAGAACCTCGCTATGCTGATCAACTGAAAGCTGCTGACTCCGTGTCATTCCTTCTTCGCCGATTCCGTCCACACCTTTGGGAACCCCTGGACCTGCTGCGGTAGGACCCCAACAGTAGCCCTAGACAAGGCCTTGTCAGGAGGCAGTGACAGTAACTGGAGGGGCCCCAGGCGAGACCAAAGACTAGGCCAGAACCCCTTCGGCCTGGGAGGGGCAGGGATGCTGCAAGGCTGAGGCAGGACTGGCCCAGGCCCCTCTCAGATGGAAGGTCCAGTGCTGCTGCCCTGCCGCCTAGTGGAGCCACAAGTTACTGCAGCTGATGCCTAAACAAGGCCAGGCAAGCCCCACCTCCTGGGGCTGGTAACAGGTGCCACCCACTTCCTGTCCCAATCACTGCAGTGCGGGGTGCGCGGCAGGTGTCCACGGGGACACTCCCATAGGAAGAACTAAATACTAGCACGGTGGTTGGACTTCCTGCAAATCGACTCCTATTTTAAGAATAGGAGGAACAGCATTTCGCACGACTCAGCGGTTCGGAACACAGACATTTTCGGAGCTGGAGCCGCCTGCGCCGGTGCCCCTTTGTGCCTGCGGAGAAAGACGCTCCTGAGGCGGCTGGAAGTGGACGGAGATCACCCGTGAGAGGGCGGTGTTGCGTACCCGCGGTTCCCCCCCTCCCCCGCGTCGTACCCCAACCCCCCTCCGCGGTCAGCATTTGGTGAGGCCGGAGCGGGAGAGGAAGCACAGTCGGGAGGGAGGCGGGGTGTCGAGAGTGTCCAGAGCGGCTACAGCTGCGGCGGACGGGCCACGGCGCAATGTCGGAGCCGACGCCGGCCGAGGCCGGTCCCGCTGGGGCCCGGGAGGACGTCTGTCGGGAGTATCAGTCATCCCTCGAAGACCTGACCTTCAATAGCAAACCGTACATCAATATGCTGACCATTCTAGCCGAGGAGAACCTGCCCTTCGCCAAGGAGATCGTCTCTCTCATCGAGGCCCAAGCCGCCAAGGCTCCATCCTCAGAGAAGCTTCCTGTTATGTACCTTATGGATTCTATCGTGAAAAACGTTGGACGAGAGTATCTCACTGCCTTCACTAAAAATCTAGTTGCAACATTTATTTGTGTGTTTGAAAAGGTGGATGAAAATACTAGAAAAAGTTTATTTAAATTACGTTCCACGTGGAATGAGATATTCCCATTGAAGAAACTTTATGCCCTGGATGTCAGAGTCAATTCAGTAGATCCTGCTTGGCCTATTCAACCTCTACCTCCCAATGTGAATACATCTAGCATCCATGTGAATCCTAAATTTTTAAATAAATCGCCTGAAGAGCCTTCAGCTGGAAAGATTCGCCAATCTGGATGCAAGCAGTCACATATGGAAGACTTTATGCCACCTTCCAGGGAAGGAAGAAATGCTAAGAGAAGTACTGAACAGGATGTTCGAGATCCAAAGCGAATAAAAAATACTGAAGAGGAACGACCGCAAGAAACTACAAATCAACATTCTACAAAGTCAGGCACTGAACCAAAGGAGAATGTGGGAAATTGGTCAAATTCCAAGTCTAACAAAAGATGGAAATCTGGTTGGGAAGAAAATAAAAGCTTACAACAAGGTGCCGACCATAGGGAAAGCTGGTCAAGCACTAAAGGAATTTTGTCACCTCGAGCCCCAAAGCAACAGCATCGATTAAGTGTAGATGCCAATCTTCAGATTCCGGAAGAGTTAACTCTTGCAAGCAAAAGAGAATTACTTCAAAAGACGAGTGAATGTTTAGCATCTGGTGAAATTACACAGGATGAGTTCCTTGTTGCTGTGCATCAGATTCGACAGCTATTTCAGTATCAAGAAGGTGTACGAGAAGAGCAGAGGTCACCATTCAATGATCGTTTTCCACTCAAGCGACCTAGATGTGAAGATGCAGATAAACCATTTGTAGATAGCCCAGCATCACGACTCGCCAGCCTTGATACAAATCAGCGACTTACAGCATTAGCTGAAGACAGACCGTTATTTGATGGACCTAGTAGGCCATCAGTAACAAGAGATGGCCCAACCAAGATGATTTTTGAAGGACCTAATGAATTAAGCCCTAGAATTGATGGACCTCCTGCACCAGGTTCTCTTCGATTTGATGGGTCACCTGGACAAATGGGGGAAGGTGGTCCTTTGAGATTTGAAAGACCACAAGGTCAGCTAGGAGGCGGGTGTCCTTTGAGATTTGACGGTCCTCCAGGACCAGTAGGGATACCTCTGCGGTTTGAAGGGCCAATTGGTCAAGCAGACGGAGGTGGTTTTTGGTTTGAAGGTTCCCGGGCTCTGAGGTTTGAGGGACCTGCAGGTGGTCTACGATTTGAAGGACCACGGAGCCAGCCTGTGGGTGGGCTCAGGTTTGAGGGACATCGGGGTCAACCTGTGGGAGGTCTGAGGTTTGAGGGACCTCATGGTTGGCCTGTGGGTGGACTTAGATTTGATAATCCCAGAGGTCAGCCTATAAGTGGACATAGATTTGAGGGGGGTCATGGTCCATCAGGAGCTGCAATTAGGTTTGATGGACCTCATGGTCAGCCAGCAGGTAGGATCAGATTTGAGGGCCCTTTGCTACAGCAGGGAGTTGGAATGAGGTTTGAGGGCCCCCATGGTCAGTCAGTAGCTGGTCTGAGGTTTGAAGGACAACATAATCAGCTTGATGGAAACCTTAGGTTTGAGGGTCCACTTGGTCAACCAGGGGTTGGGATCAGGTTTGAGGGACCTTTAGTCCAGCAAGAAGGTGGAATGAGGTTTGAGGGTCCTGTACCAGGAGGTGGACTGAGAATTGAAGGGCCTCTGGGTCAAGGTGGTCCAAGATTTGAAGGATGTCATGCTTTCAGGTTTGATGGGCAGCCAGGTCAGTCATCACTCTTACCAAGATTTGATGGATTACATGGTCAACCAGGTCCTAGATTTGAAAGAACTGGTCAACCAGGCCCACAGAGATTTGATGGACCACCTGGACAGCGGGTTCAACCAAGATTTGATGGTGTTCCTCAAAGATTTGATGGTCCGCAACACCAGCAAGCATCAAGGTTTGATATTCCTCTTGGTCTTCAAGGCACACGATTTGACAATCATCCTTCACAAAGGCTTGAATCCGTTTCTTTCAGTCAGACTGGCCCATATCATGAGCCACCTGGCAATACTTTTAATGCCCCATCCCAAGGACTGCAATTCCAAAGACACGAACAAATATTTGACTCACCTCAAGGACCCAATTTTAATGGACCACATGGCCCTGGGAACCAGAGTTTCTCAAATCCTCTTAGCAGAACTTCTGGACACTATTTTGATGAAAAGAATCTTCAAAGTCCTCAATTTGGAAACTTTGGCAATTTACCTGCTCCTATAACAGTAGGAAACATTCAGGCATCTCAACAGGTTCTGACTGGTGTTGCTCAGCCAGTACCATTTGGCCAGGGACAACAATTTTTACCAGTTCATCCACAAAATCCTGGAGCATTTCTTCAGAATCCTTCAGGAGCCCTTCCTAAGGCATATCCTGATAATCACCTCAGTCAGGTGGATGTCAATGAATTATTTTCAAAACTGCAAAAAACAGGAATTCTCAAATTGTCCCTGCCTGATTCAGCTACAACACAAGTAAATGAAGTTGTTGCTCAGTCTCCCACTGAAGAGGAGGAAGATCAAAATGAAGATCGAGATATTCCAGATCTTACCAATTTTACAACTGAAGAGTTAAAACAACGTTATGATAGTGTTATAAATCGACTGTACACTGGTATTCAGTGTTACTCTTGTGGAATGAGGTTTACAACATCACAGGCAGATGTATATGCAGATCACTTGGACTGGCATTATCGGCAAAATAGAACTGAAAAAGACGTTAGCAGAAAAGTTACTCATAGACGTTGGTACTACAGTTTAACAGACTGGATAGAATTTGAGGAAATAGCTGATTTGGAAGAACGTGCAAAGAGCCAGTTTTTTGAAAAGGTGCATGAAGAAGTTGTGCTCAAAACTCAGGAAGCTGCTAAAGAAAAGGAGTTCCAAAGTGTACCGGCAGGGCCAGCTGGAGCAGAGGAGAGTTGTGAAATCTGTCAAGAACAATTTGAACAATACTGGGATGAAGAAGAGGAGGAGTGGCATTTAAAGAATGCCATGAGAGTGGATGGAAAGATTTATCATCCATCATGTTATGAAGATGATCAAAATACATCTTCATTTGATTGTACCCCATCTCCCAGCAAGACACCAGTTGAAAACCCTTTGAACATTATGTTGAACGTTGTCAAAAATGAATTGCAGGAACCCTGTGAAAGTCCCAAAGTTAAGGAAGAACAAATTGACATCCCACCAGCTTGTACAGAGGAGAGCATAGCAACACCCAGTGAGTGGAGAAGAGCCTCTCGGAGCTGCTCCCGAGACATGGGCTTTACCCGTAGGAGGGTGGCGTGGGCATCTAGTGGGAGGCCATCAGCAAGTGCCCGGCCTGTCTGTGGCTCTCAACATCAGTTCTCTTCTGCTCCACGGCAAAGATGCGACCTGCCCAGTCACTTGGCCTGAGCAAGCCCCTCTCCTTCTTAGGTTCTGGAGGGTACAGGTGACCCGTGCAAGTCCCTTCCAGGGCACCAGGTCCATTAAATTAAAACAGAAAATGATACAGTTGAGTCAGTTTAAATAAAATGAGAAAGGTATGTTTTTCTTTTTTTCAAAAAGCTGCTGTTTGGACCTAGGTGAAGAATTTTTTTTATGTATATATAGAACTATCTGTATAAATTGTCTAGCTGAGGCAGGGCCTTCAGCTATCATTTGGTTAATAAATACATTTTAGTATTTGCATATCCTACTGCCTGCACAGTTTCCGGTGCTTGTTGTGTGAAAGATCTGTAGATGTGTGCAAATTTAACAGAACGAAATTGTTATGTGTAAAAATGTACGATTTTCACTTGTGAAACTGTAAATTATAAATAAAAAATATTTTTGCTACCCGCCCCCCCCCAAAATTCACCATGTATTTGTTGAAAGGGTACATGGATGGTAGAAAAATGGACATCGTGCATTGTATCCTTTGAGACAACATACCTGTTATTTACCATGTAAGCCGGGTTTCCCCTTCCCAAATGAAAGCTCTATAGTAAACATCAGAAAGCCTAGACAAATAGAAATTAAGCTTCTCCCAAATATATCTGGAGATTACAAGACACTTTGTGATGCTCTCCCCATTTTATCTTCCAGCTCAATTTTCATCTGGAAAGCAATATCCCACAAATGGCTATGGCAAGTAGTAGATGCCAGGTGGGGGAACCCTGCCATGTAAAGCATGAGCCACTAAGCTTTTTCACAAAATTTCCAGGGTTTTTTTTTGAGGCTCTTGATAACTGCAAAGATAATGTGCATTCTCTATGCCGAAATGTGTGAATTAATGTGTTAAAGGAAATGTTTATCTCTTGGAAATGACCAGAGAAGTTTTGCCAAATCTCTTCAAGTTGTCTCTTTTCTCTTGGTGATTTCTTGGAAAGAGGACATCCTGGTAATGAAAATCACATGTGATTAAAGAGACTTTTATGAACTGATGCAGGTCGTACATGGCCACAGTTAGAGGTTTGGGGGATATTGGATGTTGACATAGTTTTGAGAAACATCCAGAATATACTTTAAAAGGTGAGCAATAAAAAATGTGCATGCCCTAAACTAGGTCTACAAATTCAACTCAAAGTCATATAGGGGTGTGTATCCAGTCACCTAGATATATGATATCATAGTCCTCTGCTTCTCATTCACTAGACAACTTTATGATGTGAGTGTGTGTGTGTGTGTGTGTGTGTGTGTGTGTGTCTGCACATGCACATGTGTGCATGTTTGTCTCACTGAAGGGGCAATTTAAAATGCTGAAAATTAGGAAACCATTTAGAGAAAAGCCTATCCTGATAAAAACTGACCAAGGCTAATAGTTTTTAAGTTAAATTCCTGGATGACTGAAGCTGCTAAGAATAACTAACTCTAGGTGCTTGTTATTCTTAGAAAGAAGAGCATTTTAGGGGTTTGTGCTCTCTACTCTGGCTGGTTTATATCAGCACAAATCGATAATAGACCTTCTACTTGGGATCCACGTAAAGATTCCCTTATGCTCCACTGTCTTCAGCTTTTAATACATTCATGACAAAGTGGAAATACTTTTGCTCTTATTTTTGTAGCCTAAATTGTCCCTTATTCAGTTTAACACTGACCTCTGGCCTAAAGCACCTGGGAAAGTGAAGCTGTTTGGGTAGTTTTGTTCTGTGGACTGTTGGATGCCACCACACCCAGGTAGCTAGCACATTTTCCACGCTCTTTGGAACTTGATTTTGCTTTTATCTGCCTTTCGTTTTTCTCTGAGTCAGATCTTCCCTTATCCCACATTTTACATGTTCTGCTTCCTTTGTTTTCAGCCATACAATTCTAGATGCCTGGAAGTTAATGTGGCTTGTTAAATATTCTGTGCACAGAGCCTGGAGAAAAGTGCTATATATGTCATGATAATAATGATAAGGAATCAAATTCCACTCTGTGCTTTCCCCACTTTCTGGTACTAAGTTATGTAATAAAGTACTAAATGATCAATTGGCAGCCTGGTGGGTGAATGCGCTTCTCTAAGTGCCTTGCGAACACCCTGGGAGTGACTTAGGTATGGGGAAGAATAAAAGCCAATAATATATGTCAGCTCTGAGCCACTTGAGAATTCATGTCCTGAGAAATTTCAGTGAAAAAAAAATCGAATGCCTCACCTACAATGGCATTTGATTTGCATTTAAAAAGAGATACATTTCTGGTCTGGCTGCTCTGGGAGGCAGTTCAAAGCTCACAAAACCTTTTGTATCCTTAATTTTTGTTCATTTACCATTTACAGTGGATACTCACTAAGTTCATGACCCTGCCTGGAACAAGAGGTAAATTAAGAGCAAAACAGGTCTGGTTTATACCTCTGAGAGCTTTGTCAATGTAAGAAGCATCCAAACCTGAAATTTTATGAATTTATTTGAGCCAAACAGATGACTTATGCTGGGAGCCAGGTCTCAGATGCTCCAGAGAATGGCAGTTTTGTAGCTTATTTAGTACATTAGAATCAAAGGGGAAGATGTAAGGAAGGTGCTTGAAATCCATTGACAGTAGATTAAGGAGAGCAAAGCAGGGAAATCTCTAGGATTGGATAAAAGGCAAAACTGAGAAGCACATACATTTTTTTACATTAATAGGTACAGGATAGTTAATAATTAACATTTGCAGCACATAGAGATGGTATTTGGGGAACAAGGTAACAATGAGGCATTTTGTGGTCTTATGCTCTGGTGATCTTATACTCTGGTGCCTGCGATTGTGTCTTCAAGGGGTAGGAAAAGAAAATCACTCTGACATTTCAAAGGTATCTTATCCTAGATGCATAAGAACAATGGACAGGGCTCACTTACTGTAAAGACTGACCTTTGCTGAGGAAGCCATAGGCCTGGCATGTGACTACACACTATGACCTGCCCAAGTAGAAATTTTGATCACACCATCACCCTGAAGTTCCTTTTGGTCACGGAGCTTGTCAGGCCTGCCACGCGGTCTCCCTGTGCTTGTCAGGGTTATAACATAGCCCCTTTCTTTGTTTACAGCTTCTGTAGCCCAGCATCACCAAAAGCAACCCTTTCCTGGAACCTAGCAAAGGAGCTCCCTCAGATAGCTAGCATCCCGGTCTAGTTCTAACCTGCAATAAAGGGAAGCCTGCTACCTGCCATGCATTGATAATACCAAAGAGATGTAAAGTACAATTCCTGTGAGTTATTTACACTTTTGTTGAAAAATATGTATGTACATCTAGAAACAATGGCAGGGTCTGTAACAAATTTATGGGAATACACACAGAAAGACTAGGGAAAGTAAGATCAGTACAGGCTGCAACTATCAGAGGGAAACCTCCTGGGGATGGTAAGATTTGAGCTTGGCCTTGACATGAAGAAGGGCTCTGGCTACAATAGATGAGTGTGGCTTGGAAGAAAGAGAAGGGACTTTGGAAACATATTGTCCTGATTTGAATGCTGCTTGGATACTTGACTGTGTGACCTCAGACTAGTTGCTAAACTCCTCTGCATCTCAGTTCTCTCCAGAGAACCCTGGGCTGAGATGCATAATAGGTGCTGAGTAAGTCACAGGCATAGTTGGGTGGAAGAGCTTGGAACATGCATTAGGCCAGCAATTCTCAACCTGTGGGTCGCGACCCCTTTGGGGGTCGAATGACCCTTTCACAGGGGTCGCCTAAGACCATCGGAAAACACATATATAATTACATATTGTTTTTGTGATTAATCACTATGCTTTAATTATGTTCAATTTGTAACAATGAAAATACATCCTGTATATCAGATATTTACATTACGATTCATAACAGTAGCAAAATTACAGTTATGAAGTAGCAACAAAAATAATTTTATGGTTGGGGGTCACCACAACATGAGGAACTGTATTAAAGGGTCGCGGCATTAGGAAGGTTGAGGACCACTGCATTAGGCAATTGAAAGAGTTGACTGAGCAAAGGTTTGGAGCACAGGGGAACAGGTTCTGTGGAGTGGGCGTGAGGCTACTGATTGGCTAGAGCAAAAGGTCATCTGGAGAGACTTACAGTATAAAATTAGATTATGGGGGGAATAGAAAATTTGTAGGTCAAAGCATTTCAGAGTTATTTTAGTTAACTGGAGTTCAGTTAACCAGAGCACTCAATTCCATGGCATGAGGGAATTTATTATAGACATTGGCATACTCCGTTCTGATGTCACCTCCTTCCCAGATCTGACAGGTATGAAGTGTGTGTGTGCTCCAATTACACTGCATTGAAGTGCCTTTCCCATGACCGTCTTCCACTCACGGTGAGTGGAATGATAGTTTCGCAATGATAGCTCTGGCGGTGCCTACTTTATGCACTGTTGTATTGGAGCACTTAACAGAGGACCTGGCTACTTATTAAGCACAGAGTAGGTGCTTAATAATTATTGATGGGTGGGAAGAAGAAAGGAAAGAAAAAAAGGAGAAGGGAACCAGGGAAGGAGGGAAGGAAGAGAACTAATCAAGAAGCTGAGAGTGAGGGATTCTGGTATGAGGAAAAGCGTTTTGAGGCTGATTGGTAAGCAGGGAGTGAGTGTTAACCTTTTGCAAATTCCTAACTTTGGGTTTTTGTTTAAACTAGGCAAGGAATTCAACTTTCAAATATGTGATTGATTGAGAGGCACTCTACAACTGCTGGACATTTTTCTTAAAAGCCTGCTTCTTTTTTTTTTTTTTTTTTCAGAAAGCACAACTGCTAAAAGAAGGGAAGTCAACAATTTAAATAGTCATTTCTTGGAAAAAGCGAGCAACCAGGGAGGACCACTTTCAGAAACACCAGTTTTGCTAAACTTCCAATCCTCAATTATACATTTAACCCTGATTCTAGAATGTGGTTGCTCTATTTTTTTTCTCCATATTTTAACATCTCTGCAATCAGGATGAATTTTATAATCAGTGGCATATTATAGTTATAATGGCCATGGCTCTTCTTTCTTCATCATAAATAAAATGGTTGTGCATCTTTTAATCAATAATATCAGAGATAAGATGAAGAAGCTGAGGCCTCAGCCAATTTAGCAGTTTTCTGAAGGTTACCCTGTAATCTGGTAATGGAGCTAGGATGAGATCTTACTCACAATGAGTGACTCCATTCACTTGATTGTGCTCCCCTCTTTCTGTAAATAATCACACATCATAACTGCGTATACTTCATGGTAAAATTGCTTTTTTCTCTCAGAGATAATAAGCAACTCCATTCCAGGACTGGGAAAAGATCACATAGGAAACCTGAATAGCAAGAGTTTTTAATGATTTATGTGGGATGCAGGAGCACTCATTGTTGGTCTGACTTCTGTGAAAGGTAATCAGAAGACGTTTGCCACCAAATTGGTTTAAAGAGACTCAGTCCCACTCCTGTGAAATCAGGGGATGCAGCAGGGACACCATGGCAACGCACATTTCCATCATTGTTCTCCTGCCTCTTCTCAGCCCTGAGGGCTTGTATAATGAGACCTTGACTCCCCAGACTGGATCGAATTGTAACACATTTTATTGTTCAGCGACTTTTTGGATTTTAATGCCAGCGTGCCCTGGATGGCCTCGCCTGACAATCTGGAAGCCTAAGGGAAGCAAGTCTCTTTTATATTATGCATGATTTGAGGGTCCCACAGTCAGTCAGACCTGCTCCAAATAATGAATGGACAGATACATGTCTCTGTAGGAAAGGGAGATTTGGAACCCTGAGGTTTGGTCATGCTATTTACAGGGAATATCTTGGTTTAGAACACTCACTCAGTTACACTGAGCTGTTTCCCACATGTGTATATTGTCCTGGCCTCACAAAGACTAGTTTATTTCTCATTCTAAACTTTTGCACACTGAAAGAACAATGGCTCTTGTGCGCTTGTCATTTCCTCTCTGAGCCACTTTGTGGAATTTATTATGTTAAATATGTGGGACAAAGTCAAAGAAAAAATCCTTAGAATTTGCCTGGAATTGGTAAATAGTTTTGGGATAATTTCATGGGGCTTTTATAAAACTATTGCTCATGGGGCTTTGAAATTTTACAGTGAATGTTTCTCTGTGTTACACCATGATAGCAATCTACATATCTTGCTCTGTGGTTGTATCTATATCACTGAAATTTCCCAGTTCTCTGGAGAATTTAGTAATTCTTCCAAGATTAGACTTATGGTTCTACAAGATAATTAAATTAGCCCTTAAGCAACCAACTACTTTCAAAGGAAAAAAAGTCACAATGCAGGATTATATTTAAATAAATAAATAAGTAAGTAAGTAAATAAATAAATAAATAATATTTAGACATGAAATAAATGTATAAAATATTGAGACACATCAAATATAAAAATCTGATCATCCACTATGGCTGTCATAATTTGCACTCACTAATTAGTTACTTTTCCTACATAAATTTATAATAGTAGTTAACATTTGAGCCCTTCTATATGCAAGAGGTAAGCTGTTTCGACTTTATTTTGTGAGTCATAATTTAGAGAACCTGAGTTATGGGCATTGAAATTATAATAGATTCCCATTGATCTTCTTTCTGTCAAAGTCTGTTGTGTGTGTGTGTGTGTGTGTGTGTGTGTGTGTGTGTGTGTGTGTGTGTTTTAATTTTTCTGAGAAATCTCTCTTATCAACTTCTCTCCTCCTTAGAGTGGAAATGAGGAGGACTTCACGTGATCGTGCTTCTCTGATCATAGTCCAGAGGTTGACAGAAGACTCAGGTTGGGCCTATTAGCGATCCTTCCTTAGGAAGTGTGAAATTGGAAATAAAAAAATTCAGTTGATTTTTGGATGGCTGCACCTGCAACGTGTAAACTAGGGACCTGTTGACCACCTTGTGTTTCCTCATATGGTTATCTGATGGAGAGATAGACATAGAGAGCTGGAGATGAATAAAGGGTATGTATAAGGGGAGCAGGGATGAAAGGTGGGAAGTCTTTACTGATCATGTCAGAGGCCCTGTCCTGAAGCACAGCTTAATTCCTGTCCTTTTAACCTCATAATAATTTTTACCTTGTTTTTTTCTTATTTAATCATGAATGGGTTTCTGTTACCCATAACCAAAAGTCCAAAGTTACATAAAAATAGGTTTTTAAGGGGCATTGATATCATAAGACTATCAACTATAGAATAACCCAAGTCCAAAAAGCATACTGACCATTTATCCTACTTCTAAACATACCAACCATTTATCCTATTTTTTATATTTTGAATTATCTACTTGACAACTTTTACCGAGCACTCCACTATCTATAATAATAAAAGCATAATATGCTAATTAGCCCAGACGTCCTTCTGTCCTTCTGGATGACCTTCCGGATGAAGCTAGGGCTGCAAGGGAAGCCTGGGTCCTGGGTGCCTGCCAGTGGCCAGAGGGAAGCCCCAGTCCCAGGTGCCAAAGGGAAGCCTGGGTGCCAGAGGGAAGCCGGTGCTGGCAGCTGGGGGAAGGAAGGCCCAATCTTGCACAAATTTCTTGCATCAGGCCTCTAGTATTAAAATAATTAGAAAGAGCAGTCAAAACAAAGATACTTAATACTTATACACCCCCTGTCCTAGGGGATCTTGTAATTTAGTTGAGAGAAAAAATGCATGGAGGAAAAATTCTTAAGTATACTCTGAAGCAACAACTGGATAAATCCAAATTAAACAGAGCAAACTAATTACAGAAATGCTGAGGGGTGACAGGGTAATGAGCAGGTTCTAGGAAATGATCTCTAAGGTCTCTTTCAGCTACAAAATGCCACAAGGTTGCATACAAGTGATAATTGGATAAGGCAGCACTTAGCCATAACCCCCAGCCCTAGGGAGCTTGAAGAAATCAGGCCAAAGACAAGTCGAGATTTGATTAAAACTTGAATGTTGAAAATGCTTGCTGTTCTGGGCTACAGCAGATGCTTTCTTATAGGACAGCAGCAAGGGGACTCCTGATAGGTTTGAAATTTGCCTGATAGAGAGGAAGGCAAGAGAGAAAATATGCCAAGTTCTCTTCCAGGCAGCTTTGGCGAGGAGAGGAAGGGGAAGGCCACTCTTGCCACATCGTGTCTATGACTTTATGATGTTTCCTTAGGTTTGCTGAGGCAGGGTAAATCAGCTGGACTTCTACAGTATCTCAATATGAGTCTCAAGTGTCAGTGTATATATATATTTAATTATCTTATTTCCTATCATTCACTTAGAATATTCCCCCTGAAGATCTTTAAGTAAATACTATAGAGGGAGGGCCTTGGCATTACGTATTAATGAGAAGGCTAAAAAGTCTAATTCCAATGTAACCCTGATATTTGGGGAGCTAGCAATCTGAATCTGTGCCAGCAAGCCCATTGTACATTCTTGATAACCTATAATTAAGTCACTGCCTCTTTCCCAGAAACTGGTCTTGCTGAACCTGTTACCTAAATGCTCAAATTTCACAGAGGCCATAAACTATGAACAGTGCACAGCCTCGGGGGGGGGGGGTTATTAACGCTGGTGCCAGGCCAGACCATTAGGTATGGTCTGGAGACCCCCAACACCTGGGGCCTTTTTGCAAAGCCCGCGAAAAGGACCGGAAGCATAATCCATATTTGAGGGACAAAGACACCAGAAAAATATAAAAGAGAAGCTCCCTGCATGTTACTTTGCTCAGACTTGGGAAGTTATTCCGCTGAGTCCGCCAGCGTAATAAACAGTGTATCTCCTTTTCTCTAAAGCGTTGCTTGGTTTTTCTCTGGTCTTCTGCAACATCAAGAGATTTTGATATGAGCTCTACAGCAACATAAGCAACTAACTACAGTTCTGTGATTATCAGACTTAATTATAATGAAATGCTTGTGTATCATTTTCTCTCCCTAAACTGTAAATTCTTGACCACAAGGAATATAGCCACAGGGAAAACATTTTTTTTCTCTCTTGTTCTTAGCACAATAGCTGACACCTAGTAAGCCCTCAATTGAGGCCCAATAGCTGAAGAGTTAAGAGGGTGGGCTCTGAAGTCAGAGATTTGGTTTCAAGTATTGACTCTGTAAACTTGGTTGTGGATCCTTGGTTAGTCTGAATGTCCCTTTCAGTCTTATTTGTAAATGAGGTAATAATAGTGTGTACCTTATGTGGTTGTCATGAGGCATAGAAGGTGATAAAGTAAAGAAATCAGCACAGTGCTGATACAGAATTTTTGGACGGGAACCCAGATTCTTTGTCTGTCGGAGTCGAAGAATGAATCCATGGACAGAGGGTAGTATAGCAAAGATGGAGATTTATTGAAGAACAAGTACAAACTCCCATGAGGGGAGGGGGAAAGGGTCCCACAGAATGGACTCCCATGTGGCTAGGGGGAAAGGGTCCCACAGAACAGACTCCCACATGGGGAGGGGGAAACATTGACCTCCTATTTCCACAGTTTATAAAGGCTGCAGTTCCTATGCCCCATATCCCCTCTGATTGGTCAATATTCCCTTTTGAATTGGTTACTATAGTAACTCTTGAGGCCCTCCTCCCTCATTGTCCTCCTATTCCCTCTGAGCTTTCTTTCTCCTTCTTTATTTTGTAAATATAGATCTTTTTTGGCTACTTCCAGTCCCCTTGTATTATGGAATTGTATCTGCTACTGCTCTCTTGTCTTATGAAAATGTAACTGCACCTGGCTTCCTTGTGTTATGGAAATGTACCTTCTCCCAGTCTGTATCCCTGTGTTTTTTCATGGACTCCAATTCTAAAAATTCCTTAAGCCTGCCTATGTTCCCCTAAAATTCCTGTTTCGGTGCCTGGTACATAGTAATAAATGGTTGCTGTTTATTTTATGTATTCATATCTGCTTATTGAATAAACAAATGAATAGATGTATGGTTTGATAAGCATCCTAAGAGAGGTCTTACAATAAATATACATTTAAAAATAATTTTATTGATTTTAGAAAGGAAAGAAGAGGGAGAGATAGAAACATTAATGATAAGAGAGAATCACTGATCAGCTGCCGCCTGCACTCTCCCTACTGGGGATCAAGCCCACAACCCGGGCGTGTGCCCTTGACCAGAATTAAACCTGAGACCATTCAGTTCACAGTCTGATGCTCTATCCACTGAGCCAAACCAGACAGAGCTACAATAAATATTTTTACCTAGAGAAATATATTGAAATAATCAGTTTTTAAAAACCTTACTATAATGAAAGGTTGTAAGATTGCTTTCATCCTCTATCCCACAGAGAATTACATTTTCACCAGTATTATTAGAAAGGATGGAAACAGGGCCCCGAATCTTTAATTCACTTAGATTTATGTGTAGCTGGGAACACTGACATGCCTATGGGCATATGGCTTACAACGTGGAGATGGATGTTATTGCTGCTGAAAGCATCCCTGAAGCCTAGAGATAGCCCTAGCTCTCCTCTGGATGTTGTGACAAGCAGATCTGCAGATGAAAGATGCTATTGACAGAGGCTGAGTTGTCAAGCACATAATGATAAGCTTCTTGTCATTCAAACTCTCGTTCATTTGGAGGGTGGGGGAGGGAGAATTGCCTTTTGTACAGAAAGCTATAATACCAAGGCATTCTATGAGTCAGAGTCTGTGGATCTTATCACTAAACTTCCTTAGGTCCTGCTACATAAAATGAGGACATCCTTTAATAGTGAAACTCTTTTTCATATCTTCATTTGCAGCAGCAATGGGACTAAATATTAAATTCCATCTCTGGAGCCAAGAATAAATAAATTACTAAAAGAGAAAATCAGAACAGCCATGTAGCTGCAGCTAGTCAAACTCACAAAATAATAATGGGAGGAAAAAGGAAACCCAGGAAAGATTTGGTTAATGTATTAGTTTGTTAGGGCTGCCATAACAAAATAATACAACAATATTATTTCTTAAAACAATAGAAACTGGTCTCACAATTCTGTCATCGTCATGAACAGCTAGTTTATTAACATTAACAGGAAGAAAGCAAAGGGAAGGCAGACATTGCAAGGTTATCTGGGCATCTTCACTAGGAAGACGCAACTTTACACTCTCCCTGGAAACTTCATTCCCTGAAAATCACTGGGGGAAGGAAAATGGATGCATGCATAGTGAGGGGAATTATGAGGGGCAAAAGTAGAATATTGGGGACTAGCTATAATTATAAAAAATATTAATCATGCTCTGTTAACCATGGTTGTTTTGTTTTGATAAAGGAAGCACATTCCCTCCTGGCTAGGAGTTGCATGCAGGAACTGGGGGCTCACCTGGAAATTTGGTCCATCCTCTACATTTGGGATTTGCTATTATCATGGAAAGATTAACAACCTTGTTGCGGAAACCAGAGGTGCTAGCCCTTTGCAAACCCTTGGTCCTTTATGATACGGGAGTTTTGGACTAGAACACATGGTGTTCCCCTATGTGGGATGGCTTGTCCTGGGCTTTTTGTCTATCGGAGTTGAAGAATGACACCGTGGAAGGAAGATGGTATAGTAAAGGTGAGAAGGCTAAAAGGTTAATTCCAATGTAACCCTGATATTTTTTGGGGGGGGAGGGGGGGCGGCTAGCAATCTGAATCTGTGCCAGCAAGCCCAGTGTACATTCTTGATAACCTATAATTAAGTCATTACCCCTTTCTCCACAAACTGGTCTTGCAAGACCTGTTTCCTAAATGCTCAGAGGCCATAAACCATGACACTGCCCCCAGAGGGGGGTTATCAGTGCTGGCACCAGGCCAGGCCCTTAGGTATGGCCTCAAGACCCCCAACACCTGGGGCTTTTTGCAAAACCCACAAACGGTTCAGAAGTATAACCCATATTTGGGGGACAAAGACACCAAAAGGGGATAAAAGAGGGGCTTCCACCATATTGGTTTGCTCAGAATTTGAGAGGCAACTACTCTGAGTCTGCTGGCATAATAAAGCTGTGTAACCCCATTTCTCTAAGCATTGCTTGGTTTTTCTCCAGTCTTCTATAACAAAGGTAGAAATTTATTGAAGAACAAGTACAGACTTCCATGTGGGGAGGGGGAAAGAATCTCACAGCATAGACTCCCACATGCAGAGGGGGAAAGAGGGGGAAAGAGGGAGAAAGAAGGAGTCCCATTGAGTTCCCTTTTCCCCGGTTTATAAAGGCTGCAGTTTTTGTGCCTTGATATTCACCTTTGGTTTGGTCACTATAGCAACTCCTGGGCTCAAAAGGTCAAACCTCCCATGGGACATGCTAGGCCCTCCTCCCTTATTGTTCTCCTATTCCTTCTGGACATTCTTCTTCCTTCTTTATTTTGTAAATATATACATTTTGGTACGCCCAGCTCCCTTGTCTTATGGAAATGTAACTTCTACTGACCCCCTGCTCCCTTGTCTTATAGAATGTACCCTTTTGCAACTCTGTAGTCCTGTTTTTTTTTTCCATGGACCCTCTTCATTTTAAAAATTCCTCAAGCCCTAATGGGTTTGGCTCAGTGGATAGAGCATCAGCCTGCGGACTCAAGGGTCCCAGGTTCGATTCCGGTCAAGGGCATGTACCTTGGTTGCGGGCACATCCCCAGTAGGGAGTGTGCAGGAGGCAGCTGATCGATGTTTCTCTCTCATTGATGTTTCTAACTCTCTATCTCTCTCCCTTCCTCTCTGTAAAAAATCAATAAAATATATTTAAAAAAATAAAATAAAATTCCTCAAACCTGCCTATTTCACCCCTAAAAATTCCTATTTCATTTGTACACCCCCAGGCCTTTGCAAACCCCCAGCCCACATTGCCAGTAAACTGCCCATTTTGCATACCCATTTTTATCCCTTTTAATCTTTGTCCCATTTAATCTTTGTCCTTCTACCCAATATAAGCTGCTGGTTTATGGGGGGAGGGGGAAGAGAGCAGATTTTTGTGAACGATTTGCTGCTTTCCCATACTGCAGGCATTATTGGAATAAACGCTCATATATGATTCAACCCTGTCTCTGCTTAATTGGCTCAAGTAGTGACAGACAGCCTGGGCCCATTGATTGTCCGGTTTCAGAATGACGTAGGAAAGGTGCTTGCCTGTCAGTCTAACCTGGGAACAAAGATCATTAGCTGGGAAGGAGGACCCAAAGCAAACGTTTGAAAATCTGGGAATACCTAATCTCTAGACAAATGAATTCTCTCTCACTTGTTCCTCTTGCTTCACTCCTGCTTCTTTACACTCTCCTGCTCCATGACCCACGTTAGCCCACCATGTGGCCCTGGAAGCCACATAGCCCATAGCCATGCAGACTCCACACACCATAGACTATAGCTGAGAACATAAGCTAAGCTAGCCAGAAGTTGGACTGCACTGTACAAATATGGACTGGGCAGGGGCATTGATTCTAACTCTGCTGAAGACAAAATGGGACTTTTTCCATGGTGGGATGCAGAGAGATAGGACCTTTGAAACTCAGGAGGTTAATTCCACAAAACTAAAACTTTCCACAATACCTCATCCTCCCATGGGGTCCTCAGGAAATTCTTATTCCTGGGGCACCCCAAGAAGTCCACTTCCACCAGAGAGCTCCCCACCAATAACAGAAGCTAGAATTCTGAAATGAAGGTGTCTGAGGGCCACGCTCCTTCCTGTAGCTCCCTAGTTTCTGGTGGTTAGCTAGCAGTCTTCAGCATTCCTTGACTTTAGATGTGCCACTCCCACCCTCCATCTTCATAGGGCTTCTCCATGTGCATCCTCAATCATCTTTCCTCTGTGTTTGTCTGTGTCCAAATTTCCCCTTTCTATAGGACACCAGTCATGTTGGGTCGGGATCCACCCACCCCCACGACCTCATATTAAACTTGGTTACTTCTATAAATACCCTCTTTTTTAAACAAAGTCAAATTCTGAAGCAATGGGGCTTAGGTCTTCAACATATCCTTTTTGGGGGACACATAATTAAATCATAGGAGGTAATCAAACAAAGCTTAGGTCTTCACATATTTTGAAGGGCTCATGCTTACTGCATTAAGCACACTTTATTTAGGCTCAGGAATTTTTCTCTCTAATTAAGTGTTGTGAAATGACCAACTGTAAAAGAAGTCAGCTTGAACTCTGGGATATTATAGGATGTGAAGGAAAGGCCCACAGCAAAGGAACACAAGTGTTTGTCTTAACAGCGGGGAGGACAAGTGAGTTAATCTTTCTTCTGGGCCTTGGTGACCTGGCAGGGGGACCACCTGGGTACTGTCACAGCTGCTCTAACTGCATAACACCTTCTAGAACCAGGCTGGGAGGCGCTGCTGGACATCTCTGTGGGGCCTCCTTGATTCTGTAGGACTCCTTACCACTTCACATTTCAGTCTTTTCATAGGAATGTGTGGGATGGTGGGTGGGAGGATCTTCTGGGGTGGTTCTGAGTTCCACCCTATGTGCAAATATACCACCAATCTCAGAGGTGGTTGTGAGAATTTTGTGAGCTGTTATGTCTAATGCTATTGATACAGCGTCTACCTAATAAAAATGGTCAATCACCATTTGAGGTGAATTTTTTAATATAATCAACTATGAATATAATCAAACCAGACCAGTGATGGCGAACCTATGACACGCGTGTCAGAGGTGACATGCGAACTCATTTTTTTGGTTGATTTTTTCTTTTGTTAAATGGCACTTAAATATATAAAATAAATATCAAAAATATAAATCTTTGTTTTACTATGGTTGCAAATATCAAAAAATTTCTATATGTGACACGGCACCAAAGTTAAGTTAGGGTTTTTCAAAATGCTGACACGCTGAGCTCAAAAGGTTCACCATCACTGAACTAGACTGAATTTAAAAATCAATGAACTTTTTCAGTCAATACTTAGAAAAAATTATCAAAACGATGGTGTTTAAGAATGGCTGTTTAGGACAGGCTAAAGGGCCTTATATTCTAAGTAGATTCTAATCTTTTAAACACAAATCACTGCATAATTATTACTTATTACCCATGTTATCAATATGAAAACTTGCAAAATGAATGTAGGAAGGTGATTTAAGGGATCGTGTGTTGATCCATATACATTGAAATTTAAAAACAAAAGTGACCTTTTTAAATTTCATTAAGTATAGTAAATTTAATGAAGAGAAAAGTAGGGCTTCCCATTTTATAAAATCAGCTGTGGAAAGTGGAAGTTTCTCAGAAGCAACGTAAAAATCAGGATGATTTACTTGTAGCCACAACCTTAAAATTTTTGTCTTACCACCATGTTCTCTGTATTTTGGTTAATTAAGGCTTTATGGATTAAGGGGTTTTTGTTTTCTTCAGATGGAAAGTGTATCACTATTTAGAAACACGATAACTTTTCAATATTTAAACTAATATATATTAGTATTCTTATATATTATATATATAAAATGCTGACTCACCTCTATATAGATTGATTATAAAAAATGTCAATAAGATAGGAAATGAGATATGATGACAGAAAAAGGAGAACAAGAAAGATAAATATAAGGAGTGGGCTCAGGGAAATGTTCTCCTTTTAAACTTCCTGGATAAATGCTCTACAATTTCCTGGCCCCAGGGAGTACGCTTTTATCTCTGCAGTTGTGTGTTTTCTGCAATTTGACTATCATTTGTTCAGTAGATTATAAAGCACTGACCCCTTTGGTCTGCGGTGCTGAGGCCATTGCCTCCCCCCACCCTAGGAATTCTGCCCATAAATCACTGTGAACAGTTCCTCTCTGAATGGAGGCTAACATCACGTCTATAGTTGCCTGACCTCTTATCTGAGCATGGAAACTTTTCAGTACCATTTTCTCCTGCTCTTCAAAGACCCATGTGAGATAAAATTGTAACTTCTCAGGCCATAACTAAAGAAAGGGTTTCTTTTCTGTCTCCAGCTAATTTCACTGCTGCTTATCAACAAATGCGTGCTTGGCAGTGGCAGGGCAGAGGTTTGGATTGTGTGCCGAGGGGTGTTGGAAGGAAGGCAGTAGGAATGTGGGGCCTCTTGGTAGTAGAAGTCTTTCATGCCAATTGTAACATCCCTTGTCTTTGCTCCTCCTGGAATTCCTGTCCTAACCCCACTTCCCATAATTATTCCTCCTGCTACACTTTAAATTCCAGTCAACATAGCAATTCTTCTTTCATGCCTTGGCTTACAGTGTTGACTAAGATGAAAACCCAGCAACCTGGGCCTGGAGCCCCCACAGAATGCACCTTCCCTGTGTCTCTCATAGTGGGCCTCTTAAGCCTAAAGATAGTTCATGTCAGCATCGAACTTAAAAAGTGCACCTACAGCTTGTGGGACAGCCCAGGACCAGCGTCTCAGTGAGAAGAGGGGTGCCTGTGTGACCTGGGGCGCCAGTAGATGGCTGCGCTGGGAAGTAACTGAGGTCCCTGAACGAGTTACACATTTTATTTTATTTATTTATTTTTAAAATATATTTTATTGATTTTTTACAGAGAGGAAGGGAGAGAGATAGTCAGAAACATCGATGAGAGAGAAACATCGATCAGCTGCCTCCTGCACATCCCCTACTGGGGATGTGTCCGCAACCCAGGTACATGCCCTTGACCGGAATCGAACCCGGGACCCTTCAGTCCGCAGGCCGACGCTCTATCCACTGAGCCAAACCGGTTTCGGCCAGTTACACATTTTATTTCTGCCTCCCAGGGACTCTAATTTTTTCTTCGTGAGGCAGCCCTTTCCTAGGTGAAAACTTAGGCAGCTGCTTGACTTTTCTGGTCACTCTCAGGGACTTAATGAAAGGACAGAACAGGACTGATAGCTGTGGCCCTAACCCAGGGGTGGGCAAACTTTTTGACTCGAGGGCCACAATGGGTTCTTAAACTGGACCGGAGGGCCGGAACAAAAGCATGGATGGAGTGTTTGTGTGAACTAATATAAATTCAAAGTAAACATCATTACATAAAAAGGTACGGTCTTTTTTTCTTTTAGTTTTATTCATTTCAAATGGGCCGGATCCGGCCCGCGGGCCGTAGTTTGCCCACGGCTGCCCTAACCCCTCTTCCAAGAAAAAGCCTCAGAATGTATCAGTTACTCAGCCTGCCCTTATCTCGGCCAATGGGAAAGCGGGGGAAACTAGCCCAAGGCCAAAAGTATGCTAGCCACGCCCCTGTCTTTGTGTAACCAGACCCTAGCTGCACCCCCCTGCCCTTGCATCACTAGCCCCTGGCCCTCACTCAACCAACCGGAATCAGCCAAATCAGTGGTCGGAGTGTGCCCCCACCCCCCGACCCTAAGCTCTATAAATTCTTTGTTCTCTTGGGACTCCGGGCTCTCTCGCACCTTATCGCTGCATCGGTAGGGGAGGCAGAGGGACCAAGCACCAGGCTTGAATAAAGACTCTATGCTTTTGCATCTGACTCGGCGCTCCCTGGTGATGTTCTTTGGGAGATCTTGAAATCTGGGCATAACAAACATAAAACACAACATACTCAGATAAGTATAATGCAAAGTCCCCTGTAATTGTCAAAACTACCAACTCGATTTTTAAGTTGAGTTGTCTTTTCTTTCTTCAGTTTGATATTGTTGGGGGTTGCAGGTGCAAAGTCTGTGATTGAGGACTGGTGGTGAGTTTAGCTGTTTTTCTAAGGTAGTGGCTCAAATCCGCCTCCTCCCCCCCCCACACACACACCCCAGCCCACATCCCTATGGAGTCTGGAATGTGGGCAAAGTTAGAAGGAAGAAGGAAGAGGGAGCATTGTTTTTCCCAGTGCACACTTCTGTGAGGGTGTCATGTGCCATGGTTTGGCAGGTATTAAAAGTGGACTCTGATTTGTATGGGTCCCCCTAAGGCTCTTTAGAACCACCCCACATTCCCCCACACCCGTTGCCTGCCAGCTACCAAACATCTCCCTCCTGTAGCTCTGAAGGAGGGTAAAGGTATCTCTCCTCAGCCTGGACTCTTGCTCCTTCCTCAGGCATTTGGGAGGAGTTCCAACATTTACATTCTTTCACACTTCTCTTCCTTTTATTTACATCTATACTAATAATAGAGGAATTTGCAAATTGTCTGGGACACCATCATAGTAACAGTAACCACTGAACAGCAGACTGTGTGGAGCGACAAGGCTGGCAGGGGAGTTAGTGAGGGACAACTAAACGACTGAACAGCAGGCTGTGTCGGGTGACCTGGCCAGCAGGAAAGGCAGTTGGGGGTGACCAGGCCGGTGGGGGGAACAGTTAGGAGCATTCAGGTAGGCAGGCAGGTGAGCAGTTAGGAGCCAGTGGTCCCAGATTGTGAGAGGGATGTCTGACTGCCAGTTTAGGCCTAGATATCCCCTGAGGGGTCCCGGAGTGGAGAAGGTGCAGGCTGGGCTGAGGCCCCCTCCCCCCACATGCCCAAATTTCATGCACTGAGCCTCTAGCATTATATAAATGGAATTAGAAAAAAAAACTCAACTTAAACTATGGGAAAATAAGTCAGATCTTGGGCACAGTCCAGAAAGTTTCCCAATACATTTGTTTTTCATTTTTTTGGTTTTGTTTTTGAGTTTTTTTAAAAACAGATGAAGACTTGCCCTGAAGACTCTAAACTCAAGTTACATGGAGAGTAATTGCTACATCAAAAGTGACTTTTAAAGCACTTTTGATTCTATTGCAAGTTAATGTGAATTAAAGCATGGTCAGCTCAATGAGTTGTCATTTAAGGCAGTTGAGAACTTCAGGTATAATAAAAAACAAACAAAAACCACATGAACATAGTCTTTAATAACTTAGTGATAATCAGTCTGAGTGAGGTATCATCATTTCCATTTGATAGACAATAAAATCAGGTTTAGAAAGGCAATATTGTGGGTCAGAACCAGAATTCATATTCAGATCTTTCTGACTTCAAATTCCATAGTTTGAGTCAGGGGTAAAAAGGAGAGACAATGATAGAAATATGGCAATATGGAGAAGTTGAAAATTTAAAATGTTTTCTGTATAATTAAGGTGACCATAAAATTTTTCATCTAAACCAGATAACTTTGACAGTGAAAACGGCCCCTTCTAGAACAGATGTTGGGATAATAAAAGTATGCTCACCCTCTGATGATTTCTATCCTCTTACTTAAATTAAGGCCTCTCCCTTTCTTTTCTTTCCCCAAATATCCCTTGACGTATACCTCATATCAATGTGGTATTTATTCTACTTATTAATTTTAAAATATTTTTCAAGAATTCTTAATTTTTTAAAATATATTTTTATTTATATCAGAGAGGAAGGGAGAGAGAGAGAGAGAGAGAGAGAGAGAGAGAAACATCAATGATAAGAGAGAATCATTGATTGGCTGTCTCCTGCACACACCCTACTGGTGATTGAGCCTGCAATCCACGCATGTGCCCTGCCAGGGTGCCAGGGAATGGAACTGTGACCTCCTGGTTCATAGGTGGATGCTCAACCACTGAACCACACAGGCCAGGCAACAATTTTTTATTTATCACAGAATATTCACTACACTCTGATATATAGTGTAGAAGCCAGAAAAAAATGTTTTTATAAAATACTTTATTTGACTTTTTGTACCTGAATCTTCATAAATAAAAATAAACTTATTTGTTTATAAGTTACATGCATGTAACACCAAACTAATATATTATGTCCATTTTACTCCAAAAGAATAAAGTTTAAAGGTGAGATAAAGATGTAACATCTAATATTTTTAAATTGTATATTCATTATTGACAAAATTATTTTGTTCCACATGAAGCACTAAACTTATTAGTTCTGAACCTGTTACAAATAGCTCATTATTTTTGAAATAATTTATTTAACATTTGAAATAGTATTTACATATTGGCTTTTATGTAGATATACTTGGGTTTAATAATATCCATAACTGAATAAAAACACTCCCCAAAGCACAGTATATGCAAATAAGTAACATTCACTGATGCAATATTTACAATGTTGGATATCAAGCCATACGTCAAGTAAGCTTGAGTTTTCATTGTTGTTGTTATTAGTTTTTTTTGCCTGACTTTGAGTCAGAACCCATTGCGTTATCCTTGAGTCTGTCTGGTTTGATGGCTAACAAAGAGCTCATGCTGTGTCATTCACAAGAGCTTACATTATTAGCATTGTCATCAATTTCCCCCTTCTTTGGAGGGATATTTTGAACTTATTAGTCTGGGCCTCCATCTTACCATACCTTTGAGTTATATTAGTTAAAAACAGGTAATATAAGTGACTTACCTGGGCCCCATACACTACAGCAAATCATAACACACTAAAAACTAGCAAATGAGTGAGGAGGCCACTGTCATCCCCTTGGTCAATCCTTCCTTCAGAATACCTTGTGGGCTGTTTGTGGTGTGTCCCTACTTGGTCTGCACTAAAATGGCCCTACTGACAAGCATAGTTCAAAAAGAAATAGAGATACGAATTCTAATGTCCTCCTGTGCCCCTGCAGGTCAACTTGCTCATACTTGGGGGGAAGGGCAGGCCTGGGCTTTGAGGTCATGTAGACTGTGCTTGAATACTTAGCAGCTGTGTGATCTTGGACAAGTTACTTCATCTCTCTGAAACTCAGCTAGCTATTTGCTGTAAAATGGCAATAATAATATTTGACTCTTTTTTTTAAGCATTGATTAAAACAATAGCCATGAAAGAAATCAACCAAGAGCCCAATACATGGTAGGTGCTCATTGACCCATAGGCTGCCTCTCTCTCTGCTTCTCTTCTCTCCAATCTACTTCTCTTGCCTACCTTGATCATCCCACATCATACTTTGCTTTGATGCTTGAAAAATGAATGAAAAAAAGAGAAACGTGGTATATTTGACCAGCTGCTTTGAGTCCCCAAATTTTCTCCTAGGATGAAAGTTTGACAGGGGACCTCTCTCCATGTTCATATATGCCACACATTTCTCCCTGGACTCATTGGCTAGAAGAACACATAAGGTCACA
The DNA here is from genome assembly GCF_014108235.1 of Myotis myotis. NCBI lineage: Eukaryota > Metazoa > Chordata > Mammalia > Chiroptera > Vespertilionidae > Myotis > Myotis myotis. The sequence continues at coordinate 63,797,273 of NW_023416390.1, read as the reverse complement.
TTAAGAGTAATAGCTCAAATTCCTTCAGTTTTGCTGGCCCTGACCACCTGTCGGCAAAGGACTTTCAGCCTCCCTGCCAGTCCATCCATCAATATTTCTGGGACTTTTTATGGGATGCCTTAAATGTGCTCACAAGTGCTTTTACTCTTGACATATATAGCAGCACTGGGCATTTTGGTCCTCCCATTGCTCTTCTGTGCATGGTGTCCCCCTGACATGGCTCTGCATACCTTCTCCTGGTCTTGGGGTGCCCCCTTCTCCATGTGCCTTCAGTGGCCATTTCAGTCCCTCTTGTGGCTCTACTCAGCACAGTAAGCAGATGGACTGATTCACCAAGGAAGACCTGGGCCTCCATCTTACCACACCTCCTGGGGTATGTGTCAGGGGAATGAGGAGGGATGAGAGCTGAGGGAGGAGATAGGTTCTCTTCTCTTTGCCTAAAGTTCTGGTTGGGCAGGATCACAAGAGATGTATTACACAATTTAGTAGAAATAATTATTTTAATAATTACAGCTCCCTCTCCCTTTCTTGACATACATGTATCCAGGAGTCTGGAACAGGGGGTGTTCTGAAAGTGTTTACCATGATATATCCGAAATCCCTACTCCAGCATGATAATTAAGCCTTTGCTATGGGATCAGCTCATTATCTTCATTCTTCCATCAGCATAAGTTCCCTACAAACAGACTTCTCAGCCTCCATCCAAAAACCTATTGGGCAATCAAATTATCTAGCTATGCCCAGGTCTTCCATATCTAGCTATGCTTAGGCCTCCAGCTAGGCCTAAGCTCCAGGAGGAAGTGTGGCACGAGTTCTGCTTTCAAGGGACTTCTTGGCATCAAGCTGAGAAGCTTTGATGAGTACTGTCCCTCCAAGTCACCAGAAAGCAATAGTATCAACTTTATCTTCATTCTGATCTTCATCCCTTTCAAAATCTTCATCATCTGAACAGCTAACATTTGAGTACTTCTGACCAGCTGGATCCTGTACACAGCCCTATTTAAATAGTGCATGATACAGTTTATTAACATTAGACTTGCAGCAAATGAACATAGCCCAAGTCCAAGATGAGTTCCTGCTATGTCAGGTTCTCTTTGTTGCCTCAGACATTAGTAAAACCTGCCATACTAAGGCAAGGAGGTATACAGTGAGTAACTAGAGGCCTGGGCCATGGAGAAGCCATAACATAACTTGTATAGATTTGAGACACACACACACACACACACACACACACACACGCACACACACACACACGCACACACACACACACACACAAAACATTTCAGAAAGCAGACCAAAAATGTACTTTTATTTACAAATAATGAAGCCTTCAGTTCCATTATAATTCTCACAAGTTTGTTCTACATAATTCATTTAAAGGGCGAAAGTAACTTATTTTTGCTGCATCGAGCATTTTAATTAAATGCCCTAGGAGCATCACCATCTCCTTATCTTTTTCTCTCTTGGAAAGAGCAATACATAATGAACATACTGACTTTGATATGAGTAATTAATATGCAGCTTGTTTAGTCAGTATGAATCAGCATTTTGATGATGTCTTGTGAGGATAGGATTATAATTGGCAGGATTTCTGCCCTAGGTTGAAATTCTAGATTCTGGAAGGAACAAATGTATTAAATAGTACTGTTACTTTATCTTATAAAGCATACAGCCTTACAAGGGACAAGTAAAACTTTATAAAAGAGAGAAATTGATAAAATATCTGCAAGTATGTACCAGCTTTGAAATATTTAAATCATTATAAATTTGTGGCAACGCTTGAATTATTCAGAACAATAATTTTATAAAACCAATTTAGGAATTCTCCTCTGTGATATGTCATCTATACTATTAGTAGATTCTTGCCTGGCTGGCCTGGGTCAGTGGTTGAGCATCAACCTATAGACCAGGAGGTTACGGTTCAATTCCCCATAAAGCCATGTGCCTGGTTTGTGGGCTTGATCCCAAGTGTGGGACATGCAGGAGGCAGCCAATGGATGGCTCTCTTTCATCACTGATGTTTCTCTCTCTCTCTCTCTCTCTCTCTCTCTCTCCCCCTTCCTCTCTGAAATCAATAAAAATATATTTTAATAAATGATTCATAGCTTATTCAAGATTCACCCACTATCTTCTCATTGACTTCTTAATAATTACAATTCAAAGTGCTGGCTGACTTTTCCAGTAATCTGATTTGCTTCCCACTGTATTCTTAGAGAAAGCTCACTCAATCAAGCCTCGTTTGGAATCTGTGTCTCTTTCACAAGTGTAGATTGTTCTCAAACTTGGCAAACAAGTTCACCTCTGAGCCTTTGTATGGTCCTTCAGTGTTACATGCCTTCCTCTCACTTCTTCATCTACTTATTTATTTCTCTCTTTAGAAACTCTACTCCAACTTCTACAAAGTTCTTTCTTGATTAATCTTATGTGAATGAATCCTAATCTCTACTATGAAGGATTTAGCAAGTGTGTTTTTTGGAACACAGTTCTTCTGCGATGCTCTACATAAAAAAGTTTCATAAATAAAGAACTGAGGGAAATGTTCCTTCTATTTCACTCCTCTGAGAGGCTCACAGCAACTCTTAAATGTTTGGCTGTAAGAAGCTTTTCTTGATTAACTTATTTGGTGATACCTTTACATCCTAGGAACTAGTGTTCTGTGGAATGTGCTCTAAGAACCAATTACTACAGCTGTGATAATTTGGTATTTGGATTAAGTTTGTTGATACCATTTTCAGAATATTTAGTCATTCATTTCTCCACATTTGATATAAGGTGCTTCAGATATGTTGTCCTTTCTCCCCAAGCACTCACATGTAATTTGCTCAAAGTGGTCTTATTCACATCTACCAGATTAAAAACTGAAGGCTGTGGTGAAAGACTTGAAAGTTGCAATTTCTATCTGGATTTGAAGAGTTCCCTCAACTTTTTGTAAATAGGAACTAGCAACTCTGTCTTATACCGACCCTGTCTGTCCCTTCTTTTAATTCTCCCATCGCCACCTCAGTGACAAATGCTGCTAAACACATTCAACTTCAAAGCCTTGTCACGGGCCTTTTATTTTAGTTCCTATTGCTGAAGTCTGGCCTTTCCCGGTTGTGCAAGTCACAGCTGGTAATGATGGGGACCAGATGATGCCCCAGCAGCACATTAAAGGTTTTTACCAGGATGTGGTTTGATGGTTTTACTTGGGTATTTTGTTGTTGTTATTTTTTCCTTTGGAATGTGAGTTGTGGCCAAGAATTATTTTCCTGATTGCATTTTTGTTATCCCTCTTCATTTGGGGAGCTGGAAAACATACAGAGACATAAGGAATATGATTGTAAACTACCGCTCAAGCTAACTGGTAGGCTCTTATAGGGTGGCTTTTAGCTGTGACCTTTTATTTATTCAATAAATTATGTGACTATTATGTCCGAAATGCCATACTGACAGCTTCATCTTATCACTTTACCAAGGCATCCATTATTCTAGTTTTCTTAAAACTTAAAAAATTATAGGCATAATTTTTGAATATTATAGAAGAAATGCCTGCCCTTACACTGTGTTTAATTCACAATGCAGTGGGATGTGCATAGGTTTACAATCACTTCTGCAATGAGCTGTGTATAATAAGTGGGCTATTACTATTTATTTATTTTTTTTAATTAAATCTTTATTGTTCAGATTATTACATTTGTTCCTCCCCCCCCCATAACTCCCCTCCTCCCAGTTCCCACCCCACCCTCCGCCCTCACTCCCCACCCACTGTCCTCATCCATAGGGGCTATTACTATTTAAAATATTTATTGTTTTTCTCATTATAGAATTGTTATATGCTTATTATAAAGGATTTGAACAACATAGAAAAGGATAAGGGAGAAGTTAAAAATCACCTACAATCTTAACAACATGCATGTCTCACTCTTTGTCTCATGATTGGTTAACAACAATAGGATAAGTAAAATTGACACTCCAGCTATTAATTTCAGCATCATAACTAGACACTCTGCCTATTACAACTAGTCACCAGACTAAAAACGTGTTAATTATTGCATATTCAGTTGGAGCTACCCCATCCTGGAGTGCCTTTTGTTTCTATATTCATACTCTAAGTTACTCTTTCTAATTCTCTGGACTTAAAACTGTACATATCTCCTAAGTGTGTACTTCCAATCCTGGCCTCTCTTGGAATCTTTTTAAAAAAATATTTTTTATTGACTTCTGAAAGGAAGTGAGAGGGAGAGAGAGATAGAAACATCACGATGAGAAAGCATCATTGATTGGCTGCCTCCTGCATGACCCCACTGGGGATCAAGCCGGCAACCTGGGCACATGCCCTGAAAGGGAACTGAGCCATGATTTCTTGGTTCATAGGTCGATGCTCAACCACTGAGCCACACCAGCTAGGCCACTCCTAGAATCTTAACTCATATACTCAACTGTCATCTGAACATCTTCATATAGATATCCAGGAGGCCTCTCAAACTTAAGGCCAAAGCTTAACCCCAGGTGTTCCTTTCTCCAGACTTTTTTTCCAGGTGGTTTTTTGCATCTTAAGAAGGAGCATCACATTAACCCGGGTGCTCAAGTCAAATTCTGAGAAGTCATTCCCGATTGCTCTTTTTCCTTCCTCTCTCCCCCTCATCTAGCATATGTGAGTCTGGAGAGAGAAAGATTTGGGATAATGCCAGAGATCTCTCAGCCAAGCCATTATTAAAGAATGTAATTTATAGGGGTCAGTTCTCCCCCTGCTAGAAGCAAATGGAATCCTGTCAACTTCTATGCTGGGGGTAGGCATGGTTTTGGCAGAACAAATGTTTTCCATATTGGAAAAAAGGAGGAACCCTTATGGATGACCTAGCAATGTGTAGCAGACTTCAACAACTGCTGTTTTTGGCAGAAAAATCAACCCCAAGGGCTGAAATTTTCAAGCAGTGGCCTTCTGAGTAGTTGCCAATAAAGAGTATTCAGCAGGTTGAGCAAAACACAGAGTTCCCAATAAGCCAAGAAACTAGGAGAACATAGGTCCAAAGAGGTCAGAACCCAGAATGGTAGGTTATTTTTTTAAAGTGATAAGTTAACCCATTTCCTGTCTTCTTCCATTGGCATTTGCTGAAATGAGCTGTTGGGTGGGGTTTGGGACTAGGGCATTGAGAAAGGAATGGAAAGAAAGAAAGGCGGGTAGGGAAACTCTAGTGCAGTGGTCCTTCATGGGGACTGTTGATCTCTGGGAGAGACAATTTGTTTTGTGTAAGCATTGGAGGACATTTAGCAACTCTGATCCTGAATGCCAGAAGTAAATGTTAGTAAATGCCAGCTGTGCCCATCAGTTATTGTGATAATCAAATTTTCTCCACATATTTCGGTAGATATGGAGCAGTTCCAGCCTCCTTGGAGTCTTTTGAGAGAATCTATAAGAAAAGAAAGAATTCTAAAGAGAGATTTGAAGGAATGATGTGAGAGAGAGAGAGAGAGAGAGAGAGAGAGAGAGAGAGAGAGAGAGAGAGAGAGAGAGAGAGAGAGAGAGAGAGAAAGAAAGAAAGAAAGAAAGAAAGAAAGAAAGAAAGAAAGAAAGAAAGAAAGAAAGAAAGAAAGAGAGAGAGAAATAGGTATTGGTGAGAGAGCTCTCTTTTACTGCCTGGGGCAGTCAGACTTAGTAGGATGTGGAGACTCATTAGATCAAGAGACTCTTCAAGGGTTCCTAAGACAGGGTGTAGATTCTATCACCAGAGTTCTTTGGGAGAATTCCTCCATTCTCAACTGATAGGGAGTTTTAGGGTGCAGCCAAGATTAGATTTGTTTTGCCATTTGCATGCCAAATCTTGTTGGTATAGGATTCTGTTTTACAGACCCTTAAATAACCAGTGTGTGACACACATGAGCATCTGAGATGTCATTTTCTGTTATACATTCCACCAGCCAGAGTAACAGAACCTAAAAAACATGCTCAAGCTCCTTGCAGCCTTTCTTGGCCCCAGGAATCACATAGTTGATCTCACTCACATAGAAACATGGTCCAAGGAACCATCTTAGCCAGCTTAGGCTCACACCCGCCATGAGAATATTAATATACTAATAGGCACATCCCCTTGGCTTGGTTATTTCACTTCTCTACACCTCAATTTTCCTATCTGTGAAACTGGCTCTTGAAACTTACTTTACACATTACCCATGCAGCAAAGAATGGGTAAAATAAATAATTATGTAAAGCATTTGATAAACATTTTATATATGTTTTTCTTTTTAAAAATATATTTTTATTGATTTCATAGAGGAAGGGAGAGGGAGAGAGAGTCAGAAATATCAATAATGAGAATTATTGATCAGCTGCCTCCTGCATGCCCCCCCACTGGAGATCGAGCCCACAACCTGGGCATGTGCCCTTGACAGGAATCAAACTCGGGACCCTTCAATCCATAGGCCAACGCTCTATCTATTGAGCCAAAATCTAGGGCCATGTTTTATGTCTTTTTAAAATATATATCTTTATTGACTTCAGAGAGAAAGGGAGAGGGAGAGAGAGACCTAGAAACATCAGTGATGAGAGAGAATCATCCATTGGCTGCCTCCTGCATGCCCAACACTGGGGACTGAGCCTGCAACCTGGGCATGTGCCTGACTGGAAATTGATGCTCAACCACTGAGCCATGTTGGCCGGGCTACATTTTGTATCTTAATAAACATTAATATCCTAACTAGCCAGATAGTCCAGATAATTATCTGAAGTAAGGAAACTACTTTATACTAAATGACCTTACGTAGTTTAATAAAAGCCTGTCTTCTTTGGGTACTCTCCATCCTTCCTCTTGACCTTCTCAGGGTTTAGCACAGCCAGCACTAGAACAATGAACCTTACCCTCGTCCAGGTAAATTGACTGCACATTACACTACAACTTAAGCTGGAGTATCTCACATATGGGGAAGTGAGTAGGAAAAGTGGTTCTTTAATTTTTATAGAGCAAAATAAAGGGCACGGTATACATTCCAATCTGGGCATCAAATGCCAATTTTGTTCTAACAAATTGGTGGAAACAAAGAGGGAAGGAAAAAAAATTGGACTCTGAACTGATTTGTGATTCAAGCAGCACCAACATTTGTACTCTTCATTGCATGACTAAGCATTTGTTTGCTCTCATGTACCATAACCTTGGCTGCCAAATACTTTTAAATATCTGTAAAAATAACACCCTAATAATTGGAGAGATTCCTAAAGAGTCATGCAGCAGTTACAGAAGTCAGGCATGTCAGTCACAATATAAACATTGAGAAGATAAAAATGAAGTTAGAATGTATGTGATCAGACATCAAAATAGAACAGGCTGTTAATGGTGCTTCCTTTTTGCTGCTGTTTTTTCTCTCACACACATTCTTTCTAATTTAGACAGCTTTCTTCTCTTTCCATTTAAGCCCCATATGTTTGGTTTTATTCTCATCTTCCGGCAACATTGCCACCATAGTCTCTCATCCCACTCCACCCGAAGATGTCCCTTGAACCCTACTAATATCCTTGTGTCACAGAACATATATTAAAAAGTATCTTTCTAAGTTTATATAGAACATGAACCTAAAAAGGATAATTATAAGAATTGCTGAAGCGAAAAATGTAGTTAAGTCCCAATGTTCTCATTTACTAATTAACCCAGACAGAGCATACTTTCCAAAACTGCTTTCATTCCATGTAAGAGTGACAAAATTAATGAACTATTCAGCTAATTTACCTCAGCTGGAGTCTCAAAACTGTGGTACCTACATCTTATGAGAAGTGCTTTCATCTTTTTAATAGAAGCAGAGGAACTGGGAAATGAGCCAGTGGCTTCTGCCTCTCTTCCAATATCTTCTCTCCTGGCCCCGGGGTTAGATATACTTATCACAGACACGGGCACAGACATAGATGATCTCATAGGGGCTGAAAAAGAAATTAGAAACAGCAAGAGAGGCAAAAAATAAACACTGGATCATTGCTGAGATTTGTGTCATATTTGAGCAAAGTAATAATAGCTGAGCATTAATTAGGCACTATAAATGTGTGAGCCCTTGAACTGAGTGCTGGCGTTATTTATCTAGGCCTCACACAGCTCTAAGAGGCAGATAATGATGATAATAGAAAACATCCAGGCATCATTTATTATATGTTAGATTGAGTTCTAAGCACTCTGTAAATGCCAACTCATTTAATCTTTGTAATAATCATGTGAGATGAGTACTCCTGTTTTACAAACAAGGAAATTGAGGCACAGAGAATTTCAGCAGCTTGTCCAAGATCACAGTGACTACATAGTGGACTTAGAATTTGAACCCAGGGGGAGTTGATACCAAATAGTGCAGTAACCACTAAGCATAGCATTATTATCCTAATTTCTCCTGCTTTCACAGGTTGATTGGCATTTTACACCCACATTTTTTTTGCAGACTTTGTGCCTAAAGTGTCTGTCTTCTGGATTAACAAGGTTAATATTGCTGAGGAGAGAAGAGAGACCAAAGTGACCCAACTAGGGAGGGAGGGACAAGTGATATGTGGAGAAGATAAATGAGGATGTGCCGTATGAAGGGAAAAAACATGGAAGGTGAGTGAAACATGCATGTATCCTGATCTAGGATGCACGCTGGTGGACTTTAGGAGGGAAATATATTTCATGCTTTTACAATGTCTTCAGCCTAGTTTCTGAGGGGTTTATTCCCAGTTGATTGGTAGCAACGGTTATGTCCAAATAGCCGTAATCTTCTATCGAGACTGGATTCCTAACTGCCACTCTTCTCTTTAGCTCCTTCCCCCACCTGGCAGCCAAGGGAGAGCTTTTAAAGGTGTAAATCAGATTATGAAGCTGCCCTTGGGAACCATCCAAAGCCTTCCATCCCGTTTGGAATCAGACGCAGACTCCTCACCCTAATGTCCAGGGCCCTGTGTGGCCTGCCTTTTGCCTAGCGAGGTGGAACATTTTAGTGTTGAAAGACATTACCCAATGAGTGTACATTACTTAGCTGAAAATGTCTTCCTTAATATAATGTTGTCCACTATCAAGCACGATGGAGAAATTTACCTTCATAAGCTCAATCGTTTTCCAAGGTTTAACTGAGAAATCACTCATTTTTTCCTCTCAAATAATTTTTTTACTTTTAATGCTTGCCTCTATGTACCACCCCCCAACCAACTGGTAAAGCTCATAGCTGTGGAATCATAACTTAACATATTGGTCTCAATATATTACTAAGGGAAAAATACATATTAAATCCTTCCTTGAAAATCAGTGGTGCACATACTATATTTGAAATATATTTTAGAGAAGCCCTTGGAAAAAAATTACACATTGATTGTGAAGGGGATCAGAATATACCACTGCAAAATATGCCACTTTGGCAAAGGGGTTATTTTGAGCAGAAGGCAGTTAAGAATTAATAGATGCAGGAAGTGTTCTCTGCCCTGCTCTTACCTGCCTAAAAGCAAGACATAAATTTCTCTTTGAGGAAGGAACTCCCCACTCCTTCCACATCCCTGTATCAAGGAGAAAAGAGTAATTCATCATTGAAGATGGGGAGTAGACACCAAATTGAGTTGCATAAAATAGACATTATCTTCCATTTTCCTCCATGTATTTGCTACTAACTTCCCTACGGTTTATCATGCCTTGAAACCCCAACCCTCTTTTCTTTGGTAAAAGGATATACAAGCCCCTGAACCTAACTGCTTCTTTGAGCTTTAATTCATTTATGTGAACTCCTATGCATACAAACATATTGTACCTTTTTTCCTGTTAATTTATCTTTTATTAGTTTAATTTGCAGGCCCCCAATCACAACCCAAGAGGGTAAAGAAAAAGTTTCTCTTCCCCAGCAAATGGATTTATAATTGTACTAGAGGCCCCGGTGCCCGGGGGAGGGGGGGTCCTTCAGCCCGGCCTGTGCCCTCTCGCAGTCTGGGACCCCTCGGAAGATAACGCCCTGCTGGCTTAGGCCTGCTCCTGGGTGGCAGAGGGCAGGCCCAATCCCTAGGTGCAGCCCCTGGTTGGGATCAGAGCAGGGCAGATTGGGGAATTGGGGCGCCACCCCCTGTCATGCACAGAGCAGGGCAGATTGGGAGGTTGCGATGCCACCCTCAGTCATGCTCAGGGTAGGGCCGATTGGGGGGTTGGGGCACCCGCCCTCTCACACTCAAGGCAGGGTCGATGGGGAGGTTGCGGTGCCACCCTTGTCACTCACAGAGCAGGGCCAATCTGGGGGTTGGGGCGCTGCCCCCTGTCACGCACAGAGCAGGGCCCATCAGGGGGGTTGGGGCTCCTTACCCTGTCACACACAGAGCAGGGTCGATCGGGGGGTTGGGGAGCTCCCCCCTGTCACGCACAGAGCAAGGTCGATCAGGGGGTTGGGGAGCTCCCCCCTATCATGCACAGAGCAGGGCCCATCAGGGGGTTGAGGAGCTCCCCCTGTCACTCACAGAGTAGGGCCCATCAGGGGGTTGAGGAGCTCTGCCCTGTCACTCGCAGAGTAGGGCCAATAGGGGAGTTGGGGCACTGCCCCCTGTCACACACAGAGCAGGGCGGATCAGGGGGTTGGGGCTCCACCACTGTCACACTCAGGGCAGGGCCGATGGGGAGGTTATGGCTCTACCCCATCACACACAGAGCAGGGCCCGTGGCGGGGGGGGGGGGGTTGGGGCGCCGCCCTCTATCACCCACAGAGCAGGGCGATCATGGGGTTTGGGAGCTCCCCCGTATCAGGCACAGAGCAGGGCTGATCAGGAGGTTGGGGCGCCTTCCCCTGTCACGAACAGAGCAGGGTGGATAGGGAGGTTGTGGCCCCGCCCCCTGTCACACACAGAGCCGCAGGGCGATCAGGGGGTTTGGGCGCTGCCCCCTGTCACGCTGATCCCGGTGCCAGGACGCCTCTCGGCTCTGCTGATCCCGGTGCTGGGAGGCATATTACCCTTTTACTATATAGGATAGAGGCCTGGTGCATGGGTGGGGCTGGCTGGTTTGCCCTGAAAGGTGTCCTGGATCAGGGTGGGGGTCCCCACTGGGGTGCCTGGCCAGCCTGGACGAGGGGATGCTGGCTGTTTGCAGCTGGTCACACACCCTTCAGGGTGGGGGTCCCCACTGGGGTGCCTGGCCAGTCTGGGTGAGGGGCTGAGGGCTGTTTTCAGGCTGGCGGGTGACTGAAGCTCCCAACTGCTCCTTTTTTTCTTTTTTCTTTTTTATTCTGGGCCAGCTTTAGCTCTGGCTCCAGCTCTCAGGCCTCTGCTGCTGAAAGCAGGTATCTGCTTTGTTTGTGTTCTATAATTGAAATAATGTATAACTCCAGCTCTGAGATCCTGGCTCACTGAAAGCAGGCTTCTGGGGTTTTGTTTAGCTTCTATATTTGTTACAATGTTTCAAACTGCAGGCTCAGAGACCAGCAAGGCAGGCAGGGAATGTTGGTTTCCTCCGTCACTGAAGCAAGCAAGCCTCATGTTAGTTTCAAGCTGCCTGGCTGTCGGCCGCCATCTTGGCTGGCAGTTAATTTGCATATCTCGCTGATTAGCCAATGGGAAGGGTAGCGGTCGTACGCTAATTACCATGTTTCTCTTTTATTAGATAGGATTAAGATTTTTAAATGAAACTGAGACCTTAAATATCATACTCTGAAGGAGTGCTAGACCAGTGATGGTGAACCTTTTGAGCTCGGTGTGGCAGCATTTTGAAAAACCCTAACTTAACTCTGGTGCCGTGTCACATATAGAAATGTTTTGATATTTGCAACCATAGTAAAACAAAGACTTATATTTTTGATATTTATTTTATATGTTTAAATGCCATTTAACAAAGAAAAATCAACCAAAAAATGAGTTCGCGTGTCACCTCTGACACGTGTGTCATAGGTTTGCCATCACTGTGCTACACCATAGTCAGAGTTAACCACACTGTGTCAGAAAAGCTTAACCTTTCACCCATCTTGAGGGCATAGCTGGAGGGTTTTTCAGAGAAGCAGTGAGAAAGCACTGTTGGTGAACTTTTAGGTCGTTCTCCTTCCTCTAAAAGGAGGAAAAGAGTATGGATACAGGAGTACTTCCTTCTTTACTTAAGAGAGCTTTATGGGTGTCAAATAGAAACAAATCCAGACTTAAATAAGGGGAGACTTTATTTAGGAACTATTGCAATAGGTAGAACATCTTGACCTTGGGACCTGCATGGGCTCAATATTCAATTTTTAAAAAAGGTGTTCTTTTATAGGAAAAAGTAGGATGGGCTAACAGAAACTCTGTGGGGAGCTGGGGCAGTGGCAGGTGAGCAGACAGCATGATCAGTTTAAGAGGAAATGTTTCTCTGTGCGATGATCAGTCAATGCTCAGAATAAGCTGTTAACAGGGTTGCTTTGCACCTTAGTGATTTTAGTGTTTGCTAAGACTTGGGGTCCAGCCATATTTTAGGGGTCCATTGGGAGGAGAGAAATCTGATCAAAGTTTGGCCCAGCCAAAGTTCAGTGGGTGAGTAATGGGCAATTATAAGCCTTTGGTCAAAGGGAATCATTAGAAGAGCTTAATAATGCCTTTGGGAGGAGACACAGTGGATTTGGGTCTGCTTTCTGCATGAGAAATATGTAAAGTGAGAGGCTGGCTTACGTGGCCTGTGGCTGCAGAGATGGCTACTGTTTAGAAAATAATTGCACTCAAAGAATTACTTGGGTCAGAGAATGTGGGCGTTTTCCCTGACCTTCTTTTAAAACAGGTCTTAACTAAGAGGACCATCTGGAAGAATGAATGAATGGACTGTGGCAGAGAGAAGCTGATGGTACTGTTGGATTCCTAGAAGCTAAGACAGAAGAGTATAAATGTGATCCTCTATAACAAAATAATAACAGGTGGGAGATCCTCAGATATTGGGTCTACAAAGAACTCATAAGTGAACTTCAGAAGAGACGAATTAGAATTCAACACTTAACCAAGCTCAAAAAGCACTGATGCTAGATCTCCCCACAGTACCAAACATGAATATCCCTTTGTCCCTTTGCTTTCCTTCTATTCCCCTTCTTTTCTAGATGTTATAAATCAGTTAGAAAAATGTCATAAATCAGTAGCAATATTGGCTCCAAAGAACCAAACAGGGAAGGCAATGGCTTGGAGTAAGGTAGGCATATATGCCCACATTTGGGAATATTTAACCTAACAAGTAGAATTACCTGTGTAAAAGTTATTTATCTAAAAGTGCCATCAAAATAAAGAGTAAAGTTTAAACATGCACACAGCATTTTTATTTATTAAAACTCACAGTCTGGCGTATTTCACAGAACTGGAAAAAGTAATCCAAAAATTTATATGGAACCACAAAAGACCCCGAAATAACCGTAGCAATATTGAGATAGAAGAACAAAGTTGGAGGTATAATGCTACCTTATATCAAACTATACAACAAGGCCATAATAATCCAAACAGCACAGTACTGGAATGAAAACAGACATATAAATCAATGGAACAGAATAGAGGGCCCAGAAATAAACCCACACCTATATAGTTACTTAATCTTTGCCAAAGGAGGGAAGACCATACAATGGGGTAAAGACAGTCTACTCAATAAATGGTGTTGGGAAAATTGGACAAATACATGCAAAAAAATGAAACTAGATCACCTTCTTACACCATATACAAGAATAAACTCAAAATGGATTAAATACTTAGAAGTAAGACCTGAAACCATAAAAGTCATAGACAAAAATATAGGCAGTAAAATCTTGGACATGTCTCATGCAGTATTTTTTCTGACATATTTCCTCGGGCAAGGGAAACAAAAGAAAAAAAATAAACAAATGGACTACATCAAACTAAAAAGTTTGGGCACAGCAATGGAAACCATCAACAAAATGAAAAGACAATCTACTGAATGGAATAAGATATTTGCCAATGATACATCTGATAAGGGATTAATATGCAAAATTTATAAAGAACTTAGGCAGTTTAGCAAAAAAGAAATGAAAAGAAAAAAGAAAAAACATAACCCAATTAAAAAGTTGGCAGAAGGCCTGAATAAACATTTCTCTGAGGAAGACATACAGAGGGCCAATCAACATATGAAAAGTTGCTCAACATTATTAATCATCAGATAAATGCAAACCAAAACCACAATGACATACTACCTCACATCTGGCAGAATGGCTATTATCAATAAATCAACGAAAAACAAGGATTGACAAGGATGTGGAGGAAAGGGAACCCTTGTGTGCTGTTGGTGGGAATGCAGATTGGTGCAACCACTATGGGAAACAGTATAGAAGTTCCTCAAAAAATTAAAAATGGAACTGCCTAATGACCCAGTGGTTTCACTTCTGGGATTATATCTGAAGAAACCCAAAACACTGATTTGAAAGAATATATACACTTTCTGGTCATGCAGCATTATTTAAAATAGCTAAGATTTGGAAGCAGCCCTAGTGCCCATTGGTAGATGAGTGGATAAAAAAGCTGTGGTACATTTACACAATGGAATACTACCCTGCCATGAAAAAGAAGAAAATCTTATGTTTAGCAACAGTGTGGATGGACCTAGAGGTTATTGTGCCAAGTGAAATAAGCCAGAGAAAGACAGACATTATATAATTTCACTTATATGTGGACGCTAACAAACAAAATAAGCAAAATAGAAACAGACTTACAGATACAGGGAACAGACTGACAGCTGTCGGAGAGGAGGGTGGCTGGGAGACTGGGTGAAAAAGTTGAAGGGATTAAGCAGTACAAATTGGTAGCTACAGAATAACCACAGAGATGTAGATTAGAGCACAAGGAATATAATCAGTAATATTGAGATAAATAGGTATGGGACCAGGCGAGTGCTTGAAGCAACAGGGGGACCACTTTGTAAATTAGATGATTTTCTAACCACTTTACTGTACATCTGAAACTAATACAGAATAATATTGAATGTGAACTGTGATTGATAAATAAGTTTTAGAAAACACTGAAGAAAAAAAGTATTTGTCAAACATATTAAGTGTCCTTCAATCATTGCTAAGGCCTTGCTACCACAATGGAAAAACTTACTTTCCTTTTTTTTTTGAGAATATTTTTGTTAACACTTGGTTAACAAATAACTCAGAGTTTTAGAAAACGATTGTGAAGCATGGAAACCCAAGCAATAAAACAGCTGAGTCATCCATTAGGATCCTGAAACCCTTTTGCATTTTTTTTGGCTGGAGTTCCAATTAACAAAGTATGATGACTAATCACAATAATTCTGTTATCGTTAAATCTAGTACTCCTAGGATTGCATCTTTTAGAAGCTTCCTGTAGTGCTTTTCTATAATATTTGGAAGTCTCAATATTGTTTTTTTTTCCTGAGAAGAAGCTTCCTTGAAATACCATGTTAACCTCATTCAGTGCCAACACCCAGCTCACCTTGAGGACGATCCATAACTTATTCTGGCCACGATCAAGTTGCTTGGTGTTTCCGTGAGTATGCAGCCTCCTGGCCTGGGAGCAATCAAGCAGAGAATTATCAGGACATTGAAAGATTAACATCATCAGTTACCTGCTGTGACCATCAGCTTTCTGTATATTAATAAGGAAAAAATGGCCTGCTGATTGTCATTTAAATTGCATAAAGATGTATTTGTCTTTTGGAACTCCCAGGCATTTAAATGTGATGTAAGATCAAAAATCATTAAAGGAGAAGAGTTGTTCCAGCAAACATCTCCCAAGAGGCTAAAGTATGACACTTGCGCAGTGGAGATGATGAGGACATTTTGTGCCTAATCATTTTCAATATGCAACCCAACTTAATTCAACAAATGCTCATTGTGCGCTTACTATGGCCAAAATACTAGGTTAGTCCCTGCAGGGGGAGAGGGGGGAAGGAACATGGGGACTGTGAATCTCAAGAGTCAGTCATTAAAATCAACGTGTGAGGAAACATAACCCAAGGCAGACTATAATGTATGTTACAAAAAAGAACCTGAAAAGACCATATTATGTCGGAGCAAGTAGGAAAGCCTCTGTGGAAAGGTAGAAAATCTGAGCAGGCTTTTTATTTTTTTAATATATTTGTATTGATTTTAGAGAGGAAGAGTAAGGATGAGGGATAGAGAGATAGAAACATCGATGAGAGAGACACATGGATTAGTTGCTTCCTGCATGCTCCCCACTGGGGATTGAGCCTGCAACCTGGGCATGTGCCCTGATCTCTTGGTTGATGCTCAACCACTGAGCAACACCAGCTGGGCCTGAGTAGGTTTTTTAAAAAGTGAAAATGGCACCCTAACCGGTTTGGCTCAATGGATTGAGCGTCGGCCTGTGGACTTAAGGGTCCCAGGTTTGATTCCAGTCAAGGGCATGTACTTTGGTTGCGGGCAGATTCCCAACATGGGGTGTGCAGGAGGCAGCTGATAAATGTTTTTCTCTCATCGATGTTTCTAACTCTCTATCCCTCTCCCTTCCTCTCTGTAAAAAATCAATAAAATATATATGTTTTTTAAAAAGTGAAAATGGGAAGAAGAAAATTATAAGTTGAAATAAGTATAATATCAAAAGTATGAGAATAAGTGTGGCAAATGCTAAAGGTGTTCCCACCAAATCCTATGGGCACGTACCTTTCCAGCACACACTGGCATCTTCCTACTGCCAGGTCTGCAATTCTCCTGAGCTTTCTTTGGCCCTGGGACATGACCAGTGAACATGCAGGACAGACTGGAGGGATCAGGGAGTTGAGCCCCTGAGAGCAGCTCCAATCAGTGACAAATAGGGACTTCCTCACTCCTCTCATGGGACAACTCCAAGAGGCATTCTCAGTCTCCCTGAGTGGTGGAAGCTCATTAAGTTAACCTACTTTGAGTTTCTTCTATTTCCTGCCTCCTCCATTCTCCTGACTGGTCACTTCCCAAATAAACTACAGTGATGTACCACTTAATGACCAGGATACATTCTGAAAAACGCCTCATTAGGTGGTTTGGATGTTACAGAGTGCATTTACACAAACCGGGTGGTACAGCCTACTGCACACCTAGTCTATATGGTACAGTCTATTGCTCCTAGACTGCAGACCTATATAGCATGTTACAGCACTGGATACTGTAGGGAATTGTAGCACAATGGTGAATATTTGTGTATCTAAACATAGGAAAACACAGTAAAAATATGACTGTACTTGCACTCAAATCCTTATAACAAATTGTGCTTCTTAGGAACCCAACCTAAGACAGAGGGTAAGCACAAGGAAAGTTAAATAACCAGCAAACTGTCCAGCTTGCTTAAAGCAGACAGGGTGTAGAGGACAAATAAGAATGGAAACAGTCAAGTTTTGTGCTTTTTACTCTGTGCCAGCAATTGTGTAAAGCACTTAACATATTCTCTTCTACTTAATAATCAGAAAACTCCTACAAGTTAGGGATTACTCTAAATCAGAGGCACAGAGAGGTTAAGTTGCTCAAGATCACACACATGTCAGGCGGGGAAAGGAGGATTCAACTTCAGTTCTCTCAGACACAGAAACTAGACTTTGAACCCGATGCCCCTTGGCCTCCCTAACATCACCAAAGGTATTGGATACCACTGGAGAGTTTCTACCCACCTGGGGAGCACTGAGCAGCCACGGAGGTTTGAGAGACAACAGAGGAACAAGAGAAGGGATGCCCTGGGTTGGTTGGTGACTCTAACAAGAGAGAGAGGAGTGTTAATACTTGAGCAAAGTCATGGTTTGGAAACATCAGAGGCATTCCAGTCATCCAAGGCTCTACCCAAACACCCCCGTGTATCTGTCATCCATGTGTGGCCAATGTTTGGGGAGTTCTAAAATTGGGATTAAGGTTCCAATTCAGTAGTCGACAAACCTCGTTCAGAGTCCTGGCCCCACTGTTTCTGTCCCTGAGATTCTGAGTGAGATACATCCATTCTCTAAGCCTCAAATTGTTATTTGTAACGTATTTCACAGCGTTGTGAGGATGAGCAGAACTAACAGGTTTAGAGGACTTTGCCTTTCGCCTGGCATGTCCAGTGTATGTTAGCAGTACTACTGAAGCCAGGAGCTGTATTATGCACATAGGGTGACCCTTTTTCAGGTCTCACAAAATGTTGCCTCTTCACCAGCTTCCACAAAATTCAAGTATGTCAAGTGTGTTGTTGCTTTATGGAAGATTCGTGGGGCTAACATACAGAATGAATATAGACAGGAATTCTTGGCAACTTGGGGCCTAATAAGACCCTTTCTCATTCAGCTGTCAGTGTCTTGTAAAACTGCCTGACAGGAGCACAGTGGCAGTAGGTTAACGCTGGGAATGCTCCCTGACATGTGGGTGTTGAGGCCCACTTTCCTCCCGCTCCCGGAGAAGCTTTAACGGAAGCCCCACTGAGGGTCGAGTTCACGGGTGCTGCTGCTGCACTGTGGCATGGACAGCACTGTGCAGAAGTCAGAAAGGACATGTTTAGTTATTAAAAGATCAGCTTCCAGAATAATCCACAGGTTAAGGATGCCAGCTCCAGGTGGCTTGGATTTTTACCTATTAACAAATATTCTTCTGTAAAAACCTTTATATTCATATAATGCCATTTTTTTTTTGTCTAAGGTAAAATTTGGAACACAGTATTTCTCCAAATTATTATCTATATACTTGTGGGTATTTCTCATTGCAGTGCAATTCAAGTAGGTACAAAGGTTGTTTTGCACTTAATCTCATCCTTGTGCTTGGTTTTACAGAGGAATCCAGTGAAATGCAAGCCACATTTCCTGCTTCAGAAGCTTATGGTTTCACCAGAGAGAGGCAAAGAAAGAACTAGCATGTGTTTAATGCCGAGTAAAAGGATATGGCTGTGGGTGGGGACCTTCTAAAGAAGAGGGAGATGCAACTTGAGCTTGAGGGTGTAAGGTGTTGTGATTTAGGTGAGAGCTGACGATGGCGTTCCTGGAGCAAGGAGCAACATGGACAAAGATGGAAGAAAGAACTAGAAAGATCTGTGTAGCTGACAGTGAGCCTATTGGCCTGGCAGGGGTGGGAATCATTAAAGGTGGATTTGGGAAAGGAAAGTGGACTCAGACTGGGTAGGGCTTTGGCTGCCCAGGGGAGGCAACTTCCTCCAAACATTGTCCCAAGTTACCATCTTCTCACACTGATGCAGCAGGATCTTAACAGGTTCCCAGAACCCAGTCTGTAGTGTTTACAACAAGTGACGTGATATATTTTTTTTAAAAACCACTAAGCTAACTCTGGCACCTCCCTGCTAAAATCCTTTCCTAGTTTCTCTTTGCTGTTGGGAGAAAGACAAAGGCTTTAACATGGCCCAAGAGGCTCTTCTGATCCAGTTTCTACTGATCTCCACAGCTTCATCCCACCTTCTTTACGCTTTCTTCAGCTCTCCTCTTTGCACACCCTCCCCTCCTGCTGTTTGTTCAGCCACCCTGGCCTTGATTCAGTTCCCCAGTGATCCCTCCCACCCACAGAAGCCTTTGCTTGTGCTAGTTCCTCTGCCCAGAAGGCGCTTTCCCTCCACCTCTGTCTTTGACCTAATTAACCGCTCTTTATCTTACACACTGCAGCTCACATAGGACTTTCTAGGGGAAGCTTTCCCCAACTCCCTAGACTATTATAGGCTCATAAAACACCCTGTGCCTCTCCCTCAAAAGATAGAGTCTCAGCTTGTGCCTACCTATTTATTGGTGTGACTATTTTAATGCCACCTGCTCCTACTGGACTGTAGGCACGGAGAGGAAAGGAAACACAACACATTTGTTTACTCACCATTGCATCTCCTGCAAGGTGCCTGGCAAAGAGTTCACAAAGATCCTTTGAATTAATGGATGGTTGAATGAATAGATCGGTGAACAAATAATAAGAAATTTACTCACAAGAATTTGGGTCATATTTGATATCTACTTTCTCATTATTATCTAGTTTATTTGAGGAATATTAGTTGCTTGTTTTATTTAAAAGCTTCTTATGTCTTTCTTCATACAGATAGCTTATTTTTGGAACTACTATTCATGAGTTAGGAAACCAATTCTTCACCCACCCTTATCTATTATTCCTCTGAGTCTGGTTTGTTTTAAAAATGAAGAGAGAAAAATAGACACTGCAATTTTGTGATTTGGTTTACATTTCAGTTTTTTTTTTCTCTTAGTCTGAACATTGTAAATGGTTTGAAAAAACACACAAACTTTTGCATTTATAATGATATTTTTATCAACAAGATTTCTAAGAGCTGTAAAAAATACTTACAGTAGCATTTGAAATGACAAAAATACATATATCCACATGAAAGTGCCTTTAATATATAGAGGCTTTGAACAGGTTCACAATACAGCAGCAACAATTTAAAATGCAAATTGAAGGTTTTAATTAAACCCTCTAAATTGACTAATGGTGAATTCGTTCAAGAGACACCCTTCATTCTAAACCCAAATAGTATTAATATCTCTTCAAAGAATACAAGAACTTAGGTCTGGTTTGAAAACTTAAGGATTTGAAACATTTGCAAATAAAAAAGGGCAACATAACATTTACTCTGCTTTTTCCAAATTCTTGAAAAATGTAATTGGATCTTTAGCCCTACATTTTTCCTAATCCTATATAATAAAAGGCTAATATGCAAATTGTCCCCTCGACCAGGAGTTTGACCAGGGGGCGGAACCAGCTGACCAACTGCCTGCGGCCCCTCCCCCCAGCCAGCCCTGCCCCTGATAGGCACCCCCCACCTCTATTGGGGGCAGGGCCAACCAGCCAACTTCCTGGGTCCCCTTCTCCCAGCCGGTCTGGCCCTATCGGCACCAATTGGGACAGGCTAGCTGGACTCCACTGTGCACGAATTTGTGCACTGGGCCTCTGGTATATACATATAAAGCTATACATTTTTTTCAAGCACAAGTTTTAGCTGCACCCTGTGAATTTTGATATGCCATATTTTAGTTATTTTCACTTCAAAACATTTTCTAATTTCCATCGGAATTTCTTTCTTTGACCCCTGGGCTCTTTCAAAATGCATTGCTCAGTTTTCAAACATTTAGCCATTTTCAAGTTACCTTTTTAAAAAGTTTTTATTGATTTCAGCTTTAATTCCACTGTGGTAAGAGGACATTCTCTGTATGATTTCAGTCCTATGCAATTTGTTAAGACTAGTTGCATGGTCTATAAGCAAAATTTTACAATCTTTGTAAATGTTCTGTGGCAATTGAAATGCATATTCTTAAGTGTGTGGAGTATTATACATATGCCAATTATATCAAGTTTGTTAGTAGTGTTACTCAAATCTTTTATATACTTTCTGATTTAATTTAGTCTGTTTAATCAATTACTGAGGAATGGTTGCTAAAATGTCCAACTATGCTTGTGTATTTGTCAAATTCTCTTATTAATTCTATCAGCTTTTAGTTAATGTATTTGATGTTATGCTATTAGTGCACACATATTAATTATTATTGCATCTTCTGGTAATGTTGGCACTTCCATCATTAAATGTATCACCTTTCTTTAATCTTTCTTTTAGTGATTTTAACATAGCTATATTATGGTTTATTATTTTGTGGGAGGGTAATTTAAAATGGTCTTTCTATTTTCATTCTTTTTACTTTCAACTTCTCTTATCCTATATAATAAAAGCCTAATATGCTAAGTGTCCTGTGTCCAGTCGGCCATTCAACCAATCAAAGTGTAATATGCTAATGATATGCTAAGATCGCTCAACTGCTAGCTATGATGTGCACTGACCACCAGGGGACAGACAGTCAACTTGTCGACCAGTCACTATGATGTGCACTGACCACCAGGGAGCAGACGCTCCAACCGGTAGATTAGCTTACTCTTGGGATCCAGCCGATCAGGACTGAGCAAGATGGGCCGGACACACCCTGGAGCCCTCCCGCAGTCCCTCCCCGGCTGGCCAACCTCCTGCATCCTTCCCCAGCCCTGATTGTGCACTGCTGGGGTCCTTTGGCCTGGCCTGTGCCCTCTCGCAATCTGGGACCCTTCAGGGGATGTCGGAGAGAGGGTTTTGGCCTGATGGCGGAACCACTGGCCACTATGACGTGCACTGACCACCAGGGGGCAGACACTCAATGCAGGAGCTGCCCCCTGGTGGTCAGTGCGCTCCCACAGGGAGAGTGCCGCTTAGCCAGAAGCCAGGCTCATGGCTGGCAAGCACAGTGGCAGTGCTAAGCCATCAGTCAGACATCCCCCAAGGGCTTCAGGACTGCAAAAGGGTGCAGGCCAGGCTGACACCCACCCTCCAGTGCATAAATTTTATGCACCAGGCCTCTAGTAGTAAATGTGTCTCTTCTAAGCAGTGTATAGGTGTGTGTTTTTAATTTGTATTTACAGTGTTTTTTAATTAGATTATTTGGTCTGTTTACATTTAATGTGTTTGTTGGTATATTTGAGTTTTCTCTTTGTACTATGTGATATTCATTCTCCTTTGTAGTCATCTTTGGGTCAATGTAGTATTTTTTATATTTTTCTATTTCTTTCACTGTATTTTATTAACACACATATATTTTTATCATTCATTTAGTGGTTACACTAGAGATTATAATATGCATTTCTAGCTTTTGTTTTGTTAGCATTACCTCTAAATTAGTATTTAAAATTTTCTAACAATGCAAGGATGTTAAAACACTTGAACTCCATTTATGTCCTTTTTTCTTTTTATGTAATTCTTTTTTTAAAAAAATATATTTTATTGATTTTTTACAGAGAGGAAGGGAGAGGGATAGAGAGTTAGAAACATCGATGAGAGAGAAACATCGATCAGCTGCCTCTTGCACACCCCCTACTGGGGATGTGCCCGCAACCAAGGTACATGCCCTTGACTGGAATCGAACCCGGGACCCTTCAGTCCGCAGGCCGACACTCATCCACTGAGCCAAACCGGTTAGGGCCTTTTTATGTAATTCTTGATGTGCATTTCAATCATATATATATATATATATATATATATATATATATATATGTGTGTGTGTGTGTGTGTGTGTGTGTTTGTGTGTGTGTTTGAATCAGACAAAACTTGTTTTAATTCTGAACTCTGCCATTTATTAGGTACTTGACTTCAACAACTTATTTAGCCTTTCAAAACCCATATCTTTATTTAGAATGGTCAATAGATGTTGTAATAATTATTTAATAATATAGTGTAATAATTAAATGAGTATGAAAGTATTGCGCTTAGCACATTTTACCTTTTTTATGATTATGAGGAATGAAAGAGAAACAACCATCCCTTTAGAATGGTTTTTTTTTTTTTTTTGGAACCTTGCCCTTTCAGAGTAGTGTCTGGGCATTTTTATTGACATTGGGCCCTCTGTTCCAGGAGATTCTTATGTTAGCACTATGCCTTTGGACACTATGCACTTTGAGTCAGGATAGCACATGATTCTGCAGAAACAAAACAAAATAATAGGCAAATGGCAGAAATGTCAACACCCTTGAATGGCAGGTCAAGGCTGGTCCATTTTACAAATGACAATGCAGTACAGTGTGGTGGTTAAAAATGTGGAAACTGGAGACGCCCTGCCTAAGTTGAATCACCTCTACCAATAGCCAACCGTAAAACTTCAGGTAAGTTATTTTACTCCACCTCTTATATTCCAGTTTCTACATGTGAAACAGTGATAGTAGTAGAATTGTGCATATTAAAAAATCTAGTGGCTATACAGTCACAGAACATTGTCTGGTATATAGTGAGCATTCAATTAAGATTAGTTACTATGTAACTCTGATTACACAAAATAGCACAGTACAGCAAGGTCTAGTCTAAGTTTAAATAGGGAACAGATGAAAAAATGAGATTTTCTAGTCTTTATATTTTTGTAGTATGTGAAGACAATTTTTGCATGCTTGCTCTTTGTAGTATCTTCATTAGAGACCAGAAGAAACTTACCTCCCAGTATCCCAATCGAACAAGAAAAATTTCTAGTTAGATTTCATTATTGTCAATTATTTTGTTTTTGTTAATAACAAAAAAAATCAATAACCTCATGGGGAGAGTGGGGATAATTTTCCACATCACTATGAATACTCCTCCTGTTTTGGTTCATCCCTTTAAGGCTGGAAATGGGGCTAGTGTTTATTGTTACTCAATATTTTCTCTTTTTTTAAAATGTTTTTATTGATTTCAGAGAGAGGAAGGAGAGGGAAATAGAAACATCAATGAAGAGAGATAATCATGAATCAGCTGTAAATTGAACCTGCACCCAGGGCATGTTCCCTGACTGGGAATTGAATCGTGACCTCCTGGTTCATAGGTTAATTCTCAACCACCAAGCCACACCAGCAAGGATACATATATATTTTTGAAATGGGAAGCTTAATGAGTTTTGACAAATATATACATTTTTTAAAAATATATTTTATTGATTTTTTACAGAGAGGAAGGGAGAGAGATAGAGAGTTAGAAACATCGATGAGAGAGAAACATCGATCAGCTGCCTCCTGCACATCTCCTACTGGGGATATGCCCGCAACCCAGGTACATGCCCTTGACCAGAATCGAACCTGGGACCTTTCAGTCCGCAGGCCGATGCTCTATCCACTTAGCCAAACCAGTTTCGACCAAATATATACATTTTTATAACCACCACCACAATCAATATATATTACATCTCTATAAGGCCTCTTCCCAAATTCTCTCATGTCACTTTATAGTTAACTAGAGGCCTGGTGCAGGGAATTCGTGCAAGAGTAGGCCATTCTTCTCCCGGCTGCCAGCACCGGCTTCCCTCTGGCACCTGGGATCCGGGCTTCCCTCCGGCTGTTGGCAGGCACTGGCTTTGTATGGAAGGTCATCCGGAAGGAAGTCCAGTCTAATTAGCATATTATGCTTTTATTATTATAGATAGGAACTCCATCTCCCCAATCCCTAGACCCTGGCAGTCACTGATTTTACCTTCTCATTTCAGATATTTTTTCCTTAAAATTGTATGTAAATACCAGTAATATCTCATTTATACTCTTTTGTATCTGGCTTCTTTCATTCATATCAATTTTAAAATTAATTCATGCTATTGCACATATCAATAGTTCTCTCTCTCTCTCTCTCTCTCTCTCTCTCTCTCTCTCTCTCTCTCCCTGTACTATTTCATACTATGAATGTACTATAACCTGTTCATCCATTTATCTGTTTAAGGGCATATAGGTTGTTTTCAATTTGAGAATATTATGAATAAAGCTGCTATGAACATTGTTTATAAGTTCTTTTGCTATTGTGTTTTTCCCCACTGACTTTTACATAAATTTATATATGCTTGAAATACCTCATAGATGTATAAGAGGAGATAAACATGATAGAGTTACAACTCCCTTGCTCTGGTTGTTTTAGCACTTTTTCTGTTTCTAAAGATGGCATGATGTTATCCCTTAGGTATTGGGAATGTGGCAGTGTGCAATTTGTTTGGTAGTTACTGTGTTAGTTACCCAGGACACATGGGAGTGGCTAAGTATTTTTGGTGGTTGTTTTACTTCTTTTTTACTCATCTCCCTCCTCTGTGACATAGTTGGTAATGTCATGCCTGAGTGGAGGGAGGAGGGTGGACTGTACTCAGTGCTTCCTTGAAGATCACATTTTAATATTTCTCACCAGGAGATTTTTCTGCTCTTCCTCTCTTCTGTACTCAGCTTTAGCTCCTATTACAAGCTTTTCCTTATTGATCCCTCGGTGTTTCCTTAGCCATTAGCCTCTGCAGTAAAGCTCTACTGGGAAAAGAGGCCAGAAGAATCAGCTGTAACAGTGTAGAATTACACATTTCAAACCTTTGTTTTTACCTTGACACACAGAATATGTGAGATCAGACTATAGTCCACATAAGAAGTGGGAATCAATGGATCAATGATTTACTTGCTCTCCATATTCTGGTGAAATTCCAACCTTTCCTCAAACTCGGGTTCCCCTTCATTTAGTTCCTTTGTGCCTTTATAATCACTTGGGTTCTTAGCTTCTGGCTGTCATGTCACTCTGAAATGCCTCCCCTCAGTATTCGAAATCTCAGACACAGTGATGTTCTTGGAAACTATTCAAACCTTCTGAAAAATAAACCCTGAGAAAGACCAGCAGATAGAGCAGCATTCAGACTTTCAGTTGTTTGTCAGGAGAGATTCTGAACATTCAGACAAGTGTATCACAGCAAGGTAGTAATTACTGAGCTCAACAGCCTATTGTTGGGATATTAAATTAAGGCCAAATAAGATACCTAACCAAACTGCCTCTTAAGTACAGTGACTCACAGGCCTAATTGATGTGAGAATCAAATAAATATTATGGAACTTCTTTAAGGGGAAGAGATTCCTTTGAATTTAAGTTTAATTTAATGGAATTTATTGAACCTCTTCAGAATTTTCCATAAATTGTCCAATAAAAAACATGAAGTCTTGAACAAGTTTAAATCATCTTTTAAAAACAGATGGTGAAACTCTTTCCCTTCCTGCCTACCACATGAGACAGGGAATGTAGTGCTGTAAATTCCTCTATAATTTTAGCTCTGAGACCTGGGTCTGGGGGAAAATGTCTAGGTAAAGAGTCCAAGCTGGCACTGAGCTGCCCAAAAGCATACTAGGAGGTGGGCCTTTAGAGTTCTTATGGGGTGCAGTTGAATGGTGGGACTTTATTATAACTTATTAAACACATCGGTCCCAGAATGTTCATTCAGTCAGCCTGAGATTTTGTTTTCCTTATTACAGAGTGTTGGTTTGGTGCTTCCTTTTTTTAATTTTACTTACAGGTTGCTCTCTGGTATGCAAGGTTGGTTTAGAAGGGTTTTTAAACCTAACTATTAGACAATCCTGATGACTTCTGCCACTACAACTAGATCCCTTGAGAGGATTAGTAGAGGTCCTAGCATGACGAGAAGCAGACCATACGGAGTATTTGGCATCACAGAAAAGAATTTGAATTTCTTCTCTGCTACATCTAGAAGTATGTTTTTGATTAAATTGTTAGCATGTCTCACTTTAAATGAGAGGGTAAAAATATTTTACTTAAAGAAATGTTGTGTGATTAAAAGAAATATATGCAAAGAGCTAGTGAGATAGTAAGTGCTCAAAATAGCTTACTTCTGCTACTCTATTTTTTCGAAGGCCACTTTCTAGCCTTTTCCTCTATGAAAATTATTACTTTCAGATTGAATGTGCCTCTAAGTACATTCCAGAGGCAAATCTTTTTGCAAAAAGGCAATATCATTATAGGTCTTGTAATTTTACAATTTTTATGTGCAAGGCACAACCCTCAAAACTACAAATCATGCCCTAGCCAGTTTGGCTCAGCGGATAGAGTGTTGGCCCTCAGATTGAAAGGTCCATCAATGTGTCTCTCTCACATCGATGTTTTTTTCTCTCTGTGTCTTTCCCCCTCTCTTCCACTCTCTCTAAAAAATCAATGGAAAAATATCCTCGGTGGGGATTAACAACAACAATAGAAACTATAAGTCAGTCCTTACCAGTTTGGCTCAGTGGATAGACTGTTGGCCTGTGGACTGAAGGGTCCCAGGTTCGATTCTGGTCAAAGGCATGTACCATGGTTGTGGGCACATCCCCAGTAAGGGGTGGGCAGGAGGCAGCTGATCAATGTTTCTCTCTCATCAGTGTTTCTAACTCTCTATCCCTCTCCCTTCCTCTCTGTAAAAAATCAATAAAATATTTTAAAAGATAAAAACAATAAAAACTATAAGTCATATGCTCTGACTGGTGTGCCTAAATGGTTAGAGCACTGGCCCTCACACTGATGAGTCTCAGGTTCAATTCTGGATCAAGGACATGTACCTGGATTGCAGGTTTGATCCCAGGTCATTTCAGGGCATGTGTCGGAGGCAACTGATCAGTGTGTCTCTCTCACATCCATGTTTCTCTGTTTGTCTCTCTCCCTCCCTTTCGCCCTTCCACTTTCTCTAAAAATTAATGGGAAAAATATCCTAAGGTGAGGATTAACAACAACAACAAAAGAACCCAACTAAACAAATATCAACAAAAACTACAAGTCATATGAAATGACAAGACAATATGAAAGAAAATAGAAAAAAATCAGGCAACAGAAAGATATATACTGTCTTTAAATAGTGGAATAATCAGATGTAACACTTAAAATAATTTTTCTTAATGAATTCTAGTAGATAAAAGACCAGGTTAAGGATTTTATGGAGCCTGATTTATTATTACAATTCCAAAACAGGTTGTAAAATTGTAAAAATAAAATATCTGAAATCGTGAACTCATGTGGGAATAAAAACAAATTAGATACAGCAGCAGAAGAAAATAGTAGCTGGAAGATAGACCAGAATAAGATGATCTAGAATGAAACCCAGAGAAGAAAAAGAATATAGAAGATAGAAGAGAGAAACAAAGACATAGAGTATACAATAAGGTCTCACATGCATCCAACAGGAATCATAGAAAAAGAGAGAAAATAGTGCACATGCAATGAAGTAAGGCCTAAGAATTTCCCAAAACAAATTAAATACATCAATCCTTAATTTTAACTCTATACATTATATCCCTTGGCATTATCTGGTTTCCTGGGTGGCCATCGAGGGGCCATCCTATATAATAAAAGGTTAATATGCAAATCGACCAAACGGCAGAATGACCAGTCGCTATGACATGCACTGACCACCAGGGGACAGATGCTCAATGCAGGAGGTGCCCCCTGGTGGTCAGTGTGCTCCTACAGGGGGAGTGCCGCTTAATCAGAAGCAGAGCTCATGGCTGGTGAGCACAGTGGCAATGGCGGAAGCCCCTCCTGCTTCTGCAGCAGCACTCAGTATGTTTGACTGCTGACGGGCCTAAACCATCGGTCAGACATCCCCCAAGGGCTCCTGGACTGCGAGAGGGCGCAGCCTGCTGAGGGACCACCCCACTCCTGAGTGCACAAATTTTGTGCACTGGGCCTCTAGTATAATATAATTTATTAGTGCTGGAGAATTAGCTGCTCATGAGTTGGACTTAGAACAATAAGAAATGGGAAGTACATGGTAAGATAAATCTCCCCTCTGTTCTTTCCTCCACGGAACACTCCTAGGTGTGGTTCATTTTTGCAACCCTTGTAAAGAAGTTACATACCAGAAAGTAAACTCAGCTACCGAGCACTCTATTATGTCTCTTGCAGCTTGCTGTAATAGCCAGTATGG
The DNA here is from genome assembly GCF_014108235.1 of Myotis myotis. Classification (NCBI taxonomy): domain Eukaryota; kingdom Metazoa; phylum Chordata; class Mammalia; order Chiroptera; family Vespertilionidae; genus Myotis; species Myotis myotis. Next base: position 63,768,255 of record NW_023416390.1, on the reverse strand, counting down.
TAACGTAATTCATTACATTCCTTATGTATTTTCTTTCATGATTTCCCTTTTCTTTTATATCCATACCACCCTGGTTTTGTACTTCTCAATGTAATGGCATTTTAATCCATGTCACGTTGTCTGCTTTCTCGAGGACCTAAGCTGAGGAACTCTATGAACCACAGGGAGTATAGATATAGATAGATATAGATATAGATATAGATATAGATATAGATATAGATATAGATATATAGATATATAGATATATAGATATATAGATATATAGATATACCTAAGTACATCGTAGTATAAGTTCTGGAAACCAGGAAAATATATTAAAAAAATAAAGACAGATTACCTTCAAAAGACCCACATTGTTACTTAAAACAGACTATGCAACAGAAACAATGGAAGCCAAAATACAATTAAATATCTTTTACCTTGCTGAAAGGAAATACGTAACAACCTAGGCTTTTATGAACAGCAGCAAAATAGAATTCTTTATGGACAAAAGTGAAATAAACATATTTTAGAAAACAACAGTAAGAAAATTAATCAATGACAGACCAACATTAAAGAAAATATAAAAGTTTATTTTCAGGTAGAAGAAACATGATCCTACATAGAAGTTTGGAAGTGGAAGAAAAAATAAAGAGCAAAAATTTGGTAAATGTGTGGGCAAATTGCCCTAGCTGCTTTGGCTCAGTGGATAGAACGTCAGCCTTTGGACCGAGGGTCCAGGGTTGAATTCTGGTCAAGGGTATCGGGTGAGGATTAAAAAAAAAAAATCTAGACAAATCTATATAACTATTGTCTGTATAAAACACTATGTAAATACTATTTATAAAGTAATGATAATAATATTTTGGTGATTTAAAATAGATATAAATTTAAAATAGATTCTGGATAAATGGCAATAAAGTTTTCTATTGACTTTACATTGTCCAGGAATAGGGCAAAAGTACCTATTTTACTCTATAAAATAATGGATGTATATTATAATCCTTTGAGTCACTACTAAAATAATAGTAAACTAAGAAATATAGAGTATGATGGAAGAAATAATAAGAAGATTTCAATATAAACAAAGGAAAGAAAGGAGAGGAAAATGTTACAGAACCTGTTTGGAAACAAAGAAAGTTTTATAAATGATAGTAGATTTTATCTGCTTAATAGTGATCTTATATAGGTAAATGAGTTCAATGCTCCAATTGAAATACAAAGATTGTTAAATAGATAAAACAAAAGCACTCCAACCATAAGCTATTTGTAAGAAATGACTCTCAAATATAAGAGTGCAGATAAATGAAAACTATTGAAAAAGAAATACTGAAAATCATTAACCAAATACCATATTTTAGTTTTATAGACTAAAAACATTTCCAGAGAGAAAGCATATCATGATTAATAGTAATAAATGTTTGACCTCACCCAGAAGGTGTAATAATTATAATTTATATTTTAAAGTATAGTCTCAAATATATAAAATAAAAGCTGACAGAAATAAAAGGAGACATAGCCACATATGCATCATAGTGGAATAGTTTAAGATCCTGCTCTGGATAATTAACAAATTAAATGGATAAAATTAAGTTGTTTAAATAAGTCATGAATCAAGAAAATATTAAAAATGGAAATTATGAATCCTTTTAATTAAGTGATAATAAAAGAACATCTAAATATTATGAGATGTAGGTAAAACATAATTAAAGAGAAATTATAGTCTTAAATGGACTTCTTGAAAAAGAGAATAAAACCTGCAAAGTAACAAGTTAAGTATCTATTGCTAAAAGTTAGGAAATGTATAGCAAATTAAGTCTCAGGAAATGTGAAGGAAGAAAATAATAAAAAGCAGAAGTTGTACACCGAATCAAACATACATTAGAGAGAATTTACAAAGAATAGACTGATGCTTTGAGAAGATTAATAAAATTGACAACACTGATCAAAATCATATGTATAGGAAAAGTCTGGAAAAAAAAGAGAGGGAAGGTACAAAAATCCCAGAAAAAATAATAGGCACAAATAAACAATATCAGAAATAAAAATGGACATTATTAAATATTCTGTCTACCTTAAAAATAAAATAGTTATATACATAAAACCCTAATATGAAATTGACTGAATGGCAGATCAACAAGAATGACCAGAATGACCAGTCACTATGATGTGCACTGACCACCCCAATCACCATCGGGGCTTGCCGGCCAACCTTGTGGCCCCTCCCCCTGGCCAGCAGGCCCGGATTACCTGATGGGGAATGGTGGAAGGCAGGGTGGCAGCGAACTAGGGCAGCATCAGGCCAAGGTTGGTGAGGGCGGGGCCAGCTGCTGGCAGTCGGGGGAAGTCCGGGTACTGGCAACTGGAGGGAAGCCCAGGTCCTGGGTGCTGGTAGCCAGAGGGAATCCCAGATCCCAGGTGCTGGCAGCTGGAAGGAAGCTGGTACCGGCAGCTGGGGGAAGGAAGGCCTACCCTTGCATGAATTTCATGCACTGGGCCTCTAATAAAATATAAAACTATTGTTAAGAACAATTAGATGCCAATATACTTAAAATAAAATGAAATGCACATATTCCTAGAAAATTATAACTTACTGAAATTGACACAAAAGATAAAATGTGTGCAAATGCTATAAATACTAAATATATTGACTCTTTAAAGCCTTCCTTACATAAGAAAGGATATGCTTTTATTGACTTTAGAGAGAGAAGAAGGGAGAGGGAGAGAAAAAAAATCAATGTGAAAGAGAAACATTGATCTGTTGCCTCCCACACAGGCCCAATGGAGGGATCATACCCAAAACCTGTGATTGTTTCATGACCAGGAATCAAACCCACAACCTTTTGGTGTACAGGACGACACCCCAACCAACTGAGTCACATGGGCCAGGGCTCTACCAAATATTTTTAACAAGAAATAAAAAAGCGTATATTGAATAGGAATATAAATTGTACAGCCACTTGGAAAACTACTGTTTGTTATTTTCCACTTATGACCCATCAATTCTATTCTTAGATCAATAAACAGCTTGTGACATCAAGTGACATGTAGCAAAGTGTTAATAGTAGCACGACTCTTAAAATCCCCAACTGAAAATAACTCAGATATCAATCAAAAGTAGATTAGATCAAGAAACTGTGGAATATTAGTACAAAGAAATGTTAGGCAGCAATGAAAATAAATGAATTATAGCTATTTATAGCAAACAACATGCATACATTTTATGAACACAATGCTGAGAGAAAAATGTCCATTATAAAGTAATATTAGTATAGACTGTATGATTTTATTTACGTAACACTCAAAACAGGCAGAATTAAATTAAATAATGTTAGAATTCAGGATAGTGAACACTTTTGAGGAGCCAGAAAGGGGAACTTTTTGTGGTGCCTACAATTTCCTGTTTCTTTGACCAGGATAGTGCTTATATTAGAATTTACTTTATGAAAATTTATTGAATGGTACCTTCGTTTTTTTGCACTTTTATGCATATGTATTATAAGTCACAAAAAATTTAAAATACCACATTAGAAATAGTCTTAGGTGTCTTTCAAAATATGCAATAGACACTTTTTTGTTTCCTTGTGGTTTCCACATTTTATTTTCTCTTTGCTTGTAATTATAATTATACAGCAAATGTGGCAACAAACAGAAATCTTTGTTAGAACTACTGACTCATGACTTACACAGATTATTTCTAATTCTCACCAGGTTTCTTCAGTTTGGAGTTATCACCGTTTCATAAGTGAGGAAAGTTAGACTCAGAAAAAGCTGAGTGATTTCCTCAGAGCATTCTACAATACAAGGTGGGGTCTGAGCGGGCTATGGAAAAGCAAAACTACGAATACACACTGAGATGAGTCAGGAAGTAATAATGCATTCCTCTGGTTCGCTATGTATGCCATGTTGCCTAAATGTACAACATGTTAAAAATAAATTGTGTATTTTTTATCTTTAGAAGTTCAGTTTGGGTCTGTTTTTGAAAAAATCTTCCAGATTTCCCTAATATCAAGCTTTCCTCTGCCTTCTTGAACATATAAAGTACAATTAAAATAAATGTTTCAGTACCCTTAACTACTAATTTTATCATTGGGGTCATTGCTTGGTCAGTTTCAATTGATTGTTCTTTCTCCTCATTAAGGGTGGTATCTTCCTGCTTCTTTGAATGCCTGGTAATATTTTATTGGACGTTAGTTTCCTTTTTGGGAACTAGATATTTTTTATTCCTACTAATATTTTTGGACTTTATTCCAGAATGCAGATAAGTTGCTGGGAGGCACGATCCCTTCAAAGCTTGTGTATAAGCTCTGTTAGTCATGACCAGAGTAGCCTTTCTTCTACGTCAGATTTTGCCCAACTACTGAGGCAAAACCCTTCTGAGGATTCTACCACGGATGATGAGGTTTTCCTATGCTGACTGTGGGAATACAAATAAATCCCATCCCTGTGGGAGCTTCAAAGATTTCCGCCTTCTTCTTGTGGGCGGTTCTTTCCCTGGTCAGAGCCGCTTTCCTTACAGGCCGGCACTGATCACTTAGTTCAAGACTCAGGAAGGACCCTCTCCGAGAGCTGGAGCTCTCTCCCTGTGGAGCCTTTCCTCCCCAGGGCTCTTCTAGCACTAGAGATTGTAGGGTCTCTGTCTCTCTGGACTACAACTCTGTCCTCTCAACTCGGCAAGACCTTTGGGTCTCTGTTTTGGAAAATTTTTCCGGGCAGTAAACTAAGCTAATCAGAGGACTCACTTCTTCCATCTCCCTCTCTCAGGCATAATCATTGCATCAGTGTCTGAAAACCATCGTTTCATGTATTTTGTTGTTTCTTTTGTTGTTTGCTTTTCTGTTTGTTTGTTTCAGGCAGTCACGTAAAGCCAGTGCTTGTTATTCTATTTGGGCTGGAGGCAGACATACAATGTGTTTGCTTTGGTCTAATCTCCTTCTGTTTTCTACAAGTGAAATGAATCTAACACGTGTCTGTGTCACACTCATTGTAATGGTATCAGAACTACCTTGCGGAGAATCTGAGGTGACAAGTCATAAGGTAAAAATTGAGTGCGCATTCACGCTCAACTATTTGGATCCTGTTTACACTACTCCCTGCTACTGCGGAGCTGGGAAGCTGGTTTCAGGAAGGAGTTAATCCTTCCTCTAAGACATCGTTGATTGTTTCAACATTTTTTTTTTTCTGTTCACTGCAGAAACAGGCCCATTAATCATCCTTTTGGATCGAGGTTATGCAAGGCCAAGCAGTTCCAACTTGCAAACGGATGAAGTTTGGCAAACCCAGTCCCATTTCCAGAAGAGCATCTGAGCACTGTGCACCTGCCTGTACCTTCACCTGAACTCATACTTTGCCAAGTCCACTTTGTCAATCTTTGCTGGGCTGAGAGCCAGGACGAGGATGCCTTCAAACCCGAAACAAGCCTCCTTGTTTGTGGAATCCCCTACATGCACTTACTAGTACAGGTGTCACAACATAGACCCATGTGGCCCTTAACTGAATCTGATGGGTGAGCCCACATTTCCTTCGTTTTTTCTCTTCTCCCAGCTTCACATGCTTTCCATCCCTCCTTCAATGTCTAGTGCTTTGCCGGCTGCTTGTCTGACATTGTTCTTAGTTAAGTTGGGGTATAGCAAGTGGGGCTGGATTTATTAAGAAGAAAACTCTAGTTCCTGTTTGTATGTTACCCACTTAAAAAAATCTTTATTGTTGAAATTATTACATATGTTCCCTCTCCCCACCATTTGTCTTCTTCTAGTCTGCCCCTGCCCCCACCCCCTACCCCAGGCCTTCACCACCCTACTGTCTATGTCAGTGATGGCGAACGTTTTGAGCTCGGCGTGTCAGCATTTTGAAAAACCCTAACTTAACTCTGGTGCCATGTCACATATAGAAATTTTTTGATATTTTCAACCATAGTAAAACAAAGATTTATATTTTTGATATTTATTTTATATATTTAAATGCCATTTAAAGAAAAATCAACCAGAAAAATGAGTTCGCATGTCACCTCTGACACGTGTGTCATAGATTCGCCATCACTGGTCTATGTCCATGGGTTATATATATGCATATAAGTTCTTTGGTTGATCTCTTCCCTCCGACCCACCCTCTCCCACCTTCCCTCTGCAGTCTATACCTCTTAATAGGTCACTTTTACCAGGGAACACATCGCCTGAAACAAACTAAAGGGAGCATTTCTTAAAGAGACCAAGAGGCAAATACAAATCCTTCTCACATCCCATTTTATCAGAGTATCCGCCAACTCCACTCCTTCTACATCGAAGGCCAGTGTTATTCTTATCTGCAGTCTCTAAAGTCTGATCTGATATCCCACATACATTTCCTTTCTGGATCATATTTTAATTATCCACTTCTTGTGGGCTTGCTCTGTGCTTGGCTTTGAGTAAGAGGTTTCACAAGTTCTTCAGAGATCATTAAGCTTCAGAGACAACTTGGCAAAGTGTCTATATTAATCCTTGCTTTGTGGATAAGAACACTGACACTCCAAAGGTTTAGGGACTGTTGAAGTCCTCACAGTAAGGGATAGAGTCAAGAGTCTAACCTCCATCCGGTTTTTCCCACCACACACAGTTTGGGGGCAAAACTAATTAATATGAAGATTCATAGGCTGTGTGCATTAAGCAGCCCACTTCTGCTCAGCAGGCCAGTTATGAGATCATGATAGTTACAAAGCACAGGATTATATACACAGTTTGCCATTAGATACATACACAGATCAAACCACGTTGTTCATGATGCTTTGATCTTAGCAAGGAAAGGTCTTTTCTGAATCTAGAGTAGATTGTGAGGCATGCTCCCTGGAGGTGAGAAGAGAGAGAGAGGGGTGATATTAGTAAATGTTTTAAAACTAGATGTGGAAAGAATATTTGATGATGTAACACAAAGCTTTATTACATTAAAAGTGTAGTTTGACTTAGGTAAAAATATGTCAACAAGATGACTGTGTTGTTCATTAATGCATTCAGCTTCCTTATTGAGCATATTCTATTTTTCCTGCATGAAGAAATCTAAGTGCTATATTAACCTTCTCAAGTTCCACTTGCCTTTTCATATTCATTATTTTGGAAGGTGATGTTTGCTAGTGATAAAGGAAGGGGGAGGAGTAGTGTATATTTGCATGGGTTTTAGTTTAACCTCTATAGCAGTGTTCAGCTCAAGGAAATTCCTGTGGGGATAGCTGTAAGAAAATGTAGGAAAATGTAGATTTATGGACAAGGCCATGTTATATTTTTCTTATGTTGAGGTGGGAAGGTAGAAAGCCCTATAAGTATTTTCCTCTTCTACATATTACCCAGAAATTTACACAAGTAATATGTTATGAAAGTAATTCAAATGAATCAGACATATCTCAGAATGATGACACCCCACCTTCCTATCCCTAATCTGCCTGTCAACTTTGCTTTCTTCCCTAGAGGTCACCTTGCTAACAGTGTGGACTATAACATTCCAGGCATTATTTTTCCTAGCAACTCACAAACCACACACACACACACACACACACACACACACACACACACACACACCTGTTGCAACACATATCACTCAATCTGACTTCATTATTCATTAACAAGGCATCGACACAGTGTTGATTCATTCATACCTTTTACTGTAGAATCTAATTATGTATCTCTCAAAGAAAACTCTGGAGTTCTGATGATAAAAGCTCTTGGGAGATTGCCAGACAGTTCAGGCCTAGATTATTCAACCCATTTGCTTTTATAACTCAGTAGGTGATTTAACTGGTCACAGTATCTTATATAAGTTACGGCATTTGTCTTGTCCTTATATCTTAGTGATTTTCTAGCCTCCATGTCACTGCGGCTGATGTTGTTGATTCGGAGTAATTGAAAATATAGTTGTAGATATCATGGCTTACTGTGTTTATTGTTGTATTTTTCAACAGTGTGGACCATTTCTAGAAAGTGGCTGTGATGAAATGTACCAGCCCAGCTCAAACAGGGTCCTCAGCCCCTCCACTCTCCAGCTGTGTGATCCAGTTCTTTCCTGTGCTTATGCTCCAATCCTTAGACTCATCCTTGATTTTTCTTATCTTCTCACACTCCACACTCAGTGCATCTGAAAATCCTGTCTCTAGTTTCCATATATAAACCATTTTTACCACCCCATGACCACTTCTTACCACCTTCATTTTTTGCTACTTTAATTCAGCTACATTGGTTATTTTTTATAGCCTTCTATTTTTTTGTTGTTGTTTAGCTTTTTTATTTGTTTTATAGGAATTTCTAAATGCTTTTTGAAATATTTTTAAAAATATTTTTTATTGATTGTTGAGAGAGACAAAAGGGGAGAGAGAGAGAGAGAGAGAGAGAGAACCATCCATCAGCTGCTTCCTGCAGGCCCCCTATTTGAAATGGAGCCTGCAATCCAGGCATGTGCCTCTACCAGGAATCAAACTGGTGACCTCTCTGTACATGGGATGGGATGATGCTCAACCACCACCTCACCAGCCAGGGTTGAAGTATTTTTATGATGCGAACACTAAATTCCTTGTCAGACAATTCTAACATCTGATTCATCTCTTCTTGAAATCTATTGATAGTATTTCCTCGTTCTAGTTGAGATTGTTTTCTGATTCTTGGTATGATGAGTGACATTTGGGTGTCTTGGGCATTTTGTATATTATTTTATAAAACTCTGGATCCTCTTTACTCTTTTCTATAGCAGGCATTCCCACTGTTAGGGAGTAGCACAGGAGCCGGGCGGGTGTGTATATTAACCTTCCCACTGTGCAAATGCGGGACCCTGATTCACACTGCCTTGCCGCATGTGGGGAGGGGAGGAGTTCACTTCCTCCACTGGCCCCTGTGACGCTTGCCAATGCAAGTGTGGCATTGGCTTAGACTGAGTTTTTCTCTCAGAGAATCCAGCTGCCATAGGGGAGCAGAGAGGTAAGTGCCAACTAACGCCACCCTTTTCTATCACCGCCTGCCACCATTGATGTCAGCTCTCTGTTGGGCCCTAGTGACACTGGAGTGGGGGTGGGAAGCAGAGGGATGGTAAGCCCCACTTCTCATTGCCTCATTGCGTCTCTTTGCTGCCAGGTTGGAGTGAGCCTCAGTGTATTTCTGGACCCCACTGATACCACTTGAGCAGGGCAATCAAAATACCCTCTTTCTGGGCAGGGGGTGAAGAATTACTTACTGCTTGGCCCTGCTGGCACCACTGGATGGGGAGACTGGAGCACCACTGTGTGATGTCCCTGTGCAGGGGATGAGGGAGGTAAAGTGGTGGTGGTTGCGGGGTTGAGAGAAGCACCCTTCCTGGCCCAACTAAAACTGTGGGAATGTGTATGATGGGTGGCTTTTCTGTTGGTGTTTTGTGTGAATAAGGTAAACACTTTGGGAAGTATTTACTTGGTGTGAATAAGGTAAACATTGCCTAAAATATTTTCTGTACTTTAGGCCACACTTCTCCTGGCATTTCGACTAGGACTAATAGGCTTTTCTGCAGATTTTTAAAGGGATTCTGTACCTGTCAGCAGTTCCTGGCTGGAGGCTTCTGCAGGACCTTTATATCCTTTATGTCTGGAATATAAAGGAGGAAGTAAGGAAACAGGGAACTCACCGCAAGTCCCAGGTTGCCTAAATAGTCTGCCTTCTTTTCACCTTTCAGAATCCGTCGATGATTATTGTTTGCCTTATGTGGATGGTAAAAGGCATGATCTCAGAGGAAAGGGACTAATTTATGTTGGTCAGAATTGGAAGTCACCAACAGTATCTTTTGAAGATACTAAGTTTTTAAATCATATGAGATCTAAGCCATAGGCCTGGGATGTGACTGCCTGCGATGGCCCACCCAAGTAGGAATTTGTGATCAGACCATCTGGGGTTACTTTTGGTCACTGGGAATGTCAGGTTAATTCCATAGCCCCTTTTCTGTTCACAATAATATTCCCATTAAATAAAAAGTTAGCTGTTGATTTTTCATAAATACTCTACATCATGTTTAGGAAATTTCTATTTTTAGTTTGTTGGGAGCTTTTTATTAGTCGTGTATGTTGAATGCTGTCAACTATTTTTCTACATCTGTTGAGATAATCATTTTTTGTTGTTGTTGTTAATCTGCTGAAGTACATTGATTCATATTTGAATGTTTAACTTTTCATTTCTGGCACAAACCCCGGGTAGTCATAACATATTATACTTTATAGATTTGTTGGATTTAATTTGCTGAAAATGTAAGAATTTTTGCATGCATTTTTATTAGAAATATTGGTCTGTATGTTCTTATTATTTATTTGCCCGGTTTTTGTATCAGGGTTTTCTTTAGATATTACTTGGTTATACATTTGCTAACTTTTCTAGTCCTCAGTGCCCATAAGCCTTATTTATATTTCTTGTTTCAGCAGGTCTTCTTTTTATATATTCCCACCTTGCCAATAATAATTAAAGCCTCTGACGGTTAGTAATTAACTTCAAGGTCAAAAATAAATTATATACATTTAAATTACAATCTTTTGATTTATAGTGGCCCAAAAATGAAGGTAATTAAATGTTACAGTATTAAATTGTGATCAAATCTTTAATGATGAATATTCAAGTAGTTCATTTAAATAAAAAACTAAAATAAAAAAACTAAAATTTTATAGGAATTTTTAAAATTATCATTTCCACATCAATTTTTTTCTTTTTAGATTTTTCTTTCCTAGGGAAACACTTTAGTGACCATGAAGAATGCAGTCATGGAATACACCTAAACTCGTTCCTATTTTTTCCTCCCCCTACTAGTTTAACTTAACTAAACTATTGAGAACCAATTATGCAAATGGTGTTAATTAACTTGATCCTCAGACAAGTGCAAGTGTTTCCTATCTCTAAAGAGGATGGAAGAAGGGGGAATAAGCCCTTATTATTTGAAGAAATATGATTTGCAAAACAAAAGAATGCAAATATTGATTCCTTGACTCTGACTCTGGTACCACAGGAGATTTTGCTGTCTCTTCTGCTTGGACTATTTCCACATCGTGCAATTCCCTAGATCTTTAAATGCAGTAATGCCTTAAATTTGATATGTAAATCAGGTGATCATCAGAAACCATTTTTATTAGAAAAATAAAAACTAGGTATATGATTATCTGATAAAATAGAGCATCAATCTTGCATATTTTTTAAATTAAAATATTTTTTTTTGCTCATGAAAAGAGTAATGTGGCTTTTAAAAATTTCAGGTAGTTTTCAATAGCATTCATGTTTTGAAGGCTACTCTTTTCTTGAAACAGCTTGATCTGAAGTTTCTCTCTCTAGGTAACTGTTTTCCATCTCCATTCTATGCCTTAAAGTGTATTAGATATTTAAGGGGATCTAAAATGCTCTTGTGCAGGGTGATATTATCAGTGGGGTGCTCTCCATGTCCCCACCAGTTGCTGGGGACATGGAGACGATGAGGTGTCGTGGAAAACTTTATTTCTGTGGAATTAAAACCTTGAGTTTCTAAGGTCCTATCTCCCTCTGTCCCGCCAAGGAAAATGTCCCCTTGTGTCTTCACCAGAGCTTGGATTAAGCCGCTGCCCGGAGCTTCTGCTCCATGTTTGCCCAGTCCAGTCCAGTCCAGTCCAGCGTCTGGCTAGGTCAGCTTGTGTGCCCAGCTGCAGTCCATGGTACGTGGGGTCCCCATGGCGAGGCCATGTGGCTATGGAGGCGCACAGCAAGTGTTGGTCACTGAGCAAGCAAGAAACAGGAGTGCAAGCAGCCAGAGAGAGAATTCCCTTGTCTGGGGGATTTAACCTTCCAAAATTTTCCATGCTTGGAGTGGCTACCCCCCTAGCCATTTATCTTCACTCCCCTGGCTACATTAAGAGGCAAGCACCTTCCCTACATCATCCTGACTTTACTGCGCATGCACCCATTTCCCCCTTTGTTGGATTCCTTCCCCCAGTGATTTTCAGGGAATGGACAGGTGGTTCATGGGGAGTATAAAATTGCAGCTTCCTGGTGAAGCTGCCCAGATGATCATGCTTATAATGTCTGGCCTTCTTCCCTTTGCTCCTTCCGATTATTAAGAATGATAACTAGCTAGTTACGAAGGTAACAAAGTGACTGCACAGTATAACTTGAATGAGAGCACTATTACATTATCACAAAATGAGCTGCTATTGAAAGTTTGCACTCTCCGACCTTTCTCAAGTATTTCAGTGGTAAGGCAGAGAGAAGAAAGTTTTCCTGCAGACATTCTCCTCTTCTTCCATCCGCTAACTGAATGAGGGACTTAAAGGGGTTCCCTCAGACTGAATTTTCCAGATAACTGAGCCCTAATAGTTTTCTGTTTTTCAAAAGTTGTTCAAAATTTTGGGCTTATCAGTTAAACTTTGTTTTCAAGTTATTTTTGGATCTTTAGAAAATGTATTTTCTGTCTTTTCATGGTATTTGAGCAGAAAATTAGGTGTGACATGTACCATCTTTATCAAATATACACTTCAATCATCACAATAGCTCTGGATAGTAATGTTATCTAGACCATTTTTTTTTTTGGGGGGGGGGCGTTAAGTAGATGATGAAGCTGCACTTTGGAGAGATTAAGTGGCATATCCAAGATCACACTGCTAATCGTTAGCAGAGCACATACTAAATCCTGGGTGTACTTGAACTCATAACCCATGATCTTGTATTGAGCTAAAGTCAGGATAGCCAAGTGCCAATTTTGAAGAATGTTCAGTAGAGATGGGGACCATGCTGTGAACAGTGGTAGATTCATTTAAGATACTGTGACGGCTTATTCAAAAAATTTTTGCAGCATTATCTAAAATGATAAATGTTCAAATATGGCAGATACACGAATGACTAAAAAAGGAATGAGTGTTCTTTTTCTATTTCTATGAGTTAGTGGAACCTGTTGATCAGAATTTCAGAAATGTAAGTGAAATTTCAGGTGTTTTTTTTTCTCTACCCAATTAAAATCCCATAAACCTTAAAATTGCATAAAAAAACAATCTTCTGATTTTTTGCATGAAAAGGTAGCAATATTAGAATGGAATTAGAATATTCTGAAATCATTGGGAAAGAGTAAGAGCTGCCCCAAATATCATCTACAACTTAAAAATCCCTTTTCTTGCCCAAACAATAGCTATTGATAGAATTTTGTATTTTTTATACTTAAAGAAGATTTTAATAAAGAATCTTCTTTAAAAGAAAACTCTGCTGTTATTTTTTAATCATTAGGAAGGTTGATTTTGTTACCCATTGTCTTGTAAATGAATGGAATTGTAGATAGGTGGGTAGAAAAAACGAAGAAAATTTCAATTTATCTTTTCTCTCTGTGCATGTCTTTATTGCCTAGAGCATCTTGCCAGCCTTTAAGTATACCTGGCAGTCACAAGCTCTGTTTGCTGTGAGACTGAACACTGGTTCTCAATATAGTACATGCCCTAAGAGCATCACACTGTGTAGAAGGCTCTGGGTGTCTCTCCCAGTACCTGGGGGAGCCCTTTGAAGGCGGCTATAGTTGCTACTGATGATGATGATTCACACTTGAAACCCCTTGGGCAGATGGAACCACCTCATCCAGAGAGGCCTGCGGGTGCCGGAGTCACTGCTATCTTGACTCCAGAAAGGAAAAGCAGCCTGATTCAATCCTGCCGAACCAGACTGATGCTCGCTACACCAGAACTCGATGCCTTGCTTAGCTCTCTGCTTTTTCATCTTGCTTCCTTCATTGCTACTGGTCTCTCCTGAGAGCACTCCCTTCAAAAATAACTTGCAGAAGAATCCTAGTCTCAGGATGTGCTGTGTGGAAACCAGACCCAAGATATGTGGCCGTTTAACCCACAGAAATGATCTCCCTTGTCTAAGTTTCAAGAGCATGCCTGGGTTCAATTTTGAAATATATAGGTGCCTGCATTGCCAATAAGATGTGCTCTATTTTTTCTTTTCTCTATGCTCTCCTTCTGTTGATAGAAGAATACTGGCGTTATGTATTATAAGTATTATAATAAATTTTGTAAGCTCCTGAATGTGGAAAGAAAATGCTCATATTATGGGTGTTTTGAGGAAACTACTCAAAGAGTATATCACATGGTAATCACCTTCTTTCTTCTTACATGTTTTAGAAATAATTTTATTATCACTCTGTCTGTCCCAGATTTTATTGTCTCCCACCCATTTCTCCTGGGGCAGCTTCTCACTGTGTTTTATGTGTTCGTTGGTTTCACCAGACTGGAAATATAACAGATATGAAACAGAAGCTGACTCTCCTCATCCCCTCCTGACGTGGACAATGTTAATTTATAACAGAGCTGTTTTGCCATTAGTGGAAAAAAGAAAAAAAAGAAAAAGCAAACAGCTGGTTTGATGGAAAACCTGCCCTAATCCCTGGAGAACAGGGAGTTCAGACGTGGTATAAGCTGACAGGGGGTGAAAAATAATCTTCAGGCGGCTAAGTTAGTGCAGCCAGCATGGGCAGGACAGGGTGCCATTTGCCAGAGAAGAGAGCACAGGGTATCTTGTGGCCACACGGTGCTCTTAGAAAAGGTGACGTTGGGAAAAGGTAATGACCAGCTTACATTGTTTATAGTCATGAAAGAGAGCTAAAAATATAGAAATGAAGGTTTGGATATATCACATGTGAAGGAGGTTCATCTGCTTAGAATCCTTCTAAGATTATTGTTCTATCTTAGTTGATATTTTCCTAAACACCAGTAGAGGCCTCCAGACACTTCCTTAAGTAAACAAACATGCTGTTCACACACAGGGGAGAGCATGACACCCCATGTGCGCACCGACACTGAGGGGAATCAGATGGAATCTCTGGTGAAATTGATTTCAGTGAGTCGGCTATAATTAGAAGAGTGCTAACTTTTGTTTTATAACCTGCCCACATGCCCATGAAAACAAACAAACAAAAAATGAAACTTGATTTAGAATAGAAGGAGGTCATAATATGTGAAACTATTATAATTTTAGTTCACATTTAACTAATTATCACAATGTGGGCATTTCTCTAATAACAATTATTATGTTGCCAGTAAGACAGTTCTCTCAGTTTTCTTGGAATCAAGATACTATAGATGGAGGGATGGAAACAAGGTCAAGGCCATTGGCGGACCCCTATCCTGGGTTATTTGGCAAGTACCACTTTTTATGTCTCAAGTTTTGAACTAAGCATAGTCCTAAAGGAAAAGTTTGCTAAATAGTTAATAAACACTTTACAGAAAATATAACTAACTCATAAAGAGCCTACTCATGAGCAATCTACAGCACTTCTTCTATTTGTAAATATTTGTGCTATTATATGTGTAGTTGCAAAT
Organism: Myotis myotis; assembly: GCF_014108235.1. Taxonomy (NCBI): domain Eukaryota; kingdom Metazoa; phylum Chordata; class Mammalia; order Chiroptera; family Vespertilionidae; genus Myotis; species Myotis myotis. The sequence goes on along the minus strand of NW_023416390.1, from coordinate 63,752,996 downwards.
AAGCACCAAGACCTACGTGGCTCACCTACATGTTTCCCCCCTAAATTTTAATGAATAATCACAATGAGAACCACGCAAGTCCTCTAGTGCCCCAGGAAGTCTGCTGCTTCTGAAGTAAATCTCATCAGATTCTGCACATCACTGATGAAATCCGCTCAGCCTGACCTCTACTCACTGCTTTAAGAAATTCTGGCAGCTTCTCTATGCTGGACACTTCTCTGACTGTACCTTTAGAAGCATAAGCACCTTCATTTTGCTGCCATACGAATTGATTTTAGCTAATTAGGAGCATTTGGGGGCCCTAATTTGATAAGAAAGTGTGAATGCATCTTCCCTCACAGTAGGGTTATCATTTGCTGGGGTTTTAGGAGTGTGTTAATTAGGTGGAATTCTTTTGTCAGGTTGGTGGTTTTTAAATGGCAGTCACCACACAGACAAAAACAGGCAGAGTGGAAGCTGGGTTTTGGCCATTGGTGTGATTTGTCAGCTGAGGTTAGTGATCCCTGGAACAGAAACCTGGTGGAGGTGAGTATGTATATGCTAATGAAGCCCCAAATCTGTTCTTTCTTTTCACAAATGTTCTTCAGAGTTGCGGTCTCCCTGTCCCCCATTTCAGAAGCTCTCAGGGGGCTGCAGAAATGCACATCTCCTTTCCACCATTGTCACTCTCCCCCCGCCCTTCCAGCATCCAGTTTGGAGTTCATCTTGGCCCTTTTTAATTTTAAAGCAGAAGTCACAGGTTTTGAAATTCGCTGGCCCTTAAGTATTTGCTGAAGATCTTTTGAACAGTTTGGGCCCTGGGATTTCTTTGTTCAATCTCTTCAGCTGAAGGCAAAGCTGGGCCGGACTGTCTGTTGTCTGCTGTCTGCCGGGAGCAGTGAAGCAAAGGGAAACAAACAACAGAGATATTGAGATTTCTGTTAGGAGCCTGTTTGTAGATGGAGCCCATACAGTGTCTTCTGTTTATTTGTGAGGCTTTCCTTAGGGAATGCATAAAGAGGAACTTGAAACAAGCAATCCTTTAGGAAAGGAAGAAAAAGGGATGCTTGACAACATTTTGGGTTGTGAGGCTGAGGAAAATGCTCATTTACATAATGTGAATTCTCTATTAAGATACAGTTGCTCTCTAAGGCATGTGCTTTGTTGTGTCCTTTGTGTTATAGCTTTACACTAATCGTTTACACACTTGTCTCCCATCCTGCTTGTGACCAATCTATAAATAAAAGAACCAAATAAAATAATCTCTGAATGCCCTCCAGTTATTCTGTTCTACCCTTTTGATTCTGCAAATCAAATCTCAAATATTGGTCTCACCACCAATATTGGTCTCAAGACCAATTGAATTGTGAAAACTTCCCTTGGAAATGTCTGCAGATGTTCATAACTACTTCTGAGTCATGGAATATAATAGGGCGGAGGGAGAAACCCCTTAGTAGAATGCCTGGCTCTCTGAAAGATTCATCTTGATAATGTGGTGGAGGGGGAAATTGCCGCTATTTCCCCGCTTAGTTCCTTTGGCTGGTCTACTAATCAAATCTATGTGAGACAGATTAACAGGAGAAAATAACCAAATTTAATTATATATATACATACAGGGGTTCTATAGTAATATAGGTCTAGGACAAATAGGGTAGTTAAGGCCTACATGCCATCTTGAGCTAAGGAGAAAGCGGAGGTTGAGGCTTGCTGCTTCAGAGGGGAAGAAGGCAATTCACGTGGAGATAGAAAAGCACATGTCTGGTAAGGTAAGGAAATGTCTTCTGGGCCACCTTTAAGGATGGGACACAGGGAGGACTTTGATGAAGTGGGCCTTGCTAGGTTCCCCTCTGTTAACCACACACTAGTTCATATTAAATGTTAGTTGTCATGGTGATAGCTCCCTTCCTGGCAGGTCCTCTATCTGAACCTTTTAGGCAGTTAGGGCGGAGATCAAAAGTTATTTTCTGGAGTCTTTTGTTTCTTTAAAATAACCAGCTTAAAATAATCAATATAAAAAAGGTCGTATTTTGGTGTGGCAAACTGCTTCCCGCACTGGAAAAAATACAATATTTGGAGACTCCATCTGTTGGTTATAAGCTGATTTAATTGGTCTTTGTGAATCTTAGCTGTCTTGTTTGTAACATGCAGATAAGAATGCCTATATTCCAGCATCGTTGTTGATATTAAGTATGTTTTTCTCTTCTTTTGTCATCCTAGTGTTCATAATGATCCTTCTTAATTTTAAAACAAAAGTCACAACCGTTTAACAATGGTTGGCAAATAAACTATTCCATTCTCTCTTTCTAGAGCCTGGAGAAGACATACAGAAATGATACCTTGCAGGGGGAAGGAAAAGAAGGAAGAACAGGTCATCCGATGGCTGGAGGAGAAAATACATTTGGTGTCTGCCACAACTTTGCATCCTTCAATGACACCTTTGTCCATGCCACTGATGTTTCTGACAAGGACACCATCTGCCGTGTTACTGGTGGTTATTAATGGTCAACGGCACCTCAGTCCTTAAGTTCGGCTAAGAATTCAGAGTCAAGAGCTCAAATATAAGCGAAAGTTGATTGAGAAAATCACAGAGGTAGAAATGAGCCAGCTGGGCTGTGTGGATGCAGGAAACAAGCTACAGAGGCAAAAGAAGGGCCCTTGGAGTTTACGAAAAAGAAAGCAGAGGTATGTGCCTTGGGGGAAGAAATAGGGAAAGAAACGCACTGGCATGTAAAAGAGAGATTGAGGATGTCAACTCCATCCCCTCCACAAACATGTCTTTACCTTCTGTGGACAGGAATCCTCAAATCATTGTTTTCTGCTAATAAATGGTCTTTGTGTGAGCTAAAAAAATTAACAGTGGTTGGTAAATAATAGATGCTCAATAAACATTTGGATATCTGGCATCATCTCATGTATTTGTTTATATGATTACTACCTATGGACCCCCATTAATATATAAGCTCCATGAGAATGAGGTAAGTGTCTTATTCAACACTGTCCTCCTCTTCTTATATGTGGCAGATACTCACTAAACACTTGTTGTTTAGATCAATGAAATGTCAGCTATATGGTATCTAATGTAAATATTATTGTTATTCTTTGTGGTTAAAATTTACTAGTTAAAATCCAACATAAACCTTCCTTGTATTTGAAGGAAGGTTTAAAATGAATTATGTAAGTGTCCATCTCAAGAACACAGGAAAAGAGCAAAGCCAAACCAGAGACAGTAGAAAGAAGGAAATTCTAAAATTAAGATCAGAAATCAATGAAATAGGAAACAAATATAAAACAGAAAAAATTAACAAACCAAATTCGATTTATTAAAAATACTACTATAGCTAACAAATCTTACCCAGAGAAAAGGAAGGAAAGAAAACATTACCAATGTCAGAGATTAAAAAAAAGTTCAATAGCCCTAACCGGTTTGGCTCAGTGGATAGAGCATCGGCCTGCTGACTCAAGGGTCCCAGGTTTGATTCCAGTCAAGGGCATGTACCTTGGTTGCGGGCACATCCCCAGTGGGGAGTGTGCAGGAGGCAGCTGATCTATGTTTCTTTCTCATTGATGTTTCTAACTCTCTATTCCTCTCTGTAAAAAAATCAATAAAATATATTTAAAAAAATAAAAAGGTCAGTGTTAATATAGATGCTAAAAACATTAAAAAGGACAATATTGAGAAAACTTTAGGCATCTATCATGTAGATGAAATAGAAAAATTTCATGAGAAACCATTAACCAAAAGCAATGGAATCTAAATGATTATATATATCTTTTGAGGAAGTTGAATATATTATTAAGAAAACTTCACACAAGAAAACTGTGAAATCAAATGGCTTCCTCATAAATGCTTCTTAATATTTATAATAAGAGTGAGCTTGCAAATACCATTCCAGAATAAAGAAGAGGAATACTTCTTAACATATTTTTGACTCTAGCATAACCTTCATACCAAAGTCTTGCCAGGACAATAAAAGAAAAGGGAAAATTAGTAACCAAACATAGATATAATATTTTTTAAAAAACCAGGTAATATAATATAGCAATATAAAAATTATATATAATGTATATATAACAAATATATATATATATAAAATATTATATAAAATAATTAAGAGCAAAGAATTGTTATTGGAGACCAAGGCTAAAATATCCACACTCCTTGTATTCCCAATTATTATGTATGGCTGTGAAAGCTGACAATAAAGAAGGAAAAAAAAATTGATTCATTCAAAATATGGCTGTAAGAGAGTTCTACAAATATCCTTAAACCTCCAGCAAGATGAACAAATGGGTCCTACAGAAAATTAAGCCTGAAACATTGCTGGAAGCAAAAACATCAAAACTCTAGCTGCCCTACTTCAGGAACATTATGAAACATGAGAAGGCAGGTTTGTTTAGAAAAGACAGTGATGCTGGGGAAAATAGAAGATGGCAGGAAAAGAAGAAGAACACATATGAGATGGATTTACTCCATAAAAGAAGCCATGGGCATGAGTCTACAGGAGCTGAGCAGGGCTGTTGAGAACAGGACATTGCGGATATCAGTCACTGATAAGAATTATCAGGAATTGGAGCCTACTCAACTGTACTTAATACACAACATATAAATCTCATATATATATATATGTATATATATATAAAAATTAATGGGGCTCATTCTAGTTATCTAAGAGTAAGTTACATGTTAACATTCAGATATCAACAATACCACAACTATCTTCATAGCAGCACTATATTTAAATTTATATACTATATAGCTATGAGAATAAATTTATTATAATTAAATGCAAAAAAATAGAGGAATATCACAAAGGCAGTACTAAGCAAAAGAAGCAAAACAAGTATTATAAGTCAGATAGTGGCTAAGCTTGGATGGAGGTAGTAGGGCCCGGGGGGAGGCAGAAGTGAGGCTGGAAATATTTTCTTGATGTTAGTGATGGTTACTTAGATGGGTTCAATACTGAAAATTCATCAAGATAATCAATTATGATTAGTGTACCTCTCTGGATAAATGTTTATACTTCATATGTCTCTATGAGGTACCATCTCACACCTGTCAGACTGGCTATCATCAGCAAATCAACAAACGACAAGTGCTGGAGAGGATGTGGAGAAAAAGGAACACTTGTGCACTGCTGGTGGGAATGCAGACTGGTGCAGCCACTATGGAAGACAGTATGGAGTTTCCTCAAAAAACTGCAAATGGAACTCCCATTTGACCCTGTGATCCCACTTCTAGGAATATATCCCAAGAAACCAGAAACACCAATCAGAAAGGATATATGCACCCCTATGTTCATAGCAGCACAATTCACCATAGCTAAGATCTGGAAACAGCCTAAGTGCCCATCAGTAGATGAATGGATTAGAAAACTGTGGTACATCTACACGATGGAATACTATGCTGCTCTAAAAAGGAAGGAACTCTTACCATTTGCAACGTCATGGATGGAACTGGAGAGCATTATGCTAAGTGAAATAAGCCAGTCAATGAAGGAAAAATACCACATGATCTCACTCATTCCTGGATAATAGAGACCATTATAAACTTTTGAACAATAATAGATACAGAGGCAGAGCTGCCTCAAACAGATCGTCAAACTGCAGCGGGAAGGCCGGGGAGGGTTGGGGGGCAGGAGGTAGGGGGGTAAGAGATCAACTAAAGGACTTGTATGCATGCATATAAGCATAACCAATGGACATAAGACACTGGGGGATAGGGGAGGTTAGGGGACTGTCTAGGGTAGGGGATAAAATGGACACATATGTAATATCCTTTGTAATACTTTAAGCAATAAATTAAAAAATAAAATAAAATAAAATATACAGGAATAGACAGAGACTTCTATATATATAAAAAAAATGTTTATACTTCAAAGTAATTTAGATGAGGCACACACAAATAAATCTAATAATATAGCCTAGTACTGGGCCTGCAAGCTTAGCAACTGTGTTCATGGTATATGTCTGCAGATTCCCACTGTGATCACTGTAGTGTCAAATAAATCATGTTTAGTAAAAGGTAAGAGGAAAAATTAAATAAACAAATGCAATAAGAACAAAGTTGTTTAGTCTGGATAGCAGGTGTTCATATAAATGTAGACATAGATGAGTCCATTGTAGGAATATTATCTATTACCTATTTTTTCTCTTCAGAGTGTACATTGTAATAATTATTTAGTGCTAAAAATACATTATCATTTTTAAGGTCCAAAGATAATTTTATTGCATAGATATATTAAAATCCATCTAAAAAAAAACCCTTCAGCTCAGCTGGTGTTGCTCAGTGGTTGAGTGTCTACCCGTGAACCAAGATGTCACGGTTCCATTCCTGGTCAGGGCACATACCCAGGTTGTGGGCTTGCTGGAGACACCCGATGGATGATGTTTCTCTCTCATAGATATTTCTATCTCTCTATCCATCTCCCTTCCTCTCTCCAAAAATCAAGAAAAAAAACACATTTAAAAACACACCTTCATCTGAACATTTTAGGTGGTTTCTAAATTACTGCCATGCTAAACAGTGCCTGCATGGACTCCTTTATAATGACTGACGTGCTCCGCTCTGGCAAGCTGTCATGTATGTTCCATTGCACCATCACTCACGGCCAGGTGCACACATTCACATGGCAATGAGAAATGTCTCCCAGTGCACACACATGGATCTCCATCATCCCAGAGCTCTTCTCTCCCCAAATGGCATCTCACCAGCTTGTTCTAAAAGAACGTTCCTGGAGTATAGTCCTGTTCAGAAATCTTAGAAGGTCTATGTAAAGAAGCTTTGAACTCTGCCATGTTATTAGCTGAGGAGACTGGGACATCATGGTGCAGTTGCCCTAAACATTTCCTATAATTAACATTGTGCATATTTTTAAATCTAAAAGGAAGTGCTCTCTGTGTGAGTATAATTTAAGTTCCTAGTAATGCCTGTATTTCTCAGGTTTTCTTATTCCAATAAAACCACATTCTTATTGAAAGAAAAAGGAAGCAATAAAAAGAAATAGGTGTCTAGCTCCGAAAACATACTGCTCCTCATTTCTCCCAACACTGTGTATTTTCATCTGAGTAAATTCACATTATATGTTCAAAGTGATAGGTAGATGGTCATAATTCATTAATCCATAGTTCAAAAGCAAGGGTGAAATGTCGTTCGTGCCACCATTTATCTGAATGAGAATAAGACTGTGATTCTGACTTCACTGCAGTGAGATTGTTTATAAAAGGAAATAGCCCTTCTTCACATGAGATGCAACATTTTCACTGGTGAATACAGCTGAGTCTTTGCAATGGCTCTAAGACAAAGACAGTAAAAGAAGATAAATCTATTGAGAGAGCTGCATAGAACAAACCTGGCCAGAGACTCAAACCCTGTAAAATTTGATTTGAGTCAAGTACGGAGAGGAACTTCCTCTTCAAAATACATGGTAGAAAGCATCTCATTTCTTTAAAATGTTTAGGTAAGATAAGCCAATTCTAATATCCAGTGTCACTTTCCCAGAAAAATATGTCTTGGGGAATGACTGATTCAATTGTCTTGTAATAAATAAGTGTAAAGGGGTCTTACGTCCACTTCTTTCTCTGTAGTCTGTTGTTATTTTACTTTATTTCTAATGAACCCAATTTGCTTGGAAGTGTAATTAAAAATTCATAAAAGCAAAATGAGTAAAGAAATTGTGTCATCATGCATTTTTGTTTTCCCACACCTCTGAGGAAAAGTTGTTATTGACTTGGTACTTTGAGTTGCCATCACTTGGGGGTAATTTGTTCTAATAACCTTACACGCTGACCTGAGACATTTGTTGATGAATGTTTTTTTGTTTTCTTTCTTTGAAATTGTTGACAATATTAGGCTTTCCATACTATAGGAGAAAGCTGCTTCAAAATCCAAAGAAAAGTGACAACACAGTAGGATAAATGTGCAAATTATTCTTCAAATAAAATCTTTGAAAAAATGAACATCTGTTTGAGAATAGAGCTATTAGAGGGAATGTTATGCACAAACAATATGCCATGCAGAGTAGTTGTACAATAATGCTGTGAAATTGTTTAATGAACTCATAAAAGAGGGAGTCTAGTAAAGGAAACGTATGCGGTGCACTCTGGAGATATTTGACAATCTTCAAGAGCAGATGTGATTATGACTATAATTATTTTAGTAAACTGAGCCATAATTCCTCCTTCTGTTGTAAAACAAGGTAAAGTATATTATGAATCCTAAGTAGAGAAGAACCTTTAAACATAAATAATTCATGCAAATTTTGACTCTTGGAGCTGCACCATTGCTTTCATATCCCTTTTTCACTGAGGTGTACCTTTGTAAATACAGCTGAGCAGAGTATGTATTCAATATGTAACTAGTTGGATTATATGTGTGCTTTGTGGAAATTGTTTCAATATTTTGTAGACATGACTTTCACCATAGACTTGGATGCCATAAAAACAATATCATTTTGTCTCTAAGAGTACTAAGTATTTATAAGATCATGGTGTGTAGTGGGATTAGAGTAATATTATTTTGTTATCAGAAAAAACTCAATCAGAGACCCTACAGTGTTGAACATGAAGGCTATATGGCCTTTAATTTTTTTTTATTTTTTATTTTTTGGTGAGGTCAACCAGTTTGACTTGAAGTGGATTCATTGACCACACATTATATTTCAAGTTTGCTTGATATTTCTATGCAAACTGATTAGATCTGCACTCCTCTATTATTTTTAGCTTTCTCCATTTGGGAAATTGCATATTTTATATTCATAACTCTAGTTAGTAATTACAGAAATGTTACATTTTCTATATATTGCCTTTATCACTCTTATTAACTGAAATTACTGTTTGAAGGAAATTAATCAGACAAATTAGTATGCTTATTCATGAAACATAGATTATAGCAAACCCAAGATTAAGACTAATGAAACAATTACTTATTTAATCATTATTAAAAAAGAGGACATTGCTCAGATATCTGACAGTAACTGTGGCAAGCGTTAAAAGTAGACAAATGAATGTTTTCCTTGACTGCTCTTTTATGAAAGTAGAATTATTATCACCTGCTGGGAGTTCAATTTCATATTCAACATTTTCCCTGTAAGAAAATGTCTCTTACTAGAAAATGATAAAGATCTAATGTCTCCAGTAAATGTCTGTTCCTTGAAACTTAAGCTCTCTGGCTCTGATTTTTCAAAGTTTAAAGATGTATGTGAGCCCAGATGGTGTTGCTCGGTGGTTGAGTGTGGACCCATGAACCAGGAGATAACAGTTAGATTCCCAGTCAGGGCACATGCCTGGGTTGTGGGCTCCATCCCCAGTAGGGAGCGTGCAGGAGGCAGCCAATAGATATTTCTCTTTCATCGATGTTTCTATTTCTCTCTCCCTTTCTCTCTCTCTAAAATAAATAAAAACATGTTATTTTTTAAAAAGTGTATATATGAAAGAGTTCATAAGTCAAGGTCATAGAGCTTATTATGGGCACAATACTGATGCTACATTATAATAATAAACACTATATTATAAGCATAATATTCACTTAAGGTATTTCTTAAATTTAAAATGTTTAATTTAGCCCTAACCAGTTTTGGCTCAGTAGATAGAGCGTCAGCCTGCGGACTCAAGGGTCCCAGGTTCGATTCCAGTCAAGGGCATGTACCTTGGTTGCGGGCACATCCCCAGTAAGGAATGTGTAGGAGGCAGCTGATCGATGTTTCTCTCTCATTGATGTTTCTAACTCTCTATCCCTCTCCCTTCCTCTCTGTAAAAAAATCAATAAAATATATTTTAAAAACTGTTTAATTTAACTTAAACATGTATTAAAAAGTAAAACATGGTGCAGGGCTAATAGTGAAATTCCAAAATCTTCTCCTCCATATGTCATTACAGCTAGCTTCCCCACACCCAGGGACATTCATGTTCAATCGACCCGCTTTCAGGTCTTCTGGTGATTACCTTAATGTTGGATGGCTTTTCTTAATTCTCAACTTTAATATTTTCCCACTGATTTTCAGAGAGAGTGGAAGAGAGAGGGAAAGACAGAGAGAAATACCGATGTAAGAGAAACACATCAATTGGTTGCCTCCTGCACATGCCCCAAGCAGGGCCCAGGCTGGGGAAGATCCTGCAACCTAGGTACATGCCCTTGACTGGAATCAAACCTGGGACCCGTTGGTCTGCAGGCCATTGCTCCATCTACTGAGACAAACTGGCTAGGGCAGTGGTCGGCAAACTCATTAGTCAACAGAGCCAAATATCAACAGTACAACGATTGAAATTTCTTTTGAGAGCCAAATTTTGTAAACTTAAACTATATAGGTAGGTACATTGTTATTAACTTAATTAGGGTACTCCTAAGCTGGCCTTTGCTAAAAATGTCCTCAATCTGATTGAGGTACGTTCGCTGAGGTCCACCCCTCCCAACTCTCCCATCCACACTCGTCTTGTATACTTGTTTCGTCCAGGCCGAAAACTGACTTCTGCGCATGGGCCACAGAGTTTCAATCGCACTGTACGTGCGCGCCCACACGTGGTATTTTGTGAAAGAGCCACACTCAAGGGGCCAAAGAGCCCTACGTGGCTCGAGAGCCGCAGTTTGCCGACCCCGAGGCTAGGGCTTAATTCTCAACTTGAGACATTTGCATAAACCTAGTGATTTTTTGCTTTAATAGCTGAAGATTTTATTCACACTACTTCTCACATCTTATTTCCTCTCCATCTAAAACAGTTCTAGATTAGTAATTTTCTTAGCTACTTTTGAAAATCTAAATATTATATTAAAAATATCAGTTTCTTGTTCTATCAAATCTAGACACCATCTCTTGATTCTGCATACTGCAAAGTGAAAATTTAAACATTCTTAACACTTCCTTATTTTGCTTTCACTCATATTTGGATTTCTTAGTAAAATATAGGATACACAGTTCAAATTGAATTTTTGATAAACAACTAATTTTTTAATATCAGTGTGTCCAAAATCTGTATTAGACATAATTTTATACATACATAAATGTCTGTCTGCATATATATATATATATATATATATATATATATATATATATATATTCTTTTGGAATATGGGAAGCTACATACGTGATAATTTGATTAACTACACTTGAGAAAGGAGAATTTATTTGGGGAATCTTAAAAACAAGACAACCAATGTACCTGCATAACCCCCAAAGTCTTAGGAGGTTAGGGGTACTGATCCTTCTAAATTAGCCTTAGGAGATGAAGCTGAAAAAAGGAAGATTGGTGAAAAGTTGTATCTAAGGAACAGCCAAACTCTCAGATCACTAAGCCTTCATAGGCTAAATTCCAAGTCCCACTCCAGCACAGGAAATGAGATTTCTATTTCTGGCAAGTTGAGACTCTTAGCTGGAGGAGAGCAAACAAACCTAAGCACAGGGTGTGGCCTTTAATTGGAAACAAAAAAACTGAGTGAAAGTCTATGTTCTGTACTGTCCCTCTTTTCCTTTTTGGCTCTCAGAATGCTGATGGCAGCACAATTTAGAGGTAGGCTAGAGAGTTTCTATCCTGTGCTCCAAAGACTGGCTCAAGACAAAAGGTTTCCATAAACTATCATTAGGATTTCTCAAGTGAAATAGTACGGTCCCCACTTTATGACTCAGAGTAAGAGCCATCAATCCACAGCTTTTTTATTTTCTTCTCCAAACAGATTTTTAGGACCTCCCTTTTAAATATAAATTTCCAGCCAGAGAAAATCAGATATCGGAGTCCCTAAAGTAGAAGGCAAAGACCAAAATGAACAAGTAGAAAAGGCAGAAACAAAGCTGATAAAGGAAAACAATAAAACTTTTGTAAAAAGCTACAAGGAAAGCCCTAGGCTGTTTGGCTCAGTGGACAGAGCATCGGCCTGCAAACTGAGGGTCCCGAGTTGGATTTTGGTCAAGGGCATGTACCTGGGTTGCAGGCTAGATCCCTGCCCCAGTCTGGGGGCATATGCGGGAGGCAACCAAATTGATGTGCCTCTCTCCAATTAATGTTTCTCTTGTCACTCCCCCTCCCTTCTACTCTCAGTAAAAATCAATGGATGTTTCTCTTTCTGTCACTCCCCTTCCCTTCTACTCTCTCTAGAAATCAATGGAAAAATATCCTCAGATGAGGATTAACAACAACAACAAAAGCTACAGGTAAAGTTGTCAGTAAGATAACATATTGCATTTGATAGTAGAACAGGCTACTTTCACAAAGGAGCATCCTTTGAGCAAGAAAGAACTCTTTCAAGTTACAAACTACAAAGTGTTTATATTGAAAGAGTTCATGAGGAACCCAGAAAAATAAATCCATGAAAATAACACCAACACTGGAGAAATGGATCATAGAATTTCAGAACAGAAGGGATGAAGAAAATAAATCTTTAAAGATCTGTGAGGGGGGCGGGCAGAAGAGGAGAGGGAGAAAGGAGAGGAGAGAATCTTACCACATAGTTCAAGTATCAACAGCTTTCTATTTTTTTTTTTTTAAACAGAAACACTGAAAGCTAGAAAACAGTAAAGCAATGTGTAAAAAATACTGAGGGGAAATAATTTCCAACTTAGAATACTGCTCTCAGCTAAACTATTAATCGAGTGTGAAGGTGGAAATAAAAATGTTTTTAGACATACACTGTTTCAAACATGTACTTCCTATGCAACCTGTGTCTTCAGGAAACCATTGAAAAATGTGTTAGTAACAAAGTGAAGTACACTAAGGAATAGGAAAACATGGGATCTGAGGCACAGGGGCCAAACAGAAGGAAGATGAAGATAATTTCAGGATAATGGTGAAGGAAAGTCTCAGGAAAATAGTTTTTCAGCAAGGCCAAATTTGAGAGGAGAGAATGTTCTAGTTGTTACTGAAAGCTTACCTGATGAGTATAACCATATGTAAGCATACTTTTAAAGTTCTGTTTGAAAATTTAAACTAGTGTTAGTTACTTATAAAGCAGTACAAATAGGAAAAAATGAAATGACTAACTTCAAGGAAAACAAAATATTTACAATGAAGGGAACGCAATTATAGTATACTATCTGAGCTTTTAATAAAATTTAATGTCATAATGTACATATTAAATATTAATTTGGTGAAATGGTAATATAACTGGATTGAGAAGGAATATATATATATATATATATATATATATATATATATATATATAGAGAGAGAGAGAGAGAGAGAGAGAGAGAGAGAGAGAGAGAGAGAAGTGGAGGTTTGTATAACAGTCAAATCCTCTTCTTGCATTATTTGAAGGCATTAGATAATATATAAACTAAAAAATGAAGATATACTTTATAATATTTTATTTTTAAACAAGAGGTAAATACTAGAAGAAATTATTGAAAAGAGATAAAAATTATTGCTTGTACTTGGGAGCACAAAGAAATGGAGGAGAAGACAATTTTTTCTTTTGTATTATATGTATTACTTTGCTATTAAAAATGAAAAAAATATAACAAATACAATGAAGGAATAGATAAGAGTGTTACATGCTCATTTCCTTATAGAAAAGAAAAGAAAGAAAGAAATTAAGCCACATGAACTCAATAAAATAAAGAAAGCATCAGAGAAGTGGCAAGTATGGGAACAATGGACACCTTATAGCTCAGAGGAAAGGTGATATTTCTCTGGAGCAATTTCCATACTTTAATTTGCAAACTGATAAGAAACAGGAAGTGAACCATGAATGTGGTAGGATTCCTTCTTTGTACTCACAGCCCTAAGGCCTTTGTGGGGAGCAGCAATAGGCTTGTGTCATGTATCCTTGTTGGGAGTGGTAAGGCAGACACCACCAGATTACTTTTGATTGTAGGAACAGTAGGCACAGAGGATTCAGAGACCTGATGCATTCTTCCTTCTTGAATTTGGTTTTTGAAAGCCTGGTAAATGAGGAAATATATCACCACTGAAATAATAATGTCACGCTTCCCTTTGCAGCCTAAGGCAATTCGTCGGGACTCACTATTTGGAATGATTATGAAGCGTCACAAAAAGACCTGGCTTTGGGGCAAATGATAATAACCATCAGAAAGGAAGTGTGTGTGTGGGGGGGGGGAGGGGGGGTGTCTACATATTTTTAGGCCTGCTATGGGGTAAGCCTTAAGATACCACCACATATTCTAAGTCATATAATCTTCCCCAGGGCATTGGGATTTATACATGGTACTGACACACATATGGAAAAGAAAAAGAACTCTTAGATTTCCAGGAGATAACACAGCCTTACTAAGCAGGTGCTGAGCCCAATAGAATTCAGTTTTTTATAGGGATAGTAGGATACCACTAGCAATGCAAAGTTAAACTCCACTAATAAAGTTATGGAGTCCCGATCAAGTAAGATGATGGTTTCACTGTACTTTGCCTAGGTCATACCACATTTGGAATGCCAAATTGGATCTGGCCAAATTGGGACACAGGCTGAGTAAAGGAACAATGACAGTGAGGAGAATCAATCAGTTTGCATGAGGAACATAGAATCAATCAGGTTGTATAAGGAACATTTAGAAGAACCAAGGATTTAAGTCTAGATAAAGGAAGCTGTATTGGAGCCCATTATGGCTACTTTGCTATAATTAAGTTCTCGTGTATACAAGAAGGAATGGATTTTATTCTGGATTGTTTCTGAGATTGGAATTGATGCAAAGGTAAAAGTTATAGGAAGGACCTGATGGAGTCACTCCTGGTAAGTAGTGAATGGTAGAATATCATGTCCTACAAATTACTGACCCTTTGTCCGAATTGTTCAAAGAGCAACCAGATGATCACCAAGTGAGCACTTTGAAAGAATATTCCCACAATGGAATAGAGGTTGGACCAGTTGCAATTTAAAGTCTGATCTAGGCCTGCTGTTCTAGGTCCTTAGATCTGTGAATCTTGATGGTCATTCTTCAAGCACTGATTATTTTAAAAATATTGGCCATCTCTTATATATTAGGGAACAAAATTGTCATTGTCCTATCTCCTGGAATGTTAAATTCAGCAAAGAGGTTAATGATTAAGCAGATAATTGCATACATAATTAATTTAAAATGTAAAGAATACTATGAAAAAGTAAAGACTATTATGGCAACCTATAACAGAGGATCTAATCTAATTTGGAGAGAGGAGAGTGGGAAAGCTTTAAGGAAGTGATATTGAAGCTGAGACATAAAGGCTGAGTTAACCTCTAGGAAATTACTTTAGATTCAGATTCAAGGTCCAGAAATTTTTTTGGATAGAAAACTGCACATATTGAAACAAAAAAATTCTACCTTAGTACTCAACCAATCTTACATATATCCCTTAGCACCTCCCTTATTTACTGATGTGATATTGGGTGAAGTTTGCTCTTCTGTTTTACAGGAAGTTGTCTTTGCGCATAGATTAGTCGATTGGTTTGGGTTTACACTTAGGGACTGCTTTTGAATGATTTTGTTGTTGTTGGCTCTGACTGACACCAGGCCACTACTCTGTGTTTATTGTCACTTAAGTGAGTCAGATTCTGAATTATAGCCATAGAGGTAAGTGGGATTTCTTTCCTGCCCTTGGCTTTAGAGTTTAAAATACTGTTGTTTAAATGCCACCTGCAAAACAAAGTAGTAAGGAATGGCTGTAAAAGTAAATTAAACCGTCCTTTTCCTGAGTGTATTTCAAAAACCCACAGAATAAAATCTGTTATCTAAATTAAAGATGGGTTTTCACAAAACTTCAAAGAGTCTGATGATATGAAAGGAGTAGCCAGGGCCTATGAAGTACTGGTGAATAATTACAATCTGAGATTTATTGGTGACTACTCTTGTGTTAGTAAAAGGTTGACTGACCAGATAAAACCAGGCACTGGTAAGAGGGAGGACTCCTGAGCCACTCAATCTTTTGAACTTTCTAAGGAGTCTTTCAAGAGGAAAATCAACATTCACATGCTACATAGGAAGATCTTTACATAGACCTAATGGATTCAGCTGGCTTCCTTTGACAGTCTGATTCACTGCCTGGGAAATGTTATCATGCTTTAGGCCTTAGGGAATCCATCATGCCTGCTAAGAGCTGAATGGAACATTCCTATGTCTGTTTGGCATGTTATTGAATCTACATTGTCAGCTTCAGATCAATTCAGAAATACAATGTTGTACAATGACATTTGATATGGACCTCATTGAGGACCTTGCAATCAAGAAGTGTCACCTAAAACATGATTATAAGGACATTATTGTGTTTTCATAGTATTGAGTAGTTTTCATAGTGTTACTCAAGGTAACACAGACAGTGGCTTATGTTTAATACCCAGAATAGTGTAGCCTCTAAGTGTGGCAAGCCTGGGTCTTACTAATAATTGAGCTCACAAATGTGTTCTCCAAGTTATTTATATAAATAAATGTAAGTATTGCCCTAACTGGTTTGGCTCAGTGGTAGAGTGTTGGCCTGTTGACTGAAGGGTCCCAGGTTTGATTCCAGTCAAGGGCATGTACCTTGGTTGCAGGTACATACACAGTTCGGGGTGTGCAGGAGGCAGCTGAGTGATGTTTCTACTCTCTATCCCTCTCTCCTCCTCTCTGTAAAAAAAATAAGCAAAATATATTAAAATAAATAAATATAAGTATCAAATTGTCACACTTAAAATGAAAGCTGAGCATTTAGTCAGTGAAAGCTTTTATCTTCACTCCAAAATTTTGACTTTAATATTTGAAAGAATTATTTGTTTGGCTACATAAATACTACCCTAGGAAAGATAGCTTATGAATGAAACAAACTGGTCACTTTTGTTTATCATGAATAATATTAATAACTAGAGGCACAGTGCACAAATTCGTGCACAGGTGGGGTTCCTCCACCTGGCTGCCCATCAAGACCAATTGGGGCTGTGGGAGGTTGGCTGGGGGGAGGGACCGTGGGAGGTTGGCTGGCTGCAGGAAGCTGGCTGTGGAAGCACACTGACCACCAGGGGGCAACTCCTGCTTTAAGCATCTGCCTCCTGGTAGTCAGTGTGCATCATAGCAACCAGTCGACCTGTCATTCTGTCGTTCGGTTGCTTAGGCTTATATATACATATATATATACACACACACAGTGGGGCCTTGACTTATGAGTGTCCCGACTAACGAGTTTTTTGAGATATGAGCTGTCTCTCAGCCGATTTTTGCTTTGAGTTGCAAGCTAAAATTTGGATTATGAGCCAGCTTCAGGTACCCCACTGCTAGTTGGCGCAGCGAACCTCACAGTGAACGCCACAATATCAGCCCAACATCACGTGTCTCACTCATTCACTTTTTGATTTGACATACGAGTAATTTGAGTTATGAGTTCTGTCACGAAACAAATTAAACTCATAAGTCAAGGCCCCACTGTGTGTGTGTGTGTATATATATATATATATATATATATATATATATATATATATATTAAAACAGGAGATATGGAGAAAAATATTGAAAGACTCATTTATCTCATTTATTTGAAGGTTCTAGATTTTTGTCTTTGAGCAATTCAAATATAACCTATGAATTTCAGAAGACAGTGCAATAACAGATCTCAAGATTGAAGAATAAAAAATATTTTAAAGTAATAGAAACAAAATTTGACTAAAACAATAAGTTCATCAAAGTATCAGTTATATAAAAAATATAACTTCTGGATATAGATATATATAAACTGTATAAAAATACTCTCACTCTCAGTCATTTATTCCATGTTTTAGACATGGATTTCTCAATATATATAAAATATATTCTCAATATACTATTGAAAAATAACAATAGCTCCCATTTATTGAGAGTTTAGTACAGTGATGGCGAACCTATGACACGCGTGTCAGAGGTGACACGCGAACTCATTTTTTTGGTTGATTTTTCTTTGTTAAATGGCATTTAAACATATAAAATAAATATCAAAAATATAAGTCTTTGTTTTACTATGGTTGCAAATATCAAAACATTTCTATATGTGACACGGCACCAGAGTTAAGTTAGGGTTTTTCAAAATGCTGCCACGCCGAGCTCAAAGGTTCGCCATCACTGGTTTAGTATGTTCTTGGTAGAGCTAATCTCATTATATATAAGTATCTAATTTATATTCACAACAACCCAATGAGGTAGGTACTAATGTGACTCCCATTACAAATTAAGAAACTGCTTTTTAAATAGGTATGTGATCCAAGGTTTTATAGCTAATATTAAAGACAGAATTTGTATTAAGGCATTCTGAGTTCAGAGCCTGACTTTTAGAGCTTGTTTGGAGGTTCTAGCAGGGGAGCGCAGCTACTCGTATACCCTTGACCGAAGACCGGTCCTCTCCTGGGGGGGGGGGGGGGGGGGAGGTCGTCCTCTTCGACCAAGCGCGCAGCTTCAGGAGGGACGCACATGGATCGGTGAGGGAGGAGGGGGACACCCGCCTAGCCAGCCAGATCAGCCGAATCAACCCTGGCGATCAATGGGGTGACAGATGTCGCAGCCAGATCGCCCTCACATCCCAGAGGGCGATCACAAACTCTACTACTATCTACACAGTAGCACAACTGGCTGAAAAGTGGTGAATTCAGGCAACTTGTTTTCCCTGCACAATCTCAAACAAAAGTCTCAAAGTTCTGTAGACAGTGCTGCATATTTTACCTCCATTCACTGTAAGTAGTATCATAAGTAGTGGTCCTGTGTGAGCCATGGATATTGAGAATTCTGGAGGTAACACATGGACTTCCATGTGATATTAGTAAGTTAATTAGGACTAAACTCTATGCTTCTTTATTTCAATTGCCTCTTTATTGTAGTTGCTATTAGACCTGTAGACCTGGTGGATGTTGACTTGTAAAGATAATTAAAAAAATTAGGAGGGGAAAATCATAAGCAGACCTTTTAGAACCAATTAGGTAATCAAGGCTAGAAATTTTAGGATGTGGACTTTCTTGTCTTAACAGTCTTTACCCTGAAATGTGTCATTCCTCAAGTTTTTAAGTTTCCAGAAACATAATTTATTTTCAAAGAACTGTTTGCTATGTTAGATGGGGTCAAGAGCCTTGGGAGTGAAGTCTGGCCAACATGGATCAGTGGTTGAGGGTCAACCTATGAACTAGGAGGTTATGGTTCGATTCCTGATCAGGGCACATGCCTGGGTTGTGGGCTCCATCCCCAGTGTGGGGCATGCAGGAGGCAGCCAATCAATGATTCTCTCTCATCATTGATGTTTCTATCTTTCTCTCCCTCTTCTTTCCTCTCTGAAATTAAAAAAAAAAAAAAGCATGGGGAGTGAGGATGACAGCCATGTGGAGAGAGAAAGTGACAAGAGAATCTGGCAGGTTAAATTAGCCCCAGCAGAGAAAAGTGGAAATTGGAGCAATAATATAATGTTTAGCAAAATTACATAAATTATTCGTTTTTTCATTTTCTGGATTTTTTTCCCTTTCCATGGAATAATTCTACAACTTTTGAACTTTTTAATATATTTTTATTCAAGTGGCCTTGATTGGAAGATTACCTTTGGATTTTTGCATTCTTGTGCAGTTTTGAAGTTTGGTTACCCATTGATTGAATCTTCAGACTTAAGTGAACGGTTGAAAGAATGAGGCAAAGTTGTTGCTTCTCACCGCTGGTATGCTTTTCAGGTGGTAATATGTAGTATGATGTCCTTGGGCAAGGAAACAATTTGTCTTGATTTCACCAGTGCAAAGTCATTTTTGATTAGGCGTTATACTGATTTCTCAATTTCCGTAAGGACTTTAAAGCTCACTCTTGAAGAAGGGAAGTATGACAAACATATTTGAACACTCATATGAATGTGTTCCCGATCCAAAGACTAAGTTCATGTAAAGGTCATTATTCTGTTCATCTTTCCTTAAAAATGTCCAAATTGATGGGTGTGTATCATTGTAACATAGAGTCCAAAGGCAAAAATAAGAGTCCATATGCTCAGCAATAGCACAGGTCAGTGGTGCAGTGTCTGCAGTGTGGAGAGGCTGAGAAAATTTCATAATCAAAACTTCTACTGATCTTTGATGTCTGCTTATTTATTATGTGTAGAACAGCAGCCTCTTCCTGTTTGATCTCCCAGAAGCCAGAGCCTGCTTCTGTGGAGTTTGATTATAGAAACAGAGGTGTCCTCACTGGGAGCCCAGCTGGATGTATTCTGCTTTCTGCCTTCATTCCTTTCATGGCAGGAGAGAAAGGAAGAAAAGCACGCTATAGAATTGGTAATTGTTTGTGCTACTGGCAGAGCCTCAAGTGGTATTTATTCGGTTACATTCACTTTCAACCAGAGGATTCATTTTTGCAGCAGATGGAAGGTGGAGAGCATATAAATGCTTGGATTAAACACATTCTAATGCTTTTAAACTCTGTCCACTGGTCTCTGTTCTACAACCATGTTGTTTGTAGACATATTTTCTGCCCTTACATTGGTGCTTATTTAGAACAATTCGTAAGAAAAAACAAGTCACTTCTTTGGTTGTAGTTCCTTACCAAACATTTGAATAGGAGTCAGGTGCCTGTTAGGATGGAAAAGTGCAGAAGTTTACGGTTTGGCCTTGTTTCAAAAACTGTTAGGCTTTAACAACCCTGATAATGTGTTCAGTCTCTTAAAGGTTATGGGACTGGTATTTCTCTCCTTTTTCATGGGAAGAGAATTAGATTAATTGTTAGGATGTCACTGGGGAATCTTTGCTGAAGGGTTATTTTTGAGTTTATTCCTGGAAAAAAACTGAAACTGGCAGGAATAAAGACAGTTTATTATTATTGATGACTGTTTCCAGGAAAGTTTGGCCAGCCAAGCCACATGGATTCTTGGTCGCTATTGTAAGTTGCCTAAAGGGATGTCCCCCCGTGGAAATTGTTACAACTTGCTTTTATAATATTGGCATCTCTAAGCTCTTCATGGTACAAGGAATAAAATCTTGAGAAGGAGGCTGAAAATATATAAATCTCTTCCACAGTTGGAAGACCTAACTGTCCCTATCACATGTACTGGATGGAGGGAAACGTCATTCCAGAAGCGAGAGTAGTTGTGTGTATTCAACCTTCTTAATGCGTCTGCTGAGATAGACTTGATATTTATTCATATCTATAAATTTAAAATGATAGTCTTAATAAATCAGCAAGTTATCATAATCATTAAACACTTGAGACATTCAAATTAAAATAAGGATGGCCTTATTCATTCATTTCTTCATTGAACAGATATTTATTGAGCACCTTGTAAAGGCCAGACACAAAGTGTTTGTGAGACAAAGTGAGCAAGATAAACATTTCTACTCAAACGGAGTTTTACCTTATGAAGTAGTACAAAACAACTGCAGCTTTTTTCTTTAATGCTATACTTTACATTACAAAAGGGAACACTTGGGTAACTTTCAGACTGTCATGCAATCAAGATATTTTTCTTTTGATTGTGACTTGCTTGTGTTAATCCATGCACGTGCTCTGTTTCTGATTTACTTGTGATAACATTACCCGTTTTTTAGACTGGTGACAGCTTTTGTTTAAAATTGGGCACTGCAATAATGTTAATTTATTTATGAAAAATTTAACTTACATCAGTGACTTTGTTTTAATAACTAAGCTAATCAGTTGCAATATTAATGGAATTTCTTTCCTGGCCTTGTCGAATTTAGAATTTATTAAACAATCATGATTATCAAGAGGTATATCAGCCTGCTCTTTTTAAATTTATTTGTCCCTTTTAAGAAATTACAGTCTGGAGTTTTGCATACATTTATTGTGGATATTGTTACAAGTCTGGAACTTATTAGTCAAATAGTTGATATAATTAATTTCTTTCAGGTCTCAAATGAGAGGCAAAGTTTTGATAGCTTACAGAGTGTGACAGCCTTATTGTTCATTCCATTTCCAGATGTTATTATTGTTAAAAGTACATGTGATCACGACCATTAGTATATAATATATTGTCCATTCTAATTTACTTTTATGATAATGTTTAAAAAGCATACACATATGTATGTGTTCAAAGTGAGGTAAGAATTCTGACAATTATAGGGTGTCTGCAATTAATATAAGCCAGAAATTCTCCATATGGTGTGTTATAATAGTGACTCTTTGACTAGTTGCTAGCTCTGCTGCAACTAATTATTTTATTCAAATAAAATATCAAAGGTTGTGAATGATTTAATTTTTAAAATAACTTAGAAAGAAATCAAGGTTATCCTTATAATAATTTCATTAATTATTATGCACTGTATATTGCGATTTACTTCTTGAGAGGAAGAGAAAGAAACGGAATTGCCTATAAACCTGGGTTTATCAGCCTGTGGCGGGGGATTGCATATGTGACTGGTATTTGCCCTGTGCATATGGTGGAAGCACGCGTGATAGACCTTTGTCCAGGCAGAACTGGAACACCAGTGCAAGATCGGTTTCTCCAATTGTCCTACAACCCTTACCTCCACCCATATGCTCTCAATTCATATTGTTCTGATAGATTTATGTAAATAGTCTTCATTATTCACTATTTGGACTCAGAGGGAAAAAATGGCTGAGAGAAAAATTCCTATTGCAAACAGAAGTCATCCTATCTAATAATAGACAAACATGGTAATTGACCATACCTTTGCTACACCTCCCATCGGCTAATCAGCAAGATATGCAAATTAACCGCCAACAAAGATGGTGGTTAATTTGCATACATAGGCGCTAAGTGGCAGAGCGAAGACTGAAGGCGGCTCTGGCTGGAGCGAAGGCCTGGGTCCCGGGTGCCAGAGGAAAACCGGTGCTGGCAGCCAGGGGAAGGGAAGGCCTATTGCACGAATCTTTTCATGCAACAGGCCTCTAGTTTCATTTATAAAAATCTAACTTTCTAGTTCCCTTCAACCCATCATATTTACCTCTTGATTTAGGTAGATTTTACTTCTTTTGGTCTGATGGTCCTGTGCCTTTATTGTAAGCTGCCTCAAGTCCTTTATGAAACAGGTTACTTATCCTATCTAATAAAAGAGCAATATGCAAATTAACCATCACTCTGTCATAAAGATGGCAATGACCACTGAGCTGGAGCAAGCATGAGGCTTGGGTTGCCACCAGTGATGGAGGAAGCCAAGCTTCCCACCTACCCTGGCTGGCCCTGGCCTCTGCTCATGGCTACAAAGTGTCAATTATAGAAGATAAATAAATCCCAGAAAAAAAAGAAAAAAGAAAAAGGAGAGGCTGGGATCTTGGGTCGCTGGGCACGTGGCCAGTCTGAAAACGGCCATCACCCTCTCACCCAGGCTGTCCACACCCTAATGGGGTGAGGGTCCCCACTTGGGGGCTTGACCAGCCTGCAAACAGCTGTCAGCCCCTCACCCAGGCTGGCCAGGCACCCCAGCGGGACCCCCACCCTGATTCAGATCACCCTTCAGGGAAAACCAGCCAGCTCCTACCCCTGCACAAGGCCTCTATCCTATATAATAAAAGGGTAATATGCAAATTGACCCTAACAGCAGAACGACTGGGAATGACTGGTCACTATGACACACACTGACCACCAGAGGGTAGACGCTCAATGCAGGAGCTGCCCTTTGGTGGTCAGTGCACTCCCACAGGGGGAGCTCTGCTCAGCTACAAGCCTGGCTGATGGCTTCCAGCACAGCGGTGGCGGCGGGAGCCTCTCCCACCTCCTCAGCAGAGCTAAGGATGTCCGACTGAAGCTTAGGCCTGCTCCCCGCTGGCAAGTGGACATTCCCCGAGGGCTCCTGGGCTGTCAGAGGGATGTCTGACTGCCAGCTTAGGCCCGATCATCTGGGGAAAGGGTCTAAGCCAGCAGGTGGACATCCCCCGAAGGGTCCCAGACTGCGAGAGGGCACAGCCTGGACTGAGGGACCCCCCGAGGGCACAAAGTTTTGTGCACTGGCCTCTAGTTATTTATAACCATCAGAGTCTAGTCAGGAAAATGGAAATACTCATTAAGTATTTCAAATAAAGGATACTCAGTATAGATAATTAATAACATAAGTGACAGAAAACTAAAAAGCCAACCAGAGGAAATTACTACTTTGGAAGAGAGAAGGAAATATTTTATCTCTTGATCATCTACTCAGCCCTGATCTACTACCAGGACCGCCTTTTGACCACATCCTTCCTAAAGCCAACATACAAGGACCTGGAAACAGCCTCCAGGGGTCAGTCTTCCTGTGACACAGAGCAGAAGGGTAAAGAATGGTTCTGTAAGCAAACAGGCCAAAGAAGATATGAGC
Organism: Myotis myotis; assembly: GCF_014108235.1. Lineage (NCBI taxonomy): Eukaryota > Metazoa > Chordata > Mammalia > Chiroptera > Vespertilionidae > Myotis > Myotis myotis. The sequence continues at coordinate 63,728,893 of NW_023416390.1, read as the reverse complement.
CAATCAATCAATACAAATTATCTTTTAATTATATCCACCGTTTCCTCCAGAAAAGTAAACTGACAACGCTAAAATAAATAAATAAATAAATAAATAAATAAATAAATACAAATAAAGAAATAAATACTTTAAAACTGTATCTCTTGATTAACCTGCAGCCATTTTAAGTCTCAAATTACCAAGAGGTATACTGTAAAATTAATTCATTTACTCTTTACCAAAGCATTTTGTTGGTTAAACATAAAATCAGAGAACAGATTTCTGGGAGAAAAAATCATGTAAACTTTTTTTCCTGAAAATGTTTACAGAAAAGTTAGAAAGATATCTTGCTAAGTTAGTCTAAAATTTACTTAGAATCTGGTAGTTCTTTGCAGATGGTCATTCCAGAACTATAAATTTTTATCTTCTAAGTTCATAATTTCTATGATTATTAAATATTTATTTTCAGATAGATTTCAATTAGTTGGACTTAGAGTTTGAAGATACTCTGGAAAATAGAGACATATATATATAAAATTAGTCTGGATTTGCAAAATCTTAATACTATATAACGGAGTAGGTGTTCATGTCTAGAGATTTTCAAAATTAAAAGCAGGAGGTTGGAATGACTTTCAGAGCTTATATAGAGGAAAACATACCACTTATTACTTTAACAAGGAAAGATACATACTAAAAAATATTTGTGATATATGGAATTTTTGTAAAATTTGAATGATTAAAATTGAACCTTGAGTGACTATCATCACATTTATAGCAAAGCTTTGGAGACCCATACAATAGTTTCTCCTTGGATAATTAGCTTGCTTAGGACTTTAGTCTTATCCTGACAGAACCCCCAGATCTTTTTCACTTACTGGGAGGAGACTATACCATCGTGCCTTTTAAAAATTGAATAAAGCATGAACACATTCTCCAGGAAGAGGGATATTTTTTATTATAATCAATCTATTTTGCTAGAATTATATTAAAGCAAAATTTTGACTACAGTTGATATATCAAATGGTTTTATTCTCTCTCTGTCTTACCTTTTTTCTACCTTCCTTTTTGCAAGTTATGTACACTTGAAAAATATTATTACTTTTATGTCTAGTTTCAAGATAGTTGACAACAACTTTGATATTTTTGTCTAGCTTTCTTTGTAAAGAAAAAGGTTACCCTAGACATTTATAATTTTTCTATGAAATATTAATCTCATGCAAAATCATTCACTGGAGAGTATAGGAAATCTTCCACTCTGGTCAACTTGCACTATGAAGTGGAATGATATTAGTGTCTATCTTGCATTGCTATGATAGTTATTTTTTGTGAAAAAGTCAGAATAGTCCTTGGAACATGGTAAATGCTAAAGAAGTTCTAGGTGAATAAGTACATCTTACCTAATAATAGACAAACATGTAAATTGACCGCCCCTCAGCTACGTTCACCAGCCAATCAGGAGAGTATGCAAATTAACCCAACAAAGATGGAGGTTAATTTGCATACGTAAGTGCAAAGCTGCAGAGCGAAGACAGAAGGCTCCAGGCCAGAGCAGTGAAGGCCTGGGCTCTGGGTGCCAGAGGAAAACCGGTGCCGGCAGCCAGGCTAAGGGAAGGCCTATTGCACGAATCTCTTCACGCAATGGGCCTCAAGTAATTAAGTAAACCCCTGTTGTGTCTATGTTATATTAATTCCCATCTCCTTTTCAGAGCTTATTATATTCACTCTGCTTGGATTTCCACCTGTCCTCTATTTATCCAAATTCTGTGATTCTTTAAGGACGTCTTCAGACCCCACTTCTTAAGACTTTGTGACAACAGGAGTCTACTGACCTCATCTTTCTCTTACTCCATTGCACTTATGCACAAATAAAATATGTGTTTTATTTAGACCTTCCCATTAGTTCTTAATCAGAGAGGCCATTGGAATTTCCTAGAGAGATTTTCAAAAATATGTATCTCTGGGCCCAATCCCTAGAAGTTTTAGATTCAGTGAGTATTGACTGGCACCCCAAACTTGCACATTTTGACTAAAGCACTAATAAAAATGCTATAAGCCCTTAGTCAAGATACAATGATAAAAATGATCTCTTGTCAGTATGTGCATTTTCTTTCTCAATAAGATTATAAATTTCTTGAGGACGTGGACTATGCCTCATTTTTCTTGTGTATCTCCCCACAGTGATGGGAACATGGTCATGACTGACTAACACTCTTCTTTCTCCTTTGACTGCAAGATGTCTATGAGTGGAGCCAGTATATGCATTGTCAAAGGATCTAGGTGGCTCATTCAACTATTGTCACAATTATGCTGTGCAATGAATATACACAAAACTTTAGTAGCATACAATAAGCATTTATTATGTTTCTAGAATCAGCAGGAATAGGCTAGGCATCTCTGCCGGCTTGTTCGCATATTTGGAGGGTCAGCTGGCATTTGGCTGGACCCACTTAATTGTCTGCAGTTCAACAGCTCACTCATGCTTCTGTGAACTGGCTGTGTTCCACATGACTTTCATGACTTTCTGGGGCCATCTGGCCAGTCAATGCAAGTTTCTTACGGAAAAAACAGAGGACAAGAGGACAAGCCCAGATGTACAAGCCCGTTCCAAGCTTCTATTTGCGATGCATTGGCCAAAGCAATCCACATGTAAAACCCATTCATGGGAAGAGGGCACTGCACAGTTACAAGGCAAAAACTATAGATTCAAGCAGGTGGGAAGAACGGGAGTGTTAATTTCTCAAGCTCTCACTGTGGGACTCTTGTTAATGTCTCTTCTGCAGAGCCGATACTAATGCCTTACTGAAAGTCAACTCTAGCATATAATCCCGATCAGGATTTTTTTAAAAAAATATATTTCATTGATTTTTTACAGAGAAGAAGGGAGAGGAATAGAGAGTTAGAAACATCGATGAGAGAGATTGATCAGCTGCCTCCTGCACGCCCCCCAGTGGGGATGTGCCAGCAACCAAGATACATGCCCCTGACCGGAATTGAACCTGGGACCCTTCAGTCTGCAGGCCAATGCTCTATCCACTGAGCCATACCGGTTCGGCTAGATCAGGATTTTTTAAAACAACCTTATTATCGCTGAGTTAGCAAGTGACTAATTTTATTCAGAGGAAAAAAAAGTTGCAAATACACAATCACACAAATGCCACTTCATTTGCTATTAAATAGAAAGCTATCTTCTGCATTTCACAGACTTGACATCATCCAGATAACGATGTTTATTAAACTAGAACATCAAATGCAGAAAACAAAACATTTGTTGTTCAGTCAGATTATCTACTACTTGAACAAGGTCTAAGGAATTGTCACCATGATGTATTTGAATTCAGGAAATTAAACCAAGAACTGTGACTGGAAAGATGTAGAAAACACCACAAATTTGCTTTGAAATAATACAGCATCTTGTCGTCACTTGTGATTTGACCGGTTTCCATCTTTATTACCTGTGGTGCTGCTTAGTGGACTGTTGCAAAGCAACCCATGCAGTCTGTTGTGGAAATTCAATTTAATATTGCCAGAGAATCATTTTGGAGCTGAAAGAGAGTTTGTGTTATGTGCCACAGCTTCCAGCAAGGCCATGCCATCCCTTTGTCTAAGGAAATTTATATTTTAAAGAGCCAGGAAATATAACATTGTATGATTTAGCAATTATATGTTATGCTTTTATATAAACACATATAGTATTCATCACCAAAATAATAACTAAATTACTATGACTGTTTTTTGAAATCGATGTGCTAGTTTTCCATACTCAATTCTTTACTTGCTCCCAAGGTAAGTACTTCATTAACTTCTAGTGAGTGAATCTGATCAGCAATTCCAATATTGCACATACTGCAGTCTAGGAAATTGCTTTCCAATCCTATGTTGTCCTTACTGTATCATGGGATTTTAGGCAAATCAGTTATCTAATCAACATTCTTATGTGTAAAAGCAGATAGTTTGGATAAATGAATAACAAGGGTCCTATAGCCAAATCACAGATAAAGAATCTGAAGTAAACTCTGGGTCAGATTCATATCTTTGTTCATGTAGGAGAAATCTGTATAGCACCACCCTGTTAGGGTAGGTTTATCCTTTATTAAAGGTGTTATGCTAAATTTTGCTTGGTTTTCCTGTTTAAGAGGAAGGATGTTAACCTGTAGGATAAAGAAAATAAAAGGCAACACATGGGCACTAAGATGTGGGCTTGTGCAATATATTTAGGGGAGTTCCATTTTATCACCTTGCATTGATGGGGAGAATTTCAAGTCACAGCAACAGAAATAAACGAGATAAATGGAACATTGACATAACCAGAAAGTTTCTCCTGAAGCTAATTGCTAGAAGAGAGAAAAACCGAGAGAGGCAAAATAAAACCTTTCTCTGACAGTTGGAGACATTTCAGAATGTGATGATGATGGAACCAGAGAACAAGACCATTTTCCTGGAAAGTCGGGAGTGACAGCATTCCACAGCTTAAGGGCCTTCTCCCTCTTGCGCACGTGGAGACACATATACCCAGTTGCTCTCTAGGCAACACAGCACCAATGGGAGCTGGTCACAAAGCAAGGTCCTCGGGAGAGTGGACGTTACAGGCTCCCTTTTACTTGCTCAAATGGAAAACTCTGTGGAACTAACATGATAGTCTCTCTTTTAATCACAAAGAAGGAAAAAATTGCTTTAGAATTTGGGTAAAAGTGTTAGTTGCCCTAGGTACTTTTTGATAGAGCTTTGTAGCTAATGCCATTTGCTGCAAAGAAAATTTAGCAAGCACTTGGGCAAGCTAGGCTGGGCCTGCGACACCATACAATGAAGAGAAATTAGCAGGATGGTTCTACAGGAGGATGAGAAACAACAGCTGGCCCTGCACGTAGGACCAGCCCATATTAACCTTGAGGGGAATGAAGGTTATAATTGGAATAAAGCCAGAAAATTAATTATTTTAAAATCTCTGCTTTCAACAGTTTCAGTCTTGGTGCTTTGTATGTGGATAAACAGTCATGCTTAGAAAAACACAGAGCTATGAATGTTTAATAGCCAATGATATCTTGATGTCAAAGCCACTCATGTGTACATACATTTTTAACTTAATTTGACTGTTGCAGTGGGACAAGCTAACATGGAAGCACAGTTATTTTTAGGATTTAGAAGTTTAAAAATTCAAGCTGCAAGGTATCGTCTTAGGATAAAGTAATGAGGTCAAAGGCATTCTTGTAATGGCCAAAAGGAAACAGCCCAGAAAAATGGATAATTAATGCCTACATTTATAATTTGGTATTCTTGTATTGCAACGATCACCAACAAGAAAAAGGGAATAACATGTTTTTTTAGGAGACAGCCTGTATATGAGGAAAAATGTTCTACTTAATTTGCCTATGGAAAATTTAGGTCCTTGTTTCCATAAAAAAGAAAAATTGTGACTGAGTATAGAACTGTTGGTGCTGGAGAGAACACCTGATGTGCGACTTGTGTTTTGGAACACCGTTTCCCTCTCTCAAAACTGGCTTGAGACCTTCCTGCTGTTGGAATGTGTTGAATTAGATGACAGCTTTCAATTAGATAGGACCATTCAGTCTCCTTACTCTCCATCTGTATCTCTCCATGAGTCATTTCTCCATCAGAAGGATGCAATAGCTATAATTATTTCCGTTATCCTAAAGAGATGTTTCAAAGTCAAAAAGAGAAGGCTAATTTCTAGCTACCAGACCATTTTCCCGATGGAAATATTCCTTTTGTTTTGGTTAGACATATTTGTATCTGCTTCTAGATTTATTGAGTGAGCTTTATTTTCTCCTTGGAGAGCTAAGTTCTTTCCTAACTATTCAGAACTCAACAATTTCCTCAATTTCAAAAACCTTTCTAGCTGTTTTAACTAGCCAAACTGTCTACATTACCTGAATAATGTACATCTAGGTAATGTATATTACCTAAAAATATGGCACATGCAGTAAAAATGCCCAGCACGAGCATAATGGAAACAAATGGGAAGAATTCCCATAATATGAGGAATTTTAATGGATTTAGAGTAAAAAATAATATCAATGGTCAAATAATTTATCAGAGAGGCTTAAGGCCATTGCCATCAGGCTTCTAGATCTCTCTACCTTCCGTGGTATCTTCCTGGGAGACAGCTTTTTAATTGGGTAACTGGTAAATCATACTTTTATTTTGTTTTCTTGGAAACCATCATGTGACAATATCCACCCTCATTAAGAAGTTTTAAAATATCTCTGTGGTTCCTACTATATGGAGAAAGGAGAACTGATTTCATAAGACTCAGCATATGTTGGGCCTTACTTGCCAAAATAAGCCAGGCACATAAGAATATACAATCTCTACCTTTTGGCCCCTCAGCCTTTACTATTTATTTATTTATTATTGGTTTTCAGAGAGAGAGGAAAGAGAGGGAAGAGCGAAACATCGATGTGAGAGAAACATCTGTCGGTTGCTTCCCATACGCACCCCAACTGGGGATTGAACCAAGACCTTTCACCATTCAGCACATGAGATGGTGCTCCAACCAACTGAGCCACACCAGCCTGAGCTAAGCCTTTATCGTTTAGAGATAATCATAGACCAATCTACTCAGAACTTCCATTGGTCAAAGTAAGTCATATTATTGTACTCAATTTTTAAAATATGAGAAAATGTTTAAACCTTTTCCTCCCCCTAGAAATGAAACTTTATTGTGTACATATTCTTAAGTTATTTTTATTTAAGTATAGTTGGTATACAATCCTATATAGGTTATATTACTTTCAGGTGTACAATAGAGTAATTCAACATTTTTATACTTTATAATGTTATCACCCCACTAATTTTAGTAATTATCTGTCAGCATGTAAACTTACCACAATATTGTTGACTATATTCTCCTTCCCCTTTTCACTCATTCATCCACCCCTTTCCTCTGGTAACCATCCCTTTGTTCTCTGTATCTATGAATCTGTTTTTGTTTTGTTTGCTTATTTGTTTTTGTCTTTAGAGTCCACATATAAGTTAAAACATATGGTATTTGGCTTTCTTTGCCTGATTTATTTCACTTAGCATAATACCCTCTAGATCATTATCCACTAGTATTGATAATGGCAAGACTTTATTTTTTATTGTTGTGTAATATTATATTATATATTACACACACACACACACCTTCTTTACCTATTCATCTGTCAATAAACACCTAGGTTGCTTCCATATCTTGGTTATCTATATATATAAAACTCTAATATGCAAATAGACTGAACAGTGGAACAACCGAACAACCGAACAACCAGTCGCTATGATGTGCATTGACCACCAGGGGGCCACGCAAGGAACATGGCAGACACCTGCAGCAGGCAACAGAGCACGGAACATGGCGGGCATTGGCTGCAGCGGGATTGTGGAGCAGGTGAGCGGGGGCACCAGACCAAGTTGGAGCACTGGTAGCTGTCATAGGGGCAAGCCTCTGGTGGTTACTGAAAATTCTTTGCTCCTACATGCCGCAATCCCGCCAGGTGCTCGCACCTGCTGCCAGCGCTGGAGCCACTGCTTGCATCCGCTGCTGGTGCCTGGCGCTGGCCCCGAATGCTTAGTGCTGTCAGTGGGTGTGAGCAGCGGCTGCTGGCCCCAATTGCCCCTGAGGACTTCTCCAGATCCCCCTGTTCCTGAGGGGCGATCAGAGCCAGAAGCCACCTCTTGTACCCATGGCCAGTGCCAGCCCAGCTCACACCTGCTGCTGGTGCTGGCCCCAATCACTTCATGCCAGCAGCGGGTGCGAGCAGGCTGGTGCAGTCAGTGCATGGGAGCGGTGGTGGTGGGAGTGGGGCTCCTGGCAGACAGGGGGCCAGGGGCCATGGTGGGAGGGGCCGGGTCGGGGCACGGAAGATGGGCCAAGACCTGCCCCTGTGCCCACTGCAGCCTCACGGCCCACAATTCTATTCAAGGTGCACAAATTTGTACACTGGACTCCTAGCTATAAATAATGATGCAACTAACACAGGGATGCATATATCTTTTCACATTAGTGTTTTCTTTGGATAAAAACCCAGAAATGGAATTGCTGGGTTGTATGGTATATGTGTTTTTAGTTCTTTTGAGGAATATCCATACTGTTTTCCATAGGGGCTGCACCAGTTTGCAGTCTTCCCAAGAGTACACAAGGATTTCCTTGTTTAAACATCCCCACTAACACATATTATTGGTTGACTTTTTTATAATAACCATTTTGAGTGGTGTGCGGTGGTTATCTCATTGTGGTTTTCATTTGATTTCCCTGATGATTAGTGGTGTTGAGCACCATCTCATATGTCTGTTGTTCATCTGTCTGTCTTCTATGGAGAAATGTTCTTCTATATCCTTTGTCCATTTTCTATTGGACTCACTGACCTCAAGCTATACTGCAAAGCTATAATAATGAAAACAATATAGTACTGGCAGAAAAACAGACACATAGGTCAAAGGAACAGAATAGAGAGCCCAGAAATAAACATTCACTTATGTGGTCAATTAATCTATAACAAAGAAGGTAAAAATATACATTGGTATAATTACAATCTCTTCAACAAGTGGTGCTGGGAAAACTAGACAGACTATGCAAAATAAATAAATAAATAAATAAATAAATAAATAAATAAATAAATAATAAATAAAGAACCTGGGCTACTCTCTTAAACCATATATAAAAATAAACTCAAAACAGGTTAAAGACTTAAAAATAAGGCCTGAAATCATAAAACACAGGAAGAAAACATAGGCAGTAAACTACCTGACATTAGTCTGAGTAATATTTTTTTGGACATGTCCCCTTGAGCAAAGGAACCAAACAATCAAAAACATTTAAAAAGCTTCTGCACAACAAAGGAAACTTTCAACAAAACAAAAAAGCAACCTACTGACTGGGAGAATATATTTGCAAATTATATATACAATAAGGGGTTTATATCCTTATATCCAAAATATATAAGAAGCTCATCCAATGCAATAACAAAAAAAATAAACAATCCAATCAAAAAATGGGCCGAGGACATGTTTGAACCCTTTATATCAGCCCAATCTGGCTCAGAAACTGTCTTTCCCACAGGGCTGAACCTTCATAAACCTTGTACAGAGCCTTTGTCAGACTAGCTGGGCACATAATTTTCTATCAGACAATAAGGAGATTATGAGAAAGCCTAAGAAGTTCTCAGGAATGTGGTGCTATTTTAAGGTAAGGAATACACAGCCCGAGAGAAAATGAGTTTGAAAATGAATGTAGGCTTTTAAACAATACAGGTAAAAAGTGTCAACAATTTAAAAAATAGGTACATTTCAATTTAAGAGTCTTCCTATCTTAGGTTTATGTTTATAATCAAGGATTAGCAGCTCTTATTCCTCACTGAAAATAAAAAAGTTAAGTCACCTCTTGAACATAAAATGCAGACACAAAGCTTGGAACTGCCAGATCCTGGGGTGGTTGAAATGTGGGCTTCCTGCTGGTTCAGGTGCATGTCTTTGTGCTTTTTTGGGCTTATTGTTCACTCTGAGCTTAATGGATACATTCAGGCAAGTAATGAAGAACAACATCATCATACAAACAATTCATTGAAGTCCGAAGATACGGCTATTTTATATTATTCAGTAGAGTAAATTTTCAACTTACTTAAAAATACATAGATCAAGTGGCACCTGGAACACTGTAATTTTGATACTCATGATATACTATTAAGCAGCAGTATTATAAAACAAAATCTTGATTTGATGACATTAGTGACAGTGGGTATAAAACTTTTGTCTCTCTACTTGCTAGAGGAAAAGATGAGAGCAATGCAGTTGTGGATCACAGGGTCCTCTGGTGTGAAATTCATCCTAACGAAGTTTAACACATTTGGTGGCCAAAACCTTGGGCTCCTATAGCAAATGATTTTAATTTTCACTTTCACTAGCCTTGGTGAATGGGGATAAACTCAGGGCAGGAAGGCAGGTGAACCCCCCCAGTTATCTAAGAGTTACTTGATCTAAGCAAATCACTTTCTTTTTTTCTTTCTTTTTCTATAGTATGTTATAGAGTTTTCAGGGCATGTGTGTGTGTGTGTGTATATATATATATATATATATATATATATATATATATATATATATATATAATAATTTGCTTTTACAATAAACATCCCAGTGATTCTCACTTCCATTTCTAGACAAGTGACACTGTTGCTTAGAGAGTTCAGTGGGAAGAAGGTCAGGGATTTTGACTTTAAGCCCAGTTTTGTTTTGTTTTTCATTATAGAATAATGATGCACTGGGCCTCAGTTTACTCATTTAATCAAGTATAAATATACTTAGTTTGCCAACTTTAATTGTGGGGATGATAAGAGATAGTTGAATTTTAAATGTTGTGACTAGTCAAAGTACCATGCAATTGTAAAATAATGATCTTGCTTTTGTTAAGCCCAATAGCTCTGTATTTGGACCACAAAACCTTCTTCTCCATATTCTTCTTCAGAAAATGTCCAACATTGATGCATGCGTAGAACCCTGAAATTATCCATATGAAACATTTAGGAATGAGCTCCCTTAAAGGAAGAACGAAGAGTCATTAAAAGGCAGCCAAATAGTAACTCTGAGTCGGCCCTCTCTCAAGATGGTCATCAATTACAAATTTTTTTTATGATGACTTCTTGGTTCATTTCAATACTGTTCTATTTTCTAATTCATTGATAAAGATTATCCTCTTGCCCTAGCCAGTTTGGCTTAGTGGATCTCTTGCCCTGGTCGGGGCATGTGCAAAGGGAACCAATCGATGTGTCTCTCTCAGATCGATGTTTCTCTCTGTTTCTCTCTCTCCCTTCCACTATCTCTAAAAATCAATGGGAAAATATTCTCAGGTGAGGATTAACAACAACAAAAAGATGTTCCTCTTACTTTTACTAGGTTCTGCCACATAGTGCTATGATCTTCAAGGACAAAAGTAAAAACAAATAACTTTTTTATATTCCACAATGGGTATGGCTGAGATTTTTTTCCAGGTATATAGAGTAAGGGTTAGAAAACTTTTTTTTTTTTTTTGTAAAGGATAAACATTTTCAGGACATATAATCTCTGTCACAAATAGTGCTACTGTTGTAGAGTGTAAAAATAGCCATAGAGAATATGTAAATGGATAAACGTGTTCCACCAAAACATTTTTATAGTCATGGAAATGTGAATTTTATATGATTTTCCTATATCATGAAATATTATTATTTTTATTTTTTTTCAATGGTTAGAAATAGAAAAACTATTGTTAGCTCATGGGTCATACAATAACAGGTGATGGGCTAGATTTGGTCAATGGGCCATACTGAACATTGACCGAGAAGCCCAGGAGAAACATTCATTGCTACTGTACACACTACTTCACTCGAATGATTTTTTGAGTTGGAAAAATATTTCTAGGGAGTCCATTCTCACAATGAAAACTTTCAGCACTGTCAGTAAAGGCAATATTTAACAGCAGGGGTATAGAATTTAGATGATCATCCTTGTATAGGAAAAGTAGAAGAACTTCCTCATAGGAAGTTAGAAACTTCTGTTTTACTGTCAAAGGAGGACAATGAATTGGCACATGCTGGCCCAGAGTTTGCAAAATTTTGGGACAAAGATACTCTTGCAAGGCTAAGTATATTATCACTCTCAATTTTGGTGCTCAATAAGTATATGTTGAGTTAATTGAAATTTCCACAAAGTTTCTAAATTCTTGCTTATTGTGTAGAATGAAGTAGACATGGACTATAGTTGTCTACTGAGAAGACAAGGTTAATGAAATGAACCTTTTAGTAGCAATATTTACTGCTATTTGATGAAGGGTGTTTATGAAATACTTAAAAGGCAGTGAACTTTTACAAAAGGTCTACTCAGTAGAGCAAGCTGTGCACAATCTATACTAATAAAAGGGTAATATGCTAATTAGACAGGATTGACCAGACATCTTCCAGATGTCCGACTTCCTTCTGGACAAAGCCATGGTGGTGGGAGCTGAGGCAGAGGTGGTTAGGGGTGATCAGGCCGGCAGGGGACCAAGCAGTTAGGGGTGATCAGGTCGGCGGGGGAGCAAGCAGTTATGGGTGAGGTCAGGCAGGCAAGGGGGAGCAAGTAGTTAGGGGCACGATCAGGTCGGCGTGGGGGAGCAAGCAGTTTGGGGCAAGATCAGGCCGGCTGGGGAGGGCACTTAGGGGCAATCAGGCTGGCAGGGGAGGGCAGTTAGGGGCGATCAGGTCTGCAGAGCAGAGGGGTTAGGGGCAACCAGACAGGCAGGCAGGTGAGTGGTTAGGAGTCACAGTCCCAGATTGTGAAAGGGATGTCTGATTCCCGGTTTAGGCCCGATCCTGTGGGCTTTAGAGGGAAGGGGAGGGGGAGGACGGGAAGAGATTAACCAAAGATTTTACATGCATACTAGAGTCCTGGTGCACGTGTTTGTGCACTGTTGGGGTCCCTCGGTCTGGCCTGTGGGGATTGGGCTTAAACCGGCAGTTAGACATCCCCCAAGGGTTTCCGGATTGGAGAGGGTGCCGGCCAGGCTGAGGGACTCCCCCTTGTGCATGAATTTCATGCACTGGGCCTCTAGTATCTAAATGATTAGCTATTATGAGCTTGATAATACCCACCGATGACTAAGCTAATCTATGGCTATAAATTGGTTATCTATGGAACCTGCTAAAATCTTTTAGTTCTTTGGTGTGTAATTTAATCATAATGAAGCACTAATTACTGCTGTGTTCTATTATCTTGAAGGTTCAGACATATTCTAAACTCCATTGCCTCATAGTCATTGCCAAGATATATTTGTCCCTAACTAATCTATAGTTTTTTATGTGTGCTACTTTTATTTGCTCAACTAAATCATAAGTTTACTAGAGGCCTGGTGCATGGATTTGTAAATACCCTTTGGCAATCTGGGACCCCTCATGGGATGACAGAGAGCCGGTTTTGGCCTGATCCCCATAGGCTAGGCCGAGGGACCCCACTGGTGCACGAATGCGTGCACCAGGACTCTAGTATGCATATAAGATCTTTGGTTAATTTCTTCCTGTCCTCCCCCTCCTCTTCCCTCTGAGATTCATCAGTCTGTTCCATGTTTCCATGCCTGTGCATTGAACGTCTGCCCCCTGGTGGTCATTGCACATCATAGCTACTGGCTGGTCAGCTGGTCGGCTGGTCGGCCAGTCTCTTAGGCTTTTATATATATATATATATATATATATATATATATATATATATATAGATGGGGGACAGAATCATATTACATAATTAGGAGCAGCATGAGGTTGAGAATAAGACTGTAGATTCAGACTGCTGGGGTTCAAACTCTGCTTTGACATTTATTAGCAATGCAACTTAGGATACATTACACAGTCTCTGCTTTCAGTTTATTCATTTGAAATTATAATAATTGAAGTACTTTCTTGATTGGGTGCATTGTTTTGAAAGCTAAATAAATCAATTCATCAAAGGCCCTAAGAATAGTTGCAGACTAAAAATACACCTTTGGATGCTAGTCTGATGCTATAAAATCCTATTTATAAGCTATCGACTTCTTTGATCCTGATCTCTCCATTGAACCCTAAGTAAGTTACCCAATTATCATGCCCACAAAACACACTTGACTTTTTCCCTACTCCAAATTTACTCTACTTTAGTCTTTCCCATCCAATATAAGGGGCAGTTTTCTTCTTCTAGTTATACCAGCTAAAAAGCAAATACAATTCTGAAATCATCTTTGAGTTCTTTCTTTTCCTCACATTCCACATTCTAGCCATTAGCATATTCTGTGAATTCTAACAAAATATATCTAAAGCAAACTAACACAATACTTTACCTATCATCCTAGCCCATGTTACCTTTTGCTTATGCTATTATTGCAATAGCCTCCTAATTAGTCTTCCTGCTTCTGTCCATGGTCCCCTCCCATGCAGTCTCCATGCATTGCCAGGGAGCTGTATTTATAGTGTCTATACAGTTTCTGGCACATGGTCAGTAGTCAATAAATGAACTAAATGAATGTTTGGTTGAAATATTTGAAAGTTAATTGACTTATAACCTTATGATAGACACTGAAATAATTATATTCAAAATTCTAAATTGTCTCTGCCTTTTAAAAATGTCATAATAAATAATTCCTTTATAAATGAGCATAGAATGAGACAGTAGGACTGCATCATTTTGAAGTATCCATCAGGCTAAAATTCTAAGACTCTAAGACATGGCAAAAGCCATAATGCTGATAATAAGGCAGGCAAATTAACCTTAGGTGAATGCTTTAGAAAATTCTTAAAAAGTATACCAGAATTGGAAGGTTCAGTTTGTGAGCACTGAATTGTGAAAGGTTGATTTGTGAGTCCTGAATTTATACCAGTTACGTAGATTTTATATTCACACCAACTTAGGACCTATTTTTGTATGAAAATAAAAAATAAAATAAATCACCCACTTAATCACATCTTTAGGAAGTTAAAGTAGAAAAATATTTTATGCCAAATTATGAATCTCTAATTCTTTTTGCTTTTTTTCGAAGTACTGTTCTAGCCTATGAATCTTTTATTTAGGGATCGTAAAACAAATGTACTAATCTGGTATAACTTCTTCATACTGTAAAGTTGTTTTTTAAGTTCATATTTAACTGCTGGGAGACTTAGGACCAGGATGCTTTTAGCATTAATCCCTGATTCCTCTCACTTCTCTGTAGTGATTGTGTGTGATTATATATGTACCACTTCTTTATCCACTCGTCTACTGATGGGCACTTAGGTTGCTTCTCTATCTTGGCTATTGTAAACAACACTGCAATGAACGTAGGGATGCATATGTACATATCTTTTTGTCTTAGTATATTTTTTTTCCAGATATATACCCAGAAGAGGAGTTGCTGGGTCATAAGGTAGTTCTCTCTATATATTTTTTTAATTTTAAGGAACCTCTGTAGTGGCTGCACCAATTTGCATTCCCTCCAACAGTGCACAAGGGTGCCCCTTTTTCTGCATCCTCACCAACACTTGTTTGTTGATTTATTGATGTTAACCATTCTGACAGGTGTGAGCTGAAATATATTAAGGCTTTTCCTTCCCAGCTGCTCCGCCTGCCCACATCCCCAGGCACACACTATTGGCATTATTACTTCTGCACTTCTTCCTGATGGTTGGCCTTCCTACTTCTCAGAGTAGTGGGCAGAAAGTTCCATGGTCACAGGGAGTCAAGGCCAGATAGAAATGTAAAGGAACAAGTTCATGTCAATACAGCTTGTACAAGGGTATGTGCCCTAAAGGTTTGAGGTGGTTCAGGAAAAGGTTCTGGATGGTTCCTTTTCGTCTTCCATTGACAATCAAATGTATTATTTCTTCTTGAGATTTTTGGTAAAGAGATGGCAGATGAGGAAGTTAGGTCATGAATGTGTGAGTACTGCAACTGTTAACCGCAAAGCATACTTGATTCACAACCATTGATCTAAAAATAAAACAGGAACCATCCGAATGTAGCTTAATATAGGCTATAATCTAGATTTCCTTTTATTACAGTCTTTGGCTACCAGTGATCCTTTTGCCTTTCCCTTAAGGAATAGGAACGACAAAGACAGGAATTCATATATTTCAGAGAAAGACAAATACAATATGATCTCACAAATATGTGGAATCAAGTGAACAAAATAAATTGATGAACAAATTGGAACTGGACACATGAAACAGATTGGCCTGAGGGGATGCGGTGTGGGGTGAAGATAAAGAAGGTGAAGGTTGAGCTAAAGAACATATATGCATACCCCATGGACACAGACAGTAGTTTGGTAAAGACCAAGGGAGGGGGGAGGGGAGATGTGGTGGTGGGCAAAGGGGGGAGGGGATTGGGACACCTGAAATTATGTCAACATTAAAAATACTAATTAAAAAAAAGAATCTGTATAACATTTAAACACAGTGCTATCAGGCCTGTGATAGCCATGCCCATGTGTTGTCATAAGTAGCTGGTGTTGCCTAGGTAACACTACAATGGCAAACAAAGATGTTTTCTGGGTGACTAGAGGAAATGTGGCTTTCATGCTATCTCACACCCTCCTGTCCCCAACCCCCTACCATGGATAGAAAAGGGTTTTGTTTTTTTCCTTTTGCTATGAATTTTCACCCTGGAGTAGAGTGAGGTGAGCCACTATTTTTCTAGTCTGTTCATTTTTATGTTCTACATTATGCAAAGTTGGAAATTTTTATTGAAACAACCGCTCAATTTAGAGAACATGATACTGCATATTGAATTCTATATTGGCCTGTTGTGTGGCATTACTAAGAATACACGAGGGGAAATTCTGTTGTGTGAAATCTCAGGGATAAGATAATCCTGACAAGATGAGCTTGAATGGGCTTACCTCATGTGCTCACACAGCCAAGTCCAGCACTGAGATTCTCAAAAGCAGAAAAGGCAGATGAGGAATGGCTCTCTTGAGACAAACTTGGAGCTGCTGTAATCAGAGTGCAAACAGTAAATTTAGAGCATTTTAAAGCATTGTTAATCCAGTGAAACAATGTGATGTGAAGAATGATGAAAGATAGGCAAACATGGGTTTCTACAATTTCCCTGAAAGCTCCACTTGAAGATTACAAATCATTATTGTTTTGTAAAAGAAAATCTGTATGCTACAGTTCAACTGGGAAAGGCAGATGGAAGGAAATGTAACATGCCCAAGAGAGCATTCATTAACATGTTTAATGGTCAACTGTGGATGCTTTTCATGAGACAGTGACACACTCTCATAGACAGAGAGACAAAAAAAAAAAAAAATCCTCAAAGGCAATGTTTCTTGACATCTTGGCAATATTTCTCACTTAAGAAGGACTAACTATGAATGGAAGGTGTTTTTTTTTAAAAAAAATATGAATTTAGATAAGATATAAATGTATGTTCTTATAGCTTTCTTGTTTCCTGTTTTCTAGGGGAAAATCAGATGCTTGGTGGGATCCAGGGGTAGAGGAGCTGAATTTTGATTGGCAAACAATGGTTGGGATGTAGGATTTGGGTGGAGAAAAGCCTGAATGATCCTCAGTTTACAAGTCTGGGTCAAAGCCTGCGACTGGAGAGAAAATGTCCCAGAGGGAAGGAACTGGCGACCGTTGTTACAGAAATATTTCTACCCAGGATAAAGCCAATTTCTCTGCTTGCTGAACCATAACTTACAAAAGCAACATGCAGTGTTTACAAGCTCTGTTTCTCAGTCAATCTACTGAGAGCAAGCTTTGTGATTCTGAAGAAAGAAACAGAGAAAAAGGTTCACTTTTGGACCTGCAAACACATGTCCCTCGTTAACTCAACTGAGACTGCCTGCCAAAGAACAGAACTCTCTGTCTATGGAGACTGAAAGGTTGTGGAAAAAATAATATCGTGGTGGGCAGCAATGACAGCAGAGGGGAAAAGAGGGGGCCCATGGAGATGAGAAGGGATAAGGGAAAAGAGAGACAAGAAATTAATGGTTTCTAAAGTTCTTGTTTGTTCCTTCATCTGTCTCCTCTCCACCTATCACTTCCTGATCCCTGTAGGTGTATAGATAAAGTACCTCAATTTGTGTGCATCTGTTCACCTGATTTGAATTCCAACTCTCTAGGGGGAATTCTGTGATGCAATGAACTTAAAATGAGTTGCAGAACCATTAGTCACAGCAGAGGTTGGGAGGGGGTCTCTTGCCTGAGGTGTGGCTTGGAAAATGACCTCTGGCACTCCTGGCTTTCCTAATTAAATGCTATCAATCCTGCAGATGGTAAAATGATGTATGTATTTTGTTTACCATCATCAAGAGAGCTTTTAATAGAGAGGTGCAATAAGAATGACATTTGTTGACAAAAGAGTGGGTCCCTCTGGAATCTGTAAACTTAAACAAAAATAAATAATATCTGAAAATAATTTTAAAAGGCTTTATGAATCTTTGACTTATGCTAAAAGATTGAGAATCATAAAAAGAAACATGCTTTTAAAGATATTTTAAAAAAGGAAAAGTTTTCTAGTTCAACTCTAAACTCCCATGCTACTCCATAATCTATGAATTTAGCAAAAGGCAGACAAGTACATGATTCCTAAAATTATCAGGAAAAAAATAAAAACTCATACTATAGTTATGATATAATTTATTAACCCAAATTGGACATTTTCAAAACTGCAAGGAGGCATTTTGAAAAAATAATTAAATTAAGACAACATACATAACTTAGGACTGTCCTAAGAAAACTAGACAACTTGAAGTATTGACCAACCTACCTATACCTTCATCCTATAGAAGAACATACACAATTAGTTCTGGAACCATTGTTGCAAATTTTTCTACAGATTGGAGGAGAGCCTGCCATGTTTTCACTCATTGTCTAACTGTGTCCCCACATTTTTGTGTCAGCAATTTGAGGTCCAGGACAGTTAAGCAGCTTTCCCATGGGCTCATAGGAACCTTGTTGCTTAGACATATTTTTCCCATAGCTCCTAGATTCCCAGGAATATTTCCTATTACCTTCCTGATACCTGCTAGTATAGCTGTAGTAGTTCCCAGGGGCACAATTTCAAGAATGTCATTTCTTTTCCCTAGAACCCTCTGCTTATAAATTACACTAAGCCTCAGTGATTGTCTGGAGTGCTGTCATGTTCAGAGTGATATTCAACTATGAATTTATTTATTTATTTATTTATTTATTTATTTATTTATTTATTTATTTCTAGGAGATTAAACTAAACATACCCTTCAATATACCCATGAAGATGAAGCCTTTGAACAAACCAAAATTAAGGAATTGTGGCTGTCAACTCATTATTGTTTCCAGGTGGTGTCTTCCTTTTTTACTTCCTCTTCTTAAATGGAATTTAATTTTGTTAGTGTGGAGAGAGAACAAGGAATGAGTATCTAACATTTGCCTCTCTGGACTTCTCAACTTCCTCCCCCAAGAAGCAAATACTAAGAATGACTTCTGAAGGACAGAGGGGCCAACTAGCAGTAGAAGCACAAGGGGAGATGCTTCTGAGTCTTGGGGGACAGATTTATATCAACACAGAGGTTCGAAAGCATTCAGGAGAGTATTACAAATCAAGAATTTGCCCAGGATGGGGTGGGTGGAGTTTTGTTTTAGGAAATGGTCCTGAAGAACCCTGGGTAATGCACTAAGAAGCTAGACTTTATTCTATGTCTAGTGGGGAATGACTGAAGGATTTCAAGTAGAGATGAATACTATGTATCATTTAAGAATAAACTCAGGTGATTTTGAAAAACCTAGATTGTAGGAGAGGGCAGTGCACTGCAACATAATGGCTGAAGACCAGCTAAGATGCAAATGCTTGAATAAGGGATGACAGAGCTGGGCTAAGGATTTTACCGAGAAGACTGATAAAAATGGATGATTCAGCTATTAAATCGATGGAATTAGTTTTTCACAAAATACAAATAACTAGTGAAACTATATTGAACCACTTAAGGGAGGACTATGCTATGAAAAATAGGAGAGAACTAACAAATGTCTAGGTATGGAAACAGGGCAATTGATGGCATCCTAAACAGTAAGATTTACTGGAGAAAGAAGGCTTATTAGTTGGGCATTAGTAGAGGTAATGAGTCACATATAAATAGATTAATTTTATGTGTTATGGGACATCCGACATAGATGTCTAAAATCAATAAGAATCATCTCCCTCCTTTAAAAAAAATAAAGATACTAAGATTTAGAGGAATGAAGTGAATTTAGGATGATTGCCTAAAATTATAGAGAGGAATTTAAACACCAAGCTCCCGAGATTCAGTCCAGAGTTTTGCTGGGAGCTTCTCTGCTCACCCTTGTTTAGTTGGTTGGTTAAAAGGAACATTGGTTGAGTTAATAACATTTTAATTCCTGGAAAGCCTTTGCCTGAGTGTTTCCCTTTTCCTAAGTTACTGCCTTGTAGGCTAGCTGTGTGTCAGCATTAATCATCTGCATTAAGACTTTGCATACATTCTGCTTTGGGAGCAGAGGTCCATAAAGAAGATGACACATTTCTGAGATGTCACAGGTTCCTTTCCTGAGAGGGTTTTCTACAGGCACTAATAATATTCAGTCTGGATGTCCCCATTTCCTCTTTTTGTTTTATTCTGAACAGCTGTGTTGGAAGCAAGCAGAGGAAGTAACCCAAACTGGATGTGATTAGAATGGCTCTTGAACTTCCCTTTCCAGCATCTGTCTTGCTAAGGGGCAATTCAAGCAGGAGGCAACCTCACAAATAGCCCTTTGTCAGAGCTAACAGCATGTTTTCTTGTGAGAAATGTCCTTTTGCTCAATGTGGGGTTTCAAAACTGTTGGTCATTAAAAGTGGAAGTGTTTGACCTCAATGGAGTGCGTTAATGGTGGTAACATCACCTGTTCCTCAAAGTGAAGGCAGATGTTTGTGACAGGAGGTCGATATTGAGAGAAAGTTTTTGTAGAATTACATAAAAATATCATTAATAAAATATTAATTTTGTTTCAAAAGAAACAAAAAGCCCATGGCTTGTTTTCTAGGCTTCAGAGAGAGCTATCTATGGGACTTTACAGAATATTTCTTATAGGCTTCTAATGTCTATGAATCCAACATGATATTTATGTAAAGTTATGGCGACTCAAATCAATTTCTTTGGTTATTTTGTTGTTTGAAGGTTATTAGAAGATGGCAACATCCTGGGGTACTAGGTTGAATTTAATCGGTGGTCTACATTTTCACAATACCATTTTTGTAAATATCAAAGCATTTTCCAGGTATTGAAATTGATGTCTTATAGTGTTTTTGCTCAGTTTGGTTTAGCTAGACATAACTCCCACCTTGTAAGATGCTAGTTGTGACCTTTACCTTGTAAGTTTCATCACCTCTGGCCTCTTACACTCAATTGCTGCTTAGACAGGAAAATTTGTGGTGTTGGTGTTTTTTGTTGCTGCTGTTGTTGTTCTTATTTGATTTTGTTGTATTGATTGTGGTTAAGGCAAAGCTAGATGTTTATGTTTATTTAATCCAGGGGTGGGGAATGTCTGGCCCATGGATCATATCATTTGGTCTGGCCCTGCCAAAGCAACCACAGTGGGATTCAAAATTCAATAAACCTAGGAGGTTTTTTCATAGCAACATAATTTTTAAGTTGATAATTTTGTATGGCCTGAGAATGATGTTATAAATATCCAAATGGCCCTTGGCAGAAAAAAGGTTCCCTACCCCTGGATTAAATAAATCCATTGCCTTGTTGTCTTTGGAAAAATTCTGTATCACTGCCCACCAAACACACATACATGTGCATATCTATCGAGAGGCACATCTCTACTTCAGGGGAGATAGTCTTAACCTCTAACAAGTTCTCTAACTTGAGCCACACAGGTCATTAGTTCCATGATTACTAGTCAGTGAAGTTTCCCACGACCTGTTTCAGGACCCAGTGCTTAGGATGGTGACCCTGTACTATCCCCACTGTGAGTGACATACTTGCTGAAATGTACACCAGTGGCTTTAATCTCCTTGATCACATGAAGGAAGGGAAGTGTGTGTGTGTGTTGGGGGTGGGGGTGGGGTGGGGGGGTGCTCTGGGACTAATTCCCATAGAAGTTTTGCTTGGTTGCTGGAGCACTATGAGACAAATGCTCCTCACTTCTTTTAGAAATCCCAGCTGCAAAGGGAGTTGCTGACCACAACAGAGGCTGTTGCCAAAACACTCTTGGAGTGCTGCTATGGCCCAGAAAAAGTTGCAAATAAGCAGAAGTTCTCAGGAAAATAAAAAAGGAAAATTAAGCTTATGGTAATGTTTTAAGGGAAAAAAAGAAGTATTATCTACAGTTATGTCGATATAAACACAGCTTGTGGGTTTGGGGACTAATTCTGCACTATTGTTCGTATTGTTCAGGCCCTTTTATTCCAGCCAGTTAGGGAAATGTTTCCCTTGGCTTAGGTGACATCAGATCTCACTTAGTGGCTCCGTAATATTTTGTTTTAAAAACCAACCCCCCACCTAAGGTAAAAATGTAAACTATAGTTAAAAACTGGGTGAGTTGCTTAGAGCAGGTAAAATTTGGTATTATAACTGTGGGCAGAATGTACACCTTGTTCAGTTGCTTTTGTTCCATTCTATGTTGCTATGTATCTGTGTCTTTGGGAAAATTCCTTCACACCTGTTGTTTTCAGTTTCCTGTGACGATAAACACATCATGAATCCCGGGCTGTGAATGAAATATTTCAACGGGCAAGAGAACAAAGCATATGGCTGGATGTATCAGTGTACTGCTTCAAGATGCAGTCATGACCTTGGGGGTAATGATGCTGATGAAGATTGGGATTGAAGAAGAGCTTCCACCACAGAATGGGCTATAGTAAGACACTTTTGGTAAATAGCCATTTGGAGGCTTTTAAGAAATCAGTAAGTGACATTCCTGATTTTTTTTCCCTCCTGAGCTTGAAACCTATTAAAAAATAAGATAGAAGCCAAACAAAGAGAGACCACAAATAATAGTTTCATTGTGGATAACAGCTGCATCAAGGAATAACATTTAATATGTAGTCAAAGGGCCTATCATGTCTTCACTTTCCTTAATGGACTTAACCTAGAACTGAACACTGCAGGCACTACTCTGAGGAGATGGGGATGGCCTCATGGTTGGGAGCAGACACGGGGCCCTCTCTGTGCACAGGCAGCTCTTGAAGGAGCACAGCCCCCAAGAGGTTTTCCCCAAACTCACTCATCTTCCCCGAGGGAGGTGTGGGAATGGAATGAGGAGAGAGGCCAAGGGAAAGAGTAACAGTCCCTCATAGAAATATGCAACCCCCTTTATCTATACGCAGCATAAAGAAAAAGGAGAGTGAGGGTCATAATTGAAGAGAGAGAAAGGTCCAGCACCTTAGAAGTTCCAGGAGCGAAGTAGATGGTGAGCCTCCTGGTCAAAGGGTTAAAAGTAAGGGAGAACAAGAGCATGTGGAGCTCTGGCTGGTGTGGCTCACTCAGTTGGCTGAATGGCCTCCCATGCGTCGAAAGGTCTCTGGTTCCATTCCCCGTCAGGGCTCATCCCTAAGTTACAGTTCAATCCCCGGGGTGCACTCCATGTTTCTCTCTCCCTCTCCCTTCCTCTCTCTCTAAAATAAAATTGAAAAAAACCCATATATATTTTAAAATAGCATATTGAGAATAGTGCCCAGTGTTTATGGCCATGTAAAAAATGTTTTTATTGATTTTAGAGAGAGAGGAAGGAAGAAGGAGAGAGAGATAGAAACATTGAACGTCTGCCTCCTGCATGTCCCCTACCAGGGATTGAATCTGTAATGGGGGCATGTGCCCTAACTGGGAATTGAACCAGGGACCTCTTGGTGCATGGGTCGATGCCCAACCACTGAGACACACTGGCCGGGCTATAGCCACTTTTGCTGGTCCAGATAGACAGGTGAGAGACTGAACAGAACATCTGACCGATTCAAAGGGCTAAGAGTAAAAAGAGTTCAAGTTCTATTGAGGCACAGATCCAAATGAGCCTTGGGTTCTTTGGGTTTGGAACCTCAAAAGGCTGCACACTAGCAGAAAGCATAAAGGAAAGTAAATAGGTTCTCATAGGAACTGCAGATCATTTTAGGATTCTCTTGATCCCTATAATTAAATTGAGGTGATCCCGGATTGTAGCTGCTCACAACTACCTGATAGAAATGAACATAAATACTTCCTGAGGGAAGAAAACACCATCCTAGTCCTCAATTTATTTCTACTAACAATCTTACAAATAAAGTGTCTGGCACATAACAAATAAATATCATTATACATGAGTAGACAAGATAACATGAATGGAAACACCAGACAACAGAAATTGATCTTCAGGGTTCCAGCATTAGTGTTATCAGATACAGATCTTTAAAATAACTGTAATTTATATTGTTCAAGGTTAAAAGGGGTGAAACTGAGAATTCTGGGAGAATAAAATAGAAACTTTGAAAAGTAATCGTACTGTAGTTCTAAATTTAAAAATATAATAACCCAAATTAAGAATTCAATGGATGGATTTACATGCAGATTAAATGTAACTAAAGAAAGAATTGGTAAAATGGTCAGAAGAAAATATATGGAATGAAGATTAGAGAGACTAAAGTAATGGAATATAGAGAAAAGAGCATAAAAGGAGGCACAAAGATAAAAGTGAAATATATGTAATTGAAATCTCAAAAGAAAAGAAGCGAGAAAACAGGGCAAAAGCAGTATTTAAAAAGGATGATAGCTGAGAACTTTTGAAAATCCTATGCAGGATAAATAAAAAGAAGGCACATCTGGACACATCATGATTATGGTGGGAAGGCAAAAATCATGGCAGACAAGAAATATATCTTCAAAATCATGATATCTGATTTAAAAAAAGCAACAACTATAAACTAGTAAATCATAATGTATGGAAAAATGTTTAGAAAATGAAGGTGAAGTAAAAACATTTAAGTCAAAAATCAAGGTGCTTCTTCCCCAGCAGACCTCCAATGAAAGCAATAGTAGTGAGTGCTCTTTGGGCTTAAGAAAAATGACGCCATGTGGAAATTCAGTCATGCTTCCAAGAGAAACAAAAATGATAAATATGTCATTCAATAAATATTGTCTGTATAAAATAGTTATAAAATCTTATGTCATTTAATATGTAGAGAAATAATTAAGGTAAACTATAACAATGGCATATAAGTTGGGAGAATGAAATAAAGTATTTTAAGATTCTTACATTGTCCAGGAAGAGGGTAAAGTATCTATTAATTTGATTTGTTATACATTTCTAGAGGAAACACTGGAACAAGATTAAAAAAGCATAGAACTTCCAAGCTAATGGAGGAGGTGGTAAAGTAATCGAAAATAATCCAAAAAGATGAAACAAGAAAATAAATATCTAAATGAACAAAACAAACACATAGAACAGGTGGGATAAATAGTAAGGAACAAGTAATATAGTCAATTTAAAGTTTATGTGGAGAGGTAAATAGCTAAAACAATTTTGAAAAAGAATAAAGTGGGAAGAATTGTCCCTGATTTCAAAACTTGGTATATGGCTATAATAATCAAGAATGTGTGGTGTTGGTGGAGGCATAGACATATAGGTTACTGGAACAGAATAGAGAATCCAGAAATAGCTCCACACAACTATGACCAATTGATTTTTTACCAAGATGAAAAATGTGTATCCATAGCCTGACCTACTCCCCAATAAAAAAGAACCTAAACTTCATGGGATAGGAGAAAACGGGATAAAATCTTCAGAATCTGAGGGCTGGTGAAGAGTTCTTATACATGACACCAAAAGCAAGATTCATGAAATAAATATATTGATAAATTGGACTTCATCAAAATTTAAAACTTTTACTGCATGAAATACCATGTACAGAGGATGAAAAAAGCCACACACCCTGTAAACTGGAAGGAACTATTTGCAGACCATATTTTAAAGAACTCATACCTAGAATATAGAAGAATGCTGAACCTCAACAGTAAAACAATCCACTTAGAAAACAGGCAAACAATATAAAGTGCCATTTCACCAAAGAGAATATGTGAATGGCAGATAAGCACATGAAAGATATTCTAGCCATTAAGTGCAAATTAAGACCAAGGTGAGACATAACTATATACCTATAAGAATTGCTAGCATAAAAAAATAGTGACTCTACCATATGTTGGCATGTATCTACATGGGAACTCACATGCATAGGACTGTAATATGGTATAGCCACAGTGGACAATATTGTGGCAGTATTTTTTTTAAAAAAAATTAAACACACTTACCATAACTGGTATCGATTGCATTGCTGGGCAATTATCCCAGAGAAATAAAAATGCATTTTCACACAAAAATATACACATACTTATTAGCAGTTTGGTTTGTAAGAGCTCCAAACTGGAAACAACCAAAATATCCCTGCATAGGTGAATGGTTTAACAACCTGTGGTCTAATCATATAATGGAATACTAAAACACAAAACGGAAGAATCTATCGATACATGCAACAACTTGTATGGATCAAGGGTATTATGCTTATTGAAAAAACTCTCAGAAGATTGCATACAGTATGATTCCAGTTATATAACATTGTCTAACCAACAAAATTATGATGATGGAAAACAGATCATTGGTTACCGTGGGTTAGGATTGGTGGAGTGAGGGGCGGCTTTGACTATACAGAGGTAGCCTTTGATTGTGAAGGAAACCTTTGTAGTGATGGAAGAGATCTGTTTTGATTGCAATTGTGGGTTTACTAACCTGCACATCTGATAATTACAAAGTCAAATTCCTGGTTTGAATATTGCACTATTAGTGTAAAGATGTAAATGGAATGAAAGGTACAAATATACTATCTTTCTAACTTTCTATGAATCTATAATTATTTCAAAATGTAAGGTTTTTTTAAAAATGCACAAATCTATCAGTAATTACATTAAAATGTAAATGGATTAAATGCTCCAATTATATGACAAAGATTACCAAACTAGATTTTGGTTTTTTAAAGATAAATCTTGTATACAAGGGATATTTTTTAAATGTTCGTATACAGAAAGTTTGACTATGCAAGGATGGAATTGCTAACCTAAGAAATATGGTATAACTATATAAATATCAAACAGGGTAAGTTGAAGCAAATATAGCTTATGAATAATCACATGATTTAGGTCTGTTCTCTTGAGTATTTTTCTGGTGTTGTAGAACTAGCCAGACCATAATATTACTGTGACTGAGATAAAAAAAAAAAACAACAACAACAAAACAACAAAATGAATTCATGACTCACTAATGAAGGAATAGAAACATAATCATTTTCTTTAACATCTACTTAATTTTTAAGTAACTTAAAAACTTGTTAGTGCATTTTTGTGGTTCATCCCATGACTGTTTCAGAACACTCTACCCAAGTTATTCCATAAGCGCTGTTTTGTTTTATTTTATCATTAAGTTTGCTTGTTTTTTTCCTTCCATTTTAGTAGTATCCATGTCTTGATTTCATAAGTATATTTATTGTTCTTGTTCTTCACTCTCCTGGCATCATAAAACTGTTCAGAAAATATTTTTTCAGAAAATAACGCTATTAAAATGCAGAAAGTAAATGGATCTCTCTCAGAAGAGGAATATATAGTGAGCATCTAGAGAAGGAACTAACAACCATTTTGCATGTTAAAAATCAGCTTATTCCATTTAAATCTTTCTCATGGATAAACTTTCTTTTTTTCCTGAGAAACTCTTCAATAATGATCCCTCATGAAGAAACTTCATTTGAAAATCACAGCACTAAAAATTCCTCTGAGATTTAGATGCCATTTAACTTTATCCTTATGCTTATACTGCTTGAATACTAATAGCTGCTTGCTCAACTCAGGGGCAAAGTGTTTACTATTATTATCATTAATAACTGCAAGATAATGATTAATCGGACCATTTTATATTCGTATAACGTTTTATATTCCACAAGGCAATTCTCATAATCAGTTTTATATTTGACCTTTGCGATTGTGCTCTGAGTTATTCAGGGCAGTAGTAATTTTTCCCATTTGCAGAAAAGAAAACTGAAGCTCAGGGGAGGGGGTTACAAGTCTAACCCCAAACCACACAACCGTTCAGTGGTGGAGCTTGGTCTCAAACACAGTCTTCATAACTTCCAGTCCAGAGCTATTGTTACCTTGTCACGCTGCCTTCCCTCCTTTATTGGTGGGAGTGCACTGAGCCCTGCTGCTGTGGAAGGTTTATCTCAGGAAGTGTTGCACACTCCTCCCTTTGTCATCTTCCTTATTCTATGCACGCGCCTCAGGATTCCCTTTCCGTGGAGCCTATCTAGTGCAGGGGAGCAGGCTTCTGTAATCTGTCTGCTGGGAATTTGTCTTTGCCCAGCAAATGTATATGGTTGTTTCTGCAACAGCATGTGGTCCCATAGCAAATTCATGGCAGGCGGTTAACTGGTTATCTTTGCCTCAGTTGAAGCCAAAGTGGTTAAAGTCCAAATCAGGTAGAGGTCAGTGCCAAGTACAGCCCACAGGAAAAGCTCTAACTTGAAAATAAGATTGGCCATGTTATCAGCATTGAATATTCTGATAACATTTCACTGATGAGATACAATTAAAGACTGCTGAAGAACAAAAATGAAAACAAAATGTTGGTTTTCTTCTCAATTAAATAAAGACAAGTATATTTGGATTCACATCATAGGCTAGTTATTAATTTCATCACAATAAATGAAAAACAGAAGGACTATAAGGATGTTAAAAGCCAATGAAAACATAGCCAAAAAAAGTGGGAAGAGAGTGGAAGGAATGTAGGAAAATTGTATGCAAGGGGTATGAAGAACAGCCATCTTCAGTAGAGCTGTTTGTAACTAGGGAAGATGGAGTCTGCAGTCACTTGCATCTCCACAGTCCCTGTGCATTCAGGGCCTGGCGCCTGTCTTGAAATGAGCTTGAGCTTCATAATGACTGGGATGGAGCTCGGCTATTTCTGGATGATGGGATTCATCTGGCATGGCAGGGCAGCCTGTGCACACAAAAACACTTAAAGTCGTTTTTTCTCTGACTAATTTATGCATTAAAAATAAACTGCCTTAGAAGGCTTTGCTTTTTTGGATGACTTTCGGAGTGTCTGCTGTTTTAACCGTGGCGCAGTGGAGTCTGCTCTGTTGTATACAATCAGCCTTTGATATCCTTAGAACTTAGACAAAGTCAATCTGAGAACTCCAAAGAAGACAGACAGGGAAGAAATTTAAGAAAGTAGGGAACAGGTTTTAAAAAAAGATGTTGAGATGTTTTTGAAGGGGAATTTGGAAAGAAAGGAGATTTGGTCGTGGGAGTATGATGATGATGGAGAGTGGCTTAGACTAACCACTGCCCAGATCCCTTCGCTTGGACTTTGTTTCTCAAATTTCAGTCACATATTCTTGATTTTTCCCCAATATCAATCTTCAACTGTTCAATTTTTATTTAAATTATTTTTTTAGACATTTTTTTCTGTCATCTCATAAATTGAAAATCAATAATGCCCGGCTTAAATAGAAATGTGTAAAATAAAATATAACACAATTTTATTCAATGTTAGCAATATACTATTGTTTGCCCTAAATTCTAAGCTTGAAGACTTACATTTTTGCTATCACTGGAAAGAGCGATTAATGAGTGTTGGAGAAGCTTTAAAGTTAGGTCATCATCATACTGATTGTTTCCCTTTGATGTAGTCAGTCAGTTTAAAGGGAAATTGTAAATTAAATAACAATGTTCTTATTTTGTGAATAAATAGTACTGTTACTGTTTTGTTTTTTTTTTATTAGGTTTTGTTTGTTTGTTTTAGTTGCAAGCAACAAAAATCAGTACCAGGAGGACACGAAATACATGAAGTAAACAGATCACTGTAAAGTCATTTCCAAATACCATTACTTGGGTGAATCAGCTCCATCCTCCACCCTTCCCCACACACAATTTCCATCTCTGTGGTAAAAATTCAAAGATCCAAAACAGGAAGCCTTACTGGCTTAGAGCATGTCTCCATTCCTTGAATGGTGAGGACTGGGAGCTTGAGCAACAAGTTCACAGAATGTATGTGATAGGAATTAGATAATTAATTTAATGTGTCAACTTTACTGGGCCATGGGATACCAAGATATCTGGTTAAGTATTATTTCTGGGTATGTCTAAGAGGGTGCTTCTAGAAGAGATTAACATTTGGATTGGTGAACTAAATGAAGCCAATGGCCTTCCCCAATATGAGTGGGAATCATCCAATCTGGTGAGGGTCCGAATGGAACAGAAGGAGGAAGGTTAAATTTGCTCCTTGCATGATTGCTTAACATTTATCTTCTGATCTTGGTGCTCGTGGTTCTCAGGACTTCAGGCTTGGTTCTATTGGCTCTCTAGCTCTCAAGCCTTAGAAGTAACCACTGGCCTTACTGGGTCTTCAGTGTGCAGAATTCTAAGACTCCACAATTATCTGCCTCATAATAAGTGGCTTTAGCAAGGTTGATGTCTAAAAGTCAATATATAGGATGAAGGCCTGTGCTGGGGGGCAAGAGCGGGCTGGGAGAGATCAATGGGGGGAAAAAGAGACACATGTAATACCTTCAACAATAAAGAATTTAAATTAAAAAATAAAGTAATTATTGATAGGTAAAAAATAATAAAAGTCAATATATAAAAATGAACTTTTCTATATACCAGCAAGAAGCTTTAAGGAAAAAATAAACCTTTACAGTAGACCAGATGTATGTGTGTATGTTTATGTATATATATTTTCCACTTTTCTGATCTATATATGTATATGTATATGTATATGTATATGTATATGTATATGTATATGTATATGTATATATAGATTAGAAACAATATATTCATATGTATATTATTGAGAAAAAGTCAAGAAGTAAACAAATGGAAGGATAAATCATATTTATGGATTAGAAGTCACACTACAAAGACCAGAAAGAGAACAATGTGTATATGGATACTTGATTTATGATAAAATGATACATAGGCTGATGGGGAAGGATGATTTTTCAAAAATGGTATTAGTTTAACTAGATATTTTAACCAAAATACTAAAAACATGAACAAATACAAAGGAAAAAAGTTAACCCCTATCTTATATCATATACAAAAAATAACTCCAAGTTTAGTATAGTTCTAAATATGAAACACACTTTGATGCAGCTAGTATAGAATAATTAAGGAATACATTTTAATGTTCTTGGCATAGGAAAAGTTATTTTAAACAGGACAAAATGTACCAACCAAAAGGGAAATGGTCTCTATATTTAACCACCATAAAATTAATCATTTCTGTTCATCAAAAGACATCATTAAGAAACAGAAAAGCAGTACACATAGTTGGGGGAGGTACTTGTAATTCAAATAATAGCAATGGGTTTAGATTCAGGATATAAAGAATAAGGAAGTCTAACAGAACAATGGGCAAGAATCTTGGACAGGCACTTAGGAAATAGATAAATGGTGATAAACAACTTCCTCAGTAACGAGGAAAATGCAAATTAAAATTGCAGTGAATAATGTCCAACAACTGGTCAATAGCTAAGCAGATTGCAGTACATTTCTGAAATGAAATACAGCTTAGCAATAAAAAGGAACAAACTACCAACACACATACCAACATGGATGAATTTCAAAAGCATGATGCTAGGTGAAAGAACAAAGGCACAAAACACTACATACCATCTGATTCTACTTATGCAAAATTCTAGAAAAGGCAAAACCGTTGTGACAGCAGATCAATGGTTACTCAGAAGTATGAGTCAGTGAGGGGACTGGCTGCAAAGGGACATGAGAGAACATTCTAGGATGTTGGAAATGCTGTATATCATGATTCTTTACTCTTGTTAAAACTCATTGACTTATTCATGCCATGAGAAATTAGAAGCAATGAATTACTGCACCAATGGATGAATTTTTAAAATAGAATCTTAAAAAATAATTATACTAAAAGTAGATAAATCTAACTCCCAGTGTTCTAGGTCAGGATAGTGGTTACTGTTGGGCAGAATGAAGGAGATAATGAACTGGGTGGGGGTGGGGGTGTTCTTAGGAGAGCTGGCAATGTTTAGTTCTTTACCTGGGTGGTGGGTTTGTGAGTAATCACTTTGTGATGAGTTTCTGCATAGTGTATTTGTGTTTTTGGCACTTGTCTGATAATTATCACAATTGTCTGGCTATTGAAAAGGTGGGACATAGGGATATGATTAAATAGGTGATTTTGTTTTTGTCCTTTTGAGATAAAAGATACTTGAGAAATATTACTTTTTTCATGGGACTAATTCATAGAGAGAGAAAAAAATGAAAGAGAAATGGCTTGAAGGGATAATGAATAGTGTGCAATTTCTGAGGAGAGAGGGTCTGTAGTCTAGCTGAAAGGATTGGCTCCACCCAGATTAATCAGAGGGCTGAGAGAACATGGGCATATGTAAGTCTGTGGGTGGGTAATAGAAGGAGTTCCAGTCTGATAGCTTGTCTTCTCTCTAAATTACACAAAGGTAAATTCTTTACTGAACAGATTGCGACTTGAGGATGTAGAGAAGTTTGAAATATTAATTGCAGAGAGAAGAAGGTAAGATTGACCTGTCAGTGTTATAGACCCAAACCAGCTTGATGAAATAAACATTTATTTGATGTCTTATGAGAAGAACCTCTGTTCTGCACTCAGACTATAGCAGTATATAGTTTGGCCCCTTTAGCAAGATCATTGATCTCAAGGGCCACGTAGGTTATACATGACATCACTATAGCTTTAAGTAAGCAACCACAACTGGTTCTGGGAATAGGTCACAGAGTTGGAGTCACAAATGGGATCTGCACCTGGTATGGGCAAGGAGAAAAAAAATCATTTGCCAGTAATCACAGATATCATGACAATGAGGTATTCTTCAAATACAATGAAGTCACAGGATTTAAAAACAAAGAGCCATAAAAGCACATGGGTATTCAGAAATAGTTAGATATGGATTTTATTTTGCAAAATGCTGATTTAAAGCCCAAAAGGAAAAGTGTGAATTAATTAACATACACTCATTTCAACTCTCCAAAAGTAAATCAAAGTAACTGTCATAGAAGGGATTTGTCAGTAGTACTATTTTTGTAAGTGCAATAATGTAATATTGTTTTTAATAACATTTAAACTAACTTTGCATATTGCAAGGGATATAGTTCCTTTGAGGGAAATTATAGTTACTTTATCAAAACAAAGTGACATCCAGTTCAAACTATTGGACATCAATAGAGGAGGTGAAAGATTATACTCCATTAAAAATAATAAGAGGTAGCCAAAATTTTTAAATAAGATGTTTATTTAAACTTAGTATTAGTTTTGTTTTATTTTTTTAAAGCTTATGTGTATTTTCTTGGTGTATGTAGCAAGAGAAAGATAAAAATAAGTATTCAGAAGAATGATAGGTGAAAATATAAACACATTTTTTTTCTTTTTAGCTCTTTCTTGTGCAAATTAAGAAATAGAGATATGGGAGAAAAAGAGGTTTTGAGAGATTTGAAACAAAACATTTACTTTCAGGTTCAGATGAAGAGCCAAGATTGGTAGATTGACCCAGTTGAAAGGGCCTTGATACCAACTAAAGATTGACGGTTAATTATTAAAAAGAAATATTATAATCAATGTTTGTATATATGATTAATGATATAATTAAAGGACCTCAGACACCCAATGTGATCTTTGAGTCATTTTGTTAACTGGATTTGTTTTATTTAATGATAGTAGGATGTGATTATTTTTTAAGTTAAACAATAAAAACATATAAATGGAAAGTTAATATTCACAACTCTCCTTCTCCCACATTGAAATAACTAATGCTAACTCTTTGTGTCTGTATTTTCAGATATGTTGTGTTTATTCAATCATATGCAAATAGGTATGATTTTTTCTGAATATATGTGTTTAAAAACAAAAATGGGAATTAGCTTATCAAATTACTCTGCAATATGCTTTCACCTCTAAACATTTGTAATACCTTAACTAATAATAAAAAAAAAAATATATTTTTTGAGCTCAAACTGCATGTAAATTCTTAAGTTCTTTTTCAATTTTTTTCAATTACAGTTTACATTCATTATTATTTTGTATTAGTTTTAGGTGCAGCATAGTGGTTAGATAATTGTATACTTTACAAAGTGTTCTGCCAATATTTCCAGTACCTATCTGGCACCATACATCGGTATTGCAATACTACTGTTGACTGTATTCTCCATGTTGTACTTTACATCCCCATGACTATTTTGTAACTACCAATCTGTACTTCTAATACCTTCACCTCTTTCACCCAGTCCCCACTTCTCTCTGGGAACCACCAGACCACTCTTTGTCTATGAGTCTACTAAACAATATATTATGGCCATCTAGTCCAAAAAGTTGATATAATATGTTCCTTGTTATTAATAGTTGCAGAATATTACATAATATTTATATACACCATAACTACTACTATTACTTTCTAATACTAATACACATTTAAGTTATGAATTGTGTGTTCATCATTCCCTGGCTTTTCTTTAAATTTTTTAACATATGTGTATATCCTATTCAAAAAAAATTACATGTTTTTGAAATTTTTATATAAGATGTTATACTATGTGTATTAGGGTTCTCTAGAGAAGCAGGGCCAATAGGATGTGTGTATATATATTAAGAAAGATTATTTTAAGAAATTGGTTTATGTGATTGTTGGACTTGTTAAATCTGAAATCTGCAGAGATCCCCAAAAAAGTTGACGTAGTAGTTCAAGCCCAATAAAAGCAACTTTTTTCTTGGGAACCTCAGGCTTTTCTTTTAATGTCTTCAACTGATTGAATGAGGTCCACCCACATTTTGTGTTTTACTCAAAAGTTGACTGACTTAAATATTAATCACGTATAAGTATTAATTCACAGTAACTTCTAGACTGGTGTTTGCTCAAAAACTGGGAACTAAATATGGTATCAGAGGAAGAATAGACACACAGATCAATGAAACTAAATTGAAAGCCCAGAAATAAACCCACACCAATTTTTGACAAAGGAGCCAGAAACATATAATGGAGAAAGAAAAGCTCTTCAATAAATGGTATTGCAAAAATTGGAAAGCTACATGCAAAAGAATAAAGCTACATGCTATTTGACACCATATACATAAATTAACTCAAAATGGATTAAGACTTAAATATAAGGTCTGAAACAATAAAATACATAAAAGAAAATATAGTACAAAACTATAGGCCTTGGTCTCAGAAGGTTTTCTGAATTTGACTCCAAAGGCAAGGGAAGTAAAAGCAAAAATAAATGAATGGGATTACATCAAACTAAAAAGTTTCTGCACTGCAAAAAAAAACCCAAAACATCAACAAAACAAAAAGTCAACCAACTGAATGAAAGAAGATATTTGCAAATGATACCTCCAGTAAGGGGCTAACATCCAAAATATATGAAGAACTTGACAACTCAGCAACAGCAACAACAAAAAATAATCCAATTTAAAAAATGGAGAGAGCCTGAACAGATGCTTTCCCAAGGCATACAAATAGTCAATAGATATATGAAAAGATACCCAACTTTACTAACTATAAGGGAAACGCAAATCAAAACTACAATAAGATAGCATCTCACACCTGTTAGAAGAGCTATTATCAATAAGGCAAGAAATAGTGTTGGAAAGGATGTGGAGAAAAAGGAACTCTCATACAATGCTGATGAGAATGTAAACTGGTATAGCCACTATGAAAAACAGTATGGAGGGTCCTCAAAAAATTAAGAATAGAGCTACCATATGACCCAGCAAATTCTCTTCTGGAAATCTACCTGAAAAAATTGAAAACATTTATTCATAAAGATATACAGGGGTGGGCAAAGGGAGGTTCACAGTTGTTCATATGGAAAATAATACAATAATTAATAAGAATACAAAAATAAACTGTATTTTACATACAACTGTAAACCTATGTTCGCCAATCCCTTTGTGTACCCCTATGTTCATTATAGCATTATTTATGGTAGCCAAAACATGGAAACAACTAAGTGTCCTTTGGTATATGATTGGATAAAGAAGAGTGGCACATATATACAATGGAATACTACTCAGTTATAAGAAAGGAGGAAATACTGCCATTTGCAACAACATGGATGGATCGTGAGAATATCATGCTAGGAAAAATAAGTGTAAGTCAGATGGAAAAAGTCAAGAACCACATGATTTCATTTGTATGTAGTATATAAAACTGAGAGCAACAAATGAACACACCAAACAAACAAACTCATAGACATAGACAACAGTATAGTGATTACCAGAGGGCAAGGGTGGTGGGAGGAGGATAAAGAGGGTAAGAGGGATCAAATATATGGTGACAGAAGAAGGCTAGACTTTAGGAGGTGAGCACACAATGCAATATACAGATGACGCATTATAGAGTTGTACACTTGAAACCTATGTGATGTTATTAACCAATGTCACCTCAATAAATTCAATTTAAAAAAAACTGGGTACTATAGCCTCACCAAGTTGGCACATAAAATTAACCATCACTCTATGTGTATTTCTCTGGGATTTGCTTTTTTCATTCAGCATTTCATTTTTTTAGATCCTTTCAGACTCTAGTTCTAGTTCATTCAAATTTCTGCTAAATAGTATTCAATTGCATGAATGTATCACAATTAATTTATCCATTTGTTCCTATTGATGAACATTTGAGTTATTTCTTTGTGTGTGTGTGTTGCAAACAATGTTGCTATGAACATTTCAGATTATTACTCCGTGTTCAAGGACAA
This sequence comes from Myotis myotis, assembly GCF_014108235.1. Taxonomy (NCBI): domain Eukaryota; kingdom Metazoa; phylum Chordata; class Mammalia; order Chiroptera; family Vespertilionidae; genus Myotis; species Myotis myotis. The sequence goes on along the minus strand of NW_023416390.1, from coordinate 63,692,727 downwards.
GAGTTTCTTCAGATTATGTCCCCAGAAGTAAACTTTCTGGGTCATAATGCTATGAACACAGTCACTTTGATGATAATGCTAAATTTTTGTTCAAAGTGAAGTGCCAGCTCACACTCCACCAACAGCTGGTGAGAGTTGTGCCCTACTTTGGTTTTGTCAGACTTTTTAATGTTTGACAATGTTGTAGTTAAAAGTAGGATTTTTGTATTTTCTCATTCAGCCTATTAAATACTAGCTGTATAATCATTGTAAAATCACAAACTGTAATGCTCCTGCCAGCTCTAATTTCTCCTGATCACAAATTCTTATCTCAAACTATTCAAATAGATAATGTTAGAAAACAAAATACACCCACTTGCTGTGCTCCAACACTGAAGACATTTAGTTTAACTTGTTCAGGCTGTTCACTGGGTTAATGAGCCAAGGTATAAATCAGGCACTTGGGTGTCAGTTTTGAATAAGGAACCCAAGAAGCATGGCTATTTTTACGTAGGACAGTGGAGTAGGAGTGGAATTACAGTTTGCCTAAAGGCAATAGAATGATTGCAACCTAGTGTTTCATGTTAAACAGATGTTACAGTCACTTGAAATATTACAGTCCACTCTGGGCTTCTTTCTATTTCACGTTTCCTATCAGTCGGATGTAATTTGCAGAAGCTTAAGGCACTTGGATGGGGCTTGAAAACTTGAGAGCTTTGCTTCATCAAATGTTGCTTTAGAAAAGCCTTTTCTAAGTTAAAAAAAAAACAACATCAATTTTCTCAGATCATTATTATTTCAAAGAGGGCTAATTTAATAATCTATTTTTTAAATGAAAGCCTGTGCTATTCAGGCTCACAAAAACATCTACTCTGAGAGCAACATTTCGCCTGATTTTTGGACTTCAAGGAGAATAAACAATTCCATTTCCATCTGTTACTAGTGCCAAATGGAATTTGTATTAGAAAGTTTCCATATGAATAGTGAGATGGGTATCAACAACTTGGCAGAAGAAGTTGTCTAAGAGAAACCTACTACTCTACTCAACAAGTCTGCTTAGAGACAGATCAGGGTTGGACACTTCTCTCTAAAGGGCCAGGTAGTAAGTACTTTAAGGTTTTGTAGGCCATTCGGTCTGTCACATCTACTTAGCTCTGCTGTTATGGCATGAAGGCTGCCATAGACAACACATAAACAAATGGGTGTGGCTGTGTGCCAATGAAATTTGACTCAAAAAACAGGTGGTGGGCTGGACTTAGCTGGCAGGTTGCAGTTTGCCAACCCAATGTAGATCAGTAAGTAAATGAAATTAAGTGTGAAGCATAATAAAACGTTTGTTTGCATGTTCTTTCTCTGCTTGCCTCTCTGGTATCCCTGTAATATGAGATACTGCCTGCCATCCCTCCTATCATTTATTCAGGAGATAATTACACTGGGCTTTGTGTTGAGCTATTGGTACTGCATTTGGAAAGGTTAATGCATTCTCCCAAAGTACATAGTGTATTTCATGGAACTGTTCATAGGAAAGTTTTGACTGATCAAGTCAGTTTATTTATTGATTGAACAGTCCTTCCCTCAGGTGGGGGAAAGGAATGCTTAGCTAGGCTTGTTATAGCTACAGATTTGGCAGGTGTTTAAGCTTGTAAACCAAGGGCCTCTGGGAGTGGGCGAGCCTTTCCTCTCGCACCTGTGGCCTGCTGGCAATCCACATTCCTCCCACCGCCCACCATGTGCCAGCTCCAGGAGGCAAGTGCACACGTTGTGACATATCACAAGCTATTCTCCTGCCTCTTACAAAATCCACTGAGCATAGGGTGTGGACCTGAACCAGCACGTTCTACTTATGAATAATAAGTATGGACTTTGATGATGGACCATGATGTGTGTGCCTGGGGTGTGGTACGTGGTACGGAGGGAGAGCAGTGTTTCCTTTCATTTCTCATGAGGCTGTGATCTTCTTTCCATCTCCGTACCTCTGCTCTAGTGCAAGTTACCTTCCGCTCAGACTTCCAGAATCCTTTCCTGATTGTTTCTCTGGGTCTTCTTACCTCATAATAACCTGTTCTCCACACAGCAGCCAGAGTGACCTTTTAAAAATGCAGTTCTTATCACGCCATTGCGTGACTGACTTTTTGTGTTTTTTTTCTTCACACTGCTCTTAGGAGAAAGCCAAAATCATTATTTTGACTTTCTCTCAGGACTGTGTGTGCACTGACCCCAGCTCACCTCTGAAACCTCACCTAACTCCACTCTCGCCCATGCTCTCGTGTTTGAGTCACATTTGCATTGTTTAGTTCCTTGGACTGACCCTCCAATACTGGCTCCCACCTACGAACCTTTACCCCTTTACAGATGCTATTATACTAGTACTCTTGATCTTCTGTGTATAGTTTTGATTTCTTAAATTGAAAAGATCTCTAATTTGCTATATTCTGGTCTATGAAAAGTCATTTTTATAGGGTCTCCACTTGTTCTGACCATCATTGTAAGTCCGATATGTTACTTATGAAATGTACAAATTGTTGTTTTTTGGCAGTAGTCTGGAAATGTGAAGAAGAAATTCAGTAATTTTAAACTAACAAGATACATATCTCTAGTTTTATGAAATACCAATTAAAGAGTGCTTGAAACAAGTGTTTCCAATAGCAATGACTTCCAAAATTGAGAAATCTGGAAATTCCATGATTAATTGGGTTGGAAAAACTACTTTCATGTAAAATATGCAAAGAATTGACTCAAATGTAGGTGTATGTTGGTTATGATTTTTCTTTTACTTGCCTTAATTCCTTAACCAAGAAACAAACATGTTACCCAACCCCCAAGCTTCTCCAATCAACAAATGTGGGGTTCAGGCTGCCCTGTAGCAGCTTTATTTACAATAGCTAAGACATGAAAAAAAACCTAGGTATTCATCAATGAATATATATATATATATTACAATATATATATTGTATATATAATTTTAATATATATATATATATATATATATATATATATATATATATATATTACAATTCCCCCATAAAAAGAAAGAAAATTCTGCCATTTGTGACAGTATAAATGGACCTTGAAGGCATTATGCTAAGTGAAATGTCAGACAGAGACAGATAAATACCATATGACCTCATTTATATGTGGAATCTTTTTAAAAAAAAAAGCTGAACTCATAGAAACAGAAAGTAGACTGGTGGTTATCAGGAGGTTGGAATGGGGGAAATGGGGGTATGTTGGTTAAAGGGTTCAATTTCCAGTTATAAGATGAATAAGTTCTGAGACTGAACATACAGCGTGTTGGCTATATTTAACAATAATTTACTATATAGTGTATGATACACTTGGAAGTTGCTGAGAGTATATATCTTAAATACAGGGGTGAAAAAAGTAGGTTTACAGTTGGAATACAATTAAATAATGTAACTCAGGGGTGGGCAAACTTTTTGACTCGAGGGCCACAATGGGTTCTTAAACTGGACCAGAGGGCCGGAACAAAAGCGTGGATGGAGTGTTTGTGTGAACTAATATAAATTCAAAGTAAACATCATTACATAAAAGGGTACGGTCTTTTTTTTCAATAGTTTTATTCATTTCAAACGGGCCGGATCTGGCCCACGGGCCGTAGTTTGCCCACAGCTGATGTAATATTTAATAAATAATAATACAAGAATAAACTGTGTTTTGTATACTGACAATTGCAAACCTACTTTTTCTTAACCCTGTATTCTTATCACACACACACAAAAGGTAATTATTCAAGGTGACAGATGTGTTAACTAATATTATTTTGGCAATCACAATATATGGGTATCAAATTCTCACATTGTATACCTTAAACTTGTGTAATGTTATGTGTCAATTTATCTCAATAAAGCTGGAAAAACAAAAATTTAAAAATCTAAATTAAATCATCTAAATGGCTATGTTTAAACCTATATATAGTATCTTGGATATAATTGCATTGAACCTTCAAGACCTCTATAGAGATTAATTTAAACATCATTGAGAGAAATTATAAATGAATGGATATAATCATATTTTATGTATGAGAATTCTCTGTCAAATCTACCTACAAATTCAAAGAAACCCAAATGAAAACCCAAGAAGAATCATTTCATGAAAACTGATTAACTCCAAAATCAATATGTAAGAAAGAGAACCAAGAACAGCAAAGATAATCTTGAAGAAAGGTTCAAAATTTGGGACTAACAAATATAAGATCCAGGCTCATAAAGAATCAAGAGAATGAAAACTCACCCATGCATGCACAAACTCTTGGTTCACGACTGAAGTGGCCCTGCAGAGCAAGGGGGAAGGAAAAGTATTTTAAATAAGTATTAATTGGATATTCATATAGAAAACATAAAATTTCATCATTACTTCAAACACAAACAAAATTAGTTCCACTTGAATTATAGACCTGATAAGGGTAAAAAAAATAAAAACTAAAAAGAAAAATAACTTAAGATGATATCTTTCTGTTATTGGGGCAAAAAAACAACAACACCCAAACATGTAATAACCATCTAGGAAAATATTGCTATTTTGTCAACACAGTAAAAGTAAGAACCTCCATTTATTAAAAGACACCATTAAATGTGTGAAAAGGTAAATCAAAGAATTGAGATGATATTTGCAACAAGTATAATATATAAGAGGATCTTTTTCAGAATACATAAAGAATTTCTTCAAATCAATAAGGTAGACAACCCAGTATAAAATAGACAAGAGATTTGAATATCTTAAAGAAGACATTCAACTAATTGATAAGTATATGTAACCTCCCCCCCCCCCCCCCCCCCGCCCCGGAACTGCATTAGTTGACAGGACACACAAACTTAAACCTCCATGTTTTCTAACTACACACCCAGGAGAGTGTCTTAAAATTAAATAGACTGACCTTACCAAATGGTAAAGAGGTGGAGCAATGAGAATTCTCATTTATTTCTGATGGGGATGTAATTTGGTCACCTACTTGGGAAGATTACTTGTCATTATTTACTAATATTAAATAAGCTCACACCCCCACAAGCAAGCTCTTTTTTTGGAATGTCTTCTGCAGAAATGCATTCACATATGCATCAAAAACATGTACAAGGACATCCATAACAAAATTACTTGTGTAACCCCCCCCAACTGTAAGCAATCCAAATGCCCATCAATAGTAGAGTGATTAAAATGTTGTACATTTATAAAGTTGATTACCTTTCAGCAATGAAAATAAATGAATATATAGATGTACGTATATAAAATGGATGCTTGTCATAAGAGATGCTGCTATCCATGGTGGATATAGGGCATGTGCATACTTTACATGTGGATACTAAAATTCTACTTGTAATTTTTAGCAGTAGATGCCAGGAACAACATCATATATGCTGTTCTATTCAATTTATTCAATTTTCACAGAGTGGCAAAATTAACCTGGTAGAAACGAGTCACTGTCTTACCTTTGAAGAGGGAGGAGATATTACTGATGCAGATGGGACAATGGGAGGTTTCTGGGGGCTGATAATGTTCTATTTCTCATGTGTCCACTTTGTATGCCCATTTTGTGATAATTTTTCAATCTTCACACTTATATATCCTCTTTTTAATATTCAGATATATTTAACATTCAAATAGAAATAAAAACAAGTATCTGAATTCTAGGTTTTCATATTTCCCATATGGGTGTCTAATAGTGTAGTAAGTAGACGGAAGTAATTGATTGACCTTGGGTGCTCAGTAAAATGATGGCACATTTCCTGACATTTATGTTTGAAGGTTAAATTTGAATTGAGATCTGCATCATAAGCTCAAAACACTGAGTGTGTGCCGGTTTTCAATGTTTTTCTATTATTTATGCTATTCCACTCCTTTTCTATTTCTTTTAATCAATAATTTTATGAAATGATTGACGCAAGGACCTAGAAAATCTTCATGTAAACTGAATTGATGATTCTTGCCTTGTTGTAATAGAGGACATCATTCTTCTTTTATAATGCTAAATGCCAGTCAAAGACAGGAATATTTATACTTTTGAGCACAGCAGTCGGTGCTGTTACAGGTTCAGATTATTCCTCTCATCTCTTAAAGGTTATGGTCCGGACATGGGGCTTTTTTCAAAGCATACATCATAGTTGACCGTCTGAAGCAATTGCTAAATCAAATAATCATTTTCCCACAAATGCTTTGAAGCCTTAAAGAAAACTATCCCTTTTATTGCTAAGATAGTTATAATTTTAATTATACATCTAGATCTAAGTTTAAAAAAATATAACCCACTCCTACACATCCAAATTTCCCAAATTCCCTATAAAATCCTTTATAGTAATTTAAAGGGTTGAGTATGCTATCTGGATTGGGAAACGGTTCTTCTATTACAATGCATCTTTGTCAAATTATAATCCTATATAATAAAAGGCTAATATGCAAATCGACCAAACAGTGGAATGACTAGTTGCTATGACGCACACTGACCATCAGGGGGCAGATGCTCAACACAGGAGCTGCCCCCTGGTGGTCAGTATGCTCCCACACGGGGAGTGCTGCTCAGCCAAAAGCCAGGCTCATGGCAAGTGAGTGCAGCAGCAGCAGGAGCCTCTTCCGTCTCTGCAGCAGTGCTAAGGACCCTTCAAGTGATGCCCAACTGCCAGCTTAGGCCCACTCCTCCAGGGCTCCTGAATGCAGGGTGCAGGCCAGGTTGAGGGACCCTTCCCCTCGCCCCCCCCCCCCCCAAGTGCATGGATCTCTAGTAGTTAATATAAGCATCATATACCCTGTGAACAACTAATAAAATGTTCACTGACTGACCAATCACTGACATACTAGAACTGCATTTCTTGTATTATCTCATTATTTCTGGCAGTCTTCAAATTCTTCAAAAAACAAATACATTTGATAATTTCTTCACATATAGTAATTGGAAGCATTTGGGGCTTGTCAGCATGGGTAAGATGTAGGTGCAAAAGGCAATGGCCCTGTAGTGTGACTGAAAGTGTTGGGAGTTCTACCAAAATAAACCCAAAATATTAACAAGTTGCAATTACTTTCTGTTAAAACAGAGTGCACACAAAAATAGGGAATCATTAAAATGTAAATATTTTATGTGTTAGGGGGTAATATATATGTTTTCCTTTTAATATAAATTCAGTTTATAGATTAGGATAAGATGAAAATTAAACCAAGGTGAGGACACTTGTTCCGCTCACCTGTGGGACCCCAGCTTTGTCACTCTACCATGATTTCCTGAACTTACACCTCTCACCCGCAGGCACATGGGGAATGCTCCTGTCCTGGGTGGTATAGGACCTGTGGATACTTTACTTACTCTCTGCTTCTTTGCACTTGTTGGGAACTCAACCAGTGATAGAAGTGAAGTGCTAACATACCAACAGATAACATAAGTAGGGAATGAGTCTGCAGAATGATAATATCCCAAGGCTTTACCCCAGATGACTTTGGCACTGGGCATTTTAGCACATTATACTAAAATGTCTTTGCCACAGTCTCAGTCAGTACTTATCTACTCTTATCCTGAGTAATTATAATAATAGCTGACATATATTGGGTGTGTTCAACATGCCAAGTACAGTGCTAAGCTCTTGATTTTGTCCTATTTAATTCTTAAAAATATTTTTAATATATTTTATTGATTTCAGAGAGAAAGGGAGAAGGAGAGAGAGATAAAAACATCAACGATGAGAGAGTTATTGATCGGCTGCCTCCTGCACTCCCCCTACTGGGGGTTGAGCCTGCAACCAGGGCATGTGCCCTGACCAGGAATTGAACCGTGACCTCCTGTTTCATAGGTCCACACTCAACCACTGAGCCACTCTGGCCAGGCCAGACTGAACCTTTTGAATGCAGGTTCTATGCTTCCTTTTTAAAAATCATTAAAATAAAAATAAACAATCAAGCAAGTTTATTTAAAGTCATTTCACTGATTAGTACCTTCTCACAAAATCTCCTCCAGAAGACACTTTTTTCTAATCTTGCCTCTTCTCTTTGCTTGACTCACAAGATGAGTCCTCTTCCACCACCATAAGGTTGGGGACCTGAACATTTCCCAGGGTTGTTGTTGTTGTTTAAATATATACCTTGTAGCTGACCCAGGGGCTGAAACAGCTCATGTTCAGCAAGTGGTTGATGAAATGGAATCCTGCAGAGAGTTGGCACCTCTTTGTGAGAAATTGCTTGGTTGTGGTTTGTCAGGTGTATTCGATGTTGTTGGGGCTGCCCTAATCTAGGAAACACTTGGCTTATGAACTCTGCCATTGGCCAAGGATTGGCAAAAGACTTACAGGCACCAACCAAATATTGCCCCACTCCCCAGCACCAAGGGATGGCATGCAGGTCTTCAGGAGGTAGGGATCCAGGAACCTTCCTTTCTCTGCACTTAAAGTAAGGGTAGGGGGAAAGAGAGGCGAAATAGTGGAATGGATAGGACATCCATTCCACTTCAAGCTCATCCCAGATGGATAGATGGTCACACCCAGAGTGCTGGTGACCTTTGCTCTTCGGGCTGGGGAAAAGAAGGCATTTCATAGGGTTGGACAACACAGCCCTCTCCGGGAAACAGTTGGAATGGCAGGGCTGAGTAGCAGTTATTTAAACACCCAATAGTTACTTAAGTTCCCAGTGATCTGGTTGTAGCCCATTGATGGCTTTTCTACTGGCATGCCTTCTCAAGCAGTGGTTCTCAGGAAAGAGAATTCAAGAGTAATTATGTTAGAAATACCTGGCTTCACAGTCGGGTGTGATCAGACCTGTGAACTACACCTTAATCCATTTAACCTATTTTTTCTCTGGGTTGCATGAAACCATGCTCACTGCAAGAGTCCTTTAAGCCCTTGCCTTTTATTTCCTCACCTTGCTATCGTCAGACTCTGGCAATCCTCTTTTCAATCTCCTTCTTCTTTGAACTGTGCCTCTCTCTACCTCAAAGGGGAGTATTTACTCCACACTCAACCTTTCAGAATGACTGTGGGAAAAATGCAAGTTCAAACTCTCCCTAAGCACACTTATTATGGGATATGAATGAGAAAGGCTTAATGGGATCCAGTAGAGAAATCCACTGAAATACACAGTTGGTGGTTTAATTTTGTTTTTGAATTTCTTCATACGACTCTCCCTTACATACAGAATCCAGCTAACTTCCAACTCCAATAAACTGAGTGCTGATTTTTTACCAAGTATAACTCATGGGTTTATTATCCTAAGTATGATTTTTAAAAAATCTTATTGGCTGTTTCTTAGAAGAAGGAAGAAAGGAAGCACATTCATACCTGTAGAAGCCAGAGAGTAAAGTTAACTCCTGGGGAATTTCTAGCTCCAGGACCCAAAAAAGCCTGGCAGGAAAAAAAAAGTGATGTGGGCAGGGGCTTCAGCAGCTGCATGATATCTTAGGTCATCACTGTGATCAATAAAAGGTTTGGAGCCCCGCCCTCTTCCCTGTTAAACTCAATTTGTTTCATAGATATTTTTCTTGGTTTCCAAAAGTGAGTGCATATCTTTCTTAGGTTTTTCAGAAAACAGCTTTGCGATGGAGCTAGACATGCAGAAAGTGGACTGCACAGAGCTCACAGCAACAGCACCTGGCGGAAGTGAGGGCAATAAGATTAGGTAGAGGGAGTGGAAAGATGATTTGGTTACATGAAGGCTTCAGGCTAATCCCAAAGCTGTTTGTTTGTTTGTTTGTTTGTTCTTTGTTTGTTTGTTTTTATGTATGGCATACAACTCTTTGTTGCAGATGGTATGACTTTGCTCTAGAACTATAGAAGACCTGTGATTCTCCTACTGTGGCTTGTCATAAACATTTCACGGCCTTTCCCCACCACAGATGGTTCTAATATCTTGGATTCTGCTGTGTTGTACGGGTGGGGCTTTTTTCACTGTATTCTGGATCTATTGTATGCCCTTTCCTGCTCTGTGTCCCACTCAAAGCTTGCAGTCTCCCATGCCACTTAATACATGAGCAGAGGAGTTCATAGTATGAAATATGCTGCCTTCAGAACTCAAAGTGGCCTACCAGATACTTTATTTCCTTCCTAGCACTGGGAGAAATAAGAGGAAATATTTATTTATTTATTTATAAAATATATTTTTATTGATTTTGGAGAGAAAGGGAGAGGGAGAGAGAGATGGAAACATCAATGATGAGAGAGAATCATTGACTGGCTGCCTCCTGCACACCTCACAGTGGGGATCGAGTGATCCCACAACCTGGGCATATGCCTTTGACCGGAATCGAACCCGATACCCTTCAGTCCACAGTCTGACATTCTATCCACTGAGCAAAACCAGCTAGGGCCATTTTTTCTTTTATACTGTATTGGCTATACTAGCATGACCCAGACCACTGGACTCTAAAAACCTTTTCTGATGTGTTGGGCCCCTAAATCCTTATAGGGTTTACTTTCGGTAGTGCATATGTCTTAGCAAGTATCTAATATACTTGCCACTTCTCGGTCATCCAGTATAATTAACATGACCTCATTGATATAGAAGGGAACTAACTCTTTTGATTGGGAAAATTTCCTGGTCGTTGTAAGATAAGTAATCTCCCCCCGCACCGTACCTAGCATGGTCTCCTGTGGATAACATAGAACAGGGACAAAGAGAGAGGCAACTTTTTTCTTAGCATGAGCTAACAGGATGTTGGGCCACTTGGGTATGGAGTGCCAGGAAAAGGGGAAGAGGAAAGAGAAGGGTCTCTGTAGAGACTAGAATCCCCGTATCTTGACAGAAATTGGAACCTAAGGAGACAGATGGTCCTTGAGAGAGTTCAGGCTATAGAGGCTGTGGAATATTAGGACCACGATAGAAGTTGAAACATAAAGTTGGATAAAATTCAAGTTTTAGGTTTCTTTCTTTCCCTTCACACTCAGCCATCAATAAAAGGTGATTATGCACACTAGGCTTGTCTAGGGATCCTTTGGAAAAGGTCAGTGGAAGGAGAGCAGTTATGGCAGATGGGTCGGGATGAGGAATTTGGAACAAGAGCTCATCAGAAGAATACAAACTCCTAAGAATGCTTTATAAATGTTGAAGCCCTGGCCTTCTCATAGCATGTGGAATGAGAGCTTGAGACATTTTCTTGGGGAATTAAGGAAAATTGGTAAGTCCAGAAGGCTGACAGACCTTGGAAAACAAGTTACATTTAAAATTTTATTTTTATGTGTTGCATTTTCAGCATTAAAAAGTTGCATTTTTGTTGCAAAGCTGACATTTCTCCATTAATTTTCTTTGGTTCTTCTTTAGAAAAGATATTCTGAATTCTGTGGCTTCCCAAATCCACGCTGAATGAATTACTTCTCTGCAGTTAGCATGGGGGCTTATGTGGCATTTGTGGGCTTCTCCCACCACCATATAGTGAGACCATATGTGGCTGTGTATATGGTGCAAGTACTGTGTGGTGGCGGGCAGCCCAGGCTAGTGGTAAACAGCACAGACCCTGCAACCAGACAGTCTGAATCCCTATTGTCTCCTCCACTTAAAAAACTGTGCAATCTTGGGCAAGTTACTTAACCTCTCTGTGAGTCAAAATAGCCCCATCTGTTAAAAAAGGATCAGAATAGTACCTACAGCTAAGAGTTGTTGTGAGGATTAGATGAATAACAAATATATTAGGTGTATTGGTTAATAATGGCAGATTTTGTAATCAAAGAAAACACGATAATTTCAAGAGAAACATCAAAAGTGTTTTATTCAAAGTAATGTCCATCGCTAGCTACACGTTTCCCCCATCTTTCAGGTAATTTGTGGATACTGTCCCAAAAGAACTTTTCTTGTTTTGAGGCAAACCATTCAGAGACCCAATTTTCCACTTCTTTGTAGGTTTTGAAGTGCTGCTCTTCAAAGTGTGTGTGCCATCCATCAGAACAAGTGGGAACCTGAAGGAGCAAGGTCTGGTGAATACAGCGGATGGGTTAATACTTCCCAGGCAAGATCTTTTAACGTGTCTTTAACTGGTTTTGAAGTGTATGAGGGTGCGTCATCATGAAGCAAAATTACTTTGCCGTGTCTTCTGGCACATTTTGGTCATTTCACGATCAAAGCGTGGTTCAAATTGATTATTTGTTGTTGGTAGCAATCAGTATTAAAGGTTTCAGCTTGTTTTAGAAGCTCATAATACACCACACCTTCCTGATCCCACCAAACGCAGAGCATTGCCTTCTTTCCAAAGCGATTTGGCCTTGCAGTCGATGTTGATGGTTGACCTGGATCAACCCATGATTTTGTGCATTTGGGATTCTCAAAATAAATCCACTTTTCATCGCCAGTCACAATTCAATGCAAAAAAAGACTTTCTTTCATGATGTTGTAGCAACATTTTACTGATGATTTTTAGTTTTCCATTTGTCTTTCATTCAGTTGATGTGGCACCCATTTTCCTTCCTTTAAAATCTTTCCCATGGCTTGTAAACGATCAGAAATTGTTTGCTGAGCAACGTTTAATCTTTCTGTAAGTTGTTTTTGAGTTTGACACAAATCTTCATCCAATAATGCTTGTAATTGTTGGTCTTCAAATTTTTTTGGTTACCTGGACGTTCTTTGTCTTTCACATTGAAGTCATCATTTTTAAAGCATTTAAACCAGCGTTCACAAGTATCTTGAGATGGAGCATGTTCACTATAAGCTTCCTGAAGTATATGATAACTTTTTCTTCAAAATAAAATAATGAATTAAAACTTCCCACAAATGCTCTTTTTTTGGCACAAAATTCGAGATTTTTAAGCATAAAAATATCTATTATGCTAACACCTTTAGTAAATTTGACATATAAAGTTTTGAAGCTTGCTGTCAATACAACAAAATAGCATACATATCAAATCGAATATATATCAACATATGTGTAACTCCATCTATTGAAAAAAATCTGCATTATTAACTGGTACACCCAGTAAAGCACTTAGAAGAATGATATATAGTCAATATTAACTATTACCACAAAATAGAAGTTTTATGGAAGTATTTGTTAAGTTGGTCAGAACAGGAGCAATTATTATTTTCCATCTCTATTAAAATTAAAGCTGTGTATATAGGTACATCCACAAATATGTTAATTGGATTAAACTATCTCTGAACTTGGGAGTTGCACCTTTCCACAGCACAGAAAGGAGACTGTACTGCATGATGATCAAAGTAGCTTGTGTCAGCCACTTTGGTTTTGATCTTGTGTAATGTGCAGAGAAATTACATTATTTATCATAATCCAGAACTCCAGAGAAGTATGAGAGAGAATAATAACATCCTTCGATTGTAAGGAACACATTTTCAAACACTGCTTGTGTTTGTGGGAAACATATAGTAGTAGGCCAACATTTAAGACAATCAAGCGTTGGGGGAAAATACAGAATAAAGACATGGCCAATGCAAAAAGACAGACCTGGATTCAAATTACTGTTCTGCTATTTACTAACTCTGTGTCCTTGTGCATACCCACTCATCTTTCACCTCAGAAGCAGCTTACAAAATAATATGTGCAAGAAGGCGTGAAGGCAAAGGACAAACTGGGAAAAATACTTGTGACGTATATGACATCAAGAAAGCTATTATCACTGACGAAGAGCAACCCCAACAGATTAATAAGAGAGTGAACACCCACAAGGGAAAATAGACAAAGAGCATGAATAGTCTATAAAGGAAGAACTAACATAAAAATGATATTCAATCTCAATAATAACCAAAGAAATGCAAATTTAAGCAAAATCCCAAAATTCAAATTTTTCTTATTAAATTGACACTGATTAAAAATAATGAGGAAAACTAATGCCATTCCCAGTTAATGAGAGGGAACAGGAAAATAAGCATTCTTCTAAAGTCCTGGCAGGAATAAAAATTGTTGTAACTTTTCTGAAAGACAATTTGGCAACATTTACTGAAAGTCTTAAAAATGTGCATACCAACTAACCCAGAAATTTCACTCAGAGGAATTTCTTGTAAACAAATAACAGGACTAATATGCAAAGCAAATGACACTAGAATGTTTTTTGCAGCATTGTTTAATTAAAAATTGGAAATCATAAATGCATATCACTGGGATATTAAATTACATAAATTATGGTATATTATATATAAATTATATATATTTAATATAGAAAGTAGGACATACCATGTTACTATGTTTAATGAAAAATTATTAGATTATAAAGTCATATGTACAGTCCTGTACTATTTTTCTCTAAACATGTGTGCCCATGCACAAAAAATGCAAAAAAAATGTAATGCCTCTATTATTAATGCTTATTTTTTGGTAATGAGATGATAGGGTTTTTTGTTATTTGTTTCTTCTTGTTTAAACTAAATTTTTTTTACAAGAATCATGGATTACTTTAGCAATCAAAATATTAAAACTATTTATATTTTGATTTAAAAGGCCAAAAAATAAAAAAACAACAACCAATAACCCAAAAGTAGTTATAAAACTTCACATTACTAACTTACTTAAAATCCACAGCAACATAAAAAATATTCAGCAGATGACTCACTCTTCTAAATATCTCACCATTCCACTGTAGAAGGAATACAAGCCACCTTTTAATTTTTTTTTTAGGTAAACTCTGAACTCCTTGATGAAGAAACTGCTATTCAACGATGCAGAAACACTGTTTTTGCTCCATCTTCATTAACAGCATTATTTTCCTTCCCTTCTGTATATTTTCTCTGCACTTCCCAAGGCAGAGAATAACTCACTAAAAGACAGCACTTTCCTGTCTGTGATGGCCTCTTGTGTAACTCAGCTCCTTGAAATGAAACAGGATACGTACAGAGGGAGAATCTTTAAAATGAAAAGAAATACAACTTTCTTCCTACTGGAATTTTAATCCTCTCAGCAGGGCCACTAGTTCACAGACTTGCTAGAGTCCAGTGGCCTTTGATCTAATTTGCCAGGAGTCCTGAGCTCAGAGACCCTGGATCCTGAAAAATCCTGCAACGGCCGTATGTGTCTTACCGTCTACAAACGGGAAAGCAGGGTGCTCTCAACCCAGATTCAGAGCTGTATATGGAAAATTTTACATGCTCAGACAAGGTGGTTACCATCTTATTTATTTGAAAAAGTTAGAAAGACATAGCATTTTATAACTCGGAGGTTTTCCATACACTGGGTCTATAGCTTAGTAGTTTATAGAGAAGGAAAAGCTGACACTAAAAGAATAAATTCAGTCGTTTTCAGGAAAATTACTTCGTGTAGACAGTACTAGTATTATTGATGCTTTAATTTTTTGAGGTGATGCCTTAACTGGGCCATAAAGAATTTAATAAAGAGAAGCCTTAAATAGCTTGGATTTAGAAATTATAGTTTCAATTTTATTCATATTTCCAGGATATTGATTATTAGCTATGTACCAAAAGGAATTTATGAAAAAATAAATTTTTGTATGTAACACATCTTTGCCAACATTTACAGAAAAATGTTCTGTATCATAGACTCAATCTGTGAAAAGTTGTATTGATTTTTAGATATAAATAGTTAAAGAATTAACTTAATTCTAACTATTCTTAATGTAGCCATGCTTCACTAATGCACAAATTTCTTTTTTAAAAAAAGCCAAGCATTGCCCAGCCGACGTGGCTCAGTGATTGAGTGTAGATCTATGAACCAGGAGGTCAAGGTTCGATTCCTCATGAGGACACATGCTCAGGTTGCGGGTTTAATTCCCAGTGTGGGGCGTGAGGCAGCTGATCAATGATTCTCTCTCATCACTGATGTTTCCATTTCTCTCTCCCTTCTCCCTCTCCCTTCCCGTCTGAAATCAATTTTATATATATATATATATATATATATATATATATATATATATATAGTGAAATAATAATAATAATAAATCCAAGCATTTTTTTGTGAAATCCTGCAGGATAGAAAATATTTGCCAATCTAACAGTGAGTAACCACCTCTGAAGTCATTTGGAATGTGAGGGGGCTAAGTTGATGCAGCAGATTTGGAATGGCAAATTTGCTTCCATTTAACTTCAAAATTGTTTTGAGCCAAATTTATCATTTCCATCTTTAAATCAATATTTATTCTTTAACAAGTTTTTTTTCCATATTTGCCCAATTGAGATAGGTCTTTAGATGAAAATTTCTTTTGTAAATGCTGTAAGTTTTTAGAACTTTATCTCTCATTCTCCAGCATGGATTAACTATGGCTACAGAGTTTTAAGTTAAAATTTTAGTAGTGCTGTGAAATGTAAAAATTTGAAAGAACGTTTCCTTCTCTGCTTAAAATATACGGTAGCCTTGTGCAGCTTTTCTGAATTCTCCACTGACCTCTGATCTTCTGGCATTTGTTTGTTTATTTGTGGCAAGTGCAGCTTCCTTGTTTGGGAGACAAAGTTCATAATGATTCATGAGAAACACATTTAGGTTTCTACATCTTGCTGCAGGGCTATCTTAATGGTTATAGATAAACTAAATTTTTCTTAAAGACCAAGAGAGAGAAAAAGGAAGGAAAGAGTAGCCAGGAGAGAATATTTTGGATTTTCCTGATACGTGTAATTCTTGACAAATGATTAATAAGTTCCTGATAAGTTCCAAATATAGAGTGACTTGTTTATTCCCTGTTTCCATTAGCTATGCAATCAACAGGATGTTTTTCTTCTGCCTTTTCCTCATTTCTGCATCATTGTTAGAGATTTTGTTAAAATAACCTTGAGATGAGGTTAACAATAGAGTGTCTTCTTCCAGTGAACTGACTTTGTCTCAACAGGACATCTCCATGTTAAGGCCGTAGGCATACGGGTTATGGTTCTGCAAACTGAGAATAATGTGCATCCTGCTCTTGGCACTAACTTTTAGAAACCTCATCTCTCAGTGTGCAGTTACTCTGGTTGAGTCCATGTGTTAAGTGGTTGGATGAAGTGGGAAAAAGTTGGAGTGAGCCCAGGGAGAGAGCAATGCCATTTATTTTCAAATGTATTGGAAGATACACACATCTCCAAATCACCAGGAAGAAACTGTTGGACAGGGATTTTTATGTCTTGGTGCCACCATGACTGGTAACTTCTTTTGCAGGGCCATGGGGTAAGGCAGAAACTCAACTTACTGCTGTTTTTTCTCTGCAACTCCTGGGAAAATATACTGTATGTACAAACCAAATGCAAAGCCCCCCCCCACCCCCCGAGAGTGACAAAACAGTAATGATTTAATAGTTCTGTCTATAGTTTACAAACACACTTCTCCAGTTTAAGCTCTCTTTCTAACTAAGGGCATGATGTATCTGTAGGTCCTCTATCTCGAACAAGAAACATCTATTAGACACCTGCCATGTATAACATATCATGGAAAGATTTAAAGACAATTAAGCTATGTCTCCGTCCAGAACAAATTCATAATCTAGACAGGGAGATACGACAGACACTGTGTCTGGGGTCCCTAAACCACTCCCAGTTTTGGTGATTTGCTAGGAGGATTCACAGGACACAGTATATAGTACTATGCACAGCAATGGTTTCAAAGTAAACTTAGCAAAAGAAAAAGGCACATGGGGCAAAGTCAAGGGGAAACCAGACATAAACTTTCAAGAGTTTCTCCTGTGAAATCACTCAGGGCGTGTTTAACTCTTCCAGTACTAAATTGTGACAACATGTGTGAACTGTCTACCAGGGAAACCCATTAGAGACTTGGTGCCCCAGATTTTCATTGGGGATTAGTTAAGTAGGCACCATCTGCCTAGCACACACCCAAATTCCAGACTTCTAGAGAGACATCAGATGGCCAGCATAGCTATAGTGTTTACAGTTTAAGCACAGTGAATTGTTCTTATGAGTTAGGAATGGGGGGAACGTTCCTGAAATCCAAGTTCCCAGGACCCAGCCAGCACTCAAACTCTCAAGCAGGTTTTCCTAAGGAAAGCAATGCCAGGCCTGCTGTATTACCTCTTTTTCTGCATAGATAAAAAACATTCTAAGCATTAAGTGAAAGATAAAATGTGAGGAAATATTGGCAAAGGGGGAGAGTCACAGACCAATGAAATAGAATAACAATCCAAAAATAGAAAAGAAACATGTGGTTAACTGATTTGGGACAGAGGTTCCAGGGAATTCAAATGGGAAAAGAATAGGCTTTCCAACAAATGGCACTGGAATCATAGAACATTTATATGCAAAATAATGAATCCTTCCTCTTACCTAGTACCATACATGAAAATAAACACCAAATGTGTCATAGAGCTCAATATGAGAACTGACACTATAAAAATTCCTGAAGAAAATGTGGGAAAAAGTTTTTGTGACCTTGGGTTAGGCCAATATTTCTTAACACTGAAAGCATGAATTACTACAGAAAAAAGATACATTGGACTTCATCAAAATAATAGTCTCTGCTGTGTGAAAGTCATAGTAAGGGAAGTTGAAAGGCAAGTCACTGGACTGGGGTAAAATATTTGTAAATACATATTTAATAATATGTGCATATTGTATAAGACAATTTTTTAAAAAATTCGCAATCCAATAATAAGCAAATGATGCAATCAGAATATGCAAAAGATTTGGCTTCCCAGAAGAAGATATAAGCCAATGATTCCACTTCTGGGAATTTATCTGAAGAAACCTAAAACATTCATTGAAAATAATATATGCACCCCTATGTTCCCGGCAGTGTTATTTACAATAGCCAATATTTGAAAGCAGCCCAAATGTCCATCAGTAGATGAGTGGATAAAAAAGTTGTGGTGCATTTATGCAATGGAATATTACTCTGCCATAAAAAAGGAAGACAATTTTATCCTTTGTGACAGCATGGATGGATCTGGAGGACTTTTTGCTAAGGAAATAAGCCAGCCATGGAAACCATATAATTTCACTCATATGTGGAATTTAATGAACAAACTGAACTATTGAGCAAAATAGAGAGACTCATAGAGAGCAGACAGCTCTGGTGTGTGTGTGTGTGTGTGTGTGTGTGTGTGTGTGTGTGTGTGGAGGTGGGGTTGGGGGGAGGTGGAGAGATTGATCAAAAAATAAAAAAAGAGATCTCATGGACATGGACAACAATGTGGTGATTGCGAGGGGGTAAGAAGTGTGGATGGAGGTGGAAGAGGGTATAGAGGGAATAACTAGTGGTGGAAAAATAAAATAAAATTTAAAAAAGTATTAAAATATTAATAAACACATGAAAAGTTCTTTATATTATTAGTCATTTAGGAAATACAAACTAAAACTAAATTGAGTTACTACTTTACATTCACTAGATTGACTAAAATTAACCAGAATTACTTTCTATCAAGTGCTGTGAAAGATGTAGAGTGACTGGAACTCAAACACATTGCTGGTGAGATTATCAAATGTACAACTTGAAAAACAGTTTGGCAGTTTCTAATAAAGTGAAACACATGCATACCATGCAGTCCAGGAATCCAACTTCTAGGTATTTATTCAAATGAAATGAAAATATATATCACACAAAGACCTGTAAGTAAATGTTCATGGCAGCTTTATTTGCAGTTAAAAAACAAACAAGCAAACAAAAAACCCCCAGAAGAACCCAGATATTCATCAAGTGGTGAATGAATTTAAAGGAAGAATCTCTTACCCTTTGAGACAGCATGGAGGGACCTGGAGATTATTATGCTAAGCAAAATAAGCCAGTCAGAGGAAGACAAATATCACATGATCTCACTCATATGTGGAATCTAAAGAACAAAATAAACTGATGAACAAAATAGATCCAGAGACACAGAAGCATGGAGCAGACTGTCGAATCTCAGAGGGAGGCAGGGTTGGGTGGGAGGGTGGGAAGGGGTTAACCAAAGAGTTTATATGCATCTATGCATAACCTATGGACAAAGACAATAGGGTGTAACAGCCTGGGGTAGGGGGGTGGTTGGGAGGGCAGTGGATGCAGGCTAGATGGGGTCAATGGGGAAAATATGGGGACATGTGTAATACAAAAATAAAGATACATTTTAAAAAGTGCGCTTTATTTGCACAACAAAATATTACTCAATAGTGCAAAGGAATTGCAAATAGACAAAATAACATGGATGAATCAAAGAAGCCAGGCACAAAGGACTTCATAATATGTGATTCCATTTATATAACTTTGTGGAAGAGTCATAATTTGTGAGTAGAAAATAAGATAAATTGTTGCCTGTGGCTAAAGGTGAAAAGGGATTGATTGCAAGGGAGCATGAGAGAACTTCTTGAGATACTGAAAATATTCTGTCTTGATTGTGGTGGTGGTGGCATGAATACATATATCAAAACAAAATATAAATATACAAGCTCATCAAACTACTTTATATTATTCGAATTTATATTATACAAATATGTATTACATAAATAACCCCTCTATGAGACAGATTGTAAAAAGTGTGTGGTTGTCACACTGCAGATACTGTTAATTTACAAGTTAGTTGCATAGGCCCTTGGTGTTTGAGGAGTTCAGAGCTGGGAGGCATCACTGTGAACCCTGTGGTGGAGGGGATTTCTATCCAGAAATGAACTTGAGTTCTCCTCTGAGGAATGTGAAACACTCACAGAGGCAAAGCAGGAGAGAGAAGGCATTTCACGTCCTCTTCCTCCAACTTTTCTCCATACCCCTAGAGAGATCTTTCTGCCTCTGATTATCACACAAACTCAGGCCTCTCACTGCCTTGGCGCAAGGTCCAAACTCCTCAAGGACATGCACAGTGCTGATGGCCTGGCTCCTGTCCACCTGGATCCCCATTCCGACAGCATTTCCTTTGCTTCCTGAATTATCAGTAAGTGGCTGTTTCCAGCCAGCGGTGCTGCCCAGGTCCTGGTCAGAGCAGCAGTGTGCCAGCCTTTGGGCCCTGGAGTTTGGGAAGGCAGACAGGCCAAAAATGCCAAGTCAGAATTCTTGCTGGGGAGCAAGACAAATTTGCTAGGCAAGAATTCAGGGCAGTCAAAGAGACAATGAATCCTGCTCCTTGGACCTCGATAGGGATTCTGGCTCAGAACCTTGTGGGCAGGAACTTTTAATATAAAATGAAAGGACTGGAGCCTCAGTGCAGCCATGAGCTCCCAGGTGAGTGCTGAAGCTTCTAGCCTAGGTCAGCAGAGCAGAGATTTAACCCACAAGAGGAGGCAGTAGAGAGCACAGTGGCTTAGCGCACAGCCCCCATGTCTCTGAGCTCTGCCTTTCCACTTTCATGGTTATGCTACTTTGGGCAAGTAACCAACCCTCAAAGCCTCAGTTTTCCAGATATGGAAATTAAATGTGATAATGCATATACAGGCAGTAGCACAATGGCCGGCACATAGCAAGCCTGAGGTAAATGGAATCCGTGCATGTTAAGTAGAGGAAGTGAAGCAACTCAAGTTCTCTCTACTCCAGCAGGTAGAGAGGTGGGGAGTCCTTAAATCTGCCTGTGATGAGTAGGCGAATGTGGCACTCAAACGAATGAAAGGTTACATCTAGGCCTTGTGAAGCTAGAAATGAAGGGCATGGAATAATGGCAGCAAAAACTTGATGAATCACTTCACCTCTTTGGACCTCGGTTTTTCTACCTATAAATCTGAATTTGGTGATATTTCACAAACCTTCCAGCTCTAACATGTTATGACTCTATAAAATGGGAAGGGTTGTTGAATTATGACAAAAGTATGCTTTCATTTTATATGACCTTAGGAAAGAATGATGCTTTCAGATGATCTGACATTTTCCAGCTCTGACTTGCCTCATTAATTGAGGATTGAAGCAATAACAGATGGGGTTGACAGTGACATTGAAATTAGCACATAAATTATAGAAATCTGTTAATTTGGTATAGTGCACCCATGTCTGTTCACCAAGTTTGGGACAATAGTTTAGTTGGGGAAAGTTTCTTCACTGGTTAAAAGTGCATGAGTAAAAAAAAAAAAAAAAGTGCATGAATCAGTTTGGCTTAAATTAAAATTTTCCTAATTAAATTCAAACTAATTGAGAAGTTTTCACTCAAGTTTAACACATAGAGTAGGAACTCAGTAAATGTGAGTCCCTGTGCTTTCCCCTTTTCTTTGTTTTCTCATTTCATAATAGCCCCCAGCCTAGAGGTTTGGGTTCTACAGGACTATTAGTTTACATGACCCGCTGCTTTGCTGAGCTCATCTCTAAAAGGAAGAGAAGTCTCAGAAATGAGCCAAAGTAACTAAAAGTCCCTTCACAGGGTTCATCTGGGATCTTCAACTCCTCAGAACTTTCCAGTGGGGGCTGCGAGCTAAAGCATGGACAATACAACTTCCCTAAACTTTGCAAGGGCTGGTCTGCCAAGACCTCAACTTCAGTTATACTTTTACTGCTTCAGGAATCAGTCAGTTGCCCTTAGATGCTTTTCATAAAAATTAGATACCAATGTAGTTTTCTAACAGCCAAGGGAATTTACTATAAGCATGGAATGGTAAAGAAGACTTGATATGAAGAAATTGCAAAATGAATTTTATCTGGCTCAGTAGTGTCCATTGAAATTATAGACTCAAAATCAAGAAAGAAAAAAAAGTCCTGACCTTCCTCTAAGCTGAAGATTTTATCACTATGTTCACAGAGAGTTGGCTTAGGAAAAGCTTTTAAGGGCATGTGGTTATGTAAACCAAAATAATATTGGCTATAACATACCAGTAAGTACATAGTGACACCACTGTGCTATTAATTAGCTAGTGGGGCATAGTGATGCTTATTAAGACTAACAACAAACCTACTTACTCTCAAAAGCTCAGCACCCCACCTTGACAAGATGGCCTGTTCTCTGGGTGCCAGGCATTCAAGATGACCAATATATGGCCATATCTCTGATTTTCCTGTTTAGGTAAGTTAGGCGGTTCTGCTAGGCCAGTGGTTCTCAACCTTCTGGCCCTTTAAATACAGTTCCTCATGTTTTGACCCAACCATAAAATTATTTTCGTTGCTACTTCATAACTGTAATGTTGCTACTGCTATGAATTGTAATGTAAATATTTGATATGCAGGATGGTCTTAGGTGACCCCTGTGAAAGGGTGGTTTGATTGCCAAAGAGGTTGCGACCCACAGGTTGAGAACCGCTGTGGGTCCCAAAAGCTCCAAAAGAGGAGGAAGGATAATTCCAGGCTGAACTATGACCAGCAAGAACACTGAGAAGCTCCAAGAAGTCAATATTAGGGAAAATATAAGCCAAAACCCGTTTTCCACAAGTGACCAGTGGGAGGCTTAATCCTCTCTCTGGTCCCATGCTTATGATCAACAAATGCAGTCTTAGCAAGACACTAGCTTTTCCCACCCCTAGCCTATGTAGCCTGCATGTCAAGACATCTCCACATTACTCTCCTTGATAAAGAACATGTGGTTCAATTTCACCTACTTGATGGATTTCTGAAAACGAGAAAAATAATTCCAGTCTGTTTATACAATAAAAAGATTCATTAAATTAGATATCTGCCAAAGAAGAAAAAGAAGTCCACACCCATGTGATATGAGGAAGCAGGAACATAGCTGAGTTCTGTTTTTTTTATGCTTTGCTTAGTTCAATCTCCAATGAGTATTTCTGTTTAAAGAGTTTTGAGTCTTAGTTTTGACTAGGAAGTTAATAACCCCACTGGAGGAAGCAAACTGGAGTGGCTTAACAGAACACTCTGAAATTAGACTGACTAGTTTTCAATCCAAACCCTACCACTTCCTACTTATCTGACCTCGAACATTCACTTAACCTCAATTTCCTCTCCTTTAAAATTTGGATGCTCTTAGTACCTGGCTCTTAGAGTTCATAGTGAGGATTAAATATAATAGTCCATATAAGATGTTTAATATAATACTGGGCACATAGGAAAAACTCAGTATGTGTTAGCTGCTAGTATTATTTTCACATTGGCAATGGGTTCTTGTTTTTATGGTCAGCCTCCAATTGGTGATTCAAAAATTTCACTACCTTCCCATTCCAAGTCACTGCCCTTGATTCTGAATGTGGGAAGTCAGAGTCATGGAATGGCCTCACAGTGAATGGTGCTATGTGGACTTGAGTGTGAGCTCCAACAAGGTGCAGAAAAAAGGAAGCCAAGGATTAGACACAAGCATCTTTCCACTGGTCAGAATCAGACCACAGGGCCAAGACTGTCCTGGGAGTGGGAGTGTCCTGTTAGTGAGACTGTCCTGTTAGTCTGTGAAGCCCTTTGCTCCTTTGATTCCGTTTTCTTGTCTGACTTCAAGTCAAAGGTGCCTCCCTCTTTTGTCAAAGTGTCTGTGAATTTTCAGAATATGAGGTGCTGGCTTTGAGAAAATTAATGGCAAAAAGCACACACTCTCCTTGAAGAATGATGTTTTGTTATAAATAAGGGACCGTGACATTAGATGACAAGTTTTGCTTCTCATGCAGAAATAGACATTGCCAGTGACATGATAACATATCTAGGAATGAGGAAATAGAGTGGATTCTTGTTATTTGTGTTGGTTATGTTCTATAAAGGCACTGCAAACAGTGAATTAGCAACACTGAACCTTTTTTCCCAGGCGAAATGCAGGGTTAGGTTTTTGTGAGCCTCTAGCCATAACATTTTCATCAACCAATCAATACAAAACCCTATTTTACATGTGTTTTTGTTTAAAGACACATGATTTAATGCATACTGTTGACTCATTAATATTGAACTCATGGCCAACAGCACTATAAGTCATGTTTGAAGCAAGCTTATCTAGTACACATTTTTTTTTCTGTGAGACCTATCACAGCCTTTTGGCACTTGGGAACACTAGACAGAACTCAGCACTATTTGGAGAGGGAAATATGTATATTATAACAATGTAAATGTAAAACTATTATAATAACTTACTGTAACTTCAGTTAGAATTTTAACAGTGTTTAATTGGATAAAACATTTTTAAAGTTCAAATGGAAAGATAGCTGCCTGAATAGCTAAACAATTTTGAAAAGTAGGAATAGAGCAGGTGAATTTGCTTATTTAATAAGTAATCAAAATATAAAATTGTGGTAATAGGTATTGTTTGGACATTACACAGAATATTTATGAGAAATAGTCTGACATCCGAGTATATGTGAAAATTAATACATAACAAAAAGATCTTTCAAATACATAAACAAAGTAAGGGTGTGTGTGCTTATTCTAAAATAAAAGATGGTTTTCCTTTTGAAAAGTATTTAAAATAAATTATTAAAAATTTCAAGAAAATCTAGGAGACTACATGACAAATTAGAATTTGGGGAAAACTTCTTAACCAAGTTAAGATGTTCAGAAGCTATAACAATATGTATAAGTATTTTAACTACATAGAAATCTAAAACTTGTGAGGAATCTTTTGCCATAAATGAAGACAACAGACACGTGGTAAGTTTAACTACAAAAATAAATCAACAAAGATGGCAGATTAAGGGTTTATATAAATAAATGATATATAAAATGTTTTAAAAGTTAATTGGAAAATGATGTGCAAACTAATAAAAAGTGAGCAAATAATTTGAATAGGTATTTCACATAACTGCTTACGGATGCTATAGACATATAGCTATAACTAAGCTGTACATGTAAACTGTACAATGGCAGGGGTGAATTTTTGCTTGTTTTATTCACTGCTATATTCCCTGTTGTAGAACAGTGCATGGGAATATAATAGGCACTCAATGTATATTTTTTAAATAAATGAAAGATCATATACAATACAAGATTCACCAACTCTGAGTAGCCTGGATAATGTAAAGTATCAATGAGTTATAGCTTTGTATCTATTAAACTGGTTACAATTTTTAATAGTTAAGACACCTACTATTATGTTAAGAGAAGGTATTTTCATGCATTGTTTATGAAAACGTGGACTGTTAAAGCTAATTTGAAAGAAACCTGGTTCCATTCATTAAAATGTATAGTAATACACATACCCTCTATTCAGCAACCAAATGCTGACACTCCACCTCCCAGGAAGAGAGGAACCATCTATAAAGACAGACAATCTTACGGATAAATGTATACGTGCATGTGTTTTCTGTGGATGTGAAGAATGTTCCTTCATGCATCAGATGAGAGAAAAACTATGCTGAGCAGAGCATAATCTAAATCATCCTTATAAAATAAACCATAAAGAGAACTAGGTTTTAAATCAGAAGAAAAGCAAATTGAAGTTTAATAAAGTAAAAAAAATTAACTTAAAAACTGGCATTAACATTTTACCTTTTAACCGGGTTTATTTCTGGAATGTTTCGGATGATAAAATTGCCCCCAAACTTTTCACGATGGCATGTTTATTTTTAAAAATTGCATTGACTACAATAAGAATTATGTTTTCGAAATAGGAACAAACATTCACATTTGTAAACATAAATAAAACACTATTGCTTAGAAGATTTAAGCTATGGTTTAGAAATCAGAGGAAAAATTAAAGGTGAAAATGTGAATCATTTTGGGCATTTTTCACTGTAGCTGATGAAAACACATATAAAAATACCACTAAGTTAACTACATCAATATTTTTGGACATTAGACCATGATAGGAAAATTTTCAGAAAATTACTTCTTTTGGGGTTGAAAAAGTTTAATGTTATCTTAGCAAAACCAATAAGCTTATCTACAAAGAATATGCCCAAGATGGATTAAATTGACATCAGACTTCTTAGAAAACTTATACCTAAAATTACACACTTGGTAGGAAAAAGAAGCTTCAATTTAAAAATTGTGTTATTTATTGGCATAGGTTTGTGCTAAAAAGTTGAAAATAGGATACGTAATGAACATAGCAGTCAACATTGTAAACGGAATTTTTTTTTTGTATATCTTGACCCATTCTTGAACTGAATGCACAATATGCTAGCTTGCTATCCTATATTGAAGCTAGATTCTAATGAGATGGTGAAAGCATTTTTAAACCATTGGAAAAAAACAACAACCAAATTTGTTCATGTCTTACTAAGAAAATTCCTCCCTCTCTCCTCAGTGGAAGAAAAGATCAAAACTTTCTTTGTAGGTTTAATAATAACCTAAATAAATAAATGATAATCTAACAAAACCTCATGGATATTTCTCAGCAAAGAAATTCATATTAATTACAAATGTTCATCATTTGATTTTCTCATTCATTTCTAGTGAAAGCCTGTTGTATACTTATTTTCCTGTGGCTGCTATAACCAAGTATCACACACTTGATGACTTAAAACAGAAATTTGTTCTCTCACAGTCCTCCTGATGGTCAGAATTCTCAAATCAGCCTTACTGGTGTCAAAGGGGCTATGGTCCCTCAGGATGCTCTAGGGAAGACTCGGTTCCCTTCCTCTTTCAGCTTCAGGTGGCTGCAGGCAATCTTGTTTGTGGCTGCATCACTCCAATCTCTGTCTCATGGTCACGTGGCCTCCTTCTGTTCTGTGCATCTAATCTCCCTTTGCCTCTCTCTCAGACGGCAGAACACTTGCTATGGCATTTAGAGTCTACCCAGGTAATCCAAAATAATCTCCCCATCTCATGATCCGTAGATGAATCATAACCACAATGCACTTTTCCCAAATAGGGTAAATATTTACAGCTTCTGGGGATTAGGACGTAATATCTATGGAGCCATCATTTAATCCACAGAGTTTGTCTATGATAAATTTATTTCACAAAGAAAATTCAGGCTCATTTTCCTATGCTGAGGTCAGTTTTGAGAAATAATTTGTTGAACTACATTTCAACATTGGTAAATATTGAATATAAAAAACATTATACAGTTGCAGACCTTATGAAAATGAAGTAAAATTGATTAGTTTTTTTCTCAATCAACACTGATAATATGAGTGAAGAAATATACCTGAAAATTGCTGAAATGAAAGGCAAAATAGTACTCAAAACTAAATGTGAAATAATTGAAATATCAGGTTCCCAAAATATCTTTAAGTAATTATTCTAAACATAAAAAGGAACATTCATGGATTCTTTCTATGTTCAAAGTATATTATCTTTGTGGACAGCTGTTTTACATTTTGAAACAGAATATAAAAAAAACCCCACATCATTCCCCATTAACATTTTAAGGATGAATTGCTTACTGCCTATCATAACTTTAATATTAGCTCTAAATGAATATCTTGATGCAACAGAAAATGTCTAAGGTTTCTAGTTGAAAATCAATATTATGACAATGAAGAAGGAAAAATCCTGTAGCCAGCTGCAAAGAGGCTAGGAAATGGAGGCACACAAAATAGTTGATGCCATTACTGTCTTGTTCAAAGTTAGTGAGCATAGAATTTATTTAAAAATACATCTAAGAATAGATAGCTAGGAATGATAGAAAGAGACCAGAGTATGTCTCATAAAAATGAACAGAAATTAAGTGATAGGGGAAGAGAATTGGGAGAATGTGTGAATATGCTATCTTTTAAGGATAAAACAATGTTTAAAATCAGGGCATATAAAACTGTAATAAACCTCCCACTGTTTAATATTGTCAAAGGGGTTCATAGCAGCACAATTCACCATAGCTAAGATTTGGAAACAGCCTAAGTGCCCATCAGCAGATGAGTGGATTAGAAAACTGTGGTACATATACACAATGGAATACTATGCTGCGGTAAAAAAAAAGGAACTCTTGCCTTTTGCAACAGCATGGATGGAACTGGAGAGCATTATGCTTAGTGAAATAAGCCAGTCAGAGAAAGATAAATACCACATGATCTCACTCATTTGTGGATTATAGAGAACAACATAGACTGATGAAAAGGGACAGACTCAAAGACTGAGAAACAGCAATCAGGCTATCAATCCCCAGAAGGAAAGTAGGGGAGGGCGGGGGTAAGGGGAAGAGATCAACCAAAGGACTTGTATACATGTATATAAGCCATACCAATGGACATGGACAACAGGGGGATGGGAGCATGAGTGTGTGTGGGGGGGAGGTTGGGGGTTAATGGGGGGGATGAGGACACATTTGTAATACCTTAACTAATAATAATAAAAAAAAAGGTGTACATTTTAATTTTAGATATATTTTAAGGAACAATACTTATTACAGTGAAAAAGCATTTATCAGAAGTGTTCGCATTTCCTTCAGTGTCACATGCTTCTTTTATGCTTTTAATTTTAGAAATTTAAGGATAATGCATTTATTTAAAATAACATTTATTGTATTATCTTTTTTTTTAAATATATTTTATTGATTTTTTTACAGAGAGGAAGGGAGAGAGATAGAGAGTCAGAAACATCGATGAGAGAGAAACATCGATCAGCTGCCTCCTGCACATCTCCCACTGGGGATGTGCCCGCAACCCAGGTACATGCCCCTGACCGGAATCGAACCCGGGACCCTTCAGTCCGCAGGCTGACGCTCTATCCACCGAGCCAAACCGGTTTGGCGTATTATCTTATTTTGTAAAATGATTTTGGTTTATGTATATTTATCCATCTATCTTTCCATTTGAGTATATTTCTAAGGAAAATGTTTGGTTTGATTCATCAAAGTTAACAATGGTTATTTTCAGATCATGGGATTTAAGAATTTTATTTTTAGTCCTTAGTTTTGCTTGCAATGAATTGTTTAAAATAAGAATGAATCATTTTCACTTCAAAAGCAAGGTCACTATTTTTCAGAAATGGTGACTTCTAAATTTGAAAAGAGTGCACACATATGTGCACATACATATATAAACAGACATACATATATGCATAGTAAGTGTGTAGGTTGTTTACTGATACAAAAGGATTTTTGGAGCAAATACGTGAAGTATGGAAGGGTAGCTACAGAAAGCTCTCCTTGGGGATTTTAATGCATATATATGAGTGTGTTTTGTGTTTGTGCATTTTATGTGCCTTAATAAGCATTGCAGCTATTTGGAAGATGATCAGAATGTTGAGTGGTTTTCTCTAGATGTTAAATTTATAGGCAAATAGCATTTTTTCTCATGATTTTTCCAATTTTTAAGATTAACATGAATTTATTGTGCAATTAAAATATTTTTTTGCAAAAGCAAAAACAAATGTGTCAACTTGTATTCCTTGGAGACATTCAGGAAAATATCTATGGTTTTTTAGAAGTAATCAGTTTCCTACCTACTTTGTACATAAAAACTTACAGATAAATTAGGTAAATTTACCTGATTTCCTGGTGTCCTAAAATAATGTTTTTACAAAAGCAAGGTGAAGCAAAAATTGCAAATCAAATAAACCTATTAGAACTCTACAGAATATTTCTATTTTCTTTATGCTTTTCTTATTAGGAAGTGTTTTAGCTAATATGAATAGACAAGGTAATTTTCCCAGCTGTTCAGTGCCAAAAACTTTATGAAATCTCATCAGGCAAACCTATTTGTTCTGCTTTTCACTTCTATTGCACTGTGGTTTGCATTATTATTTACTAACTAGATTACACTCTACTGCTCTCTTCAACTACTTCCCAGCTTTTTTCATGTGAAAGTTTCTTTTCTTTTTCTTTTTTTCTTTTGTCAAATGCTAGCAATTCATTCATTCGATTTCTGTGTAGAGGGTGAATAGCTACATAGCAATCTGGAAGCCACAGGAGAATGTCAAAGGTTTTTCTTAATCTGTTTTTACAAATGATTAGAATAGCTGAGAAATAAGTCAAGGACAGGAAATCACCTTCTCCAACTAGGAATTTATTGTCCATTTAGGTCTATGAAACACTTAAACCCAGTGGGGATGATTGCATTTTTGTTTATTTTAAATTTAGAAGACTTAGAAGAGACACAATAGAGAAGCATTTAGAGTATTGTATGAACATTTCTAGTTCAGACAACTGGGTTTTTTAATGGAATTTTGCTGTAAAGAGATCTATAAAAATATAGACATGGTAATAATTAGATAAATTTTATTTCAAATTTGTTTTTTCCCCTTGAAAGGTTTTATTTGTGTATTTGTTAAATAATGATTTATTTAAGATGATATTATATGAAGTCAGATATGGGCTTACTTTCCTCACATGTGCCAAAAAGCAGTAATACAGAAATGCATCAAAGAGATATGAGGAAGAACATTTTATTTCTGTAAGATTGCTTTTCATGGGTGAAAAGTATTCTTGGAATCTAACAATTTTGTTGTTGTTGTTAATCCTCACCCAAGAACATTTTTTGCATTGAATTTTTAGAGAGAGTGGAATGGAATGGGAGAGAGAGAGAGAGAGAGAGAGAGAGAGAGAGAGAGAGAGATATGAGAGAGATACATTGATTGGTTGCCTCCACGGGTGCCTCAACTTGTGCCAGGATTGAACTTTCAACCTAGGTACATGCCCTTGACTGGGAATGAAACCTGTGACCCTTCGATGCACATGCACAGGCCAACACTCTAATCGCTAGCAACATGGGTCAGGGAGGAATATGACATATATTTAAGTATAAACATATATGCACATTGTCTGCCTTTCAATATTCCCAAAATTGGTAATTCTATGAACTCTAGGCTTAGTATTTTTTTGCCCAAAAGGATTTCTTCAAATCTTCTCAACACCACTTTGCCTCTTGCTATTTTATTGCCCTTACCAGTTCTAAACCTGCTTTAACCAGCTTTGCACAGGTGTGTAACCTAAAAACAAACAAACAAGTAAACAAACAAACATCTCTTGGACCCACACAATGTACCTATATATCACTTTCTGCCCCAGGGCTTCTCCAACTCAGTGATGTGGGATACCTATGAAAATTCACTTGGCACTCGGTCATGTGCAATGGGAGGTTAATGCCAAAAGGTCATTCTTGACCAGTTAAGGTGGAATGCAAAGGAATCCAAAATGTAAATGTGCTCCCCTTTCTTCACTCAAAGGACAGCTCAGCGACTCATCCAATAATGCTTCCCAGAAGGTCTGATTGGCCCCTTGCAGTGCTGTCCAATGCAATTGTCTACTGTTCTATCCTTGTTACTTCCCCTTTCTCTTACTCTTGCCCTCTGAAATCACTTGCTAATTAAAGAACCTGCATACAAGACTTTTGCTCATGCATTGTATTCTGAGAAATTCAGGTTAAAACAGGTACCAAAGCACCTCAGAAAACTATTAGAATGGGATTCTGAACTGACAATAAGGACCAATTGCTGGTTGCAAGTGAGTTTTTCACATATTTGACAAAAAACAATATGATATTACTAATAAATTATATACCAGATACATTTGTAATCTATCGATAAAGAAGTGTACCAGCAATGCTAGAGAAAACAGTGAGTTGCCTTTCTATTTTCTCTGTGCAAAATATTACAGAACTGTCATATAAAGAAGCATCCCAAGTATGCAGTCATAAAAAGTAAGATTAATATTATGTTAGAGATGTAGTTGAACATAGATATTATGTTTTTTTCAATTTTTTTTGTTACATAGTGATTCTATTTCAGGGATTGGTAAGTAACCTGAGATGGTCTAATTTGAATCTCAGATTTAATTGTAATGATGTCATTTTTGCTGAATTCAAACCAGCAAGAATATTGCCTCAGGGGCTGTAAGTTAACTGTCTTGCAACTATGTGGGGTTGTTAGATAATGAAGCCAATACCAAGCAGGCAATGCCCAAAAAGTAAGAGAAGAGACAGACAGAGAGAGAGAGAGAGAGAGAGAGAGAGAGAGAGAGAGAGAGAGAGAGAGATTTGAATCCTAGTATAAGCCATATCTGAAACCACTGTTCCATTACATGAGGCAACAGTTCCTTTCTTTCTTAAATAAGTTTGAGCTGGGCTTTCCATCACTCACAATAAAAAGTAAAGATAGAAAGGCATCACTGTCCTCTTGAACACAGTGTAGACAGAGCTTTTGACTTTCTGATGAAAAAAACCTTATCTAATTATTCCCAGTGCTGTTTCAAACATGGCCCATGAGATCCCAAGTAAATCTTACTTATTCTCCATTTCTTAGCTTCCTTGTCATTGCCTCTGGGAAAACTTTTCTGATTTTGAGTAGGTTATTTTCCCTGATTTGCATTCTCATAGCTCCCTGTATTTACATGATAGATAGAAAGCTAAATTTATTTTTCAAATGTCTTTCTCCAAAGACTTTAAGTTCCATGAGAGAGGCTTGGTGTCTACTATTATTTTAAAAATAATATCTCCAGTACTGAGCTCAATGTCTGGTATGGAAAGTATACTACAATAGTTCCTTCCTTACCTATGGTTTTGCTTTTTGAGGTTTCAGTTACCCGCAGTCAACCACAGTCTAAAACATTAAATGAAAAATTCCAGAAATAAAGAATTCATAAGTTTTCAATTGTGCACCATTCTGAGTAGTGTGGTGCAATCACACCACCCTCTCCTTTCTGCGGGGTTTGTGAATCAGCCCTTAGTGCATCAAATCCACACTGTGCACACAATCACCTGGTAGGTGTCTTGGTTGTCAGACCCACCGTTGAGGAATCGCAGTGCTTGTGTTCCAGCTCTCCTTATTTTACTTCATAATGGCCCCAAAGCACACGGCAGGTGATGCTGGCAATTCAGACATGCCAAAGAGAAGTCGCAAAGTGGTTCAAGTTAAACGGGAAAGTTCTCAAATTAAGAAAGAAAAAATATTATATGCTGAGGTTGCTCAGATCTACAGAGAGAATGAATCTTCTATTTGTGAAATTGTGAGGAAGGAAAGAAAAATCTGTGCTAGCTTTGCTGTTGCACTCAAACTGCGAAAGTTATGGCCATGGTGCATCATAAGTACTCGGATGGAAAGGCGCTGAACTTCTGGATGGAAAAGATGAACAGGAAACATGCTCTAACGATGGCCATGTGTTGCGTCAGAAAGCATCAAGCTCATATAGATTCAGCAAGGGATCCCCAGAAATAAGTGGCATTGAGCCATTTACTATAAGTTAGGAATGGTTACACAGATTCAGGAATAGGTTTGGACTAAATAGTATAAAAATCAATGGAGAGAGAACACATTCACATAACCTTTTTACAGTATATTGTTACAATAGTTCTATTTTATTATTCATTTTATTGTTAATCTCTTTTCTGTAGCTAATTTGTAAATTAAGCTTTATCATAGTTACGTATTTATAGGAATGAAGTTAGTATATATTGGGTTAGGTACTATTCACTGAGGATCTTAGACCATGTCACTTATGGATAGAGAACTACTATACTTAACTGAGAAAATAATGCCTGATGGAATGATTGAACTAATATAAACACAAAAAAACAAAATCTTAGAATTCCTCTCTAAATTAAGTACATGGCTATGTACATACACATATACATTTACGTAAGTATATGTGTGCTCATATAAGACGAGAGGACTGGTGCACAAATTCGTGCATGGGTGGAGTCCAGTTGGCGCCCCAATTGGCCGGGGGGGGGGGGGGGGGGGGGTGGGGGGTGGGGGGGGGGGGGGGGGGGGGGGGGGGGGGGGGGAGGAAAGGGAAGGAAAGCAGGCAGTTGGCGGGCCTCACCCTCAACAGGGGTGATGAACTCCTTTAGCTTTTTCTTGTCTGTGAAGCTCTTTATCAGGCCTTCAATTCTAAATGAGCTTTGCTGGGTAGAGAAAGGCAAGGTAAGAAATATTCAAAGGGACAAAGAGCAAGGACCTGCAGCCAGGGTGACCTTCCTTTTGGAAGGACGCGGCTGCTCCAGGGTCGAGGGTTCGGTCTCGGTGAAACCGGGTCAGTCTTTGCATCAGGCGCTCGTGGAATCACTGAGGCCTATTTGAGAGTCACCAAGGCTGGGGGCGTGATCTCAGAACAGTTAAAAACACATTCGTGAAGGATGTTATGGGTTCTCTCTCATCAAAAAGCCCGCATGTGTCTGTGCTACACCCACAGGGTTGCTTTAACACGGAAGCCTCCACCGCAAGCCCACCTGCCTCCAGGAGCCGGCGGGAGGTTGAAAGCGGCCGCGTAGATAAGGCCAGTGCCCGGCGACCTGGCAGGTGGCAGCAGCTCCTCCGTCTGAGCCTCGGGCATGGGGAGATGACGGCATTGGCAGCGGCTTCAGAGTTTGTTGTTATTTTGTTTTATTTTTTATCTCCTTTTCCCTTTAAGCCTCTCCAGGTTGTGTGAGTTCGAGAGAGGAGCAGTCTTGCAGCCTCCTCAGCGGAGAGCACGCCTTCGATCTGGGTTCACACGCAGCCGGACAGAGTCCTGTTTAGAAACACGTGTAGATCTTGCATTATTTGTGCTATTGCCGATAAAGAGGGTTTTACATTCTGGCACGTACATATGTTTCCTGCTTATCCATGAGGGCAGGAGGCCGAGCGCAGCCACAGGCACATGCAGTTTCTCACTCACTCACAGGCCTCCGTCCAGGGCGGTGGTGCAGGTGCTTGGCACACGGAGGGGGCTGGGGAGCAGGGTCGGCAGCAAACGCAGAACATGGCCATCTGCAGCCCTGCTTTCCCCCGACCTTCTGTCTCAGTCCAACTCTTCCCGCTCAGGGTCTGTAGGTCTTCCACTTGAGGCAGATCCAGGCATCTGTGGGACAGGATGTTTATCACACGCTGTTTCTCCATGTGGGTGGTCAGGGGTGGGGGGTGTGGAGGTGGCGCTGCAGAGCTCCTTAATCAGGCTTCCTTCAGCACTGTGGTGGTGGGGCGGACAGCATGAAGGTGCGAACACAACCGGTGCAGGCTCCTCCCTGAGTGCCTTCTGTATACCTTCTATATACCTGGGGCGTCTGCCCTCAGAAGGGGTGCCCACAGTTCAGTCGTGTGCTCCCTGTGTCTGCGACCAGTAGGTGGGGGTGAGGGACGATTGGCCAGGGGGAGGGGCTGTGGGAGGTTGGGGGCGGGGGGCTGATCCGGTGGATCAGGCTGGTTGGCTGCTGCAGTATGTCTCATGGCCTCCGGTTGTCTGGTTGTTCTGATTGTTCTGCCATAATGGTCACTGGGCTTACATATATATAGATTTGTACGTGTGTATATGTGTGCATACACACACACAGAAAGACAGATATACACACACTCATTTGAGAATGCAGAAGGTAGATTTATAATAGGCCTGAATCCTACGTAACAGCCACAGGGCTTAATATCCCTTCTAAACCCATTTGATCTTAGAGTAGAGCAATTAGACAAACCGATGACAGAAAAAAAAGGAATGTATGCTCTGAATGCAATCAGCAAGTACCTCTATTATTTATGTTGAAGTATTTTGTTTCTATATACGTTATAGAAAAATGCTTACACTATCTTGGCTTAACAGGTGTGATGAGAACAGCTCAACATTGGAGATAAGAAGTCAAAAAAGATCCTAGGGTAAAAGGATTCAGAATGAAGCACAAGTGACCCCCTCAGTGATTATGGATATCAGGGAATAGAGTACCTTAGAAAAGGAGATAAACTGCCTATAAATACAAATTGACTATAATCCAGGGAAGTGGGAATCCACACCATCTCTATTATAGCTAAACAAAATTTCTGTGACATTTTTTCTGGCATACCTATACTTAATAAATATCCTAAATTTGAAAATAAGATAAAAGAAAGTAAAAGATATTTTTCCAATGACATACTTGAAACTGGGACATTTTGTTAACAAGTCCATCCTTGGATTATTTGATTCTCTTGGAGAATATAGTGCTGAAGCTAAATGTTACTTGGAGATCTTTTTCCCACAGAAAAGGTCACCCCAAAGTTTAGTCTTATTGTCCCTATTGGACCTGAATAAGCTTTGTAACTTACCTAGACAACTAATGT
This sequence comes from Myotis myotis, assembly GCF_014108235.1. Taxonomy (NCBI): domain Eukaryota; kingdom Metazoa; phylum Chordata; class Mammalia; order Chiroptera; family Vespertilionidae; genus Myotis; species Myotis myotis. The sequence goes on along the minus strand of NW_023416390.1, from coordinate 63,656,288 downwards.
TCATGTTTTAAAATGTCTATATAATTAGCTCCTCAAATGGTTTTTGAACCAGTTTTACCATCCTACTGGTCACACAATTAGTGAGTTAACAATCATTAGCTACATGTCTTTTGTGTAAAAGACGTCTTTATTTTTTTTAAAGTAATCCTTTGACAGAATCCATGCTCATTCCTGCTTATTTAACACATCAGTTTTAAGCCATTAATAAATACATTTTGATATTCTCTTTTCTTTTATTGACTACATGAAAAAAAAGCTTGTTTTTATTGTTTTTCTTTAAAAGATTAGAGCTACTTTAGTTCTTTCGGATGGGTGGACTTTATAAACTGGTTCTTCCATGTAACAGAGCTGTTCTCTTCTTGTTGAGAGTGGTTAAGTTTCACAAGCAGTGTCTACACTTATATAACAGAGTTTGACACGTCATATGATCCTAATGGTCCTCAGGCACAAGCTGTAGATGTTGGCGGCTTCAGGTGTTTGGATACCCTCAGCTTCTCCTCCCCACCTCTCCACTTTGGCATTCGTTTTCAGCTTTTTAAACCAGTAGGCAGCTCAAGGAAGTGAATTAGTAAGTACTTAAACCACTTCTTTCTAGAAATTATGAAAGCAGTGTGAGATAGGATGGGGCACCAACATGGGTGAGTTGTTACCGAGGCGGCAGGCCCAAGGGGGTGGTAATAACAGTGTCTTCTAAAGCCATCTCTTTGGCGCCTCTGTCCCTGTGAAGCCAGTACACCATCTGGCGGTTAGGCACGGTGCCATTTCAACAGATGGGACGGAGTAGAGGAGGCTCTGAGACCATGTATTACTATCAACCACGGTGTTGGGTTTTCAGTAGAAATATTCAACCCACTCTTTTTCACCTCATCTTTCAGTTCTTCAGTAGAAGGAGATGATATTTCTTTCCTTAAGTGGGGAAAAGACAAGAAATGGGTTCTCTTGGGAATCTGGCGTTATCAGAGTATGAGCCCTTGCCAAATCTTACACATGCTACATTATTCACACAGCTTAGCGAACTGGCTCTATCTTAAAATTTTCCTTTCAAATCAGTTTATAACAGCCTAGTTTGAGCCTCATAATTTGGTACGTGTATGGAATCTTGGGATGTGATTTAGAAATAAAACAGATTGAGTCATATTTTTCCCCTTTTGATGTCCTAGAAAGCACTTGAATTGAGGAGAAAGCTATCAGTCATTATCCATTTGGAAGATTTTTAGTGGGCGCTTAATTTAGGCATAATGGTATGTTGTGATTTAAAGAAGTAAGTTACGCAGTTCTTGCCCTCAAGAAATGCGTCAGTTTGTTGGGGAGATAAAACACATACCTAAGATGGCATTTCTTTTTGCATTGTAAAAGTAATTAATAACTAGAACAGAGCATTTGGAAAATACAGACATGTGGAAGAAAATTTTTAAAAATTGAATGATAAATTAAATTGAATTAAAAATAAAATAAAATCAACCAAAAAAAGAAAAGAAAAGATTCTCAATATCTTTAGGGCAAAACAAATGTCCGAGAATTATAGCCGATCAATATACTAATGGCTATTTTGCTAAAAATCAATTTCTTGTGAACTACTTCACTAATGGATCAATTTTCAAAGTAAAAATTCACTAAATTGCTCAAATATTCCAATTTGCTAGTGAATTGTTTTGATAAATATTAATATTTTCCTCATATGATTATATACATGAATATTATAGCATTAGTTTAAAGAATGTTTAATTCATTGAAAAGCAACTGAAATTAAGTGCTTTAATTCTGTCGAATTCTGACAGTCTTTTCCATAGCAAATATGATTTAAATTATATGGTATATTCAAGAGTTGAAAATAATATTTATTCAGTACAGTTAATAAATAATATTTTCAAATGTTTCTGAAAATAAGGTAAATTTGGTCAATTAGGTGAATTTTGGCAAATGGGTTAGTTACTAAATTGGTATTTTGAAGACTCACTTTTTTAGATGAATTAGCCTGCTTCTTTATGGCAGGACTGGAATAAAAACATTATGTTTTATAGCAGGATAGAAAGACCTGGAAAGGAAATCAGTATATGGGAGAGGGGAGTTATAGACAAAGGACATTTGAAAGGTTTAGTAGGATGGATATTGAGCTAAACTACAAGATTAGATTGTCAGTCAGACTCACACAAATTAGAGATTTTAACCAGTAGCAAGTTTTACTAATAATTTCAAGGATACAGGTAACATACAAGATCTAGACGAAGTAGAGAGAAGAAACATCCCATATGGTTCTTTGTGTCCTTCCTTTGGACAATGGGCATGCACATCTGGCCCAGAATAATAAATGAGTCTTTCAGTGAAGTTTGTAGGCACATTTATACAGTAGAGAATGTTTAAGTTATGGACCAACTCCATTCAATACCACAGAGATTTGTTTCATTTACGTGGCATATTCCAGGGATCATGATTCAAAACCCGTAGGTCCTGGGTTTATTTACTGCAGGAAATCCTTTGCCTAGGGATATCTTACAAAGGGCATTCTGTAGATTAGGTATTATCCTCCTGACAAATCTCATCAATGCCTGTTTAGAGCCATGCACTGCTTAACGAGGAGGATAGTTCTGAGAAATGCAGCCTTTTTTATTTTCATATTTTTATTTCTCCATCACTATTTATCCCCTCTATGCCCTCTTCCACCTCCATCAACCCCCTCTCCCCTCCCTCACCACACTATTGTTCATGTCCATGAGTTCTCTCTCTTTTTTGCTCAATCCCTCCATCCCCAGCATCCTTAGGTGACTTTGTCATTGTGCGAACATCATAGAGTATAATTACACAAACCAAGATGGTACAACCTACTACACGCATAGGCTATATGATATAGTTTACTGTTTCTAGGCTACAGCATGTTACTGCCCAAAACAACATGAGATTAAATCAGCACAAGAGAAAATGATACAGTCAAGAGACACAGTAAACATGATTTATATGAGGCTGCTGCCAGCATAACAGGGCATAGTGTTTTACAGCAAACTGCTTTTTTTAATAAATAGAAAGAGTATGCTTTCAAATAGCAATAAAAAAGTATAGTATAGTAAATGCATAAGCCAGTAACAGTTGTTTATTATCATTACCAAGTATTATGTATCTATATAATTGTATGTGCTGTTCTCTTATATGCTTGGCAGCACAGTAGCTTGTTTACACCAGCATCATCACAAACACGTGAGTAATGCATTGCACTGTGTAAGGCATTTCAATGGATTTAGTGTCACTAGGTGATAGGAATTTTTCGGCTTTATTATAATCTTATGGGACCACCATCCTATATGGGATCTGTCATTGACCAAAATGTTGTTATGTGAGGCATGGCTGTGCATATAGGTGCAGTTGACAGGCCTCAGGCCAGACCATTGGCTTTCTGTCCTTCCTTCTGACACTGGACGTGCACATCTCGCCCACATGCACTTGGGGTAGTCCACTAAAAAGGGAGGAAATGATTGAAAGCCATTTGAATCCTTCCATTCAGAAATTGGGGTGGATTTAAAGATACAATATTGTAAATTATGCAAAGTAAAAAGCAAACACACAAAAGAAAAATGGAAAATCGGGACAATTAGAAGCTCAAAAAATGTAACAAAATCATAGTGATCAGGAGCTCCTCAGAGAATAATATTTATGTAGCCATAAAAATTTAAACATATCGGTTATAGGAAAGAATGTAAATGTGTAAATACACTTGATATAATTTTGGAATTAAACGGTAGATGAGTTGAAAGAGTTTGAATGATAAAATATTTATCTTATACAATAAAGTCAAAAGCTATTCTCCATATTGGGAAAACAAAGAATAAAGAAACTATTGTATTATTTTAAGTTATAAGGTGAACAAATTTTGATCTAAAATTAGCAATAAAACTCAGTTGAGCCCTAACTGGTTTGGCTCAGTGAATAGAGCATCAGCTTATGGACTGAAGGGTCCCAGGTTCGATTCTGGTCAGGGGCATATACCTTGGTTGCAGGCATATCCCCAGTAGGGGGTGTTCAGGAGGCAACTGATCGATGTTTCTCATCGATGTTTCTAACTCTCTATCCCTCTCCTTTCCTCCCTGTAAAAAAAAAATCAATAAAATATATTTTAAAAAATATATTAAAAAAATTTTTAATAAAATATATTTTTTAAAAAACCTCAGTTGAGAGGATAGATTGGGTGGCAGAGAGAAGGGGTATAAATTCATGTACCTTTTAAAAATCCTTTAATTTTACAACAGTTTTAGATTTACAGAAGAATTGTGAAGATAATGCAGAGTTCCTATACACCCCACACCCAGTTTTCTCTATTGTTAACAACTATGTCAGTATGGTATGGTAAGTCAAATGAACTAATATTAGTATGTTAAGTCCATACTTTATTAAGATTTCCTTAGTTTTCCCCTAGTGTCCTTTTCCTTTCTTTAAAAAAATATTTCATCTTTTTATTTATTTATTTATTTTATTATCTATCTATCTATCTATCTATCTATCTATCTATCTATCTATCTACCTATCTAGTTAGTTAGTTAATCCTCACCTGAGGATATTTTTCCGTTGATTTTTAGAGAGAGTGGAAGGGAGGGGAGAGACAGAGAGAGAGAGAAACATTGATGTGAGACACGTCAATTGGTTACCTCCTGCACACACCAGGGCAGGGGCCAGGGATTGAGCCTGAAACCAAGGTACATGCCCTTGACAGGAATCAAACCTGAGACTTTTGGTCCAAGGACCAATGCTCTAACCACTGAGAAAACTGGCTAGGGCTCCTAGTGTCCATTTTATGCTATAGGATGTCATCTAGGATACCACATCATATTTAGTCATCACATTTCCTCAGGCTGCTCTTGAATGTGAATTTCTCAGGTTTTGTTTTTGATGTCTTTAAGAGTTTTGAAGAGTATGAGTTAAGTATTTTGTGGAATGTCCCTTAAGTGGAATTTGTTTGATGTTTCTCTCATGATCAAACTGGCCATAGGAGGAGGACTACAGAGGTAATGTGCCATTTTCAATACATCATACATATCAAGGTACATACTAGGAACATAGGTTGTCACCACTGAAGTTGGCCTGTCATGTTACTCCACTGTAAAGCCACTGTTTCTCCCCCTGTCCTACTGTCCTCTTCATAAATAAGTCACCATGTGCAGCTCATGCTTAAGAAGTTGGGAGTTATGTTCCCTCTCCTTGATGGAAAACCTACATAAAATATTTCTAATTCTTTTTATTCTTTGTATTCTTGTATTCTTTTGAAGTGCTGCCTTTTCTTTTTTCTTGTTCATTTTTTAATAGTCAACCCTCATCCACATGCAGTTTCCACTCGAGATTGTCTGGGAGAAGATTTTAAAAAATATATTTTTTATTGATTTTTAGAGAGAGAGAAAGGGAGGGAGGGAGAGAGAGAGAGAGAGAGAGAGAGAGAGAGAGAGAGAGAGAGAGGTTCCCCACACTGGGGATCTAGCCTACAACCAGGGCATGTACCCTGATGGGGAATCAAACCAGCAACCCTTTAGTGCACGGATGAAGCCCAGCCAACTGAGCTACACGGGCCAGGGCTGAAGTACAGTCTCCCAAGAATGTCACGTAGTTGGAATCATACAGTGTGTAGCCTTTTCAGATTGGCTTCTTTCACTTAGTGATATGCATTCAAGATTCACTTATGTCTGCTTGTGATTTGATAGCTTTTTTCTTTCTATCTTCTGTACCACAGTGTTTTTATCCATTCACGTATTAAAAGATGTCTTAGTTGTTTCTAGTTGGGCCAATCAAAAATCAAATACAGATGCTGTAAACATTGACATGCTGGTTTTTGTGTGGATATAAATTCATGTTTTCAAATTAGTTCTGTAAATGCCTAGAAACACAATGGTACTATCTCATGGTGAGACTATGCTTCGCTTTGTAAGAAACTGCCAAATTATCTTCCAAAGTGGCTGTACCATTTTGTATTCCTACCAGCAATAAGTTAGAGTTCCTGTGGTTCTGCATCCTCACAGCAATTGACATTAGCAGGTGTTTTTGTTTGTTTGTTGGTTTTCTTCTGGATTTTAGCCACTCTAATAGGTGTATAATGGTTCATCGAGGAAAATTTTATACTGGTTCCAAAAATTCAAAATGTGAATACCATTTGACACATCTAGAGATGTGCTTGCAAGCATATATAGATGTCTTTAGAAGTATGCTCCTAAAGCAAGTCATAGCACTACCTATTTGAGTAGGGTCCCATTTGCATAAAAATATATATGTAAATGCATAGGTCATATCGCGCTAGGGGATAGAAGAAATCAGTACCAGTGATTTCCTCTGGAGCAAGAAATTGAGAGGATTTAAGTTGGAGTTGTGATGAGAAATGTAGCAAGGTAGAGACAGTTACTTATTATCTTCCACCTCCTTGCAGTCTCAGTTTAACAATCATGTATTGTCTTTTTAATTAAAAAATTCAAATGCTTCACATTGGCTGTAACTTCTAAAAATAAAAACTTCTTCATATGACCTGAAATAATGGATTGAGATTATTGCCAAAAAAAAAAAGAATCACAACAATTCACCATTTACATTTAAAAAATTAACTTGAAGTGTGCTCAGAAATCAAATTATGATTTTAATAAAATTCATGTTAAAATGATAAATGGACAACATTTTTTAAAAGTATAGCATCTTTTTAGCTTCTGAGACTCTCCCACCTTTACCCAGAAGTTCCTTTTAATATCTGTGACGAGTCCCACATCAGACCTGTCATGTTTAGAGTTTGGAAAGCATTTGAAAATTGTTGGATAAATGGCTTAACATGCAGATGAGTTTTGAGAAACCTGACCCAATCTACTGAATGCAAAGAATTCAGTATAAAGTATTTTATAAGAAAGTAGATTTGGAAAATCTCTTTAAGGAAACATTAAAGCAATTTGATCCATTAAGGAAACTTTAGACCATATCAGTCAGTGATCTGTTTGGCAAACTGACATGTTCATGTATTTTTAATAGAGGTTACATGTACAAGGACTCACGGATTTCCGCTTTTCAGATGAGCTCAACATATTTAATTCTTGGTTTCCTGCACTGACTCTTCCATCAAGGCCAATTATAAGAGAAACCAGCCAAAGATGAGAGGTTAGGTCTCAGAGGGATTTAATGAGTTGCTTTTTAAAGATTTAAGATTTCAGGCAGTAGTAAATATTAAAACTTAGCGAGCATCTCAAAATTCTGCCCATTGTACCCAGCAGCCCTTACTGAGTTCTGGACGTAGTTGACACAGGCAAGGGAATTCGAATTATTCCAGCTTGAACCTGCACACTGATTTCCACACAGCACTTTTTGTGCTGCAGTACTCGTAAAAAGTGGGACTTTGTAAGTGAAAGCAATGCTAACAATTAAAAATAATAAATAAATAAATATACATATAAATAAGCAACAATTACTAATCTTTTTTTCTTTCTTTCTTGCCACCAATTTTCTGAGAAAGATAGCTTTTCAAGTTGCAGTGGCACCTAATAAACCTGATAAAATGAAAATGTCACTTTCTAATTACAATTTCCTGCATGGAAGCTCCACATAATTTCAACATCTGAGGTTTAATACTTACAGAAAGCATCGAAGAAGTAAGTAGCATGTTTTTTTCATCCAATCTGTTCCTAAGAAGCTTACAGTGTTGGTATCTGACATTCTCAAGTTGAAAGCTAAAACCAGATCAAATTTTTCAGTGTTACATGACCTTAATCATCACACAATCCTAGTAGATTTAAAAGATAGCAATCCCTTTTGAATTTTCTTCTTCTAAATGCTAGAATCTTAATTGTTTATAGAATTAAACTAATAGTGGAATGACTTACTTAGAAATGAGACTGTGATAGGAAGACTAAAGGAGAAGCCATACAGGATTACATAGCAGGCTTCAGTCAACTGTTGGGAAATGCAGGAATTGGATTTATGTCTTGCCCATCTCAGATGGAGGCATGTCCTCTAGCCCCATTAAAATGTTGGTCAGGCCTGGCCAGTGTTGTTCACTGGCTGAACTTCAACCCATGAACACAGAGGTCACGGTTCAATTCCTGGTCAGGGCACATGCCCTGGTTGTGGGCTCCATCCCCAGTAGAGGGCATGCAGTAGGCAACCAATCAATGATTCTCTCTCATTATTGATGTTTCTATCTCTCCCTCTCCCTTCCTCTCTCTGAAATCAATAAAAACACTTTAAAAACAAAAACAAAAAATATTGGTCAGTTTTAAAGATCATGATTGAGTTCGGGGTAGGGAACAGGAGAAATGTGACTATAAATCACTTTTGGAATACGAAAATGCTTTACCTTAGCTGAAGCAGTTTTGTACAACCATAAGTAATGTGACTGTCTTTACAGACACACATCCAGACTAGAATGAGCAAGCATCATTGGCGTGTGACATCAGGAAAGTTGTGGTTGGGGTGTGGGCTGAGAAATGACTCAGGAACCTTTGCCTGCCTGGGCAATCCTGGCCTGACTCTGTCAGGAATTCTCTGTCAGGAATGCTACATTTATTGAACACTTACTACACAACTAAGCACTTTATATACATTGTCTGATGTAATCCTCAGATGAGGAAATGTAGTTTTCAAATTTGCTCATAAAACTTAGATAATTTGCCCAGAATGACTCATCCGGAAGGTTGGGGGTCCAGGCAAAGGCATGAGGTCTGTCTGCTCCAAGCTGTACTTCTTTCATTATTGTGCTCTGGAGAGCTTTGTCTTTCTACTATGATCATTCAATTTTTTAAAAAATATTTTATTGAGCAGCATTTTTAAGATTACATATTCTAACTTACATGTATGCTGACCAGCAGCTCCTAAATAGATGCAGCATACCTAGCCTCGACCACTATTGGTTTATTCTAACTCACTTGTTTTTATATTTATGATTAGGTTTCTATTTGGGGGACAAATAGCTTAAATAATGAAAAGTAGTATTTAACTCCACCAACAACTGAAAAGTCTCTTCATTCAAGTAAGATATGTATTTATATAATCTAAATATTAATGGCAAGGTGCCTTAGTTTGGATTCCTCCAGAGCAAAACCTAAGGTGAGGATTCAGTACAAGGAATTCGTTTGGAAGGTGTAAGAAATACCAGTAAGGGAGTGAGGAATTGACACCAGGAAAGGAAGGGGCCAATAAAGGATGAGGTATTAGCCATCTACCATGGTGAGTGAATGGAGTTAATCCTGAAGGGAAATGCTTCAATTTATCTCAATTTACCTCTACTGAGGGGCACTGGAGCTGCATATTTACACAACTCCTGAGTCATAGGTGGGGGCTAGTTCTTCGGGAATGACTTCCCTGTTGACTCTAGCCGCCCTGTGTTGGGAGTGGGTGCCCGTGGGCACAGAGATGCAGATATTGGCAGTTGGATGTTAGCTGAATGTTCTGAAGGATATGGGCAGGGCAAGGACCACCTCTGCTCCTAAAGGAAATTATTTTTTTTTCATTTGCTAATTTTAGGACCTATATTTGATTAACAGACCATAACTGTGAAAATAACAATGGACTGAGCCCTGGCTGGTGTGGCTCAGTTGATTGGAGCATTGTCTGGTATACCATACAGAGCAAGCATGTCAAACTCAAAGCCTAACACAGGCCAAATAAATGAGGCACGTGGCCCGCAGGCCGCGAGTTCGATGTGCTTGCACTAGAGAGTGGTGGGTTTGTTTCCAGGTCAGGGCACATATTCGGGCTCTGGGTTCAATCCCTGGTGGGGGTGCATGTGGGAAGCAACTGATGGATAATTCTCTCTCTCTCTCTCTCTCTCTCTCTCTCTCTCGCTCTCGCTCTCTCTCTCCCTTCCTCTCTCTAAAAATCAATTAAAAAAAACCAAAAAGAAAATAATCATCAGTTGAAATTTAGAAGGTTAAATTAAAAAGAAACTGTTTGGGTTTCTGAAGTGGATAAAGGCAGGGACATTCCATTCCATTCCAGATATATGGGTGCAGCAGCTTTACCAAACCAGAACCATGGGAAATTAGCCTCTGATTGACAAAGCCATAGACCTTCTTCCAGAATTTAAATACTGTACCCAACCCCTTCAGGTCAGATATTTGATTTTTAAGGGTTGTAAAAGAAAGAGAGACAGAGAGAGAGAGAGATGATAAAAGTCTTAGAAGTATTTGTTTGTGGGCTGTTGCAACACCGAACACACTAGACAGGATGTCTACTGGCTAGTGGAATCAAGGCAGAAAAAAATAACAGAAAAATACATGTGAGAAAATATTAACTCTAATGCCAGCAGATAAACAAGGACACCTTAGAAGAGAGGAAGTTTACTCACCTGTACTGGAGAGGTAACTAAAAAGAATGGAGTCAAGGGCTGATGCAGTGCAGTGTGAAGGGAAACTGTGCATTTCTGCACCCCCAGCTGTTTTCTCTGCTTCTCATATCCAGCTACTCTGCCTTCCATGTTCTGGATCAAATACAGTAACCATGCTCCCACCTCAGGGCCTTTGCCCCTGCCATTCTCACTGCCGGGTCACTCTTCCCCTAGACCCTCCCTGCTCATTTCTCCACCTCCTGCACATCTTTGCTCAAATGGCAGCTTCTCCAGAGGCTGTTTTTGATTACCTCTTTTGAAATTAATACTTCTGGCATTCCCTGACCCTTGTCCTGGGCTTATTTTCTCAAAAGTACTTAGTACTTTCAAACATCCTATATAATAAAGAGGTAATGTGCAAATTGACCATCACACCCTTACACAAGATGGCCACCCCCATGTGGGTACAAGATGGCCACCATAAGATGGCCAGCAGGGAAAGGCATTTGGGGGGAGGGGGGACCAGGCCTTCAAGGGAGGGAAGTTGGGGGCAATTGGGCCAGCAGAGGAGCAGTTAGCTGTAGATCAGGCTGGCAGGGGAGTGGTTAGGGTGATCAGGCTGGCAGGCAGAAGTGGCTAGGGCAATCAGGTAGGCAGGCAGGTGAGCGGTTGGGAGCCAGCAGTTCTGGATTGCAAGAGGGATGTCCAACTGCTTATTTAAGCCTGATCGTTGCATGAATTTTGTGTACTGGGCCTCTAGTATAATATGTAATACAAATTTATTTTTAAGCATCTAACCCTGTTCATATGATTGAAGGGTGCGTGAATGTTTGCCTGTTGTGTTTAATGCTATATGCCCAGCACCAAGCACATTGCCTGACATATAGCAGGCCCTTGGTGAGTATTAGCTAAATAAATGTTCTAATTAGCAAGGATTTAATTGTGAACATCAGAACACTTCATGTTCTTAGTGAGAGGGAACTGGAGCCTAAATAAGATTCAATTCATTGAACACAGGCAACAAATTTTAGGTATCAGAACAGACAGACTGATTTGAATCATATATAGCCTAAGGCAAAATGACCAATCTCCCAGGCCTGTTTCCCTTTGTATAGAATAGGTTAATTCATCCTTACATTACAGGTTACTACTATAGTTACCGAGTTAACAAATGCACTGTCAGTGGGGTCTGCTGAGGATTCAAAAATTAGCAGCCATCATTATGATTAATATTAATAATGTATCTCGTTACTAATCATATGTTGATGTCATTATTTTGGTTCTTCTCAAACAATCCCTCTTGTTAGTTTTCAAATTCTGAGTTCAGAGTTTGTTGATTCTGGAAAGGCCGAGGGGCGCCAGTCATTGGGAGAGAAGGCCTTATAACAGCCAAGGACTGTTACTTAACGAGCACCCTGATAAAGACTTTAGACATAGAATCCCAGAGCAGGGCCTGATCTCAGCATCTTTTCCAAGGTTTACAAAGCATGATGCTAGAAACCTTGTACTTTCAGATCGCTTGCAGTCTGCCGCGCCACCATTCAGTCACTCTGCTCTTTCCCCTTTCCCCCTCACCTCCTCCCCACTAAGCAAGGGTGACTTTCCTTCTCAGACTTAGGGGACTGCAGAAGCATCAGCCAGATGAAGGCTCAGCCTTCTTGCAATCAAGGAAACAGGTTCCTAGCACTCTCTGGCCTGGAAGTCATTCACTAGAGCTGCCAAATCTTCTTTGGACTGTGGAGCAATTATTTTGGTTTCTAAATCCTGCTTGACTCCATTGAACAAAGAATCTGGCTTATTAACAATAACATTCTTAGGCAAATAGGAAACAATGTCAGTAGGAATTTTTAAAATGTGATTGGCAGTGAAAACCCTGGCTTTGGAAAAATAATAGCCATTTCACTGGCCTGAGTTCCTTAGGCCATGTAGGTCAGTGTGTGCCACTGTACTAAAATTGTCCTTCTACAAAATTGGAGCTGGCAGCTTGCCGTCAAACCTAGCTGTTTGAAATGTTTCAGGCAATAGACCTGCTTTGGAATCTCGCCCACATACCAGCCCGTATCTTGATCTTGAGAAAACATTTCCCGATATCAGGAACGTTTCCATTGTTCTTTGCAAAGGCCCCCAGAGGACGCATAGGGTTCTCTAGACCTCTTGACGCCCACGTAAGCTTCCCATGCTGAGTGCTGGCAGCTCAGCACTGAGCTGCATTCACTGGGGACTGTGATTGGATCACTTGTTCCACAGACATTTTTGCTTGCTAATATTTTAAGGGTGAAGAAGGACATGAGAATTTTGCTGCATTGAGTGGAAACTTAGGCCTGGGGTTCTAGCCTGCTCTGTCATCATAACGATGTCGTCAATATAACATTGTCCCTAATGCATCCTGGATGAGGCACTAATTGCCGGGGAAAGAGTTAAATTCTATATGAACCCAGAGTCATGGTGTCACCTGTGATGATACCTTTCTCTTGTCAGCCAACTTCTTAAAGTTAATCATTTTCGAAGAAGGCAAATGATGTGGCCTGATACAGGGTTTATCAGATTTTCCAGCTCTGAACAAGTCATTTTTCCCACAGTATGTTCTTGAACACTAACTCTATAAGATGCCCCAAGAAAATGAAGGTCTGCTAAGGCCAAGTGACTTTAGAAATTCTGTATAATTTAACCCACTTTTTGTAAGCCTGTAATATACATTAGTATATTAAATGACCTAAAAGGGGCTACCAAAAATAAATGTTTCACTTGGCTTATTTCTGCATTTGCCAAATTTATTTGATCATGATTCCTTTTCTCTTCTGTTAGAGCTAGTAACAATCTGCAGAACTAGAGGGTATTTCGAGAACCCCAGCTGGGGTGACACTCTTCTGAATAACACAAACATACGTAAATGTTGTTCAAATGGTAGGAATCTGACTCCTCGAAGTCAAGAAGACTGAGCCTTGTTTTTTGTCATCCTCAAAGGGCACTGTTTTAAGCAGGGTTCTGAACTTTTCTGTAAAGGAACATAGAGTAAATAGTTTAGTAGTCTCTGTTAAAATTACTCAACTCTGGTTGAGTGTGAAATTAGCCACGGACAATACCTAAATAAATGGACATGGTTGTGTTCCAATAAAACTTTATTTACAGCAACAGGTAGCAGTCTTAATCTGGGCCGGGGCTGCAGTTTCCAAACCCTTCTTTTAGAGTAAGGCAACCACCCTTCACTTACAATTCAGTTATCCCACAGTTCAGTTATCCGATACCTTGAGAGTAAGATAAAAAAGGATGTGGGGTTTTGTTCCACTTTCAGGAGACTCAGATTGGTTAACTTAGATCTGTATCTAAAAATCTTCTCATGGAATCACAACCAAGAGGAACTGGTGTCCTCAGAGAAGGTTCAGAACTTGCCTGCTCATTGCAACTAAGAGAATACTGCCTTGATAATTCGCTTTAATTCCCCTCAAATGGGCAACTAGTCATTTCTTAGTAAAAAGAGAGATTTGCCAGCAGGACTCCAACCATCCTGTTGGAGGTGAAGTAAAACAGGGAGGTGCTTAGGAAAGGAAATCTGCACCAAGAACTAGAAAATATACCAAACCTGAGGCTATTTTAACTCAAACCCATGCAGAATCAACAGTGTCCGTTATGCACAAGGGACCACCCACCCGAGGAGCATCCAACGATAATAATCTCTGAGAAAGGGGCCCACAAAAATGCGGATGCTGAATCTCTGGCAGGACCTTGTTGTTCGTGTTTAAAGATCGTCCCTTAGATACCAAGGGCATTTCACTAGCTTATGCTGGCAAGGTTTCTGTTTATTGATGCTTTATCTTTGTGTGACTGTTTTTAACCCTTCCCAGAGCAAGCATTTTGATTCTCTTATACTATCACAGGAAATATGATAAGGAGGGTGGAGAAACTTTATAAAAAGCCTCTAGACTAATAGAATAATAGAATTTTAGTACTGGGAGTAGTCGAAAAAATACCAAATCTAACTACATTGAAAAGATCACCTAGGCATCATGCCCAAGATACTAAACGTCAGTGACCAGGCATGAGAGCCAGGCCTCCTGAGTCAGCTGAAGGCTGTGTTGCCATCCTTGACCTTGGGAAGGTTGGAGTATCAGGTCCCTGGATGGGCTTCTGTTCTCAGCATGGATGACATGCACATATCCCAAGGTGGGGAATATCATAGACAGCACACACAGTTGTTTCCGCTCTGCTGTAAATCATGTGCATGTTCTGAAAATAGTTAAGGCTTAGGGACTAGGATGCACACATTCTCAAGCAGCAGGGGCATTTGGGCTAACTCTAAACTTGGAAAGACAACCTGGCTGTGCCTGCAACACTATAAACCTCCGGCAGGAGTTGGTTTATACAATGGGGAGATGGTGCTGCTGGGAACTTGTAAAGAGTAAGTTTTGAGCGCAGGTCCCTGGGGTAGAAACAGGAAATGGAGAAGTTTGTGTGTCTAACACTTAGGTCACAGAGACTAATGTTTGGGCTTTCTGCAGGAAGAGGCCAAGAGGAAGTTTTTCACAGAATAACTTGAGGAAACTTGGACTCCAAACAGTGCACACTTGAGTTCTAGAACGGCATTCTTTTGTTTCACCTTCAGCATTATGAAAGTTCCAGGGCATCCAGTGCACTAGATGGCTTTATAGGTCTTGGTAGCCCAAGGAGATGGCATGCAGACAGAGAAACTGTTTACATGGAGATGTTGGCACCTTTAAAGTGGTCACTCAAATAAGCTTGAGGCATCAAGCATAGGTTTGTCCCTGTGACCTTGCAAGAGATAGCCTGGGGACGAAGCATAAGGAGATTTGAGAGGGGAGGACTCTAAGGCCACCCCCCCCCCCCCCCCGCAATGTGCACATGGGGTGATGGTGCAGCAACACTGGGACATTAACATCAACAGGTTCCTGTTTTTAGCTGTAGGCGACAGAAGTCTGGGAATGTTTTGGTTATACTTGGCAATATTAAGTTTTAAATTCCCCTTAGGAATTTTAAAGTACTTTTCCCAAATAAAGTAGCAACTTTAACTTTCTGCAAGTCATGATTCACATACTGTTGTTAAGCAAGAAACCCGCTGAAC
This sequence comes from Myotis myotis, assembly GCF_014108235.1. NCBI lineage: Eukaryota > Metazoa > Chordata > Mammalia > Chiroptera > Vespertilionidae > Myotis > Myotis myotis. Next base: position 63,640,950 of record NW_023416390.1, on the reverse strand, counting down.
TAAAACTTAGATATCTTCATGTGATCAGTCTCAGGGAGGTATGTTTTGTCTGCTGTTATGTGTTTGCTCAGTGTAGCGAATATCCTGTGGTTAATGTCTCTCTCCTATTTACATTCTAGGTTTTTTCGCCTCCACCCCCAAAGGCTTTGTTTCAAAAGCAACACTCTCTGTATATGAGGCTGATAGCACAAGAATCTATGAAAATATAGAGAAATGTTGTCTTGCCCAACCAATGGAAGAACATTAAGCTCCCCAACTCCAGCCCTTTAGAATGTTTACCCTAAGTAGTATATGCAAATAAATTATCTTTATCTCATCCAGCTCAGTCTCCCTCCTACTTAGAATGACTCTTCCTCCGCAACTTCATGGTACTGTTTGAAGCTCTTAAAGGATATTATGGCTGCCCTTGGCCTTCCCTCAAAGATAGAGAATCTTCCCAGATAAGTGTCTCCACATTTACACCTACATCTTATGCTTGTTATTTCATGCACATTTTTCCCTTAAGTACGTGCTAAGCTCCCGGAGCTGTGCATCCTCAGGTGGCTGATTGTACGTTTACTACATGGCAGATCTGGGAGATTCAGTCTCAAGGACAACCTTCCAGCAGCTGAGATGGACTTTCCCATTTAAAGATCCGTTTTCAAAAGTGGAAGGTGTGGCCGAGCAGGCAACGCTGCCACAGTTCTCATGCTCATGGTAACCTGGGCTTTCCTCACCCCTGAACCCTGACAGTAGTACAAATGCCACACCTTCCAAGGCGTGTCCTCTTTCCCTGGCGTTGGATTATGCAATGGCTGCTCAAGACTTGTCTCAACCCTTCACTCAGGCCCAATGGCCTTTGAACAGCCACATGCATCTCCGCCTCCCACCTTTTGGTCACATTGTCACTCTCACTGAGATTTCCTCCCAAACATCTACATACTTACCCTCTTCCATCCTCCCTTCAAGCCCCAATTTGAGTCTTACTTACTTTGTAATCCTTACCCAAACCTCCAACTCATGGGTGTCACACCTTCTTGAAACATCACTGAACTTGCTGTCTGTCTCAGGTGGAGTTCTCCAAGTTCCCATTTTGCTTGATTACTTGTTTATTTTCCACTCTGCACTTCCATTTGGCATTTCTAGAGGTTATGGTTTATCCTCACAGCTAAGTTGTGAAAAGTTGGTGTATGTGCTACTCTTCTCGGTTTGGAAAGTGCCTTAAGGTCTCATTCTGCTGCTCAGAATGTTCAGTAGGCTATGGGACACAGAGTCGATAGGGAGCATAGTTTGAATGGCAGCCTCCATATTTTATAGCACTCAGCTGGAAGATAAAAACTCCAGATGTTTCTTTTGTAAAATGTTCCTGATTTCTTAGAATAAACTGCTATTTTAATATCATATAATACAAATGGAACAAAGTCATTTGCTCAGATTCAATTAATTAATTCTTCTAGAAAACAGTGTGCCAAGTATTGTGTCAGTACTGGTGGGCAGAATTGTGATGAGAGGTCCTAATAGACTTGATTTCCCACTTTTCACTTCTTTTAATCATAAGCAAGTTGCTTGATTTTGCTTCACCTCAGCTTCTCTGTCTCTCTGTTTATAGTGTGCATTCATTAAGAAATCTAAATGATATGGTATAAATCAAAAGGTTTTTATTAAAAAGCATTTTACAAACAGCAACCATTTCTTGAATTCACTTTTCTCTACCAGGCTTTATGGAGATACAAAAATGAGAATTTCAAAATCTGCAAATTCAGGGAAATTCCTCTTATGAGATAACAATTTTTAATCTTTGCTTTCTTACATAATATTCTAATGTTTGCTTGTCAGTGTTTTCTGTATAACCCAGGTAAATTCATGCTAGTCCGTAAAGCCATTCTTTACTTCTAGGAAAGCAGCTTAATTCATCTGCATTCCTTGTTTGTCATTATCTACAAAAGCATAGCTATGGCCTAATAATTCCATTTGTAGCTAGATGGTAAGCAGTAATGTACACATACTCACCAAAGACATGTACTAGAAAGTTAATAGCAGCTTTATTTATAATGGTCTACACTGGCATTTACCCAAATGTCCACCAATAGTAGAATAGATTAATTGTGGTATGTTCACACAGTAAAACACTAAACAGCACTGAAGATAAAACAACTACATTGACACAACCAACATGAATGAATTTTGAAAAGGTAATGTTGAACCATAGGAGGCAGACACACAAGAGTACATACTCTAAGATTCCATTTGTATAAAATACAAATAAAGGCAAGCTCATCCATGCTGTAAGATGCTATCCTTCGTGGGAGTAATTGAAATGGGCAGAAGACGGTTTTCAGGGGGCTGGTTATATTCTGTTTCTTGGTTTGGGTGCTGGTTACAGATGTCTGCTCAATTTTGCAAACTCACTTAACTCTGGATTTATGATGTGGGAACTTGCCTGTATATATATTATATTTAAATACTTAAGAAAAATCTTCAAGTATGTCCTGATTAGTGTTTGTTTTGGAACAGCTCTGTACTCATTGGCAGGACATCTAGATCTCCCTCTTCTTCTCACCTACCCGCATTGGCAACTCAGAAATAATTCCTGCCTCACCTACATTTTCTTGAGGCTCCTGACAGGAGAAAATAGCATGTCTGTCTCTCCCTGATTTCCCCAGTGGGTTATTTTAAATTCCCTCCTTGCATTCTTTTAGCATGTGTTTCAAGATTGCTTACCTTGTGCTTTATTTTTCTTTTTCTTTTCCATTTGCTCATTTTTTAAAATGATGCCTCGTCTTCAGTTGTCCCCATTTGTTTTTCATCCTTGACTATTGTCAAGGTACCTCTTTCCCTTCGCTTTACTTGTGTGTTTTTTCCCTTTAGAATGTCATCTTTCCATTCTCACTTATTTCTCTGTCACTTAGAAGTGTTCTAGCTACCAGCTTTCTGAATGGACCCCCAGGCACCAGGTATGGTCCAGCCAGCAACTGAAGTCTCTCGGCTGAAGCAGTGTGTTACTTCCTTGTCTAACTGTGTACACGAGATGACATTTTTACATTTCTGTGCTTGGGCTTCTCTTTGCCATACCTGGAGCCATAACGTATGGTGTGAGCAACACTGAAATCTGCGCAGACTGCATTTATGGCCAGCATGCAGTGTCTCCTTCTCCCTGGGAAAGGGATCCGGGCAGATGGGTACTTCTAGTATCCCCGCTTCTTCTCTCTTGCCCATCATTCATTGTCTCCTGATCACACCCAGATCTCTGTTTTAGTCAGTTAACTTAAAACGTGGCAATGTCTCCATAGTTAATCAAGTTGTTGTGCCTCAACAAACAACTATATTTCCATATAATGTGCACAAAAATATCTTCTCATAATGACTGAATCCGCAGAGATTATGTATATTTGGTTTTATAGTTAGCCCTCCTGCTCAACTTCTGCTCATGCCTTTTCTACTGTAGGAGGTCCCTAACCTCTAACTGTGACAGGTAGTGCCATATTGACTACAATTTTGCCAGTAAAGTAGAAAAGATAAAATCTTAATGCTAACCAGCCAACAAACTTCATATTTATATTATAACATATATTTTACCTGTAAATAAATTATATATATACACACACACACACACACACACACACACACACACACAATTTGGTTGCAAGTTGAAGATGCCCTTCAACTCAACTGGTTTCCTAAGTATAGTTGATCTTGACAACATGCATGGAAGTCAATAAATACAATAAATACTTTTTCTTCCTTCATATTAAAGTAGGTTGGGTTCAGCAATGTACTATTATATTTAGATGCATTTCCTAATTTTATCCTTGAAACAATCTTACAAAAAGGACGTAATGTATTTATAGAATCCTTTCTGATTCTTGTTGGGTGAGGATGAAGCCTCCCCCGAGGTAGCTGAGGTAGCACAGAAGACCAGACATTGATTCTCCAGGAGTTGGCCTGAGGGGTGAGACCAATCAAATGCTCTTGGCAGGAATGTGGCTTCCAGAGCAAGCATCCCCAAAGAAGCAGGGCCAGGTGGAAACTCATTGTTTTGGCAGATTTAGTGTCCAGTGCTCAGGGCTGGTGGGGACTGACAGGGCTCTCGCCAGGCAGTCCCCTGGGGTCGATGTGTGTTCTCACATGCCCAGTTTCTTTACTTTCTTTTTGTTTCCCACATGGATCTCCAGAACTCAGCTAATTCTGTAAACTACCTTCCTTCCAGTAAGTCCATGTGTGGTCTCAGTTCCTAATTCAGTATTTGTTGCTTGATTGACAGGCCCAGAAGATACTAATACTTCAAGGAGGGGGTCTGATGTTCACAGATGTAAATTACCCAACATTCTACATCAGGTGCCATCTAAGCCAGAAGTTAAATTCCAGTTTCTGGCTTCCAAACCAGTTCTTTTATTTTATGATACAAAGTCTTTTTAAAATTTTATTTTATAAATATTTTATAAATATTCTCAAGTTTGTGAGCCCCTCATCAATATGCTCAGTGGAGGTAGACCAGTACCAGCGTTCTAGCTCCAAAATCCAACTGCCAAGTTCTTTATTCTCTCTCAGTAAACTGAACTGACTGCTTTCTGGACATGCCATTGTGATTTCCTTACACTGGTAGAGAAAATCATTCTTCTTGCTTTACCTCCACGTGAACTTGGAGGATGTCGCGTGCTTTTCTACGGCCACAGATCCTTCTTCAAGAGGATAAAGATGGTGCATGGTCAAGATTCCGTGCTTTGCAGGCCTGCCTTGAGGATGAGGTTTTTGTTTTCTCAATGCAGAAAATGAGTCATTAGTATCAGAAAAAAAAAAGAACTGCATCTTAAACTATGTTTGATCAAGGAACTGTGCTTTGTGTGTGTTTTCCTTTTTGTGCGAGTTTGTGTAGGTGTTTCTGGCCCAAACATTTTTGACATTCTGATAACCTGCAGGACTGGGAATGCTGCAATGAAAGAAATGCATTGTGGAACTGCGAAGAATGCCCTATTCAGGTCTGAAGTGGCACCATCTGTGTGTCTCTTAAAATGTGGGTGCCTTGAAAAGCTTTGTCCTCAAGAGAAAACTTGGCTTCCCACACACTGCCTAACAGTGGTGATGTTGTGTGAGATGTTTTCCCACGTGCCCACCCCTGTGGACCTTTGAGACCCTGACTTACAGAGCAGGCAAGTTTCATCTGGTTGCTGGAAATAAGAACACACTGCCTGATAAAGAAGGCAAAATCCCAGCTGTCAAAGCAAGATTTCCAAATTAAGTGGATAGGGCCCTTCTTCGTCTGCATATAAATAGGTCAAAATAATGGCCCACAGGCAGGGGGAGGGCCTACATGGTCGCAGAGGACAATTTTTTAAATCTGTCTTGTTTATCTTCTTTAGTCCTTTCAAATATGATGAGAGTAAGAGGTTCCTAGTTGGAAAAGTTGTATGTTATTCTAGGAACTGTCCCAAATCTTCCAAGGATGCTCCTACTACTGCATTACTCAAAAATAGTTTTCATTTGTAACTTAAGACTTTTCAATAATAAATATATATATTTAAACCCCTGTATCACAGTCAAATCTCCCAAGGGAATATATTTAAATTTTATTTGAAAAGTAATAGGCATAGATATTAATAAAATTTAATTATAATTAATGTTTCTTTTTTTTACTGTCTTAAAATATGGTTTTTTAAATTAAAATAGTTTAGCAGCCCCTAAAACTTAAAGATAACAGATAATATATGATATTGATGGTCTAACTGCAGTTTATTAATTTGGAAATGTGTAGGTATTCCCAGAACACATTTAATACCACCAACTCTCCTGAATGAAAATTCACCAAACAGAACGAAACCACCCAGAATGAAGAAAGCAAGTCACTTCCTCAACTTCTGACAATAAGGCCGTTGGTAGAATTTTCAGTTATAAGTCTTTGTGTTGTTATTGACATAATAAATGTTCTTTTGTCTTTGTTTTAGATTAGAAACACCTAGAATAATTTTTCTTGATTGATCCTGACAGCTTCAGGAGGTGTCTCTATTTGAAACCCCCAGCGAGGCCTGCTGTCATGTTGCTGGCCTGCCCCTCCCTCACCCCCCCAATCAGAGCCCAGTGTTCCCAGGCACATGGTGTCTGTTATCTGCATGGCCTTTGAACTGTTGCACATTGTTTAGGGTGGTACTTAGCACACAGCAGGAGTGCCCTGTTGCCAATGACCAGCATTTCCATACACACTTCCCATGCTAACTGAGGCGATGAAGAGCAATCATGTAGCCTCTTTTTGCTCTTCTTGCTGAGTCTGGATATTTGCTTGACTAATCAACCTTGAATTTTCATTCCTTAAATCTCTATCAGCAGATTTCCTAGGTTATGAGCTTTGCCATTTTGGACAAGGCATTAAGAACTATAGGCCTTAGTTTTCTTGTCTATATAATGAGGGAGCTATCTAGAATGATTTGTAAAAACTCTCCTGAATTAAAATTCTAGGATTTCATGATATCCATGCCTTACCAGATAGCTATATCAACCTGGATGTTCCATTGGCATATTTAATTCAACAAGTCCAAATGCCTCTGTCCCCATCTCATTCTTGTCCTTATTTCCTTGGAATCTTTTTCTTTTTTTAAATGCCCCTTCTCCTTTGTGTTCATATCCAATCAGATGCTTGACTCTTTAGTTATACTCTCTTTCCAGTTATACACACTTTCGTCCGATTAACACTGAAACTATCTGATTCAAGACTTTATGACTTCTTTCAATAGACTATTAATTTTCCAGTCTATAGTTTCCTTTCCATCCAAACCTACTTACTATATGCACTGTTGTTAAATCATATTTCTAAATGATTGCAGCATTTCCTTCTGTGGGTTTCTATTATCTACACTAGAGGCCTGTTGCATGGATATGTGCACATTGAAAGGAAATTAATTATAAGGTGGCTGGTGGAGTGGGACTGGGCGAGAGGGGCCGGATATGCCTGGAGCCAACCTCCTGCAGTCCCTCCCTGGTCAGCCACATCTGGAGTGGCACCATGGCTTGAAGGGCATCTGTGGAGTGAGCGGGGTCCGTCTGGCAGGTGGGGTCCCTTGGCCTGGCCTGTGGAGATTGGGCTGACATCCCCTGAGGGGTCCTAGAGTGCAAGAGGGCACTCTGCAAAGTTGCTGTCGCTCAGCAGCTCCTGCATTGAGCGTCTGACTCTACACCCTGGTGGTCAGTGCGTGTTATAGCTACTGGCCAATTGGCCAGTCAGCCGGTTGGCCAGTTGCTTAGTCTTTTATATATATAGATAATAGATAGTTAAGTAGATAAATGTTTGTATCCACTATCCTTAGGAACAATGTCCCAAACTACTTTCCAGGTATTTGCATACTCTTCCCAGCATATTTCCTACATTTCAACTAAATAACACTACATGCTGTTTCATAACATATACCAAATATCCTTAATTCAAGCCTTTACCTATACCACTCACTACAACTGAGGTGTTCAGTCATTTCGGCCTCTTAAATTTTGTTTATTCTATATGTATATCTCAATTGACATCTTGTCCATAAAAATACAGATTTTTAAAAATCAGATGTAATTATAATTTTCTTTGCATTGCCATAGTATTTTGTGGACTTCTATGATTATTTTCATTATGGGAATTTGTAAACTTATCTCTCTTACAAGCTTTTAAATACCCTAAGCTCTGTTACTGTGTCTTATTCATATATTACTCTTTGATGATTCTTTCTTAGTATTGTGTACATAGAAATTAAAGGAGGACTTGTTGAAAGAAATTGAATTTAAGTTTAAATTATTGAATGATTATTTGGTTGCAAGTTATAGATGCCCAGTTAATAAAATAAAAGAACTTCTGAATAAGTATATATTTATGCTTTCAAAAGAGGACATACAGAAGGCCGAAAGACATATGAAAACATGCTCAAAGTCACTAATTATACGAGAGATGCAAATCAAAACAACAATACGGTATCATCTCACACCTGTCAGAATGGCTATCATCAACAAACAACAAGTGTTGGAGAGGATGTGGAGAAAAAGGAACCCTTCTGCACTGCTGGTGGGAATGCAGACTGGTGCAGCCACTGTGGAGAACAGTATGGAGTTTCCTCAAAAAACTAAAAATGGAACTCCCATTTGACCCAATGATCCCACTTCTAGGAATATATCCCAAGAAACCAGAAACACCAATCAGAAAGGATATATGCACCCCTATGTCCATAGCAGCACAATTCACCATAGCTAAGATTTGGAAACAGCCTAAGTGCCCATCAGCAGATGAGTGGATTAAAAAACTGGTACATCTACACAATGGAATACTACGCTGCGGTAAAAAAGAAGGAACTCTTGCCATTTGCAACAGCATGGATGGAACTGGAGAGCATTATGTTAAGTGAAATAAGCCAGTCAGAGAAAGATAAATACCACATGATCTCACTCATTTATGGAATATAGTGAATAACATAGACTGATGAACAGGGACAGACCCAAAGACAGAGAAACAGCGATCAGACTATCAATCCCCAGAGGGAAAGTAGGGGAGGGTAGGGTTAAGGAGAAGAGATCAACCAAAGGACTTGTATGCATGCATATAAGCCAAACCAATGGACATGGACAACAGGGGTATGAGAGCATGAGTGGGCGGGGGGGAGGTTGGGGACTAATGGGGGTGGGGGATGAGGACACACTTGTAATACCTCAACCAATAAAGAAATTAAAGATTTAAAAAAATAAAAAAGAAAATGAAATGGTGACAAGAAAAAAAAAAGAATATATTTATGCTTCCAATACTGTGTATGTTACATCATTTTCTCTCTTTCTCTTTCTCTTTCCAGACTATCAACTTGTGTGTCCAGGGTAATATAGCCCAAGTGATGGCCTCCTTGTTCAAACCTCCCATAGAGACGAACTTCTCTAAGTTCCAAACAAATTCTCAGAAAGAAATTTTATTAGTTCCTCAATTCAGGTATCTAACCCTGGCCCCACCGACTGTTAACAGGGGAGCTAGTCTTACTCAGCCAGCTGCTCTGTCACCAAGGGCATGTGAAGCAAACTCTGAGACAGGGACAGAGACAGGGCAGAGAATCAATGTTAGTTATCGGAGAGGGGCACATTAGTCCAGTTGTGAGAAATCTAAATTTGACCCCAGATATATACACAGGCTTTCAGAATTATTCTAAACTTCATGTAGACCTACAAAGAGATTACAGCACCCACAACCCAGGTATGTGCCCTGATAGGGAATCGAACCCAAAACCGTTCAGTGCTCAACCAATTGAACCACTCCAACTGGGCTCATCTTCCCCTTTCTTTTTTTTTTTTTTTTTTTAAATATATTTTATTGATTTTTTACAGAGAGAAAGGGAGAGAGATAGAGAGTTAGAAACATCGATGAGAGAGAAACATCGACCAGCTGACTCCTGCACACCCCCCAGTGGGGATGTGCCCGCAACCCAGGTACATGCCCTTGACCGGAATCGAACCTGGGACCTTTCAGTCCGCAGGCCGACGCTCTATCCACTGAGCCAAACCGGTTTCGGCATCTTCCCCTTTCTTAATGGGACTATTGATTGTGGTCCTATTGTCCTTTATTTAACTATTGTGTATGTGTGATGGGGAGGCAGGTAACTTATTTTAATTTCACAGTCTTTGGCTCAAAGGATCCTCATTGGGCACTGACACAGATAATATTATAAATTTTAGATATTGAGCCTATTGAGGATTGGAGTGGATTTGGGCACATCATTCTTGAAGAAGGGGAAAGTGTATTTTATTCAAGGAAGGGACAGAAACAAAACTTTTTGACTAGAGGGCAGAATGGGTACATCACATGAGGAACAATACTGTTCCTAGTTATTTGCTGCCATATCAGAAGATAGTTTCTTCCCACATCTGGCTCTCAGGCTTGGCCACGGGACATAAGTAGGTGAAGTGAGAGTGGGATCAACATAGTTCCCTGCTGCACAGAAGCTGTAGATGGTATCTCATGAGCCTCGCATTGCTGTTTTTTCTCTGGCACAGAACAATCTGTCCTTGATAGCAGCGTCTACTTCAGTTTGGCTCCTGAAATGAAGAGAACATGGTCACAGCCATTCTCAGTCTGTGCAGGATAAGTTATATGAGTGAGAAATAAACAGTAGTTGCTATAAGCCATGGAGATTTGGAAATTTTGGGTATGGCAGCATAAAAGTTGGCGATACAACCTGGTTTATAAAGTATTTTATAAAATAATTAACAAACGTGAAATTTCTTCTAGATTTGCCACTTCAAAGAGTACTAAAGCTCTAAAAATCCTGGGAGACGAAGAAATGAAATCACTTAGTAGTTTTCAATTTCTTTTATTTTTTTCTCTTTCCTTCTTTGTCTCTTCCTCCCTCCCTCCCTCCCTTCTTCCTCTTTCAAGCATTTGAACCATGTCTAACACGATCTCATGAAGAAGGTCACAGTGTGAACTGTTCAGAAATAGAGGAGGGGAGTGGGGAACGGGAGGAGTGGGCATTTCTCCTTTGCTTCCTTGCAGACCTCTCCCCACATTTGATACAGGTAGGTACAGTTTTTAAAGCTCTTCAGGAAAGACTGTTAACGGGGTTTAGGGTACAAGAAAGTAATGTGCACACAGACTCCTGTTTTTGTGAACCAGATGGGAGGCCACGAAGTGCAGTGGACTTTGGGTTTGCATCTCGGCTTTGCTACCTGTTAAGTGAGACCTTGGGTTGCTTATGTCTCTTCACCTGTAACAAGAGGACCCTGAAACCTGGCTCAGTGCAGCAGGGTGTTTGCTCCTTCTTCTTGATCCTGTTGGCTTTTCTTTTTTTTTTTTTTTTCAACATACAACATTTTGCCAGAATCTTGGAAATTTTATCAGAAAAACGTTTGAGGTGGCTTATTCCTCAACTTTATTTCCTAGGGGTGGACCCTGGCTTGTCTGTGGTCACATTGCCAGAACTGGAATCTGGGTTTCCTGCTCCCCATATGTATCAACTGCTACTGAGTCACTAAAGGGCTCTGGGTTGAGCTTTGCAGAAAACCTCGCCTTAGCTACTGAAAGTTCCTCCTTATGGTGGAGTGAGAAACTGGTGAGTTTCCTTTTCCTTCATTCCTCTGACATTCCAGGACCGAAATGTTTCCACTTAGCTCAGCAGAACCCAGCAAAGCATATCAGAAACTGATGAAATGGTACTTTGTAATTGATTTTGTGAAAGAGCCAGTTCCCCATTTCCCTGAAGACTTTTCCCGCCCAAATGACAGACAGTGGGTACTATAACATGAGGAGACTGAGACCAGCCACTGTAAATAACAGCCACCACATCTCTTCCCTGGGGTAAGAGAAATGGATGTGACATTAGCATCAAAGATTCATCTAGCAGCAACAAGAGGGCCTGAGAAAGAAACCCGCAGAGAAATGTGGTTCTGCTTGTTAGTTTCATTAAATGGGCACATGACTTGCATGAATTGGACCCTAGGTGTGTCCCTGAACTACTAGGCTTCTTACTCATGTAACAGCAAGATTTTACTTTCAAGGCAGGGAGCAGCGGCCTTGGGTGTAACCAGTTAGGCATTACTTTGGCATTTCCCAGCTTGCATTTTAGCAAAGCCCTCTGGGGCTGAGACGTTTGCTCAGAATAAAACCACTTACATCACAAGTTCTTTAGAGGATGCAACCTCTGCCTGCTAGGCCTTAGCACAATGCCCAGAAAGCAGGGAAGCACTGGGTTAAATGCTGCCTTGCAGACCGTCCATGTCCAAGTTTGTTTGTTGATATAGAGAAGGCAACACCTAGGCGTTCCAGTTTAATTTCAACCCATTTTTACTACTGAAATGAGATTGAGACTCTGTCATGGGAATACACACTCAATTAATTCTTTTGTTCCATTGTGAAAGCTGGCTGGGGTCCAGAGACACTTTCCTGACACACCTGGGTTGGTGTGATATGTGTGCACCTCTGGGTCTTAGAGCAGGGAGATAATACTGTGCCTGGTGGTGATATAGTGCAGGGAGGTGCCAGCTGGGTGCCCATGTGAGTGAAGTGGGAGAGTGGCATGATGTTCCTCTCTTCTGAGGCCTTGCTGACAGCTGCAGTGACGAACGGCTGCCTTCAGGTTGTCATCTCACCTTTGACCTCTGAGGATGAGACCACTTTGTTTAGAGATGTGAATGGACAACCTCACAGGAAGTAAATGTTGCCAAGTTCCCCATTATGAGCATGCGTCAGTGCTTCCTGAGAAAGCCTAATTATAAGTTTGGAAGAGTTCTAATACTCTTTTGTTTAATTTTACCATTTTAGTTACCCCAGCAAGCCTTTGTCTTCTCTTCAGAAAACATAAGAAAATATTCATACCTCATTACTGGTTCTAACTGATAGACAGTGGGCATTTGAAAACTATTTCCCTTCACATTTCTAAAATGATTGAAATAATCATGAAAGGTTCAGCTCAACAGACTTTGGAAGGTACCCTATATCACTTATTTTTAGGTTGGCTTTCTTTTTTTATTGTCCTTGCTTTCTTTTGCACTTTAGCACTATTTTATAATATGCTTCTATATGCTTTCAAAATATTCTTTCATAGCGCATAATTTGCTTTTATAATATACTACAGTTTACTGTTGCAGCTCTCCTCTGAGAGCGTTAATACCCACAGTGTAGAGGACGTGCAAATTCTAGCTCTTGTACCTGAGGATCCATTTGTGTTGTATTGACGGACATATGGGTTCTAGGTAGCTGCAGGTTAGTGTGCTAGACAGCGTATTAGAAAATGACAGGGATTGTGGACCATATAGTATTGTCCATAGTCCAGAGTTTCAGTGTGGTATTTCTCACTACGGGGAAAGCAAAACACAAACTAAATCACTTACGTCCATTTTTTTAAAAAAATGTCAGTTCCATGGGCATGTTAAATTAAAATAGTCCCCATGGATAAGTCCCAGAAATCTTATTTTTATTTTTAACAATTAATATGATTCTTGTGAATAAAGTTTGAGAAAAAGTACCTACATGCCATTGACATAAAACACGAGAATACATATTAACTTCCTAAACTGCTGAGTGGCTTGGGTGTGGCTAACAATAGAGTGTAGTACTTGAGCCTCCAAATAAAGAGGGTTATGCCAGAGAAAGGACAAAATTCACCTGGTACAGATAGTACATTTCCACAGTAACTCAAATGAATTCAAGGATTTGGGAAGAAAATGAATAAATTAACAATAGTATGTTAAAAAATATTTTTAAAAATGAATATGGAGCAGAAATATGTGGCTCACATGATTTAAATTAAAATGACTTCAAAGATATATGGAGTTCATGGTAAGCTTTTTGAGACTTCTCCTCAGACATCCTGGTGTAACCGCTCACTCTCCTCCTATCAGGGACACTTCGCAGATGAAATCCACTGTTGTAGGGAATTTGAGTGAGCATGAGGAGAAATAATAGCAACTGATCTTTTGAAATGTACAGCAAATATATATGAGTGAAAACCCTCAGACAGTTTTTCTTTATTCCTCACTTACTAGGAAAGCAAGTGTCAGGTACCTAAATTAATATTCAATTTTTAAAAATTTTAATTTTTGAGTACACCTGGGAGACATTTAGACTCAATCCAGGATCATCTGCCTTCTACACCTATGGCATTTCCCAAAGGTAACCAGCCAGCTCCTGCAGACTGAAGGTGTGCAAACCTCTCCTTTAAATCAGACGCCCCTGCCCCCTCTTCAACAGGTAACCCTTCACCAAGTTCTTAGGATCTATGAAGTAACTTTAAACGACCTCCCTCCGCTTTGAAGAGGTTGTTTCAAAATGCAAATCTGGTGTCTTTCCAGTTTCTTTCAGTTTCTATCACACACACAGAAACATGTCAGACGACATAATATTGCACATGTGTTGCAGCTCTGTCCTTACCTTTCCAAGCTCACTTTCATCCATGTCCATATGTCCCTTTTATTCCAATTATGCCAAGCTACCTATAGAGTCTCTGTAAATTCATGCCTCTTCACCCTTGCATGTGCTGTTCCCCACCTGGTGTATGCATCTTTCTCACACGTAAACTCAATTTAAAATAGTCTTTTCTGCCCTAGCCAGTTTGGCTCCATGGATAGAGTGTCAACCTGAGAACTGAAGGGTCCTTGGTTCTATTCTGGATTCTGGTCAAAGGTGCATGTCCGGGTTGCTGACTGGATCCCTAGTAGGGGGCATGCAGGAGGCAGCCAATCAATGATTCTCTCTCATCATTGATGTTTCTATTTTTCTCACCCTCTCTCTTCTTCTCTGAAATCAATAAAAATATATTTTAAAATAAATAAAATAAAATAGTCTTCTCTGAAGTTGTGTGTGTTTTTTCTGCCATGCTCCCACCCTCAGCTACTAGCTATAGCTTTTGCTATTTCATCCCCATAAAACCATAAAAACAACTGTTTCACAGAAATAAGCACTTCGTATTCTAAATAGTGAACACTAAGGAATACCTGTTCTATGAAAGTTTCAAGGCATATCCATGGAATTCACCTTTCTGTCTTTCACAGTGAGCCCAGAAATAAGTGTTTAACAAATATTCATTTAAAAAATTAAAATATGCTATTAGTTAAAATCTACACATATAGGGAAATAGAATTTCATGTTAAAATATTAGGCAGGCACGGTCTTTTGGAAGCAGACCAACTTAGGTTTTGATTTTACATTTTCTGAACACTAGCTTTGTGATTTGAGCAACGTAATCTCTCTGAGTCTGTTTTCTCACCTATCAAATATTTAAAAATAATACATATTTGCAAGTCTTCCTTACTCTTGAAGTTTTGGGAATAGTTTGAGGAGGATAGTTGTTAGTTCTTCTTTGAATGTTTGGTAAACTCATCTGTGAAGCCATCTGGTCCAGGACTTTTATTTGCTGAGAGTTGCTTTATTATTACTTCAATTTCATTAGTTATTATCAGTCTATTCAGGTTTTCTGATTTTTCCTGTGATTGAGTTTTGGAAGGTTGTATGTTTCTAGGAATTTGTCCATTTCACTCAGGTTGTCCCAGTTTGTTGGCATATAGTTGTTCATAGTATTTTCTTACAATCCTTTGTATTTCTGTGCTTTCAGTTGTCATGCTGCCTCTCTCGTTTATGGTTTTATTTATTTGGGTCTTCTCTCTTTTTTTCTTGATAAGTCTGGCTAAAGGTTCATCAATCTTGTTTATCTTTTCAAAAAACCTTGGTTTCATTGATCTTTTGTATTGTTTTTTAGTCTCTATGTCATTTATTTCCACTCTAAAAAATAATAATACATTCTTTATAGGCTTATAGTGAAGATAAATAACATGCTTTAAAAATTTAGCACAATATTTGCTACAGTAGTCAATAAACCTTAGGGTTTTTTTTCCTTCCCATCTCCAAAGACTTGAATAAAAAGTGTTGTTTGTTTATTTAATCCCAGGTCAACCATAAAATTAAATTAAATGGAAATCTAACCTCCCCCCCCCCCCAGTTCTCTAAACATTGTGGTTAATTGTCATTGCTGTGTATGTTCTGATAAACAACAAAGGCCAAGGGTCTATGTGCTGACGTGGAGTTGGAGCAGCTAAGCTCCATGTCAAATTTCTTTATGATACATGGAAGCGTCTGCTGTCCAGCACGCTTCCATTATTTTCTGTAATCAGGTCCAAGAGCTCACAAAATAGTTACCATAATTAAACCTGTCAGAAGTCTGTAATATTTCTGTGTATAAACAACTTTGCACAGCTGGCTTGGGACTGTGATACACTGGGAAATTTCTTCATCCGACGTATTTCTGAGCCCACTTCCATCCATGGGGACAGGAAGAACCAGTCAGAATGGAATGATATTAATGTTGACCATGTGGGAACCCCAAGTAGTTCAGAAGTTGAAAATTCTCCACACATAGGCACTTAATTATTTTCCTTATGAGTTAGCATAGGCTGTGTTTTGCTCTGTTTCATTTTTAACTGGAAAGACTTCGTTTTTCAAAAGGATTATGAATTTCCAAGGGTTCTCTGACCATATTAGTCTTCTAGATGGGGTGGAAACTTGTGTGAGAACTTCAGAGAAGTAGGACCATTCAAAATGGGAGTTCTGGGCTCTGAGTTTCCTTTGGAAAGCTAAACACTAAAGTCATTATGCATTCAGTGAAAAGTAACCCTGAGAGACGGTTTGGAGATTATGGGCTTTTATTTTTTAAAAAGAGACTGAGAATATTCTTGTAAATGAGGATTATGAACAACTGGATAAATTATAAGCAGTCAAAGAACTTGCAAAGCTAAGATTTAACTAGAGAAAGTGTAAGCAATGGGAATAGGAAGATCAAAAATGATGAATCAACTTGTCATTTTAGCCCTAAGATTTTGACCTTGACATTTGAGACTCATGTGATTCTGAACCAAGGGGGATTGCTCACAGTTTTCTTCTGGACAATCTAAGAAGAGAATATCAACTGTCACTATTTTGCTTAGAAATGTGAGCTATGATTGTAAGGTTCTAGGGAGCAACAGAGGCATGGTCCTCTTGCCAGAAGCTTCAGTGTGCACTGAGCTGACTACCATAGCCCAGGAGAAGTTGGGACTTCATTCCAAAGACCTTTTATATGCAGACATATAACATATAAGGGAACTCCTCCCCTCTTCCCATTTGTGCAGGTTTGACCAGAAATGAGAAAAGTGCAGCCAACTTGATTTATTCCTTAATATAAAACCAAATGACTTCTTGACCATATCACCATGTCAGGCATAATACGTTTCATTGATTTACTTATTTTTATGACAATGATTTTTTTCTACAAGGAACTGAGGAGGACTTTCTTTGAGAAAGTTTTGTATTTGTCTTTTCAAGAATTCTTTTTGAGCTTAAATGTTATAGCTAAACACTGGAAAGAGAAGGCACCAGGGTTAAACCGGCCTGAGAAGTTCTTGCTGCTTGACAGCCCATTCTGGGTGAGGCTCCACTCTGAATGATAGCTTAGACTGGATGCTCCTGGTAACGCACGCTGTTGGTTCTGTTTTATCAGACAGCAGCATTTACCTCCCATCCATTTACATTTGCAGATGCTTTACGTCCATACATCATTGTATCTAAGCACTGAGCTGAGACAACAGGGAGCTGCTTCTATGCACATCCCTCTCTTTACCTCCTCCACTAACAGGAAAACTTCCCCTGCATTCATTTATTTTGATTACAAAAGTATAATGCATGCACAGAATCAAACATTTAAATATAGAAACAGCATTAAGATAAAAAATAAAAATCTCCTTCCTATAACCACCGCCTTACAAGAGGCAACAAATTTTACTATTACTGATCTTTTCTGTGGTTATATTCACAGCACTGAATTACGTATTTCTAATTTGATTTGTTAAGTCATCAATTTTATAGTCTACTTACTGCCAATTATGAAAGATGAAGAATCTAGCTCTATTTCCATCTCTTCATTCATTCACCAACTCTTGTTAAATTTTTATTATTGGGGTGTACTTTACAATTGTTAAAACACATATATATGTTTCTTAACCCTTTAATTTCAGCCAGAATCTATTGCTTTCACTGTCGTAGATAAGGAGGTAAATGCATGAACATTTTCTCCTACTTTTCTTTCTCTGTCTCTCTCTCCGAAAATTGGTTGGCTATACCATTGCCTTTCTACTACCAAAATTTATTTCATGCATTCCTCTCTGTATCTGCAATGCAATTTTCTACTTTAAATTAATTGAGAACCAATATTTTTGTATTGCAAGAATCAAGTAATGTGAATATGCTCATAGAGAAAGAAATGTAATCCTGTGCTTTCAAGCTCTTCATTTGACTGACAATATTTCAAGTTTCAAAGTCAAAGAGTTTCTTGCTCTATACTCCATAATTGATGTAAAGTCATGCCAAATTTTATTTCACTTGCTATTTGTGTCATACCTTTCTTTCATAACTTAAAAAAAATCATACAGGAGACAGAAAAGAACAATTTGCTCTGGCTTTTCTGCAGCCACTCCATTAGCAATTGTCCTGCTTAGAGCCCTTTCTGCTTTCTGGTTTTGGCATCAGCTAGCTCTGCTGGGCACCAGCAGGGGTGGTAGCTGCCCTTCTTGGTCTGACTGACTCCTGTGCATTTTCGAGATACAGTGGGGCCTTGACTTATGAGTTTAATTCGTTCCGTGACGGAGCTCGTAACTCAAATTACTTGTACATCAAATCAAAAAGTGAACAAGTGAGACCCGTGATGCTGGGCTGATGTTGTGGTGTTCACTGTGACATTCACTGCGCCAACTAGCGGTGGGGTATCTGAAGCTGGCTCATAACCCGAATTTTAGCTCACAACTCAAAGCAAAAAATTGTCCAAGAGACGGCTTCTATCTCGAAAAACTCGTTAGTCGGGACACTCGTAAGTCAAGGCCCCACTGTACTGTGTTCTTTGTTGGGACCTACTTATCAACGTGGTCCCATCTACATTCTTTCTTCTAGGAACTTACCAAAACTTCTAATCTATTGATGGATCTTGTATTAGTTTGGGTTCTTCAGAGAAACAAGAGCCAATTGTTCCACTGGTGTGGCTCATTTGGTTGAGCATTGTCCCATGTACCAGGAGGTCGCTACTTCGATTCCCAGTCAGGGTGTTAGGGCACATGCCCAGGTTGTGGACTCAATCCCCAGCAAGGAGCGTGCAGGAGGCAGTCAATAAAAATATTTTTAAAAAAGAACCAATAGGATATACATCTCTACATCTATCTTTCTATAGCCATTTATCTTATTTATTACAAGGTACTGCCTCAGATAATTATGGGGGCTGAGAAGTCCCAAGATAGCAGTTGGCAAGCTGAAGACCCAGGAGAATCAACATTGTCGGTGCAAAGTAGAAGGGAAAGCATTGAAAAATACACCTGATAAAGGGTTAATATCCAAAATATACAACATACATACAACTTAACAAAACAAAGACAAACAATCCAATTTAAAAATGGGCAAAGGACCTAAATAGACACTTCTCCAAAATGGACATACAGATAGCCAAAAGACATGCTAAAAAAAATGTCCAAATTCTCTAATAATCAGAGAGACACAAATGAAAACAATATGCAGTTTCCTCAAAAAATTAAATATGGAACTGCCATTTGACCTAGTGATCCCACTTCTAGGAATGGATTCTAAGAAATCTGAAGCACCAATCAGAAAGAACATATGCACCCCTATGTTCATAGCAGTGTGATGCATAATAGCTAAGATCTGGAACCATCAGTAGATGAGTGGCTAAAAATGCTGTGGTACATATACACTATGGAATACTATGCTGCAGTAAAATGGAAGGATCTCTTTGAGACAGCATGGAGGAACCTGGAGAGTATTATGCAAAATAAGCCAGTCAGAGAAAGATAAGTATCCCATGATCTCACTCATATGTGTAATTTAATGAACAAAATAAACTGACCAAAAATAGATCCAGAGACATAGAAGCTTGGAATAGATTGTCCAATCTTCAAAGGAAAGGTGGGGGTGGGTGGATGGGTGGGAAGAGATCAACCAAAGAACTTGTATGCATATATGCATAACCCATGAACACAGACAATAGGGTGGTGAAGGCCTGGGGTGGGGGTGGGGGTGGAGGTGGGCAAAAAAAGGAGTCAATGGGGGAAAAGGGGGACATATATAATACTTTCAACAATAAAGATTTTTTTTAAAGAATTGAAAGGATGCCGAAACCGGTTTGGCTCAGTGGATAGAGCGTCGGCCTGTGGACTGAGGGGTCCCAGGTTCGATTCCGGTCAAGGGCATGTACCTGGGTTGCGGGCACATCCCCAGTGGGAGATGTGCAGGAGGCAGCTGATCGATGTTTCTCTCTCATCGATGTTTCTAACTCTCTATCTCTCTCCCTTCCTCTCTGTAAAAAATCAATAAAATATATTTAAAAAAAAAAAAAAAAAAAGAATTGAAAGGATATTCAGTTAAGTGTTAATTTTATTAAGTACATATTGGTGGAAATATTGCAGGCAAGGCTTCTTAAGAATAGCTTTTCCCCTGGTAACACTAAGAAGAAAAAAATATAATGTAGTCTTTGGTACTTATTCCTCACACGCACTAAGGATGGCTGTGGTAAATGCTTGGGAACTAGGAGCATGGGTGGTGCAAGTTTCACTCTGAGTCCTAAGTCAGGAGAATACCTATGTCCCAGCTTGAAGATAGTTATGCAGAGAGAGTGAATTCTCCCTTGCTCAGCCTTCTGTTCTATTCAGGCTTTCAACAGATTGAAGATGGTCCACCCCCTTTAGGGAGGGCAATAGTCTTTATTCAGTCTAACAGTTCAAATGTTAATCTCATCCAAAACACGCCCAGAGACACACACACCCAGAATAATCAAATGTCTGGGCACCCTGAGTCCCAGTCCAGTTGACATAGAAAATTATCAATCACAGATCTCTTTCCAATTTTCAGTTTCATTATATTTTTAATGACATTTGCATGGGATTTTGGCAGATGGTAAACACAATCCATCCTTTTGAGCCAGAATTTTTGCTGACTTCCTGGTGTTAGTACGGTAACTAGCGAGATTATTTATTTTTCTGGATAATGTCTGCTGGTGCTCAGCCCACTTTCTCCTCTGTAGTGACGGGTCTGGAAATTTCATTCCCAAACTCTCTTGCTGACTGGTTCCTATTAAGTTCTGCCAGTAGGAAGCATTTCAGTAGGGTTACAAGAACAACGAAGGGGGGAGTCTTTTTGCTTCTGGTTCCAGCTGGAGCAGTGGCCAACGGTACAGGTGGCTATGAGTTATTCCGACCTCCAGCAGTGTCTCTGGCTTCTGGAATAGCAGGAGTTAGTCATGGAGATGACAGATGACCATGGAATCCAGGGGCATTGGAGACAACCTCAGCAGCAAATGCTTATTTCCAGACTCTGTGTAGTGTGCCTTGACCCTCCCTTTTACTTCTCCACCCAACTAAAAGATTTATAAGCAATATCTTGTATTATATTCACATTTATTTGAAAATTTCAGAGAATTTCTGCTTTCCTGCTTGGGCTGTGACTGATAGGCTGAATAACATTGCATTTCTTGTATTTTTTTTTTGAGATAATATGATATGTTTTTAAATTATAGCACCAGCTCAAAGGAAAACTTAGAGATGATCATTAACTTCTATTTATTGTTTACTATTTTCTAGTCACAATAACTGAGGTAAATATTATTACACTCATTTTATGGATTATAGCACAAGTTTGGGTATACATTTTGGACAAAAATTACACAGTATAACTGATTTCCAAACCAGATATTTTACTCTTCATCTGAGAAAATCATATTAATGTTCAATATAAATCCTAACAAGTTGAGTTAGCATCTGAGTAGCTGGAAGACCCCTTTACTTAAATTTCCTTTAACAAATGAGAATGAATCTAATCATTTTATATTCTTACTTTGAAAGATTGTTGGGTGGACTTTGATTAAAATAGTGCAGAAGAGTCCAGAATTCAGCAGAACTCTTCAGTGTAGACAATTCAGATGATAGATAGGCTGGTTATTCTAAGAGTTTTTAGTCATTAATATATGTTCAAAATATGTATCAATATGCATGATCAGAATACTGTATTAAGGAAAAAAGCAGTTTCTTAGGGGATTTCGATTTTTCTATTAAAGTATTCAAAGGAAGTTGTAGTTGGCCAGCTTGCATATCTTCATACGGAGGCACTACTGCATCCAACTACAAATAGCAAACAAGATTTCACTTGCTGTGGTTTCAGATAAAGGCTTGCCTGAGACCATTCCCATGCTGAGTAAGGATGACATTTCCTAACTGAATATACTCTAGAGAGAAAGAAGACCCATTGAGGGAAGGTTTATTCCTTGGGAAGGTTTTTGGAAAAGTCTTTCCAGAAAATTACCAAGCATATATTCTAGTTACAGCTCTTACTATAGCAGATTTTATAGGTTGCCACTTCTCTTTGAATTGCAATGTGCCAGCAAAGTTGTTCTTGAGTAAAGAGCTCTTACAAATGTGGAAAAGAATAGCACATTTTAGATATTTGTACACCCACCCTTGTATCTCTTTCCCTCTACACACAGCCACATAACCCATATCTAAGAAGCATCAAGCTCGGCTCAAGGAGGGAACAATTTTCTTATGCATTGCCTGGTGGCCTTTGCTCTTTCTCTGCTTTTTGACACCCCTCCCCTCGCGGGGCTGGGAGAGCCAAGGTAAGTAATTAGAAGTGTAGAGCAAACATACGCTGACGTGCTCTGAGAAGAACACTAAGCCCTCGAGTCATCGCTATTGGAGTTGTCTGTAGTGTAGAGCGTCTACCATGTCCAAATCCATGCACCAGCTACCACTCTATCTAAGTTTAATATGGCACCATGTGTCTTACTGTTTTACTTAGAAGGAAAGGGAAAATTCTTTCTTCTCAGACAAATAATCAAGCACTCTTGATGTGTTTGCATAATGTGTGTGTGTATGTGTGTGAGCAATAACCACTTACCACTTAAGAAGAGTTGTTTCCTATTGTCAAAGCCTGTACTTCAGCCACAAGCATCACATGTGTCCTGGTGGATGCCCCGATGGTTTCCATTTTCACAAAATCATGTGGCAAGAGATTGTGTTTCAGTGTGACTTGAGTTTTGAAGTTTCATTTACCCTTTTGCAGATTTATAGGGTCACTAGTGTTAAAATGGGAGTAGTTCTAACAGTAAGTTTACAGCATTAAAAAATAATTTAGAAAAAAGGAAGAAATATAAGGGCTATGCAAACTAATGGTGCATTTGCCAGGTGTGTTTTTCTACGCTTTTCAATCGAAACAGGGATGCTGAAGTTCAGTATATGTCTGGATCAATAACTTATCCAGCCCTTGCTGAGTTTTCTCTAAAATCAGCATAATAGCTTTTTTAAATGGAAGCCTTAATTTGCTCAACAAAACTCTTATTTGAAAACATAATGTGCTTAGTCGAGTTTTACAGAAGTCTCCTAGTTATTTTTAGTCAGACCTATGTAAAATTTATTCCTTGAGAACTATAAAATTCCTGCAAAAGGCAGTGGGAGCAGATAATCATAAATAGCTGAAACAAGAGATTCTGTATGACAAGCAGAATGGTAGAGCTGGACAGTTTCTTAAAAAGTCACATATTATGACACTTCCATTTTGCAGATATAATAACAGAGGCCCAGCAGGGTTAAGTGGCAATTCAGTATCACCCAACATATAGTAGCAGGGCTGCATCTTATAGCCATGTTTCAAAATTAGTGCCTTGTTTAGTGTTAGTGGTTCTGCAGTTCTTGAATTGGCTGGAGGGAAAGTCCTTGAAACTTGAGATGGAGAGCTGTGGGAGCTCCATGTGCAGGAATGTCAAGTGCAGAGTGAGTTCTGGATACTAACCACCATCATTCATGTTCCCCTCCCTTCCAGGTTGCCCAAGTGAAAACACATACTTAGTCGATGAGAATTTAAGTTAGTAAATAATATGTCTCAATGTCCCTTGTATAAGAAATAGAAGCTCTGATTATGGCAAACAATTCCCTACCCCCAAAAGACACATGCTGTACAGTATGTGAGTAATATAAGGGTATAATAGACCACACATCTGAAATCAGAACTTTTATTCCTCTATTACTTAAATTATCCCACAATGATTAGTTATCCTCAATTTTTTTTTTAAAGGCATTATGGAAATTTCCATACAAAACACAATCACGCCTTAGGACGTTTCTACTTCAATCTCATGACAATAGCCTTTTCAGTTACAGCACGTAGAAGCTGTCAGCTGGATGATGTTAGAATGCCTGGTTCATCAAGTGCACTCAAGTAAGAGCCTGTGGCTATAATGCACAGTTAGGAAGGTGGGGTAGAAGGACGCTGGACAGCTGCTCTGCTCCATTTCTGTGTGAGCATGTGTGTGTTTGAAGACTCTTCTCCATTTCAGTTCTGTGCTTGTTTTCTTCAGGCACCACCCACAGAAGTGCAAATCTTTAGGCCGGTGGTTTGGAGCCAAAATATTTTCCCACTTTAAATTACTCAGCTGAAATGCCTGGTTCTTAAATCTGCTTTCCGTATAAACAGCAGGACAGAGGGATAGAAATGGATGCACTGGGATAAAAAAAAAACAAAAAAACCTTCTATACTTCCCTAAAGGTCTTGGGAGTCAAGTTCATTGTGAATTGAGTGCGTGTAAGATGGGGGAAAGTACAGTCTCCAGAGTGCGAATTAAAGAGCCGAATGTCAGCTTCTTCCTTTGTGCTGAGCTGATCTCCAGGGGGTAGGAGGGGGAGTGCTTTCTGAACTCAAAGGTGCGTTCCTCCTCCCTGTCACATTCCAAGCCAAGCAAAACTATCCAGGCTGTGATTTCCATAAAGCAAGGCTAAGGGTCCTCGACAATCACAAAGAAGGGAGTTTTCCCTCTTCACTGATGTTAGCAGGACCCTTTCTCCTCTCTGGACCACTTCTGTGAAAATATGGCATTTGGAAGAAGGCATCGCTTCCTTCTTTTCCATCTGGTCCCCCTTTTCTTTCCTTTGCAAGTTAATTTCTCCCTATAGATAAGGACAGTGCTTGAAGGATTTGGCTGGGCACTAATGGAGGGAAGCAGTTCAAATGCTAGAAAACTAGGCAGAGAAGATAAGAGCCCTTTGGGAACCCGTGTGTAAAATCTTCTGCAAGGAGGAGCATTTCAGCAGATCCCACAATGAGTTGAGGTGTGTTCCCTCTGTCACCTCATCTAACTCAGATGGGCTTAAGCAAAAAAGCATATATATTGCCATTTCTGCTTCTTTCTTTCACGCATAAGTGCAAGGAAGGAGTTTAGACTTAAATTGCAAAGTGCTTACTTAGGACGGGAAAGTGGTGTAAGTCAGTTAATTTGTCTAGCTAATCATTTTCAAGTCAGAGATGAAAACCAACTGATTCTTCTAAGAACCCTAACATGCAAGCTAATTTTTCCAAAGTTGTATTTTGGAGCAAGTATGAACAGAGATGATGATGATGAGATGCAATTTTTATTTTCCTTCAGTTATGAATCTCTTGTGATGGGTCAGGTCAAAGGTAGTGCAGGGGTGCACTACCTGCCGTGGAACAATTCCTCCTGCTCCCAGCACATCTGTCTAAAGGTGTAAGGTTGCTTGTTAAGCTCAGAAGCATACCTAGGGATCTAATTAAAGTGCATTGGCCTCCTCGCATGTTGATTTGGAATCACAGGTGGAGCAGAAACCATGTGAATTTTATGGAGTTGTGTTTAACTCTCACTTGCAATTGGAAAGTGACCTCCTCTTTTTCTCCTACCTTTATTAATAGACACATGTATTTTGGTCCCCTTACTATTTCTTTTTATTTCAAACTTTTTATGTAAATGATTTTGGTTTTTGTCATATTGGTCTGATTCTCCTGAAGTTGCTTTTATGTCAGCAAGATGTTAAGACTGTGTGATGGACGGCATGTTGAAGAAAAGGTACTTGGCTAACTCGTTCCTTATTACTTCTGGAATGTGGCAAGCTTCAGTTTCATTCAATAGAGTTTACACAGCTGTGCATAAGGACAGCTTATGAGACCTTGGAGTTCAATCACTCAGCAAAATAAATCAATCAACAAATATTTATTGGACAACTCTGTTGGTAGAAAAAGGTATCTAGAGTTGGTGCTGGAACATTTTACTAATCCACCGGGAAAGAATTTAAGTTAAAAAGACTTTTAATAATTATCAAATATTATAGATAATTTAAGATGTGTTCAGAATTGCTAACTATGTTATGAATAGATCTGTGTGAAATTGTGCATGTTTTGTGGAGTGATAGGCACAAAGTCTAAAGAAACTTGCAATCAAATATCAATATTCCCACCTGGCTGGCGTGGCTTAGTGTTTGAGCATTGGTTCATACACCAGGACCTCATCAGTTCGATTCCTGGTCAGGGCACATACCTGGGTTTCAGGCTCAGTTCCCAGTAGGAGGTTTGCAGGAGACAGTTGATCTATGATTGTTTCTCTCTCATCCATATTTTTATCTCTGAAATCGATAAAAACATATTTAAAAATATATATATATCAGTAGTCCCAACTGCACCCACTGAATAGAACAAACTGAATATAAACAACCAAAAACATCCAAAGACTCTTTAGAAATACAGATTGATGTCTTAAAGTGAAATTAACTTCAGCTATACACTGTACAGCAAGCATGTCAAACTCAAAGGTTAACATGGGCCAGATAAATAAGGTTTAAGTTTATGTGGGCCGCAAAAAAACAAAAGCTTCAATTTTCATAGAAACGTAGGTTTATTTCAATAGAGACATGCTGAATACAAAGGGATGAAATAAATGAGTAATCATTATCATAAAATAATAGAACATTTTAATAAAAATTAATGTTTTCTTGAACATGAACTTACCAGACACTGAATAACTGCACAAATTAATAAGTGTAACGAAAGTAAACCTATTTTTCTTGTTCTCTGAGAACGAAATATTTCCTGTTGTGCACACCAAACAAGTCAGTACAAGACTAATGATGTGGCAATCGGCTGCTAAAATATTCGCTGCTAGTATTAGTGGAGAGAAATGGTATGCCTGCACATAAGGTGTGTAAGGGAAATGGATGCAACACAATTATAGTAATCAGTCATAAGTGAATGTTGTAGTTTGTTATTAATAATTATGTATAACAGGATATTGTAAAAATTAAGTTATGAAATTTTTTATTAAAAGCAAAAATATTCATTGCGGACCACATGTGCCCTGTGGACCATGAGTTTGACATGCTTGCTGTACAGATAAACTTTGACTAGGAAGTAAAACAGATAAAAGAACAGCTGCCTTATGGGAGATTGACTCACTGGATCAGCATAGGAGTGTAGCCCAGAGCCAAACTACAAACTCCATAAGTCTATGTCAAGGCTCTCAAGAAGTGTTTGTGCTGCCTGTGGTCTGGAGGACACATTTTGGCACTTTGCCAAGCAGCCTGAGGATAGTATTGAGTCTTACATGTCATAAAAACAGCTGCCTCTTGAAGTATTACTGTGCTAGGCAGAGCTCTAGACAGCTTAGGTACATTTTCTCATTGAATTCTCACAACAACCTTGGGGAGTAGTTTGGCTTGACTCTATTTTATAGATGAGAAAATGAAGACTAAATAGGTTTAGTAACTTTCTCAATGTCAAATAGCTAATAAGTGTGAGAGTTAGGATTCAAGTCTTGGTCTTACCTGAAATCCATGCTTATACCCACAACACACACCTGCATCAACTTGTAAGAACTTATCCTACTTGACATCAAGTCAGATTTTATGAGCAGGCTCCTTAGGTTTATGTAAGAGTAAAGTCTAGTGAAAGCATTTAGAAACATGATGAATCTTTACATGAACTTGCTGTCATTTCTCACCCTTCTTCGCATTCCCCTATAATATATTTCATTTCTGTATAGTTAACTTTATGTGTTTTTATCACCTATGACTTTATTTTCCTCCTCTAGGATATATCTATTGAATCTAAGGATGAATGAATATTTCCCAAACACTAAGAGCTAGATCCTTACGCATCATCAACAATATTAAATATTTTTTCCCATTTACTGTTTGGCCACAAGACAAGATCAATGACAGTTAGGTTCATTGCAATGTCTAATCTAACTTTCTTCTAATGAAAAAGCTTCTCAAAGGGGGCAGAGAACCATATCTAAATTATTTCTGTGTTCTAAGCATCATATTTTAGTGTTTTACAAATAATATGCTCAAAAATTATTTGTTGAACAATGACTTAATCATTATTACCTAAAAAAAAATTATAAACATTTATTCCATAACAAAAACGGGAAGGCACTAAGTTAGGCAATGAATAGACTGCAGGAAAACACAATAATAACAGTGTTCAGTGTTCACCACATGTTGAGCACCAAGCTGAGTCCTTGCTTTTCATGCAGCATTACACGGAATGCTCCACAGAACCTCGAAGGACCTGTGGCTACTTCAATGTTGTGGATGAGGAAAGTGATTTCTGTATTTTCCCCAGATCTCAGAGTTAGTGAGTGGCAGAGCCTGGATTCAAAGCCAGGCCAGCTAGTCTAAAACCCAAAAGTCTTAATGGTGGTAAAAATCTTTTTACCTGGCATTGAAAATGTTATTTGTTCATGAAATTATCAAAAAAGATCCATAATAATTAAAGGTGTTTTCTCTTAAAACATATAAATCCACATGAACTGATCAAACTTTTCCTGCAGAGCCACGCTTTGCACATGGGCCATTCCCTCGGAATCCTATGTTGTCTTTCTTGTACAAACCACACCAGAGAAGTGTCTGCAATTTCCAGGTTCAGTTGCTATCTAATAGAGCCAGAACTTAAGGACATTTGACAGGCAATTTTCAGCACAAAATCTTTCCAGATCTCTATGATTTTTTCTTAACCTGTTCATTTGCTTCATAAACATCAAATCTTACAGCATTTTTTATTGTTTATTCATTTTTACTTTTTTAAAACCCCCTCTTTTGTCCAGCCAGGACGGCTCAGTGGTTGAGTGTTGACCTATGAACCAGGAGGTCCTGGTTCGATTCCAGGTCAAGGCCCAATACCCAGTGTGGGTTGAGCAGGAGGCAGCTGATCAATGATTCTTTCTCATCATTGATGTTTCTATCTCTCTCTCCTTCTCCCTTCCTCTCTGAAATCAATAAAAGTATATTTACAAAAAAATAAAACACATCTTTTTCTCATTTTTCAAAATCTTCAACCTAGTTCTCACACAAAAAATTCTTTGAATGCCTATTTAATTGATTTATTCATAAGATTCAACTGTGCAATTAAAAAGCAAAAATTATGTTATAAAGAGCTCTGAGAATAAAAGCAACAAATCTTGATAAGCAAACAATTCTGCTGGTGGGACAGGAGTGGACAAGAGAGCTGATAACCATGAACATTCAGTCTTAAAACTTTAGTTAATGCTTTTCGGAGACAATAGGACATTGAGAAGAGTTTACTTAAGCAAACTTCTGTTTTACTCACGCATGTGTGTGTGTGTGTGTGTGTGTGTGTGTGTGTGTGTGTGTGTTTTAATAAACATTGATATACGTAATACAATGTGATAATCACTATCCTAGTGCTTTACAAGTATTAACTCATTTAATTATCAAACTACCTCTGGCTACATATTATGGTAATCCTATTGTACAGAGGAGAAAGCTGATGCTCTGAGAGGTTATCTACCATGTCCAAGGTCATTCACTTAGTAAATGGGGAAGAGCCCGGGTTTGGTTCCAGGAACATGCTCTTAAGCCCTTGCCTTTCAAACAAAAGTCATTGTACCTCTTCTCCAAAAGCCTGTAATTCGGATAGAAAGGTCACATATACTCCCCATACAAACTTGCATACAATGATTATCTCAATGAGGGTCCAGGAGTTCACAAACATCTTCTCTAGTAGTGTTCACTAGAAACACATATGCGTTTTCCGTTAGCATTTATAGAAGCTAGTGTTCATTTCTTTTTTTTCTCTTTCCTTCCCTAAATGATGATAATGAACAGGGGCCTCCCATGTTCTTCTGTTAAGCCACTTTCTCTTATCTCTGCAACCATTTCCTGTATATGTTTTATTCTTTATGGCTTCCAGGCCCTGGAGTGGTAAGCAGACCACTGGGGCTGAGTAGCCTACTAGAAATTCTCTGAAATATTCCCTGGGAGAGTATCTCAATCCTTTTACCTCTCTCTCATAGATTATACACAATAATCCCCACAACTTCCTGAGATTTGAGGTTCAAGATCACACACCACTCTTCATCTCCCAATCAAACTACAAGTTTTAATCGGAGGCAAACATTTTTACTTTTGATGCCACATTAACTATTCTTTATTTATTGGTCTATAGGAGAGGGAAACTGGGTCTGAATTCTTAACAACTTTTGATTGGCAATAAACTCCTTCCCTCAGAAAGTGGTTCTGAACTTTCAGGACACATGTATAATTTGTATCAAAGAAAATGTTTGCGTTGCATTTTAAAAATCATTTAATATTTCTTTTAAGTAGATAATATTCACATGGTTCAAATATTAGAAGTACAAAAAGTTCTAGCCCATCTCTGGGAAGCACATACCATTCCCTGTTACAAGGAACATTTTTAAAATAAATATTTAAATGTTCTGAAATGTGCTAATCAATAAGATGAATGGCTATGAATAACTCAGATGAATATTTAATGTCACATATAAACTAAAATATTGCTTCAAAATATCAGATTAACTAGAATCTTATTAGCATTCTATTAATTCTGAGAGTACAAGAATAAAAATTCTAACAAAAAAATACAAAGTCCTGGTCCAGCATCTAAACTATGAGAGATTACTTTTCTAACCAGATCACATATTATGGTGCATTTGTTTGTTATCATAATAAATTAGATGTAATATTTTTATAAGGGAAGATAATGAAACAGCATTATATAATGCTACCTCTAAGAAATCAATTTTCAATCTTGTATCTTGACACAATTATAAATATAATTTAGTGAAATTATATATTTATAAATTGAAATTATATTATTTATAAATATAAATATAAATATAAATATAAATATAAATATAAATATAAATATAAACAAATAAAGGGTCTTTTGAAATATGACAAAGATCCTTAGAACTCTGCATGGAGATGTTTTAGGATAAGAAAAAAACAAAAGTTGTTTCAAGTCGGAGTAGTAATAACTATGTCCATAAATAGGACTGACCCTTCTCTAACCACAACACCTAGAACTATGTAATGCATTAGCACGTCATCTGTTGTAATGAAAAAGAATCACACAAAGAAACAAAACAGCAACAACAATAGCAACAGCAAAAGCAATCATGTAACGAAACACCTGTTGCATGAGTTTTGCCTAAACATCTATGTATTATCATTTAGGAAAAAGATATAAAGCAAGGACTTGGCCCTCATTCCAAGCTGATGTGGCTCAGATGAATCTCATCAAGATTTTCATGCACACATTAAATCAAGAGTTTTGTTTTTAATGAGAACATCTACTAATATTATATAACTTTTATATAATATTAAAATGCCCCCTAGGTAGGAACTCTTAAGAAACCAGATTATGCTCAGTTCTGTGATGAACTTGGCTGTTTTCACTATGTATTTTCTTTTTCATAATGAGACAGCATTCCATTTGGTGTTCACAATGGCACAATCCTCAGGTAGAACGTGCTATAAGATGCTTACAAATCTCCATTGTGGAAAAGAATGTGATAGACAGCAACCATTCATATTTTATTTTTTCAGAAAGGACACTGGATTTCATGAGAAAAAAACCTTCAAATAATGTGTTTATATTAAGTTTGTGAGTCGAGGCTACCTATATGCAAAGGAAAATTGAACTTATAATTTAATATGATCAGTCATCCTTATTTGGGGAAAGGGGGGCAAGAAGAACATCATTGAATTGCACAGAGAATCTTCCAAACTCGTGCTATCCTTGCCCCACACCCAACTTGGTTATTTTTAAAATAATATAAATGCATGAAGCAAGATTAGAAGGTATGAATTTCATTTCCTTTAATTTTTCCTGCTTTTCTTAGCTGCTGGCCACTGAAAACAAGCAGCAGAGAGGAAAACCAGGAATAGAATATGCTTAAAGGATACACAAACTTGATTTTTAAAATGCTTCTGAATATTTGATTAGATTAGAATAATAAGTCTCATGTTATAAATACAGCATTCTAAAAAATCATATATTCTGAGTGTTGCTGATTGCCAGGTTTAAAATAATAACTTGTCTCTGGGGTTTGGCGGTAGGATGACAATTACTGTGGCCATCATTATCACCATCGTCCTCACTATATAAAGGCAGTTTGTCCTGATATATATGACCCAAAGTTAGGCTTTGACCAGGCTGAATGGCCCCTGTCTATTAACAGTTATGTTTATGTTATTAGGATGATTTTCATGACTCCAACAAACTGATATTATCATTTAGGGCCAATGACCTCTGCTGATTAGTGGAGCGTCCATGATGTTTTATGCAAAAGCATGGTTTATTTGAGATGAAACATATGAAAAAAGTCAAACAAGTGGTAGCAAATGAAAACAAAACTTAAATAGCTATCAGCACCTACTATATGTCAGGCATCCTTTGGGTGTGACACATGAGGGTGAATGAGGCCTACACTGTCCCTGTCCTCAAAGAGATTATGCACCATTGGGAGAAAAGGAAAGTATGAGGTTTCTTATAGGGAACGTGTAAAGACCTGTGCAAATGCATAGCAGGAGACCTGACTCCGGCTGGGCAGGTAGGGCGGAAGGGAAGGCTTCCCTGAGGAAGTGTTGCTGATTGAGACGTGAGGAGTCTGTAGGAGTTAGCCAAACACGGGAGGCTGGGGAATGAAATGGGAGTTCCAGGAAGAGTAACCACTCTGATAAATGCACTGAGCCTAAAGGGAGCAGGGGTGTCCCCGGAAATGAAGGAAATGAAAGTTGCTCAGTGTGATGAACACAAGGACAGGGGAGGGATGAAGCAAGAAAGGAGGGCGGGATTCAAAGAAGATCATTCAGAGACTTATTCAACTTATTCGTTATTTTGGACATGATTCTAAGAACGATGAGAAGGCACTGAAAAGTTTCAGGGGAAAAAATAAATAATGTTATGTTTGTAGTTTTAAAATTTTACAATGACTAGAGTAGAGAGAACGGAATAGTGATAGGTCAGTTCGTTAGGCAACAATTACAGCAGTCCAAGTGAGAGATGATGAAGGCAAGGAGGACAGAAAAGAGTAAGTGATTTTTAGAAATACATAGTAAAGACCTAGACTTATCAATTCCCCTGGTGAATGATAGCTGTAGCAGATCTGAGACCGAAGGCTCATCAAGCCCGAATTTCTGGTTAGCTCACCAGAAGATGACCCAGACTGGGTTCTATTGTGAGAAGATTGTAGTTCTGGGGTTGGCTGGAAATCCATGTGGATCTATCCAGAGGACTGGTGGATGTAAGGATCTCAAATTCTGGAGGCAAATCTGTGAAAAACTATAGAATTGAGAATTATCAGCACATAGCCTTGCAAATAGATGAGGCTATCCAGACAGCGTGGGATAAGAGAGAGAAGCAGTTGTGAACAGACTTTCAGGGGAAGAACAGGGGAGGGGTCCAGGCCGAAAACCCAGACACACCGCTGCCGTGATTGGCTGGCCCCAAATGGAGACCCACCTTCCATGTGAAAGGTTCCCTCCCAGGACCAGAAGGAAAGAAGACATCCTTATCCGCCCAGAGACGGCACAAGAGAAATCTGCAAATGAGCCTTACTCCATTCGTCTCTTCTCATATTTGACCTTCCAACCATGTGACAACCTGCGAAACCTAAAACTGGTTTCCTTTGTCCCGTCCTTTTTCTACAACTCAATTGTCCTTTGTAGAGAAGCCATAGAAACTGGAATTCTCAGTTGCCATCTTGAGCTGCATCTAGTTTAGGTTTCTCCCATGTGATGTGCACATTAATAAACTGTTTTTATCTTTTTGTTTGTTTTGTTTTTATCTTCTTTAAAACAAGGTTGAAAAGGATGGTTCAGAAAAGTGGACAAAAAATCTGAGATGGAAAAGAGGATGGACCATGGAAGCTAAGTAATGGGAGCATGAAAGGCAGAGCATGCCATGGTGCAGAGAAGTCAGAGCGACTGAGACGGGTTTACTGCATTCGACAGCAAATAGGTCACTGGGGACCTTGGCAATTGCAGTCTCAGTGAAGTGGTGGTAGCAACAACCCTATGGCGGTGGCAGGAGGGTGGGGGAGGGCTAAAAGGTAGGAGGTGATGGAATGCAGACAATGAGAACAGGCAGCACTTGCAAGAAGTTTGCTTGTGAAAGAAAGGAGAAAAGTAAAACACATTTCTTTGCAAAAATAAAAGTCTTTATAATATCAATTAAACTTATGTCTAAAGTATAAATGGTTCTAAAAAAAATACTTCAAAAGAAAGGCCTTTCTTTTTTTTTATTGCTTAAAGTATTACAAAGAGTATTACATATGTCTCCTTTTTTTTCCCCCGCCCTTGACAATCCCCTGGCCTCCCCTACCCCCCAGTGTCTTATGTCCATTGGTTATGCTTATATGCATGCATACAAGTCCTTCGGTTGCTCTTTTGCCCCACCCCCTCCTGCCCCCCCACCCCCACCCTCCCCGGCCTTCCTGCTGTAGTTTGACAGTCTGTTTGAGGCAGCTCTGCCTCTGTATCTATTATTGTTCGAAAGTTTATAATGGTCTCTATTATCCATGAATGAGTGAGATCATGTGGTATTTTTCCTTCGTTGACTGGCTTATTTCAGTTAGCATAATGCTCTCCAGTTCCATTCATGCTGTTGCAAATGGTAAGAGTTCCTTCCTTTTTACAGCAGCATAGTATTCCATTGTGTAGATGTACCACAGTTTTCTAATCCATTCATCTACAGATGGGCACTTAGGCTGTTTCCAGATCTTAGCTATGGTAAATTGTGCTGCTATGAACATAGGGGTGCATATATCCAAGAAAGGCCTTTCTCTCTAATTCTTAAAGAGTTTGAATTTGTGCCAATGCTTAATATTCAAAATTCTTATTTAGCATATTCCTTTTAACTTAGTCCATTTCTCTTAACTGGAAAAGTCAAATGCTTCTTCCAAGGGCATATTTCCCTTCACAAACATGTGGTTTTCAACCATTTTTGTCATTAAAAAACAAACAAACAAAAAACCCACCCCATTTACACAGCCAACAAAGAAAGAGTACTCCAACAGCTCAACGCTAATGAGAGGAAAGGTTTTGTGCCTTTACACCTCCTCTGACAGCTTGTCTCTTTTTCCACTGGAAGTAACTGAGCTGCCTTAAAGTCTGACTAGGTTAGCCTTCTTGGTTTATAGATAAGGAGACAGGTGCTTAGAGAGTTAGTTATTGGATGTCCAAAACAGAATATACAAGTGAAAGAATGTCTGCATATCCTATCTGTTCCCATTGAATACATGCCTCTAATGTGGACGAAGTTCCTTTCTAACCAGAAATTTAAGGTTTCTAAAAATGAGATAGAATCCTTCTCCTTCATGATAGTGGTAATTATTAGTGATCGCTTGAATTTTACATGAAATGCCAAGGCTTCTGTAATGTCTGCTCATGTTAAAGACCTCTCTATGGGATCAAATACAAATTACTTCATTAGTGCTTCTTAGAATTCATTTCAACAGGAGCTTGTTTCCCTATTAAATTAAAGCCACTTTAACACTTCTCTTTGACAAGTTAGCCAAGAATTTAAATAGAGATCTAAAAGAATTCAATGACCCCCAAAATTGGGTAGTTTCCCTAAAAGTGTTGGACAAAAACTTTGCTAAACACTGTAGAATTTGGAATAATTTTGCTTCATAATAAGAAGCCACTGTAGACATTAAATCAGAAATTTGCTCAAAATCCATCTGTTGTTGTGGTTTAAAATAAGATAGTAAATACTGTGTCAGAAGGAAAACTGGAAAAGAAATGGTTGAAAAAAATAATACTAGAGCCAAAATGAGAGTCTTGGCTGTTACAAGGAGTAGATTTGGTGGAAATATATCAATATAAATTAAACACACACACACACACACACACACCCCTTTAGTTGCAAAAATCAGTGACACTCTTTTTTACAATTTTTGGGAAAAAATGTTTTTATGTGTCTCCCTCAAAAGAATTGGGTCCAAATTTCCCACATACCATTGATTGAGCCTGGGAGTGGTATATTCTATAAAATCAATAATTACATTTTTATATTTTAGTAACAGCTTCATACCTGCTTCAAAATTTGGGGACTGACAAAAACTGATGTGTTTTATTTGTCTTCTCTCTGTGTGTTTTTACTTTGGTTATATAATTTGCCTGCATATACCTATTTATACTTAATAATAGAGGAATATGCAAACAGCAGACTGCGTGGGGCTACAAGGCCAGCAGGGGGGTTAGTGAGGGACGACCAAATGACTGAACAGCAGGCTATGTGGGGCGACCAGGCCAGTGGGGGGGGGGGGCAATTGGGGACACCAGGCAGGTGCTGGGGGCCAGTTAGGGGAGACCAGACCAGCAGAGGGGGGCAGTTGGGGGTGACAAGGCCTGCAGGGGGCGCAGTAAGGGATGACAAGGCAGGCAGGCAGGTGAGCAGTTAGGAGCCAGCGGTCCTGGATTGTGAGAGGGATGTCTGACTGCCGGTTTAGGCCCGATCCCCAGGATTGGGCCTAAATTGGCAGTCAGACTTCCCCTAAGGGGTCCCAGATTGGAGAGGGTGCAGGCTGGGCTGAGCATAACCCCCCCCCCTCCCGCATGAATTTCATGTACCGGGCCTCTAGTTTTCTTATAAAAACCTTTATTAAATATACCTTTCTAATAAAAAAACAGTGTGCATAGAAAAATATTCATATGAGTAGCCTAACAGAATAAATACTATTCAGATAAATAAACTCACAGAAGTCCATATACTGTAAGGAAATGTAGTTATTTTCTAATTAAAAATATTAAATTAAAAATGACAAAACTTAAAATTTAATCATATACTAAAGAAGTAAGACTCATTTTGGAGGAATAATCATATTGAATCTATATCATTCAACTTAAAGCTTAGAAGACAAACTGGAAATGGAAGGGGCCTGGGAGTGTTCTCGCTTGTTCTGTATTGTTTTCTTAGTCCAATGTATGAAAGAATACTAAACAGATAATAAGTCACAATTGACTATTTTTTACTTCATTCATTTATTTATTTTCAATATATTTTTATTGATTTCAGAGAGGAGGGGAGAGGGAGAGACAGAAATATCAATGATGAGAAAGAATCATCGATTGGCTGCCTCTTGCATGCCTCCTACTGGAGATTGAGCCCACAACCCAGGAATGTGCCCTTGACTGAAACCAAACCTGGGACCCTTCAGTCCTCAGGCCAATGCTCTATCCACTGAGCCAAACTAGCTAGAGCTATTTTTTAAAGGGATGCATGTGGACAACAAAAATTCTTGTTTGTTTTTTTTACTTTGTTTTTGAATATGAATGGTATAGCCTAGAAGGATATATACTATGAGAATTGAGTAAATAATATAAAACTAAACCATTTCACAGAAAGTGCTGGTGACATCTATAATAATAATAGTATAATATGTTAATTAGACAGGACAGCTGGACTACCTTCTGGATGTCCTTTTGGATGACCTTCCGAATGAAGCCAGGGCTGTGAGGGCCAAGGCAAGCTTGCATGGCTGTGAGGGCCAAGCCCCTTCCATGAATTTTGTGCATTGGGCCTCTATTCCTATATAATAAAAGGGTAGTAAGTAAATTGACCCTAACGGTGGAACAACCAGGAAGGACAGGTTGCTATGATGCAAACTAACCACCAGGGGGCTGACACTCAACACAGGAGCTGCCCCCTGGTGGTCAGTGACCTCCAATAGGGGGAGCTCCGCTCAGTCACAAGCCAGGCTGATGGCTGTGAGCGCAGCAGCGGTGGTGGGAGCCTTTCCTGCTTCCTCGGCAGCACTAAGGATGTCCGACTGCAGCTTAGGCCCACTCCCAGTGGGCTGAAAATCAAATTGCAATAAGAAATCAAACTACAAGTCAGTCTTCTCAATGTTCCTTGCATGTACAATTCTGACATTATTCTGAAAAGACTTATATTGCTTCTCACTTAACTCTTTCATCCTGATTATATTTGTTATATCAGGATACAGCTTCATTCAATGAAACAAAATGAAATAAAGCAAAATATATAACTTTATTGTTAATATTGATTAATTGTGCTTTAAGGCATTCAATACATTATTTTTTAAATATCAATATTATACCATAAAATAACAACTGTATTCTTCATATTTTTGTTTACCCACTATTAGCATTTAGCCTGGATTTGGGCCACTTATCTCAGAATAGGGGCATAGTCCCTTTAGAATGTAGGCATTAAAGAAATGTAAGATCTGTGGTGGGCTGAAAATCAAATTGCAATAAGAAATCAAACTACAAGTCAGTCTTCTCATCATTACCTGTACATTCTAGGAACACTAACTAATGTCAGTGATAAAATGCTCCCCTCTGCCAGGGTGGACTGATCCCACAGTTCTAGGCCACCACACTACCCACACTCCACTGTCATATCCCATGCATCATGTGTGACATTTGGACTTCTTTATCAGCGCCCACCTCAAGATAATCTATTTTGTATAGTTTAAAGTAGCAAGTACTATTTTTTTCTTTAATTTGCCATGGCAGTGGGAAGGTGAAACTTATGGGAAACATAGATCTCCACTTTCTGTCTTCTCAATTATAATGTTTCCCAAAGACATACCTTTATAAAATACCTGTATATTAATAATAGTTACAGTCCATAATACTACTTATGTAATCAGCAAAGTTTACAAATGTGGCAGAAAAAAACAAAGTGAATGAAACATGCAGAACCCAGGTTGATGGCCGTTCTGTGCATGGCTTATTTCTGCTATAAAAACCACTACTGGAGGGAAAATTGGTTTCAAGAAGTCAAGTATAAAAAATATAATGACTAAAGATTTGAAAGTCAGTGAAAGAACAACCAGATTCCCCCCCCCCCCCAACACACATACATTCACAATTACATTGAATACATTGAAACTTAAATAAAATACTAATGTAAAGCTAAGTTAGTTCTTCTACATTTTTTGGTATAAAGTTAATTACATAGTGATATTACAGAAAATTATTAGGAAAGTATCTCGATTTCATGAAGCAGTGGACAATGTCTCTAGTTTTACCTATGGATAAAGGAAAAACGTGTAAATTGGAAAACTTCTACATTGAGTAATAATAGAATATGTGATTCAACCAACACTCCTGCTAAAGACTACTTGCAAAACTGGACAAAATATTTTTTAAATACACTTGATGACATTAAGGAGTTAATAAAATAGTGAAGAATTACTGAGAAAAGATCTGCCAGAATATTGATCCCCACGGAAGTAAAGCCTGTATCCTGGAATTGTTTTTCATCCAAGTACACTTACTAATTTTGCAAGAGTAGCTGAGAGCCCAGAGTTAATGGTCTATTTCTAAAAATGTGACTGGATCTTGAGGTCATCATGCTAAGTGAAATAGGTCAGACAGAGAAGATAAACACCTTGTGTTTATAGGTTTAATTAAAAAAAATCTTGAACTCACGAACACACTAGAATGGTGGTTACCAGAGGTTGGGGAAAAGGGGTGATGCTGGTGGAAAAGAGGAAATGTTGGTCCAGGATTACAAACTTCCGGTTATAAGATGAACAAATTCTAGGGATCTAATGTACAGCATGGTGATTTTTGTAAATAATACTGTATTATATATTTGAAAGTTGCTAAGAGAGTGAATCTTAAATGTTCTTACCATAATAAAGAAATGATAATTATGTAGTCAAATGAAGGTGGTAGCTAATGCTCTGATGGTAATCATTTTGCAACATATAGATATATCAAGTCAACACATTGTATACCTGCATTGCGCAATGTTATATGTCAATTATATCTCAATAAAGCTGGAGGAAAAAAGACTTACAGTGCTTTTGAATGTCTCACTAAACTAGTGAGATAGGAATTAGAATTTCAACACTTGGGAGCTCTGATGCAAGCCTTTTGTATATAGTTGGAATCATGAATGGTGAGACCCTAGGAATAAGAGTAAAATGCAAGTAGACAGATTATACTGGGGCCCACAACACAATTCAAATCACCAGAATTTCTGAAATTTGATTGATAGAATGAGAGATACGTAGCAAGATGGAATATAATGTCATTCAGACCTCAAATTATTTCTAACAACTTTTGCTAATCAAGTAAATAGAAATAGATCAAAATAACCAGGCATAAGAAGAGATTAGCTAACATGAATAGACACCAACAAATTAACAAACAGAAACAGAATCATAAGGACTCCGGATAATGGGGTCATCAGATACAAAATTTAAAGCAATTACTCCTGCTATTTTAAGAGGTATAAAAGACAAATTAAAATTTCAACAGAGATCTGGAAACTATAAAAAAGAATCTAATTATGATTGTACTACTGAAAAATATAATAACTAAAAATAAAGTTTAAATGAGTGGGTTAATAACCAATTGCATTCAACTGGAGAATTAATGAACTGGAAATTAGAGAGAAAATGCAAAAATGAAGCATAGGGTGGCAAAAG
Organism: Myotis myotis; assembly: GCF_014108235.1. Lineage (NCBI taxonomy): Eukaryota > Metazoa > Chordata > Mammalia > Chiroptera > Vespertilionidae > Myotis > Myotis myotis. The sequence goes on along the minus strand of NW_023416390.1, from coordinate 63,600,955 downwards.
AATAAAAATAAAATAGTGGATATGGGATATAGAGATATGGTGAAATGTAATATATGTGTATCCAAATTCCATATGCAAGGAGAATAGGAGAGAAGCAGCAATTGAAGAAATAATGGCTGGTAATTTTCCAAAACTGATGGGAGACAGTAACAAATGTGTAAAACTTCAATGCAAGATAAATAAGAAGAAATATACATATAAGCAGATCAAAGCAAGCTGCTGAAAACCTAAAACAGTAATAAAGCCTTACAAAATAACAGATTGCTTTTGAAAGAGCAAATATTTGATTGACAGCTAACTGCTCAACAGAAATGCTACAAACTTGAAGAACATGGAAGTACATTTTTAAAATCTGAAAAGAAAAACACGCACACAGAAAAATGCTGAAATAAAGTCCTGTAGCCAGTAAAAATTTCTTTCAAGAATTAAAGTAGAATAAAAATATTTTTAGGAGGAGCAAAAAATCTTTTAAATAATCACTTATAGGCCTATATTAAAATAAATACTGCAGAATTTGTTTTTCCCCAAATCTGAGAAGAATGTAAATGATAAATATGTAGATTCAAATTAATTTAAAAATTTTGCATGTGTGTGAAATCAAGAAAGGTAATTAATCCATGTATTAAATAACAAAATAAAATGTGAATTAGAAAACATATTAAAATATAAGACAGATATCCCTGCCAATAACAAAGGAAAATAAAAAAGTTATAAACTTTATGTCAATACTGAATATTTAGAGCAAATTGGCATATTCCTAGAAATATAAAACACACCAAAATTAAGATAGAAAGAAGAAAATCTACATGATGTTATTATATTTGAGAGATTGATTTTCTAATTAAATATTCTTTCACAAAGCAAACTCCAGTCAAAATTTGCTTCTCTAATAAATTGTACCAGCTACTTAAGGAAGAAATAAAACTAATCTTAGAGAATGGCAAAAGAAGAAATATTCCTTAACTCATTTTTAAGTAATAACAACCTTGATTATAAAGTTTGTCAGGGATAGTACAAAGAAAATTACTGGCTATTCTTACTCATGAAGTCAGATGCAAAATTTCTAAACAAAATATCATCTGATTGAATCTGATAATCTATACAAAGGATAATAAACCAGGACCTGGATTTTTTTTCCGGAATTCAAGGTGGCTTTTACATTATAAAACCAGTTACTGTATTGGCCATGTAGGCAGAATAAAAGAGAAAATTATGTCATTATCTTAATAAATGCCAGAAGAACATTTGATAAGTATAACATGCATTCATGATTAAGAAAATAGACACTTGGCAAAGTGAAGATAGAAGAAAACTTAATCTTATCACAACTATCTGCACAAACCAATAGCATTCATCATGCCTACTGCCAAACTGTTGAATTTTTTTTGAGATTAGAAAAGATTACTGTTGCTTGCTATTCCCACTTCTAGTCAACATTATGGTCCTACTTTGTAAGTCAAAAAAAAGAAATAAAAGGTATATGAGTTAGCAGTAAAAAATTTAAAAAATATATTTTCAAAAAGAATCTGCAAAAATCATTAAAATTCATGTGAACTTTTCAAATCTGCCAAATGAAAATACCAAAAATCAAGTGTATTTTTACAAATAAGAAAGAAACAAAAAATCAAATTTAGAAAATATATACCCCTTAAAATAGCATCCAAAAAAGTTTCAAATATCTAGAAATAAATTTGACAATCTATGTAATGCATAAAACTTCCAACAAAAAACATTAAATATGAATAAGTAATATCAAAAATTATTTAAATAGAATGATAGATTATAGTTATTATTTAGAAGACTCAATATTTAAAGATATCAACTCTCCCATGCTATGTTTTAAAAATACTAAAAACAATCTGACATTATTGTCTTGTATTTTTTTACATTGTAACTTGAAAAATTTTTTATTGAGATGTAGTTAATATATGAAAATTTATTAGTTCCAACACATTAGGTGTATAACATAATGATTTGTTTGCTATATTACTGTTTTTGAAACATTAGTGTTTTAAAAAACTGATTCTGAAATTTGCATGGTAATGCAAAGGAACAAGAGTAGGCAAATCACTCTTGAAAAAGAAAAGGTGTGAGATTTTGTTCTCTCAAGCCTTACCGTAAAACTGCAGTAACTAAGACACTGTGATCTTGACACAAAGTTGACAAGTAGAATAGACTTAAGAAATCAGAAGCAGTCCATATTACTGGAATTCTTGATTTATTACCAAAAGCAACTACAGAACAGTGAAAAACCATGGCTTATTGATTAATAGTCCTGGGGGTATGTTGGATAAATGGGTAATATAAATAAATGCAACTTGACTGTCTTACCTAATGCCATACAAAAAATTATTTTAGATTCATTGGACATGTATATGTGAAAAGGAAAACAAGGTAAAGTTTCTAAAAAGTAAAATAGAAGATTATCTTCATAATCTGGTTAGAGAAAGTACTTACAAGAAGAAAAATTCATAAATTAAAATTAAGAACTCTGTTCATCAGAAGATACCACAAATAGTATCAAAAACAACAACAAAACAAAACAAAACAAAACAAAACTAGACATAAAAGAAGAAAGGCTGTATGATTTATTTTATATAAACTTCAAAAAACAAGCAAAATTAAACTCTTTTGCTTAGGGGTATATACTTATGTGTTAAAACCATAAAGCAAAGCAGAGACTTCCATAAAACCAGGGTGGTGGTTACCTGTGGGTTGATGACTGGGGAGAAGTTTCTATTCTTGATGTGGAAGATTATATAGTTGTTTACTTTGTGATAATTTATTAAGCTGTGTGTTTTTGTTTGGGGCACTTTTCATTATGTACTTCATATTTCACAATATAAAATGTTCAAAACAACAAAAACATGTGGACTGGCTGAATGGCCATAACAAATAGAATGTATTAGTGGATCAATACCCACTTAGAGGTGTCTGGTTGCATTCTCAGTTCTCTATTCTTAATCTGAAATTGCCAATGTTTTGGCTCAGGCTTCACACAACATGGAAGGAGCCACAGTAATGAAATTTTCAGAAGCATGAAGTCAAGGTGGATGACAGACTCAAGATTCAAAATGGTCTTGACAGATTTGTCATTCTAGCCCCAAACCAACAAGACGAACTGTATCAGGGATAATGTGCGTAGCTCGCCAAACACTGGCTGTCCCGGGTTAGACAGGGAAGGCCCCAGGGCTCCTGCTGCCAAGAAATATTTCACAAGGTCCCTGTGGAAATGTCAGACAGGGTTTCCGGACTCTGAGCACGTGGCTCTTGCATTCAAAGGGAATTGAGAATTTCCACTCAATCGTGAGAACATGTAGGACAGTTAAGCTCAGAAAGGACCCGCAGAGGGAACACCAACGGGCACACACAGAGCTCAGAGCGCAGGAGCAGCAGCCACAGGGCAGCAGCAGCCCCCAGCTCAGCCTACCACCTGCAAAACAGGCAACCAGCACCTGTGAGCAGGGCAAGGCTCAGTTCTTTACGCAGCCGCACAATAATGGCTCTCTGAGAATAGCAGTGTATCCTGATTCACAGCTCAGACCCCACATTACAGTCATTAGGGGACAAAGGAAAGGGGATCTGGAGAAACAGAGATGGCTACCTTCACCAGGCTGGCAGTCATGATCGGAGAATATAAGTCTAGGTAACAAAACATTTTAGTTCTCACTACAGGACCTAAGTCCCATTTTTCTCGTCAAATCCCCTAGTTGTACTCATAAAATCTGACTTCCAAGTGTTGTTAAATACAGATACCAAACCTACCTGACTGGGCAAGCAAGACTCTGGTGCTATAGGTGAGCAAGATGAGTGAGCAGCAGTGCTTCAAGGGCTCTGTCAGTAGCCTTGCATCCTTTCTGGCTCAAGTTAGGGATGTTCATAAATCAGCTGTTCCAGCACAGGATAGGTGAGAATTAGCCTAAACACATAACTGCTGCTTTGCTTGTCTGACTCTCAACTCTGGCAAGGCAGGGGCTGTGTCTGTGTTAATTCCTTCCTGAACCCCAGGGCCAAATCCCAAGTAACACTCAATACTGATGAAGGAGAGATGGAATGCTGGCAGGCAGGCAGGTAGAAAGGAAGAAATGAAGGAAAAATCAGGTAAAAAGTCCTGCAACTTATGCCATACCTTCAAAGCATGACTAAAGCAGACATATTGTTGGACCGCAGCAATGGAAGCCTAGAATCTAGACCAGTGGTTCCCAACCTTCCTAATGCTGTGACCCTTTAATACAGTTCCTCATGTTGTGGTGACCCCCAACCATAAAATTATTTTTGTTGCTACTTCATAACTGTAATTTTGCTACTGTTATGAATCGTAATGTAAATATCTGATATGCAGGATGTATTTTCATTGTTTCAAACTGAACATAATTAAAGCATAGTGATTAATCACAAAAACAATATGTAATTATATATGTGTTTTCCAATGGTCTTAGGCGACCCCTGTGAAAGGGTCGTTCGACCCCCAAAGGGGTCGTGTTCCACAGGTTGAGAACCGCTGCTCTATTCAAAGGGAGTGAGAAGTTCAATTCCACTCCAGTGAGACCTAAGCTGCAGCTTTGAGTTCAACCCTCAGCTGCCACCTAAAACGCACATCAAAAAAGTGAAGTCCAGGATGGAGATCTTAGGGCTGCCACTAAGGCTCAGGAACAGTCAAAGAGACCAGAGTTTGTGGCTAGGAGAGGAGAGGACACGAAAGGATCCTGTCCCACATTGGAAGGGAAAGGCTGTCATGTAGAAGGTACAGACATGTTTTCCAAACCTAACTGTGCACCTCCTGTCAGAACTGTGCAGAAGTACTGATGCCTCAACACAGACCACCGGAATCAGAACTGCCATGGAGGTGTCTGCGCTTCTTTTTTTTGCACAAAGCCCCCTAGGTCCCTCTGATGTCATGCTGGTGTTGAGGACATGTAGATTTATTGTGCTTGTCTAATTGAAAGTCTTAGGACCAATGCATAGGAATTAAAGGAGATATGTCTGAACTTAAAAAAAAAAAATAAATACTCTTATTATAGTCTTATTAACAATAAATATTCTGCAATAGAATGTCTGGGTGAGTAACAAAGTTGTTTTTTAAAATCCTTAGAAATATTCAAAGAGAGTTTAATAAACAACAACATCCTCTGAGGACCCAGCGGAAATAATTCCTGTCTGTGGAAGGTCACTTTAGAAATCTGAGGTCCTTCTCGAGGTTAAGGGTACTTGCGGCAGAGCTGCCTCACTCATCTACCTGCAGGTCAGATTTCCCGCCACCTTGAGCTCTCAGAATGCAGGCACTCAGATATTGGCTGCAAAATTTGTTGGGAACAGATAATCAAGCTTATCTGCTTGATCATTTTCCAGCCTACAGCAGATTAGGAGTAAATAAGGAGGAAGGATGACAAGACTATTGGAAGCCATAAGTGATGACAGTCACAGAGTGAGCATAGAGAAGGAAAGCAGAGAAAGCTAAAAAGCAAATAGGAATTTAACCACACAGTACATTCACAAGTGTTCAAAATGCCCCAAATCACCTAAAAATGTTTGACTGACTGATGCTGGGTTTCCCATTTTAAGATAATTTTCACAGAATAGTGGAATTTTGGGAAAAGAACCAGTAGAACAATTTACTTCACCTTTCTTTCCTTTTTTTTCCTTTTCCCCTTTTTTCCCCACTTTTTAAGGGATTATAATAATCATGGAGAAAAGTATCATAGCAAATGTATACAGCTCACTTACATTTTAAAAACTAAACACAACCAGTGTAACCAGCATCCAGATTAGAAAAAAAAATTAACCACCCCAAATCCCAAACAAAATAAAGATTATTTCCAGAAACAAAAAGCCCCCCTCGTTCCTGCTTCTAATCACTACAATTGCCCTCCTCCCAAAGACATGGCTGTCCTAACAGCGGTCTTTGTACCTCATTTTACAGACTCATAGAGTATGTGCTCATAATATTTTGTGTCGGAGTTCTTTTCTTAAACTTTGTTTTTTAAACAATGACTCCCAGGATATGACAATGACTTGTCACACAAATAATGGCAAAGCTATTTTTATTTTCCCTTTTAGAAAGTTTTTCTGTACTAGAAAGTCCTTAAAACATGTTTTTATCTTAAATGTCATCTCAACCATGTTAAAACGAAAGACACAAAGATACAAAAACAACAAAATTGTACATTAAAATAAGTAATTTATTATTATATACGAAACAGGTAACCTGAATGTCAAATTCTGTAGATTTGCTCTCACATAAAGTCCAGATGTAGATAAATTAATGTTCGAAAGTGATAATTTCATTTTTATTTTCTCCAGGCCTCCACAAAATTGATTTCACCTAATTTGTCAATTTTCAAAAAGCTAAATTATTTTTAGGGATGTATGACATGCCAACAGTCTACATTCTCACCTTTATGTAGACTGTTGGCATGTCCGATGAGGCTATAAAAATGCAACGGAAACAAACAAACAAAAAGTAGTAAATGGCCCTGGCTGGTGTGGCTCAGTTGGTTGGGCATCATCCTGTGCACCTAAAGATTGCTGGTTGGATTCCAGTCAGGGCACATGTGGGGCTATGGGCTCCATTCCCAGTGGGGAGCATGCGGGAGGCAGCTCATCAATGTTTCACTGTCACATCAATGTTTTTCTCTCTCCCTCTCTCTTCTTCTCTCTCTAAAAATCAATAAAAATCTTTTTAAAAATGAATAAATTGAGTGCAGAATGCTAAGGCCATGGTCTATGCCTTAATGACTTAGTATGCCTTTACTAAAAGTGAGTTGACTTCAACCACACTTTTGCTGTCATTTTCCAGTGGAATGGTACCTTTTGGTGTTGGTCTCACGTTCTCAGTTTTACTTTAGTTCTCCTATAGTTCAAAACCTAAATGTTAACAATGCATTATTGTGGAAACAACCTGAAATGAGGTAATAGCAGTTAGCCCTCGAAGGTATAAATCAGAATATATTTATTTAAGATAAGAAAAGAATCTCTAAATGACATGTGTATTTAGACATTCTTAAAATTCTTACAGAGAAATGTTTGAATTAAGAATGTTCTGTTTTGCCTGGTGTTTTGTCCTGTTTGGGAATTATAGGTGAATGTGATGTCCTGCAATGCTCTTTTTTAGGTCTGTGATTACCTTTTTAAGGCTATTTCTTTGTACTAGTCCAAATCAGTGCTGCACTTAGCACAAACTACAAGTTTTGTTACTTATTGATTTAAATGAATTTGATAAGCATTATATTGCAGAGAAAAAGAAAATTAAAACTTGTGTTCTCTCTAAATCTAATAACACAAGTTTAGAATAACAACTCTGGATAAGGCCTATGAAAAAATCTATAGGCCTATTTCCCAAGAAAAGTTAGAACATGTATAAAGTGTAGGAGAGTAACTTTGGCACATAATTGGCAGTTGAATAATATTGAGGAGAAAAGCCAATCTTGTTATATAAATAAGCAAGTGAAAGAGACACGTAGAAACAATGCCATCTCCATGCGCGGCTCAGAGGTCTCACGTGAAGACAATTAAAAAGAAAATGATTTGCTAGTTGGAGCTAACCTTTACCGAAACTGTGTCTGTGCAATGTCTAAATTCACACTTTATAATTATGTCAGAGGTCTAGCTAAACATGAAGTTTGTAGATGTATATTTTTATAAATCACTTTGAATCATTTTTTTCTGTATGAAACACTCATTTGAAAGGCATTAAAGGTGACACTTTTCAAATCTATTTTAAGAAATAATTAACCTTTGGACAAATAATTAAAATTAATGTCAGTTGGCTGTTTATAACCCCAGGATGCCCATATTTTCTACTGAGACATGACAGGGGAAATCTGAAATTATCTCAAAGATTTTACAAAAATTGTAAATCTATACTGATTTCAATTTGAAAAAAGAACCCATCTTTTGAATGTGGGAACCTTTTATGGACGGAATAACACTGCCTGAGTTACCTGAACAGTAGATTTAAATTGCGGGACAAGTTTTTTCTTTTTCTTTTTTTAAATATATCTTTATTGATTTCAGAGAGGAAAGGAGAAGGAGAGAGATAGAAACATCAATGATGAGAGAGAATCATTGATGTGATCTCCGACTGGGGATGGAGCTTGTGCCCTGACCTGAATCGAACCACAACCTCTTGATTCATAGGTCTACGCTCAACCACTGAGCCACACCAGCCAGACTATTTTTTTTTTTTTTATGTATGCACATTTCCTGGTTTGGAAAGTGGCACGTACTGGAGGCAGCAGACGTGTGTTGGCACAAAGCTAGAGTAGCATCAAGGAGCAGGCCTCAGGAAGATCCTAGCGCCAGTCTTGAGGACGAGGTTACTTGCAGTCCATTGCACACTTGCTTCCTACACAAGGGCTTGTGTGCTTGTGAGCAAGAACGTCTCTGCAGGTATGCGCACAGTGCACACCATGTCATCCAGTTCCCCACCTGTAAAATGGTGACAGAACTGCCACCAGCATTCCTCATATTCAAAACCCGAGGCTTTTGAAAACCAGCTGGGGATTCGAAGGGGAACCGCTGGGCTTGGGAAAATGGAGGAAAAGGACACCGAACAATGATTCCTCTTTGCCATCTTCCCAAAGGTGGTCACACCCTTTCCTAAACCTGACTGGATCCCCTTTCCTTCTGTCACTGCTTGGGATGTTGAATCGCGAAGGGAGAAACAGAGAAAGGAGCAGGAGGAAATAACCGAAAGGTGGATGGCGAAGCAGAAGAGTGAATCTAAATCTAAAGGGAAAGGAAGTGGGACACAATTTCCCCGCTTTCCGGTTCCTCTGTTGCTGAACGACTGGTGAGGGCGCTCAGAGAAGTGCCCAGTAAGAGGATCATCCCCTAACTCCTCAGCAAACAGATGGGAAATCGGGGCGGGCCGAAGGAAGAAAAGACATGTTAACAGAATCGAATTCCAGATGGGAAAGGGCGAAGAGAGGCAATCAGCTTTCCTTCTCAACTCCCCACGCCTTTTCCTGAGGGAGGAGGAGGAGGAGGCGGCTCCCATGGCCGCGGCGCGCCAGGGCAGACAATAAACCATCCGCACAGCGACAGCCCGTCATCACTGCCCAGCTCCTGACCAACAGGAGCCCCCCGCGTGGCAGAATTAACATTCACAGTCCCATCCATGAAAGGGTTTTCTGTACCAGATGTTTTGTTAGAGGTCTTTAAAAAAAAAAAAAAAACAGCCTAACGTGTTAATACTGAAAATAGATGCATGTAATTTGAAAGTATAAAATACCGTGTGTATTAAATTAATAATGTTTCATTACTCACCCATCACAGAGTCATTATTTTAAATAACCATATTTCATTTCGGTGGACAGAGTGTAAATGAGTATGTATTTTTATGCAAAGTGGACCTGCATCATTATTTATTCATGAGTTTTAAAAGGATCATTATTTTTGACAGACAGCTCCTGTCAAAAGATTTATGCATAAGAGCTCATGTTTCCCCACAATAATCATCAATCAATAAACTTTAGAACCTGGTACTTAAAATTCAGTGTTACAGAGATGCACTCTTTGCTCTAATTAAACACATGTTTGCATTGGGAAAATAAACTACAACCTCAGCTCAATTACATATAATCTGAAATATCAATATTGCCTGTGTAGGGCGAGTCATGGTTTTAGTTTGGGAATGTGCCTTGTTACATTTTAAGTGATTGCTTTGTTTCCACACACCAGACTCTTATTCTGTATCCCTGTGGGGCAGGAGAGGAAGCTTACAAGATTTAGCTTTTAACGCTGAGATTGGTTATCAGCGGCGGTAAGCAGGGATGCCATCCCTCCCTGCTTTAGACCTTGATTTTAAAGGACCGAGGAGGGCATAAACCAGGCATTTCAGTGGCACAGAACGTAGCACATGCCTTTTCTTTTGGGGCTTGGAAGTCATTTCAGAAGATGGGTTGAGATGATGTACAGATAACATATAATTACAAAACAAGACTATAACAGAGACGGATGGCAAGGCTGATGGAAGGCAGTTTCTGAATCCTCAAGAAGGACCAAAGGCAGCGAGTTACCAGTGTGATGCAGACTCACTGCCCAGAGGAGAATTGATCGTGGTGATACAGCCTTAACCCTAGAGAAATAATTGAAAGGCTTGCAAGTCTCCTGGGACCAGCTGCCCTTACAGAATTTCCATAGACATTCCATCAATGTGCTTTTACCAAATCACTCTGCCTCCTGATGAACTGAATCCACTCAAGACTGACATCATCTGAAATCCTCCTTTGAGTCATCTGAATCAGAATGCCTGAATTGCAGTTTGCTATTTGGCAAAGCCCATTTTCACACCTAGATTTCCAGGATTTGGATGATCCATTCTTGTGGTATATCACTTTCCTATCATACGCTGAACACCTAGTGTCCAATCTATCAGGTTTGGAATTTGGAGGGGGCACATCCATGTCTCCCACTTTCCCCACGCAGACACCAGCGTCCTGGCGCAGCTGAGCACAGGGAACTCTGACGGAGAGCACTTTGAACCTTTGTCTGGGAGATATGCAAATCCTCGTTTCAGGGCCAGTTTTTCATCCTGCCACTAAACAGCTCAGCTAATGAACAAAACGTCAGGCCTTTCCTTGATGGGAGAGGGTGGAGAGAGGGAAAGGCAAGAGGGAGGAGGGAGAAGAGGCAGGCAAGCAGAGATAGCGACCACTTTGGAGCAGCTGGAGGGAAGAAATGAGTCCTGAGTGGCTAGGGCGGATCAACCAAGAAAGAGAGTGGGATAGCAAGTCCATCGAACAGTTCAGGAATGATGATGCCCTTATAGTTTTCATTCAATTAAAAGTGTGATTTTAGGAACTATCCGCAGAATTTCCCTCCAGGAAATAAGTTCCCTTATATTTTTCATTTGCTTAGAAGTGTCACTTTAAGAGTTACCCACAGAATTTTCCTCTAGGAAATATTATCAGTTTAAGAATACATTAAAGGGTGAATCCAGTTACTTACCTAAGGCTCTCTGGGTAGAGCTGGAATGAGTTGATGGAAAGAGAAAGTGGAAGTATTTTCCCAATGGAAAATGAACAGTTTGGGAGCAATCTCAGAAGTACAGATATGAGGTCAATTTGGGGAAGTGAAGGAGGAACCCCAATGCTAGAGAATCAGAGACTTTAGGAGAAAAATCTGCCAGTGAGAAAAACTCTGAGTTAGGAATGTCTGACAGACAATGAGCTGAGTGGTGGTTATTTTTCTAACGAACAGACTTACCCAAGTGTTTTGGGAGAAATGAGGAAAGGGGCCTCTGCTATGTTTGTATTACACAGGAAAGGATAGCAGCAGAAGGGAAGTTTGAAAGTATGCAGGAAACAAAAATGAGAGGAGAGAGAGAGAGAGAGAGAGAGAGAGAGAGAGAGAGAGAGAGAGAGAGAGAGAGAAACAACATAAGCTCTAGAAATTCTGAGAAAGCTTTCTATGAAACACAGGATTAGAGCTGTAGGTAGGGAGGAAAGCCAATTTTATTTACAGGTGTGTGGTTTTTTTTTAATTGAAAAAGACACAGTTGTCCAACTATATTGTAGATAAAGCATATACTTTGAATATTATTGTGACACAAAATAAGAGATTTTTATTTTTGCATTTTGCTTGTTTGGCATTTCTTACTAAAAATATCTTGTTGGGAATGTTATTGTAGTTTACGCTTTGCAATAAAGTTTAAAGTCATTATCAACTTGCTGGGTAAATTTCCAAGAGACAGATGACCATCTAAGAACCATGAAAGCTATCAGATATCAATAGATGTAAAAGGAAAGGAGGCACCAGGGCTCTGAGCTGCCCAGGACAACTAGTAATTTTCCAGGTCAAAAGCAAATTCCACTCCCCCTGCATTAGGGGAAAACAATTGAATTTATGAAGCTGTTTAATGTGTAGTTGGGAAGGGACCTAGAGAGTCAGAATTTCTGAAAGTCTCAAGGATATCGATTTGTGTTTATCAATACAAAATAAGCTTTCATGCCCTGTTTGGGGGGTCTGGTAGTTGTTAGGGATATATATGAAATAAATAAGTGTAAGCATATCTACTTTAAATCATTTAATTATTTTGTGTTGCTGTAAAAGATAAATGTGCATATGCCTTTGACAGTCTCCTGAGGTAGGGCTATAGTCAATAGCCTTTTCTTTGAGTTTGAATTGGTTTCATGATTTTTTGTTGGTGGTGGTGTTGTTGTTTCACAGAAATCTTAATCATGATCCACTCTTTCCTGTGTTAGCGGCTTTAAAATGGAGTGAGAAAATAAAGACACTTTCTCAACAATCTGAGTGTTGCAACCATCTATATATTTATATTTTCTGCCCTGACTTCTACTGGCTGGTTTTTCTTTTCTTCATAACTTATTTAAAAATAATTCTTTGCAATTTTTTAAACACGAATAGGGCAAATATACTCAACATAATGCGAGTATACATTTTTAAGTAAATTTTCTCCAAGTGGACTTATCTTTGTAACTGCTAACCTAGATCAAGAAATAGAGAAATGCCCCAAAGTCTCTCCTGTCTCCCCTCCTAGCCACTTTCCTACCAACCTCCCCCCAAATAACTACTATTCCGACTACAATCACCATAGATAATGTTTATCTTTTATGTGAGGGGGACGATATAAACTATATTCTTTCATGTCTTGCTTCTTTTGCTCAACTTTATATTTGTCAGCTTCGTCCCGGCGGCTAGTTGTAAACATAGTTCGCTCTTTCTTATTGCGCTGGAGCAGTCCATTATATAACTAACCCACAGCTTTGTTCTACTAGTAATAGCCATTTGGATCACTTCCCATTTTGTGCTATTATCACAGTGCCACTCTATACATTTCAGTACATGTTTTTTTGGTGAACACACTGAGCCTTTGTCTTGGGTAGATACCTAGAAGTTGAATTGCTGGATCGCAGGGCATATAATTTTCATCATTACAGATGCTGTCAGTTTTCCACAGTGGTTGTGTTCATTTCTACCCTCCTGGTGTATGAGAGTTCTAGCTGCCTTCATTAGCACAGTCATTGGCATGGCACTGAAGTTGAAATTCACATTTCCCTGATAATCAAGGAGTTGGGTACCTTTTCGTATTAGTACCCTCATGTGTTAATGCCTGATCAGATTACCAATTTTTGTTACTTTTCTTATTGATTCATAGATTACATATAAATTCAGTATCTGATTGGCTTACTTGGATTGAGAATCTAAATTAATAAAGTTTTTAATAGAACAAAAGCCACCTGTCTCTTGTTTGCTCTCATATTTTGGTATTTTTCTTTGTATTTAATAATTTTCATAATTATAATAATCAGAACAACTCTAATAAACCCACGGGACTGTAAGTGTTCAGTTTATCTATTGGGAGCAAGGAGGTATAGGCAGGTAGAATAGTCTCTGTACAGGGAAGTGTGTGCCAGGAACATCAGCTGACATGCTTTGTAGACAGTATTTTAAAGAGAGCAAGGGCTAGTTTACCTGGCCAGTTCTTTGTGTGGAGATTAGTCATCCAAAAACACCATAAAGGGTCACTCAGTATGGGGATGATCTACAGGAGAAATGGATTGTATCTGGTTTCTGCTGTTTATAATTCTATGAAGGCAGACACTGTGTTTCCCTTACCCTCCGTTATCAGAAACTCAAAACATAGTGTTTAAGAGAGCGGTAGGTTATATCTTAAGATCATTATCGTTCATCTATGTGGGAACTCAGTTCAATTACCTTCCAAAGTTTTAGTTTCCTCGTCAGTAAAATGAAGATAATAATACAGTGGACCCTCTTATCAACTGCTTTGCTTACTGTGGCTTATTACTTGAGGTAAACCGCACTCCAAAAATATTTAAATGGAAAATTCCAGAAATAAATAATTTATAACTTTTAATTTGTGAGCTATTCTGAATAGTATGATGAAACCTTGCATCATCCCACTCCATGCAGCCTGGGACATGAATCATCCCTCTGCTCAGAGTGTTGTACAGGGTGTGGATACCCTGTTATCCCTAAGACGGTTTATTCTGTCTCTTAAACACACATTTCACAAAGTACTGGAAGTATCACTGATATCCCCTCAGATTTCCTGCTGTCCTAACATGATATCTTTAAAATGCAGAATACTTTGCTCTAAAACCAAAGGCTATTTGCCTTAGGAATAAAGGAAAAGATTTACAGCAGGAAGAAGGCATCTAGGAAATATCATCTGGACCTAACCCACTCCTACTTCCTACTTCCTTCACCTTGTAATTTTTTTCTATTTTTACCTGCCTGTTTTGTTTGTTTGCTTTGGCTAAGCTTTTTATTGAGGCACTAGAGGCCAGATGCATGAAAATTCTTGCAAGAGTAGGCCTTCCTTCCCCCAGCTGCTGGCACTGGCTTCCCTCTGGCACCCAGGGCCAGGGCTTCTCTCCTCCGGCCGCCAGCAGGCACCCAGGACCCAGCCCCATCTTTGTCAGGAAGGAAGTTCGGAATGACATCCGGAAGAAGTCCGGTTTAATTAGCATATTACCTTTTTATTATTATAGATAATTTACATTTAATAGAATGTACAGATCAATAAATATTGACAGATGTATACATCCACATAACCACTGGCCCAATCAAGAAAGAGAACATTTCAATCATCCAGGAAAGTTCCTCCATGTCTCTTCCAAGTCAACACTCCCACAGACAGTTACTGTTCCGACTCTTATCACCACATCTTAGTGTTCTTGTTGTAGAACTTGGCCAGCCACAGTTTTAAGTGTGCCTCACCTTCTGTTTTTCTGTCCCCCTCACGTAGACTTTGTGAAGTCATGCAGGCCTCCATTTACTTATCTGAGCTGAGCTCCTTCAGACGTTACCCTGGTTGGTTTGGGCTCTGCTACCCTCACGTTATCGTGGAAATTTCCAATAGCATCTGCCCTACTATGGGGTGGAAAATGCAACCATCTCAGAAAGCCACCATCATACTTCGTCTAAGGTCCCTTCCCGACCACAGGGGTCAGAGTCCTTACATTCTACCCAGAAACATTTGGTTTTGTGTCTTTTTGCAAGAGAGAAAACTGCCTTGTTTCTTATACATCTTACATTATGGAGTCTTAACATCACAAAGAGAGAGTAAAATATTTGTCCTTTGGTTTGTGCTACCAATCCCTTTGTAAAAAATTGAAAATCATTACATCAATTGCCAGCACCTTTGTACATCAACTATACCTACAGACTAAAAAGGCAAAGGTGCAAAATGTAATATTCAAGGTCAAAGTTGGCTCCATTCTTTGTGAAAGGCTTAGAAGTCAATGCTCCAAAATGTGTGAGGTGCATCTTCCCCAAAGTGTGCAGAAGGTGATGGATTAATTGTACCAGTAAAATATTAGGGCTTAATATACACTTATATTTTACCTCATCTTTTCACAATTCATTTTTGTATGTGTAGGTTTTAAAATGTCCAAACATAATGTTATAAAAGGACACGTTAGATCAATGAGATAAATCAATCAACAATAGGGAGACTGGGGGAGTGTGGGCTCCCTAAAGTCAAAGAGAGTTTGGAATGAACAGCTGGTGACCCCAGATGTGCACGAGCTGCCTTATCTGAAAGCTCATTTGTCTCCGCAGGGTTGAGTAATGAGGTTCCTTGGATGCTATTTACTCCCTAAAGGATTTCTCTCTCCCTGGTGAATTTTGAAGCAAATACATACCTTAAATATTTTGCTATAGTGCATTGTTGCCTGGCAGCCATAGCCCTTAGCTGAGAGCAGAGGGGACCATGGGAACAATTTGGAGAGGCATAAAGTCTTCTTAAGTTTCTCCAAGATCTGTACTCTAAATTTTAAGAAGATTATCAGAGTCTTATTATCTACAATTAAGAATTATTGTCAAATTTTTTGTAACAACCTATTTTTCCATGTGCCATCCAGCTTCCCCATCATCTCCTGGAAGCCCCTTCATGGAAGTTTACTAGTTCCAGCACAGTTCCCCGAGGAAGAAAAGGGAGAGACAAGCCCTGATGACAACTGCCTAACGGGAGGAGACATCAGGAAAAAGAAACCAGAAATTCTACAGAAGCAACCACTGACCTTAGACACAAATGCACCTGGGTGACCAAGGACCGGTTTCCTTAAATCACCTAATTGGCATCCAAAAGAAATGTATAGATTTTATTTGTAAAATAAATTCATAAAATATATACTTTGTCCTCAAAGAACAGATTTATCAAAATACCTAGTTATTCTGACATGAAGAGGTATTAAGAAAAGTTGTCTTAACATAGCTGTTTACACAACTAAGTCTCAAACAAGTTTGAATCAAAGTGCCAGAACTTTTAATACGATGTGTTCTCTATCGTATTAAATATATGACAAAAAGGCAAATACTAATAAGTACTTCTGATTAAACTAAGTGAAATGTATAAAGGATATGTAATATTTTATCTAGTACTGGTAATGGTAAAATAATGATGATGATGATGATAATAAAAAAGACATTGGTAATTGATTTCATTGCTGCTGATGGATGTATCTATTAAACTTTATGATCTTACATGGCAAACATAACAGATTGGAAATGCAGAGTCAATGACCAGGGGCAGCATATCATTATAACCCTGGACCCAGTTTTTCATTTATATCATGAAACAACGTTAATTCTTAAGCTCTTGACACAGAAGAAGGAAGCAAGTCACACCCAGAGTCCTGGGAATTGTGGAAGTCTCCAATAAACCCACCAGGAGGTCACCTCTGGCTCCTGGAGCAGCTGAACTTCATGCGATCTGTACTTCCGTGTGTCCTGAAAAACAAAATGCCACCGGGGACAAACTCCCTTGCTTTACCTACATCTTGAGATCAATTAAAAAAGCTCTATTGGCTTCCTTTCTGTTCTTTATGAAAAACTTTTATGCTGCATCTAAAATAATAAAGTAACTCCTCCCTTAAGGGGGAAAACTTGTTTGCAATTCAGAATTACTTTTGTCTTATTCAAACCAATACAAACATTTATTAAATAACACAATTGTCTTTCGGGGCATGCCTAAAGGAGAACATGCAATATCATGTTGGGGAAAGATAGTTATTAGAAATATGTGTCTGATTATACAACTCCCAGCCACATTTATGGATTATTACACACCCTGCATCTCTTACAGCAGTAGAAAAGATAGGTATGAATGACTTCCCTGGTGGCACATGCAACTTCAGCGGGCAATGAGCTTGCCAGGTTATTTTCACTAATGGTCTTCAGGAAGAAGGTTCTTGAACATGGCATGTTGAAAGCAAATTTGATCGAAACATGCTATGGCTCTCAGAATGTCAAGCCCTTTGCAAATTCAAGGCACTCAAGACAGCCCTGTATGATCAAAAATGGCACCAGCATCAAGTAATGCCAACACTGCAATTAGGAAATCACAGATGAGTAGGGACACGGGGGCTCTAATTTCCCATTGCCTGGGATTTCTGTACTTGGTGACACCTGTCATGTTTCATTGACATGAATACTTTTGGAGGTTGTCACCATCTTCTTGGAAATTGCATTTCTGAGCTGAGCTCCCCAGGCACATTATCAATTTATCTTCGTTTGCAATGGGTCCCCAGACAGAATCTAAGGGCTCCCAGAGATGGAGCTTTTACATTTGAAGAAGGGTGCAGAGCAGTGACTCGCTGCAGCCATGCAGATGAACAAGGACTTATAGGGGAAATACCATTAGTTGGTTCATAGGGAAGTCAATATCCTAGGAGCCAAGAAAGAAAATATGGCTGTGATGCTTGGAAATTCCTTTCCATCACTGTTCAGGAAATTAGGGTCAAGGGAAGCAGTCCCACACTTTGGAATTTTAATCTAAGAGATTTTGAAATGTTTTATATAATTTTATGTCTATGTTAAGAATGTTATATGGAAAAAGTGAACGAGTATGATCAAAGCAGAATATCTCCTATTATTTTTCAATTTTTAAAAATGTAGCTCTTGTTCATGATTGCAAACATGGCAATTTTTAGGGGGCATCGCGGTGAGAGTTTGAGTTGGACTAAGCCAGAATAAAAGCATATATTTATAGACACACTTCACATTAAATAACATGTTGTAGGGAAACCATTAAGTGGGGAAAGCATCTTTACAGCTATTAGCAGTTAATATAAAACAGAGACTAATTGCTTCCATCCCCTCTTTCTCATAAAGAGGTAGAATTACTAAAGATTGAGATAACATTTTCTTGATAATATTTTTCTCTGTAAAATAGTTTGGACATCCTAGAAGTCAACCAAACGCAGATACAAGTTTGCTCCTGGCTAACAATTTCAGGTAGATAAATTTGAGTGGTAGGTTGATGAAATGTTTTGGGGGTTTTTTCATTGCTATTGTAAGTCATTTGAGAAGGCATTCTTGAGCTATTTGGGTTCAGCCTAGAGTGCTCATTAAATATTACACTACAAGGATGCATATTAAGAGCATAACTTTAACACTTTTTTCTCTCTTACCTAATAGAATCATGTTTAACACAATGAAATCTTGATGGATGATCCTAAGTAGTTAATCAAATATCATCTTTCCATTAATCTAATTTTATTGTCATAGATGTGGTCTCAGCAGTTTATCTTTAGCAGTAATCAGATTTCATTTTTAATCCAAATAAGTTCAATTGGGTTTTAACTTCAACACATTTTCCTTGTTCTGCCAACACTGATCTAGAGAAGATTAGGATTCTGCAAGGACCCCTTTCAGGCCTCTCTTGCATCGGCATTTGTCTAATTGCTTCTCTTTATGTGTGATATATTTGTCCCATAACCAAGACGAATGCCTAGCATAGGTAGGAGGTAATGACAAGTTTGAAAGCTAATGACAGGGTAGAGAGGTAGAAAGCATTTAGGACCCTCAGGTGAACCAGACAAGTTCCTCATTGTAAAACAGGGGATATATTAATAATTACCTCACAGGGCTGAGGTGATGATTAAATGAGATGGATGCTTGACCCAGAGTGAACATTGAGAAACGGTGTTACTCTCATTATTCAGTCCTAAAGGCTGCGAGGTGATGTGAAGCTGGTGTTGGCAGATAATGTTTAATAATTCTTCAGAGAAGAAGCTGTAATGTTTAGAGAGGAAGTTCTGAAGTGTCTTCCCCTTACCATTTGGGAAACGAATGGCATGGGTGAGCAGGCCACTTAATTTTGTGTGTGTGGGGGGGGAGCTATTATGGTGGACCGAGGAAAAGGCAGGGCAGCAAATGCAGGCTATGGCCAGGAATGTTAATGGAGGGGAAGGAGATCTACTCGCAGAACTGGGGGAGCCGGTGAGGGAGCTATGACCACCCCCTTGCAGGCTCACCCTCTAGAGGTGGACCAGTGCTCATATGCCCACTGCCCACAGCAAGTGACTTTCATTACAACAGAACAAAAGGAGGAGGATGCCAATCAAAAATCGTGCTGCCAAGTGTCATCCTTTTCAAGTGCGCTAAGGTAGGCATCCTCTGCTTCACAGTTCTTTTTTGTTTTAGTGTTACTAGTACACTGTCTAACACAGTAACTACTAGCCACATTGAATTTAAATTAAATTACAATTGCATTTCCACAGCCCCACTCTCCACACTTAAAGTGCTCAGTAGCCACATCTGACTGATGACTAACCTTGGAAGGTGCAGGTTTAGAACATTTCCACCATCACATCAGGAGCTTCATGGACAAGCTCTGTGAACGGGCAGAAGGGACAATGGGTGCAAGCTGCAGAAACCCCAAGGCAAGCATTACAATGCGGTAATCCCAGCTCCAGCATTAACGTGCTCTGTGCTTTCGGCTGGTTATTGAACCCCCTCTAAACTTGATTTTGTTCAACTTTTAAATGAAGGTTAAAAGTGCCCATCTTGCAGGCACTTTAATATTGTGAATATTAAAGGTATGACAAGAGTCTAACTTTGTGCCTGACCCAGAGCAAGTGCCCAATAAATGACATTTGTTATTATTATCATCAATAACAAATGCTGAAATAAATAAATGAATGAAGGATTCCAAATAATGAAAAGCGAAATGCGGCATTTCTGGTACTGCGGCATTTTGGTTTTACTACCCCAGCTTTATTTATCTCCCCAAATGCTCCCGGTTATAATGGACCTCTACTTCTTCATGTCTGTATTATATAGATACTTCTGCAATTAGATTTGGAAAGCAAGGGGGAAATATAGGCACTAGGTGATTTTTCATGAGGAAAAAAAAGGGCTAAATGTAAAGGTTAAATATCTGTTTTAAATGCATGATAAACCCTAAATATGAATGCTCCTTTCCTATCAAAAATGTATTCTTTTGTGCAGTTATTAATTTAAAATTAGTTCCCCCCCCCCTACTTAATATACAAACTGCACTGTGACAAAAGTTGGCCCCAGGCAAAAATAAATGGCCAGAATCGCTCATTATAATTACAATGAAATAATGCTTTCTAGAAAACAATGTTTTCTTTTGTTTTCCTTATTCTGATAGGAAACTGTGAAAATTGAAGCTCTTTCCAATTCATCCTTTCGTTCCACTTCAAACGCATTCCTGACAGCCATTTAAAAAGTCTTTCCCCTGACTGAAATTAATATTTTTCCGGACTCATTTTGAAAATAGCAGCTTAGTTTGCCTGATGCTCTAGCAACCAACCTAATAATAACTATGATTGTATAACAAAGCCAGTGGGAGCGTGCGGGGACAGAAAGGGCTGCTGATCAATAATTCACACTGCGGGGCTGTTTCTGTTGGATCATCAAACAGTCACACTGCATTTGTCTCCATGCAGGTTCTTTTCCTGGAGGATGGCAAATTCCTTTGCAAATGCCTCTCTTTCTCAGCAAACCTGGAGATCTTTTGCCCTTTCCAGCTCTGGTTCCTGGACCCCGATCCCAATAGCCAGCGGTAGGTGCAATTCCTAGTCCATCTGCTCTGAACCGAGGCTACGGCCACGTTATGAGAATGTTACTGACTGGCATGTAGTCAACATGATGCTTGAGAAACCACATTTGTCCCATTGGTGATAGTGACCGTTTATGAACGAGTGGATTTTGATACTGTTTAATTAGAAGGTACTTTATTGCAGCATCTGTCATCCAGGAGCAAACAATTTTTCTATGTTCAGCTCCTTTTCCTTATTGTACAAAAGCTGGCTAGTGTAAGGGTGTGCCAACAATCAAGAGCTTAATAAGCACACCGTTTTTAAAAAAAATTTTCTCATTACATAGGTGTGGGAATATGATGCATTGAATCAAAACTGAACATAACTAATAAGTAATAATAATAAAGGTATCACTTGTTGAACTGTTATAATGTCTCAGCTGCTGTTCAAAATGCTGTCTTAGAGTTTATTCAATATTGGGACAAGCTTTCTAATTATTTGAGATGTCCAAAAATAGAATAAATTATTCTGAGAAATAATTCCATCTAAGAAAAATCCTCTTAAATTTTATGAAAACTGTAAGGTGAGGTGATATATGTAAGTGTTACTGATACCATTGTAATTAGCTAGTAATAATTAGGCCAGACATTATAGGCATGTTCCCTGTAAAACACTGGGGAGAAGGGAATGGACAAAGGGAAGATAGACACATGCCCAATAAAGTTGGGGTGACAGGGAAGATACTTGTCTGTCAATTACACCATTGCAAGCGTGAGGAATTGTGATATTTAATTCCCTGAACAAAGTTCTTGCTTCCTTTGGCACTTGGATCATGGCTCCCGCTTGGCTTCCTGGCACTCTCCCGTGTGGCCCATGGCCATGTGGACTCCCACATGCAATGGACTAATGGACTGTAACTGGCCTGATAATGTACTGGGTCAGGCTGCGTCGTGGAAAGGAAACTCTGGACACTGGCTTTGCCGCTAGCTTTACCGAAACCCCAGCTACACTTCTCTGACTGAACTAAGGGGAATGGGACTTTGAAAACCCAGGAATGTAATTCCATGGAAATAAAGCTTTCTACCACATCTCATCCTCCTGTGAAGCCTCCAGAAATTCTTTATTCCAGCGGTACCCCAAGAACCCCACTTCCACCGATAACATATGTGGCTCACTGATCTCCTAGAAGATTTTTCGGAAAGCAGGTGAGGGTGTTTAGGTAAAAATGTCGGAGATTACAAGTTCCTGATGTTCAGTCCTCGATTACAGCAAATCACATCCCTTAAAACTTTACTGTTTCTTGGTGTGTGTGTCTTTTTTTGCTCCTTGAATATATAGTTGATTTTACAGTGTAGCATGTGTCAAGCCTAGCAGTAACCTCTTGAACAGTGTAAGCAAAATGAAGTAAATTAAAGTAACCAGACAGCCCTGGTCAGGGGGAAAGCCTTTGGCAGAGGTCGTGGAGATGCCCTACAATGGGACAGAAGGAGCGCTTGCCCTGCCTTTTGATCTGGGCTCCCTTCCTGGATCAGGGCTCCAGGCCTGAGACAGCAAGCTGCACATGAAGCCCTGTCAGTGCCCTTGACAACTTGCTGTCCAGAGCGCATGGCGGGCGCCCCTGTGCTCAGCCTGCAGGGTTCAAATCCTTGCTCTGCCGATTCCTAGCTGCCCGACCTCAGGCATGTCTCCTTATCTTTCCCTGCCTCTGTTTTATCATTCATAAAATCAGGGTGATAGTTACTGTATTTATCTCAGAAGGCAATTCAGAGCCTTAAATACCTTACTTTACATAAAGCTCTTAGAACAGTGCCTGCCGTTGGTTTCTGTACTGGCCTGATTTTCTCTGTGTTCTGTCTCGGCTTGGCCTCTTCATTTCACCAGGGATGATGATGGAAACCATAGCTTGGACTGCTTTACAAGTACAACAGCCAAAAGTATTTGGGAATTGGAATTTAAATGCAGTTATTGTTTTGTCTTCAGGACTATTTTCTCTAAACTTAAAATGACCCTATTAGCTTATCTGTTTAAAAGATGATTAGAAAATGTTCTAGGTATAATCACCCAGATGTGATGTGATTGTGATGTGTGTGTTTGTGTGTTTGTGGTAGAGTGAGGGGTTGTTGGGGGGGGGGGCACTGAGGTAGGAGAAAGAGAAAAACATATAAAAACAGAAGTAAGGCAGATAACCACGCTGTGAAAATACTCTGTACTGGATAAACCCTGGTAGACAGAGCTGGTATGAATATTCCTACTTGAAACATTGGTGAAATGGGGTTGGCTTGTTTTTAACTTTTATAAGTGAGATTTTAATGCCAATACTTCCAACCAGTTTTGGGGGCAGGTGAGTTGTGTCGGTGGCAGGATCAGAAAAGCAGTGAGATATTAAACAAGTGAAACTGTTTGTAACATAATTCCACCAGACAGGGATTCCATGATATGGACATACTCACTAGGTGAAGATTCATAGACCTTGATTCTTCCATGAAGCCCACCCTGATTAAGATAGACACTCCTCTATTTGTCCATGACACCCTGGGAACAGATCTTTCTAAAACACAGTGTTTTTGACATCGTATTATGATTATCTGTTTATGCTTCTTGCCTTTATTAGTAGAAGAAGTTTATTAAGAGCATAGTTTATAATGTATCCTCTTACCAGGAATAGTGTGTGCTCAGTGTTTATAGAATGCATTGTGTGTCTATTCCCAATCTTAGGCTTTTTGCACATAATGTAGAAGACAGAGATTTAAAGTTAAGGAGATAAGTGGCCATTAGTACCAAGTTGAAGCAACATAATCTTTCTGAGATGTGTTCATTCCAGACATTGTTTAAGGCAAGCCCTGCAAAGGGCTACTGAAAACAGGGCTCCCTGGTCATTCTGAGGTGCCGGGGTCCAACCCCAGCGGGTCCAGGGGTCCCCAAAGGTGTGGACGGAGTCGGCGAAGAAGGAATGACACGGAGACAGCATTCAGTTGATCAGCAGCCTAGCCAGGATCTCTAGCCAGGATCTCCAGCCAAGTTCTGGTCTGGATCTCCAGCAAAGTTCTGGTTCGGATCTCCAGCCAGGTTCTGTGTCCATGTTCTCTTGCTAGGTTCAGTCACCAAGTTCTAGTCAGGTTCTCTTGCCATGTTCTATAGTCAGGTTCAGTCCAGGATCTTTTGCCATGTTCTCTCCAGCGAAGTTCTTCTGTCTCTAGAGAACGTTCTGTGTAGGTTCTGTGCCTAAGTTCCGTCTCTCCTCGTTCTGTCTTCTTACATCTGTATTTATACCAGTTGATTCCAATCCTATCAATCTCTATTTCAAAGGTTAGGGCGTTTCTTATCTCCATTCCAGGGAGTAAAGATTATGTAGCTTAAGCATGATTGTTCGTAGTTAAAGTGATTAATTACCCATCTGGCACTTAGTTAAGAGGTTTTGTTCCCTCCCTAACTTCAGGGGAAAATCCCTACCTGGGGAAACAACCTTTCTCAGAGACCTTGGTTAAAACACATAGTGCCAAGAAGGTGAGCAAACATATTAAGAACAGTATGCCATATATGCCAGGTCCCTTGAAACAGCAAGCATGGACCGGCTCCCGGCAAATTCCCCCTTTTTTATTTTTTAAAAGCGGGCATTAAAAAGAAAAACCTCAAATGCTCTCTTATATCCATTTTAAGAGTAGGATTGGCGCTTTCCGCTATTACCTGAGTCCTGATCTATCACCCCAGGGAGAGCTTGCCAATCCTGCACTTTCCCAGGGTAGAAAGGCTGCAGTGGGGTTAAGGATAAGGCTCCTTGGGCCTACCTTCTCCCATGCCTTTACATTTACCTTTCCTTCCTCAGAAAAGCATGGACATACTTCTTGTATAAAACGTTCTGTCTGACTGGGAGTAACCTTAATTCCTCTGCTAGCAAGCATATGTGTTAAAAGATCAATCCAGAGTCTTATTTCTTTAGACTCAGTATGGCACATCTTCTTAATCTAAAGATCAATACAGAGTCTTCTTTCTTTGGACTCAGTATGGCACATCTTCTCAATCTAAGAATCAATACAGAGTCTTCTTTCTTTGGACTCAGTATGGCACATCTTCTCAATCTAAGTTCTGTACTATCCACCTTCTTACCCTACTTATCCTCTATAGGGGGGTCTGCAGTACCCTGGTGGAGTCCTATCTGTCCCGAGTGTGGGGGTTCTCAATGGGGGGGGGGCTTACCTAGGGGAATCCTGTTCCAGGGCTTCCCAAAGGTGTGGATGGAGTCGGCGAAGACTATCCACCCTCTTCCTGCGGTGGAGTCCTATCCGTCCCGAGTGCGGGGGGGGCTTACCTAAGGGTCCCTGTTCGGGCGCCATATGCCGGGGTCCAACCCCAGCAGGTCCAGGGGTCCCCAAAGGTGTGGACGGAGTCGACGAAGAAGGAATGACATGGAGACAGTGTTCAGTTGATCAGCAGCCTAGCCAGGATCTCCAGCCAGGATCTCCAGCCAAGTTCTGGTCTGGATCTCCAGAGAGGTTCTGCTCTGGATCTCCAGCCAGGTTCTGTGTCCATGTTGTCTTACTAGGTTCTCCAGCCAGGTTCTCCAGGTTCTCCAGCCAGATTCTGTAGCCAAGTTCCCTCGCTAGGTTCTCCAGCCAGGTTCTGTCCAGGTTCTCCAGCCAGGTTCAGTCACCAGGTTCTAGTCAGGTTCTCTTGCCAATTTCTGTAGTCAGGTTCAGTCCAGGATCTTTTGCCATGTTCTCTCACTAGGTTCTGTCTCTAGGTTCTGAGGCCAGTTTCTGTCCAGGAACTTTTGCCATGTTCTCTCCCGCGAAGTTCTTCTTTCTCTGGAGAACGTTCTGTGTAGGTTCTGTGCCTAGGTTCTGTCTCTCTTGGTTCCGTATTCTAAGTTCTGTCTCTTGCTGTCTTACTACATCTGTATTTATACCAGTTGATTCAATCCTACCAATCTCTATTACAAAGGTTAGGGCGTTTCTTATCTCCATTCCAGGGGGTAAAGATTATGTAGCTTAAGCATGATTGTTCGTAGTTAAAGTGATTAATTACCCATCTGGCACTTAGTTAAGAGGTTTTGTTCCCTCCCTAACTTCAGGGGAAAATCCCTACCTGGGGAAACAACCTTTCTCAGAGACCTTGGTTAAAACACATAGTGCCAAGAAGGTGAGCAAACATATTAAGAACAGTATGCCATATATGCCAGGTCCCTTGAAACAGCAAGCATGGACCGGCTCCCGGCACTGAGGTTCTTCCACATAGACTTTGGGATGAGGGCCTGAGTGACTGGTTGGCCCTCAATGCATACATAACACTGTGAAACAAGTAGGCTGGCCTGCATAAGTTAGGCATTTGCTCGTGTTCGGTTTCTCCACGCTGCTGTGAGAGGTCCTTGGATATTCAACATGACCAGCTTTGTCCTTTGTATGTCCTCTTAGAGGACAAGTGAACCCTTTGATCATTTCTCTCCTCCACCCTCAACAGGGACACATGCTAAAAGGTTTCCTCCATAAAGGCTCTCCCATCCCCTGACCCCTTTCTTCCGCGGCTCACATCAAATCTACTTGATTATATGGAGGCTCTGTCTGGCTCTCAGAGGTAGAAAGGCATCCTGTGGCTGGTGGACAGGCCGAGGAGAATGCGATGGCAACATTCTCATAGGATACTGTCTCTCTGCTTCCACAGGACACATCTTGACAATGGACCTTTATTTATTAGCATAAAGGAGACTTTAGAAGACTGCTTGTAGTAGATGAAGATTCTCAGGGTGAACTCCTGTTTCAGGACAGCTTGGCTGGAGCTGCTGAGTAGCTTCTGGGAGCAGATTGAGGACAGGATGATGACTTCCCATCTCAGCTGCAATGCAGCGCCAGGGAGAGTCTGGGGCAGGTTTGTTTTTATGGGGCCTGGAAGTAATCCAAGATAGAAGTGCCTAGTGTTCTATTTTCCATCAAAAGGCATCAACGCTCTACACGTAGCCAGAATGAATCAGAGGAAAAGAAACCAGAATGGGAATGTTTGTTCTCAGGGACTGAACAGTAATTGAAAAGGAACAGGGTAGCCTTGTTGGAAGTTACACTGTAATGGTGGAGAGGCATCAAGGCAACAAGCAGGAAGTTGACAAGAGAGGTGGGCAAGATAGTATTTGGAATGCTTTTGTAAATGTGTTCCATATTGAATGTGAAGCAAGCTAATTAGTCCAAGACAACTCACAACCAATCCTGTAGATAAGAGTATATATGGTAAGTAAATTAAATGATATGAGGTAAAACGAAACTAGAGTCAAGGCAGCAGAGCATAGTGGATGAAACAAGCAAATTCTTGATCCAGCCTGCTTGGGTCCGAATTCTGGATCTGCTACTTATTATCTGTTGGCAATAATGATTATCTGTGTTTTGGTTTCTTCATCTGTGAAATAGTAATAGTACTTTTCACAGAGACTCTGTGAGTTAATATATCCTTTAAATATATTGACATATCGGTAGGTGTTATATGACTATTTGGTAAATAAATAATGAAGTCATCTAATACTTCCTCAATATTTTATTATACATTCTCTGGAAGAAAAATGTTTTCTGCATTGAAGGACATGTTTTTAGTTTAATGAGCATTTGTATTATTCTTTGGTGCTGCAGACATGTAGAAAGGCATATAAAATCTGGACTCTAATCTCAAAGAAATTATAGTCTATAGGGCATACAGTTCTAGGGTGGATTAAAGTAGGTTTACAGTTGTGAGTACATGAAACAGAGTTTATCCTTGTATTGATATTTATTATTGTGTTATTTTCCATTTGAATTTACAGTTGCCCCACCCTGTAAAAAAGTTGAATATTATTAACACAAATATAAGTCAAAATATGTGGAAACATGGACTTGTGAGATTCATTTCTGCATGTGCAGGAATTGCGACAGGAAGTCAGAAGAGGAGACGCCTCTGCTTCTGGGTGGTCACATAGGCTTGTTTAGGGAACATCCCTTAAGAATGACCGGTCCACCGGCAGCAGCCAGGTTTCTATCAGAGAGTAATTTGCATAATGAGGACAACAGAAGGCAGGCTTTGGGCTGTGAAATATACCCTTGACTCTATTTAAGCTTCTTTTTTACTAAAAAGCAAAGATTACCTTGGTCATTCACTCATACGTATCCATGAAGACATACATACATCCCTTATTTAGTAGTAGCACATTTTATGCCAACATTTTTCACCCATTTGTGAGCACAGAAAAAGATTTACTGTTAATCTTCACAGATTTTGTTGTATTCCATCCAAATAAGTACATCTGGTTCACATGATATCTGGCTTGGCTTTCCACACCACTACCCAAAAAAAAAAATCTTTTTTTCTGGCATACAATATGTTTGGAATTTAAACATGCAAAAAAAAAAAATCAGTTATGGCTACTTGCGAATAGAAAACCAAATAATCAGTCATTCACAAGACAATTAGAAATGACATTTGTCCACCAATATCTGAGTTCTTCATATAATTAGTAAAACAAATGTTCCTGGTAGAGTCAGGAGAAAGCAGAGGTCCTGAAGAAAGACCCTGTAGTTTCTGTTGTGCAACTGCCTCCTCTCCCCCCCTATGACCCACCCCCACCTCCCCTCTCTTTATCTCCCTCCTGCTCCTCTCCCTCCTCTTCTCTTCTTTCATGTTTGCAATTCAACATTTTTATTTTGTATTCTGAAAAGTTATCATAGATATCAAGAATGCAGTCTGAGTTTCCTATGTATTGTCTTCATGCTAACTCCTTAATCATGGCTGTTATATATTTATATATTGCTTCTTTATAAGTTTGACTTAAGACATATAAGGTATTTCTTAAGGCTTGTCTGGCTAGTGTGGTATAAACACCAGTGTGTATCAGCACCAATAAAATGCTTTGGCACAAATGTCCCCATGACATTTGACAATAGTCTCCAGGGTTATACACCTAACCTGAAGACTAATCTTGCTGGAATGACTTAATAGGCTTAAAATGTCATGCTTTGTGCATTACTGCCTTAGCTAGATTAAAAACGCTGTGTTTATTTTAAACTCCACATGTCCTATTAAATTACAGTCAGCTTAGTTACTTTGTCGTCTCCTTTTAGGATATTACCTTATTTTTAAAAGAGATTTTTGAAGTCAAATTTCTCATGTCAGGATGAATTAAATACAGGGCCACAAAAGCTAAACATATAATGGAATGAGGGAGCATACTGTCAACAGAGCCAAAATGAAATGGAGAAATGGTACTGACCTAGAAAGAACAGTGGTAAATCACTTAAGCCAAATCATATATTCCAAGTGCTGGATATTCCTACATTAGTATTTATTTGGAGTAGATTCTCTAGAGCAACATTTCCTATAGCAGTTCCCATAGAGCTACCCCATGAAGAGGTTCCCAGTGTTAAATAAGATGGAAAACAAAACTATGTCTCTACATTTTAGAAATTTATAATGTATATTAGCCAAAAAAACTCCTTAGAGAAGTCCTACAGTTCGTTTTTAAATTAAGATATAATTAGCATACTATGGTCACCATTTTATTTTTAATTTTAATTTTATTTTTACACATGTTTTAGGGCCCAAAAGGAACAAATAATTTTATCCATGACAAGTTTGGGCACATATTCTTAACAATATATTGTTCCTTTTCCTTCTTTCTGAACTTTCTTTTACCTCCCAGGAGACACATTCTCAAAAACATATATTCATACTCACACACACAAAAAAAATTAAGTTTATAATATAGAGTTAAGAGCATTCAACTATTTTAGAGAAAAAATATCTGGCTTGGCTTTCTACACCACCACCCCCCAAAAAATATCTTTTTTTGATTTTATGAAGAAGACTTCATACAGAGGAGAAACCAAGATGGCGGCACAGGTAAACACCTGAAATTGCTGCCTTGCACAACTACTTCAAAAATACAACTAAAAGACAAAACGGACATCATCCAGAACCACAGGAAGGCTGGCTGAGTGGAAATTCTACAACTAGAAAGAAAGAGAAAAGCACACTGAGACTCAGAGGAGGTGCGGAGGTAAAGTGCAGAGGTACGGAGGCGCATAGAAGGGGCTGGCAACTGAGGACGCGGTTGTCTTTTTCAATTGGGAGGGAGACACACGCTCCTGCTCTGAACTCCAGTTCTGGGCGAGTCTCTGGGAACCCAGACTCATACGGGGAGAAACTGGACTGTCTGGCAGCGGGTGAAACTCGAGGGCGGCTTTCTCTCAGAGGTGCTTGCAGTGATTACCACGGGACACTGAGACCTGGGGCCTCAAGACTGAGGATCAGCCATAGCTGTTTGCTCCGCCCTGTTGATTCCCTGAGACCCAGCCCCACCCAAGCTGTGGCAGAGGCTTTTGCATATGAATGACCTGGCCTTTTGCAATCTAAAATTACCTAACAAACTGCAGCTGGGTCAGAGAGACCCAGAACATACAAAAGAAGGCCCAAGGCCCCACAGCAGCTTGCATTGCTTCACAGCTGGGCCTCATCTGGGCACCTCCAAACCCCAAACAAAGAAGAGGAATCCCTCCCCACACCCTGCTCTTTTGATTTTAATTCACCAACAAAGAGTGAACCTGCAACACTCTAAGCACCCCAACCTTAGACAGAGCTTTAGCTCTGGGCTCCCTCTCTTTCTACCTGTGACCTCACTGTGCAGTCCTTGGGCATGCTGTATCCTTCACCTTCCTGGATTTGTGAGTAATTAGCCTTGGTTTTTCAGAGACCCCTGATGGTTGTTTCTGAGGTGAGTCTTATAATCCTGAGAACCACAAAGGCAGTCCGGCCAGAACTTTGGTTGGGGAAATATTTGAGGGGGCCCAGGTGAGTATCCCAGGCATTCCTAGCTGACCACATCACTATTAATAGGCTGAGAGCTACATGAAACACTGTTATAGACATCAACTCCTCTTCAATCTGTTTTGGCTCTATGGTAGAGGTCAACTATTTCCACAATAATTCTCTGTAATAAACCACCCAAAACTTAGTGGCTTGAAACACAATTCTTTATTCTGTCTCACACATCTGTGAGTTGGCTGGGAACTGGCTGACCTAGGCTGGACTTGGCTCTAAGCTGCAGCTTGGGGCCAGCTTTATTCCACAAGTCTCTCATCTTCACTTGCCCAGTGAGTCATCTGGGGTATTTTCTTTCATCATCATGGCAAATTTATAAGTAGATAACCCCACCTACATATGCACATTGCAAGCCTCTGCATGAACCATGTCTGCTAATGTTCCATTGGGCCAAAGTCAAAGGCCCAGGAAGTGTCCTTCGTCTGTAGAAGAAAGAATTACAAGGTGTTATGACTTAGATGGCTAAAATCATGGATGTGGAGAAGAGTGAGAAATTTGGGCCAAAAAGTTAATCTGCCATATCCACCAAGGTGAGGTTTTGTTGATTGATTACCTTAGGTTGTCCTGGTCATCCAATATCACCTTTACTGTTTTCCTGTTAAGAGGTCACCATGGCCTTTGTTGACCCCGGCATTTCATCTGGTCCTTATCCTCATTTGCTGTGTGAGTTATTCTCCTAAAGAAAGGTCAAGAGCAGTAATTCCTATACATTTACTTAGGGAAAACATCTGGAGAGTTGTTTTTGTTCTTCGATTTTCATCTGGATGTTTGGCATTGTGTCAAAAGTATCACTCTGAAAAGTTTTAAAAAGTGAATCTAGTTAGTCTGTTACTTCCTCTCCACTTCATAAAAATACACAAGAGTCCACTCAAATGCCACTCCTGGGATACATGCTGGGAACCATGTTATAGAGGAAAGAGTAGGATAAATTTCCTCTGATGCTCATTCAAAGTAAATTTCCTTATAAACCTAAGCCAATTGGCCCACTTTAGAAATAATCTCACACCTTGTTTTGCACATTACAGTGAGATTCGGACGTGCAGGAGATCTTTGGCATTCTTTGATTTAAAAATCACAGTGTCTACTCTTGGCTAATGACCACTGGGTCATGGCATGCAATCATTTATCATTTTTGTTGAGATACATATTTGAAAGTCATGTGTCACGTGTCACCATCTTGGTACCACTGTTTTGTTCTCTAATTGCTATCTCATATACTTTTCATAGGAAAAATTAAGTTTAGTAGCAGTGTTTGCAAGTTTGGAAAGTTTCCAAGTGTCTTGGTTATAACCCATAGGAATGATGGGAGTAAACACTAGTAGTGCACATTCATTCCTCCTCATGTCATGGGGTTTTCTATCCCAAGTCCTTGATCCCAGTCTACATAACACTATGAAGCTTGGAAGGGGGATTGGAGGAGATGATATTTTTGTTGTTTCTGCTCATATTGTGTTTTAGGTAGAAAATTTTTAAAAAATAAAAGATTTCATTTAGTGACAAGATTTATCCCTTAATTCTCATGGTAGATCTTGAAAATTTTAACTTAGAGAGCTTTTTTTTAAAAATAGCATAATTGGCTATAGAGATCAGTGGAAGATGAATTGGTCTTATTAGATAGCAAATTCTCCCATAGAAATTCACCTGGTTTCGAGAAAAGCTGTGACATCAACAAAATGAAAGGAATATAGTGCCAAAATCTGGTTCATCCTTGTTGCTTGACACAGTAGCTTCAGGGAAGAAACATCTGCACAGCATATGTTTCAAGGGACCTGGGGTATATGGCATACTGTTCTTAATATGTTTGCTCCCCTTCTTAGCTCTATGTGTTTTAACCAAGGTCACCTCTCTGAGAAAGGTTGTTTCCCCAGGTGGGGATTTTTCCCTTGAGTTAGGGATTAACAGGACTAAGGAAGGGAATAAAACCCCTTAACTAAGTGACAGGAAGGTAATTAATCACTTTAACTATGAACAATCACTTAGGATAATCTCCTTCAGTTACTTCCTTATAGCTTAACAGAACAATAGAGTAATGACTTTGGAATGGAGATAAGAAATGCCCTAACCTTTGGAATAGAATGGATAGGATTAAAATCAACTGGTATAAATACAGATGTAACAGGACAATAAAGACCAAACCTGGCTGGAGAACGTGGCTAGGCTGCTGATCAACTGAACGCTGTTTCCTTGTCATTCCTTCTTCACCGACTCCGTCCACACCTTTGGGAACCCCTGGACCTGCTGGGGCTGGACCCCAACAATATAGAAGGGTGACCTTGGGAAAAAGAATAATAAGCCTGAAGCCTGATGCAACTCAATAGGACCTTAGAGTCTGTCTTCTAACAACTCCAAGGCCATTCAAACAACTGGCATCTAAATTGGTTGGCTATTCTGCTCTGTTGCTTAGAAAAACAAGTTTTCATTTTGCAGGCAGCCTTCCCTACTACCAAGCTCTATTTCTGCTGCTCACACATAGTCGTTTGCGTTGCCTCCAAATAATCAACCTCGATGTCAAAGATGTTTCTCCACTTGTTGAAGCATTTACTGAATATTTTAGGCCTAGAGACCAACAAACCCCATCTTTCTAGCATAGCGCAATGCCATGGACATAACCCTGCAAGGTACTTCCTACTGCAGATGGAGAAGGGTAGATGGGACTTTAAAAATATTATTGTCTAAACCTTTTCACTCCCACCGCCACAAAAAGCCAGGCCTAAGCCTGGACATATATACAAAGTTGCTTCAAGAAAATGTACATTTATATCACTAGATAAGATCATCATTATAACACTAGAAGCCCAGTGTACAAAAATCATGCACAGGGAGGTGGGGGGGAGGCGTCCCCTCAGCCCAGCCTGCACCCTCTTCAATCCAGGACCCCTCGAGGGATGTCTGACTGCTGGTTTAGGCCCGATCCCGGCAGTAGGAAATCCCTCACACAATCCTGGACCACTGGCTCCTAATTGTTCACCTGTCTGCCTGCCTGGTGGCCCCTAACTGCCCCCTCCCCCCCAGCCTGATTTCCCCTCACTGCCTCTGTGTGCTGTGTGCTGGCCTGATCGCCTCTAACTTCCCTCCATTCCAGTCTGGTCACCCCCAACTGCACCTCTTCTGCCGGCCTGGTCGCCCCTCACGCCCACCCCCCCACACACCAGCCTGGTCACTCCACACAGCCAGACGTTCAGTTGTTTGGTCATCCCTCACTAATCCCCCTGCCTGCCTGGTCGTAGGCAGCCATCTTGTGAGGGTTAATTTGCATATTACCTCTTTATTATATAGGAGGAAGATAGCCCAGCTGACTCTGATGTTAACATGTAACATCAAAGTGACACAATTATGGCTTATTTTGGACTAGAAAGTGTTGGTGCTTCAAAGAATTAATTTGCAAGTTACCTCCAAACCAATATTTTGAAACAACCCTATGACATATGTGAAGATTTTTAGTTGTGGCTTGCAAAGTTTGTTTTTACAGAAGTAAATTTTTTCAAGTTTTTAGATAGAACCTCAATGTTTAGAAAAGTGATAATGCTATTAAAACAGATGAATGAGCCCAAATTTCTACCTGTTAAGATCACCTCTGACTCTCTGATATACTTGGAAGGACAATTATGCAATTCTGGGGCTCCTGGAACATAATTTCCAAATTTATTTCTGCTTACTACTAATCAAGCTGAAAGCTAAATTTAATTCAGTGTTCTAGTTTCTCCTCTTTTCTTAGTTCTCCTGCTAGGTCCCTATTCTCTTGAATTCACAAGTTGTATATCATTCATTACAGTTGGGTTTCTTCTTGAGATTTAAAGACCCACACTTATAAACACCCAGTTTTTCGCCTTCAGTATGTGAGTTAAACTTTTCTAAAGTATATTATGTATTTTCTAATGTCCTTAAGCAGTATGCTAAATGAATTTTAATATTTCTTGGCTTAGCATTCTCATATTGGAAATAGTAAT
This sequence comes from Myotis myotis, assembly GCF_014108235.1. Taxonomy (NCBI): domain Eukaryota; kingdom Metazoa; phylum Chordata; class Mammalia; order Chiroptera; family Vespertilionidae; genus Myotis; species Myotis myotis. The sequence goes on along the minus strand of NW_023416390.1, from coordinate 63,566,406 downwards.
ATATACTATTATCCTTGATAGTTAATATACTACAGTATAAAGGGCATGGACTGTGGAGTTCATGGTATAGAATCCATTTAAGAGCTGTGTTCTTAAGCAAATAACTTAATCTATCTTAGTTACTTAAAAACAAAATTTGTATATCAAAAATCATACCTAATTTGTAAAGTTGAATATAAAAATTGAATAGAATAATGCCTGCTACATAACACTGGAACTTTTGAATGGAAAGTGTAGGGAGAATGAGTTGATAGCTGTCCACCCAAATCCATAGTCCCCAATTAGACTGAATTTCCATGCTTATAGATCTATCAAATGAGAGTATTTACCTTCACTGCCATTCCAGGGCCCTTCTTGAGTAGGGCTGCAGTACATTTCTAGCTAATAACAATACAAAAAGCTGGCCTATCTCTGTTGCAGGTCAAGGGGTTCGCTCATTTGTTGGTTGGGTATTGTGAACCTTTGTAAAGCCAGAGATGTAAGGTGATGAAAGGTGTAGTAATTAATAAAGGAAGGTGACTGGCATAGAAAACTTGTTTATCAAGTTACTTGTTGCCCTTCATATCTGCTGGGACCCATCTATTGTACATGCCATTTCCATCAAACAATAGATTACTGGGGCACTACGTAGGGGATCAGATGGAGGAGTCATGTGGGCTCAGGTTACACAGCCACTCAACATCCTATGGCCAGGAGCCCAGTCTCTACTAGGCTAGGAGCTGCTTTGCCAACAGTGAGTAGTTTCTTGCCACATAAGTCTAAGCCTTGCTCTGGACTGCTAAGCGTCCTGTCATGACTATTCTTTGAGAATGACATCTAATCATTATGGATACAGCTGGCTTCAATAGAGCTGCTGAACTTTGTGGGCCAAGTGACAGGGCCAATAGTACTTCAGCTAGAAGTCAAATGACCCAATTCTTGAATCCCATGTGAAGAGGCTGCTTTTTAGGATTATTTCTAGATTTCAATTATCTTAGTGTAGGTTTTCTGGAAAAGCAGAGCCTGAGAAAAGGGCTGGCTTATAAATCATTAATTTTGGTAAGAAATCCCAAGGAACAGAGGTCGGGACTGGGAAGAATAGAACTGGGAATTGGGGAAAACCATCCATGAGTTATTGTCTTGCTGCTCACACAGTGGGACTGCGAAGAATAGAACTGGGAATTGGGGAAAACCATCCATGAGTTATTGTCTTGCTGCTCACACAGTGGGACTGCGAAGAATAGAACTGGGAATTGGGGAAAACCATCCATGAGTTATTGTCTTGCTGCTCACACAGTGGGCAACTGGGCTCCATCTTGGCTTAGGACTTTCTAAAGGTGAACTTCAATGTTGTTCACCTAAGGGCAGAAGAGGGGATATATATCCACTGACTCTGCCCTGCGGGTCAAGGGTGACCTCCAAGGGTGCTAGATCCAGGTTTGCTTATGTGTAAGAATGGGTGAGTGTGCTCCTTTGGGTGTTCATGTTGCAATACCAGAGAAGGCTGAGGACTAAAAGGGATTTGTATGATGCAACTCAAGCAAGGGGCTTTCAGGTTACACCTGCTGCAGCCGGTCACTGCACCCACTCCTCCAGTAGAAAGGCAAGGCAGAACATGTACTTGAAGCAGAGAAGCAGTTTTCCCTCAACAAAATGAGTGCAGTAGCCATGCCTCTTTAATAATCATAGCAAAGTAATTATGATTGCTTTTATATTTTTTGTAACCTTTACTTTCTTGCCATTAGCTATTATTTCTTACTGACACTGTGCTTTTCTTCTTTTTTTAAAAAATATATTTTTATTGATTTCTGAGAGGAAGGGAGAGGGAGAGAGAGATAGGAATATCAATGATGAGAGAGAACCATTGATCAGCTGCCCCCTGCATGCCCCTTACTGGGGATCGAGCCTGCAATCTGGGCATGTGCCCTTGACCGGAATTAAACCCAGGACCCTTCAGTCTGCAGGCTGATGCTCTCTATCTACTGAGCCCAACCAGCTGGGGCACTTAGTGCTTTTCTAGGGCATTATTTCAAACTCCCACTAACCTGTTTCTCTTCTAGCATGAATTTGAAATTCAGTTGTATCATTGGTTAGGATATGGGAATAAATAGGCCCTGAGTGGGTGCCTGAGGTGATCTGTAAAAAGCACATGAAGATGTTAAGCAAACTTATTGCGGCCATCATTTCACAAGATGTGTAGGTCAAACCATTATGCTATACTTAAATGTATATAGTGATGTATGTCATTCATATTTCAATAAAATGGACTTTTTTAATTTACAAAAGCACATAATTTTATGACTTTTGATATGTCTATTTAGCCTCACAGGGGCCCCTTATTTCCTTGTAATTTCTCATTCTCATGTTCAAGTTAAGTCAAATGATCAGAGAGTCAAATTATGAACTAACAGGGGCTATTGTTTTGACTTAACATGGGCTATTGTGACTACATAATATAACCTATTATTATTATTTTTTAATGAGGTAAAAATTTTAAAAGTGTCATATTATAGCCTTTTGCTAATTACTTTAGCTTTATTTTGCTATTCAAGAGTTATATCCAGTACACATATATGAAATTAGTACCAAATTAATACCAATTAGTACCAATTGATTTTTGTTCAGGTTCATTAATTTTTAAAAACAATTAAAAGGCTGTTAAGCCATACATAAGATAGTGGATTATAAACAGAACTCCCAAATATGGGATTCCTCATATATGTTCTCAGGAAAGAAAAATATTTATTTTGAAAATAAAAAATAAAAATCAAATATCTGCTTTCTCCAAAATGCTTTACAAAAAAATGTAGTAAAGACAAAAATAATAATGGGGAATAATAAATAAATTCCACTTCAAATGACATTTACCTTTGGTACAGGCCCTAATAGTTCAAATTAAGCAAAGATTAAAATGCAAATATTGCTCTTGGTGCTGGCTGGATTTCCAGGGCCTTTGAAATGTTTAGAAAACAGTCTACGCATTTCATTTCCTTTTTATTTGGACAGCACATTGTTGCCGCATTTCTTTGATTTGCACATCTGGAATCACTAAAACATACAGCTGGGAAGAGCTGCCAATGATATTTTGTTTTCGTGACTAAGAATTAGAACCTTGGTCTGACCAAAGGGTAATTATCTGGGCGAGTTAATGATGAAATCCTGAGGAGTGATGACAAGATGAAGACCCAGGTACTGGCTACCATGGGCTCTAGAAATCAGTTTGTCACTATCCCCCTCGGAGTTTTATGAGATGCTGCTGACACCACACTGCCTTTGTGGAACCCTGACTCTCATGTCCACTCACACACACAGAGTAAATCATGCCCTCCCCCTCTGTGCTGCTCAGAGCCTTAGCCACACATGCAGGAGGTGAGAGAGAAGGGCTTGGCCCACTCTCCTGCCAGCAATTCACCACAAGTGCAGGGACGGGAGAGGATGCACAAATCAACAGCGAAGGGCCATCAAGGAATCACCTTGGGTGGCTGGGGAAATAGCAGGCAAGCAGGTGGAGACTTGACAAATCCAGTGGATCAGAAGCAGTCCAGGAAAGCAAAGAGGAGAATGCTAAGCAATAATTTTGTCCTGATATCTCTAAACTTCCCTTTAAAACAAATGAACATCTCATGCAAAGATATTCTGATGAATATAGGAAGTTAAATTGCTAAATAGACTTCCTTTTATGTCATTTAAGAAAGGGGAATGTAAATTGGTATACTTGGAAAAACTATTGGCAGTGCTTATTAAAATTAAACATAAGCACGACCCAAAAATGTTTTCCTGGCAACATAGAAATGAGTGCCTAGTTCCATACAGAGGAATGCACAAGAGTGTTCATACCAGTTTTATCCATAAGCCGCAGACTATAAATAACCTAAGCATCCATCAGCAGTAGAATGGTCAATTAATTGTGGTCTAATCATAAAATGAAATATTAAAAGCAACAACAAGAACAAAAACCAGAATACAGGTACACACAACATGGCTGGATATCGTAGTAATGATGTTAAGTAAAGGAAGTCAAATGCAAAAAGAGTACATAGCCCCCCCACATATTCACTGTTTCTCTCTGTGTGTTTTCAGGTACCCACGTTTTCAGTTACCCATGGTTAACCACGATCTGAAAATGTTAAATAGAAAATTACAAAAATAAACAATTTATAGTTTTAAATTGCTCACTGTTCAGAGCAATGTGATGGAATCTCATGCCATCTCCTGCCCTCTCCCACCCACCCCACCCCAGTCCACCCAGAATGTGAGTCATCCCTTTGTCCTGCATATCCACGCTGCATTCCCTCTCCACTCCTGAGTCACTCATTAGCCGTTTTGCTTATCAGACCCACTGCAGAAGCATCGCAATGCTTGTGTTTACATAACCCTTATACCTTTATTTTACTTAATAATGGCCCCAAAGTGGTGTTGCTGGTATTTGCATATGCCCAAGAGGAGCTGTAAACTTTATCATAGTTATGTATGTAGAGGCAAAAACATAGCATATATATAGAGCTCAATGCTCTCCACAGTTTTAGGCATCCAATGAATGTATTAGAATGTATCCTTAGTGGATAAGAGTGGGGGATGCTCTGTACAACTGTATGATTCCATTTATATGAAATTCAAAAATAATCTAAACCAATCTACTGTGATTAGAGGTTGAATCAGTGGTCTTCTTGGGGTGGAAGTTCTGACTTAGGAAGCATTGTAAGGTTCTTGAAATATTTTATATCTTAATCTTGGTGTGGCTTACACAGAAGTATGCATATATCTGTTAAAATTCTTCAGGTTGTATACCAGATTTGTGTCCTTTACTGTAAGGTATATCTCAAGCAGAAAGAATAAAACCATAGTGGTGAACTCCAGTAATACATAATGAAAGTGTGAAATTACTATTGAAATTGACACTTTATGCCACTATCTTATTTGAACAAAGTTCCGCTGTGAGAGGAATTCTTAAATTAAGTATATAAACATTTCCGGACTCCAACAGCCAAATGAGTGAAGTCACTTACTCCCCTTGGAGGCCAGTGTTCCTGCTACACTAATGTCACTCTCTGATGGTTGAATCTCCTTTCTAGCAGCTGTCTTCATGGGCTTGGGATGTTATTTTGAGTATACAGAAGAGGTCAGATGTTTGTCTTTTGAAAGTGCCCCAAGTTTTATTACATCCACAAATAATTTAAAAGCACTTTAGACTGTACAGAGGATCTGCAATGCGACTAATAACATTCTTGTTGTTTTTAAAGAATAAGGCATGCTTGACTTAAAAATGAAAGTAATTATTTTGTCTGGCTCCAAAAATTTTCCTAAAGAAAATAAGATTTCTAAAATGAAAAAAAAAAAAAGGTTTCTAAAATGTGCAAAAATGTGTTAGCATCAAAGATAAGAGGTTCATAGCTCACCAAAGCTTCACATGTTTGCACAATCAGAAAGAACTTGGCTCTTGGAACTCAAACAAGTCCAAATCCAGAAAACGAAGTAACTTCATATTTACTTCAGCAATTCTGATAAGAATTTACCATTGTATGCCCTTATTCTCAGGAGGTATCACCATCTTAATGTGCTTTAAGGTAGGGAAGTAACCATGGGAGATTCATCTCTATTCCAGAAAAGGTCTCATCTCTGTTTCAGAGATAGATGCCTCCTCTTTGCCTTCAAGAGGGCTGGGGTTTATAGAGTGACATGTTTAAGTCACCTTTCTTCCAGTTTTCAAATCCTCTATTTTATTTCATCAAGTCAATATATATACTTTCTCTAGTCTCACATATTTCATGATTATCTTGCCATTCTCATTTGCCTATTTAAAAAGTATGAGAGCCAATAGACAGGGTTGCCCATTTTACTACCTCCTTGCAGGGTGATAATGAGAGGTGTTTGATGTTTTTCAGTCTCCATTTCCTTGTTTGTGAACTGATAGTGATATAATGTCACCTTGCCAGTGTTGGGAAGAGCTTAAGGAGCATTCTTGGCTAACAGGCAGGGAAAGGCCTTCTCTTTCCTAGGCCTACCTTCATTCATCTGCTCCATTCATAAGCATTGAAGGGAAACTCCAAGATGGGCCCAGGAGGATTTTCTACAAGTTCTTTTAGTTTCTGCTCTAGATAACATTAGGTAAAATTCACATATTTACCACATTGGATTCTCAGTCATTTTTCAGTTAGGAAGCTTCTTTCTGAGAAATATATATATATATACACACACACACACACACACACACACACACACACACATATATATATATATATATATATATATATATATATATGTATATGTATGTATATGTATGTATATATATATGTGTGTGTATATATATATATATATATATATATATATATATATATATATAAAGCAGTAATGTGTAGACAAAAATGATACAGCTACCTTGTCATTTCTCTGAGGACAAGATGACTGACCTCCCTATTTTATGCTTGAGTGATTGATGATGATGACATCCATCCCTTCTTATTTCTTTTATGGGGCCCTGAGATGAGATGTCCTATCTTTCCTAACAGGAGTATGACAACATATCAGCATATAGCAGTTCTCATGGCAGAGCAAAGTGTTTTGATGAATATCTCATGCTTTTGTTCTCTCTTCTTAAGGTAACTTTTATAAAACATTCCTATTTATGGAGAATAGAAGGATGTAGTACTCATAAAGATGTAATGCACTTTTATTCTGGGCCATTTTGCTCATTTCCATTGTAGCAAAGCTTGAATTTCCAAGGCATAAATTCACTCAGGTCATTGACTCAGAGACCATCATATTTGAGGATTATTCTGGCTACTAATAGATACTTGCCTTATTGTTGAGTTTACTTAATTTTTAAATCTATGATCTTTCCCTGCATTAGCTTCTTAAACAGAGTCAGAGAAGTTGCTTCCATTTTATTTGTTCTAAATTAACATTACCCATGAACTGAAATGTGTTCAAATTCACCTCAGATTTTTGCAACCAAGGGTGACACTCCTGGCCATCATAAACATCAAACCAAAGTACATATAATATACAATTTTGAGGTATGCTATCTGCCTTCCCATGAGAACAATAAATTTCATGGGAATTTTATTGGCTCCAGTAGGCACTAGGAAAATATTAGTTGGTTTAATTAAAATGCACACATGTAATTACTAAACCTGATGTTAAAACTGTACTGTCTTTTATTAGGTTCAAGGCAGTGGTCCTCTATGACAGTCAGTGTCCCTTGAAGTGGTGCCTATTTTTGTTTGTTTCTTTGTTTTCTTTTTTATTATTATTATTTTAATTTTTTTTTATTGCTTAAGGTATTACAAAGAGTATTACATATGTCTCCTTTTTTTGGTTTTTGTTTTTAACAATAAATGCAATAAATAGAATTCTAGGACTCTCAGTTAAACCAGTAGAACAAACAACTACAGACATTGGTTTACACACAGCGATGTGCTGACAAGTTAAAGGGAGCAAACACAGCAGTATTGGTAAAAATAAAGTAAGCCATCTCGTGCTTCAGAGGTAACAACTGGGCAATGTGACTTTTCTGGCAAAACTCACTCTGGGCAGAGTTTTGACACTGTATGAGATTTATCCAATAAATCTCAAGGTACATTTTTAGTCTTGCATATTCATTCCTTAGCCATTACTAATTCTTCCGGTATGAACCTGCAAATCAAGAGCCATGACTCAAGTTAAGGAACTTTCCCTTTGTTTATTGTAAGATTCATCATTGCTATGGTTATCTGTACCCAGTTTTCATCTTCACTTCCCTGAGCAAGGGGCACTTGTGGGACTGCCCAGTTGCCTATATCAGTGGATGTTAAAGAGTGAGTGCCTTGTGATACTATACCAAAGGCTTCCTCATGGGTTCCCTTGATTCTTCCACTTGGGGTTGGATTATTTTCAAAGGAAGTGGACAAGGTTGCCAAGATTTATTTCATTTGGGTGGCCTCAGGGTAATTAGGGTATACTTTAATTACTAATGAGACATTTAGAGATATGCAGAAACTTAAAAAGAAACTTGAACTAACTTTCCACTTTACATGCTTCACATTTCTTGGCTTCCAAAGGGCTCAAAATATTGGACCTATCTTTCTCCATTCAATAGTCTAAATAACCCAGATGTGTAGTATAAAAATCAATTGCTTTGCCTTTTTCAGCATTAAAAATACCAATGAATACCACTGAATATTCTGTCATGATAATAGAAACTTTTGGTGTACTATTACACATTGCTTTACAAACTTTTTTTTACTCTTTTTAAATATAATTTATTGAGAGCTGGTTTGAGATGCATATGGACAAATTATAAATTAGCATTTTATTTTTTTAATAAAACAGTTGATCACTTCCAAAATGAACTGTATGATCTAGTCTCTAATGATAGATAATGTCTAAGCATGTGGTTTGTTCTGTAGAAATATATATTAAGAGTCCACATTTAATCTCCACATGCAGCCTTCCCCACAAATGACTATAGTCCAGGCTCAGTCTCCTCTAGACTTCTTCAGAGGTTGATTTGCTTTCCACCAAGGAAATATTTTGCATTTCAGGTTCTAAATAATGCAGAAGAGCAGAGGAGCATAATGATTCTAGAGAAGGTATGTTGTAACTTTAACCTGGGGAAGTAATAGCCTTTATCAGAAATAATAGGATTATGGGAACAAAATAGAAAAAGATTGACCAAAGGCCTTGGGACTTGGTATCCCTCTGAGTTATATTTCAACTAAAGACTCAAGAGACATCTTGAGAAACTGTTCCCAAATGGATGCTATTCTAGGAACTTAGCTCACATGGAACTATAGAGACTTTTTGAAAGCCCCATGCTAAGAACCCTTGTTAAGGGCAGTGCCCTGAGAAGTTCCTCTTAATTTGGCTGATATGGTCAAGAGGTTGTAAGACATGCATTATGGCTGACATGGAGTCCAAAGGTGCCTAGTTGATTAGGCCAAACACAAATTCTAATTCCTTTGCAGTAATCTGATAAAAGGTGCATCCAACTAATGTCCATGCTTCTCCTTTAGAAGTAGTTAACTTCAAAAATAAGACTTCTCAGAGAGATTCCCTGAATTAAAGACACATATTCTTTTAGACTCACATTCAGTAGAAGTCGAAGCTTCAAACATTGCTGAGTAATACCATTATGTTAAATTAGAGGCCTGGTGCACAAAATTCTTGCACTGGGGTTGGGGGAGTCCCTCAGCCAGGCCTGTACCCTCACACAGTCCAGGACCCCTCGATTCTTATTGCCTGCCTGCTTGCTGATCCTTACCGCTCAGTTCACTTCTCCTTAGCTCTGCTGCAGAGGCAGGAGAGGCTCTCACTACCACTGCTTCACTTGCCAGCTATGAGCCCAGCTTCTGCCTGAGCAGTGCTCCCCCTGTGGGAGTGCACTGATCCCCAGGGGGAAGCTCCTGCATTGAGCATCTGCCCTCTGGTGGTCAGTGCACATCATAGTGACCAGTCATTCTGGTTGTTCTGTTGTAACGGTCGCTTAGGCCTTTATTATATAGATAAGTCTGAGACACCTGTTAAAATCCCACCAAAATGAGTTAGCTCATGCAAAGAGTAGAACAGAACCAGAAAGTATTGGTCCTCTTCCTTTTCTCCTAGCAAGCACATGGGAAAGATGTAAGCATTGCTATTAAAATTAGCTTGTGCATGTAAAAGCACATCATTGAATATCTACACTAATAAAAGAGAAACATGCAAATTAACCATCATTTTGCTACACCCACCACCCAATCAGGAGCAAGTATGCAAACTAACCCAACTAAGATGGCGGCAGCCACGGAGCTGGAGTGAGCAGGAGGCTTGGGTTGCCCCCAGCGATGGAGGAAGCCAAGCTTCCCGCCTGCCCTGGCCGGCCCTGGCCTCCACTCAAGGCTACAAAGTTTCAATTATAGAAGATAAGTAAATCCCAGATACCTGTTTCCAGCCTGCCCTGGCCTCCGCTAAAGGAGGTGCTGAAAAAGAAAAAAAGAGAGGATGGGAGCTTGGGTCGCCGGGGGGTGTGGCCAGCCTGAAAATAGCCATCAGCCCCTCACCCAGGCTGTCAAGGCACCCCAGCAGGACCCCCACCCTGAAGGGGCTGTGGGCAGCCTGAAAATGGCCCTCAGCCCCTCACCCAGGCTGGCCACACCCCAATGGGGTGAGGGTCCCCACTGGGGGCTTGACCAGCCTGCAAACAGCCCTCAGCCCCTCACTGAGGCTGGCCAGGCACCCCAGCAGGACCCCCACCCTGAAGGGGCTGTAGCCAGCCTGCTTAGCCATCAGCCCCTCACCCAGGCTGGCCAGGCACCCCAGCGGGACCACGACCCTGCTCCGGGACACCCTTCAGGGCAAACCAGCTAGCCCCCACCCATGCACCAGGACTCAATCTATACTAATAAAAGGGTAATATGCTAATTAGACTGGGAGACCTTCCAGGAGACCTTCCAGACGTTCTTCTGGACAAAGCCATGGTGGCGGTTCCGAGGTAGAGGCGGTTAGAGGACAAGAGGGGAGGGCAGTTGTGGGTGAACAGGCTGATGGGGGGGGCGGGGCCATTGGGGGTTTAAGCAGACCAGCAGGGAGGCTAGTTGGGGGTGAGCAGGCCATCAGTGGGGGTCAGTTGGAGGTAGTCAGGACAGTGGGGGGACAATTTGGAGTGAGCAGGCCAGCAGGGAGGCAGTTGGGGGCAAGCAGGCCAGTGTGGAGGGAAGATGGGGGTAAGAAGGCCAGAAGGGGGCCAGCATGCAGAGTGGTTAGGGGCAATCAGGCAGGCAGGCAGGTGAGTGGTTAGGAGCCAACAGTCCTGGATTGTGAGAGGGATGTCTGACTGCCGGTTTAGGCCCGATCCCTGTAAACCAGCAGTAGGACATCCTTTGAAGGGTCCCACATTGGAGAGAGTGCAGGCCAGGCTGAGGGACACCCATGCCTCGTGCACGAATTTTGTGCACTGGGCCACTAGTATAAGTATAGAATTTTAAGATAGTATTATTCTGCTAATTGTTTTTTTTTGTCCCACTGGACTAAAAAACAAAAGCAATTGTTTAGCAGATTTTACCTGTACTCCTCCATGTAATTACTAATCAATTTCATCAATATTATTCAGGCGTAATTTATTCAGATTGAAATCCATAATAATCTGATGTACGTACAAAATTTACATACAGAATTGTTCATCAATATTTTATGTATTTATAACTTAAAATTAGAAACATTTTAATCAGAGAGATGCAAATTAAAATGACAATGAAGTATCACCTCATACCTATCAAAATGGCTATCATTAATAAATCAACAAATGACAAGTGTTGGTGAGCATGTGGAGAAAACTGAGCCCTAGTTCACAGCTGGTGGGAATGCAGACTGGTGCTGCCATTTAGAAAACAGTATGGAGTTTCCTCAAAAAATTAAATATGAAACTGCCATTTGACCCAGTGATCCCACTTCTATATAAATATCCTTAGGAATATGTCCTAAGAAACTCAAAACACCAGTCAGAAAGAATGTATGCACCTCTATGTTTATAGCAACACAATTATAATAGTTAAGATCTGGAAACAGCCTTAGTGCCCATCAGTAGATGAGTGGATAAAAAGCTGTGGTATAGTTATACCATTCAATACTATGCAGCAGTAAATAAGAAGGATCTCTTAACCTTTGAGACAGCATGGAGAGACCTGGAGAGTATTATGGGAAGCAAAATAAGCCAGTCAGAGAAAGACAAGTATCACATGATCTCACTCATATGTGGAATCTAATGAACAAAATAAATTGATGAACCAAATAGATTCAGAGACATGGAACAGACTGAAATCTCAGAAGGAAAGTGGGGATGGGTGGGTGGATGGGAAGAGATCAACCAAAGAACGTGTATACATATATGCATAACCCATGGACACAGAGAATAGGGTGGTGAAGGCCTGGGGCAGGGGACAGGGGTAGGCTAGAGGGCATCAATGAGGGAAAAAAAGGGGACATATGTAATGCTTTCAACAATAAAGATTTAAAAAAAACACTTTACTTGTTCAGCAGCAGAAGACTGATTAAAGAAAATTATAATGACCCTCAATAATTTAAAACCATTCTAAAAATAATAATTAACAATTTAGAAAGGTAATCATGATTTATTTTTAGGTAAGAGAAACAAATTACAAAATAGTAGGTAAAATTATATGTAAAAAACACATAAACACACATACATATAAATGAGGAATTTTTTAAAAGACTTATAAGAGTTATAAAAACATACTAATGTACAAAAATTCTGAATTAATTTTTTACTTCTCTACTTTAATATATTGTGGGTACAATTTTTTGTACATTATCTTATATAATAGGAAAAAATAATTATTACAAAAGGAAAGGATCAACACAGTGAAAATAATTAATCAAGCTGGACATTGGAGATTGTAGACAAAACACCTTTGGCTGACTGAATTTTCCAGTTTTCATCAGTTGTTTTGATTATGTTGGCATAGCCTCATTTGCCAACTTAGAAGCAGAGACTTTCAGAAAGTTTAAACAAAGAAGATGTAGATAACAATAGTAGAGGTTGTTAATTTTTCCAATAGACCCCTTATCTCATGACTCGAAAGCCCAGGATGAGTGTCTAGCTCAGGTTATCAATTTAATCTGCACAGGGCCACATGAATGTTTGTGGTGGAGGTGGCCTGGTGGTCTTGTCAGTGGTGAGTGGTCTCAGACAGATGTCCAGAATCCAGATGTTAAGGAAGATTATTGATTGTAAAGATAAAGAGGTATTTCATATCATTCTAACAAGGAGACACAACAAAGTAACCTAAAGTAACGCTAAAATAAAAGTAACGCTAAAAATAAGTGGCTACAGGAAAATAATCATCAGGAGGGTATGCTTAAATCATTTTTGCGTATCTTAAAAGATCCGACTCTCAACCATACACCAGGAATTTTTTGAATGTCCTCTTTCTTAAACTAAAAATCGAAATGATGTGAGACATTAGCCCAAATCAGAAAATAAATTGTCCTTGGACTTTTGCCACATATTCACTTACCACCAATAAGTCATGGCTAATTGACTTGTCTTGAGTGGATTGTTTTTGTACTACATTTCTTATTAAGAAAGACAGTGAACCTGCAAGCATTCTAGTAGGTGCTGATCTCTTTTATGTTTTGTTGCTTTACTTATTTATTTTTATTTTCACTGCCATATTTTATTTGTTTAATTTTAAATATATTTTTATTAATTTAAGAGAGGAATGGAGAGGGAGAGAGATAGAAACATCAATGGTGTGAGAGAATCATTGATTGGCTGCCTCCTGCAGGCCCCCCAGTGGGGATTGAGCCTGCAACTCAGGCTTGTCCCCTGACTGGAATCGAACCCAGAACCCTTCAATCCGCAGGCTGACACTCTAACCACTGAGCAAAACAAGCCAGGGCTTCACTCCATATTTGAAACAACCTAAAAAATACAGATTTTCTAAGGGTGATCACAACACTCTCTACCAAGAAATATTGTAGACATTCAGAGTAAATGAGAAATCCTAGAAACCCTTTTTGTGTTTTGAATTAAAATATGTTTTTATTGATTTTTAAGAGAGAGGAAGGGAAAGAGAGAGAGAGAAACATCCATTAGTTGCCTCCCATATGCACCCTGACTGGGGATCAAACCTAAAACCTGGGTATGTGTCCTGACAGGGAATTGAACCAGTGACGCTTCAGAATCAGTGACCCTTCAGTTACAGGATGATGCTCAACCAACTGAGCCACACCAGTCAGGGCCTTAGATACCCTTTTTGAAATACCATACCTGATCAAACATTGCCATATAATACTTGCTCATTTTATTTTCTTGTCATTTTTGTTATCTTCAAAAAAACAAAGTGCATGACGATAGAGTCTGACCTAATAATCTCCAAGTGTCAATCGAAAATGACACCGCTCCATTCATTGCTTGCTTCTTCTGCAGGCATGCCTATAGATGTAGGCCTGGCCCTAAGTGCTTGGGATGGAACTATGATTTCAAAGGACAGTATTAATTATGACTGGAGAAATTTTCTGATCAAAGAGATTGTGTTCCATTATCTAAGGAGGCAGCATATTATAGACTAAATAAATAACAAAATTAAAAAAGGATTTTTTTTAAAGCTGGCTTCAGACCTACTAGATAATTGACATCTATGTATGGGGAAGCCATTTACCTAAAAATGTAATGTACTTGTTATCCTATAACATGTGTGACATAGCTACATACTCCATCCTCAAGGCAACCTCTGTCCCCAGCATTCTTGATTTCTGTTGTTCAAGTCCACTTTTCCTTTAGTCCATAGCAGTTGCCAGCTTGTAACACAGTATAGAAAGTATTTATTTATTATGTGTTTTATTAGTCTCCTCCTACATGAATAGAAGGCCCATGGAGATAGTGCTAATCTCTGTTTGGTTCATTGATTTACCACCAGTGCCTAGAGCAGTATCTACCTCATAGAGTTGCTCATTACATTTTTTTAAGTAAATGCCTTATGTACAACATGCTCAAGTCAGACATTGTAGAAACTTATAGATATAAATCATTATTTTTTTATAACAGCTGTTAGAACAAATTCTGTAATGTGACCTCCTTCATTAAGATTGCTAATACACTCTCAAGAAAGATTGCATAATTCTCTTCCCAAATTCTAGGGCTCCTAATTCTGGTCCTCTGTATTTCTCTTCTCTCTAAGCCAGTGGTTCTCAGCCTTCTGGCCCTTTAAATATAGTTCCTCATGTTGTGACCTCTGCACAACATGTGACTGTGACCAACCATAAAATTATTTTCATTGCTACTTCATAACTGTAATGTTGCTACTGTTATGAATCGTAATGTAAATATCTGATATGCAGGATGGTCTTAGGCAACCCCTGTGAAAGGGTCGTTTGACCGCCAAAGGGGTTGCAACCCACAGGTTGAGAACCACTGCTCTAAGCTGACCTTGAGTATTCAGGATCAAAGCAAACCTCCTTAAATTACCACCTGCTTCAAAGGGTGCTGTGCTTTACACCAATGTCTCCTTAGAACTGGGTAGATTTTACAAAATGTTTAGGAAAGTGATTTTCTTTCTTTGAGGCAATCAAAAGACTACTCTTTATGAGCAGTGGAATAATTTGTATATGCCAAGATTCTTGTGATACTAAATTGTGTTTTGCTTTTAGTGCTGTCGGGGAAACAAAACATAGGGGCATCCATTTATGCATTTTTCTCCTTTTTCTAATTTTTAAGAAAGAGGCCAGGCCTTGCCCCACCTTTCTTCAGGTGCTCTCTCAAAATGCAAAATCTTTAAACAACCCCTCCACTGTTTGTTGTGAGCACCTAAGCTTATTGTGAAGCCTGTGTCAGACATTGCAGAGGAAGGGACAGCAAGGAGTTTTCATTGAAGAAAATAGGGGATTGGATGTGGGTTGTAGATTGTCCAAGGTCAGACTGGCCATTGCAAGGACTTTAGCTCTTGTTTTGGATGGGAGGCTAGTAGAAGTTTTTGAACAGAGGATGGCATGTTATGACTTTCATTTTAACAGGATCACTCTGATGCTTCCTTGAGAATAATCTGAACTCCAAAGTATGTAGCGGGGAGAGGAGTTGCAAGAGTCTTGGCAAGAGATAGTGGTGGCTCAAATCAAAGTGGGGGCTGCAGAGTTGGTGAGAAGTGGTCAATTCTTGGGAGAGGAGGCCTTTGGGTGCTACTTTTTAGCAAGAATTCAAGGTGAGAGTGTTTTGACCCATTTAAATTTTCAGTGGTCGGGACCCCTTCAGCATGCATTGCCGGGATGGGCGGGAGTTGAGTGTAGTCTGCAGATGTGAACAGGGTAAAGCTGGCTCACACAGGCTTTGAACCCATGACCCTGATCTCATTAGCTTCTGCCCTAACCACTTTAGTTGAATGTGAGCCAAGAAACTACAGAGAGCCTGTCCCGTTTCCATCACTTCCTGCACAGTCTAAGCAGTGTCTGCCAATCTCACATAAAGTCCTTGAAGTTTCTTTGCCTTTGTTGTTGGAGCAATATTAAATGCCTATAAAATGGATTTAGAAAACAAAGCGAAGTTTACAGAGAATTCTGTCAGTACAACAGTGAGCCCTGTCCATCTTGAGGCATGTATCCATTCTGAAAACTTTATAGGTTCATTCCATTAGTCTTTCATTATTGAAAACAATTAAAATTTTCTGAATTTGCTCACTTTTCCACAAGGGCTCAATCACCTTCTGGGCACACAATTGTAAATCCTAACAAGCTTATATGAGGAAAAGAAATATCGTTTATTATGGCTCAAACAGTAATAAGAGATAGAGATAACCTCACTTGAATAATAATTTTTAAACCCTTCTTCACCCAAGGCACATGTTCCTTCACAGGAGAATAGTCACGTGGGGAACATGCCAATTATAAGGCAATTGGTTTGTTTTTCTAGCAGATTTGCTTTATTAGGAGTCCCCTAATGTGTTACACGTTCTGTTACAAAGTGTGACAATCTATGGTGCATTCTGGGGATTTCAGAAAAGGGAAAGATCTTGCAAATTATTATCTGTGACAGAATTATAATTTTACAAATGATTAATCTCAATCATCCATCTCTTTTTCCTCTTGGGTTAAGCAGGAAAATTATATCCTGCAAAATTAGCTGTCAAAATGTGAGCCCGTGGTTTTGGAGTCATTGTACATCAGGAAAACGAAAAGGAGATCTTTATTAATGAGCTGGATTAAATAAATAAAAAGGTTATTGTAGGAGACATGCTGCTCTGTTGCTACAATATGTCTCGTGATTTCCCAGCAGTCAGATGATATTTACCAAATTGAATCAGGATTCGATATGACTATTACTTATCGAATATCACCTAAGTATATTTTCACCTATGCCTTCCTTTTGGACGGGATGCCATAAAGCTAAGTAAATACATTGTATTGTTCTTCGTTATTCTATTATGCTGACTGTAGTTAAATATTTTGATGACAAGCATTTGGAAAGTATTTTAGAGTGGGGAATATTTCCCATCTATCACCAGACCAGAGCAGAAGTCAGAAAGCAGCAGTTTAGGGAAGAGGAGAAGACTTAAAGAAAAAAATTACAAATTGAGAACCATGTAAACAAATTAAGAAATCCTGAAGTCAGCCTTTTCACCGGACATTACTTTGCAACTTCAGTACAATTAAGTATTATAAGTTGGTATCATTCTTATGATCCATATCACCTTTTTGACTTGCATTACATATGTATATGCATCCTCTTCCCCCCAAGCTAGACTGCAAGTTTAATTCCTGGAATATAGTAGATGACCAATAAATAAAATAGACAGAAGAGAGAAAGGGATATTGAATAAAACAGATAATTAAAAATAACAGTGGCTCATAAGTTGGGCTATGTAGATATCCAATCATATATTAACTAAAACAATTCACATCATGATATTTCTTTTAATTGGGAAGGAAGAGTCTAGGACTATAAATGTTCCTAGCACACAAAATAAGAATTTAAAAAAGGGCCCGGCTGGCGTGGCTCAGTGGTTGAGTGTTGAGTTATGAACCAGGAGATAACGGTTTGATTCCAGGTCAGGGCACATGCCTAGGTTGTGGGCTCAATCCCCAGAGGCAGGGTGTGCAGAAGGCAGCTGATCAATGATTCTCTCTCATCATTGATGTTTCTCTCTCTTTCTCTCTCCCTCTCCATTTCTCTCTGAAATCAATAAAAAAAATGTATATTTCAAAAAAATTTTTAAAAGGGAGATTCTGTAGTCTAATGATGTTCAGGGCTGCCTTCATACATGCATATGTAGCTACTGCAGTCTTCTCTTGGCTTTGCCCATGTTACTGTGATATTGTAAAAAAGCGGATGTCAACTTCACCTTAGGTCTGATGATCTTAACATCATCAGTATTTCCAGACATCAGTGTCACATGGGGAACACACTAATTATAACCCAGTTGGTTTGTTTTTCTAGCATATTTGCTTTATTAGGAGTCTCCTGATGTGTATTTTAAAGATGCACAAGTAATCCTGAGGGTCAGCCAGAGCTGAGGGCCCCTGGCTAAGGAGTGTCACTGCTTTTGTTTCTGCAGTTTGGCAGGAAACTGCTTGACTTGACTCCCGTTGTTCTTTACTTGCTCTTGTTTTAGCTGAAGGAATGAGGACCCCACTCAAGTTACCTTAATATGAAAGGGAGTTGATAATAAGGACACATATGTGCCAGAGCTGGAAAACAGTCACAAGATGAGGCAACTCTAGATCTACAAGTTCTTTCATTATCCTGAGCCACATCCTCTCTCTCTCTCCAAATCTCTCATCTGTCTCAAAAAATTTCCTGCACCTGGTGTAATGTTTGCTTTTCTCTTCATTCTCTATGGAAATACTTCCTTATTCTTCATGCACTCTATTTATTTTATTTTTTTTATATATTTTTATTGATTTCAGAGAGGAAGGGAGAGGGAGAGAGAGATAGAAACATCAATGATGAGAGAGAATCATTGATCAGCTGCCTCCTGCATGCCCCCTACTGCAGATCGAGCCCACAATCCAGGCATGTACCCTTGACTGGAATCGAACCTGGGACCCTTCAGTCCATAGGCTAATGCTCTATCCACTGAGTCAAACCAGCTAGGCCCTAGGGCAGTGATGGCGAACCTTTTGAGCTTGGCGTGTCAGCATTTTGAAAAACCCTAACTTAACTCTGGTGCCGTGTCACATATAGAAATTTTTTGATATTTGCAACCATAGTAAAACAAAGACTTATATTTTTGATATTTATTTTATATATTTAAATGCCATTTAACACAAAAAATGAACCAAAAAAATGAGTTCGAGTGTCACGTGTCATAGGCTCGCCATCACTGCCCTAGGGCAATGCACTCATTTTATTTTTGTCTATGACAGAGCCTCTACTTCTTTCTAATTTCTGCTCTTCAGAATTTCAGTTTCTACCTGAACCATGAGAACTGCCCAGACTGCACCCACTGCTAGCTGCTTCACTCCAGAGAGAGGATCTGATGGGCTCAGCTCATCTTTTCACAAAAGGCTACATCTGAGTTTGCTGGCTAAATGCCTTTGGGCCAGGTGCCTCCCATCCCTTTATCTCGGACTAGTGGTTGGGAGTCATGTTGGCCAATGTGTGCCTCAGAACGGTCTCTTTTAGAGGCTATGCACATGGCAAATACCTGGTATCTTGTAGATCTCGCCTCAGCATCTGCCACTTGGAGTCACTTACATATATATATATATATATATATATATATATATATATATATATCCACATGTCTCTTCTAATTCATGAGGTTCCAAGGAGCTGTTGCATTTTTATATTACCAGTAGTATTTAGCAGCATACTTGGCATATTTTCGTTTTCTAATCCATGCTTTTGGCATTGATATGCATAATTATACTAGAGGCCTGATGCATGAAATTCGTGCAAGAGTAGGCCTTCCTTCCCCTGGCTGCAGGCACTGGCTTCCTTCTGGTGCCCAGGACCTGGGCTTCCCTTGCAGCCCTGGTTTTGTCCAGAAGGTCATCAGGGAGGACATCCGGTCTAATTAGCATGTTACGCTTTTACTGTTATAGAGATTTCTCTCTCCTTCCTTCCTGACTTTTTTTGTTCCTACCTCCCTCTTACCCTCTATCCTTCCTTTTCTTTACCCTTCTCTTCCTCACTTCTTTCTTTTTTATTTTCTTCCTTCACAACATGTAAGGACAGTCTATGTTAGAGACTGTGCTGTGCAAGGTAACATCAAAATTGAAAATCATATTTACTACTATCAAAATGCTCACATGAGCATGTGGGAAAGACATCTATAGTAAGATCTTATGTTTAAAATACTATGTGCTTGTCCTTCTGGCATGTTTTTTCTTCCCTTATCTCATACAGCTTACTAATTCCTCATTACTTCATTGCTTTGGGGATTTTCCAGGGTAGAACACAGAAGAAGCAAATGTCAACATTTTTTGCCTGTTGTAAATGCTTATAGTCATGGAAGGGATGTTGTATGTGTCCCAGAGGGGAAATTCAGAGGGCTTGTTCCTCTGAGAAAATGAGAGAAAGAGGAAGAAAGTCTCCTACAGCTGGGAGGAAGTGTGTGCGTGGGGTGAAAGTTCTCCGGAGGGGTGGTTATCCTGTTCTTTTCTTGGAAACATTCCAGGAAGTGGGTCCCACAGCAAATAGTTGTATCCTGCACCCACGTGGGGCTCCCAGGGTCCCCACAGCATGGGAGTTACAGAGGTCTTCTACCTGCAGCTGTCATGTGACTGGGACATTAAGCGGATCAGGAGTAAACAGTGTCGAGAGAATCTATTTCTTATCTTCTGAGGGATATCAGATGCTGAGACGTCTACACAGCAATGGGCAAGGAGGATTTTCCACTGAAGAGTGAAACAGAACTTTACAATGACTGCGTGAGAAGGGGCTTAGATGAATTTAAGGGAAAGAAAAATACTATTTCTTATAGGAATAAGTTTGCAAAACCCACCATATATGTAAACATATGGCTGTGATATAGTATACTAATTTCTAAGCCAATAATGACGACGGATTCTGGAATCACAGAAGGAGGGGTGATAAAACCTATTAGGGAAGCTTTTGCTTCTGGGGACCACTAGCATGAACGTGTGCCATGTGTCTCTGACTTTAAGGATAAAGCTAAGTAAAACAACAGACTAGAAAAAATAAACAACAGCCCTACATGCTACGGGGAGACACCACGATGCCCCATCATTCTCAAGTCACATCAGCAAGATGGCAGCTGCCCTGTAAGGCTAGCTAACTCTTAAAGCAGAAGGCAGTGCACCATTCCTCACTATTCTCTCAGGTATGTTGTTTTTCTGCTAACTCATTTGACCTCTTACAGTGATGACGAACCTTTTGAGCTCGACGTGTCAGCATTTTGAAAATCCCTAACTTAACTCTGGTGCCGTGTCACATATAGAAATTTTTTGATACTTGCAACCATAGTAAAACAAAGGCTTATATTTTTGATATTTATTTTATATATTTAAATGCCATTTAACAAAGAAAAATCAACCAAAAAAATGAGTTCGCGTGTCACCTCTGACAAGCGTGTCATAGGTTCGCCATCACTGTCTTAGAATCTCATTCACATTCCTCTGCAGGGAAATGAAGAAATGTGTCAGAGAAATCTGGGGCAGACTGAATTTATATGTAGAAAATTACTTATAAATTATCAACCACCTTATAAAAGTTACATATTGTAACTAGTTTTGTTAGTACTAACAAAGTTTATCAATGTTTCCTCCAACAAAGTATCTCAGGTCTGTCCTAAAACCTCAAACAAGACTATTTTAATACACCAAAAAGCATCCCTTGCTTAAGTGTTGTCTCATTCACACAACTATATATTTACCAATAAATATATGTGACCAGGCCCTGGGCTAGGCATTTTGCATGCAGTGGTGAAAGATAGACAAGGTTCTTGTCCTCAACAAGGTTATGATCCAGTAGGGGAAGCTAATATTATACAAGTTTGCAAAATTGTGGAAAATGCCACCAATGTCAAGGACAGAGTGTTTTAAGAGAGAATAAGAGGAGTGATCTATTTAAGGGAGAGCCCAGGAAACACTTTTTGAGAAAGTGAGGGCTGGTTGTCATCCTGAATGATGAATTAGGTCCAGGCAATTAGAGGGAGAAGAAGAAGGGGAGGGAGAGGGAGCTGGAACATTAGAGCTTTCCAGGTAGAGGGTAAGTTTATTTGAGGCAAGACTGTTTTAGTGTCCTAAAATAGCACAGAAATAGTACACACATTGTTCTTAAATACCTCTATTGTTAGTCATTTTTATGAGTATTAACATCTTAAAAAACTTTCCAGTGGTATTCAAATCATGGCTGCATGAAGACTTTCAAAAATAGCAAGGGACAAGTGAAATAGAGGTGAGAATGAGAGGTTTATATTCTATGTGGACTGATTTTATATTTTTTGTGTATCTAGTACATATGAAATTTAATATTATATAAGAGCTTGCATGGAAATTAGGCTGATTTAGGTAGCTCACTTTCATCCCCCACGGGAACATTTAATATAATTTTCACTGTCAATAAACACCCAACTATCTGTATTTCCTCCCTTTTCTGTCTTATAATAACCAAAGTGTTGATATTGTCTACAAGACATGTTTTCCACACTTGATTAGCTCCCTGTACTTAATGCCTCACAGGTAGGACTGTAAGTTATAGTTTAGTGTCCTCATTGTCCCAATGATCAAAATTTTGTTAATTATCACTATACTAAAATGAGTAAAAGTGAAGTCAAAATGTACATTATATACTGTTTGTGTTTATATTTCTGACACATTTAGGCAGATGTCTTTCAAAGCAGCCTAGCCTAAAACGCAGACTTATAACCAATTGACACAAAGCCTCTTTCCAAAATGATTAGATGCAGCCAAGCAGAATCCACTCTCACTGCCTAACATTTCATACTTTCATTGCCTTCATTAATGAATCTAAGCATCACCATGAAATGCCACCCACCACCAATCTGCATCCATTTGTGTAGCCTTCTGGTTGCACTCTGACTAGGAGTTTCTTTCATAGAATTTTCCTTGACATTTCTTTCCCCTCAGCTTCAATTACTATAATTATTGAAAACATTCTACAAAAGACCCCAATGGCCAAAACTCGAGTGATTTAAGCAACAAAATAATGTAGTAACAGATTATAACCCAAAATATAAATATTCAGGGATGGGTAAAAGTTGGTTTACAGTTGTAAGCCAACCACAGAGTTTATTCTTGTATTATTATTTATCTATTAATTGTTATATTGTTTATTATTATTAACCTACTTTTGCCCACTCCTGTATATATATATGTATATATATGAGTTCATACTGACAGAAATACACTTTTGAATAGGTATATAAATGAGAGAAGGGAACAAATCTCCCTAAGAAAATAATTCCAAAAATGTTCCAAAAATGAAATAAAACAAAAGCTCTAGTAGGTGGAGCTTAATTCTCCTCACCTTTAGTTTGGTCTGGACTTCCTGATACTCCCTAAGAAGACAACACAGAAAGGTAAAAATTGTAAGTTTATAGTGGAGAAACCAAAGACACTACTTTAACCAAGTGATCCATGATAACATCGTCAGCTATAAATCATATTCATATCATCTATTGTGGGGAGCCAATATAGGATTAAGCCTCGGACTGACCTGTTGGCAAAGTCACAAACAAGTCCCAGCTTAGAGGGCACAGTCCTATTAAGCATAATTAGGCTTGACCTTATGAGCTCCCTAGATCTTACCTGGGAAGCTAATGGGCTGAGGGAAGTGCAACAAGAACAAAAACAAGTGAAATTCACAAGAACAGTGTAAACAAGTGAAACTCACAAGAACAGTGTGACTTTGGTAACCACTACCTTGTTTACCTCTGACTATAAAAATAAAGGCTCAGCTTGCCTCGGGAACTTTCTCTGTGGCCTCAGCCAGGCACAGGAAGATCCACGGAGACTAGAGAGAGCTAGAGAGTTCTGAACGCTGTCTCTGTGTAAAACGTTATTCGCCGACTCCGTCCACACTTTTGGGAACCACTGGGGCTGGACCCCGGCAGTCTACCTCCTGATGTGTCCAGATGAGAAGTGTACTTCACCACTGTGGTACCCTTGCCAAAACCATGACTCTGGTCCAACATGAGAAAAGGTTTGAGATAAAGTAAAATTTAGAGGCATTTTACAAAACAAATGGTCATCCGAAGGCCAGTACTATTTAAACTGTCAAAAGCATTAAAAAAACACCCACAAGGAAATGCCAGGACTGACTAGCAGCCCCTGGATGGCTGATGAACAGATTACTCTAACACACCTCCACTGTGGGGGAGAGGGCTAAGGGCTTGCCCAGCTGAAGAAGCCAGGCCGCGTCGATTGCCTGCCTTGTTAACCTTTATTGGAATTTTTATCTTTAGATACAATCAGTAGGGTGAGTAATCTTGGGAGGACACATGTGTTTACATTGTTTTCTAGGCAAAGGCATCCAGGGATTAAGCATAAGGATTCCAGTAAACACCCAGGGGTCTGCACGTACACAGACTTGTTTGGAAAGGTCAAGGAATAATTGGGGAGGCGCCACCTTCGACACTCCCCTAAGTCTCCCCTAAGTCAGAATTCTGATAAACGGGGCGGGCAGCCTTCCACACTTCCTTTTATCAGAATGTCCTCCTTACAAACTTTCCAACCAAGTCTCTCCTGCTCCCCAACAAGGAAAGACTGAGAAACTCACAGACCAGAGGAAGCTGAAGAGACGTGGCAATAAGTGTGAGGAGGGATCCTGGGCCATCCTGGAACAGAAAAAGGCCGTTCCTGGTAAAACTAGTAAAATCTAATAAAGCCTGGAGCTCAGCTAATAGTAATGTACCAGTACTGCTACTATTAGTTAGCTTCCTTTTTGACAGGCGTGCCACAATTACGTCAGTTGTTTATAACAGGGGAAACTGGGTAAAGTATATACAGAAATCCTGTAATATCTTTGCAGATTTTTAAACAAAAGTTTTTTTAAAAACAAAGAAAAAAATTAATATGATGTTATTTTGCTTCTGACAATTAGATTCTTTATTAATGAAAAATTTTACAAGGTAGTATTAACAATGACTAAAATGTTTTGACTGCTTACACTGTGCCAGGCTCTGGCCTAAGACTTTACATAATCTTGCTTAATGCTTACAATGTATAGATGAGGTAAATGCTATGACTATCCCCATTACACATGGGGATGAAAAGGGGCCACATGCTAACAGGGAAGGCTTGTGTGGCAGTCTTACAAACTCCAAGACCTAAAGTAACTACAAAGGATAGTCTGAAATGAAAAATTTAACTAAAAGCAGCTATGGTGGGTAGTCATATCCTAGGCTGGTATCTTCCCTGACAAAGGTCAATCTTTACCTTAACTGAGCCTATTGTCTTTTTGCGTCTACATTGGAATGTCAAAGTAATTTTCCTTTTTTCTGGACACTTCAAAACACAGGCAACACTTGGCGGAGACCACAAATCCCCTCATTATTATTGAATTAATTGTTGACTGTTAACTATCCTGCACCCACCTAAGTAAAAAAAGTAGGTGTCTATAATTTTACTTTTTATCCAATCCCAGTGGTTTCCCCGCTTTGCTTTCTCCTGCCTCTCTAATCTATCACCAATGAAGTTCATGTAACCCTTTTACATCTCCTCTTTTGATTGCAATGTATAAACCAAGGTAAAAAACTGCCATTCTCTGGAGCACTATCTTAATACTTAGAGATTCTGTTTCCTGGCAATTGTCTACAGTTTCGCTCAAATAATCTCACAAAGTTCTTTACAGGTTTGAATGTTTCCTTACGTTAACACACAGCTGGGACCATACTTCAGGTCCCACATCTCAGGAATGCTACAAAGTTTTCACAGGCCTTAGAATCATCAGAAAGATTACTTGTTTCAGTCCTATTGTAGTTTTAGATATTGAAACTCAATAGTATTTAATTCATTGAGAATTGGCAAACTTGTTAGACAGGATATTCAATTGTCAAGAACTATTCATTATGTTTTAGATTTCATATATAAGTAAAATCAGATGGTATTTGTATTTCTCTTTCTGACTTCCTTCACTTAGCATAATACCCTCTCCATCCATGCTGTCACAAATGGTAAGATTTCATTCATTTTCATGGTTGAGTAATATTCCATTGTACATATGTATCACTGAGAAAAAATAAATGAACAAACAAAAATAGAAACAGACTCATAGATACAGAGAACAGACTAGCAGTTGACAGAGGGGAAGGGCATTGAGGGAGTGGGTGAAGAAGGTGAAGGGAATAAGAAAGACAAATGGGTAGATACAAAATAGTCCCAGTATGTAAAGTACAGCATAAAGAATATGACCCATAATATTATAATAAGTATGTATGTTGCCTAATGGGTACTTGAAATATTGGGGGACTGCTTTGTAAAGTATATGATTGCCTAACCAGTAGGCTGTACACCTGAAATGATTACAAAATAATACTGGATGTAAACTGTAATTGAAAAATAAAATTTTTAAAATTGTAAAAAGAACATCCATTTTCTAAATTACTCTGTGTGCGTGTGTGTGTGCACGCACATGCTATAAAAATAAAAGTGTGTTGTGCCTGAGATTTTTGCCAGTACTCCACCATCACACCCTTGATTTCTATGAACAAGAACACTGGCTACTGTGTTGTATCTCCAGTGAGTAATTCTCCCCTGGCCCCACTCAGGGTTGTTCTGCGCACAGAGGGGTCCTCATTGTATGCTAGCGCCTGACTGCATGAATGTGCTGCTTCAAGAAGATTGTTCCAAATCAATCATTCCTGATGTTGAAAATTTACATTTGAAAAGGCTGTTCTCAAATGCCTTGGACACAACTATCAAAACAGGGGAAAAACAGAATAATGTCTGTTTCCATTGTTGTTGGGATGGTGGTGGTGGCTGTTTTTTGTTGTTGTTACATGAATCTAAATTGTCAATTTAAACATTTTCATCCTGAACTGATCCAATAAATTCATTATGTAATCTCTGTATAAGAACCTCTAAAGGGGAAACAAATACAATCAGAAGCACAAATAAGGGAAAGTTGGAGTGGGGGGAGGGAGAGAGAAAATGAGAATGAGTAATGGGAGGATAAAATAGATGAAATCATATTCACACCTATAATCTGTTCCAGCCCCCAGCTCACATCTTTTGTAAGTAGCTTCGACAGCCTCTCAATGTGGCCAGGGGAATGTTCAGACTCTTCCAATATGACCCTGCTGTTTGTCTCACCGGGCTGTAGTAACTGTTTGCATAGCATGTAAATAAATAGAAAACTCGCTTGATTCTTTTCCATAACTATACTAGCAAAAAAGAAAGTTAATGAAGGACACGCAAAGGAGTGTGGTGTGTTGAATAAAACACTTTCCCCAGGAACTGAAAGACGCCTCTGCATTGGAGATGCAGCAGCTTATCACTAATTCAGAATCTCCCTCCAGCCTCAGACTTTTGTCTTTCTTCTTCCTGGAAGCCGTACTTTCAAGGCAATGGCTTTGCTTTGTAGGTGCTGTGCTCTGGCCGGCTGGAGCTCAGAGGAAAAGGAATGAGAGTTCATTAGGGATATTTCATAGTCCCTCAGATCGCAGGGCCTCTGTCTCATCTTCACAGATCACACTGCTCACGGAGAGACTTTCTTTATTTTATTAGTTATCCTTGTACGGCCAGACGTCTACAAAGAGAGCTCCTGCTCGCTGCCATTCACATCCATGGGATGTGAGCACAATTCAAAGTCTGTCCTGTGCTGTTGTGCATTCACCATTTGCAAATCAGCTTATTGTATTCTAAAAACCCCACATTTTCTTGAAAATGCACCATTTGAAGATGAAACTCTTATTCTAACAAAAGCATATTACAAAAAGGAAAAATAAAAAAAAAAGAAAGAGATGAGAGAGAAAGCAGGAAGTGGGAAAGGAACAAAGAAAACAAAGACCAATGGACAAAGAATGATCAGGTAGGATTATATTTTCAAATCCAGACAGCTGACCTATGAAAGTCAAGTCTTGTTTGAGGTTTTAATTTCCTTCTAGGAATTTCTTTCTTTTCAGAAACCACTCCTCAAAACCAATCAGCATTGCTAATGTATTGGTCTCTTTCCAGCCTTGAGAAGTCAAACTGAGAAAACATGATTAGCGCTGTGGACAATCAAGAGATCAGAGACAGAGTGGCCCCTCTGGCTCTCACCTTTTTGGATGTGGACCCTAGATTATAGCACATTCTTCTAATTCTAAGGTCTATTTTGAACCTATTGCTTTATTCTTAGAAATCCATGGCCATTAATGATTTTATCTCTGAAATCTATGATTCCAGGTGGCCATTTGCTGTTTTAACATGTTGAAAGAGAACATGCTTAGCATTATTTCATAGGAGCTATACAATTTTTGGATCCATAGAGGAATTCATCTAATTTCCTACTGATAAAATAAAACTCCCAAAGCTTCAAAGAATGTCAGGATGAAAAAATGGGCTGAATTCTCCAATTCAAAAACGTCTCTCTGCCCAGATACAGTATGTATTCCATTCATCTCCATTAAATCCCATTCTCGCTAGGCCCAAGCTGATCTTTAGGCCAGGGAGGCTGGCCTAGGAATGCAGAAGCTGGTTACCTATACTTCGCTGCATGAAAAGGACTTTTCCAAATTTGAGCCACCCTCTTTGGCTTTTGTTTCTTTGTCTGAATGGTTGGCAACTCTACATTCATATCCTTGGTTAGTATGAGGATGCATACTAACTGCACTCAAAAGTAGAAACATGCACGACTTTCAAAAAATATTTTGGAATTTAAAGGGCATTTATTCAAAGCAGCAGCACTGTTTTTAACTAAGGTTCAGGGGCTTTCCTTTTCCCCAGGCCACTAAAGCAATACGAAAGAGCTTTTACATTGTACCAGACCTCCCTGGGTTGCATAAAATCAACAAGTACTCCTGTGTGCCTGCCAGGGCTGGACTGCACAGTGCCAGGGAGCCCCGTCAACACAATGTGAACAATGCCCGCAGAGTCTGCAGTGGTAGTGGGTGCCTACTATGTGCAAGGAATTGGAATAGGTTTTATGGAAATAAAGGTGGCCCAGTCCTTGACCTCAAGTCGTTTTTAGACTCTGAATGGGAAGGCATGCCATATGGATGTATAAAATAAAACAATACTTTAAGAGCTAAATTAAAATATATTAGACTATAACATATGTCACAAAACACCAGGGAATTCATTGTTAAATATTTTCAAAAACAATGAGTGGCTATGCATCTATGAGCAAAACATGCCCCAGCCACTTGGGCACCGCAGGTGAGCATATTGGTGTCACACTCCAGTTCTAATATGTTGCTCCATTTTCATTTCAGTTCTGCTCCTTATTCTGTAATATTTTTTTCTCTTTACTCATTTGTACCTTGAGAGCCCGATCTTAGACTCTGAGCTTTAATAGTCTACATTTCCAATTCTGTTAGTTTTCTCTGCAGCCAAATGTGCTTACAGTCTTGTTCACCCAGCCTTAATAAAAAGGATGTTTGCACAGCAGGGAGGCACATTCTCATTTATCTTGGACCAGAAATGTGAATAATGAAATGGCCTGATGGCCATTATCTTAACCCTATGTGACTGCAAATATTTTGAAGTAGTGGAGGAGACAGTCGGACCACGAAGCCCACATTAAAGTTTGTTTTTCTCAGTTATAGACTGCAGATTAAGTCCCCAGTCACCTTTCTTACATAAGACTTTTTTTTTTTTATTTTGCAACAAATAAATATAAGATTATTTTGTGTTCAACAAAAAAAGTCACCTAACTTGAGAGACTGCAAAACTATGAGTTCAGAATTCTCAGTGGGAGTTACTTGACATATTATTTTTTAAAAGTCCACCCGCCCTATTGAAGAGAAACATTAAACAGTGTGACAGGGCTCCTCTGTTATGCTGTCCTAGCCATCCTGAGGAAGGATGTCAAGCCACCGAAAGCTCTTTCTATTATTTCAAGTGACAGGATTTTCATATTAAATTTGCTACAAACAAAATTTTAAACATTAATAAAATGAAAAGATGACTCTATTGGTCTACTCCTCAAAGCATATATGAGCAATTCTAAGACTTTGATAAGAAATTCTTTGAGAGTAGTATAAGAAGCAATCACACACACACACACACACACACACACACACACACATCACTGAAGAATAGTAAATGTTTGTAAGCATACTATAATCAACAAAGCATAATCACCAAGTATCTTTAATTAAATGCTCTCTCTAATAACTACATCCTCCCTTAGGGAAGAGCTTGCCAGTGATTTTGAATAGGCACATGAGTTTAGTTGATCAATGGCAAGGACCAGCTTCTCTCTATACCATTCTAAATTAATAGGTTGGGCACAAAATAATCTAACAACTTACATTTCTTAGATATCTGCATGTATCTAACACAGAAGGAAAAGAGAGAGAGAGACAACCTCTGCCCACTGGTATTCTTGAGAGGTGATAAAACAATATGTAAAAAGTCTACAAGGAACCCTGATAATACAATGCTAAGTAAAGGAAAGGCAGAAGTGTAAACTGGGAGGCTACTTAGCAATGGCAAAATTAGGGGGGCAGTTTTCACCGAGGAGCTATAGCTTGATAAGAGATTTGAAGAATTTTACCTCTCTAGAGGTACAATTGTGGACTAAGTCAAAGTGTGCGAACAGTGTCTCTCTGGGTTGTTTTCTACCAGGAGCACTGCTGAAACACCAAATTCTCATCAGACATCTTGGTTGTTGGATGGATCACCATTTTGGAACAGGGGCGACTTGGGGTCTCCTGGTCTCACATGTCCCACAAAGGAATTCTCGTCCCCTCCACTCAGGGGACCCCCGGCTCCTTTCCTGGGACTCTGGGTGGTGGATGTCACTCTTTCAGGAGGTTCCACACTCCCCCTAACCCCCTAAACTTTAATGTCATTATAGCCATTCCATAGTTCTCTGCTCTAAAGGCAAATCTGGCCAGAATTGTTATAATCCAAGTACAGTACTCCCCTCCTAGCCATGGTTTCTCTTTCTGAGGTTTCAATTACCCACGGTCAACTACAATTCAAAACATTAAATAAAAATTCCAGAAATAAACAATTCATACATTTTAAATTTGTGCCACTATGAGTATTGTGATGTAATCTCATGCTGTCCTGCTTCGTTCTACACAGGATGTGAATCATGCCTCTGTCCAGTGTAGCCGGCTCAGTTATCAGATTGACTGCCACAATATCACAGTGCTTGTGTCCAAGTAACCCTTGTCTTACTTAATAATGACCCCAAAAGCTCAAGACTAGTGAATTGGAATATGCCAAAGAGAAACCACTGGGGGTCTTGAAACATATTCCCCACAGATAAAAAGAGGGGGCTATTGTAAAAACTGTTGAAGTAGAGAATCAAGGTAAGGAGTTGAAGTCAATCTGAGAAGAATGAAAGAAAACAAAATCTCAAAAATGATCATTAAAGTGGACGTGGAGATTCCGGGATTCTGTATGCCTACCCAGTCCCCCATGGAGGTTCCTGTCACTCTTCTGTGGTGTTTTATGGAGAACCAGTAACCCAAACTTAAAGACCAATCTGTTGAGCTGACCCTTGTTGGTCTGAGTAGTGGGAGCTGGTGGTCAGCACAGATGGTCTGAAGGTCCCCTGTCTAATGAGTAGTGGCTACCTTAGTAACCCCAGACTCCAAAAGCCACATGCCAGAATTCCTGTTACATATTGAGTGTTTAGGAATATTTGATGAAACAATGAAAGAATGCTCTGAAAGAATTGAATACTTTCCACACAGAGATATTATGGGGGGAAAAGACAAAACAAAACAAAAACATGTGGTCTGAATAGTTATCCCAGGCTCAAGACAAACACCCCACTCTGATGGTTCAAAGGTTATCTTTTTACACCCCTTTTATGTATCCGGGCGTTTAATGAGCTACAGAAAAGCTGCAGCAACAGATGCTGTTCCCATGGGATTTCTGGACTCTACTTGGCCACTGTTCACCTCAGCAGCCAGGCATTTGGACAATGTCTCAGGACAGCAAGCTTGGCACTGAAACTTCTGTAGCGCTCTTTCTGCTGTGCACCGAGGCTGAAGTCCCAAGGCCAGCGAGGAGCGGTTTCTCACACTTGCTCCTTGTTTCTCAGCCTCCCTCCTGGGAGGGAGGACATTTGTTAACCATTAGGAAGACAGAGGCTTTGAACTGTGCCTCTCACCCCCAGTGGACGGTGGGCTTGGAGCCCTGGCAGCATGAAGTCCAGAGTACTGTGCGCTTCCTCTCTCCCGCCCTCCGTGGAGAATGCGGCTGGCCCACAGCTGAGAAAAAGGAAACAAACACACTTGGCTAGTTTGCTGCCAGGGCCTTAACGTGCTACAAAGCAAACCCCGTGGCTTTCCTCCCAAAGGTGAGAGGAGCAGGCTGCAGGTGTTTCAACCAGCCCGAGTTTCCTGGCCCTGTGATGTCTAGTTAAGGCTGTTGCTGAACTAGATGCTCTGCAGAGAACAACATTGAAAAAGGAGAATTCCACCCCCCCCCCCCGAATTTTTCTGGCTTGATTAAAAATAAAATTTCAAATAAATTTTGGTTTGTTAAAGATATTTTTACTTTATTTCATGTTATTAAGTTTTTATCTTATTAAATATCTTGATTAAAACACATTTTCTTTTATTAAAAACTAGAGGCCCGGTGCACAAAAATTTGTGCACTCGGGGGGAAGGGGTGGTCCCTCAGCCTGGCCTGTGCCCTCTCGCAGTCTGGGACCCCTCGGGAGATAATGCCCTGCTGGCTTAGGCCTGGTCCCAGGTGGCAGAGGGCAGGCCCAATCCCTAGGTGCAGCCCCTGGTCGGGCTCAGAGCAGGGCCGATTGGGGAGTTGGGGCGCCGCCCCCTGTCATGCACAGAGCAGGGCGGATCGGGAGGTTGCGATGCCACCCCCAGTCACACTCAGGGTAGGGCCGATTGGGGGGTTGGGGCACCGCCCCATGTCACACTCAAGGCAGGGTTGATGGGGAGGTTGCGGCGCCACCCCCTGTCACGCACAGAACAGGGCCAATCCGGGGGTTGGGGCGCTGCCCCCTGTCACACACAGAGCAGGGTCGATCAGGGGGTTGGGGAGCTCCTCCCTGTCACACACAGAGCAGGGTCAATCAGGGGGTTGGGGAGCTCCCCCAGTCACTCAGAGAGTAGGGCTGATAGGGGAGTTGGGGCGCCGCCCCCTGTCACACACAGAGCAGGGCGGATCAGGGGGTTGGGATGCCGCCACTGTCACACTCAGGGCAGGGCCGATGGGGAGGTTATGGCTCTACCCCATCACACACAGAGCAGGGCCCGTGAGGGGAGGGGGTTGTGGCGCCGCCCTCTATCACCCACCGAACAGGGCCGATCAGGGGGTTGGGGCGCCGCCACTCTCACACTCAGGGCAGGGCCGATGGGGAGGTTATGGCTCTACCCAGTCACACACAGAGCAGGGCCCGTGAGGGTGGGGGGGTGGGTTGGGGCGCTGCACCCTGTCACACACAGAGCCGCAGGGCGATCAGAGGTTGGGGAGCTCCCCCGTATCAAGCACAGAGCAGGGCTGATCAAGAGGTTGGGGCGCTTTCCCCTGTCACAAACAGAGCAGGGTGGATAGGGAGGTTGTGGCCCCGGCCCCTGTCACACACAGAGCTGCAGGGCGATCAGGGGGTTTGGGCGCTGCCCCCTGTAACGCTGATCCCGGTGCTGGGAGGCCTCTCGGCTCCACTGATCCCGGTGCTGAGAGGCATATTACCCTTTTACTATATAGGGTAGAGGCCTGGTGCATGGGTGGGGCTGGCTGGTTTGCCCTGAAGGGTGTCCTGGATCAGGGTGGGGGTCCCCACTGGGGTACCTGGCCATCCTGGGTGAGGGGATTATGGCTGTTTGCAGCTGGTCACTCACCATTCAGGGTGGGGGTCCCCACTGGGGTGCTTGGCCAGCCTGGGTGAGGGGATGATGGATGTTTGCAGCTGGTCACACACCTTTCAGGGTAGGGGTCCCCACTGGGGTGCCTGGCCAGTCTGGGTGAGGGGCTGAGGGCTGTTTTCAGGCTGGCGGGTGATGGAAGCTCCCAACTGCTCCTTTTTTTCTTTTTCTTTTTTTAATTCTGGGCCAGCTTTAGCTCTTAGGCTCCAGCTCTTCGGCCTCCGCTGCTGAAAGTAGGTATCTGGTTTGTTTCGGTTCGAAACAGTGTATAACTCCAGCTCTGACTCCAGCTCTGAGATCCCAGCTCGCTGAAAGCTGGTTTCTCGGTTTTTTTTTTAGCTTCTATATTTGTTAAAATGTTTCAAACTGCAGGCTCAGAGGCCTGCAAGGCAGGTGGGGAACGTTGGTTTCCTCCATCACTGAAGCAAGCAAGCCTCATCTTAGTTTCAAGCTGCCTGGCTGCCGGCCGCCATCTTGGCTGACAGTTAATTTGCATATCACCCTGATTAGCCAATGGGAAGGGTAGCGGTCATACGCCAATTACTATGTTTCTCTTTTATTAGATAGGATAATATCCTTAGTCTAGTTAATCGTCTTCTAGGCAACAGTGAAGAAAATTGAGATGCTTAACAAAGGTTGGGTAATATCAGGATGAGTCAAGGGCTCAAAATGCAAGTCAGGTCATGGCAGCTACTTCGCATTCTCAGGGCTCTCTTTCACCTGTTTCTTGGCTCAGGTGGCTGTCCTTTGATCTATGAGGCGGGGCAATGCAGAGTCAATCTCTTCACCATAGGAACGTCTGCAGGATATGGCTGGCTCCTCCCTTTAACTTAGCTCAGTGCTCTTATTCCTTAGTATGTTGTGCAGGGCACACCCTGTTTAGAAATGGAATGAGGAAGCTGAGGCTCCTAATTTGAAAGACAAGGGGTGGGGCAACAGGGAGGTGAGAGTGTGGGTTTCCAGGAGCTCAGCCTGGCCATGAAGCAGCTCAGTGGCATGGCCTTTCTGCCTGGTTACCCGTTCTAAGAATGCCAGAGGGAAGAGCTGGGGCCCAACAGCCTGCAGGTTGAACTAGTCTTTCGAGAGAGGCTGAAGCACATGTGGCATCTCCTGCCAAGTAGGAGAAAAACTTTATTGGAAAGATTCAAATAATGACTTTAGGAAAAAAACAAAAAACTTGAAAGTAACTGCAGTGCCTACACTAAAATAAAGACCCTCTCAAAAACTGGTAGAATCTGAGACTGTCCAGGCCAACCTCATAGAGATGTTGTTCTCAGAAGATGAAGATTGGATGATGGCCATTGTGCCTTGATTTCCTGATTTGCTCTAGTATAAAACAAACTGCATGCTTACTTTGAATTATTGTTAATAATAAACAAATAAATAAATAAATAGGAAGTTAAAGATTGTCATATGTCTAAACAACAGAGAGTGCTATTAAAATGCTTATGAGCCCTCAAAGTAAGTACTTCAAAGAGACTTCTGAACTTAGGTGAACTTTGTCATGAGGAGGTCAGATGTGTGGACAGAGACCCCCCTTAGGGAGGCATGGACACCACACACAAACTTAACTGTCCTCTGTACATACATCACTTATTCCCACCCCTACTTAGGGCACATTTTTGACTGACCTTGTGCAAATTACAGCTGCCAGCATATGTGGCCGCGGACATTGGGAGGTGGTAACCTGAGGAGAACAGGAACTCCTCTAATAACCACTAATTACAGACATCAAACGAGCTGAAACCAATTCCTTCTCTCTCCTTGGTTGGTATTCCTGGGGTTTAAAAGGCACACAAAGCACTTCCTTCCACAAATATAACCAGGGCACTAGTAAATGCATAGCACTTATACTGATAAACAATGTTTATAAGTGTGCCAATCAAATTAAAAAATAAAATGCTAACAGTGCTGTAGTTGTTAACTGTCATTTTATCCTCAAAGCTGTTACAGTCATGGTCCTGAGATCACAGCTTGAGGCTGGAAGGGGTCAGGACCACCTCAGAAGCTGCCCCCTGGCCTGGTGTCACATGGTTCCCATAGGCCTGTAGTTCTGGTATTGGAAACAGCATGCAGGTCCCCAATTACTCACACCTGGTGACAAGTGAACCATGACAAAGCAACATACCCACCCTGATCTACTGAGAGACAAACCAACCCCACCACCGTCAGCAACCACCACAGCCTGACTCACCCTCTCGGAGGCTCTGGGGGACAAGTCAGGTCCCATGGACAGCATCTGCCATTGCCCTCCTTCAGAGCTCCTGGAATATCCAACTCTAGAATCTTCCAGATTTTTTTTCTTCTGGCTGCAATGAGAACTCTATTAAAATCATCTTTAACTTCCCCTCAGGCTCTCTAGATAGAACTTGCTGATGTTCAAGTGCTGATTCATGATTCAGGGAGAGAGAGCTATGGTATCCTGGTTTATGTCACAGTTGTCATTGTACTATATTAAATGAATAACCTGTAGATGTATTTGGCCTACACAACCTACCCAGTGTTTTAATTTGAATTAATGTTCAATGTTTTTAAAAAAAAGTCAGAATATGTCCCATAAAATCAATTTATGGTTTCTCTCAAAAATGTTAAATATTTGGCAACACTGGGCCTGCATTCTTGCATGGTGCCAATCAGCTGGAATCTATTTGACTCTTTGCACTGGGTCTGCATCCTGTCCTCTAGATCACCATGTCTTCTCTGTGCCCCAAAGTAAGGCTGGTGCTAAGGTGGAGTGAGTGAAGCAATGTGACACCTTCACCTTCATTTCCATCATCTGCCTGGCTTCTACATGAATTTGAACTATGATTCTTGCTCTACACCAGGGATGGGGAACATCCAGTCCGCGGGCTGTATAAAGCCAGCAAAATCATTTGGTCTGGTCCTGTCAAGGCATTAGGGGTGAATCAAGTAAATGTTTGGTCAAATGTAGCAGGCTAAATTTTAAGTGGATAATTTTGTATGGCCCGAAAATGATGCTATCAATATCCAAATGGCCTTTGGCAAAAAAAAGATTCCTCACCCCTGCTAAGCCATTCAGTCTTCTTCATATACCATTACCTATTGTCCTGCTGCCCATGAGAGCCAGCCTGGAAATACAGCCTTGGTGTCCTGCTCCACAGAACATCTCCCAGTTTGACTGCCAGAGAGGGTATAGTCTCAGGGTGGCATTGGTAGTCTTGTATCTCTTATTTTCTAACAATATCCATGAGAAGTCTTTGAGAAGAAATGGCATACTAGTCATTACTTGTTCATGAAGAATCTAGATTTGGGTATCCAGTAAATTTGGCAGAAACTAAATTTTTTATGTTTATGTGCCTAGAGAGATTGACCAATTGTGTGCAGATGAAGACCCTGGATCATAAATAGAAATTCCTTAATTCCTTCAGATGAAAAAGGTTGCTCTAAGCTTCATAAGTAATTTAAAAAATCAGTGACAGAGTTACTCTGACAAATACAGCTTCTGAGACACAGCAGGAGAGCAAGACAGAGTGAGTCTGGTTCCTTCCATAATCAGTGTGTGTGTGTGGAGGTGGGGCAGGGAGTTCAGAGCAAGGAGGGGCCTCTGGGGAAGTGTGATTCACAGAGGGGGCATCTCAGCCCAAGGATGAGCAGGATCTGAACATATGGAAGCAAAGGGAGTAGTTTTTGGTATCAAAGTAACAGTCTGGAAAAAAGCATGGAAGGGGGAAATGTGGGTAATATACTAATAAAGAGAATAGCTCAGTGTGCCTGGAGTGTAGCTTACGTTCTCATGCTTAAAAATCATCAACAATTTAAATTTAAAGATTCCTGGGTCTACCTTCAGGCACCTATCCTTTATAAAATTAAATTTATTGTGGTGGTATTCATTAATAACATTAGATAAGCTTCAAGTCTACAATTCTATACATTTGTATATTGCATTATGTGGTCACCACCCAACGTTTAGTTTCCTTCTGTCACCATATATTTGACCCCTTTTACCTTCTTCAATGCCCCCTTCCCCTTTGGTCACCACCATATTGTTGTCAGAATCACCATTACAAGTGATTCTGTTGTGAAGGGACTACAGTCTACAGTTTGAGAAAAACTCACATTGTGTGTATTGTGGGTAGATATGAGAGAGGTGTTAGGGCCTGAGTTACAGACAGAATTGACTTCAGGCCACTAAGTTTATAATTTTCCTGTGTTCAACAAAGAGCTACTTTTCCTGGCAGTTTAGTATTGGATATTTTGATAAGGGAGATAAATACTTTAAAGATGCCATCCAAGTTTGGATTCTGGGAGGCCGGTAACGAGAGAGAGAGATAAAGATAGACATAGAGAAGAGAGAGAGAGAGAGAGAGAGAGAGAGAGAGAGAGAGAGAGAGAGAGAGAGAGAAAGAGAGAGAGAGAGAGGCTGGGAATGGTCCTTGATTTCGCTTTTGCCTTTAGGCTGAGTTAGCATCTATTTTCCTTGAATTGCCTCTAACACCATGTGCCATGGTCGAGATCCCCCTTGTGCTAGGCACACAAACCTTGCAGTCAGTTCTTCATTTGTGACATGGAGATGAAAATGATATCTTTTCTGATCTGTTGAGGATCTAAATTGGGTAAAATATCTGCATTTCTGTAAGAAATTCTTTTCCTTGGGGGAGGAAAGTTCCTAGCTTGGCTCAATGGATGCTAGTACATCTATGCCACCATTTACCTGTGTTTGCAGAATGTGCAATGATAATGCTCATTATCAAACACTAAGAGAAAAAATAAACTTGATACAAAATTGTATATCTATATTAATTATAATTACTGCATTATACACTATGTAGGAACTATAGCTGTATCTTAACAGTGGTTTTCTCTAGTGGCGAGATTGTACATAAATTTATTTATTCCTTGATTTTCAAAATTTTTTCTTGAACATGCATTTGTAATCAGAAAAAAACTTTTTTATTCAGTCGCAGACCCTAAAGCCATTCAGAAATCAGTGAAGTTGGGGAGCAGTATACCTTTCTATGACCCCATTCTCGTTTTATTTCAACTTTTCCCACTTGAACACAGACCCATTTTCTCAATTGATTGTGTATGTGCAGTTTAGATAGAGTCCTCAGGGAAAAGGAAAAGAAAAATATTGAAATATGTGCCTTGAGTTTGTGGAGACTAAGTCAATATATCTCAATTGAACCAGGAATCCTCCCAATATTCACATTGGATTTGCTTCCAAATGTTTGCCTTTTTAATTGATTGTAGGTAAGTTGGGAGGGACACAGCACTTGAGCACAATAAACACCGAGGATGCTAACATTTATAGAAAGAAATAGAAGGGTATTTTGTAGGAAAAGGCAAATTTTAGTTCCAAAAGAGGGACATACACTTGTTTCTAATTTTTCTGATTTTTTTTTTTTTTTAGGAAGATGGGAGGGGTGAAAGGCAGAGATGAGACCTGAGGTGTGACTTGTGTTGCATGCTGGACTTCAGAAGTGGAGCCTCCAGGATGTTTAACATGCTGCTCACAGTTTGAAGCCAGAGCAAGATCAAACTGCATAAAAGCTATGACTTATGAATGTCAGTGTAGCAGACTTCTAAGGCCTGGAAATTAACCAGATGAGGTCTGTGTCTTCATTATCTAAGTTACTGAAATGATTAGAATGAAGGACGGAGACCATTTGGGCCATAAAGTACAGCTAATATATATTTCAGAAGGTGGGAATCATGACCATCCAAACTGGATTTCCAATTTACTGATTACATACTCAAAAAAATCCCAGGCCAGTGTTATAAGAGACAAAAGGATCCCTTCATGTGTAGTCCTACCTCTTTTTGTTTAGAAGACTGTGAGAGAGAAGGGAAATCAGGGTTGGATAACAAAGAGAAAATGTAGCGATGCAGGAGCATGATAGCAGTCTACTTTCTGTTAATAGGTTTCCAATGTAAATTGCAGAGTTGAATTTCAAACAATTGCCAAGAGAATACAAAAGTGTATAAAGTAATCTAAAGATGGAAGCCTGGTGTCCCTTTAGACTTTCATTCCAACTTTACACTTTTTCACCTGAACTTATTATAGGAAAACAAATAAAAAATATGTATGAACATGATCTAGAAGAGTTAAAATATTTGTGTATTTGTTGAAATTAGTCCCCAATTTTCTTCCAGTCTTCACAAGAATGCTTTTACAAGAAAGCATTTTTTCAAAAGCCATTTATTTTCATACTAAAGCAAAAATAAGAACTAAGCTCTTTAAATATCTGTCATCTGGAATGTTTGATGATTGAAGTCTTAATGCCTGTTTTGCTTTTGATTTTATTTTTGGAGGTAAAAGATAGGTTGGGTTGATTCAAATTAAAAATTATTTTAGTTTTTTTAGTTTTTCACTTCATTGGCTGGCATAGGACTAATATAATTATTTATTTAACAACTTTTTAAAAATGATCATACTTATCTATCAGAAGAATAAACCTGTGTATATATATAAAACAGGAAAAAAAAAACTATACCAATATATTTCTTGCTGGTTTGTTTTCTTTTTGTTTTGATATATTAATAATACCATTTAAAAATACTTAGCTTCTACTCATTTCATTTCAATAGTCTCTTATTTATCAAAACACTAGAGGCCCGGTGCACAAAAATTTGTGCACTCGGGAGGGTCCCTCAGCCCAGCCTGTGCCCTCTCGCAGTCTGGGACCCCTCGGGGAATGACCACCTGCTGGCTTAGGCCTGCTCCCCCAGGGATTGGGCCTAAGCTGGCAGTCAGACATCCTCTGACAGCCCGGGAGCCCTCGGAAGATGTCTACTTGCCAGCGGGGAGCAGGCCTAAACTGCAGTCAGACATCGTTAGTGCTGCTGAGGAAGCGGGAGAGGCTCCCACCCCCACCACTGTACTGGCAGCCGTCAGCCTGGCTTGTGGCTGAGCAGAGCTCCCCCGGTGGGAGCACACTGACAACCAGGGGGCAGCTCCTGCATTGAGCGTCTGCCCCCTGGTGGTCAGTCTGTGTCATAGTGACCAGTGATTCCCAGTAGCTCTGCTGTTAGGGTCAATTTGCATATTACCCTTTTATTATATAGGATAGAGGCCTGGTGCATGGGTGGGGGCCGGCGGTTTGCCCTGAAGGGTGTCCCGGATCAGGGTGGGGGTCCTGCTGGGGTGCCTGGGCAGCCTGGGTGAGGGGCTGAGGGCTGTTTTCAGACTGGCCACACCCCCTTCAGGGTGGGAGTACCTGCTGGGGTGCCTGGCCAGCCTGGGTGAGGAGCTGAGGGCCATTTTCAGGCTGACCACACCCCCTTCAGGGAGCGGGGGTCCTGTTGGGGTGCCTGGCCAGCCTGGGTGAGGGGGTGATGGCTGTTTGCAGGCTGACCAGAGCCCCTTCAGGGTGGGGGTCCCCGCTGGGGTGCCTGGCCAGCCTGGGTGAGGGACTGATGGCTGTTTGCAGGCTGGCCAAGCCCCCCAGCGGGGACCCTTACCCCATGAGGGTCTGGCCAGCCTGGGTGAAGGGCTGATGGCTATTTGCAAGCTAGCCACAGCCCCTTCAGGGTGCGGGTCCCTGCTGGAGTGCCTGGCCACCCTGGGTGAGGGGCTGATGGCTGTTTGCAGGCTGGCCACAGCCCCCAGCCACCCAAGCTTCCAGTGGAGGCTGGCTGGAAGCAGGTATCTGGGATTTATTTAGCTTCTATAATTGAAACCTTGTTGCCTTTTGTGGAGGCCACAGCCTGCCAGAGCAGGCGGGAAGCTTGGCTTCCTCCATTGCCAGGGCAATCAAGCTTCCTCTTTGCTCCAGCTCCATGACTGCTGGCCGCCATCTTGGTTGGGTTAATTTGCATATAGTTGCTCTGATTGGCTGGTGGGCATGGCTTGAGCATAGTGAAGTTACTGTCAATTAGCATCTTTGTCTTTTATTAGTGTAGATTACATTGCTCAACTTAGGCATAAAGTCAT
This sequence comes from Myotis myotis, assembly GCF_014108235.1. NCBI lineage: Eukaryota > Metazoa > Chordata > Mammalia > Chiroptera > Vespertilionidae > Myotis > Myotis myotis. The sequence continues at coordinate 63,525,147 of NW_023416390.1, read as the reverse complement.
AATTTTAGCACCAAACTAGAGGCCTGATGTATGAAATTCATGCAACGGTGGGCCTCCACAGCCCCGGCTGCCTCTCAGCCCCACGACCCTCCCCACCCCCCGCCCACTGGTCATTCTGGAAGGTCATTCCGCAGTCTGGTCTAATTAGCATATTAGCTCTTTATTATATAGGATACTGGTAGCCAGGAAAAATGAATAAAAATATAATAAAGACAAGGTGTAATGCCATGGTTTTCCTTCTATTATGTTTATACTGAATGTTTTTGGGTTTTACAAGTAGACATTCACAGTTTGTTTAGCTGATAAAGAGTATACATATCAATATTTTAAAAGTCCAATACTATGTCAAACTGTAACCATTCCAATGAAAATCTTTTGAAATGGCCATTGTTCTCTATGAACTTATGAACTATCTCTCCCTCAGAACTCTGCTCATATTGAGTGTTGGTAATTTCATCCCTCAAACAGAGCTAGTTGGTGAAAATGATAAGGAATCATTGCATCTCCATGATTCAGTACCGAGAAAGATCTAAGAAGGCAAAATAAAATGTATGATTTTTCTTTTGTTTTTCTCCAGGCTGATTAAGTTAAAAATGTGGAGAATGTGCCGAAGCCAGTTTGGCTCAGTGGATGGAGCGTCGGCCTGCGGACTGAAGGGTCCTGGGTTCAATTCCGGTCAAGGGCATGTACCTGGGTTGCGGGCATATCCCCAGTAGGAGATGTGCAGGAGGCAGCTGATCGATGTTTCTCTCTCATCGATGTTTCTAGCTCTCTATCTCTCTCCCTTCCTCTCTGTAGAAAATCAATAAAATATATTAAAAAAAATGTGGAGAATGTGAAGAGGAATTATCTTTAAGAGAAAAACAAAAATTCAACATAAACCCCAAATCAGATACCAGAAAGTTATTTTTAAATTTTATTTTATTGTTGACAGTATTACAGAAAGTTATTTTTCACTTATTTTTGTTTTATTGAATACTACCTCAAATACATCTTGAAAACACTAATGCAACAGATAAAGTTCATAAGAACACACTTATTTGGAAATCAGCTGTTTCCTCCTCTTATTTTTTTTTAACTTGTCTCTCCCAAGTAAATAACCAAGAGATACTAAAAAAGAAACAATTATTACAACACTCACCTAGTAATGAATAAATTATTTTTGCAATGACCTACCAGGGTTTCTTCCTTCCTGATATTGCAGGGTTTATCCTTTTTAAATCAATTGTCAGTTATTTTCAGTGAAGGGAAGGGAAGAGAGAGGAAGTGAAAAATTAGGCAAATCTCAATCTGAAGGCACTTCAAAGACCCAGCAGGGCCCAGAGGGAGGTCTTTTTAGCCTCTCAGAGCTATTCTCCTCCCACAAATAACCCTGCCTGCTGCCTGTCCTCCATGAAGGACCCCTCCCCATGGATTTTGTTCCTTTTCTTCCTCAGGAGGGGATTGAGTCAAATATACTCTATAGGTTCTACATGAAAGAACTGTTATTCTGCTAATGGTTTTCATTTTACATACTAGAGGCCTGATGCATGAAATTCATGCAAGAGTAGGCCTTCCTTACCCCTGCTGCTGGCACCGGCTTCCCTCTGGCACCCGGGATCCAGGCTTCCCTCCGGCCGCCAGCAGAAACCTGGGACCCGGGCTTCCCTAGCAGCCCCGGCTTCCGCCAGAAAGTCGTCCAGAAGGACGTCCAGAAGAATGTCTGGTCTAATTAGCATATTACACTTTTATTATTATAAATATTGAATCTTCAAAACACTGACATATCTAGTAATGTGCTTTTTAATCAAACAAATAAATAAATTTTAGGCTTTAGATAAAATGTGAACTACAAATCATTGCTACAGATGTGGCAATATAGAATTTTTATTGGAGGTGGTATTATATGCCCTTAACTATTTTGCAATGACATTAAACATGTGCCAGTGAGTTTGAAACCCAAACCATTTTCTCACCAACATAGATGGATGGGATACACAATGAGATAAACTTGATTTCACCCTTTGAAAGGAAGTGATGTGACTATACCTTCTCTTTGCTTTGAGGCTTGAGTGTTAAGGAAGTATATCAATGTTTGTTTTCAGCTGTTTTTCTGCAGCATCCTGCTGTATGTGACATCACTGTCCTGTCTACAATGTGTAGGCTAATGAAGGTTATGAGACCAGAAATGAGCCCCATCTGAGAATAGATCACACATAGTCCTTCCACATGTATTGTCTTTCAATGACATAAAGGCATGAGTCAGTTGATTCATTTGCTTCCTGACCTAACCAATTGTCTGGCTCTCCACATTTAATTCACGGTTCATTTGTGTGACATCATAGATTTCACCTTTACTTGCCAAACATCAGCCTGCACATTTTACTGAAACATTAAGAGGCATTCAAACTCTAGATATTTAGGGACATATAAACAAAATATCTCTTTGAACTCTAATATTACAGCTAAATTTTATGTCTTCATAGCAAAATGTAAATTCTTTGAATGGGGAAACATATATTGTTGGGCCACCTAAGTTCACCAAAGCCCAAGGGCCTGGGAAAGGAAAACCTTAAAATGAAATCATAACTGAAACTGTGTATTTTACTTACTTGATTTACCCTCTTCCTACTTTCCAGAACCATCCCTGCGTTGGCTCAGGAGATGGTAGATTCAGGAACCTGAGACATGATCTCTTCCAACACATTGTCCAGAGGTGGCGACTACAGCAAAGAAAGATGAGAGGCCTTGATTAAAGTTGAATTCAGGTCTAGAAACTTGTCCAGTTCAATCACGGGATTCTGATCAGAGTCCAATGAACTCAGTGCAACCTCACCTTTCAGGGTGGGGGAATGGTGGGGAAGCTGTACCATTTCAAATGAAGAAACGTTTTCTGAAGCACAGGAAAGCATTTCTACAGCCAATTAAACAAATCACCCTTCAGGGGAAGCATATTTTTTTTTTTTTATTAAAGCCTTCCAGCAAACACTATTTCCTAATTAGTTCAAAGAGCATAGTCACAGATGTGAGCCAAAATATGCTGCCTCCTTCAGAAGTTCTATATCAATGGTTAGGATCTCTTTTATTTTATGACTGAGTTTCATGTTATGTGTGGGTTTTTTTTTTATTTTCTTTCCTTTAAGAAGGAGAGACTTACCTGAAAAATTTAAACACAAATACACCCACTGGCAATGCACTGATAGCATAGCAGATGCTTCATACCCGAATATTGTAATACATGCAAGTCCACATTGTTGGTGTTCCAGTTTGTAATACCTTTGACCTACATCCAACCCAAAAAGCTAAATAAAATATGTTTTTTTTTTCCCCTTAGTAGGGTTTCCATATTTAGAAAACAAAAAATACAGGACACCCACTTCAATCTGACTTTCAGATAAATAAAGAATAATAATCTCTTAGTATAAGTATGCTTCATGTAATTTTTGGGACATTCAATTTGAAATTCAAATTTAACTTGACAGCCTATACTTTATCCAGCAACCCTACTTCTGAGAGAATCAGGCCCCATATCTCAGAATTTATAAAAAACTAACAAGCACACACACATACAAATTGCACTTCACACTTCTTGGCAAACTTCCTTAGCTGTGGGAATTGTTAACAGTGGGCTGATCCCTGGGAGAACTGCGGCCAGCCAGGATGTGGGCTCCATCTAGAAAGCCTGGAGGCTTGCACCTTGAGACGGTCTCTGAAATAAAGGTATCAGAGGAAAATGTGCTGACAGAAAATGTTTGCTTGTTCACCTTTTTGCAAGTTCTTCTCTGCTGCCAAGTCCATTTACAAGTCTGCTTACAAGCCCACTTACAAGTCCATTTACAAGACTTAACGCTGGTCTTGGGCTACATTATTGGCCAGTCTATGTCAGAGTTTGCCACAGTACATGTCACAAATTAATTCCATGTGCTATTTGGGGAAGATTCATATTCTCATGTGACTTGTAGACTCTTGGAATTTTAGACCTGGAAAAGCTTTATTATTTATAAAATCATATAATTACTTTATATCACAGATGAGATGGAGAATTGTGCCCAGGGAGCCTAAACAGTTTGTCTGAGGACTCAGAGCAGGAGCAGGGCAGTACCAGGGGTGCTAACTCCAGGTGTAGGTCACTGATCCACCTCTTGTTACAATCAGGTATCAAAATTGGGGTTCCCATGTTTTTTTACTGTGAATGAGCTACAATCCACTTGATTAACATTTTCAACACTAAAGGCCCTCTTGTTCTCTCAATGAATTTGCTAGGTACCCATGTAAATAATAGGAGTGACGGCTACTAGTACTGATTGACAGCAGCTCATGGGCTTCAGCCTCATAAGAGCCTACTCAATTCCTGGCCAGAGTTCTCACTTGTAGTGGGGACTTGAGTAGGGAAGCTCCGAACCCCTCAGAGCATCTCTTTCTTCATCTGTGGGATAGGGTAGCTAAGGTACTTACCTCAAAGAACTGTAAGGGGATGACATAAAATATGCAGGTAGAGTTCTTACTCAGGGCCCGGCACATAGTGAGGCCCCAGTGAATGTTGGCCACTGTTCTAAACCATGGCTATAGAGTTATATCCTGTTTTCCCTGAGCTCATATTCCAATCAAGAACAGCACACATTGGCATGTCTATTTAGAAAGATATAGTTTGAGTGTTTCCTCTTAGATCAAGGCATAATAATCCATGAAATAAACAAAGGATTTGGGTTAATTATTCCACAACACCAGCAAAACAACCCCGTCCACATTATTAGGAGTGTAAGTCAAACTTACAGAGCAGTGGTGTGGGGAGTCAGGTCACATGTTAATAATCTCCTCTCCACTCCTCTGAAGCCTGCAAATGTCGCAGGCTGATTTTATTTGGGTTATTTTAACAACTGTATCCAATTACACCCCTGGCTCATTGAAAGATGATTAAACAAAATTTTGCAAAAACAAAATTACCAAGTCAGCAGAATTCGTTTTTGGCAGTGTCTCATTGCTCACTCTCCAATCTTCTTGCACTGCCCCGCACCCTAAACATCCGGTCCCTCTTTGTAGCTCTCATTCCCCAGCCCTGTCGCCCTCGCACACTCTGACAAAGCACAGGCGCCTAACGACCTCTCCCTACACTTGCCCCTGCATGTGCATTCAGTTTCTCATTTCCTACAGTGACCGATCACATTAGGCATTTTGAAGGGGGAAAAATTGAGCTAATTTAGCCCAAAATGGACCTGATTGATGGTCCAGCTAATTCAGCCAGGTTTTTTTTTTTCTTTTTACTTTTTTAAACAAGAATCTTTTAGCCCCAAATACAGTGGATTTTTCTGAATTGAGGTGTACTTTGAGGTAAGAATGGCTCTATGAGGGAAATTTAAGTCATGTGCCCTCCGGAGTGTAACCCAAGCGTTCCCATGTTCTCTAGGCTTCAGGGATCACTCATCTATTTAATACCAACTGACATGGAATGTGGCCGGTCCTGTTCAGCCATGAAATGTCAACTTTCTCCCCCTTGTATTTCTGCAACTCCTACGGAATGGTGACATGATGGACAAATCCATCCTGGAGGGAGTCATCAGCTCTTGCCCTGATCTGCTGCTCTCAACATCTTGGCTGGATACCTCTTTCTACACCACAATTCTACTCCAGGCTACTGCCATTCTGCCTAATATGGCTAGGCACTAAATATTGACTCAGTATCTTTGAATTTTCCAAAGCACAACAAACATCAGTTTACAGAATTTACTTTTTAAAAAATTATTATAGATTGGGACGGTCAAAAGTGAATTGCAATGCAAAAGAAGAAGACAGAAATGAAAATTCAAAATCACTTACTCATAAAATTCAATCTCATATTCCTTCCAAAAAGATTTCCATGTCTCTTTTAAGCCTCTGCACCCCAGCCTATCTCTCAACTTCAGCCTGACCCCTGTGTTCCAGGTTTCTGCTTATCCACTGATTGTACAGGAATTACAGAACAAACCAGTGAAATATCTGCAAAATTCTTCCCCCAGTTGGTGCTAGACCCAATGGAGTAAGATAGGCTGTGGGTGCAAAGGACATATGAGGCAACCAAGAGAGAAACTGACTTGTGCCGGCTGGATTCTTCTCCAGGGATGTCCTACCTAGGAGAACGAGTTTACTTTTCTCAGAGTGATGCTTCGCTTAGGAAAACAAAAATCTTCCAGGATCCATTTCTGAAAAGCGTTTCAGTGGGGGTGGGGGATTCTTGGGTTGAACTTCTCCTCAGAGGGGCTGTGCACCTCTGTTTCCTTTTATTTCTCCCCTTTTGCATGGTTCTCAGAGACAAGTACACATTCCTCGCTTACTCTTCATTTCACAATTATATACCGAGCACTAATTCTAATGCCAGGTGTGGTACTAGCTGTTGGGGGTGGGAGGATAAAATAACATTCTTGGTCCTTCCTTAATGGAGCTTCAGTTAACAGGGAAGTTAGGCAATAACACAACTAGAAGCAACTCTGAAATATATAAATTGCAACTGCTGTGAAGGAAATAGCCATAATTCTCTGAGAGTCATTGGGGAGCTGTCCTTTAGATGGGGGGCAGGAAAAGGCTTTATGATATTTATGCCAGGTGATATTTAATCTGAGAAAGAATTGTGAAAAAGAACTACCATCTGAAGAGAAGGTATAGATATGGGTGTGAGTGTTCGGGGGAAGAGGGATGAGAGAAAGGAGGGGAAAAGGAAAAGCATTCAAACCAAAGGAATAGCATGTGCAAGAGGTTCTAAGGGCATTTCACAAAACCACAAAACAATTGATTGTATGTGTAATGTCTGCCTCCCTCCCCTGGAAAAAGTAATCAGAAAGAAACATTGAAGTTAAGCATTTTTGGACCTAAAGGATAAGGTGGAGTTACTATGTTGATGTTGTTAATTTGATATGTCCAGATTATCAATCACTGGGAACATAGCATGTATGTCTCCCAAACTCACACCTTTTTTTCTGGACCTGGAGTTGTATCATGGAAAATTGCAGTTATCCAGATAATTAAAAATACTATATGAATATTATATAAACTACTTATATGAATGAATCAAGTAACCAGGCATTTCCCCCAAATTAATGAAATCATTATTTAGTGTTTTGATTATGTATTACTCTGCCTCACTGGTACTGTCAAGATGAGTGAATCTCAGATGATCCATTACAAACAAAAATAAAAATAGATATGTCTTATTGTGCTTACTTACATACATACAACAACATTTACTACAGACATGCAAATGCGACCATTGTGGGATGATGTTTACTACAAAGAGTTCTTAAGAAATATAAACCCTGCTAGGAATCTGCTCGATGAAGAAATATGCTTAGAAACAGATCTGCCACCCACTGAACAGAGTACACTTCAAATCTGCAGGTTGTTATAATTATTTCCGAATGAGTTGACAGCAATCTGTGTGAGAGTCAAACACAATGTTCCGGCAGCCTCTGACTGACTCATGGTGCGAGCTGCACTGCAATTGCAGCCAATGTGGCTGCCATGTCCTTTGGAACCCACATTGTGTGCACACTTTAAAAGGCCAGTCACATTTTTTTAGAGAACAAAGTAAAATAACAGATACTCAGTGCTTGGAGTGAAGGGGAGCTTGCAATGCTGAGTTAGCATTAAAGAGGTAAGCGGCATTTATATTCCAAATGGCTATTGGAGTTCTAAAGGTAGGGTTAAGCTAAAAGCAGTCCAGAGATTAGTCTTCAGTGGTGGAAGATAAATACTTTACGTTTAGTGGTCACACAAAAAGCCAGTACAATGTTGGGAGAACTCAGCAGGGAGCTGGAAGCCAGACTGTGGGGGATCAAATCCAAGCTCAACCTCTTCCTAACTGTGAACAAGCTAAGGCACCTCTCTATGCTTTAGTTCCCTGGTCTGTGAAATAAAAATAATAAATAGGACCTTTCTCATGAGTTCCTCCTGAGATTAAATGAGTTCATTCTTATAAGCTCTTAAAACATGCCTGTTAACTAAGTAAGCAATGAATGTTAGGCGGTGTTATTTGGAGACATACAACAATTAGCTGAATAACAAGTTTCCCTCTATCCTTTACAAGAAATTAAAAAGAAGCTATTTTACAAAAGTTTGTTCATAGTCACTTACTTCAATTTCTACTGCAAAGCAAGGTTCAATGGACCAGACAGTCTTATTCCTTCTCTCTGTTAATTGAACTTGAAGGAAATCTGCGGCCGTGTATTTTCTGTTTCAGTTTGGGACTAAGATTCTAGAGTTACAAATATTGAGTACACACGTATTTTTACCAAGTGTGTGCTAAGCTATGTGTGGGGGACAAAGTGCAATAAAACTGGGTCCCTGTCCTTGGGCCCTTACACTAGTAATAGATTGCGTGGCAGCCTCGTGAGACTCAGGCGGGGTAGATGGAAAAGCAGAAGTGTGCAAAGGGCCCGGCTGCACTGACTCATAGCACATGCTCAATAAACAAGATCTCTTTCCTCTGTCATTACACAATATTTAAAAGCTCTCTAGGACACACCTTAAATTCTCCAGTACTTCACAGTTGGAGCATTGAAACTAAATCAAAAATTTCCAGTATGCATTCTCATTTTTAAGCCTCAAGAACTTACTGTTCTTATGATTTGAAGAAAAATGCTATTTTCCATTGTATTAAGGATTTTTTTCTTTGGTGGTTCCCCGCAAGGAGAGGAAATGAGATGCATCTCTGGCCTATTATGTCATTTGATGGCTATTTTTTGCTTATATAAGGTTGCTCCCCATGGAACAATTGTCTGCGTAATGAAAACTGACTCATGTCATGACACTTCCCCACTAGCTTTAGAAATTTCAATGTCACACACATTTTGTGATTAAAGAATTTTACTAATATAGATAATATGAATCTGGTTCACAGTAAAAAATAATGTTTAGTCCTGGAAAACTCACTTCTACAAGGTAGACAATAAAATAAATATAAGTAGAAATCAAATGGTAAAATATGCCTTTGCTATCTCAGACTAGAATTAACAACTCATATTATCAGAATATGAAGAATCTTCTGTTCATAATCAGTCCATCTTAGGAAATCATATATGTTTCTATTATATGGATTAAAATAAAAACTACACACTTGTAATTTTTTCAACAAAGAATATTGCAAAGCATAATTCAATTGATAAGTGTATGAATATTAATTTACTAGGGAAAATATTTTCTTTATTCCAACATTGTATATATTTAATACTTTAAACTATTAAAATTTTATTTATTCTAACATTGTATATATTCAATACTTTAAACTATTAAAAGTGGTAGACTAAACATTTTGTTGTGTAAAATTCACAAAAAGGGTGATTATTTTAGAATGGTCACCAGTAGTTAAACCACCTCTGATTTTCTATTATTTTATGTCTAATGTCATAGTTCATTCATATTTTTGACCCACTATAATTTGTTCATTTATTCATTAATGTAATAGATCTATTTCTTCAGTATCTACCCTCTGCCTGGTGCTGTAATAGGATCAGACTTGCAAAGAAGAATGAGACAGATGAAATCTCTCTCCCTCTGCAGCTGGTATCGCCTAGTTCCCAAACACGGCTCTAAATTCCATGGGAAATGCCTCTTTTCATTCAAGGCTGATGAAGAATAGTCAAGGTAAAAGCATTGGCAAACATTGTATGCACTGTTATATCAATATCATAAAAAGATAAGTGATTCATAATAGAAACATTATTTATTAAACACCTGTTTGTATTCATTCATGAGCTAAACATTTTTTTTTGTATTACCTTATTTTACCACCTCAAAGCCTGATCAGTTATTCCATTTTAACACATAAAAAACGTTTTGCCTGTTGCCTAAGGCCACATAGTTCTTTTTTTTTTTTAATATATTTTATTGATTTTTTACAGAGAGGAAGGGAGAGAGGTAGAGAGTTAGAAACATTGATGAGAGAGAAACATCGATCAGCTGCCTCCTGCACACCCCCTACTGGGGATGTGCCCGCAACTCAGGTACATGCCCTTGACCGGAATCGAACCTGGGACCTTTCAGTCCGCAGGCCGACGCTCTATCCACTGAGCCAAACCAGTTTCGGCAAGGCCACATAGTTCTTAAATGATAAAGTATGGATAGCAACACAGATTTAGGTTCCAAGCCTGTGTTCTTGATCATTATGCTCAATAAATTCTGATTGATATAAGAGATTGTTGTAGTACAATACATTGCTGGGAAATAAAGAAGGTCATCTAGGCTAAAGGCTGATGAGATATTGAAAAAGCAGTGAGTGTTCGGAAGTTCTCTGTTAGAAAGTTTAGCCATGAGGCTGTAAAATAAAAAACAAAAAAGGACATCTGTAACACTGTCAACACAAAGATAAATTAAAGAAAAAAGAACCAAGGGCAGTGCAATGTGATCTTACGGATACGAGTAACTGTAATGCTTACCACATGGAAAAGTTGGGTGGCCCAGAGGAAACATTGTTCAAGGGGACAAGAAGAGGAGGCGCATTCCTAAGCTCTGTTTCACCTTGGTTTTCACCATTCCATTGCGATATTTCATGGCCTGTTTTGAGTCATTCAAAGATTATCTAATTAGAAAGTTGGTTTCTCAGTCTTTTGCCAGGCACCTCCCATCAGGAAAATCCCCTGTTCCCTATCTAACGAAAGAAGTATGAAAACAGTCTCATTCTTCTCAAGTCTTGACGAAGAATGCTAACAAGGAGGTCAGCAACACAAGGGCATGGCGCTGGCATGGGACAGCCATGGAACAAGTAGCCGATGCTTCATGAGTCAGTAACAGCTGGAGTCTGCCTCAGGGGCTGTGCTTCCTTCAAGATGTCTGAATCCTTGGCATCATTAGTATAGACTTCTAGTTTGTCCATCTTGAATACCTTTAATAAGTTCCCTGGAAAAATCAACTAAGATTATGTATAACTTGAAAGCAAAACAAAGCAGAAAATCTCTGAGCCGTCATAAAAGTAGGAAGCAATGGGCATCAAAAACAAAGAGAGAACCAGAAATTTTGGACGTTATATAAGCAACAAATGTGACCTTTACTCTAAGAGCTGAAACTGGGAGATTTGCAGCTGTCTTTCTGAAGGCTGCATAAAGCACACAGTTCAGTTTTTCTCCTGTCTCCCAGACTATTGCTCTGGACGTGGAGAGAGCTCCTGGTGTGCTCCTCTCTCTGCAACCTTCCCCCAACGAGGCAGAGCTACAATTAATGGCCAAGGGGAGAGTGTGGAGAACAGTGGGCATGGGTCTAGGACAGTGATGGTGAACCTTTTGAGCTCAGTGTGTCAAAATTTTGAAAAACCCTAACTTAACTCTGGTGCCATGTCACATATAGAAATATTCATAATTTTTTTTGATATTTGCAACCGTAGTAAAAAAAGATTTATATTTTTGATATTTATTTTATATATTTAAATGCCATTAAACAAAGAAAAATCAACCAAAAATATGTATAAAATGAACAAAAACAGAAAAACAATGTACATTTAGGAAAAAATAATAATAAAAACAATGATAATCAAATGGTACGAAAGCAAGGTTTGACAATTCAACTGTATATGGCAGTAATCTAAGAGAAAAAAACACAATTTAGTAAAATTCAATAAATAGTTCTTTTAAATTAAATTATTTGTTAAAATTAAGCTGTGCTCTGGGTTTTAAAAGCAAAATGAATATAATGTGGTAATTGGGGATATGAGAAAAATAAATTAACACTACTTGAAAAAAAATGGTACGAAAACTAGAAATTAGTGACTTTTTTGGTGCTGAAGTTTGTCTGCTAATTCTTCGATTGCAGGTTCATACTTGGTGCACTTCAATGCCAAGCAAGCACCACTAACTTCATCTGTTAGCCGGTTTCTTTTGTTCATTTTAATATTATTTAATGCTGAGAACAAAGTCTCACAAAAATATGTTGATGAAAAAATTGTTAGCAAAGCCATCACTAGATTTTTTATGTCGCTAAAAGTGTCAGGTACTCTGTTCGAAGCACTCAAAATTTCTTGTTCGTAGTTGCACTCTCTTTCATTATTCAAATGATTTCATTCCAGATTTTCAAGTTTCGACCTTAAGTCGACAAACACATGAGTCTAAATGCTACCTTGAAAATCTGCAAGTTGCATCTCTAAATCGTCAATTTGCATCCATTGGAAATCCTTTAATTCCAAAGTACTGTAAACAACTACATCTGGATTCTTAATTATTTTAATGGTCTGTTCTAGGTTTCTAAATTGGTCGAATCTTTTGCTGAACTGTTCAAATAACGAGTTTACTATATTCTGGTACATAAGTATGGACTCCACTACACTCATTGTAGTGGCCTTCTCGAAATACTTTTTTATCTGAGGAAAATACTTATAAGTTTTAGTTTCAATATCTCACTTGAAAATTTTAAGTTTACTTTCAAAAGATTTGAATATCTAAACATAACGTCAATATTTTAGCCAAAACCTTGTAATTTTAAGTTCAGTTCATTCATATGAACAGAGAGATCTGTAAAAGACATCAAATTGCTGACCCACTTATGATCATTGATCTGAGGAAAGTTTGCCAGATCCTTATTCTCAGTAAATACCGTAATTTCTTCAAAGCACTCCACAAATTGCTCAAGTACTTTACCTCGACTCAGCCATCTCACATTATTAAACATCAGTAGTCCACTGTAGGTTGAATCAACTTCCTGTAAAAGTGCAGAAAATTCTCGCTTGTGAAGGGGTCAAGAAGCTATAAAATTCACAATTTTTGTTGCAACTGACATTAAACCATTCAATTCTGAGAATCCCGATTTGGCACACAACACCTCCTGATGGATAACGCAATGAAAAGGTACAAGTGGATGACTAATAGCTTCCATAAACAATTTCAGGAATCCCACATTTTTTCCCACCATATTTGGTGCCCCATCTGTCGTGACTGACACAATTTTAGAGATATCAGTGTTTAGGTCACTGAATGTTTTTATAACAACCTTACATATTTCGTTTCCTGATGTACTTATTGGCACTGATTCTAACTTTACCAACTCTTCTCTCATTGTGAGACCATCAGAATATCTAGCAATAATGGCCAACCGAGCATTTGATGTGACATCAGTAGTTTCATCAAGAGAAATCGAAAAATATTTACAACTATTTGTCTTTTTTTAATTGATGTTGTATGTTTTTGTTAAGACCTATTATTCTGTCTTTGATAGTATTTCTACTGAGTGGTAACTCAGGAATTCTTTTAATAATATCATCATTATTTTTCATATCATGAAATAGAGCTTGTGCACATCTTAGAAATGTTTCCTTAAGAAATTCTCCGTCACTGAGGGCTTTTCCATGCTGAGCTATGGAGTGAGCAATACAGTAACTTGCTGATGTTAAATTTGTAGAGCATCTTACAAATTTAATGATGGAATTTGATTGACTTTTATAGAGGTGTAGCTGCCTAGAAATGTATTCCTTCCTTTCATCGATATTTTTTTTCAAGAGCTGACAATGATTAGTTTCAAAATGTCTCTTTACATTCCACGTTCTGCTTACTACCGTTTCATTACACAGTATGCACAATGATCTGTTGTTTCTGTCGACAATCCCGTACATCTCAGTCCATATGTCTTGAAAGGGTCGGCTACTGCTACTTCCACTTCCTTTATCATTCAATCTTGCTTTTTTATTTTTTTGATTCTCCATCACAAGGCTGCAAAACTAAATAAATATTAATCACGGCATTTTTTATAAAAGGTTGATAGGTTTCTTACCTATTAACTTTTTGCAGTGTTGTTGCACTGACTCCTGGTGCAAAACAATTCAAAGATAGTATGTATAACCAACAAATATATGGTGCTGTAATCAATTATCTGACACGCAGAATGTCTCGTTGAGCACTGTTGCACTCTATATCTTTTTCTTCTAACCCTCCCACTCCTGTCTCCTAACGCACATGGTGATCAAGTGCGTCCGTTTGCCAAATGCACCCGAACGCACGGGAAGCTTACCCGAGGCACATGTTGACAATAACAAGGCCGTTTCCAGAATTGGGCATTTTGTCACTTGAATAAAAATAAAATGTTATGAGTAAAGACTAATCTCTTTATAGTGCAATTCTTAACCTTTTTATATTAATGTCAATATTGGAACAATGTATCTTGGATGTTTTCACTATGTATCTTTGCTAGGCAACACCAATGTACATGTTTATATCCGGTTTTAGAATTGCATTATTGATCATGAGTAACGTGAGTAATAATATTACTCAAGTGATGCCCAACTCTGGCCATTGCGAGAGACAAATATTTGAATTATGCAATTTTTTGTCTCTGTTGATGCATGTCACCCAAAATGAGTTTGCGTGTCACCTCTGACACGAGTGTCATAAGTTCGCCATCACTGGTCTAGGACTTGCCTTTCCCTTCCCATCAAGGAACCACCTAGAACTTCCTTTTTCTTTCTCTTCCCTCAGGGCCCCACAGGATCTGACCAAGTTTGCTGACAAGTGCACTGCTGAGTCTCAGAGCATGTGCTTGCCCCTGTCTAACAGTGAGCACATGGACTGTGGAAGTCAAGGACACAGAGTCATGCTCCAGATCTGTTCAAATTGCAGAGACAAGCCTGGGTGCCAGTCCTTTACAGATTGGAACAAGGGCTACCTGAAAGGTGCCTGGCAGTGTTTACTAGGTGCACCGGTTAATAATGCGGATTTTGTAATCCAAGAAAACACAATAATTTCAAGAGAAACATCAAAAGTGCTTTATTCAAAGTAATGTCCATCGCTAGCTACACATTTTCCCCATCTTTCGGGTAACTTGTGGATACCATCCCAATAGAACTTTCCTTGTTTTGAGGCAGACCATTCAGAGACCCAATTTTCCGCTTCTTCATATGTTTTGAAGTGCTGCTCAGAAAGTGCAGGTGCCATCGATTGAACAAGTGGTAATCTGAAGGAGCAATACAACAAAATAACATATATATCAAATCGCATATATCAACATATGTGTAACTCCATCTATTGAAAAAAATCCGCATTATTAACCGGTACACCTAGTATACAGCCGTCTGTATTTCCATGGGCCACACCCTTTGACTCCTGCCAGGGTTCCTTTGTAGGACTTCTGTATTTGTCAGTAGCCCTCACTGTACGTCTTTGGACTCCTTCTACGTGACTATAGATGGAGTGATGTAGAGAACCAGAGACTACCAATAGCACTAACTGCCGCCACTGACTCCGGGCTGGCACTGCAGGTCCTGACATATGTGGTACGTACCATCATCCTCATCTTATTGATTTTTTAATTGAGGCTCAGAGAGGTCTAGCAATCCACCAAAACTGCACAACTAGTAGACGAGTAAGTCAGGATTTAGAATACTGCTCTCTGACCCCACAGCCTGCAGTCTCCTGCTACCGCACAAGCCTCTGCCAGGAACTTCCAGCACTGCCTCTTGGAAGCTGTGAGCAGTGGCCCCTCCTCAACCCATTTCACAATCTAGTTATGGCGGAGCAAAGCTCTAAGAGTCTCAGGCTAGAACCGCTCTTTCAGCAGGTTATTTGTTTAGCAGCTTAGCTATGTTATAAAAACAGCCCAGTTACAATATTCCCAGGAAGAATATTATTTTCCTCTAGTTGAATAAGCACAATGTATGGTGAAGTGAGCAACCTCTAAGGCTTCCTGCGCTCCCAGACGGCGATTTCTCATGACTCAGGTGAACTGTACTGCATGTCCTTGGGGGTCTTATAAAGAAATCACTGTTTCTTTCTGATTGTGTTGATATTCAGTTGTTAGCGAGCAGGTCAGTTCCTTGGCTTCTTGAGGCCATGGTATGCATTTCTGGAAACCCACTCATTTTCACCAATTGCCTTTTCTCAAAAAAGATGAAACTGGCTTGAATAAAATATATTGAATTATGTTTGGGGAGAGTGCTGAGAAAGCTGAACTGATGATCCCCCGAATCTGCTTGTCACCTGCTGTGGGTTTCTGAATCATGCCTTAAAGAATAAAGTATTGCCAGGAGGGTCTCCGATCAAGTGTCAAAAGTGTCCGATTTAATTGTTAGCATAAGGATTTAAGATGCTGGGTTTCCCTGGTGCTAACACCTCTCATTGATTCTGGAGCATTTCCATTTGTTGTTTAACAGAAACAGCCCCTTGGTATTTATAGCCCTATCATTCTAGAAGGGAAGCATTTGCAATTTGCACTTTCAATTTTAACTCTGGACTCCTTTTTCTTTAAACACCCTTCAAATGGGTGTCAGAGATAATTCAATGAATGCTTTGTCAGTGGTTGCACTTAGCAGTTCTCATCCCCATAGGCCAACATTTCAGAAGAGCCCCCATAATGCCTTGCTAATTGAAATTGAAACTGATGAGTCTTAGTTAGGCCCAACCCCACCCATAGTCAGGATTTGTGGGTCCATTTGTGTGTGGGTCCATGTGTGTATGCCTGCATGCTGCAACAGGAGACATATCTGATGGCAGATTGTATTGTCTAAAAGTGGTCGCATCGACATATATTTATATCCGATTCCACATGCTTTTCTTATGATGAAATGTTAGCATTCCTCCATCAAGATGGGGGCTCTTTGTTTCCTCCTCTTGAACTTAAAGGGATCTTGATAAATTCTTTGACCAACAAAATGTGGTAGAAATGGTGCTGCATGACTTGCGAGGTTAAATCATAATAAGCAATGCATATCCTGCCTCTCTCTCTTTCCCTTCCTCGTTTTCTGTCTTAATGCTGCCCTTGGAACTCAGCCACCTGTTATCAGGAAGTCCAGACCCTGTGGAGAGGCCACAGTAGATGGATGTTCTGGCCAACAGCCCCAGCTAAACACTCAGCAGTTCCTAACTTCCATGCCTGTGGGGCCCTGAACCAGAACCAACCAACCAAGCCACAGTTTAACCCACAAAAACTGTGAGAGATAATAAATGATTATTGTTATTTAAAGTCACTTTATTTTGAGGAGATTTGTCATGATGCAATAGGTAACTAAAAGTTACCATTTCTCATTTTCCATGATTCAGTTAACAATTAGCACAAAACTGTATTTTTCCTATTTTGGTATAAAAAATATTTAAGCAATAATTCTGAAAGGAAATTTTGTTATCAACGAACTTGTTAAAAATAATAATTAACAACACAGAGTGACTGATGGGTGATGATGATGTGTCAGTGTAGGGTCAGCAGTTGTAACATATGTACCACTCTGGTGGTGGATGTTGATAAAAGGGGAGGCTATGCATGTTTAGGGGCAGGGACTATGCAGGAAATCTCTGTACCTTTTCCTCAATGTTGTCGTGAACCTTAAACTGCTCTAAAAATATAAAGTCTTCATAAAAAATAACCACTAAATTAATAATAACAATTTTAAAAGATAATACTGACTGAGGTCTCACTGTGTACCAGGCATTGTTCAAAGCACTTTACATGTATCAACATACGCATCATCCAAATAAAACTATGAAGAGGGCACTATTAACCACTAGGCTGCACTAGCACAAAACACTTGTAGAGCCCAGATACCCAGCAGCTCTCCAGGTTCTGGGATGAGAAGAATATCCCTGAGAGTTGAATGAAAATGGGGTAGAAGGAGGCCTGGATATCTGGTAGGCAAGAAAGAACAAGCAAATCATTCATTAACTACATGAGTCAAGTCTCATTCCAGGTAGCAGTGAACTAAGGATAGACCAGTGAACTAAGTGGAAAAGCCTGCTGTCAGGGAGAGCTGACCTTCCCGTGTACTGAACCATGTCTCCTCCCGTTTCACAGGGGACCACTGCGATCCCACTGTGTGCTCCATGCCGCTCCCTCCTGCCTTGATGAGTCATCACAGGCACTGAAAAGGAGCCAATTATGGAACATGCTAGAGTTACCAGCCAGATGACTGATGTAAAAGAGCACAGTAAGTGGAATGCAAAGCCAGATGAGACAGGAGAGAGGGAGAGAGAGAGAGAGAGAGAGAGAGAGAGAGAGAGAGAGAGAGAGAGAGAGAGAGGGAGAGAGAGAGAGACTTTGGTAATAATGTCTGTGGGAAGGAGGAGGGTGGTGATTTTGGAGCACAGGAAACTCTGAGCATGGGAAACAGCATATCTGAATAGGGGCTCAGTCCAGTCACGCCTGCGGACATCAGAGGCCACAGGGGCTACATTAGAAAAGAAGATGGGAAGAATCCAAATGAATATTTTGCTTACGTGGCACCTATGCTCAGCCAGTGCTGATGGAGACACTAAGGCAGTGGTTCTCAACCTTCTGGCCCTTTAAATACAGTTCCTCATGTTGTGACCCAACCATAAAATTATCTTCATTGCTACTTATTAACTAATTTTGCTACTGTTATGAATCATAATGTAAATATCTAATATGCAGGATGGTCTTAGGCGACCCCTGGGAAAGGGTCGTTCGATGCCCAAAGGGGTTGCGATCCACAGGTTGAGAACCTCTGCTAAGGGCTACAGAAATCACAGCCATTTCTGAGTCACCCGAGGCTCATGTAAAAATAGCTGGTTCATATGAAAAACGATCTGCAGTTTCTAGTCCATTGAGTTCTGAGGATTTGGAAGAGGAAGAGTGAAGCTACTAACCTAGGTTCTCTCTAAGAAGGTTCACGTGGCTGCCCACCGTCGACAAGAGACAGAGTTTGCAGGGCACCTGGAAGCTGTAGCTGCAGACTGACTCCGGTAGCTGGTAGCTGGAGAGGATGTTCGTGTCAAGCACTCCCCTATGCCCCAGGCTGGGTGCAGAGCCTGGCCAAACAACTGTTGGGGCTTCATGACACAGACAGAAACTCACACCAGCAAGGAGGCTTGTGAGGAACAGACTGGAAGCTCTGCAGGGCCCCAAGGAGTTCCCACCAAACCTGCAGTGCAAGTGCAGGGCCGAGAGTTTGCTGACTGGAAAGCAGCCATGAGACTTGATGGATTTCTCTGCTGTTGTGTGAAAAACAATGATCTTCTCTTCATGCAATCATCTGGTGATAATCTGACCTCAGTAGCCTCTGAAGTTCTATTAAAATATTGGCAGTCTTTCATTAGCACTATGGCTAAAGGGAATAGATAAAGTCTGGGAATCTTCATACACAGGATGTCCCCCAAAATTTATACACACTTTAACAGCTCCGTTTTGAAAATGAAATGTTATTTAATAAACACTGCCTTTATAATTATTCAAAATGTGTGTATACATTTTTGGGACACTATTGCTATTTCCTTCCCAAAGAGTTCCTCTCTGCAATTTCCTCAAACCTCTTCAAAAAGCAAAGGTAAACGTGTTATAGAAATAAAAATGCCTCAAACTAAAACTGGTTGAAATGGAGATAAATCATGCAGAGAGTGCCCTGTATTTTAAACACATACACACAAAATGAAATATGCCAAGGCTTTAGAATCAAGAATCTTAATGTACATTAATATCATATACAAAATAATTTTAAAATTTGGAAACAAAAAAAAAAATACCCTTTGTTTCTCTTAATATCTATTTCAAGCTTCGTTTGCCCCAAACCAATGGGGAAACCTGGGAAGGTAAGGGAATCACAGTGCTTTATGGAACCATGGATAGTCAGCCAAGCACTAGCCCAGCTCCCCACTGAGGCAGGAAACTCCTCTCCCTTCTTTCTTTTCTGATGAGAGAAACTAAGTTATCTTTGAATGGAAGCAGATTCTTTCCTTACATAGTGAGATATACTTAAAATAATGAGGATACTCCTTGGAAGGTATATGGTTATATAATTAGGCAAATTTTTTCTGAGACAATACATAACAGAAAAGTCTAAAACCTCTCTACAAAAACACAAACAACCTCAAAAGAGCAAGGAAAATGTATGTACCATAGTTATGAACAATAAAAAGCTACATCTTTTTGTTTATAAATAGCTTATTCAAATCAACCCAATAGAAACATGACTTACGATCCATTAGAAAAAGTATAAAAAGAAAGTCAAGAGGCAATTTATAGAAAGCAATAAAAATATCCAGTTAGCATAACAATGCTTGTCTCATTCATTAATAAGAAATGTAAATTGAATATTAATAAGATATCATGTTTTATATTTCAGAATGATAAAAAAGGTTTGAGGTTATCTTGTACTGTCAAAAATCTTCGAAATATGGGCTCTCACACATTGTTGATGAAATAATTTCATACAAGTTTACTATATTCCTATTTTTCCAATACCTATTAAAATATAAAACACACATGATTTTTGAGTCAATAATGCTACTGCATCCACTCAAGTAAGTTTCCTGCTCAGAATTTCCCCAGATATACTACATGAAAAGTTTCTATAAATGTGTGTGCGTGTGTGTGTGTGTGTAATTTGTGTGTGTGATCTGACTATAACTTCACACATATGGGTGTTCATTGTAGCATTGCTTGTAAAAGACTAAAACTAGATGTAGAGTCGAGCAACAGGAATTAAATGAATTATAGGACAGTATCATAATAAAGCAGTGTAAGGTAATTAAAAGAAGGAGTTAAATGGAAACGTCTCATAATGTACGTGAAGAAAGAAGAGTGTGGCATGGTGTATCTAATATGATCCTGTTGCTATAAAATAGTGATACAACTATCAGGGGAGAGAGAGATGCGGGTATAAGCAATGCACTCCCCACTACAAAATATATAAGAAACTATCAATCAGTTACATCTTGGGAAAGCCTGGGAGTTGGGGTAGGAGCAAAGAAAAATTTTGTACCTTTTCATATTTTCTAGCCTAATAAATTTTTAATTTCATTGTACAAAATTGCCAACAGGGTTATCTGAGCAGGGAAATTAGAGTCCAGCTCTTCTTTTCTTCTTTGTACTTCTCTGCAGGAAGAAAATATACTATTAGCTATTATATTAACTTATGTATATCTCCCTCTCTTTCTTGCATGTTGAGAATCAAAGTTGAATTTCTCCACCAATAGCTAGAATAGTCCATATAGTAATGGATTAGAGTTGGAGACGTGGGTATGAACTCCTGTTTAGCTTAACCTAGTTGTTACATAGAGAAGTATTTCTAGGTAATATTCGGCAGCAGTGAAGAGTATGAAGAAGAAATCTGTATGAGAAAAAAAATGGTAATATCTTTTAAGTGACAGCATGTAGAAAAATTAACTTAAAATAGAACACAGACCTAAAGATAAAACTTAACTATAAAATTTCATAAAAAAGCACATAAAAATAACAATCTTTTTACCCCTGGGATAGAAAAGATTTTAGGCAGAACACAAGCACAAACCATAAATTATAAGGTATTACTTGTTACCCTAATGACTCAAGTACTGATGTCTGATATGTGTGTAATGCCCTCTTCCCTCCCCACTCCCACCCCATTTGAGACCTTTGGATTTCAGCAGGGCGATCCCATTGCTGTTAGTGGAGCCCAGAATGAGAACTCTGTCTCCAAAGGTGCAGCGCAGGCTTTGTGGCTGGGGAAAGGCGGGCCTGGGTTTGGTCAGTGGAGCTTTTGGCTCCTCTCCTGCAATCATGAGATACTCTATCCTCTAACAGGAAGATTAGCCCTGTCCAAGTATAAAAGAATGCAGACCAGGGCTTTTAACGAAAGAAACCTTATGTAGACGAGATGAATATTCACCTCTCATAACTTTTGTCTTTATGGCACTAAAACTAGGAATTCAACTCACACAGAATCAGTGTCCCTTGTGAAAATGGTTCTTTTCTGGACAACGGAGTTCTTCCTCTGTTGTCTGAATTGTGAAGTCCAACTAGAGCCCAGGTGCAAAGATAGGGCACACATGCCCAAGGTGACCTCCCCAGAACCCGACCTATTTCTTTCAGCTGCTTGCCCATCTTTAAAAGCAACCTAATAGAATCAGAGGGTGATTTTTTTAAAGCAGGTGTGGTATTTTGAGTGGGCAGTTATTTCATTGCTCTTCTGTGGGAAATGTTAACATCACAAGCAATCCAAAATTATATAGTAGGTGTAGTAATTGTTTCTCAAACTAATAACATTTTTTTTCTCCCCTTCTCTTTCCTCTGCTCATTTTAGGTCACAGTGGTTTTAATGGTGTCCTCCAAAAAGGCACATTGAGTTTCACCCCCAGTATCTGGGAATGTGACCTCATCTGGAAATCGGGCCTTTGCAAGTGTAATTAGTTAAGGACCTTGGGTTGATATCACCCTGTGTGTAGAGTGAGCTTTCAATGCAATGACTGCTGTCTTTGTAAGAGGAGAAACACAGACACATGGAGAAGGAGCCATGTGAAGAGAGACAGAGGCCGGGGGGATGCAGCTCTAAGCCAAGGAGGGCCAAGGATTGTCGGGAGACATCAGCAGTTAGAAAGAAGCCAGGATTCTGCCCAGGAGTCTTCAGAGAGAGTGTTGCCTGCTGGCACCTTCATTTTGGACTTTCCGCCCAGTTGCTGGTAGTTGGTTATGGCAGCACTAAGAGACTAATGCACTGGCCAATCCTGTAAACCCGCCCAGATCACCAACAATATTTCATTTAGACCTGCCCCAGAGCTATGTCAGAGAAACAAGGCACTAAAATTAGAGTCAAGAATTTTCCGAAAGTCTATCTTAAGGTGAAAGCAAATGTCTGAGGGACAGCTAGCACGGGGAGAAAAGACAAAGGCTGTGTTTTTATGAATTAGTATGAATTACCAATCAGTACACCTGTTTTGGAAAAACAGTCCGGGATTACCTTGTTGAGCTGGAGATGCCCACAGTCTTTGAATGAGCATGACCACTGCCAAGGAGGGAAGCTGCTTTTGTACATGAAGACAAGTGGAGGAACTTTTTAAAAACATCACTGTTCCTAAAAGTCACAAAGAGGGGAAAATCCAAATGTCCATCAGCAGGATAACGATATATGAAATGTGCAGTGTACTTACAAATGGAATGTTTTTCTACCAGAATATTCATAAATGACAGCTATCTGCAACAAACTGAATGACTTTTCAAACAGAAGACTGAACCAAAAAAAGCAGCACAAGAATATATACAAAGTATGATTCCGTTTATAGAAAATCCTGAAAATAGCCCTCAAAACTAAATTATATGATTTGGAGATGCATTCTTGGGTAGTAAAACTATAAAGCAGAGCAAGAGAGTGATTGCTATGAAATTTAGAGTAGTGGTTCACTTTAAGAGGGAAAGTGAGTGGTTATAATTGTGAGGGGAGAGAGCTTACACACACTGGTGACTTTTTTAATTTTTATTAAGCTACATGGTGGATGGATGTTTATATTTTTATTTTCTATACCTGTATTCATTATACTTTCCTATATATAAAATATTCTAAATGTTTTAAGAAACTAAAACTTTAAAAAAAAAATGGATGGGGGTGGGGGTGGGGAGAGTCCATAGGAGCTATATAAACAAAAAATGTTCTAATTCACCTTGAAGAAATTCATGTTTTTATATGGTTCTTTCACATTATCTTTCCCACTCTGGTTCCCAGCCTGTCAGCTAAATTCTTAGTCAAGGCATATCTACTGAAATCCAAGATTCTGGACAAGGAGGGGAATATGATGAAAAAGCTCCACAAATCTTAATTGTTGCCTTGAGGTCCGTCTATGTGGAGAATGTAGTATTTAGCTTTGCCACAGACTAGCTCTCCCAAGACTGTAGAGTGGTAGCTGGTATTGGCTGGAGACGTGTAGGTATTAAGACGAAGGCCAGCTAACGTGCAGCACTGCCATTTCCAAGGGCTTTTCAGAGGTCTCAGTGAGCCTCACCCACGCCTCGTGAGAAGACTTCACTCCTATTTCACTTGTGAGATTGGTAAGCTGCAGAGAAGTTAAGGAACTTGTCCAAAGTCACAAGTCATGACAGGGCCAGAACTGGAAACTCGGCTTTCTCCCTCCAAATGCAGTGACTTTGAGTGGAGTTCTGTGGGGAATGTGCTGACATCAGCACGCATAGGGCAGGAGATGTGGCAGCCTCAACTGACTTGGCACAAATGTCTCCAGCTCAGGCCTTCGAGTCCTGGGCTGAGGGGTCAGTAGGCTCCAAGGGGTTGTGCAGAAGACAGACATGGCTTCAGCTAATGACAGTACATCCAAGGACGCTTGCCTTTTTGTAAGCCTTGTGCCTATGGTACCATCAAAAGCAAAATTAATATTGCTTGTGATGGTTTGTACCGCTTGTGATGGTTTGCACTGTTTATCTTCCATGTGGTTGATATTCCATCCCCCCTAAACACTTTACAGCCTCCAGCCAAACCTCAGCTCTTTACAATCTCAAAGCAATGAATCGCTTAGTAAATTATTTCAGATAAACAGACATAATCAGATCTCTGCTTGGACTCCATGCCGGAGAAAGTGTGCAAACCCTGACTGTTTCATATTGCTGCCCTCGGTGCCAAAAACCCGACCGCTTGCAATACTGCTCCTGCCAAGAAATCCCCCAGGCCCTAGTAGTGGTTTCAACAGAGGATATAGGAAAAGACTGAACAAATATCATCTTTTATCCCCATTCCTGTCCTTCAAAGCTTTTTGCAAACTTAAGCAAGCTGTTTTTTATGACATTCTCAATAAATTGTGAAAGACTACTGAGACCATTCCGGAATTGCTACTTTGAATTTGGGAGATAAAAGGTAAAAGTTTGCATCCCCTAAATTCTTTGATAAAGTAACAAAATATAAACTCAAACGAAACAAAAACAAAGGTCCCAGTCAGCATCGAGATGGATATGTTTCTCTAGCTTTTCCCAGGTGATTCTCTCATATGCCCTGAACTGGAGACAATGAATTATCAATTTTGAAAAATGATTCTGGGGGACAAGAGACAAGTCAAAGATAAAATTGTATGTAAAAGAGGAAATGGTGGCAGAGGAGTTTGCTTATTATCTATTGAGCTGCATACAATGCTGGGTCTGGGCATAATTAACTCCCTATTCTTAAGAACGTTCTGGCCACCTGGTGGGTACGTCAGCACATCATTAAGACCCCCTCCACCCTTCCCTGAGAGTCACCTCCATAGTACAGTTGTGCACACCCTCATCATTTAACATGACCTTTCCATCATCACCATACTTCCACCTAAAACAAATTGCAAGAAGAAAATTAGTTGGGACCTTAGTATATCCCACTTGAAGAATTAGGAAACCCTACATCTAGATTTTTATCTTTTAAATTAGAATAGCACATGTATCACATAATCATTATGTTAAAAGAGTTCATTTAGTTTATTTTTAAGAGTTTGGTGGAGTTTAAGAAAAGGCCATGGAGAGAATGGTTGTCATCTTGAGTTAGAACCCATCATGCCTGAGGTGCACCACTCTGGCAGACAAAGTAATATTCAAATTTCTTTCTCCACATTTTGACTGTACATCTATGTGCAAATGAAGTTGCATTTGAATTGAGACTATTCAAGGAAATTAAGAGAAGCAAATCAGGATGGGTTCGTAAACCAATCTCTGCAGAAAGAATTTACAAATTTTCAGATTTGAAGAAAAGCCTCACTTGAAACTTCCGGGAGACTTGGAACTGATAAACCTCAATTTACATAGCTGTAAAATCAAAATAAAGGGGCTTTCTCCACTGGGTTGTAGTGAAGGTTTAATGAGATCTTATAAAGTACTTAACAAACAGTTACATACTTAGTAATTGCTAAATAAAAGTTATAATTATATTTACATTATTTCCCAGAAACATTCATTTGCATATGAAATTTCAGATTAATAGAGAATAATAGGAAAACTGCTACAGATGGGAATATTGTATTACAACCTACAAATCAACTTTTTTCCATTATTGTAGTTATTGCTCACCAGCCACCTTGAGGTTCTATATTTCAACATTTCAGGAGAAGAAATCAGGTCTAGTTTCTCTGGGAGTTCATAAACAAATAAAAAGCAGAAACATTGCCTTGCACTTATTTTTTATTTTATTTTATTTTAATTAATTAATTTATTAATTAATTAATTTATTTATTTATTTTTCATCTCCATTTATCCCCTCTATGCCCTCTTCCACCTTCCCCCTTCCTAACTCCCACAATCACAACTCTGTTCTCTTTTTTTTCTCTTTTTTGCTTAATTCCTCCACTTTCCCCACACACACCCGAGAGCTGTCTGCCTGCTTTCTATCTATGAATCTGCCATGAGTCTGTCTCTATTTTGCTTGGTAGTTCAGGTTGCTCATTAAATTCCACATATGAGTGAAGTCATATGGTACTTATCTTTCTCTGACTGGCTTATTATTTCACTTTTTTTTTACATCTGTTGTGCCAAACACAGTATCAGACATATATAAAAATTGGTTTCAACTAGATTTAGCTAATATCACTTCAAACTATATTTGTATAATTTTGATCATGACAAAAGTCCTTTGAATCATTCTGACCACTTTGTCCAAACAGTGTCCTATTCAAAGGAAGCTCTTTCATTATCTTTTTATGCCCTTTTCTTAACAAAAAAAAACAAATAAAAGTAGAAGAGCCAGAACTTGTCATATATCCACAGGCATCTCATGGGGTTTTAATCAGCTATTATCTCAGGACCTTTTCCACGTGGGATGAAATAGAGGTGCAAAGAATTTAATGACTTTTTTGTTTGCTTGTTTTCAACAAGAACTTTATCCAATTACCCACGGAATAGGTTAATGCTAATTTATTATAGAAAAACTGCTATAGCTATGAAGTTTTGCTGTTTTCATGGGAATTCTGTGGAGATTAAAATAATTTAGTAGTTCCTTAAAATAGCAAATGACACCTATTCCAGGTAAGTATTGATGCCTCGCCATCCTGCCTGGAGTTTTCAGAAAGTTTATGTCTGTGCTGAGAGATGCTGACTTAATTGGTCTGCAGTGGGGCCTGAATGCTGATATGATTAAAGGCTCTCCAGGCATTTCTAGTCTGCAGTCAAAAATGAAAATTACTGTGGTATTACTGTTAGAGATAAATATAAAACAAAAAAAACCAACCTTTAACCCCCCCCCCCCTCAACAAGCTTCAGATTCTACTTAAGAAAAATATGTTTTTAAAATACATTGACATACTTTAAAAGAGGGTCAAATGACTTCATCCCCCCAAAATTCCATATTCCTTTTCTCTTTGTTATTATCATCTCTCATCTTTCTCTCTCTAGGAATGAAACAATTGAAGGCCAGAGAGATAGATAAATCACACCTCGAAATAAGAAGTAGAAAAGCCAAGGGCCACTTAAATAGTGTGCTTTGTTACAGATACCCTTCACCATTCAAAAAAGGAATTTCTTCTCGAGAAATGAAATGTGCCAACCAAGTGTCCAAGAGTAATTACGGGTGCTCAGGGAGTGTGTTAATTGTGAAAATTGAGCGTTAAGAACCGATAGTGCTGGCTTTATTTAAGGTTCTGTGGATGCTCACTTGACTGGTGATAAAAGCAAGATCCAGAGTCCTCCCATTAGCTTGATCTTCATCTCTGCCTTCCCCACTGAGCCACATGGAGTGCTAAGAGGAACCCAGTGTTGCTATTACCCCGCAAGGAACCACACTCGCCTTGTGAACAGGCTATGCTGAGAGCTAGAGAAGGCCCTGTGGAGGAAAGCTGATTCCAATTTGGGGATGAAAGTACACTCCCCCCTGCCAGGTTTAAATTGAGAGCATATTACTCATTTTTAGTTAATTTCTCAGCCTGCAGAATAATTTGGCACATGTGTGCAGTATATGTCTCAGGAGGGACCCAGACCTTGACGGAGTAGTTGTAATTGGGGGGAAAAGTTAATAAATGACAATCATAGTTAAAAACCTTATTTATGTAAGAAAATGCATGCATTAAAATTAGAAGGGGGTCATTAAAAACAAGAGAAGTGGATTAATAAATGTTTCTTGTCTCATTCTTAATTTTTTGTTAATGTCAAGGCCTGAAGCACCGTGGGGGCAGGAGAGTGGAATGCAATGGTTCTCAAAACACATTCACTGAGAAGAAACACGAGTGAGTATGGGAGAAGCCATCCTGTTCATGGGCAAACCATACCTTCTACCTATGGCTCTTCTGGATAGACTTCTCATAGGTATGTTGGAAACTTTAAAGAAAGATTTGCAGGCTTTCCTTTCTGTCCCTGTCAAATGTATTCCTTTTTATTATTAACTAGAGGCCTGTTGCATGAAGAGATTCGTGCAATAGGCCTTCCTTTCTCCTGGCTGCCAGCACAGGTTTTCCTCCGGCACCCGGGACCCAGGCCTTTGCTCCGGCCGGAGCCGCCTTCAATATTCCATCTTCGCTGCTCCAGCTCACCTTCAGTCTTCCTTCCACCGCTTGGAGCCTATGTATGCAAATTAACCATCATCTTTGTTGGCAGTTAATTTGCATATCGTGCTGATTAGCCAATGGGAGGTGTAGCGAAGGTACGGTCAATTACCATGTTTGTCTATTATTAGATAGGATAACTGTTGCCATTGCCTGCCTATTTGTAGTGTCCATGAATCACAAAAATGCATAATGATCAAAATTATAAATTCAGTAATGCTTTATATATTTTATCATATTTAAATATTTATATTAATATATATTCATAATGTTTTTCATATCTATAATAATATAAGGGTAATATGCTAATTAGACCAGACATCCTTCCATACATCCTTCCGGATGAAGCGGGGTGGAGGGAAACCCAGGTCTCAGGTGCCTGCAGGCAGTTGGAGAGAAGCCAGCCCAGGTGCCAGAGGGAAACTGGTGCCGGTAGCCAGGGGACGGAAGACCTACTCTTGCACAAATTTCATGTATCGGGCCTCTAGTTGTTAGATAAGTGTATGTACATATGTAATTAAGTGCAATTGCATACATTTAAAAATATGATTCATACAAGTCACCTAAATGTCTCCATGTTTTACAGGTCATCCTTTTCTGTAATAGCCAAAAGAGATTCCCAGGTCCCCATCATAGGTGTCTGCACTATGTTCAGCCCTTCCCACCATGTAGCTAAAGACCCCTAAGAAGGATGCTTGTTCTTTAACTCTATTCTGCTTTCCCACTCCTCACCTGGCCACTCCTCACCATGACTGCTGTTCTTCACCCCATGAATGGGACACAGGTTTCTGCTTTTCATCTGCTAAACTATCACTAAGAGACTACTGTTGTTCATATGACTTTCACTCAAGATTTAGGAGCATGGAATGGTGACATCATATCACAGCAAAGAAGGCAATTTAAAACTGAAGAGCCAACATTTCTGTTCACTCGTTTCTCCAGCATTCTTTACTAAATAATATTTTCCTCCCGATCACTGCCTCTTTCTTCTGAGGATCTAGCTTGGCTCCATTTGGCTGTGATGTGCTCTCTTTTAACAAAGAATTTCTCCCTTCTCCAATACCCCTCCTTCAACAAACCTTCTCCCTCCCTATCTCAGGCCTACTGACCAAAGAAATAGGAAGAAATAGGATTTCTACCTACCCTGTCTTTTGGCATCAGGGATAAAATGAAAATTGCTGTTATTTCATTATATGGGAAAATTTTAATCCCTTCTTTGTTACTATCCTGGGTGTTCTGATTGATCTAAGAAGCCCCATATAAGTATCATCCTGCTGTACCAGAGAAATCTGTCTAAACTTCAGTCAATTTGGAACATTCCATCTTTCCATTCCTGTCACAAGCAAGGCTGAGAATTATTATTGATCTGGTCAAAAACACTGCTTGGTGCACCTCTGGGCATCTGTCACAGGGTGCCCCAGTCAGTGGCCCACAACCTTCCAACTTGGAAACAGCTGAGCTATACAGTCATAAAAGCATCCAGAGGGCAACTTTGGCCTTTGATGCTGTTTAGTTTGGTGAAAGCATTCTTCCCTCTACTTGATCATAAATTTTCCTCCTTTTCCTTCTTCTTACCTGCTTTCTGTATTGAAGCTAATGAATACAAAGCCAGCAAGAAAGTGCTAAATCTCCCAGAGGGGTTTCATTTAAATGTACATCACAGTCCTAAACCGAGAGAGCTTAAAGCAAGGGTTATCACTGGCTGTGGGTTATTAATCATCCGAAAGCCAGTGGAAAATATGTCAGCAGGAACTCAAGCTGTCCAAATCCTTTGGAATCATGCAACACAACATGACTTCTTATGCCATCTTCCTACACATCCCCCCTTTCATAGACTAGCTTACCTTAATAGAGGCATAAAGGTAGTTGGGATTCAAATAAAATCATGTCTTCCTCTTCCAATCCAGAATGCTTGTTTAATATCTCATTTATGCTTCTTTCATTGTCCTCCAAATTGACCAGAGCACAGCCCTGACTCCCTGGTAGTGCTAAATTGAATCCTACAAGGAAGTCCCAGTGTCCAGGTCCTATAGAGATTTGATTAATTTCAAAAAGTCAGAAATATGCATCTCTCTTCTCCTGAAAAGAAGTTAAATTGCAAACTCACCAATTAAGGGGTACACTTACATTTTGGAATATTGCCAAGTAAGTATTCAGTGACCAGCATTGTATTGCAGTGGTTAAGATTTCGAATCAGAATCAGACCCCCTGGGTCTGTAACTCAGCTCTGACAGTAACCAGGTGACCCGGGCGAGTTATTTAATATGTCTGGTTCAGTTTCATCATATGGGAAATGGGAATAATAAAGCGCCTTCCCTGTGGGTTTGTTGTGGGAGTGAAATGAGACAATTCCAGTTTAGTGCTTAAAACAGTGTACAGCAAGACATTCAAATGTGACTCCTCATATCTCTTCTCACCGAGGTCTCTGAGTGATAGATACAGATACCAAGGTGACTGGGAAGCTGAATTCAGATACTGCGAATGAAAATGTAATGAATTGGCTACCCTCCTCTAGAACTCCCAGCCTCCTTGAAACTATCAACTGTAAAGAGAGGAGAATGAGTGCAACCATTTGTGAAAAGATTTCTTTGGGGGCAGCTGTTCTAAGTCCCTACCATTCCCTTTCGGGAGGGTGGTTACAGTGTGAGGCATTGTTACCTTTTGATATGCTGGTTTTTAACTGTGAAGTGAGAAAGTTCTTCAGTGGGGTCACTCTGAGACCTTGATATACCTTCTCAGCCTGGAGAACATTGTGGGACAGGACTTGGCTCCTGTTCCATTGATCATGAGGCTGAATAAAAAGAGATGAGCTCCGTGCCTGGGTGGCAAAAGAAAGACCTTGGTGCTGGGATGGGGGCATCTGCTGCCAGTATTTGTCAGGGCAAAGGATGCAGCAACATTTCCTGTGGACCAGAAGCTGACTGCTCAGGGGAGAGAGTTACCTGGTGCTAATACTGACACAGTTGCCTGGGAGGGTGGAGGACCCCTGCAGCTAAAGCTGGGAAGAAAGGAATGTCAGTGTGTTAGAGGCTGTGAAAGGAACCACAAGCACCATCCAGTAAGCATAAGAAATGCATAAATTGGTTCAAGGTTACTGTAGGAGGGTGGGTCCATCCAACCCCAGAAATGAGATTTAGAAGACATCAAGAAAGTGTTCCAGAAAAAGATGCCAGATTATTCAACATTTGACAGGTACAGAGGACTTTTCAAGGAAGACATATTCTAACCCCTCATTTCCTTACCTCTCCCCAGATCATATTTCTGGCCTCAAAGGGGCAGAACATGGCTAGCAAGCTGGTTGATTGTATTAGTGTTCTCCAAAGAAATAGAGGCAATAGGATGTGTGTATGGGTAGAGGGAGAGAGAGAGAGAGAATTGTAGCAGGTCCTTGAATAACATGATTTTGTTCAATATCATTTCATTATGACATTGGTGAGATGCCATAGGAACTCTTATTTTTATCAATTAGCCTCTGTTAAAATTGGTTTCACTTTAACTGGTAGAACCTATGGATGACTTTAAGTGAGGACTTGCTGTATACATATGTAAATATATCGATATATAGATGTTTATCTATTGTGATAGATGGAGATAGAGATACATCTATCTGTATCTGTATCCATCTATCTTGGAGATACTTATTTTAAGGAATTGGCTCACACAACTCTGGAGTGTGGCAAATCCAAAATCTGCAGGGTAGCTGGCAGACTGGATACCCAGAGAAGAACTGCAGTTTGAAGAGGCTAAAGGCAGTCTACTAGCAGACTTCCTC
Organism: Myotis myotis; assembly: GCF_014108235.1. NCBI lineage: Eukaryota > Metazoa > Chordata > Mammalia > Chiroptera > Vespertilionidae > Myotis > Myotis myotis. Next base: position 63,493,275 of record NW_023416390.1, on the reverse strand, counting down.
TTTGCTCAAGGGAGTTCAGAATTTGTTTTCTTAAATCCTTCGACTGATTGGATAAGGCCCACTCACAATATGGAGGACAGTCTGCTTTATTCAAAGTGTGCTGAGTTAAACGTTAATCTCACCTACAAAGTACCCTCACAGAAATATCTAGAATAATGTTTGACTAAATATTTCAGTATTATGGCCTAGCCAAGTTGGCACACAAAATTAACCACCATAGTGGGGTGGAGGAGAGAGGTAGGAGCAGGAGAATGAAAGGGAGGAGCCAGTCACACCCTTTTCCAACTTCCAGTTTGCAGACATGTAGGGAAGGAGGGAGAGAAGATTTGATGTTAAATCACAAGGTGAGTTTGATTATTATTATGCACTGGATATTTTGATTTTTACATGAAAATCTCTGCATTACTTAAAAGTGAACTGAGGACAGTAGGAATGAAAGTCATGGTCTTGCCTGAGTACTCATTTAGAAGCAAGGCTGGTACTAAAAATTTGAGGGTAGTGGGAGACCAATAGGAACAAAATGAGTCTTTTGATTATTCCATAATTATATATGTACTAGAGGCCCAGTACATGAAATTCATGCATGGGGGTGGGGGTGTCCCTCAGCCTGGCCTGCACTGTCTCCAATCTGGGACCCCTCGAGGGCTGTCCGACTGCCAATTTAGGGATTGGGCCTAAATCGGCAGTCGGACATGCCTTTAACATCTGGGACCGCTGGCTCCTAACCGCTTGCCTGCCTGCCTGCCTGATTGTTCCTAACCACTTCTGCCTGCCAACCTGATTGCCCCCTAACCACTCCCCTGCCAGCCTGATTGACACCTAACTGCTCCCCTGCAGGCCTAATCGCCCCCAACTGCCCTCCCCTGCCACAACATGCCTCCTCTGCCAAGACTAGCCTCCTCCGTGCCATGCAGAGCCATGGGACCCCAGGCCTCACCACGTGGAGTGGCCGCCAGGCCCCACCTCTGCTGTGTGCACAGCCATCTTTGTGGCAGCCATCTTGTGGCAGCCATATTGTGATGATGTTGCGCGAGGGTGTGAGGACCACCTAGGCTTCTATTAGTATAGATAATATGTTAATTACAAGTGCCTGGTACATAGTAAATAGTCAATAACAATTAGCTTATTATTACATGTAATAATAATAAATGAGTACTCAGGCAAGACCATGACTTTCATTCCTACTGTCCTAAGTTCACTTTTAAGTAATGCAGAGATTTTCATGTAAAAATCAAAATATCCAGTGCATAATAATAATCAACGTAATAATACATTGATTATGTATATATATATGACATTTTATTAAAAATAAGACATATATGATGACATATAAATGTAGTCTGACACTCTGAAATAGATGCGTACATTTCACTGAACTGCTTGATAGGTAGGAAAGAACACATTTTTAAAAATCTATTTACTTCTTTTATAAAATCATATTCAAATGACTGTGCTTCATGTTCTGGTGTTTCACATAAGTATATTTATTTCCTGTACTTTGGTCTGTGGTGTGATAGAACTTTGAAATTTAAATATACTCTTGCCAAGATAAACACAGTTGCCTTTGTTGATGTTTATTATTGTCTGTAGCCTGGGGGCATTATTGACTTAGGTAAATAAATAATTAGCTCGCTCATTTGAAGTAGGAAGATGTAATTAATGAATGTGCTTATTCCTTCTGCTCCCCGGCAGATAGTCAGCCCTTTGGGTCTTTGTTCTTCATCCTTTCTCTCTCTCTTCCTGTCTGTGTTTACCTCCTCTCTGTATATCCATTCACAATATACTGGCCTACTCAGCTACTCTGGATTCCAGATAATATAGTGGCGTGTGGTACTCAGCGTAAGGTGATCATTCTAAGACATCAGTCACTAACCCAAGATTGTTGTTCAAGCATATGTTTCCAGATGTTATTTTTTTGGCTGTGCAAGAAGCTTTTTAAGAGATGCTTTTAACATTGATGATGAAGATCAATGAGAATAAATTTGATATTCAGATGTAACAGGCTTGCATTAGGACAGAAATCAGCTCTATTACACAAATAAACATTTTCAGTTATAGGTTTAGTGGATCTAATTTGGCCATGGCCTTCTTTCTCACTCTTTTCCCTTTTTTATGTATTATTTAAGCAATTTAGAACAAGAATGTTATATAAGTTTTTACTTATATTTCTGCTAAGGTACAAGGTCCCAGTTTTTTTTTGTTGTTTTTTTTTTGTGTGTGTGTGTGTGTGTTTATATTTTATTTATTTTAGAGAGGAAGGGAGAGGCAGGGAGAAAGAAAAACATCAATGATGAGAGAGAATCGTTGATTGCTGCCTCCTTCACACCCCCTACTGGGAATCAAGCCTGCAACCCAGGCATGTGCTCCAACAGGGAATCGAACCGTGACCTCCTGGTTCATAGGTCAACACCCAACCACTGAGCCACACTGGCTGGATGGTCCAGTTGTTTTTACATCAAAATGAGATGTATGTGTGAACTCACGGGAACTGTAATGCAAAAATATTACCACAGTGGCCCACTATATAAAAACAGAGGTGCACTGTGAATGGCATTGTGTTCAGAGTCTTACTTTCCTGAACAATAATGGGAAAGACTGGGCTGCATCCTTTGGCAACATGCTGCATGATAAATACTTTGTGGTTAGGAATTAAACAGTATTCCCTCTGGAAAATCAGGCATTTTCAGCAGCCTTATTCTCATTCCATCAGACCACTCTGAAAATAATATCTGCGAAGATGTTGAGAGAGGGAAAGAAAGAATGTAAGTCTCATCATTGACTTCTCAATGCTGTATAAATCAAAAGCTGCCAGCCCAGAGAAGGAATGAACATAGGCCCACAATGGTGCAGGTAATTACTCCGGTAAATGTTAAGTCTCGGAAATTGAAATTGTGACACTGTTCTCATATTAAGCAGATGGTCCTCAGATTTTTCTATTGATTCAAGTGGCTGATACCTTCTCAACAATTGGTGACTTTTAAGCTCAGAGAAGCATTTCATTTAAAAGAAAATTAGGGTTTCTTTCATCAGCTCTCTAGGTATTAAATCATAACCATTTGATATTTCCTGAACATCCACTAGGAGCTTATGATAGACATTAAGATAATTTGGGTAACAGATTTACTGAAACCTCAAATACAAAATTCAGAAATGCAAATTAGCAATGCAAAAAGGAGACCAACTTACATGAAGATATAAAAAGAAATAAATGAATTTAGAAAGGAAAATGTGTAGCGGTAAGAAAGAAACGATCATTTCCACCTTAGGATCCACTGTGACTGCGTCACATTGCTCATCCTTGCTGCCAGATTTGTCTCTCTTGTTTTCAGATCCCAAGAACAATTTTATCACAGTCTCTAAGATGGTCCCCTCGCCCTTTTTTTCAGAGGCTGAGCTCCCCATGTCTCTGAAAGTTAACGAAAGGCAGACCTTCCTGATGCTTTGAGAGCTGAAAATGTGGTAAGATGGTGAAACAGACCAGAGTGCTCCTTGCCAGTGGGAACCAAGCAAGTGAGCATGCCAAGCAACAGAACAGGAGTCGGTCCTCTTTGGGTAAACAGGACATGCTTTCCCTGTGACCTCTGGCTGACCTCCTGAGAGAAAGAGCCAAAGTAGTCAGCATCTCTGTCCAGTGAAATCGGCATCAGGGACATCGGAAGCTCAGAGAACTCCCTGGCTTTGGGAAGGAGCAAAGCAATGACACAGCAGTATTTAAAGGCAGAGTGAAATGATAATAATACTGCAGAGACTCATTCATTCTAGTCTGTTCTCCACTGCCTGTTACATTTCCCTATGGTAAATATCCTTTCAACTTAGGGTCATTTGTTATAAAACCAGTTATCCCATTGTCCTCAAATAGCAAGAGGGTATTTACAACTTACAATATGTGATATATAATGGATCCAGGGACCTTTTAATTTTAATTGGGTTCCTGATTAGTGAGGATAATGTTGAACTGCCATTGTGGTTTTGTGGGCTTGTTTTCAGTACACAGAACCAGCAACAATCACTGTGAACACTTTCTTATAAATACGATAAATAAATATGGAATGAAGTCGTTGGGGCCAAATTGGCATTGGTATCATTTATTTTCTACTTGGGTTTCCAGCTAATTAAATGAATGGATGCCTGTGCTAATTAAACTCACTTTGATAATGAGGCACTAAGGAATCTTAAATGACTGAATGTTAATGAATATTTCCCAAGTATGGTCCCAGTATCCTGAGTACTGCCAAATGGAAATTTCCTGTTTATCATTAAAATGCAAGAGTTCTTTAAAAAGTTCCACATAGGTCATCAAAACTAGAAGCAGAAGATTTGGTTTTGTTGTCTTTCTTTACAAGTCTGGTCAGGTTGATGGAATTTGAATAAAAAATAAATTTTGTTATAAATGAGGTATAATTGAACTCACCCCTTGGGATTTGGAAGGCCACACATAACAGTGCACAATTAAAGCCATAAACAGGAGAAAACTCTGCCTTCCCCTGCCGCTGCTCACAGATGGACAACCCACAGATGCCCACTGTTTTTGCTAATAACTTGAGGCTAAGGCAGACAAAAGGTCTGGGCCATTTTGGAGGTATGCTTTCCACAATGCACAGTGGTGCTGCTCTGGGGTTTTTTGCTGGTAGATGAGCTTTATCAAGCATTTTTATCTGAAAACTACCATCACAGCAATTCTTGGAGTTGCTCTACAACCCTTGAAAATTTGTTCCTCAGGCTTACAGTGCAAACCAGTAAACCCTAACATACTCAAATCAAACACTAATGGTACATAGTGCATATGGAGGAGCCATTTATAAGGCATGCCTTATATATAATTATTTATTTTAAATATTTCAAACCCTCAAATATTTCAAGTATTTAAATATTTATTTCAAAGATTCTACAAAGCCCCTCTTCCGTAGTCTTCCTTAAAGGGGGAAAGAAAGGAATTAGTATGCTCTATCCAGTGAGCCAAACCAGCCAGGGCTTAAAAAAAAATAAGGAATTAGTGTTTCTTGAGCAAGGCCTTGTGCTTGCTCCCTATAGATCACAATTCCATCACCAAAGTCACGGCACATTGATGAGAAAGACCACCTCTTCATTTCTATAGGGGAAAAAACACACACACATGTGAGACATTAGAAGAAAGCCAACATATTTAACACCATGCCAATCTATTATTCAACACATTTACCCTCGGTTACTGACATCAAACCTAGGTCTACCATTACAGCACCATGTTGAGGGAGTCTCTCTAACCTTGAATATCTCAACCATAGAAGGTGGATGATAACCCTGCCAAGCAGGACTGTGGTGAAGATTAAGCTTGATAACATGAAAAAGACCACAGCACAGTTCCTGGTGTTTAACAAATGCTGTTTTCTCCCTTTCCGGCAGAGTAAGGAATAGTCACCTTTTTCACATGTGCAGATGTGGTCTTAAGTCAGTTTTAATTGGGCTGTCTAATATAAATGAAGTGAAATGAGAATGAGTCATAAGGATACAAATTACAGAGAAAGCTTTTGAGTGTCTTTTATATACCTTCTTTAGTGAGTGCATGAGATGAAAGAACACTTTTTCGTAAGACACCTGTAAGTTTTCCTTAGTAAAATTCCAATCCTCCGAGCTTAGTTCTGTTTTATTCCAGCCATTTCCTTCACATTCCAGATAGGGGCAGGACTGGGAGCAATCCAGACAGAAGAAGGAACAGATCAAAGGCATGCTTCCTCCTTCTAGGTGCATTTCTTCAAAGCTCCCATAACACAGCCCATTGGTCAGAACTTAGTTATGAGCCTTGCTTAGATGCAAGGAAGCCTGGTTAGTATAGTTTTATTCAGAAAAGCCATGTATCAGCTAAAAATCAGGTTCTATTAATAATAAAGTAGGATACAGTATGTTTCAGGTGACTCTTTGACATAGAATTCATTACAAAAATTCAAAGTGAATTGTGGCAAAGTAATGGTGGCTTCGACTCTGGGTATATTTTGAAGGTAGAGGCAAATGAATTTTTTTGAATATAGAGTGGAAGAAGAATCAAGAATGTCTTCATGGTTTGGATATCTGAGCATTGAAATGATAGAGTTGCCTTTTATAGAGTTAGAGAAAATACAATGGGGGTATGTTTTAGTGGCTAAACCAGGTTCATTTTGGGGCTTGCTGCTTGAGCTGCCTATGATACATTCAAGAAGAAATGCAATGAGAAGGTGAAAGAGAAGAGTTCTAAGGGAAGGTCTGGACTCATAAATTGATGTGAGAATTATCAAGGAACAGAGGAAAATAATTTCAAGGTCTGAGCATGAGAAGCTAATGTTTAGAAATCTGAAGAATGACGAAAATCAAAAGATGCTGAAAGAAGCAACCAGTGAAATAGAAAATAGTAAGTGTGAGAGCATGGGGAAGTTCTCTTGGTGAGATAAAAGGCATCAGCTGAAAAAGAGATTAGGGAGGATGTGCTGGAGTTTTGAGGATAGAAGAGAGGGTATGCAATAACCATTGAAGGATTGAACAGTATATCTGTTCGTCTTTACCTTCGTAGTAGTACGGTAATTTAAATTTTGGGAGCAAGAGAGCTCAGAGAAGAAGAGAAAAACAGCACACTGGGGAGAGTTCTTAATTTTGAAACCAGAAGAAGAACCAATGAGTGGAACAGAGAGAGATCGGTCAAAAAACTAATCAGAGATATCAAGGAGAGAACATGTTCAGGTCAGGACAACATGTTACCCAAGAGTATGGATTAGGGAGTCATACACAAATCTGTCTCTATCTCTTTCTAGCTGTGTGACCTTAGGCAGGTAAGCCAGCACCACTGAAATTTACTTTCCCCATTTGAAAAATGGAAATAATAATTGTACCTGCCTAGTAGCATTATTGTGAGGGTTATGTCAACTATGACTTGCAAAACACTAAGAATAACACTGCACCTACTAAGCCAGTATTATCAAGTCAGAATTGATGAAGAAAGGGAGTTGCCAAGTGGCCACAGACAACCCAAATTAAAAGTACCATCTCCACTTTCTCTGTAATGAGATGTGTGCAGCTGCTGGGCTGCTGTTTCTGGGTAACACATTCCAGTGCCCAGGCTCCCTCTATGTCCTTGTTCAGCTTCCCTGAGTCACTGGAAATGATTTCGTGTAGATTTTTTAGGCTAGAGATAAGTCTTGGTTGAGACTTTCAATTCACCAACTCTAGACACCCCTTCTCCAGGATTTTTTTCAGGATATTACATTTTCTATTGTGTAAATGGTTTAAATTGAGTTTCTGCTATCTGCAGCCCAAACCTTCCTATCTGATATGCTATGGAAACAAGGCCCTCCTTGATCAGAAAGAATCTATTTAATTACATTGTATTTTTTGATAGTTTGAATGAAACAATAGAAGCCTGATGTATTTTCTTTATTTTAACAAGTATATATAGAATTCTCAAAAACGATAAACTCCAATAGAGTTTTAGAGATATTTAAAAGTTAGATTTACTTTTTTCTGATACAACTGAAACAAATTCTCAAAATGCATCTTGCTGTTTCTTCATTGTTTCTATAATTACTGACTCGTTTAATAAATTCAATACTTCCATTCTAATTAAGGTATAATAATATCTACCTCTTAGTATAAACTTTTAACTATTTGCTTCCATGTTGTTAGTTAATTAATGATTTAGACATCTGGTTTCAGCTCTGATATGTAGAAGCTATGAAAAATATCATTCCCACCCTTACAATAAGAAAAAACTGGACTCATCAGAAAATGAAGTCGTCAGGGCAAACAAGTAACTCAAATATGGAGAGAGGTGCCTGCCGGGATAAATAGAACCTGAGAAGTTACTTACCTGGGGCAGACTCTGCCAGACTCCATGTAAAATGTTAGGAAGACACAGCTAAAATGTTTTCAAAAATTGCTAGAGGCTGAGTGTGGGCTAGCACGAGAGCGGAAAGCCCTGGGTGCCACAGATCTTGGGGTACGTGCTGATCTAGAGGTATGTGCTGATCTAGAGGTACATGCACATTCTTGCTGGCAGTGCTCATAGGAAAGATCTGGAAGAATCCTGAGAAAGCTTAGTGGTGCTGACTTGGGAAAAGGAATGGCAGCTAGTGTCCATCTCTGCCCAAACCTATTTCCTCTATCTTCACTAAGGACAAAAGGCTTAATCTGGGGGAGAAAGAATAATGAAAACTGTGAAATCTACTGAATCGGTGGGAAGAAAACAGAGAAAAAGCATCTTTCCTAGGGGAGGAATAGAAATATCTGTGAGGTCCAACTCTAGCGGGAGTGGCCTAGAGCACTTGTGAAGGCCACTGCCCAGATCCAGCGACCTGACACCAAGCCTAAATCAGAACATCTGGGAACGCTGTCTTTTCCCACCACCAGGCTAACATGCTTAGTGTAAATTACCAGTAGAATGCAGCTAGGATTGCTGCAAGAGACTAATCCTTATTAGACAAAGGGAAGACCCAAAGCCAAGGGAGGCAGAGACATTGAGACAAGAACCACTAGCAAACTAGTCCATACTGCAAACATAAGCTATCACTAAAGGGATTTTAAGCCTGAGGTATACACAGGGGACCATAAAAACAATAAAGCCTAAACTCTGCCCAACTCCTGAATAGATTAACACAAAACCCTGTGCTAAAGGTCTAGTTGAAGAAAAGGCATGCTCAACTCCAGCCATAAAAAATACTTGCTCCAGTATCTATAGTTCTACACAAGATGTCTGGCTGTCAACAAAAATTTCTAAGGCATGTTAAAAGGCAAACACACACACACACACACACACACACACACACACACACACACACGCAGTGCAAGAAGCAATTACTGGGATTGAACGTTGAAACTTTGAAACTATCAGACAGAAATTTTTAACTGATTATTATTAAAATGTTATTGGCCTTAATAAAACAAAGTAGACAATTTGCAAGATCAGATGAGTAATTCAACAGAGATATGGAAATTATAAGAAGTGCTAGAAAAAAATCAATATAAATATAAGGCCTCCATCAGTAGACACAACATTACTGAGGGGAAAAAAATCTGTGAACTTGATGACAGGAGAGTGGAAATTACCCAAACTGAAACACAGAGGAAAAAAAATGAATAAAAAATAATAGAGTACCTGATAGTGGGACAATTTCAAACAGAGTAATATATGTGTAATTGAAATCCTGAAAGGAGACAAGAGAGAAAATTAGGCAGAAGATATATTTGGAGAAATGATGGCAGAGAATTTTATAAAATTAGTGACACACATGAAATCACAGATCCAAGAAGCTCACAGAAAACCAAGCAGGACAAATACCACACACAGACACACATTTAAATATATTCTATTCAAATTTATGAAAATGTAAGACAGAGAAAAAAATCTTAAAGTTAGCCAGAGAGGGAAAAAAACACCTTATCTACAAAGGAACAAACATAAAAATTTATACAGCTTATCAGAAACTCATCAAGCAGAAAGAAAATGTAACAACACAGCATGACCTCAATTTTAAATAGTTACAATCTCACATGCCAATATTTTATAGATCTATAATAGCATATTTATGACTTTTTAACTATGTAATTTTACTTTGCCCCCGCGACTTAACTTTTCATGGTCTCAATTTTCTAAACACTAATTCACATGATAATATTTATCTTACTTTTTTTCTTAATACCCTCCTATTTTTAAAATAAATATTGGCTAAAACATTACATACCTTGGCAATATGCAAGTTTCTATAAACTTAACATAGGTATCAATTTTTTAAACACCTTATCTATTACTTGTATACATTTTGAATCCATTAAGCTACATAAAAATTTATGTAAAGATAACACCAGGAACTGGAAGTAATTTTCTGGAACGCTTTGAATACTGCCAACAAATGTTTATGTAATAAAATAAAAAAGCCAATAGATTTATGGGATGTTTTTATTTAAATGTCAAACTTGTAAACTTTGTGTTTTAGAGTTTACTAAAGTTTGATTGCCTGACTAGTCAGCACAAAATCCTATACTCCTTACTTGCGAGATACAAGGGCGTATTTGGAATGAAAAACTTTAAATTCATTTTAGCTACAGATGGTTGTTGTAAAGAATATTAAAAATGATCATGAAGCAATTGTCCAATAAGCATACTAAAAACCATAAAGTATATCTTGAACATATCATCCATTGGAAGCACCAGTATCCTATCTGCAATAAATAAATGGGTATTGGATAGGGCAGTTGTTAAGTTTTAATCAGAAATGCTAGACACAAACTGGGAGTAAGAGAAGAAAACTTGGGAAAAAATGGATCATCCAATTATCTTTGAGGTCTGTCTTATATAGTGGGCTGGTTACTACTCCCCACTCTGGAATTCTCTAATGGATGAAGTCAGTCTTCCAGTTCTTCTGATTGATTTCAGTGTCCAAGTGGTAAAATATACACTTGGCTGTGCTCTTTGGCCCCTAAAGCTACCATCATGCTCCATTTCATTCATTAGCGAAAATAACAAATTGGAGCGAAGAGTGCTAGACATCAACCTGATTTCTCTTCAGCTCAGAAGGATAACTGATGAGCTGTTTCCTCTCCCTGCCCTGTGACGTAAACAGATGCCACATGTCTACTTGTCTTTGCTTTCAGCATAGTATATGTGATTCGCACTAAAAACATTTTCTTGTGTGGATAGTTGAATAAAATCCCTTTTCATGTGTCTGTACTTACTGCTGTGATAATATTATATTTATTAGTTCTTATTATCTCTCAGGCACTGTAAAACCATTTTAGAGATATTACTTCATTTAATATATACATTTCTCTGAAGTAGGTTATATATCATGACTGTTTTATGGATGAGGATAGTAAGGATTAAAAAAGTTAGTCTGGCCAGTATGTCTAAATGGTCACAGAGTTGGTTCATTCACTGGAGGGTCATGGGTTTGATTCCTGGTCAAGGGCACATACCTGGGTTGAAAGTTCAATCCCCGGCCCCAGCTGGGGCACGTGCGTGCAGGAGGCAACCAAATGATGTGTCTCTCTCTATCTCTCCCTCTCCCTTACCCTCCCTCCCTTCCACTCTTTCTAAAATTCAATGGAAAAATGTCCTCAGGAAAAGATTAACCAAAAAACAATAAAACAAAAAACTGTCAGTAATAAAACTGAGAAGGAATGAGAAAAGAGACAAAAAGAGATTCAGGAGGCTATGCTATTTTAGAAGCCAATGACTACCATTTAAAGACAATCTCTGACAATCTCAACAAGGTCTAATGCAAGAGAAATACCAAGCAAGATTAAGCATTAAAAAGCAGAAAATGGATTTTGCAATCAGGAGATCATTGTTGACCTCAGAGAAGGCAAATTTTGTCAGATATTAGGGTTGGACTTTGGTTTTAGTTGACCGAAGAGTAAATAGGAAATAAGTGGAGATATCAAGTATAGATCACTGCTTTTTTTTTTTTTTTAATATATTTTATTGATTTTTTACAGAGAGGAAGGGAGAGAGATAGAGAGTTAGAAACATCGATGAGAGAGAAACATCGATCAGCTGCCTCCTGCACATCTCCCACTGGGGATATGCCCGCAACCCAGGTACATGCCCTTGACCGGAATCGGACCTGGGACCTTTCAGTCCGCAGGCCGACGCTCTATCCACTGAGCCAAACCGGTTTTGGCAGATCACTGCTTTATTTATCTTTTTAATTTTTTTTATCTTATCTTATTTTATTTATTTATTTATTTATTTATTTATTTATTTATTTATTTTAGCAGTTGGCAGTTAACAAATGCAAACTGAGATGATATCTGGTAGGAAAAACAAGTGTGAGAAACTTTTATTTTCTTTATTTATTGAGCTATTTCATTGTTTCAGTTTTCTGTTGTGAAAAAGTCAGACATGCATAAAAGTTGCAGGAAAAGGAACATTGACTGGTGGGGCTTAAACTACGCACTGTAAGTTGAAAATCAAAGGAGGGAGAGGAGGAGAAGCAGTGAGAAGCCTGACTGTAGTGAGAGGGGCGTGTAGCTTAGAAGACTGGATTGGCCTCAAATGAATGAACCCTCCATGGCACACACCAGGTTCAAAACCCTCAGTAGCAGACTGGCTCATCTGTTTGTTTGTAGGCGCGTCATAGTTCAGCTAGAAAAACTTTTTCCAACTTATTTCCTCGACCAGTCTGAGGCAAGTGGCACAGTTAAAAGATTTTTAAAGAAAACCTGGTGGCACTGTTTGACAACCTGTGTGCTTGTAGTTCTTCCTAATACCTCCCAAAAACCCTTCTGAGCAAAGTTGGTTCCTGGTGAGGCTGCCCTGCTTACCTCTGGGGGTACATGGCCCCACCAACTCTCCTGTAGGGTCCAATATTGGAAAAGCAACTTCTTACTCAGATTTCATTCAGTTCAAATGTTTAGCTCCTTGAAATGGATGGCTTTTGTTTGGATTGAGAAAATATATTTACGACTTTCCTCTGACATTTTTAGCTCTATTCCTTGTAGGTAGGTTGTTTCTGGCACGTTCTAGTTGGGAAGAGGTGATAGTATGTGTTCAGGGGCCTCAGACAGTGGTAAGGAAAGCCTTAGACATGTTTTTCTATAAATAATGCTTTCAGGTACTGTTCCTGCATGCCAGGAGTTAAATTCTAGAGTCACAAGTTCAAAGGCCCTCATCACATGCATATACCTACAAACCACCTGAGCTTTTTGTTTAGGGAAATGATTTGGTCTAGCCCAGATTGCTAATGGATGATTTCCAGATTAGAACAGGCCATGGGAGAAGTTGTCGGGCTCATCTGCTGAAAAATTGGTTTCTTAAAAAAAAAGGAAGCTGAATCTATTTTCAGATTTCAATTTATGTATGAAAATGGAAAAGGCAGCTTTTAATTTGTTAATGGAAACCTGTTTCCCGCCTGAAGAGATCTGTGGAATAGACCTGATTCACTGGAACAAAGAAGGTCTTCAGGAGAGAAGTGAGCGAAGTCGCCTCCGCCTGAGGAAACAATCCGGCAATTAAATCAGCTACCTCTACAAATGACACGCTTGGCTTTAGAGGAAAATTTAAATTTCTTTTTGAGTCTGTTATTTTTGATCATCCTTTTCCCATTTATTTCTGTTAATTAACATTTTACTATAATTCCATTTAGTAAGAGATGTTTAACATGTTACATTTTTAGCTGGAAAATTTTCAACAAGGCTTGGCATTTTTCACATTCACATTCCCCAACCCCCCACCCCTAGTCATGTCTGGCTTATCTTCTGAATCAGGGAAAAACAAATGGCATCTCTTACCAGGGACACAGAAGAAATAGAATGATTGATATTACTTGACGCCTACTGGGCTGAATGCCCAAAGTGGAAGGCTGTGGATCAAAGGCAGACCCAGGAAGGCTGATCATTTGTATACTGAGTTCATCACCAGACAGCCCTTGCTCTGATGCAAACAGATAGGCTATATGAGCGCTGAAACAAACACAGGAGAGCGCAATCTGTACAAGGGTCCAACAACATTGTATTCTTTCTTCCACTGTGATTCCTGAACAACACAGTGCTTCTATAGCAAGAGTACATCTGAGCAGGCACTTCAGTCCCAAACAGTCTTGGCTTCACGTTTGGTTCTGAAGATAAAATTAAGAGCTGTATATAATCAGCAGATGCATAATGTTTCAATAATATGGGCACATGTATAGCTTATGTTCCTATTAAATCCATCATATACATTTACACATAGGAATAAAGAGAGGGAGAGAATAAAGCATGAGTGTTTTTATTACAATTTCAACAGAAGTGGCATTTTCCTTCAAAGTACATGTCATTTCCCTAGCATTACATAAGCCAACATATGATGAGAATGGACAGCTGCTATTAAGTTCTAAAAACTAGAAAATCTTACAAATATAGGTACTAAGTGACAAAATGAGCAAGTTTGGGGCAGTGCAGAATAATTCACACCTAATTTAAAATTGTTTTGATTGATTTATAAAAATTATCAATTCATGCCTTAAGGCATTTGTTATCAATATTATAAACTATTACATTATACTTTAAAACAATGTAAAGCAGTAGGAGTGGGAAGGGCAGGCCCACAGAGTATTTGGAGAGTGAAGGTGTGTGTGTGTGTGTGTGTGTGTGTGTGTGTGTGTGTGTGTGTGTTTAAGAAAGAGAGAGACAGAGAAATACAGAGAGAGAATTATTCTTTGGTGAGGTTTTTCGTTTGTTTCTTTTTTGTTTTTTTTTGAGCAAACATTTGTTAAGGTAAAGGGAAATTGGCAGAAGCATTAATAACTTTCAGGACTTGGCCTGAAGGACAAGGTATATTTGAAGATGAATCCGTTAGTCTGTTCTCTGACTTGTCAAGCAGTGGCAGGAGAAAAGAGAAACAATCCAAGAATGTTGATACCCACATCAATTCTACAGAGGGAGGCAGATGATCAATTATTTTCTGATGCTGTTTGAACACAAAATAATATTCTGAAAGTAAAGGGAGTACATAAAAATATATTTCGAGAATACCTATAGCCATTTTTCCTAAACCATGTATTATCAAACCTTTCATCATTAGGAGTAATTTTATTTGAAATTCCATTATTATTACTGTTATATATGGTTTCTCTTTCAATAGTAAACTTTAGCTCTCCCTAGTTTCCCTCTCCCTAATACACACACACACACACACACACACACACACACACACACCTGAAAATCACCCTTGGTTCACATAGGGTTTCCTACTGAAAACATTGGGACAATGGCCAATGGCCTTATGGTCCAATATAAGGAATTAATTGCATAAATCTCTGTGGGTTTTTTAACGTTTATGGCCAACAATAAAAGAGTACAATTTTTCTTGCTTTCTCTGATTTTCCAAATCTTTGAACCAGAAAGGATCTAAGGAATTATCCACGCCACCCTTCTCTGACAAATCTTACACATAAGAAAATGGAGGCTCCAAATCGTTAAGTGGCCTGCCTAATAAAACCTGGAAATCCAAATCTAACAATGACCCTTTCTAGATGAAAACCTTTGGTAGTTCATTATCCTCTACAGAATAAAGCGTAAGCTCTTTGATGGGCTCTCCCTATATTTTCACTGTCATCACCCACCCCATTTCCCTACCACAAGTTTGTTAAGCAACTCAGAACTGCTGAAAGTTCCCACGGGCACACTGAGTCTGGCCTCAAGGCCTTGCTCACAATGCTGTCTTTTCCTGGAGCACCCTGTTCACCTCCAGGTCTTCTGTCTAACCCAGCCGTGGGCAAACTACGGCCCGCGGGCCGGATTCGGCCCATTTGGCTGTTCTATCCGGGCCCGCGGAGCCGAAAGAGCAGAGGGTTCTCTTGCTCTCCCCTCCACTCCTTCACCAGCAGCAGTGTTAACATGGCAACGTCGGGAAATACGGCCGCAGCTCCTTCTTCTGAGTCCAGTTTAAGAACCCATTGTGGCCCTCGAGTCAAAAACTTTGCCCACCCCTGACCGATATACCATGTTCAAAACTCAGGACAATGCAGCATGCCTTCCTACAAGTACTTCAGATGTGGTTTAGGGACCTCTCTGTGACCTCACAAGACTGAATATCTTGATCACACTTCTGAGGCCATTACCACGATCTGTGGATGGGATCCTCTTCCATTAATCTCTAAGCACTTTCACAACAGAGCTTGTGTTTTTGCGCCTTTGCATGCCTAGCAAGTGCCTGGAACAAAGTAGTTTCTCAACAAATTGATGGAGCATCTATGGTTATTGCTAAAATAACCTTTTCTTCTCTATTCCAATCTATACAATAAGTGTGGGCCTATTAGATTTATAGAGTGGTTGAAGTTTAATTAAAAATTACCTATATAGAGAGTGTAGTTTTGAGAGCACTTTCACACACATCCTTTCAGGCTGATATTCTAGGAAGCCGATTAGTCCTCCTCTGTATAACAAAGCTGATGCTATCACATACCTATGGCTGGGGCATATATATATATATATAGCCAGTGTCCGTGATGACTGTGATGACCAAACAACTGGTCACCATGAGGGTGGGTGGGAGGGCGGGGCTGCAAACAGCTGTGGGCGGGTGGGCGGGTGGGCCAGGCTGCAAGTGTGGAGGGGCTGCAAGCAGCAGTGGGCAGGTGGGCGGGTGGGCCAGGCTGCAGGTGGAAGGGCTGCAAGCAGCAGTGGGCTACCATGAACGATTTCGCGTGCTGGGCCTCTAGTGATATATAAATGAAGTAATCCTTGTTAATTACTTGCAAAGTTCTTGACACATGGCAGTGTTAAAGTATTATTGTTATTACAAGTTATTTTTAGAAATGTATATTGTTAGGCTTTCTCCTACATATTTCTGCCATTATATTTGAACCTGATTTAAAACTTCAATATTGAAATTGTTTTTCACCTTTTTACTGAAGAAAATGATTTTTAGGATTCAAGGATAAGCTGTATCTAAAACTGAAAAATAGAACAGTATACATATTTTTAAAAAATAGAGGAAAGTTATATATTTTAGACAATTAGACTAGGGGAGAAAATGTCAAGGAGAATCATGATCAATGCTTTAAAATAGCTGAGATCTTTTATATAAAAATAAGACTCATATACTAAATACACGAGTAAAAGGAGTGAATGGAAACAACAGAAGCGTATCTGGGTAATTACCAGTTAAGATTGGTTTATAGAGAATTCCTGTAAGTATGGACCCTTAATCTACACTAATAAAAGAGAAAAATTGTAATTGGGGTACGGCGCTACCCTTTTCATTGGCTAATCAGGGCTATATGCAGATTAACTGCCAACTAAGATTGGCAGTTAACTGCCAACAAGATGGCGGCTAATTTGCATATGTAGGCACAATGCAGGGAGGCGAAAGGGAAAGCAGGAAGAAGCCCCCTGCCACTGACAGTGATCAAAAACCCAGCGGGGAGCTAAGAGCTGGGGGGCAGGGCAAAGGCGGCCCTGGGGCCGCCTTTGCCCTGCCCCCCAGCCATGATCTGAGAATCAGGTGCCTTTTCCACCCTGGCCAGTGATAGCAGGAAGTAGGGGTGGAGCCAGCGATGGGAGCTGGGCACGGTCGAAGCTGGCAGTCCCGGGAGCTAGGGGTCCCTTGCCTGGGCCTAACGCGGAGCCCACGATCGCGGCGCCCCCCGCAGCCACTGCGGGTCCCCGCTGCCCGGGCCGGACGCCTAGGCCAGAGGCGTTAGGCCTGGGTGGGGGGCGGAGCCGGGGATTGGGGGTATATGATGGTCCCCTTGCCCAGGCCTGAAGCCTGGGTCAGAGGCGTCAGGCTTGGGCGGGGGGTGGAGCAAGCGATCAGAGGGAGATGGGGGTCCCCTGCCCAGGCATGATTCCTGGGCCAGAGGCCTCAGGCCTGGGCAGGGGTCAGAGTCAGTGATCGGGGGAAGATGGGGGTCCCCTGTCCAAGCCTGACACCTCTGGCGGAGGCCTCAGGCCTGGGCAAGGGGCCGATCAGGTGATCGGAGGGTGATGGGGGTCTACGCCTCTGGCTGAGGCATCAGGCCTGGGCTAGGGGCAGAGCCAGCAATCGGAGGGGTCTGGGGGTCCCCTGCCCAGGCCTGACGCCTGGGCCAGAGGCATCAGGCCTGGGCTGGGGGCAGAACCAGTGATGGGGGGAAATGAGGGTCCCCTGCCCAGGGGTCAACGCCTGAGGGCTCCCAGTATGTGAGAGAGGGCAGGCTGGGCTGAGGGACACTCCCCCCCACACACACCCAGTGCATGAATTTCATGCACCGGGCCCCTAGTATGCTATAAAATACTAAAGAATAAGTAAAAGTAAATGATTCAGCTTTATCATTGGTAGAAATTCATATTTTTTCAGTGAAGGCATTACATGATTTTAACTTTAAAAAAGCATTGCCTATTTTCTGTGTAAGTCATAAAAGAAAAACATTAGTATAATGAAATCTAAACTTTTTAACTGTAATTTATCGGAAAAAATAAAAGCATAAGTCAAGAACTAGTTATATTTAGCCATAACTCACAATACTAAAAATCACTATTTGCACTGATAAATATATAATAAATTATAATTTATTTTAAAAGATGCATAAATTTCATGGAGGGGGGAAGTAGAAATTACAAAAAGAAGTATATCATTCTGAACTTCCCTTCTGGCTTTCTAGCAACTTCTAATTTTGAATTCCATCAATAAGTGTACCCTATATAACATAAAGCTCAGATGGCAGTGTGAGTCTTTCTATTTGCTTTGGCAGACCTCTCATCTCTCTTAATAAGACTTGGGTAACAGATAAAAACCAATACAATTATAGTTGGTTATGAATGATTGCAGTACTGGTGTATTCGGGGTTTTGTATTCCACCTCCTAGAGAACAAAAAGTCCACAGATTTTTATGCTTCTTGGGGTGAGCCAGTTCAGTTACTTGGACAAATGAAGGGAGAGGATTTTCACATTTATTCTTGGTGGTTTTCCCAGGTGTTAGACTTTCTAGGGAAATCCACATATTCTCAGGGTAGTGTCTCAGTTTATCTATCTAATATCCTTATATCATCTGGTTTCAGTGCTTTTACAAATTCTTTTAGGTCATATTCCAAACTCCAGCATTTAAGCCAATGGTTTACAAATATTCCCATGAGTATTCACAGATATTTTTTTAGGATTCTCTAAGGAGTAAATATATGTAAATCTTATTCAAGCTCAATAATTCATATCAGAATGCAAGTCAGAGTAATATACATAGATAGCTTTGACCTGTTCTTGGTTTTATTCAGTAAATCATTTTCAAATACTATCTATTCTTTAACTATTGTTACTAACAAATTGCAACATAAACCCCAGCACCTGATTACATCATTCAGATGTCTTCACTGAGGTGGAGCAACACTCTAAAACTGAAATGGAGTTTGACTTGCCCAGTCATGATTTACCAATTTGCAAATATACATATAAAGCTTTTAAATATTTTTTATAATTAATAAACCTGTTTTACTCTTTAGAGCTGTTTATTATTTTAATGAATTCACCCATTCAGTCTCTGGAAACATTGAAGCTGATGTGTCTGTCGGAACGTAATGACATTCATTTCTATATTCCTGGTGTGTTTGGTGTTTTTTTTAAACCTAATTGTAAATCTCGTAGCCTATAGCATACAACCTGTAGTGTCATCATGACTCTGTTAGCTTTGTAGCATCAACAGCTGGTTCATTGCCTAGCACATCAGTGTTGGATTAATTTGGAAGAATTCATCTGATACTGATGTGAAAGAGTATCTCACTCGCTGCCCAAGTTTAAGAAACAAAGCTTTTATGTTCTTGAATAAGAGGAGCAGTGAATAGATTATGATTTGACGTGCAAAGAGACTTTTGAGGATGTAATAAAGGGAAAGGAATCTCTGTATTGGCACCAAGAGGAGAGAGGGAAAAGCAAATGAGTAGAGAAGGATGGCGGAGCATCTCTCTAAACCAACTTGAAATAGAGTCTTGATTATCAACAGAAAGGCTGAGAGTCTTAAGTTAGAGAATTATCTATTCTTTATTTATGATGTCTGTGTTTGTTTTGGGTGTGTTTCCCAACCGACGGCTTGAAGGATACATACCTGATTTTTAGATTCTGCTTATAAATTTTAAGAATGAACTTAATGCTTCTCTTTTTTTTCTTTTCAGTTTTACAGAGTGCATATTGACTGTACCCTTTTTAAGCAATGAATAAACTGGGCACACTAGTATTTTTCCTCACTTTCCTTCTTTACTCCATCTCTGGATTTTGGTTATGTTACTTATTTAAATTTTTCTTATATATTTCTTATACCACAAAAATGTATTTAAACATCTATTGCTTGATTTGTCTGCTTTAAGCCATATTAATCAACTCCCAATTATGAAAAATTAGAAATTTAGTCTAATTACATTTATTTCCACCATTTTGCACCTTCAAAAGTTTATTATGTTATATCCACATTTTCAAAGTTTTAAGCACTTAAATTCTGATCTAAAACAACAATCCTTACATTTGCTTCCTGCTAATGCTAGATCTGGATAGCCTGTTTATGCCCAGCCCTTTCCCACAGTGCGCCCCTCTGATGCGCTGCAGCTGAGGGATGCTTCCGCAGATTGCCCTCACCCTGAGAACTTGTCATTATAATAAAGGAGTAGGGGGTGTGCCCTACTCTTTAAGGACCATTCTATATCTGTTAGGATGAATTTTAGCTGCAAGTAAGAGAAATTAAACTACTAGGACATGCATTGTCTTACGTGATACAGAATCAGCAGACAGGTGCTTGCAGAGTGGTTATTCAGTGGGACAGAGACATTACTAAGGGCTCAGAACCTTTGCACCTTTTCTGACTGCTGAGTTTGGCAGGGAGAACAGTTCTGGAAACCATCCTACAGCTCCAAGAGTCATGTGCAGATAATAATGTGCAGAAGCAGTAAAGGGGCTCACCCATCTGTGTTCCTTTTTAAGGAGAACAAAAGTCTCCCAGAAGCACACAATTGTGTCCACTTTCTAGAATTAGCTCTCTGTCGAACTCAGATCAATGAAATGGATATATCCCTAGAGATAATTAACTGGAAAAGCAGTAAAGAGTAACCTTAGTAATACATCTTGATATCTGGTATTGAGATCCCACCTACTTTGGTCTTTTTCAGGATTGCTGCAGCTATTCGGGGTCTTTTTTTATTCCAGATGAATTTTTGGAGAGTTCGTTCTAGATCTCTGAAGTATGCCGTTGGTATTTTAATGGGAAGTGCGTTGAATTTATAGATTGCTTTGGGTAGTATGGACATTTTAATGATGTTGATTCTACCAATCCATGAACACGGTATGTTCTTCCATCTGTTTATGTCTTCCTCTATATCTTTTTTCAACGTCCTGTAGTTTTCAAAGCCACTGTTCTCAAAACTGCCTGGTACTGGCACAAGAATAGGCATATAGATCAATGGAATAGAATAGAGAGCCCAGAAATCGGCCCGAACCAATATGCTCAATTAATATTTGACAAAGGAGGCAAGAACATACAATGGAGCCAAGATAGTCTCTTCAATAAATGGTGTTGGGAAAATTGGACAGATATATGCAAGAAAATGAAACTAGACCACCAACTTACACCATACACAAAAATAAACTCAAAATGGATAAAGGACTTAAATGTACGACAGGAAACCATAAAAATTCTAGAAGAATACAAAGGCAACAAAATCTCAGACATATGCCGAAGCAATTTCTTCACTGATACAGCTCCTAGGGCACTTGAAACTAAAGAGAAAATGAACAAATGGGACTACATCAAAATAAAAAGCTTCTGCACAGCAAAAGAAACCATCAACAAAACAACGAGAAAACCCACTGTGTGGGAAAACATATTTGCCAATGTCATATCTGATAAGGGCCTAATCTCCAAAATTTATAGGGAACTCATACAACTTAACAAAAGGAAGATAAACAATCCAATCAAAAAATGGGCAAAGGACCTAAATAGACACCTTTCAAAGGAGGACATTCAGAAAGCCAAGAGACATATGAAAACATGCTCAAAGTCACTAATCATCCGAGAGATGCAAATCAAAACAACAATGAGGTACCATCTCACACCTGTCAGACTGGCTATCATCAACAAATCAACAAACGACAAGTGCTGGAGAGGATGTGGAGAAAAAGGAACACTTGTGCACTGCTGGTGGGAATGCAGACTGGTGCAGCCACTATGGAAGACAGTATGGAGTTTCCTTAAAAAACTGAAAATGGAACTCCCATTTGACCCTGTGATCCCACTTCTAGGAATATATCCCAAGAAACCAGAAACACCAATCAGAAAGGATATATGCACCCCTATGTTCATAGCAGCACAATTCACCATAGCTAAGATCTGGAAACAACCTAAGTGCCCATCAGTAGATGAATGGATTAGAAAACTGTGGTACATCTACACGATGGAATACTATGCTGCTCTAAAAAGGAAGGAACTCTTACCATTTGCAACGTCATGGATGGAACTGGAGAGCATTATGCTAAGTGAAATAAGCCAGTCAATGAAGGAAAAATACCACATGATCTCACTCATTCATGGATAATAGAGACCATTATAAACTTTTGAACAATAATAGATACAGAGGCAGAGCTGCCTCAAACAGATTGTCAAACTGCAGCAGGAAGGCCGGGGAGGGTTGCGGGGCAGGAGGTAGGGGGGTAAGAGATCAACTAAAGGACTTGTATGCATGCATATAAGCATAACCAGTGGACATAAGACATTGGGGGGTAGGGGAGGCTAGGGGACTGTCTAGGGCGGGGGGATAAAATGGACACATATGTAATACCCTTTGTAATACTTTAAGCAATAAAAAAAAAAAAAAAGAGTAACCTTAGTGATGCACTAGAAGGAAAAACATAAACAGATCTTTTCTTGGAGAATTAAGATGCTTCCTTCATCCAGGATTGACCATTTCTCTGCTTTAAATTTTATAGAGACAAAAATTTTACTACATTAAGGAGAAAAGTGGACCAAATAATTTCATTCATCGTTTTTATTTTCCTTCTATCAAATGCAACACTCCGAATATTTAAATATTCCCTACTCTGCTTCCATTCAGTATCCTCCAGAAAATAGAAATCTTGGTTCAAGTGATCCTGGGCCTCAGACCTGGAACATTTTGTGTAGTGATAGGAGAGGACAGAGTGGGGTTTGGTTCACATCCCATAGCTGGTCTTCTGTGGGGTCACTTAGGTGAGTGCTTTAGCAAAAGGAGGTCATATCGTTCTCCTTTTTATACCTTTCCTGGGACAGAGATTGAAGGATGATGATGAAATCTTCTCACAACCTTCCAATCCCATTAAACTTCCCCCAGGGAAATACCATTAGACCTTAAACAAAGGAACAAGTCCCTCCCTAAATAGATTAGAGGACACGTATCCAGCAAGCAGGCTTTCCAAACAAAGGAGCTCCAGGCAGGTTTCTTTCTTTTCCTTCAATGCAAGCAAGCAGGTGTTTTAAAGGAAAGGATGCAGTGACCCCTGCCCACCTGACTTCAGAGAAATGGCTATAGTCTCCGTGCACTGCTTCAACAATAGTAATAAGGACAAATCACTACATGACTAAAGCCATGGGGAAAGAAGTATTTCCTGACATCTCATACAGAAACACATGGAGAGGACATCGAGATACTACAGCAGTGAAAATTAGGAGCTGGGGCAGGGGTAGGGGAAGATGGACCCGCCCTACTTTGGACATTATGTTACTACAATGTCATTAGCACTCTCAATTTTCTGAGGCTGAGGGATATTCAGATTACATTTACATGCCTAAGCAAAATAAGGCCTAGCCCGAAAAATTGATAGTCACCCCTTCTCAATAAAATTCCACCAGAACAAACTTAAACTGATGATGGCCAAAACCCATCCTTGAGATTGAAGCAGCAACTGTGGGTGGAAGAATGAGTCTTTGGTGATGACATTTATACTCCACAGATTAAACCTGTCTAAGACCCACACTCAGCAGAGGCCTAAGCGAATCAGGCACTGGCTGCTATAGGAGAGATGGATCTATTGATTAACTTGATCAAAAAGTACAATTAGAAGAAACCTCAGAACTGCTCTGATGTTATGACTGTGGGACTGGAGTAAGTCATAAAAACCAGCCAAATGGGAAATCTAAAAAATAGAAAACAACTCCTCTCTCTGGAAAATGCTTAGGGAATTAGATATATCAGCTAATTAAATCACAAATATGGTCTGTGGAGTATCGCTTTTGAAGAAATTAAATTTAATACTAAACATTATGGAAACATTAAATTTTCTTTTATCCCTTTTTGATTGATATTCAGGAGGCTTTTTTGATCTTGCTTTTTTTTTTCCTGTTTAATAATTGCCATCTAATATTTCTATAGGAGAAAAATATAGCTTTTTGAATGTTTTAGGGGTACTTTCTACCTTAGAAAGGCCCTAAAGAGGAAACAGGACACATTAACTACGGTGACTTATTTATTTTGAGCCTCCTTCATCATTCCAGTCTCTAAAGCCTAATCAACAGAAACTACCCGATTTTAACATCTGCCAACATACTTCTTGCAGCTTTATTGCCCTTAAATTGAGTCAAAACTCACAAAAGCAAAAGTGTGCCTTTAAAATTTTGAAGCGTCTAGATAATTTTCTCATAGTTTCCCCACAGATCTATATGTACAAAGCTAAAGCAATTACATAATAAGATTAAGGGCTTAAAATGGTGGAGACAGACACCTGTTTCTATGGTGTCTGTCTCCATGGTACCTGGTTAAAAGAACACATGCATGACCCAACAGGTCTGTTACCTCTAATTTACATCAGGGGTGCTAATTATGCTTTATACAATTAAAATCAGAGTCCTTGTTTGAAACTTACATTTTAAAACAATTATTTTCTTATACAGTTTTCCTTGGGAAACAGGGACATTATTCTATCCGTGACATGTGATTATTTCTAAACCACCAATTTAAAATGGCCCATCTCATCTCTTTATCTGCCCATTTCTTTTTTATCCGTCTAAAGCAGCCTATAATAGTGACTGAAGACAGCATGTAATAGTGATAGAAATACCATTCCCTTTAAACAATAGAACCCATTCAAGGGTTTTTATTTTACCACTGGTTACTTTAATTTTTCTTTCAATTAAATCCAAAGCTCATCTTTCACTTTTACTGTGCATATGTTTTTAAGCTATTGTTAGTCATATGTGTGAACGTAAACATGGAGTGATAAAAATTCAATGAGATAACACAGTAGCATAAAACAGTTTACTAAAATGAGTCAAAAGAAAATGATAGGCATAACTATACTACTGCTGTAGGAGATAATTTGACCTAGAACTAGAATCAGGATGAATCCTAGACCGACTCTAACATTATGGCAACAGTCCTGAAATAACTTAGCCCCAAAGCACCAGGCACTGTTCTAAGAGTTTGCACATATTACCTCAGCTAAGAATCTTGATATCAATCTCATGAGGTAAGTTAGCCCCATTTTATCACAGAAAGAAAATAAGGCTCAGAGAAGTTAAGTAACTTGCCCAAAGTTACACAGCTACTTCATGTTGGAACCTGAACATGAACTGAGGCTGTTTGGCTCCAGATTCTGCATTTTTTACCAGCATTCTAGTTGCAATGTGTGATATTCATAATTCAATTAACAAGGGAGAAAGGAAGGTAAAAATGTGAATCAGCCCAAGAAAATGGATCCACGGTGGGAGTATTTTTCTTCCCATAGTTTCAGTTACTCCTCCCCACGCAACACTGATTACAGGCCCCACCCATTATTATTATTATTATTTTTTTAACTATGTATTCTCTCCAATTTGATCTTGTTTCTCCTCATCCCAACAAACCTCAACTTAGAGAAATCAAATGATTTCAAAAAAATTGTCCTGAGGACAGAGGCACTTAAGATACATTGAAGTTTGTCACAAGGAAAATAATGTTTTGAAGTTTCAGTTCTATTTTTAGGGAAATGTGGGGATTGAAATACTCAAATAGATGGTCATGCTTTGTATTACTGAAAATGCACCTCAAGGAGGCAGCAGGTCAGCTAAGGATGTTCTTCAGGTAGATCACCATGAAATATATCGTTCTAACACTTTGGGGAGTGAAGGCTGTGCTATTGGCAATTCTGCTGGGACAGCAGCATAAAGGGGGCCTATGTTGGGATAGCCCATTATAATACCTTTAGAGACTGAAGAGACAGAAAGATGGTTGAAGTAAGAGAAATAAATTATTTTATCTCTTGATGGTGCAGATTTTTAAATTTATATTAAGTATGCTTGCACAGGCTTTCAGATTTGTTCATTCCCTAGGCTCATGATATCCAACTTCATTTATTATTATTGCTAGTATCAACTCATTGATTGGGAAATTGCTTTAAGACTGGCACTGTGCTGAGGATTTAATTTATAAGTCCTCATTTAAACCTCACAACAATCTCATAAGGTAGATCTTATGATTATATTTGTTTTGGAAATAAAAATAAGTTGAAGTGACTTGGCTAAGGTTACATAGCTTACAAATTGCAGAACCAAGGCTGAATATAAATACGGTGCAAGCCTATACTCCCAGCTACTATATTCTATGTCTCTAAAATTATTTGGTCTTTGAATGCTTTTCAACATATAATATATTGATTTTTCTCCATCAAGAGCTTGTGAGATGCAATCAGCCTTAGAATAGAATATAGTGCAACTATAGTCTCACAGATAAATTTTTAATGAAAGGAAAAATTAAAATATTATTGCTACAATTAAAATATTAAGACATTGAGCAAAATTACATTCAAACGAAAGAAAGCAGGATTCATGGTATATGATTATTGAGAGACACACACTCTAGAGTGGTTGAGTGACCCCCAAAATAATGATTTGCATAACAGAGATCACATGGCATCTGATCATTTCTTCAAGTTAAAATTCCATAATTTAGGATTATATAATGTGCTTATATACTACCTTACATTTATATGGTATTTCCTATGTATGAGGCACTGTTCTTACCCCTCACTTACATTCAAATTCTCCTCACAACCATCCTGAGATAAAAACTATTATAAGCCTAATTTTGCAGATGAGGAAACATATGTACAGAGTTATTAAATTACCCACCCAAAGCTAGTGAATGATGGAGCCAGGATTCAGACAGATGCCACCCAGCCCAGGTCTGTACTGGGAATGATGGGGCCACACTGACCTTCACAGCATTTTTCATGTGTTTGTTACAAGTATGTGCTGAGATATGAGATGTGTTAAAAATGTTATAAAAATACATTCTTGCTCCATTTTATTTGTTTTCCAATATACATATAAATATTTCTTTAAGTCTTTAATAAGTAAAAGTGAATCTGTGTGAGGTATATAAAAAAGAGTAGAGATTATCCCCATAATAAATAGGATAAGATCAGGAATGAGAATCTGAACTGATAACTAAGTAAAGAGAAGGTTAAAAAATCATATGCATAAATAACACAATTGTATTCTTTCTATTGCTGGAATGCACATGTGGCATAGCCAGCTGAGCTTTGAGACTGAGTTTTTGCTTTGTTTTCCCTGCTTTTAGTTGTATTCCTCCTTGTGTTTTATGAGTCCAGCTTTGATTGTCTTAAGACAAACATCTGGATGCTGGGTCCTCAAAGTGTGGCCTGTGGATCAGCAGCATCCACATTGTTGGGCCCTTGGGAGAAGCCCAGAATCCGTGGCCCCTCCCTAAGATTTGGAATCTGCTCCCTGGTGATTCTTATGCATACGAACGTTTGAGAAACACTGGTCTGCAAAAGCATGCTGAAATCCTTCACTGGTGAGAAATAGTCTTCTTTTTACATTTTTAAGACTAATCAAATGGCGGAAAGGTCAAAACCAGTCATCTCTTTCTGGGGAGGAGAGGCAGTGGGAGGCAGAAAGATGTTTGGATGAGAAATAATGCTCTGTTTCTTGTCTACACAATCACCACCCTCCATTCACTACCCATACGCTCAGTCAACTCACAGCCTGAATACACAGCTACATAGAATGATGAAATACACCATGTTTGTGTCCAGGACAGGGTAATAAGGGAGATGAAATCTCAGAACAGAAGCCTATAAGGCCATATTGGTAAAAAGAAGTTTTTCTTAACACAATTTACCTACAGTAATAAATCTGTGGGCTAATTAACTAGGCCAAATATCCCAAAGGATTCAAAATGGAAAAGTGAAGTGGGGTTGAAAGTTATTGAGTGTCTTATATGCACACTCTATACAAAATACTGTTAAGTCCTCACAATAAATTGATGAAGTTCTTATCTCCATTTAACAGGCTAGGAAATTGGATCACAGAGAGGTGACCTGTAATCACACAGTAAGTTGAGGCTGCCAGGTTCAAACTCTGTTTTTCTGACCACTAACCAGTGCTCTGTTACCCAAAGCTGATGGTGTAAAGAGAGCTGGCAGCCAGTCTCATATTTCTGTTTTGCTTTAACTTGATGAGGATTGTTTCTATGTTGCACTTTGGGTGAATCATTTACCATATATGGGATGTTCTGCCTAAATATAAAACATAAAGGATGTGTAAGATAAGGTCACTGCCATGAGTTTACAGTTTAACTGAGCAGAAAAGCTAATCTGCATGTAAAAAAAACAAAACAAAGATGTATTACTCTTAGACTGTGTCATTGGCTACTAATACAGAGGAATTCAGAGAACAGATCAGTTGAATTGTCGATCTGAGAAATCTGTGAAATCTGTAACTGAGGTGGACTTTGGGATAAAATCTAAGAGGATTCCTTACTCAGGTGTGTCATTGAGTTTACACTGTGTGAATATGATTTTAGACCTTTAGTGCCATATCCTTGAGAGAAGATTAGGCTCATTTCTTTTCTTGGTGCTTCCAACTAAAGATTGCATTTGGACAAAGATTCCATGACTAAAATAATAAGAATAATTATGTTATTTTATTTTTAATAAAGGTGAGCTGCTAAGGACTGGAGGGAGTGGTACTTGGAGCAGGTGGAGTGGGAACAGGATGATGAAATGGCATAGGAAAACTTCATTTCTTTCCAAATGTTGCCTAGAATTGGCCATGATCAGCATTAATAACATGGATCTGTCACAAATACTGAAAAGTCAAAATTAAAGACTCTGCTTAGTGGTATATTCAATAAGAAAATTGTTAGGGCAAGAGTGTTCAATCCTTGGCTGACTTCATACTGTGTCTGACTGACTTGACTTCCCGGGGCATCAAGTCCTTAGTGGTGAGGATAGCCTCACATTGAGCATATTTGAAACATCTCTAGAGCCGTTCCCTCTGCAATGCCCTGAGGACAATTAACCAGTACCCTTACCCAGAGGTGCCATGTTGCCTGGGTTCCTGAAGGATGTATATGTAAAGGAATTCCTAGTGTGGTTATGATTACACTGATTTGGGGACTATTAGAATTTGGAACCCTTAAAGCATTGATCCTGAAAAGGAAAGAAACATAAATAAGGGATCGAAGAGAACAGCTACCTAGAGTCACCACTGGGGTTGAAATGCTTGTCCAGCTCATGATGTGGAGCACGGTGCATGACTTCTCTATTCATGCAACAAACCTTCATTCTGTACCTATCACATGCAAAGCATGGAAAGACTACCTACCTGATAGGGCTGTTGTGGATATTAAACCGGATAATGTTTGTAAACTCTTTAGCCCAATCTCTGAAACACAGCAATTGCTCAATAAATGGTAACTATCATGTTACAGAAATAATCAAATGTATACTTCCATATCTTTATTTAAAAGCACAATCCATTTTTAAATTGAAATAATTGCAGAATACCCACATGCAAAGACATAGCCTCCACGATCCAGATTTCTAACATAAAATACAGGTCAACCTTCCTTTCCCAAACTTGCAAGAGCCAATTTAATTTTTTTGTTGGTGTTTTACTGGAATTTTGCTGAATTTAATATTGTCCCAAGAATAACAATAATATCATATTTATATGTAGCTTTAAAAAACATTTTTTCACACTCATTAACTCTAAATGAATTATTGCCAAGAGGCTTGGAAATTTCCTTGTTTTATAGAAATTTTGGTATGTAAAATTTATTTTAAATGAATTTGGCCTGAATCAGCAACTGAGGTACAACAATTAAAATATCCAATTTAGAGAAATTCTTGGTAGCTTTCCAATATGCCATTAGTTTTCATAATCAAGCTGTTACATATCTTTTTTTTTCATTATGCATGAGCAAATAGACTCCACTACACTCAATTTGAAGCAATTATTATCTGTGGCACAATATAATCAAAAGGCTACTGCTATTTGTTGAAGAATTCTTTGTTTGCCAAGATTATTAATAAAGTTATGCCAGGAGCACATGCAGTGCTGCTTGGCACTCAGCAGCTGGCTCTGGCAGTGAGAAAGTAAATCAGAATTCTTGATGCTTGCATTTTTCAGTATTTCTGCCAGTGTGCATATTGGAAAACATTTCACATTAAATAGCACTAATTGCCTTAATTGGCTTATGGTTAATAAGTCCACTGTACTGTTGGTGTATAGTTAAAACACTGAGTTTATTGGGGAAACTTAGATTATTATAATTCAGTGGTCCAGGTGTAGCACACAGAGCAAGACACTTGAACTGCATGCACGACCCCTTGTGTGTGTGTGGAATGATGAGGTGTGGAGGGGGAAGGAAGCCCACTCTGATTAACCTGGGGTGAGAACTCTTCAGACAACTGTCCCAGGTAAATAATTCCCTTTAGAAAACACATGAAGGAATGTCAACCTGTGCTGACTACCTCCTACCAATCCATGAACAAGCAAGAGCTCTCACTTGCTCCAGGACCTCTGTATTTGACATTGGCAGAACCTAGCTTTGCTTGCAGGTGGCTAATAACAACTGCAATAACACCTTCCGATATTATCATGACCAAAGTACATAAAGCATGAGCCTCTCTTTATTGTCATTGAATAGCTTTGCTTTGGGTGTCATCCCAAAGGAAACCTGCATTCCTGGTATCATTCAGCAGAGCCAGGAGCCGGCTGCCACCACCCTCCCCATTGCTCCTCTGGCTTGCAGATGCCAGAAGTTTGAAAGAAAGGGGTTCATCTTCTGTTGTGAATGCTCAACCCCCCTCCCTCCCTCCCCCCACCACCACACACAAAGCCCACGTAAACTTTCAGACATTTACATGATTATATCCTTGAGTTTAATAATGCTAAGAAGGAAAAAAAAAACCATGAAGAAAATGCTCTAAGGGTGGTCAAGATTGGGGAATTCTGCCCCCCCCCCCCCGCCAAAACACACACACACACACACACACACACACACACCATCATGTTCCATTGTTCTCAAATCCTGATGGTTTGCTTTATTTGCTAATTAGTCTAAATCAAAACAAACAAAAAAACCCCAACTGCTTATTATGCCTAATGCCTTTAGGAATACTTTTACTGCTTAGTGATATTGAAATCACCTGTGATTTGAGAGGATGAAAGTATTAGAATAATAACATTTGCCATTTGTAGCTGGAATTAGGGCTGATATTTCAACTGAGGAAGAATCAAACCTACATTTGCTCAGATAGGGCAAACTCAACATCCTGGGCATTTTGATAGGGGAGCAGAATCTTGTGCCTGAACATTATGACTGGGATTTGGAAAGTGCGCTATTTACACTTACTCATCAATGCCACCCCATGTGTGAAGGCGGGGGCTGGTTCTCAGAAAATAGGGTGGTGGGTCTCAGCCTTAGTCCTGCCCCTGAGTGACCTCCTGGTGGTCGCTCTAGGGAGGGCTCAGGTGTTTTCCATCTGCCCCTGGGAGAAGCCTCCAGAACACAAGAGCACATAGATTGACATCACTTTGATTTGGCAGTTTTACAAACCTGAGAAAAGGGAATGCGGAAGGAAACCGGAACACCCCTGTAAGGGAGAGAGCAGTTTGATCTCTCTCTCCTCTTTTTCTAATGTTTTTATTACATCTGAAGTTTATAACTACTTCCCACTCATGTTTGTGAGCAATTAAGAGCATCTGCCAATGTCAGAGAGAAAAAAAAATGAAAGCAAGTAATCAAATTAATGACATTTTATGGGTTTTTTAGTTGTAGATTTAGGAACACGTCCCTGATCATTAAAAAAGTAGCTGTTAGTTTTTGTTTGTTTGTTTGTTTTTTTGTGTTGTTGTTTTTTTTTACATCAAAGTAAATTTTTAAAAATAAAGCATAGGTAGAGATACCTCCTTTGTATTCTGGATAAAAGGTTTCCTCACTGCCTTTTCAATGCCCATCAGTTTTCAATGCCCATCAGTTTGAAAAATAACACAGAATGACTTCATTCTGAAAAAAACACTCAACTACGTTTAAAGTATGCTCAGTACATTTCTACCTCTTTGGATGGTATGGTTAGTGGAATACACTAATAACATGCAAATGTGTTCAGTTTTATGTTCATTCAACAAAAATCTATAAAGCAATCAGTATCTACCATCATGAAACTGAGCCTTTCGGATCTAAAAATGGTTAAGGCCATGACTTCTGCCTTCAGGTAACTCCTATTTGACTAGCATCCCACGTAAGGTAAGGTGCTTTTGGTTACTGGTAACATCTTTACCATACTTGAAGAATCAGGAAGGGCATTGGGATATATAACAAAAAAGGGAGCGCTAGGGTGGGCTTCATGGTGGGCTGACCCAGTGGCCCAGCAATGTCATCAAGAACCCAAGCACTTGTGGACTCTCCATTCTGCACAAGCCATGATAAGCCCACTCCACCTGGCTGTTTGCCCTAACACTCACAGATTCCTGCAGGTAGCATCTGTGTTTGCATGCAGTGGGAGAGAGAAACAGTCCCCTTTGGCTCTTAAGAATAATGAAATTCGTTGCCTGGAAGGCTGAAGAATCTTTTATGTATCTCATTGGCCCAAATTGGTTCAGACTTGCAATATCCCTAAACGGTATTCCTGGTAAGGGAGATGAGATTGCCATAATTGGCCCAGCCTAATCAGGGTCCACCTCTGCATCAGGGACCAGTCAGATTTCCTTGAGGCATGTTGGCTATTTGGGGAAGAGTTCCATTAGGCAGGAGGAAAGAAATAGGTTCTGGGCAATATCCCTGCCCTCATTATCTTTTGTAGCAACTAAAAACTATTTCAGTAATATAGGACTAGACTGGCTGGTGATATGGCTTCTGAAGGACCCTGCTTCTCCGGACCAATAGTTCTCAAACTTGAGAAACTTGAGGACCTATTAAAACACAATTTGGCTCTTGCCGGTGTGGCTAAGTCGGTTGGGCATCTTCCCTGCACCAAAAGGTCACCAGTTTGATTCCCATCAAGGCGCATGCCCCAGTTGCAGGGTTTCATTCCCAGTAGGGGGCGTGCAGGAGGCAGTCAATTGAGCCAATTGGTATTTCTTCTCTCTCTCTCTCTCTCTCTCTCTCTCTCTCTCTCTCTCTCTCTCTCTCTCTCTCTCTCTCTCTCTCTCTCTCTCTCCCCCTTCCTGTCTCTCTAAAATCAGTAAAAACATTAAAACACACACACCTAGTGTTCTGGGCCCCACTCCAGAGATTCTGATTCAAGAGATCTAGAGTGTGGTCTTTGCATTTGCATTTCTAACAAGCTGCAGGTAAAGCTGATATATCTAAGAGTAATTTGGCATCTGTTGGTGGGCTGAGATCACCATCAGAGTTTAACAAAATTTACTTCAGATCCTAAAACATTTTCTCCGCATGAGGCAGTTTTCCTTTATTATATCATTCAATTGCCTGGTTAGCCTTGGAGACATCCTTCCCTCCATTGGAAATTACATAAAGAGCCTCAGGTGTCTTTTGAAAGCTGTTGCTGCTTTTACTTTAATAAAAAAGTCCCCAAACTTATTTTTTAAAGCCAATAATGCACATATAAAATGTAAATTTGTTTTATAGCCAAGCTTTAAGAAAGTTACAGTTCATATTTCTGCAATTCTGGAAATAGCTATTATTGTGTAAATTGGACTCTCCTACACTGACAAGAGGAAGTGTATTACTGAAAATATTGGAACACTAAATTGCTTGAGAAATAAAAAGATCATAATGCATTGACTCTTTATGTGTTGAACACAGACTATTTTTTGACATTGAATAAAGCAATTCAAACCATCTTTTCCCTGCCCAAGTTTTATAATAGACCTTTAACTTAAGCAGAAAGTTTGTGGATCCTTGTCATTGGAAAGTTGGTACATTTTCCAAAACAATTTGAGGTGGTGGTTAAATTCCTTACGGAGGTAATTCTAAAGAGCCCAGATAAGTGCGCGTGGTCAGAGGAAAGACACCTGCTAAGAGCCAGGTACTGTTCTGGGCGCTTCATGTATGTTACTTTATTTAAAAATTTTAAAAATCAAAAGGTAAAATCAACAACAAATAAGAGCCCTTCTCATATGCTTTTGTGAATTTGAGCTTCTCTGTTGGTGACTAGGAAAGGTCATAATGCAAAGCAAAGATCTTATAAAATGCCTTTTCTCCACTTAAAACCCTTCTGTATCTTGGGATTTCTAACTACATGAAGACTGAGTCCTTGATGACACCTTCCTAGCAAAGCCTCACCTGGAACCCTCAAGCCAAAATATCCTTAAAATCTATCCACACTGACCTTCCTTCAGGGTCTGGGCAGAGCCATGCTCCTCCCACGTTGGGGTCTCAACCTGCTCTACCTGGGTTGGAAATGCTGCCTCCTCCCACCCTTGCTTAATAATCCTCCTTGCTCTTCAAATCTCTGCTCCCATCTCACTTCTTCAGGAAAAACTTGCTGTGGCATTAAGATTTGTGAGATGAATATGTGAACACAAACATTTAAGAGCCTATTGTAGGCCAGGCGTGTGCAATCTGGTATTTGATCCTTCTGTCATCTGATCAGGTGTGAGGACCATAATTTGCTCACTATCGTATAGGACAATGCTAGAGGTGGGACCTCATGTACTAGTAAACAAGGAAGAATGCTTTCCATTTCTGCAGAGCAAACAGGATGATCACATACTGTCTGCCTTTATTATTTATGGTTTAGAATCAAGGTATGTTTTATTGTACCACATATAAAAGCTAACAGGGAAAGATATTAGTTTTTAAAATGTATTTATTTCCCAATGCTTGACTCGGTCCTGCGCTTACTAAAATATAACATATATGAAAATGTTTTAATATAAAAAACACAAAATAAATGTAAAGAGATATTCTTATAAATAAGTACTTAATGAAGGGCACAAAGATGATGCTTTAAAAATACTGATATTTTTCTAAACTGTTTGTAGCAAAAATGTGAATTTTGCTTTAACAAGTTGACCATAACTTCTTAAGAAAAGTAGACAATTTAAGACTCATGGTCTAAATTACATTCATTGAAAATGCTTCCAAAATAAATTTAGAATTTTTTTTAAAGAACAACTTCTACAACATTCAGGAGAAGCCGAAACCTAAAACATCCTCTTTCTGCCATGGCTGAGTTGGCCAGAGCACTGTCTCGTTATGCCAAGATTGCAGGTTCCATCCCTGGTCAGGGCAAGAATCAACCAATGAATGCATAAATAAGTGGAACATATAGGTGCTTACATCTCTTTCTCTTTCTCTTTCTCTTTCTCTTTCTCTTTCTCTTTCTCTTTCTCTTTCTCTTTCTCTTTCTCTTTCTCTTTCTCTTTCTCTTTCTCTTTCTCTTTCCCTCCCTCTCCCTCCAAAATCAATAAAAGTAAAACAACCTCTTTCCTCCCCCCTATACGATGACATTCATTGCAGAATTTTCACTGCATTGTATACATGCTACATTTACAATTTAATTAAACCTTTGTCAAATAGAGTTTTCTACCCACAGGAGGTATAGAAGCTCAACATTATGGCTTAGAGTTAAAGAAATCCTATATTATATGTATTCTTAGGATTCTAAGCCATCCTGGGTTCTATTTAAGCATTTTGTCTTCTGAATAATAACCAGTAGGATGTAGTTTGCAGAAACATACAAAGCTAAAAGAAAAAAAAAATAAGATAAAATCTCACCACAGTTCTTTTAAAAAAAGTAGAATGCAGTAAATTCTCAGAGCAAGACTAAAAATTGACATATGTTTGTGAAACTTAGATGAATCAGAAGATTTTCTAGAAGACTGCCTATGAACTATAATGTACTGTACTTTTTCCTATAATCAAAGCAAGTAAGACTTGAATTAAAAATCCACATGAATTTTCTAGAATTTTTCTGTTAAGACAGGCTTGCCTTTTTTGTTTCCTTTTTAGCCTGCTGTATCCCCACTGGCCAACAGACTATAGTCCAGAATACATTTCATTTTAAAGGGCTCCGTTATAGTTAATGAAGATAAGTCCATATGGTATAATATTGTAATGAATTTTCCGGTGGAAATTAATTAGATGTGTGAATGTGTGAATGCTAACATTTATTTACATCCCAGGCTAAATGTTCAAAGGAGTGTATGTTAAGCACACAATTAGAAGCAACGATGCATTAAATTGGTCTCACCAAGAAATAGTATTAATTTTAATAGTGCAATGGAAGCTTCTTAGAAAATACATGATAAGACTTTCCCTGCCCAGTTGCCTGCTTTTGAGACACTTCTTTTTATAAAAGTTGATGGAAAATTGAGAATGGAGAAGGAAAGTGCATTTTCCAGCTCACATCATAAGGCTGCCTAATGGTCTCATTAACCTATGGACTTCCTCCCAACTCCTTTGATTTGCACTGTGCAAACAGTATCTAACCACTCCTTTTGCAAACAGTCAGTGACCTGTTTAACCAGGGAGGGAATTCCTCACAGCTGGAAACCTTCAGTTACTCTGTTCTTTTTTAAAGTGTTACTTTACTGAAACTATAAAAAACAACATTAACTCTTGGTAGACAGAAACTGTAGAACCACAGGGCCCACTGGAGGGATTTCTTTCCCAGGCGAAGGGCTATTCTAATATTCTGGGATGATTTTTCATTTGTGCTAGGAATTTATTAGACTATCTTATAGTCAAATATTTGGCATAGAAATATTTTATTGTTCTATTTTTTCTTATCCACCCTATATATTAACTGATAAGAATAATGAGGATCATTTATTGAATTCTAACCATGTGTGAGCACTGAGCTAGTGAATTACATAAATTGTCTAATTTAGTTCTCTCACAGATGTTATGCATATGTATTTTATTTACAACTTTGTTTTATAGGAGTGAAAAGTGGGGTTTGGAGGTTGAATATTCACTGAAATTCAACAGATGGTAAGTGGCTGACCTGGGATTTAAACCAATGTCTGTCTATCCTGTATGTAAAACAGCCAATGCTAAATGTTTGGGGGCAATCTATATATCTTACCTAATAATAGACAAACATGGTAATTGACCATACCTTCACTACGCCTCCCATTGGCTAATCAGAGAGATATGCAAATTAACTGCCAACAAAGATGGCGGCCAGCAACCACAGAGCTGGAGCAAGCAGGAGGCTTGCTTGCTCCAGTGATGAAGGAAGCCAAGGTTCCCCACCTGCCGCAGCCAGCTCTAAGCTACACTCAAAGCAACAAAGTTTCAATTATAGAAGGTAAATAAACCCCAGATACCTGCTTTTAGCAGACCATGGCCATGGAGTTGGAGTGAGCAGGAGGCTTGCTTGCTCCAATGATGAAGGAAGCCAGCCTACCGCCAGCTCTGAGCTCCACTCAAAAAGCAACAAATTTTCAATTATAGAAGGTAAATAAACCCCAGATACCTGCTTTCAGCAGACCATGGCCACAGAGATGGAGCGAGCAGGAGGCTTGCTTGCTCCAGTGATGAAGGAAGCCAGCCTGCCACCGGCTCTGAGCTCCACTCAAAAAGCAACAAAGTTTCAATTATAGAAGGTAAATAAACCCCAGATACCTGCTTTTAGCAGACCGTGGCCATGGAGCTGGAGTGAGCAGGAGGCTTGCTTGCTCCAGTGATGAAGGAAGCCAGCCTGCCACCGGATTTGAGCTCCACTCAAAAAGCAACAAAGTTTCAATTATAGAAGGTAAATAAACCCCAGATACCTGCTTTCAGCAGGCCATGGCCACAGAGCTGGAGCGAAAAAAAAAAAAGGAAAGGCTTAGAACTTCAGTCGCTAGGGGGCTTGGTCAGTCTGAAAACAGCCATCAGCCCCTCACCCAGGCTGGCCAGGCACCCCAGTGGGGACCCCCACCCTGAAGGGGGTGTGACCAGCTGCAAACAGCCATCAGCCCCTCACCCAGGCTGGCCAGACACCCCAGCGGGACCCCCACCCTGATCCAGGACACCCTTCAGGGCAAACCAGCTGGCCCCCACCCATGCACCAGGCCTCTAGCTTATATAATAAAAGGGTAATATGCAAACTGACCCTAACAGCAGAATGACTGGGAATGGCTGGTCACTATGACACACACTGACCACCAGGGGGCAGACTCTCAATGCAGGAGCTTCCCCCTGGTGGTCAGTGCGCTCCCACAGGGGGAGCTCTGCTCAGCCACAAGCCAGGCTGATGGCTGCCAGTACAGTGGTGGTAGTGGCAGCCTCTCCCGCCTCCTCAGCAGCACTAAGGATGTCTGACTGCAGCTTAGGCCTACTCCGAGCTGGCAAGTGGACATCCCCTCCAAGGGGTCCCAGACTGCAAGACGTCATAGGCAGGGCTGAGGGACCCTGCCCCCCCGAGTGCACAAATTTTTGTGCACCAGGCCTCTAGTATATATATATAAAAGCCAAGAGATTGGAATGACCAGAACAACCAGAATGACCGGTCACTACGAGGCACACTGCAGCTGGCCAACTGGCCCAGTCGGGGATGGGGCCGGCCGGCCAACCTCCAGCAGCCCCTCCCCCAAAACCCCGCCAGCCTGGCCCTGATGGAACCCCAATCAAGGGCGGGTCAGCAGCCAACCTACCATGGCTCCTCCTCCCAGCCAGCCCATCCCCAAACGTCCTCAATCGGGGCAGGCTGGCCAGACCCCACTCATGCAAAAATTCATGCACTGGGCCTTCAGTTTTCATTATAATCCTTGAAGACACTGGCTGACAATATCATAGTTTTTTTGTGATTTTGTGTAATAAATATCTTGTGGAACCCCACTCCCCAAACAAATTTCACAGATACCAATACAAAAAGTAAGAAAGTTTGAATTAAAAAAAAAATATTATTTATTGCACTGGACAGAAGAAATATGTGATTGGGATGAATATTTTGAAGCATTGTAAGTTTGCACACCTCCTCTGAATAAAAACTCAGTAATGTATACATTCTTTATAAAGTTACTTCTCAAATAATGAGACCCCCTCATTAAACTCAAATGCCCTTATTCCCTTAACGTTTTTGATACCTGAGAACTGAAAGAAAAACATCAGTTAGTATAAGAAGTAGGCCTCTGTGATCCATCTCCAGCACAGTCAACTTTTAATGGAAATGTTTACTGAATTTCTCTAGGGCAAACAGAATGTAGGGTGGAGGGACGAAGATATAAGAACAAAGAACTGTGAACCTGAGCCCACACCAAGGTGGAAACCCCTAAGGTGCCTGCCTCAGCAAGACAGGAGGAGGTGGAGACAGCTAGAAAAGGCCTCAACCCAAGTTTTTTAAATGGCCCAATGGGAGACAATAAGACATAAGCAACATATGAGGAAAGAGGTGTCTGCATAGTACTCAGCAAATGAGGAACTGGAGGAAGGACTGAATAAATAAGCTGTGATCGCTACTCCATGTGTGCCTGTATAATAGTAAGGGAAACCACTCTTGAGAATATATTAAAAATCTCATTTTGGCCATACTTCTGTCTCCAAGTTCATTATTTGAATTTGGACAGGTGAGCATTTCTCATAGTAAACTCAATAACAAGATTGAGTTAAAGTATGTGTTCCTCTAAAAGACACTTGAAAGTCAAGTAACAGATTTCAGTAAATAAAAAATGGTCTAGGCAACTCAGAATTCTATATAGAAGCTGTTTTGCCTGATGCAGAAATTCATGTAAGAAAAAAAGCAAATTTCATGATTTCTGAAAATGTGAACTCAACATACACTTCTAACCTATACCTCCCTAGACTTTAGTTCTTACAAAGTTAGTGGGAGTTTCATGCTGCCTCAAAGTAATGAGGAAATCTACAGTGCCCTTCAGTATGCAACTACAGTCCGGTATAATAAAAGCCCAGCGACCAAAATGGCAGAACGACCAGAACAACCAGAGACCAGAACTACTGCGCTCCCTCGCCCAGGCCAGCCCTGCCCCCCATTAGGGACCCCCACCCTGATCCAGGGCCCCCATTAGGGCAGGCCAACTAGCCCTCACCTGTACATCAGGCCTCTATCCTATATAATAAAAGGGTAATATGCAAATTGGCTCTAATGGCGGAACGACCAGAACAACCACTCAATCGGTCACTATGCAATGCACTGACCACCTCTCAGTCCCTTTCCCTGGCCAGCAGGCTCTGATCACCCAATGGCAAACAGGGAACCAGGGGTGGGTGGCAGGGGACACAGGTGGTCCCCCACCCCTCCGGTCGCCCCACACACAGAGGGTGACCCATGATGAGGTGGAGCCAGCAAGAGGGCAGGAATGGCTGACCTCTTGGTCCCTTCTCCCGGCCATCAGTCTCTGATCACTTGATGGTGAATGGGGAACCAGGGGTGGGTGGTGGCGGGGGACTGGCTGCGGACTTCCAGGAAAGATGGCCCTGATCACAGGCCAGGCCTAGGGACCGTACCTGCACAGGAATTTTGTGCACCAGGCCTCTAGTATCCTATATAATTAAAGGCTAATATGCAAATAGACTGAATGGCAGAACAACCAGTTGCTATGATGTGTGCTGATCACCAGGGGGCGTGTGTGGAACATGGTGGGTGTTGGCCACTGCAGGATGGTGGAGCAGGTGAGCAGGGGCACCAGACCAAGGCGGGGCTCCAGTTGCTGTCATCAGGGTGAGCCTGTGTTGGTTACTGAAAATTCTTTGCTCCCATGCACCGTGGTCCTTGCTCAGCACTCGCACCCGCTGCTGGTGCCTAGTGCTGGTCCCAATCACTTGGTACCATCAGCAGGTGGGAGTAACAGCTGCTGGCCCTGATTGGCCCTGAGGGCTTTTCCACCTTCCCCCTGCTCCTGAAGGGTGAAGCTGCCCTTGCATCTGCTGCTGGCGCCAGCTCCAATCGCTCATACTGTCAGCGGGTGAGAGTGGGGCTGGCACTGTCAGCGTGTGGGAGTGGCTGGAGTGGGGTTGCTGGCAGACAGGGGACTGGGGGCTGCAGTAGGAAGGGCCAGGCAGGGGTGTGGAAGATGGGCCGAGACCTGATCCTGTGCCTACTGCAGCCCTGTGACCCACAGTTCCTTTCAAGGTCCATGAATTCATGCACTGGGCCCCTAGTAAATGTATAAGACATCACCTCATTCCCACCTCTCCTCTCCCTTAGACCTATCATCTATGGAACGGATGGACTTGATCAGTATTACCTGTTCTCTCCAAATAATTTGTTGTATAGGAAAAAGACGACAAAGGATGTAGAGTTGTATTCTGAAAGAAAAATAGAAAAGGTAAGCAAATTCTTATTTTAACTATGGATAAATCTAATAAATGAAGCTTTCAGGTTACAAGTTTCCTTGTTCACACATGTAATTGTATGGCAGATCTATCATAAACTATTTTATGGTTTTAATCTCAGATATAAAAGTTAAAGCTAAAGGGAAATTAACAAATTATTCCAGGGTCTAACTCTATTTTTCAGTAACTATTGTTACATAACAACGACTAAGCATTATCCTGGGATTGGAGGTGAGGAAGTGAGTAAAATAAGTAAAATTTTCTATTGCTTTAATTTTGCATATGTGATTTTAAAATTACAACATGTTATCATCTCTACTTCTTCCATGACACATGCTATTATAAAGTTATAAATATGGTGCTTAACCACCTCTAAAATCAAATCAGAAACTCATAGGATGACAGAAACTTCATACGTGATCAAGTTCATCCCTTGTTTCTAGACATGAGTGCTTATCATGAGTCTTGTTGAAAATTGTAACTTTTCCTTTTATTTCTCAAACTTGAAATGAATTTATTTTAACTCTTTTATCTGTGTCTAGTTCACTTGGTAAAGAGGTGACTGAAATACTCCCCACCTGGAAAACAAATTTGAAAATAAGTCAAAGAAAAGCAATGAGAAATAATTCAGATAAGTTGGGATCTCATAATTGTGGGTGGAGAAAAGAGTTTAGGCTTGAATATTAGATTCAGGATTGATCCCTGTTTCTCAATTCATTTGGTCAGATGTTCTTAAATATTATAGCTGGAGGGCTGGTTAAAGTCATCTCTGGGCCGGGCTGGCGTGATTCAGTGGTTGAGCATCAACCTATAAACCAGAGGTTCAATTCCTGGTCAAGGCACATGCCTGGGTTGTGGGCTCAATCCCCAGTGGAAGGCGTGCAGGAGGCAGCCGATCAATGATTCTCTCATCATTGATGTTTCTATTTCTCTCTCCCTTTCCTTTCCTCTCTGAAATCATATATATATATATATATATATATATATATATATATATATATATATAGTCATATATATAGTCATATATATATTGTCATCTCTGGCTCCCATTGCCAGAGTCTCTGATTCAGTAGGTCTGACAATTTGCAATTCCATCAAATTTCTTGGATATGCCAGTGATGTTGAGGTGGGGGCACTTCTGCCATAGACATAGATTACTAGGTAACTTGCTTCAGTTTCCTCATTTCCAAAAAAGGCAATGTTACTATTTTTAGAGTCTTACTGGGAAGATGACTATACTTAGCACAATTCCTGGAATATAGTATATGCTCAAAAAAAGTTTATTCCCAATCCTACATCAATTTACAACCCTGAAATATTTAGGGCCATCTAAATAATCCACATATGACAAAAATACACATAGAGAAACATATGAAGGTTGTTGTTGCTTTTATTGGCTTGTTTTCTTTTTGTTTAATCACAGTGATTTAATTATTCTCAAGATTTCCATTCTTTTAAAAATTAATCTTGATTGCTCTTTCCATTACGTGTTTTATCCCTCACCATAAAAATCTAATATAAAACTCATACAAAAACAAAATCTCCTAATATAAGATCCAGGTATCTACTATTTAGAAATAGGATAGAATTTTTCACCTTGATGGTATCTTAGAGATCATCTGGTTGACCTGTTTTATTTTATAGTTAGAAAAACTTATCCAAAGCCACAAAACAATTTATTGACTAGATCCTGAGTCACTTAAGTAAAGCCAGTATATGCTGTGCTACCATTTTCATAAAAAAGACTTCATACATCTATTTTTTCATGATTTAATAGTGTTTTCATTTAATAATCAATTGACAAGAAAGAGAAGAAGCCCAACCTCAGTATGCCAGAGTCTAAAGTGACTCAATAAGACCCTCCCCTGGGGCAGGCATGGCAGGAAGGCGTTAATGGTTCTGATCACTAGCTGTGTTGGATTAGAATTGGGGGCCTCATTTGTAGTGGGCCTGGAAAACAAACCTGGTACCTAGTGGGTGACTGAGAGAGCATTTGAAGACCTTGGTAGAGGGCAACATTCACTCCTACTAGGGCAGGGAGCATGGGGTCAGCCTCCTAGGCAGGTGTTTAGGTTAAAGCTCCTCCTTTGTCCTACCATCACTAGTCCTTCTTGAGTTTTTTTGCTTTTCTGCTTATTGCTAAACAATGATTCTGTCTTCCCTCCAGCCTGTAGGAAGTAGGTTCTAGTATCCATTGCCTGTGATGCCCAGGCCCTCATGGAGACATTAACAGGTATGTAGCAGGACCATCTCTACTGACTCAAATCCACAACCATTCTTAGCCTCAAGGAAAATAATCATTTCCCTATTATTATTAGAAAAAATTTACCAATTTTTTATGTTGGGGGGTGGGGGGTGGGGCAAGTGCAGGGTCTCTTTTATGAATAATGCTGACCAGTACTGTCAATTTCTCTTCAAATACTACTATATGCCTTTGAAATAAAGATTCCTTCAAGGGCTGGAAAATTTGGGGTATTCCCAGCAACATGCCTGTGCCAGATTTGTTTTTTCTCATAGCACACTCTCTTGTGGTAGAGTTCTTTCGTCTCTTCTTGCACCTTGGTAATTATGGTGATTATGACACAGATAGGAATCTCAGACATCAGTAGGAGGGAAAATCCTCCAATGTTTCTACAACTTCATTTGCAGGGGTCTTATTCAAACAATCTAACCTATTATTAAAGCCATCCAAGAACAGAGCAAGGTCCAGTCTGGAAATGGTGTCCCCTTACTGCCATCAAGGGAAAAAGTGAAAGGGACTATTATGGACTGAATGTTTATGTCCCCCAAATTCATATGTTGAAATTCTAACCTCCAATGTGATGATATTTGCAGATGAGGCCTTTGGGAAATAGTTGGATAAGGTCTAAGAGGGTGAGACTCTCATGATGGGATTAATACTCTTATAAAAAGAGGAGACATGGGACCACCCATTCTATTCTCCCCCATATGAGGATATGGTTAAAAGGCCCTTGGCAAACCAGGAAGAGAGCTGCCATCCGCACTGAACCTGCTGACACCTTGACCTTGGACTTCTCAGCCTCCAGAACTGTGAGAAATAAAGGTTTGTTGTTTAAGGCCCCAGTCGATGGTAATTTGTTATAGCAGCCCAGGATGACTAAGACAGGGACTGCGGTTGAGAAACTTTGAGAATACAAGTCTAAGAGTCAACATTTTATTTTCAAGAATTGCAGGGGAAATACAGTAAGTAAATTGGCTTACATTACAGAGTTAAAGAGTGCATTTAGCTATATGGAATAGCTTTATAAAAGCAAGGAAATGATTATCATAAAAATCAAGAGAGCCCTGGATAGTTTTCTCAGTAGTTAGAGCATTGGCCCAAGGACTAAAGGGTTGCAGGTTCCATCCCTGGCCCTGGATGGGGCACCTGCAGGAGGCAATCAATCAATGTGTCTCTCTCACATCGATGTTTCTCTCTCTCTCTCTCTCTCTCTCTCTCTCTCTCTCTCTCTCTCTCTCTCTTTCTCTCTGTGTCTATTTCTCTTTCTGTCTCTCTCTCTTTCTTTCTCCTCCCTCCCTTTCATCCTCTCTAAAAATCA
The DNA here is from genome assembly GCF_014108235.1 of Myotis myotis. Classification (NCBI taxonomy): domain Eukaryota; kingdom Metazoa; phylum Chordata; class Mammalia; order Chiroptera; family Vespertilionidae; genus Myotis; species Myotis myotis. Next base: position 63,448,837 of record NW_023416390.1, on the reverse strand, counting down.
ATGAAAAAAATATCCTCAGCTGAGGATTAAAAATAATAATAAAAAAATAAATAAACAAATAAATAAAGTAAGTCAAGAGAAGGTCACACTTGAGAAGAGGAGGGGCTCATGGAAAGATGCACACAGTAGAGACGGGGCCTCACAGGGGTCTCCACATTCCATTTCTTACCCTGAGTGGACTCACATGAATTTTGTCTTACAGCTATTTGCAAATGATACTTATGTTTTATAAAGTTTTTGCATATATGTGATATTCCATTATATTTTAGAGCCTTGTAACAGATTAAATGGCTATTAGTTAGATATTTGGAACTTTTGTCTGATATCCTGATTAACTTGATTGAATTATATTAATACAGATAAAAGCAAAATAACATGTCTTTCAGTAGCACATTTCTGCAATTTTTATGACTTGATTTCTCACTTTGCCTTCCCCAACAGGCTGAATTTCCCAGGTGCATTTTTTAATATCTCATAATTATCATTTGTTAGACAGCCATTTGTCATCTGCGTAAGGTTTTGGGGAACAACTACAAAAAGCAAACAAAAATGTGAAACTTTTATTTTGAAAATGAACAGAATAGCAGTTGGGTATCTCAGGTTTATATCAACCCAAAAGTGTTAAGAAAAAATAAAGGAAGAAAGAGATGGAGAAAGGAAGGGAAGAAAAGATGAAGGAAAAAGAACTTCTATGTGTAGAATGCTCACTGTACGCTAGTTGCTCTTCTTCAGAGCATTCCATTTACTTCACACAGATCATGGAGGCTGTTTGCATTTATTTATTTATTTATAAAAATTATTGAATTTATTGGGGTGACATCTATATTAATAAAAGGTAATATGCTAATTAGACCGGGAGACCTTCCAGACGTCCTTCCAGACAAAGCCATGGTGGTGGGGCTTAGGCAGAGGCAGTTAGGGGCAATGAGGCCAGGATGGAAGGGCAGTTGTGGGTGATCAGGCCAGCAGTTGGGGAGCAGTTGGGGGAAAACAGGCCAGCAGTGGGGGGCCAGTTGGGGGCGAGCAGGCTGATGGGGGGCAGTTGGAGGTGATCAGGCCAGCAAGAGGGAGAAGTTGGGGGCGAAAAGGTCAGTGGGGGGACAGTTGGGGGGAAGCAAGTCAGCAGGCAGAGTGGTGAGGGGTGATCAGGCAGGCAGTCAGGTGAGCGGTTAGGAGCCAGTGGTCCCGGATTGCAAGAGGGATGTCCGACTGCCAGTTTAGGCCCGATTCCACAGGGAATAGACATCCCCCGAGGGGTTCCAGATTGGAGAGGGTGCAGGCTGAGCTGAGGGACACCCCCTTCCATGCACGGATTTTGTGCACCAGGCCACTAGTTGGTTAATAAAAGTATATAGGTTCCAGGTGTGCAATTCTGTAACACACCATCTATATATTGTATTGTGTTTCTACCATCCTACAAAGGGAGAAAGAGACTCCAGGAGAACTTCTTATAGGCCTTCAATTTGATTGCACTCAGGTCATGGCCCTAATGTTGCCAGTTATTCATAGGGAGAGGAACAAGGTGATAGAGTCTAGTTCCGGTGATATTGGCAACTTTCCAATTAAAGTGGCCTTAGGTGTCACCTCTCTCACAAGTAATTCCAGTGGGTTGGAAAAATTGTAGTTGCTTCCCTGTCAGGGAATAGGGGACTCCACAGGGGTTCCACACTAGCACTTTTCAAAGCAAACAGGCTTGTATTAATAGAAACAGGATGATCTTGTCTTCATATCTGATCTGACACCTGGCTCCAGAGAGAAGGCAAACTCACACCTTATTGGGGGATGGTGAAACAGACTTTTGAAATTCAGAGATATTGCTTGATGTGTCATTAAATGCAATTTCTTTTCCAAATTTCCTCATCAGTAATGATCCTTATTATATAGGTGGACAGTCTCCTAATATCGATAAAGACCTTTGCAGCTGCTCTCATCACAGGCCTCATGTTTAATATGCACTTTGCAATTAGCGTGGACAGAAAGCCGCACATTTGCAGTCAGCCACCCTCTCTGTCAGATCGTTTTTTAATCTGGGCTGTGTTCAGCTGCAAGGGGCTGATAAGCATTTCTGAAATCTCTGCACACGACCAACAGCACTTTAATCTCTTCTTTCAATTTCCAGTGCACTCATTACACAAATTCGGCTCAAAAACCCCTGTGCATGAAAATTAGCCTTCCTGGATGTGGTACAATTGCATTTAACCTTTGCTAAAATACTCCCATCCTTCTGGCCATTCGTCCCAGAAAAATATAGACAGTGGCTTACTTGTAAAATGGACGAATTTATGCCCAAAGCCCATGGGCACTAAAGTGGAGCTAAACGTTAGCTATTTGTTTTAATTGAGGATGAAGAAAATGATTTCTTCCATTTTAACCTAATTTTCAGAGAATAAACATCATTACATAGAGATAAATTATATTTCCATGTAGCACTTTCATATGCAGAACCCTCGACTAGCCCAGCTGTCAGATAGAGCTTGCTCATTTCCACCTGAAGCCCATTAGCACCAATTTTCAATCAGTTATGTAAGTATTAACCTGTTCCTCTCTGCATGTAATCTGTCTGTGAGCTGGCTAGGAGGAGATGAAATTCTTAGTGTCAAAATGCCTTCCTTAATATGCGCTTAGGTCTTTATTTGCATTACACCTTATGCTCTAATTTCAAGCTTTCAAAGATAAAAACGTGTGAAATAGCTGCTGCACCTTCCTAGTCTCTAGAGATGGGCCAAGGCTGGGGAGGGAGGTGTAGTGCTTGCTGAAAGAATCACAGGGGGAAAGCCTGAGCTCATCTTACAGGGAAATGATCAATTTTATCTGTCATTTGGCTGCACATAAAATTCCCCACACAAGTCAAGGTGAGTTGATGACCAAGGATCCTCAGTGTATTTAACCTTGTTTGGATTATTAAAATCGAGCTTCTGAAATTCCCCAGGAAAAAACAACAACAACAACAACAAAAAACAGGTTATTATATCTAGACTAATAAAAAGGGTAATATGCTAATTAGACTGGGAGACCTTCCAGGAGACTGGCCAGGGAGGGCAATTGGGGTTCATCAGGCCAGCTGGGGAGGGCAGTTAGGGGCCATGAAGCTGGCAGGGAAGGGCAGTTGGGAACCATGAGTCCAGCAGGGGAGGGCAATTGGGGGCCATAAGGCTGGCAGGAGAGGGCAATGGGGGGTGATCAGGCTGGTGGGGAGGGCAGTTGGGGGCAAGCAGACTGGTGGGGGGGGCAGTTGGGGCAAGAAGGCTGGCAGGGGGGGCAGTTGGGAGCAAGAAGGCCGGCAGGCAGAGTGGTTAGGGGCAATTGGGCAGGCAGGCAGGTGAGCAGTTAGGAGCCAGCAGTCCTAGATTGCAAGAGGGTGCAGGCCGGGCTGAGGGATACCCATCCACCCATGCATGAATTTTGTACACTGGGCCACTAGTGTACATATATTTATATTTTTTTTAACAAAAGCTCCAGACACTTTTGGTGAGAAAGTCTTCACGAATGACTGGAGGACTTTATTTCTACCCTCAGTTTTCCAAAACCCAAAAGCCCTGGACTGAGCTCAGCTCTCCTGGTTTTGGTTTTGATCTGTGGCCCACCTGAAATGGATGGGGAAGCTCTGAGAAAGTAGTCTCATTTTGCATTTAGGCAAAGGAGTGAGCAAACCAAATGTAAGACGTCTCATAAAGACAGAAGAATAAGTTATAATGACTTTCTCCAGAGCTCTCTGTGATACGGCTTTGCTAAATGCATAATGAAGAAGATAATATATTTAATAAGAAGAAATATTGGTTCTCTTGAATACAACACAGAGATTTAAGAATGGAAAATGGATGGAGTGTGTATATCTCCTGTATTTCCAGGAATACCGAGTTTGGGGCATCACTTCTGCACATTCCTTTGGCACAGATAAACTCAGGATTCCGACTTCTGTGGCATAGTATTCTGAGCTGGGACCACAGGGAAGGGCAGAAAGGAAGTTTGAAGAAGACTGGCTTGAGGAGATCACTGTAATTTCCTGTTTTCAAACCCTGTTGAGCTTTGTTCTTTTAGAGATTCTACCTGAAGGCAAGTTGCAAGAGACAGGTATTTTTTTTGGCAGGGCGGGGGGTGGGGGTGGGTGGGTGGGGGGGGTGAGTAGCTAAGTGAACAATTGTATTTAAGTTACATATGTGTCACATTTGTCTAGCCTAGAATGTAGAACTCTAAGCAGGGCGGGGAAGTAGATTTCATTTCTGTAATGTCACTTGAAGCAAACAATAGAATTTTTCACATGGTAAATTTACTTCTTATAATTGCAAAATTCTCTTTTAGTAATTATAATGTTGGAAGCAACTGTAAAACAAAAGGCTCGAGCTGCCTCCTAGAATACATCTACCACACCTCCCAAGACTCTCCACCCTAAAACCAGGAAAGAACATAAATTCCTGTGCCTCCAGGCCTCCTCACCTAGAACTCCCAGCGATCTGGCTCTGGCATCTTGCCTATTGTGTGGACATGTTGGGACACTTGTGTTTACCCACAGTCCACACCAGGCCCATCTGTGCGAAGCTGCCTACTGACCCATGTGATGCACCCTAAGGACTCTAAAGTGACCCAGAGGTCACTCAAGTGATCACCCTAGACCAGTGGTCGGCAAACTCATTAGTCAACAGAGCCAAATATCAACAGTACAATGATTGAAATTTCTTTTGAGAGCCCAATTTTTTAAACTGAAACTATATAGGTAGGTGCATTGTTATTAAGTTAGTTAGGGTGCTCCTAAGCTGGCCTTTGCTAAAAACGTCCTCAATCTGATTGAGGTATGTTGGCTGAGGTTGACCCCTTCCAACTCTCCCATCCACACTCGTCTTGTATACTTGTTTCAGATAGACAAGTGTGGATGGGAGAGTTGGAAGGGGTCGACCTCAGCGAACGTACCTCAAAACAATGTACCTCCCCCGCACTGCGTATCCCGCAGCCCGCCTGCGCCACGTCTCCCGTCGCCCGCCTGACCGACACCCCCCACTTCTTCTAACGCCACTTCTTCAAAATAGACTTGCCCAGGCTGAAAACCGACTTCTGCGCATGGGCCACAGAAGTTTCAATCGCACTGTACGTGTGCGCCCGCACCTGGTATTTTGTGGAAGAGCCACACTCAAGGGGCCAAAAAGCCAACCACCACCCTAGACTGTTCAACCACAGATGCTGCTCTCAGGTGCTGGGTCCCCTGTGGTCAACAACTTACTGGTTGGAGTATCACCTGTTTTATTATTACATTCATTTATTCATTTCAGCAACATCACGGAGAAATCTTTATGTGTTGGGAAGTGCACTTGGGAGAGAGAAGAGTAATGTGAAGAATGGCTGGAGGATGTGCATCACTCTGTGACTTCCTCCCAGGGAGAAGATCCACTCAAGGCTCAGATAGTCAAAGAAGCAGTTAGTGCTCCTGTCTCCAGGGAGACCATATCCCTCTGTCCGACAAACCCTCTTGTCTTATAGACTTTGGGTCACTGGTTTTCAATTACTTTGAGTTCTGTTTATTTATTGTCTTAGTTGTGTTTTCATCTGCTTGGAAAAAGGTAATGAATCCCTTTCCAAGTAAATTTAGAGGCGCTCTCTCAGGCCTTTCACATCATAATTGAGCAATGCTGCACAGAACTCAGGAAAGGAAGCCAGAACACCTATTCCTCAAGGACCTAGGAATTTAGCAGAATAATAGAAAAATAAATATTTTATTATGACACAACCAAGGTGTGTATGATAACTCAGTATTTCTCAAATTGGATCCCACAGACTGCCAAACCTCTTCTCTGAGGTCTGTGAGTCATGGCTTGGAGAGAGCCTACTATACTCAAATCTTAGTTCTGCTACTGTCTGCTCATATCATGACAAAGAAGATAGTTTAGCTCCTGAGCCTTGGCATCCTCTCAATAAAATGAGGATGCTAGTTGCTACTTCTGTTGTGAAAATTAAATGGGAAAAGACCGATAATGAACTGATCAATTTCCAGTTGTATGGTGTGCAAGGTGTCTGTATGCCTGACATCAACCAAATATCATTAGAATTACTACTAACAACAGCACAAGACAGCATCTATATATATAAAAGCCTAAGTGACCGAACAACCAAATGACTGGTTGTTATTACATGCACTGACCACCAGCGGACAGATGCTTAATGCACTGGACCAGGCCTATGGGGATTCGATCAAAACTGGCTATCTGACATCCCCAGAGGGGTCCTGGATTTCGAGAGGGCACAGGCCAGGCCGAGGGACCCCACTGGTGCATGAATCCGTGCACTAATTTATTTATGACAAAAGTGAAATGGAGGAGTAACTCCTGCATATCACTGGCAGAATGAACCTAATATTAATTTATTCTCTTTTCTTAGGAATGCCAAATTTCTGCTTAGAATTCCTCTTATGCTAATCCAAATTCAACACATTGCATTATAAATTTTAAAAGGAAAAGCCTAGCTCAGAAACATTTTCCAAACTCTTTAAGGAATGACCCAATACCCTGTTTTCAACAGAAGACTCACTATTTTTATGAACCATTCAACTGAGGCTATTTTTTTATTGCTGCAAGTTATAATAAAAATATATAATGGTTTGTGTTCAGACATTTGTTCCTGCTTTTGAGGAAAGGATTTGAAGGTGACAAATAAAATATCACTTTTTTTTCCTAAATATAATAGTAGTAGGTTTGATGGAGCAATTGAATCAATACCCCTTCATCCTTCCTCCCCCCCCCCCCCCCCGCCCCCGCCCCCGGAAACTGACTTTTCATGCCATTTCACTATGGACATTCCCTTTTGCTGAGACCATGCTTTACTTGTTGAGACCACATTCCATTATTTCTCCCCTCTGGACCTGGACAGAGAATTCCCTGCCCAAAAAAAGCCCGCCAAAAGTCCTTTAAAAACTGCTGACACCCGTCACTGGGTGCTGAAGTCATCCAGGTTCAGCCACCTGGTGTTCGAATGATCAAATTAGTAACCCCTCACCATTCTGGCCTCATGTGTTCCTCCTTCGGCGGCCTAACAAATAGCTTAAGCAATGAGTTGGTTGTTGGAGTTAATGTGAAAAATATGGCCACCCAAATAAACCATGGTTGCCATTGAAGGACAAGCAAAGGAAATAGAAAGTGAAACAGAAGCTGAGTGTAAACATGACCCCTTGGGCTCCTTACGGAGGTCTCGAAGTTCAGATATACTCATCAGGTAACCGGACACACTGCTGCCAAAATTCACCTCTGGAATATATGGGCACCACTTTTCAAGAGCAATCGTGCATCAAAAGACCAAACAAACCCAGCATGGCTCAGTGGTTGAGTGTCAACCTATGAATGGGTAGGTCACCGTTTGATTCCCAGTCAGGCACATGCCCAGGTTCTAAGCTTGATCCCCAGTAGGAGGTATTCAAGAGGCGGCTGATCAATGATTCTCTCTCATTATTGATATTTCTCTCCCTCTCCCTTCCTCCCTGAAATCAATAAAAAATATATTTAAAAAACAAACAAACCTTATCATTCAGCATCTGGTGGAACCTTCAACATGCAGAACTGAAAAAGCAGGAGGTTTGCCTGGCCAGCTGACATGACTCAGTGGTTGAGCATTGACCTATGAATCAGGAAGTCACAGTTTGATTCCTGGTCAGGGCACATGTTGTGATGTGGGCTCGATCCCCAGGGGATCGAGCATGCAGGAGGCAGCTGATTGATGATTCTCTCTCATTGATTTTTCTATCTCTCTCCCTTTCCTTTCCTCTCTGAAATCAATAAAAAATATATGAAAAAGCAAAAGCAAAAGCAGGAGGTTGGATTAAATTAGTTATTTTGAAGTAAGACATATTTCATACTTCCTCATTTCTAAGATGTCTTCCATTTTAAGACATACCAAATATTTGATCATACTCCTTAGGAGTACATAAACACACACTTTAATAAGAATACAAATATAATATTTTGAGTATCAAAACTAGCATAGATTCATCCATATAATTGCATGCCATTTTAATTTTCACTATCACAATTAACATCGATTCCAAACTTTCTTCACCTTCAGAGTTGAGAGATCCTTCTAAATCCCTTTCTACCACTGATGCTTAGCATCATGTGACATCTGAATAGTGTGCTAAACCTGCCTTGGATCATGCATATCCTTCTCTCGGCTTTGAAAGAATTTACAAAGATTCCTGTCTACAATGCTTAAGCCCCATGTTTCTAAGCACTTTATTTTCTATTTATTCTCAACCTCAGTTCATTCCCTACCTGTCTGGCCATTTAAAAATGTACTGCCTGTATCGCAGAGCTTAGCTCTTCATTGGCTACTGTTTTGTCTTCTTAATGTTTTCAAGAAGTGAGATGTAGAAATGCTTTCAAAACTCTGAAATGTTTCAGATTTATTCATAGTGTTTAAATACGTGCCTCTTTTCTATCCCCTTCCCACTGTCCAAATTCAAGTCCTTGTGAGAGCAGACTCCATCTTCTGCACAGGATCAAAGACCTCTTGCCTGCGCTGGGTATATGTTTGCTCACTTACAGTAAAGGACTTAACAGGAAGGTGATCAATAGGTTGGCATCTTTATTTTAAAAATTGGTGGTATTGGTTTGTCCAGGAACTAACTCTGGCATGCTTAGTAGCCTGTCCTCACACCTGATCTGCCTTAGTTTATCCATGTGAAAGAGGAGGAGAAAAACATAACAGCCACTATTTGGTGATTATTAGGATTTTTCCAATCACCTGGGGTAAAGGGTAGCTCAGCTCTGTAGTCCATGTGTGGACTTTGCTGAGGCATTTACATAAGAGAACTGTAAGAATTTAAAGATTGTAAAATCCTTATAAAATGAAGCAGCCACTCCCATTTCCTATAAATATTCCTGTTTTCTGTCTCTTGCTTACAATTAAAAACTGATCCTCAGAAAAACACAGGATTAGTCAGCAATACTGACAGAAGAAGGAGAAAAAAACTGAACATAAAAAAAAAACCTACAAGAAAAAGATGTCTCAGCATAATGTGGATAAATGGGTCTAATTTTATCCCCTAGAAACTGGATCAAGAAACATTGAAAATCCATCTTTTACCTTTTAAAAGTCTTTGCTTCTCCTGGAAATAGTAAACACCTTGTAAGGAAGTATGTCTCCAATTTAATAGTACCAATAATAGAATCTCTCTCTCTCTCTCTCTCTCTCTCTCTCTCTCTCTCTCTCTCTCTATATATATATATATATATATATATATATATTCCATGCCCATAATAAAGACACAGTTCATTTTCTGAATGTGTTTTATAAAGGACTAAACTATTTTAAGCAAAGCATGGCTATCTCTGTTTACTGCCATAATTTTTCTATGCTCATGCTTGGTGGGTGGTAGGTATTTATTTCTGAATTCTCTCAGAATACTAACTGTGTTCTTGTAATATATTTTGAGCAATAACAACATACTTTATAGCTATAGGTCATGTTGCATGACACCATCTATATCCACTGAATTCTCTAACTATAGATGCCAGAATAAAAATCAGAAACATTTTGTGCAACATATATACTTTGAGACGAGTAAGCGTGGAAGATGCACAGGCAATGTGCTCAATAGGAAGATGTTATCCTCTACTAATCAACTATGCATTTACTCAATGTCTGCCACATGACCCATGTTAATATGATGTAAACACCAATAATGCTCATTGGTGAGTTGAACTGAATTATCTAATGCATCCAACATCTCTTAAATTTAGTAAGAGTTGTCTTACTTTATTCATTTATCTATTTTTCTCACCTTTATTTGTTATATAGATAAACATCACCTAAAGATCTTAAACTATGTTAGGACATTTTAATATTGGTTCCTAAAACGATTGTTCTAACGTAAAACTATCTAGCTCTGTGTGAAATCACTCTCTCTCTTGTCTCTGTATGGACTTTACTCAGGTACAAAAGCCATAATTAAGTCAGTCAACGCCTGTTCCCAAATATTCATTAAATACATACATTGTGCTGGGTACTGGTCTTCATTTCAGGAAACAAAACAAAGGCCCTCCTTCCAAAAAGCTTGTATTCATATATAAGTTCAGAAAATAATAAAATAAAATATTTTAAAATGTACCCCAGGGTAATGTTAAGTGCTACAAATAAAATAATGTAAAAGAGAGAAACTGGCTGGGGAATGGGGGGCATTCAGTAGTTCTTATTTAGCCACATTGGCCTGGGAGAGTATCTTGGAGGGGGTGACATTTAAGCTGGTACTTGAATGTGGAGAAGCAGTAATCATGTGCTGAGGAATAAATATTCTAAGCTACTGTGGCAGAAAGTAATACATGGGAGAAAATACAGGGAGATGGACTTGAGAGGTAGGTAAATGCCAGATGAGGTAGGGTCTGGGAGGTTATGATTTTAAAAAAGATTAACTACAATAAGGTAGAAAGATTGTGATCATGGAAACTTATAGAAGGCCAGGCTAGAGATGTTATCTTTGACTCTGGTTGAAATAGTAAAGTTCAAACCCAAATTAGATACTGTAAGAACAACAGGTTGTACTAGTGAGTTGAACGTGGAATGGGAAGAAACTCACAAATTAAAGACAGGATTTGGCCCTAGCTAGTGTTGCTAACTAGTTAGAGCATTGGCCTGTGCGCCTAACAGTTATAGTTTGATTCTTGGTCAAGTGCATGTACGTGAGTTGCAGGTTCAACCCCTGGTCCTGATTTGGGCCTATGTAGGAAACAACCGGTCAATGTGTCTCTCTCACATCAACGTTTCTCTCTCTCCTACTCTTTTCCTCTCTCTCCCTCCCTCCCTCTCTTTCCACTGCAGTAAGTATCAACAAACAAAAAAACAAGAGTTGACCCTAGAAGCTACTAGATGGATAATATTACCATTTACTTAAATGTCAAAGATTTGGTAGGTTGAGGATTCTGGGATCTGTGTATGGGTGAGGGAATGGGGAAACCCGTGGTTCTTTTTTTCTGGCCATGCTGTTTGTAGGGACTACTGGATTTTTTTTTTTTAATATAGATTTTTATTGATTTCAAAAAGGGAGAGGGAGAGAATGATAGCAGCATCAATGATGAGAAAGAATCATTGATAGATTTCTCCTGCATGCCTCCTACCGGGGATCAAGCATGAAAGTAGGTTCATAGGTCGATGCTCAACCACAGAGCCAGGCCAGCTGGGCTGGGACTACTGGATTTTTAAGTAGGTAGTTGACTATTAATCTGGAGGTCAGAAAAAAAAAAGGCACCAAGAGTTGCTAAGAAATCTACAAAGAGGAAGACAAAAAATTAACCAATAGTTTTGTCAAGATACAGGTCTTTGGAGATCTTAATAAATTAAGCTTAATTTAGATTGGATTGAAGAGAGAACAGGAGGTTAAAAAAAGTGGAAGCAGTATTATATATAGAAGCTTGCTAAAAGTCTTGCTATGGAGGAAGAGAAATACTGTTATTGTTTGGAGCCAAGTTAATTTATTATTTGTTTTAAGATGAGTGATTCATGATGATAGGAATGATCCAAAAAGTAAGGTGAAAGGAATGATACCAAAGAAATAAGGGAATGTTGGCAGAGCAAAGATCAAGGGAAATTATGAGGTGAAGGAATCCAAAGCCTGAGGGAAGTGTTTGTTTTAGGTAAGAACAGGGACACCTCATCTGTGTCAAGGTAGGAAAGACAGAGTAGATGAACACAGGTACAAAAACTGGCAGACTAGGTGGCAGCTGAATAGCAAATTGTAATGATGTGCTCTGTCAAATACAGCAATTAATTCTTTTGTAAATAATTGCTAGCTGTAGATGCTCTTTATTAAAGGTCAAATACAGCAGCTTTACAATTGTTAGAAGAAGAATAAAGGAAATAATCTGCATTGTTTAATATCACTAAAATCTTAATTTTTTCATTGAAACTGTATCATATACATTGATGGGGGGGGAATTCAAAATAGAAAATAAAGACAGACAAATTTATCTGCTTGAAAAATATATGAAAACTATACCAAATAATATTGATTTTAACAAGACCTTCCTTTGTTGTCAGCAGACATTTTCAAGGCTTCCACATTTTAATTAAAAAAAAAAAATAGGGCAACTGTCAATTTGAATTACTCCATCCTGCTTTGCATAATAATTTACATATTTATCCACCAAGAAGGCTCTGATAAAAGACAACATCCCATGAGAGATGAAAAAGCTTGATTCTTGAATCGTAAACCCTCTTCTCCAGGAGCAAAACTGTAGTATTGAGAAAGACAATGGGCCAGGCCAGTGGTTTGTAGTTTATATTTTACTGTGAAATTTTATTATAGAAAATTGTTTGGAGCAATTCTTATCATCACTGTCCCAGTTAAAACAATTTTTGTTTTTTAACCATGAAGAACAATTCTTGCCTAAAACAGGATGATCACAAGAAAGCTATTGTTCACTCCCAACAAGAAAAGTCAAGCCAATTTCGAAAACAAAAGGTATTTGTTTACTGTTTTTATTTACTAGTAATTTAAAGATTCTGCTCTTTAGACTTCAGGCAGATGCTCTGAGATACTCAGAGTTTTGAGAACTCTCCTTCAGGTTTTATTTTTATCTCAATCGTAAAGTTGTCTTGGTGCAACCTAAAGTTTTATACCTTCTTGATTTTGCCCTTCTCTGTGAGCATATCCTGACACTGGGATAAGCTCATTCTAAGTGCTCTCTGACATACTCCCTGGTGTGTAGGCTATCTGCGTTGCTTTCACAATTTCTCCCAGGATAGCACATCAAAAAGGACGACATGGAACCCCCAGAAAATGATCACATGTGTGCCAGAGATTTTAGGCATCCCAACCTTGGACAGGCTATTAAGAGCTGGAAAGGAGTCCTGTGATACCAAGGACTCCTAGGAGGTTAAATGAAATCCCACTGCTAACACTTGCAGTGATGGCTGATGCCAACTCCAATCGCGTCACTGTGGCTCCTACAGAGACTGGCCCCCACGGCATCGCTCTCCACCCCCCGCACTGCTCTCCTTCCGTCCTCTGTAGCTGCCTTTTCACTGCTCCGCAAGATAACCAGTGAGGTTGAATCCACGCAAGGCTCAGCTGTACCATTTTAACCTGATCATTAGTTAAGTGCTTTTCAAAGCATGTTCCGCAGTCTTGTGGATGGATGTCAGGGTCACTGCTGAGAAATATTTCTTCGGGGAAACTGGAAACTGCGTTTCCTTTTCAAACAGAGCATCTCCATTCCTCTTTACTTTGTAAAGGACCCTTCACTAGGGTTCTGCCACAGGCTTTCTTCTGAGAAAGTAGTCTGCTTTGGGAAAAATACAGAAATTACCCATATTGATAGAAGTGTAGACATTAGTCTGTGAACCCTTCTGGGTTGAATTTTCACCGTAACATTTTAGAGACAATGCTTTGACCTTGTGGGTCCAAGACAAAGTGGAAGTGAAGGATGGACATTTATGGTCATTTAGTTTCTTTGTGATCTTAAATCACATGGACAGCCAGCCCGCCCAGCTTAGGGAGGGTATGGGGGCGGAGGGGAGACAAACATTGCTTCCTTGTTGCAATAAGGAAAAGATTATCTCTGTATATCTTAGAAAATATCTAAAATGTCCTTTCTTTCCCATTTCTCTATGTTCCTGTTTTTTGTTTGTTTGTTTGTTGTTTGTTGCAGTCTTTGCTTTAGTACAGTATTAGGATTACAAAATGGGATTTATAATTTCCTTGAGAAAACATAACACCCAGTTAAATAAGAGCTCATTTACAACGTCTCCCATTTCACTTCGTGAGTGGAGAACAGAAATTATAAATGGTGTTTCAGTCCCTGAATACCCACAGCATTCATCAGAAAAGAAACCATACTACCCAAGGCCTTTCTCCTCCTGTCCTGACGCACAGTGACAAGCGGGGCGCTGTCCTCTGGCAAAGGGGAGCTCCTGCTCCAGGCCCACCTTTTCCAGTCCCCCCTGGTGACCAGGCAGCAACCAATCTTAGGAAAAAGCAAAAAGGAACTAGAAGGAGCTGAGACATACAAAGAACTTTCGCCACCTTCAGGATACTCTTTTGTTTAATCTTTACTTTTGGGGGAATTATTTTCATATTTAATTAAACCAGACATTTGCTTTATAGCATTTTGCTAGATGGCAGAGAGCTACTTCTTTGTTTGTGTGTGTGGGGGGACTAGAGATGAGAGAGTGGAGCGTGATTTTCCTCTGTTCACGCCCCCACCTACCTTCTAAGGACAGCTTAGTTGATTAACCTGTAAATCATCTTACAGCAAGATTCTGGGGCAGAATTCTAGCTTTTACATAGAAAAGGGGGTCTCCATCCTCTGTGCTTCGCAGCCAGCGAGCTCCTGCCGTCTCCCCGTCTGGGGTGAGCAGGAACAGAATCTACCCATTTGAGTTGGCTAATCACCATGTCGAACGAAAGAATGGCCCTGGCTGCCTGCGGATGCTGCACGGACGGACGTAAATGTTTTTCTCTCTGATGTAGCCCTCACACAGTCGGGTATGTGTTGCAAAACGGAGGAAATCATCCAAGGGCTGTAATTATAGCGACTCGTTGACACAAATGCTGAGAGGCAGATGTGGCATAAATAATGAGAGAACACAAAGGAGACTCTTCATTATCAAATCCAGCCTTCGGGCCCTCATCACGCGGGAAGCGGCCAAGGCCACAAAGGCCAATGGTAAGAATCAGGTTCCCCCAAGGCTGCTTGATTATTCCCCCAACCAGGGAACCGAGGGGTGGATCTCAGAACGCAGACCTATTAGAGTAAAGCAAAAAAAAAAAAAAAAAAAAAAAGCAAACATGAGCCGTACTGCAAACGGTGCGGCCTCACATGGACACTGCCATATGGATAGAATAAACAGGCGTGTTGAGGGCCGGCGGCAAAGCCACAGAGCAAAAGGGAAGCCCAAACCAAAGCACGGCTGCAACAAAAGTGAGGCTAAGCCAGGGAGACAGTAGCAAAACAAACAGACAAAAAACAGTCAGATCAAACCCTTCAGTGGAGTAGCTGGCAGCTCCCATGATGGACATAAGAGCCAAAAGTTCAGTTGTAATTTTTAACTTTTATCACAAAAGTGACTAGTTTTATCGTCATACAGTAGCCATATATATATATATATATATATATATATATATATATATATATAAAAATATATATGATTTTTAAAAAATTATTACAGATGTCCCCTAATTCTCTCCCCTTCTGGTCCCCTCCACCCACCTTCCCCTGCCTCTGGCCCTAACCTCATTGTTGTCTGTGTCCATGAGCTTTGCGTACAGATTCTTTAGCTATTCTCTTCATCTTCTTTCTCCCGGCAGCCCACCCACCTCCCCTCTGACATCTGTCAGTCTGTACCATCTATCCATGTCTCTGGTTCTATTTTGTTCATTAGTTTATTTTGTTCATTAGATTCCACATATAAGTGAGATCATATGGTATTTGTCTTTCCCTGAATGGCTTATTTCATTTAGCATTATGATCTTCAGGTCTATCCATGCTGTTACAAAAGATAAGAGTTCCTTCCTTTTTACAGCTGCATAGCATTCCATTGTGTACATGTATCACAGCTTTTTTACCCACTCATCTACTGATGAGCACTTGGGTTGTTTCCAGTCTTGGCTATTGTAAATAACACTGCTGTGAACATAAGGATGCATATATTCTTTCTGATTGGTATTTCCACTAACAAGTCACTTGGGTTCCCTTTTCTCCACATTCTCTCCAGCACTTGTTTTTTGTTAATATATTAATGGTAAGCATTCTGGCAGGTGTGAGGTGATATCTCATTGTGGTTTTTGTTTATATCTCTCTGGTGATTAGTGACTTTGAGCATTTTTTTTCATGATGTCTATTGGCCATCTGTATGTCCTTTGGAGAAATATCTATGTGGTCCTTTGCCCATTTTTAAAGTGGATTATTTGTCGTCCTGGTGTTGAGTTGTGCATGTTCTTTATATATTTTGGGAGTTAACCCCATATCAGATGTATCACTGGCTAATATGTCCTCCCATACAGTGGGTTCCCTTCATTTTGTTGATGGTTTCTATTGTTGTGCAGAAGCTTTTTAGTTCGATATAGTCACATTAATATTTTTCTTTGTTTCCTTTGTGCTTGGAGATATAGCAGCAAAAATATTGCTACATGAGATATCTGAGATGTTACTGCCTATCTTTTCTTCTAGGGTTTTTATGATTTCAGGAGTTACATTTAAGTCATATATCCATTTTGCATTTATTCATATGTAAGTTGGTGGTCCAGTTTCATTTTTTTACATGTGTCTGTCCAATACTCCATGGTATGCTCTCTGTTCTGTTCCACTGATCTATATGTCTGTTTTTTGTTTGTTTGTTTGTTTGTCTTTTACTGATGAGAGAGTGTGTGTGTATGTGTGAGAGAGAGAGAGAGAGAGAGAGAGAGAGAGAGAGAGAGAGAGAGAGAGAAACATCAATCTGTTGCCTCCCGTTCATGCCCTGACGGGGATCAAACCCACAACCCAAGTATGTGCCCTGACTGGGAATCTAGCCCATCACCTTTTTGTGTACTGGACAATGCTCCAACCAGCTGAGCCACACTGGCCAGGGCTGTATTTCTGCTTTATGACCATACTCTTTTGATCACTATGGCCTATAGAATAGTTTTATATTGGGTAGCATGAGTCCTCCAATTTTGTCCTTCTTTCTCAAGATTGCTGTGGCTATTTGGGGTCTTTTGTAGTTCCACATAAAGTTTTGGAATATTTGTCCCAGTTCTATGAAATATGCCATTGGCATCTTCTTCAATTTCTTCAGTTAGATTTTTTAAAAAAATTCTTTCAATAATGTTTTGTAGTTTTTAGTTTCTTTTGATCAATTCATATCTAGATTTTAGGAGAGCAGTTACTGCTAATTGATTACTGAAATAGAATATACAGACATAAGAGGGTTGGGAACTTCTTGGAAGGCCTGCAAACAAAAATATTAAGGGGGAAGATGCAGAAAGGAAGAAATGGAGACAAGGGGATAATTCCCATGATCCTTAAACTCAATTAACTGTTTGTTAAAACAATCTTTAACTTAATAATGCTTTGATAATTCTTTTAATATCTAATGCCCAAAATTTGTTTGGTACAGGATGGACAGAGCCAATGGCTTCATCTTTGAATTATTTCACACAAAAATATTTTATTGCTTCTGAAAGATCCTGGTGATCTATTGCAATGCCTCTATGTAGGAAATAAAATGCAGCATTAATACATTGTGAAACTCCCAGTCTCTCTTCCTCCTGTATGTTTCTCTGTTTCCCTGTGCCCATATTTAAAGCAAGGATGCCTACACCTTTGCCTAAATTCAATGAATTTTCAATGGAAACAAAAGGATACATTGAGATTAATTATCAGGATATTTTCCTTAAAGTGAAATAACTTTGGTGCCTCAGATGAATTCTAAATTCTAGTGTTTTTTGATTGTTCGTTTGTTTGTTTGTTTGTTTGTTAGTGTTTTGTGTTTCATTCATCCTTTTATTCTCTTGCTTATATCAAGTCCTACAGCTATGACCAGTTCAGCACAGGTTATTCTGAAGAGGAGAGTCATCACATTTCATAATTTGAAATAACAATAGCTGATGTTTATTAAGCACTTAGTATATACCAGATGCTATACTAAGGGTTTTAATGTATCAACCCTTGTGATCCTCACATACACACTCTGTGGGAGGTACAGTTATTTTCTTCATATTACACATAAGAGAACTGAAGCAAAGAGATGCAGTCCCTTGGTCAGGATTACATGACCAGCCCATGTGGCAGAAGCAGGATCCATGCCACAGCCTGACGCCAGTATTCTACTCAACCACTCACTGAGCATCAAAACCTGTAATTATCAGAGCCAACATTTTCCTTGACTGCTTCAGAAGATTTTTCTAAAACTAAAATCAAAGAATGTATCTTAGCGCCCTCAGATCTTATGTACTTGGAGATTAAAATACAAATCAGGTACTATTCTACCAAAAAGTTATTTCTGGCAACTTACAGTCAAAACCTACAGGGTCAACAAATATGAACCTAATAGAAAATACAATCTGAGAATTATTAACAGAAAGGATAGTTTACAAATGGTTTTGAAAATAAGGTGTTATCTTTAAAACACGCCTGTCTCTTTTCATTAAAGCCATTTTTCTTTCCTTTTCTTTTTTTGTAAAATGGTTTTCACTCTTTATATTCCCTTTCCCCTGGCTAAAATCTTGTACTGATTATTTAATCCCAATAGGGTTGGTCTCCACGCCTCAACTTTTCAGCCAGTTCAACACTAGAATAAATATTACTTGGTCAAAAGGCAAAGCTCTTGGATGTAAAAGACATGAGTACAGAACCCAGAGTTTTATTCCAAACAGAAGGATGGTCAGAATGCTATTCTAATATTTCATCCCATTGCACATTTCAGACTGCACTTCCACAAGCTCAGATGGAGCCAAAGGCCTGAGGACTTTTCATAAGAAAGGAACATGCACACTCCAAAGTCCAGGTTTGATAGTTCTCCTTATTGAAATTAAACATTCAGCTCAAACTCCAGTAAAGATACAGCTGGTAATTTTAAAACTGGAAGTGGTATTGGAAAAACTTGCTAGATTTGTAAATGGCATTACAGCTGCCAGTTGAAAAGAAACAGTCATACCCACTCACATGTTTAATCCAGGGAAGTATACACTAGAATAAGTGTTAATTGTTAGTGAGGAAAAAAAAAATGTCTCAAGCACTTACAATTAGCCCTTAAAGTCTGGGTCTTTGGTCCAAGTTATTTAGTCAGTTGTTACAATAGATCCTTATGTATTTTTGTAGTGGAGATTTAGCCAAATGTTTTGCCTCTTGTATACTCTCTGGCTTCATGAACAAGAAATGTACTAAGGTAAATGTATTAAGAAAAGTATTAAAATCCATTTCCCTCACTCACAGCAAACAGGATACAAGTCACAAACCTGGCAAAATGAAATATTCTTTATGGGAAAGTGGATTCTAATATATTTACCTATCCTATGGCCGAATAGAGACTCTTCTTAGACTGTGACATAGAAATTGTATTATCAAAACAAATATGAGAAGAACCTACTTTTCTGTGGGTTAAGCTGGGAAAACATATGTATGTTTGTCTCTCTTAACTTTTTTTGTTACTATAGACCATTCAGATGGAGATGAGGAGTAGGGAGGAAACTTGCCTCAGTGATTCTTACTGCATTTTTAAGCCAATTTCCATATTGGGTGCAGAAAGCTGATGGGTTGCCCTAATTTACAAGGATATGATAAAAGCTTTACTAATTTTACTAATCTTCTCTTTCACTGTAGCAAGATAACCCAATACAGCAAGTAGTTCAAGAAGAATTAATTTTCATCTAAAGAAGGCCTGTCAGGCCTCTCTCCCTTGAAATATGATGAAGAATTAGACCCATTCATGAGAATCAAGTATTTACTTAGACTATAAAAATAATATTTACTAGTGTGCTCCTAAAGAGAGTCTATGGACATTTGGGACCCTAATTAAAAGTATGATTTTAAAGTTTTGCCCTTTGGGAACTACTTGCACTTGTATCCATTTTCCAAATATTTCCGCCCACTGGAATTTGCCTTTAATTTTTGAGTAGGAATAAAACAAAACAAAACTATAAAACACTGAAACCAAGAATTCAATCACAGCTGGAAGATTGTGCACAGATGTTTCACACAAATTATTTCATAGCTGAAAGACAAAAATAAAATTAAGGGAGAAACCAGTGTTATTTCTTAATGGAATATGGAAGGTCAAAACTGAGTACTATAAATATGCATAATAATTATTAGGTAATTCATTTATTAGCTGATTAATTCTTACAGAGCCAGAAAATTTGAAAATGATACTTAAGTCCTCTGTCAAAAACTCTCCCATCTTGCTTGTCTAAATGCAAGTTATATTAAAAATAGTGAACATAATTCTGAAATATCACAGGATACTTTAAATCAAATAGATCGATTTAAGAAAATTACATTGTTTTAAAATAGATTACTTATCTCCCCTAATCTTCTGTGTTTCCTCTCTCCATTTCATTCTTTAATATCTTCATTATCATGTTTCCAGCTTTAATATATCAAGACTAAGAAATAATCTTGTTTAAATACAGGCACACAAGCTGATTTCCCTCAGCCTATGGGAAATATTGAAGGTGGCATTTAGTTTAGAGGATATGATTAGAAGTAGCTCAATATAAAAGTGCAGCCTGCCTTTTCTCAGTGTTCACCGTCCTGTAGGAATTAATGAAATCAGATTCACTTTAATAATTCAGTTATCACTATCTTTGCTAACACGAGAACTCTAAACCTATGTAAAGTCCCTCCAATCTATTTTTTGGTGTTCTCAGGGGGGTGTTACAAGTGTTCACAATTCTTGCCAAAGTGTGGCTAATACTCCATTTCTTAATGCCCTCCAAAAATGAGCTAACACTGAATAACCTTGTTTTGCGATTATGCGATTATGTTTTCCCCTATTCGGTGTCATATTCTATTAAACACTCCTCAAATCAGTACTTGTGCTCCAATATTTTATAGTATTTGGTGAAACATCTCCTTTAATTTCAAGTTGTTCTGTTTTCCCATGAATTAGAGTTTATTTCGAGGACCCACACATGCAACCATTGCACTAGGCCAGGTGCAGAGTACATGGGAGCCACCATAGTACATGCAGAATCACAAATTTGCAGCTGGCTCAGTGCCTTAGTACCTAACTCCTCCTTCTCCTCGGTATGTTGTTATTCCCTGGGAAGATCCTCCAGCCTCTCAGTTTATAGGTTTTGTTTGGCTCCCACTAATCAGATATGCTCAGGCCTGTCCCCAAACCAGCCTGAACTCAAACTGGAACTTCTGATGATAATAAACTATGTCACTGTCATTATATATATAAACTTAAGTTACCAAATACTACCAGATTTTTAAGAGGAAGACATTAAAAATATAAAATATTTGCTTCTCTTTCTCAATTGGTACCCAGTAAGCTGATCACTTTCTGGGTTTGCATTTTCCAGAGAATTCCAATTTGATGAGCCCCAAAGGAGAAATTACTATAGGAAACCAGGAACAATGCTGCCTCTTGCTGAAGCATGATAATGCGGCCCGGTAGCATTATAGTTACTTAAAGACCACATTCAATAGAATCCTCTTTACTTTCATCTGGGTAACACCAATCTTTCAACGAGGAGAAGAAGGAATAACAGTTGGTGTCCTGGTCTGCTGAGACACATGAAGCAGGCACAGATTGAAGGTCAACTCTACAGTCTGTCAAGTTGTGGGAAGTGTGGAGGAGGGGCATTTGTTCATTCTCCTCTCATATAAAAAGATGTATCTAATCATGTCCCTTTGAGCAAAGGGAGGAAAAAAAAAAGAACTTGGAAAGCATCAATGTTCTTTGGCTCAGTTGACAGTGCATGAATTATCAACATATATGAAATTATTCATTTATGCAAAACTATAATTTGTATAGCCTCTTATTCAGCATGAATACTATCCATGTGTGCCAAACATACAGAGCCCTAACTTCATTAGAATAAGTATTCAAGGCAGGGGTGTCTGACCTCTAATTTCTTTCCCTGTCATACACACACGCACAAATATATTGCAAGAGAAAATCCACATTTTCTCATTAAATATAGTTCTGTTAAAAGCAGTAACTAAAATGTGGAAAATGGGCAATGTTCACTGCACAAGATATTTGTAATAGTCTGAGAAAAATGGAGACGCCAAAGCAACATCTGAAGGCTGTGCAATCCCTTGAAAATGTCAGGGATTGCATATTTCTAAAAGAATGACATAACGCAGCAACAGAGCAAAGTGAAGGGAGAAAAATAAATAACATTCATTTCAAATATTCTTTTATATTTTAGACAATACCACCAAAGAAAATATCTTGATGAAATTATATTTATCCTCTTGATTATCCCACAAACTTGATATTAATTAGCTCCACGTTTCAAAAGTTTCACAGAAAAAGAATGAAATGATTGTATAAATTCAATCCCTAAAATGAACCAACTTCCCAATTATCTTGCTATCCTATTAGATAACGAAAGAGGAGGAGAAGAAAAGAAAGGAACAGAAAAAAGCAACTAAAACTTTCAACTTTCTTGGAATAAATAAAACCAAAAGAACTAGTAAATGGCATTCTTAAAGGTCAATTCTTATGTGCCTGAAAATGATACTTGTTTTTGTGTGTGTTATTCCAGAGATTGTAGAATGGGAGCCCACTGGTGATGGTTACAGTAACTGATGCTATTTATGCCTTCTGACAGATGAAATGTCATTTTTTGAGTGGCAGAGGCTGTGGAACTTTCCAACTGTCTTTATGGACAGACAGAAAGGAAACTATTCAATTGCAAAGACTCTCTAGTGTCTGAATGTGGACCTTTAGCAACACACTCCTTTGTGGAGAGGCTACATGCAGGGGATGCTCTCTCCTTTCCTTCCCACCCAATCCTTACCCCAACTCTGAAGTGAGAAACCATTTATTGATTTCAAATTTTTCAGCAAAAGAGAGAGAATGGACTCTCAAGTAACCTGAGCAAGAGGCATCACTCAACACTTATTCTTTAAGAAGAAGAAAAACTTTCAGAGACAGTTTGTCTCTTCAACCACACCTTGGTCATGTCTGGTGTCTGTGGAGTCCTCAGTGGATCTAACTGCTGACTAGGGGAATGTCTAATAGAAGCTCATTGGTGGAAGTTGTTATTCAGAAGAGTATGGCAAGCCATCTCTTTAAATTTATATTATTATCATTATTACTTACACAGAAGTAGGGTGTAGGAAATAAAACAAAAAAAAGGAAAAATATAATATGAAACCTCTTTACCTCATCATGAATATTTCCAATATCCAGGTATTTCCATTAATATCAGCCAACCACTGAGCCTATTAAAATGCCATCTAATTAGAGAAAAGAATAAGAATGTCAGAATTAGAAAATGAGAAACATTAGTCAAAGTTTAATTTACTTTACAAAAAGCTAGCTAGAAATATAATTTTTAAAAATTATTATTAGCGACTTCTTGTTTTAGCTCTAAACTATCCTATCTAATAATAGACAAACATGGTAATTGACCATACCTTCGCTACACTTCCCATTGGCTAATCAGAGCGATATGCAAATTAACTGCCAACAAAGATGGTGGTTAATTTGCATACGTAGGCGCAATGCTGGGAGGCGAAAGGGGAAGGACAGAAGAAGCCGCCTGCTGCTGTCGGTGATTGGAAACCCAGGCGGCAGGCAAGAGCCAGGTGGCAGGGCAAAGGCGGCCCTAGGGCCACCTTTGTCCACCCCCCAGCCCATGATTGGGGAAGCCGGGCAGGGCAGGGATGAGGCGGCCACCAGCAGCCACCTCTTCCCTGCCCCTCCCAGCCAGTGATCAGTGATCTGAGAAGCCTGCCACCTCCCGGTGGTGATTGGTGATCAGAGAAGCTGGGCAGGGCAGGGAAGAGGCGGGGAAGCCGTTAGCAGCCACCTCTTCCCTGCTCGCCCCCCCTTCCCCCCAGCCGGTGTTCAGAGAAGTACCTGTACTTTTTTTTCAAAGTACCTGTATTTTTAATAATTTCTTTACATGGTAAAATAATTTTACATTATGATCCAAGGGTGGTGGGGTGAGGAGAAGGAGCAGCAGAACAATCCAACGAACAAAAAGGGAAACAGAAATGCATGGTGGAAGGGATTTGAAGGGTGGGTAGGGGCATTGCCCAACTAAAATGCAATTGGTTTTTTACTGAGTACTATTCATGGGAAGACAGCATCCTGACTCCTTCTCTATACAGCATATTGGGAGTAATAATGATGCATCCAGGTGGAAATATGATTAGGGGTTGGAAGACAGACAGGGAAAGAAGAAATCAGAAATAGACACTGAGAGAGTCACTGGCTGACTGGCTGCAAATACTGACTCTCCAGTAGTGATAGAATAAAAAAGTGAGGGATATCTCTGGAAGATTCAAGAGATAGGGGGCAACTCTTCTGTGGTTTTGACTTGCCCAGCAGATTTCCACATACACACGTGTACACGCCTATGTTTGCATGCACACACATATACACATGACTGACTGCCCTTCCTGGAAGCACAGAAGAAGAAGCCACCAGAAGAAGAAGCCACCCACCTTTGGTCCAGGTGCCAGCGCCTGTGGCTGGCTGCAGCCCAGGAGACAGACAAGCCACCCAACCGAGGTCCCAGGCTGCATCCACCCGGAGAAGCTGCCAGCCCTGTGGTCCAGGGCGCCAGCCCCTGTGGCCAGGGAAATAGGTTCCCTCTTCTCCTACTGCAGTCATTACTTCAATATTCCCCTTCTGAATTTCTCTCCTATGCTGCAACCCAATTCCACTTTTCATCGGAAAGATACAGGACAGAGAGAGCAGTGTTAAAAGCTTACGTTTTTAAGCTGGTAAGGTTGGTACTTAAACATATAAATGGAAAACTAGAGTCCTTAAAGTAACAAAGGCTACAAAGGACAGGGACAGCGCAAGACCTATTATATCCAGCAATCCATAGGGGGACTGAAAACTTTGCAATGATGACAATTAGTGAAGATATGAATCAACTAAAATAGTTGACAGGAACAATTCTTCCATCTTTGAAAATATCTACATCAAATCTGGTTAAATAGATTTTCATCTGCATAATATAACACATTATGACAAGACCACCACCACCACCAATGTGGTCAGTGTTGTGCCAATAAATGTTTAATAACTGAGGGATCTCCCCCCCCCCACCCCCAGTGCACAAATTTTTGTGAACCGGGCTCACTAGTAAAGGATATAAAAATGCTTATTTCCTTACAATAAGAAAAATACTGGACAAATTGGAAATCAATTCCTTTCCTTGGACCCATCTTAAAACAGGTTTTAGGGCAAACCAACACACTAAACTCAGGAGAAACAGGCACCTAGAGAAAAGAGCCAGGATCAGCTGACTGGTAACAGAAGCAGCTGCAGTTCAGAAACTGTGGGGACATCTACATGGCAATCTTGTTGAATTGCTGGAGGCTGTGTAGACTACCTTGAGAGTGAGAGGCTTTGTGGGGCTAAAATATTAGGGAGCCACACAATTTAAGTGCTTTAAATTGGAACTGTACTAGATTTTCATGAAAAAGAGCTGAGATCTTTCCTGACTCTGACAAGGAGAGGGGGAAAGTAATTATTGTGAAATACAACCGGAGCTGTCTCCATAACACAGGGCTAGTCTTCAGGGAAAAGACTTTTCCAGAGCCTGATCCCTCAAGGAAAGCGCCTTCCTCTTACTCCATCCCCTTCTAGCCTTCTTGTCTCACTGAAGGCTGGCAGGGGATAGGGGGACAGAACATAGTCAAGAACTACTCAATGGAACATAGTCATAAAATCTATTTTTTTTTCAAGGAAATATGTTTGGAATGTTGTACTCAGGGAAATAGGGAAGTGAATATAGATGGTAGGGTTATATCACTGAAAATATCTCTGAAAGGCAGAGCCCAGAAACACAGATCCACTAAAGGACAGATTCAAGTGAAAGCTTATAAAACATTGCCCTGTTACACCTTACCACCATATTAACAAGGTTTCAGTATAATTACAGTGGGTTACAGTTGAAAGAGCTGTAAGACACAGACTCTCTCTGATGGGAAATGCTTAGGGAAGGCCAAAGTCAATGGGAGAGGCCAATACAAGAATCCTAGAGGAATTTGAAGCCTCTGCCATCCACAGCCACAGCAAATATTAGACACAATCCAACTCCTAGTCAGATTAATACAAACCTTACATTAAAGGCCTATTTAATAACTTACTACTACCTGGAATAATATGTTTGGATTCCAGCAAATAATTTCAAAACATGCCAAAAAGCAAGAAATAAAAACATATTCTAAAAAGCCAAAGCAACCATTAGAACCAGACTCATATGTAACATAGTGATTGGAATTATTAAATAAGAAGTTTTAAATAACTATGATTAATATGTTAAGGATTCTAATGAAAAAGTACACAACACATAAGAACAGATAGGTAATACAAACAGAGAGAAGGAAGCTTTAAGAAAATACAAAAAGAAAATATTAGAAATCAAAGACACTGTAACAGAAGTGGAATTCTTTGATGGGCTATCAGTAGACTTGACATGGCTGATGAAAGAATCAGTGACATTGAATATAGGTCAACAGAAATTTCCCAAACTAAAATACAAAAGAAAAAGGAAAAAGAAAACAAAACAGGACATTCAGAATTGTGGAAATTTTCAAAAGGTGTAAAATGTGCATAATTGGAATACCAGAAAGAGAAGAAGGAATGGAGCCAAAGAACTATCTGAAACACTAAAGGATAAAAATGTTCCAAAATTAATGACAAACACCAAACCACAGATCCATATTTCCAGAAATCTTAGCACCAAGCTGGATGAAATCCATATCTAAGCCAATAATATTCAAACTATGAAACTAAAGACCAAGAAAGAAATAGACGTAACTCAGATAGGAATGCACAAAAATATACCATACTAACAGTAATAAAAATAAATCTGAATTAGCAATACTAATTTTAGACAAAGCAACTTCAGATCAAGGACATTTTTTAGGGGTAGAAGGAACATACAATAATGACAAACATAGCAACTCTAAATGTATATATACTTAACAATAGAGCATCAAAATATGAGAGGCAGAAAATTATATAACTAAATTGATAAATAGACAAATCCACCATTATAGTTGTGGCTTTAAACACCCCTTTATCAGTAACTGATATATCAAGCAGGCAGAAAATCAATAACAATATAGTTTACCAGAACCACATTATTTTTTTTTAAAATATATTTTATTGATTTTTTACAGAGAGGAAGGGAGAGAGAGATAGAGTTAGAAACATCGATGAGAGAGAAACATCGATCAGCTGCCTCCTGCACATCTCCCACTAGGGATGTGCCCACAACCCAGGTACATGCCCTTGACTGGAATCGAACCTGGGACCTTTCAGTCCGCAGGCCGACGCTCTATCCACTGGGCCAAACTGGTTTCGGCCAGAACCACATTATTAACCAACTTGATATAGCCAACTTAGATGAAGTAGACCAATTTCTTGGTCAAAACTTATACAAAGGGAAATAGATAACCTGAATAAACCTGGAAAAGGCAAAAGTATAGGAATGGTTAGCAGATTATTTGTTGCATTTATCAAAGCTAATAGATTTTACAGCACATCAAGTGAGTCTTAATAATACAAGTGGAAAAAATAATGTAGGAGGCTGAAAGATCTTGAAATGGATCAGATAGTGGATAACAGGAGCCTGGTTTCTCACTGTTATAGTGGGAGATTATAGGTAAGCAAGTGGTGGATGCTAAAAATGAACCATGTAATGGTAATGGTTAGATTTGGAGACATCAGTATAGGCTTAAGATATATACACATGGTTACAAAAAATATATATTTATGTATAGACTAGAGGCCCAGTGCATGAAATTCGTGCACGGGGATGGTGTGTGTGTGTGTGTGTGTCCCTCAGCCCAGCCTGCGCCCTCTCCAATCTGGGACTCCTCGAGGGATGTCTGACTGCCAGTGGGATCAGGCCTCAATGGGCAGTCGGACATCCCTCTCACAATCCAGGACTGCTGGCTCCCAACTGCTTGCCTGCCTGCCTGCCTAATTGCCCCTATCTGCTTCAGCCTACCAGCCTGATCACCTCCTAACCACTCCCCTGACAGCCTGATTGACGCCTAAGTGCTCCCCTGCCAACCTGATTGCCCCAACTGCCCTCCCCTGCAGGCCTGGTCCCCCCCAACTGCCTTCCCCTGCAGGCCTGGTCCCCCCCAACTGCCTTCCCCTGCAGGCCTGGTTGCCCTTAACTGCCCTCCCCTGCTGGCCTGGTCATCCCTAACTGTCCCCCCCTGTCTGCCTGGTCATCCCTAACTGCTCTCCCCTGATGGCCTGGTCGCACCCAACTGCCCTCCTCTGCAGGCCTGGTCCCTCCCAACTGTCCTCCCCTGTTGGCCATCTTGTGTCCACATGGGGGCGGCCATCTTGTGTGTTGGAGTGATGGTCAATTTGCATATAACCTCTTTATTATATAGGATCTGTGTATGTACAGGAATTAAAGCACATGCATTTCACTGTTCTGTTAGCTGAGATGGCCCATAAGCAATAATACTCCAGTAGCAACAAGTACACCTAGCACTTACATCTTGGTTTCTCTGTTACCATTTTCCAATTAAAGAAGCCAGGGCTCCTTGAGCAAATAGCTGATTAATAGAACTGGAGCAAGAAATACACAAAAAGACCCTAGAGCATCCTGTTTTGCCAGGAAGTAAGAAATTGCGCACTCATGCACACATGATAAAAGTATGTCAAGGAGAGAAAACAGCCATATGCATATATGCATAATCCATGGGCACAGACAATAGTTTGGTAGAGGCCTAGGCCAGGGGTGGGGCTATAAGGGGTCAATGGGAGAAAAAAGAGGACATATGTAATACTTTCAACAATAAATATTTTTTTAAAAATATTAAAAAAAAAAGATAAACAGCCAACTGAAAGACCACTCTATGGCCAAAAGTGGGATAATTTGAGCAAAAAAATAAAGTTGTTTTGAATTGTAACCCAAAGTACAGAACAACATATACTCTGGTTTCTCTTCAGATTGCATAAATCTTTCGCCTTTTACCAAAGTCTAGAACAAATGTCTGTGAGTCAATACTGGTAAGTAACTTCCTACATTAAAAAACAAAAACAAAAAACAAACAAACAAACAAATCTCTCATTCGAAAGAATTCCAAATAATTTGTGTATATATTCTGCTTTTACAGAGGTGGAGCACAATGCCTCATGCCTTACATGTGGGCTGTGCTTGATGACTTCCTTTCAAAGAGTATAGCAGGGGGATTAAAAGGGTAAGCTTAGAGTGATGAAATCCAGCAAACACTACCTCAGACAGGAGGTGCTGGTAAATGCTGACAGTGATGTATATAGCAGTATTGTATATAACAATATTTTTATCAGGTTGGTTTAACATTTCTTTATAATATTTTCTTTTTCTTATTCCTTTCTTACTTCTTTCATCCCTCATTCATTCCCTCTCTATTTCCTTTCTATCCTTCCTCTTTTTTTCATAAAATCAATTGTATCAAGCACAGGCTTTATGATTGTATTTTACAATTCATGTTTACAAAGCTCCTGATTCTAAGAATATAAATACCCACTCAAATACTGTTTATACATTTAAATCACCAACCTATTTTTGTTATTGGTTATGAAGTAAAGATATAACTTATTTTTTCCAAGAAAGTATTAACCAACAACCTTGACACTCCTTATTCAGTAGTTCATTCTTTCCCTACTAATTTAAAATTTCATTGATATCTTACTTGAAATACTTTTACACATTTGTTTCCATTTCTTGGTTTTCTAACGTGTTTCTTTTATTTCAATGCCT
This sequence comes from Myotis myotis, assembly GCF_014108235.1. Classification (NCBI taxonomy): domain Eukaryota; kingdom Metazoa; phylum Chordata; class Mammalia; order Chiroptera; family Vespertilionidae; genus Myotis; species Myotis myotis. The sequence goes on along the minus strand of NW_023416390.1, from coordinate 63,419,469 downwards.
ATTTTAGCACATTAAATATTTGTAATTTGTTGTTCTTATCTTGATGACTAAATTGATAACATCAGGGACCTAGTTCGATACTTAGCAAAGCCCAACAATCTTGAGAATATACAGATTTTAGAAAGCTGTTCCTTCTTGGACAACCTCCTGGGAAGAAGAGGAGGTGGAATTCACTAATCTGAGTAGAAGTTTCAGTGTCAAATGCTGCCGCCTTGCCTCTGTGAGACATGAGACCACTTCATGACCAATGATTGCGGATATGTTAATTCCATATAAAAACCAAGCAATTTGGTGACCTATATAGTCACCAAATTAACAAGTTAACACATGTTAAGTGCAATTAATCCTTCTGTTTTAGGCTTAACACCAAAGAGGTCAAGAGAGATTTGTCTCCCCACCAGTCTATCCCCATCCAGGTGCAGTAGCACAGGACAGCCCCACAAAACTGGTCTAAAGCTTTCTCACTCCAAATAATACCACTCTCCCTTCAAACATCCATTCTTCTCTGCTGCTAAAGCAAGCTCCTCTGGGTGGGGACATGCTCTTGACCAGGACCCCCTGCTATCTTTTAACATTTCTGAGAACTCTGTTGCTACCATCAAAGAAAGAACTTGAATGTTAGAAGTATTTTCTTTCTTTAGGGTTGAATCACCAGTTAAAGTTTTATTGGCACATTTACTTAATAAGATTTGAAAAAGTCCATGGATTTAAAAAGTTAAGAAATCCCAGTGACCCACTAGATAGGTCCATGGTAAGATTGGGACTCATAGGTGAGATTGGTTCTGTTGTTTTGTTTTGAATCTTAACGTTCTGTTTGCTCTGTGTTTTACAGATATTCGAGTTTGATGTTTCTACTCATTGATATTCACGTATTTCCTCTAAATGTAAAATGACTTAGTGGCTAAGAGCAAAGACTCCAAAGCCAGATTGCCTGGATTCAAATTCTGGATCCAATACTTTCTAAGATAATTAGTATATAAACCTGGGTAATGAGGCAGAAGGAACACAATGGTTTTTCGGTGTTATAGTGAAGCTTTGTCCAAAGGGCCCAACCACGTATTATTTCATTAACTAAGGGATGTAGTTTGTTTTATTTACAATTAGATCAAACTTTTTAAAAACTTTTTGGTCTCTAGACCCTTTACATTTTAATGAATTGTTGCAAATAATGTGTAGATTCATCTATTGATATTTATTATATTAGAAATTAAAAGTGAGAAATTTTTAAAGTATTAATTTTTAGTTTATGTAAAATAGTAATAAGATGAACACATGTTAATATAAATACTTCTTTAAATTAGCTGAACCATTTTGCTATATCTCCCATTAATGAGTTAAATATATCATTTATATGTTCTCTCTGTATATTTGTTTGAGACTTGTATTTACCTCGTAAAAACTACAATTTGATGCCACTAACTATGCACTATTGAGTAAGTTACCTAAATTCTCTATGCCTCATCTGTAAATGGAAATATTAACAGCTACTACTCATAGCATTATCGTATCACATGATTTAATACATGAATTCACTTAGAGCAGTACCTGGCACAGCACAAATGCTCCACATCATAACTGGTGCCTATTACTATTTACATTATTTAAAAGAAAACATTTCCAAAATAAATGTTTTCAAATAGAGATGCACCACCCCTGAAAAAATTTTGATGTGACTGTTTTTGAAAGCATGAAAACAGTATAAATTTTTTATGCAACTCTCTAAAATTAACCAAACACTCCAAAAGACCTTAGCCACCTTGTACCTCCTTCAATATAGAAAGTAGCTTGAAGTCAAAGGACTGCAAAATCTCCATACGTGGTGAATTTTTCCCAAGGACAAATGCTTGGTATTATGAGCCCTGGACGCAGCTGAGGGGACTCAGTGGGGTTTTGTTTTATACAGCTCTCCTCTGCAAGTCCTGCCTTGCTCTTGTTGACTCAGACATTCGCAAGTTGTTGGGTGAGTCCAAAACATGTGACCAAGACAGAAATAAACCTTCAGTAGAGTTATGCAGACCCAGCCAGAATTCAGCCAAAAGTGCAGTAAAACTGAAATCTGAAGAGCATTAGTCAACCTGCCCTTGAGCCCAGACTGCAATGTTTACTTGCATTGATATTCATAAAAATAGTTGGAGTGTGAACTAGGGACAAGCTACTATTTTAAAATTGCCAGTGGGGGTTGTTTTTCTATTACTTGAGGTAGAGAATTTAAAATTACTTAAACAGGAGAAGAAACATTTTTGTATTTTGTGGTTGAAACAGAATTTGCCCTGGGGCAGATTTTTTCTTCTTTCTGGGAGGTATGACTTTAGCCAGCCTTTTTAGCCATGTAGATGCAAAGTGGTTGTACTTAGAAAAACAAACCCAAAGGCAGTGGCTGCAGACTGAGATGCTGTTCCATTACTGATGCAAACTGCTGCCTTGGCCTCTGGTGAGATGAGTATGACTGATGACTGTGCCTCGTTCTCTCCTTCCTGAAGCCTGAGGTCGGGCAGGATCCTGGATTTCATAGAGGAGAAGACCAGAAAACAATTCAATGTTATCTCCTCAAATAAATAATAAATGTAATTCAAATTTTCCTTTAACACATTTGCTCCCCCCCGCCCCCGCCCCATTTGATAACTTAGGAAAGTTTTCAGCTTGTTGTCAAAGTTGGGAAACCTCTCTTCAGTTTCTCACATGAACAAGTTGAAAGATGTCAGGTGCAGTAACTAATCTTAAATACTCTTGAATTAATGCTATTTTTAACCAGTTTGTCACCAATGTCCTTGTTTTTGTGGGTTTTATGAATTGTATGTTATTTTGGTGATGTGTTTTTTGCCAAGTCAAAATTTAAAGTTTTTAAAATATGTTCATGTGGTATCTTACTCCTCAGTAATGGAATTATCAAACAATTCAAGGACATATTTAATTCTCCTTTTCAAAATATATCATTTTTTCTTAATGAATTACTCCTTTTGGTATGCTTTAGAGAAATATTTTACTACAACTTACTTTTTAAAGTTAGAAAAATTTCTATTGATTTTATTATTCCTCTGTATTACTTCTATTTCATATTTTATTAACTTTTCCTCTGTATTTTCTCTAATTTCTTTGAAAGATAAGATGATAAGTTAAAAATAGAAGGACCTTCACATATGTCCAATTAAAGACTCGCTTATTTTGTTGAAATGTTCCGAAGTGTATTTCCAAATTACTTTATCTGGTGTCACTTTTTATATCACCTTTGTGAATCTCACTTATGCCCAGATGCTAGTCTTTAAAATGTCAGTGTAGCATGTTGGAAGTCTTAAAAAATTTTGAAATAGGCAGACCCTCCTCTTTTATTTAGACTTGGTGTAGAAAAATCAAAGTTGGAATGTATATTGAAAATGGTCCATGCACAAAAAACTCAAATTATAAAACTTCTAGAAGAAAACAAAAAACTTCCTTCATATGTTGGTCTTGGCAATGATTCTTGGATATGACACTAAAAGCACAAGCAACCAAAGCAAAAATAAATAAGTGGGACTACATCAAACTAAAAAGCTTCTGCACAACAGAGGAACAAATGAATAAAATGAAAAGACAACATACAGAATGGGAGAAATATTTGCAAACCATATATCTGGTAAGAAGTTAATACCCAAAATATATAAGGAACTCACACAACTCAATAACAAAAAAAAATGGCCAAAGGACCTGAAAAATATTTTTCAATGTATATATCTAACAGGTATATGAAAATGTTTGTAAAATCACTAAACATTAGGAAAATGCAGTTCAAAACCACAATATAATATCAACTGTTAAGACTGCTATTATTTAAAAACGAGAAGAGATAACTAACGTTGGAGAGGGTGTGGAGAAAATGAAATCCTTTTTGGATCTAAATTGTTGGTGGGAATGTAAATTGGTGCAACTATTAGGAAAAACAGTATGGAAGTTCTCAGTAAATTAAAAATAGAACTACCATATGATCTAGAAATTCCACTTTCGAGTATATATCCAAGGGAAGTGAAATCAATATCTTGAAGAGATATCTACAGTTCCATGTTCATTGCAACATTAGTCACCATAACCAGGATCCTGAAACAATGTAAATGTCCAGGGGCAGATCAATGGATAAAGAAAACATTATATATGTATATATGTACAGGTTGGGGCAAAAGCATGTTTAAAGATGTGAGTACATGAAACACAGTTTATTCTTGTATTATTATTTATTAATTATTGTATTATTTTCCATATGAAGAACTGTACATATACTTTTGCCTCACCCTGCATAGATATAGAGAATGTGGGGTGGGGGGGAATCGTGCCATTTGCGACAAATGATGAACCTTGAAGACATTATAATAAGTGAAATACTCCAGACACAGAAAGACATATTGTATGATCTGTTATATGTCGAATCTAAAAGAGTTGAATTCACAGAAGCAGATTGTAGAATGGTGTTTGTTGCCAGGGGGTGGGGAAAATGGGAAGATTTTGATCAAAGGGTACAATCTTTCAGCTATAAGATCAGTAAGTTCTGGGGATTTACTGTATACTCTGGTGACTGTAGTTAACAATTTTTTTGTATACTTGAAGTTGGCTATGAGAGTTAGATCTTAAATGTTCTCACCACGTGCATGCGCATGTGTACACACACACACACACAAGGTAACTAATAAGGTGATGAATGTGTTAATTAACATGACTGCAATGATTGTTTCACTATGAATAGGTGTATCAAATTATCACTTTGTACACCTTAAATATATGTGATTTTATTTGTCAGTTATACCTCAGTAAAGCTAGAAAAAAGAAATAAACTACTCCATTTACAAGAAGAACTCCCAAAGAAAACATATAACTTACAAAATAATAAAATAATTATTTTAACTATGGCTCAATAATAAAATAGTCAACTTAGTTAGATTGAGAAAATGATCTGTATATGTCCTTGTCATATCACAATAAGTCATGCTATATGGTGTTTAGCACAATGAGCTGGAAAATAGTTTTTGTTTTAAAATTTCAATTTTTTATCCTATTTTTCTTGGTCTACTTTTCCACTTTTCCTCTTTAGACCCTACTGTGTTATTCAGTATGCTATTTGGCTAACTTCTCCCACTTAAGAATGCCACAAGTTAGAACTTGATTTGTCAGCATTTAGTTGGGAATTTCCTTCAAGGTGAACACAATACACAAACCTTACGATTTGAGAAAATCAGGGCTCCTCCAGGTTTTACTTGGTCTCTGGATCCCAGGTTCACCCATCACCATTTTCTAAGCTATGAGAAAGTGATAAGAGAGAAGAAACATCAGTAAGTGCTAGTCCAGGGACACTAATCCAAATGGGCTGCAGGAAATGCCCTCTCAGGTGGACTTTGCTATAGTTAATAGCATACACTTCTATACTAATAATAGAGGAATATGAAAATTGTCCGGGACACCCTCATAGTAACAGTAATGACCAAACAGCAGGCTGCTTGGGGTGACAAGGCCGGCAGGGGGGTTAGTGAGGGACGACCAAAGGACTGAACAGCAGGTTGTGTGGGGCGAACAGGCCGGCAGCGGGGGCAGTTGGGGGCGACCAGGCCAGCAGAGGAGGGCAGTTGGGGGTGAGATCAGGCCAGTAGAGGAGGGCAGTTGGGGCGATCGGGCTGGCAGGGGAGCAGTTAGGCATCAATCAGGCAGGCAGGCAGGCGAGCAGTTAGGAGCCAGCAGTCCCGAATTGTGAGAGGGATGTCTGACTACTGGCAGTCAAACATCCCCCAAGGGATCCCAGATTGGAGAGGGTGCAGGCTGGGCTGTGGGGACCCCCCCACCATGCATGTATTTCGTGCACTGGATTTCTAGTATATAATAATTACTATATACCAAGCACTGTTTGATTTATATTAATTAATTTAGTACTCATTGCAGTCCTATGAAACAGTTACAATTATCACCTTCATTTTCAGTTGAGGGAATTGCATCTCAGAGATAAATAACTTTGCCATGATCACACAGCTGGTACTTTAGAGGTAGGATTAAAACCAGGCATCCCAGTTACATATGCTCTGACACACTTCAGTGAAATATCCCAGGGCTTGTATTCCAAATATGGGATACCCAGAAAATTAGAGGCATATTTGAAAAGGCTGAAATTCCCAAAATAGGCATATTCTCATCAGAAGATTACATGGCATTATTTTTCTTACATACTAACTGGGCCTTAACAAGTTTCACAACTTGCTCTTTGGTGTATTTCTAGGTGATTTCTCTGTGCAGGTTGTTAACCCATGGTAATTGGCGCCAACTCAAACACCAACAGGAACCCCTGATTTGGGGTGTGGTGAAGAAGGAAACTTATTTTGTGCAAAGGGCTCAATGGTAATACAACATGGCTGTGAAACAGCACAGCCGGGGAACAGCTGTATGGAGCTGCAGCGCCCCTCTGCAGGCCCTGCGTCCCCGGGTCTGCCCTGGGGAGATGTCTTCTGTGTTTCAGCTCCAGCTGGGAAACACAGCCTTCACTCTTCTGTGGAAAGTGCACTCACTGAGATAGGGGGGAGCTGGCTTATAGAGGCAGAAGTTCGGGCCCTGGTTCCTGATTGGTCTGTCCTCATGCAAACAAGGATGTCCAATCTTCACAATTTGGTTGGTCCAAAGGCACCGTCTTGATTGGTCAGAATAAAGCTGCTGATTGCTGAGAACTTCGCAGCTCTGATTGGATGGAGAAAGCCTCAATCTTTTGGGTTGAAATAGGACTCCAGGAACCCTTCGTGAGAGCTGGCTCAGGTGGCAGAAACACAGTGCAGGCAGGCATTCAGCTCAGAGGCAGGTAGGTTAGTTCAGAGGCTTCTCCATGAAGTACGGTTTTCATGAGAGGTTCCACCCCCCTCACACCCCTACTCCTCCATGCCCCCCTTCCACGCCCCCCCCCCCCCCCCACCTGGAGCAGAAATGGCTGATAGGCTCTGTTCTTAAAATATTGAGCCCAGTTAGCCACTAGGAGCCCTTCTTAATAGGTGTCTTTTTATCTCCTCAGGGTTCACAAGGTCCACAGGTTCCAGCACCACTCAGGACAAGGCAACTTATCTCTCCTTCTCCTTTCCCTTTCCCATCTGTCTCCACTCCCCAAGCCCTTTAGGGCATTGTCTCCTTATTCTTTAGTGCAGTGGTTCTCAGCCTTGGCTGCACATTAGAATCACTTGGGAATCTTTTTAAAATCCTGATTTCTGGGCCTCATCCTCTGGAAATTCTGTTTCTTTGTGGCCTCACCCCACAACAAAGAAACAGAATTTCCAGAGGATGAGGCCCAGAAATCAGGACTTTAAAAAGATTCCCAGGTGATTCTAATGTGTAGCCAAGGTTGAGAACCACTGTTTTAGTGACTCCAAAGCAAAAACAAATCGTCCAGTTCCTTTTCTCCCCCAACAAACATGAACAGTAGAACAGACCATTAGAAATGTGCTTGAGTTTAGATACATAAAAACTAGCCTGCAATATGTCCATGTCCCAGGGATTTTCTGCAATGACATCTCCTACCTCTCCAGGTCAAGGTACCTTCTTGCTCCAGCAGCAATATTTACATCCTAAAGTGAGTTCTCAGCTGCTCATGCTTTTAGTTCAGTGGTTCACAACCTGTGGGTCGCGACCCCTTTGGGGGTCGAACGACCCTTTCACAAGGGTCGCCTAAGACCATTGGAAAATATATATATATATTTACATATTGTTTTTGTGATTAATCACTATGCTTTAATTATGTTCAATTTGTAACAATGAAAATACATCCTGCATATCAGATATTTACATTACAATTCATAACAGTAGCAAAATTACAGTTATGAAGTAGCAACGAAAATAATTTTATGGTTGGGGGTCACCACAACATGAAGAACTGTATTAACGGGTCGCGGCATTAGGAAGGTTGAAAACCACTGTTCTAATTAAATCTTTGTTGGGTATTTTGTTTTTGTTTTGTTTTGTTTTGATTGGGTTTGGTTTCTGGTTTTTGTTTGTTGGTTGGTTTTACGCTCCTCTGCACTATTTCAGGCTGTAATTTTTATTTATTTTAGAACATGTTGCAATTTTCCATGCAAAAGTGAATCTGGCACACTTTTTCTCGGTATTCCAAGATATGAATTTGCTAGAGAAGTATCAAAACAAAATAACTGTACTATGCCCATGTCTATTCAGGGGACTGGAATTAAAATATAACTAAAGTGATGCACACATTTTCTGCTTCTTTTTCTCTCTTTCCGTGGAGCAGGGGGAGGAAGTTAAACCTCTTCCATGCTTTCAGACTCCGGAGAAACTGATTCTGACAGTTTTCCATGAATCTCTGAGAAAAAACACAGGAAAAAGCTTCATAGTGGGTCCTTAGGGATGCTAAACTTGGATAGCCGCCTGAGACTTCATGTGATTCAGTGGAGACATGTGTGGCTCATTTATTTACAGAATTGCTTCTTTCTTATGTGCTTTCTTACATGTCAACTTCAGGGAGTCTCTTCTACATCCTTCTACCGACCTGCATCAAAGGTCCTGGTGTCAGCAGAAGTGTGCCTGAGAGACAGATGACACCATGTTTCTCTTACTTTAGTGGAGGAAAGGCCATCTTCAAATTGTCTTTGGGCAATGACAACCAGGAAGAGGGACATTTTGGGGCTGCAGTAATATAACACATTTCCTTACATAAAGCATCTGTCTTTAGGCTCCCAAATTAAATTTTCTCTTTTATTACTCCTTCAGAATGAACCTAAACTTGCAGTGGTCAGCAAACTGCGGCTCTCGAGCCACATGCGGCTCTTTGGCCCCTTGAGTGTGGCTCTTCCTAAGCCTTAGGAGTACCCTAATTAAGTTAATAACAATGTACCTACCTATATAGTTTAAGTTTAAAAAATCTGGCTCTCAAAAGAAATTTCAGTCATTGTACTGTTGATATTTGGCTCTGTTGACTAATGAGTTTGCTGACCACTGACCTAAAGGTTTTTAATGAGATCTGTGTAGCACCTGCTAAAATCATGTTGGTCAATAACATTCATATTTTTTTGTACCAAATGCACCCCCTGAAATGACTGTCTGGTTTTATCAACAGCTCTTTTGGATTTATCATCCCTTTGTTGCTCTAATTTCTGGATTCAGAGAGCTTGCTCACTTTTCACATTTGACAAGCTTCCTGTCTCAGTTTCACTGTTGCTTCCACATCTGTTTCTCACTTTGTTCCAGAAACAGATGTGGCCATTCTGAAAACTGATTTGCTAGGCGCAATTTACAATATCCACGTTTCCATCGATATATTTGGGGTCTGTAAATCTTTGTGAAATCTTTATATTGAAGTAGTATTTTCATCGTGATGTTTGTCCTTTAAACATTTTTTTGGAGCCTTTACTTATTTGTTTGTTTGCTTCTTACATGCAGAAATTGTTTTGAAGGAAAAGGAAATTGGGTCCATTAGGACACTGGAGTTCCTCAGGTGCTGTGTCTTGAATGTTAACGGTAGAAGCAGATCTGGGCATCAGAAAGGCTGGATTTGCAGAAATAACAGAAAGTGGAGTGGGAGAGAGGCTAAGGCAGTGGTTCTCAACCTTGGCTGCACATTAGAATCACCTGGGAATCTTTTTAAAATCCTGATTTCTGGTCCTCATCCTCCGGAAATTCTATTTCTTTGTTATGGGGTGGGGCCACAACATTAGTAACAAAGAAACAGAATTTCCAGAGGATGAGGCCCAGAAATAAGGATTTTAAAAAGATTCCCAGATGATTCTAATGTGCAGCCAAGGCTGAGAACCACTGTGCTAAGGGGAGCTGACCCAGCTGCATGTGTGCTCAGAGGAGGGACAATTAGGCCAAACATGTGCTATATCAATTGCAGGTGCTGCTGTGGGAGTACAGATGTAGCAAACACTCAAAATCTGTGATGTAGATGGCCCTCCTACTTTCCAAAACTTCTTTCAAGGCAAACGTAGAATTTTGGCCACTGGTCTATGGGTAAGGGTTCTAGACACTGAGAGGGCAGGAGCAGGGCAGGACCTGAAGCCTCCGAGAGCAGATAATCAGAGTAGCTACTTAGAACAGGACCCAAGGAAACATAACAGTTCTAACCCAAGTTGTACTGAACTGGGGAAATAGACAAACCGGTGGTGGGAGGCATAGGAATAGGAAGATACTGTTAGAAGCAGACTAAGCATCCAGGCTGTTAATACTGAGCTACCAATTTGTTTCTGCTCCTTTTTTATATCTGTAGAGACAAGTTTGCATCAAAAGAAAAATTAATTCCTTCACAAAATACTCTAATAAATATATCACAGTGCACAAATTAACATGCCTAAGGAACTCAAAACTCTTATCTCCCCCGCCCCCCCCTTCCAATAATATTGGCTTTTGCTCTAGAGCTCATTGGCCCCTGTTCCCAGGGCAACTTGCCAGTCAAGAATTACAGTGCAGAATGTGGAGCAAGGGCAGTGGAGAAGCAAACAAGAAAGATCATGTCCTGCAGCAGGGCACCGTGCCCTCCACTCCTGTCCGCAGCCCCAAACAGTATTCCTATTGTTCTGCCTGGAAAAGCAACTTCCTTCCTCCTCCCTGCCCCACTCCCCGCCGCCCAACTTCTCCACATCTGGGATCTCAAACCAGCCAAGGAGGTGTGGAAACGGAATTTAAGATGTGTTAAGTTGCTTCCCAGAGGAAAATGAGAGCTATAGCCCACAACTAGAGCAAATTAGGATTTTCCAATGGAGGTGGGGACTGTAATTATCTAAGGAAAACAGCGCACCTTTGAGTTTGCTGTGCGCCAAACTTCACTTGGTGTGCACTAGGGTGAGCGCCTGCACCCTTATTGGCTTCTGTGATGTTTCCACATGCTTACGACTGCTGCACATAGATGCCAAGTTCATATGATGTGTGTTAACACCACCCCGGGTATGTGAGCCCAGAGCAGCTGTCCAGCATGTGTTTCCAGTGATGTGGGGTATGTTCTCGTCAGAGAATGTCCACAGGAGTCTAGTAAAACATTTCACCCTGTCTTTCCCTTTAGTTCCTCCCTTCACATGCGTGTGGGAGTTGTGAGCTAAGTGTGTGAAACAGGATGAGTGAAACGAAATCTGTCCCTTGAGTTGATGCAGGAGGTTCTTATTTGGGGAGGTACAAAGGGAAACTTCTAGAGCCTGCAAATAAAGTGACCAGCCCATGAACCATTAAATTGTGTTCCTGTGAGTAGAACAGGATGGCCTAAATAGTCTAATCTTTCAAAATGTATTTCATCAGCAATTATTGCCAAAATCCAAGAAGTACTGGAGATTTGGTCACTATTTTTCTTTCTCTTTTCTTTCTTTTTTTTAAGAAGTATGGCCCATGTGCTCCAGACCCGTTTCAAGTTACCGCTGTTTCAGAATGTGCCGTAAGCACTGGACTATTATTTAGCATCATTAATGCAGATCCCCAGTGAGTGGTGCCTTGTTGATTTGAAGCAGCTAACTTCCTATTCCACCATGAGCCAATCAAGCTCCCAGTTAATATTTGAAATACGGTGACAAATAAAGCATATCCTTTTAAAAGTTGATTTTGAAATCATGCTGAGACAACCAATAATTAGTGTGCATCCACTGTGTGCATGGCCTGATTTGTGCAAGGTGCCAGACCTTCCTTGTTTCTGTGGATTAGCTTTCCCAAGATCCTGTTAGCCCATTGCCCTGCCCACCCAGGATAATATTCTGCTTGCTGCCCCAGGCACAGAGAGCATGGCTGTTTCATTGACAGTGGCCTCAGTGGCTGACGTAATTAAAGACTGTCTTAAAGTCTAAACACTATGGCCATTTCCCCTCCGTGTCCCATTGTCACTTACATCTTTACACACTGTGTTCTACTCTGAAGTAACTTGAAACAAAATATTTAAAGTTTAATGATTTTGTACTTATTTCCAAAAAGGAATTGAACTGGTTTTTCTTCTTTTAATAAAGGAGGCCTTTGTAAAGCATATCTGTTTACATTATGAAAGGATAGTAAGATTTGAGTGAAACAGTTTAAATGTAAAAGATAAAATGTGTATGTATAACTTCTCTTCAAAATGCATATAAAAGAATTTTTATGTATTAAGAATTAGTAAGATCTATCTTTGAAAAGATAGGTGAATTTTCTATTGCAAAGGGATCAAAAGATTAATTTTGGTATTTCTCAATAGTCAGTATTTCATAGAAATATTTCAATTTTATTTAAAAATAGGTAAAAACATCACTCATTGCTCTTTCTCTTCCTTCATATACATACATATAAATATATACATATGTGTTTATACATAATTCAATGTAGTAGCTAGTTTGGCACAGATTTAGTTATATACGACGTAAAATGCTGTAACTATGACTTTTTGCTCAAATTAATTGGCTTCAAATTTTAAAATTAGCAAGAGTTTACTAATCCTTATACTTCTCATAGAGAAAAGAAAAAAATTATTTAATAAGTTCAGTTTTTCCAGGCCCACCAGCACCACCAGCACCAAGAGCACATGAATTAAAGGGTGGGCATTTTTTAAGTCCCCATCTGGATGATTTATTTTCATGAACACACACACTCACATACACACACACCGACATCCTTGCTTTTAGGGGTAAATGGATATTTAGAATCAAATTAGGATTTTCAGTTGCTGGACATTAATGAGGACTTTCTTTACCTAAAATGGGATAATATGATATCTAAACTTTCCTAAAAAGCACCAGATAGTAAGATTTCGAGTCTAGCAGGTAATGCTCTCTCTGTGGCTATACTGGACTCTGCCTTGTAGTGCAAAATCAGCCATAGATAGTGACTGAACAAATGGGCGCGTCTCTGTTTCAATAAAACCTTATTTACAACAATAGGTGGTGGGTCAACTTTGTACTGGTTTATCTGTTCTCTAAACCAAGGTGAAGGGTGAGTCCCCACATGTAGACTAAAGTGAGCATTTGAAGCAATTAGCCACACTAACACTTCCCAAAGTGTTTTCCACAAAATATTAACTCCTGAAAAACATTCTATTCACACAAAAATTAAATGAGCCCTAGCTGGTTTGGCTCAGTGGATAGAGCGTTGGCCTGCAGACTGAAGGGTCCCGGGTTTGATTCCCATCAAGGGCACATGCCCAGGTAGCAGGCTCCATCCCCAGTAGAGGACATGCAGGAGACAGCCAATCAATGATTCTCTCTCATCATTGATGTTTCTGTCTCTCTCTCTCTCTCCCTCTCCCTTCATGTCTGAAATCAATAAAAATATATTTTAAAAAATCCTGTGTGAAAACATATTGTTAAAAAAAATTAAATGAATTTCAGAATCACTATATACTATATCCCCTAAAGATTCAGTGGAAGCCTGCAGTAAAGAAATCTATTTACCTCAATATTTCTCAAACCAAAAAACCTTTGTGGGTTTTCGTGTTGTTTTTTTGTTTGTTTGTTTGTTTGTTTTTTAGAGAGAGTGGAACAGAGAGAGACATCGGTGTGAGAGTGAAACTTTGGCTATTTCCTACACAGCCCCTACTGGGGATGGAGCCAGGAACTCGGGCATGTGCCCTGACTAGGAATCCAACTGGCAACCTTTCAGTCCAGGGGACAATACCCAACCAACGGAACCACACTGGCCAGGGCTGAAAAACCTTTTTGAACACCTGTCTACAGGCATCCTGTGGAGGGGGTGTTCTGTAGGGCACACATAGAGATTGTCTATCTAGATAAAGCAACAGCTTTCAAAATCTGTTGCATTGTTCATTGGATATTTTCAACAAACCTACATTTTCCTTGAATTATCCCAATAGCTTTGGCCCTAAGTGATGAACTTGCTAATGATTTCTCTTTTTGACATATATTGGACCCAGTTCTGGTTATGACATAATTATTTGGATGATCTGGACAAGCATAATGTTACTGATGTTTACATAACTGGAATACTTTGAAATGAAATGCAGCCCAGCAGCCCCACTTTCTCTTGTTTCTGATTTGACTCACATCACCCACAGTCAAAGCAATTTGTTTCAAAGTTTGTCATTAATGAAGCTGACATTTTCAAGCTCACTCCACTCTCCTGGGATCTGTCATAGTAAACTGTTTTGTGGAAACTAGAAAAAATGTTCGCATGTTACTCTCTTAAGGGTTTTACAGAACTAAATGTGTGCGTTAATGTAATTATTATTTAATGCTAGCAATTGGTGCTGTTTATAAAATGTATTGTAAAACTTATGTTATGATCCCAATTGTTGACGTTAACATTGAGAATTGAGTTAGAAAGATCAAAAGCCTTTTTAAAATCGACTTCCCTTTCTCCTTTGCTTTACTCACATATTTTTAGCTGACAAAGGATATAAAATAGCTCACCTCAAATCATAAAATATTAGAACAGAAAGGAAACAAGCACATTACCTGCCCTAACATTCTTTTTCTGTAGGAAAGAAATGAAATGAACACATGAGAGGAATGAATAATCCCTATTTATTAATTTTCAGTTCCAATGCTATATATATATATATATATATATATATATATATATATATATATATATATTTACAGTAGTGAGTATACAAAACAGTTCTTTTATTTTTCTATATGAACTATATCTATAGTATATATAATATAGTATATATAATATATAGATAGAGACTATATTTAGAGTATATGGAGAGGATATTTATACATATCTATATCAATATTTATTCTATCTGTCTGTCTATTAAGAAAGGTAGAGAAGAGAGAGATGGAGGGAGGGAGGGAGGGAGGGAGGGAGGGTAGAGAGAGGTTAATATATCGGTAAAAACAGTAGGGCAATTTTAAGGTAATGCAAGTAAACATTTCCCACTTTTGAAAGTTCTGTGTTTATTCCCAAATATCTATAACTTATATTCTCTACAGAACTTTCTTGCCAAAATTCAAGAAATTAAACTCGTCTCTTGCTTCTCTGTTAATCTAAGTGTGTATTGATTTTTCTTCATCATAAGAAAACCTCTATGAAGAGCGTTCATTGGACCAGTCAATAGTGCTATACCAAATGCTGCCTCTTGGTGGGTAGAAAAACAATGTTCATTGGCTGGTGGGATTTAGGAACAGATTTCCACAGGGCTGTAGGGAGACAACGTAGCAGAAGGAAGGAGTGGGCACTGAAAAAAGGAAACCTCGAATGGAACTCTGTCTCTGCTATTTACTAGTTGTATGATCTTAGACAACTCAGTTAACCTCAGTGAAAATAAAAATACTGGAAGAGGTGTTGCAAAGATTAGTGAGAGCATTCAAATACATACAAAGCTCTCAGTAATGGTGCCATTATATTGTAACCTGATATCCAGGGTTTAGAGCCTGTGGGACAGTTCAGGCTATCAGGTCTCTATCTATTTGCATCCTTACCCCTGCTTTCCTCTGTAGATCTCAGTCTCAGACAGATTTTTTTCCATATGGTGGACTCCATAGTTGCAGAGTTAAATCATCGAAGTCCAAGTCTAAAAAAAAAAACTTATATAAATATGTTCCATTGACTTCATTTGGTTTGTTTGTGAATTAATTGATATAATCAAGAAGAGAGACAGGTTTGGGTCACGTGCCCTCTTCTGTATCTGGGGCTTGAGGTCCACTCCACCAAATTCTACAGATTCAGAGTGGAAGATGGGAAGTTTCTTACGATGCCTTTACCAGAGGTTAAATTGAGGCTGGACAGGAACAAAAAATGATTGCCCACTTTGAATAGTCCTCCTAACACTGTATTGAATGTTGTCTCCCAGCCTTGAGCTGTACTGCTTGTGCCAGTACAAAGTCTGGAAAAGCCTTATGTGTACCCCTTCCCCACTCTGTGGCCCTAAAACCTCTTTCTATATAAGCCCATATCCAGTTCCAGATCCAGAAAGGCCATAATTGTTATCCTAACCAATCTCCCACCATTCCTTCTTTCTCCTGTTTCTCTGGCTCCCTTGAACTATCATACACAAAACTTTTTCCAGGGCCACAAAATGTAAATCACTGTGCATACCAACCAATAGTTACAGATATAAAAGAGGGCCAATTGCCTGCCAGTTCTGTAAATATCAATCTAGTTGGGATCACTGAGCTCTGCTTCACCATCATCCCATCATTATTATTATTATTATTATTATTATTATTATTATTATTATTATTTCTATTACTTTAGGTCCTTGATTTTCCCAGGTACACATTCTGCCCAATTATATATTAGATAAGGCAAGGAGGCTTACCTAAAAGACCTCAGCAACATCTAGGAACCCTAAGGGAGTGAGGCACAGGTGGCACAATTAGTAGTATAAGACAATAGTCACCATTATTATGTGCCAGCATCCTGGAGAGGAGGGTGTTGATTGGCTGTCCAGTGCAAGAGGAGTGCAACATTATCAAAGTGGCTTAGAACATCTAGCATTTGCTTTGTCACCTCTGTACCAGGCTTCCACTTCATCGTGGAAGCAAAAACAAAAGCAGCTTGGCAGGCTCCTAGCTGACCTTCAGAAATAGAAGGGAAGCAGAATCAGCTACATTTATTCCTAAAATATAGTCTGAGGTGTTACAGAAAATAGCTATAAGAGACACCTAAAAAGAGAATTCTCTCCCTTCTGCATTCTCAGAGATAACATTCCTGAACCAAAGAGGAGAACTGAACTCAGTAAGTAGAATATTTCATAAGGACTACATTTTCTTTTCCAAAGACTAAATTCCATTAGTTTAGAAAAGAAGATTTAATCCAGAATATGGTTTCCATCGCAATATTCATTTCACTGACTATGCTGCATGAATCATTTTACACTGCAAACTCAAATTCTAACAAAGTGTGACTAATGATGGCAACAGAATTTAATATGACCTTCTCATTCAATATGCTGCACTTACCTTATGCTTCAAACCAGGGACCTTCCCTCAACTGGTAGAAATTTGGAAATGCCTTTCTCAATGAGGCTGTTCTATAAAAAGCAGAGAATGGACCCCATGAAGTTTCTTGGTCGTGTCTGTCTATCATAACTATACTAGTAAAGGCACAGTCAAGTTCATTTGCTCATTAAATAAATTGCTAGAATCAGGACAATGGATAAATGCCGTTATTATGTTTGACCCAGTGGTATTTTTCATGTTGAGTGTCTCAGTATGTAGACATTGATTCTTGCTTTTGTTATAAAATGTGAATCCAATTTAATTTATTCCGTAAGGATGAAGGAAGAGATAATAGCATGGAGTGGAAACAGACTCTGGAGTTAATGTGCCTGGGTTATGAACTCCAAGATCTCTAAAAGTTCTATTACTTTACAAGAATTTTTCTTAATCAATAATTTGAACAAAAATTTATGCTCAACCTGAAGTTAATTGCTAATGTATTGGAATTTATCAATACAGAGTACCGAAAATATTTTACTTTGATTACATGAGTAACTTTAAAATTGTAAATATGTAGTTAAGAAAATATTGATGTGTGTCATAAGGTATAACAAATGAAGCTAATTTCTTGACCATCTCCTCTGTTTGGTTACAAGAGGAAAAATCTCAGAGCCTTTAAAATTGGCCCCTTATCTTAATCATATTAACTTAGAGTTCTCAATTATGTATATGTGTGTATGTGTTCATATGAAAAATGATTTTTAAAAATCAAGATTAATTTAAGAGATGAGTAATTGCCAGTTTCACAGAAATCTGTTTAGGCAATATAGCTGGAGTCATAATCGAGTTTTCAGTCAGTTGACTCAGTGCCCAAAAGTTTTAGTTCTTTGGTGAAATGCCCAAGTTAAATGGCCATTTGATTGAAATACATGGCTGAAAGCATCAGGGATTTGGCAAAGCAACAAGATTGACAGCATGACACTCTCATATGCATAAAAGAGCCAGAATAGAAAGATACATGTGGTTGGTTTTCCATCCAAATCAGAATTTTAGTCTCCAGTGGAAGGACAGCCAGTGCTTTCTCAGAGATAAAAGGAACCATCCCCTCACTGCCCTAAATGGAGTCATTGTTTTATATACACAGATATCACACCACCAAACACACAAACTCACACGCCAACAGAGGAAGTGATTCAAGTTCTGGCCTGGGAAAGCAATGGCACATAGCCTCTCATTTTTATTTTATTTCATTTTGACTTGGCTGATTTATACACTCTAACACTGTAGCCAATGAGTCTTCTATGTCTTTCACAAATCCCCTGGTTAAATTGGCAACAGCTATGGCCTAGTTTAAGTGACTTCTTCAAAACAACCAGGATAGCATTTATTTTGTGTTTAATTTTTATTTTTTGTTTTCTGAATAGCTGATCTCCAGGAATCAATCATATCACCATGTGGCCAAGCTAACATAGTAATTATTCCAAAATAGAAACTGCAGGATAAGTTTATTACTGACCAGCCTACAAAAAAAACAAAAAACAAAACAAAACAAAAAAACATCCTTTCAGACTCATTCCCAAGATGGAGATAGTAGTTGATGGTTTCTTTTTTTTAATATTTTTATTGTTTTCAGAGAGGAAGGGAGAGGGAGAGAGAGAGATAGAAACATCAATGAGGAGAAAGAATCATTGATCGGCTGCCTCTTGAGCCCACAACCCAAGCATGTGCCCTTGACCAAAATCGAACCCAGGGCCCTTCATTCTGCTGGCTAATGCTCTATCCACTGAACCAAACCAGCTAGGGCAGTAATTGATGGTTTCTGAAAATGTTGATATTTAAAAGATCTTATTAAGATTTATTTATTAATTCAATCTGGTTCTTAATTCACTTTAGTTTTAGAGTGTGTTTTGTACTTAAATTCATTGATTTCTGTGGTCATCAATTATCTCCGCCTACTTTATTTTGTTGTTGTCTCTTGTTGTGTTAAATTTACTAAGTGGAAAATTTAGAGTGCTTTTACACAAATTTTATTTAATTGAAATAGAACATAAACCCATGAACATTTTTATTACACACTGAACATTTGCATCTTCCCAAAATTCATATGTTGAATCCTAAACTCCTAATGTGACTATTTAAAGATAGGGCCTGAGAGGAGATAATAACGGATAAAGGAGGTTATAAAGGTAGGAACCGAAGCTGGTGCGTTTGAAGCCCGTATAAGATGAGGAAGAGCCCCCAGGCCTCGCTCTCAGCCATGTGGAAATACAGTGTTGAGGTAGCTGTTTGCAGGTCAGGAAGAGAGCCCTCACTAGAAGCCCAACTGGCCGGCGCCTTGACCTTGGCCTCCCAGCTCTAGAACTCTGAGAAACAAATATCTGTTGTTAAGCCACCCAGTCTGTGGTATTTTGTTATGGCAGCCCACACTGACTAATGAAATTTATCTAAATAAGGTTTTACCTATCTCCTTAGATTTTGACAAGAAGTGTTCTTCACTTTATTGCTCAACATATATATTTTTATTTTATGTTTATTTTTCCCATCATCATTTATCTCCTCTATGCCCACTTCCATGTCTACCATCCCCCTCCCTCACCACAATCACCACACTGTTGTTCATGTCCATGAGTTCTCTCTCTTTCTTTTTCTTTTTTGCTCAATCCCTCCTCCCCTGGCTCAATATCCTCCACCACTCTCCCTAACCCCTTGTCACATCCACACCAGAGCTGTCTGCCTGTTCTCTATCTGTATCTATGAGCCTATCTCTATTTTGCTTGGTAATTCTGTTTGTTCATCAAACTTCACATATGAGTGAAATCATATGATACCTGTCTTTCTCTGATTGGCTCATTTCACTTAGCATAATGTTCTCCAGGTCCATCCATGCTGTGGCAAAGGGTAAATTTTTCTTATTTTTTATGGCAGAGTAGCATTCCACTGTGTAAATGTACCACAGTTTTTTTATCTACTCATCTACTGATGGGCACTTGGGCTGCTTCCAAATCTTGGTTGTTGTAAATAATGCTGCCATGAACATAGGGCTGCATATACTCTTTCGAATTCATCTTTTAAGTTTCTTCAGGTAAATTTCCAGAAGTGGAATTATGATATCTGTATGATGTTCCTCTTTGATATGACAGTTATTTAGAATAGTGGCTTGTTGGCATTTAAATTACTTTTAATTTAAAATTTGTTCATTTAATTTAAAAATGTTTTTCTTACCCTATAACATACATACAGGAAAGAGAAGAAATCATGAGGGAATAGCCCAATTATCTATCACAAAGTAAATATGCTCTAAACACTATGGCCCACAACACAAAATCCTCTGTATCCCAGAGAAAACTGTCAGTGTTCCCCATCTCTCCTTCCACAGGTAGCCACTTTTCTGTCTTCTAACACCATTAGACTATTTTGTCTGGATGGGCTGCCCTTAGTCGGTTCTGACAGCAGGTTCTTTTCCTTTACTGGCTTTTATAACACGCTGTGGCAGAGCCGTTCTGCTTACCAGGAGCCAGGGGCAGGCAGGCAGGCAGGAATAGTACATTTCTAGTACAGACTGAATAATTGCAGAAATGCCCATAAAAAGGTGCAAGGTCTCCGGTGTTCACAGTTCAGCCAGTGGGTGTATTGAATCAGAATGCTGTGTGGTTCCATCCAGAGCAACGACGACTTGCCTGACATCACACAGTAAAGTCAACACTGAACTCCCAAACTTCAGTGTATGTAACAGGTTAAATCGATTTTATTATTTTAATACCTGTTTCTGAGAACATAGATTTTATATTAATATACTGCCTTCAAACAGATTCCAACATTTCCCTTTTTGTTTTATGAGTTTTATGTATTTTCACTTTCTTATTCAGTGGCTATATTGTGTTTTAGGATGAGTTCAAAGATCAAGGACTTGGTTTGGCTGAATTTCATTTGTTGTTCACTGTGTTTCTATATCATAATTTAAAAGAGCCAAAGGAAGATTCTTTCCTGTCTTTTTTGTTAACCGTATCTGAAGATGCCAACAGCTGTTATAACTGTTTCCAAAAAGACTTTCCCTAAAGGAAACTGGGAGGTTTGGTTTTATGTTATTTAGCTCATTTAATCAGAAAGCAAATCATCTGTCTTTGATCGTGCCCTTGCCAGAAGATCCCGAACTCATTAGTGTGCTATTAATGAGGCTGGGTTTTAAAGCAGGTGTTGTTAAGTGCAATCAGAGCAGCTTTATTAAGCTGCAAATTGTCTTGCCACGACAAAGGAAGTCAGATTGGTCCATGCTCAGTAACCTTTGACTATATGCATGACTTGGCTGATTAAAGCGCAATTGATAATGACCTTCAGTCTGGCAAAGCTGGGAAAAGGTGATGCCTGATGTTGGCATTCATTGAATGGGATGTGAGTGACAGGCAGGCAGTCTCTTTAATTTAGAAATCTATAATGTGATTTCAAAATTAACTAATATCACAGTGCAATGAGCAACTAATTTATGTGTATTAAACTGATATTTTGATGTGTGTATTTCAGAACAGAGCCATCATTGCAGAGAGAGAGTTAACTTTATGTTAAAGTAGTTTTGACTAGCCATATTCTAGAAAAAGAGGACTGTAGGAGATAAAAGACAGTTGTTTTTTAGAGATTATTAATGTATTCAATAAGCATTCTGAGCCCCTAATAGGTTGATGACCCTGGCTTGGTGCATTAAACACAGGTGCTGCTTCTCAGGAACTCACAATAGGTGATAGACAGAAGCACCAATTTTATCACAATTTATTCAGTACAACAGCAGTTTATCATTAGCACACAAGAGGGATGCTGTCTGTCATTCTCAGGACCTCCACTGATTCCAAAATGGGGAGGGAGAATCAGAGGACTCTGGAGGGAGATTGTAATTTATTGAGTGTCTATTATATGCTGGCAACTTCGTCCATGATACCTCATTGAATCTTTGCAACAATTCTTAGGTAAATATTTTATTTCCCAGGTGAGGAAAAAAAATTTCATTCATGGGGTGAATATTTAGTCCAACGTCAGTCAACTAATAATTAGCACAACCAGGACTTGAAATCAAACTGTTATTCTCTAAAGCCCATAGCATTCTGTGGAAACACTCAAGGTAAATGGAAATAAGCACAAATAGCAAAGTATGTGTCATTCATGATGCGTGTGTGTGTGTGAGAGAGTGTGTGTGTGTGTGTGTGTGTGTGTGTGTGTGTGTGTATTCTAGTGTGTTTGTTGCCTGGCTTGAGCAATATAATACACGGCCACATAATCTTGAAATCAATATTAAACAATGGCTTCTGCCTCATGGTATTATAAATTTCCCTGTTTTTTGCAAGTTTGTCCTCATGAACAGACAGATGATGGCTTTCCCATTTGTCATAGCATATTTCCTTTACATTAGGAGGGCTTTACAAAGTGCCCTACTAAAATATAAATAGTTGTAACCTTAAGTTTTGCTAACACTTCTACTTCCCAGCTTGGGTGTAGGGAAATTTTATTCTGGGGTTTGTTAATAGAAAAAAGTCTATCCCAGGCTCAAATAGGTTTGTTTAACAGATAAACAAAATTAGAGAGGTTTCTTTGTTCCTGCAGGACCTTTCAGGGCCTTTAATATGCTAATGGTATTGTGACTTTCCAAAGAGAGAATTTGGTATTCTGCATTTCCCAAGTTTCCTTGACCATGAGGCTCTTTGTGCTTTGAGCACCAATTAACACTCACAAGAATTAGTGTGTGCAGAACAGACCGAGGCCTTGCTCTATAAAAAATTAGCATCCAAGTAACAGCTTGGGGAGAGCAGAGAAGAGAAACAAAGATGAAAGGACACTGATACAGAAAATAGGAAAGCCCATGACTGGGTACCTTTTTCACGACTTAGACAGAACTTCTTCTGGTTATTTCAATGCTGGGAAAATCTTAAATGATATGACCATGTCTGACATGAACAGAAATTATATTCATCTAATTTGTCTAAACCAAATAAATAAAAAAATCAGTAGTTACTGTAAATATTGGTTGAGATTCCAAATCCTACATCCCTCCTGAATAACACTTCAGTGAGTAATTTATCTTTAGATTATATATAGATTAATATAAATATTAGTCAAAGGCTTATTTGTGGTAAATGGAATATGGAGACTGAAATAAACTACGTAGATTTACTGAGTTGACTAAGACTTGTAAAAGTACAAAATTATTTGTAGCTTTATTAGCTGTATTGCTCTAGGTCAACCCTGGTTGCATTTCTAGAATCATATTTCGAAAGTATATTATAAAAACTGTCAAACAAAATTTCTATGTTGCAGTCACAGTCAACTGTCACCTTTCCCACTAGGGTGCTATCTCTTTGATCCTGTCTGGGGTCCTGCACTGTTTCTCTTGCCCTAGGTCAGTGATGGCGAACCTATGACACGCGTGTCAGAGGTGACACGCGAACTCATTTTTTTGGTTGATTTTTCGTTGTTAAATGGCATTTAAATATATAAAATAAATATCAAAACTATAAATCTTTGTTTTACTATGGTTGCAAATATCAAAAAATTTCTATATGTGACACGGCACCAGAGTTAAGTTAGGGTTTTTCAAAATGCTGATACGCCGAGCTCAAAAGGTTCGCCATCACTGCTCTAGGACATTCTGTCTGTCCCCATGTTCATCACACTGGCTGCTTCCTGCTCTCAGAGCTAGGAAACTAGTTAACATCACATTCTAAAACTCTCCATCTGCCAGGGCGAAACCCATCATTACAAGGTATCTCTGTCTCTCCAAGTTCATTTGCTATTGTAATGATTATTGCTATAGTACTTGCTCTAGTCCAGCTACTGCCTTAATGCAAGTAAGTCAGTGAGGTGGGAGCTGCCCTGCCCTGTGATTCCCTTTGAAGCCTCTGGAAGGTTTCCATGCATGTGCTCTAATGGTATCGTTACCTGGAAATACCTTCTGCTCACAGGGAACGAAAGCTGCTTGGAGAAGTGCCTGAGGATTGTTATATTTAAGAAGGTAACAAGTTCACTTGCCACCGCTTGATAATTATTTTCTCCCACTTGTTTTCCGGACTTCCTCAGAAGACCACTTAGCTCTACTCGCTTTAAAGACTTCCTTTTTCCTCCTATTTAATCTTCCACTTTTGCAGCAAGTTGATCCCCAAATAACAGATGGCAAAAACGATCACTGACATTAATCACAATGAAGCCACCTATTCAGACCAATGACAATCTTGCCTGACTTTCACGTATACATCAGTGATTACAAGTAGATAGTAAGGAAGCCTGATGGTTTGGCCATCTGATAAAACAGACCTGGAATGTGGCCCCAATGAAAAGTTTTGTAGGACAGAGCAGAAGTTATCCAAGTTTTCCTTCAAGGTCATTCATTTCCTTTTCAGATAATAAACAGGTTTGAATAAGGATTATTTTCCAGGTTAAGCAATCACAGATTGTGACTAGGATAGGTGAAACTTATTTTGGGAACGAGGATAAGAAAAGCACACTTTGGCAGATAGATGTTTCAATTTTCCTGAGAAAAGAAATGCATTGACCAGATTGTAATCACTTTGGTAAATTACATTTCAATGCTGAGTCATCTGCACAGCAGTGAGGTGGTATCTTTCCCTTTGAAAGATAAATTGTAAGGCTGTATTATCCAAATATAATAAATGACTTACGAGGAACTGTGAAAGAACCTTAATGCATGCAGGAAAACTCTTAGCTTTTGCTGTTATCTTTTGAAGAGGAAAATGAGTCCAAAGATCTTAGAGAGAATCTCCAGGAAATATTTGCACAGGAAGTAACATTGCTGTAAATGATAACCTTGTATCTGATTTCACAAAAATTGTACATGTGACCATCAGAAGGATAAGAAGGATGCAAAGTGCAAGATGGCAACTCTGAGGCTCAATTGAACTGAATAGAATTGCAACCACTCATCCTCTTTATCAGCTGTTTCACTTCAGAGTTATATGAGAAGGAGCAGGGAGCTATATACTAGGATAGCGGTTCTCAAAGTGTGGTTCCCGGACCCCCCTGCATCAGCATCATCTCACTATCTGTTAGAAAAGCTAATGGATCCCAGACCATTTGGTAGGGCTGGATCCCAGACCTACCAAATCAGAAACTTTGGTATTGGGGTCCAGCAATCTACACTGTAACAGGACCTTCATGTGACTCTAATCCATGTTATAGCTTGGGAACCTTCCGAATCAGAAATTCCGCATATAGGAGGCTCTGCAAGTCTCCAAATTAGCTGAGTGAACATAGACAAATCCTCTAACTTCTCTGCATTTAATTTCTTATCTGAAAATTCAGGACTGTGGGTTACATGATTTCTGATCGTGTGTATCTACATTATTACTCACATTAAAATTGAAATTCTACTATAACAGCTCAGCGCTAAAAGCTTAGGCTCTGAAGACAGAAAGCCATGTTTTCAAATTCCTACTCTACCCTGATAGCTGTGTCTTCTTTCTTATATTTAACCTCTCAAAGCCCCGGTTTTCTCATCTGTAAACTGCAGCTATTAATAGTTCTTACATCATAGATTTCTGAGTTAAATGAGATAATGCATGTAGAGTGCTTGCTTGGCAGTTGGCACTTAAGCACTCAGTAAAAGATGATCATTGTTATTTGGGAGAAGAGCTCTGATAAAAAGATGCTTAATTCTCAAGATTATATAATTGGAAAAAAACTTTTGTTTGAAGTTCTATAAGTAAGTACTGTATGTTTTAAAACAAACAGGCACATTTCACTTAATTTCTTGTGACTAACCAGTTCAGGCTATCAGAAAAGCAAGGGGGCACTCAAGACTTCCATTTAAAATACCAAAGGTGCATTTTCCCCCCATGTTATTTGGATAAACTACAATTATTTTAAAATCTGAAGAGAGATTTGGTGAAATTTTGGTGGAATAATGATGGTGATTTTTTTTTCCCCCTCTAACAGCTTTATTTATTTTAGTTTGGTCTAAGAAAGAACACACAATTGTTTGCACTGTATTTGCAAACAGTCAACAAGGAAATCATGCATTAATTGTTCACACGAAAGCATGATGCGGCTCATATTTATCCGTGTTGATCGCGGCACCAGACGGTCTGATTGGGAAAGTGCTTGGTAGTAGGAGAGCCAGGGACGCAGCAGCTAATAGATGCCTCTTTAATATGAGGTGTTCAGCATCAGACGGGCTTTGCTGACTGTGTTGCTACACACAATGAGTCAGTGTGGGGGCTCTGTGTAGCAGTGCCCAGGCCTCTGTTTTAGTTCTTAATTTCTTTCACAGCATCAAAAGCCTTTTCTATTCAAAAGCTTTCCTTTCTCTTTTACTCCTGAGCCTCTGGAATGGAGGCAGAACTGCAATCTACCAGCAGCAGCCTTTGTTCTGATCTTTCAGGAGGCTGGGGAACAGTGTGAGTCCTTCCTAATTAGCCCATGTACCAATGAAATACCCCTCCAAGCCAGGAGAGGCTGCAATCCCACAGCCCAAGTGGCAGAAAGGGGGGAAAAGGCCTCTTTAATTAAGGCCCAACAAAACCGGGTAAAAAAAAATAGTACTTTGTTCCCTACAAATGTCTTTTTTCAATCCCTGTAAATGCTGGCACATGCTTTTAAATTGTGCCTTCACTTTTGCCAATGTACTACCTCTCTGCTTTGGCTCAAGACTGCAGAAATTATTGGCCCAAAGGAGTGTGGGACCCAGTAGCTTTAGGCTATGTCTGTGTCTGCATTTCACAAGAGCACAGGCTGTGCACAAACCAGGAGCTGATCATCAGGGGATGGTCTCCATATAAAAGGATGCAGAACAGCCACCCCCTCCAGGCTTGGCATTTACACAGGCCGTTCACAAATGTCATTACCCTGCTGATGCCACATATGCATCAATTTTACTCTTCCATTGCCTGTCCCTCCTTTATGTCTTTCAACATTAATGCATTTATTTTTTCTTAGATGACCTCTTCAAAGACTTAATACATTCAAGTGAAGGAGCTGGTCTTGAACATGGCACTAATGCATTAGCATTCTGGTCTACCTCTTAGGTATGTCCTAACTTTACCTTTCTGTACTTATGGAGATGATCAGGTTTTGCTCTTTTATTTTCAAACTGAAAATACTTTCCCTGTATTATAAACTATAAATGTTTCACTGCAAAAAGAATTAATGCAGGTAATCATAAGAAATGTTTTTTAAAAATTATGCAAAATTGCACCATTTAGAGTTAATCACTGTTAACATTTAGTGGGGGGGGGGGGCGATCATCTGTATATTTCCATGCAAGTTTACAAAAATAGAATGGTTTCATTCCCACTCTCTCTTCACTTGACAATATGTGTAGACATATGTTTAAGTCAGTAAATATGGGGGCCTTTCTAATTGCTGTGTAGTACTAGACTTTGAAGAATACAGAGATCATTATTGAATATAAGTTTTGTATTTACATTCATTTAATATCTGATTAATTTCCTTTGAGTACCTCATGAACATTAGGAAACTTCAAATTCCCCATTTAATGAAGATGTTTTTGTTTTTGTTTTTGCAGGTAAGAGTCTAGATAGGAATATTCTTGAAACAATGGCATAGTTTCATGTATCTTATATGAGGGGAGACAGAATGCACACAAGCATAAATGATGTTTTTATATTTAACTTTCTTTTACATGTAATTATTTTTCCAATAAGACAATTGTAGATAATTTACTTCTCGTCAGTGAATCTCAATGCTTTCTTGAAAGCTATCTTTGTAAAAATCCCAAAATTGGGGGTTTGTTTTAAAAGTAGCCTTTTGCCTGTACAACACCAAACATTTGGTCAATTCACCACAAAGTTAGTCAAACATTGAAATGTTTGGCAGATGTGTTTGAGTTGATCATGACCTAGCCATCAAGTTGACACAGGCTGAGTAAATGAGAACAGAGAAAAGTGGAACATGTGCTTGAACTGTTTCATTTTCTTTCTAAAATGTATCCTAAAATATATATGCTTTTAACATGGACAACACACTTTACAAAAACATGATATACTGGGGAAAAGGCCAGTCTTAAAAACAGACTACTTGAGGCCCATTGTCTCTTCTACTCACAGACACTTAATACTCTGTAGCCTCAATGTCATTATCTGTAAAAGGAGGGAAAGGCCTCAAAGGAATATTGTAAGAATCAGACAGGATAATGTCAATAGCTAGTACTTCACATTTTAATTACATTCAGAAAATATTCTTGGAATACCTACTGTGTTTCAGGCTTTCTGAGAAGAACAAAACCAGTTTAATTTTTATAGCTATAGTAGTGTGGAAGAGGATAAATATTTGTTCTTCTACCCTTCTAAGTTATTCTCTCTGGCCTAATAATTAAATTGATATGAAACAGAGTAACAGGAGAAAATATGAAATTTATTCTATATGCGCATATAGGAGTTTTCATAAAACCATGGGTCCTGAGGATGAATTGGGTAGTTAAGGTTTATATATGCCATTTTGACTGAAGACATGGGGAGATGGGGTATGGTTTGGGACTTCAAAGAGTAGGAAGACAGTTCACATGAGATAGAAAAGCATATGTTTGGTAAATAAATGTTTGCTGGGCCATCCTTAACAGTGGACACAGAGAGGACTTTGATCAAAAAGGCCTTACTAGTTTCCTCTCTGTTTATCACACACTAGCTCATATGAAACTCTGGTTAAACCTCTTACATGTCAAAGTTAAAATTCACTCCCAAACCTTTTCCCCAGGTTAGGTGTTTTGTTCTTTACACCGCCCTTGGAAAAAATCTGGGAACAACATAATAGGTATCTTTAACACCGGACTTACAGATAGTTAGATATTTTCTTCCTGTGACCATGCCATGAATGAAAATGTGACAGCTAAATGTGATGGAAGCCAGTGGAGATGTCTCTCTAAATGATGACGCTGATTGAGACAAATTTACGGTTTTCGATAACCGAAGGAGCAGTGCTTCTATACAAGAAAAAACAGATCTTTAGAAGTATATGCAATGCAGTGTGAGGTGAGGTTTGCACATCCACAGAAAAATATTAAGCATGCAAATGGAAATGTGGTTGAGAACTTGGGAGCGATGCTTAAGCTGAAGTTATACGATGTGGAAGCCATGCATGTGAGGTAGCACCTGGAGCTGTTGGCAGGGATGAGGTGACACTGAGGAAACCACCTAGGTGTTTTTCTAGAATTGAAGAGAAAGAGCATTCAAGGAAAAGTCTTGGAAGAAAACCCCAATTCTACAGTACAATCAAATAATGTGGGAAAATTATTGCATGAGAATGAGGGAGGTTGTGTGAAAGAAAACTGCCCACCATGGGCCTGGCAAGGTGCTGAGAATAATCATACAGTTACATACTCTCACATGTATGAACTTATTTAATTCTCTCCACTACGCTTTGAAGTCCACTTGGGGAAACAGGGCTGGAGAAATGTTGATAATTCAGCCACAATTATGTACCTTGCAAGTGGTGGAACTCTCTAGTAAAGATCTGTCTGACTCTAGACCCATGCTCAACAAATTATATCCATGTGTAGAAATCCATAGAAAATAAGTGCAAAGGGAAGAAGAAAATGTCAGTTTTGAGACCACTGGTACCTTCCAGAGATAGATGCCTCACTTGAAAGAAAGGGAAGCATAAGGGTAAAAAAGTAGTAAGGAAATGAAACAATGGTTCATTGTTTCCTCCTAACGGTCACTTATTCCTAAAAAGTGACTATGCAAAGAAAGAGCTGTGTGTAATTATCAACAAAAATAATGGACTGACCTTTCATAATTTCAGAACAACTGAGAAAAGTCTTGGAAATAAGGGAGTCTTTTGTGGGAAGGAATGATTTCTTGAGATGCATGTCAGTAATCCATTTAATATTTATATAAATCTTAAAAATCATTACCCTCTTATTATTAGTTTTTCTGTCTTACTATTGTTGAAAGATAAACTGAAGCACATTAAAATTGCAAGAGTTTATGTGAGCAAATATAGATTCCAACTGGGAGAGTGATTGGGGCCTTGCACAGGAAGAAGCTAAAGGGAAAGGCCTTTATAGAGCCAAAGCCGAGGCCGAGCAGGGCAGTCACGTGGTTGGAAAGCCTTATTGGTTATTTGTGATTGGTTGTTCTTAAGTTTCTATTTCTTACCCTGAGCAATTTACAGGAATTGACTTTGGTTTAGGTGTCAGTTTGCTTACATAGGCCTTAGAGCCATCTCAGTCTAATGAGCAACTTGTTTAAGTACTTTAACCATGCTTAAAAGCTCTCTTCCTGGTTTCTCTTTTTATGGCAGAATAAACAACTCTCTTTCCTTTAACAATCTTCTTTCTATTAATTCAAATATTTAGCTATAAGAATCTCCTCTTGAAAAATTTTACATTATTATTCTCATTCAAGCTCCTAAATACTCACCTGATTTTGAAATTCAGGAGCTCCTGCAAGTCTGAGGTTGGTGTTGGTGAGGAAAGATTCTAAGAAAGGGTACACCTACAGAGTTGAGTCAGTTGCTTGCTGCATCCTCAGAGATGGGTTTTGGTGGCTGTGAATCAAGAGCTGGAGATATCTGTCAGTGGGAGTGCAAGCTGTGAACAGTAATAATGTGCCTTCCACGGTGTTCTCTGGCACATTTTTTTTCTCACCAGTAAGTCAGTTCAGGGTCAAATTCTGGATTGGCAAGCAAGGACCTCAGCAAGCCAGATCCAGCCTGTGGAAGTACAATGGAGCTGGGAGGTCTGAGCTGAAACCATCTACAAATGCTTCCCCTGGAAGAGTCACTTCATCTGAAGATGTGATGACAGGAGTGTGGCAGAGGCTATGCAGCGCATAGAGATTACAGGCCAGTGTTACAATGTGATCTTACAGTAACGGAGCCACCTCCCTACTGCTGAGAGCATGGCAAAGGAAACTTTTTCTCATGATGCCAAAGGTAAGGCTGCTAAGCCCTGGCAAGACAGAAAGAGTTGTCACAAGAAAGTTGCCAAGAGAAACATGATGGGGATGGGGGTCACTCCTATGTGAGCAAAGGTCTGTGAGCCTGTGGCAGAAGGCAAAGAGCCAAAATCGGTTGTGTGCAAGAGGTGCTTGAGTTGAGGGGCCATTTTTTTTAAGGCAAAAAGTTCTGGATGTATTAGGATTAAGTAGACTTGCTAAAAGCAGAGTCATCTTTTTTTTTTAATTGGTTTTAATCAGAGTTAATTTTATCTCTTTTTTAATATTAAAAAGTTATTTTTAAGACTTTATTATTAGAACAATTTGGGGAGGGGGGTTCAAAGCAATATGAAGGGGAAGATACAGAGATTTTGCATAAACCCCTGCCCCTACACATGCATAGTCTCCCCTATTATCAACATCCCCCACCAGAGTTGCACATTTGTTACAATTACTCAACTTACAGTGACAAAGTCCACAGTTAACTTTAGGTTTCACTCTTGGTGTTGTGTGTTCTATGGGTTTAGATAATATATAATGATATGTACCTATCATTATAGTATCCAACAGAGTAATTTCACTGCCCTTAAAAATTCTCTGTGCTCCACCTACTTATGCCTCCCCACCTTCCAACCCCTGGCAGCCACTGATCTTTCTATTGTCTCCATTGTTTTCCTTTTCCAGAATGTCATGTAGTTGGAATTATATAGTATGTAGCCTTTTCAGATTGGCTTCTTTCACTTAGCGATGAGTATTTAAAGGTTCTCCGTGTCTTTTCATGGCTTGATGGCTCCTGGTTTTCTCTGAATAACACTCCATTGTCTGGCTGCACCACAGTTTGTTTATCCATTCACCTACTGAATGACATTTTAGCTGCTTCCAACCTTTGGCAATTATAAAATAAAGTTGCTATACACACCTATGCGCCAGTTTTAGTGTGAAAATCATGGGCTTTTTGAATTTTTGTTTTATTGTTTTTTGTGTGTTGTTTGTGTTCCACTTTTGCCTCTCTTACACATGGGCTTTATGTACCTATGTTTCTACGTATTTTTCAAAAACTGAAGAAAGCATTTTCCCCAATTCACAATTATAAAGGGGAGGCCACCCTATTATTCCTAAAGATGAAACATGAAAATAAATTTTCTTTTCAGCTTCTGATTCAAGTCGAATTGGGCAATGGCTTATTTATTGTATCTTGCTGGCTCTCTTTAAATTGCGATGCATTTTCTATAACAAGAGAAAAAGATAAACAAGGCAGCAAGCAGCCTAAGGAAAGCCAAATTGACTTCCTTATTATATTCTGTCAAAGTAGCAATTGATATAAAATGTGCAAAGGCTGTTAGAAATTTGTGAGAGAAACCAGAATGTAGTTTAAGGTAGAATTAGAAATGAGTGAAGAGAAATATTAGTCTTGAAAGACTTCAAAAAAGCCATTTTATTATTGTTGTTCTTTCACTGAGATCTTTATTTGAACTGCTCACTCTATTGGCACTTTTCTTTTGACTACTTTAATATAATATAATTCAGTCCTGAAATTATAGAGATGATTCTAGGGCCGCCCTCAATGGAGCAGCTTGTGGTTCATTTGACAAGTCTTTGTTATCTCCTTGGAGATTGTGTAACAGGTGCTCAATAAAGGCCTCTGGGACAAATAACTATGTACAAATGTATAAAGCAAGCATGGCTTCATTGAGTGTCACTCAAAATAATTACTGGGGACATTTCACTTTTCACTACCACTTGTATTGCCTTTTCTATCCCTGTTTCTCCACTTCTCCCTCCCTTCTTTCTTTCCATCCTTTCTTTCTCCCCCACCTTCTTTTTGTAAAGTCTTTTTCTGCTTTCTTCTTATCTATTGTCCTTCCTTTTTTTCCTTTTTCTCCTTCCCTCTTTCTCTCCTTTTCCCCTCTGTTTTCCATTTTGCTTCTTTCTTTTTCTAGTCCATGTCTTCCTTTCAAGTGCTTTTATTCGTTTGCTTATAATTTACTTATTGATCTCTACAATCACAATGGACATGGTGCAGTGGTGCTACTGAAGGGCGTTGTCCAGCTGGCTGGGTGGACCACTCAAAATCATATCTGGGGTGACTGACATTTCATAGCTGTGTTTGTCTGAAGTGAATTTTGTACAATTGCTCGGTGTGCTAGACGTTGAATGTGTTTGCCTCTGCATCCTGTAAGCCATTTACACTTGGATAACTATCCATGCCGGAATTCTAAAGAGATTATGAAAACTGAAACAATATGGTGCAAAAACATTTTTTACAGAGGCTAAGATTCTACTAATGGCACAGTGTAATCTATTCATTGTATTATAGTCCTGTGTTCTCTAGGGAGTGTCTGGAATCTATGAGATATCTCTGTATCAGAACTTACACTGGTCTCTCAAAATCCCTCGGAAGACATTAGTTGTAAAATAAATCAAGGCCCCCCTTGTTTTCATTCTGCTTGCAGCAAGTGCTCTGGGAGATTACATTTCTCTGGTGTGAGTCACTCAGACCCTGAGATTAACATTCTCCTGGGAGAGGACAGCAGTGTTGCTGGAGAGCTAGGCCTATGCCTTCTGAATTTCAAAGGGCTGGGAAACAGCTCATAATTTACTCAAAAGCTCACAATCAGGATTACCCCCAAAAGCCCTAGTCCTGCTTCTTTCTTTTTTTAAATATGTTTTTATTGATTTTTTTTATTTTTTTATTTTTTTTTAATTTTTTTTTTATTTTTTATTTTTAGAGAGAGAGAGGAAGGGAGAGAGAGATTGAAACATCAATGAAAGAAACATCATCGACTGGCTTCCTCCTGCACGTCCCCTACTGGGGATCAAGCCCACAACCCAAACTGGGCATGTGCCCCAACTGGAATGAAATTAGTGACCTCTTGGTTCACAGTCGACTCTCAACCACTGAGCCACACCAGCCAGGCCCCGCTTCTTTCTTACAGTTTCTTTCCTTGTCCTGTCTGCCCCTGCTCTTCCTGCCACCTCAGAGGGTCTAGCAACAGTAATAACCACTTAAGCTTTGAGTACAATAAGTCCAAATTTAATGTTCATAAATTCTGTGACCTTAAGGGAAATGACACGATAAAACCAATTCTACCATAGACTAATTGATGTAAGCAAGAGTTCAGTTTCTATGGCATCTCATCTATCCTATATAATAAAAAGCTAATATGCAAATCGACCAAATGGTGGAATGATTGGTCACTATGACGTGCACTGAACACCAGGGTGCAGACGCTCAACGCGAGTTGAGTACATCGGTAGTGGCAGGAACCTCTCCTGCCTCCATGGCAGTCAGACATCCCCTGTAGGATCCCGAACTGGGAGAGGGAGCAGGCTAGGCTGAAGGACTCCCCCCGCCACCCAGTGCACGAATTTTGTGCACCAGGCCTCTAGTGTTCTCTAGTGTTATAATGAAATGACATTATTTAAGGATCTGCTCTACTTAACTTCTTAACTCTCCCACTATCCCTTCTTCTCCTTCCCCAGTTTTGTTTCTCAATATTAATTAGCCACAATGTGAAGTCTAATTTTTATAATAGAATCTGTGTTCATTCTTTTTCATTTGAAATTGGCTGTTTTATATTTGCCTTTCTCAGAAAATATCAAGCCAATTTGTACTTATGTTAGGAACACAATTTATCGCTCTTTTGAGATTAAATCCTCCCTTTCTCTCACAACCCTAACCAGTGATTCTAGATAGGAAAAATAAATAAATAAGTCACACTCATGGTATAATCTGACTAGTGCTGTCCAGTAGAATTTTCTGTGATTATAAAAATGTTCTATATCTGCATTGCTCAATTTAATAGTCACTAGCCAGTCATGTGTGACTAATGACCACAGCATATAAGCTTTTGCAATTTTTCCCCCTGGATTTTTTCCCTTGTGAAATAAAATACTCATAAAGAAGGAAAAACATATTTCATATATATATATATATATATATATATATATATATATATATTGACTTCAGAGAGGAAGGGGAGAGAGGGGAAGAGAGAGAGAGAGAGAGAGAGAGAGAGAGAGAGAGAGAGAGAGAGAGAGAGAGAGAAACGTCAATGATGAGAGAGAATCATTGATTGGCTGCCTCGGGAATCGAGCCTGCAACCGGGGCTTATACCCTCGACCATAATTGAACCTGGGACCCTTCAGTCCGCAGGCCGATGCTACTGAGCCAAACTAGCTAGGGCCATATTTCTAGATAGAAAAAAAAAAAGATTAATTAATCTACCTTTCAGTGGCACTAGGTGCAGTGGGAAAGTCTAGAAATGATATTTTTTAACGAAGGGTTTTTACTATAACTTGATGACTAAAGAAATAATAACCAGCAGAAAATAGAGGAGTGACAAGCTGGGTTTTTAGAGTTCAGAAAATAGGTCTACCTATCAGTTAGTTTAGATTGACAATTTTAAAAATTCAGCAGAGCTCAATAGTTTATGTTCAACTGTTATTTTTTGCTAAATTTAATCAAAGCAACTTGTGTATATGAAACCAAATTAGAATTTGTGGAAACCTTGTTAATTTTGTAAATAGTAATAATACATGGCAGAGCAACTTGGTGAGCACATTCGCCATGATGCAATACATGTCTGAGACTCAGTAAGTGGCACAAAGTGACAGAGCTGACAGAGATGTCAGGACTCTGTAATTGGGCCCTCCCCGCAACTGAATCCAGTGTAAGAACAAAGGCATTTCTGACAATTCTGGAAGTTGATTTCCCCCCACTGAGCATGTATTACTGAAATTTCAAGGATATGCTTCAGGAAACACCAAAGTCTGGCGATGCTTTGATTGCCGGGTGGCTATGATCATGGTTTCCATTAAACAAACTACACCTTATAAAAAGGGTATCACTCACTTTTAGCATTCAGACTCTTCCAAGTAACCGGGGGAAATTGACATGGAAAGCCTTAACGGGTTAGATATTTTATGAGTCTATCTATAAGCTCAAGTTTCTCTTTATGAGGTGGTTGGAATGACTGTGGATACAGTGAAGAGAGATGGAGATTAAGACTAGCTAGACTTGCCCTAACCAGTTTGGCTCAGTGGATAGAGCGTCGGGTCCTGGGTTCGATTCCGGCCAAGGGCATGTACCTTGCTTGCGGGCACATACCCAGTGGGGAGTGTGCAGGAGGCAGCTGATCGATGTTTCTCTCTCATCGATGTTTCTAACTCTCTATCCCTCTCCCTTCCTCTCTGTAAAAAATCAATAAAATATATTAAAAAAAAAAAACTAGCTAGACTTAAATTGTGGCTGGGGGAATAGGGTAGACAGGGACAAGTCATTTGACCTTCTCGGTACTCAATTTCCTCATTTGTAAAATACCAAGTATACTAAACTATTGGTCCATGGATTTTTACATCTTATTGTCTAGTAGCAGTTTATATACATGTTAGATAGCATCAGGGTTGCCAACATTTTATTTTGCCAAGGAGGGACATTAAAAAAAATGCATCTCATCTCACTATAACTTCACAAAGAGTAGCACCAAATTTTAGCACCAAAAAAAAAAAAAAGTAATTAAACCTAGCTTTATGGAGTAATTATTTCTTTCTGTTGTAATTATTTTCCTTAGACTTTATTCCTGACCAATGTGGGTCTTTGGAACAGATTGAGAACCTCTGATGGTTTTGACTCATTGACCAAAAACAAGTTTTAGGTAGAACTAATTTCTGAACTCTGCGTTGCTTAATGTTGATTCCTCACCTACTTTCTGCTGTTTATTATTTCTTTATTCATCAAACCCTAAAAGAAAACCCATATTGAGAAATACTAGTGCACTGGGTTTCACTGGGAGGTAGATTTACTCTTTTATTTTTTAACCTACTTTTATTTACTAAACTTTTTAACCTATTTTTATTTATTAAACCTTTATCTGACTAAAACAACAACAACAAAAATTTATGCTCATTTCCTGTGCTCAATTGTCATGTTTAGCTAGTGACCGCTATGGTGGACAATACAGAAATACAATTTTTTAAATTTATTTATATTTATTTGTTTCTATTTATTTATTTTTACCTAGAATCACTGACTAGGGAGTTTAAGAGGAAGGGGAGAATTCAAATTTGGGATATTTATCAACTGAATCCCCATATAAGTTAAAAGTAGCTCAAGTTTTTGTTTAGAGGGTTTTTCCGAACCTAGATCTTTATGGCCCTACTGGCTTTAACCTCCCAGATTCTTTCTGCTTAAATAGAAAGAACAAGGCTGAACATACTTTAGGGGTTTGGTCCTTTGAAATCCAGATTCAGATCTAGTTCCATGTTCCAATAGTTTATGGGCGTAAAGACTATATAGAAGCAGTTGGTGTGTTTGGAATACCCGGCTCTCCTCCTTGCAGCCCTCCTCCCTGGCTGCCTCCTCACCCAGGCTCCATTTACTCCGTCTCACAGATGCGAAGCCCGCCAAAAGGCCTCAAATAGGCTCCATCTGCTCACTACCTAATCTCTATTTAAATCGAGCTAAGTACACACTTTTCCTGGGAGAACCAGGCACGGTTCTGCAGTGGGATTGTATGAAAACAGCTCCACTCACATCTTCTGCAGCATTTGTTTCTGGAGTTGGTTATTCTGTAAGGTCTTTTCAGACCACGCTTTAATTAGCACTGCAGCTTTCGCTTATTTTTAAAATGATTATCTCCCCAGCACAAAAAAAGAAAAGCAAAGCTTGTGGTTATTTGGGTAATTTAGTCGGTGGAGTCAACCTCAACAGATAATTAAGGCTTCTTTTTAAAAGAAATCATTCAGAGAATGAATTACTCTGTTATGTTACCTGCATTGATCCCTTCAACCAGATAGTGGGCACGCCATCCAGTGCTGTCTGGAAAAAGGGATTTCTACTTTTGTGTTGCCCTTACCACCCAGCCTTCCCATCCTGCCCATCCCCCAATTCCCGGCACCCACTCCCCCTAAAAAACTCAAGGAAAGTGAAACCCATGTCACCAGTTGTTTCAATGATTAATCTGAAACCTGACACTATTTTCCTGGAAATAATGTAGTAGTCTCCCATTCTAAATGGACAGGATGGGAAGTGTGTCAAATCAAAGTCGAAGTGTGTTCAGCCATTTTCAGGAAACAACACTCAGGACTAATAACTAATGGATCTTGGAGTTCAATTTTCAATGTATTTATTAATCACAAAACGTTTGACAGAAGGTCATGCATACACGTGTGTGTGGGTGTGTGTGTGTGTGTGCGCGCACGCGCGCCTTGTTTTTCTTCACAGATGTTTTCTTCATGACAGCCTCTTCTGGTCGTGAGAAAACAGAAAGAGGTCTTAGTAGTTACAATGCAGTATCATGAGAAGTTCCCTTTTATTTCTACTTAAGTATTTTTCACTAAGGTATTTTAGGGAGCACTAGCACATTTGTGTATATCGGGCCCATTTTACTAGTACTTCTTAGTTTTTTAGTTTCATAGTTGTTGTTTTTTAGTTCCTTCTCCACATGTAGTCTACTAGTCCGATCCCCAACCAGCTATTCATATACTCGTCAGCTATTTAGAGAACTGTTTTATTTCAACCTTGTGTTTTTTACATTTAGTACTCCTGTTCAGAGACCAGAACAGTGGTCCTGGGTATTGTCTCCAACTATCCACCAGCAGCAGCTTCAAATATTCTCCTGCAGTGGCCTTAATGCCACTGTGGAAAGGGTGCCTCATCTGCCTACCTACGTGATGTCTCAATTTCAGGTTGTAGATATAAACAAAGATACTGCTCCCTGTATTTTATTTACTATTAGAAGAATCATGTTTAATCACAAGACCAATCATTCTTTCTTTAAAAAAATGTTTTTATTGATTTCAGAGAGGAAAGGAGAGGAAGAGAGAGAAACATCAATGATGAGAGAGAATCACTGATTGGCTGCCTCCTGCATGCCCCCTATTGAGTCTGCAACCCAGGCATGTGCCCTGACTGGGAAATGAACCATGACCTCCTGGTTCATGGATCAATGCTCAACCACTGAGCAACACCGGCTGGGCTATTCTTTACACCTAAACACCCCTTCCAGCACAGAAAAAAAGTGTAAACTTCATAGTCAATCAGAGGACTTGTTCCATTTTCTGGCTGCAAGACATTGGATGGATTAATTACCCTCTCTGACCTGAAGATGTATATTTAAAAAAACAAAAATGTAATTTATAATTCATAAGGTTATGATTGAATGAAAGGAGATAGTTTTCTTTGAGGACAAGGACTCTCTTTTTCATTTTGGTATCTCCTGCATGTAGTACATTGTTGGGAAGAGAGTAGGCACTCATTGAAATGACAGTTTGAATGAATAAGCATAAGTGGAAGGATTGAGGACTGAATTAGTGAATGGATGTGAAGATGCTTCATAGAGGAAAGTTTTGTTTTTATTTTATTTAATCAAAAAGGGAAACTCAGAATAGAAAATGGAAAGTCTTATGTAGAAACCAAAGGTCACTGTGGTTTTTGCCATTTTTGTTTTCTAATTAAAAATCTAGAAGCTGGAGTCTAAATAGCAAAAAGGAAAATGTTCACATTTCTTAACTTAGCAATAATGTCAAAACAACAATAGCAATAATAACAGCAAACACTGACAGAGCACTCACAATGTGTGAGGCACTCTGCTAAGTAATTAATGTGCTTCATTTCACTTTATCTTCAAAAATGACCCTCAGAGGTAGGTGCAGATTTAGATACTGAAAGAAAAAGTAACATAACCAAGGCCACACACCCAGTATATGGTCAGTGTCGAAACACTATCTCCTTTTGATTAGTTCAAAGTCGCATTGTAATATATGTATAATCTTTGATTGATTGGTTTCAGTTTCTTGATGGAAGCTACAGGAGGGCGTAGGCCATGCCCTATTCAACTTCAAGTTCTCAGAATCTAGGCTGTGCCTGGCTCTCAGTAGGTACTTGAATGTTGAATGAATTAATTGATAATTCAGCTGATAGTATACATAAACTTTGTTTTCAGGCATCCCGGCATTTAGTATAAGGAATGCTCTCTTCCCTTCACTTCCCCCCTCATTGGATTACCCCAGCCCACCCTTCATTGCCCCCCACCTTGCCCTTCAGACAATCACACTCATTGTTCTCCTGGCAAGGTCCATTTTGGAAATCTCCCATCCAATCTAAGTTATAATTGGAGAAAAGAGACCTATAGTATATCTCACTCTGAAATTATAGACGCTGTCCAATATTTTCTTTACTTTTTAATGCTTCATTTTTAAGTTTCAAGTAAGAGTACATGAGATAAAGTCTCATGTGACGAACTGCTTTGGGATCTTGATTTATGATATATGTGTTTGAGTTTGAGGTGTATGGGATCATAGAAAATGTTTTATCTTTTGTGAAACAGTTCACAAACAGAGCTATTACATTACATTTACATCAGAAACAGCATCCTTCTTTCTAGGGATCTAGCCTATAAGTTGGAGAAGAGATTGTGACTTTGGGGGTGGGAGGGGGGAGACAACTTGAATTTGTCATTTTAATTTACATGGTTTGATATATTGTGTATAGATCGTAATTTTGGCATTAAATTCTGAAAATTTCAACATCACAAACTTCCCATTGTTACTTTTCCCCCAGGACAACTTTAATACAAATCTGAAGTCTAACTTTTACTGAAGTCCAATAATTTTTTGAGAGTGAATGAAACAGATACCATTTTCCCTAGAATGGTTGTCATGTTTCTGGCATTTCTTTAATTTGCTTACTATCTTTTCTGACACTCTGTTGTTTCCCACTGCACGGCACACGCTGAAGAGCTTACAGACCTTAGCTGGAATTTCTTCTTGTAGGCAATGCCAACTGCTGTCTTGTCTTTTCTCCAAGGGATCTTTATTAGTGGGAAGGTCTGGGGTAAGGATCTGTCTTTAAGTCAGTATTCAGGTGAGCCTGCCCACTAATCCCCAGAATTAAGCAAATATGTCCACCCAGTGTCAGACAAACTGGACTGGGGTAGGTCTCCCTCTTAGAATTGCAGCAACATAACCAGTTGTCCAGCTATTCATAAGCTTCTGGGCTGGGTTAGGTATGGTTCTCTCTTGAGAAAGGATGAATTTAAATGTTCTGTCAAGTTTCTTCTGATTTTAAGATTTGTTACTGGTGAGACGACAAGACCTCAGATCTTGTCTTTTTGAAGGAAAGATTTAAATCAAGAGACAAAAATGTAGAAAAGCAAGTAAGAATTTATTGACTGCAGCAAAACACACATAGGACCATGAAACAAGGAAAGGCATAGAAAAAGCAACAGGAGAGCTAAGGCTGGGCTGCTTTGGCTCACTGAAAAGTCAGAGAAAAGGGGGCCTTAGAGATAGGTTCAGGGGATCAGCCCAGGATGAGCTGCCACTGCCCATTACTCCCCTTTCTGCAAGTCCTGGGGAAGGGTCCCTTGGAGTTTAGGAGATGCATGCCTGTGGGGTCAGGAGAAAAGGAGCGGAATGGCACAGACATGCTCCCTGAAGAGAGCACACCTTTCATTGTTTTTTAATACAGCAGTCTCCCCTTATCCATGGTTTTACTTTACATAGTTTTAATGATCTCAGGTCAAGCATGGTCTGAAAATATTAAATGAAAATTTCCAGAAATAAACGTTTACTAAGTTTTAATTACACACCATTCTGAATATCTTACTACATCTCATCATATAGGCATTGTATCATCTCACATCATCACAAAAAGAAGAGTGGGAATAATACAGGATATTTTGAGGGAGAGATAGAGAGAGAGAGAGACCATATTGACATAACTTTTATTATATCGCAGTATTGTAATTGTTCTATTTTAATATTGTTAAGCTTTTACTGTGCCTGATTTACAAATTAAACTTTATCATAGGTGTGTATACTTAGGAA
Organism: Myotis myotis; assembly: GCF_014108235.1. Taxonomy (NCBI): domain Eukaryota; kingdom Metazoa; phylum Chordata; class Mammalia; order Chiroptera; family Vespertilionidae; genus Myotis; species Myotis myotis. The sequence goes on along the minus strand of NW_023416390.1, from coordinate 63,377,978 downwards.
AAAACACAGTATAGCCATGGTTTCAGGCATCCCCTAGGAGTCTTGGAATATATTTCTCCATGGTTAAGGGGAGACTACTGTACCTAGATTGAGCAATACCCTTATTGGATCCCCCTCAATCTTGCCCCTTGAATGCTGTGTTCTAGTCACCATCTCCTTAGCTCTCCACAGATCCAGTTTTCCTGGCTGCCCTCCAGCCTCTCTGATCATTATAAAATTGTGCCCACCTGGCTTCTTCTGGGTAAGCACTGCCACCTCTCCCTTGTTACTTCCGGGACCTTATCATCTCACCGCTCTCAGGAAGCCAAGCTCAAGAAGAGTGTCTCCTACTGAAGTCCAGGTCAATAGAGAATAACTTTCTCTGAGCATCTCAGTGACGCTGATGCCACTCTCACCAATGCTTTTTTTTTTTTCATTTAAAATCATTTTTTTTTTTTTAGTACACCAGAAATAAATATCTTCTTTAAAAGTCTTTAGAACATTGCTGATTCTTCCTGGGTTTTTTTCAAACTCAGTCAAAGAATATACAAAGTAAAACCCTGCAATATCAAATATATAGGTTTACAGTTGTGAGCAAAAACACGGAGTTTATTCTCGTATTGTTGTCTTATTTTCTTTCTTTTTTTCCCTTTCTTTATTGATTATGGTATTACACATGTGTCCTTATTCCCCCTTTGCCCCCCGGCCACACTCATGCCCTCACCCCCCTGGTGTCTGTGTCCATTGCTTAGGTTTATATGCATGCATACAAGTCCTTTGGCTGATCTCCCCTTACCCCCATCCTCCTCTTCACCAATGCATTTTTAATCACTGTGATAAATGGGGTATATTCAGCCTTAGCTACTGTATTCAGTATAGCAAGTCAGTTTCCTGAGCTTTTCAAGACCTTCTTTCACTGTAAGTCATGGCAGTTGTAACAGTTCCACTGTCTCATAGCTTTCAAGAGCCAGCCTATCTGCACATTTGCCCAGCATCTTGGGTTCCTTGCTAGAGTATTAAAATCTATATCATTGGACAGAGCTACCATATTGACAAAGTTTTTCTTTTCTAACTTTATGTACTAATGCCCCCCTGATCAACATCTTCAGTCCCTTACACACACCCCTGGCTAGATTCTGCAGCCTTTTTGTGGTATGGTCCCTTTCCTCTTCAAGCAAACCCAGAGCTTCCTCACTTATATTATGTTTTTATTTAGCCACATTTATTCTGTGTCCAGAGAGTAATGGCGGTGGGGAAACATTATGAAGGAAGTTTACTAGTATGTTGTCTTGTGAGGCAGTGCCTTCACCATTATCTGCAAGCAAGGAGGAGAAAAAGATAGCTTTTCATAGAGTGGAGTGGGCCACTTCTGTGGAACCAGAGTATACACAGGGATCTGGGGATTCAAAAATTTTAATGCATTGACCTACATGTCCTCATTCCAGTTTCAGGGTTCCACTCTTTGTTGACACCCTGAACTTGGTTTAGCCAAGTTGCTGAGATTAAGAATTCAACTTTCTCCAGATTCTTCTACTCTTATAGTTCAGCTATAAACCTAATTCTCCCCTTTCTCTGCCCTCCAGTTGCAGATGAGAGTATATTCGCTGACAAGGAGAACCTTAGCTTTCACACTTCTCCTGGAATTGTTTATTCATTATCCTCAGTCTATTATTTTCTGCCTCCATTGAATCTGTTGCCCCCAGCAACAGGTCTCTAATTTCATTGTTCTTTAGTAACCACTACTCCAAACTGACCCAAGGCCAGGGACACTGTACATTCCTGTCCACCATTACTCCATTCCAGTTCACCAGGTATAAAAGTTGTCACAGTAGTACCACTACAGTATGCCAGGGCTAACATTACTTCACTTACTACCTAATGATGGGGTATATCATCCAGCACCAAATTGACCTTTTATTTTCTGCTCCCTAGTACTATTCCTGGTACTGTAATGCATATCAGATTCCCTGGCGAACAGACTCTTACATAGAGAGACTTGCATTAATAAAATTCACTGACGATTCCTCTCAGGAGCAATACCTGAGAGTAAGTGAATGAAGTAAGACTGAGCAGAGAGAGGAGGCAAATTGTGATCTAGTCACTTCATAAGCCTCAGATGCCCCCAGAGTAAACTCCGGATGTGGGACAGTTCTTCATATGTGCCTCACCTTAAGGCAAAAGAGCAGTGACTTTACACTCTTACTTCAACCAGCTGCCCCTAGGAAGTGTATTTGACCATAGGCAAGGAAACCTCTTCAGCAGGGAACGATTATGAGAGAGTCGGTATCCAACACTCCTAGCAGCTGGGAGAAGGAAGGGAAGTCCTGAGGGGAATCTAACATCATCCACTTGTGGATTCTTTAGGTAGCTTCTAGATTCCTTTAGATAGGCAATATTTATTGTATATTATGTACAATACTACAGGCTCGGTGCATGAATTCATGCACAGGTGGGGTCCTTCAGCCTGGCCAGCGATGGGGGCCAATTGTGGCCATCTCAGCCAGTCCTGATCCGGTCGATCAAGGTAGCCAGCCGGGGAGAGGGACCATAGGAGGTTGGCTAACGGCAGGAGGTTGGCTGTGGGAGTACACTGACCACCAGGAGGCAGCTCCTGCATTGAGCCTCTGCTCCCTGGTGGTCAGTGCACATCATAGCTACCAGCCAGTCGTCTGGTCATAACGGTCTCTTAGGCTTTTATATATAGATAGATAGATGTCTCATTCATATTGTATATAATATAAATGCAGTTAACTCAATGAATGTGGGTGGAATGGAGAGGGAAGGAAATCAACTACACAATGGAGATAAAGCTTAGGGATCTAGATATCTTGGGCTTGGCAGGCCATTGTGACTTGTACTGTTGTACAATAAGCATTTGAATAAATGAGCTTAAATTTAGAGGAGAAGTAAGGGTTAAAGCAATAATTTAGGGTTCCTCAAAATATAAATGTTGTTTGACTTCTTTTTCCTTACTCTAATTTTAAAAATAAAACAAACCATATTTCCCAGGATCCTTTGCAGATAGGTGGAGGTATGTGACAGGATTTTGGCAAATGAAAAGTAAGTTCATGTTATTGATTTTTTTAAATTTTTAATACTCCTAATAAGGATAACTCTACAAGCTCTTGTCCTTTTCCTATTCCCCTAATGCCCAAATATCTGCAGATTGTACTGTTGGAGCTGCAGTTGTCAGCACTGACTGATCATGAGAAAAACGCCAACAGACATCAGCCCTAACATCCGTGAGCCACTACACCAGCACAACATTGCCTGACTCAGAATTCTGTCAGATAAAGGAAAAACAAACTCCTGTCCTCTGCACACCTCTCTTTTTTCATTCTCTTCTGTGCCCAATGCAACCTGTAACTGATAATGATCTTGAATGAGATGGCCACAGGAAAGAATTTAGAGTACAAAGAGCAGATGCTGGCAGAAACTCTGGAAAACAGTAATGTTTAAGGCATAAGTAAAAGAAGAGCAGCCTATTCAGAAAACTTGATAAGATAATAGAAATCAGCTTCAGATGCAAGAAGAGGCCATGAAGTTGGTGAAATCACTGAGGATGTAGGAGTAATCAACATTTGAAATGCAGCAGAGCAGAACACTAAGAGTTAAAATGTGTTCGTTGAATGTGGTATTTAGCAATCTATGTAGTTTAGTGCCCCATCAGAGAAAGCAATTAAAAAGTTCTTATTAACACATCTTAATGCTGAATTGACCATGAAGATTAATTCATTCAACAAATAATTATTGAACACCAAGCAAGTACAAGGCACTATATGTACAATGATAATCAAAACAGACTGAGAGCTGAGAGTCCCATAATTTACAGATACTGGCTTTTAATGAAAATGTGAACAGTTATAGTTTTGGGTAATTGAAATGTCTATGTTAAAATTCCATCATGAAGTCCTTTAAACAAGGACCATCATAAAGCCTACATTACACAAATACTCCTTCTTATTCTTTCATACCTCATGAAAACCCAACTATTTAACCCACATCACAGATGTTGCAAGCAGCCATGGAGTAGAACTTTCTGTTGTGTCTTAAGGAGAGAACTCTGAAATTGGGTGACATGTTGACTACACACACAGTCAACCAGATGTGACTGAGCTTGTGCTACTCTATCGGTGTTGTGCGAATAATTGAAATAATAGAGAAGAGGGCTGGAATCAAAGAACATATCTACAAGTGTAAATCAGAGCAATAGAGGAATAACTAAAAATCATTTTGAAATGAAATAAATAGGCTACCATCAAGATGCATGTGGAACCTTCTAATTTCTTTTCCATTTTCATACAGTTATCTAATATGTAAATAGATAATTGGCAGGTTTGAAAATTCAAATGCATAGCTAATGGAATATCACAACAGTTTATCCTCATTTTGGCAATTATTGAAATTCACCTGTCGTTCAAGATAAAAACACTTCATGGTCTAGGCTTAGTCACCCCATCTCATTAAAACTTCTGTACCAAAGACATATCCCACTTCAAGAGAATTGGTTTGCTGGGCTTGAACTCTTTGACAGTGTGAATGGATATCCATTTTTTTCCCAGGCCACCACGATACTACAGGTCAGTAACACTGTCAATTTAGAGATGGTTACAAAGCAAGTCAAAGCAACAATAGAAACTGGTTATTACAGGAAGAGAAATGAAAGGGATTGGAAAGATTTAAACACCATGGGCCAGAAAATATATGTATTTGCAAGCTGGATTTGCTAGCTAATAGATTGGAGTGGGCGTGAAAAGGAGTGATGACAAAGAAAGGTAAGAGCATTTCAACTACTTCTAAGCAGCTATTTGAGATAGGTGAGTGAGAATTCTTTCTGTTAGAGTTTTTCAGTTACAATTTCTAACTAACCCTTTTAACTCAACAAGAGCTTTCCCAAAGGGTTTCACAGAATACAAACATGTTTCACAAGTTTTGGAAGACTATATTTTTCTCAGGATATTTTGTTGTTATTGTTATTGACATATATAGAAAGTACAGAGTCAAGGAAAATTACAATAGAATAACTTTGCTAATCAACGTTGACCCTTTAGACATGTTTCATTCAGTATCTACAGGAAAGTTTTATTGAGCACTGGTCATATGCAAAGTAGTAAGAAATACACAAGGAGGGAAGGATAAAATGAAGTCTGACATATTCGACCTAAATACATGACTAATAAGGCATATAGATTATAAGAATAACAAACTATACATATAAATGACACAAGTCAGTATAGATTGATCCACATTTTTAAATTTACTGTCTTAACACATTTATCAAAGAGATTTCTTTAAGAAGATAAAATTGGTAAAATACCTATCTTTAAGCATATTAAGTTTAGATTTGTGCTCATTTGAGAGAATTTAGGGATGCATTAGTGGTAAGTCCATAGAAAAACAAGTAGGCACCCAGGTAGTACGGCTCAGTGGTTGAGCATCGACCTATGGACCAGGAGGTCTCGAGTCCCTGTTAGTGTTGTCGGCTGGGTCCCCAATGGGGGTGTACAGGAGGCAGCCAATCAATAATTCTCTATCATCATTGACATTTCTATCTCTCTCTCTTTTTATATATTTCATATATATATGAAAACCAAGCAGGCAAACAAACAAAAAAAAACAATTATTAAGTTTAGGGAAAACATTATTATTAAGTTTAGGGAAAACCAAAAGGGTTTCAGGAAAGGAAAACTACTCATAGAGTCCCATGTCACTCAGATATGAATATTGTGTACATACAGTGATAAAAATACTCAATACTGATCTAATAAAAATACTCTGCAACTATATCTGTAGGATGGGAAGAAAATAAAGGTTTATACATGTGTATATGTGTGTATGTTTGCATACATGAACATATGCATAGAGTGGGGGCCAATAAATCATTCCTACAGTGGAATGAAAAATAACAATTTAAGCATACTACCAAGAAACATAACCATGAATACAAACATAAATAGCTAAAAGTTTTGTGAGTGGTGGCTTCTGGAGAGCAGGAAATGTGATGATGTATGGTGTTGGGGAATGCTACTACTTCAACAACTTCTGGAAAATAATTTGACTCTTTAAAATGTGTGAGTATATAGTTTTGATTAAAAAATAACTTAAATCTAACAATGCATCTTTCTTACAGCATGCAATAAAAATACCTATGTTATATATGTATTTAAGAGCTCTTTAAGGATTAATTACAATTAATAATTCTTATTTCTGAAGAGTGAAATTATAGCAATGGGGAAAAGATGAACAGGACTTTTATGCATTTCAATAGATTTTATTTTTTAAATGAGTGTATATTATTTTATAGAAGTTGACTTTCTATATCAATAAAAATTTATGTAAATTAAAAATGGAACTAAAACATACTGTAAATTAGCTCTGACCAGTGTTACAGAGTGATTAAAGTATCAGCCCACACACCAAAGGATAGAGGGTTTGATTCCTGGTCCTGGTCAGGGCATGTGAGGAAGGCAACCAATCAATGTGTCTCTTTCACATCGATGTTTTTCCCTCTCTTTCTCTGTCTCCCTCTTCCTCCCTTCCTTCCACTTTGGAATAAATGAATAAATAAACAAATAAATAACAAGCAAACAAATAAATCTTACTGCAAATTAAATAATAATTTCATTAATACTATATCTAGTTTGTACACAATCTTAAGCATTGTGCATGGGTTTTTAAACTCAAACAAATGAGCTGAATTATCCATTTATTATTTGGAAACTTTGGTTTGGGGAAGATATAACTGTGATGCATAGGCACAAAGTCTGATCAAGTGGCATATATGACAAGGTTAAGTGAGATTATTGCACATTTTAAAGTGCAGAATGAATGCATGTATTAATTATAACACCTAGAGATGAGGTTCATAAATAGTAACCCATAAGTAGGCAAATGGCTCTCAAGAGATATGATCTTTTTTAAGATGACTCAGGATCACTTGGAACATAATTCCAGAATTGATTATCATTCTAATAGCTGCCCAGTACTACACTTGATGGGTCTTAGAATAAAGTGTAGTATTGAAATGAAGCTCAACCTTCTTGAGTCAAGATTAACTGCTGTAAAGGGAAGCATATGTGGTTAGCTACTTTGGTCAGAAAGCTGAGCATAGCCAAGTTTCTTGCTTTGATCCCCAAGTGGGCAGCCTGGCTTTGTTCTGTGCCTCAGCCACAAACTGTACTTCCAAACCCAAAAGGCTCAGAACTGCATGCCTTTGGCCACAACGAGAATTAGACGGAGGAGTGTGGTTAATCCATGCAAATCCATCCACACCATCCTACAAAGAGTTCACATAATGTTCCACTGTGTTAGGTAACTGGCAGCTTTTTATAAATAGATAACGAATTACTATTTAAACATAGTAGTTAGCATATCAGAAGTGGAAGAGACCCTCTAGGTCATTTCACTCACCCCACTGCATTATGCAGACCTTTCCTCTACAGCATTGCTGGAAAAAGTACCTCAGTCTCTGCTTGATCATTTCCAGTGGTTGAGGGGATGGGAATGCTGCTCATCGCATTGTTGTCATCAGGTCAAATGGCTCCTCATTGCAGCGTTGGGCAATGTTAGTTGTTCACAGTCCCTCCTGTTGATAGACCCATTGGTCCCAGTTTTGCTCTCTGGTAAGATATTGAACAATTTTAACCTTTCCCTGAATTGTGTATAAACAACCTATGTCCTACCTTTTTTATTCCCGACAAAGCAGTTTCTTTAACCATTTTTCCGAAGCCCTGCTTTTTGTATTCTTTCATATTCTTCATGATCCAAGTATGGTCCAGATTGTCAACATATTTTATCCAGACCTGAATACAAACCTCGAGACCTGATTCACTGTGCGCAGGCAGCACTATGACTTTCTTGCTCTGTGCAATTTCTTGCCTGTATAGTTCTGTGCAGACTGCACAAGAAAGAAGAGCAATTGGCAGCTCCCAGCCCAGAGTGGCTTACGTTGGCCTCCTGAATCTTCCCCTAAATCTTCCCCTGGCCCTTCCTCTGGAGTATAAAAACCACCAGGGCAACAAATCAAGGACCAACATGAAATGTTAAACTGATTTTGAGAAAGTAAATAACTCTACTAGCAGCTAAGAAATTCTTTTGTGAGTCGTGTGGTTTCCAAACCATTGCTAGCCACAAAAGTAAAGGAGGAACTAGTCAAGTTATCAAAGAACAATTCATTAGATCCCTAGGCAATTATAGCTCAGAAAATGTTTAAAAAATTGAGTGATACTTTATAATAAAACTCTTTCCGTTCTTATCTACTTATTTATGCACATGAATTTTCTTAGTGCTTACAACCATAAAAGCAAAAATAGCTATCATGTAAGCTAAACCCTGTTTAATTCTAACAATATATATTGTTCATGAATTTACAAACTATTTTTTTAAACTCAATTCATCTTATTAAAAATATATCTCTACTACAATTTTTCTTTTTATGCGTAATAAAAGTGTATTAAAATGTGTAATAACATGCTGTGGTGGTCAATTTTATACGAATAATAATTATCTTAATTCAAAAGATTTTAATCAAGAACTTACGATTGTAAATTTCATATTTAAATGTTCATATATTCTTTTAAAACAGTTATATAGTACTTAATAAAAAGATGTTCACTGCCAGACCGGTTTGGCTCAGTGGATAGAGCGTCAGCCTGCGGAGTGAAGGGTCCCAGGTTCGATTCTGGTCAAGGGCATGTACCTTGGTTGTGGGCACATCCCCAGTAGGAGGTATGCAGGAGGCGGCTGGTTGATGTTTCTCTCTCATCGATGTTTCTAACTCTCTATCGCTCTCCCTTCCGCTCTGTAAAAAAAAAATCAATAAAATATTTTAAAAAAAGATGTTCAGATATAAAAATATGAAGTAGACTAGTAATATGAATTCAAAAAAAAAGGAACAGTATAAAATTTCATACAATTAAGAGGAGCGTGTTTCTATATTTTAATAATAGATGATCCTCAGAATCAAATCGTTAAATTATCTAAACCCCATTGGATATATTTAAAAGATTGAAGTTACCATCCCAATTTTAAATGTTAATGTTATCAATATGACAGAAATCATAGTCTGTACCTACTCCAGGAAATACATTTCTTAAAACTATGATCAAAATTTATAGATGTCACACTAAAATAATGTGAAGGGTACATTTTAAAAATGAAAATAAAACATATTTTAGGTTGTTTTTCCTTATCGTATAATCAAAAATAAATGTTCTCATGCTTCCCCCTGGGAAGCCTGGTGCTACTCCACACTAATTAGGACACAGAAAGTGTTTGGAGGAGTGTCTCAACCATATACTTCTTTAATGCCCTTGGTTGAACACAAGGTGACGAGAGCTGAAGTGATATACTTAATAGTCAAGACTGAAGTGAACATGGAGGAATAAGGCCAAGGCAAGAACAGTACACATAGGATTTTATATAGCTCACCTCATTCCTCTTGCACACTGCAATAGACCTTACCTATTAGACTTTCCTAATGAAAATTTTCTTATATTCTCCCCCATTTATTACATAGGAGTCAAATATCTGATGTTTTCATGTCAGGTAAGAAAGTACTTCGAACACAATACTAACAGAATATACTGGGATGGGCAAAAATAAATTTACAGTTGTTCAAATGGAAAAAGGCATGCAGGTTATGATTATTACAATAGCTTTATTAACTCAAAAGATGCCACAATGCAGCTGGAATCCTACTTTTACCCACCCCTGTATATTTCCTCTATTTTCTACTTTTTAAATTGTCAGAGTTTAATGACTGTTAGAGTTCCATTTGTGGTCTTTCCATAGCCAATTTTAGTCATGCATAAGTGATAGGAACCATCCCTTGCTTATTGATTTTTCATATCAGATGAAATAAAATCTTGTTTCTCATGGAGTTTTTTAAAAAGCAGACAGAGATGCTGCCACGATCTCTGATTTAATTTGAGGGCCTTATTTCTTGCCTGATTGAGCTCATGTATTTTTATGAAAATTATTGAGCCTCATGAGTCAGTCTTATCAGGAAATCTAGAACGATGGCCACTCTTACCCACGAAAAAGAATAGAACGTCTTACCCAGAAAGGAGAGAAGGCAACCTGGATGCCGTTGACTCAGGTACACCCTCAGGAAGGGCAGCTCCTTTGGCTCCTAAAAAGGTAGAGGCTCATTTGGCAACCAACAAAAATGGCATTTCAGAAATTGCTACGCTCTATTTTAACTTTGAAGTGACTTATAAATAAATCTTTCAATGATTGCAGCCATCTCTGCAATCTTGGCTTGGCTGTCTTTTGAATAGGTTGGCACACTCTGATTAAAAATGGTGGGCTGGGGGGGATAAAGACACATTTGTAATACCTTCATCAATAAAAAATTAAAAATGAAAAAAAAAATGGTGGGCTTCACCCAGCCGGCGTGGCTCAGTGGTTGAGCGTCCACCTATGAACCAGGAGGTCACAGTTCAATTCCCGGTTAGGGCACATGCCCAGGTTGCGAGCTTGATCCCCAATGAGGGGTGTGCAGGAGGCAGCTGATCAAGGATTCTCTCTCATAATTGATGTTTCTATCTCGCTCTCTCTCTCCCTTCCTCTCTGAAATCAATAACAATACATTATTAAAAAAAACTGAAGAAAAAAACAACAACAACAACAACGGTGGGCTCTAGGCACAAGTCAGGCTGCCCTGGCTGACTTTAACTTTTTGTGAAAAAATTACTCTAGAACATAGCACAGGTTTGAAAGTTTTGGCAAGTTGATGGGAAAACTGTCATTTCACTAAATACCCTAGTAGTTACCTGGACTTCTCTCTTTTTTTAAGAGAATGACGGCAAAGAGGGTAGAGTTCTGCCCAAAGACAAAATGCAGAATCTTTTCTGGTTACAAAGCATTAAGGGGATGTTTGGAAATAAGTGGGGTAGTTTGCCTTGTTGAATCAAGGGGACAAAGAGGAACTGTCATTTCATTAATGAAGATCAAAGATACTTATTGTTCAGCATTTTTCATAATCAAGCCTAACCCTCCTCAGATATCAACATCATCCCATTGAGACACTGCCCTAGAGTGTTCTAGGAAGGCTCAGCTACTAACACTCTCACTTCTATTAAGGTTTTTGGAGTTGTTGTTTGAGACCCCCACACTTGCCTCTGGGATACTCCTAGGCCATACTAACGTCAGGTACATTGGCCATGACCATGGTTCTAATATGCCAAATCTGCTTCTTCCTCACTTCCTTGGCTTGGGAAGGGAGAATTTAGCAAATTTAGCCACTAACTCATTATTAAACAACAAGTGGACTGGTGCACCAAATTTGTGCACTTGGGGGACAGGGGGGAGGGCGAGTGTCCCTCAGCCCAGCCTGCACCTTCTCACAGTCTGGGAGCTTTCGGGGGATGCCTGACTGGCAGATGTCTCTCAGGGAGAGCGGCCCTAAACTGTCAGTCAGACATTCTTAGCACTGCTGTGGAGGCAGAAGAGGCTCCCACCACTGCCGTTGCACTCACCAGCCATAAGCCCGGCTTCTGGTTGAGCAGCACTCCCCCTGTGGGAGTGCACTGACCCCTAGGGGGCAGCTTCTATGTTGAGCATCTGCCCCCTTGTGGTCACTGTGCATCATAGCAACTGGTTGGCCTGCTGTTTTCATGTTAGCCTTTTATTATATAGGACTAGAGGCCCAGTGCACAAAAATTTGTGCACTGGGGGTGGGGGTGGGGGTGGGGAGTGGGATCCCTCAGCCCAGCCTGTGCCCTCTCGCAGTCTGGGACCCCTTGGGGGATGTCCACCTGCTGGCTTAGGCCCACTCCCCGGGGGATTGGGCCTAAGCTGGCAGTCAGACATCCCTCTGGCAGCCCGGCAGCCCTCGGGGGATGTCCACTTGCCAGCAGGGAGCAGGCCTAAGCTGCAGTCAGACATCCTTAGCGCTGCTGAGGAGGCAGGAGAGGCTCCCACCACCATCGCTGTACTGGCAGCCGTCAGCCTGGCTTGTGGCTGAGCAGAGCTCCCCGTGTGGGAGCGCACTGACCACCAGGGGACAGCTCCTGCATTGAGCGTCTGCCCCCGGTAGTCGGTGTGTGTCATAGTGACCAGTCATTCCCAGTCATTCTGCTGTTAGGGTCAGTTTGCATATTACCATTTTATTATATAGGATAGAGGCCTGGTGCATGGGTGGGGGCTGGCTGGTTTGCCCTGAAGGGTGTCCCAGATCAGGGTGGGGGTCCCGCTGGGGTGCCTGGGGTGAGAGGCTGATGGCTGTCTGCAGGCTGGTCACACCCCTTTCAGGGTGGGGGTCCCCACTGGGGTGCCTGGCCAGTCTGGGTGAGGGGCTGATGGCTGTTTGCAGTCTGGCCAAGCCCCCCAGCGGGGACCCTCACCCCATGAGAGTGTGGCCATCCTGGGTGAGGGGCTGATGGCTGTTTGCAGTCTGGCCAAGCCCCCCAGCGGGGACCCTCACCCCATGAGTGTGTGGCCATCCTGGGTGAGGGGCTGATGGCTGTTTGCAGGCTGGCCATGGCCCCTAGCCACCCAAGCTCCCAGTGGAGGCTGGCTGGAAGCAGGTATCTGGGATTTATTTATCTTCTATAATTGAAACTTTGTTGCCTTGAGCGGAGGCCACAGCCAACCAGGGCAGGCGGGAAGCTTGGTTTCCTCCATTGCTGGGGCAACCAAGCCTCCTGCTTATTCCAGCTCCGTGGCTGCCGGCCACCATCTTGGTTGGGTTAATTTGCATATAGTCACTCTGATTGGCTATATGGCCTGGGCATGGCCTGGGCATAGCAGAGGTGTGGTCAATTTACATGTTTCTCTTTTATTAGATTAGTTAATAAGGGGCTGCATTTTATTTTAAATACCCTCTATCTCCATTATGAATTCTAGTAGAGATCATATTAAAATTGTAATTAATGAAAGAAATGTTAATTCAAGTGATATATTATTTAATGAGTTCATGATTCATTAACTTGAAAAAAATCCATGTGTTTGCTTAAAATGAATCTCAATGATGGAACTATATAATTATTTAGTATGAATGATGATATCACATTTAATAAAATTAGAACAATATTTTGGTAAATTTTACAAATTAGGATTAATTAATAAGTTATATATAATGATTTTATATATCTGTAAATTACACTACTTCAATAATTTAAATGTTCTAATGCAGTTCTAATATAGCAACCTCCAATGGTAGCACCTTGTACTTCCTCTTATAATAAAAAAAGTTCCAATTCACCATATATGAGCCAATAAAATCAAAATTATATTACTATTATCAAATCTGCTTCTTTAGTAACAGCTATATTTTCTGTGGAGAGACAGTGGTTTCATTTTATCTGGGTTGACAGAATATTCTCTAATGCTCACTATTACTCTAAAACCTAGATCATCTTTTTAAAAAATATATATATTTTTATTGATTTCAGAGAGGAAGGAAGAGGGAGAGAGAGATAGAAAAATCAATGATGAGAGAGAATCATTGGTCAGCTGCCGCCTGCACACCCCACACTCGGGATTGAGCCCACAACCCGGGCATGTGCCCTTGACCAGAATCGAACCTGGGACCTTTCAGTTCGCAGGCCAACGCTCTATCCACTGAGCCAAACCAGGTAGGGCTATATCATCTTTTAAGAAACAAATACTACACACTTGATAGTTTTATAGAAAGAGTGTATTGTAATGGTAATTTTTGCCTCCTAGATACAAGCAACAAGGTGAGGAAGGAAGAGAGCAACTGCAGTCCAAGACAACTGCTAGTTCTTAGAGACATCACTTGGCTCAATTATTTTATTTTCCGGCATAGAAGAAAGGTTGTCCTTTTGAAATTACTGCAAAACAGCTGCCTATTAAGTCATAGGGATTTTATATTCCAGAGAAAATAAACTATTTTGGGTTAGCAGAGCATTCATTTATTATGAGGCTCTCAGACAAACTGCACTGTGTTCGTGGCCAAAAGAGAGAGACTACGTTGCACCATGTAAAACTGAGGCACGGCTACACGAAGGGATGGATATGCCTCAGTTGGCAGGAGGACTGAGGCTGGAACCCAGATGTCCTGAATCTCTGCCCGATCATCCATCATTAAAATGCTAGAAAGTTCTTTCTGGGAAAGTGGAAGGGAAAAGAGAAATCCACAAGGAGAGGGGAAAGCATGTGGTGCCTTTGGCAGACTCATCGAGAAGGGAAAAGTCATGCAACAGCGCCGTGGTTTTCCCACAGAACCTGACCTCTAACTCCGCTCCTGGGCAAAGGGGTTTTCTCCTGGTTCTGGTGCCCTCCAGGTGGTTTGGGGTCAGAATCCTGCAGACTGTGGCCAACTCAGTGTATACTCAGCTGTTATAGTGTGCGAGCCCCCAGTGAGTTCATCACAGGAGGCTCTCGTGAATGGGCCTTTTCACAATAGGGTGAGCCACATGTTGACGTGGGAAAAGGAAGTGCAGATTTGGAATTGGGCCTAGTAAATCAGGTGGTCCCAGGAGGGCTACATGGATAATACATACTTTCTGAAAAGATATATTAGTCTACATTATTTGCATTTCCCACCCATAACTATACAGACTAACATATTCCAAATATCCATTTCACCTGGCATTGTAATCTAAGCCTGGTATAGACATGGCAAGTGAATTAAGTCAGAACACAGAAAATCCTTTCATGTGGCAATTTATAGAAGGGATTGATTGAATTCATTATTCCTTTCACAATATACAAGCAGAGAAAAGCTTTATTCAGCCTTTTCTGAGTGTCACTAAGAATTCTACTAATTTACATATGGTAGAGAATATCTGATTGCTTGGTTGCTTGTTCAATTAGTTTATTCATCCATCCATTCATTCAACAAATACTAATTTAGAACCCTTTGTGAGGAAAGCTAGGGTGGAAACAAATGTGTAGGGGACATAATGACTCTGACCTTAAGAAGCTCACAACTGCACAGCGACAGTAACAATGCAGTAATGGTGAGTTCTGGGGTCCTGGCGTGAAGATGCAAGGTCAGCCCTGCATGGGAAGGTCAGAGAGTTTTCACTTAAGGGAGATGACATTTGAACTAGAACAAGGGAACAGAAGGAAGGGGAATGGGACTAAAGGAATCCCAGGCAGAAGAAACAGCCACGCCATAAAAGCCTGAAGTGAGGCTAGAGACTTACTATGCATCAAGCACCATTCCAAGCATTTATAAGTATTAACTCATTTGATGTTGACAACACCCCCAGGAGGTGGGTGCCTTTATTTGCACAATATATAAAACGTCAGGTCCAGAATGACCAGTTCACGGTCCCGAGATTTCAGAGATGGTGACGGCACAGCTGGGATTCCAGCCGAAGCAGTGTGTCCTCTGAGTCCTCACCGCCCAACAGGACACTGTCCGGACGGAGCATTTTGAGTCCAGCTGGGGCATGTGGTTTAGTGCGGCTGAGGCACAGTCTGTGTGAAGGAATGTGAAAGGAACCAAGAACAGAAAGGGAGTTGGGGGAAGTTCACTCTCTCCAAGTGACCAGTGAAGACAGGCAGAGCATAGGAGCATTCAGAAACAGCCAGTACTTGGCACTTGGTTCTCATAAAGGCCGGAAAACAAAGGACAAGTACTGAGAAATGGTAATCAATTGCCATGGCATTGGTCTAATGACATAGGCGGACCATTCTAACTACCGTAGTGTGGTAACACTGGTTTTTGTTCTTTTGTGACACTGTTATTCACTAGTCATCCCTCCTCAAATGTTAGATAACATTTATTTTCAATACAGATGCTGATTGAAAATTTATGATATTGCTTAACACACCAGGAGATATTCTGAGATGTGGCGATCACCGGATTGAATGGTGCAGTGGTTTCATTGCTTCCTTTCTCATAACCGAACACATGTGCCCGTGGTTTCCTTTTCCTGTGGGCATTTGTTTCTGGGTCAGGAAGAGCAGAGTCACGTGGTGCAGCACCTGAGCTCAGGCAGTGCCTGGTGTCAGCAGACCTTCACACAGATCAATTCCAGACATCATGTCCCTTAGGAATCTATTCCTCTGCTGTGACCCCAGCTCTCAAGCTAATGGCTGGTGTCCAGGCCTTAAGATACAAATATGTCTCCGGTGTTTCATGTAGAAAGCAGCAAAGTGAGGAAAGATGTTAGCCTCCTGGGATTTTTATCAGTGAACTTTGAGGACAAAAGTGTCCTCTGGGGTACCAGGACCAACAGAGCCTCACGGTATTATTGTAGTGACCATGATGAAATCAGCTCATACACATCTGAGCAAAGAAATCTGTTTTTATTCCTTGCCTACTAGATCAATACATTGCTTTTTCTTTACTTCCGTCCATTCTGTAGAAATGTCTCTAGGGTGTTAAGTATACAGATGGAGAGAAATTTCTTTTTCTAGCTTCTTAAGACTGATTTTGCTTTGAAGAGTGATTTTGAGAAGGAGGAAGAAAGACAAAGAGAAAACACAAGAAGAGAGGAGAAATGAGGAGAGGAGAGGGGAGGGAAGGGGGAGAGGAAAGGAAAGAAGAGGAAAGGAGAGGAGAGAGGAGGAGAGGAGAGGAGAGGGAAGCGGAGGGGAGGGGAGGGGAAAAGGGAGGGAGTTTTCTATTAAGACAATAAAATATGTCTCTGTGTCTGTCATCCTGAAGCTCAAGGGTCATTTGGCCACCACCCAAAGCAACATGCCTGACAACTTAGTCTATGACCTCAAGTGCTGACCCAGGGAAGGCAGAGCCAGCTCTCAGAGAATGCTAGAAGGAGACACTTAGCAACTCCTCTATCACCCTGGCCTTGGTTATTTTCTTACCCCATTTTCATCTTTAGAGAATTGTAGCAGGAGCTGCATTTGGGACAGATGGAAATGTTTTTCATGCCTTACTGCTAAAGCAGCGGTTCTCAACCTGTGGGTCGCGACCCCTTTGGCGGTCGAACGACCCTTTCACAGGGGTCGCCTAAGACCATCCTGCATATCAGATATTTACATTATGATTCATAACAGTAGCAACATGACAGTTATGAAGTAGCAACGAAAACAATTTTATGGTTGGGTCACAACATGAGGAACTGTGTTTAAAGGGCCAGAAGGTTGAGAACCACTGTGCTAAAGGATAGTGGGAGAGCGGTGTACATTCGATATTTGTCAAAAGCCACAATGAATGGGAGACTGTATCAGAACAAAGCATTATTCTCCCTCCTATAAGAAGCTTCCATGATTTTCCATATTTGTTTTATTATTTTAGCTACAATTTCTCAAGCATTTTTGGTGTCAGCAATCATGAAATTCTTATCTGCTTTATACTTTAATTTAATCTCCAATACAACTTTGCAAGTTAAACATATTTCCTATTCAAGGTCTTGGAGAGTTTAAAGTAGGGCCAGATCATACACCTGGTTAAAGTACAGAGCTAGGATTCACACTCAGACACCAAACCCAATGCTTTTAACCACTCAATTATGGTTCAAAGAACTTGCTGAAGAAAGATTACTCTTTTTGGTGCTTATCATGTTTGCATAGTATGATTTTCTAGAAAAAAAAATGTTGTTTAAAACACTATAATAAAAATATTTCTGATCTGAAATCAAATTAAAAATTTTGTGTTTAAAAATGGGAGCCCCATTTTTGCTGCTTCCTAGACACGAACTTTGAGAGGTGCTCGTGGTCTCAGAGTCTCTGTTGCTTTCTTCATGAACGCAATATCCTCAGATGTGGTTGGGGCCAGAACATTGGTGCTCAATGTACCCAAAACCACAGTGAGTGCGTTAGATGTTTTCTGTTCTGCACAGCATCTAATACATCACTGAGTAGCAGAAAACCGCTGGGTTTGGCTCAGTGGATACAGTGCCGGCCCTTGGACTGAAGGGTCCTTGGTTGGATTCCAGTCAAGGGCACGTACCTCTGGTTTCAGGCTCGATCTGTGCGGGAGGCAACCAATCTATGTGTGTCTGTCACATCTATGCTTCTCTCTTCCTGTCTCTCCCCCTCCCTTCCACTCTCTCTAAAAATCAATGGAAAAATATCCTTGGGTGAGGATTAACAACAATAAAAAACAAACACAAAAATGTTCTTAAAAAATCCCTTTAAATTGAATTGAATTTTTAATACATGGAAATAGAAAAAGTTACTAAAGTTATACTGTCACTTAATTGCTGTGTATGTTTGTTCTGGAATGAGCTTTGTATGTTTGATCTTACTATATTCTTAGTCACTAGTTTATTTGTAATAAACAATAAATAAATGTTTAACTTTAATTTGTATTAGTTTCTACTCTTATTAGGGATTATCAAGTTTTCCCAGTATTTTGCAAAATACACACTACTTTGCACAATCTACTTTCTTTTAGCCGCACCAAAGGTGCTTTGTGATAGTTGGGCTTAATGTGAAAGGAGTCTCTAAACAGATCCTACCCATTGCTCTACTATGGGATCTTGGGAGAGCTGAGTAACTCTCTGGGCTTTGATTTTGCATGTTTTTGTTTTTATTTATTTATTTATTTATTTATTTATTTATTTATTTAATTATTTTTATTGCTTAAAGTATTACAAAAAGTATTACATATGTCTCCTTTTTTTTTTTTTCCCCAGCCCTTGACAATCCCCTGGCCTCCCCTACCCCCCAGTGTCTTATGTCCATTGGTTATGCTTATATGCATGCATACAAGTCCTTTGGTTGATCTCTTACCCACCCCCCTCTGCCCTCCCACCCTCCCTGGCCTTCCTGCTGTAGTTTGATAGTCTGTTTGAGGCAGCTCTGCCTCTGTATCTATTTTTGTTCATAAGTTTATAATGGTCTTGATTATCCAGAAATGAGTGACATCATGCGGTATTTTTCCTTCATTGACTGGCTTATTTCACTTAGCATAATGCTCTCCAGTTCCATCCATGCTGTTGCAAATGGTAAGAGTTCCTTCTTTTTTATAGCAGCATAGTATTCCATCATGTAGATGTACCACAGTTTTCTAATCCATTCATCTACAGATGGTCACTTAGGCTGTTTCCAGATCTTAGCTATGGTGAATTGTGCTGCTATGAACATAGGGGTGCATATATCCTTTCTGATTGGTGTTTCTGGTTTCTTGGGATATATTCCTAGAAGTGGGATCACAGGGTCAAATGGGAGTTCCATTTTCAGTTTTTTAAGGAAACTCCATACTGTCTTCCATAGTGGCTGCACCAGTCTGCATTCCCACCAGCAGTGCACAAGTGTTCCTTTTTCTCCACATCCTCTCCAGCACTTGTCGTTTGTTGATTTGTTGATGATAGCCAGTCTAACAGGTGTGAGATGGTACCTCGTTGTTTTGATTTGCATCTCTCGGATGATTAGTGACTTTGAGCATGTTTTCATATGTCTCTTGGCTTTCTGAATGTCCTCTTTTGAAAGGTTTCTATTTAGGTCCTTTGCCCATTTTTTGATTGGATTGTTTATCTTCCTTTTGTTAAGTTGTATGAGTTCCTTATAAATTTTGGAGATTAGGCCCTTATCAGATATGACATTGGCAAATATGTTTTCCCACACAGTGGGTTTTCTTGTTGTTTTGTTGATGGTTTCTTTTGCTGTGCAGAAGCTTTTTATTTTGATGTAGTCCCATTTGTTTATTTTCTCTTTAGTTTCCAATGCCCTAGGAGCTGTATCAGTGAAGAAATTGCTTCAGCATATGTCTGAGATTTTTCTTGCCTTTGGATTTTTCTAGTATTTGTATGGTTTCCCGTCGTATATTTAAGTCCTTTATCCATTTTGAGTTTATTTTTGTGTATGGTGTAAGTTGGTGGTCTAGTTTCATTTTCTTGCATGTATCTGTCCAATTTTCCCAACACCATTTATTGAAGAGACTATCTTGACTCCATTGTATGTTCTTGCCTCCTTTGTCAAATATTAATTGAGCGTATTGGTTGGGGCTGATTTCTGGGCTCTCTATTCTATTCCACTGATCTATATGTCTGTTCTTGTGCCAGTACCAGGCAGTTTTGAGAACAGTGGCTTTGTTTTTGTTTTTAAATGAGCCTTGATAGAGATAACTTCTAAAATTCCTTCTACCTTCCACATTCTCTGAAACCTAGTCCTCCTCCTTCCATAGTGGTGCATGGCCTGGGAAAAGACAAAGTGCTTGTACCCTTTGCCAGTAACCCAGTATAACCAGCTGATGGCAAGGGTCCCGCAAGTTTGGAGCTCTCTGTCCCAGACCTAACAGTGGGATGAGATTCAATGTTCTCCTGCCCAAGAGAGAGGGTCTAAGACAGAAGGAAAACTAAAGCAACTACTGCATTTTCTTTTTACGGTTATATAGTTTGTCTTCTTGATGTGTCGCTTTTTTAACTTAAGAAAATGTTAAAAAATAAAATAAAATGTCTTTCCTCCTCATCCAAATAGACCTGCTTTCTTGGTCCCAAATATGGTGTCTTTTCCCTCATCCTCATTTGCAAGAGTCAGGATTCAAACAGGGCTCACGCCTCCACATCTAAATTAAATCTTCCAGACTGGTCATTTATGTTCATTTATTGGCTCCGATGGGCCACATCACACACTGCATGTCTCACCTCTCTTGTATTCTGTTCTCCCTTTGCAGCATGCTTTGTTCTTGTTTATGACCTTCACTAATTTCCAAGAGCCTTGAGGACAGGGCCTCTCCATCCACCTGTGTGTGCGCCTTCTGTTGGATACACCTTTGGCTAAAGTTAAGTGAAAGAAACATATCCATAGCGGTGACTACGGTCCCACAAGTGCACAGGTCCCCAGAGCTCTCAGGAGCCTTCCTGAACTTAGTTTTTGAGACTCTGTAGTGTTCTCTGCTGGCAGAACTCAAGGACTCTAGGAACCTCTATTGTTTTTTCCTCAGAGGTCTGCTAAGTGCTTTCTTTTGGCTAGAAGCATCAGATTTCTCAACAGTGTAATAATAGAAAAAATGCATACTGCTCTTTGCCCCTGGTTCCTGGCACAGAGCTTCTAAAATTCTTGTATTTCTTGTTTGAACAATGGGAGCATCTTTTGTTCTAATATCTGGTCTTTGACCCTGGTTCCTGATGAGAGCTCCTAAACCCCTTGGGGTTTCCTGGGTGATAGGAGTGTCTTTTGTTCTAAAGAGATAACTTTGGATGGGCTCCTGGATGACTCCTGGTTTGGGGCTAGTTGACCAGAAAAACCAAGCCATGATTAGAAGCTTGGAACGTTCCACCCCTCTCCCAATCCGTCAGGAAGAGTGAGTTAATAATTGATCATGTCTACATGATGAGGCCTCCATAAAAATTCCAGAAGTACAAGGTTTGAAGAGCTTCCAGGCTGGTGAACATGTGAAGCGGCTAGGAGATTGGTACACCTGAATATGGCTAACAGTGGTGCTGTTAGCCATACTTTGCTTTGCCCTATGTATCACTTCATCTGTTTATCTGTACCTTTTATTATATTGTTATAATACACTGGTAAAGGTGTTTCCCTGAGTTCTCTGAGCCATTCTAGGGAATTATTGAACCCAAGGAGGGGTTCCTGGGAAATCTAATTTATAGTCAGTAGGTCAGGAGTATAGGTGACAACATGGAATTTGGGATTGGCATCTGAAGCCAGGTCAATTTATGGGACTGAGTCCTTAACTTGTGGAAATCTGATGCTTACTCCAGGTAGATAGTGTCAGAATTGAATTGAATTGAATTGAATTGAATTGAATTGAATTGCATCCAACTGGGGTGTTAGAGAATTGCTTGGTGTGTGTGTATGTGTGGGGGACCCACACATGAGGTGTCAGAAGTATTATATGTGTGAGTTAATGAAAACACGGGAGTGTTTTTCCTTGACTCCAACTATCTCCTTTTCCCAGTGCCTTAGTCCAAGACTGTGTATAAAACACATGCTCAGCATGATATGACAAAGTCAATAAACATCTCCCTGTTGGTAACCCTTGCTCCTCTTGCTTTCTCCATAGGAGGTCATGGAGTAAATGTCTGTTTGACTCTGCATTTGAGAACTGCCCCATGCCTAGAGAAGGTGGAAGAGGTACAGAGGAACAGCCTCCTGCCAGCATTTCATTCGCTCATGTTACCATCTTGTTCTCTTGCCTTCTGAATTCCTGCAAAGTTCTTACCTTGGCCTCAGGAACCAGTTTTTGTCCTTACTGCCTGAACTGCCTGGAGTTCTCAGGTCACTGACTGGCTCCTGAGGAACAAGGCTAACCGTAGGGCCTCTCGGGTGTCTGGGACTACAGAGCGTGAACACAGCATGCAGGGCCAATCTGGCCCAGAGAAAAGTTGCTGGTTCTACACAAGAGGTTTTTTGTTTGTTTTTCCTTACAAACCTAAGTTTAGTTGCAACATTTAAAGTTTAAAAATTAAATTGAAGAATTTGACAACACTCGGTCATAGTGTTCTTCAATGACTGTTGCAAACCAGACCCAAGCCAGTCTAGTCAATATATAACTCTTGGGTTCTTTTGATAGGGAGACAGTAACCACTACAAACTTTTAGGAAGGTTAGAGTTAGCAACTTTTCCCCACTTTTCAGTGAGTATCAAACCAATTTCTGCCATAACTCCAGCATTTATTAAATAAACATTTGCTAGCAAGTTGTCTGTTCCATGAGGTTGATGAAGCTTTGCCAAGCTCTTAGCCCTTTGGGTACTCTGACTCAACCCTGTTCAAAGGTTCATTCAGGAAGATGCACATGAGTCTTGAAGCAGGATCCCGATACTCCCAGCATCAGCATCAGGTCGCCTTCGATGCTCTGACCCAATGGCTGGGTGCAAGGATCAAGCTTTAGGCACTATCCTTACAGGTGGCACTATACCCTTATGCACTGTTCATACAAGTTTGGGGAGTGTCTCTAAAACATACCCAATTCTACCAATAAGAGCCCATTTCTGAAATTCATTATGCTAATTAACAAGTCAGATTTTTTAAAAAACGTCTCTGACATTTAATATGTTTATTAATTAAGCTTCTGAGGCTAATCTGACAGAAGCACTTGCAGTAATCACTTCTGGAGTGTGGCCCTTTGGATATGATACTGGCTGATTATTCCTGCAGTATTCCTTACTGATCATAATGCCTGCTACATCTGGTTTGTAATTTAACCTTACTACACACAACCTATCACATTGTCTAGGCTAACAGTTCTTTACCATGGCTGCACTTTAGAACCACCTAGAGAGCTTTAAGAAAATTCCAGAGTCCAAATACCACCCCCCAGAGATTCTGATTTAAGGGCTTAGGTAGGGCCCAGGGGTCAGTCCATTTCTAAAGATCCTCAGGTGATTTTAAGGATCAGGGCTGGCAATCAGCTTTTGCTAAAGTATTTTAAAACGTGTTACTGTTATGATAACAATGATTCACCTGAGCTGAGTGGAGGCTGCTCTGTTTCCATGGGGATGGTATTCTCCAGTGGCCTCCCCGGCACTTACCTAAGTGAACCTTGTCATCTGGCTGGTCCTCTGGCAGCCCCGGAACCCACAGCAAGTCAATAAAAACACTTCCAGGCTCTCCCAGACCCAGTCCCTGAATAATCAGCCCAGCCTTTACTAACCAGCCCCTGGCATGATATAGAGCAAATAAAGAGAAATAAAATTGAATTGCAAAATTGTATTTTTATGCAAAAGGAGAGCAGATTTTTTTTTTTCTCAAAGGAATTGGCTTAAAAGAGTCCATTTTTGAGAAAGGTTTGAGAGATGCCAGGATAGCTCTAAAGATTTTGTTTTTCCCTAAGCCTTTGCATCTTCTTCTGAGGAAGCTGACCCCAGGTAAGTGGCAGGGGCCCACTACTCACATTTATTTAAGCTATCATTAACTAAGGAACAAGGTGATATGTCCTATATATTCCACCATTGACTTGAACAGGGTTTTATATCAGAATAATTGTATTAGAAAATACTGCTTATTTATTTTACTTATTTTCTTCTGCTAATTTCCTATCATCTTACTTCTTTTCACCAAATGTAAGCAAATGTGAACAAAAATAAGTTTCTACATATTAATGAATTATTTGGCCATTTGTACTACTATGTGCAAATTCTGCTTATTCCAAATATTTGCCCTCCCCACCCCCACCCGCCCTTGGTTGTTCTAAGCTATTTCCAAGCTTTCCCTTCCTTTCTATTTCAACTTGTATTATCTGTTAAATAGAATAATAGCTCTCTAGCTTCCTAGTTAGGGATGAGGGTTGGGGAGAAAAAGATTTAAAATTCCTTGGATAAGGGATGAACTAGAACTAGATTATCTAGGTATGAGTACTTGGACACAATTCATAGGAGGGTCTGATATCAATCTCTTCTCTTCATTCATTCTCCCCCAACCACCTAATCTCCCACCCACCACATACAAAAAATTGAGACTCACTGACCACAAAAACAGGGCATTATTTATTAAACACCTTAGTGGTTTCTGTGCTGCCACTCAGACCACTTAATGTTATACTCCAGTCTTAACGCCATCTGCTCATAATCAGAATTTTAGCAGTCTCTGGTGCTCAGCTTTGGGTTGCACAAAATTCACTTATGGTTGGGACTTTTTGTTAATATAGGAAGTGTAAAATGACATTTCAAATCGTTTTCTTGAAAACTACACTTTTTACTTTTTCAAAATGTTAACAGATCTGATTTCATAATATGATCCATAGTAAAAACATCAGTTCAGCCATTTTCCTATTGTTCAATTATGCTTTCATTATGAACATTTCTTTTAACCTGTGTTTCCTATTTAAGAAACTTGTCCATTTCATGAGGGTTACTTTAATTTTTAACCCAGAAAAAATACAATTCAAAGCTCCGCTCACCCAGACCACACGATTCCTGCATATTCCTGAGCACCTTGGAATCCCATTCTTCATTCACAACACCTTGGGCAGCACAACTGACACATCACTGTCTGACAAGGGGAGCAAAGAAACATGCTAAGATCAAACAACATATTAAATACGAGTTGTGCTTTATTTTCTTCTCTCTCTCTCTCTCTCTCCAAAATAGACATTCCAAATATTTTCTTTCCACCCCAGGTGTGTGGGCTGAGACACACCCTCAGGGAAGATCACTGGATTGGCATCTGTGTGATCACAGCCCTCCCAGGTTCAAAGGGGTGCTCGCTGGAATCACTAACACAGCGTAAGGGCTTCAGGAATGGTTTGCAGAGCTGAGGTACCTGAGGTAAGGATCCAATGATAGAAAGACTTGGCAATAGAGGTGTAGCATTCTAAATAAAGGTACTTATATAAGTACGAGAGGCCCGGTGCATGAAATTCATGCATGAGAGGGATCCCCTCAGCCCAGCCTGCACCCTCTCCAATCCGGGACCCCTTGTGGGATGTTCAATTGCCGGTTTAGGCATGATCGCAGGGATTGGGCCTAAACTGGCAGTTGGACATCCCTCTCACAATCCCGGACCGCTGGCTCCTAATTGCTCATCTGCCTGCCTGCCTGGTCACCCCTAACTGCCTCCCCCTGGTGGCCTGATCGCCCCTCACTGCGCACCTCTTCCCCCCCCCGCCCCGTGGCCTGGTCACCCCTTACTGCACCCTCTGCTGGCCTGGTCGCCCCCAACTGTCCCCCCCCACCAGCCTAGTTGCCCCTCACTGCCCCCCCCGCCAGCCTAATTGCCCCCAACTTCCCCCCCTGCTGGCTTGGTCACCCCCAACTACACACCCCCTGCTGGCCTGGTCACCCCTAATTGCCCCCCCTACTGGCCTGGTTGCCTCTTACTGCCCCCCTGACATCCTGGTTGCCCCCAATTGCTCCCCCCCCCCCGCTGGCCTGGTTGTCCCCAACTGCCCCCCCACCTGCCGGCCTGGTCGCCCCACGCAGCCTGCTTGTTCAGTCATTTGGTGGTCCCTCACTAACCCCCCTGCCAGGCTGGTCGTAGGGAGCCATCTTGTGAGTGTTAATTTACATATTACCTCTTTAATGTATAGGATTGTTATTTTAACTGGAATGATTTTGGGGTAGTCTTCTCTGGATATCTTACATAAAATTAGATAGCAACTATTAATGACTAAGGACCAGGACTTGCTAAGTGCTATGCATACATCACTCATCTGATATCCCAACAACTCAATGAATTGGTAGCTATGTCACAGCTGAGGAAACTAAGGCTCAAAAAATGTAAGGTGCCCAAGACCACACAGCTAGTGACCAGGAAAACCACAGCCATAGGGTCCGTGTTCATAATCAATGTATGATATTCCTCATAAATGTCTGGCTAAATAAGCCTAGATTCGTATCATCTGGAGACCAAGAGATGTTTTCATTTTCCCATATATTCATCCAACAAGCATTTATTGAACTGCAACTATAAATCAAGGACGGACATCAGTTCTGGAGACACAATTGTTAACAAGAGAGAAGATCCCCTGTCTTCATAGATCATATGTTAGAACATAAAGAAAAAAAGTAAAGTGAATTCAAAAATTTTAAAATATGATTAGTGTTGCAGAGGAAAAAAGGTAGAATAAGATAGAAAGTGATAGAAAGACCTAATTGGTTGGTCAAAGTTGGCATCTCCAAGATGGCATTACAATTGAGATTTAAAGGATGGAGGGACATTGGCATGCAAATAGAATGAAAGGAAAACCATTTCAGGAAGAGGTAGAGGCTCATGCAAAGGCCTCAGTGTGGGATGGAGCTGTCCACAGAAGCTGACTCCTGCCTTCGGCTGGCCGCACCAGCAACAGAAATGGAGTGTGGTTGGCTGAGCAGGCCGCCCTGGGAGGCTAGCTGCGGTCCTTTGGTTTGCATTCTGTGTGTCACATCTTATTTAACTCTTCTTCAAGTGATGGGAATATTAAAACATAAACTTGCCATCTGAGCCATGACCACGGTGTTGTCATCTAGAGACTCTTATCACCTTAATAAGATTATTCAAGCGTTGCATGAGAACAAGGTAAAGCTTGGCCAGCACTCAAAAGTAAAATCAGATGCAATTTGCAAGGTAAAAAACAGAGCTGAGCAGTCAATTAAGAGAACACAGGCATGAAAAGCTAAGGTTATGTGAGGAACTAGAAATATTTATATCTAAGGTGCATTTAATCATAAGTGTATTATTTATTTATCATGTTTTCATAGTATCAGGGTATCCCTAAAAGAGTCTTCAAAAAGAATAAGTATGATTTTCCTATGTAATATAATATCTTACTACACACGATACTAAAAATTCTAAATATATGTATGTGTGTATATATAGATAACTAGATGGATGATGAATATTAGATAGTGTTCACTGTATCCAATTTCACTTAAGTTGTGTCCACTGAGCTATAGCACCAAAGGGCATGGGATTTAGATGTGTGTAGGGTATGTTTTATTTTCCTGGTCTCTGACACTCACTTAACAACAATCAATGAGGCAATGATAGCATTATTGATCACAGTGATGACACTCTGAACAAGGGATCCTATTACACCAAAATGAATGATTTTCAACATGGGCTGAGTTTGACCCTTTAGCCTCCTGTAGAAGGAGCACATGGTTGGGAATTAGGATTATCCTGAGATTGAACCTTAGACTTAGTACCTTTTCAAATTTTTTCACAATTTAAAGAAATTTTGGGTCTGGCTGGCCTGACTCCCAACCACACCCTCCCTCGGGGGACTCCACTTTGAACTGGGCTGCTGCTCAGGGCAGGCAGGCTCTACTCTAGAAACACCAGGAGGTACCATTTCCTGGAACTCTGCACTGTGACAGCCCAGCGTTGGAAGAAAGAGTTACTCCCTTAAAATGCTTATGTTCAATGAGCCCAGCTTCACTTGTAATCAGAACTCAGTTCTCTGTCACTGACACTTCAAATTTATTTACATTTTATTGCCCTTTGATGAAAACTCAGTCAGGCCCACGATTTTTTTTTTCTGACTTTCAACTAAATCACAATTGTATGGCCTCTTGAAGTCATAAATGAGTTTTTAAATCAGAAATTAGAATCTAGTCCAATATATTAATCAATAGGCAGAAATTAATTTAATGTCACATCTTTTTCCCACCTCTAGCTCAGGTCAGCTTTAGGCTAAAATGTCTAAAACGAGGAAAGGGGGAAGAATTGGTTTTTCTCTATTTCCCTGTTAGCTTCTTTCTGCCTCCACCTCCCTCCTCCCTATCCTGTTTTTTGGGCTAGCGTTTCAGACCTGTCCGTGAGAGAGAGCAGAGTGGCTCAAGAATGAGAAAATTATCATTTTGTCAGTGCCTTTGCAACCTGGCCTCCCTCTCTCTGGTGATCGCACGTGCTTACAGAGAGTGGATCTGTTGACCACCAGTGTGGGCTCCTTGGCCTTCCGCATGTCTGGGAACCTCTCACCTGGGCTATGATTTGAATAGTACCTCCCTCTTGGAATTCTGCACTGCAGCAGCTCTGTTTTGGATTGATTACAGTGTAATCATCCATAGAATAAACAAAAGTCAAGTTAGAATCAGAACCTAGCTCTTATTTGTCTTCCAGTTTTCATGATGTGGACAATGAGCATTTTCCTTCAGCTGGTGCCTCTCAGCCTGCCCGCAGCTCTTGCTCTGCTGCTGGTCCTCATCCCTCGGACCCGGCTTTGCGGTGCTCTCAGCAGCTCCAGGCGGTGCTTTTCTCTCGTGATTCAAGGCTGGGTTCCAGACACACTTGGACAAGTCCTGGCTGATCAGCATGCAGATCTGTTTTATCCTGTTGCCACTGGCCACAGTCTACGATCCCCTTGACTACAGCGAACACCTATAAACAATGTGAAAGTTCCACTTGAAGAACCTCCTCACTAGGTTTGGATCAGGCTCTAGCAGACTCCATTCTCTTCTCAGGAGATGGGGTGGGGGCAATAGCTCTCTCTATAGCAGCACTATTCAGTAGAAATACAATGTGAGCCACACAAATCATTTTAATTTTCTAGTTTGTGTGTGACACGCCATTGAGTTGGCTCCAACTCCTGGTGATTCTGTGAATGAGTGATGTCCACAGTGTTTTGTCCTCCACAGGCCTGCATGACTCCTGTAGACCCATGCTATGGCTTTTTTTATAGTCAATCTATCTCATATTTGGTCTTCTTCTAGTCATACTAAAAAGGAACAGATAGAAATAATGGTAATATATGTTATTCACTCCATATATCCAAAATATTATCACTTCAACATGTAACGAATATACAAAAATATTAGTGAGATAATATATAATTCTTTCCTCCCATGCAAAGTCTGACATCTAACGTGCATTTTATAATTAAAGCACATCTCAGTTTGGACTAGCCACATGTGGCTCGTGAAGATCTATTGAAAATCTCTTCTATTTTCTCCATGTTTACAGCAGCTTTTTAAACGTATAATTTACATCTCACAAATTCTCCTTTTCAATTTAATAATTTTTAGTAAATTTACAGAGTTGTACAACCATTGCCTCAATCCAATTTTAGAACTCTTTGGATCTCTTGTTTTATTTTATACAAATTGAAAATAACCTGCCTAAGTACACCTTTTACTAATAATTGTTAATGATAGACACATATTAGAAATGCTATGTAAATAGACATTGTTTTCCAGTAGTCTTGAAGCATGTTTTCTTGTACTCCTTAAAGTAAGCACCCCTTAAAAATGGTTTCCTGTTCACAGGAAAATAAACATGGTTTACAGGAAACCATTTTTAATCAGTGCTTACTAAGAGGTGTTGCTGAGAATGAATCTCTATAATAAAATATTAAATGTGGTGTTTTTTTATCACCTCCCCTCCCCAAAAAAAGATCCTTTTTAATCCTACATCTAAGTCCAGGCAAGCACTAACCAACTTCTGTCTCTATGGATAGGCCTTTTCTGGGCATTTCATATCCATGGAATCATACTGTATCTGTTCTTTTACTTCTTTCACGTAGTGTAATATTTTTGACATTTATCCATGTTGTAGCATGATTCAGGTTTTTTTTCTTTTTAATTGTCCAGTAGTGGTGATGCCATTGTAATAACCTGGCTATTATTGAACAGTAAAGGAAGAAAGGGGAAGCTAGATAATATAGGCCTGCCCTTTATACAGCCTTGCCAAAAAGCTGCATTTAATACTCTCCAAGTCTGTTCCCCACTAATCTATGGGAGAAGGGACTGGAGAGAGGCAGCTTAGACACATGCCCAATGAGGTCTGAGTGACTGTGGGAAAGTGCTTAACTGTCAATCACACCTAGAAGTGAGTCAGTAGCCAGGATGGGTGTGGCCACTGTTTAAACTTCAAAACAAAGACAGTGCTTTCTTGGTTTCTCTCTCTCTCTCTCTCTCTCTCTCTCTCTCTCTCTCTCTCTCTCTCTCTCTCTCTCTCTCTCTCCAGGTTCCTGGCTCTCCTGTTGCAGGAGCATGCTCCCCTGCACCCACATTGATCACCGCCATGTGAGTCCCCCACAATGGACTAATGGACTTTAATTAGCTTGGATGATGAGCTACACCGGCTGCAACATGAAATGGAAGCTCTGGACATTGGCTTTGCTTTTGGCTCTGCTGGAACCCCAGATGCACCTTTGTCAGGACTGGCGTAAGGGGCATGAGACCTTGGAACCCGAGGAATAGAACTTTATGCAAATAAAGCTTTTTCCACGTCCTATTCTCCATGTGAATCTTAGGAAGTACATTTTCTAAAGATATCACAAGAACCTCGCTCCCACAAGCGATGGGGAAGTTTGGTTCTCTGGTAACAGTAGTATTCCATTATACGGATATATCTCAGTCTGTTCATTCATTCTCAGGTTAATGGACATTTTTATTGTTTCCATTTGGGGGCTGTTATGAATAACACTGCCATCAAAATGTGTATACTAGTCTTTGTGTGGACATATATGCTTTTCCTTGGTAGATTCCTAAGATTAGAATTTAGAACATATGGTAAGTTTATATTTAACTTATAAAGAAACTGCCAAATTGTTTCCTAAAGGGTTGTAGCATTTCTCTTCACTCTTTGATTCTTTTTTTATATATCCTTTTTCTTACAGGGATCTAAGAGCCAGCGGACTGGCCCTTCACAATTTCCTTAGAAAATTCTGCAGATAGGGTTCTGCATATTTGGTATCTAACAGGTATCACGTGGTCCTGTCTGTGAATATTAAGTCTGGAGGAGCCCTGTTTTATCATCTTATCATAATATGAAGATTGATTCTCAGCACGAGCACATCTTAGGAGAAGTTAAGCACTCCTTAAAAAATGCTTTCCTGTGATTCTTTCAAATGAGCAAGAAGACAGACATACACTTCAAACTACTAGAGAGCAAGGTCAACTTACAGAGAATTTCTAATATGTAGGTATTACCAACAATTAATTAGTAAAAGCTGTACCTAGGTAGGGAATTTACAATTTGTAGATAATAAGCAAGAGATCCTAAAACCTCTTCTATTATCCCGGGAAGGGGCAGAATTTCCGATTAAGCATTTCTTTTGGGCAACCTGACTCCAAAAGACACCGTGCCTCGCTTATGAGTACATGAGGCCTAAATTTTAAATACCCACCCCCCACCCCCTGCCCCTGATGAAGGAAAAACATAGAGAAGCACTGGTAGAAATCTCCATGTAGGTTAGGAGGAACTATGTTGTTTTTTGTTTTTATCTGTTTAATAATCCTGTTGGGCTTTCGGAGAAAGCTTGAAGCCAATGTCTTATGATTCCAGTGATTTTTTGGGGTCTTCCCGGGAGGGTGAGGGAGGTGGAAAAGACAATGTGTAGATTTAATCGGCATTTGGTTTTTTCCTCAATCCCTTTGCATGTAGAGAGGAGCAGCTGGTAGAAGGTAATCTTGCCCTTGGGAATTACCAAGTAAAAGGAGACAAGCAGCAGCTTCTACAAAGACAGCTTTTATGAGTCTGAGCTAAAGAATCACCAGGGAAGCAGCTGGGTTCACCGTTTTCATCCAAGTAATTACTGGAAGAGATAGATGGTTTTCGAGGTCACTGGTAGAGAGAGGAACTAATGGCCAGCCCTTCCTCTGGGAGAACATTCACCGGAGAGAGGGCAGATGATGTCAGTTTCACAGCCTGCCTGAAAGCAGCAAGTGCTGTGTTCAGAGTCAGGGTGGGAAAGACCAGAGTTCAAATTCTGCCTCTTCCAGCTCTTAGTTGCGTTATTTGGGGCACATGGACTAGCCTTTCTAAGCCTTAGTTTCCTCACTTGCAATATGGAGACAGTAATACCCATCTCATAGATGTTTCGTGAGCATTAAATAAGGTAATCAGATAGGATTTATTTCTATGCCCTCTCTAGAAATTAATTCAATTAAGTTAGTTAGAAGCCTCCATCAAACACAACGGACATCTAGCTGTCCTCTTTAGAATTCTTTCCATTAAAAATATTTTGGAAAATAGTGTTTTCTGGTTATCACAGCCACCGTAACAAATCCAACCCATGCCTTCTACAATACAACACCTTCCAAAAATGAATCAAAATAAATTCACTTTTTTTGTGGGAATAAAATTTACTAAAGACTTATTTCATATACAGTTGCTCTTGTGATCAAAACCAGTTGATACTGTGCCACCTGTATCCATTTACTTTAACAATCTATCTTTATTTTAAGATGAAGCTTTTAAATGTATATAATAATGTTCATCATAGTGTTATTTACTTTTTTTAAAAGTGGAAACAACCTCTCCGTAATTTTAAAATAAAGAGAAATGAAGTAAATTATGATGCTCTCATAAGATAGGAAATTACACAGACAAAGCTACATTAAAAGGATTTTTAATAATACTGGAAAACATTGAAGAAAAATAGCAGGCAGGATTAATATATATATTTATTTGATTTGTTTAAAAAAATTGTACATAGAGAAACAGAGGAAAATATAAACCAAGGCAGGTGAATCTATTGGGCATCTTAATGAAACATCCAAAACAGAAAAAATAAAATAAAATCATAACTCTTATACACATATAATAATAAACATGTGTTAAGAATTTTATTTCTATCATATAATATGAGGGCACTAAGCAGATGTAATGACTAGTTCAAAGGAAAAATCAAAAGATCACAAATTTATATAGATTAAAGGAGTGTTGAGATGAATTGCAAAAAAAAAAAAAAATACAGTTAATCATTTATCACAAACTATGAATATATCCACTTAGCTTTCTCCTGGCCCTGTGACTCAAACTTGTTCCAGGGAGAGCTGGTCTTTGCTGTGGCTGAGCTAGGGCCCCTTGGTTGCCTGGACTTCTAAGAAAGGTTGATCTAAGACTAGATGGGGGTGGGGTTTGGTATGTAGTTTTGCATGCCAGCCCTGGGTGCTATTAACAGCAATAGTAAGCTAACCCTGGTTGCTGCTACAGGCCCCACTTAAAACCAAACTGGACTGTGTAAGTTTATTACGCAGCAGTCAAGGATCTGGCTTCTTAGAATCAGGAAGAGCTTTTTGTGTGTTTGGGGGAAAATACAAACACATACACACTTCCACACATATATCAGTTTCCTTGAAAGCCATAGTAATCAGTGTTTCAAAGAGTGTCTTCCACAGACTGAAGAATCTCAGAGGGATAGTATGGGAAGGAGGGCGGATGGGAAGAGATCAACCAAAGAACTTGTATGCATATACCAGGTATACATAAACCATGGACACAGACAATAGGGTGGTGAAGGCCTGGGGTGGGCTAGGGGGGATGAGGGGGGGTTAGAAGAGGTCAATGCACGGGGGGTGGGCGGGGGGGCGGGGCGGATAGGGGATATACCAGTATGTAATAGCTTAAACAACAAAGATTTAAAAAACAAAAATAAACTAAGAGTGTATTCCAAACCCACATGCATCAGATTCTCCTGAAGTGTTGGATGAAATGCAGATCCTTGGGCCCAGTCCCACATCTATTGAATCTGGTTTAATAATCTGAATTTTAAATACTCTTCTGAATGAGACATTCAAACTAAAGCCAAGGAATTCTTATGCATAATAGTGGGAAGTTATATTCCCCTCCTTTCTCCGCACACATGTTAATTCTCCCCATATTTATCTAGGCATGTTCTATGTTCTAAGAGCCATTATAGAAGTGCCAAGTAGCTGAGTTTAACATATCTATGAACAGAGTAAACAATCTCATGCACAGGGTTAAGGCAATTTTGCTGTTGTTGGAGAAGAAAGAGATATTCATAAAGCCACTTCATAAAGCTTTTGCGTCACTTGCTTAATTTTCTTTCTTTTTTTAATCCTCACCTGAGGATATGTTTTTACTGATTTTGTAGAGACAGAGAAACATGGATAGATTGCCTCCATATGTACCCCTGCCTGGGATTGAATCCACAACTTAGATCGGTGCCCTGACCTGGAATCTAGCCATATCCTTTTGGTGTATGGAATAATGCTCCAACCAACAGAACTACCTGGCCAGGGCACCTGCTCCATTTTCCATCAAAGATGGCTACTCCCTCAATTTCAGCCTTGTGGCCTCGAGTTTTAAAAATTTTGGTTTTTTTTAAAATCAAAGGTAGCAAATATTGACAGAGTTTGGGAAAAAGATTCAACTCAACATTGCTTTTTCTTCTTACAATACTTTCTTCTATTCTGGTTTTTATCTTATTACTTTGCCTCCTATTAGAGAATAATTAATTTACTTTCTAAATTTATTTTTCCTGTTTAGGCTTAAAACAAAATAAATTTCTTTCTTTACACATGTAAATAATGCTCAATATTTGGACCTCACGCTCATTTATCCTGCTTTCCACTTGGGACAAGGCTGATTTTCACCACCCCCTCCCAGGGTTTATAAATGGGCAAGGCTGCAGTTTGCAGGTGCAGTCATTTTGCTGCAGCCCAAGTCAAGATTTACATATGCAAATGTGTGTGGATGTGCCCAAAGTGAGTAATTGTGCATGCAAATAGGTGATTAAATAGACAATTATCAAATCTGCATGAACAAATGGAAGTTGTTCCTATTCAAAAAGCAGGGGGCACCTGAACATTATGCAAACAGGCAGCTGGCCTCAAAGCCTGTGGAAACCTGGTACAGGGGCCTCACAGTTGCTTAAATCCCAGAGCAAGTTGAGGTCTCAAGTTGCACAAGTGGAATTTACTCTTTGACCTCAGCTGCCATGGTAATGACCAGATCTCTGACAAGGTCATCTTCAGGAAGCATCGTGGGTAAGGGGGTTGATATCTGCCATTTCTTTTCATAGCCTAGATATAAAGCAGAAATTTAAACTAAGTGTTCTTTTATGATAAGTAGTAAGAAATAAGCTTTGGATATCCCAGTATGCCCACTCTTGCTATCCTATATATCCACTCTTCCAAGCCAAACCTCAAGGCAAGAATAGAGAACCCACTGGAGTAAAACTACCATCTGATAATAGATGCACCTTTGCAAGGCTCTTTCCCACAACTGTGCTGCCAAAATTGAGATCGGGACTTGCTTGATCTTGGGTCTCAGTTTTTAGTTTGTCTTTGTCAGCTTGAAAAAAAAATCCTTTGGTTTTAATGGTTCATTTCTTCACAATTCGAGATCTCAGTTCTCTAACTCCACATAACAGTGATGGATGGTGTTGTCAGTGGAGAACATCGATGAGAAATGATTTCACATAACCAGGGGGACTCTTCTGACAAAAGATTAGTGCTGATGCCTCAACTAGTCCACTAGGAGCCAGAGATAAGGAGAGTTTGAGGCACAAAAGAGTGCTGATTGCTGAAATCCTCATATTTTTCAGAAAGATATTTCCTTTCTAGGATATTCTATGAGGATATTTTCAGATTTTTCTGAACAGCTTAGAGTCTGTTACTTTACAAAGTAAGAAGTGATTCTACTGTAGACCATAAAATCAATTACTTGATTCAATCAATGAACCAGTTAAGTGGAATAATTTCTTTACTTAGCACCTGTCATGAGGAAGAGATTTCAAAATATTCTCACCAGGAGTCAGAAGTGAATGGAATTAGCTTGTTCCCCAGAGGAAGTAGCCAAGTCTTCTGATATCAGGCAGCCCCATCATAGTCATGCAGACAGGAACAGCATGGACCAGTGACTATTCAAGGACACATCCTGGCAAAGGAAATGATACAGAAACCAACCTCCATGAAAGCGCTTCTTTGGCATGATCTTCTACATAGGTACCTTAGAAACTAACCAAGGACTGCTCCAGAAATGCAAGTCACATATGCAAGCCAGGAGTGCATTTAGTCTCAGAAGCCAAAAAAGCTGAATGGTCAGTTCCTCACTTTTTGTGAGTATTTAAATAAGGTTTTCACCAATTAAACAAAACACAGTGAAGCAAACACTACAAAACAATCTATAGGTAAGTATCTCTCTCTATATATATATATACATACTAGAGGCCCGATGCACAAAATTCGTGCAAGAGTAGGCCTTCCTTCTTCCGGCTGCCGGCACCGGCTTCCCTCTGGCACCCAGGACCCGGGCTTCCCTCGCAGCCCAGCTTCGTCTGGAAGGTTGTCCAGAAGGATGTCCAGTCTAATTGGCATATTACACTTTCATTATTATAGATTTGTATGTATAGGTATATATATTTATATACATATATTTATGTATGTGTGTATATATATATAGACATGTTTGCATTCCTTAAAAAGAGTGTAAAGTAGCAATATCGTGTGTAACAACAAGCTTCTGATCACTGTATGCTCAAGTGCTCAAGAAAATCTATCAAATTCTACCCTTTCAAAGAACCCTCCTCCTCCCCTGTGACTGGCCTGTCTTTAGCTAGTAGTGATACTGCTGTAATAACCTAGTTATGAATAACAGGAAAGGACAAAGGCATGCCACTGTGCAGCTTTGCCAGGAAGCTGCAATTTAGACACATGCCCAGTAAAGTCTGGATGAAATAGGGAAGGTTCTTGTTTGTCAGTCATCCATGGAGACAGGCCATTGGCCAGAGTAGGCATGGCCACTGCAAGCCCAGCAGGATCTCAGATACTTGAACTCCTAAACAAAAGAGTTGTCTCTCTTATTCTCTTGCCTCTTGGAAGCAGGGGCTCTCACACCCCTGCATTTGTCCACCTGGCCCATGGCCCCACACACAATGAGCTAACGGACTGGAACTAACCTGATGCTGTACTGGACCCAGCTCTACCATGGAACAGAACTCTGGACTCTGGATTTGCTTCTAGTTCTGCCGAAGCCCTAGCTATGCATCTTCTAGGACTGGATTAAGGGAAATGGGACTTTGGGAACCAAGGGATGTAATTCCACACAAATAAAGCCTTCTACCACATCTCATCCTCCTGGGGGTCTTTCGGAAATGCTTATCCCAGTGATACTCCAAGAACTCCACTTCTACTAGCAATAGAGAAATCCCATGTATGTATTTCTCTGATAATAGTAGTAATGCCTCCCCCCCCCCCACGCTTGCTCCAACTAAACCCCCAGAACACACAATATATGCCTCTCTTTTGGCACTTATCAATTTTGCTTTGTATTGAAGTTATTTATAAATGTTTTTTTGCCCCTTGTTATAATGTACAGTAACTGGGGGAAGTTGTTGAGGTGAGTACCGGAGGCAATGCTTCATCCTGTACTTCCATCCTAGGCACTGTATCATAGTCTTTCACATCTGTTATTTCATCCATGCTTTACAAACCTCGACTGGGTTGGTGCTATTAGCATTTTTATAAACAAAGAGACTAAGATTAGAGAGTTTCCATTACAACTCAAGGCTTGCTCCCTGTATTAAAATCTCAGCTCCAAAACTGACTAGCCATATGATCTTCAACAGTTTTCTTAAACTTTCATTTCCCTCATTTACAAAAAAGTGGTAGTGTGCGGTTTTATTGTACTACACAATCTCATTATTAAAATTATTATAAGGGATAAAAGGCAATTCATAAAAAGTGTTTAACAGTCCAAATGTCTATCAGTAAATCCTCTGTAATAAAGAGGTAATATGCAAATTAACCCTCATGCCCTCACAAGATGGCTGCCTATGACCAGGCCGACAGGGGGGTTAGTGAGGGATGACCAAATAACTGAACATCAGGCTGCGTGGGGCAACCAGGCTGGCAGGGGGGCCATGAGGGGTGACCAGGCCAGCGGGGGGGGGGGGGCAGTTGTGGGCGACCAGGCCGGCAGGGGGCACAGTAAGGGGTGACCAGGTTAGCAGGGACGGGCAGTTGGGGGCGACCTGGCCAGCAGTGGGGGGCAGTTAGGAGCAATCAAGCTGGTGGGGGGGGGCAGTTAGGGGTGACCAGGCAGGCAGGCAGGTGAGTGATTAGGAGCCAGCGGTTCAGGATTGTGAAAGGGATGTCAGACTGCCGGTTTAGGCTCTAAACCGACAGTCAGACATCCCCAGAGGGGTCCCAGATTGGAAAGGGTTCAATCCGGGCTGAGGGGACCCCCTCCCCCGCATGAATTTTGTCCACCAGGCCTCTAGTAAGTGGATAAAAAATATGTGATACATTTACACAATGGAATACTATGCAGCAGTAAAAAATAAAGATTTCTTACCTTTTGAGACAGCATGGAAGGACCTGGAGAGCTAAGAGAAATAAGCCAGTCAGATAAAGACAAGTATCACATAATCTCACTTATATGTGGAATCTAATGAACAAAAAATAGATCCAGAGACTTGGACAACTGGAAGAGATGGACAAATCTCAGAGGAAAGATGCGTATGTGAGGAGGTGCGGAGGGGGGGGGGGGGGCATGAACTGATTAACCAAAGAATTTATATGCATATATGAATAGACTATGGATACAGAAATAGGCCTGTGGGAGTGGGGAGAGGAGGTCAATGGGGACATCTGTAATACTTTTAGCAATAAAGATAAATTTTTTAAAAAGTAGAAATAAAATGTTCATATTTTTGCCTCAGTGGGGGGAAAAAGTGTTTAATAATGATTGACTTGTTGTAAGTGCTCCAAGTTATTGCTATATGACTAGGTATTCTAATGAGCTTTTTTAAAAAAAAGTGTTCTACACAATCTATAGATTATATATAGAAGTTTGCTTGTAATTTTTTATTTGTTGGCAATCAATGAATGAATTCACAAATGAGTTCTATTTATTTGCCAGTTCTAAGTATTTTTCCACTTGGGTCATATTCCCCAAAACCTTGAGACATTTCATCTGCAGTTGCCAGAAAAACCTTCTAATTTTGTTGTAGATCTAGTTCCTCCAGATCCTCAAATCTCCTTGAAGTGCAGAAGACACACTCTCACAAACTCATAATTACAATTTATCATTGCCCTCCCAGAGAACTAATTTTGATTTTTTAGCTCTAATAGACTCCAGCACACAGATTCTTCCACACCCCTCTTGATATTTCCTTTGTCCTTGTTTGCTGTTTAAAGCAGTAATTCCTAAAGTGTGGGAAAGCCTAGGAATCCCTTAAGCCCATTCAGGGGGCTCCACAAGGTCAACACTTGCAGAATACTACTAAACATTATTTGCATAATACTACTAAAATAATATTTACCTTTTCACTCTAGCCAGATTTTCACTGACCTATATATATAAAAGCCCAGTGACCGGAATGGCAGAATGACCAAAACGACCAGAACAACCAGTGGCACTGTGGCAGCCAACCAGCCTGATACGGCCCCCAATCGGCCTCCAACACCCCAATTGGGGGTGGGGCTGGCGGCCAACTGCCCATGGCCCTTCACCTCTGCCAGCCCGGCTTGATGGGCCCCCATCTGGGTGGCCTGGCTGGACCCCACCCATGCACGAATTCGTGCACCGGGCCTCTAGTGTTAAAATAAAACAAAACAAGCAAGCAAACAAAAAAATAACAGTGAGAAGTGAAATTGTTGACTCCTTGGCAGGAGTCAAGGCAGTGCTTCCTAACAGTACCATTAGTTAGTCTTGTATACTTCAGTGTCAGGTACACACAGGGAAAAAAGCCAGTTCTAGTTAAAAATATCCTTACGGAAGAGCAAAATGTGTGTTCATTCTATTAAGTCTGTACTTTTGAGTACTTGTCTTTTAAAAATTCTGTGTGATGAAGTGGTTAAGTACTTGGAGTGCACTTCTATGCTGCATACAGAAGTGTTGTGGTTGCCTCGAGGAAAAGCACTTGTGTGATTGTCTTAGTTGCAATCTGAATTAGATACTCTTTCCATGAAACACCCTTTAATTTGAAAGAACAACTGACAGACAAGTTATTACACTTGGATATTTTGCAGACATTTTTTTGAGAGTCAGCCTGTCACTTCAAGGAAAACAGCTGATGGTATTTGTTGCCAATAATAAAATTAGGCTTCCAAGCAAAAACTCAAATTTTGAACAAACTGAATCCACCACTGTGAGTTTGACAGCTTCCAACATTTAGAAAATTTTCTGATGACATTGGCGGTAATATTAAATATAATATTTTTGAGATTGTAAAATAAAATGTACCATTTTGAAAAATAGCATAACTCAGTGAACCAGTATTTTTCAGATGACCAATGCATGGGTAAAAAATAATCCACCAAAGTGCAAGATAGGGTGGGGAAAAGTAGGTTTATAGTTGTGAGTGCACAAAACACAGAGTTTAAAACATAGGGTATTATTATTTATTAATTATTGTATCATTTTCCACATGAACAACTGTAAACCTGCTTTTACCTCACCCTGTATATTTTAATGTTATAGAGTTCAAAACATTTATTGATATGGGTTTAGATTCCACTTTGCAGTTAACCTTTAAGAAACTACTAATCATTGAGTTTTGGTATAGTGTCAAAGAGGAACATCCACAATTATCTGGAAAGACTATTAAAATACTTCTCATTTCTAACGATAAGATCTTCTTTTTTATATATGTTTCAACCAAAATGATATATCATCACAGATTTAATACAGAGGCAGATAGACTATATCTGTCTTCTCCTAGACAGACATTATTAGATTTGCAAAAATGTAAAAAATATGGCCTCTTGTTTTCATTCATTATTTTTGTTTTGGAAAATATAGTTGTTTTTCACAAAATATAATATTTATGTTGTCATGTAATAGAGCTATTACTGTTATTTGAAAATAAATTAATAAATATTTTAAAATATTCCCAGTGTTCATTTCAAATATGGTAAATATTAAAAGATAAAACCCATATAAATAAAGGCTCTTTGAGCTCCTCAATTTTAAAAAATGTAGAGAATTCCCCAAACCAAAAACATGTTTAGGACTGCCACTTGAAAGCAGCTTGTTTTTAACATCGGGACATGGTTCTCAAAATAAATTTTATATTAAAGTGGAATTTGTGAGATAAAATCAGAGTTGCTCTTGCTAAACAGGGGAAAAGGACTCAAAGCTACCGCAGCTTTGCCCCTCTGCTAACCCCTTCTACTGCCCCCTTAGTCCCTCTATGAATTTCAGTTTGAAAATCTCTGTGTGGAAACATCAATGGACTGATGTATCAGGTGGCAGGAACTACAGCATCCCAGGCTTGTGGAAGTGGACAATGATGAACTGAATGGTGGAACTATTAAAACAAGTGATGGGAGAGACTCAAATCAGAGCATGGGCATGGTTTTTGATCTATCAACAAGCATGCACTCAGGATTTGGGAGATCCCTTACTTACAAAACTGACCTAATGGCTGCTGATCTCTTAACTATGTGTGGAACACTGGTGAACACACTCAAAAGTGATTAACTTGGTATGTAAAGAAGGTGGTATCTGAATGTAGGGTATATACAGACACATTCTTGGCACATTCCTTTTACTGAATTATCAGTGTTGAGATTAGGTAACTGAGGATTAACTTCCTCCTACTTGTGGAACCAAATACTATGTTGAAAGAGCAGGGAATAGAATGAAATACAGAAGCACACAGGAGAGTGAGATGATAGCAACAAGACTAGGGATGAATAGAATTCTTCCAGTGTGTTTCTGGGCTCTGGCCAGGCAGCACCAGTAAAGGGAGGATAATATTATTGCCAGATAATGGAACTCACAAGTCTTTATCTTTAGCTCTAACCTCTTTCCTGATACCCAGATCACAATCTCCAACTTCTGGGCTATCTCAAAGGTATCTCAATTTTAATTTGACTTCATTTTACTATTGCATTCCTTCTGGTTCTATGTCCCTTGCCAATGATGGCATCATCATTCACTGTCAATAAATCTAGATCCTTTGGAGTCTTGATGATAAAGGCTTAATATCCTTGGTGTGAACAACTGTCATCAGGAGACCATTCAATGTCCAAACCTCCCTTTGCATTGGGAAGAATCCACCAGAATTATTGGCACATATTTCCCTTCCCTCTCTCTGTACCCTCAGCCTTGACGCCAACAATTCTGAGTTCAAATAGGTTTACAGAGTTGGAACAGTGTAGACTCAAGTCAGGATACTCAAGTCAGGTTTAGAGGGAGTTATGCCAGATGAGAGCCCCAATGCCACATTTTTCCTACTACAAATGGTGGAGATTCTCTCTGCTTTTGGCTGTTCAGGACTACCTTGTTTGCTGCACATTTTCTGAATGTGATTCTTGAAGCTCACACTGATTATCCAAGACCAGTCCTGGTAAAATCCTTTCTTCTCACACAGCCAGGGTCAATTTTACATGATTATAGTTAAGAACT
This sequence comes from Myotis myotis, assembly GCF_014108235.1. Lineage (NCBI taxonomy): Eukaryota > Metazoa > Chordata > Mammalia > Chiroptera > Vespertilionidae > Myotis > Myotis myotis. The sequence continues at coordinate 63,335,686 of NW_023416390.1, read as the reverse complement.
CTTGTCTGGCCAGTGAGGAAGAGGTTGAGCATCGACCTACGAACCAGGAGGTCACAGTTGGATTCCTGGTCAGGGCACATGCCTGGGTTGCAGGCTGGATCCTCAATAGGGGGCATGCAGGAGGCAGCCTATTGACATTTCTCCCTCATCCATGTTTCTATCTATCTCTTCCTTCCTGTCTCTCTAAAATCAATTTTAAAAACATATTTTAAAAACCCTCTTGAACTACACCCTATTTCCATTTAATATTATTTTTAACATGTTTTGCCTCCAGATCTCATTTATCTACCCTAGTTCAAACCCTTATTGTTTGGACAAGAACAATTGCTTCTCCCCAACATCATTTTTCCCTCACTGAAACCCAAAGTCTCTCCAAAGATCTTATTGGAGCATTTATTCTCTTGTTAAATCCCAAAAGCAACCAGATCTTCATATCTCCTTTTGCTTGCAGAATTATGTTTGAACTTCTATATACCATTCAAGGCCTTTCGACCTATTGTTTAATATCCAGCACTCAGCTCTTTGACAATAACAGCCAATTCAAAATTAGCTTTGTAGCCCCAGAACCCAGAACAACACCCAGCGTCGAGTAAAAGCAATAAATGTTTGAAGAGAGTCATGAATGAATAAATAAGTGACTTATTTTTCACTTTGAAACCCTGTGCAATAGACACTAATTATTTGCCACTCCCCAAACTCCCAACAGAAATATATGGAAAAGTATGTATAATGTATATTTGGAGAGGTTTTGGCCTCACAATACTTCCTTTGTATTGCTGGCATACACTTAAGATCACAATATAGCCCTATCTGGTTTGGTTCAGTGGATAGAGCATCGGACTGCGGAGTGAAGGGTCTGGGGTTTGATTCCTGTCAAGGGCACATGCCAGGGTTGCTGGCTCAATCCCCAGTAGGGGGTGTGCAAGAGGCAGCCAATCAATAATGATCTCTCATCATTGATGTTTTTATCTTTCTCTCCCTCTCCGTTCCTCTCTGAAATCAATAAAAAAATATATATATTTTTTTTAAAAAAAGCACAATATATTGTAGTCAGTTTGATTCTGCCTGTCTTATCGAATAACACATCAGCTCTCCCAGGGCAAGAGCCATGTCTTATTCATCTTGTACGCTTAATGTTTAAGCATGAAGTACATGCTTCATAGATCTTTGCTGAACTCGCCTCTTAGACAGGAAGTGTGGGGTTACAAGAAGGGAGTGGTTGAGCTCTGCTTGACAAAAATTCCACTTCCCACAATTCTTGTGGGAGAGCTTTCAATATTTCAACATTAAATAAGATCTTTGCTCTAGGTTTTTTTGTAGACACCTTCAGCCAGATTAAGGAGTCTTTTGTTTCCTCTCTTGACAGTGGTGACCCTGAGCGCTTGACATTTGCAAACTGCAAACCTTGACTTCACTGTTTCCCCACAGAGTTCCTGGGCCCTGGTACTCACACCGTCAATTGCACAGACTAAATTGAAACAAAATCTCCTAACTGTTTCTGATAATGATGAGGGTTCTGAAAGCCTATGGAAATCTCTATAATTATCTTAAGTGAAACCTTCTTATTACATTTTAAACTCTTTGCATTTTAGTTCTTGTCATTTGTGTGAAATGAGTGGATGGGAAAGGAGCGTGGGAAATTTATGAAGCTGATAATCCTGTTTATGTTCCTTGGGCACAGAGTTCGGGCTTGAAAGGTAGAGTGTGTGTAGAGGAGGCATTTGAAACATCTGTATGAACTAAATCCGATAGTAATTAACAGATGCTGTGGCTTGTTTCCCTTTGTCTAGGAGAGAGAGAGGGGTCAACCACAGGCGAAGCATTTTCTGTCTTGTCTCCCGGCAGACAACTGTGAAATGTTTAGTGTTTTCAACATTTTTCCGTAAGCAAAGCAAGGAATTTCATTTAGCTCTTTCTTATATAAGACTAAGATGTACTGAGCAATGTAAATGTTGCCAATTTTAGGGATTGGTTTCCAGTGGTTATCAATTTATCTTGGAGATCCTCCTTTAAGAGCCTTTCTCATAGGTTTTGCACGCCCCCCACCCCCCTCTTTTAGGGGGAGCTATGCCACGAAGGCACCAGGACTGTGGTTGAATAGCAGCTTGGGCATGGCGAGTAGTGATATCTGCTCATCCATCATTCCATTTAGACAAATGAAAGATTACAGCCCTATGAGGAAAGGCAGCCACAGCCACACAATGCTTCATGCACAAAGTAAATTACTAGTTTTCTGTGATCTTTCTGACAAGTAAATTACTGCAGAAAATAGCATAGATGGGAACACAATGACAAAAATGCAGAGACTTGGTCCTTCAAAGGAGTTATTAGACTTCTGATACAACCATTTCTAAAGAACTCCAGAATCTCCCTCTCACCCTAATGGAAAAAGGATTTTCCCCCTTATTTTTCTATAGCACCCCTTGAGGAAAATAATACGTAACTGGCAGAGTGGGAAGTGGATTCCTCAGTGATCAAATATCCTCTTTTTCATGATCAGAATGATGTTAAGATAAGAGAGCAGCTTGCTGCAGGAATTGCTGTGCCTACAGTCAGGTCCTTCTAGCTTGGCACTGAAGGCCACAGTGATGCAGTATGTTCTGCATAAGGAAAGATAGCCTCTGGAAAGGTCTTTTTATGTCTTCAGTCTCCAACTCTTCATATAATTTATGTTCAATCACAAAATATAAAGTCTAAATTTGTTTTTTTACATGAAATAGGGGAAACCTATCTCATTAAAATTTATTTCCCTTTGCCTATTCAAAGCCTAACCTTTAAGGCTCTATAACACCCCCACCCCCCAGGCCAGAACAATCAAAGATATATTAGCCACGTCAAATGGAGCAGAGTAGGGAAAGGTACTGAGGATAATAAAGTAATAAACAAATCACAACTATCATAAATTTCTGAGCTTCAGTTTCATCAGAGAAATGTCTTGGAATTGACAGAGTTCATAAAAGTTTAGAGTCAAATAGAATTTTAAACAGGATTTAGTGGCATAAAATACCTACCCAACACCTGAGATATTGCACAGTAATACTGATGCTAGAATCATGATATCACAATCTGTTGAGTTTCCCACTACTGAAGTAGGGATTTCTTTTAGAAAAATCTGACAGCAGGTTGTTGTAGCCAGTAAAGCACTTAACAGGAAGATCTGACCCTAATCCAGCTCAGTTGGTGTCTTGTGTGATCTTGGGCAAAAGGCATAAAGTCTTTGTGCATCATGTGGAGAATTAGGATGTCAAATGAGATCAGGTATGTTCAAGTGGCAGCAAGAAGTTTGTGTATTTGAACAGCATATAATCAAGAATATTTTCATAATTTTATATCTAAAAAATAAAAGTCACTATTGGTTATGAATTAAAACCTCAGAAAGCAAGAGTCCAACAAATTGGTGAGGTGAGACATATATTAAATGAATTAAGAAATACATGGGCAGCTCTAGCCAGTTTGGCTCAGTGGATAGAGTGTAGGCCCGCAGACTGAAGGGTGCTGGGTTCATCTGGTCAAGGGTGAGTACCTGGGTTTCAGGCTTGTTCCGGGCCCTAGTTGGGCATGTGTGGGAGACAACCAATCAATTTGTCTTTCTCACATCAATGTTTCTCTCTCTGTGTCTCTTCCTTTCCCTTCTACTCTCTCTAAAAATCAATGGAAAAATATGCTCGGGTAAGAATTAACAACAACAACAACAAAAACCACACACTAAAAAAGAAACACCTCTTCCAAAGATGATAGCCTCTGTGGTCCTGAGTGATAGATGACAATTCCTCCTTGTTCATACTGTGCTGCCTCAGTTTCCACCTCCCTATCACAGTTGTTACTGCATTGAGTTCCTTTCCATGGTCTTAGCAAAACTGACCAAAAAGCATAAAAACATTGACAAGTATTCAGATGGCAAACTTATCACTTCTTTCATTGCACTTAGTAAATACCACCATTTAAATTCAGTTCAACATCTTTGTGTCCTGACTGTGTAAATAAGACTTTGTTCCTGCTTTTGGAGACTCACAGCTTTGTGCAGAAGATAGACGTGGAAAACGACCTTCGGTTCTGCTTAGCTTTAGGGCCTCCGTCTCTTTGTCAGCTTTATCCCACATAATCCTGCATTCCAAGGCATTTGGTGGGAATGCACGTACACAGTAAGGGAAGAAGCTCTCTTCATTTGAAAAAGCAAGCAGAATGGCCATTCTTGAAAAGGTTACATTTTTGTGCCCTTTTCTGCTCGCTATTTACTTGGGAAGCAGAGGAAATCTGGTGCTTATTTGGTTACAATAGAGTTTTCCTGAGTTGATTGAGTAGATACCAATGTCTGATTCTAAGGTGCAGCTAAGTCTTTGTATTTCTAACTAATTCCCAAGTGATGCTGATGATGTTGGGGGGGGACCACATTTGAGAGCCTCTGGTATAGACAAGCAATATTCAATCGAGATGTGTCTACATTTAGGGAGACACAACGAGTTTTCTGGTGGTAGTCCAGAGCAGGTAGTTTTAATGAGGACAAATTTCCATCTGAGTTGTCACCAGTGGATCTACTTTTCTACCTTCTTCCTTTTGTTTTTCTTACACTTTGCAAAAGTAAAACAATGCTTTCCAACAGGAAAAATTCAAAGAACTGAGTGAGATTAATATTAGAAAAGTATTACCCACTTTTATTGAATTTTTTATGTGAACTAAGTTTCTTAGTGCTTATATATTTAAATATAATAGAAATAATATTAAGGCTGAACTCTGTCTTAATCTATTTTTTATTTATTTATGGGTCCATAAACTCATTAAAAAAATACCCACTCTGCCTAACCAGTTTGGCTCAGTTGATAAAGCGTCGACCTGCGGACTGAAGGGTCCCAGGTTCGATTCCGGTCAGGGGCATGTACCTTGGGTGCGGGCACATTCCCAGTGGGAGTTGTGCAGGAGGCAGCTGATTGATGTTTCTCTCTCATCGATGTTCCTAACTCTCTCTCCCTCTCCCTTCCTCTCTGTAAAAAATCAATAAAATATATTTTTTAAAAAATAAAATAAAATAAGCCCACTCCTTCTTATTGAAGGATATCTTTCCATTTAAATGTTTTCCTTGTGATTAGTAATTACCTGTTCAGAATTTTAATATATTTATTTTGTTTTGTTCAACTGTGCATGAGAACTAATTTAATAACAACTCAATCCAGAAAAAAAACAGTAATACTTAAGGCCTGTGGTTACAGAAAATAACAATTCAATGTATAAATATTATTGTAGCATATAAGTATGATAAGATTATGAATAAAAAATCTTTAAAACATGAATACATTAAGATAGGAATACTGAGAAAAAATAAAGTGGAAATATCAGGTCAAAAATAATAAAAACAATCTGTAATTTCACACTGCTAAAGCAGAAGTCATTTATGTAGTCTTAAAATATCTAAGAATGGATATCAACTTACTAAAGTATTTTGATTCATTGGCTATGTTTAAAAGGGTAATTAATATTTTTATTTTAAAATTTTATGTTTACAATGTGAATGCAATTACATTTTGTCACTACTTACATTTAAGATAAAGGAAATCTATGTCTATCTAAAGTATGTGATGGTTTACTTTTTTTCCTTCCATAATTCTTGTAGGAGGTTGTAGAAGGTATGTCAACAAAAATTTGAAGACTGCTGGTTTTGACTGTACTTGCGGCCAGGAAAAACTGGTTTCTTTGAACCAATCAATCATCAACTGTTGGTTTTATTAATTTTTGCACATTACTCAAATAACTTTTGAAAAGTTTGACAGCTGACTCTATAGGACCCTCGGGGGCTGTGGGGAGCTTACTTCTGCAATGCAGCAGGGCTTCCTGCCCTAATTTTGACATCTCAAAGTTGTTCTTTCAAAATTTCTGCATAAGCCCTCTCCAAAAGGCTTATGAGGGTGAGAGTGAAAGGTACATCCCACAAAACATTAAAACATTTAAAAGACTTAGCACATGATGTTTACTGTGAGAGAAGAGAGGAAAAAGAAGGGAAAGAAAGAGAGATAAATGCATCATCCTTCCAAAAGTTAACAAGTTTCCAACAACTCAGTAAGCTACCAGTAAGTGAGTAAAACTGGGATATAAAGACAATAGGACTGATTGTCCTTCATATTTAAGGATGATGATTTGGCAGTGATCCTACATCTTATGGGAGGGCTGGCCTTGAAGTTTGGGGTGCTGCCTGACTGTCACTGTGACATTATTAGAAGAACCAGCAGTCTGGGGAATTTCGCTGACTTTCTACCCTCCTATGGTTCCCAGATTCTGATTGCTATGCATCAGTTCAGTCAGCTATTATTATATTCCACTTCTCCAGGCTCTTGGGTAAAACTTGTCTCTGAGGTCTCCTTGGCCAAGAACTTTCTTGATTTCCAAGTTGTGCTTAGGAGCGACCCTACAGCATTTATCTGGTTTTCTTTGCTTATTATTAACACAAGTCACCTCACCACATGGAAGTTCATTGGGCTTACAAAGCTAAGGACAAAGTATGGGGAAGCTTTCTCAGTATAATCAATTTCTAATGTAGCCTTGTCTTGTATATATGAATGCACAAGACTGTCAGTTTAAAAAATATCTTCCCATATTCAGAATCAGTATCAAGTTGAGGTTTAGCCTTCTTTCTTTCTTTTTTTTTTTAAATATATTTTATTGATTTTTTACAGAGAGGAAGGGAGAGGGATAGAGAGTTAGAAACATCGATGAGAGAGAAACATCGATCAGTTGCCTCCTGCACACTCCTACTGGGGATGTGCCCGCAACCAAGGTACATGCCCTTGACTGGAATCGAGCCTGGACCCTTCAGTCTGCAGGCCAACGTTCTATCCATTGAGCCAAACTGGTTAGGGCTGGCCTTCTTTCACTACTTAACAAAATTAAAACTTTTATGTTTCAAAAATCACTATCACATATTATGAAAATGAATTTAATTGATAATAATGATGATATAAAAACTTTAAAACACTCTGTGTTCAAGAAAACCATTAAGGTAATAGGAGATATGGGAAACGTTTGTACTTTATACTCAATTTTGCTGCAAATTTAAAATTGCTCTAAAAATGAACTATTTTTTTAAAAAATGTAGATAAGTGATAATCTTGGAAGAATACCTCACTTATATCAGGGAAAAGGGCTAATTTTCTAACACTGAGTTTTGAGAGTGTTTAAATATATTCTAAATATGTCATTTATCAGGTATATGAATTGTAAATATTTTCTCTTTGACTTATATTTTTATTCTCTTCGTCATGTTTTCTTTAAGAGCATAAGTTTTTAATTTTGTGAAGTCCAATTTATCAATTTGTACTTTTATGGATGATGCTTTTAGCATCATATGCAAGAAATCTTTGCCTAACCAAAAGCTACAAAGATTTTGCATTTCGCCAAAGGATATATATAAATGGTAAATAAGAACATGTAAGCATATTCAACATTATTAGTCATTAGGCATATGCAAATAAAAATTGCAATAAGACAGCACTCCACACTTAAGGGAATGGCTAAAATTTTAAAAAAATGTACTTTACTAAATGTTAGCAAAAAATATAAAGAAATTGGACCTCCTAAATCCTGCTGGTTAGAATATAAAATGGTACACCGTCTTTGGAAAACAGGTAGTTTCTAAAAAAGTTAAACATACTTATGTCATGTGATACAGCCACTCCACTCTATTATTTACCCAAGAGAAATGAAAGCATACATTCATACAAAATGTGTACAACAATGTTGATAAAAGCTGTATTTGTAATAGTCCAAAAAAGTTCGGCTTTCCACCAACAGGTGAATGGTTAAACTAATCTATATCCATACAGTAGAATACTAATATAGCAATAAAAAGAAATGAACTATTGATATATGCCAAAACATGGATACTCAAAATAATTATGACTAGACCCAAAGAAGTACATATTACATAATACCATTTTTTTCCAATGAAAAATAACTGATAGATGGTAAATAAGCACATGAAATTATGAATTAGAATCAGTAGTTTCCTTGGAACTTGGAAAGGCAGAGAGGAGTGGAAAGAAATGGAGACTTACAAAGGGTCACAGAGAAAGTTTGGGGGTTGATGGATATATTTATTACCTCAGTTATGATGAGGACTTTATAGGTCAAGAGTATACTTTCAATATGTGCAGTTTATTTTATGTCAATCATTTCTCAGTATAACTGTTAGAAAATTTTTAAAAAGTTAATGTTCTTATCAACAAAGAAATTTTATAATCCCCAAAGAAAACATAAATACCAAGCAGAAAAACTGCAAAGGACATAAACAAGATTTTACAAACAAAAAAGAGAATTATATATTGCTAATAAACATATTTTTAAAATTCAACCTTTTCCATAGTCAAAAACATTTAAATTAAAACAAGAATGGTTTAGCCATGTGTATGCTTAACTTTTCCAGAAATTACCAGCCTGCTTTCCAAATAGCAATATTAAAAAAATAATAATAATATCTCTATGTTGGAAAGGATGTTGGTGAAAAGGCATTCTCACTCTCTGCTATGTAAGTGAAAATTGATACAATCAGTCTAAAGTACACTTTGGTAATATATATATCAAGTATGCCAGAAGCAGTCATATTCTTTAACTCCAGTATTTCCATTATTTGGAATTTATCCAAAAGAAATAATCAGAGAAAATATAAAAATTAATGTAATGAAGAGCAAAAATACGGGTAACTTATAAACAAAATTTCAGAACTACATTATGTCTAAAAAACAAAGATTGCTTCAAGAATTAAAAATATGTCCAAGTAATGAAATGTTGTGTAATTTCGTAAAGAGCAATATTGTTTTCGAACAATATTTAATGATATAAAAAGACATGCAATGCAACATTAAGGATCCAGACATTTTATATGCAGTCTGGTTCTAATCGTGTTTCATATTTATAAACTCATATACACACACACCTGAATTCTTTTATGATAGAAATAAATATAGTACAAAATTCAGAGATGTTATCTTTATAGCCAGTGATAAAACAAACATTTTTTTTATATTCCTCTCTACATGGTTTCCTATCTCCAAGTTTTAATCACAAAATATGTATATTTATAAAGATATAACTAAATGTAAGAAATAAATAATTTTTGTTTCCTTCTTGTCATCTGTACCTGACACAGGACACACGTGTTTACAATCAGGCTTGAGTATGGAATGGAGCGGAGGCAGACTGTCAGTGAGACTGCAAGGAATGATTTGATTTGACTAAAATAATCTCAGTAAAAAAAATTAACATGTACAATTATATAATACATCATTTCTTCCACTATCTCAGTCTCACTCATTCTCTTCTTGCACTGCTTTCTTATGCATCATCTCAAAGCATGTCAAATCTAGTTTTTGTTTTTTTCCTCCTAAGCTGGAGTGAAACTTGCTTCCAGGAAAGTTATTTGAAAAACAGCCATGAAGAAAATGAAGGAGAAAGTATAGATAGAAAATGAAAGGTAATGCAAATATTTCAAGGTCAGAGCCAAAAATTTCACTTTGCCCAGGAAGGGAAGGGAGGGATCTGAAGAAAGGAGGAAATCAGTGATTGATAGCAGCACTTGCCGAGGCCTTTTGATCAAAGGGGGCGATGGTAGTCACCCACAGCAGAAGGTCTTCTCCCTACTCCAAAACGGCCACTTCCAAGTCCTGCTCTGGTCCACAAGATTAGTGGGACCGGCTCTGAAACTGACAAACTAATTTCCCTGAGGAATAATTGGAGGTCTTTTGACAGATCTGAATTATGTCACCAGTTAAGGTTTGGTGACCTTTACCATACATCTTATTTTATGGGTGAATTAATCAGAACATTCTGTAATTATGATTCCATATTCTCTAATTTATAGTTTTTTTTTCTTCACGAAGCAATGCAACATTCTCCTTTCCCCCTTTATATGACCCCGATTTTTGTTGGAGGCATTATTTATTATAGCTTTCACATAAATATTTAAACCTCATATTTGTGGAGGTCCCTGTAGCAGCTTCTCTTATCCCAGTGAATGGCTGTGAGAGCATTTTTCCTACAGACAAATTCAATTCCACATATTTGCTGATGCTGAGCAATCTGCCACATCCTTACTTGTCAAGGCTCAGCCATGAATTTACAAGAATGGACATAAACAACCTCAGATCTTTAGATCTTTGATTGTTTTGTTTGACCTTTTTTTTTTTTTTTTTTTTTTTTTACTCCTTTCTGCTATGACCCCTTAGCTGCTCTTCTCTTAGGATCCAGCTCTGATGTTAAACACCTGGCAATTTCAACAGGGTTCAAGGTTTCAAATGTTCAGGTAGGTAATCATATCATGATTGCACATCTCTACCCTTTTTGTTCAGCTTCTAAATCATGTAAGGACCAACATCATTTCCTGTAAAAAAAAAATAATATATATATGTGTGTGTGTGTGTGTGTGTGTGTATTGATTTTAGTTGTTTACATTTCAAAGCGACTCTGTAATAATAAACCAACGCTAAGTGTCATAGAAAATAATTTGATATAGATTTACACATGCACACAATATTTCTGAAAAATCTATCTTTTTTCAATATTTACTATTAGTTTTTGTACTGAGTGCTCAGCATGATGTACAATATTAAACCTGCATCCAGGTACATCATTGTGAAACTTCTAACCACTAGCAACAGAGTAAAGATGGTTCACATTTCTAGAGGAAAAAACACATGTTCACAAATAAAAAGTCAGGAATTAGAATAGCTTCAGATTTCTCAGCTATAACTACTAGCAGCTTGAATAGCACTTTTAAAATTCTGATAGAAATTATTTACAACTAGAATTCTATACAAAGCCAGACTAGACTCTCAGTCAAGCCGTTCAGGTCTTAAGAAATTTACCTTCTGTGCATGATTCCCTAGGAAGCTTTCTAAGAGTTTCCTCCACTAAACCAAGGAAGACAGAATCATGTGTTCAACACAGGCGAAAGGCAAAGGGATTCCAGTGATGATGGTGCAGAGCGTTCCCATAAGGTGACTGTGCAGTAGGAAATATCAGTCCAGGTTGGAGCCGGTCAGGGTTTATCAGGAGAAATTCATTCAATAAAGGAAAGTTGATGGAATACCTGATATGTCTGAAAATACTGAGAGGGGATTTAAATAGAATTGAAGGAGAACTTAGGGCTTACTTAATGATGAGTATACAGAAAACTAAGAAAGGAGAGAACAATTACTAACTCCAGGGAAAATATTTTCTTTTTATTAAAGAAGGAAAGTTAAACAGTGCATACACCAAAGCCCATCATAATGTTAACACTAGTAAATAGTACTCTAACCAAATTAAGATTTAATTATCTTAGAGGTGGCCTCAAGAAGTGGTCATGAGTGTCAAGATGGAATGGTACAGGAAAGCTAAGTTCTTATCTTGTGTAGCAGGGAATCAATAGATAAACCCAAAGAGTAAAAGAATCAGGAGCCTAATAAGCATGCAATGCAGAGATATAGAGGTAATCTATAATAATAAAAGCATAATATGCTAATTAAACTAGACGTCCTTCCGAACGAAGCCGTAGCTGCAAAGGAAGCTGGTGCCGGCAGCCAGGGGAAGGAAGACCTACTCTTGCACGAATTTCATGCATTGGGCCTCTAGTAGAAAAATAAAGGGCAAAAAGAGTTTAAAGTGATCGCCTCTGGATATTAGGTTAGGACACCAATGTTTTTGCAACGAGCCTCCTAGAAATATTTAACTCTGTTAAACCATGTGCATTAGCACTTTTTATAGAACTATTTATAAAAATTGAATAAATGAGGGTGGCGAACATAAAAGCAAGCTAATGCCTAGTTGCTGGTTTTTCTTATTTTTACTTCTGTTTAGTAAATAATTGTCTTGAGCACCTTTGTGCTTTTGGTACAGAGAAATATTGGATACAATCCTTGCCCTCAGGGTTTAATAATCTAGTGGAAATAATATACTGTATACTATTATAAAACATTGAAAATCACAAGTGTCATAAGAGATGAACAAAGTGCCATGAAATTTCGAGGGAAAGGTGCCACTTGCCGCTGAAGGGGTTATCAGTGGAGGAGGAGCTTCTGCACTGTCCTCTGCATGGGGTGGCAAGGAGACACACCACAGAGCAGGTGGGGGAGGGGTGGAGAAAGCTCAGGGTGTCTGCAGAAGGCCTCCTGTGGTTTAGTCTGCTGCAGCCCAGAGCATGTGTAAGAGGAATTAAGCTGGGAAGGCAGGCTGCAAATACATTGTGGAGGCTGGTTCTGCCAGCTTAGAGGTTTCTGGGGCCTCAAAGGCCTTTCCCATGTACTTTGACCCTTTGTTTTCAGAAATGGTAATCTGCAGAAAGAGATGGAGAAGTGTAGCTCTTGCATTATTCATAAAGCATTCTGTCTCTTACAGTTCTCACCTACTGAATCTTCCTCTACGCCACGAGAGATTTTACCAGTGTCTCTAATTAAACTTTTATTTCTCAAAGGATGTTTTTCATGCTATGGACACTTTATATGAGAAATCTGGGCTGTATTCTTCCCTCAACTCACTCAAGTTTTTTCTTCCCAAAGAGTTAGGGAATAGAATGAAAGTAAATTCTATTTTAGCTTCCTGAATTCTTTCACTTTTTCATGAAAAATTTCATGATTATTAAAATAGTTTTGATTTTGAACTGGATAGGTGTGTCAACTTTTTAACACCAGGTACACAAAAAATCCTTACATATGTTAGGGCAGGCTTGTGGGGAGGTCCCTTTGTCTTGCCCATCTCAGATCCCACTTTTCTATTGAGTTCAGGAAGAATAAACTGACTCTCTGGTCCTATGAAATCATCAACCTGCATCCCCCATCTACGGAGTATGTCAGCGGCTACATATCCTTTTTAGGATATCCTGGGTGAAAGTCCCCTTACAGACAGGCAGCCCCTATAAAACCACGAGAGTGGTTGAGTTTCCCATGTCTGGGTCTTTGCTCTTATTTCCATCCAATTAGGTCTCTTTAGCTCTCAACTTGGCTTTCCCCCAACTCTAAGCTTTAAATTGTTAACTCCCTATAGACATGTCTCAGAACCGTAGTGTGGATCCCTTTCACTGACCCCTCTGGGATATGCTCACAAAGTTCACTTGCAGATTATGGCTTCAGTACGACCTCTTATATTGCCATCTACATAATGATCCAAGACATCAGATTTTCTTTAGCCAGCCATTGGGCTTGATAGAAGTAAAAACAACAACAGCAGACTGGTTTAAGAACGAAGTCTGTTTGGCCAGTGTACTCAGAGAACAATGCCCCTTCGTTGGGGTCCCAGTCTTTTATTTTCTTCTCCTTCTTAGTAGTTTCTATGGAGCATAGCTAAATATTTAGGGGCTGGCAAGACCAGAGTTTGGGGCATTTAGCCACTAATCTAATGCTGGAACTTCTAACGCAGCACCAGGGCCTTTAGCAGGATGAAGCCTGGAAGCAAATTGATCCAATTATGGACTCAGATAGTTAAAGAAACCATGATGACAGTTGGATCCAAGTAACAGCTCCATCTAGTTAGTAGCTAGATCCCAAATAAGTAGCAGAGAAATTGTGAATCCAATAAAAAAAAAAAAAAAGGAACTAAGCAAAGAAGGAAGAAGAAGGATAGGCAGTCAACTAGGTCTCAGTTACTGGCTTAGGGATTTATTCACATTTTTTCATTTAATTTAGACAAAACTCTTTAAAGAGAAAGAGAGGATACAAACACTGTTTGAATACTATATTAGTCTGCTGTGGTGATAAACAATACCAAGATCTCAGTTGTTTTAACAACAAACTATGTATTTCTTGCTCTTTAGTCTGTAGGTTGGCCCTGACTCCGTTAGCCTCTGTTGGGCTCAGCTAGGCCTGATGGATACCAGAGTGCTTCTTATTTTGGGAGCATTAATTGGGTTGTGCTTTTTATGGAAGCAGGGAGAATCTCAAGAGAACTGAGCAGAATAACAGTGATAACATAAAAGTCTCCACTTGGGACAATTACTTCCGCCTATGTTCTACCTGTATTGTCAAGCAAGTCACATGGCCAAGCCAAAAGTGAATGGAGAGAGTATGTAATAGTTGTCATGTACAAGTTACAGGACAATGGATTGGTAAGTATTGTCTTCACCGAGGAATAGGATATTGTTGGGATCAGTAATCCAATCTATCCTAAGCCCCCACACTGCATCAAATACTTAAATTTTTTTTTCCCTTCTCTACAATAGCTTTACGAGGTAGGAGGTATACCAGGCTTTATAGGTAAGGAATTTGAGACTTTGAGAGGTTAAGTAATTTGCCCAAGGACAGGCAAGTACAGAATCAGAGATTTAAACCTAATCTGTCTGATTCTCATATCCATATCTTTTTGCAATACTTTTGTTGAAAGACTACAAGTCTAATATTTAAAAGAATCTAAGGCAACCAGAAAGAAATTATGCATGAAGTAGAAGCTGTGGGGATTATTTCCATATAGAGTTAAAATATAAACCTAGTGAAGTTTAATGAGTGTAAATGTTGGGAAATGTGCATAGGAAGCCTCTTTTATAATGCCACCCTTTGGAAGGATGGCGTAGGATGAAGTAGTAGAGTCAATCTTAAACAAAATTATGGAAAGAGCTTTCTTTCCATGTTTTCTGTCATTTATTTCTGACTTAAGCTGAGGCTTCTGCTCTCTGATTTAGAAACTGACTACTCTAGTTCCTTGTTGCAGCCCCTCCCTTGTGTTAGCACTCTCAGCAAATGTCCAAGCTATAGAATGTTCTCTCTCCTGTGCCACATAAAATCCATAAGCCATCAGCATTCCCATCGGAAGGTATATATTTTGAAAGAGGATTCCTGGAAAAGACATGACTGACCCCCCACATACAATGTTTCTTATTTACTGTCTGACCATGGGATCTATTGCTGAAGGAAATATATTTCAATCCTGAAACTTTCTGATAACTCTACTCACAAGAATGTACACTTCAATTAATTTAATTTTTATGAAGGGGACAAGAGCTCTCCTTCCTTCTCATTTATAATCTATCTATCATCAAGTGGATTTTATGCCTTGTTGAAAATAGATATGTGGTTGCCAGCTGGAATGCCTCTCTTCCTTTTTTCTTACGAGATGATTATTTTGCGGGGAGAAGTTTTTTGGTCTGCTAACTTTGGGGCAAGCCATTTTATGCGTATTAATAGTGAGAAACAGAAACAGAGAGAATTATTTATATGAGCCCTTCCAAAATATCTTCCACAGCCCTCTGTCCCACTGAAGCAGATGGTCTTCCCTCTAAGGAAGGGCGGAGAATGAAGGAAAAGAGAATGTAATGGCAATTCTTGCCTCCATCTTTCTCTGGTTAATCTGAATATAGGTTTTCTAGCCAGTAAATTACAAAATCCAATTCATTGCAATTAAAAAGTTGAAGGAGATTAATCTACAGTATTTTTATTGCTTGGCACATAGTTTGTACTCAACATCTATTTTTCAAATGAATGAATGAGTGAATGGATGAGTGAATGAATGAATAAATGAGTGGGTGAATATGTTGGTGAGGACTTAGAGTCCACTAAATATGTCAGAGAATTTTTCATTTGTGTTTGTTCAAAATTTGCACATTTAGAAAGATTGTGTGTATGTGTGTGTTTGTATCTTATGAGTTTTATTTTGTGATTTAAAACTGTATCAGAACCATCACAAGTGCTACCGTTGCCTTTCTTTTACATATTTGTATGTAGCCTGCCAAGGTATTTTTATAATATGATATAATACTAAATAAATTATCAAGAAAGGAACTATTCTCTTTGTGAGTGTGGAACTTTTATTTGCACATTTAAAAAGAAACACCTACAGCTTAAGAAGCCTTTCATTTATGTAGAATACACCCATGAGTTCACATTCCACAGCATTTTACATTGCAGTGAGCATTTCTTTCAAGTGCTGACCTTATGGTATGGCTTGGTGAGAAGGGAATAGAGGTCAATGAGAGGAGAGTGGTGTGGTAGAGAGAGGACAAAGAGTGAATGAGTGGATCATTGCTAATGTCAGAATTCCAGAAATGCCTGAGATGCCTGGAGCATTTCTGCTGGAGATTGAAATAACATAACAGAGTGACCCTAGCTCTGGAGATTCCTGCTTCATTTACTTTGCACTGGAAACCACTATAAAAATGGTCCTTAGCCTCGCTTGAGCACTGACATACTCAAATCGAAAGAAACCAATAGCAGTTTTACTTACAATCCCCAATACCAATATGTCTGAAAAAATATGTTGTGAAGGGAAAGAAGGGGGGTGGGGGGAGCTTTCATGAGCATAACTTATCTTTGACTGTCACAAAATCAATAGGCTTTGCAGAGCCCAGAAAATTCAATAGCTCGCATTCTTAATAAAGATTGGTTTGGGTGATTTGTCTCTCTCTAATAAGGCAGGCTTTGGGACCTAGCTTCCCTTCTCTTAAAACTCAAAGTGGGTGGGGATTTCTTCATCACAGCCAAGTTCACTTGCTTGTCTATTGTCAGGGCTTTACAATGGTACGGCTTGTCTGCCCAAGCCTTGCTTCACCCAGGAGAACAGGCCTCACATTGGGGCGTGGAGTAACAGATGCCCAGCTTTATACCAGCATTCAGCCTCCCTCAGCTTGCAGGACAGCCTTTTCATGCATCATGGATTCATCTGTTTCAATGAGAAACCCAGAGAAAGCTGCAAGTATTTGTTTGTTTTTTCCTGGAGACCACTTTATAGAATGTGTCCAGATATTCACTCTGGAAACCAGGCCCATTGCAGAAACATGTGAAAAAGATGTAAGTGCCCTGACCTGACCCAGCTCTCATCTGAAGAAGCTGTGCCCAGGCACCCATCAACACGTTTAGTTAAGTGGAGAGTTGGAGGACAAGGGAGATTGAAGAGGCTGGTTATAGCAGGTGGAACACCATGCCAGAAGCTTGCTAACTTGGTAGACGTACAGCAACCAACACAGACCCTTGAGCATGACAAGGAATCAATTAAGTATCAACTGAGCTGAGGGAAACATCAAATATCTATACAGGCCCCTTAGAGAAGAAGACTTCTATATATTTATATGTTGAAGTCCTAACATGTCAATCACTTCACATTCTGATCATTAGTCCTAATCTTCATTAAATGAATAAAAATGGATATACTAATGTCCCTGTTTAACAATAACAAAAAGAAAACACCCACAAACAAACACAAAAACCAGGCCTAAAGTGATATAGGTAGTCAGTGTTCAAAGCAGGAATCCAATCAACATCTCTCTGACTCAAAGGCCAGACCCCTTAGAGAAGAAGACTTCTCCAAGCAGCCCAGTCAGGCCAAAGAATAAGCAAGCAAAGCTCATGTGAAATGATATATCTTGGGAGTTGTATTAGAAGTCTCCTTCTTAAACTTCAGTTTATATAACTCTATTTGACTTAAAAAACCATGGTTTTAGTGTTGCCTCTTCAACTAACTCACTCCATTTGCTCAACTAACTCACTCTGGAGTGGATACATGAGAAGTATGTGAGCACACTTCCTAAGTCCTAGATAGTTTAGAAATGTAGGTTAGCAATAGTAGCTGAGGCACAGCCCTGTCTGGCAGCAGAGAGAAGGGCTGATTGACAGAACAAAGGAGGGATTGAGCATCACCAGTGGGTGGCAGCTGTCTTTCCTTCCCAAAGATGCTCTAATGGTCCCTCTTAGAAAAGCAGGAGATGAACACCCAGCAATCAGTCCATAGGAAACTATTGCTTGCTTACTCTGCGTACACCATTGATTAATCTGTGAACCACCTGCAGTGTGGACCAGAAGATTAGAGTCTGGGGCCATAATTGAGATACGATGTGATGGGAGCCTGGCTGAATGTGGCAGCAGAGGGGACATTTAAGAGGTCAGGGCTGGAGAGCCATTGGTCCCTCACCCACCCTTCCAGGAGGAGCCCCTCTTCTGACTGCATTAAAAAATGAGCAGGCACAGACCTGCAGGGTGGAGGGGAAGGTTGGCTCTCTTCCCCAGGAGGAGCAGCTGGCAGATGAGCTGAGTAGAGGTTTAAGAGAGAAGAAACCAATGCACTGATCTATGGAGACAGCTGTTAGTTATTCCAAACATGATGCATGAAAGAGATTAGAGCAATTGAATATCAGTCAACCAATTTCCCCACACTTTTAAAAATTTCAGGGTTTAAACATGGACATATTTGGGGAAGAAAAAATGAAGACTCATGTTTTGAAGGCCATCAGTGCTGTTAAATGTGTATGTGTCAGGACTGAGTTTACTGTGAGTGACAGGAAATTACAATAAAAATGGTTTAAGTAAGATAGGAATATAATTCTGTGACACAAGAATGCATGTGTGTGTGCATACACAGATATTAGTCAACAGTGCAACATAGATATACTGCCATCATTTCAGAAGATAACGAAATAGCGCACGCGCACACACACACACACACACACAGTCTGAAGTGGTGGGCCAGGGCTGACACGGCAACATTAGGAAGTCATGAAAAACCTAGGCTCCTTCTTTCATGCTATTTCAGCATTTCATGTACCTAATGGTCCAGGAAAAAACTCAAGCTGTAATCACCATCTGAATTTCAACCAACAGAAAAGAGTAAGGGGCAAATACAGACAACGTCTGTTACTTTAGTGTATACTTCCTGTATTCTATTGGCCAAAACCAACATTTTCATCCAGCCGTGGGGGAGATAGTTGACCATGTTTCTGGCTAAAAATCTGTCATTATAGAAGAAAGGGAGAATGGATATTAACTTGCAGTATCTGTCATAAAGTTAATTAATAATAATGGCAAAGCTTCTTCACCACAATCCCTAGAAGAAGCTAACAGAAGAGACCAATGGCTCTTTCCTATCTGATCTAGATGCCTGGTATTCAGCCTGGAAATATTGGTCAATGAGTCACACCACCAACTGAACTCACTTCAGAAGGTAACAAAATAAAACCTCCACAGAAAGCAGAGGAAGGATGAAGAGAGAAAAGAATGACCAAAATGAATGAAACCAAAGGCGGAAAATTAGTAAAAACTTAGCAATTGCTTGAGCTTGGGAATTTCAGCATTATAAGTAATCTGACATGGATGTACAGAGATCCCTGGAAATCAATTATTGGTGTCCCCCTAACACACATGTACACATACACTTACAAACACATCTTACATTCTGGCATGCTCACAGCTAAAATCTATCATGCTGTTATGGGTTTGTACCTGGGACTTGGTCACAGTTAGCTCTTGTTTGCTAAGTACTGTCATTTCATAAAAGATGTTTCACATAACGGAAACTTTCCTAGAACCATATTGCTCCTTTGGAATCACCAAGAATCAGGAACATATCCTGTCTAATAAAAGAGAAACATGGTAATTGGTGTATGACCGCTACCCTTCCCATTGGCTAATCAGGGTGATATGCAAATTAACTGCCAGCCAAGATGGAGGCCGGCAGCCAGGCAGCTTGAAACTAGCATGAGGCTTGCTTGCTTCACTGACGGAGGACTCCAACGTTCCCCGCCTGCCTTGCCGGCCTCTGACCTTGCAGTTTAAGAAACATTGTAAAAAATATAGAAGCTAAACAAAACCCCAGAAACCAGCTTTCAGACAGCTGGGATCTCACAGCTGGAGTTGATACAGTGTCTCGATTATAGAACCGAAACAAACCAGAGGCCTCAGAGCTGGAGCCTCAGAGCTGGAGCCAGAGCTAAAGCAGGCCCAGAATAAAAAAAAAAAAAAAAGAAAAAAAGGAGCAGTTGGGAGCTTCAGTCTCAGCCTGAAAACAGCCCTCAGCCCCTCACCCAGACTGGCCAGGCACCCCAGTGGGGACCCCCACCCTGAAGGGTGTGTGACCAGCTGCAAACAGCCATCATCCCCTCACCCAGGCTGGCCAGGCACCCCAGTGGGGACCCCCACCCTGATCCGGGACACCCTTCAGGGCAAACCAGCCAGCCCCACCCATGCACCAGGCCTCTATCCTATATAGTAAAAGGGTAATATCCCTCCCAGCACCAGGATCAGCGTGACAGGGGGCAGCGCCCAAACCCCCTGATCACCCTGCGACTCTGTGTGTGACAGGGGGCGGGGCCACAACCTCCCTATCCGCCCTGCTCTGTTCGTGACAGGGTGCGGTGCCTCAACCCCCTAATCAGCCCTGCTCTGTGTGTGATGGGGTAGAGCCATAACCTCCCCATCGGCCCTGCCCTGAGTGTGACAGTGGTGGCGCCCCAACCCCCTGATCAGCCCTGCTCTGTGGGTGATAGAGGGTGGCGCCTCAACCCCCTGATCCGCCCTGCCCTGAGTGTGACAGGGGGCGGTGCCCCAACTCCCCTATCGGCCCTACTCTGTGCATGACAGGGGGGAGCTCCCCAACACCCTGATGGGCCCTGCTCTGTGCGTGACAGGGTACGGAGCCCCAACCCCCCTAATGGGCCCTGCTCTGTGCATGACAGGGGGTGGCGCCGCAACCTCCTCATCGACCCTGCCTTGAGTGTGACAGGGGGCGATGCCCCAACCCCCCAATCGGCCCTACCCTGAGCATGACTGAGGGTGGCATTGCAACCTCCCAATCTGCCCTGCTCTGTGCATGACAGGGGAAGGCGCCCCAACTCCCCAATTGGCCCTGCTCTGAACCCAACCAGGGGCTGCACCTAGGGATTGGGCCTGCCCTCTGCCACCTGGGACCAGGCCTAAGCCAGCAGGGCATTATCTCCCGAGGGGTCCCAGACTGCGAGAGGGCACAGGCCAGGCTGAGGGACCCCCCCCCTCCCCGCTGAGTGCACAAATTTTTGTGCACCGGGCCTCTAGTAAAATATATATATTATCTGTGACTTCCTTTGGGAGTGTAAAACATATATTGGATATTTAGGAAAAGATATTTCCCTCCTCCTTGTTCTCTTATGAAGGTAGAGGATAGGAACAAAATTATTAGACCCTTACTTAAAAAGAAGCTTTTGGGATTTGGGGTTTGTGACAACCCTTTTATAAACTTAGTGAACAGCATAATCAGGCTTCCAGTGAAACTGTTGCTATGCAAAGGAAAATGGTACTTTTTTCAGGTAGGCAAGCTCTACAAAGTACATAAATTGAATAAATATGATTCCAAACTCTCATGAAATGGAAAGCTCAAAAAACTTTGAATTGCATTATAAAGAAGAGCCAATGAGAAAACCTAGTATTTTGGGGGAAAGAGTGAATTTAACTGTTCATTTCAATTTGATGCATTAGGTGAAAAAAAGTTTTCTTGCCTAGAAATGAATGCCAAATCTTAGTAAACTAATTTAAAAATTGCCAGTGCAAGAGAAATAGGAGATATAGTAATGCTCATCAAGTATTCAATTTGTTTTTCTACATTTCTTATTCTAGTTTTGCCCAATAAAATGTTAATAGATATGCCTTACTAATTCTTCCAGTTTGAAGCAGTAGAAAGCCCATGGTCAATTATCTAATTTCTCTCTCTTCTCCTATCATCAGAACTGAGGAAGCCCATGTACCAGATACTACAGCTACAAAATGATGTGGCCTCTATCCTCCTGGCTTTCTGAATGACTCTATGGAGCAGAGCTCTAAGGGACCAATGTGGACCCTGAAGCATGGATAGAAAAATAAACTTTCATCTTGTTTAGCTTCTACAATGGAATTTTTTTATTATCACAGCACAATTTAGCCAATCCTGACTAAAACAAAAAGTAACTAAACATTTGGGAGAGAGCCAAACTCTTAAATTAAAAATGAAACAGACACATCCTCAAAATCTCAGGTTCTCAATAGCGCTCCAAGCAGGAATTTTGCTTTAATTGAGTAAGATTGTGGCTAAAATATTCTATCTGTACTTAACACTGGCTCTGTTTTATTCACCTGCTAAAAATGTTTCTGAATTCAGCAGCTCTGGGTTATTTATTGGTCAACCAAGTGTACAAAATGGTTTTTGTTTATTTATTGTTATATAAATAAAATATAAAATTTTATTTATATAAAAATAATTTTTTTATATAGAATAAAATTTTAAGGTGTATAAGCTCACCTCTCAGATGTCTGATAGTCAGGAGATCCAACCTCCTCAGGCCAAATCTTTGATAGAGAAAATTATCATGGGATGGGACGAATAGATTTCATAGATTTCTGTCAAATGGCAAAATGTACTGTGAGCCCTTGTTGGAATATCCTCAATTAGTATCCAGACTACAGAATGTTAACTAGACAAATTAGGGACTAGAAGTGATAGAGAACTGGCTGCCTGAAATAATGAGTTGATGGGGCTTGTGTCAAATTGCTGAGAAAAGGGTTTATGCAGTGATTAGCCTGAGGCATTCAGGTGTCACCTTCGCCACCTGAGGGTTCGCTCTAATTTCCTCTGCTACTCAGAACCCAGTGAGTTGAAATTACCAATTGGAAAGAAGTAACATTTATTGAACATCTACAATGTACTAATTTTATGCTAAATATTTTCTAAAGTAAATTTTCATTTTACAGATAAGGCAACTGAAGCTAAGGATAGTTCAGTATTTCAAGAGGTAGGGTCAGGATTCAACCAAGATCCAGACCTTTTCATCCCACAATATGGCAACTTTGGCCATCATATAAATAGGTCTGCGTAACTGTGCTCATCTTGTTGGGAATATTTTTGCTGAGGGGTTCTAATGAAAATTAATGTTCATTATTTTTAACCACTATAACTGAGTCAGTACCTATGAATGCATAATGTCACAAACTCAGTATGCAGAAGGTACAGATTTTGGTAAAATCCTACTTTTTAAAAATATAATTAACTTTTTATTAAAATCATCAGGAAATGTGGCATTATTCATATATAAATTATCTTAATGTCCAGAGCTTACCTTTTAAGGGTCATAGTTTTAAATATTTTACCAAAATACTCACAAAGTATATTTTGCCTTTTCCCCCCCTCCAAGATTATTGAGATATAATTGACATATAACATTGTGTAAGTTTAAAATACAATTCTACTTTGGAATAGAAGAAACAATAAGGAGTCTCCAGGAGACAAGATTTGTCACATTAAATTCATGCCGAGCAATCAATGGAGGACGCTGGGGGGAAATGCTAAAAGTTATAATTAAAAATAATTCGACACCTTGTTGGTAAGGACTCAGCACAGTGGAAAAAATTTCTTTATTCCACCCTCCATGTAAATTTTGCTTCTGAACAATGCATATTAAAATGTGTTTAAATTTTTGTCTTTATTTAAGATATATGTGTATATATATATATATATATATATATATATATGAAAGGAACATAGACAAAGGATGTATGAAACAGTACTTCCATCTTTTTTAAAACTAAAGGTTGAAAATGATAGCTTTGTTTTTCCATTAAGCCCATTCCTGATTATCTTTTTGGTCATTGCAAATCCCTCTCCTTGGATTTATTTATTAAGTCACTGAATTTATTCCTATTATGCGTCAGCAATATTCATCTCATCTTTCCTTAGATTCTTACATTATGTAGAGCCTATCAGGCAGAAGCAGGAGAAGGAATTTAGACAGGAAGGTTTTTCTCCCACTTCTTTAACTCTGCTAACTGATTGAGTGCTCTTTAAGCAGAGCCAACTGGCATACCATTCCACATGGAATACATACAAGCTTCCCAAGATTTTGATCCTGTCAGCCCTATGGGGCAGAGAGGGTTACCTGAGGATGTTTGTGTGTTGTTTTTTTCGGACTGAGAGAAGCCTCTTCTGTGCACCCTCAGGGATGGATAAATACAGTATTCCATGTCTGTTATATCTGAAAGAATTTGGAAAGCATTTTCTTAGAAGATTCGAACCTTGGTCTGTTTTCTTAAAAATTAAGCAACTAAAATGCACTTAACATATTTGGGATATAAAACTGAAACTTATGGCCGAAACCGGTTTGGCTCAGTGGATGGAGTGTCGGCCTGCGGACTGAGGGGTCCCAGGTTCGATTCCGGTCAAGGGCATGTACCTGGGTTGCAGGCACATCCCCGGTGGGGGATGTGCAGGAGGTGGCTGGTCGATGTTTCTCTCTCATCGATGTTTCTGACTCTCTATCTCTCTCCCTTCCTATCTGTAAAAAATCAATAAAATATATTTAAAAAAAAAAACAAAAAAAACCCCTGAAACTTATGAACACACACAGCAGAGTGGTGGCTGCCAGAGGAAATGGGATTGAGGGAGGAATAAAAGGTCACAGGATAAGATGTGACTTTGGGTGGTGGACACTTGGTGCAGTATACAGATCTTATAACAGAAACCCATAGCTGAAGCCTATATGTTCATGTTGACCAATGTTACCCCATCAATTTAATAAATACAATTTAAAAAAAATTAAACCACTAAAATGTACTTAACATTCTAAATGAAAACTGATATTTTTATGAGAATAGCCCTATTTTACTTTAATAATTTTTTTCATTTGTAGAAATATGAATCCTTAACACATCTATATCAAAGGGTACTTTTGAGAACTGAAAATGGACCATTACTGAAAGGAAGAAACATATTGACTAAATCATAGTAGGCAAGCAAGATCAGGTTTCTATTTTCCTTCCTCCCAAATCCTAACTTAATTACTAAATGTTGACCAAAGTGTAAGCACCTTAAGGTCAGGCATCTTTTCAATTTATCTCAGTTTTTACACTGCCCAGAAAAGTTCCTGACACACTAAATGTTTCTTAAATGAATGACTATTCATTTCCTTTTCTGAGAACTTGTATATGCACTTTCAAATTTTTATTCTAATTTCCTGAAAATTAGGAGACTGTAGATGACATTCTAAGTTTCATTCTCAACGCAACATTTTGAGAAACATCATTCAATATGTTTGCCCATCACACTGCAATAATTCTCCAGTTTCTCTTGAGGGAATTGCAAAAATTGCATTCCTGCTCTGGCTCTAAATTCTTCTACAGAATATGATTTTGATGAGTAAGCAAAGCTTCAAATGTTTCCTTCTGCTATGTGTGTACTTAAAATGTGCAAAGTCTCAAGTTCAAGTTACTTAAGACCTCTATAGGCATGGGGTGGACAGAGGAGGGGCAGTGGCAAACTAAACTGATGAACAAAATAGATCCAGAAACATAGAAGCATGCAACAAACTGTTAAATCTCAGAGGCAGGGGTGCATGGGTAGGTAGGAAGAGATCAGCCAAAGAACTTGTATGCATATGTGCATATATGCATAACCCATAAACAGACAATAGGGTGTTGAAGGCATGGGGCAGGGATGGGGGTGGGTTAGAAAGGGTCAGTAGGGGGAAATGGGGGCCATATGTAATACAGTCAACAATAAAATTTAAAAAAATAAAAAGACCACTATAAACCTGAAGTAAGAACTAGTTACTTAGAAAAAAAAAAAACACAGCAGTGATTAAACTAAAAATTAGAAAAGCAAATCTGCCAAGGAGTTGTTTTGTTTGTTTGTTTTTGTTGTTTTGTCATCTTTTTTGTTTTGTTTGTTTTATATCATAAGGGAGCTGGAATAGTAGTTTCCCAGTTATCTATGAAAGCAGATTAACAAAATGACTATAGTTTTCTAGTTTTTCAGTGTAAAGGTGCAAGTTATCTTGCTTTGTTTTTTCTTTTTAATCTCCCTGTCTTTCCATATCAACATTTGTAAACTGTTTTCTAGCCATTTTGAAGGAATAACTCTTTTTTGTGTGTCAAAATCTTAGTTCAAAATTTTGTTCAAAAGCAAAGTTGTGGTCTTATACCTGCCCTTATTCTGGGAAAAGCAAAACCAAACCAAACATTCTTTGCCTTCAGTCTTGTCTTTGAAATGGTTATGTAGTTGTTGATCTCTGGTAAGACAACTCTTGCCCTGAACAAAACTTCTATTTATGTCTACATATGACCCCAAAAAGGAGGGAAGGGAAGAAGAAAATTATATGCACAGAGCTTTATTTAGTCTCTAGAATCATAACCCAAAAGTGAGCTGGTCAACCAGAAGAATGGGGAGTGGGCAGGGGTGGAGATTTTGCCGCTCTCAGCATAAAGATTGCCTGGCTTCAGTTTGTTATGCCAAGAGGTAACCCTCAATCAACTCACAGCCCTACTTAGCAGGGAGTGAACTATCAACTGCTACTGCTGCGCAGCTAAGAGAGTATCCCCGGGGGGTCAGCACATTCCATCTGAATGGAGGAAAAGGTAGATGAAGCTGAATACACTTTGAGAGGCTTGTTCAAAAACTGAAGCCAATCAGAAGAGAGCAAACAGGCAGCATCAGGGAGTTCTCAACTCATGAAACCTGATCAGTCCCACCTTTTGTGTCTGTTCTAATAGCCTCCTGACTGCTCATCTTTCTGCCACCAGCCTCTGCCTCTCTACGTTATCTCTCCAAGTTACCAACGACTAAGTCGCAAACTCTTTTACAATAAATGTCCCTGATAAGTCCCCCCTTCACCTACATCTTGACAATCATTTCCACCCACCATCAATTATTGTTCCAGCAATATCAAGCTCCTTATTCTCCTATTGTTCTTCTACCTGAAAGCTATTATTCTCCTGTGTTCCCAGGAGTCAATCATTTTCTTCTTTGTGTTGCCTTTGCAGTTTATGCATATTTTTATTATTGTATCTATCACAGAATATCTTAAGTTATTGATTGACAAGCTTCTTCCCTACCTCAGATTGCTACCTATGGCCATACAAGTCTTTTCCCCGCACAACCCCAAGAAACACTGTTCAAATGATAAAATATATGAATTGTCACTGTGACAGCTCTACCTGCACTACTAGTATTAATCATAGCCCCTCCTACATATTGGAAAGGCCAAGCACTGCTCCTCTGTCATTGCATTTATCTGTATAACAAAATCAAAAGTGAGCACCATTCCTGCCTCCAGCTTATGAATGAGGAAACTGAAGCCTACAGATCATAAGTAATTTTCCCAAGGCCTCATTGTAAATTGTGAATTTATAGCAAGGCCCGAGTCTAATTCTTCTATCTCCAGTACCTAGCTTGTGCCTGGAATGCAGGGACACTCAGTACATGTTTATTTAAATGAATAAATGAAGAACCCGAGGAAGAAGGTGCTACTCTCCTCAACTCCTGGAAGGGTTTCATATAAGGCAGGATTGTATTGGTTGCACAGAAATCTGGGACGTGAATAAATTTAGTCAACTGGAAAGTTATAGGCTCAAAGAATTTAAAAAACGTAAATAGGCCTCTGAAAGAGAACAAATTCTCTGTCAATCAGTCAACAGCTTTTTGCTGAGCAACTACTCTATGTCAGGTACTTTTGAAGTTTGGAATATGCCTCTGTGTTTGAGCAGAGGGGAGCAAATAATAAAAATAAACAAAATAAATAATTATGGTGTATAGTATGTTCAGGTGATACATGCTATGGTAAAAGTATAACTTAGAACAGAGGAAGGGTGGAGGTGGTCATTGTCAAATCTAGGTCAGCTTATCCCTCACTGAAAAGAAAACATTGAAATTTTTTTTTTTTTATTATTAGTTAAGGTATTACAAATGTGTCCTCATCCCCCCCATTAACCCCCAACCTCCCCCCCACACACACTCATGCTCCCATCCCCCTGTTGTCCATGTCCATTGGTATGGCTTATATACATGTATACAAGTCCTTCAGTTGATCTCTTCCCCTTACCCCCGCCCTCCCCTACTTTCCTTCTGGGGATTGATAGCCTGATTGCTGTTTCTCAGTCTTTGAGTCTGTCCCTTTTCATCAGTCTATGTTGTTCTCTATAATCCACAAATGAGTGAGATCATGTGGTATTTATCTTTCTCTGACTGGCTTATTTCACTTAGCATAATGCTCTCCAGTTCCATCCATGCTGTTGCAAAAGGCAAGAGTTCCTTTTTTTTTACCGCAGCATAGTATTCCATTGTGTATATGTACCACAGTTTTCTAATCCACTCATCTGCTGATGGGCACTTAGGCTGTTTCCAAATCTTAGCTATGGTGAATTGTGCTGCTATGAACATAGGGGTGCATATATCCTTTCTGATTGGCGTTTCTGGTTTCTTGGGATATATTCCTAGTAGTGGGATCACTGGGTCAAATGGGAGTTCCATTTTTAGTCTTCTGAGGTAGCTCCATACTGTTCTCCACAGTGGCTGCACCAGTCTGCATTCCCACCAGCAGTGCAGAAGGGTTCCTTTTTCTCCACATCCTCTCCAACACTTGTTGTTTGTTGATTTGTTGATGATAGCCATTCTGACAGGTGTGAGATGATAACGCATTGTCGTTTTGATTTGCATCTCTCGTATAATTAGTGACTTTGAGCAGGTTTTCATATGTCTTTCGGCCTTCTGTATGTCCTCTTTCGAAAAGTGTCTATCTAGGTCCGTTGCCCATTTTTTTATTGGATTGTTTATCTTCCTTTTGTTAAGTTTCATGAGATCCCTGTAAATGTTGGAAATTAAACCCTTATCGGTGGTATCATTGGCAAATATGTTCTCCCATGTAGTGGGTCTTCTTGTTGTTTTGTTGATGGTTTCCTTTGCTGTGCAAAAGCTTTTTATTTTGATGTAGTCCCATTTGTTTATTTTCTCTTTAGTTTCCATTGCCCTAGGAGCATTATCAGAGAAGAAATTTCTTCGGCATATGTTTGCGATTTCGCTGCCTGTGGATTCCTCTAGTATTTTTATGGTTTCCCGTCTTACGTTTAAGTCTTTTATCCATTTTGAGTTTATTTTTGTGTATGGTGTGAGTTGGTGATCTAGTTTCATCCTTTTGCATGTATCTGTCCAATTTTCCCAACACCATTTATTGAAAAGACTGTCTTGACTCCATTGTATGTTCTTGCCTCCTTTGTCGAATATTAATTGGGCATAGTGGTTTGGGTTGATTTCTGGGGTCTCTATTCTATTCCATTGATCTATATGTCTGTTCTTGTGCCAGTACCAAGCTGTTTTAAGAACAGTGGCTTTGTAATACAGTTTGATATCTGGTATTGAGATCCCACCTACTTTGTTCTTTCTGAGGATTGTTGCAGCTATTCGGGGTCTTTTTTTATTCCAGATGAATTTTTGGAACGTTCGTTCTAGATCTGTGAAATATGCTGTTGGTAATTTAATGGGGATTGCATTGAATCTATAAATTGCTTTGGGTAGTATGGACATTTTGATGATGTTGATTCTACCAATCCATGAACACGGTATATTCTTCCATCTGTTTATGTCTTCCTCTATCTCTTTTTTCAGTGTCCTGTAGTTTTCAGCATATAAGGCTTTTACCTCCTTAGTTAAGTTTATTCCTAGGTATTTTAATTTTTTTGGTGCAATGGTAAATGGGATTGCTTCTGTAGTTTCACTTTCTGTAAGTTCACTATTGGTGTAAAGAAATGCTATGGATTTCTTAGCATTAATTTTGTATCCTGCTACATTGCCGAATTCATTTATTAAGTCTAATAATTTTTTGATGGAGTCTTTAGGGTTCTGTATGTACAGTATCATGTCATCTGCAAATAAGGACAGTTTTACTTCTTCTTTTCCAACCTGGATGCCTTTTATTTCTTCTTCGTGTCTGATCGCAATGGCTAGTACTTCCAGTACTATGTTGAACAGGAGTGGTGAGAGGGGGCATCCCTGTCTTGTTCCTGTTTTTAGGGGGAATGGTTTTAGTTTTTGCCCATTGATTATGATGTTGGCTGTGGGTTTGTCATATATGGCTTTTATTATGTTGAGGTATGATCCCTCAATTCCTATCTTGCTGAGAGTTTTTATCAAGAAAGGGTGTTGGATTTTGTCAAATGCTTTTTCCGCATCAATTGATATGACTATGTGGTTTTTCTCTCTCAATTTGTTTATGTGATGTATCACATTTATTGATTTGCGGATATTGTACCATCCTTGCATCCCTGGGATAAATCCTACTTGGTCATGGTGTATGATCTTTTTGATGTACTGCTGGATCCGATTTGCTAGGATTTTGTTGAGGATTTTGGCATCTATGTTCATGAGGGATATTGGCCTGTAATTCTCTTTCATTGTATTGTCTTTATCTGGTTTTGGGATTAGGGTGATGTTGGCTTCATAGAATGAGCTGGGAAGTGCTCCTTCCTCTTGGATCTTTTGACATAGTCTGAGGAGGATAGGTTTTAGGTCTTCCTTGAATGTTTGGTAAAACTCCCCTGTGAAGCCACCTGGCCCCGGGCTTTTGTTTGCTGGAAGCTTTTTGATTACTGCTTCGATTTCCTCCATAGTTATTGGCCTATTGAGATTTTTAGATTCTTCCTGGTTAAGTTTTGGAAGGTTGTATTTATCTAGGAATATGTCCATTTCCTCCAGGTTGTCTAGTGTGTTGGAGTAGAGTTGTTCATAGTATTTTCTAACAATCCTTTGTATTTCTATGGGGTCTGTTGTTATTTCTCCTCTTTCATTTCTGATTTTGTTTATTTGGGTCCTCTCTCTTTGTTTCTTGGTGAGCCTGGCTAGAGGTGTATCAATCTTGTTTATCCTTTCAAAGAACCAGCTCTTGGTTTTGTTGATCTTTTGTATTGTTTTTTTGGTCTCTATGTCGTTTATCTCCGCTCTGATCTTTGTTATTTCCTTCCTTCTGCTTACAGTGGGCTTTTTTTGTTGCTCTCTTTCTAATTCTTCGAGTTGTAGAGTTAGGTCATTTATTCTCATTGTTTCTTGTTTCTTGCAGTAGGCTTGTAGAGCTATGAACTTCCCTCTCAAGACTGCTTTTGCTGTGTCCCATAGGTTTTGGATTGTTGTGTTTTCATTGTCATTTGTTGCCATGATGTTTTTTATTTCTTCTTTGATCTCACTGGTGACCCAGTCGTTGTTTAATAGCATGCTATTTAGTCTCCATGTGTTTGATTTTTTTGGATTGTTTTTGTTGTAGTTGATTTCCAGTTTTATGCCTTTGTGATCTGAGAAGATACTTGATATGATTTCAATTTTCTTGAATTTGAAGAGACTTTGTCTGTGACCCAATATATGGTCTATCTTTGAAGATGACAAATGTGCACCCGAGGAGAATGTATATTCTGTGACTTTGGGGTGAGATGTTCTGAATATGTCAATTAATTCCATCTGATCTAGTGAGTCATTTAGGATTGATGTTTCTTTGCTGAGTTTCTGTTTAGAGGATTTGTCCAGTGGAGATAATGGGGTGTTAAGATCCCCTACTATGATTGTATTGCTGTCAATCTCTCCCTTGATCTTCTCCAGAAGATTTCTTACGTATTTGGGTGCTCCTATATTGGGTGCATATATATTTACCAGAGTTATTTCTTCTTGTTGGACTGCTCCCTTTAGTATTATGAAGTGGCCTTCTTGATCTCTTTTTATGTCCTTCACTTTGAGATCTAATTTGTCAGATATAAGTATTGCTACCCCGGCTTTTTTTTCACTTCCATTGGCCTGAAAAACCTTTTTCCATCCCTTCACCATCAGTCTGTGTGCGTCTTTTTTTGTGAGGTGGGTTTCCTGTAGACAGCAGATATATGGGTCATGTTTTCTTATCCACTCATTTACCCTATGCCTTTTGACTGGGGAATTTAATCCATTTACATTTAAAGTTATTATTGATAGAAACTTGTTAGTCGCCATTTTTGTTCTTTACCGCTGCGTTCCTTCTTTGTTTCCTGTTTTTTCTATTTACAGCAGACCCTGTAGCATTTCTTGCATTGCTGGTTTGGTTGTAATAAACTCCCGTAGACCGTTTTTGTCTGTGAAGCTCCTGATTTGACCCTCAATTTTGATTGATAGCCTCGCTGGGTATAGTATTCTTGGATTCAGACCCTTCCTTTGCATGACTTTGTATATTTCATTCCATTCCCTTCTTGCCTGCTGTGTTTCTGTTGAGAAATTGGTCGCTAGTCTGATGGGGGATCCTTTGTAGGTAACTTTCTGTCTCTCTCTGGCTGCTTTTAAGATTCTTGCTTTGTCGTTGGTGTTTGCCAATTTAATTATTATGTGCCTTGGTGTCGGTCTTTTCGGGTTCATTTTGTTTGGGACTCTGTGAGCTTCTTGGATTTGTGTGAGTTTTTTCCTCCCTATATCCGGGAAATTTTCTGTTACTATTTTTTCAAACAGGTTTTCTATTCCTTGCTCAGTTTCCTCTCCTTCTGGCACCCCTATTATTCGGATGTTGTTTCGTTTAGCATTGTCCCAGAGTTCTCTTAGGCTCTCCTCCTGCTTTTTAATTTTTTTTTCTAGAAGCTGTTCTGTTTGGGTATTTTTTCCTACCTTGTCTTCTAGCTCGCTGATGCGGTCCTCTGCTTCTTCTAGTCTACTGTTGATGCTTTCTATTGAGTTCTTTATGGCAGTGATGTCGTTTTTCATTTCTT
The DNA here is from genome assembly GCF_014108235.1 of Myotis myotis. Lineage (NCBI taxonomy): Eukaryota > Metazoa > Chordata > Mammalia > Chiroptera > Vespertilionidae > Myotis > Myotis myotis. The sequence continues at coordinate 63,303,512 of NW_023416390.1, read as the reverse complement.
CTTGGTTTCTCTTCATTTCCTCTTGGTTCTTCTTCATTTCCTCTTGGTTCCTACACATATTGTTGAATTGGTCTTCCATTTTTTTCATCCACCTTATGACCATTACTCTGAATTCTTTCTCTGACAGGTTGCTTGCCTCCATTGCCTCCATTTCGTTTACTTCCTTTTCTGATGATGCCTGTTTTTCTCTCATATTTGGGTTGGTTCTTTGTTTCACCATGATTTCTCTTCTCAAGGTGTTTGGTTATGTAGTTCTCTCTCTGCTGCGCTGATTCAAAGGCACAAAATACAACACAACAAGGCACAACGTACAAGGCAACAAACTAAATGCATTCACGATATTAATAACCCCAAATAAAGGTGACCCCCCGAGCGAAGAGAATTAGGGGATATAGAAGAAAAAAGAGACAAAGATTAAAGAGAAAAATAAAAAACAAAAAGGAGTGCCGAAATGAGATTGGGAAAAGGGAGAGAAGAAAAAAAAACAAAAAAAAAAAAAAAAGTTAGAGAATGAAATAGAGGTGGGGAAGAGACTATTTGTATGGGGAGAGCGAGGGATTGGAAATTAGATATATAAGTAGAGTGAAATTTAGACAGTGGTTAGAAAGAAGGAATAGGTAAAATCCAAAGCAGGAATAGGGTAAGAGAAACAGGACAACAAAAGGGGAAAAGTGAGGAAGAGAGTTTTGGCTTAAGGGTAAATGTGAGCTAGAGAGAAATGATGCTAAAGGAACGATGAAAATAGTGTGTATAACACTAATCCCAAAATAAAATAAAGAAAAATTAAAAAAATAATAAAAAATAAAATGACACTTGAAAAAATGGTAAAAGGATAGCAATAATACTGGTTAAAACAATGTAGTAATTAAAAAGGTAAAATCAAGTGATGAAAAAAAATAAAAAATAAAAATAAAAAAAAATAAAATAAAATAGGTTCTTAATGAAATGGTGAAAAAAGAATTAAAAAAAAAATATATATATATATAAAAATATTCGGAAGTGAAGGTGCTTCAGATCTTCCACTCTTCTTTTTGGCACACCTCAGTCCTGCCAGGCATTCAGGGGAGTGTTGAACTTCCCTGCGATACACTGTCCCTCCGTGCGGTAAACCACAGACCTGATTTTAAGGCAGCTTGTATTTGTTTACCAGACTGCCTTTATTTGTGATCGTAGAAGAGACAGTTTGTGGCTCTGCCTCTGGGTGGCAGTGTGTCTGGATTGACCTCCGAGGCTATAAGTCCTCTCTATCAGTAGGTTTTTTTTTTTTTTTTTTTTTTTTTTTTTTTTTTCCTCTATGGTATTGGGAACTGATTCAGGAAAGACCACTGCCCAGAGCTGGTTCCTTGCCACTGCCCGCTGTTTCCCAGGCTCCCCAAAAAGAACTTTCCCCTACAGGCTCTGTGAATGACCCCAACTGGGGAATCCCATGCACTGGGTTTAATAATCAAATGCACGGATCTAAGGGGAACTGTAACAAGAGCCTGATAGTTGTGCGAATTCGCAAGCCTCCACCTTCCAGGTCTGCGCACAGTCTCCGCGCGCAGTCTCCGCGCGCTCACTCGCCCCTGGCACCAAGCAGCCAGCAGATTGGCAAAGTCCAAGGCTGCTCCCTTACATCCAGTCCAGCTATGGGCTCATTTTTCACGTTCCCTTCTGCCAGCAGCCCTGTGGGGCCCCTTCCCCACTCGCGGGTCACGCTGGTCCCAACGGCTGCAGACTCTGTGGGGCGCAGATTCCGCCCCGCGCGCGCGAGCTCGGTCCTCCCTCCAACCCGAACTGCTAACCGCACCTTTAGGGGATGTCCAACCTTTCCGTGAGAAGAAGCAGTGCTCCTCCGAGTTCAGGCAGTGACGCTGCTTGAGATCCCTTGTTTCCAGGGTAGTAGCTGGTCTCTGGATGCCGGCAACAACCACCCAAGATGGCGCAGTCTCCACTGCTTAGCTGGCGCACCACGAGAGGCTTCAGCCGCAGTCTCCAACCGTCCTTTTTTTCCTGGGGGTTCTCGGTCTTTCCTAGCTGCAGACAGTCTCTCAGCTGAAAATCCTCTGCCTATTCGGGCTGCATGTTACCCGTTTCAGCTGCTCACCCTTATCTGCTCCAGGACAAGGCACAGGACACGTCCGTTTATACCGCCGCCATTTTTCCTCCCCGAAAACATTGAAATTTGAGTAAATACTTGAAGGGGATGAAGGAGTTGACCAGGTGGATATTTGGGGGAAGGATACCTGGGCAGACAGAACATCCCAGGCAGTCACTAAAGTAGGAGAGTGTCTAGAATGTCAAGGAACAGTGAGGAGACAATATGCATGGAGTAGGGTTGCCAAGTAGTGTACAGGATGGCAGTTAGTTTCAATTTTGAGGTATAATTATGAAGTATCACTGCTATGGCCATATATCAGAGTACAGAGGTAGAGGAGTACCTATATAAAAGAGAATTATGAAATATCCCATGGAACATGCGTACACTAAGAAAGAATTCGTTATTTATCAGATATGCACATTTAACTGGGCATCCTGAATTTGTGTTTGCTCAATCTGGTCATCATAGTCTAGAGTAGAGCAAGAAGGGCAGAATAATCGGGCTTGTATCTCAGCCTCCCTCTGCAGGTGACTGCTATTTTCCCTCAGAGCAGTCTGCCGCCACAGGGCAGGAAAGTTCAGAGCTCAGTCCCACAAATTTTGTCATCAAGGGAGTCTGATTCAAACGTTCTGGGTTTCCAAATTCAAGAATCCAGGAGAGGAATGGATGACCCAAAAGTGTTAGGGACACTGTGGTCAAGAGGTCTAGGTACTGCAACAGGCTCAGCCTGGGTCCACCAAGTTCCTTCAGTCATGTTAGATGGGGCAGCTCCCAAAGGAAGAAATAAAGATGGCTGAGGGAAGAAGTAATGATGTGGCAGTGTCTTAGTCTGTGCAGGCTGCTATGAAAACATTACCATAAACTGGGTGGCTCATAAAAAAAACACCTTTTTTTCCCCACTGTAACTTTATAGGGCAGAAGGGCCAGGGAGCTTTCTTGAGTCTCTTCTATAAGGGCACTAATTCCATTCATGAGGGCTTCACCCTTATGACTTAATCACTTCCCAAAAGCCCCATGACATTGGATATTAGGTTTCAACATATGAATTTTGGGGGAACACAAACATTCAGACCATAGCAGGTAGGGTATGTGCAGACAAAAAGTATCCGCACTTACTAGTAGATATCTTAGTAGATTCGTGGCATTAAGTGCTTAATTAGATTCACTGGTGGCTAGAGCAACAGTGATAATAAAAAATTCCCAAAAGTGAATCTTCCAAATGTACCTCGAATTTGAAATGCATTGCTTGTACATTTTTGTTTGTTTTAAAGTGTTACCTTTCAAAAAAAATAAAAAAAATAAAGTGTTACCTTTCAAATTACTATTTCAATAATTAAGCTAGTATTGTCCTCAATTATCTTAACATATATCAAGTGGTTTTAGGGAGAGACGTTCCAGAAGCATGCTTGGTAATGAAGAATAGTGCTTTCTAGAATTCATAGTTTCTCACAATAACCCACCACCAAGGTGGTCCACATTTAGCTAATTGCCATGTTTGCCTTCCTATCCTGATTTCAGTTCTGCTTGAATGGACGCAGACTTCCTAGCTCAGCATGGCAATCCCACCGGAATGACAGAAGTTGGAGTCCTATTAAAGAGGAGTGTTAGAGTGCCCAAAGGGCCTGCACACCTGCAGGATTCTCTCTCACAGAAGCTTTGGTTAGACTGGTGACAGTAGTTTCGCAGAATTCAAGTGATTTACCATGGGATTTTGCAATATTCTTGCTGTAATTACATGGTGACACCACTATAGCCAGCTGTCGGGGTGCCGAGGTGGAGAACTGACTGTGATAAAAGAAATTTACAAGCAAACTTGGTTGAGAGAGAGTTTTTCTGGCAGGAGAAGAGGGTGCGTGGGTTCTGGTGTTTAGGCGGCTTGTGGGAGGCTGTTTGGCTCTACACAGCTGAATAGAAATTGTGCTCCGGGGGTCACAGCCAAAACCCATCAGAAACCACACACTTTAGCTTGAAGCATCCTCTCTGTGTTCTCTGGGGAGCGAGGCTGTCTTTATTTCATACATCACTCATTCCTCCCATGGAGGGATTTCACAAATGGGAGTCTGGGGTAGTTATCAGGCTAGCACAGCACGTAGAGGTCCTCTATTTGGGGGACCATATCTCCACCACTCAGGTCTCACACCATCCCTTCCTTTCAAGACAAACCAACGTGTTTGTTAATTTGTCTATAAAAGGAACTCTCATGTTTCTCTGGAGACCTATTCCCTCACCATATCCCGAGTCATGTTTTTATTTGGTAACGTTGCTAGAACAACACTCAAGGCAGGAGAATTGCTCTGGCTCTTTCTCTGTCAAAACATATAAACACATGCTGACAGGAGGCAAAGCAAAGAAGAAATACACTTGTTGACTTAGAATAGCTTCCCGACCACTTGTACGCACTCTGCTTAGTGACCCCACACATGCATCAAATGTTCCTCAAAGATGTGTTCACTGTAAATAATGTAAAAAACCCACTCTGAGGTTTCATGGTTGGTAGCATGAATGGTCTGATACTCAAAATATCACCGAATATTTTTAGGCCCGTAACAGAAAAAAAGCACAGATGAAAATGAGTTTTCATTCCTTTTCCTTGCAAAATACCAACTTGCCCCCCAGCTCTTTCAAGAGGAAGGAAAATTCCAGTCATTCTCACACGGGCTCCGTAAGGATGGGATATGAGATTGGCTGGTAATATCCCCAATACTAGCACCCATTATTCTTTTCCCTTCAATTTCAGCACCTCTTGTTGGTGGCCACGCACTGTGTAGGCGGTGGGAAAAGATAGCTTTTATAACCCCTCCTCACGGTTTTGAGAAACAAGTTTTCATCCTTGTAAGGTTTTAACAAGTTCCTGTAAAGACTTTCCTCTGCCACTAGTCCATTGGCAGGGCGTCTTTTCTCCCCCCTCCCTCCCCGCCCCCCCACCCCCGCCCACATGGTGAACCCAGAGAGGGATCAGCCCCGAACTCCTGTGTGCAGGGGAGATAACCAGAGGCAGGAGGGCCAGGACGCTCTCCCAGAGTAGGTTTGCTCTCTTTGTTCACCAGCCAAAGCGCTGTGATCGAGAGAAGGTTAGTGGTTGTTCAGCTTGTTTGCCTAATCTGTCTCCTCCCCACCCTTTGTTGTTTGTCAACTCAAACTCCTACCAGGACGCATCGGGAGAAAAGCTGTCACTGTGAAAGGCTCCAGCTGCCTTGCAGAGTCCAGTCCCTCTGCCAGCTCCCCGGCCTGGGCACTGGCATTAACACTGGGCATCCATTTAGAGCAAAATGAAAGGGCAAGATGAATAGACTTAAGCCCCTTTGCATTTCCTTTTCAAGAACACCGCACCTCTAGGCACCCCCAAAATAGCCTCCTCTGGTTTCTCTTGCCTCCTTTTCTTACAAGAAGAAAAATGGCATTTAGAGTAGAAACGGGGCTGTGAAAACTTAAAAGGCTTCAACACTGGATTTTCTATGCAAATCAAGAACGCTGTTGAACAGCAAAACAGGGAAATTTCCTGCTTTCATAGTAGTCATTTATGGAGTGCCTGCCCCAGTTTCCTTCCTCTGCTTGAGCTGCCTTATAGTCACTTAATCAGATGCAGTTTTCACTTTCTTACAAAAATCTTTGTGAGTTTGGAGGAACCTGACAGAGAAAGTGAACTAGTCTTCGCTGCCTTGGAGAGGTGGTGGGAAATGACCACGCCAGGACTTTCCCATGCTGAGGGTAAAGTGCGTATATTAAGTAGGAGCTCCTAGCACTTTAGGAAGAGAGGGAGAACCATTTTCCTGTGCATCTGAATACTGCAAACTCATTCTCTTTTCTTTGGCCTTTTCAGCAGGCTGCTGGCTCACCATTCATCCACCTCCTCTTCCTTTTGGAGCAAAACATGGACCCAGGGCCCAAAGCTAGCTTTTTGCTATTCACATATTTTTGGAATAAGACACAGATCATCATTAGCCACAACTTTGGTTTTTTATTGATTGATTTGATGGAGAGAGGGGAAGAGGGAGAGAGAGAGATTGAGAAAGAATCATTAATTTATTATTGCACTTACTTATGCATCCATTGGTTGATTCTTGTATGTATCCTGACTGGGGACTGAGCCCGAAGCCTTGGCCTATTGGGACAACATTCTAACCAACTGAGATACCTGGCCAGTATTATTAGTCACAACTTTAGACACTATTTGTGTTAAAGGGGGAGGGGAGATAAATCATGAGGGTGGCATAAAATTGCACAGGGTTAGTGAAATGTTATTGGTCTTATGGATCACCTGCCTGGTAGGATACACCTGTACCATTGCTGCTGGCAGGTGTTTTTGTACAAATAATCCCAATCTCTTTATATTATTGTGCTGTTTCATTTCTTCTATTTCTCTAACTTACTAAGTCTATTTTATTGCTGTATTCTCACTACTGTTCTTCTAATGTACATGTTTTCAAGCTTTTCTTGATAACTATCCATTGTTTATGATGGAGGGCAGTGAGGAGTCAAAGGGCATTGTTGAAAACATCCCAGTGAAACCCTCCAGGAGTTCCCATCATCCCCTCAGCCTCAATATTTGCCTTTGTATGTGGCACTCCTGATGATGAATGTATTTATTTACCCCTGTCTAAGCCATGAACTTAAACTTAAACTCATCCTTCAGAGCCTAGCAATGATGCTCCTCTGTCCAACTTGGTGTGAATCTGCAGGCACACGTGTCCACTCCCTCTGCTCCCAAGCATCCTGTATAACTCCGCCATGTATTACCTTTCACATCTCCCTCCCAGTTAGACCAGCTCCTGAAGAACTAGAGCCACGTCCTTTATCCTCACAGCTGGTGCCCAACACATAGTGGGGAGTCAGTAATTGTTTTCCAGGGTCTGTTTAAAGACATTTCTCTCCACTTCTTTGTCACTCTACTATTTTGCATGAAACTCTTCTCTTTGACCCAGAGCACTTTCTTTATCTTTGCCATGGTCAACTGAGATGATGATGCTAGCAGAGCCTGTTTGAGAGTTTGGAGTGATACTTATACTAAACAGATTGCATGTGAGTGTGTTGAATGTTTTTTAAAACGCTTATACATGTGTGGTAGCATATTTATTTTTCTGTCAATTAGGTGATCATAAGCTTTTTTCTAACTCAGAAACAGAAAGCTAGAGTCTTATTGTCCTTTTGCAATGTATGTAATGAATGCTTTGGCTCTCCTTTTCCTCAGCTGTGACAGGCAGGGATTGAATAAGAGTCTCGCCAACATCTCTTTCAGGGCTAGAATGCTCACTGGGATTAGCCCTGTTGTGTTGGGCAGGTAAAGCTGGTCTGGGAAGCAGATATAGAGGCCCATGAAACCATAGAGGCTTCAAGAAGCAAAATCCCACAAAGGACTATTTTGATTAGTACTCATGGCTGCCAGCTGTGGCTCCAGCCACAGCGAGGGGGGCTGAGGGGTAAATTGCCCTCCTCATTAAGAAGCTGAGTTGAGAAATGTAGTGGGGTGAAGTCAGGGACAGAATGCTCAGCAGTGACAATCTTCTTTTTCACTAGCTATAAATCGTTCCTTTCCTCCTCTTGGTGTTATCCAATGCAATACGTAATAAAACCCACTTTTTAAAAATTAATTTGTAGGGTTTCTTTCCATTATATAATTTTTGGCCAGATATAACAAATATGTTCTTTCTCGGTGTTATTATTGGGGGGGGGGTCAACCCTCCAAAAGTTACCCAACAAGAAATGAAGTAGTGGTGCCTACTCACAGCACGCTTTCATGTGTTACTGATTCAGCTATGCAGACGTTTTTTTCAATCCAGGTTTTTCAAGAAATAACCCTATGCAAGAAAATGTCTTTTATAAAAGCAGTAGCCTATAACATAGGCAATAAAAAGGTTATTATTAATTACATTTAAAAATAAGATTTATCCATGGGTTTTTAAGTGGACGTGTACCAGGTCCAAAAAGAAATAATAATCTTGAATGATTTCTAGTAACATGGTACTTATAAGTAAATACATTTTGGTCCTTACTACTGGTTTTTCTGTTTGTTTCTTTCTAATTTTTTTTAGAGTCAGTAGGCAAGAACATTAAGCATCTGAAAGGGGATTCTGATGTTTTAATACTCTGCCCAGGAGATTTTGGTAATAGAAGTGACTAATAATTCTGCTGTTCTAAATTTTACATAACTGGCTAAGACAGACATGCAAATTTTATTTAAATATGATTGATTTTGGCAAATTCATATATATTTGTTGTGGTGGTTTTCTCTTGGTCAGATGTACCTATATCTTTTTTTTAACACTGTAAATAAAAGCTACACTCATGCTATTTTAGACTCAGCACCAAATTTAATATCTTTCTTTCAAGTTATAATGTTTTAAATTCTAAACAGATTCTTTTAAGAATGAAAATTCACACATATATATATATATATATATATATATATATATATATATATATTGCCATCTTTAAAAAATAAACAAATCAATCACCTTTCTACTAAAAAAGAAAATGTGGAGATTATATATTATTTTATATTGGTGACTCCTCTTCTTACTACACTCTATTGCTTTTTTATTTTTTCCACCTCTAAGCACTCTATCAATTCCTCCCCCACTTCTGTGTCCCATTCACTAGCAGCAGCTTCTGGGATGCACCCTGTGATGAAACTGATGCAGGATGTTGACTGACCTGTTTACACCTGGCAGGCAGGTGGCATGAGGAAGCAAACCTCACTATTTACCTACAGCTCCATCAGTAGGAGAAAATTGACTTAGGACTGATCACAAATTAAAAGGATTTGTCTTTCCAAAGTAGCAAACATTTCTGTGGTTGTGTGTGTGTGTCTGTGTGTGTGTGTGTGTGTGTGTGTGTCCGTGACTTTAAAGTGGCTGTTGACTTAAGAATATCAAGATTAAAGTTCTTTTTGTTGCTATTTGTTTGTGGTTTATTTTGTTTTCTTGTGGGGTTTTTTTGAGGTTTTTTTAAGCATTAGGAATTGTATTCAGCCTTTAGGAACCTGCTAATGACTTTCCCTAATAACTGGCTTGACCCTAGAATGCTCAGTAAGAAGACAAAGAGGCAGCACCAGGGGCGGGAGGACCAGACCAGACCAACTTATGTGAAACTGTCAACCCCCCAGGGACGCATTAATAGTTTATTGGGTATGGAAGATGCATGGCAAAGTAAAGAAAGAGGCTAATAACCTTTAACACTGAGAAAAATAACTATTATTGTGACCAGTGTAGCATGAAGCACAAACAGAATACTCACTGGGCAACAAAAAATAATGTGTTGCCCACCAGAGCAATTAATAAAATTAAAGCACAGTTTCTTGCAGATGGATATGTAGGAGAATAATGGTGTGGGGCTGCGCTGAGCTGTCATGCATCAGATACTACATCTGTTATGGAAATCAGGGGAAGTGGGGGCCTTTTGTTCATGCGAGAGCCCTCCCAACAGGGATTTGGCTGGAGTAGATTTTCTTGTTATTAAACATGATTTCTAGCTAGTAGAGAGCAGATGCTTCTGCAGCATTTGGAACTAATAACCAACATTCAAGTGCATGCCACCCCTAAAGAGGCTGGGGCTGTTGGAGAGACCAATTTCAGCTCAAATATAATGTGTTCAGTTCAGTTTCTACTTTGCACATGAATGACACTGATACCAGATGAGCCTTCTGCCCCAGGGTTTGCTGGAAACAGAAAAACAATGACACTGGCCCTAACGAAGATCAGAGGTTTTCAGGTGTATTTGGGAAGGACAACTCAGAATCATGATAGCCATGTTTCTGGGCTCCAATTAGAGAGCAGGGAATGGGAGAGAAGGGAAGTGTATGCAAACTCATATTGTATTGGACAGAGACCCCACCCATGCCTTTGCCAGGCTCTTATATCTGGGCTGTGACTCCTTGAATGAAAATGATTCACGGGGCTATAGGTCACCATTTAATCACTTAAAGAAGAGCACCTCTTCTTTCTCTTTTTTAAAAAAATAATTTATTTTTAATTATAGTTGGTATACAATATTACTAGCTTCAGATGTACAGCATAGAGATTAGACATTAATATACTTTACAAAGTGACTACTCCTATAAGTTTAGTACCCATCTGACACCATATGTAGTTATTACAATATTATTGACTATATTCCCTGCATTGTACTTTACATCCCTGGGACTATTTTTATAACTGGCAATTTATACTTCTTTATCCTTTTCTCCCAAAAGCACCTCTTCTGGGTAAATCACTTAATTTCAACTGCCTATCATGTTACCCTGAAGATTTTTCTTATTTCTCTCTACGTACAACACATTAACAACAAATTATCAAGCATTCTTTCTATCAGAACAATTGTATAGATTGTTCTTTCTAAATAATAAATATCAATATCTGAAAAATCCACACGTGAAAATTAATATCTGAAAAATTCTAAAATGCAAAGACTAGGAACATCAAATGAGTAGTTTCACCTCAGAATTTTCCTTATTTCAAGAAGTAGCCTGTAACTAGAGCTTATCTCCTTAGAAACAAGACAGTGATTTGGGGATGGAGTCTATGCCAACTATAGCACAGCTTGGAATGGTCGCAGGCCAGGCCAAGGGGCCCTACCGGTACATGAATCTGTGCACTGGGCCTCTAGTGTAACTAATAATCACCTAGAACAGGGGTGGGCAAACTTTTTGACTCGAGGGCCACAATGGGTTCTTAAACTGGACCGGAGGGCCGGAACAAAAGCATGGATGGAGTGTTTGTGTGAACTAATATAAATTCAAAGTAAACATCATTACATAAAAGGGTAAGGTCTTTTTTTTTTTTTTTTAGTTTTATTCATTTCAAATGGGCCGGATCCGGCCCGCGGGCCGTAGTTTGCCCACGGCTGAGAGGCTGTGTGGAGAGCACCTCAGGTAGATTGAATAAAATGGAAAGGCTTGGTCAATTGATTAAATCTTCTCTTGAGAAATTTTCTGGTCAACTTATAGATAAGCCTTCCATTCTATGTGTTCCAATGTTCCTACATGAATGTGCACTGCATAAACCAATCACAAAATAGCAACAATAGTTTGCATTGGTAAGTTATTTTTATTTTATCATAACTTTCACGTGCATTGATGGTATTCAATCTGATCTTCACAATTATGCAAAGAGGTAGGTTAAGTAGCTCACCAGATCTCACACAGCTAGAAAGTAGTGAAGCTGTAGCTCACTCCTGGAGCTTCTGACCAAATAAGAAATAGTTCATTTTTTAAAAAGTTATTTTTAATTGTTTTGTGCCACATTACTTTAAAAGTGCAATTGACCCCCCCCCCCCCCCCAAGAACATAGATTTTTTGTTTAAAAATTCAGGAAAAATAAAGATACTGAAGCACTTGTGAAGCTAAGTGTCTTTCCATAGCTGCTAAATTTTCCCATGTGGTTCAGCAGGTGTTAGGGATGCTGATGTGAGAGAACTTTTTAAATGAGATGTAAGCCTGGACATCCCAGACATTGGGATCTAAAAAGCTATGGTGGGCATATATTTTTTATTGTTATTTGGCACGAACAAGAGTGTTAACCCTGTTGCCCTGGCCAGTTTCCAGAGAAAGGATTACAATTTGCCCTGCTAAAAACATTCCCTGCTGCTTTAATTAGGTCTGGTATTCCCCTCCCCTCCACACAGTCTGCAGCGCGCTCTGTCCTGTCAGCCAGCTGCTATCGCTCGCTCCAGGAGGACGAAACGATTCCTCTAACTGACATCAAGAGACAAAGCAATAGCCACAAAGCTGGATTTTGAAACAATATATAAACTTAAATGGCTGATGGTTAATACTGTAAAAATTAAATCATGGGATGGGAAAGAAACTTTGAAGATTATTATTATTATTATTGGTCAGAGAGAGCCACGTGGACAGGAAACAGAGCACCAAATTAACCTAACCAACTCTGCTTTTAAAAATCCACCTAATTCTGCCCCACCCCCTAAAGGAGTCAAAATACTTGTTTTTGCATGAAAGTGTGTACTTAGTTGTTTTGCTATCGTATATATGCATTGTAAGAAAGGACGGCATATTACCATGATGGTAAATAGTTTTAGACCCTCTATCAGCATCCTGAATTGGATAAGGAAGCATTCATTTAGTTAAGTGAAAACCATTTAAACTCAGAACCAATAAAGCAAAGAAAAAGAAAAGGAATATTTCACACCTTGGTAGTGGATTTGTGAAAAAAATGAAATATTCATAATGTGTTACTGTAAAACAGTTTTCATGGGATTATGTGGGAAAGGCTATATCCCATATGGTGTTTCCAGACTGCATCCCAGAGAGCTGCCATAAGGTGAGAGCTGGCTCGACAGAGGCGGCGTCCATCTGCACTGGGGGAGGCTGCTGCTGCAGACAGGGCAGATCTCCATATCTGGACCAGGCTCAAAAGCTGGACATTCCTCTTCCAGCCCACACACCACTGCCCTTTGCTTTACAACTGAGATGGCTGTGTCTGCCTCTGCCTCTCAGATAATGTAAATATCTGCCTCCCCACTGCAAAAGTAACTCCCATTTGGTTGCTTCCTCTATACATACATTTCTGTGGATCCCTTTTATTCATGCTGCTGCTGAACCTCACAATGTACATGCTTCTCCCATGTTCCCCTTTCATTTCTGATGAACCACAAAATTGGAATTTGAAAGTGGCACATACCTTGCTTCAGGTTCTTAATATACTCATTTGCTTAAATCCACAGAGTTTTGATGGCAAAGGAAACAACATGATGTTTATGGAGTAGCACATGGAGCCCATCCTGAATGCCTTGTGTTCAGAACAGTTATCTTTAAATGAGAGAAGCAGACCCAGCATAAGGCATTATGGAGTGGTGAGGATTGGGGAATACCGAAGAGCTCGTTGTCTGTGTAAAAGGGACAACTTCTATTTAGCAACATATTTGATTTGTGAAATATAGCAACTAATTTAAGAATTTAAAAAATTTCATCAAGGTCAAGCTACATGTAAGAGTGGCCACTGGCATATGCATTTATATTCTCGGGAGAATGGTTAGAATGTTATCCTGATATTAAATTCAGTTCCATGAAAGACCAATCTAGAGAACAGTCTAATTATTCAAAGACGGGACATTGGTTTCCTCAGTAATCCAACATAGGCAAGATTTCACGTTAGTAGAGGTCCTATGAAGGGGATTGACACAACAATGAAGGACACATCAGATTACTCCCCAATCTAAGGTAGAATTCTAAGAAGAACTTTTCCAATCACATCAGGATGCTTTCTTCCTCACTACTGTACTTTACCCATCTCTAAAAGGCTTTCTTAAGTGTTTGTTTAAGCAGAAGTATGTAAAACAATAAATTCATGGAACTGCAAAATAAATAAGTAATAAATGTCTAAAATAAAAAATAGCAATCAACAAGAACACGTGTGGTTGGTAGTGCCAGGGTAGCTAGTAGAAGACCTGATTCCTTGGCTTTGTACTCACCACATCTGTGTCCTTGGACCACCTGTTTAACATTTCTTGACCTATTTCAGCTGGATAAAACAAGGCATTTTAAACTGTATCAACCAAGTCATAGCAGTTTCAAATGAATCTGCCTTTAAAACCCACACTAACATCTGATCTCAGAAACTATGCAGGGCCGGGCCTGGTGAGTACTTGGACGGGAGACCACCTGGGAATACTGCATGCTGTAGACTTAAAATAAATAAATAAATGCAATAAAACCCACTAACAGAGCAAATAAAAGTGGAGCAACTTGTATGGAAAAAATGTCAAGCCTCTGACATCTCATTGAAATTATAGAAGGGTTCCTCCAAGCATACTTTGAAACCACCGGACAAACTTTTCTCTGAGTTTCTTTCTGTTATTGAAATACAGATTCTTGATTTATTAGAGATACATTAAATTCTGCTCAAAATGAAAATAAAATGATCTTTTTTTTTTCCTCAAAACAAACTTATTCCACAACCTGCTTAACAATCACCTATTAAGTGCCCATTGTGTGCTAAGACAAGATTTTTTTGTATTAAGTAAAAACTATAGATATAAATCATCTGATAAGAATGAGAAGTCAATTTTACAAATAATAATTGCATTATGTAACTAACATGGTTAGTCTGGTAATAAATGAGGTCAACTTTACAATCCAAATGACATTGACTCAAATTTCTAATTCCATAATATTCTCTAATTATTTTGGGGACTCCCCAAGGGTTGCTTTACTTATGCTCACAAAAGAGTCTGCCTGCTACAGCCAGTCTTCACCTTCAGCTAATAAGTAACTGCTATGATTCTTCTCTGTGGCTACAGTCCCCCCTGCTAATGTCACTGTTCTCCTAACTGTCCAGTAGGGCCTATTTCGTAGCCTGCTGCTGATTCTCTTCAGGAGATAGCCAGTGTTGCTAATGCTCCAGAAGTCCCTCCTCTGTGAGCCAAAGCAGTTCCAGTTGCTGTGGAAATGAGGAAAGAAGTCTACCCTACCTAACAATATGCCGCATCTGTTTGACTTTCAAAGCATCGCTGCACATTTCCAGAATTCTGAAATGATGCTTAAAACTGGCACTCAGATTCTCTCCACTCTTAGTCTTCCGATATAAACTCTCAGTGAAACTGTTCAGCTCAACTATCAGTAATTTAATACCTGCATTTAAGTAAATAATGCTTTCATAGTTTCCCCCAAATGATGAAATAAAGGATAGGCACCTACTACTTTATTTGTGGAATTAAAGATAGAGTTTGAAGATTTTCTTTAAAAAAGTATATCATTCAGGATAGCCTAAGGGATTATTACAGGAGTAACAACACCTAAATCTTAATGGCTTAAAAATGAAAGATTACTTTCTTGTTCAGCTCTCTATTAATCATGAGTTAGCTACATGTTAATCATGAATTCATGGGCTCTGGCTCACCAAGGAAAGGTGATTTGGTGATTGTGGGGCAGAAGGTTCCTCTCAATGTCATCTTTTAGAACAAGATTCGAGTTGCAAGCACTACCAGGTATATTGCTGTTTGCTAAGATAAAGAGAAAAATTTGAAAATCACACACTGACTCAATGCTTACAGTTATCTCAGTGCTTACACTGACTCACTGCTCAAGCATCAACTTACAATTTAAGTGACATGTGACATTTAATTTTACAATTTATTGACCAAAATGGGCACATGCCCATACCTAACTTCAAGAAAGCAGAGAAGCACAGTCCCACCATAAGCACAGAAGGCAAAGAACTGGAAATATTTGACTAAAATTAATGATTACCACACCCCAAAACAATCTTCCATAAAAGTGCATTGGAGCCTTTACCTCTAAAGATAGAAAACACTTGCAATTTTAAAGATCATATTCCCTGCCCATTTCTATCTCTCAATATTTCAAAAATCTCAATAATTAGTGTTATCCAGCAACTTGACCTATGGTTGTTGAAACAATTCAGAAGAAGAAGTAACCATTGACACTGGAGAAGTTAAGGGAGTTAACAGAAAATATATGAAATACTAGAGGCCCAATGCATGAAATTCATGCAAGGAGCTTGGCCCTTGCAGCCCTGGCTGCCTAGACCCACTCAGCCCCAGCTTCGTCCAGAAGTTTGTCCAGACGGTCGTTCTGCTGATTGGCCATTCAGTAGATTTGCATATTATGCTTTTATTATTATAGATGATTTGGACTTTGAAGGAAAGGATATATATATATATATATATATATATATATATATATATAATTTTTTAATAGGGAAAATTTGGTGAAATCACATACATGGAAACACAGAGTGGGCAGGGAATGAGTCAGGAGCAGTGGTACAATGGTTTGCCTCACTAGGTTGTCTGGAGTGCAGTAATCAGTGACAGAAGGTGGAATGGTAGGCTTTTCTTAATATATATTTTTATTGATTTCAGAGAGGAAGGGAGAGGGAGAGATAGAAACATCAATGATGAGAGAGAATCATCAATTGGCTGCCTCCTGCATGCCCCCTACTGGGGATCGAGCCAACAATCTGGGCATGTGCCCTGACCTGGAATCAAACTGTGACCTCAGATGCTCAACCACTGAGCCACGCTGGCTAAGCTAGAAGTAGTTGTTTGGAAACGGATTGTGGAAGGCCAAGATAAAGGACTTGGCCTTTGTTCTACCAAAAATAAGGGGCCATTAAAAGTTTGGAAGGCAGAGTGATGATTGCAGTGTACGAAGATAAATCTGTGCATGGGGAAGTTGATGGATGGTAAGAGGAAAAACTGATAGAGAGAAACTAATTAGTGCACTATTGCCATCATCAAGGCCTAGACATGGATGGTGACAGCAGGATTGGTGGGGGAAAACAGCTGTGGAAAACTTGACAGAAAAAGAATTTATTATGATTGGCTGTGTGACTGAAGCAAAGGAGAAAGGGAGAGTAAGCTGGTCCATGCCTGCTTATTCCTCTAGTTAACACTGCCAGAATCCACAGCAATCACTCAATAGACTCCCGGTGTGTGTGTGTGTGTGTGTGTGTGTGTGTGTGTGTGTGTGTGTGAGAGAGAGAGAGAGAGAGAGAGAGAATGGGTGCCTGCTGATACTCCTATAAAACATGCTTGTTCACCTAGCTGTGTGCATTAAGTTGGCTCTAGGAAGAGATTCAGCGTCCAATAATTTGGGTAGTGTTATAATGATGAGTGCTTATGATTTTTAGGATAAATTGTAATTTTGCTTTTTAAATAGATTATTGCTGAACTAGTAGGTCCATTTTGTGATTTCAATGTATTACACTTCAAAAAAAATCCTTTTCTTGAACTTCAAATTGCCCTAAAACATGAAATACAGATCTGGCTCTTTAGTTATTTGGCACCAACTATCTCCCTCTTTTCTCCCCACACAGCCCCTTGATCAGACTTCCCTTACAGAATCAGACTCTATGCCTCCAGTTTTGTCATATTTTTCTGCTAACATATTTCCAGCAATATTAGTACTCATAAATGTTTTGTTTCAGCTTATTCAATAGGTTTTGCTTGTGGCATTTTTCCAACTGATTCAGAGTATCCTCATGGACAGCTGTAATTTCTCCAAGTAGACTCTACTTTTTGTACTCCTTCCTCTGCTGCTGGCAACGTTGGACTCTATGGATATGACTTTCCTATGGAAGTCAAAAATAATGTGTTTTATTCCTATTTCTCCTTCTTTTCTTCCAGAGCTGCCTACAGTCTTGGAGAAAAGTATAAAATACAGTGGAAGATATTTACATTTTGTACCCAAAGACTTGAGCAGAATAGCTATTTCCCAGTGGAAGTGGACAATCACAGGTTACTTAAGATATCCTTATTTGCAACTTTATTAAAGCCACCATTGCATCTAAGTTAATTATTTGTAAGTAGATAGTTTTTAGAAAAATAGTGTTTTAAAGAATCCCTATATTTTTGTTTAAGAATAAATCATTTAATATACATCCTTTGCTGAAAGTCAACAGCAAATCAGTTTTAACCATAATCTGAATTTCAATATACTAATGATGGCATCATACTGATGTAAGAATGCTCTGATTATAAACAACATCTAGAGGAAGCAAATTTATTCTCTACAGTTTGAAGTCATAATTGGCCTGGCTCCTGTGACTACAAGTCTAATCTCCACTCTTAGGTTCACTTGCTTATAAGATGTCAAAGCATCATACAACTTTAATAAAACAGTGTGTTGTAGCCCTAGTAATAGATATGGAGATCACTGGAATAGAAAATAGATTCCAAAAAGACATTTATTTCTATGAGAGGATGTGGTTCGTGATGATGGTAATGGAAAAAAAATGAATTATTCCGTAAATAAGGTTAGGAAAACAGAAAATTTTGGGGGAAAATAAATTGTGATCTCACTTTAAGTAATATACAAAGATAATTTTTGGATGAACTAAAAAGCTAAATAAAAAAATCAAAACCATAATAGAAATAATGTGAAATTATTAAAGTATGATTATAGTTTCATCTGTATTTTATACAATATTATCCAAGTATTAAAAATAAGGTTTATCCATATATGATAATATGGGAAGGCATTTACATTAAGAAAAAATTAATTTTCTAATGATCTAAATAGAAACATATATACGCATACCTTTATTATAAGCAAAGAAAAAGGTAAGCAAGAATAACCTTCACTGCTAACAAGAGACTGGTAAGGAAAGAGTTTGTGGCTGACTTGGATGTTATCTCTTTTTCATCTATATTTTACTCTTTTTCCTATTCTATATTATTGAATTAAAAATTAAGCAGAAATTTCAATTCTTTCAACATAAAATAATATTTATGTCAATATCAATAATGGTTGATATTTTCATGCTATTGAAATGAGACAAAAAGAACATCATCAGTTACTTCCAACAGTCCTTTCTATATCATTAGGTGAGCTATTATCTCTTCCCTGAACTCAGGCAATAGCCTCCTGATTCATCACCTGCCTGCATCCAACACTCATCCTTCTGATCAGTCTCCACAGAGAAGAAGGTGTAAATATCAAGTGTTCCAACTCCATCTCTTGCTGTGTCACCTTGAATGCCGCTTCATCTGCAGGTCCCCCTATCTAGATTGCTGTGCTGTTTTAGAACACCCTGAGGTTTTACATAATATCATATGGCACAATTTACATTTGAAGTTTTTGCATTTCTTTATTATCTGCTTCATTATTCTGTTGGCATCATGAGGACAGGGACCGGGTCTGTTTTGTTCCATATGGAAGCGCCATAAACTAGCACTGTGCCTGGCCTGAAGTAGATAATAAGTACTGAATGAATAAACAAATGAATGAATGATGGAATTGCCTAAATAAACAAAAATGGATAAAGTGAATGAATAAGTACATTATTGAAGACAGAAAGCACCAATTATAATGTATATCCATTAAGGAGAAAATAGAAATCATAAATATTACTTATGCATAACCAAAAGGGGATTTAAACACAGGTGCCCAGAGAAGTAGTGGGCAATAAATGAACACTATCTCCTGTTTTGTTTTGTTTTGTTTTGTTTGTTTGTTTGTTTGTTTTTGTCTTTCTGAATAAGGAGCATGCCAGGAAGTGCTAAGTGATGAGGTCAGATATGTTATTTGCAAAGCTGCCTGCATTTTCCAGGTGCATTTCAGGTCAGGGCTGGCAAGATAACAGGCTACTCAGGAGAATTCTTCTTTGATTCCGTAAATGAATGATCTGAAAGAAACATATTGATGAAAGACACAGCTCTCAGACCCTGGAAGGAGCATAATGCAGGGCTGGCCTGAGGGAGGGAGAAAAATCAATAGCTTTAACTGTGAATGAGACCGGCTTCCTTACAGCTAATGCTGGGGAAGGGGGAGCCCTCAGGGACCCTTTCTCCATCAATTTCCTCTGGCTCTGCTTGATAGCAGATACCAGCAGGGCTTGGGGATTCGGTAGGGTTAGCCAAGCCTGGGAGGGGTAACCAGGGAAGCCCAGCTGGCTCGCAGAGATGATTTCCCCTGCTTAGTTCCCTGGGCTCAGCCATTGAAAGCCCCATGGGGCATCCACCAGGCCAGAGCCTGACCCTGGGAACATTAATTATATTCCTGAATCAAAATTAGGCCTCCAGTCCTGAGCTTTTCTTCATCAGCCATTGTATTCTAACCATATAATGGAGATGAAATGAAAAGAATTTAAAACATAAGATCCTACTATGAAGCTGAATCTCTCAAAACAGAAAAAGAACTCCTAGGTCTAGTCCTTCTCAATCCAATTGGTTAATGATAGATGAAGATTTTAAACCTAAACTTTTCCCTCATCACAATGGTCTGTGTTCTTCCCAAGAAAAATAAAATGATCTCCCATGACAGAATCCATTAATCAAAATCAATAGCCATAAAAGCCTCTTTTTTTTTGTAGTTTTGTTTTTGAGTGAAGGAAGGAGAAACCATCTGGAGAGAGAAATTTGACTCCTCTGGAAAAACACCCTCAGCCCAGCATCCAAACTAAATTATTCCTTTACCAGGAAAGACAGGCCTTGCTTTTTCTTTTAAACAATGATATTATCTAATCCTTTAGCCTCTGGTATAGTCTTACTGTTTGGAGATTTCTGTTTATTTGTTTATTTTTTAAAATATAGGCAAATAATTAAGATTCCACGCTCTCTGTTCTAACTTTAATTATGGCATCATCTAAAATCACACAGTTGAGAATGGCTGATCTGACCCATTTCTTCTTGGTCCATCTTTTATATATAAAGAATGTTGATGACCATGCCTCTCATTACTCTATAACAACAATGTGGCCCCAAGTTTGAGCATAATGTGAATATAACATTTCTTGGCTTACTTATAGATTTTAGTATTTATTTAGTATATGATAGAAGAAATCTATAATTATAGAAAATTAAGTTAAAGTTTGACTATGGGTTTAAAGATAATTTAGTTTGAAAAAAAATAAAGTTAGCTTGATATGAACAAGAAAATGCCCTATTTTTCCTACTTTTTAACATGTAATTGGAAATATAAAACCTAATTAGAAATCAGCATTCTCTCATTTTACTATTTATAGAGCAAAATTCTTACTGTTCATGCCATTTTCACACTGTTCTTTGCCAGCATCTATTAGGTTCTCCTGGTTTTTTTGCAGTCACTTGGAGAGGACCAAGTGGAACCTGGGGGGAAGCAACCTGGTCCTAGTCCCAAAATCACAGACAACTGCCCCGTTCAAGCTGAGAGGCCTTGGGCTGCAGTTCTGCCTGTGATCCCTGCTGATGGCAAAGAAGTTTGAGCTCTACCTGATTTTTAAAAAAAGACTTGCAAAATTACTTAATAACTTTAGCCATTACTCATTTTCTCATGACTGGGCATACCAGCATTTCTTAAATGCAGAGCTCAAGTTCCAGTGGCCTGAGAAGAACACGGGGTAGTGCCATCCTGAAACCACTTGGGAATCAAACAAGTTTGAGTGCAAATACCAAGTTCACTGCAGGCTCCAATTTTTTTCTCTATATTTGTCCTGGACTGAGGTGGAAGCTGTGCGGTCACACCATATAACCAGCCTACACCTCTCTCCTCTTTCTTCTCAGTTATCTCTGGGCGGTATGCTCTTTGCATATATACAGAAAGATGCTGACATGAGAATGATCTATATGGAGAAACACCGAGGGTCGAATAGCAATGGTGCTCTAGTTCTTCACTCTCACAGACCTACTTGTTCAAATAATACAAATGTATTAGAAGAGTTTTGAATATTTGCATACTTTTTTTTTCAGGTGATCCTTTTTCATGAATCAAAACTGGGATATATCAAGACATAGCAGATTATAATGATTTAGAGTATAGCTTTACTAGGTTTAACTGTCAACACCACCGTTTACTAGCTTTATGTAAGTCACTTAACTTCTCTGTGTGTCTGTTTTCAACTGAAACATTGGAAAAATAATAGTAACTGAACTCATAGGTTTGTTGTGAAGATTGGATGCTTTAAAAAAGTCAAATCTTAGAACAATGCTAGCCATAGAGCAAATACTACATAATTTTTGCCATTATCACTGTGAGCACTGTGAGTTGCAGCCTGAGGACGTTTCCCTCAATCTGACTTCTTTATAATTAAAGTCAATTATCTAAGATCCCGGGAGTGAGTCAGTTGTGTCAGTTATGGGTTTTGATGTTGTAAGTTTTTAGTTTCTTCTTTGTTTCCCCCAGTGCTTTATGAATAAGGTATTAAGAAGTTTGGGACTGACCTTCAGGCTTCCTTGGAATCAGCTGGACCACCAGTAAACTGTGTATCAAAGTCATAATTTCTGGACACTCTGCAGAATTACTTTCATTAAAACGGGTTTTAGAGTAATTTGTTAGACTTTTTAGATTGAAAAACTTAGTTTCTAAGAGTCAACATTGCAATTTAGAATTTTGGAAATGTTTTATGAAAAAAAATATCAAGAAGGAAGTATATAGTGTATGACTGGAGGAAGAAATGCTACCAACATGAGCTTCAGTGAAACACACCTGTAGAAAATCAGGGACCTCAGTCTGGAAGCTTCAAACCCTAGCTGGCTTCTGTTTAATACTGCTCAAATGAGCCCCGGGCTTTTCAGAGGAGAAGGCCACAATTTATAATTTCTTTGGAAATACTTAAACAAGTGAGAATTCTTTTTCCCTTTTATCTCCTTCAGTTGTACAGGCTTATGCAAAATGACTGAAACATAAGGACAACAGAGGGAAAAGGGCCTCTAACTACAACTATTAATATTATCCATATTTTTATTCCAATTTTTGTATTGGAGATTCTAACATTATTTTTTGTTTGAGTTACAACAATAGAAACATAATTACAAAATTAAAACTAGGAGTGATATTAAACACAAAGGAGCTCAGTAAACAATAATTGTTCTACCAAGGAATCTACATCAATATTTGCACTTGACTTTTTGAATCCAACACTTCAATTTCATGCCCTTTCTACATGTACAAATTTGCAATGTAAATTCTGATTTAAATTACCTGGAATTATTAAAAATCACTATCAAAGGAACTGTTAACCTATTCAATTAATCTTTACTGCTTCAAACTAATGGCTTGTACTGTTAGTACATTTGTGTTTTAAACATGGTTAACAATTTAAACGAGCCAGAGAATTGATTGAACATGAATTATACAGGTCAAAAAATAAAAGGTAAATAAATTGTTTTATAGTTATGTTTAATTTTCATGATAATTATCTCAACTCTAAACAGAGCATAGTTACAATACTACCAAAATAAACTGGTGCTAGAAGAAATTTAGAAAGCAACAGTGTTTGTGTTAAATCTGTCAGATGTGCTTAACATAATGAAGTGAGATTTGACCATTGTCTAATTATTATAACCTAATTTGGAAAGCCACATGGAGAAATGTTTAACTTAGCCAGAAAATGGACAAATCTCTGCTTGATTTTGGCTGTGTAGATGAAAGCTCAGGGACAGCTCTGAACAGCGTTTTATTTTGAATGGTGGTATGCCTCAGTCCTTGCAGAGTCAGCTGCCGTAGGACACAGCGAATGTGGGTATAGGTGTGGGTGTTTTCCCTCAAGTGAGAAATATAAATACTGTACTAAAATTATGGGGAAAAAGGGACCACACATGTGAATGAAAGGAACTTCAGAGACTAAAATAAAACTAATTGTGTACTTAGAGCTCTTCCTGGCAACATGTGCTTTGATGGGAAGGATGGGAGAGTCGGGAACTTTCATGTGTGAGAAGCTACAAGGATAATCATGTCTTCAACAAAAGGCATGCATAAGCTATGCTACAAGTTTCGCCTCCAAATGAGTGGAAGGGCAGGTTTTCGGTTCCGGAGTTTACCCATGCAGGAAGCAATTGAGTTTCTGAAGATGAAAGCCTGTTCAAGGTCCTGGGAACTAGCCAAAAACAGCTCACACCACTGACAGGAAATGATGGATGACAAAGAAAAATGTAAAGAATAGAGATACAATCTTGGAGTTACTTAATAGATCTTTTATTAAAAAAAGATTTTAAATAAATTTGAATTCATAAAACCTTGCATATTCTAATATCTAAGAATAAATAACTCTTTTCAGTGGTATTAATTAACCAGAGACAATGTGAATCACTCAAAAATATAATTACCTTTAAAGTAATATTTTAAAATAAAAGTGACAAATTTTAGGTGTCAAACTACGATCGACTAGAGCATTTTGTGTAAAAGATGGAGTCCCATGTTGTCATTAGACTAATTTTATATCTATTTTAGTAATGGTGCTGTACAACTTTTGTAAAAACAGAAGGTCCAAATTTCTGTGTGTCATAATCTCATAAAAATCTTATTTCTTTGTAGATTGAGTAAACATAAAATTTACAACTTTGTCATCATTTTACAAAATCCTATTTCTAAAATTCAGTCGCAACAATTCAAAACACAAAGTAAGGAAAGCTTATACTCTATTTTCCCTTTTCTCATGTTTCATGTGAACCCAAACCCCCCAAGTTTGCTCTGCCTTCTTCCTGTTTAAAATGTATCACTCATCCTTCCTAGTAAAAACAACCCCAACTTTGACTAATTTCTTACCTGGTAATTACTAAACTCTGCTAGGAAACTAAGAAACTGATTCAACCTAAGTCAGATAGATGGTAATAGTTTTTATGCCACTTTTTCAGTTAGAAAAACAGCAAAGCCTGACACCCAGCTCCATCTGGGTGTCAGGAGCACCCACAGCTCCATCTTGGTGTTCTCCTGTTAGACGTCAACAATTTCACAAAACATCAGTATGAGACAAGGCCACTCTGGGATCACAATAGATAAAGGCATAAGTAAGATTACTCTGAACACAACAAAACATGAGCATTGTCCATGGCACCAAATACCAAACACCTCCTTGTCAAGCTAATATGAATGACTGTTGCTTATTTACCAATGACAGCTTTAGTGTCCCTCTTTTCTTTCTTTGTTCTGCTTAAATTTCATTAATGTACCTAATTACAGAATTATCTCCATTTTCTGATAGTACTCAATGGGAGTGAATACCCTCTTCCTTGAATACTTCCCCAACTCACCTAATACAAGCTCAGATACTATAGTCATTTCTAACATTCTCTTGTTGGGATGCCTTATGGTACATTCCAATGAGAAATTAACCCAACCTTGTTTGTCTTAGGTGTATTCTTGCTGATGTTTTGTGTGAAGGATGTTGACACCAGGTAACAACCAACGTTTAATAACTTACAAAATTCAAAATAGTGACCAAAGGTGAGGACTGCCAAAAAATACTGGATGGGCAATGCTGAGATCCTATTGGTCAGGCAAGCTCCCTTCAGAGCCTAGATGGGATAAAGCATTGTTTGAGTTCTTTTTTTTAATTGTTGACACTATTGGAGATGTTCCTATCCACCAACTTCCGCTTTGCCCACTTCTATCCAGCCACCGCCCTCCCTATGCTGTTGCCTGTGCCTATGGCTTATGCATATATTTTCTTTGGCTAATGCCTCACCTTCTTTCATCCACTCCCCACCCTCCTTTCTCCCCTTGTTTGAATTCTTATACCATTTTCATTTATTCAATCATTCAATTATTCAATCGTAGATTCTACCATTAAACAATAATTTACTAAGTACATACATTGTGCCAGGCGTTGTGTTAGGATCAAAGTATAAGAAAAATCAAAGTTCCTGCACTCATCAAAATTACAGATGAGACCACGCATTAGTTAGGTTATTATCTACAATGGCAAAGGATGAAGAGGATTTTTGCCTAATCCACTTGAACATGTCCTCTGTCACTATGAAATTAAAACTGCTCTAATGAGGTATGTATTACAATTTTGCGCTATTTTTTTCAACACATGGGGAATAAATAGATTAGTACTGGGTTAAAGGGTCTAAGAGAAAAAGTCTCCCCTTGATACTGTAACTGAAATCTTGGAATAAGTATTAAACATTAATATGATTCAAGGTACAAATGTTTAAAGCATTTTTTTTCTGATTTGATTATCTAACCCTAAAACTAAGAGTTTAACTCCTTTTCTCAACAGAGTAAAGCAAGATGGATCCTTTATCCATATTTAATGCTACAAGATATGAAGAAAGATAAAATTAATCTAGGTTACAGCTATAACACTTTCAAAGTTTGTATCTAGTGAATCTTTAGACACACAGCTAAAGAGCTATCCTATATAATAAAAGGCTAATATGCAAATCAACCAAGCAGCAGAATGACCGATCTCTATGACATGCACTGACCACCAGGGGACAGATGCTCTATACAGGAGCTGCCTGTGGTGGTCAGTGGGCTCCCACAAGGGGGATGCCGCTCAGCCAGAAGCCCTGAGCTGGGCTCACTGCTGGCAAGTGCAGCAGTGGTGTCAGGAGCCTCTCCCATGGGGAGCAGGCCTAAGCCATCAGTTGGACATCTACCGAGGGCTCCTGGACTGCGAGAGGGCACAGGCCAGGCTGAGGACTCCCCCCAACCAAGAGTGCATGAATTTTGTGCACCGGGCCTCTAGTCTATAATAATAAAAGGGTAATATGCTAATTGACTGGATGTCTTCTGAACATCATTCCAGATGTCCTTCCTGACGAAGCCGGGGCCAGAGGAAGCCAGCCTGGTCCAGGGTGCCTGTGGGAAGCCCAAGGGAAGCCAGCCCAGGTCAGGGGTGCCTGTGGGCAGCCCAGGGGAAGTCAGCCCAGGTCCAGGGTGCCTGTGGGTGGCCCAAGGGAAGCCAGCCCAAGTCCAGGGTGCCTGCGGGTGGCCAGTGGAGGGAAGCAGTCTGGGTCCCGGGTGCCAGAGGGAAGCCATGCAGGCAGCCAGGGGAGGGAAGGCCTACTCTTACATGAATTTTTGTGCATTGGCCTCTAGTTTATAATAATAGTTTTCACTTTTTTAAAAAAAATTATTTTCTTAATCTTCACAGATTAAGGAAGATGTGTTTTTATTGATTTTTCTTTTTTTTTTTAATTTATCTTTATTGTTGAGAGCATTACAGATGCCCAGCCCTCCCAACCCCCTCCCCCAGATCTTCATTGCACTGTCGTTTGTGCCCATGGCTTATGCATACATGCATATAAGTTCTTGGGAACAAAGGAAGAATTTTCCTAGCCAAGGCCATGGCATCACTTAAGAGGTCAGGAATTAATCTTAGTATGTGCTCTGTTATATCTCTTAATCTTTATTCACGCATATATTCATTCATTAAATTATTCATTCATCAACCTAAATTTGTTGAGCATCTACTAAGTTCCAGGAATTGGCAGGGTACTAGGGACACAGTAATCAAACAATCACATGTATAAATATAAACTTACAGCTGTGATAAGTGCTATGAAGAAGGGACACACGGTGCTATGAGATTGTCTGATGGGGAAAATGATACTGTTGGATGGGCTAAGAAAAGATTTCCTGAGATGGTTCTAATTATACTAAGATCTAAAAAAAAACTTAAGATGTTCATAGCAAACCTATGTTATAGCTATTACTATACCTACCTCTTAGAAAAGATAATTGAGTGTCAGATACATCTAGCAATGGAGAAGTAGGTGAATAGGTGTTGAACCTGTGTCTTGGTGATTTTTACAATTCAGCATACAGCACAATGAGTTACTATATATTCTGCTGGAATTGTGTGTACACATTTGTCTTTCCAATTAGACTAAGATACCCTAAGACACCTAGGGAGCAAAAACTGTAGCATGTATGAGACACATAGTTCCAGATACATAAGTGTCTCTCTCTGAAGGTTGCCTGAATGATAGATATCAACATGAAGATAAATAATCAACACATTTAATTCAATTTTGTTCATTTAAAAAAGACCTATTTTGGATAGAGGGGATTTTGGAGAATTTATACAAGTTAAAACAAAATGTCCTTGCATGTTTGATCTGATGATTCTTTTTTTCTTTCTTTCTTTCTTTCTTTCTTTCTTTCTTTCTTTCTTTCTCTTCTTTTTTCTTTTGGCATTTCTTTCAATTGTAGAGGTATTAATTTGAAATCATTCCATTGCAACCTGGGCTGCACTTACAGCTCTATACTTTTTTAAAAATGGCCTTTGTGACCTATAACTATTTGAAGACTTACCTCTTTGTTTATTTTTCTGGGAAACCGAAGTCACAGTTGTGGTTTACTTTAAAGCAATTACGGATCTGTGTGATACAGGTCTTGATTCAATTTCTTTTCCTTTCCCCATTTTTTTCAGGTACTTACTTTATTATCTTTTGTCTATGTCTTATAAGTCATCTCTACTCCTTCTGGGAATATGACAAGATATAAATGAACAAATATGATTTTAAAGACCTCTCAAAGGAATTCAGATTTAGAAAATAAACTTTCATAAATCTAATTTCATTATTCTCCTCCTTAATTTTAATCTTTAAATCTGATAAGAGCAGCTGAAGAGGATGCATGGAGATGGAGTTATAGAAACAGTTAAGTCATTGTATCTTGGTGGTGGTGGTGGTGGTGGTGGTGGTGGTGGTGATAGGAGGTTTGGGGTTGGGGGATCATTGTATGATTATATTCTATACGACCTTTGTACCGGCAGTAAACACTTCTGTCATCTGGTTCCTGATTAAATGCCAAGTGCCATAACTAAATGGGTAAATAAAGGCAATAAAAAGTGAAGGACATGCGTATTAAGACTGGTGAATGAGCAAAGTAAAATGGGGTGAAGCTGAAATCCTGGGTGACAAGGACTGGAAGAGAGAATGGGCATATCATGGAGTTGGTGTTACAGAGGACATAGCATTTATGTCTTATTTCCCTCAAATACGATTACATTTATAGATTTGCTTTATTTCCAAAGCAGATGACTACAGAGCAAACTTTGTGGCTAGGATTTCTATGTCTTAAAAGTTCACCTACATTACAATCATTACATACACAGCAATCTAGAAAGAGCTCAAAACTTTTCTTCAGTGCCCTCAGGCACTTTAAATCTTAAACTGGTTATCATCAATTTTCAAAACTGCATTCTCAGTCTCTTAATGTAGATACATAACTAGGACTTCTGAAAGTAAATGGCACCTAGAAAATAAACCTGATGTAAGAAGGTTACTTTTAAGGCAGTTGCTAGATTTTGGTGAAACTCTTTTGTAACAGGAAGATTTAAAAATACTGTGCTGTTGCCTGGCCGGTATGGCTCTGTGGTTGAGCGTAGACCTATGAACCAGGGGATCATGATTCAATTCCTGGTCAGGGTACATGCCCGGGTTGCTGGCTCAATCCCCAGTTGGGGGAGGGGGGGGGATCGTGTGTGTGTGTGTGTGCGTGTGTGTGTGTGTGCAGGAGGCAGCTGATCAATGGTTCTGTCTCATCATTGAATGTTTCTATCTCTCTCTCCCTCTCCCTTCCTCTCTGAAATAAATTTAAAAAGTATATTAAAAACAAAACAAAAGAAAACAGAAAACAAAACAAAAGAAAACAGAAAACAAAACAAAAATAACACTGTGTTGTTAACAAAAAAGGAATTCTCTCAGAATTATCAAGCATAAGAGTGGTCCTACCAGCTAAATACAGAGACAAGAACCTGAGGTTTATGTAAATATTAAATCTGGGCTAATTTCACTGTTTAGCTTTATACAAAGATCTAGACATCTGAAAAGAAGAAAAAGCAGGACTTTCTTCGGTGGCATTTTTTTTTTTTTAATGTGTGAGTAAACATCAACACTATGAAAGACTTCACTTGATTCTATAACAAGCCTATATGGAACTATTTCCCTAAAGGGAAATGTTAACTAATAGTTTCCACCAAATCATGTTGCTCATAAAAGCAGAAGAAAGAGGAAGTAGGAGAGAAAACAGTGAGTAAATCAACTCAGTATGACTCTTCTGCATTATTGAT
This sequence comes from Myotis myotis, assembly GCF_014108235.1. Lineage (NCBI taxonomy): Eukaryota > Metazoa > Chordata > Mammalia > Chiroptera > Vespertilionidae > Myotis > Myotis myotis. Next base: position 63,274,232 of record NW_023416390.1, on the reverse strand, counting down.
TTTCAGTCAACTAATGCCAATATTTAGTAAACATGTGTGAAAGTTGCTGTGATGGAATACAAAGAAGAATATGACACAGTCCTTACCCATCAGGCAATGCCAATCAATGCTCTAGTCTTTAATTTTTGTAATGGCTTTAATAATTTTATAGCAATTTAAATTCCTTGTAAGTTGCTACATAAATTGCTTATATTCTTGAGAGAGGTATGTTTTTTGCCTCCCTGTGCTACTCTTTGTTCATTATGAGGAGATAGAACTGTAAATCTTCAGAATTTCCTTCTATCTCTAAAACACTATACTATACTATTTTATACCACAATGTGATTTGATTATTCTAATTCATATAGAGCATGAGTGAGTCCATTTTTAATTCAATCCAAGTATACTACTTCATTGTTAAAATATGCATTGTATAAAGATGGCACATGTTTTCAATGTATAAAAATTTCTCATTGTTTAAGGTGTACAGCATAATAATTTGACTCATACACATTGTGAAATGAGTACCACTATAATTTTAGTTTAACATTCATCATCACATATAGATACAAGAATAAATTTTTTTTATTGTGATGAGAGCTCTTAAGATTGACTCTCTCAACAAATCTAGTGATTTATTACAGCAATACACATGACAAAGTTTGGAAGGCCTCACAAAGGTATTCAGATTTAGAGAACTGCATTCTCAAGAATCTAGTTGCATTCTTCTTTAAAAGAAAAAACAACACCAAAAACACCACAATTTAATTTCTTTAATTTTGTAAGAAGGAGCTCATGATCTTTATTTAGCCTCAACAGTACTCTAAGGTGTTATGAAAATGTTGACAGGAGAAGTAAAACTATGGTGGGTGAAACATAGTAACACGAGTACCTACATTGGGTTAAAAGAACAAGAACTGTAAGACAGTAAGAAGCAAAGCAGGGAGGATGAAAAATTATAGATAAGCTAGCCAGAAAAAAAGTCACTGCTGTGTAATTATCTGTTACTTTAAGAATGTGGTCCCTGTGGTTTTGGATAGACTTGCTTGAGGAAAGTTTGTCTGCAGGGTTGGCGAGGTTATAGGTGGGGGTGAGAGGACAAAGAAAGAGAATTTTCTTGGGGAGCAAACAGAAGAAACTGCACTATGAAGTATTCTAACTCCTAAATATGCCCAAATGTCTCCTGGATTAGCTTGTTGGCAGATGTAGAAGTTACATGCATTTCTGAAGAAGCAAGCCAAGACAGAAACAAACCAAAAACCTCTTGATGACATTTTCCCATGAGAACAATTGGAGAATTTTCCTAGCCAAGTACATGGCATCATCCTAGAGGCCAGACACTGAGCTAAGCATGTGTTATGCTATATCTTTTAATCTTTATTCAAGCATATATGGATTCATTCAATTATTCATACATTGACCTAAATTTATTGAACATCTACTGGGTCCCAGGCACTGGACTAGATACCAGAGACACACATTAATCAAATAATCACAAACATAAATATACTAGAAGCCTGGTGCATGGATTCATGCACCGGTGGGGTCCCTCAGCCTGGCCTGTGCCCTCTCATAATCCAGGACCCCTTGGGGGATGTCAGACTGCCAGTTTTGGTCTGATCCCTGCAGGCCAGGCCGAGGGAACCCACTGGTGCATGAATCGTGCACTGGGCCTCTAGTATGCATATAAGATCTTTGGTTAATCTCTTCCCACCTTCCCCTTTCCCCCCCCTCCCTTTTCCCTCTGAGATTCATCAGTCTGTTCCATGTTTCCATGTCTCTGCATTGAGCATCTGCCCCTGATGGTCAGTTCATCAATGCTACCAGTCAAATGGTCAAAGAGTTGCTTACGCTTTTATATATATAGAGGGTTACAACTGTGATAAGTGCTAAGAAGGAGGGACATACCGTGCTTTGACAGTATCTGATGTGCAAAGTCACATTGTTGGATGGGTAAGAAGAGCTTTCATGTGATGGTGCTAATCATGGTAAGATCTAAGAGAAGTTAGATAAATAAACTCTAGAGATCTGCTATACATATTGTATCTATAGTCAGCAGTACTATATTGTACACTTCAAATGTTGTTAGGACAGATCTATGTTAAGTATTCTTTCCATGGTAAAATATAAAAATAAATGAATGATAGATTAATGAATAGATAATTAAAGTTCAGATGTTCATAGCAAACCTATGTTGTAGGTATTATCATATCCATCTCTTAGACTACAGATCTGAGTCTTGGGATATATCTAGCAATTAAGAAGCGGGTGAGTCAGGCTTTGAACCCATATCTTTATGCTTATTTACCACATTGAAGTGCACATGATGAACGCATGATTCCATAAATCATGGCACTAAGTGCTATAAGGGATTTTGCTTTGGGGAAGGTTTCATCCAGCTCACCTATGGACAGGTAAAAGCTTGTTCTGGGACTTCAATGCTTTCTTCAATGCCCTTTCTGATTCTTAGTTTTTCCCATTGGCAAGTTCTTTGTTAGAGAAATTTGTATTACAATTACATTTTCTGTTAGCCTCTATTATTTATTTCCTAAGCAAAATTGAAAAGGGTTGATTATATTCTTTCATCATTGAACAATGACAATAGAACAATAAATAGACCAATAAAGCTGAATTCCATGAGTCACTTTTGAAATGAAGTCTTGTTTTTTCATTTTCTTATCATGAAATGTCATTGATTACTTGAAAGCAGTTCTGAGGTTACTATTCATATTTAGAATTTTTTTCCCCTCAAATTTTACAATGAGAGCTGTTTTGGACCCTTTCAATTCCTTTTTAGTTTTAGAGGCCTGATTCTAGTGTCATACTTTCCATTGACTAAGTCCCTCTGAAAATTTAGTAGAAGTTGAAGTCTAAGTTTCCTGAAGACTTTTTCTTTACTGTTGCTGCCCACTCAAGACTGAATATGTTTTCTTAAACACAATTGCCTACTTTTTAAAAAATATATTCACTTGGGACATATTAATAATGTCTCAGATTATTTTTATCTTACTTATAGTTAATTATGTTCGATATTCTATTTTTTATGGTTTTCCATTCCTCTTTCCCAACTATATGTTTAACTCAGCACATGTTTTTACTGAATTTCAATCTGTTAGCTTCAGAAGAGCATGACCATGGTATGTTCTCTTACTTTCTGCTGGAGTGGACTAGTATTGACAGAGAGAATGAAAAAGGAGCATTAGCTTTTTGTTTAAAACATATATTTATTGAAAATCTAGTGTGTGCCAGAAACCAGGCCAGATGTTTGGTTATAATGGTGAATAGGCAGATATGGCTCTCTTATACTGTGGTACAACCTAGGATATGAAATGCCCTGTCTAGCCAGATAACAGAAACATTTAACTCAACTTGTGAGGTCTGTGGGAATACACCTAGACCTGTGGTATCTGAGTTGAGATCTGAAGGATCAGAATGAGTTTTTCAGGTAACCATGGCCAACCACGGAAAGAGAGAAGAATATTTCTGGCAGTAGGAATAGCATATGTGCAGGTCAGAGAGAACAGTGGTAGGGGCTCACGTTGTCTCTCTTTTTCTAATTTTTATGCAAACTAAGAAATGCAGAAGAGCATACAATAATAATTTCTTTAATTTTTGGCTTTTTAAATCCTCATCTGAGGATTTTTAGAGAAAGAGAGAGAGAAACATCAATATAAGGGAAATTGATTGGTTGCCTTCTGTACGCACCTCAACCTGGACCGAACCCGTAACCTAGGTATGTGCCCTGATCAGGAATAGAACCCACAGTCAGGACAACACTACAACCAATGGAGCAACCCAGCCATGGCAATAATTTATTATTTTATTTGGTAGAAAAAAAACTTACATCTTATATATGTATTATTATATAAATAACCTCCTTCTAGAATAATTGCCTAGGGGCTTTAGGATCAGATTATGACCAATTTGGGCTCCATTGTGAAGGGACTACTGCCCATGCACTGTGGGAGTCTATGTCATAGAATTTAAAGAAATTCCTTAAAGCTGGAGCAGACACAGGAGGGGAGGGAACCAGTGAGTGGGAAAGGGGAGAATGTGGTAAGAGGTAAGGCTCAACTGTTGAACAAGGGGCAGAGGGGCTGGACTTTATAAATCATGCAAAGATAGTGAAACTTGAAGATAAAAATATTGGTAACAGCAGGTTAAAGCCAATTTCTATTTTTTACCTGGGGAGAAGGGGGTGGTGGGAGATAGCAGGCATTTTATTTTTATTCTATCCACCCCTTCTTCTCTTATTACTGCCTTTACTCTCAAACTAGAAATAACAGCAATAAAATGAATTGAAATACTATTTTCTCCTATCCTAATTTTATGAGAAACCGCCCCATTAATAATTCTCTGGTGGTTTTTGATTAGAATAAAACCATATTTTAAATAAATATCATAAAAAGATTTTCTCACCATCTAATTTCAGGCAAGACTTAAGGGAGTAAGACATACAAATAAACACAGAGATCTGGGGTCAGCTGTCTTAAAGTTTGTTATTTGCTATTCTGTGTGTGGTCTCTCACCAATCACCATCATACCTTCACCTTTTCTCAACCTATTTTGTATCATTAAAGAACTGGAAATCCAGCCCAATTTTTCTCTTGAGTGATGTCAAAAGATGCCAGGGAAATTGACAACATTCTATCTAGAAAGCAATTTTATTTGCACCTCAGCAGGACATCAGAGAGTGGCAAAAGTAACCATGATATGAAACGGCCACCTGACAAGTTTTGGTTTCTCTTGGCTGACAGCTTCATTTCAGGGCCTCGCTTTGCCAACCACATCCAGACTTATGCAGCTTGAAGCTTTAATTCAATAAACCTAAATGACTCTTTAGGAATAGAAGCAATCTCTTCCTTTTTCTCTAGACACCCATTTCTATATAATTAAGTCAACATTAAAGGGATTTTCCAACATCTTCCATCTAAAGCTGCAGAGAGGATGACTAACTCCTGGCTAGGGTGGTTTAACTGACCTTGGGGTGAGCATTATGAAAGTCTCACACAGAAAAATAGCTTAGTAAGAGAAGGAATGATGTCACTTCCATTGTCCTTTATTAGGGAATTAAGGTTTTGGCTTTGAGTTGTTGAATTCTGTTCTTTAGGAGGGCTCAGCTGTTACTGCTATTTTGCTTTTGAAGTTAATTGGTCCTACCTTATATATCAGTGTCTTCCTTTCTCCAGCAACACACGCTCACGTTATAGTGTTTATGTCTTTAATAAGAAAACATGTCGCTCCTTTTATTATTGATTATGAAAAGCAATACCCTCCTGCCTCAGTACATGTGATTAGGAGAACACCTGAGCCTTCTCTCTTTTAAACCCAAGAAAAGTATGAGTTTGCTTTTGGAGGACAAAGAAACACATTTTTTTCATCGGCAGAATTGAATTAGTCATTGTTCTCCATAGAGTTACAGAGAAAAAAAATCGACCATTTGCAATCTGACCTTATGTTTTCTGTCCTCTAAGTTTTCTAAGAATCTGTCTTTGAGATTTTAGGACATGAGCAGAGTACATCAAACACAATAATAACAGAGAGGAGAATACATCTGTTCATACTCCCCCAATGTCACTTAACACTCTGAATTGTGATTTTGTCTTTCTCACCCATTAGCGTAGCATCCATAAGGACAAGCCCAAGGCCTAACTCATCTCTCTCTATGTCCAGCACAGAACACAGTGTCTGACACATGAAAAGTACTCAAAAAGTATTTGCTGACAATGTAAATGACTGGGCCCACAAAAGCAAAAGGCACCATCCAATAATTTCCATTGTATTATTTTTCACTCTCAGAAAAGTTCTATTGCATTTGCCAGGTTTGCCACATCCAGATTTAGAAGAGAGCATGTATTCTAGCCCCATCCATCACCAGGCAAATACACAGTCGCAGGCCCTCCTCATGCTCACTGGTGAACGTCTGGGAGAATCATGACTCCTGAATATGGAAGGCCTAGAATTACTCTCTGTCATTAGCCTACTTCTAGCAACTTAAGACAAATCCCTGAATGTAACTGGGTTTCTGTTCTCTTGTTTGTATAATAGAGAAGGCGGACAGGGGGATTTCTAACCTGAAGAACCTAGATTCATGAGCAAACACCAAGGCAAACCTGTGAGCTTCCTGAGATTGTGTGTCAGATGTTATATGTATATGGATATATGCTTTTTTTTTTTAGATAGTTTATAACTTCGAAAAAAGTAAGAAACTCCTAAATACCTAACTTTTGATATAAAATTTATGCATGTCTAAGAAAACTTTTAAAACTGCCAGCCACGGTATATATATATATATATATATTTTTTTTTTTTTTCTCTGATTATCCATTTGCCCCTGGTCATTCACTGTCTCATGACACGTTAAATATCTATATATGCCTATGTTAAACTTCATCTGATGTATTCAAATCTGGAGCTAGGTCTTTTACTTCTGCAAATGCCCACAGTAAATATTGAACAAAAACTTTGGTAGATTTCTTTTATCCGAGAAAACTAATTATTTTTTCTCAAATACTCTATGCTTCCAGGCTCAGGGCTATAAATATAATCTACCCAAAAGGATCTTAGGAGAGAGTAGAGGGACTCTTTGCTAAGACTGCCCACACAGAGGCCAACAGGATGAGATGGTAGTCCAGGAACTTTGGAGGACATTGTGTAAAGAGAGAGTGAAGATTTCTGACACTTATCAGGAATGGAAGCTAGGTCATTCTTTTTATTTTATTTGTTAATCCTCACCTGAAGATATTTTTTCCATTTATTTTCCAGATAAAGTGGAAGGGAGGAGGGAGAAAGAGGAGAGAGAGAGAGAGAGAGAGAGAGAGAGAGAGAGAGAGAGAGAGAGAGAGAGAGAATTTGATTGGTTGCCTCCTGCATATTCGTGGACTGGGGCTAGGATTGAACCTGCAACTCAGGTACATGCCCTTGACCAGGAATCAACCAGCCATGCATTGAATCAAACCCTTCAATGCATGGGCTGTGCTCTAACTGCTGAGCAACAATGGCCAGGACAACTAGGCCATTCTTATAAGAAGTGGTTTGGGTCTATGGTAGCAACTCTGAGCAAAGGCCATAGCGTCATAATATAAAGGAGCCAAATTTAATGGGTGAGGAAGAGAGGGTGTTTTGTTTTGCATACTTGCATTCATTTCCTATTGTTCTCTTACACTTTGGGGCCACTATTAAGAACATTAAGGGCTATTTGGACACAAGCACAGCAATACTGCAACAGTCTATCTGATAACTGAGATGTCTACTAAGTGAGTAATGGGTGGGGAGCGTAATGCACTGGACAAAGGGAAGATTCATGTCTTGGGTGGGACATGATTACATCATACTACTTAGAATGGCATCCAATTAAAAACGTATGAAGTGTTGATTTCTGGAATTTTCCACTTAATGTGTTTGGACCTCAATTGATGGAGAGTAACTGAAACTGTGGAAAGCGAAACCATGGACAAGGGGGCCACTGTACCATATGTTTGCTTGCATCCATTAATTTATTATGCCACAGTTTAGTTGGAAGAGTCATGTTCCCGGATATTATATGCAAAGAAGGAAAACACAGAAAGGGAAATTATATATCTAAGTATATGAACAAGTGCTGAGAAAAAAGGAGAACGATGTGCCTAGAGCTGAAGAAAACCTGAAGTTTATAACAGGTACTAATTGCCTCTGGGGGACATAAAAAATGAAGAAGTCTCCTCTCACCAACAATTTGTCACATCTCCTACTTCTACCCTTTTTATGTGACACTGGAAAACTGGGAAATTTTTCAAAGAATAACAATAGTGTAAAATATATTGTAATAATGCTATAATATTATATTAGTTGTGCATTATAGCAAAATGAAATGAACATGTTCTGTAACATTCCTTTATATTGATATTTTCCTGGGGGTAGAGATGTGTGCCGTGAGGCAGGGGACAAAGTATGGGGTGGGGGTAGAGGTGGGGTGAGTACATACCAGATGGTTACATGAACACAAGATTTCCTGTATAGTCTTGTTCGCCCCTTAGGGTAATTCCAGACCCAATGAGCATCTTGGGGGCTACTGAGACAATCCTAAGAACTCTGTGTAATCTAGAGTGCTCTAGATGGTTCAAGTCCGGCCTTAGCCATCTAAAGAGCATCCTTTCTTTTGTTAGTTCAAGTTGACCATCCTATCTAATAAAAGAGGAACATAGCAATTGGCGTACGACTGCTACCGTTCCCATTGGCTAATCAGGGAGATATGCAAATTAACTGCCAGCCAAGATGGCGGCCGGCAGCCAGGCAGCTTGAAACTACCATGAGGCTTGCTTGTTTCAGTGACGGAGGACTCCAACGTTCCCCGCCTAACTTGCCGGTCTCTGAGCCTGCAGTTTGAGACATTGTAATAAATATAGAAGCTAAACAAAACCCCAGAAACCTGCTTTCAGCAAGCACGTGATCTCAGAGCTGGAGTTGATACAGTGTTTCAATTATAGAACTGAAACAAACCAGATACCTATTTTCAGCAGCAGAGGCCTCAGAGCTGGAGCCTCAGAGCTAAAGCTGGCCCAGAATTTAAAAAAAAAGAAAAAAAGGAGCAGTTGGGAGCTTCAGTCACCCACGAGCCTGAAAACAGCCATCATCCCCTCACCCAGACTGGCCAGGCACCCCAGTGGGGACCCCCACCCTGGTCCAGGACACCCTTCAGGGCAAACCAGCCAGCCCCCACCCATGCACCAGGCCTCTAACCTATATAGTAAAAGGGTAATATGCCTCCCAGCACCGGGATCAGCGGAGCTGCGAGGCCTCCCGGCACTGGGATCAGCAAGACAGGGGGCAATGCCCAAATCCCCTGATCGCCCTGCGGCTCTGTGTGTGACAGGGGGTGGGGCCACAACCTCCCTATCAACCCTGCTCTGTTCTTGACGGGAAGGTGCCCCAACCCCCTGATCAGCCCTGCACTGTGCCTGATACGGGGGAGCTCCCCAATCCCCTGATCGCCCTGCGGCTCTGTGTGTGACAGGGTGTGGTGCCCCAACCCCCCCAACATGGGCCCTGCTCTGTGTGTGTGACAGGGGGTGGGGCCACAACCTCCCTATCAACCCTGCTCTGTTCTTGACGGGAAGGTGCCCCAACCCCCTGATCAGCCCTGCACTGTGCCTGATACGGGGGAGCTCCCCAATCCCCTGATCGCCCTGCGGCTCTGTGTGTGACAGGGTGCGGTGCCCCAACCCCCCCAACACGGGCCCTGCTCTGTGTGTGACGGGGTAGAGCCATAACCTCCCCATCAGCCCTGCCCTGAGTGTAACAGGGTGTGGCACCCCAACCCCCTCATCCGCCCTGCTCTGTGCATGACAGGGGGGAGCTCCCCAACCCCCTGATCGACCCTGCTCTGTGCGTGACAGGGTACCGAGCCCCAACCCCCCTGATGGGCCCTACTCTGTGAGTGACAGGGGGCAGCACCCCAACCCTCTGATTGGCCCTGCTCTGTGCGTGACAAGGGGTTGCGCCGCAACCTCCCCATTGACCCTGCCTTGAGTGTGACAGGGGGCGGTGCCCCAACCCCCCAATCAGCCCTACCCTGAGAGTGACTGAGGGTGGCATCACAACCTCCCGATCCTCCCTGCTCTGTGCATGACAGGGGCGGCGCCCCAACTCCCCTATCGGCCCTGCTCTGAGCCCGACCAGGGGCTGCACCTAGGGACTGGGCCTGCCCTCTGCCACCCGGGAGCAGGCCTAAGCCAGCAGGTCATTATCTCCGAGGGGTTCCAGACTGCGAGAGGGCACAGGCCAGGCTGAGGGACCTCCCCTTCCCCCGAGTGCACAAATTTTTGTGCACCAGGCCTCTAGTTAATTAATAATGATTAATTATTATTAACCACTACCTACTGTAGCAAGTTATGGGCATACATTGGTAAGAAAAACAGAGTCCCTTCCTTGTGGAACTAAGCGTCAAGAGCATTTCAAGACACCCTGGAGGTTTTGCTATCTAGGGAGAAGGAGGCCTGGAATTCCACGCTCACAAACTGGGCAAAAGCTGGGCATGAAGTGACCAAGAACATCCAGGTCTTTTGAGGCCTTTTTATGATGTTAAAAAGACCATACAAGTCATATTGCCTGATTGCTTCTGTCCTTTTCTCCACGGGATATGTTCAAAGAAAGATGAACAAATGATTAGAAAAGACTGCTTGGCCCAATGGGACAAAGAGGGTGGAGGGCATGGGATGAGCAGGTTGGGAACGAGACAAATAAGAGGAGCAGAACAAGGTTATTTTCCAGAAGTGTCCACTGGCACTTACAGAGGAGGAAACCCTTACCACACAATCCTGATGACAGGTGCATGTAGCCCTTTTCTCAGCTCTGTTGACCGTTAGTTACATCACCCTGATGATGATCAGTCTAACGGAGACCAGTGAGTTATTTGAATGGAGTCAGGTTTTCTCTGTCCATCCCTGTTGCCTGGGACTGTCAGCCCCTAGTAAAGGAAAGTAACCCTTGGCTACTCCTCAACACTTTTAAACAGCAATTTTCTGGGGGTGCACCCTTGGGAAACTAAAAGTGAATAAAGTAAGTTCCCCCTCTAACTGACTTCCTCAACATAAGGAATCTGCAATCAGGAGAATGTGGTTAATCTAGTTGATTATGTTTCATTATCATTTATACTATCATTTATATATTTCTTATTCAGAAAAGAATTAGATGCAATAGAGTAGATATCCAGCAGTCAGAACGTCAAAGCTTTTTCTATTTTTCAGTTTCTTGATTTGAGTGCTGGCTTCTCCAGTGTCCATTGGAGGCTGAAAGATTTTAGAACTATGGCTGTGAAACCTTTCCTTGGATTGTGGAAGGCCATGGGTGACAGCCATCCATGGGTCCTGCTATGGACTAAACTGTGTCCCTCCAAATTCATATACCGAAGCCTTCACCTCCAATGTAATTGTATCTGGAAAGAAGGCTTTTAGGAGCTAATTAAGGTTAAATGAGGTCATAAGTGTGGGGTCGGGGTTGGTGGCATTATGAGAGAAAGAGTTTTTCTCTCCTTGCACACACAGTGAGCAAAGGCCCTGTGAATGCAGTGAGAAGGTGGCTGTCCACAGTCCAGGAAGAGCGAGCTCCCCGGGAGCCTGATGGGCCAGCACCTCGATTTTGGAGTTGCAGCCTCCAGAACTGTGAGAAATAAATGTCTGTTGTCTACGCCACCCTGTCTGTGGTATCTTGTATTGATAGCCTGAGCAGACCAAGACAGGTTCTTCCATTGTCCCCTCAGAATGCTCTCACCACCCAAGAAGCGGGGCAAGCAAGGCAATGAAGGCAGAGGGGAAAGAGGGAACAAGAATGTGTGGGAAGGACTTGTAAGGGTGCTGATTCGGGGAGGTCAGGGTAAATACAGCCACACTCTGGCTCAGAAAGCAGATATATGACCATAATGCTCAGCTTTCATGCACCTGGAACTCTATACGCTACACACAAAGTGTTCTGTACACAGTTGTGACAAGATGGCATTGTGGTGAAGAGAGCATGGGTTGCAGAGCTAGACTGCATTGTCTGAGTTCTAATCTTGACCTTGAAGAAAATACCTAGATCCTTCTCTGTAAAATAGTAAACTTGATGGTACTTAAATTATCGAGTTTATTTGTGAAGGGGTATGAACCATTTAGGACAGTGCAATTTCAGTGTTAACTCTTACTTTGACAAGGGGGTTGGTCATATAATGACCACATTTTCATTTTTCATTGAAATGTCTTTTAAAAGTTTGTTGTATAATAGAAGCTCACCATCAGTGCCTCGGTGTTCATGGAAGATAGGCACTAATGTTTCCCTTCAAAAGAAAAAGAAAATCTGAAGAAGAAAAAAATCCCAAAGAATGAATTGGCTCTGCCAAGCTTTCAGATTTAGGGTTCATTAGAATTTGTTTCCTGTGTTCCCGGGGGGGGGGGGGGGGGGGGGGAGGGAGGAGGCAGACACTAAGAGCTTTAGAATTCACTGTGAATACTTTTTAAAAGATCTTTTAGACTCCCTCTAAATATGTATTTTCAATATTAGATAAATAATGAGTTTTCCATATTCACCCAAAGTACTATATAAATACCACCATGTTTTGTAATTTCCTGAGAGTTCATTTTATTTTATAGGTTTTATTTCATTTATTTCAAACTATACTTCATTTTTACTTTTCCAATTTGTTCAACAATTGAAGATTTCACATAAAGTACAAATCTATAGCAATGCAGCAACATTTTATAACAAAAAGATTGGAGAATGTTCATGTTCAGCTCAGAAGGAGTCTTTTCCCTTCTAACTCTGACCAGCCATAAAAATCTAGGGTTATTGTACAGACACAATAATGACTGGCCACCATACCTCACATTGCTCTTCCATAATCACCATGTGAGCCATTAGGATGCATTTGGGAATTCCACTTGCACCACTTCATTATAGCAATATAAATGTGGTGTTCCCAACTACCTATCGGAACGTTCCCACCAACCCTGCATCTGTGGCTGTTACTATGTCTATGGATATCCCATGGAGGTGTCCATCATGGAGATGTCCATGGGGATCCCACCCAGACGCGGTGCACTGTGTTGTTTGTGACCATCTTCCTCTCTACTAAACTTCCTGGGGCAGAGATGCTGTTTTATGGACCAAGCCCAGAATAGTGCCAGCACATAGTAGGTACACTAAAAAAATCACATGGTCAATGAAAGAATGACAAAATAAAAACTGGGGTATTTAGAACAGAATGTTAATGTCAAAATAATCCATAAAAAAGAGGACATGCAGCTTTGAGAGTTTTGAAAGTCTTAGAGGGTAAGGTGATTTTTAAAAAATCTATTCCTTCAATAAAAAAAGAATTCCCTGGGTTATTTCTAAATTCGACTTACATTCCATATAAGACTAGAATCTTCTAAGCAACTATTCCTGTGGAAGATTAATGGAAGTGAGAGAGACACAATTAAAGTCTTAACTCAGAGTTTGAAAATCACTTTTTAGTATTTAAAGAGACATTAATCATGACTATTAATCAATAGAAAGGAATGTTCACAGAATGCTTAGAATAAATGTTTGCTGAAGCAAAAAGTCAGAGGGGAAAAAGGAAGGCATACATGCCTAGGGCTGAAGACACATTTTTTTCTTTTCCGTTTAACAAATTGAAGCTGCTGGAAAGGAACAATTCACCAGAGGGAAATGTTACTGTACAGCCTATGAAATACCACCATGGTCAGCAGAACCTCAGCAGTTTGTATATCCCCCCGCCCTGCCCCGTGCCTTCCCCTTGCCTGCTCCATGCCAGTCATTGTTGAGAAACACGTTTCTTGCAAGTCTGACTTAGATATTATGCCGAGAAGTTACTCAATGCCAAGGATTAGGAAAGTACTTTCATTCCCTTTACTGCCTGCTGACAAGAATAAGTCCCCAACATTTTTGGTAATTCTCTGCTTTTAAAATTTTTTATGAGGCTGTCCCATGTCAATGCTCTTTAATTCACTCGCTCATGCTGGATCCTCAGGTTTCCCCTTTAGTTTGTGCTTCAGAGAACTCTTTCCAAGCAACTATACCTCAAATATTTCTAAAGCCATTAAAAAAAAAACAAAAGCTACAGGATGCAGTGTTTATGTGAAGTGACTTAGCTGTGTAGACAAAATAGCTGAGTTTTAAAGTCCCTCCTTGAGTATCTTCAGGCATTTATGTAAAACTTATGTGTAAGCGTTTTGCTTTTTTAATCTTTATTGTGGAAAGTATTACATAGGTTCTCCTTTTTCCCCCCATTAAACTCTTCCAGCCTACTCCCGTCGCCCTCCCCCACCCCGACCCAACCCCACCCCAGGCCCTTACCACCCCATTCTGTGGCCACGGGTTATGCGTATATGCATACAAGTTCATCGGTTGATCTCTTCCCACCCACCAGCCGCTGCATGTGTAAGTTTTAGCTAAATGTAGAAGCAACTAACTGGGTCTAGGGGGACCCAGGCTCCCCTTGGTCCTAAGCTATTCCATGCTTCCTTTATATCTTCCACACACTGAGGGCCCTATATTGTGCTGTCCTATGTTATTGAGATGCTGCAACTATAAGCAAGGTCATTTTTTTGTTCTGCTTCCCTTCCTCTAATTGATCCAATAGCTGGGTCCTGGGTCATCTGTTCTATGGGCCTCTGTGAACAAGGAGAACCGCAAGGTGGATGCCTGGGTTAGGGGCTCAGAGGGCAGGGATGCAGAGTAGCCTCATCTCAGAAATAAATCTGTGACCTGAGACTGCACCATACTGTGTCATTACTGCTGTTCAAGGAATTTCCACATCTTCTACAAGTTCATTCCAGGTGGTATCATGGCTCTTTATGTCTAAGATCCAATCACTTAGTCTAATTATGCTCCATTTTCTTTTTGTGATTTGAAATCAACTCTTTATAGATGCAGATTTATCTTTTTCCAAGAAACTGCTACTACTGCCCAGAATAAAAACATTCCAAAGCCTACTCGGTTTGGAAACATGAGCTAGATTCTGTAATCATCTCTGTCAAAATTAAACAGCTAAATCAGGAAGTAGACAATAAAAGGCAGATCACATTTAGACAAAGACATGGTTACTTTTTTATTTGAAGGAGAAAAAAAAGTATGTTTTAATAAATACTGCGGAAACATTGACCAAACAAACATACAAATTGACTTCAACATTTTAAAAAATGCAACAAAGGTTCTGCTTTTTAACAGTTATAACTTATTTTCTTTTTACAATATTTAAATACAGAAAGCACTTGCCAGCTATTTTGTAATACTGCCCAAAGCATAATGCTGCCTCAGTCAAAGCATATTATGTTGGTAGAAACGTCTATATTTCGTGGGAAATGACTGGAATGGTATTTCCTTGCAGAGACAAAACAAAGTGCTTGTAAAACATAGAACGAAGTTTGTAATTACCGTAATCTCCTCTCCTGCCACAGTTTAATGGGAGCGACAGCTTCAACACTTCAAAAATGAAGCTTTATCATTGGAAAGAAAGCTCGTCTTCAACAAGCGCCAACAGGTCAGATTGGGTTTATACTCTGAAAGAAGCTCTAAAAGAAACTGGTCAAAAATATCTGTAAACTATTTTAACTGCTGATTTTATAGGTAACAACAGCGATCAAGTACTGAACAAGGGCCTTGGCAAAATCTGGCTAAGTGAGGTTTAGCAGTCACTCTAGAAATGGCTAGCATAGTGTCAGGACGGACCGTACATACTTTCCCACGAAGGAGACTCTAAAGCGTGGACAGGAGGGTCCTTCTGTGGCCGTGTTCATTTAAAGGAAGCGAACTAAACCGACCGATCATCAGCCGCTGCCAACTTCAGAGCTTCATCCCCCAAAGAAGAGGCCTTTTGCTTTGTACTTTTGGTAATGATTCCAGACAGCTTCACTCACCAACTGTGCTTTCTGCTACTATTCCTTCATTATTTCTTCCTGTGAAGATAGTACCTACATTTCCCCCCCTTAGATCATTCATCCTATGACGTCAAACCAAGACACCTTTTATTTGACTTTGCATTTTCATTAACGATGGCAAAAAAAAAAATAAAAAAATAAAAAAATCACACACCCTCTCTTCTACACAGCGCACAAAAATATTACCTTGAGCAATTTACCACTTTTTAATGACAATCACAATGATGAACAGAACCATCAGACTGAATAAAAATCGACACTTTTCTCTACTTGATCGTCTGCATATCTTGCAAGACTGCAAAAGCCTTTCTTTAGAGCCCTCTCGCTCAGCTATTGTCAGGAAGGCAAGATTTCAAAGCCTCGCCAACTTTTCCTCTGGATATCCCAAGGGTCCTGATACAATTTCCATTTTAATGATGAGCTAGAAGGAAATTAGATCTCATCCTCTAGAAAACTAAATGCTAAGGTCACAGTGCCAGTTCCCCAGTGAGGACGGTATATTAATATATACTTTTTTGTAAAGGAGATTAAAACATTGAAAAATTAAATCAAAGTAGAGATCCATGACTAGATTATAACAAAGAAAACAATAACGCAAGCACCACTCCGAGCGGGAAATTTCTTCTTGGAGGTACTCGCATTCCTCCTCATCTACCTCTAGCCCATCTGAATCTCTCTCTTTTTGGCATATTTCTCAAGTCACACTTCAGAACTCTTCAATGGATTCACGTCTCACCATGTGTTCTACATGCCGAACCTAAGGACAGGATTCCAAAAAGATGAGCATCCTCTCAAATGCCCCCTAAGCCTCCGGAATATGTGACTTCGGCTGCGCACTTCATTCAGACTTCACCTTTTTGTTTTGTTGTTGGTGTTTTTTTACACGAAAGTTCCTTGTCCTCATCAATGGTAACGGGAGATTCACATCACAGTGCAACTCTTCGCTTTGTCCTTTCGTAAGTCCGTAGCAACTGCCGAGAGCTCTGGTCTGCTGGGCATGTGTGAAATCCGCTTGGTGGCCCTCTGTGATTTGTTCCGCTTAACGTTTTTATTTGTTTTGTTTACACACGCCAGGGTGGCAACGTGAAAAATGTCTCTGACGCTATTTTCTGACTGTAGTGCTGAGCATTCAATATAAGTGGCTGCTCCGATCTGTTTGGCCATATTTGCCCCCTGAGAAGTAAAAGAAGGGACTGTATTTAGCAATATGTCTTTGGCAAAAGTTATAAGTGTCTTCTAAATAATAACGCATTGCAAAGCATTTCTAATGTTAACTGAATTTTCCAAGTGTTGCTGCAAAAAAAAAAAAAAAAAAAAATGCCAGTTTTTAAATCTGTACTGCCTTCTTTACCATTTCATAAATATTTGCAGTCAAGAACCAGTCCTAAGATGCACAATTTTTATCACTCAATAGATGTTGTTTGACATCCTAGAGGTGCAAAAGGCTGTCACTGGGCATCACTAAATGAGGCCCAAAGCATCAGTTAGTATGAGTCAAAGAAGTAGGAGAGAATCTAAGGAGGTGATTCATCTTCACTGTCAACTGTAACCAAGAGGAACTAGAATCTCTGGTCTTCCAGGTCACAGCAAAGTATAGAATTACTCAGAGGATCCTACTATTGGAAAAAGGCAGCTGAAGATCATGAATATAAATGATGCATTTTCCACATGCTCCTAGCAGGGGTGATTCGGCCCCTAGCTTGTTCCAGCACCTCATGGGGCACTCAATTTTCTTGAGTGTATATAACAATCAAGATTAGTCAATAGGCTGTACCAAAAAACAGGGATAAAGAATAGAATACAGAATCAATTTTGAGATGTATGGAATTAAGTCTTAGGGCCAAAATAAATTGATGAAAGAAACAGTACTGTTATGCCATCTCGTTAGTAAACACAAAATATGTAATTTCTAAACATGGGCCATACACCTCAGTGAATTGAACAATAAGGAAGTGTGCATCAAAACAGTTTACTAAATAACAAATTTTTTGTTAATTAGAAATGCAAGACAAAGACTACAGCATTTAAAATAATGAATACTAATATATATATATATATAGCTCTTTCAACATGAACTCTCTTTATAATCTGTAAGCTTTGAGAGAATAAATTTCTAAAACCAAGTCTCCTCTTTTCTAAATGCTTAGAAAAAACACCTGAAAAAGTGATGAATCTGTAAAAGACAGTTTTATTGAGTGTTCTACTTTACTGTCAAAGCCTTTCTCTTTTTGTTGTTTCTTTATTGTGCTGCTGAGTGTAAAATAAGATGAACTCTCCTAAAGAGTACTACCGATGTTGACCCCATTCTCTCTTAAATCCAGTGGGAGCTTCAGATATATACAAGGAAGTAAATGACCCACTGTTCATATACTCAGTAATCAAAGATGTCATTGCTCTACTAAATGCCAGAACATTCATATTTTAAAAGATTTTTTCCCAAACTTGTCTTATTATGCATATACACACATGAATCCTTTATACAATAAACCACTGAAACAATTTTGGAAAGCTTTTTGGGAGGGTTCAGTGCCAAAGTATCACATTTTCAGCCAAACTTTGCCCCCGATCACTTTGTGGCCTTTGACACTGATCTGAGCTACGGGCTGCCCTCAAGGAGCTTAGATGCTTCCCTGTGAAGGCACAGGCCCCAAAGCACCAGCCCCTTCATCTGTGTTTACAGATGGTGCCAATCTGGACACATAGTGCTCATTCTGCATCTTAGAAAAGGGTCTTGCTCTTGGACTTGACCACTGGTTGAGCCTTAAGAAAAGTGGCACTTCTAATCAATGGACATGGACAACGGGGGGGTGAGGGCATGAGCAGGGGGGGGGGGGGTAGAGGGTAACGTGGGGACAAGGACACATATGTAATATCTTAATCAATAAAAAATATATTAAAAATAAAGAAAGAAAGAAAGAAAGAAAGAAAGAAAGAAAGAAAGAAAGAAAGAAAGAAAGAAAAGTGGCACTTGTTAATTTTATTTATTATGAGTGATGTTCCATTTCTGTCCTTTTTAAAACCCACACTGGTACACGGACAACATATACATACCTGGTCATAGGACACTGGTGTCTGTCTGTGGTTGGAGAGCTCCACTAATGTGCTGACATCGGTCCGAAGATCAGATTTGCAGCCCACCATGAGCATTTTGGTGTTGGGACAAAACTCCTGGATTTCACCTTTCCACTGTTGAGGGAAAAGATGAAACATTAGCAAAGCGCTGACACCCACAGAATAGAAACAATTTCTCCACTGGCAGACATTGGGAATGGGACTCATAAAGGACATTGAAAAGGAACCTTCACTTCAGATGAAGAAGCAAACTTGCATTTACCTCCTAAGTAATACTAAGTTTTACTACATCCTCAAGTGGATCCACTGGGGAAGACTTACGCATATTATTATTTATTCTCTGTTTTTGTGACTCAGTATCTGTCCCTACTGCAAGAGACTTGTTGGGTGTTGTCAGAAGGTAACTTCAGTAATATCTTAATTATCGGGGTATCTCTGAGAGATAAAAGTGCCTTAAGCATAATTATATATGGTAACAAGTGATTACATCCTTGGATGTGTTGAGCTGACACGTCCCAGCATGGACGGCTGGGAATAAGAAGGAACCAACATAAGCACAGGTATGCATTCACTGATCCCATCAAGAAAGATGGAGCAGCTACCATGTGATGGAATCGGTACTGAGATTTCAAGAACTGGAGATAAAGTCAATAAACAGAACATTCTGCCTCTAAGAAGTTTCCATTTGAGTGGCCAAATCAACCAAGACCACGGCCTTACAGAGTCCCACCTTTTGGGCTCTCAGAGAGGCATCTGGTCCTGAGGCTCATATGCCCTGGAGTCAGTTTTAAGCTACATAGCTGCTAAATATTTCAATTTAGTGCAACGTTGGGTTAGTTGTTTTGTGACCTAACAGGAATTATGAGAATCTACAGAAAAATCTGCCAGGGGATTCCTCCCTTTAAAGAGCAAATGGATATCTTTTCGTGGTTTCACTTCCTCACATGAGATAACCATCAGGATGGGAGTCAGGAGTTCAGAGTGTTCACAGGAAAGTTCTGGCTCTTGGGGAAGAGGAATTAGAGGGGCTGAGATCAGGAATCCACGCCTCCAGACTCTCCCCTCCCACAGGCACACATATGTATTTAAGTGCTGTACTACATATTGTGGTGGTTACAAAGATGATTAAGACATAACTGTGCCTCCAAAAGAGGAATTCACAGAAGAGTGTGGATGATGAAGTCCTGAATATAATCCTGGATAATAAGGACATCCTGCAGGAGTAGTTCGGAAGACCATCAGAGGAGACATTTCTAGAGCTAGAGGTGTACTGTGGGCAAAGAACTCTACTCCCAAGTACACCAGTGGGTGAAGGGAGCAATGTACTTTCCATAAGAGCCCAATTTATCCACCAATTCCTCCCTCCCTTTTTTCCCTCCCTTCATTCCTCCTATCCCTTCCAGAATTATTTAGGAACATCTACCATGTGCTGAATGGCACTGGAGTTAAGAACTGGAAGGTGAATTTTAAAAAAAAGAATACAATCTATCCTGCTTTAAGCCACTCTAACCTCTTTGATATTCAAGGACTTAAAGGATTCAATTAATCAAGACAAACCATAACAGGGGTTATCAGGAGCCTTAAACCTCACACGAATGTAAAACATACTCATTAATATCTTTAAGGCCAATGTCACTATTCATTTTGTCTCAGAGGACGAAAGCAAAATAAAACAGGAGCGCGGCTTTTCATTATAAATTATGCATAACCCGATGCTACATCAAGTAAAAACTCCAGTAAATAAGCAATCTTTTTTACCTATAGACAAGCACTAGGCATGCTGTTACGTTGCTCTTCAGCTGTGTAATGACTTTGGCCTCCCTCTGCATGTCTAGCAACTATTTACGAGCACTGAAGACAGGCAAGGTATATTCATGCCTAAGCCTGACAAACATTAGCATTATTTGTGATACATAGATAAGTTAAAAAGTAGAAAAGCACATTCATTGAGATAACTGTGTTTGCCATGTTTAGTAAAGAGATGAGTGATGATTCACCTTCAAACTCTAATTTTATATGACACAAAAGATAAACAGTCAAACATGATAAAGAGGTATAAATTAATAAAAACACACAAAATGTTATAATGACACTGCCTTTTTCTCAACCATGTCCTCTGTGTAAGCCTTAGTGCATGGAGAAGAGAGGGCGCTCCACAGAAGCATCCGATTCGGAAACCCCACAGCGCTCAGGGCCAGGACTGAGAACACAGGCTGATCCATAGTGAAGCACATGGCGTCGGTAATTGCCCAGAGGCTGAGTACAAGACTGGTGGAGGCCCAGGACAGCTCCTCCCTCCTGCTGGCCTTCTCTGTACCTGGGACCCACCTGCAATAGGTCCCCTTCCTCTTGACCTCCCCCTGGTTCTGTCTAGGGCTTCCTTGGGTCCTTTTACCTCCAGAAACCAGGAATGTTATCATCAGAACATGTTTACAACTACTGTTCTTTTTAGCATCTGACATCTCCCTAATTACAAGTCACCTTGTCTAATGTCTGGAAACACGCCCATGTTCCTCCTATATTAGTTCTATTTCTGTTTCTAATAACTAACATCATTACTGAAACACAGCCTCTTTCTTAAAACAGCTACTATTGCATTCTTTTCACTATCTGAGTTGAGGTCAAACATAAACTTATAAACTAAGACACAATCTATAGAGTAAATAAAGGAAGGAAAGAAGGAAGACATGCTTGACAGTAATCAAATATAATTTCTGCCCAAAGAATAAACTCAGAGGCTCTTAAAGGGGTGTTTTGTTTCTTAAAATGAAATACAATTTTAAGCAAGCTCATCATCAAAACTGGTGACACATATGGGAACCCTAACATAGTGTAAAAGTGTCCTTTGTAGTGTTCTAACTCCAAAATACAAAGCTGAGTATTAACTAGAGCAGGGGTCCTCAAACTTTTTAAACAGGGGGCCAGTTCACTGTCCCTCAGACCATTGGAGGGCTGGACTATAGTTTAAAAAAAACTATGAACAAATTCCTATGCACACTGCACATATCTTATTTTGAAGTAAAAAAACAAAACGGGAACAAATACAATATTTGTATTTGCATGTGGCCCACAGGCCATAGTTTGAGGACCCCTGAACTAGAGTGTTGGGGCTCCCCAGCCCACTTCATGTTCCTATGTTATATATGGGCCAGTACTGAACCGTGTCATCATTCTCCAGCACTTGCCTTTTTTAGGACACTGTCCAGAGTCTCTGGTCTACTGATGTCAAAGCAAATCAGCACAGCATCTGAGTCTGGGTAAGAGAGGGGCCGGACGTTGTCATAATAAGGAGAACCTGGAAGAGACAAAGATACACCAGTTTTTAGATGAAAATCTCTTGTCTGTCATGCATTAATCCTGCCCTTTTGAATTAAATCCCTTGAATATCACATGGGGGTGGGGTCCCACTCCCACTTCCTCTAATTTTTGGTAATTAAGGCAAAAACAAAACAAAACACACAAACAAAGGCTGAGTAGTAATATAAGCATCGCTGCCAGAAGAGGAATGAAGCCTCCCTTATAACTGATGGGACTCCAAAGGGAAGAGCTGGGATCTAACATCTGCATGGTTCAGAGTGAAGATTGGGCATCAGGGTGAAACACAAAGGCTGTTGGAGCCAGATGGCCCAGAATGCAATAGGATTCTGCGTCAGATTCTTCATTCATAAATGAGGATACCTACCTGGGATTAAATAGACCCATTTAGTAAGGGCTCAGTAAGTCTTAATGATGGTTATGGTTGTGTTGGTGCTATTAAAAGCTGAGTGGTAGCCAGCACCATAAATGGAGCTACTTCTTGGGAAAGAGACCAAAACTCAAAAGCACTCTGACAATCCGATAAGGGTGAGTTGGGGAGGGAGGAAAGGTAGGTTCAGCTCTTCAAAGAGAACCACAGTCAACCACATTGCATCTGTGTACCCTACCTCAAAGTTACAAGTTTGGATAAGCCATCAACCTGTGAGCTTGCTTACTTAAACTCACCCCCAAACTCTACACAGTTTCGCTTCCTGTGACAACCAAACCCTGTAATAAATGCCACATTGGATCACGTCACTTTTTTACACAGTTCCATCTCTGAGAGTGACACGGAGGCATGATCCAAGGATCTTGGCCTGAGTTAAATCCAGGGCACCCAAAAGGTTTAAGTTACCAGCAAATTAATTTAACCACAGAACCCTCTAGCCATTTAGAAAATTTCTCCCTTTCCTTTAGGAATCCCAAAAGATGGGCAATTACATGAGGCCAATTATTATAAAATAGTGTGACTATACAATCAAATGCAGCTTGTCAATGCTTTTTATTTTTTAAATCATTTTCTGTATACTGACATTGCACAGGCATAATATGAAAATCATTTTATTAGGGGATATATATATATATATATATATATATATATATATATATATAAATGTGTGTATGTGTGTGTGTGTGTATAAGTATGTATGTGTATTTGACTCCAGAGTAGAAAGTCAAATCTAAACCACCAAAGCCTTTTTGAAAATCAATTCCCTTTTGACATATTCTTCCGTTTCTAGCAGAAAAACATGACATGCTGTCTCCTGATAAATCAAAACCTTGATAGTCAAAGTCAGGAGGAGAGAAATACTAAAGAAGCTTTTAAAATAATCTAGCAAAACAAAATGTGAGGCTATTCTTGAGTTCTGGAAATCATTGCAGTTAGGGTGCACCAGCCTCTGTTCACAGTAGAGTCTGGTCCCTAGCAGTCACTAAGGAACCCAGAGACACTGTGGCCTTTACACTGAGCTGTTTTACAGGTGGACAGTGACAATTCAAGCCAGGTGTGTCTACCAATCAAGGAAGAAGGAAATGTTCTAGGAATCAGGAAGAAAGTGTATGAATAAGTACAAACAATCGGAGCCAGAATTTTTCATAAGCTGCACCAGCTCCCTACCCACACCTAGAAGCAGGCTGACAACTGAAAGACATTTTTCAAATGCTTAAAGGTTTCAGTTTCTTTCAAAATCAAGTCATTTTAAATAACGAGGTGTATTAGAATGAGGATGACTCTGAAAATGATAAGCTGAGCTCCTGCCTTTTCGGCCATTTAAAGAAATCTGAGGTGAAGAGAATAACACACATAATTCACTAATTTAAACATTACTGAGAGGCATCAGAAATTAGGTTGCTTATGGCTCTGTGTGGGTATATGTTCTGTCCGGTGCTGACTTTCCGAATTGCAACCTTTCTTGTTTGTGTCCAAAGTCTAACTTTGACAGAGCTGCAGCTGTAAACATTAAGGAATTGCTTTCCAAATACGGAGTCAGGAAGTTCTGGATCATAGAATGGAAATCCAAATACCAACCATGAACCCCAGGATTTCCTCTGCTCTTCAGAGTTAGCAGGAGATGAGCGGACCCCAGATCCATAAAAGCAGAGCTTTCCAACAGTGGGGACTGTCAGAAACCTAGCCAGGCTTTCAGAGATCCCCTTTCTTGGAAACCACTCACTTCCCAGCCCCAATCTGCCCTGAACTTGGGAGGAGAAGCACCTGCAGGTGCCTTATACCTTCAGAACATGAGGTGAGAGTGCTCACTGCCAATCTCAGACCCACAACTGCTCTGCACAACAATGGGGGCCATCTTCCAAATAACTACAAAATTTAGGAAAGACAGCCAGAGAATTACAAAGGTGTTAGAATAGAGTAATGAAAATCGGGACTACCAAGAAAGTGGTTTCATAATTTAGTTCACCACCTGGCTGCAGAGAATACTTCTCCAGCCCGGCCCTTTCTGTGCTGGGTCTCCCTCCCCCACGCATTATCAGCCACAAAGGGGATCCGGCTCTGTGTTCCACCCTCTGCCCTGTCCCGCCTGGAGACTATGGCTTCCTAGAATCAAGCCATGTGCTCTGTGTGCTTAGTGAGTCAGCCCACATAGCTGCAACTGTAGAAACTGTCCCGACTTAAGATGAAACAGAGCTGTGACTGATACCACATCCTTACGGAGGTTTGTTTCTGTTCATGTTTTCATTTGGTTTAATGTTTTGAATGAAAATAAGTATGTATGTGAAGGCTCATGAGAAATAAACCACCTTGCTTTACAGTGTAGAGATGCAATTTTTAAAAAATAAATTTATAGGGGTAACATGGGTTAATAGGATCATACAGGTTTCAACCATACACTTCTATGATACAAGATCTGTGTGTTGCACTGGGTGCCCACCAGCCACAAAGAGGCACTTTTTAAAAGCTTTCACAAGACCTGATTAGGAGTGATCCTGTCCTCTCACTTCTGTTAGGTCAACAGGAGTGTCCAAAGTGGCAATAAAACTGATCCCCATATTTATTAGTTATAAGCATAATTTGTATAACCACTAACTACAAGAGTAATTTGTCATTAAAAATAACAAGACCATAAGACCACTTACTCATTATATTTTGGGGTGGGTAAAATTTTCCTATCCCAAAAGATCTTTCCTATCTTTTGGGATAGGAAAATCTGCTGTCTCTACTTTTTCATAGTAAAAAAAAAAAAAAAAAATCTAACAATACAGCTAAGCAGAACCTTCAGGGGGAAAAAAAAGAAAGATCCTGTGTAACTTAACAGTGTTTACTCTGCTTAAGCACTTCGGATTCTTCCCTGTTCTCTTCTGTAAAGCCCATGCTACTGCACAAAGGAAAGCAAAGCTGGAGAGTGCACGCTGTAATCACAGGCATGTGTGGTACAACTCACAGGCCAA
Source organism: Myotis myotis (assembly GCF_014108235.1). Classification (NCBI taxonomy): domain Eukaryota; kingdom Metazoa; phylum Chordata; class Mammalia; order Chiroptera; family Vespertilionidae; genus Myotis; species Myotis myotis. The sequence goes on along the minus strand of NW_023416390.1, from coordinate 63,249,093 downwards.
GAAAAAGGGAAGAGGAATTCCAGGAATTCCCTGTGAAGTGAGAACCAATATGGGAGGCAGAAGTGACACCAAAGTAAGGGCTGAAAGTAAGCCCATGAAATGGGAAAAATGCGTGCCCTTAACGCCTACATCTCTCCCGAAAAGTCTTAAAACAGTCTGTTAAGCCAAACAGCAACACATTAACTTCTATATATATATTTTTAAAGATGCAGGTGCAAAGCTTCCAGGGTAACTGTAGAACTAAACACAAGAGTGCTGCACACTTTTCACTATGTTGGAGCATACTGCCGTGCACAGCAGGTACTGATGTATGTACCCCAAGAATGTACCTCAGCTAAATGCTTGTCTAGGTACTGAGCTGAGCTTTCTCAAATAAAACTCTTTCTCAGCATGTGCAATAGGCTTCACGCATATGGAAATCTCAGCTACAGCATTTCTTATTATGCCAGACGAAACTTGAAACACACAGCACTATTCCCAAGTCCTTTCTAATGAGCTGATCAGACCATAAAGAGAAAACTTCAGGAAAACTCTGTATTATAAAGAAACAACTGTGCCACATATGCACCCCACCTCAAAAACAAAAACAAAAACAAAAACAAAAACAAAAACAAAAACAAAACAAAACAAAACAAACAAAACAAAACAAGAAAAAAAAATCTCTTTGCTTGGGTGTAGATTAGAATAAGTGCACATTTATGGTGCTCTGAGTTCCTCAAGTTTGGCAAACATCGGCCAAGTTCTAAAAGGCTTTTGAAACATCAGGTCTACCCATCTTTGTCTTCAAGATCATTAACTTTGCGTGAGAGCAGCATTTCCAGCCCAAGAAGAGTCACAAAGTGCCTCACCCAGAAACTAATTTTGCAGACATACCTGCCTGTTTACGTCATCCTTTCACAAAGATAGAACATACCATATATGTACATCATTGAATGTATATGTGAGAAGATTCATGCCCAAAGGCAGGCTTTATGGAACCTTTTGTAAAACCAGTTCAAATGTTGTGAGTCTCTATAATAGGAGTCTGAGAACTGAAAACTCTTCTAGTTGAGTATTTCCTAAATATTTCTTTTATTTGAACCTTAAATTTAAAAACTTTCCATTCCCCCTTAAGAAATTCCTAACAAGAACAATAAAATTAGGAATACTGCATATTTTTTTTTTTTTGGCAAAGAAAATAGATTTAACTTTTGGTATTTTCAGTGGCCACCAACAGAATCTCTGTGCCAACAGCAGCAAACACACGAGACTATGATCTGCCCAGTTATCAGCGGATTCCACTTCTTCATGCCATCTAGAGAGTGAAAGCTCCAAATTAGCAACAATCTCAACCATGTGAATCAAGTCTGAGCAGGACGTTTCTGTCTGGTGCAGTACGGGACTCTGAACTCTTTTCCCCAATAGTGTGCCCCACAAATGCCATGCCCGCAAATATGCAACGAACATTCCCAAGAAGAGTATTTTGTTTCTTTTACAGGTTCAGATTCACTGGAATTATGAACAGATTTTATGAAAACGTGGATGGGGGCACTTCTGTGTTGCTATAAAGATAGAATCAATATTTTTTATTTCTTGGGGCAATGCAGATGCATAGTTGGAAAGTCAATGAGGTAGAAATAAGGTCGCTATTTGGGGGCTGTAAATAAAGTGGTTGCCCTAAACTCCTGGTCTTACTTAGACTTTTAAAAAGTATTAGAATCCAAACATTCTGCTTAAAGTGGAACTATGGTAAGTCACAGAACTTTAGGGATAAGGGTAGATATGAACAAAAGTTTTTAATGGCATTATTCTTCAGTAACAGATTAAATACTGTGTTCCATATAATACTTATTTCCTCAGAGAAGAGCTCCACAGGTGAATTTGCCTTGCCATATCATCAGGCTCACTTTTCAAAACCAATTTACACAAAACCTGGTCAAACTTCTGCGAATTCCTAGTTGCATTCGGTGTCAATGGGAATTTGCTTTGGTGTCTCTGAGTCAAGTTGCCAATATATAGTAACTGAGAAGACATTTACAAGGCATCTGAAAATGGCTGAGGTACAACTAATTCATTTAGCACAGCCCACCAGATACCATGAGCTTATTGGAGAAACTATTGATCCCTGGTGTCATATCTACATGCAAAAGAACTGGATTAATAAGGAAACATCTGGTTATTTCAGGTGCCATCAAAATGACCAATATGGATGCCTCACTGAAATATACAACTTAGCAAGGAACTAGGTTGGAGAAAACTTAGCACTAACTGAGGATCTAGAGACAGATGTAGACGTAGAAAGGGAATTTATACCTTACTTTTTAAAAATCTATAGTATAAGCTGAAATCATTGCATGGTGGACAAATCTCCAAATGTAGTTTATTGCTTATTGAAAATCACCATCCAAACTTAAGAGCTCTCTGTTTTGCCTTAATCTACATGTCTTACAGAGTTTCAGGATAAAAGCTTAAGAGTTGAACCTCGTTTTGAAACTCTAAGCTCCTAGGGATCATGACTACCTTATATCGAACTGGTTTTCTGCAATTTTGCCCTTGGTAAACACATCACCCATGAGTATTTGGCTTCTTTGTAAATGCTTGTTCTCTGTCTTTCTCTAACAAGGTTAAGTTAGACTTCAGCTTTCAGAATCTTGGTTTCCTTGAATCATTAAATAAATGTAAGCTGTTTCCAAGTGGGATGGATGTTAAAGACTGGGTCAACTTATGGAGATAAGGAAGGCATTAGATCACGGGCTTGGGCTGGCCCTCTATCCAAGATTCTTTGGATCTTCGTGATAGGTGAAACCAACTTTAGAAGCTTAGACTCCCCCTCCTTTAAACAAGTATTAAAGAATCAAAGATAAGACTCATAGTGCCTTGAGGGCTCAGCTTTGCTCTGCTGTCCCCACCCTGTTCCCACAGCATTCATCAGAGTTCATGCACACACAATGCCCTAAAAAAAACTAACAACAACAACAAAACTGCTTGCTGGCTTTATACTTCTTTCTATTCTATATGTCTTGCCTTGATGTGTTAATTTACATGGTAAATCACAAAAGAGAGGCCAGTGATCTCTTTTGAAGCTGCTTTTCTGAATTAATTATACACTAATCTCCAACACAGCTGAACATTTCCATTCCTGTTAAGAAATATTTCACTAGAAAGCTTGTCACAGAGACTATTCTTTAAACTTATGTATAAGCTATAGATATAACAATATAAATGACTTCTATTTGTAAAGAGTTTGTCCTTAAAGTCAGACCATGAATTGAGATTTTTTCCTTCCCTTTTCCTTTAAGTATAAAATTTAAAGACAACTATATTCTCTGCTAATAATGTTAAAAACTAATAAGGAAGTACTAACTTTAGCACATAGGGCCTAAAAGAAGCTTATATCATGACAAGATTCAAAAGAGTATTCATGAGGAAACAGCATCGTTATTGTGGGGGAATTTTAGCAGCTGAACTGAGTATTTTAAAACTAATAATATGCCTGAAATAAAATGTGCATTAACTTGCCTTGGTTAAAAGCTGGCATGAATGACTATTATTCCCTAAATCACATGCGTTGAAATTACACTGCAATCAAATCACTTAGGAAAGATATGGTGATCCTTAAATGACTAAGCTTCTATTATTAGCTCCATGCTACAAATTGCTTCCATGCTTGGCAAATGTGGCAGACTCTGAAGCACATGATAGATAGTAGAACTACTTTGATCTCAACTCATCACCTCAAAATGCTGATACCATGTCCCATGGTTTTGCAGAAACTCATGGAGTAAATTTGAAAATTATTTGGGGCATTTCTGAAAATATTAATAAACATGTTCATCTTCTTAATGAAAAGGGAATACTTCTCATTAAAATCAAGAAGTTATGGACCTGTATCCAAAGGCTATCTTTAGCCCCTCTCCCCAACCCCCCGCCCACTACCACTTTTTAGAGGATTCATGGTGGCTTTAGTTCAAAGAAGGTTTTATTTACTTTCAGAGGGGCTGGAATGACTTTAAGTAACCATCACAAATCAACTAGCCAAGTGCCACTGTGGTGACTTTAGCTGGTGTGTGCACTGGCGGCGGGAGGGTCTATCAGCACTAGGGGTGCCTGACAGTGGAAATACACTGTAACCAGGTAGAACAGGGCACTTGGTGCAAGAACCTCATCATAAGTTGAATATGAGCTACACTAAATGGGGAGAGTTTCCTTCTCCCCACCCCACCTGAATTAAATGATTCTTGGGGGCAGGGCCTTTTTAAAACTAGCACTGCATCTCTAAGACCTCACACAGGGCCTGCACATAATAGGTGCAGAAAAAGAGAAGGGAGCTAGAGAAGAGAATGGAAGGCACTATTAAGTTTCTGTGCCTTAAAAAGTGGGGAATGGATTAACTTTTCTCTTGGTGCAAAAAGACCCTACATAGCCTGCTTGCACTTGATGTTCTTTCCTACACCCAAATTGGCAGAGCTTTGCCTGTGCCTATCGTATGACTGCTGTGGGGAAAGGAGACCCCTGTATGAGAAGCCTTCCAAGTATGGAAGCCAGATAAGGCAAGGATTGCTTCTGGTTCCTGAATGTTTACCCCTCTGCTAGGAGGCTAAACATGAGGAGCATGCCATTCAAAGGACAAAGTTTATGCAATTTTTCTCCCTATATACTAGTAAGTGAAGTGAGGAACATCTAATTTTTCCTAAATAAATCTCTAACTTTCACAATGTTTTAGAAAGGAAAAATAAAATTGACACTTAGGACTTTACAGACTTGGTTTAGATCTTATTTCCAAAGTTAAATTGATAGCAATTGGGGAAAAAATAAACGTATAATGAGGCATAAGGCACATGCAATTATTTTCACAACCTGAACTAAACAAATATCTTAATGGGCAAAGCAAATGTCAAACATTCATCAAAAATTAATCCTGTTTAGAAATTTGCCATGAAAAGCTCGAGGTGCAATGGAAAAATGTTAAGACACTTGAAATGATTAGCTACTGATGCAGTGGTTCTTGCTAGATGTATTTTGCTCATGAATGACAAACCATTTTTGGTGGAAACAGCCTATTTTAGAATTTAAGCAGTGCTTGGTAACTGTGTTTAATTAACTAATATTTTGCCTCACAAACAACATAATGGAATTCTAACTATGCCTTTTTTTCCATTTGTATAAACCTCAATTGGAGCAAAGATTTCATTATGGAATAATTTTGCCGTGATATTTTCTTAATCACAGTTTTTCCAAACCTTTATATTTTAGTTAAACATCCATCCGTTTTGTTTCATTAAGTAAAAATACAAGTGATTATCTCACTACAGACTTCATTTCAGGTGATTATCTTTAGTTTGATGAAAGGCAATATTTATAAAGTTGACGTTCTTTGTGCACAGATAATTCAGTGGTAATAAATGTCAGGAAATCTGATCTCCTTGGAAACTATGCATATTCATTTGTTCATGCAACATATTTTATTGGGTGACTACCGTGTGTGAGACATGATGCTATGTATGCAGAAAGTTTGAATTAAATACTTGAAAATATCTGAAGTGATTGATATTTACTGCACATGTGAAGCATAGCCTCCACATTTTATTTTCTAGCCTTTGAAAAACAATGTGTCATTTTTTTCTGCCAAAAAAAAAAGTCAATTTAGCCCTTTGGGGGCCTAATCGAAATCTCCGTTGGTGGTCCTGTGACTCTTGAAGCCTGAGACAGGGCATGTATAACCCAGCATTCCTTCCTCTGAGCCCACCCGTACCCCTCCCCTACCTAAATGAGTCTCCTTCCTAAATCCCCCAGGAAGCAGCGGCTCTGTCCAGAACCTGGATGGCTTTGTGGGTGGTGAAACGCCAGCACTGGAATGCCAGATCCACTGGGACTGAGAGCAGAAGCCAACCAACATCCTGGGAAACAAAAAGACTTGCTTGTCCGGTGTCCTAAAGCCAAGAAGCAAAGGGCTGGGAGAGATCCTGCACGTTATCTAGCTTTCTGTTCTCTTTTTTCAGACAATGAAATGAGGCTCAGGGAGGTAGGGGATTTATACACAGAAATCGGTGCTAACCAGTAGCTAAGATCTAAGCAGACCTTCGTATCAACGACTGGATCAGACTCAGACCACACACCTAACTGCCTAAATACTTCTTACCTTGCATTAGGTCCAAACCTGTGTGTGTGTGCGTGTGCGTGTGCGTGTGTGTGTGGGGGGGGGGGGGGGGAGCGGATTACTGGTGCTAATTATTGGTTCCAAACCAGCTGTCCTGCCTACCAGGTATCACAAATACCTTGATATGTCTGGGAATTAGGTCCCATTAAGTACTGGGGGCTCTGTAACAACGCTGATGATAGGAACTACTGAGGTATAAGAAAACACTAGCATTCTAGCAACACCTTCCCTGCAGCTGCGAGACTGTGTGCCATCCCCCATACAAAACACGCTGAGGTCCTGGTTCTGCTGCCCTTGGCAAGGCTCCAGGAAGAGCCTGGCTCTCCAGGGAGAGACAAAATCTGCGCTTCTCACTGCACAACTCAGAGCACCAGGCAGTGACCACGAGAGGCGCTCGAGCGAGACTTCCCGCGGGTCTTTGTGCCTGGACTGCCTCAGGCGACCCTGTCAGGCCGGTTCCTTCCCGGTGCTCTCCAATCCCCGAGTCCCTCCGGGGCTGCAGAGGTTAAAGCCCAAGGTTGTGGGGAGCTCGCACAGCCCAGAAGCACCTCCAGGAGGCTACTCCCAGCTTGACAGCAAAACCTGCGTGTTGGCACTTGCGCGCTGGTTTCACCCGGGATTGGGCCGGTTTCACCGGCGGCAGCCCAGCTGCTTGCGGAGCTGCACACAGCAGCGCGGGGGCTCCTCCTCCTCCAGAGGCAGTGCCCTTGGTGAGAACCTCAGTCCTTCGCTCCCGGGAGCCGCACACACGAGCGGCGGGTGCCTGGATCCCAGACCCAGATTCCGGGGCGGGGGGCGGGGTGCCCTTACCGCATTAGACCCAGCCGGAACCCCTAAAAGCCGTGTGCTGGAATCCTGCCCCCAACCACCACCGCGCACCAGGTGGATGGGTGGGCGCGTGGGAAGGTGATAACCCGGTCTTGACCCCCAGATCCTTGAAACGAATTCACCACCACGTCAATAATTCAGCTGGACGGGAAGGTCAAAGGCGAATAGTGCGGCCCGCGGCCTCGTAGGCGGGCGGGGGTGAAGCAATAGGGGTCAGGGGGGAATGGCACGGGCGGGGGCGGGGGCCAGCGTGACCAAGAGGAGCGGGGCGTTGGGGAAGGCGAGGGAGCTCGGATCTGCAGGTGGGCACCGGGGCGGCGGCTGGGAGAGGAGGCCGGGGACCAGCGGGCCGCGTGCTGCCCCGCCGCCAGCGCATTCCTGGCTGTAGGCGTCACGAGCGCCGCGGCGGCCCCGGCTCGGGTTCCTCTCCCCTCCCACCCCCCCCCCCGCCCCCCCTCCCAGCCAGGGGCGGGATCCGAACGTAACTGCGTCGCTTCGGGGATTTTCTCCCACCTCCCACTTTCCACCACCCCCGCCGCGCTCCCCGCCTCCCAGAAAACCAGCAGGTTAGATCCTGGAGGGGCGCCCGCCGGGAGCCAGGTGGTTCCGAGGCGGCGCACGCATCACGCCAACACCGAGCCCGCTTGGCAGCTGCGAGGCGACTCGGGCAGAGAGCCCCGCGAGCCAACCGCTCCCTGGCCACCGGCTACAGGCGGTCCCCGCCGCGGGGTCACCCTGCGGGCACACAGCGCTCCTTTCTCCCCACTGCCATCTGCTCACCCCAACCAGAAGGGGCAAAGTTATCACCCAGCAGGGACCTCGGGAACCCCTCGGAAAAGGTCGCCTTAACCGAGGGGCGGCCGAGCGCTGGCGGCGGGCGCGGAGAAGCCGCCGGGCGCGAGGTCCCAGACCCGCCAGGCACCCGGGAGCGCGGCTGGAAACCCGCCCCGAGCACCACGCGGTCCGCTGACTCTTACCCGAAGTGTCCCACAGGCTCAATTCTATTCTTTGTGTGTCGATTTCAAAACTGGCCGTGTAATTCTCAAACACTGTAGGGACGTAATTCTGGACGAACAAAATGGACAGAAGAGTGCAAAGAGGTTATCTTAAAAGGCACGACGCCACAAGTACCCCCTGACAAACTGCCTCCTCAATTAAAAATAAAATACCCGACACATCAGGTCGCACGCCAAACAGGCAGGCCTTTTCCTAAACCCCTGCCTCCCCGCTCGCCCCACCCGGCTCCCCAAGACATGAGGATCCAAATCTCCCAACCCCGGGTTCTGCACACATGACCGGGCAAGTTTCTGAGCTCACAGCAGAATGTGCAGGCGCGTCCCAACCCCTAAAACGCTTCCTGCCCACTTTCCCTCTCCAGGCAGTCTAACCGGTGGGAGTAATAAGGGGTGGAAAAGACAGCTTTTAAAAAAAAAAAAATAGGGGAACAGGGAAAAGCAAAAAGGAAAACCCACCTGGAGACGGGGTACCCCGCGGGCCGCCCCCTCCTCAAAGCCCCGGCCGGCCACACTCACCTCGGGGAAGCAGTCTTTGGCGAAGACGTGCAGCAGCGCGGTTTTGCCACACTGACTGTCTCCCACCACTACTATCTTGCATTTCACGTTCTGATTAGGATCCATGATAGATTTGCTGGATAATTTCTGGCTGGCTCTTCTCTCCTTCATTGATCTTGTCTTATTTTCTCTTAGAACAGGAATTTTCTCTTAAGAGGAAAATATATATATATATGTATTTCTCTATATATAAAAAAGCAGATATAAAAATAAATCGCAAGGCTGGTGGGAATCCCTGAAGCGCGGCGCAGACAAGGAGAGCTGGAGGAGCAGGCTCCTTACTCCCCTCCAACAAGTTTTATGCTTGACTCCACACCGCGCTTCCCAAGTCCAATTCCGATCCGACTGCTTTGTTTCACGCTCTCTGCGCGGCTTTATATGCTCGGCCTTCCAATCCTCTTCTTTCTCAATGAGAGAAGGAAACTGATCCGCCTCCTCCCCTTTTATGGAGCCAGGGAGCGAGCGCTGTCTGCTTACTTGCGGACAACGTAAGCAGTGCGCCCTCTAGGGTGACCCTGAGGGATCTATTTCCAGACCGAGGCTCTGGGACAACTTGAAGATTCCAAGGACGCTTTGCTGATGGATGGGACTGTGCAAGTCCAGGAGGAGATGGAAAACTGAATCTGTGTGCATAGTGACTTTTACTAGCATTTTTAAAAAAACGTTTTAATAAGGACTGATCTACAGAAGATGCATGAAAGCAAAAGCATTTGTCTCCTAAATTAAGACACCCATTTAAAATATAGGAAGCAAGTCCTGGGTGGGGAAGGGTTAAGTGGTTGTTTTTGTAGAGAAATGGTTTGTCATAGGTATATAGGCCATAAAACAGTAGCTAAGCCAGGTTATTCCAGATGTGGGAACTGGCTTGCCTGGGTCACAGTAATAGGCTTGCTTCTGAAACATGTCAGTTTCCATCAATCAGGAGTAGTGCAAAGGGGAGGTGGGAGCAGAAAAGAAAGAAAATGGCGAATTGCTCATAAATGAGTGACAAAAGCCACTGGAAACACAACCCTACAGCACTGGGGACCCAAACATACGAAGTCAGCCATTGTCCACGTTGCGGTGAGGAGACTGGATAGGAGGGGTTCAGATCCTGCCCTTTAACCCCTTTATCAATACTCACCCCCATCCCTGGAATTGAAGCATCCTAGGCTGGACCCAGAAAACACATTATGTATAACTGAAAAATGGAGGTACAAACTTCCACCTCCCCTCATCCCTCCTCCACATCCATCTCTCTAATCACCTACTTTAAAAGTCTCAGAGAGGAGTAAAATTGGCCCATGAATTTGTTTTCTTTTTCTTATAAGTTCTTTTTTTCCTCATCTTCATCTTCTGCGCTCCAAATTGTCAGAAGGTTTCAACTATTAAGTCATAAGGACATTGGCCAAAAGCACTTAACAGTTCCCTATGAAGACTTCTAGGCTTGTAAATGAAAAGAAGATGAAGTGAAAAACCAGAAAGCTTAGTATGAGGAGTGAAAAGGCACAATGAAAGGTGGTTAAAAGCACGAATGTAAGTATTAGACGCTATGACCATAAAGTCTCGGGGGTCCAAGGACGGTCTCCTCTTCCTTTCAGAGCTGAGAAAACTGGAGCCTCACAGAGGAAGATCCCGGATGTGGACTCTCCGTCCACATTGTGGAGGGCTGACCCGCAGAGAGGAGGACGGCTGGCCATGCTCAGGTTCCTGAAGCAGCATCGGCCAGAGTTTGCTCTGCAGCACTTTAGTACTCCTCACCACCAACAACAACAAAAAAAAACAAACGAACAAAAAAAAGGTGCCAGGGCCCAATTAATGATGGAGACACTGTGCTCATATCACTCCTTGAAGATGTACCAAGTACTCTGACCTGTTGCAGACAGAAAAGTAGCCCCGTTAGCATTATTTACTTAACCCATCTTCCTCAAATCTACTTAAGTACAGGAATCTTTTATCGACTTATTTACTTGTTTGTTTGAGAAGCAATGGGCAGAGTGGTTGGGGGCAATAGATCACAAAGAGGTGTGCTTAGTTCCTAAACTTCATATTTTCTATCTGTGTAACCTTGGGTGAGTTATTTAACTTCTCTAAGCCTCAATTTCATCATCTGTAAAATAGGAGTTATAATGATAACTATGAGGAAGTATAAAATAGTAATTATGAGGAAATGTAAATGAAGTTCTCAGATTAGTTTCTAGCACAATAAAGAATCATCAACCTATTTTATATTTGGCACCTAACTCTTATTTGCACTTCTCAGAACTCCTGAACGTATCTCAGGAAATTCTGGCCTCATTAGTGGCCTAATTGGAACTGGGAAAAATTAGATCCACCCCATTTTCCCCTCAACTTTTTACTTAGAAATTCACCCCTTTCTAGAGATATGATTTGACTTTCCATATTCTTGAATTGATGCAGTCTATATGGTTAAACCACTCTAACTAGCAATAATTACCAATTGTCAGTAATTGGCTGACAAGGAATAGAATAACTGTGTAGTTTATCATATAAGCTGGGACAATTTTGAGAGAAAAATGATTACATCAGAACAACAATGGTAAACAGGGTCTGTCCCAGGCAAACTGAGAGACGTGATCACTTTACCCATGAATAATCTGGAATCAGAGTAGATGGCTATTTTTGGAAATCAGGTTACCTGAATCTCCAGGAATCTGCAAGTTGCTGAGTGAAATTTAATGGCTGTGTAATAGAGTAAAAAATCAACTGCCTGAAGTAACTAAACTTTGAGTCTCTTAGGGTAAGAATTCTTTCCTTTTCTTCTTTGAATCTCTAATGCTCCATGTGGATGGATATTCAACCTATATATATCTTTAAAAATTAATTTAGCATTTAGTTCAACAAGTACATATTAAGCACCTGCTATATACCAGGCACTGTGTTCTAGGAACTGTGAATGTAACAGTAAACAAGCCAGGCCTGTTTGCTACACTCACAGAGCACACATTCCAGACAAGAGATGCACAATAAATAAGGAAGCAACTGCACAAATAAGAATGACAGTGCTGAGCTCTATGAAGACAAAACAGGATGGCATGGTAAAGCATAGCAGGTGGGGATTAGACACAGTGGCCTGGCAGTGTCTCTGTAAGGAAGTTGAGTTTTCAATAATGAGAACAATTCAGCCATGAGGTCTAGTGGAAGGCAAGGGAACAGAGAGTGAAAAGGTTGTATGGAGGGAGAGAGTTTGGCAGGTTTAAGGAACAGAATTCAGAAGGCCAGAGTGACTGGGGCCTACTAAGGGAAGGAGAAAATAGGTAGGGAAGCGGAAGAAAGCAGGTAGGGATGAAATAATTGGCCAATGGAGATAATGGTGGTAGAGTTTGGATTTCATTCTAGGGAAACATCTAGTTAGACATAGGAAGGCTTGAACCAGAGTAGTGACATGATAACTTAAATGGATGAATGAATTAAGGAATTAAAGAATGAATGAATGGCCCCAGTTCTAGGTCTGCAACTGTCACTCTGATAACTGAATCGTTGATGAAACTGCTCATCTTTAATGAAATTTTCAGATCTAAATGATACCCAAAGTCCTAGAAAAGACTAAAAGTTTAGACTGCAATGGGAGGTTTTTCCCTGAGAAAAACATTCATTTGGAATATGTGAAGCCATCTAAGGGATCATACAAGGGTGGGAAAAAGTAGGTTTACCATTGTAAATATACAAAACAGAGTTTATTCTTGCATTATTTATCAATTATTGTACTATTTATTATATTTATTAATCTACTTTTTCCCACCCCTGTATATTAACCTAACCCCTGTATAGTAACCCTTTACTATTGCTTCTCTTTACCTTCTTTGTCTTCCTATTACCCTCTCCTTCTCTAATTTACCCCTAACCTCAAAAGGAGAAGAAGAAGAAAGCAAACATTTCAACATAGATTGGTGAACAAACCATGTGTATTCAGCATTCAATTGTTCAAAGAGGTTTGAGCTAAAAAAAAAAAAAAGTCTTTCCTTTGTCGTTAACCCTTTACTTATTAGGGGGAAGTCCCAATTTCTATAGAAACTGCATCACATCTGACACAAAAAGGTCTGAGAGGGCGAACTGAGAGAGAATCGGCTTTTAGGGATGATATAGGACTGATAAGCAATAGCTCTGTTCTCCCTGTGAGCACTGGACTACAAGTCTGAAAATTTGAATTTTAGTCCAGACTCAACACTAAGGCACTGTCTGACCTCGGGCAAACACTGGCTGAATTATTTTCCTTAGTTTCATCCTTGCAAGAGAATGATAATATCTGTCTCCTTTAACTTGCACAATAAGGCTGCTTAAAAAATCATGTGCCCTATACTTTAGAACACTCTTCTTTAGAAACACACTACAGACAACCCCTTTCTCAGGTGAAGGGTAGGTATGGAGATCTCAGCTCACAGTAGAAAACTGCAAGGCATAATCCTAATTGTTTATTCACGGTGCCTGCCTCTCTTCAGACTCCAGCCAAAGTATTTGAAGGAGCAGGTGCATCGTGAGGAGAAAGCACAGGTCTCCTACAGGCATCATCAACGAAGCAAGAGATGACATAAAAACAAGAAAGCATGCAGAATGCCTTCATAGACGTTATGTCAGAAAATATGGCTATGAGTCATAGTCATTCTCTCTGAGAATTTAATAAGATGATGCATGTGACATAGCTTCAAATACAGGAAGTGCAATATAAAGATAAGAGCAGGGTGTGAACTTGTAACTAGGGTGGCACTTTCAGAATTGTCTCTTCATTGGGATGGTCACTCAGCTGGCCTCATGTAACATCAAAAAAGTAGTAGGCTTTCTTTTTTTTTTTTTTGAGAAAGAGGAATTGAGGAAAGGATGGTTCATAAAATGTAATGGATTGAACCTGTTATTTGGGAAGAATTTGTTCCCTTGGAAGATAATCTATCTTTTCCTTAATTTTCACTTAGAATTATGGCTCTTTGCCCTGTCAAGGACATTCAGATAAGCTGTGTAGGCTGTTTGGTCTGGGTTACAGAATTTGGTCTTGTTTTTCCTCATCAATATTGACTGCTAATATGATTGACTGCTGATGTATGGACTTGGTCCTCATTCTTTAGCCAACAGGAAATGACACAGCTGGGTGAATGTTAAATAATAACTCATTGCCCAATTGATTATCCTTTTCTGTGTTTACAGAGCATTTGACAAAGAATTCATTACATTCTTCAGCGACTCAGACCATATAATTCTGGTTCTGTACAGTATAGGGCACACATAGTCCTTTCCAAATGCCCTTTCCAAATTTCATTGTCTTTGATTCCGGAAGACATTTCTTTACATTTCAGTATTTCACAGAAAAAGAAAACAAAAGATTAACATTTAAAGGATTAATACAGAATTATAAGGCTCATTGATTACTTAGTCTGCTAAATATCCAAATAGAATTTATATTAATTGGTTAGTGCAATATGATACATATTTAAGAAACTTTCCTCAGAAAAAAAATTAAAGAATGTGTTCTTTATAAGTTGTTCTCTTTAAAAAGCCTGTTGTATATTTAAAAGATACCCATTTTTTAGAGTTTTGGGAGTAATCAAATAAAACCAAAGATTATTACTATGCACAAATCAGGATATTTTTTAGAGACCACCAAAGCTTCATTGTCAATCTGATGAGACATACAAAGCTGCGTGACTTAAGATATGTGGCTGGTCAAGTAACATTCAATATTTTAATCTAAGACTTGAAAAATTGAGTCAGAGATGTCCTATCAAGTTTCTGGAAAAATCCTTTAAAAAAGAAAGAAAGAAAGAAAGAAAGAAAGAAAGAAAGAAAGGAAGGAAGGAAAAGAAAGGAGGAAAGAAAGGAAGAAAAAAAAATTAAATTGAGGTTAGTGTTTGTTTAATGAAAAGGCAAAAGGCAGTAATTGTTAGATCAAACTTATAAACAAAAACACCCCAGTAACCACTATTTTATTATCCCTGAACTCAGAATGAGAAAAGAGAAAATAATTTGGCTAGGACAACTTGAAAGGAGTCATTAGCTTAGGCAAAATAGACAATATATTTGAAAATATTTAACCTCGTTTTTCAGATATTGCTCTTTAGACCAGCAGCTCTCAATTTCCGTTTGGGCAAAGAGCTAATACTTTGGTAAATAAAACTAACAACCAACAAAGAAAAAAGTCCACAGATGTTCCTAGGGAGACTGCACCCTGAATTTAGAGGTCAAGTTGCAAAGATTTTGATGACAAACCTCTAAAGAAATGTCTAGGCCTCATATTCTGTCTATGATATTTATTTGAAAGTTGAATGCCTTGCATGGGGTTCTATTAGGACTTGGATCATGTGTGATCCGTGAACAAGGCTTATAATGGATAACCAGTGATTTCAGACCAGATTCTGAGATTCACTGCTATAGAGCAGTTTTTAGCGGGAAAAATGTTTCCTTTTGGAACAACTGATTTGACTTTAGCAGAGCAGATTCAGTACTTTAGATCATATTCTCTTCTAGACAGGTAGCACTTATCAAAGAGTTTATGGCTTACCTGTTAAAGAATATAGAAAACATGGCAATTCCCATTTTTTCTCCTTCCTTTTTGTTGCAGAAATGGGAGGAAAATTATTTTATTTTATTTGCTTTTATTTAATCATTATTTTATTTTATTTGCTTTTATTTATTCAAAATATTTTATGTTTTTATTCTAAAAGATCCTTCCAGTGAAATTTCCCTTATGCCCAAGCTGTACATTAAAATCCAAAATATTATTCTTTATTTTGAAGGACACCTATTTGTGGGGAATGGGGCATTCTGCAAAATATACCCCAGATGCTCAAAGTCTTGCAACCATTACTTTTTGAAACCTATATGAGCGAGAAGAAAAATACTTTTTTATGGCAGCCAACAAGAATTGTGCCTTCTGTAAACATCTTGTAGTCCGAAGGGTTCTCTAGGCCCTCCTTCTTCACTCCAACCTCCAAAGAACCCTCTCTAAAAGGCACTGCTTTGTACAGTGTATGCTATTATTACCCATTGAGTGCTGTTGAATGTGATTATGAACTGAATGTTATGGCCTTAAAACTGGCCACATAAGTAGAGGTCAAATGACTCACCACAATATGATCCTGGCCCTTATCCAAGACTTTTCTGTAGGTCACATTATTGTCACTAACCCACTAGAGATCAGCCATAGGTTAAATGAATATGTAAGCATTATGATGCAATGTCTGGTAGCTAGCAAGATGTGTAGGTTACGAGAAGAAGAAAAAAAAAACTGTCCTATACTTTAAAAGCAAAGAAAAGGTCCTACTACATCAATAATATAATTCATCTTAATTTTAACTCAGAGCCAAAATCTACCATCAGCACATTGCATGTAGTCATTGATCTTAATAAATATTTACTGAGGATTGATGCCAGTACACTTGTTCTGGCTTATATCCTCCATGCTGCCTCTGAAAATGCCCCCTGGTGCTTCCACATAGTCCCAGAAACGCTATGACATCAATCAAATGACTGCTCTCAGGAGTACCCCATGTCACCAAGTCCGACATGTAGAAACCTAGGTTAATGTTACAGGAGGTCACTAAAGGCTCTTAACATGTTGGCACCAGGGCACTTACAGTGGTTCATATACAATTAAAACAGACATTTGAAACCAAATTTTGTGTACATAAGAATTCTTGGCATGCTGAGAAAATTTTAAAAATGGGAAAAATATTAATGTATTTATTTATATTGAAAGCCATGAATTAGAAAGAAAGGCTAATATTAACATCCTTAAGAGAGGCTTATTTATTTTAATGTACAATGGAAGGCATTCAACTTTGATTCATTTTCCAAAAAAGCTGACTAGCTGTTGACCAATTAGTATATCTTGGAAACTTTCCCAAAATGATGCTTTCCATATATATGAATTTATAGTTTTATTTCCCCCTAGAGTTCTCAGTTGGTATTTTTAAGAGTCTTGTTGAGTGCTACCTGGCCTACACTTCTCAGTCAGAGGCCCTAGAAAGTTAGGTCACAAAAATTGCAGAGAAGAGACCCAGAAGATTTTGCCCTTCTCTGGAACTCATCTACTGAGGCAGTCCATAGATCTACAGACATCTTGAGACCTCCCAAACTGACCGATGCTGACAGAATATATCACAGGGTTCTTAAACACTCTCAGGTGAATGAGTAGAGAGATTCTGGGAATGGCAATTCTAACCATGAAAACCTCTTTGAGTAATAATCCTAAATGTCTCAGAAAGTCCTTCAGAGAGCAAATCATTTGAGTAATTCCAGATCCCTAATATCTACTGTTCCCTGCCCCCCTCCCCCCCCCCACACACACAAACCCACCATGTTCTTCACTACTAGGAGGAAAACTGATTTGCATTAAGATATTAACAGAGCATTAGGCTGCAAGATCAATTTCCAAAGAAAATTGTGATACAAGCAATAGCCCTAGATTTCCTAAAATTACACACAGGTAAAAACAATGAGGTTGAACAAAACTTGAGAAAGAGAAATTTTGCTTACCTCTTAAAAATATAAAAAATCCTTAAATTAAAACACACACACACACACACACACACACACACACACACACACACACACACAAAATTACTATGTCTAAACTAAATGCAAATTAATAGTTATGTTTACTTGGAACAGGAATAGGAGTAATTCAATGATGCATTTTGTTCCCCTCTCTGATCTTAAAGCCTCAGTGGAAAAGTTGCTATAAGAAATTGAAAAACATAATTATCTTGCAATGAAACTGCCTCTGCCATGAGCCAACCCTAGAGGCTTATGGGCTCAGGCAAAGATCGTTAAGTTACTCACTCTCCTTTCTGGTCTAAATCTGCTTCAAATATATATCAAAAGAAGCCTTACATGGATTGAGGGAGACTCAAAATACAACATTTACACTGATAAAGGTGTGCCCTGATGGTTCGCTCACTTTTGCTTTGAAAATGGTGGCTATATATTAAAATAAATTGACCTTCAAGACATGCTGTTATGTTAAAACAATTTAAAAAACAAAGTGTGGAGCAGTTTGTGTAGTAATAGTATGCATAAATTTGTGTAAAAATATAGGAAAAAAAGAATATTAAATAAAGGTACCTAAAAATAAAGGACACATAAGAAATTGACAATGAAAAAAGAAAATGGTAGATAATTTATAGGGGTTAGAAGCATCAGATATAATGACTTCACACGGTGCTGGAAATATGGACATTTTGATTACCACTAACTATTATGTTCCCTTGGGCAACCTATCTCAGTGTCAGGGTCTCCACCTGTAAAATTAGAGGGCTGACCTAGATGACCTCTGAGATCTTGTATAGAACTCCTATGTCATGGGCTATGACTCAGATTGTTTTCAGGTCAATAGGAAGAACTACTTCCTCCAATGCCTGTCTTTCATCAACCAGCAGCACCCAGGCTCCCAGGTGTAGGAGGGCACTTATACAATTCCAGGACCTGGATCTCTCACAGGCACTTGTATATTTGGGTTCATGAAGCCACCTATAGGATATGCTGAGGTCATTAGCCAATAACACATTGAATTTCTGTCTTGTCTAGGTAGTATCATGTATAAGGCATTGAGAAAATATACTCAAATCAGTTCAGAAAAGCAGATTGCCATATGGTCAAATGAACTGATTTCTTTATATGCATACAAATAAATATCCCCCTATATAATAAAAGCTTAATATGCTAAGTGTCCGGTCATCCGGTCATCCGTTCAACCAATCAAAGCGTAATATGCTAATGATATGCTGAAGCCGCTCAACTGCTTGCTATGATGTGCACTGACCACCAGGGGGCAGACGCTCCGACTGGTATGTTGGGGTCCGGCTGATCAGGACTGAGCGAGATGTGACAGACATGCCCTGGAGCCCTCCCTCAGTCCCTCCCTGGCTGGCCAACCTCCTGCATCCCTCTCTGGCCCTGATCGTGCCCCAGGTGGGGTCCCTCAGCCTGGCCTGCACCCTCTTGCAATCTGGAACCTCTCAGGGGATGTCAGAGAGCCAGTTTTGGCCTGATCCCACAAGCCAGGCTGAGGGCCCTGACTGGTGCATGAGTTCATGTACCGGGCCTCTAGTCCTATCTAATAAAAGACAAAAAGGGTAATTGACTGTACCTTCGCTATGCATTGGCTAGCACCATACATTGGCTAATCAGGGTGATATGCAAATTAACCGCCAACCAAGATGGCGGCCAGCAGCCACACAGCTGAAGCGAGCAGGAGGCTTGCTTGCTCCAGTGATGGAGGAAGCCAGGGTTCCCCGCCTGCCGCGGCCCGGCTCTGAACTCCAAAAGCAACAGCTCTGAAAGCAATAAAGTTTCAATTATAGAAGCTAAACAAATCCCAGATACCTGCTTTCAGCAGGCCGTGGCTTCGGAGCTGGAGCGAGCAGGACAGCAACAAAGTTTCAATTATAGAAGATAAATAAATCCCAGAATAAAAAAAGAAAAAGAAAAAAAGGAAAGGCTGGGAGCTTCAGTTGCAGCCAGCCTGAAAACAGCCCTCAGCTCCTCACCCAGACTGGCCAGGCACCCCAATGGGGACCCCCACCCTAAAGAGGGTGTGGCCAGCCTGAAAACAGCCATCAGCCCCTCATCCAGGCTGGCCAGGCACCCAAGTGGGACCCCCACCCTGATCTGGGACACCCTTCAGGGCAAACCAGCCGGCCCCCACCCATGCACCAGGCCTTCATCCTATATAGTAAAAGGGTAATATGCAAACTGATCCTAACAGCAGAAAGACTGGGAATGACTGGTCACTATGACACACACTGAACACAGGGTGCAGACGCTCAATGCAGGAGCTGCCCTCTGGTGGTCAGTGCACTCCCATATGGGGGAGCTCTGCTCAGCCACAAGCCAGGCTGATGGCTGCCAGTACAGCGGTGGTGGTGGGAGCCTGTCCTGCCTCCTCAGCAGCGCTAAGGATGCCTGACTGCAGATTAGGTCTGCTCCCCGCTGGCAAGTGGACATCCCCCGAGGGCTCCCGGGCTGCCAGAGGGGTGTCTGATTGCTAGCTTAGGCCCAAGCCCCCGGGGAGCGGGCCTAAGCCAGCAGGTGGACATCCCCTGAGGGGTCCCAGACTGCGAGAGGGCACAGACCGGGCTGAGGGACCACCCCCCCCCCCCAGTGCACAAATTTTTGTGCACCGGGCCTCTAGTCCTATCTAATAAAAGAGGAACATGGTAATTGGCGTACGACCACTACCCTCCCCATTGGCTAATCAGCGAGATATGCAAATTAACTGCCAGCCAAGATGGCGGCCGGCAGCCAGGCAGCTTGAAACTAACATGAGGCTTGCTTGCTTCAGTGATGGAGGACTCCAACATTCCCCGCCTGCCTTGCTGGCCTCTGAGCCTACAGTTAAACATTGTAACAAATATAGAAGATAAACAAAACCCCAGAAACCAGCTTTCAGTGAGCCAGGAACTCAGAGCTGGAGTTGATACAGTGTCTCGATTATAGAACCCAGCAGAGGCCTCAGAGCTGGAGCCAGAGCTAAAGCTGGCCCAGAATAAAAAAAAAGAGAGAGAGAAAAAGGAGCAGTTGGGAGCTTCAGTTGGCCTGAAAACAGCCCTCAGCCCCTCACCCAGACTGGCCAGGCACCCCAGTGGGGACCCCCACCCTGAAGGGTGTGTGACCAGCTGCAAACAGCCATCATCCCCTCACCCAGGCTGGCCAGGCACCCCAGTGGGGACCCCCACCCTGAAGGATGTGACCAGCTGCAAACAGCCATCATCCCCTCACCCAGGCTGGCCAGACACCCCAGTGGGGACCCCCACCCTGATCCAGGACACCTTTCAGGGCAAACCAGCTGGCCCCCACCCGTGCACCAGGCCTCTACCCTATATAGTAAAAGGGTAATATGCCTCCCAGCACCGGGATCAGCGTGACAGGGGGCAGCGCCCAAACCCCCTGATCGCCCTGCAGCTCTGTGTGTGACAGGGGGCGGGGCCACAACCTCCCTATCCGCCCTGCTCTGTGTGTGACAGGGTGTGGCGCCCCAACCCCCTGATCACCCTGGGGCTCTGTGTGTGACAGGGTGCGGCACCCCAACCCCCGCTCCCCGCACGGGCCCTGCTCTGCGTGTGATGGGGTAGAACCATAACCTCCCCATCGGCCCTGCCCTGAGTGTGACAGTGGCGGCACCCCAACCCCCTGATCCGCCCTGCTCTGTGTGTGACAGGAGGCAGTGCCCCAACTCCCCTATCGGCCCTACTCTGTGAGTGACAGGGGGGAGCTCCTCAACCCCCTGATGGGCCCTGCTCTGTGCGTGACAGGGGGGAGCTCCCCAACCCCCCTGATGGGCCCTGCTCTGTGCATGATAGGGGGCAGCACCCCAACCCCCTGATCGGCCCTTCTCTGTGCGTGACAGAGGGTGGCGCCGCAACCTCCCCATCAACCCTGCCTTGAGTGTGACAGGGGGCAGTGTCCCAACCCCCCAATCAGCCCTACCCTGAGCATGACTGAGGGTGGCATTGCAACCTCCCAATCCGCCCTGCTCTTTGCATGACAGGGGGTGGCGCCCCAACTCCCCAATCGGCCCTGCTCTAAGCCCGACCAGGGGCTGCACCTAGGGATTGGGCCTGCCCCCTGCCACCCGGGAGCAGGCCTAAGCCAGCAGGTCGTTATCTCCTGAGGGGTCCCAGACTGCGAGAGGGCACAGGCCAGGCTGAGGGACCCCCCTTCCCATCCGAGTGCACAAATTTTTGTGCACCGGGCCTCTAGTATATAATAAAAGCCTAATATGCTAAGTGTCCAGTTGTCTAGTTGGCCGTTCAACAAATCAAAGCATAATATGTTAATGATATGCTAAGGCTGCTCAACTGCTTGCTATGATGTGCACTGACCACCAGGGGGCAGATGCTCTGACCGGTAGGTTAGCTTGCTGCTGGGGTCCGGCTGATCAGGACTGAGAGAGATGGTCTGGACATGCCCTGGAGCCCTCCTGCAGTCCCCCCCCTGGCTGGCCAACCACCCATGTCCCTCCCCGGCCTAATCGTGCACTAGTGTGGTCCCTTATCCTGGCCTGTGCCCTTTCACAATCTGGGACCCCTCAGGGGATGTCAGAGAGTCAGTGTCGGCCCAACGCTGAAACAACTGGTCGCTATGACATGCACTGACCACCAGGGAGCAAACGTTCAATGGAGGAGGAACGCTGCTCAGCCAGAAGCTGGGCTCATGGCTGGCGAGCTCAGGGCCTCCCCCCAAGTGCACGAATTTCATGCACCAGGCCTCTAGTCTACATATACAAAAGCCTAGTGACTGGAATGGCAGAACAACCAGAACAATCAGTGGCTATGACACACACTGCAGCAGCCAATCAGCCTAATCTGGGCCCCGATCGGGCGCCCCCCACCCCCCTGGCTGGCCTGGCCCCCAACTCCCCGATCAGGGGTGGGGCCAGCTGGCCAACCACCAGTGGCCCCTCCCCCTTGCCGGCCCGGCCTGATGGGTCCCCATTGTGGTGGGCCAGTTGGACCCCACCCATGCACAAATTCGTGCACCGGGCCTCTAGTAATTATACAGATTGTCATATTATACTTATCCGTGATATGACATGTATCACAATTTTTGAGTTTAGGAACATTTTATTTCTTTGTTTTATTGAGATATATTTATATACAGTAGAGAGTATAGATCTTAAATGCACTTGCTGATAGTGAGATTCAAATATTATATATTGATTTTGATTTTTTAAAATCTATTTGTACTGTCAGTTGTTGAGAGTTGACTATTAAAGTCTCCAGTGATTATTGTGAATTTATCTATTTCTCCATTTATTTTTGTCAATTTTGTTTCATGTATTTTGAAGTTATATTATTAGGTATATTGCATTTAAAATTGTCATGATTTTTAATAAATTCAGTGATTTATCTTTTAAAATTTTTCTCTTTATCTTGACTAATACTTTTTATTTGAAGCCTACTTTGATATAAATACAGTCACTTTAATTTTCTTATGATTAGTGTTTGGATCGTGTGTATTTTCTTTTTACTTTTTTTTTTTTAATCCTCACTTGAGAATATTGTTTCCATTGATGTTTTTAGAGAATGGAAGGGAGGGAGGGAAGAAGAAAGAGAGAGAGAGAGAGAGAGAGAGAGAGAGAGAGAGAGAGAGAGAGAGAGAGAGAGAAAGAAACATTAATGTGAGAGAGACACGTCAATTGGTTGTCTCCCATAGGAATCCCAGTCAGGGCTGGGGATTGAACCCACAACTGAGGCAAGTGCCCTTGACCAGAATTGAACCATGGCTCTTTGATCCATTGCCAGATGCTCTAACCACTGAGACAAACTAGCCAGGGCTTTTCTTCTTACTTTTAAGCTATTTGTGATTCTATATTTAAAGTGTGTTTCATATTAACAGCATATAGTTGGGTCTGTATTACAATCCATTCTGATAATCTTTGATTTTAATTGGATATTTTGACCCATTTACATTTTATATATTAATTAATATAGCTTATTTGGCTGTAATATTTTTGTTGTTTGTGGGGTTTTTTTCTTCTTCCTTCCATGGTAAGCTTCCTTTCCTTATATATTATCTGAATAGATCTCTGGGTGTCATCCTCTTAGTGTGGACAGCCTTTCTATCTCTCAAGGAAAGTGGACCAATAGAACATACACGCAGTAAATGTAATCCAAATAAAAAAGGAAATGGAAAATAAGTCAATTGCGAACATAGGCTCTGGGTGGCTCACACAACTTATGGTCATTATGCAGAGAGAACTTATCAGAGGATCAGTGTCAACAATGGTGGTACTCCTCTGGGGACAGCACCAGTCCTGACACTGCTACATATTTTCCTGGGTGATTTGTGAGAATCATAATTAAGGAAGTAAATGATGTGTTGCCAAGTGGACAGGTTGGTACGTCCATTGTTTCCCAGATTATAATAAGAAAATAATATGTTGGAGAAATAATCACGATCAAACAAAATACATTTTAATGGGTATATTCTCAGCTGATACACTTAAACAAACCTAAAAATATTCAAAGTTAATAAGGATGAGCAAGATTAGCATGGAAAAAAGCCTTGAGGTTACCAAGAATAATAAAATTATTTTTATTTTACCTCTGAAGTTAAATAGTTTAAAAATATTATCATGAGACTAGGATTCAGAAATAGGAATAAATGTATTCACAATGATGACCTAACTTTTATATTTAGTATCATCATGCTGTGTCCAGTTCTAAATTCCCTAATTAATGTGGGAAAACTAGATAGATTTTAGGAAAGCATTATAACTTGCTTTTAGAAATAGACAAATAGAGATAATTCTGTTCAAACTCCACACTTTACTGTTGACAAAACTCAGAAAGTTTGAAGTATTTTGTCCAAAGGCACACAGTTATTTCATGACAGAATTGTTAATTGAGCTTTAAATCTTAATCCTTCGTCTATTGCTCCTTCCAGCTCTCAGAGTGAATGAGCAGTTTTGAAATGGGAGAAGATGAGGAAAATGCAGGGAGGTGAAATGTTTCTATTGAATACAATACCTATCATCAAGCCTACGGGAATTTCTTATTTAAAATATGGTGACTAGACACTCTTCATTTCTTCTAACAAAGGATTTCATTTCACTGAGGAGTAAATGAGAGAAAATGTACAATAAAAAGCAACAGGAGGATTTTCGGAAGCACATAAAGGACTATTTCATGCAGCAAGAATCATTACTTATTAATATGGTAACATAATGTCTTTTCCCAGAAGTTTAATTTTTTAAAAAATTAGAATATAATTTCACCTATCCAAAATGGTAATCTCTACAAATGGGAGGGATAAACAAAGTATTTGTTCAAGATCCCTGAAATTCCATACTAGATATTGTTTTTGCCCTTACTTTTTGCCCATTTATTATTTCTTGCAAAATCCCATTCCAAGAAAGAGTTAGGAAGTTTGAAACCAATGAAACACTCTTGTACTTAGTACCATCCAACACCATTCCCAGTGAGAGCTGACTCCCTGCTAAGCCTTTACTATACAATTGCCATTTTTCATCTTTAATTGTAAGCTACAGGACTGTGGTGTTAGATGAGACAATTTACCTAAGCTCTCTGTTGACTAACCAAAACAGCCGTGGGAAAACTATGGCCCGCGGGCTGGACCCGGCCCGTTTGAAATGAATAAAACTAAAAAAAAAAAGACCATACCCTTTTATGTAATGATGTTTACTTTGAATTTATATTAGTTCACACAAACACTCCATCCATGCTTTTGTTCTGGCCCTCCGGTCCAGTTTAAGAACCCATTGTGGCCCTCGCTTCAAAAAGTTTGCCCACCCCTGAACCAAAATATACTCACAAGATCTGTTGGAGAGTATGATGCTACTTGGTCAGCTGCAAATGGAGTTCTTCTTGATCAATACTATGATGAAATTTTAAATTGTCAAGTTATGGATTGTTCAAAATAATAATTTTTGACCAGTTTATTGGGGAAATAAAAAAACCCAGTAATAGAAACTACCTAAAAAATTACAATTAAAAGTCATTACATGTGGTGGATTTTGTTTAAAAGACACAGAGTTTTTAAATGGGAAGCAAGTTTAAGTAACAATAAAATCCGTATTTCATGATTTCAGACACTAAGCTTGAAACAACCTTCATGATCTGCTTAGACATTCATAGATTGCTTTTTGTTGTTACTTTTATTCTCCCCAAATGATCCTGTACTACAAATAAAACAATATAACACCTTTGAATGTTGAAATTGAATTGAAATTCTTTTTTAGGCAAGTACTTCAGTCAAGAAAAATAACTGTGTTTTAGTTTATTTCAAGGTTGATTCTTTTCCATTATGGAAGAGTGTTTACAAATGATTTTGACAAAGGTCACACAGCCAAATTATTATTTTTCTTTCAAGAGTACACCTCTCTGAGAGATCACAAAATGAGAACGAGCCAAGAAAAGTAAATAAGTTTACTTCTCTTGAACATATGTGAGACCATTTGACTTGTGCACATCCCAGATATAAAGGAAGGAAAACATTTATACTATAACATGAAGTTGCTTGAAATGGCTTTAATGTTTTAAAAAATATCTCACATTTCAGGTTGCTTTCTGTTGAGTGATATGCAGCCATTATAAGATATTATAAAGCATTTTGCTATGCCATGGAATCTGTGGCACACATTTTTTTAGGCCCAGTCCTATTCTCCATATATAGGAAGAGGAGTTATGTATAGTAAACTAGATAAGAACTTGAACAATGGAATTCAAGAGACCTGATTTCAGATTTTGACTCTCTATTTACTTCCTGTGAATGAGCACTGTGGGCAAGTTCCTTAACTTTTAGCTTCCCTGTGCTTGTGAATGGTGATTCAATCACATTCTTTTGATTCTAGTAACTAGGAAGGTAACATTCTTCTCGGACTTCTGTAACATTTTTTGCTGTCCTTATGCTTATTTTCTGTGAGAGAAGGCAGAATATGTTCAGTTCAAGAAATCTGAGAGACAACATTGCAGCCTTATAGGACACCTCACAGTATTCTCCACCTTGGAAGAAACACCCGTATCCCTCCCCTTCTCAGATAAAATGAATTTTAAGAGATCATGTTGAGTGTTTGTAAATAGATAGACTTTGTCATTGTTTACTTTAACATTATACATGTGGCATGCATTAACTGAATATTAATTCCATAGTCATACGGTAATTAAAAGAGATCTATCTACCAGAGTCAGATCTTCGCTCCTACAACTCACTAGAGTGGTTATTTTGGGAGTTAGGTGCCATTATTTCCAGCCAGCCAAGCATTCTGGAGAGAATAGCTCTAGAGTTATTCTGGGGATTGCCGTGGACTTCTACATTGTAATATTTTATTCATTTCCATATACTTTTAATAAGTACAGAGAATGTCTTGGCCAGCTTGGGCTGCCATAACAAAATAACACAGGCTGCACGACTAAATAATAGAAATTGATTTTCTCACAATTCTGGAGGCTGAAAAGGCCAAGATGAAGGTCTGGCTAGGTTTTGTTTCTCATGAGACCTCCCTTGCTACTTTGCAGATGTCCATCTTCTCTTTGTGTCCTCACATTGTTTTTTAGACCTTCCTCTTCTTATAAGGCCATCAGTTCTATTGGATCAGGGCCCTACCTTTATGACCTCATTTAAACTTAATTACCTCCTAAAGACCTTAGCTTCAAAGGCAGTCACTTTGAGGGTTAGGGCTTCAACATATAGATTGGGGGTCACAACATAGTTCATAACAGAAAATAAATATGGATATTTACTAGCATTATCTTAATATCTTAAAGCATTTTTTTGAAAAAGACAATTAAATGTGATTTTTGTTTTATATTTTTGATAGATTTTTAAAAGGTAAAATGCTTTCATTTTATTGCTTGACTTTGCTGAACTTTTATATGCTTATGAAATATTTAAATATTTATTAAATGTGAAAATGACCTTTGTTGCATCATCAGCTGTTAGGTTCAGATCGCCATAGCTTTATAACAGGGGTGGGGAACCTTTTTTCTGCCAAGGGCTATTTGGATATCCATAACATCATTTGCTTAATAAAATTCACTTAATATAAATTTATGTTGCTGTGAAAAAAGCTCCTAGAAGATGCACTGAATTTCAAGTCCCATCTGTGGTTGCCTTGACAGGGCCAGACCAAATGATTTTGTGGGCTTTAGTATAAGGCCTGTGGGCTGGACGGTCCCTACCCCTGCTTTATAAAGTGCCTGTAGAAGAACTATGTGAAAAGCAAAAGGCATTAACATCATAATATAAGGTCAGAGAGATTTATTTCAGTGCCTTCACTGTAAAGCTTATAAAACTGAGGTCTAAAGACACCATTTTTAAAGAAACTGAGGTCACAGACAAGTTAGTAACTGAGGCACTTCTGTAACCTTGACCAACCTTCTGACTCTCACTTTACTTTATTCCATCCGCAACCCCTCTTGCTCCTATCCGGGTTCTTTTAAAGTCCAGAATTAAATTTAAAGCTTTTCTGTGAAATACAAGGTGTAATCCAAGCCTATAGCTGAGGAAATTCTTGTGCCTGTGAAGTGGTGGCACAACTTTGACCTTATAAATTGATTCAGTAAATCTAAATTTCAAAGTAAGTAGAGTTCAGTAGGACATACAATGACTTTATTTAGAAGAATAGATAATGTCAAACATACATGAGGAGAAAGACATCGACTCTGGATTGAAGTAATTTATCTAATAGTTACAGTTGTTGGCATACTTAGCAATCATAAGATGGACCAGAATAATAAGATGGACCAGAATAATAATAAAGTAGCATATGAATTTTTTAATAAAATGCATTTACACCATTTACCTAATAAACAACAATTATCATTTATTGAGTAGCTACTGGGAACACAGTACTGAATAGACAAATGGTATAATACTCTGCTTTCAAGTCCCATCTGTGGTTGCCTTGACAGGGCCAGACCAAATGATTTTGTGGGCTTTAGTATAAGGCCTGTGGGCTGGACGGTCCACGGGTCCCCAAAGGTGTGGACGGAGTCGGCGAAGAAGGAATGACACGGAGACAGCGTTCAGTTGATCAGCAGCCTAGCCAGGATCTCTAGCCAGTATCTCCAGCCAAGTTCTGTTCAGGATCTCCAGCAAAGTTCTGTTTAGGATCTCCAGCCAGGTTCTGTGTCCATGTTCTCTTGCTAGGTTCTCCAGCCAGGTTCGGTCGCCAGGTTCTGTAGCCGGGTTCTTCAGCCAGGTTCTGTCTAGGTTCTCCAACCAAGTTCTGTAGCCAGGTTCTGTCCAGGTTCTTTTGCCAGGTTCTCCAGGTTCAGTCACCAGGTTCTAGTCAGGTTCTCTTGCCATGTTCTATCCAGGTTCTGTAGCCAGATTCTGTCTCTAGGTTCTTCAGCCAGGTTCTCTTGCTAGGTTCTGTTTCTAGGTTCTGTGGCCAGTTTCTGTCCAGGATCTTTTGCCATGTTCTCTCCAGCGAAGTTCTTCTGTCTCTAGGTTCTGTGTAGGTTCTGTGTCTAGGTTCTGTGTCTAGGTTCTGTCTCCTGTTGCCTTGTTACATCTGTATTTATACCAGTTGATTCCAATCCTATCAATCTCTATTCCAAAGGTTAGGGCGTTTCTTATCTCCATTCCAGGGAGCAAAGATTATGTAGCTTAAGCATGATTGTTCATAGTTAAAGTGATTAATTACCTGCCTGGCACTTAGTTAAGGGGTTTTATTCCCTCCCTAACTTCAGGGGAAAATCCCTACCTGGGGAAACAACCTTTCTCAGAGAGGTGACCTTGGTTAAAACACATAGTGCCAAGAAGGTGAGCAAACATATTAAGAACAGTATGCCATATATGCCAGGTCCCTTGAAACAGCAAGGATGGACCAGCTCCCGGCACTTTCCAAATCAAGACTCCTTTCCAATGTCACTTAAAATACTTTTAAACTGATAATGAAACATGCATTCTATGTCTCATAAATTAAAACTTTTATAAAAAGGACAAAATAATAAAAACTTAAAAATAAAAATCATAGATATTTTAAAAAGCTAGTGGATATTTTATTATGCTCTAAATTATTGAGTTCTATTGGAGTGAAAACTGTCAATTCACTACTAAGTACAGGTAACACATGGAGGTGAGGAGCAACCAAAGGGAAAGAAGAAAAGACCTAAGTAACTGTCCCTGCGAAGAGTCACTCAGGTCTCTTTTTTCAGCTTCTGAAATTCATATGACTTCAGCACATGAGTGCTCTGAACTTCCACTTGTCTCTTGTCCAGCCTGAATGCCTCCGTGAGATAAGTGAGAGAAGTAACTCTCCGCATTAGCAGTGAGTTGTAAAATACTTTTGCTAATAATAGTGTAGGTAGGCACTGGTTCAGAGGGGTGAAAATGAGGGCATAGAACATTCCTGCTTTGGGTAGAAGAAATCTCAACAGTATTACTGAGCCCAAATGTAATGTAAGCTGCTGGAAAGCAATAACTACCATTACACCTTTAACTTTGTTAAGTGAATTATCTAAAAGCTCCACCCCTCTGAAAAAATAAATTAAGCTTTATGAGTCTGTTGCTGGCAGCTACAGTGATTATATGGGACATTAGGTTTGGGATTATTTGGCTTAAAAAATTGTATGTGCGGAGTACTCAGCAACTCAGAAAATACTATGATTATTCTAGGACATGTTCACTATTATAGGATGTAAATATAGATCAAATAAAGCCAAAATCTCTGCTAAAGTGAATCAACTCAAAATTCATAGGTCTATGTCTCCAAAAAGAAGAGAAAAAATTTAAACATGTTTTATTTTGGATCTTAAAATAATAAATTTCCCTGTTATAA
Source organism: Myotis myotis (assembly GCF_014108235.1). NCBI lineage: Eukaryota > Metazoa > Chordata > Mammalia > Chiroptera > Vespertilionidae > Myotis > Myotis myotis. The sequence goes on along the minus strand of NW_023416390.1, from coordinate 63,219,323 downwards.
AATTTCCCTAAATGCTGCTTATAATGAAAATATTTTCATATAAGCTAAGTGGAAAAAATAGAATGAGCTACTTTGAAAAAAAGTCAAGATTTTCATAATACAATGGCAACCAACTTCAATATAGCAATGATTTAAGACACCAAAGAAAACAGAGACCTCATTTAATCTAAACAGAGAGAAGAGTGGTGTCTAAAATCAACCAGGTCTTAAATTCAGCATCTTTTGAGGTTACACAGATTGTGAAGAAGAAACTATAACCTTGTGCTTTCTTTTTACATTTGGCTAATAAGGGTGAGTGTATGGTGTGTACATGTTTGTACATCGTAAGCCTCAGATTCAGCTCCTGCATCCTTTTCCCATATGAGTTTGTCTTTTAATGTAGATAATAAGAATGTCTCTGGCAGAAACCATACAACTGTGTCTGATGTCATACATGCCTATGGCAAGCACTCAGCACACCAGAGCAGCTACCCGTGAGTAGCCTTTTCCATGGAAGCAAGAGTGCCTTTTAATAATTAATCGTTACTAGAGAACTGAAGAGTAATCTTCTTCCTGGGACGATTGATTCTTCTCACCTAGGGGAGATGATGTTTCTAGAGAAGTGTTTGCTCCCTCTGAACTGCTCTACTAACTTGGCATTAACAGAATTATTTGAAGAAGCTGAAAGCATTACCAGTCTCTAGTCACCTCAAGTTCTGTAGATATAGCACACAATCACCTAGAGGCATCTCAATTAAGTGAGCATGACTCTCCCAATTAGGCAAGAGTCCTCACTATTAAATATTATTAGTCTTAATTTGGTGCCATTAAATTCTTGATGAAGCCCAACCCAGAAAGGGTAGGGCATTGTATACTTAAATTCACAGCAACATGCTCAGAAAACACTTCTGAGGAAAGGTCTATTAAGTCCCCACCGATATCATTTAGGGACATATCACTTAAATATCAACCATGAAATCTGGAAAAGAGCTTTAGAAATGTTTGACCCTGTCACTTTGCAGATGAAGAAAGTAAAGTCCAGGAAGGTGTCATTGACTGGTTAGAAGAAATAAGACAGACATAATGCCTCCCAACTCTTCCAGCCCAGGGCTCTTTACTTGATACCATCATACATTCTGAAATATGTCAGTGACTAAAGGCACATCTCCAAAGCTGTGACCTCTCATTGTCCTTGTGTTGGTGCAGGTACAATTACAATACTTAGCTTTGTGTTGCTAAGTAGTGTTTTAACCTTGAGGAAGTCAATCTAACTGCATCTGATTTTTGTTAATATCAAATTAGAGATAATTTTGTATATCTCATAAAGTTGTGTTGAAATTTAACAAATCTTGTATGACAGAGTACTTTCGGTAAATATAATATTAAAATTGAGGTAACATTTTATCTTTTAGTTTATTTATGACTTTTAGTTCCAGGTGGTGGGCTGAGTTTAAGTGTTTTTCTCTCCCCTACTCCCTCCCATGACACCCTACTAAAATTATAGTAGAGAATAAAGAAGATAAAATCCTACAACAACTGAAAAATGCTAGGGTTGGACATCACCAGAGAAGTGATTTTAATAGATTTCTGGGAGACAAACGTGGGATGAAGAACTGATGGATGATGAAGCTGACCAAAGGCCAGCACAGTTACGAGTTCATGTGGAAAGACTATGGCCCTGCCTGGAGCTTATCTTCTCTGAAGAACCATAAAGGGGATTAGGACTCAGAAATGGCAGGTACTATTGAAGGTAAAGGGAACTTGTGGAACTGAGAGAAATTAAATTCTGAGCACAAGCCAGTTATCTCCAGTAACAAGGTATCTACCACTGCCACTGCTGCTGCCACCATGACTACAGACAAAGGGTTCTTCTCCAAAAAAAACTCAACTATCTGGGAGAAATTAGGGTAGATGGTGTGGAAGTTGATGATCCAACCAAACTCTTTATATGCTGCCGTTTAGGAACACCAATGCCTGAGAGCCCAATCTCTCTCAGCTCCTTCTGGGGGACACTGATGGCTCAGAATCCTTGTCTCTATATTAGAACTCATTGTGAACTTAATGTTGCATTATTCATTAATATGAAAAAAAAACTGAGAAACAAAGGCATTTGTGGAAAGCCTGCAGCATGGAAGTGAAAGAAGTAAAAAGAAAAATTAACCTCAGAGAAAAATAAGAGATTTTAATAAACAAAAAAACACACACAAAAGTTTCTAAATGGCATCCTAAGTCGATTCAAGAATGTATTGTATTCATGAAAAAATAGAGTGATATAATAAATGAACAGAAGAAAAGATAGAGCTTCTGGAATTTAAAAATTGTTGCTAAAATTAAATAAGATATATATATATATAAAGATTGCAAGAGAAAGTAAATAAAATCTTTAAGGAAATAATCAAAAGACTACAAGAAAGAAAAGATGTAAAAATATTCATTTAAAAAGATAATCTGTCCAAATAATGAGTTTCAGAAAGAATAAACAATACAATAGCATGCAAGTCATATTATTAAACAGAAGAAAATTTCTTGTAGCAGAGGAACACAGGCATTCAGGTTGATTGGGCTCACCAGCTACACAAAATGAGAGAAAATCACATTCTTAGAAATGTCAGTGTGAAATTTCGGAGCACTGAAGATAAAGAGAAATCTTTAAAAGTTTTCAGAGAAAATACATGTACTGTTCAAAATTACATTAGCTGTCTTTTTAACAGCCATTCTGGAAACTCACAGACAACAAAACAATGCCTTTAAAGCTGGGGATGTGATATGCTCCCCAAACTATGAAGCAAGCACGATGTTGCAATAAATCTCATCGCAGAGAGTCAACCTCCCAAGCAAACTTTCCCAGGAGTTTTTGAGGATATTCTTCAGCAAAATGAGAAAATGTACTGGGAAAAAAGAAACGAATGGACTCAATAAATAGAATTTCCAAACCAGAGCAGTTGAAGAAAGTCACAGAAGGGCAGGCCCACAGAGCAACCAGGACAGATGGAAGGGGGCAGCCCTGAAACTTCAGAGAATTAATGATAAGGGAAGAATATGACAATAATTGAGAAAACATCAAAGGCACATGATTCAAGAACAAGAAAGAGCAAAAGTATCAAAAACAAGCTTACACACACACACACACACACACACACAATAAAATCCTAATTAATATATTTATATAATTATGCTAATATAAACACTATTATTGATTTGTAACATCTAGAACTAATCTGTAGCCAAAGCACAGAAAACATAACTATGCTTTTAGAATAATTAGAGCATGTCACTGTAAAAATCAAATTACAAATGACAGAAATGGGGAAGTTTGTAGTCAGGAGATAAAGCCATGGGATATGGTGGGAGTAGGTAATAACTCAGCTGAGAAAGTGTGGAGTCATACAATATTGCCTTTGGTTGATTGAATAAGAAATTAAAAAATGTAAATATACTTCTTTCTTAGAGTTACAAAAGTATTCTTTAGAGGAAGCAAACATGACACAATTATGTCTGGAATAAGGGTAGCATTGGTGATAGAGAATGTAAAGAAATTGTTACATTTCATAGGTGAACCCTAAAATTCAGAAATCAAAATATAGTGGTATAAGTATATTGTTTAGAGATACAGAGATAACTATCGAAGGAATAGTTAGAGTTAAAAGTTGTTCTTATGAGAGGGACTAGAGAAGGAAGGGTAATAGAGAAAGGAAGGACATCCCTTTTCATAATACACTCTAATTGACATTGTTGGTTGACCATCTCACATCCATTCACTCCTTCTCTCTTCCTAAGGGAATCCTAACTTAGCTTGCACTCAGTTCTACCTAAAACTCCAAGGGTAGTCACATTTCCTTTGCCTGGGATCTATTCTTGTTTATGGTATGGGAAAGGAAGGCTCCCCGGGGTGGAGAAGGGGCATTTTTGAGAAAAATCCCCCTCGCTTCTTAGAGAGAACTAACTATAAAGAGATGTGCTGGTTCCAGGGGCACGTTTTTTACATTTCAGTAGATTAGAAATTTAAAAAAACCTTTCCCATAAAATGGGCGGTACTATTTTACTCTCCCACTAACAATATATGAGTAATAATTTTCTCACATTTTTACCAAACATTGCTATTATGAACCTTTTAAAATTTTGTTCCATGAATCTGGCAAACATGAGAGCTCATGTTTGCTCTGGCAAACATGAGATTGTTTTCATTTGGCTTTCTTTGATAACTAGTGGAGTTTCTCATCTTTTCATGTTTACTAGTCATTTGTATTTTTATCTATATCTTTCCATTATTATTTTCCTACTTGACTGTTTGTGCTTTTCTTTTTATTCTGTAGTTCTTTGCTTTTTAGGAATGCTTCCTTTGTTTTATATGATACATTCTCCCAGGCTGCTGTTTGTCTTTAAATTTTTTCACTTAGAAGTGTTACAGTACAGTGGGGCCTTCACTTAGGAGTGCCCAGACTAACGAGTTTTTTGAGATACCAGCTGTCTCTCAGCAGATTTTTTGCATTGAGTTGATAGAGAAATTTGAGTTAACGAGCTCCTTAATGAGCTCCATCTCGGAACGAATTAAACTCGTAAGTCAAGGCCCCACTGTATTATTATCCAGGGCTTTAACCATTTTGGTAAGATCATTTATTTGTTTGGCTTTTGCTTTTGTCTCCATCAAGAATAAATCAAAGCAATACCAACTACGGGGCAAATTCTTTCTGAATGTCTACTATGTCCAGTGATCACAGAGGACACTATGATGGAAAGACAATCCCTGATTATAAAGATAACCTAGTACAAAGAGGGAATAGATCTATCGATAAATAATACCACTAAAATAAATTTACAACATAATATACAGTGGGGATACAGGAGAAAGATTACCTGAAACTCCCTATGAATTATCAGTAAAGAGTTAGTTTGTTATTTCTGAGCTCTTAACTTTTTGTAGACATCAGTTTAAACTGCCCTGACTGTTGAATTCTTTATGTACTAATAGTATGAATCAAATATAATTTGTACCTTCATAGTAAACTTAACTTTAAAAAATTTTTATTCTAAAATTTTAATAAATAAATTCTTCAAAATGTATGTATCTTATTGCCATTAAATCATATAAGCATTTTTAAAGAACAATTGAAGAGTGAGTCATATGAATGTGAAACACAAGAATTATTCTTTTTTAAACATTAATTCTAATATTTCAATTCTTCTTTTTAATAATCTAAAAATTTATATTTATGGAAATATGAACCGTCTAGCAATATATTTAAAAACAATTTATAAATGTATGTTATTATAAAATGAAACACTTTCTCTCAACACCCTACACAGTCCCTCCATCCAAAGGCACCCATTTTTAAAGGAGAAAAAATGCATTAGAGAGCTTCTTTTAAATCTTTAAGAACTTCCCCCTTCTTTGATTTTGGTACTTGTCTGGTATTGCACAAGCTATCTCATGATGACTTAAAATAAAATGATAAACACAACTGCTCACAATATCTCAGTGACTCTTTTATCATGTAGAGTGTTAAGCACAATTGGAGGGCTAGCCTACCATCAACAAGAAACCACGGGGTCTTAAAATACTTATCACATGCTAATCCCCAGCCCAGTTCTGTTCCTATGACCTTTATAACATGTCCTATTTTTCTCCACCTCATACCTGGTTCAGTTCAGTCCTTTTCAATATTCACCGGAAAAACACAACTTTCTTCTCCAAATGCCTATTAATTCATCCCAAGAAAGACAGAGCCTAACCTTGGCATATCTTGACTTAAAAAAAAAATAAGTAAAAGAAAATTAGCTTTACCTATAGTTCTAAGTAGTCAGAGATTTGTTTCTAAATAGCGCTGGGGGATTTCACCATATGACTCCTATTAATGATAATTGCCGAGTTAATCTCTCAGTGTGACATTACAAATTCTAGCTTCCCAGTCCAACTTCGTTTGAAGCTTTTCAGTATTTCTTTTGCTGCTAGAACAAGAACTATAAATCTGGAAAAGATTTATAAGATCAATCATTGATGTCTTTTAATTTTACAGATAAAGAAATAGGTTTCTAGAGGTTGTTACTGACCATTAAGAGGTTGTGTAAGTTTGATCAATTTGATCCACTGACTTTAAAGAATGGATTGCAATTTAGGAAAGATGTTTTTAGAGACCAACTACTTATAAGCTTAAGAAGTGAGAAAATTTAAAGAATAACCAAGATTATCTGAATTCATTATTGCAAAGGTTTTCTTTTACTCTACAAGCATTATTATGTATGATCATGTCAATATTTTTTAAGTTGTCAATTTTAAAGATTATATTCTAGAGAACATGTTAAGGGTCAGCAGATCAGACAACTAAAGGGTTGTTATTAATAAGAACACATATGTTAGGACAATCTTTCTAGGGTTTATTTTGCCATGGTTGCCTGAATTAAAAACCTGCAAGTTGCAGCAGCATCATAAAAATTAGATTTTAATAAGCTTTGTTTGGTTTCTTAGTGTATAGGTCATTATAAACCCCTCTTGGATTCTTAGTGAAGTCACAATGATTTTGAACACCTTTTGAATAGGTGATGGCTAATCTACAAAATGGTGCCAACAGCCCTGCTTGTATTTTTTCTCAGTAACATTGCAATCCTTCTTGCAATTTGCAGAGATTGAAATCCTTCCCTGTCTATCGGTTCAGTCCACTTATTTACAGCAAATGAAATACCTGTTTTTCTTTCATGAAATTGTGTTTGATTTTTTTTACTTTAGTTTTTGAAATGTAAGAAATGAGTTTTGTGTTTTGTTTTTAAACCTTTTGGTGATTTTTTTTCACTGTTAAATATTTTAACACATTATGAGGATTACACATGGCATATGGCACACTTTAGAAGCTATTATTGCCTTTTAAAATATCTCCTCAGGTGGAAAAAAAGCATTTGGCATACATTCATGTATGATTCATGATCTACTGACTTTGTATTTGCAGTGGCCATCGTGACTCAGGTCTTAGAAAAGGACATGCTATTTTAATTCAAATCTGAATTTTATCTTTGTTTCTTTAGCTCCTATTTCAATTAAGGTGGGATACTGTGAAAACCAACAGCGCCACAGTTTGTTTTTCCTTAGGGAGGGGCAAATGGCTGTCTAATTAAAAGAAAGTCCATCAGTAATCATGTTATGTGTTCAACCCTGAGATTTTCTAGAAAAGAAATCCTTTCTCATCTACATATTTCTATCTGGAAAACTGTTTTTGTTTTTTTGTTTTTTTTATCAAATAATAGTTTTGTGTTTTTATAAAACAAAATTTATTTAAAGCCACAAATATCACAATTTTACATGTGGGAGTTGTTATTTTTAAGACTTTATCTCACGAAATAGAAAACAAATGACTTTTACTTCAACATATATTGGTTTTAGCATGGTAGAAAGATGATTTTATAATTGCAGCATAGCTACTCATGTTATTTCTACTTCGTACTTCCCTAGGAATGGCTCATTACATTACATTAAAACCAAATTCTGCAATTAGAAAAGGGTTGGTATTAACCAGATTTTGAAAAGCAACAAAACCACTCAAAATCTTGAAACAACATAAGAGAAACTGGTGGGGGTGGGTATTGGCATTTGCTCACCTCTTAACTCTTGCTCCTCCATAAAATAAAAACATGTTGAAGGAATTATTGTGAAAACTACAACTGAAAAAATTCTTTAGCAGTGTTTGACAGGAAACAACAGGATAGGTTTATTGAGCCTAGACAAAGAAGGCTTGACTCCCATTTCCAGTTTTGTTATGCCTAAACACGCATTTAGAATCTGAATGTATTAAGGACGCCGGGGCACTCTTCCACATACCTTACACAGAGAATAGTGGTGAACTCATGACAACCAAACAACCAAAGAAACAAAAGCACATTTAGAAACGTAAGCCGTAAGCACAATTCATGCAAAGAAATATCTTCCCTAGGTATGTGTAAGCTTGGAGGGAAGAGTCACACCCTAGAGCGGGCATCCTAGTGCTGTTAGCAATGAACTTGGATTCTAGCAGTGCCTTTTAAAAAGGTATAGAGATCTGTGGAGAGAAATGACTGATGACAGGGGCTCTTCCCCTCTAAGTGGGATGGATGGAGGGAGCTGGGCACAATAGCTTGCAATATTCAAGGACTGTGATTTTTTTTTCTTATAAAGATGGAAGCCATTATTTTTAAAGCATGTGGTTTCAATGGTGCATACTTGATTTATGACTAAGAGTTCTTTTTCTCCATGCCATATTAGCGTCCTTGTATAATTAGTTTCCCCCTTGAAATTTAGATTGGGCTGCATTCTCTTTGGTAGTGAATATGGCATGGACAATTTAGGTTTAAAACACATAAGTAACATGGAAAACTGAGACATTTTCCTTCTTGAATTTAACCAGGTAAAAATCTCTGTCCTTGCACTCCAGATATAATGTTGGCCTGATGACTTAAAGAATCCTTTGTTTCATCTGCACCTCAGTCTTGTCAGAGTGACATGGGTGTGTGAGCTTAGCTGGATTTAACAGGATGTGAATTTGAGCACATATTACGAATGCAAATTAAGTCTCCATTCTTTTAACCATAAAAGGCATCAACATAAATTCCAAAGCTGGTTCTACATTAAATGACCTGAGATAGTATTCCTTCTTCCTGTGGACCTGTTTCTCCTCCCACAAGACTTAAAACTTCTTTACCTCTCCTGGGGCTTGTCAGTGCAAGCCCATAAACATTCACCTGCATAAACTTATAATTAAAAAATATATCCTAATCCTGCAGCGAGTCATTATATAGAGTTTTATTCATTCTTCACAAGAAATCCTTTAAAGATCTACAGGGTGACAGCCTCATCAACTTTTTATTGTCTGCCTTGATGCATTTCCATTTTTGGAAGCTATCCTCTCACTTTCTGCTTAACATACAGGAACACAAAAAGGAAAGTCAAAGTAAGGAACCTTGAAAGAAGAACTTCATTAAATAATTAGCAAATTAGAAAATTACATACCGAAATAACCCACACATGTATAATAAGATGAGATATACATGTGTTTGCATGTTTGTATGAAATACACAGTCTCAGCATAGATAAATATGCATGATTTTTCTCATAGAGCATAATTAGAGAAATGACATATCAAGCCAATTAGTCTCCAGAACAATTTTGTTCATATTTTCTTTCCCCTTAGCTAAAATGGCCCTGATAACTCACCACTAGCTTCATGTTCTGCCATCTCCCTCTCTCCCACTCCCCTCCTCTGGTTGTCCTCCACCTTCCTTCACACTGTGCTTTCCTTGCAGGGCTACCTACTCCCCACCCCAGCCCCACCCCCTCTGCTTCTGTTCATTTCCCACCCCCTTCCCAAGTCTTAGATACTGGGCAAGACTCCAGGTGCTTGTGGGTGGACAAAACAATTACATAGAAACTCTAAGAGAAACAAAGATTCCCTGTGTGATGTCATCAATGACCCCAACCTCTGCTGCTTCTTTCCATCCGTTTGTCCCTCAGTCACAAAGAGACTATGTCACCACTCTCAGTGTCCTTCCTTCCTTTCCAGGTCCTTGGCCTCTGGGAAGCCCAATGTAGCCCAAACACTGCCTTCTAGACGAGTACCTCCATATCTCGTGAGAAGGGGGTAATTTCTGGCTTGAGAGAAACAGCATTGAAGGCTAGGTTTGGCCTTGCATGTACCTTAGAGTAGAGCAGTATTGGGGAACCCCAGCCCTGTATGTACAAGCCTGAGCTCTAATGAGGGCCCTGGGAAGTCCCCACCCTCAAGTTTAATTCACACTCTGAAGCTGGCAGGGCTTGCTTCTTCCCCGGCTGCCACTCAGCGGGCTCTCTGTAGCCTGGCAAGACCTGACAATTTCATAGAGTGGATTCTATGTAGTCAGACAGTTCTGCCTTGGCTCAGAGGATAGAGTCAAGGCGGGGATTTCGCACAGATTTCCCCTTTCTCCCCATCTCCATTTCCCTTCTGAAGCCATGGGGCAAGGTTGAGGCTCCTAAGGCCCTATGGCAGCAACATTCTTCAACTTTTTTTTTATCATTGTTCTCTTAAGGAGACTTTAAAACATATTCCTCCTAATAAATTAAAATTTTATTAGGAAAATAAAATTTCACCCATGACAATTTAATAACACAGATGTACTGTATACTAGTATATGTTTATATACTGTGTGTATCTCTGTGTTTTATATATAACACAAATTAAATGGTTTTGTTCCCTGAGAAGCAATCTTCACCCTTTGAAGGTGATATTTCCCCATTAAAATGTGTGTTTTATGGATTTTCTGTCTCTGAGATAGGGCTGACACTGAGTTTAACATAAATAAGGTCTCTTTAGCCCTTAGGTTGTCTACCTGTGATATTCTCCTGTGCACATCCACGGCATTCTCTCAGTTTATTTCATTCTGTATCCTCTCAACATTAGGAAGCACCAGGAATCTGCATAGGGCTGTTTGGGCCAGAGGGAGGGCTGTAGTACAGATGGGAGTGGTCCAAAGATAAAGTGGGTACAACATTCCCGTGGCGTTAACCTCTGTACTAGCCAGAAAGCATTCTTCTGATCTCAGGGTGATTGTTGCCTGGTTTTTTATCTACATGCCCAGGGATACAAAGATGTTGCCCAGCACAGGCACTATTTATGAAACACGCCCAGTGGGATAAGGACTAATACTGGAGGGAGCTTATCTGGACACCCAACACAGGATAGCTGGCTGGGGGTGGGTGGGAGTGAGGGAAGAAATATTATGGGGCAGCCCTATCAAGAGGAAAGACACGGTAGTCTCACAGTGGCCCTTCTACAGGTCAAGGACTGTGACTCCTCTTAAACCTCTACTCCGCACTTGCTCTGTAAAATCCTCTTGTATTCAAGATCCAATATGGTCAGGACTGCATTTTAGGAAGCTTTCAATCACTTCTTTAAAAAATACATTGAATGACTTTTAACTATCTACAGATTGAAATGCGTTCCTATTAAACTAGAATTTTAGGTCCTCTGGAAAGATTCTTATTTACCTGCTGCTTTTCTCTAACCTGCAGTGTACATGCTCTCAATACAAACTCTAAACTCATTATGATCCAAATAATAATTGACATGCCTCTGCTGATATTATGTTCTGGACTTGTCATAAACTCGCATTCTACTGCCACCTACTTAACCCTGCCCTCCCTACACCAAGGTCAGCCTCTGGAAAGTCATTTCTGATTTTTCCTAACAGATATTAATTTTTCCTCCTTCAAACTCTCATTTCATTCCCTCGTGCAAATACTGAAGAGGAAATCAAATTACAATAAAAGGTAAAATAAGGTGGTTAGCTCCTACTCTCTCTGTAAGAACAAGGATTCAATTACATCCATCTTTGAATCTTACGTAGTGCCTAGTGCTCACAGTAAGGACATAGGAATAGTATTGAATTTCTTGTATTGTTACTTCCAGGTCAGAATAGGGAAGAACTTTGCTGGAAACACCCACCTCATACCACCTCCTGTGCAGTGGAGAATGACACCTGAGCTGCCTCTAGTACTAAAGAGACATAAATTCATTTAGATAAGCAGAGATAAGGAAGACAAATGTTTTATTGTCACCTTCCTGTCTTTTTGTTTTGCTTTGTTTACTTATGTTTTCTTTGAGGAAAAAGAATTGATAGGATCAATGGGCCATACAGCCTAGATGGTTTTTCCTCTTGTATCTGAATATTCCCCATTAAATACAAAGCCAAAAATAGATCCTTTAACAACTAGAGCTGATGGGGATCCTAACTCAAGAAATCATTCATTTTATTTGCTATTATTATTATTTTTCCATTTTCTCAGAGCACCTCCCCCCCCCCCCCCCCCCCCCCGCACACACACACTTTCTGGGTGATCTCTCTGATATCCAATCCTCTCAGATTATTTCAAATTAAGCAATGCAGCTAGATGCAGAAATCTAGTTTTTATTATTATGTTTGTAGAAGAAATGTGTTGCTTGTTTGGGATATGTTTTCAAAGACAAGTGATACCCAGAATCAAATGAGAAAATTAAGACTATCCAGAGGCATTGTTCAGGTGAAGGTCATTTTGTGCTTCTGATTCAACAGCAAAGCAGTTGAAATTTGAAGTATATTGGATTTTTTTCCTCCCCTTTTGGTAACCATGGGGATAGCACAGTATCTCCTAAACAAAGCTCATGAGAAGGGATAACCTTGGAAATTCTTCTACTGAAGAATAATTTAAACCTTGTTCTGACACCTGAATCATGGGGTGGTGCTTTTTGTCAACATTCTTTGCTCTTCAGAACCAGAAAAGCCAGTATCTGTGTGGTTACTGGTCCCGCCACGTTGCTGGGCAATAGCATTGTGACAGTGGAATTTTTCTAAAATCATTCTGAAATAGTTGCATGTGCCCAGGAACACTCAAATTATATTTTCATCACAAAATTTTCATTTTGGACCTATTATTGATATTCTGCACTATATAAAATGATATTTGGAACAACTTAATGTTTATTCTTAATTGAGAGAAGCAGAATATATTCCAAGAAATTCTTTTAGCCTCTGAAAATGTCTAGGTGTTGTATATGATGGAAACAATGTGCTTTTGTTCATTTTAATCCAATAGTATTTTTAATGTTCAGATCTTAAAGTGGATGTATATAGAGTTATAGATACTTTAATTAAAATGATTTATATTGTTGTCTTTTGTTAGAATCATCATTTTAGATCACCCCTTTTCTTCAAAAACAATAAACATTCTAGAAATTATTGAATTAGGTCTCTTTAATTGTTTTTATTCATTAAAACAGAAGAGGAGTGTCTGAGAAAAATACATGACTAGATCATATAACCAAACTAATTTTTATTTACTTATCTGAACAATTCATCAGAAATCATTTTGTGGTGTTTTTTTTTTCTGGCTATAGTTATTTCTATAATTGCTTTGAATATGGTTCTTTGAATAATATTTCATACTTCACTTTACATCTATTAACACAACTTCATTATAAATTACTCCTCCACCACCCCTGTCAAAAACAAATTAACTTTAAAAATCTTCTTTTTGTGTATGTATCAATAGAATATATTAGTTTTTTCCTCACTGGCTCTTCTTCCCTTCATACCATGGCCAGCTTTGTTTGCTACAATGCAAATACATGTATATGTAGGACACCATGTTCATGCCTAAACTCATAGGATACCTTCAACTCCACTTTCCCCATGGCCAAGCAGGTTCTACACATGGACATCTTGTGTCACCCCTCAGATATATATGAAAATACATATTACAAATACTAGTTTCAGTCTTTCGTGTCCAGTCCTCTTTAGCTTAGAAGCCTTTTTTGGATTGTCTCTTTTGCTCACTTTGGCCCCTGAATACATGAGTAATGGGTGTATTTTCATTTATGGCTCAGGCTACTTGACTTTGCTGCCCAGATCTTAGGACTCCACGTGTAACTAGAAGGGGAAAAAGACATTTCCTGCTTTGATTCCTTTTTTTTAATAATCTTCCATTGTCACTAGTCACTCATTGCCCTACTACTGGACTCTATGAATCCATTCTGCTGTAAACATTGAATATTAGAAATAGTTCCCACCACCCAAATAAATTTTAAATTGGCCATGCTTCTTTGTGTCACTTACACCAGATAGCAACAATGTCCATAATACCTTTGAGCACTCAATTGTCTTCAATTATTCATACATTCATCTCACCAGCAAGACTGTGATTTCCTTGAAGAGAGAAACAACTGATTCGTCATGGTGTGTTGTACAATGCTTCTCTCGGTACATGGCATATTACACAGGTCCAATAGACAAATTGAGAGAGTTCCCTCTCCTTTTTCGGGCTCAATATTATTAAATTAGGTTTAATTTCTAGAATGTTTATTATTTTTGAAGAAAAAAAGCCTGCCTTATTATCACTTTAAAACCATTATGGTTTTATTATAGGAAGTCTTTAACTTATGAAGTGGTTCTATTGCAAAAAGCACTTCTGAAGTTGTCTAAAACAAAACCCCATTAACCATCACTGGTCACCAAGCTGCTGTGTTGGATTGGGATCCAGGAGTGTAGTGGAGGGACTGTGTTGAATTGTCTTCTGGGAGTATGTGGCCACAGAACAGTGAAGGAAGAAGAAGATGGGGGGAAAAGATAGTTTTCTAGAAAACTAAACAGTTTTCATTATAAAATCCGTGTACAAGTGGTTAATGAGGAAGACAAAAGAAGATGAGAATGACAGCAGCTCTGATAAAACTAACCTCCACTAAGGTTTGAGTGACTAACAGCATTTTTAATTCCTCTGGTATTTGCATTTTTATTTCCTGCTCCATGGCAAAGTATATCAGTTGCTACTTTTTAAAAAAATATATTTTTATTGACTTCAGGGAGGAAGGGAGAGGGAGAGAGGAACATCACCAATAAGAGAGAATCAATGATTGGATGCTTCCTGCACACCCCCTACTGGGGATCCAGCCTGCAACCCAGGCATGTGCCCTTGCCTGGAATTGAACCTGGGACTCTTCAGTCTAAAGGCTGACACTCTATCCACTGAGCCAAACTGGCTAGGGGTATCAGTGAGTACTTTTCCTGGTGTTCTTTCTCCAGGTCTATACTCCACAGCTTCCTTAAAGATCTGCTTGTTTGTTTATTGCAGTGGTATATGGGTGTGTTGGAGGGGGAGTTTAGGGTGGTTTGCTGTTGGTTTTGACAGAACCATCAGGGTCTTTAGCATGAGGGAGAATACAACATTAAAGATAAAAGGACATAATTGTTCTAGGTATGGGTCCTTTGTAAATCAGGTGTTTATGACTGAAAATTGGTTATACATCTAAATATCTTTCACAATGTCTATGTTAGGGATCAACATTTTTTTTGTATAAAGGTGAATGTGGGTTCTGTGGAAGCAGTGAGGTTAGAATTCTGTGAGCTTGAACCTCTGATCTATGACTTAGTGTTTGGAAGTCAGGGATGTGTAACATGTGGGAAAGTGTTGTTGGGGCTCAGACCCATTTTGGTCTGTGTTTCATGGTTTTTGCAGCTTGAAAAAAAATCCACTGAAAGTCTTTGGTGGGAAATGTGGCCTTCAAACAAGTTTTCTTTATTCTTTTGTGATTCTAGAAATTTGATTATATCAGTTAGGGAGCGATCACATTTCCCAAATGCCCCAAGGGAGTTTCCTGTTTTATTCTTTGGTAATTCACATAAAGTTATGAGTGTGAACAAGCCTCAGGCATCAGAGAACATTGCCAGCTTCCTTGAAGATTCTATAACAAAAGAATGTTCTTTAGGTCAATAATATGTGATGTAAAAGGAATATAAGAACTCAATGATGCAGCCCTCTATTGTTCTCCTTTATAAATAATACAAATCTCGCCAAAACCGGTTTGGCTCAGTGGATAGAGCGTCGGCTTGCGGACTGAAAGGTCCCAGGTTCGATTCTGGTCAAGGGCATGTACCTGGGTTGCGGGCACATCCCCAGTGGGAGATGTGCAGGAGGCAGCTGATCGATGTTTCTCTCTCATCGATGTTTCTAACTCTCTATCTCTCTCCCTTCCTCTCTGTAAAAAATCAATAAAATATATTTTAAAAAAAATAATACAAATCTCTATGCATAGAGAAATTTATATACTGTATATATGTTATATACATACAAATTTATATGTAGAATGAAAACTATATGTAGTTGAACAAATACACATACCTAAAATATGTATTTGTTATATTTATTGTATATATTAATATATTATATATATATATATATATATATATGCCTAAGCAACCATTCGACTGGAAGCTATGATGTGCACTGACCATCAAGGGGCAGACACTCAATGCACAAGCATGGAAACATGGAACAGACTGATGAATCTCAGATGGAAGGGGGGAGGAGAGAGGGTGGGAAGAGATTAACAAAAGATCTTATATGCATACTAGACGCCCAGTGCATGGATTTGTGCATTGGTGGGGTCCCTCGCCTGGCCTGCAGGTATCAGGCCGAAACCAGCTATCCAATATTCCCCAAGAGGCCCCAAATTACAAGAGGGCGCAGGCCAGGCCGAGAGACCCCACTGGTGCATGAATCCATGTACTGAGCCTCTAGTATGTAGATAAAATTCTATGTAGAAAACTAAAATGTAGTTATTTCTGAAGCACAGTGATTATGTTAACATTAGAAGTTTAAATATAAATTAATTTACAATACTGTAACCAACTCTAGTCCCCAGCTCCTTTCCAACAAAGGAACATTCTGGGAAGGACAGGACCTGAGCAGCTAGCTGTGTGACTGAGCACATTCCCATCTCCCTCTTTCCCTTAGCCATGTACCTTAAATCCAGTTTAGAGTTGGGTTAAAGTAGGGCTTGGTGTACTACTGTATCCTGATGATAGATTCCTCTGTGCTCAGCTGGCATCCCTCTGTAGGCTGAAATGGCAGATTCTACTGTAACTATGTTTCTTACTATTGTTTTTAATTGAATTTTCTTTTGTCAGCAAATATTTATCAAAGGTCTACTATGTGCAGATACATAATGAGAAAGACATTCCTTTGGCTTTTAGAAAGCTCATCACCTAGAGCAGGGGTGGGCCACCTTTTTGTGAGTGCATGCCAAAACCAGCAAAATCTCTGACTCAAAATTCTTCTGCGTGCCAACCCTAATTTTTTAAGAACATGTTACGCCTACTTGATATCTGTTAAGGTGTACGTATGTGAAGAACCTTGAAGAAATAATGAAATTCATTCGAGCGACAAAAACACAGCATATGATGATGAAAAATACATTTAATTTTTAATGTACACATGTACACTGATAGTCCTTCAGAAAACTTTATGACTCCGTTTGATATTATCAGTGGGACTTTTGCGGCTGCATCACTGATGATTTTACATCAGGTTTATATTTCGTGACCTTCAGAGATATGCACGAGCTACTACTTTCATCCATCAGGCTACTCCTATTACGAGACTTAACAAAATTCATCACTGAGAACAAAGATTCACAAGCGTATGTGGATAAAACCAAAACACTGGTCGGATCTAGGAAGGCAGGGAGAGTTAAGGCAGAGGCATAGAAATTTCTCTTCCCCTCTCTCGCCAATCCATGTCTATGGTCTTTAAGATAACTTGTTATGTAAAATTATTTATTTATCTAAGATGCACCTACACTGAATTTATCTGAAAAATAAAAAAGTCGATATTAAGAAAAAAATTGTAAATGGAAGATTATAAGAGAGGGTTTCCCGTACCAGCAAAAGTTACTGGCGTGCCATGTTTGGCATGCATGCCATGGGTTGCCCACCCCTGACCTAGAGAGTGTATTATATACTAGAGGCCTCATGCATGAAATTTGTGCAAGGGCTCGGCCCTCACAGACCAGGCTGCCTTGGCCCTCACAGCCCCAGCTTTGTGCGGAAGGTCACCTGGAAGGTCATCCAGACAGTCATTCTGCTGTTTGGCCATCCGGTCTAATTAGCATCTTACCCTTTTATTATTATAGATACTAGAGGCCTAATGCACAAAATTCGTGCAGGGGCCTTGACCCTGGACCCTGCCTGCCTCTACCATGGCCGGGGCCTCTGCTGCCTCTGCCTTGGCCCCTGCTTACTGCAGCTTTGTCCAAAAGGAAGAACGTCCAGAAGGATGTCTGGTCTCATTAGCATATCATGTTTTTATTATTATAGATTATATTTTTAGTAGAGGCCCGGTGCATGGATGGGGTCACTTGGCCTGGTCTGTGTCCTCCCACAATCCGGGACCCCTCAGGGGATGTCGGATAGCCAGTTTTGGCCTGACCCCTGCAGGCCCGATCCAGATAGGAGGGAGCCCAATCCTGTGTGTTGAGTGTCTGTCCCATGGTGGTCAGTGCATGTCATAGTGACCGGTCGTTTGGTCATTTGCTTGCTTAGGCTTTTATATACATAGATCATAGATGTATATTAAATTTGTATTATATATGTGTATTAAGTTGTATTATAATTACAATGATAATATAAGGGGTTTTCTGTAAAGTGTATTTATGTGCAGATATATTGAAATATAAGATAGTTACATTATATAGTTATTTTTAACTAGGGGCCCGGTGCACCTAATTCGTGCACTGGGGGGGGGGGGAGTGTCCCTCAGCCCAGCCTCCCCCTCTCACATACTGGGAGCCCTCAGGCATTGACCCCCATCACCCTCCAATCGCAGGATCGGCCCCTTGCCCACGCCTGACGCCTCTGACAGAGGCGTCAGGCCTGGGCAGGGGACCCTCATTTCCCCCCATCACTGGTTCTGCCCCCAGCCCAGGCCTGATGCCTCTGGCCCAGGCGTCAGGCCTGGGCAGGGGACCCCCAGACCCCTCCGATTGCTGGCTCTGCCCCTTGCCCAGGCCTGATGCCTCGGCCAGAGGCGTAGACCCCCATCACCCTCTGATCGCCTGATCGGCCCCTTGCCCAGGCCTGACGCCTCCGCCAGAGGTGTCAGGCTTGGACAGGGGACCCCCATCTTCCCCCGATCACTGGCTCTGGCCCCCGCCCAGGCCTGAGGCCTCTGGCCCAGGAATCATGCCTGGGCAAAGGACCCCCATCTCCCTCTGATCGCTTGCTCCAACCCCCGCCCAAGCCTGACGCCTCTGACCCAGGTTTCAGGCCTGGGCAAGGGGACCATCATATCCCCCCAATCCCGGCTCCGCCCCCCACCCAGGCCTGATGCCTCGGCCAGAGGAGTTGACCCTCATCACCCTCCAATCACCAATCACCGGATCGGCCCCTTGACCAGGCCTGAGGCCTCCGGCAGAGGTGTCAGGCCTGGGCAGGGGATCCCCAGCTCCCTGCGGTTGCAGGCCCCGCCCCTGCCCAGGCCTAACACCTCTGGCTTAGGCATCCTGCCCAGGCAGCGGGGACCCACAGTGGCAGCGGGGGGCGCAGCGATCGTGGGCTTCGCTTTAGGCCCAGGCAAGGGACCCCTAGCTCCTGGGACTGCCAGCTTCGACCGTGCCCAGCTCCCATCGCTGGCTCCACCCCTACTTCCTGCTATCACTGGCCAGGGCGGCAAAGGCGCCTGATTCTTCGATCATGGCTGGGGGGCAGGGCAAAGGCGGCCCCAGGGCTGCCTTTGCCCTGCCCCCCAGCTCTTAGCTCCCCCCTGGGTTTCCGATCACTGTCAGTGGCAGGGGGCTTCTTCCTGCTTTCCCTTTCACCTCCCTGCATTGTGCCTACATATGCAAATTAGCCGCCATCTTGTTGGCAGTTAACTGCTAATCTTCGTTGGCAGTTAATTTGCATATAGCCCTGATTAGCCAATGAAAACGGTATCGCCATACGCCAATTACCATTTTTCTCTTTTATTAGTGTAGATGAATTCTAACTGCAGATCTAGGAACCAAATTAAAGAAAAAAGTCACTGAAATGAGAAGATAAAGTGCATCTTAGAAACACAAAATAGAATTTTTGGCCTGTGGGGGGGAAAAACAATAATGTGCATTTTATTGACAGTGATTGGTGAGTTTCCAAATATCTCTAGCTGAAATTATTGGAGTTAAGTAGTGAAACAACATATCTTCATAAGTCCTTGGGTAACTTTGACTTTATAACTAACTGTGTTTATTGATCCAATGTGATTTCCCTTTACTAAGAAAAAAAGGCCTTTAAAAATCTCACGGCTTCTTGGTGGTCAAGTACTTTGTAGAGCATAACATTCTGATGAAGACAGTGAGAATAAATCACGAACACATGGATTACATTTATGTCCAAATGTCTGGGCTTTTTAAGAGGTTATAAGGGAAACGCCTTGATTTGGAGTAGGAAACATACCTGAAAAAGACACAAAAATGTGAGTAACAGGGAAATTTAAGATACAGAGTCTGCATGAGGTTGAATTGCTTTCGCATTAAAAAATGTCTAGGACTATTCTGGAAATACACAGCCAAGTCCTGGAATCACGGTCTGTGTTAAGAATTTAATTGTGCATGAAATTTGTGAAGCTGCCCAGAGGGCAGCCAGTTACACAATCCTACAAGTACCACCCTGAATATACAGGATTCCCACTATGTGACTTGGAAAACCTCTTTCTTACTAGGAGCTAGGGGAATACATATTGTACATGCATTTGTGTGTGTGCATGTGTGTGTGCGTGTATGTGTGTGCATGTGTAAAACATCCTCTAGCAGCATGGAAATAGGGCATTTATATCCCAATAATGCATTCTCCTACCATTTTGTCTGATACATGTGCATGAGTTTCATTTAGACCTTTAAAAAAAAACATGTAGTTAACATGTACAATAACCTTCCTGAGAGGACGGTGAGCACACCTGTGCCTTTGGAAGGGGCTGAGGGAGTTGACTAGGGCACGTTCTCCCTCCCATGTGGGACAGTGGCATTGTTTGCGGGTTTTCTTTCATCTCCGCTCTACTCTCATTCGCCTAAAGCCCATGTAGGAGTGATTGCAGGGTTTCTAAAAGAGCAGTGAGTCAGCTTCTCACCAGCCGGCTACTGGGAACTTCCTCACAGCAGGATGGTCATATGTGGCCTATGATTCCTCATAAGACCAAAGTGCATCCCCCCCCCTTTTTTTCCATTTCCTCTGAGGCAGAAGGACACTGAGAAGTTCCAGGGATGACTGAGGAGAGAACTATTTGAAAAACAGACCTACATTAGGGCTGCGGCACAGCGGTGGGTGGTCCTCAAGCCTGAAGTGGTATGGTATGTGATTACAGACTAGGGGGCCAGGTAATAGAAGTGGCTCAACACAGGGGGCCTCCTGGCTTGTTTCCCATGACCTCCAAATGTCCCACACTTCAGCACTGTACCCAGGGCTGCTCTGAACCTCAAGAAATTGCTTTTGTGGTCTTATAATTGAACCTAAGCCTGAAGCAAAATGGAAATTGAAATCTTCCAAGTCATTTGCCTCCGTGGCCCCTGTCAACCAGGTGTCTCCCTCCCTGTGCTAGTTCCTCGGGGAACCACAGCTTCCCCAGAGCCCATGATGTACAAGGAGAGGCTTGTTGACCATGAGGAACAGGATGAACTGTTTCCCACACTCCAGGAGAAGCATCTACATGCAAATTTCTCATTTGTGTGAATACAGAGGATTCTTGAATTTTCATTAGTTCCGCATTGTTATAACATTGATGAGATGCCACAGAAACTTGTTTATGCCTAATAGCCTAGGTAAAATTGGTTTTTCTAAAAGTCATTGCACTTAAAGTCATAGAACCTATCAACAGTTTCACATGAGGACCTACTGTAGTATTTCTCTTTTGTTAGTAACTACAATTTGACTTTCTTGAATAATAACAATGATAACCATTACATCTTTTAACAATGCCAGGCATTAATCACTTTCTGTTTGTTCATGTCCTGATTATAAATTCTTTCCCTAGATCACTAGAAGATTTCCTTCCCATCTTACAGTTTTGGAATTTTCAAAACATGCCTCATTCTTTTCTCAGCCAGAAAATACAGAGGGGAACCAAGTCTTGCTTTGGATCTGTGAACAAGCCAGCACCATAGCCTTTGAAGCACAGGCAAAAGGAAAGCAAAACTTTGTTCCCCACCCACAGATTTTTTAGATCTTTCTTTATCACAGCTTCCACCCTAGTATTACTGGCAGCAAGTGCAGATTCTGACAGAGACACCTGAGGGTAACTCCCAGAGCTGTGAGACAACCGTGTCAATGGCAGGATCATCATCATAAACACCTGCGAGTGGAGCCACACTTCCCAGGCACTCTGCATGTGGGCACCTGTATGGCCAGGGGTCCCTCAGCCTCAGCATCACCAAAGGTGGTTTTCTCCCAGCTTTTTCGAGTAATCAGCCCCAGAAACACCTGCGAGGGACAGATTCTTGGCCTTGGAACATCTTCTTCTCTCAGTCTCAAAAAAAGGGCAAAGCTGGAAGGACCACATTCTAGACAATCTTCCAGTCTGCTACTTCTCCACCTCATTCTCTACCAATGGGTCTCCAAGTTTTTTTGTTTTGTTTTTTTTTGCAATGACCCATAGAAATCTAAATGCAGCACAAATACACACATACACTGACACACACTATACATAACAGAAACAGTAATTTCACAAAACATTACTTTGAGATTTTTTTCTTCTATATGCATATTTTTATTGATTTCAGAGAGGAAGGGAGAGGGAGAGAGAGAGAAAAACATCAATGATGAGAGAGAATCATTGATTGGCTGCCTCCTGCATTGCATGCCCCACACTGGGGATGGAGCTTGCAACCCAGGCACATGCTCCTGACTAGAATCGAGCCCAGAACTCTTCAGTTCACAGGCTGAAGCTTTATCCACTGAGCTAAACCAGTTAGCGCTATATATTTTATTAATCCCTGTCATGACACACCAAATTGATTTCATGAGCTGCAAACAGTCTCAGACTATAATTTTAAATGAAGTGCTCTATATGATGTGGTTTATTAGCACATTAGAAAACTTTGCTAATATCATTATGATAGCTGTGATTTATTTAGCATCTACCATATGTCAGGGACTGGAGTAGGTGCTTTACATACATTACCTCTAATCTTTACAATACCCTTGCAAAATGTTATGCACATTTATCAAATTTGAATAACAAAATATTTTACTTAAACTATTTAGGCTCTGTAACATGGATTAACTTTTTGAAGTATTTCTATTTACAAAGACTGAGTAGGGGTATATGTGTGTGTATAGAGATACATGCACACACACACACACACACACACACACACACATACACACACTCGGGACCCAGTGCACAAATTCGTGCACCTTGAAAAGAACTGTTGGCCAAGAGTCTGCAGAGGGCACAGGGAGCAGGCCTTGGCCCATCCTCTGTGCCCCCACTAGACCCCTCCCACTGTGGCTCCCGGTCCCCTGTATGCCGGCACCTCCACTCCCGCTACCACTGATGGTGCCAGCCCCACTCACACCTGCTGAAGGCACGAAGCCATTGGGGCCAGTGCCAGCAGTGGGTGCAAGCAGGGCTGGAGCCCTCAGGGGCGATCAGGGCCAGCTCCAAATGCCGGCAGCAAGTGTGAGCCGCCACTGCCAGCCCTGATCACCCCTCAGGAGCAGAGAGAGGTGGAGAAGCCCTGAAGGGTGATTGGGGCCAGCAGCCACAGCTTGCACCTGCTGATGGCACCGAGCAATCATTGCCAGCAGCATGTTCAAGCACTGGGCGGGACCACAGCACATAGGAGCAAGGAATTTTCAGTAACCACCAGAGGCTCGCCCCAATGACAGCGACCAGCACCCCCTTGGTCTGGCCCCCTTGCTCACCTGGTCCACCATCCCACTGCGGTCAACACCAGCCATGTTCTGCGTGTGCCCTCTGGTGGTCAGCGCATGTCACAGTGACCGGTTGTTCAGTTGTTCAGTTGTTATGCCATTTGGTCTATTTGCATATTAGGGTTTATATATATAGATTTTTATATATTATAAGATAATGAATGGTCTCAAAGGAAATAGATTATATGAGCAGGGGAAGGCCTCTGGAGAAAAATAATCAAATGAATTCTGTATAATAATTAATAAAACAAGTTTAAGGCTTGAGGTAGAACAACTATAAAAGGAAAGCCCATCATGTGTCAACCAGTACAATTTTTGTAGGCTAAAATTTTTCTCTTCCCTGAAGAGAAGAAAAATTTAACATGTGTTTTATAAATAATTTCTTAAACCTTATGTATAGAAGTGAGTGTACTGCCTAAACTTGTCTCAACAAATGGCCAACAAACTAATTAAAAATGGAAAAATGCACATGAGAGTCAATGTTGTTTGATCAACTGGTCTCTAAACACTTGGTTAGGCTGGACATCTTCAACAGGAAATGACACAAAGATAGCACTATACACTGCTTTTGTTTTTGTTCTGTTTTGTTTTGTTTTAATCTACCCAAAACCATTCATGCTAAAGAGTGAATCACAGTGATGTTTAAAGATATTTTGTCTCTCTGATCAGTTTAATACTCCCAGGTTCAAGATCACAGAAAAAGCCACTCCCTTCACTGATATTCTTAGTAGTATGGCTGGCTCCTGAAATTAGTACTTTTGTGCTAGTTTGGAATGTATTGCTTTACCAAGCCCTAATGCTTGGCATCTATTTATACTATAGGATTATGAATACTTCATAGTTGACATTAAAAAAAAAAAAGCAAGCGCCCTGATGGTGTGGCTCAGTGGTTGAGCATTGGCCCAGGAACACATGCCTGGGTTGTGGGCTGGGTCTCCAGTAGAGGGCATGCAAGAGATAGGCAATCGATGTTTATATCTATCCCTCTCCCTCTCTCTCTAAAATTAATAAAAATATATTTTTAAAAAAGCAAGCAATTTATCTGCATTGTTCTTGTTATTCTTTGTATCCTAAATAAGCCTTCTTTTTGTTGCTGTTAATTCTCACCTGAGGATATTTTTCCATTGATTTTTAGAGAGAGTGGAAGGGTGGGGGAAAGACGGAGAGAAACATCTATGTCTCATATGCATTGGTTGTTTCCCGCACACGCCCCGACGAAGGCCAGTGATTGAGCCTGCAACAGAGGTACATGCCCTTGACCGGAATTGAACCTGGCACCCTACAGTCCCTGGGCTGATGCTATACATCCACTGAGCCAAACTGGCTAGGGCTAAACAAGCGGTCTTGACCAATAGCCAGCTGAGTACAATCTGCTATTCATCTCCAGCCAAATGCTGACTACCTTATCCCTTTTCTTCTGGTTCATAAATATTATTTTCCTCCCAATTGGAGCTTCTCAATGACAGTCAAACTCTACAAGGCCTAATGACAACCATAAGACATAAAGAAAACCAGAAGTTATCCCACCTTACCACAATCTACAGCTCAAAAACTACAATATGAAAGCAGAAGGAATTTATTTTTTGATCATTTTTCTCTGTCTTTTCCTTGGAGGGGAGGAGGAAAGGAAGCCCATGATGATTAAATCAGAAAGAAGTTACACTTTCTGATGAATCATATAGGCTTTTAGGGAACTTTCAACCATTCATATGACTTTCCAGGAATAGCAAACCATAAAGGCAAATTCAAACCTAAACATCTATGGGATATGAGCTGTAATGGGCCAAAGGATCAAATGGGACAGACCTTGCCATAGTGAAATAAAACACTCTTCAGAAGAGAGTGATAAAGTGCACTTAGAAAAATGATACCAGCATGGGTGCAAGTGAATTCTTGGATATAATAATTTAAATTAAGACATCTACTTATATAAGAATTTATGAGTTCACCCAATAACAATTACAGGGACTAAAGAGATAGTCTTTTAGTACATCATCAGCAATATTTTTCTGAAACTCGAATTTTATTTATTTAGAATTCCTGCAGTAGTGATAGTGTAATAATGTACAGAAGCAGACATGTGCTTATTCATCTCTTTAACTTTATAATTGTCCACAAAAAACTACTTAAAATAATGGCAGTCAAAATGTTAAAGGATCCTGGACATACCTTTAATTTTACCTTCTTTGAGGTTTCTTTGCACTATTTTGATGGAAGAAGGAACTCTGAAATATGTATTTTCTCATTTGTTTATTACATAGGTTCCTGAGATTACAAATAAATACTTTTAATCTTCTTGCCTGGTAAATCATAATCCACTGAGGGGTTAGTAAGCCAGATGTCAATCACCTTGACCTCTTTACTTGACCTATGAGAATCTCCTTCTTTAGGACATTATAAGGGCAAAAATTTCCCCCATTCAATGACAATTATCAGACTCCAAGAAAATCATGTCGAGAAGTATGTAAATCACTGAAAAGAAGACTGACAAAATTTAAGAGGATATTGCAACTCTATAACACAATCTATTCTTGGCGGCTAGTAAGGTAACAAGATGAATAGTGGCCCTTAACTTCCTAGGTCAGAAGCTATCAAAAGTAGCTTAGAAATGTTACCCAAAGCATGTAGCAAATGACTGTTAGGGCTTAACATTCATCCATAAGGAATGGACTCCAGTTTTGATTATATAGCTCTGCCTACACTCATTCACTCAAAAGACCACCCACTGAAAGTCAGACAGTGCCCCCACCTCCCACCCACACCCCCAAAGATCAGAGAACTGGGTGATTATCCACCACAGCTTACCTAAGTTCTACCCACCTCAGGGCTGTGTCTTAACTTAATGAAAAACTTTGTCTTTATTACCTAGATTTTTTTTCTTAAGTATGAAAATTTAACTCTAGCCATGTGTACATTTTGTCACTTCTCCCAAGAAATCCCTCATGAATAACTACATTTTAAGACTATTTTGCGTAATATGACATCATGCAAATTAAACCAAAGCAGATTTTTTGAACATAGTATACATGACAACAAATGCCAAGATATGGCTCATGTCCCAACATGGATTCCACTTCAAACATTTGGCTGCAGGAGAAAAGAAATTATAATTTTTTTTTAAAGTTGGAAATATTTTTACATGAAACAGAGAGCAATTATAAAAATCACAAATTTTTGTTTTGCCTTCAGCCTCACTGGGTTTTCAGAACATTTTTGGGGGAAGTCACGTTATCTGTATTTTAGACACAGGATATAAGACAGCTAAAGGCAACATTCCTTACTCACATTACTCATGCGACATAACTCACTGGAAGTCTCAGGTCTCCTGGTGAGCAAGTATCAGAAGTTACAGTGTAAACAAAAAACAAGTCCTTGACCCTCAAAACCATAAATTTCAGTTATTTTTAGCACAAGCAGAACATTGCAAAAATGCTGGTATCTTAGTGGGGCAACAACATTCAGAACTACAAGCATTCTTTCCAGATGAGAAGTATGTAAAATGTAAATTTCTAGTTTCCCTTTCTCCTGATCCTGGGAGAGATTTATGGGGTGACAGAAATCTTTAGAGGTGAGATTTCGGGTGTGAGATAGAAATCTTGAGTCTTCCTTGGTCTCCATTTGACCACTGTCTTCCCTACCTTAGGCCTCAGCTTCCTTATCTATAACTGAAGATATTAAAAAGACAGTATCTCTGAGTCTTTTCCTTCTAAATTTGGAGAGTGTATGATTCTTTCAGAACTTTCTCATGAATTCTGTCTGTGTGTGACAAACTTTATCTCACTAAATAGGTGGGAGTTTAATTTGCTCACTGGGTTGTCTGACTAAATGCATTGACCTCCGTGCCATGATTCCTAACATTCCACACTGCAGATTACACATTGCAGATGTTTAGTTCAGTGATGGCGGGGCGGGGCGGGGGGGGGGGGGGGGAGGGGGATCTTGTTCCTACCTCAGGCAGCCTCGTGGATTAACAGGCACAATTCTACATGGCCTTCAGGTTTTGCCTTAAGATTTCTTAGTCATGGAGCTGGTGATAGATATTCCAATTAGAACGCGTAAGATAGTTTTTACACGTTAGATGCCCTCTCTAATTGATATCTCTGATTAACTGAGCAGTGAGTAATGTGAAAGCAAATATTATTGCAATGCCTAAGTGTATTTGTACTGTGCCTGCAAGATGTAAATTAATGATAATGCCTTATGAGTTGGTGTGAGGAATTATAGCCCTAAATATCCCTTCAACATTTTAAAATGCATCATCTTAAGTAAAGCTTTTTAGTTTAAGCTTATGTTCAAAAGAGGCAAGCTTTACTTTGTTTCTTTTAAATCTTGTAGTCATTTTAATTTATGTGTTTACATATGCAAGCAAGTAAAAGAGTGAGAGGGAAGAAACCCTGTTACTTTAAAGAAAGATTAGGGCAGCGAAGCTGAATGAGGATAAGAAAACCAAAACAAATTTGTCATTTTTTGAAGCAAAGCCTACACATTTATTCTGGATAATTTTCATATTTTACATTTATTCTACTCATGTGAATATTGTTTTCTAGTCACGTTATTTATGACTACACAACTAGCTAGGTAAGAAATGAAGACTTCCCATTACATATGGTGAGCTACATCTCTAACTTGACCTCAAACCTCTCCCCAAAGCTCTACTAAAAAGTCAATAAAAACTTTGTAAAAGACATAAATAGTGCTGTGCTGAAGCCAGTTCTGACCTGGTGCGGAGACACAATGTTAAATATTCAGAACACTTGTGCAAGCCAATGTTAAACTACCACTAGCCTGAAAATAGTAGTGGTGGAATATATGCCATGGAAATTGACAAAAACTATTGTCTTTCTTTTCTTTTTTTTCTCAGAGAGCCATTAGTCAGCACACCACTGAACTAATCCCTAAGGAAAAAGGTCTTCAGGGGGAAGACATCAGGTGAGAGTTACCAGTATAAAGTCAGAACATAGGAAGCAAATATTTAAAACAAGGAGAGCCTTCAGTGGGGAAAATCTAATCCCCCCTCCAAAAAAAGTTATTTAAAGCAGAAAATCCTGGAAAAGTTATGAATTTGAGACTGCAGTTGCCTGTGATACAGAAAGGCAAGTGGGACTGGAAATAGGAAGAAAGGTTCTTAAAAGAGATTGGACCTTTAGATCCCCTCAACTGCTACGCCCAGGTGATCTTCTCCTGAAGAAGCTGGGAGAGGTTACATGATCAAGGATGTAAAACTATTGTGCACCAAGGGTACTGAGAGTGAGGCTGATGTCCTGTATTGAAACCAGGGAAGTCAAGAGAGAATTAGCATACTGAATGGAGAGTGCCAAGCTCTCTTCTCTCACTTTGATTCAGGTTGTAGCAATCAGGTAACTGCCCTGAAAGGTGGGGGTAGTTAGTGATGCTGACAGTTGGGGATATCACAATAATGGCTTGGTCCCCACCAGATTAGCCTGTGGCAAAGCCAACAGCTACCTTCACCTATGTGAATACCAGCATTTTTACTCTTACTTTAACTCTAAAAATGTCAATTGACAACCAGGAATGAACAGATATTACAGGAAAAACATGTAAAAGGAAATGACCAACACAAATAGATTTTTTAAAGAACCTGGAGGAAATAGAGACCATGTAGAAAAATATTTAAAAACTAATTAATATTCTATTCTCAAAGCTAAGAAGAAGGTATTGCATCCATGTTACACAAGCAGCAGACTGTGTAAAGGACCATAGAAAAATGGACAAAATCCTTGTAATTAGAAATATATTAACATGTTACCAGGAAACTTGAAAGTTAAAGTTGAGAACAAGATAAAAGAAGGAAAATTAAAGAGCAAAGTTAAGAAATATATAGGATAAAGTCTAATTTCTGAAAAATGTAAGTTCTCAAAGGAAATAATGAAACAAATAGAATGGGAAAATTGTCAAAGAAATATAAATATTTCCTAGAATTAAAATCAATACATTTTCATATTGATTGGTTCACAGATTCACAGAAAAGAGGAATTTTAAAATACTCGAATAAATGCACATGGGTATAAAATACCAGCATACTAGGAGCAGAAGATTCTAAAAGCAACTGGCATAGAATGGGAGAAGTCACTTGAAAGACTGAGAGTCAGAAAACAACATTAGAAAGTAGAAAATAATGAACCAATATCTTTGAAAATCTGAGGAAAATTATTTACAGCCTATAATTCTCTCCCAAGCAATTTTAATAAATAAGTGTGAGGGTAGAAAAAACATGCTGTTGGTTGAAGATAGAAAATAAATATTTTAATTGTATGGCCTCAAAAAGATACCTCCCACATACCATGTCTTCAGAAGCTATTGAAGAATATCCTTCAGCAACATGAGGAAATAACCTAGGAAGAGGAAGCTAGAAACTTCAGGAAACAGGGGTTCAGAAGCAGAAAAGAGAAGAAAATCCCCAGGATATTGATGGAGAAGTACCAGGACAAGAGGTGCTCTGAGGCTGGTAGAGAAACCAGTACAGGCTGGAGAAAGAAGTTGGATTGATCCAGATGGAATAACTGACATGTTGGAATGCCTAGTACATATTTGGCAGAGAGTTTCAGGTTGAATTAGAAACCCTATATAATAAAAGCCTAATATACTAAGACCGTTCCTTCTACAGTTCGACCAGTCACTATGACCACCAGGAGGCAGACACTCCAACCGGTAGGTAAGCTTGCTGCTGAGGTCCAGTTGATTGGGACTGGGCAAGACAGGCCAGACATGCCTAGAGCCCTCCCACAGTCCCTTCCAGCCAACCTCCTGCGGTCCCTCCCTGCCCTGATTGTGCACCGGTGGGGTCCCTCAGCCTGTCCTTTGCCCTCTCGCAATCTGGGACCCGTTGGGGAATATCAGAGAGCCAGTTTTGGCCTGATCACCACAGGCCAGACCGAGGGACCCCACTGGTGCACAGCACTGGGCCTCTAGTTGATATATAAAAGACTAAGCAAAGGAAAATATTGAGGTAATGTTTAATTCCAGAGAAAGCATGTTACATAAAAAAAAATATAGTCATAGTTAATAATAATATTCATTAGCTATTAATATTTCTATTATGATAACAAGCTTGCTTTAACCAAAAAGTGTAGTGAGAGTAAGGTAAGTGCCTCTGCTTTTATGTTGGGGTGAGAAATAGCATAGTTTGAGAAAGTCAACAGATGACATGTACAACTGGTTGGCTCCTTAAATCATCCTATCTAATAAAAGAGAAACATGGTAATTAGCCATACCTCCGCTACCCTTCCCATTGGCTAATCAGGGCAATATGCAAATTAACTGCCAGCCAAGATGGCGGCCGGCAGCCAGGCAGCTTGAAGCTAACATGAGGCTTGCTTGCTTCAGTGACAGAGGAAGCCAACGTTCCCCACCTGCCGCTGCCAGCCTCTGAGCTTGCAGTTTGAAACATTGTTACAAATATAGAAACTAAACAAAACCACAGAAACCTGCTTTCAGCCAGCCAGGATGTCAGAGCTGGAGTTGAAACAGTGTTTCAATTATATAACCCAAACAAACCAGATACCTGCTTTCAGCAGCCGAGGCCTAAGAGCTGGAGCCAAGCCTCAGAGCTAAAGCTAGCCCAGAATAAAAA
Source organism: Myotis myotis (assembly GCF_014108235.1). Lineage (NCBI taxonomy): Eukaryota > Metazoa > Chordata > Mammalia > Chiroptera > Vespertilionidae > Myotis > Myotis myotis. The sequence continues at coordinate 63,188,551 of NW_023416390.1, read as the reverse complement.
AGAAAAGAAAAAAAAAGGAGCGGTTGGGAGCTTCAGTCACCCGCCAGCCTGAAAACAGCCCTCAGCCCCTCACCCAGACAGGCCAGGCACCCCAGTGGGAACCCCCACCCTGATCCAGGACACCCTTCAGGGCAAACCAGCCAGCCCCACCCGTGCACCAGGCCTCTATCCTATATAGTAAAAGGGTAATATGCCTCTCAGCACCGGGATCAGCGGAGCCGCGAGGCCTCCTGGCACCGGGATCAGCATGACAGGGGGCAGCGCCCAAACCCCCTGATCGCCCTGCGGCTCTGTGTGCAACCGGGGGCGGGGCCACAACCTCCCTATCCGCCCTACTCTGTTTGTGACAGGGTGCGGCGCCCCAACCCCCCCCCCGCCTCACTGGCCCTGCTCTGTGTGTGATGGGGTAGAGCCATAACTTCCCCATCGGCCCTGCCCTGAGTGTGACAGGGTGCAGTGCCCCAAGCCCCTTATCCACCCTGCTCTGTGTGTGACAGGGGGGAGCTCCCCAACCCCCTGATGGGCCTTGCTCTGTGCGTGACAGGGGGTAGCACCCCAACCTCCCCATCGACCCTGCCTTGAGTGTGACAGGGGGCGGTGCCCCAACCCCCCAATCGGCCCTACCCTGAGCCCGACTGAGGGTGGCATTGCAACCTCCCGATCTGCCCTGCTCTGTGCATGACAGGGGGCGGCACCCCAACCCCCCAATCGGCCCTACCCTGAGCCCGACTGAGGGTGGCATCGCAACCTCCCAATCTGCCCTGCTCTGTGCATGACAGGAGGTGGCACCCCAACTCCCCAATCGGCCCTGCTCTGAGCCTAACCAGGGGCTGCACCTAGGGATTGGGCCTGCCCTCTGCCACCCAGGAGCAGGCCTAAGCCAGCAGGTCGTTATCTCCCGAGGGGTCCCAGACTGGGAGAGGGCACAGGCCGTGCTGAGGGACCCCCTCTCCCCACCGTGTGCACATATTTTTGTGCACCAGGCCTCTAGTCTAAAATAATAAAAGGATAATATGCTAATTAGACCAGACATCTTCTGGACGTCATTCCAGATGTCCTTCCTGACGAAGCCGGGGCTGGAGGGAAGCCAGCCCAGGTCCTGGGTGCCTGCCAGTCATGGGAAAAGGGAAGCTCGGGTCCCGGGTGCCGGAGGGAAGTTGGTGCCGGCAGCCGGGTGAAGAAAGGCCTACTCTTGCACGAATTTTTGTGCATCAGGCCTCTAGTGTATATATATTATTCTAATAAAATAAATTAAATGTATTTAAAGAAAACAAAATAAAAGTGATCATCTGGAAAATTTAAGCCAAATTCCATCACATTTATACCATAACATGTTGACACTATTATTTGAATAGTTTAAATATTTTTAAAAACTAAAAGTCATGATTTGCTTTTATTCCAGTCTAAATGATATGACTACAGGTTAGTTACTATGTGGTCAGGCCACTTCTCAACTTACTGTAGCCCTTTGAGTAAGCAAGATCAGTATTTCCAAACTACCTGTACTGATTGAAAATTTCTATGAAATTGCTTTATTTTACAGGACTATGTCCATTTTCTCCTGCTGCATTTGCTTGCTGGTACTAGGTAACAAATTACTACAAGTTTGTCAACTTGAAATAACATCTTTTTATGTTCTCACCATCGCCATGGGTCTGGAGTCTGGCATGGCCTTGGTGGGTTCTCTGCTCGGGGTCTCCCAAGGTTATAATCATTGTGTTGCCAGGGATTCAATTTTATCTGAAGCTCAAGGTCCTCTGTCAAGCTCCTGTGATTGTTGTCATAATCCACTTTCTTGCAGCTGTAGAACTCATGGCAGCCTGCTTCTTCAAGGCCAGTTGGCCAGAACATTTCTGACTTTCTGACTCTTTTTTAATAGACTCATCTGAATAAGTCAAACACATTCAGGATAATCTCCCTTTGTTTAAATTAAGATCAACTGATTCAGGGCCTTAATTACATTGGCTTAATCCCTTCACCTTGTCACTTACAGTAAACGAATCAGCGGAGCTACATTCTGTCATAGTTACAGGTCCTCTCCACACTCCCCAGGAGGGGATAAAACAGGACTGCTGGATACGTAGACGAGGGTACGTGAATTGTGAGGGTCATCTTTCACTTCTGCCCACTGCACCTGTTTTAGATTCTTATCGACAGGTATATTTTCTAGAAGTCAGCTTTAGTACTTCAGATACCCCAGGAAATATTCTAGGATGAATTGCTTTTCTTTTATTTGCACTCATTTCCCCCCTATATTATATTCTATGATGACACCCTTATTTCCTATTGGAATACATATTTCAGATACCTTTGAAAAGCTGAAATTTGGAAAGAAAAATTCCAGGAATTCAAATCCTCAATGCCACCTGTTTAGGTTAGCTTCTTCAAGATTTGCTAAATCAAGTTAATTCTTTCTTAAAAAGTATTACATGTGCCTACCACCCTCCTCCTCAATGAAAGAGCTATTCTGAAAAGGCAAGGATCTTATCCTTGATTTTATTTGAGCAAATTTTTCAAAAGAGAACCTTGTAGAATAAAATATGCATGCTGGCGACCTTTTCATTTCTCTAAGGGCAAGCCATTCTTCTAAATTAGGTAAAAAATAATTTATTTTTATAAATAAGCAATGGCTGATAAGACCTGCATCACTGTTGAAATCCATCATTTTGTATGAATATTAGAGCAAGTCCTTAAGTCTTCTCTCTCTAGGGGCACCGTGCCTGTCAGTATTACTTGTTACTTTAGCACTAAAAGTCCATTTTCTTAGACCAGTGATGGCGAACCTATGACACGCATGTCAGAGGTGGTGACACATGAACTCATTTTTTTTGGTTGATTTTTCTTTGTTAAATGGCATTTAAATATATAAAATAAATATCAAAAATATAAGTCTTTGTTTTACTATGGTTGCAAATATCAAAAAATTTCTATATGTGACACGGCATCAGAGTTAAGTTGGGTTTTTCAAAATGCTGACATGCCGAGCTCAAAGGTTCGCCATCACTGTCTTAGAAAGTTAAACAATAATCTTAGAGCATTATGATCCTTTTATAAATGTGCCTAAAACAATAGTAAATACAAACACAATAATAAAACTTAGGAGCATTTACAGGCCTTGAATGGTACCTTAAATCCAGAATACATATTTAAATATATTCAGACTGTTTATAAAAAATGAGATTGTTCTTAAAATTCAAGTTTAGGAACATATGAACAATACTTTATTAAATTTAACTCAATTAAAAATATAATTTTCAAATATTTTAGAAAACTTTCTCTTTTTAAGTGAATTCTTTTTTTTTTTTAAATATATTTTATTGATTTTTTTAACAGAGAGAAAGGGAGAGAGATAGAGAGTTAGAAACATCGATGAGAGAGAAACATCGATCAGCTGCCTCCTGCACATCTCCTACTGGGGATGTGCCCGCAACCCAGGCACATGCCCTTGACCGGAATTGAACCTGCGACCTTTCAGTCCGCAGTCCGATGCTCTATCCACTGAGCCAAACCGGTTTCGGCTAAGTGAATTCTTTTTTTGGTATTCAAACATTTGTTTTTTTGTCTAATTTGTTTTATAATTTTGTAGGATGAAATGTCTAAAATAGGTGTATTCTTATAAACACTTGGACCATCTATAGTTTTATTAAAAGGATCAACCCAGCTTGGAAATAATGATCTTTAGCTATAGTGAGTGGAAATTCACAACACTTCTAAAATAGAATCACTTTTCCAAAGGGGGAAAAATGATAAATGATTTCAATAACTCAATCTGTTCTATGAAAGTTTCATGAGAAAAGGTAAATGAATGTTGGAAAGAAATTGTCTTCATAAGTTCCAAAGTGCATTACCAACACATATTTTGAATTTTCTTTTGTTTCATTTTCTATTTTTATAAAAACTTCTGGAAAAATGCTGTGGAAATAAACTTCAGAGTTCTAATAATCTTTGTTACAGCTTAAATATGCTAATGGTCACCGTAAATGTCCCTCAAACCAGTTAGAGTTTGGCCCTAATTTCTTGTTTCTATTTATACTAGAGGTCCAGTGCATGAAATTCGTGCACAGGCAGGGTCCCTAGGCCTGCCTGGCAATCAGGGCCAATTTGTGGGGTGATCGGCAGGGTTATTGGAGTCCCCCGCTGACACCAGCCTTGGCCTGCCTGGTGCCGCCTGCTCGCCAGCCCTGCCCCTTGCCGCCGCTACTGGTTGCCTCCCTCTGCAGGGCAACCAGTGGGGAGATCGGGGTCCCTGCCGGCCAGCCACAGGTGGGGCGATTGGGGGATCCCTCTGGCACTCTCCTTGGCCAGCCTGGTGCCACCCACTTGCCAGCTGGCCCCACCCCCCACCATCAACACCGGTCACCTCCCTCTGTGGGGCGACTGGTGGGGCTATCAGAGGACCCCCGCTGGCACCCGTCTTGGCTGGCCCGAGGCCTGCAATCTGGGGGCAGCTCCTGCATTGAGCGTCTGCCCCCTGGTTGTCAGTGCATGTCATAGTGACTGGTTATTCCATCAGTCATTCCACCATTCGGTTGATTTGCGTATTAAACTTTTATTATATAGGATCTTTCACTAAAGAAACTTTTTATTTTAAAATTTATTTTTTCTAAATATGTTTTAGTTCCTTTAATTCTAGATTCTTCAATTTTTCTCTTTTATATTGGTCAGCTCATTTCAGCAGTAAGATTTTTATTTGCTATTTTCCTTTTTTTAAAAAAAAATTCTGTGTGATTCTGGCATTCAACAGGAACTAAAATTGCAGATTTAATCAAAAGAATAAGTGAAATGGTATAAGGGGAGGTATGTTTAGCATAGAATAGTCTCCAAAGTAAGATTGTTGTGAAATTTATTTTTTACCATGTTATTAAAGCTCCTATAGTGTTATTTTCAATAGAAATATCTTTTCATTTCATGTTTAAGCAAATGTATCTTTTTAGTTTATTATAAAATAAAATTAATCATACTAAGATAAAAATGTTAGAACTTTTATTTATTTATTTTATTTATCTTTATTGTTGAAAGTATTACAAATGTCCCCCTGTTTTTCCCATTAACCCCCTTCACCCCATACCCACCCCTCCCAGGCCTTCACCACACTATTGTCTGTGTTCATGGGTTGTGCATATTTGCATATAAATTATTTGGTTAATCTCTTCTCCTCTTCCCTCTGAAATACCTCAGTCTGTTGCATGCTTCAATGTCACTGGTTCTATTTTGCTTGGCAGTTTATTTTGTTCATTAGATTCCACATATAAATGAGATCATGTGATACTTGTGTCTCTCTCTGGCTTATTTTGCTTAGCATAATACTTTCCAGAACCTTCCATGCTGTCTCAAAAGGTAAGAGAGCCTTCTTTTTTACAACTGCACAGTATTTCTTTGTGTATATGTACCACCATCTTTCAATCTATTCATCTACTGATGAGCACTTGGGCTGTTTTTATATCTTAGCTATTGCAAATGATGCTGCTATGAACATAGGGGTGCATATATGCTTTCTGATTGGTGTTTCAGGTTTCTTAGGCTATATTTCCAGAAGGGAGATCACAAGGTCAAATGGCTGTATCATTTTTAATTTTTTGAGGAAACTCCACATTGTTTTTCATAGTGATTGTGCCAGTCTGCATTCCCACCAACAGTGTATCAGGTTTCTTTTTCTCCACATCCTCACCAGCATTTGTTGATTGTTGATTTATTGATGATAGCTATTCTGGCTGGTGTGAGTTGGTAACTCATTGTTGTTTTAATTTGTACCTCTCTGATGATTAGTGACACTGAGCAGTTTTTCATATGTCTCATGGCCATTTGTATGTCCTCTTTGAGGGAGAACTTTTAGCCAGTGTAAAAAGTGGACTAAGGAAGAAATAAATGCATGGTAATGATAAACACCAAATTCAAAATGGTGATTCTTGGCAGGAAGTAAATTGGTACGATTGGGGAAGAGTCTAAAGGACCTTCAATGAATCAATAAAATTCCTTCCATGGGTGTCTTTCATAGCATTGAATTTTGTATATATCCTGATATTGTATAACAAACTTCTTGTAAACACACATACACACAAATAATCAGCACAATAGGTGATTCTGAGTTGTTCCAATTTTGTTGCATTCCTGTGGGTTACAGAAAACAAAGCTAAGATGGTCTCTGTGGTCTCATATCTCCATGTGAGTATTGGGGTGGTGCTGTCTGAAGGCAATGTCTGCTAAATTCTAAAAGGCCGGGGTTCTGTGTGTGAGGTGGGGGTGGGGGGTGCAGTTTCCAACACCAGAGAGGGACCATTCTCGGTCAGGAAAATGGAAACATAGAAGTAGAGTTTACCAAGGTGGAATGGGGAATTCTGAGCAGCACTCTCTCACTCTTTACTCTCTCTCTTTTTTAATGTTTGTTTTTAATCAATTTCAGAAAGAGGAAGGGAGAGGGAGAGAGATAGAAACATCAATAATTATAGAGAATCATCATTCGCCTGCCTCCTATACGTCCCCCACTGGGGATGGAGCCTGCAATTCAGGCATGTACCCTGACCAGGAATGGAACCATGACCTCCTGGGTTCATGGGTTGACACTCAACCACTGAGCCATACCAGCTGGGCACCCTTTATTCTCTTGGGCTTGGATTCAAGAAGGATAAATAATCTAGGTGGTGATTGCTAACATGTCATAGTCTATGGTAAACCAACCCAAAATTTATAAAGGAGGGCATTTCCTGGATCCATTCCTTTTTTGAATCATATGGCAGGAATAATCTGTGTAAGTGTGTAAGGTGCACTGATTACCCAGTTTTACTTTGCAGTTTGGGTTTATTTATTTTTTGTTACCTTAAAGTATTATTTCTTCTCTCACACCCAAAGTTCCTCAGAGCTTTAAGATGGGGTTGGAGCCAAACCCTCTTAGTGTCTCTATATCACTTGAGGATAACACAAATATATTTTATTGGTAGCATTCCTTGAAACTTGTAGATAGGAGACTTTAGAGCATACACTGCTCAATAGCACTATTTAAGAAATCAAAGAAGAGTAATCTCTATTTTTAAGGTGAACAATCATGTCTGCAAAATGAATGTTTGCATATAATTATTTTAAAAATCCTTTCCAACTATATTGGTGGTGTCAATTCCAGTTTTCATAGGCAAGTTGCCAGAAGTTGTGAGCCAGAGCTACCTAATATGGTGGGTAATTCTCTAGTTCAGTGGCCTAATACAAAACATTTAACTAGTCTACTCATGTCAGCAATCCGCTTTTGCTGTAAATTATCCAGTCAGAAAATCTATACTTTGAACACAAAGTGAACAATTGAAAATTTGCCATTTCCTCATAAGTGGGTATAGACTCAAATAATGAGAACTACCAGGCAGTGATTCTTTTCTATTTACAAGCTGGAATCTCAGGAGCAACAAAGAAAGTGACAAGGAGACCACAATCTAGCACAGACCACCTGATCATGTCTTATTCTTGGAGTATAAATTATTCTCTGACCAAATGGTCATGGAAGAATATGCATGGGTGTGGAACTGTCAAAAGAATTACAAAATGTTCATTCATTCATTCACTCACGTCCTAATTAGAGTTTGGGAAAAACTTCTCTAAATGCTCATCTATATATATAAAAGCCTAAGCAACCGTTACAACCGAACAACCAGAATGACCGGTCGACCAGTTGCTATGATGCACACTGACCACCAGGGGGCAGATGCTCAATGCAGGAGCTGCCCTCTGGTGGTCAGTGAGCTCCCACAGCCAACCTCCCATGGTGAGCCGGCGGGGTTGGTGTCCAGCGTCCATTCTTTCTGCGCCTGGCCCAGTGACCATATTCTCCTCTCCTAACTCTTGGCCTTGGGCTGGGATGGGGAACTGGGGGTGGACACGGCCTCTTTCCCAGGGGGTCCGAGGGACAGCTCCCTCCTCGGGGCCAACGGCCAACCTCCTGTGCCCTGTCCCTCCCCACTGGCCGGCAGGCCCCAATTGGCCTGGCCCTGATCGGCCCTGATCACCAGTCAAGCCTAGGGACCCCACCCATGCACGAATTTGTGCAGCGGGCCTCCAGTATTTTATAATGTAGTTTATAAGTTAACAATTGCACTTATTAATATACAGAACTTGACTTAATGAAGTTTTCCTTTCTACTGGGCATTTTGGGGGGGAAAGTCATTTTATTTTCATTCTTAAAAGGATTTCATGCATAAAATTGACACTTCACAGTGTATTTATCAAACATGGACCAGCTTATTTTTAATCAATATGTTAGGAGAAATAAGTTAAAAGAGTATATAATTCTACACATAAGAGGGAGGATGAATTTTCAAATTGTAACATGAGAGAAATGTCCCACTATATAGAGCTTGGTGTATTCAACTGTTTTTCACCATTAAATGGTACTCCCTGGTGAAAGAAATAACAATTTGCTTAAAGGGATAGCATCTCCCAGTTAAAGTTATGTTGATTTTTTAAAAATCACGAATCGCATACACTTAACATTTTGAATACATTTTATCCTTCCTAAGTACCTTTTGATTAAATTCCTCTCATTCATTTCAGTACTTACCTACACACTATCAGTGTGCGCATGCTCATGAGCAAACATTCTTCAACCCGGCATCTTTTCAAGACCATTCACAGAGTTATTGGGAACCTGAACTAGAGGATAATGGATTTAGGTAAATGTGATGTTACTTAAAGTAGTTGAAGCCTGTCAGCCTTAAATGTGAGCAGGATGGTCTAAATTGAGTCTAAATATTACATTCATTTTTAACATATATTATATATCCTATCTAATAATAGAGAAACATGGTAATTAACTGTAACTTCGCTACCCTTTCCATTGGCTAATCAGCGAGATATGCAAATTAATCACCAGCCAAGATAGTGGCTAATTTGCATATGTCAGCCCCAAGCCATGGACTGAGGCTTTAGGCCTGGGTCAGGGAGGAGCCAGCCAGCAATCGTTGAGCCAGCAATCCTTGATGACGGCAGCGGCAGGGAGCTGGGGGTACCCCAGCCCAGGGCTAATGACTCGCCAGAGGCATTAGGCCTGGGCAGGGGCCAAACCGGCAATTGGTGTGAACTATAGAGGAAACACCTTTTCTGACTGCTGATTGGTTAAGCTTCCTGTATGCCACTGGTAATATTCTTAGTAACTTGGGTAATGAGAGTCCAAATAGGTGATCTAGAGTTTTTTTACCACACTCCTGGAGAAAAAAAGGAAGGTCTGTTGCTGGAGGGTTAAGAAATGTCATATCCTGCCCTAGCTGGTTTGGCTCAGTGGGTAATGCCTCGGCCTGCCCAACGCAGATTCTGGGTTCAAGTCTGACCAAGGGCATATACCTAGGTTGCAGGTTCCTCCCTGGCCCGGGCCCAGGTCAGGGATCATGCAGGAGGCAACCAATCAAAGTGTTCCTCTCACTTTGATGTTTCTCTCTGTCTTTCCCTTTGTCTTCCACATTCTCTAAAAATCAATGGAAACATATCCTCAGGTGAGGATAAAGAAAGAAAGGAAGAAAGAAAGAAATGTCATATCCTATGAAAGACACTTCTTGAAAATGCCTAAAGAAAAGTTGTCATTTTTTCATGGTAAAGGGACTGGAATCCGTGTTGATGAAAACACCTTGGTGGCTGCCGGGACTGGCAGTGGCTGCAACAGTGGGGTGATGAGGCTGGTGCCTTCCCCTGATCAGCCTGGTCGCCTCCCATCAAGGGAGGCCAGACTGTGGCTTAGGTCCACTCTCCAAGCGGAGCAGGGAGCAGGTAGTAGGACATCCCCTAGGGCTCCCAGTATGTGATAGGGGGCAAGCTGGGCTGAGGGACCCCCTCCAAGTGCACAAATTTTTGTGCACCGGGCCTCTAGTACATAAATAATAAGATGGGCTTTTCACAGTTAATGTAGGTCATATTGTTATAGGTTATAAATGTTAAAAAGTAATCAATTTTCTAACAAAGACAGACTTAGGCAAATAGTTAAATTGTACACATGTTGTCATATGAATTCACAACTTTTATTTTTTTAGCCATATCAACAACTCTAGCCACTGTTTTCTTTTGTCAGATCCATGGCTAAAAACACAGTCATTGAATCAGACAGACAGAATTGGTTCTAATTTTAGTACTTTCAGAGTTACTTTGTTTACCTCTCTAATTCTGAAATGTTCATCTGTAGAATGCTGGTAACAATTTCAGCATCATAGGGTTATTGTGAGAAATTCCTGTCTTAATGTATAGGAAAGGCCTATCCCAGTCCTGTCAGGTAGAGCATACTAAAAAGAGGTTCTCTGAATTATCATCTTCTCCAAAATGAGGATTGGAGCAGCAAGAAGAGCAATGCTGGAGGAAGTTGGCAGCAAGCACAGATTTAACATAAACACACACACAGACACACACACACACACTCACAAACACACATACCCTGTCTCATACCAGACCCCTTTTTCTGTCTCAAAACCCATTCATAGAGAATATTCTGATATAACCTGAGTGCATAGATGACTTATGGACCCTCAGCAGTTATTATTATTCTCAGAAATATTATATTTGAAAGAGTGGAAATAAAATAAATGCCATGAAATTAAAAATGACATTACAATAGCAAAAACCTCATATAGAATTTCAGGCATCAGTAAGCCAAAGAGTCAAGGTACCTCATAAATGCATGCTTTAATAGTCCTAATTTTTTGCCTACTGGAGTTATCTTGGTTAGAAATTATTTCATTGCAGCCTCTTCAGTGATGCTTCATGCCTGAGCATTGGCCCACGAACCAGGAGGTCACGGTTTTGATTCCTAGTTGGGGCACATGCCTTGGTTTCAGGCTCAATCCCCAGTGGGGAGCGTGCAGGAGGAGCTGACTGATGGTTCTTTCTCATGGATGTTTCTATCTCTCTGTCTCTCTCCCTTCCTCTCTCTAACATCAATAAAAATACTTCTCCCTTTCCACTTGGTTCCTTGTAACATGCTTTCTATCTTAGATCACCAATTATATGCTAAAGTAGTTGAAGCCTGTCAGCCTTAAATGTAAACAGGATGATCCAAAATGAGTTTAAATATTACATCCCTTTTAACATATGCTATATATACGTTATCTAGGAAGGTAAGAAGCTAGAGTCTTTAGTCTTATTTAGTTATTAATCCCTCCCTCTTTTACACTCGCTTTGGGGGACATGAAAAGTGGTATTAAATTTTCTTTTGTTTTATTCATACTATGTGAGTTTGTTTTCTATAAAGATACCCCCTTCTCTATATCTATCATCTATCTGTCTATCTATCTATCTACATATTTTCATTCCAACTTTGGGGCTAGGAAATTAGTCTTTAATCAATTGAATGCACTTGCTTTCTATTGCTTCTCAGTACCCAGCAGAGGATGATAGTGATCACTATACTACTTTAAAAAGTTGGATATAAAATAGTACGGAGGTGTCAACTTGTGCTCTATCATTAGATATGTCTTTACTTCTGAATGAATAACAGAGATTTATTAGAAACCATGATGTCATAGAAACTTCAGACTATAGTTACAATTAGCAATATTATTTTCCCTAATATATTATTTTTTTCCAAGAATAACTATGTAGATAGATAGATGAATTAACATATAAATTTATAAAACAAATGCATAAAGTACAATTAATAGTCTTGCATCTTATATTGCAATGTATTATGCTTTTCTTTTTAAAAAATATATTTTTATTAATTTTAGAAAGGAAGGGAGATGGAGAGAGAGCTAGAAACATCAATGATGAGAGAGAATCATTGATCAGCTGCTCCCTACTGGGGTCCGAGCCTGCAACCCAGGCATGTGCCTTGACTGGGAATTGAGCTGTGACCTCCTGGTTCATAGGTCAGTGCTCAATCACTGAAACACACCAGCCAGGCATCTTATGCTTTTCTAGGTGTTTGTGTACATATTTTTTATATGACAACATAAATACTTTTTCAGTTAGAGTATACATTTCAGGATTATTGTTTCTTCTCTTAAAAATACATGTAACAGTTTCATATATCCAGTCCTCAAACTTTCACCAGACCTACTTTATTTTATAACTGGATCCTTGGACCCAGCCTACAGTTGAATAAGCTGGAGAAATTTCTACTTTCTCTGAGGAACAATTGCCTGGGTTATAATGGATATTTAAAGGCGGCTACACCTCTCTAAATGTTTAGAATTACTGGCTATTTGACAATCACTTCCCTCTATTTCTGTGTGCCTCCTTCCTCTTCAGACACACCTTTCTAGGAGTCCTGATCAATAACGCTTCCCCAACCCTTATCTCCAACATTCTGAAGTGGTTTCTCTATTGTTTTCACTACCAGATATCAGTTTTCTACTGGTGGAAAGGATCTTAGAGAAACTGAACCATGACCTAGTCAACTCACCTTCCCCAGCCAACTCTTAGTGCCTAATAAAAAGGAAATGCAGTCCTAACCTTGTTTGGCCCAGTGGATAGAGCATTGGCCTGAGGACTCAAGGGTCCCAGGTTCGATTCCAGCCGGGGGCATGTGCCCTGGTTGCGGGCACGTTCCCGGTGGGGAGTGTGCAGGAGGCAGCTGATCGATGTTTCTAACTCTCTATCCCTCTCCCATCCTCTCTGTAAAAACGTCAATAAAAAATATATATATACATATATATGTATATATATGTATATATATATACACACACACATATATATGTATAGATAGATAGATAAATCTCATTATAAAAAAAGGAAATGCAATATTCCATCTGCTACCATTATTTTGGAAGTGTGCTGTAAACATTCCTCTCCAACCTTCACCATACAGAAATGAATGGGATATTAACTGGTCTGTGTCCTTTGGCACCAGGGGTTGCTCCAGGCATTAAAGGTTGAGTTGCCAGTGGCTTCCCCCAGTGGGGCTGAATTACAGGTCAAAGGGTTGTCATGAGGCTCAATGTGTTTGGAGAGGGCCATGCCTACCCAGGAGTCAACTGTGACATGAAAACTCTAGGAAGGTTCCTGCAAAGTGTTAATAAGAGTATGTTAGATGCAGGAATTTGTAAATCAGCGGTTTTACTTTGAACAGATCTCCAGCCAGTAGTGAGATTGTTGAGTAAATTGGCAGCCTGTTTGCTGTTGTTTTCTCCTTTTGAAATTTAACCTCTTGGAAACACAGCAGTCTGGGGCTGTGATATGTCTCAACATAGGCCACCAGAGAAGCCCACTTAAAATTGTTTTTTTGATCTGGAGTATGAATTCCCCTCTAGCAACATTTTTGCCTCCTTTTAAATCATTTGGACAGGGCATCTTTGCTGGGTGCAATTTCTGTGCCCTTTGAAAAGCTGGGGGCAAAGGATTTAGGATGGGACATCTGCTGTTGGCATTTCCTTCCACTCACATTGTAAAGGAAGGTTCTCAAATTTTCACCCCAAGGCCACCTTCTTCAAGCCAGTTAACTGATGTTTAATTCCATGCTACAGCATTTCACATGTCAGACTTCCTTATGTTGTTTTTAAAGCACATTCACACTTAGAATTAGCTGTGTTTGAATTAACACAGTACCAGATGTAATGGTCATAATGATTTAAGTCATTGCTGTAGGTAATATATTTAATGTATCACAACTTTATTACTTTTCCATTGCAACCAAAAATACACCATTTCCAACTGGACTCAGAGGAAAAGTTTGTAGGGGAGGAATAGGCTTTGAAAAGAAATGAAATCACTTCTAGAATATTCATATCTTGAATAGGTCTCTTAAGGCAGTGTATAGAGATCTGAATTTAATGATATGATGAATCATGATATTTCTTTTGGATTAAAATGGACCCACATCTTTCTTTGCCACAAGCAACACACTGCATAGCTAGCCAAAGTCTACTTTTGGGGATTTCAGTCTCAAATGTCAGCTGGTAGAATTCCACAGAAAGGAAATTCTGTTTGAGACAATCATCCATGTTGGTAAAACAGTGTTTTGTTTGGAAATATCACAGATTGCTACTTCAAAGTGCTTAATGAATGGGTATGTGTGTTACTACAACATTATTTTTTTAAGGAACTAAAAGACAGGAAATACAAACCTGCACATTAAAGAGTTCTGCCAAATGAAGAGCTCTGTACTTATTTATAAAGAAATTCTCTGCAAAGAGTTTGCCAAAACCTAATTGCAAATGAACATCACAACTTCTCACAAACAAATTGGGAAATCCTGTGAATGGATGCCCAGTATTTTCATGTGCACTGCCAAGAAATCACTGCCCACTGGGCAGAGATAGGAAGGGAAATATATTGCAATGTCTATATATAAGCATACCAGCATCCTGCTGTTCAGGTCATGGCTTCATAGCCACGATAATCCCTCATTTGCAAAACCTTTGATTATTTCCATAAATGGTGAGCAAATAGTGGTCCAGACAGTGTGTGTGGGGCGGGTTATAATTTCTAGTTTCTCATGGAAAAACAAATGTTGGTGTCTCTTTTCCAAAGGCAATGGAATATGGATTTTATTTTTCTTTTAAATCTAGAGTCAATTCACTTTCATTTGGGCCTATGCAGCTAGAAAATCCCGACTATTTGAAGAATAATTTTATGGTGTTTTGTTTTTTTTTAAGGCAACAAAAATTAGCAAAATATCTTTGAAGCCATATTTTCATTGGTCATGTTCTAACATAAAGAATATCATTTCCTGGGTGTGAGAAATAGCTCATCTGTCTGAATTTCAAATGATGGACTGGGAAACAGAAGTATGGTGAAAATGAGACTTCTAGTAATATTCTCGAGAGCAGGCGCCCATTGTACAGGAACACACGTGGGGCAGGAAACATAGCCTATGTATTTAGTCCCTCCTCTGGTTCTTCATTGACTGAGTCCTATGAGGTCACCTGTTTCCTCATACATCACCTAGGTCTTGCTTGTCTCCCATTGGGTCATTAAAATGTTGGGCTGAAACCTTTCTAGCTGCCTCCATCTCCCTTTGTTAGAGGAATCTTCCTGGAAAATGTGCTATCAGCCATGTGCACAGCTCTCATACCCTCTCCCCACCACCCACATCTTGTTTGCTCTGGGGAAATTCAGTGACCGCCTAGCCACGTGCTGTTTCTTTTCTATGAAGATGAATCAGAGGCATGTTCTTTACACTGGGTGCTTGCCTTGTGATAGGTAGTATGCTACTGCTTTAACCACTTGTGGTAATTTTAATATTTTGGATTTCTTTGAGCAAGTTAATAGCAAGGAGTTCAGAAAATTTATCTCAAATTATTTAGCTAGCAAATGGCAGATATATATACAAATATATATTTTAAATACATTTTTATTGATTTCAGAGAGGAAGGAAGATGGAGAGATAGAAACATCAATGATGAGAAAGAATCACTGATTGGCTGCCTCCTGCACAATGCCCCCTACTGGGAATCAAGCCCACAACCCAGGCATGTGCCCTTGACTGGAATCAAACCAGGGATCCGTCATTCTGCAGGCCAACATCCTATCCACTGAGCCAAACCAGCTAGGGTGGCAGGTCTATATTTTGAACACAATTCTGTCTTACTCTAAATCCTGTGTTCTTTATGACTATATTCTAATGACTCCCTTATGTCAATAATAAGACAAAGCATCTTTGCTTGAGTCGAAAGACAAAATTAATAATTCCACTTATAAGATAGCCTTATCCATAGAACCAAATTAGTATTTATTTTCAAAATGCCTCTCATAACATCCTTTATAATCTGTCATGCTATTTCAGTGGCATACACTTCCCTGTTTCACCCATAATCTAACCCAGAGCCAACAAATATGCCTATGTCAGGCATCACTAATAGAAAACAACACTTTTCTCACTGAGGCTGGCCTCAGCCTCAGACCCCCCAACACAGGGCTCCAGGCAAACAATATCAGTCATCTGAATCTACAGTTAAGAAAAAATATATTTGCAGAGAAGATTCATCTCATCCTGTGTATGTTATTAGAAAAATATCTTTAGCATATTTCTCTTTTAATTTCACTGTCCTGATAAAAATTAGTCAGTACTTCAATATTGCCTACTATCTAAAATCAGATCTCTTAGCCCCTCCAAGAACTTCCTGACACTTTTTACTCAGACTTTTCCCTCCTCTCTTTACTCTTCCACATGGATTTTACTTCTCGTGTCCTGAATTTTGCATTCTCCTACCATTTGTGTGTTTGCTATCTCTCTGAGAATGTTGTTTTGTTCTTTTACAATAATAAAATTACATCAATCATTTTTAAGTTAACTCTTTCGACTATTTCAAAACCAACACAGACATATTTGGAATAAACACACTTGGGTTTCACTCCAGGTGTCCTAGAGGTAACCAGCTAACTGTGGACAGGGAGTATGCTATGACAATGTATTTTACTGCGTGAATAAAGAGCTAAAGTTATTCCAGAGGGTTGGTTAAGGGGATGGAGAAGAGAAATTCTTCTCATTTATATTTATAGCCTATGTTCTTACTTGACTCTGACTATACACAGCTTTCAGGGGCATGGTTATCTTTCCACAATTATCCTTTTCATAGGATATTATAATAAAGATATATAAAGTATTCAATAAATTCTATTTGCTGATTAAACTCATATGATAAAGTGAAATGAAGAGACTTTAGAAATCCATAGAAGGGAAACACTACAAAGATTCACAACTTCATACAATATACCAGAACTTGAACTGGGACAGATAATCAGAACATGAAAACGTTTTGAAAACTAAGGGTATGGTTCCTGCACCACAACTTTGGAAACATTATAGATATGATGCAGTGTTCAGAGCACAAAATAAATTGGCAATAATTGGGTTGATTGTTAAATAAATAAAGAATATAAGAATTTACATTGAGCAATTAAAATAATATTCTAGAAGTTCAAACATTTTAAAAAAATTTGTTTCCATTATCCTAGCTATTGATATGTCATTCTATCATTCCCAGCTTAACAAAAGAGAAATGGAAAGGCTGGGAGATCTGACCACGGTCACAGAGCAAGTGATCTAAACATAGCTAACCAACCACAGGGTGCCCGAAATGTTCTTAGTCAAAAGACTTAATAGCTTTTACCAAAAATAACTACTTCAGTCAAAGAGAGAAGGATAATTGCTACTTCCACAGACAACATAAGAAACCAGCATCATTTCAGCCCGCGAAGCAACATGAAATGACCACCCACACACCCATCACATATTTCTCTCCTCCAGCTGTAAGACCCTCTTCTGTTTCGCTTCCCATTGACCTAGAAAGAAGAACTAATGAATAAACAAAGTCTAAAACAGATGCAAAGGCTGTCTGCATAAAAAGTGCCCCTGTGCTTTAACTCCACCTTCGGTCAGCTATTCTCTGCCCGCCGGTGCTTCAGTCAAGGAGCCAAAACAGCTCTTTGCAGAAACTGTGGTGGCTCCACATCGGCCAGTACAAATACCTGGATGTGCAGGACGGAAAACGTCAGCCAGGACTCAAAAAGCCCTCAGTTAGGCCACAGGCAACCCTTGGCTAGGCTCATCTGATTCTTTCCTGTTTGTCTGGACAACAAACGATTGGTGATTTCTGACGGCAATCCTCACTGACCAGATGTGTGCTTGTGTCAGATGCCCACTCTCAAAGACTGGTCTGGCAGGAAAGCTTAAGATTCATCTATTACTGATACATTTCTTTAAAGCAATGGTCAAAAAAAGAAAGCCCATAGTCCAAATTCAGCCTTCAGATGGATTTTGTGTGGGCTACATAGCCACGTGTTTATTCACTTAAAAAAAAGTGAATGTTTTTAGATGGGGCTTTTCACCAAAGTCTGTGGTGTAAAGATTCTTACAATGTCTGATTTCAAGCCACCATCATGACCTCACAGACAGAATTGGGGTAAAATGTACAGTAGTGCACCATTATATGGTGTTCCCATCATGCCCAATAATACATGTAATAAACTAAAGTGCTATATAATGGTAAAACATAGCAGAATAATTAGAAAGTGATTAGAGCATTTATGACCTTTGTTTAATTTAATTTATTTAATTGTAACTTTTTATAATTTACAGTTTCACATGGCTGTATTTACTAAACAGTCCTCAAAATTCCTGAAAATGTAACGCGTTTTTCTTGCGAGTCAATGTGAGCCAGCAGCAGCATACCCTTGAGTAACATGTCATGACCACAGTCGCCAGAGCCACATGGTGTAGGCTCTGAAGGTTGAATTTGAATCCCAGCTTTCACATGTACTAGTTGTGTGAACTTGAACAAGCTACTTAACTACTCAGCACCTTGATTTTCTCAGATGGAAAAACAAGCTAGCCATGCCTATTCTGTGAGTCTATCGTGAGGAGTAAATAAAACACTATATGTGAAGGACTTAGCACTATGTTTGGCACTTAATGATCACTCAGTAAATAATGACAATGTATTTATTTAAAGTTTAAGTAGGAATTACTTGACTAGATTCACTTTGCTGCCACCTTGAAAACCTTCCTGCAGCATGTCAAGTAAGAAATTTCATGAATAAAGGAGGGAAAAGAACCAGGGAGACCAGAAAAGACTAGAGAGGAGGGTGACATGAGGGCAGAGAAAGAAAGAGAACAAAATAGCATCAAAAGACACAGAATCAGAATGGTAGAAAGTAGCTCAAAATATAAAACTGATTTCCTTAGGTCAAGCCATATCTCTACTTTCCATTGGAGATTCATTCTCAGTTTCTTACAAAGGCTGTATAATCTCTGCATAAATGATGAAAATCATTTCCTGGAATGGACAAATATCAAACAAACCCATCCTATCCATTTGGCCCAGATAATTTGGTCAATAGTGTTTGTGTGACCCACATTCACCCAATTAGATGCTCTCACCTTGAAATTTGTAATTTACACAAAGAGACTGAAGTGGCCTATCTAGGCTCCAGTTTCTTCTCCAAAAGATGGAGATATATAAAATGATCTAGTTTACAAAGTTGTTGGAAGATTAAATAAAATAACACATAAATGTATTAAGTATTCCCCCTGCAATGTACTATTTACTAAATGTTAAACTTGTTCTTAATCTTAGCATTGTCAGTAATAATTGGTCAGGTAGGCATCAAGAACCAAATCCAGTGGTTTCTGTGTATTTTCACCTTAGGATGCAATGATTTTTTTCCTTGATATAATTATTTAAGTTTATATAATCACAAATCATTTATTCAAAAATAGATATTTACTAAATCTTTTCTTAAGGATGAGAAAATAGTTGAGCTTTAATGTGTTTTGAAAATAAAAACTTTTATACTAGGCCATTTAAAATGTGGCACCAAATGTAATAAACCATGAATGTTAATAGTCAGCATTAAAAGTTGGCGATACCTTTCTCAGGGCTTCTATGAGGCATAGCTAACAATAATCACTAACCCAGCAGCTCAGACAAGAAATACTCCGTAAACACAGCTACACTTCATTAATGCAGACGAGCCAAACTGTTTTCAGCTAGATGGAATGTATAATGCAATGTAATTAAACAAGTAGAGATGGATCAACCTAGCAACTTTAAAGGACATCATCAAAGCTTTAAAAATTTCATGATGCAGTGTTTATGAGCAAGGTCATGGTTACCTAGAGCAGCACTTCTCAAGCTTTTATGGCATAAGAATCAAGATGATAAACTTAAAAGAGTGCATTTTCCTGAAAACCACCCCTAAACATTCACATTCGGTGGTGCTGTAGTGTTGACCAGTTATTTATACATCTAATTAAGCTCTCTGGGTAATTATATATTCCATGTGATTCTGACAGAACTCACTCTGAGAAATATTGGTCTAGAGCAGTGATGGCGAACCTTTCGAGCTCAGCGTGTCAGCATTTTGAAAAACCCTAACTTAACTCTGGTGCCATGTCACATATAGAAATTTTTTGATATTTGCAACCATAGTAAAACAAAGACTTATATTTTTGATATTTATTTTATATATTTAAATGCCATTTAACAAAGAAAAATCAACCAAAAAAATGAGTTCGCGTGTCACCTCTGACATGCATGTCATAGGTTCGTCATCACTGGTCTAGAGTCTCAGATAGAATAACCTTTTAGATGGGAAGGAAGACAAAGTTCCACAGAGAAAACTCTTATTAGCAGGGTTAGAAAGAAGGGAAATATAATCTTTCAAAAAGGAAAAAATAAAACAACTCCAGTTACTCAAGTCATCAATTAGCTGTACCTTGACTCTCGCTGAACCTGAGATGGTGGATTCTGTGGAAACAGCAGGTGTTACTGTGAGTGCTGTCTCAAGGAAATCCCATGTGGGAGAGCAGAAGTATAAAGGGACCTAGGGTTCAAGGAATTATCAGAGGACAAGAGAGGTAGCTTTTCAATAATATACAGATATAAATATTCAAACATATATTTCTGCAGTACTGACTACCAAGTACTTATTTTGAAACATCTCAAAAACGAAGGTATTCTAAATTTGGGTAATAACACCTTCCTCTGATATGCTGCTGTTGCACCTACCCAGGCAAGGGAAGCAGCAGCAGAGCTTTCCACAAAAGCCACTGGACTGGCATTTAGGACATTAGAATTCTTATCTCTGATACCAGCTCACGCTGCAATTCTGAGCAAGTCATCTCACTTCTCTGGATCTCAGAGAGGTCTTGATATCTCAAAAGTCCCTTTCTATCCCAATGATATGTAACAAAGTATTTACTATGTACCAGGAACTGTTTAAAGCATGTGGGCAAATCGGTAAACATGGGATAAATGGTGACAGAGGGAGACTAGAATGGATGGTGAAACACTATACAATATACAGATGATGTATTATAGAATTGTATACCCGAAACCTATAAATTTCATTAAATGATGTAACGCAAATAAACTCAACAAAATAAGGAACAAACTTGAAAAAAATAGTGAACCTATTTAATCTTCACAATCTTCCTATGAGTAAGTGTCCATACTCCAATTAACCCCATTTTATAGATAACTTGCCTAAGGTCACTGTGCTGATTTATTTGATGTGTCAACTTGGTGGACCACAATATCCATATATTTGGTTCAACATTATTCTGAATATTTTTGTGAGGGTGTGTTTGGATGTGATTTACATTTATATTGGTGGACTTTAAAGAAAGCAGATCACCCTCCATAATGTGGGTGGGCATCATTCAAATAGTTGAAGTCCTAAATGAAACAAAAGCTGATCTCCCATAAGTTCTAGCCTGCCAGAAGACCACCTTCAAACATCATCTGCAACGTAACCTCTTTCTGACTTGCCAGCAGACTGCCTTTGAACTGGAACTGCAACGCTTTCTTGAGTCTCCAACCTGCCAGCTCTCTTATCAGATTTTGGATTTATCAATCCTCCAAAATTGTGTGAGCTAATACTTTAAAATAAGTATCTTCTACTTGCCTGGCAGTGAAGATAACATGATCACGAAGGTGGTTTTCCCAGGGCAAGCTTATCCATTGCACTCTGGATGTGCTGACCCCTGGGATTTCTCCAAATGTGGAAAAATTGACTGCATAGTTTGTTGCAGTGGGGGACTATGTTCATGTCCCCCCCCCCAAAAAAAAAAAATTAGTCTCTTTACACACACACACACACACACACACACACACACACACACAACCATCACATCCATCCTATTTACTCTGTTTATCTGGGGAATCCTGAAAAATGAAGTCACGCACTAGACAATGACTACTACTACTAGTACTACTAGTGGTAGAGCCAGGCTTTGGCCCAAGCAGCCTGGCTTCCCAGGTGGAGGATGACAAAGATTTTATTATGCCAGAGATTGTCCAAGAGGTTGACAAGACTAGTAAACAGAATTTGTTCTTAATGGTTTTACTCTGTATGTATACACTGATTATTTTATTCAATTGACCATAATAAACTCATGAAACTCTAGGAGGTAATACTGAAGAACCTAATATCATATGTGTTTGATTATAGAAAATTATGTATTTGAGGCACACCCCTAATCTTTCAGAGTTGACTTTAGGAAGTAACAGCCATCTTACAAAAGTCCCTATTGACAGAGATCAAATAATAATAATCACAATAATAATAATAATAATAATTCTGGACATAAGATAGTCTGACTCACTGTGGTAATCTTTTTATTTTTTGGCCTTGCTCTCTGCTCAGTAGACACTGTTCTGGAAGTTTATTGGAATACTTGTTCATGGCAGGTGCACTTAAAACTATCACTTTAATATTTCATCCTATTTTATTTCAATTCCTTTATGCTATAGTAGATCCTTATGCTTCCTTGGTAATGTGTGCTTATTGTCAATAGTTTTTTTTCAAGGCTCAAATTCAATTCATGATTCTAGAGACATGGCTTCAAACTAGCCCAAGAATTACATCATTAACCAATAACTCATCACCAATGATCCAAATATCTTGTAAGGAGAGAGAAAGGCACGCATACCCTGCATCTTCTTTTCACTATAAGTTAGTGTTGGATTCCTACTGAGATATCAACAAAGGTTTTAGATACTCAAGAGTAGCCCCTACTTTCAGATGTGCTCGGTACTGAGGCTGGTGAGGCTTCGATGGTGGAGGTCAGCCATCTGTCTCCACTATTGATATTTGGTTCCAGCACCGGAGGGCTGATAGCTCGGGGAAGACAGGAGACCTCTAAATGAAAATAATACTTAGCTAGGGTTCAAGATCATAGGACTCTTCTGATTTTCATACACGGCTTAAATATTGTCTATCACTCCCTGGACCCAAATGATCAACTCTGAAACTTATGTCGCAGTGGAGGAAGTAGAGGAGGAAGCATGAGTTGTTCTGTTTCAGACAGAGATGGAGCCATTACAGCCAGACTGAATCAGTGCAAGAGAGAGGGGTTTGGAGGATTTGGTTAGTTTCCTTCCTCTCAAATGTCTAGACATCCAAAGAGACTGTGCAGACTTGCTTTTGACTATTCCCGTTAAAGGTCTCTCTTCACATAAAATGTCACTGGTTATATGGGTTTGTTTGTATTATCTTTGAACTTGATGTATATTATTCTATTTTTGTCAGCATCCATTCCCATTTTCTATAAGCTTTAAACTATCCCAGGTGTTGAGCAAATGTGAATGCTTTAGAATGTGACCGGCCTCTGTAATCTAGTTTCACAATCACTACTCTCCCTCTCCAAATTCTGTGTAACTGTGAATTTTAAGTGTGCATTATCTGGGACATTCATATGCTGTACTTTAAGACAGACCCCAACAGTGTAAAAATGTAACCTTGGTTATCGGTGTCCAAACTGCCTAAAACGAAAATGGACTCTCAGGTCTCCATGCTTATCTGCTGTTCACAATCACTCTGTACTCCAAAGTGTGTGTTCCCAATGCAAATCATTTAGTTGCCTATCAAGGCCCTTCTCACTAGGCATTTAGCTTCCAGTATGTTCTGTACAGAGCTTTAAATATGTCAATATGAATATTAAACATGCAAATCAAGATCAAAGTCATCTGATGCTTACTTTTCCTTGGCACTGCAGTGTGACTAACTTCCATGCATCTAAACTCTGCAGACAAAATGTCCTGCTTGATAAAACTGTGTGTGATAAAATTACACCCTAACCTGACAGTACAATGCAGACATGGGCATAATAAAAATGCATGGCCCACCTGCCTTTTACTGAAATTAAGATCATCTTTCCCCTCCTCAATTTTCGGCAGTAGATCTATTATTATTGTTAGGGAGGGGCAGCTACACGAACGAGAGCAAAAAGAGTAAAGCTAATACAAGAAAGCATGTGCCTGGTCTCAGTAGACATTTGCAACACAGTTTTGTGTATTATTTATGAGTTATAGGAACAGGCTGTTTTAACAGACCAAGGAAAGAATATTAAAAAAAGATAAATCAGATAACTTTAGAATACATAGGGTGGGCCTGGGGAAAATACATTTGCTTTTGTCCAAAAACAGATCAATATCCTCCTTTTAAAAGAAACTTTCTAACATCAATGTCTTAATGCTAGCATTTTAATTGATTTTTCTCCATTCTTTTCGGGGGGTCTTTTTAATGAGCAATTTTGTGTAGTCAGTTTGGCCACGTAATAGATCTAATCCTATTGATAAAGAAGGTTGAAAATAAACATAGTCCCCAAAATCCAGGTTAAGCTGGTAAATCATTGATTTAGCAAATAAAAACCACATCATATTTTTGGTTTAACCACTTGTGCAAGTTATGTATCAGGATTTCTTTATAGGAGTTGAAACACTTGTTTAATGAAAGCTGGCCTCTGTGGGGAAAAGAAAAAAACCTAGTTGTTCCATATGTCATAGAAAGGCTTGATTGGAGACTGGGCAGATGATAATTCTTTCCTTTGTGGAGGAAAATTAAATTTCTTTCCACAGCTCTTACTGATCTCAAAGCAAAATGAATTATTTTTGTCTTCAGGATTTTTCTCAATTTGAGACCTGCCACATCAGGGTGGACTCATGACTGGAGAAATGAGCAGCTGCCAACTGTAAACTCCAGGACACTGGACTCTAAGCAAGACCCCACTGGCCTAACACACCATTATTAACAATGTAATGGGTCTTTAAATCTTTTGAGTCTTTGAAAGCTGTAACCACTTAAAATTGTAGCTTGATCAAAGCTTTGTGCATAAGAAAAAGAGTGCTAAAAAAAGAAAATCTTTTGGAAAATATAATTTTTGCCTTGAGCTAGATCTGAAGCACTAACTGTTCATAATCCACTTGGAGTTTAGGAAAGTGCTAACTGTGTTTTCCTCTTAGATATAGAAAGATGGTCAATTGCCTTTTATTTCTCCATCCCACTCTTGGAAACAGAGTAATTTTGAGAATATAAGCCAATTGTACTCCAGCCAATGCTCAGCAAGAAGATGGCCATGGAGTCCCTTGGCATTCTAAATCTCTTCACTGTCCTTCACTGGTTTGTTGAATATGGAGATGTGAAGCTGGGAGTGGGTGGTGAATATGAGGATATTTGGGACAGCAGAAAATGTCCATTGCTGAAAAAAGGGATGATTAATATTGCTTCTAGGAATTTTATTATTACAAAACACTGAAATGAAAGAGAGCTGGTGATGGTGAATGGAAAATGTGTCTGGGGGTATGGAAGATAGGACCACTCAAGACTTGAAGAATGGATCAGATATACCAGACCTTCTACTACAAATATGTGCCAAACAATGTACTGTATGTTGGGAGTAAAAAGACAAGTGGGTTCTTATGCCTTAAATAATGATGATATAGTCAGAGAGATTTATATGCAATTAAATAACTTTACAAACAAATACAATACATGCATTAATATTTGGACTATATACAGAACATGGAAGTAGTACAGAGATAGAAGTGATTCATTATACTGAAAACAAGTTCCAGTTTTCTGTACATTAGGTTGAGATGAAATGTTTATTCAAAATGGACTATGGACAAGCGATCTTAACAGTAGAGTACTTTGTAGCTTTTATCTGGACTCTAATGCCCTCTTTTTCAAGGAGACACAATGTTGGTGTGTGTGTGTGTGTGTGTGTTAAGAGGGTGATGAAACAAAAGTTTTTTCCTCTCTGCTTCCCATCCTTTGTAAGTGAAATAAATTGTTCTTAAGGCTCTTTATTATTACTTCCATTTGTGGACAAAATTTGACTTTTACAGGCTTATGCTGATAACTAAACCAGAGTAAGTGAAGTGGAAGCCATGTAGATTCATAACTAAGGTATGTAATAAATTTGCACAAAGCATACAATTTATTCTTTAAATTCTTAAGAAAAATTTCATATGCAAGAGAGTCATTTTTTTCATGACCTCAGCTGAGAAGAAATTGGATTGAAAGAAATTCTGAGGACATGAAAGAAATCAAGCCAGTTTATAAAAGGTACTTGGGCCCTAACCAGTTTGGCTCAGTGGATAGAGCATCGGCCTGCAGACTCAAGGGTCCCAGGTTCAATTCCTGTCAAGGGCATGTACCTTGGTTGTGGGCACATCCCCGGTGGGGAGTGTGCAGGAGGCAGCTGATTGATGTTTCTCTCTCATCGGTGTTTCTAACTGTCTATCCCTCTCCCTTCCTCTCTGTAAAAAATCAATAAAATATTTTTTAAAAAAATAATTCTGCTCTTCGGAGAAATTTATAAAATAAAATAAAATAAAATAAAATAAAAGGTATTTGGAAAATCATTTGCTGCTTGTTCATTCTGACACAACCCAAACACCGGAAGCATTGGCAGAAGCAAATGAAAATAAGGAGCAAAAACACCAAAAAAGAAACAGAAGCTTCTCTTAAGAGGGAATGCAATAGCAAGTATAACCCTCAAAGGGGAAGGAAGGGGAATAGAGCAGCACTACTGAAAGGAACTTTCTGTGATGATGGGGATGTTCTACATCAGTGCAATGCAATCTAGTAGCCATTTGCCACATGTAGCTATTGAGCACTTGGAATGTTTCTAGTGTGACTAAAGAACCAGATGTTTGTATTTTCTTTAATTTTAGCTAGCTTAAACAATTACATGTGGCTAGTAGCTTCTATCTTAGCCCAAATCTCAAAAATAGCATTATGGATGAGGAGTTCTACTTCAAAATTAATTCATAAGCTTATTAATTTTCATTAAATATCTCCCCTGTATCCCTATTTTCTTGTATTTAAAATGGTTTTAACAATTAATAGCCTTAAAGTAAAGATGCAGTGACATAATATAATTTCATGTGGGTTCCTTATGTTAGGTCTTATTAATAAACTAGAGGCCCAGTGCACGAAATTCATGCACTGGGGGGGAGGGGGAGGCATGGTGGTGATACCTCAGGCCAGCCAGTGCCCTTTCTCAGTCTGGAAGCCCTTGGGGGATGTCCAACTGATGGCTTAGGCCCACTTCCCATGACAGCTTAGGCCCACTCCCTGTGGGACATTCTTAGCACTGCCATGGAGGTGGGAGAGGCTCCCACCACCGCCACTGTGCTTGCAAGCTGTGAGCCAGGTTTCTGGCTGAGCGGCACTCCCCCTGTGGAAGTGCACTGACCACCAGACAGAAGCTCATAGTGACCAGTTGTTCCACCGTTCGGTCGATTTGCATATTAGCCTTTTATTATATAGGATTTTCTAGTTTAAGAGATAAGGGATTTGGAGATGAATTTGGATTTTTATAGAATTTCTTCAGGTAACATAATTGTAGAAATAATTATTAAAATGTGTCTGCTCATAAAGCTTGAAAGATGATGGATTGATTTTAATATGATTTCAACTAAATGTGATGGAAAAATAATTGAGAGAGCAATCAACTCTGACAGGGAGAGGATTGGGATATGGTGGGTTTGGGCTGAGTGTGATAGAGAGAGGAAGGAAGGCCCTCCCAAACAAAGGACCCCACCATTAACAAAGGCACAGAGGTGGGAAAGGGTGGGACCTGCAGGGCTGCTGAATTTGTATGGCCAGGCTCTAGTGTAGTGCATTGTGGTTGAGACTGACAAGAAAGGTAGATTGATCTGATTCTCTGAAGAACCTAAAATGCCTACTCGGTCTTTATATTGTGATTGTGTAGGCAATGGAGTGAAACTAGAGGTGTTTGGTAAATGAGAAACAAGATCAGGTCTGTGATTTAGAAAAATACCTCTAGTGTCAGTGTTACTGAACTTGTAGAAAAATGTGGAGGGATGAAGACCAGTTAGAAGGATATAGGAAGAGGTCAAGAGGTGGATATGGCAAAAGGTGAAGAGTAAACAATCCTAATAAATAACTAATAAAAGGGGGATGAATATGGTTCAACAGAATCCACAAAATTTGGTAACCTAAGATACTAGTATGTGCGTGCATAGAGAAAGAGAGAAAAAGGTTACTGTGAAGCTTTAAGTTTGGGTGGCTGAGTGATAATATTCATCAAGCTAGGGAAGAAAGACAAGACCAGGCTTGTTGACTGTGAGGTATTAACTTGGCATCCACCTAAAGATGATAAAACAAATACAGAGATGAATTACAATTCTTCAAATGGATATTAGGCCAGCGCCTCAAAATCAACATGCCCAAACCTGAGCAAGTATTTAGTGGATGTCCAACTAGGTACTGGAAATGCAAGTCTTGAGCTCAACAGAGAGGTCATGAATAAGAGACATTATTCATCTGAATAGAAATGATAGTGAAAGTCATAAAAGTATGAGCCTATTAAGAAGACAACATTGTGTAGCTCACAAAGGAGTTGTGTAGCTCACAAAGGGGAAGAAGGGCAGGATAAGGGAGGATAAGGGCTCATACTTGGGATATGTGTCAGCAAGGAAGACAGGAAATAAAAACAAAGAATTTGGGGAAGGACTCAGGAAGAAAATGACCAAATTAAGAGAAGAATAGCTTTCATATTACTTCAGTCTGCACATTAAATAAAATAAAAATACCAGAACTAGCCATTAATTACTTTCTGTAGATTACTTTCCAACCCATGTAGGCCCTACGGTGGAAAAGCTGTGGCATCTTCATGTAATATGGTCTGTCTGACAGGAAGGCCAATGTCTAGGGGTGGGTAGGGTTAAAGAGGCTGTGGACACGCAAAGGAAGCATTCCTTATGTTTGTTATGCATTACTACAAATTGAGGGGAAGAATGAGTGCAGCCAAAATTATATAACTGAGACTTGATATGAGTCAATGACAGTTAATCAGCAGTGAGGGATACGCCAAGATCAGCTGTTTCTTTCTATCTAGTCTCTGAACAAGTAACTTCAACTCTCTGAATCTCAGTGTCCTCTCATCTAACAGAGGTAGAATCCATGGCATTCATAAGATAGTTGTCAGGATTAAAAGATACAATGCACCTGGCATGACTGGGGTTTGATAAAGGTTAGCACTTCCCTTATTTCTCTTCTTCATAGTTTGGTATCAGGCATACGTGGGGTATCAGTGTTATCCTCCACGTGTCAGTTGAATACATTGTCTCGTTCAGTGTAGTTGGAAGAGATTCCAAGCCCCTGGAAAAGGACAATTTCATCTCATCCAAAGAGATGAGATGCCTTGTTACAGTATTTGCACCCTTAAATCACCTTGATTCCCTAGAAATCAAAACTCTTTGGGTTAATGTTTCTACATTCAATTTGAGCTTATTGTTTCTGGTATTTAAAATATACCATTTAAAAAGACAAGAAAATACCAAAAAAATAATTATTCATACAGAGAACTTTGAAATTAATCCATCTCACCCTAACCAGTTTGGCTCAGTGTATAGAGCATTGGCCTGCGGACTGAAGGGTCCCAGGTTTGATTCCAGTCAAGGGCATGTACCTTGGTTGTGGGCACATCCCCAGTAGGGGGTGTGCAGGAGGCAGCTGATCAATGTTTCTCTCTCCTTGATGTTTCTAACTCTCTATCCCTCTCCCTTCCTCTCTGTAAAAAAATCAATAAAATATATTTAAAAAGAAATTAATCCATCTATATATTCATATAACAGAGGTGTTAATGCTTATTGTTTTCTAGGAGAATAGGACAGGATGAGGACAAAGAACAGAATTGAGAATCTTTTCAATATTTTGCCTGAATGGTCATGCAGTCTGGAATTCAATGAGAAAAAATATGGGATATATGGATAATCTAAGTCAATCCATGTTTGGTGATTAGGAGAGAATTATGGGTTGTGTTGATATGTCAGTCTGTTTCATAGCTCTCCACTGAAGGGTAAGTATATTTTGTAAATGTATATTTTGTAAATGTATATTTAAAGTATATTTTGTAAATGTATGTTCATAGCTTATAGCAGAAATTTGTGCTTCTCTATAATGAGTAAACACATTAAAAATATGTGCTTTACTTCAGAAAATTGGCAAATAAAGGGACCTAAAATGAGAAGTATTCATTGGATCATTCATTGATTCATATAATCATTCATGTAACAAAGTATTCATTGAGCCATACTATGTTCCATGCTGTTTATCAGGAGCTGGGCTGAAGTGTGGATTAGATAAACAAGGTTCTTTGTCTCACAGAGTGTACAGTCCAGTAGGTAAGATAGAAATTGTACAAATAATTGTAAGTATGAGAAGTTTTAGAAAGGTATTACAGAACATACAAGTAGGACCTCTCCAGTAGGGGGTATAATAGCAATAATAATAATAATAATAATAATAATAATAATAATAATAAACACTTGTATAGTGCTTACTATGGACCACACTGGGCTCAATCCCCAGTAGGGGCATGAAGGTGGCAGCTGATCAATGATTCTCTCTCATCATTGATGTTTCTCTCTCTCTCTCTCTCTCTCTCTCTCTCTCTCTCTCTCTCTTTCTCTCTCTTTCTCCCATACTCTCTGAAATCAATAAAAAATATTATTTTTAAAAAGCACTTTACATATATATTTATATTTAATCTACTTTTCAACCTTATGAGGTGGGCACTATTATTACCTCCATTTAACAGAGGGGAAAAAAAACCTGAGTCACAGAAAGTTTCAGTAATTTGCCCAAGCTCACATGGTCAGTATGTGGTGAAGGCAGGTTTTTAATTCAGAATGTACATGATGCTCTAAAACATCTGAGCTTAATAACTGCAAATTAGAAAATAAGATATATCTAAGCAATCTAAAAAACTGATTTGTTTCATCTTGTGTATTTTAGAACAGGAAAAGGCATAGAAAAATCTATTTTTCAATGACCCTTTTTAAGCCTGATATATGAGACCATAATTGGCCAACTACTTTGAAAACCACAAATACAGTATTTTTTGACCTGTGCTTCTTAGACTGGATCTAGTTTTAGTGTCCGTCTCCACAGGCAGCCTGCTCATCAAGCACTAGCTTGCTCCTTTACAAGTCGCTTGCCCTGTGTTTGTTCTCATGGGAACAAGAATAGCAACAACAGAGGCTGTTGCTCAGAACACAAAAGAAAAGATAAGCCTGAAAGATAGACTGTGAACCTATCAGCCTTTGTCACAGCCTTTCCCACACTTACTGGTGCCATCGAGGTGATGCAACCTGAGGCTCAAGCATGATATCAATGCCCAACTGATGCTGCTCGCATTAACACCCACCCTTCCACCCTTCCGGAGGAGGTGGTGCAGCAGGTGCTTTGGGTGCTCAAGTCACATCCCGGGACCCAGCTCTGACTCTAGAG
This sequence comes from Myotis myotis, assembly GCF_014108235.1. Lineage (NCBI taxonomy): Eukaryota > Metazoa > Chordata > Mammalia > Chiroptera > Vespertilionidae > Myotis > Myotis myotis. Next base: position 63,157,609 of record NW_023416390.1, on the reverse strand, counting down.
CAGGTGTGTGGGCAACTTGGTGCAGGCTCTTTGTTCTTCTGCCTCAGGGCTTCCTTCTAAGTCATGGAGGCCTATTCAGTACAAAAAGGGGTGGGAGCAGGGAAAGCTCTTAGGGGCAACATTAGACCCATTGGGGATGGGCATGCAAAATTATTTAAATCTGCACAGGTAAGCACCCAAGGATGAAGGATATTTAAAAACAAAAGATCTTCCAAAACTTGGATGTGTAGAAAAAAGAGATAGGAAATAGAACAATACATATTCTGTCATTACTCACAGGAAGGAATGAACAGAGGCTTGCAAAAAGAATGTAGGATTAAGACATTGTATAAAGCTACATAATGGCAATCATACATAACAAACATAAAAACCTTTCAAATTTTATGAATAAATGCATACACACAACCACAGAAATACATATCTTATAGAAAACCACACAAAGAATAAAAACAGAGACAATAATACAAAATGTTTCACATATCTAAGAGCAAACATTTTCATATTAATAGATGTATTAATGGATAGATTTGCTTGTTAAAGAGAAAAACATCTATCTATCTATCTATCTATCTATCTATCTATCTATCTATGTAAAACCCTAATATGCAAATAGACCAAAATGGCGGAACAACCAAACAGTCAAACAACTGGTCGCTATGACCACCAGAGGGTGCATGCAAAACACAGCAGGTGTCAGCAGCAGGCAGCAGAGGGTGGAACATGGCAGATATCGGCTGCAGTGGGATGGTGGAGCAGGTGAGCGGGGGGCATCAGACCAAGGTGGGGTGCCAGTTGCTGTCATTGGGGTGAACCTCTGGTGGTTACTGAAAATTCTTTGCTCCTGCACACCACGATCCCGTCCAGCACTCGCACCTGCTGCCAGTGCACACCCTGCTCGCACACACTGCCAGCCCTGGAACACAGCTTGCACTTGCTGCCGGCGCCCAGCATAGGCCCCAATCACTCGGTGCCATCTGCGGATGCAAGCGGCGGTTGCCAGCCCCAATCTCCCTGAAGGCTTCTCTACCTCCCCCTGCTCCTGAGGAGGATCGGAGCAGCAGCTGCCACTTGCACCTGCTGATGGCGCCAGCCCCAACCGCTCGACGCTGTCAGCAGGTGCTAGGGGGGCTGGCACGATCAGCTTGTGGGAGCAGCAGAGGGGCTACCGGCAGGTAGGGTACCGGGGGCCGCGGTGGGAGGGGCTGGGCAGGGGTGCGGAGGATGTGCTGAGACCCACCCCTGTGCCCATTGCAGCCTCGTGGCCCACAGTTCCTTTCAAGGTGCACAAATTCGTGCACTGGGCCCCTAGTTTTATTATATTACAAAGCTAAACTTAATATTATGCTTTATATAGTAGATACTTTAAATGATTTATATTGAAAATTAAAAATTAAAAGGTGAATATTAGATAGACAAGCGGGGGTTTCAGTCTTAGAAAAAGGAATGAGGAAGAATGCATTAGATGATAAAATTATAGGCAACAAATAAAGGATAATTTATAAATATATTGAGCAGTTATTAATATCCACATCCCAAATAATTTAGCATTAGTATATAAATAGTAATCATAGCATTAATAATCATAAAGAAAATAGTACAGGAACTGCAAGAAAAAATAAGAAGAATCATGGGAGGAGGAACAGACTGTGATTTACTATTATTCTATGCTTGATCAAGTTAAAAAAAAAACATTAACAATGTCAGAGACCCAAATAACATAATTAATAAGATAACTCTTCTTGATTTTCTACTTTAAAAGCAGACATATTTTTAGCTAACCATGGAACAGTCAAAAAATTTAGCCACAAAGAAAATTTTATACATTAATAAAAGTAAATAGTAACAGAAGCAATGTTCTCTGATAACCATGTAACAGTACTAAAATTAATGTATAAATTAGAAACAAACAAAAATATCATGCTACCTCTAAGTCACAAGATCTCTTTTTAAAAATCTTTTGGATCAGAGATTTGAGTACATACTAAAACTATGGATTTGCTTAAAATGGTTTTTGGAAGGAAGCACCTAGAACTAAAATCTTAGGTCAATCAATGAGAAACGATGCATATAGATAAATTAAATTAAACATTCAAATAAAAAAAAAATAGAAAAATCCCAAACTAAACAAAATGAAAGCAAAAATAATAAGACAAATGGAAAAAGTTTATATTCAAAGTAATTAGGGAACAATTATAAAATTAATAATCAAAGTTATGAGGTTTTTTTGAAAGTTTATAAAGTTTCAATACATTAGCTAAACTAATTATAAGAAATGGAAAATGTATATATACATAAACAAAAAATTACAACATGGGGATAACCAATGGGTTTATTAAAAGAAATCTAAGACATGGCTTAGCTCAAAATTTTGCAAGTAAATTTGAAGAAGTTAATGGAATAATAATCATTCAAAGTTAACAAGTCCTAATTCCTGGAACTTGAAAATGTTATCTTATTTGGAACAAGGGTCTTGGAAATGTGATTAAATTAAAGATGTTGAGATGAGAAGGTTACCCAAGATTATTCAGATGAACTCTAAAGCCAGTGACAAATGTTCTTATAAGAGAAAAAAAAAAAGATGAGGAGACAAACAAGAGAAGGAGGAATGCGTCTGTGAAGGCAGAGGTTGAGTGATGTGGCCACAGCTAAGGAATGCCTGGAGCCAACAGAAGCTGAAACAGCCCTAATATGAATCTTCCCCTACAGCCTTCAGAGGGCGCATGGCCTGCTGGAACCATGATTTTAGAACTCTGGCCTCCAGAACTGTGAGAGAGTAAATTTTTAAAATGTTAAATTTAATTTATTGCAGTGACATTGGTAAGTAAAAGTATATAGGTTTCAAGTGGTAAAATCTAGTGTATCGTCTGTACATTGCATTGTGTGTTTCCCACTGAAAGTCAAATCTCCTTTCATCACCAAATATTTTTTTTGCAGTTACAGACCTTTATGTCACTATGCTACATTTAACATCAGTCCCCTCAAGATGTGATTCCCCATAGTTACCCCAAAACCCTTATGCTGCAATCAGAGACCGCCCCCCACCTCCATTTACAAAGACCCCTGCTCTTACCCCTGAAGAAGAGACACATTAACCAGGCCACTGACACCTCCAATTTACAGATACCAAAATAGTCCTGAAAGTACTAATTACAGGACCCCCAAGTGTTCCTATCCTCTGCACCCTCAAGAATTCCCCCAGTGCCTTGTATGAAGCCCACCCAATATGCCCCACAGCCCCTCTGCTAGCCAGATTTCCAGAAAATTCTCTATTTTTAAAGTAGTGACTTTCCCTTTTGGGGGAACCCAAAATTTGGAGCCCCCATTTTGAGACTGGGGATCCCAAACTTCCATGTGCCCCCAAGTGCTACAGCCTCTAGAATACCCCAAAGCCCTAATTTCCAGGACCCCCAAACCATGGGATCCCCAAATTCCCAGGGAGTCCTAAAGGTAAAAATCCAATCCCAAGCCCCCAGGAAACCCCAATCATGGAAGTCCTTGTGCCTGGAATGGAGGAGACTGCAGTCAGGTCATGCATCCCAGGCTACCATGGCACCTTAAGCCCTTTTTATAGGCACCAGGAGACCCCAAACAGTTATGCTCATCCCTGAAAACTAGAGGACTTCAATGCCCTGAGTCATGGATCTCAAGACGCCAAATTCCAAGAGTCCCAGCTCCCAAAGAACCCCAAATCCTAAAGCCTCCATCTCATACATGAAGGGCACCCCAAGGCCTTGAGGGGATCCCAAATCCTGGAGCCCCCATTTCAATCCACATTCTGGTCGTAGGTCCAAAACACCAAATCTGAGTCACTGACCCTAAATGACCTCACAGCACCCAGGCCAGACTAGCAGCGTGAGGGAGACCCAGGGAGTCCAGGACGGACCTGGGGGCCTCACTACCAAGGACAGCTCAGACTACCCCTTAACTGCATGTCTGAGAACTCAGTATGACCCCTCTGCCCCCTTCAATAAAGACGTTTCTATGGCTTCTCTGTGTCGGACCTGAGTTTGGGGATTACAGCCCTACTCCTGCACTGCTGCTGGGGGAGGATGAGAGAGGAAGTTCTTTCTTCAATCTCACCTCCCAGCAGTTTGGGCACAGGATGATCTAGTCTGCTGGGAGTCCTAACAGTCCCATCTTCTTCCTGTGGTCACCACAGCTGCCCCTCCCATCTGGGCCCACTCCAGTGTGGACAGGTCCATCACCATATATTTGACTTTCTTTACTACCCCACTTCCCCAACTCTTTTTCCTCCTCCACAGACTGTTGTCTGTGACTAGGATTTTTTGTCTGTTTTTCTTATTTGTTCACTTATTGCTTTCAACTTTATATACTCTTATATTCATTGCAGCATATTTATGGTGACCAAAACATGGAAACAACAGAAGTGTCCTTCCATTCGTGATTCGATAAAAAAGATATGGAGAATGTATACAATGGAGTACTACTCAGCCATCAGAAAAAAAAAATGAAATACTGCCTTTTGTGACAACATAAATGGTACTTGAGAATGTCATGTTAAGTGAAATAAAGCAGAAAGAAAAAGTCAAGAACCATATGATTGAGGGATATAAAACCAAGAGAGTATATTTATTCTGTTTCAAGCCTCCTGGTTTAAGGTAATTTGTTATAGTAGCCCCATGAATTAATACACATAGAATGAAATATGTGAATCATAACTGTACAAATCTCCACTAATTTTTTTAATGTAAAGTGCTGTGCCTACTCTTGTATTTCCCTTTCCCATGCTGTCTTCTGCCATCACAGTTTCACCTTATAGCCCCAACAGAGAGCACATGCAAAGGCCCTGAGGTTAAAAAAAAAACCCACAAAAACAAGTGGCCTGTTTAAGGAACTGGAGGAAGGCCAGTGTGTCAAGAACACTATGATCCAGAAAGTAGGTGTCACCTGAAAGTAGGAGGCTTTATCCTGATAAAAGAGTTTCTAATCTGAAAGCAAGTCTGGCACCAGCTATTAAGATACATACTAGTATATTTTAACTCATCTGTACATTCTTCAAGTGGTTCCCCAAGGTCTGGATGAGTTAAATAACAAAAGAATCCAAAGATTAAACAAAGAAGAAGGAAATGGACATATTTGCAAAGCAGAAAGATCTTCTAGTTGTAGGACAAAAATAACTATATTCAATTCCCATTCTTCAACTCAAAAAATGGATTTAAAACACCCCCCCACACACACACACACACGAACACACACGTACACGATTGGTGCCACAACTGTGTTGTTGACAATCTCCTCAATAGTAACAGTCATTTCAACAGCTCAACCCACTCAGTGTATTCAAATAAAATGGAAGGAGCTAGAGCAAATGATCACTTCTGTCTGTTTTTATTTTACTGTTTGGATGTTTGCATTACTGTGCACTCAATATTTTTGCCATGGATTATTAAAAGAAATCAGGAACAGCTGTGGCGGCTGCAAGATTATTTGTTTGAAGTACCATACCACCCCTCTTAGCGCGCGCGCCCCCCCCCCACACACACACACACACACACACACACACACACTCTCAGGAATTAGCACTGAGCCATGATTGAATAAGCAGTAAAGAAGAATGTCCAATCAGAAATTATCTGCATCCCAAGCCCCTCTGATTTCAAGATAAGTACATCGAGTCTTTAAAGGGCAAAGACTTCATAATTGTTTCCATCTTTTCCCTTCTTATCCCCTTAAAATAATGGATACCCTTAGTTTAGTCTAAGATTTGTGTTGATCTGAAAGGACATCTAGCCTGCTTCCAAAGTAACTACCCAGCATCATTTTTATTATGTATATGTGCTTTTGTCAGAACTGTCTTGTTCTAAGCCATTATTTAATGAGGCATGTTGTAATTTATTTTATACAGACTACTACTTACTTACTTAGGCAAACCATTTCCCCCTTCCAATAAGAACTGCTTCAGATCCAGGAATTTTCAGATCAATGTTGTCTTCTGTGTTCTAGACAGCTAAACAATCATTCAAGGAATTTATGTTATTTATCTACTACAAGTTCCTCATTGTTTTGGAGATGTACCTGGAAAACTAGTTCCTTTTGCCTTTAGTACAGCTTGATTTAGATTAGAAGTATGTATGGGCACACAGCATTAATGAAATAAGAAATACACTATATACATTACATAGCACATTTCAGGCAAGATATGATAAAAGTGACGCCTATCTCTTTACCACCTTACTTCTATACAATTATATGATGAAGTGGAAGACATATTATCACATTTGATGAATGATAAGTATAATAAATGTTGAAATAATAAACTTGTGAGAAACCACTGAACTGCTTAGGGAGAGAGCCTGGCGGAGAAGTGTGTGCCCTCACTTCCCCTCAGACCTTCGTCCCTTCATCCTGAGAATGTCTGCAGATCTCAGCTCAGCTGATTAGAGATCTGTGACTGCTCATTTCACCTCTGAGAGAAACTGTTCAGGTGACACAGGGCAAATGACTCACTTATCAATTTTGAAAGAGAAGATACTATGATAAAAGTGACACCTGTCTCCTTTATTTAAGTATTTATTGAATGGTTTATCAGTTTCAGGAGCTTTGCTAAGCACTGGGAATACAGTAAGGAGCAAGCAGACACAATCACAGGTCTAAATTAGCTTAGAAACCTGTGAAAAACAATGAACTCACAATCATACCAATAACCATATAACTAAAACAGTAGGGAATTATGTCAAAGAAAAGAATAGGTTTTATTAAGAAAGTATGAGAAATTAAGTCCATGCAACCAAAGAACATTTCCCTGAAGGTCTGACATTGAAATTGAAACGTGAAGGCCAGCAAGTTGGAACAAGGGCACTTTAGAGAACATGTGCAAAGGCCCACAAGCAAATAAAAAAGCAACAGTTTAAAGAGTTGGAAGAAGGCCAACTGAGAGCATGGTGACCAGGGGAGCAGGCAATACCTGATGAGGCTTCAGAGGTAGAACCAGGCCAGCTCACATGGAGACTGGGGATATGTTAAGAAGTTTATGTGCTTTTAAAGTTGGATGAGAAGCCACTGAAAAGTTTCTAGTAGGTGAATAATATGATCTGATTTCTGTTTGTAAACAATCACTATAACTGCTATGTATAGAGAAGGATGAAAAGAAGATAAGTTAGGAGGCTATTGCCTTTAGCACAGCTTGATTTAGATTAGAAGTGTGTATGGGCACGCAAGGATTATTGTAATGATAAAACACACACACACACACACACACACACACACACACACACACACACACACGCTCAGTGCCTACCAGGGATGCGATAGATATCTGGTAGGTTCTTTTTTCCCTTCCCACATGACTTAATCTCATTTTGCTAATGTTCGTAATCTGAAATTTCAGATACCTTGAAACATAAATAGCCATCTTATTTTTTATCTGCAGCTAATTTCTTAGTAATGTTCATACTCTACCCAATTTGCTTTCATAACCATTCCAGGCTCAGTTCTTTAGAAAACACTGATTTTTTTAATGCCCACTTTTATATGAAGCCATACATTTCATGGGAGCATTCTTACATATGTGATTTATGCAGAGACATTTTGGTTGTTGAGAATGACATTCATTTGGCAGGATCTTTGGTTGATATAAAGCAATTTAAGACTCACATATTTGGAGGATCCATAGTTCTTTCCACCACACATTTTCTTAAGAGGTTGTCTGGTAACTTTGATTCCAGATCATTGACAAGGATGACAGAAAGTGTTGCTGTTGAAACTCATTTGCACATAAGATGAAAGAAACCAGCAGGGCAGATGTTCCTGGAAAAATAAAATACAATTTAAGAAAATAACTCTCTTTCACCTTTGAAAATGACATGGAGAAAATTTGGATTCTGATTTCAAGAAGTCAGATTTGTAAAGAGTGCTTATTGTAAAGCATCCCATCCCCACTTCATTTTTTAGGGTTGAATTGATAGATGCTGCAAGATCTACAGCATTTGTTCTGCTTCTACATCCATCCTTTTCTGCCCTGGGTCTGCTTAATGGACCGTGACAGCTTTGGGGCCCCCCAAATGCTAGCTATTAATTGTGTCCTTGGTACTGAGCACAGAGATGGAAAAAAAACTTAGCTAAAGATTGTATTTATTAACTTCAGATGTCTCAGGGAAGATATTTGGTTGACATGCAATGAAAATAGAAATGTAGGTGTTTCTGGAAATACTTATTACTTACAGAGCTCACTCAAATGGACATTAAAAAATTTGAATATGGATGCCCCCCCCCCAAATTAGGATTTTTTTTTAAAAAATACGGACCATACAGGTATCTCTTCCATCTAGAAAAAACTATCTTTCCTTAATTTCTTTTTTTGACCCAAGACAAAGAACGGTGTGTGTTTGTCTGCTTGTTTGCTTTCCAAATGATTGTCTCTTAAAGTCTTGCCTTTCTCAGAAGAAAGTCTATTTACATATGACCTGCCTTATTGTTGAATTCAAGTCAACAATGTTTTATCCAGAATTCCAAAGTTAAAAACTTTATAACTACATATATTTTCTGTAATTTTGGCTTTAAAGCTCACTGAGTGGCAAGATCTGATGTGAAGCTATTACTATATTTTATTCTAGTAAAAGAGAATATTTATTTCACTGCAGAGATATTAACCTATTTGTTATGTGGTGCTACCTAATGTCTACATATATAATATTCAGAATACACATTGCATTTCCTTTATAAAACCAAAACTATTTTATTTTTTTCCCCAAGAGTTTTCGATAGGGGAATATGGATCTATAACACAGAGAGCAAAAAAATTCAGCTCCCTGAATCTGACCACCTCCCAGTACCTATCATGGCGGAGTACTCCTCATCCACACAGCTTGAGCATTGCCTGTGAATCACACTACCTTCCTTTTTGGTCAGTCTGAACTTCTCTGGGTCATTAAAGAGCCAAAGAATCACTGTATTCTAGAACGGGAGTGCTAAGCTAAAATTTAGATTCTAAAATATTCTCTGTTAACTAAGCTCTAATGTTCAGTAACAAAGACAATTCAAAATAAAATTAATTTATTTAATGAATATTTATTACATATGGTTGTGTGTGCTTCAACTTCAGGTGCCCTTATGAAGAGTGATGGCTACGGCCCTGCTCAGTTCCTGTACACTAATGCCAATGGCTTCTTTTATGAAGTCAATCCATCTCATATTCGGTCTTCCTCTTTTCCTGCTGCCTTCTATTTTCCCAGTATTGTTGTCTTTTCCAAAGAACCCTGCCATCTCATGATGTTCCCTAAGTAGGATAGCCTCAGTTTTGTCATTTTTGCCTCCAGTAATGTTTTAGGCTTAATTTGCTTTGGAACCCACTTGTGCATCTTTCTGGTGGTCCGTGGTACGCACAGACCTCTCCTTTGACACCATATTTTAAATGAATCAATTATTTTTTTATAAGCCTCTTTCACTGTCCAATTTTCATATCCATACCTTGAAATTGGGAATGTGAGGGTGTGGACAATATGTGCCTTGTTCTTCAATGACACATCATTGCTCTTGGTGATTTTTCTTTATTCTTTCATTGTTGCCTTTCTGAGTCTCAGCCTTCTCTTGAACACCTTTTATAGAATATTAATATATTTTAATAAAAAAATAGGGCAAAGCTACAAGTCAGGAGACAGGTTCTAACTGGCTTAGCCATCTCACTGCTGTATAAAATTGAGCACTCTCTTAACTTCTTTGAGTCATTTAATGTCCATTTTACAGAAGAAAAAACTAATATTTTCTTTTTCTGTTTCATTGCTTGCAAAAATTAAATTCAAAAGTATACTAAAAAGCATACTTGTACATTTTATTGAGCATCTGTGCTAAATGCCTTGTACCAGGTAAGTATCATACAAAGAATTAATATGTATATAGCATTTAGTAAGCATACTAAAATAGCCACGACACATGATTTACGCTCCAAGGGCAAAGTGGTAGAGGAATAGCATATGAACATACAAGACTATGCTGAGTTTTAATTTTTTAATTACTGATATGTAGAGCTAAGAAAATTTGACAGAGAAGCTTGTCTCAGTTCTTGCAAGAAAACTACAGAAGGGGGAAGGGCGAGAGAAGCATTTGGAAGGAATTTCATCAAAAACAGCTGCTTTGCTAACTCCCTGTTTCAAATTGCCTGTTAACTGATCTGACTTAAAACTTTTTTTTTTAAATCAAGAAACAAAATCTGTCGGGTTTACTGGTTCAATTCATTTGCACATTCCACACAGCTCCATATGGCAGGACTGAAACGATCAAATTTCCTTCAGCTTTATCATAAATCACAGAGATTCCAATGTGTCCTTCACAGCTTTAAGTTTTCAAAACCATCATGACTAATGAAATATTTATACTAAGACCAACAGCCACTCACATGGAGTCACGTTCCTCAGAAGAGAGACTTTGACAAAGAACCCATCAAGAAAGCAGCTGGAGGCCCCCAGACCCTGGCCCCACCACCATCCTCCACTGTTGGCCTTCACATCTGCCACCTTCAGGTCACCAAATGGCATCCCTCATAAACTGGGAACACAGGCTTTTTGCTTAACTTGACAGCTTGCATTTGGAAACTAATCAAACTTTAAGGATTCCACTTAAGAGCATAAAAAGGCTTTCTCATGGTTTTATTACTTTGTAAAATGTATTAGGTTTCAAATCAAGTTAATTTTCAAGGAGAACCTAGTTATTTTTACTAGATTGTTTTAGAGTTTTCACTGACATATGAAGCCAAACAATCACAATGAGGAAGCTTTTTTCTATTGGATATTGGCCAAGTGTCTACTGACAGACTAGAATGCACCAATTTGCTGCAAAATCAGCAGTGATGCAAATGGCACAAGGCCTGAGCTTCCACAGAAATGTTGTCCTTACCTATTGAAACTGATAACCTGATATAGAAGAGCATTTTCAAGGATGGCTACGGCAATTCCCTCCATGCTCCTCTGCAATGTGGCTTGGCCACTCAACCCTTTTAGAAGTAAATACATAACTCCTTTTCTCTGGTCTCTCTGTAGGACTAATTTTGACCAATAGAATAGAACAGTTCCGCACCTAGGTCCTTTTTTTTTTAATCCTCACCCAAGGATATTTTCCCACTGATTTTTAGAGAGTGGAAAACAGCAGGAAAGACAGAGAGAAATATCAATGTGAGAGAAACACATCAATTGGTTGCCTCCTGCATGCATCCTGACTAGGGCCCAGGCAGGGGAGGAGCCTGCAACCCAACTGAGGTATGTACCCTTGACCGGAATCGAGCCCGGGACCCTTCGGTCCTCAGGCTAATGCTCTACCCACTGAGCAAAACTGGCTAGAGCTGCACCTAGGTCTTAAGAGGTCTTGCAACTTTTACTTTCCTTCTCTTGAAACATTGATTGAGATCACTATGTAAGGAAATTGGTCTTACTCCCTCAAGGATTAGAAGAGGGCCCAGTGCCCCAGTTGACAGCCACCAGCATCAACTGCAAGACAAATGAGTAAAGCCATTTTGTTCCTTTCAGCTCACATGACATCCGAGCTAAATTCAGCCATGTTTATAAGCCCACATAAAACCAGCAGATAACCCTCCCCATCAATTCACAAATTTATTATAAATAAATCATTGTGGTTTTAAGCCCCTAACTTTTGGGAGGCTTTGTTAATCAGCAATAGATAACTGAAACACCTGCATTCTGGTTTTGTCCTTGCCAATGATCAGTTGTGTTACGTGAACAGGATATCTGATCCTATGAGCTTTAGCTATCTCACATCAAAAATGTGGAAATTTGAACTATGCCAAGGCTAAAGCCTCTTCTTGCTCCAGTGTTATGGGAACTTCCCACAGACATGCTAATGGAATCCCTGAGCTGGCAGGGGTGTAGACTTGTTTCAGTGAGAATGACCAGCAGGACAAATCTTAAACATGGATAAACAAAGTGGCTACCATTACAGCAGAACCACATGCATCTCAAAAACATTCAGGCAAACAAAATAGTTGTGTGCCGTACAATATGTAAATTAAAAATTCATGCTTTGGGTGCTCAGATAGCCAAAGTATAAGAGAAATATAATGAATTTGAACAAGCATTGTTCTGCTTTGTTTTCCATCATTGTGGTTGAAGAGAGCATTTTGCCAATGAGTGTAGGTAATAATACATATGACATTACAAGTTGACTGTTGCCAAGGGTCATAATCTGTTTGAGCCTTTGCATATAGTTTGCATAAGTCAACTGTCAAAAGCCAAAATGGGCCCATCTGTTTTTGCTAAAAATCTTATCCAGTTACTCATTTCAGCACTTTTACGAGACAACGTTTTCTCTTGCAGATACTCTGCGTAATTGGTGATTTCTGATTGCCTGGCTAAAATTCTTGCTTGATGTTTGTTATAATCATTGCCTGATGGGAACATTTCATTCTCCAGCATGTGTAGTCATAATTATTTTAGATTTCTATGTAAAGTTAATCAACCCTGAAGGAGACTCCCTGGATGTCACTTTGTCTGATCTCTGTTGAATAAGTAATCATCTTCTGTTTACAAAACTAGCCTAGCAAAATTGGACATATTATGTGAAACACCATCTGCATCTTTGGCATATCTACACCTGGTTATTGATATGTGTTGAGTACCATTATCAGAGAAATGGAGATATCTCAATGAAAAAAATATGCACGAGGCAATATATTTCATTCTTTTTAAATTGAATAGAAAGGCTAAGTTAAATAAGGACATGTTAGCAATCGCTGCCTCCCCTACTACTCTCCTCACATTTTTCTTACCTGCTGTGACTGTTGCCCAGTAATGCTAAAGCAAAACCTGTGACATTTTTTATAATAAGACAATTTTGATCCTAACATATAATCTCAAAGATATTTCTAGCCTCAAATACCTGCTGCTATGGCAACTTCCATAGAGCACACTTTTCAAAATATTTGGATATACTGAGAGTTCTTTAAAAATTTACTAACTTTTTCAAAATTCTCTGACACAAACTAGGGCCTATTTTTATCTCTCTATCAAGAAAATATTTCTGTTCATTATAATTTTTATCAACTTATTTTGGAAGATAAACTGTAGAGGATAGAAAATAAAACAAATATAGCAGCATTTTGAGAAGTAAAACATGAAATGTTTGAAAACATTAACATTGACATTGAGAGTCTGATGCTACTAAGGCCAGCATTATTCTGGATTCTACATTGCAAAACATGCACAATACAGTAAACTGGTAATATTTGTATTAAGGTATTTTTAGGCAACTTCATCCACAGAGGAGCTTAAGCCCTGACCCATGGCATTTTCTAAGAAAACAGCAATTTTGGAAAACGACAACAGATGACTGAAATTGCAAGGAAACTTTCTCCACATCTACTGCACTGTCGCATTTGAATGGCACCGGGCAACATCCATTGTTGGGATTACCTATTATCTCTGCAGTGGGAGTCTTCTCCCTCTTCTCTTTGAAGGAAGCTGTGTAGTTTAGGAGAGAAGATAGTCTGTGTGATGTTGTCATTGCCCCAGTATGGCTGTATTTCACAAGACCATTCACAAGATAACACACCCAGAAGAAAAGATTCCAGAAAACTAAGTTGTCTCTATAGCTTTCTAAAGAAAAGTATTTTTGTGAGAATATTCTGAATAATAGATGAAGCTTCCTGTGCATAAGTGTCTTCCTCAGCTTAACCATGGAGAAACTTTCTCTGCCTGAGGAAAACATGGCAATCCCCTGAATGCTATCTTGATGTTCTTCTTTTTAATTTTTCTAAACCTGACCTGATAATAAACCCAGATTAGATATTATACTTTCCCTTGACATTAAAAATAGAGTTTGAATTATGGATAAACTCATTATAAAAAGACATGAACTTTAAGAAGAATCATTTCATAGACAGAATCTCATTGATTTTTCTTCCAAAGTATAGACAACTTCATGTGTTATCTGTGTATTGTTACTGTCCTAGAATTGAAACTGAACTGAAATAGGATTGAAAAAGTCTTTGGAATGTTTCTGTTTTAACACTGTTTAACAAAACTTTGTTTTCATGGGAAGTCTGGTCTCTCAGGGAGCTTATGTTTCCATCCTGCTAACTGACAGCCAGTATCAACCTGCGGGAAAAAAGCAAAAGAGCAAAATCCACAAGGGAGCTCAAATTCAGAAAGCAGGTTCTAGTCAGAGCGTCTTCACTCCTCATTCTGTATGTTTAGGTGAAACTCCTAGAATCAGCTTCATGGTGCCAAGTAATTTAAATCTTAGAAGGGACTTAAGACATTATCTACGCCAATTCATTCACATTAGAGATAGAAAAATTGGGCCTGCTTTTCTCATCCATAAAATAAAGAGGTAGATTGGATGTACTCAAAGGTGTAGATGTATTCTACTGCATTATCTCTGTATACATTAAAGCACTAAAGAGACCACAGGAAGTGGGTATCAATGGTACCCCTGCTCTACCTCCCATTTTTATCCAAGCGGAGAGGGAAGGAAACTGAAAAAAGCAAAGTACATATTATATACTGGAAACTTCTTTCGTAACCCACTACTAATGCAGTCAATGCCCAGCAGGCTCTTCCTGCATATTCATGAAAGATCACCTCATTAAAATATAACCCCAGCTTCCCAGGAACAGTAACCAGGAAAACCTTCATTAAAATTGCATTCCTGCTTACAAATGGCTCATTCTGCTTGAAAAATTAGCCAGTTGATGCTGGGTATGAGTTACATCATGGTTGCATGATGGATCTTAATAAGGGAACAAATTCCAGCTCTCAAATCTTTTTGGTAAGACATGGAAGTTATAGGACAACATGGTGCAGACAAATAGTTTATCTCTACCCTGTTCATTCTACCTTTCTGATCATAGAATTCCTGATTTTTAAACAGGCATGTAGCTTCTCAGAATACAGGCAATAATTTCCTATCTTCCTTGCAGCTAAATATAGCCCTATGACCAACCGATAGCTAAACTTAGTGGGGTTTCTCAACATTGCCACTGTTGATAATGTGGGCCAGATAATTCTTTATAGTAGGAGCTGCCTTGGGCATTTTACAATGTTTAGCGGCACCTCCACCCTCTATTAGAGTGGTTCTCAACCTTCCTAATGCCACAACCCTTTAATACAGTTCCTCATGTTGTGGTGACCCCCAACCATAAAATTATTTTCGTTGCTACTTCATAACTGTAATTTTGCTACTGTTATGAATCGTAAATACTCCGTATCTGATATACAGGATGTATTTTCATTGTTACAAATTGAACATAATCAAAGCATAGTGATTAATCACAAAAACAATATGTAATTATATATGTGTTTTCCGATGGTCTTAGGTGACCCCTGTGAAAGGGTCGTTCGACCCCCAAAGGGGTTGTGACCCACAGGTTGAGAACCACTACTATATTAGATGTGACAACCACAAATGTCTTAAGACACTGGGAAATATTTCTTGAGGGGCAAAACTTCCCCCAGTCAAGAACTACTGAGCTAAAGGGATGTAAGTGGACGCATCCTGCTCCACTTCTAAAAAGTATCTTCCAATGGTTCATTCTTTGCTCCTTCTTCTTTCCTGCTGTGATGGATGGTACTTGAGCAGCTATTTTAGATAAACATGAGAAATCACATTATTAAAGACAGAGGGCAACAAGATAGGAGAGAGGGTCCCTATGATCAGTGGAGGCATCCAATGGTCGTGTATTTGCACATCTATGGACATTTTACATAAGAGCAACATAAACTGCCCTAGTCAATTTGGCTCAGTGGATAGAGCATCAGCCTGCAGACTGAAAGGTCCCAGGTTCAATTCTGGTCAAGGGCATATGCCTAGATTTTGGGCTCAATCCCCAGTAGGGGGAGTGCAGGAGGCAGCTGATCAATGATTCTTTCTCATCATTGATGTTTCTATCTCTCTCTCCCTCTTCCTTCCTCTCTGATATCAATAAAGATATATATATATATATTATATATATATATATATATATATATATATATATTAAAGAACTAAGAACAACATAAACTTATATCTCCTGTACTTCATTGCTATGCTTGGTTCTCTAATGGAGGCAACAATTTCCCCACCTTATCTTCAAGTTTTCTCTTTATGGAGTAATCTAAAGAGGGAAATATTTATGTCAAAAGCAATTCACTTGTCATTAAGGAGTCTAAATGTAAAGCTGCCTCTCCACCCTCATAGAATTTTCAAATTTGTTGATGTGCACAGATGTAGGTCAATGATTCTCAAGTTTGGCTCTATATTAGAATACCTGGAGAACTTCGAAAATTCTGAATGGCCAGACTGTACCCCAAGCAACTTCCAGCAGAACTTAGGAAGCAGGACCCAGGCATCAGTATTTTGCAAAGTTCTTCAGGTAATTCCAATGTGTAGCAGAGTTTGAGAACCACTCGTATAGATCATTTTTCTTCAAGCCTGTTTGTAATTAATTAACCTTGGTTGATCTTATTTGCCTTGGAAAGGTAAGGCATGCGTTTGCTCTGCACTAGAGAAATTCTACTGTAAAATATTATGTTTCCATTTCTGGATATACTCACATTTGGGGTGCAAATGGCAAGAATGAGTCAGATGCAATTTTGTAAGTCAGCAAAATCTGACTGGAGAAATGTTTTGATAGCTCATATTACTGAAAGTAATTGAGCTCATTAAAAGTAAACTCACTGTTTCCTCAACGCACATGCATATGTGTGTGCATGCACACACACATACACGCACACACATTTAATGTAAATCGGTAAAGCCAGATGACTTGGCAGAAGCTAGTTTTTCTCTGATGGTTAAAAACAACATGCAAGAATTATGAAGATAGAGTTAAACCCTGTATAGATTGGTGTGAGACTGCTATTGGATTAAGTGTATTTTTAAACCAAACTAGATTATTTTTAATGTTTAATTTGCCCCAGAACCATAGCAAAACAACTCAAAATGGAAGTCCAGCATCAACCATAATGTAGTCCAGACTAAGAAGTCTTTATCACTATCAATAGCCCATGTATCCCAAAGAAGAGTACCTCAATCAGGGAGGCAAAGGACAATTTGCACCATTATTTCTTTTTTGTCTGCTATCTTCAATGAATAAGCTCTAATTTTTTCAGTGTTTACAGACACCATTCTTCAACAATGAGGTTCCTCTTAATGCTAAGGGAGCTGGAAAGGGAGGAGAAAAAAGGAAGGGGATAAAAATGCATTGCATTTCTACTATAAACTAGGCACTTTAGCAGATAATTTTCTTGTGTCATCTCAAAAAGCAATATCAAAGCAGCATTTACATATAAAGGTGTTTATGAGAGTCATAGTGTAAGCGTAAGTAGCTAGATATTAATAAAGAAAGGACACTCCTACAACTTCATCTGGCATACTGAGAAACTAGTCCCTCCCTCTATCACTTGGTTTTTACCTCCCACGAGACCTTTAGTTGCTATAATTATCCTCATTTTTGGACTATGCCTTTTAACCTTCTTGTCTAACTTGTCATCTCTAGAATACAACAAGAAGGCGAGCTTGTCCAACAGTGCCATCCTCTAGACAGTGCCATCCTCTAGACAGTGCCATCCTCTAGAAGTCATGTATGCTGCATCCCAAGGAGAGCAGACTGACCTGGACTTCACAAAATCCCTCTTCCCTGCATGAAGACTCCCTTTCCCTGTTGTTCCTTTCTTCCTGGGACAGATAGGAAGAATCTCAGGGCCTGGTGATATGCAGGACTATGCTCCTTGACAGCAAGAAGCAGCTACAGAAGATAGGACCGTCAGCTAGTTGCCTTTGTAAGATTACAAGGTTCAAGGTTTTCAGGGGGGGAAGTTAGTGTGGGTATCTAGATACTAGTAATTAATAAAGGAAAGAAGCAAGGGAAGTCAGACATTATGAAGCATAATCAATTAGGGAGCATGAGCCTGCTTGCTTCACCAGGAGATTGCAGCTTCACACACTCCCCAGGGAACCATAGGTCTGTTCCCCACATATCACTGGGGAAAAGGAGAGGTAAATGGATGTGGAATGGAGTCAAATGGTGCAGGGAGAAGTGCTTCTATGAGGCATGTGCAATAGGAGTCAAAATGAGAACCACTGAGGCCTGTCAGTCTAGCTTGGAGAAATAATGGATTGGTCAGGCGGCAGCCCTACACAAGCTCATGAAAACTTGGGAAGTTGATTGGTTATTTTGAAAAAGCTCCTGTTTCCTCCCAAGCCTGAGATAATATAACCCCAGGGAACAAAGAGCTCTCTCTCTCTCTCTCTCTCTCTCTCTCTCTCTCTCTCTCTCTCTCTCCGCCACCCCCACCACCCCGGAGGAACATGCAAAACCATGTGGGTCTAGCAGCCATCTGGGCTCATAGTAGACCATGTGGGTTCCAAAGGACTAAGCTTTAATGTAAAACAGAAACTCTGGGCACTGGCCTTTGTTTTGGCCTTGATGAAGACAAGATTGGATTTTTACATGGCAGGACAGATGGAGATGGGACATAAGGGAAGCCTTCTATTTCCACCTGAATAAATCTTGTCAAGAACAAGCTCTCATGTGTGGGTCTATGGAATGCTTTTCTCACGATCCAATGAAAGAGCACCATTTACACCAGCAGCAATAGCAGTGTTAAAATTAATAAAGGGAACCTCAGCTAAAATTGGAGCAAACGGCTTAGCCAATGAGAAGCCACTGTCACAATGAACTCTTTTTTTTCTTTCCTTTCTATTTTTTAATTTAAATTCTTTATTGTTTAAAGTATTACATAAGTCTCTTTTCTCCCCCATTGACCTCTCCCCTGCCGCCCCCACCCCCAGCACATGTCCTCACTCCCCACCCCCCCCATCTGTGTCTATTGGTTATGCTCATATGCATGCATACAAATCCTTTGATTGATCTCTTACCCCTTTTCCTCTCCCCTCCCCCAACCCTCCCTGTCTTCCGCCTTCCCTCATAGGTTGGACAGTCTGTTTGATGCTTCTATGACTCTGGTTCTATTTTTGTTTATCAGTTCATGTTGTTCATTATATTCTACAAATGAGTGAGATCATGTGATACTATCTTTCTCTAACTGGCTTATTTTGCTAAAACAGAAACACCAATCAGATAGATATATGCACCCCTATGTTCATAGCAGCACAATTCACAATAGCTAAGATTTGGAAACAGCCTAATTGCTCATCATCAGATGAGTGGATTAGAAAACTGTGATACATCTACACAATGGGATATTAAGCTGCTATAAAAAAGGAATTCTTATCATTCACCATGAACTCTTACTTTCCTCCAATGAATTCTCATTTTTCTTTTGCTAATGACTTCCTTGCCCCAGCCTCCTTTCTATTAAAGCCTTTCATTTTACATAGGTTTCCAGATTGCCTTTCTGCTTGCTAAATGAAATCTTCCTGATTCATGAATTGTTTAATAAAGCCAATTAGATATCCAGTTTACTCAGTTGGATTTTCTTTTAATCCTCACCTGAGAACATGTTCA
Organism: Myotis myotis; assembly: GCF_014108235.1. Taxonomy (NCBI): domain Eukaryota; kingdom Metazoa; phylum Chordata; class Mammalia; order Chiroptera; family Vespertilionidae; genus Myotis; species Myotis myotis. Next base: position 63,138,201 of record NW_023416390.1, on the reverse strand, counting down.
TTGATTTTTTTCTCCTTTTTAGAGAGAGGGAAAGTAAGAGCAAATGAGAAAGAAACATCAGTGTGAGAAAAACCAATCCATTGCCTCCTGTACTCACCCCAACGGGGGTTCAAGTTAGCAACCTGGGGGAATTGAACCTGTGACCTTACAGTGTATAGGACAACACACCAATTGACCAAGCCACACTGATCAGGGCCGTAGAATTTTGCTTTTTAACAGCAAATTGAACATGAAATAGCCTGAAAAATTACTTATAGCTGAGAAAACTGATGACTTGCCCAGGCTTACGCTACCGGTTGGGGCAAAACTGGGTCCAGAATAATGATCTCCTGGCTCAAGTTGGATCTTCTCATTTCCTGCATTTCTCTCCCCACCCTACTCCACCCATTCACCATTTACAGAATCTAGTGAGCAGGGACTTTTCCTCTTTATCGGGAACAAAATAATAAAATTGTCCTAAAATGCAACACAAAAGGTTTAGTTAAGATGCAAAATAATTTCTCAGTGATTGTATCTGCTTGTCATGAAAGGAAGTTGTGACTATTCTTTCCCAGATCTCTTTTAAGATATAATTTGTTGCCGTCCACTAATGAGAATGAAGCATAGCAGACTGGCCTAACGGTAAAGGGTGGGTGTTCTAGTATGACAATTCCGTGGACTGTCAGCAGCATGACAGCATGAATAGTAAAGATCAAGAGTATTGCCCAGGCTCAACTTATTACCATCAGCCTGGCACTGGTCAAAGACAGTCCCTCATTGTAGCTTCTCCAAAACTAATAACAAAAACAGTTATCATTTATCTCACACTTACTTTAAGTTAACACTTTTCATGTTTTTTTTTTATTATTCTCATTTTCTAGATAAGAAACAAAGAGATTTTAGTAACTTGCTTAAGGTCATGCAATGCAGCCAGCAGGTTGTGGAAGCAGGATTCAAACTAATGTATGGAACTGCTCTGCAATCGTCTTCCTATCTGTGAACTACGGGCTGTAAAGACAATGACTAGTGTCTAATAGTATTACTGTGGTTCCAAATGAGACATATGCCCCAAATGTTACATTTTAAGTCCTGCTGAGGTAACCAAAGCATCGGATTATTCCTAAAATCACAGTAAAGTGTTTTTCAGAAATCGCCTCGTCAGGAGTGAAACAGTGGCAGCCAAGGTTTGTATTGTCGTGTTAGGGCTTGGGTGTTTGACTCTGCCCTTGTCCATCAGCTGGCCAGCACCTGGGGCAGGGTGCTTCTCCCCTGTTTTATTTTGTTTTGGTAGTTGGCTTGGTGTGAACACCAGAAGTTAGTCTTCAGGAGGAACATCCACTGAAGAGGAAAGAAGCCTACAGAGGTTGGGAACAGTGTTCCCTGAATAGCCTCAGTCTAAGTCCCAGTCTAGGTCCCCACTTTCCAGGCTCACCAAGAACTGGGATTTATTGAGAATGGACAAATCCAAAGTAAGAAAATAACAGAGAAATATATAGATCATTTAATGTATTTCCTTTAACGTTTGCTACTTGCTGGAGGTGGTGGGGGATTGGGAAATGCAAGGGGGTATACAGACTTAGCATCAGATGGTAAATTAGACAAAACAGCTTCAAACCTCCCTTCAGCCCAGAGTCCCGTAAGCCTAAAGGAAATGGAGAATTAAGATAATAATGCTACCAATGCTGGACATAACATGGCAAAAACAACAAAACAACCCAAGACTCTTTTACATGTAACACGTAGGAAACAGAGTGGGTGTATTTCTGTGGTCCACGGTGATTCGGTGCTATTACTGCTTGTGAGCCCATTGGCCATCAGAGCGAACGGCGAAATGATGGAAAGCCCGAGCCCTTCCGCACTGTTTTCCTGAGCCCTCCGCCTACTGATTAAGCACATGTTCCAAATGTGCTAAATGAAATCCTATTCCCAAATTATGAAACGAACTATTTTCCTTAGACATATCTCACATTGCTCTGTGTGCCAGGGAAATTTCCCATGACCCTTGGAGTCACCTCCATTTATTTGTTCCCATGCACACTTCTTCTGGGACGTAAGACAATCCGGTTGAAGGCTAACATATAAGTATCCGGTGGCACGTCCAACAAAGCTGTTACTTTATCAGGAAGAAGTGAAAGCTCATTTCAGAAACTGAAGCGTCTCAGGAATGAAGTAAATGGTTTAGTAGCAATGCTTCGAAGACTATCAGAAAATTACACGCATTGTTGAGTTAGGAGATAGGCATTAACTAATGTTTCTAGAATGCCTGAGTTTTAGATCAAGAATTTCAACAACTTGATGCATTCAAGATGGAGAATCTAATTTTTAAAAAAGTGCTACCTTCACAGATTTTTCACTGTAAGAACAAGGAGTGAGTTTGAGCTATTATATGAGCAGATTTGCAGATATACCAAGGAAGGAGATTGCATTTCAAGCAGCCGACACCCAAAAGGGGTTATATTTGGCTTGATTGTTGATTGCTTTTCAGAGTTGGGGACAGAAAATTAATTAAAGTTAATACTCAGTAGGTTTAGTTGCTTTTAAGTAGCATTTAAAATCTGATTGAATTCACAAAGTGACTGATGCAAAGAACAACAGCGCAATTTTTCAAATCAAGCAAAACTTATTATTTAACTCACTAATACATGTTTAAATATAGATGAGCCAGAGAGCACAAATGGGCACACGTGGCAAGCCAATTTAAAAGCCACAAAGACCCCCAGTAATTATCAAAGCAGGTGACAACGGTAAATATTTCAGTAACGTAACAGCAAGGGGCTGAGTGCACCCAGATGCAGCTATTCCAATTACTGAAATCCTTCCTGTCTTTCCAAAGTATCCAGCATTCTTTTCTTTATCTTTTCATTTATTCCTTCCTTTCTTTTTCCCTTGGGGGAAAATTTGATTTGGTTTACTTCTAAGCTAAAGCAAAGAAACCAGATAATTATAACAATTTAGACTTAGGCGTAGGGGGGCTTGTTGAACAGAAAATAGGAAACATTTAAAAATACTATTGCATATGTGTTCATCCTTCTTATTAAATTCTTACTCTGCATAACATGTTGACTGGCAAATGGATCTGTCTTTTATACTTTTCCTAAATGTCCACATCCAAATTTCTGAAATTAGTCTCCTAATATTTTATGTGTTGAATTTCACTCCTCCAAATTTCATCTTTGTCTTGCTATTTTTGCAATTATAGCTCTGAATATTTTTCATAACAGTACAACAAAGAATACATAATCTTTCTGGATGTTATCACCAAAATTTCTATTTAATTTCTGAGCAGTTACAAAATGGACAAAGCATGTACAGTACACAATTCCATTTTTAAAACTTTGGGTCTTAAAAATATGCTGTCATTTTTAATTTCATTTTATATTGTGGGTCAATATGTTAGGTTTTCTTTAGTGTTTAGTTTAATATATTAGATTTTATACTGTTAAATAATTATGGATTTTTTGAAGGTTGCTTTTTGATATACTTGCTGATGGCCTTATCAGAGCCAATCACCACTCTTCACCCTATTCTCTGGTCTGGATCTGAACTGATAAGAAAATCAGGTTGAGTCTATTTTCACTTCTTTACATTTTTTAATATGTGATAAATGAGCTTTACTTATTTCATGCTTTGTCCTTAAAGGATTTATTGTATTTTAAAATAATGACTGAATATGCAAGGTAAAATAAAATTAATATTAGTAAGAAAAAAATGAGTCAAAGGGAAAATAAGGGGCAAGGAGTTAACTGGAGTCAGCAACTATTTTAGCATATAAAGCAGAAATGATGAAACCTTGTGTGTTTGCTAAATTTGTCTTTGAACTTACTAGAAGCAAAAGCCAAAAAGAAAAATTTTAACAAGACAAAGTTTACAGGAGTACAACATTCTTCATACCAAGAACAGAGAAAATTACATTTAAGAGGAAACTATAATGCAATAAATTACAACTTTACCCAACATTCTCAAAGACCTACCAAATCAGATGAATATATTTCTCTATGATACTTTATTCTTGAAAGCATCAAAATGGTTACTGTCTGACCTCTATTATTTTTGCTAAGGGGAATATTTACATAATCTACTAATATTTTCATGTTTTCATTTTTTGCAGGGGTGGAGTGGGAGTAGATGGTCAGGGAAAATAACTTTTAATGGGCTTAACTTTAATGAGCTATAATGGTAAGTTTTTTGTTTAAAACTATGTCCAAAGTACTCAAAAATCTATTGGCTACCATCAAAATGATCAGGAACCAAACCAAACAAGGCTAGATTGAGGATATATTATTTTTAAAATGTTTATTTAATCAACCCAACATTAAAATGATCATAGATGGATGGAACTGTATTGTGGAATTGGCATATAAATCATAAATTAAGAAACCTTAAAAATTATTTTTCCTTTTAAAACTTGTGATTATGACCAAAGCCTACTGGTATTACTAATCTGGACAGATGTTAACACTCCTAGATATACCCCACACTCATCATCTTCATAATAGAGCCATTTAGTGCTTTACAATGTAAAGAGTATTTTGACACATGCTGTTTTAACCCTACTACAATTTAGTAAGACAGACACTCTTGCCTTTATTGTAAAGACTAGAGGCCCAGTGCATGAATTTGTGCACGGGTGGGGTCCGGCTGGCTGCCCCCGATCAGGGCTGATCGGGACCAGCCAACCAGGGGGAGGGAACGTGGGAGGTTGGCCAGCTGGCCTCACCCCCATCAGGACAGCACAGTGTGCGTCATAGCAACCAGTCGTTCTGGTTGTCCTCGTCACTTGGCTTTTATATATATAGATTAGGAAAATGAGGTGCATAAAGGTAAGATTTGCCCAAAGTCTTACAGATGGCATATATCAAAGTTCAAAGTAGAGCTGATGAGGTCTCCCAACTTTGATGTAAAGTAGGTTTTACTATCTCATGATCTATGGCTCAGTGCTTAAGGAAATTGGAGGGGGCGGGGCGGGAAGGGAGGGATATGTGTGGAAAAACAATGGTATACCCTGGCCAGTGTGGTTTAGTGGTTGAGTGTTGACCCAGGTACCATGAGGTCAGTGGTTCAATTCCTAGTCAGGGCACATGCCTGGGTTTATGGCTTGATCCCCAGTATGGGGCACATAGGAGGCATCTGTTCAATGTTTCTCTCTCCTGGATGTTTCTATCTCTCCCTTTCCTTTCCTCTATCTAAACATAAAATAAATACACACATACATAAATAAACATTTTTTAAAAAGAAAAACAATACTATGCCTATATGAAGAAAAAAAAAGGCCTGAGAGTATAAATTTCAGTGATCAAGTTTAGAAAGGACTTTAGAAACCATTAGTCCAGCCCCATACTTTTCTACTGAAAATAAATAAAATAGCTGAGACTCAAAATGGCTTAATTTCATTCTTCCCACTGATTTGTGACAGTTGGTTCAAAGGAGTACTAAGCCAAGTGAAAGAATCCTTTAATTGCATATATGAAGCTTCGAATAATCAGGCTGGCAACTTTTAAAGTAATTTTAATGGGTGTTTTTTGAACTAAAAACAATCACGTTTCTTTGCTTTCTTGGATCCTAAACTTGAGTCGTAATGCTGTCTCAAGCCACAGTTCTCAAACTGCCCTGAGGTGCCCAGGATGGCACAGGGAACTCATGGAGGGCTACATGGGGTATTTTAAATTTTGGAGGGAAACATGATAATAATTAACATCTGTTGACATGAGAACTACTAAATCAGGGTAGTTTATAGTTTAATCATTAGATCACTCTACATTCCTTTCAATGATAGCTTATTATTAGAAAGCTGAGTTTGGGGAAGTTTCTTTAATAAAAAGCCAATATGGCATTATAATCTATGGAAACCAGAAATGAGGGTAGCAGGGTCCAATCTGATTCTAAGATGTGAGAAGTTGTTCAGTGCCCAACAAGTGCACACAGTGTGTTAGCAAGTAATTGCTAAGAATGAACTAAAATATCTTTTCTTTCAGTGTTTGCATTTGAAAAATTATAGCTAGTAAGTTGTGAGGCTATAAAACTAAATTGTTTTGACTCACCTACTTACTAAACAAAACCATTAAATTTTTCTTCTGGCTTTGAGGCGATGTTAAAAAAATAATTCTGAGGTACTAAGAGCATCGTGAATCAAGAATGTTTGGAAATCTTTGTTCTAATGGTTACGAATATGGACTGCAGACTTAGAATCCCAGATTTACTACTTACCGGTGGTGCTATTTTCCACTTATCCTCTCTGTGCCTCCATTTCTTAATCAATAAAATGAAGATGATAATGGGACATACCTCAATACAGTTACTGTGTACATTAAAAAGTCAGTATATGTAAGCCAGGTAGAAGAGAAAGAGGCACAGAGCAATGTTATCTCTCTAAGTATCAGCCATCTATAATAATAAAAGCACAATATGCTAATTTGACCAGACATCTTTCTGGACGAAGCCGGGGCTGTGAGGGAGGCCTGGGTCCTGGGTGCCTGCAGGCAGCCAGAGGGAAGCCAGCTCAGATCATGGATGCCAGAGGGAAGCCGGTGCCAGCAGCCGGGGGAAGGAAAACATACTTTTGCATGAATTTCATGCATCGGGCCTCTAGTTATGTTTATAAGATAAGCCTTATCCAAAGGTGGCCTGTCTGCAGCATGTGCTTGCTGCTACAGAAACTTTGTGCACGTGGAACCCATGGGCTGAGAACTTTCCTCCCTCATTACTTTTTTTTTTTTTTCTGCTTTCTATGGGAGGCAACATGCCAGAAATATTTTGGAGAAATTTCAACTAGTGTTGAGTGTTCTGTCGGTTACAATTCCAGAAAAGGTAAGGAACGTCCTGTCCCACATGCCCCATCAGGTGCTCTTTATGTGCCCCATTTGCTTCGTAAAACAGAGCTGAAATAACTTTAGACCCTGAAGCTAGATTGGCAGGGTAAATGTTTGTACTGATTATTTCTTGGAGGAAATTAACTTTTAAATGATTACCTATTCCTGCATTCAAGAGTTAACTCTAGCTTTCTTCTCTTAAAATCTCTAAAGCTATTCACAGCTACATCTTGAAAATGTCACACCTCTTAAATTGTCTTTCATATGATTTCCCCATAAAATTATTAGTTTTTAAAGGAGAGGTGTATTTTAATTCCCCTTAAAGGTTTTTTTTTTTTTTCCTCCTAACAATTACTGTGTATCTATTCTTTATCCTGAAAGCAGCATAATAGCTTTTAGGCAACAAAAATTTCTCTCTCAAATATTACACAAAATAACAAAAGATATATTCTCTCCAAGGACATGTAAATTAATTTTGGCAATTCACACTGTGTCATAGTTTTAAGGATTATACAATGACATTCTAAACATAATATAATGATAAATCAAAGCAGAATATAAAATTGCATAATTTTATAAAAGTAGAAATTAGATATATTTGTATACATGTATAGAAAAATCTGTGAAAGGGAATGCAGTAAATATGTTTAATTATATCTGGTTAGAGATATGCAAGTTCTTTTAAAAATATTTTAGTTTGGATATAATTATTTCAAGTGAAAGAAACAGAATCTAAAACTAATATCCCTTAATTAGTAATGATATTTCACCATCACAGATATCTGAAGATGTATGATACAACTGATTGGTTGAGTAGTTTAAAAATGTAAGCACTCAAACTGACATTTCTGAATTCTCTGGGCCTGTCCCATAGAGCAGGATGGTTGCAGCAGCTCCACACCTCATATTCTCACATGACAATGGTCAAAGCAGGAAGGGAACACGCAGCCCTCTCTTTTCATTGGGGAAGATAATATTTCCCCCAAGCCTCTCAGCCCTTAGATCACATTGGCCCAAACTGAGCCACATGTCCTTCTGTGGACATAAGCTTAATTGGCATGAATTAATTATAATTCATCCCTGGGAGCCAGGCATATAGCAACTGGGGGAAGAGGGAGGAATCAAGGTTATAGCATCAAGGAGAAAGAGAATTACTATAGATTAGGCAATTAATAGTAGATTCTACATGTCCCCCCAAAAATGTATACACACTTTAACAGCAAATAGCCCAATTGATATTTCTTCCTTTTCAAATTTAACCCATGGGAATTAATAAATTATTCAAAGTGTGTATACATTTTTGGGGACATCCTTTATTTCCCAAATAATCTATGATGGTTGAGTATTTTATCCAAAATCAGAATTTAAGTATTATAAAATAACTAAAAGGCAAGAAATATCAGCCCTAGTTCTAAAACAACTATTAAGTAGGTTGAGAGAATAGGACATAGGAAAAGGTAAACACTGTTCATCCTTCAACAGGCACATCTGGGAGACTAGGCGTGGAGAATTCTGCCATTCCATGTGGAGCACTTACCTGACACCTAAAATCAAATGCCTTTCTATAAATAACTGCAGCAGCTTGAGCATCTCATGAGTTCACAGAAGCTAGTCCAAAAACAAGGAATACTCTAAAAACTTATGAAGGAAAAGTGCTGCTTTCCAAATACTTACAGGCCGGGAAAAGAGATCTCTCAGGCACAGCAGACTGTCATCTGAAGATACCAGCTCACGGGGCTGCTGAAGCCAAAAAGATTTGCCAAATGCCGGGTATCATCAGAAAACATTGTACATTTTCTGTGAAATATTTTAGTGCCTTGAAGTAGAAGAGTGCAGGGAGCTCTGGCCAATGGGCTTTACACATGCGCGCTGGATTCAGAGGTAATTGACCAAGAAGAGTTGGGATAATTAGTAGGGTGTGAACAGTTTAGAAATCTGTTTCCATGCAAATACTGGACCAGAAGGACAACAATAACCCAATTCTAGCATTCTAGACCAATAGGCAGTCTTTGTATTGGCCATGACTTACAACTTTTAAGTACTAGCCGAGAGGCTGGCTTTCACGATGGCCTCCTTGACCAGAGAGGGAGCCAGTCCCAGAGCTGTGGCTGCAGCCATCAGATGACTCTGAAAGCCAGCGTGGAGGTCAGAGGAGAAACCACAGTCAATGATGAAACGTACTTAAAGCTGATACTGTCAGGAGGGGAGAATACCAAAATAAAATGAGACTGTAAGTAAACTGGAAAAGACAAATTACATATGTGGTGGGAATAAAACATAGGACTGTGTGAACATTTGACAGACATTACTTCTCTAGTCCATAGCTTTTGTGAAGGTGCAGGTTCCCGCCCTCCCCCTGCACCCCCCAGCACCTCACAGGCACTTCTCAGCAGCCTCGGTTCCTCAGGAGCCAGCGTTCAGGTGATTTTATGAATGGTTGATGCACAGCTGGGGGTGTTTTGAGTAACATTCGTCACTTTGATTATTATAATTTAGAAACAACCTTTCTTGAGGTCTCCCTCATTTGCTCATTTAACAACTAATGACTGACTATCCATCCACACTGTTTCAGAACCTGTTCTGTGCTTGGGAGGCTAGTTCAGTGATAACCAAAGTTCCTGCTCACGGGCAGAATCAGAGGTGGATGGGCCCAATCAGACCCATTATGGCACTTGCTCTGTCCTTAAGTTCTCATGTGGCAGATGTCCACAAACAAATAAGGTCTTATTAGAATTCTGTTTTAGCCTCTTCATGACAGAGCTAAAAATAGGGAGTGCACAAAGTGTCTGTAACAAGAAAAGTCTCTCTTCCTAGCAGCTCTCATTCGGGCAATAAGTACCGAGAATTCTCCATGAACAAAGCAGCACCCTAGTTGGTTGTGGAAGTCCAAATGAAAAGAGAACATGTTTATGTCCCACAGAAAATTAATATTTAATGGGAAAGACATTCCCATCATGCAATTAAAGATGGCTTAGAAGGATATTAAGAAATGCAAGTAAATGTCATTTTATTAACAGTATCTCTAGTGATAGACAACATGTATACATAAAAAAATGTGATTGCTTAAAAAGTTCATCACCATAAAGCCCATGTGGTTCAGTTTGTCTAAAATGTGAACTATAGCAAAATACTTGCTCTATAAATCTCTCAGGAAAATATGTGGCATAAGAGAATAAATGAATTGGTTTACAAATGAGGCATTTGTGTACTTATTTTTATTTAAATACACAAATTAACCAGAGTTAATCCTTTTATTCTATTTGAACATTGAAGCATGAAAACAATAAAATTAATGGCATGTGAATGATAAGGTTTCGTGACTTGAGGTTATTACCAAATTGTCCCAACAGATGTTACTAAATTTTAATAATATTGGAGATTTTCATAATTATTTACTTGGTGGATTGGAGATTGTGCATGGGAACATTAACTGCTAATATTAATCACATGCTTTAATTATTTCTAGCTTCTCATAGCTTTGTTGTTACCTGGAATACCATGAAATTTCAAGATAATAATTAAATGTGAGCTTTGACATGCTCCCCAGGGCAGGGATCTTGTGCAGCCTGTGCTTACAAATGATAATAACTATTAATAATATAAATAATGAATTATGCTAAAATCAGTTAAATCCATAGCGATTGTTTTCTAAAAACTCCTCAGTATAGGAAGTGATAAAATAAGCTCTTATTGTTGGGTTAATTAGCCGCCATGCTGACTTTAAAAGTCAGGGAAGGAAATGAGAGATATAAGAATAAGGAAATGCATTAAATAGCAAAAATAGTGAGCAACCTAATAAGTATTTTGCCAAATAAGATCTTAGATGAGTAATATTTCCTGTCACTATATAATTACAAGTAGGTTGTAAGGAAATATTCAAAGGTTGGGCTAAGTGCAGTCAGATAATATTATTTCATCCCTACTTTCTATTATGAACATTTTCAAATATACAGAAAATGTTCAAATATACAGAAAATTTTATATACCCACCACCTAGATCTATCAAATAATATAATTTTATACCTAAAAGAACAATGAGAGAATATTTGAGAAAAGGTGAGAAATCACTTCAGGTGGAAGTTAAAAATATAAGCATAAATAAATAACTGTCCTTTAAAAAAAAGCACACAAATATAATTAAGCATGAGATCCCATTTAAATAAAAACAAAATATTAAAATGTCAAAATATTAACAAGAAGTACAGAAGATATATATGAAGGGAAATATCTATAATAATAAAAGCATGATATGCTAATTAGGCCGGATGGCTAAACAGCAGAGCGACTGTCCAGAAGACCTTCCGGACCACCATTCTGATGACCATCAGGGACCACACTATGACACCCACCGGCGCCAGGCCAGCCAAGGTGGATGCGATGCGATTGGTTGGGGGTCTGGCCATTGCCCTATGATCGCCCTGCAGAGGGAGGCCCAGGCCACCAGCCAGAGGGGTAATCAATCGGGGGGCTGCCAGTGATCAGCAGGCTGTAGCGGTTGGGTGGGTCCTCCCTCTGTGAGGGAAGCCCGGGATCCCGGTGCCAGAGGGAAGCCAGTGCCGGCAGCCAGGGGAAGGAAGGCCTACTCTTGCATGAATTTCATTCATCAGGCCTCCAGTTTATATTATATTGAGTCACATAATATAAGGCTTGAGCAAATACAAAAGCATATACTTTTTCTTGGGAAAAAAATCATTCATTATACAGATTAAAATTCATCCTAAAATAATGTTTAAATTATTTTCAATCTCATTAAAATTATTTTTATAAAAATTATTTTTAAATTTTTTTGAAAGAACAAACTCATGAAAAGTGAAGAAAAAGACAACAAACAAGAGTAAGGATAATCTACAAAATTTTCAAATGTTTCAAAAAGATGATGTTTAAAACAATGTACAAGAATAAACAGAGAGATCAATAAAAAAAGAATTGAACACTCAGAAATAGATTTATAAAAAAAGAAATTTTCATATGTTAAAAATGAATTTTCAAAAGAGTTGGGACAAGATTCACTATTTAGTAAATGTTGTTTGTTCAATTGTGTAGGCCTTTAAGCATAATACAATACTTGCTCCTTACTCCAGTACCAATTCCAGAAAGTTTAAGAGCTTAAACATATTTTAAAAGTTTAATATACTGAGAAAAATAATGAACACTTTTTTGGTAATTTTGAACTAGGAAAGACATTTCTTAGCATGACAAGAAATCTGTAAATAAGCTAAAAACTTACATAAACTTGACTACTAAAACTTTCAAACATTTGCAATGAACATAAAACATCCTATATATTAAAAGCCTAGGTGGCATCACACAATGCCTTCACGCAACGTTGTCACAAGAGGACCACTACAAGATGGCTGCCACAAGATGGCCAGCAGGGGAGAGCAGTTGTGGGCAATCAGGCTGGCAGGGAAGGGCAATTGGGGAGTGAACAGGCCAGCAGGGCAGGGCAGTTGGGGGGCTATAAGGCTGGCAGGGGAGCAGTTAGGCATCAATCAGGCCAGCAGGGGAGCGGTTAGGGGGTGATCAAGCTGGCAGGCATAAGCGGTTAGGGGTAATCAGGCAGGCAAGCAGGTGAGCGGTTAGGAACAAGCAGTCCTGGATTGTGAGAGGAATGTCTGACTGCTGGTTCGGCCCTAAACCGGCAGTCAGACATCCCCCGAGGGGTCCCAGATTAGAGGGTGCAGGCCGGGCTGAGGGACACCACCCCCTCTATGCACGAATTTTGTGTACCGGGCCTCTAGTTATAAATAAAGCCAACCAATAATATACTAGCCTGGGAAAATACGGTTACTACAGACATGACTATTACAGTGTTAATTTAATAAATAAAACATTTATAATAAGAAGAAGACAAATCACCCTGTAGAAAGTTGGAAAGAGGTTATAAATTATGCCAGCTAAATGAAAAGAACTATAAGAGACCAAAAACCATATTAACATTGCACAACCTCACTCATAAATAAGCAACCTAAATTGTATACTAGTTAAAAACTAAGAAAATTTAAATGTACTGATATTGAAATCTGCCCCAAATATATTCTAATTGGAAAAACAAGTCATAGAATGGCCTGTGTAGTATGGGATTATTTTTGTAAAGAAAAAAGTACATATATCCATACATATGCATGTTTATGTGGCTAGAAAAATGTGTAGAAGCGCAAACACCAAACTCTGGCTAGTATCTACTTCTTGGGAGTGAGATACTATCATAGCCCCATGCTTACCTGGTCTTAGTATGTTTGCGTTAACTGTATATAATTTTCATTCCCTTGCATGGGCCCTGTCATTATCAGCTAATAATCATGTTATGTTCATGGAGTCCCCATTTAAGGAACATGCCAGACATTAGTATAGATAGGTGTCTGGAATAAGAGGACCCCACCTGACAATTGCAATTGAGTTTCTCTTGCTCAAGAGGGGCAGAATGTAGGAGTAGCCCTACAACATGACACTTTCGTAAGTCTCATTTTTTACTGGGTGGACCACACATTCTACTTGGCAAATGTTTACAGGAGGCTACAACTGGTATTCATAAGAGCAACCCTTTGTTGTGTTCTTACTGTGTTTCAAATACTGCTCTAAACTTTATATCATTGACTAATCTGAGTCTCGGTAATCACCCCATGAGATTACTCCCTCAAGCAAACATGTCTAGTATTGAAGTTCATATTCTAATCAAGTACTTTCTAACATTCATACTTTGCCACTATTCTCTATTTAGGGGAGTAAATTATCTAGCGACCACGATTTCTTTCTTTGGGGGAGGTGTTAATAAACAACTATATATACATGTATACAATGAAATATTATTCAGGCATAAAAAGAAGGAAAATTTGCCATTTGATACAACATGGATGGAACTTGAGGGCATTATGCTACATGGAAAAGTCAGACAAAGAAAGACAAATACCATATGATCTCAATTACATGTAAAATCTAAAAAACAAAAAACTCAAATTTATAGAGAAAACAGATTTGTAGTTGCAAGAGGCAGAGAGATGGGCAAAATGGGTGAAAGAGGTAAAAAAAAATACAAACTTTCAGTTATTAAATAAGTCAGTTCTAGGGATGTTATATACAGCATGGTGATATAGTTAAAATACTGTATTGTATATGTGAAAGCTACTAAGAGAGTAGATCTTAAAAGTTCTTATTATATGGAAACAAACTTGTAACTGTCTAGTGATGGATATTAACTAGACTTATTGTGGTCAAATTTCACAATATGTACAAATATTGAATCATTATGCTGTACACCTAAAACTATAGATATATGCTAATTATATCCCATTAAAAAAATCCCTTAGTTTGGGACACCCTCTTGTAAATTTTGAGGAGAAAAATGGTATTTGATAGCCAGAAAGTGTGACTTCCCCAGCAAGCAAGTCACTAAAGCAAAGACTTTTCAGAACCTAGGAGAATAAAGGAAGCAGAACAGCCAAAGATTCGGCCTATTCATGGCAGGATTGAGCCTGTCCCTAGGGGCCAGAGACACTCACTGTGGCCTGCTGTGATCTCCATCTTCACAAGCATGAAGAGTAAGACCAGATTGTTTTCAGTGTTGACTAGTGTCAATAGCACCATCCTAACTATATAGAAGGGATGTGCTTCACCTCACTTCCCGGTATTACCAAGCATTGAAACTTGCAATTGACCTGAATGCAAGTATTAAGTAGTAGCATATCTGGCCTTTGTTTCCACCCTTCACTTTCTTTTAGTTCCAGTCCTATCACCAACAACATGATGTGATTCAAATGTGCTGAGCACCTCCTTTTGGTCAATACAGAAACAAATAAACAGATCGCCTTGAATGAGAAGTCACCCACTGTGGAGATCAGGTCACACTGGGGGTATCCATGTCATAAGCACGTGCTGCCTGGACATTGGTTTTAGCGAATACTGCTTATTTTCTTTTTTGCTCGGTTGCTTTCTGCCCTTGCCTTCCCCTCAACAGTGTCTCATTTAGGGAGCATCTCCCAAACTGGAATTTTCCAGCATGACTATGTTTCCCTCAAGAATGTCAGGACTTTTAATACTGGACTCATGGCATCCCTACTAAAATTTTCATCTCTATTTTCTAGCACCGGCCCCTAAGAGTTTTTCCTTGTTCTCCCCCATAGCACTTTCTTCTCCCTGCCTTCTGCCTCTGCTGTCTTGAGCCTCCATGGCCCTTCCCAGGATGGGGACTGTACTGTCAGGGAAGCCCACACTCCCAGGCTCTGTGGTAGGCAAAGGGACATGCTCAAACAGAGGTGGGGGGAGGATGTGAACCCTATTCCAGTGAATAATGGTTATCCTCTGATCCCCATTTGGGATCTTAAGTGTTCTTTTGTTGTTGATGATGATACTGCTTGGTTCATTTGGGTTTGGGCCACATAATCGAAGTTAGTTTGTAACAATCATTAGTTTGTAGATTTTTCTCAGAATACTTGCTTTTTTTTTTATCAGCCTACCCTAAATCTTTAGCAACCACATCATACCAGGAGTACAAGATTTTCTATGTCTTTTGCCCTAATTAAATGTTTTCTTACTGGTTGTGCCTCTGGGTTGTTTTGGTTTAGAAAGAAGGATTGTAAGTCTGTCTCCTTTGGCAATATCTCTTCCAACCTTGCTCCTTCTCACTTTGCTGGGTCCCAAGGTTGCTAACTAACTGCATGGTTAGGCCACATAATGCAAAGCATTCCCTTAATGGCTATAGATTTCACATGGGGAACTCAGACATATGGTTCCCATTTTTCTCCCTTTTATGCTGCATACTTGTGCTGAATAGTTTTTATTGGTAATGGGGGAGATGCCAGAATATTTACAGGATCTCATGGTCATGGGAGTGTGCTGTTATTTGGGCTATGTCTGGGTAATGCCAACATAATCAATCAAAACGGAAACATTTGGTCAAATAAGCATTTTTTAAATTATTAAAATAATACTCATAGCTTTGAGTACTTAACCAACTTTACAGTTTTTTTGATGGAATACAGAAACAAACTTAGCAGAATACCTTATAAACACTTCTATTTCTTAAAAATGAAGAAATTTTGTTGGGATTTTATGTAGTTGCAACATCCCTCAGGAAAACGGTTTCATGTCTAGATTTGCCTCTGCTATTCTAAAAAGGGCACAAACAGATCTGCTTAACCATGCTGTGATTCAGCCTCTCATTCCTCTTTAAAGCAAGCGTTGCCTGATCTTATTTACTTCTGGACACCTTTGTGATATAATGAAAGCTATCACCTTCTCCCACCCTGCCTCCAAACTTAGATAAATATACATGAAATTTGCAAATTTGCAAGCAACTTCAAAACAATCCTATATAATAAAAGTCTAATATGCAAATAGACTGAATGGCAGAAAGACCGGTCGTTATGATGCACACTGACCTCCAAGGGGCAGACACTGAATGCAGGAGCTGCCCCCTGGTGGTCAGTGCACTCCCACAGAGGGAGCGCCGCTCAGCCAGAAGCCAGGCTTATGGCTGGCAAGCGCAGCGGCTGGCAGGAGCCTCTCCTGCCTCTGCAGCAGTGCTAAGGATGTCCGACTGCTGGCTTAGGCCTGCAGATATGCCCCAAGGGCTTCCAGAAGCGAGAGGGCACAGGCCAGGCTGAGGGACCCCCAGCCCCCCCCCCCCCCCCCCCGCATGAATTTCGTGCACTGGGCCTCTAGTATAATATAATCTCAAACTCAAGATAATCCTTACACCTCTTAGGGTTTTGTTAAGAACTCTTACTTAGGACAGATGATCTTTAAAAACTTTTCAGCTTGAAATTTTATGATCTTATGAATTTTCTCTTCCAAAATGCTGAAGGACTCAAATCCCAAACTATTCCCTCAGCACAAGCTCTCCAGATGTGGGAGTTGTAGATATAACAAAACATTATGTCTTGTTGCCATACTGGTGATTCTTCTGTAGTCATTGGCTTCTTTTCATAAGGGGAACCCTTAAGGAATCAGGATGTATTTTAGTCCCTTCTCACATCATCCAGGAGTGACTGACAAGCACCACCTTCTGGAGAAAAAGTGTACTAAATGTCAAAGTTGATGATCCCTGACAGCTGTGAAGTTCTCAGGTACCCAGGGCCAAATCTCTCCCTTACTTCAGCATTAGTCTTACCCCACACTCCGTGAGCAATCTCATTTCCTCTTACCCTAACCTATAGTGATTCTATCGTTGGCCTCCGGTAGCTTTGAAAGTGGCTTAAGTCTGAAAAATAATTCTGTTAATTGAAAGAGTTCTACTTTTCATTAGAAATCTCACAGCAGTAAAACTCAGATTATTTTAAGATACTGGGCTGTAGATCATATTAAAAGCTTTATGTCAAGCGACTTAAATATGAGTTGTCATTAAAATGTTGGTGAAGGAGTTTAAAGTACTTGCTCAGAGCAAATGGAAAAGGTATTAAGAAAGGAACACATTATCTTGGTGGATGTAACATGGCAAATTTATTATAATAATGCTGCGCTCAGCTCCATGCATAATGAAGCAGTGAACAGAGTTTTTGCTGTAAAGAATTTATTTTAAACATGAAAAATATATTTGTGGTAGTTAAACTTGCTTCTTTGATGTGTATGGTAACTTTTTATAAATACTTAGAATTTACTTATAAAATGCAAAATTTTTAAATAATAGTATTGCCACAAAATTGAACTGTTCATGAATATATTCATGACTCATAAAAGTTAATTTTCTGTTAAAATTTCTATAGAACGCCTTTTTGCCTCAAAAACTTTTCTCTGGCCCACTGTGAAGTTCTATAATGTTAAATTAAAAGACTGTTATCCCATTTACATCTTTAAAAAGCATTTTTCCATTTCAGTTGATATACGATATTATATTACTTTCAGGTATACCTCAGCATAGTAGACATTTATATTCTTTATGAAGTGATCACCCTGATACCATCTTTTTGTTTTTAATCTAGAGAGGCAAGAATGATTATATTTTCTAAGACAAGACCTTTTTCTTCACAATAAAGAAAATTCTTTAAGGTTCATTCATGATGCATCTTAGAAAACTTTTGAGAGTTAAGTCAGCTAGTGGAACATTCCTTTAGGCCTATCATATCCCATGGCTGGTCTGGCTTTCCAGAGAGATAAATCAAATACAATAAAGTTTACTGTGGAGGAGCTGCAGAAATGGACCCTTGGATATATAGACTCTGCACACATTAATATATTTCCCCTGGCATTTTTAATGAAAAAGTAGGCATTGGTTATTTACTCTCAGGCAAAATTTCTATGTCCTACCTAAAAATCCTGTCTGCCCAGTGCTTTGCTCCTCCCAAGGGACTATTAGTCATTCTGCAGAATTATATTTATTTTTATAACTGACTTTCCAGATGGATGGACATATGCATTGTTTTATTAAAGCCAAATGTGGTTTATGAAACTCAAGAATAATAATTAATCATGCCAGCGAAACACCAGAGTGAGGCGGGAGATTTAGAAAAATCAATAATAAAAGTAGAAGTGGCTACCATTTGGGGGGTACTTATTGTATTCCAAAGATTTCTTATGTATAACTGTCTTAACTTAATGTATGATCTTGCACACTAAATATTATTATTCCCATTTTATAAATGGAGAAACAAGGCCCTGAGAGCCACTAAGTGGTGGAACCTGAATCCACATCTGTGTGGTCTAGAGTCTTTGTACTTTCTATCCTACAACACTGCCTCTTGAAGTTAAGTGTTTAAACTTGACAATTTTGAAAGCTAAGTGTATTTCATGGTTTTTATAATTGGTAATTAGAAAGAGAAGAATTATTAAAACTCTACATAGTTCATCCATGGATAATATCTTGTTTTCAAATAATGTATCTTGCTGCTAGATGAAAAATACCTTTAAACAGTACTATTGGTCAACCAGCTCGGAGATTTGTTTTTTAAGCTGATAAAGCATTAACATGAACATACACCGAGATACAGCCCAACATGTCCTTTAAGAGTCCATTTTAGAACCATGTTTTTTAAAAAGTACAATGACAAAAAGGAGCCCTAGCTAGTTTTCTCAGTGGTTAGAGAGTCAGCCTACAGACTGAATGATCAAAGGTTTGATTCCAGTCAAGGGTACATACCTTGGTTGCAGGCTTAATCCCCAGCCTTGGTCGGGAGTGCATGAAGGAGGCAACCAATAGATGTTTCTCTCTTTCTGTCTCTCCCTCTCCCTTCCACTCTAAGATCAATGGAAAAATATCATCAGATGAGGATTAACAAAATAAAAAAATAAAAAGTATAATGACAAAAAGGGAATCAAAGTGCAGCTAAACTGATAAGCTCTAATGCATAGACAATAAAAGTCACAAAGCAAAGGCTGATAAATCAACCCATGACAACACATTGGTTCAAGACAAAGAAAGCAAAGATAGAGATACTTCCAACCATTTTCAGAGAAAGGAAAAAGCCTTGCATATGTTGGGAAGTAAACTCTAGCAGAAAGAAATCCCTGCCACACCCCAGTCATCAAGCAAGTGGGAGAAGTGTTGATAATTATTTCATGGCAAATTGTGAAGGTTGGATTGCTTGGAAATAGGGGGCTGGCCAAAGAGAAGGAAGTGTGCAGCCTGCCAACAGCCAGTCTAGCACTGGGTGCCCCTGAGAAGGAACAGATGTAATAAACACAGAAAATTGTTCAAATTCGCCAGCAGAACCTATCACCTAGTAAGCCATCAATCAAATTCTAGAAAATAACTAGAAGTGCTTTCCTATGAACAAAGGTAATTGGAAAAGGGGTGGGACACTAACATCCAGGTTTTGAAGTTACTGAAAAGGGAGAGGATGTGCTGCACATCCACGCAGAACGAAGACATGTGTCAAACACGCAGTGTGGTGCATGGTGCAAGGAGGAGCCAGGTGCAATGCCTGCTCTGTGATGGGATTCTGGGCTGGGACCAGACAGACATGAGGGGAGAGCCTGTGAGATTAATGGGCACTGATGCCTGAATCATTCACACTCTTCATCACAATGAGGAAATTTTACTGAACTGCATCCCTGAGGATGGCATGTAAAACCTCATTGTGTCTGTTTCTGAGGTAAAGCACAATGTTCACAAACTAGAAAACAAAATATATTTTTGTGGGGATGTTTTATGTTGTTATATTGTAGGTTTCCAAGTTCACTGAGCAAAGACTGCCATTTTTCCTCTTAAGTTTTATCTACATGTTTGGTATTGTCAGGATTCCAACTGAGAAAAAGATTAACAATCTTTTCAAATCATCATTTAAACCTCAAAAGGATTATTTAATTAAGCGTTAAACAGAAGCATTAAAGAGCACTTTAAAAAAGATGTTAAAAAAATAACTCTAATATAATTGGGCCTCTTTGTGACCTTTCTCAGCATGTGTCATATGCAAAAGAAACATCCAAAAAGGTATTGAAAAGCAATTTAATAGAAAACCCTAAACACTCCATAAAAAATCTACTAGATTAAATAAATAAATTTGGCAATGTAGCAGCATATCCAGAAATCTATGTTTTTTTTATACACCAATAATGAACTCACAGAAAGAAAAACTAATAATAATAATAATAATAATAATCCCATTTACCACTGTAACAAAAAAATTAAGACACCTAGGAATAAACTTAACTAAAGGAGGTAAAAGACTTGTACTCAGAAAACCACAGGACATTGAAAAAAGAGATAGAGGAAGACATAAAAAAATGGAAGAATATACTATGTTCATGGATTGGTAGAATCAACATCATTAAAATGTCCATACTACCCAAAGCAATCTATAGATTCACTGCAATCCCCATTAAAATACCAATGGTATATTTCACAAACCTAGAACAAACTCTCCAAAAATTCACATGGAACAAAAAAGACCCCGAATAGCCGCAGCAATCTTGAGAAAAATAAACAAAGTTGGAGGTATCATAATACCAGATATCAAGCTATATTACAAAGCCATTGTTCTCAAAACTGCCTGGTACTGGCACAAGAACAGACATATAGATCAATAGAACAGAACATAGAACCGAGAAATCAACCAAAGCCATTATGCTCAATTAATATTTGACAAAGGAGGCAAGAGCATACAATGGAGTCAAGACAGTCTCTTCAATAAATGGTGTTGGGAAAATTGGTCAGATACATGCCAAAAAATGAAACTAGATCACCAACTTACACCATACACAAGAATAAACTCAAAATGGATAAAGGACTTAAACTTAAGACAGGAAACCATAAAAATCTTAGAAGAATCCATAGGCAGCAAAATAACAGACCTGCATCGTAGCAATATCTTTACCAACACAGTTTCTAGGACAATGGAAACTAAGGACTGGAATCTGATTCATCCCCAAAAGAGTGTCAATGCACAAGGCTATCTTCGAGTTTCTCCTGTTTGGTGGTAGAGGGAAGGGAACGATTTGAGTTGAGACATGCCTATACTTCCACAATTTGGAAAGACAAAGAAAATAAATTCCCGTGTGTTCTAGATGCCAACCCCAGGGAGAGGTGACCTTGAGAGGGACCTAAAGAGAGGGATGGACTACTTGAAGCTTGAGGTCTGCCAGCAGGTGAGAGGAGGAGTCATAAAAACACCCAGGTGAGACTCTCTTTGGAGATTATCCAGAGATCTCCAGTGAAATTTCCAGTCATGTAAGATCTTTTTCCAACCTACACATTTTACCTGACTAGAAAGTAGAATTCAACATTGAATATGTTGAAAGGTTATCAAAAGAAAAAGACTAAATTACACCTTTCTTTCATACTGCAAGTTTCTTAACATGAAGGAGGCCCAAACAAGGAGAGATTTTAAATTGAATAAAAATTTAACACCATATTGCTATGGATCAGGCATTTTAACACTGGGAGGAAGAAAAGATGACTTGCTGGCATGTGAATAAGTGACAATGAGCAACATGTCATAGGTCCCTTCTAGGCAGTGCATGTGGAGGCTGCTGGCAGCTCTGTACCAAGGAGGACTGTGAGCTGTGACCAGGGTGAGTGGGAAAATGTACCATGACCACATGTACTCGAGAGCAGGGAGTACACATGTCATGTACCTGTCTTCTGTAGACTCAGGAAATGGTGCAAGTGGACTTGCTATTCTCTCTGCACATAAGAGCTTTTTTTTTTCTTTATTGATTAAAGTATTACATAGGTGTCCTTATTTAAGTGAGTCTGAGATAGGGCCTAACACACAGAAGGCACTCAGTAAGGTTTTTTTTTGTTGAAGCAGAGTAATGGAAGCCCTAATGTGGAACAAAACTACATACCTCATGTTCTAGAGCAGTGATGGTGAACCTATGACACGCGTGTCAGAGGTGACATGCGAACTCATTTTTTTGGTTGATTTTTCTTTGTTAAATGGCATTTAAATATATAAAATAAATATCAAAAATATAAATCTTTGTTTTACTATGGTTGCAAATATCAAAAAATTTCTATATGTGACACTGCACCAGAGTTAAGTTAGGGTTTTTCAAAATGCTGACACGCTGAGCTCAAAAGATTCGCCATCACTGTTCTAGAGGGGGTTCTTTGCACATCTGGCCACGAGCTTTTGCCAAAGAGGAAAATTGTCTTCAATTTATCATCAATTGAATTAAGAACAATCATCACTGCCAATAATATGACATCCTGAAAGTCAAGCAGGCCTCAGTGAATAGAGACCAAGGTTTCCCCGGGTTAGACCCTCCGGAAGAGTTATCATTGAAGGATGACGACTAACTCTCTGGCTATGATTTACTCATAAGGCTGACCCTGTGATTTACCAATAAGACCAGCCTAGTACTTAGACAGGGTTTCTAAGACAAGGCAACTAAGGTAGATTTTTACACTAGAAGCAGGATGGGTGGTTGAGATACCCTAAACCCTCCTCCTTCGGGGCCTCCACAAGCTGCCTTCAGGGGAGGGAAGACTCTCTTAAGACTTCTCTGCAATTTACACACTGGGAGTACACATGTCATGTACCTGTCTTTCATAGGCTCAGGAAACGGTGCAAGTGGACTTGCTATTCTCTCTGCACATAAGAGTTCTATTTTTCTTTATTGATTAAGGTATTACATATGTGTCCTTATTTAAGTGAGTCTGAGATAGGATCTAACACACAGGAGGCACTCAGTAAGTTTTGGACTGGCACACTGACAGTCCAGACCCCTTGGTATTGCTAACATTACCTCAAGGGACAATTTTTCTCTCTCTAATCCATCCTAAACCCAGTTATCTGATTTATCTTTCTAAAATACTGCATTTTCTGTATTTCTTCCTGCTTAAAAAATATTCAATAGCTGCTCATTACTTATCAGATAGAATCCAAATTCCTTAGTCTCTACAAACAGAACCCTACGAACAGAGTAGGCTCAACCTACTTTTCTAATCTGAACTTTCCCCCTGTCCTGTTCAGGGGTGGCCTATAGCACTCCTTGAGAATTTTTATGCCTCTTATCTCTTCCCTTGGTTCGTGATAGTCCTGCTCCCAGAAGTATTCTGCCTGTTCTACCCATCATTTGAAGCCTATCTCAAATACTGCCTCCTTCATGAAGCTTTTCACACCCAATTCATTGGTTCCTACAAGTCAGAAATTAGCTCTCCCTTAGTTACTTCCAAGTTTATAATAGAATTTATCATATATTATCTTTATTTTCAATGGCCAAACTTTCTCCTACTAAACATTGCTTCTTAAGGCCATAAACTATGCTTTATTTTTCTTCATATTTTATTTTTCTTTATTTTTCTTCATAGTTTATTGTACTTGGTAAAACAGTAGTCCTATATAAGGTGATGAATAAATAATTTAAGAATGAATTAATACTTAGGGTGATAAAAATGTTCTAAAAGAGGTAGTGATGGTACAATATTGTGAAGTACTAAATGATACTTAATTGTTTCTTTTTAAATGGGCTAATGTTATGTAGCTTCAATGATTTTTTACTTCAGTGATTTCACTTCAATGATTTTTAAAAGAATGAATTAATAATTGAATGAATTATTATACCTTTTTTGCATTTACCTAGAAATTTGGAATCACTTTTTTCTGACTTCTTCCATTTTTCTGAAGAGAATAATTCAGCAGGTAATTGTATTTCCATATCTACAGCATGAATATGCTCTATAACTAACTTCTCCCAATTTTCCTGTCTTCTGGTCAGGTTATCTTTGCAGAGTGGTGGCACCACTGATCCCACAGCCTCTGCTCTGCAGTGAATGGAGGGCATTATTCTCTATATTCCCCAGCTCCAATCTGATTCAATCAAGTCTAACGGGCCTCCAGTCAGACTATCTGAGGTAGAAGTTCACGATCTAACAGAAAAACAGGAGAATAGGTTTGTGAGGGTCTGATCTTTCCTTAGTTTGAAAGGAAGTTCATCCAAGAATTCACAGACAAACAAGGCACTTTTTTTTAGCTACAAGTACAAATCTTCCTCCATATAAATGCAGTCTGAGAGTGTTTCATATTTTACCACAGGAGAAGGCGTCTTTAAATGCCAGTTAAACAAAATATTTAATGTAGTTTAAACTAAGATTTTTGAGTGGAGTCATTTCACCTACAATGACACTCTAACCACCAGAATGATTCTTC
The DNA here is from genome assembly GCF_014108235.1 of Myotis myotis. Taxonomy (NCBI): domain Eukaryota; kingdom Metazoa; phylum Chordata; class Mammalia; order Chiroptera; family Vespertilionidae; genus Myotis; species Myotis myotis. The sequence continues at coordinate 63,113,891 of NW_023416390.1, read as the reverse complement.
TTTGGATGTTGGTGGAATTGATAAATCCATGGCTTCCACCTCCATTCTCTATCTTTTCCAATACACCCTGCAAAATGTCACCAGATTTATTATTCTACCCACTCCTATATCCAGAACATTACTAGCTACTCTCTACTTACCCCAAAAAAGCCCTAATTCCTATGTCAATTGTTGTTACCCCTGGCTGCATGTTAGAATCACCTGTATTGCTTAGCCATGCTAATGCCTGGACCATTTGGGTTAGAAGTGGTAGGCAGCTAGGCACAGGTGTAGGTCTCACTTGAAAACTCTTAGGTGATTCTAATGTGCAATCAGAGTCAAGAACCACCATCCTAGATGCTCACTTAGGAACTCTGGATGGGAAATGGCAGGGGCAGAGGTATGGGATATAGGTAAGAAAGAAAGAGAAGATAGACCAGTCATAACAACAGGGGAGAATTGAGCCAAGATGTTGCTTGAAGATGTCCCGGGTATGTAGAAGATAGTGGTTTTACTCTAAGTAAAAGCAGAAAATGATCCCCACAGCCAGCCCTTGCCAGTCACCATCTCTTCCCCAGCCCTCAGTCTTTCATATCTGATCTGGCAGAGGTGTCAGCAGTGTGGCCTTCTGTAGGTTCCTGGTGTCTTGGAAGGCAACTGCATCTATTCTGTGCCTAGATGCCCAACCCTTCCTAGAAGACTGGACCTCAAGAGGCACAATTGCAAGAGCAAGGCTTCATTGGCTGGTAATTTCCCCCACTGCATAAAGCTGAAGAGGATGACAAATGCGTGTTTTATCTGCCACAGCTACTCAGGAGGCTCTTTCCTCCCTGGGGCAGGATTAGGAACAGTCTGCATCACATAGTCTACCAGCCAGGATTTCTGCTCCAACGTGAAACTGTGCACCCTGAAGGGTAGAAATGATACTACCACAAGCAGACAGAGAGACATCTGGTATCCCTGAATTCTTGTTAGGAGGTATTCATGTCTAGGCTTTGCTGCAAGACCTACGGTGGGCTTTATCAAAGCACTTTATGACTCTGCTTTTGAAAATGTTTCCCCCTAGTCATCATTATGAGGTAATGTATTAGGTAATGTCTTGAAAAATGGCCAGAGGGCTAAAGTGTTAGCCTTCCAGCTCACATACCTGAAAATAACAATGTTGGTTTATTATTTTTTGTAGGACAATATCTTTGGAATGCTTCACAAACAGAAATTAATAGTGACAACTCTGTCTCTGTACTTAAACACAAGGCTACCAGCACATAATGCTAAGAGAAGCCAAGGCCACTCACAGAATACTTTAGATAATTCCTCTCTCTATTATCCCTTCCAGGGTACATTCCAGCCTCTTTTGCTCAGCCATCAGAGCCAACTCAGTTACCCAAGGTTCACCAAAATCCACAGATAACCCTCCACTCATACATTTTTTATTTTAATATATTTTATTGATTTTTAAAAATATATTTTATTGATTTTTTACAGAGAGGAAGGGAGAGGGATAGAGATAGAAACATCGATGAGAGAGAAACATCAATCAGCTGCCTCCTGCACACTCCCTACTGGGGATGTGCCCACAACCAAGGTACATGCCCTTGACTGGAATCAAACCCGGACCCTTGAATCCACAGGCTGACGCTCTATCCACTAAGCCAAACCGGTTAGGGCCACTCATACATTTTTTTAAAAAAATGATAATTTCTACCTCCGTTCCCCTCTTATCTCCTATCAGAATTTCCAAGAAGCAACAGAGACATGACTTGGAATATCCAGCACTAAAAACAGAAAGACTGGCTTAAAATGTTAGCGTGCTGGCAAAGGAATGACTGAGGCCACACATTAATTTTTAATTCATTTATTTTCTTCTTGTTCTTTTCATTTAAACCTTTCTATGTGTGATTAAAAGATAATTGCTTTTTTAAATTTTTGTTATTAGCAAATGAAAAAACAACATAATGTCTGCACAATCCAGATTTTTAAGAGCATTGATTTCCATTTGCCCCTATACAGAAATTACCCCAGCAAAAATTACTTTCAAATACAAAGTTTGGTCACTTCTCCAGAAGAATGCCTTTCAAATTTATAAAAGCAAAACATGTTAATAAATTAAGCACATACTATGTACAAAACAATATTCCATGTATGTAAAATAGAATATGAAGTATAATCTCTAGAGTGGTCCTAGATTCTAGGAGATTTGTATCTAATCTCCTATGCAATTTCCTTGGACTCTCAATAAAACTGGGATAGGTTCTTATTCTACACTAGTCAAATTATTCCCATGAACATTCATCTGCTAGACTTTATAGACTAGTAATATATTAATAGAAGTAGCAAATCCACAAGAGGTAATTAATATGTTTGTTGAGTAAATGGCCATTCATAGAATGTGTATATACCTACAAATATGTGCAATACAAAATTATTTAATTAACTGATTGGTTGTGTATTCATGTGAAATTTGGTATGTGTGTAAACTTAGAAGAAAGCCAATGACAACTGTAGTATAATATTTCCATCATGCCAATGTTGAGAAAACAGGGCCATGCCCAATTTATCCTGTGTCACAGTGCACATGGTAATCTACAAAATATATAGGCAGAAACTAGTTTGGTCTGCATTTCAACTGAATCCCTAGCATAATAATGTCTTTTATGACATTTTTCTAGACACACTTGTAAAGAGTTTTTTCACCAAGCAGACTTTGATATTGCTGCTTTTTAGTGAGGTCCTGGGAAGATTGTAATGAAAGGACAGGTAACTTTCATTCAAATACCGGGTAGGGCAAAAGTAGGTTTACAGTTGTGAATATATAAAACAAAGACTTTATTCTTGTATTAATAACTAATTTTAGTATTATTTGTTAATTATTATATTATTTTCATACAAACAACTGTAAACCTATTTTTTTCCAACCCTGTATGTATCTCTGTATTACATAGAAATGTACAATGAAACATGTGATGTATATTTTTATTACCTGAATTATATATACTGAGGTACAAAGACTGAAAAGAGATTTCAATTTATTTTTTCAAGCATGCTTGAAGGAAAGTGTCCTTTAAAATCTGCACATCATGAGAATGGAATGTGAAGAGATCAGCTGAAAGTTTAAAAAATGGGAGCTTTGCAGCTGTGGCTACGGGCTTGGTCTCAGCAGGAAAGGACAGGTCCCCTTCTGGCCATTCTGCAAGTTCTGATGAGCTCCCCAGAGAGTCACAGACAATTCCCCCTGTCCTGACAAAGCCCTGTGCAGGCTTTGAGCCAAACGGATGCAGGTGCACAGTGATTAGATCTTACATTTGCATGGCACAATATAATGTTTCTCACTATGGGCTTATGAATTAGGCAAAAAAGATCACTGTTCCCAGGTTATAGACAAGAAAACTGAACTTTGGTGAGGTTTTGGTGGGAGGTAATAGAAAATTGGTCTCTGCCCCTGGTTACTGGCACAGAGTTCCCCAAATCCCAGTAATTTCCTATGTGATAAGACACCAGGAGCACCTTTTATTCTAATATTTGGTTTTTAATTCTGATTCTTTTTTAAAATGTATTTTTATTGATTTCAGAGAGGAAGGGAGAGAGAGAGGAAGAGAGAGATAGAAACATCAATGATGAGAGAGAATCATTGATTGGCTGTCTCCTACACACCGCCCACTGGGGATCAAGCCCACAACCCGGGCATGTGCCCTGACCAGAATTGAACTGTGACCTCCTGGTTCATAGGTCGATGCTCAACCACTGAGCCATGCCAGCCAGGCTAACTCTGATTTTGATACCAAGATCCTAAATCCCTTGGAATTTCCTCAGTGATAGTGTCTTTTATTTTAATGAGGCAACTCTGGGTGGGCTCCTGGATGACTCCCGGATGGTGGTGGGCTGTTCATAAGAAAAACCAAGCCATGATTAGAAGCTTGGAATTTTCAGCCCCTCTCCTTATTCTTCAGAGAGAGGAGAGGGGCTGGAAATGGAGTTAATAACTGATCATGCCAATGTGATGAAACCTCCAGAAAAATGCCAAAAGTATGGAGTTCAGAGAACTTCCTGGTTGGTGAACATGTGGAGGTGCTGGCAGAGGGGTGGATCACAGAGAGTGTGGAAGCTCCATGCCCCTTCCAATATTCCTTGCCCTATGCATCTTTTCCACTTGGATGCTCATCTGTATCCTTTATCATATCCTTTTATAATAAACCAGTAAACAGTAAGTAAACTCTTTTCCTGAGTTCTGTGAGCCACTCTAACAAATTAATTGAACTGAAAGAAGCGGTCGTGGAAACCTCAGACTTCTAGCAGATGGGTCAGAAGCATAGGTAGCAAACAACCTGGACCCTCAGTTGGTACCTGAAGTTGCAGGGGAAGGGGGCAAACTTGTAGGATCGAGCCTGAGTCCTTAATTGTGGGATCAGATCCTATCTCTAGGTAGATGGTGTCAAAATTGAGTTAAATTGTAGGATGCCCAGCTGGTGTCACAGAGTTGCTGGGTGTGGGGAAAAAACCCACATAGCTGGTGTCACAGTGATGTGAATGTTGTAGCCAAGTGAGAGTAAACGAAAAAACAGGAGGAGGACTGGTTTTTTCCTACTTAAGTGGCTTGCAATTTCCCACATCAGAAAGGAGTAAAATTGGAAATAGAACCTATAGATTCTATCATATCTCCTTAGGGCCAGAGGATATAAGCATTTCCAGTTTTATTATCCCCTGGCTAAGGGACCTTCTGCAAGTTTCACAAGCTCTCTGAAACTGAACAGCCTCATTAATAAAAATAGTATAAAATATTTTACATTATTACTCTGAGGAGAAAATGATGTGTGAAAAGTGTTGTCAACAGCAAAGTATTATTCCAAGTTTTCCAGAGCATTCAGTATTTAAAAAACAGGTACGTTATTGATTATCTACAAATCTGAAATCTCCAAAGCTCTAAAACTCACAGCATTTCTACTCATTTAACAGCAAAGTCTTACCTGAACTGACAGGCCTATTTATTATCTTGTTTTTTTCTTAGTGAGAATATCCATTGTTTCACAGCCGAAATATCAATATAATTACAAGGTTACAAGTTGCTGCCTCTGCCTGTAGGAGGTGTTCTGCAATAATTGTCAACATGGTGTATTTTCTTTCTGAAATCCAAATATCTCATATTCTAATGCTCATCTGGTCCTAGAGACTCTGGAGGGATCACAGGGCTTATAATATGGAGTGGAATCCCATTGACCAGGTCAGAGACCACTGATGCCAAGATTCTGGGTGAAGATGTAGTAGCACAGATGGCTGTGTGGTTTGGGGCTCAGCCACAGGCTAGGTCCACTCCATAGCAGACTTAGGATAGTTTTGGAGAAGTTACGCACTCCTAGTCCTGAGCTTCACCTTGATCCCTGGTCCTGGAATTAATGTGGCTCTTTCTTTATTTTTTAAATCTTTATTGTTGAAAGTATTACATATGTCTCCCTCCCCCTCTCCCCCCATCAACCTCTTCTAACCTGTCTCCTAATGTGGCTCTTTAAATCAGGGGTCCTCAAACTTTTTAAACAGGGGGCCAGTTCACTGTCCCTCAGACCGTTGGAGGGCCGGACTATAGTTTAAAAAAAACACAACTATGAACAAATTCCTATGCACACTGCACATATCTTATTTTGAAGTAAAAAAACAAAACGGGAACAAATACGATATTTGTATTTGCATGTGGCCCGCGGGCCGTAGTTTGAGGACCCCTGCTTTAAATGCTTGTTCTTAGAGCAACACATAAAAGCACTAGAACCAGAAGCATTGGTGGAAAATGGATGAACACAGACATGGGGCAACATACAGCCGAGTCTGAATCCCTGACCTACTGCTCACAGCTCTGTACTGTGACACTATCATCAGGGTGTGTAAATCACAGCTTCTTGTCCTTGAAGTGGGGATGTTGATAATGGTTTTGACCTGTGGTAAGTTTGAAATGGTACAGCATATGTAGAAGCACTTTCTGTGGCAACTGATAGTAAAAGATAGATTCCATTCTCTTTCCCTTTGTTCGTATTTCCATGATATTCCCATTCACATAAATCTCTACCATAAGGTTATTTGTGAAGTTTTTCTTCAAATTGCTGATTTGTTATTGTTGCGGTTGGTAATTAAAATAACTGAGGGTTGTTAGTTATTTCTTCCTGAATCTCAGTCTGGATCTGTGCCATTTTAAAGTCCAGAAAGTTGACTGCCTGGTTTAATTCCAATATTCTTCTGCCAAACTCTTTTTGAAAAGCACACACAAACTGTTTTAATAATGTATGAGGTTTATAATGCATGTGCCTCACAGTTTACAGGAAACAAAGCCAAACACCCCTAAGTGATAAAGTGTATTTATTGTAGGTCAACTAATTACATTTCTCAAACCTGGAAGATAGGAAATTTGATGGTTGCCTCTAGTCTGTGCAGAACTGTGAGGCATACACTGTATCTTGGTGGTGATTCATTCTGAAGTTCAGGAGGCTGGTGCTCATGATAATAGCACACGAGCTTTGGCATGACTCATTCACATAATTTTAAATAGGTCTTGAGTTAAAATGTTCTTTTGGAAGTTTAATTACCACAGTTATAAATTCACAGAGAGAGAACCCCTACAGTGTTTGAGATTCTTCCTGCTGCTGCATTAGGTTCACAAAAGCCCACTCAGAGGCCATTGGGGAACATCAGGGCCAGGGGCTAGTGTTCTCTCCAAACCCTTCTTCTCAAGTAGAGGAGCACATGTTGCAACAGGAAGGCTTGTGTGTTTATGAAGCTGGCCTGTAGGTCAGTGGGAAAATGTAGGGCAATTCACTACATGGTCACAAGTCAGAGAGTCATAATACAATAAAATAAGCCTCACTAATGTGGATAGAAGGAAATGAATGCTAGGCAAAGTTATGACTTCATAATGGAACAGGGACATTTTTGTAAGAAACTATGGAAATATACTATATGACCTCAGGATAGAAAAGACAAAATATATACACCATAAAGGAAAACACAGCCAAATTTTGCTACATTAAAGTTTAGAATGTCTGTAGATCAAAAGGTATTAAGAACAAAGTTAGGAGACAAGCCATGGACTGGGAGATGACATCTTCATACAACCAACAACAAAAAGATGAGTACCTGGGTAAGACAAAGTAGTTCTATAAAATTCATAAGAAAACACTAATAGCACATTAGCAAAACGAGAAAAGAATATGAATCATATTTTACTGGCCAACAATATATATAAAGAGATGTTCCATGTGACAAATAATTAGGAAAATGTAAATGTAAACAGATTTGATAAAATCTTAAAAATTCATGACACCAAGTTCTGACAAATGTGATAAAACGGAAAGTCTGATGTGCTACGGAAGGGGAGTATAAATTAGTAGAGCCACTTGGGGGAAAAAAGAGTTTGACATTATCTCCTAAGGTTGAAATTGTGCCTACTCCTTTGCCCAGAAATTCCATCCCAGAGCAGGACTTCCCACAGAGGACAGCCCAGTGTGCTCTGCTTGGTCACATGTGTGTTGCGATATTGATCCTGGAGGCTTGGGGTCAGGTAGAGAAGGAAGGGCCTACAGCGTCTTGAAGTCCAAGCCTGGTTTCCTTTGGACATTCAACAAGGTTCCCCATCGGTTTCCATAAGTATGCCGTACACATGTTTTCACTGTATAGATATAAAGTTGAGCAAGTCTGCCCAGAAACATGTGCCTTCATCTTCCCAAGGAGGTGTGCAGAGGGGTCATAAATACGTGACTACAGCATTGTTTATCCTGCATTTAAAAACATGACTCTGGCATCATCCATAATAACAAAAACTTGGAAACTGCTCGAATGCCCCACTTAAAACTCTCCAACTCAGGAAGATCTTCCTCCAAGAGGATTTCTGAAGTCTCCGCTCCTGTTACACTCTGTTCCCTTACTTTGCTTTGTCTTCACAGATTTCCTCAAAAGTGACATTCTATTATATACAGTGAATATACTCTTTAATTTTAAATAATTATTAATTCCAATGGGTTAAATCTGAAAAGAAAGAAACATTGGAAGTAATAATTATTCAAAGTGTGTACTAGTATATATTGTTTGGGACACCCTACATTTATGTGTTTCTTGATTATCTCCATCACTAGATGTCAATTCCATGAAGGTAGGAAACCATCTGTTTTATTCATTTTTGCATAGAACATAAAACAGTATGACACACAGGAGACATTCCATTTTTTTTTCAATATTTAATCAATGTCATTTTCCCATTTAATTGTGCATATTTATATAACAGTATACTATACAATAGTTCAAATGTATGGATTATGGTTCCAAGAACCAACATAGAAATGTTCTCAAAAACATAATGTACAATGAGGCAGGTTGAATGTGTGTGTGTGTGTGTGTGTGTGTGTGTGTGTGTATAATACTATTTCTATAAAAAGTGAAAACATGCAAAATATGTATATAGATTATTTGTGTATATTATATATGTACTATCATAATAGAAAATATGCTTGGGAAAGACACAAGGCAAATTCAGAACTACTGGAGGTACCTCTGAGAACACAGCAAAGGAAAATAGAGAAGGGAGAGATACACAGAAGAGTAGGGGCCTTCAACTGTATCTATAATATTTTATTTCTTTTAAAATATTTTTAAAATGTCACAAATATGGCTAATGTATCAGAACCCAACAGATTTACACAGTGTGTTTGCATAGCTAAAATATATTTTGGCATATTCTAGCATGTTTGAATAATTCTATAACATATATTTAATGTAAAAATACTACTCACTTGATAAACGATTCACTTAATGTCTATATAGGCAAACGTTTGGAAGAACTGGAAAACTTCAGAATCCCTAGGAGTCTTGCCCCTTCTGCAGCATGGATCAAAGCTTTCTTCTCCATCACCTCATTTATTTTCCCTAAGTTTTACTTTAAGAGGCAAACTGGGGTAAGGTTTACCACCAATGAACGTGGGCCCTCCCTTTGCCATCTGAGCAGCTCTTCAATGGCTCTACAATGAGCTCTTTGTTCCACTTCCTGCCACAGGCTGCACATCCCGGAAGTACCGAGGATTTTCCTCCTCTGACTTCTGGGATGTGCTGGGGCATGGCAGTAGCCTGGATTGTCATTCAAACAGGGCTGCAGCTGCTGTGCTTATGCCACTGGGGAATGTGCACTTTAGCATCATGTCCCTTCTCGGATGCTAAACAGCCCTTTTCAGTCTTTTAATAGATTCTTGGGGGAGGAGGAAGTGAAGGCTGAGGTTAGCCTGTTCCCTTGTGTGCCAGTCTCAGAAAGATTGGCATCTGGCACTGAGCCGACTATTCAGTCAGATGGTATTGTTTTCTGTTACATGCACAGAGCATGAGCCATTCAAGCCATATGTCTCTGTGCCCACAAGTTACATTGCACCAGCCACAATTATATTTAACCAAACACTGAGGTATAAGCTCAAAATATATTGACATTTATAACCACACCATGTGAGGTCCCCTTTTTTTCAAGATGGCGGAAGAATGGAGATGAAACTCCGTTCAAATAATTTCTACTATCTTTAGTGAAAAGAATATGCAGAATATAGTAAGAGGAGCAGTTCAATCAATTCTCTCACACACAGAGGATTTGGAACCTTTCTAAATCCTATGGGAACCTTAGTGGACCATTCATATGACTAGAACTTCCAAAATCTTCCCCTCCCCAGACTCCTAAAGATGACTCGGATGAGCGTAAAACTCTGCCTTCTTTCACCCTTACATGACTTTCTTCTCAGCTAAAGCTTCCTAAAATCCATTAAGATATGCCCTCTTACTCGGGAGTTCAGAAACTTCAGAACTGTTAGAGCAGAGGTAGGAAAATTGGCTCCAAGGGCCAAATCCAACCCGCTGCCTATTTTTAAAAATAAAATTTTATTAAAATACAACAATGCCAATTTCTTTACAAATTGTCCATGGCTGTTTTCACATAATGGTAAGAGTGAAATCAAAGCCTAAAATATTTACTATCTGGCCCCTTGTTGACAAAAAAAAGTATGCCCACTCCTGGGTCATAGAACCCTGTGACTTGGAGGACTGACTAAAATACAGGTCAGTGATGGCGAACCTATGACACGCGTGTCAGAGGTGACACGTGAACTCATTTTTTTGGTTGATTTTTCTTTGTTAAATGGCATTTAAATATATAAAATAAATATCAAAAATATAAATCTTTGTTTTACTGTGGTTGCAAATATTGAAAAAATTCTATATGTGACACAGCACCAGAGTAAAGTTAGGTTTTTTCAAAATGCTGACACGGCGAACTCAAAAGGTTCGCCATCACTGGACTAGAATATAGGTTATGGCCAAGAAATAGTAGGTCAGAAAGATGCTTATTTTCAATTTATACCAAGTTTATACCAGGTTAGTAGCACACCTGGGGGCCAAACGTTCATACCTTCAGGACTTATTTTTTAAATATGACAAAATCAAAAAAGCACCCCTTTATAGAAGTTGTCCTCTCCTTGATGATGAATTGTCCTTGCTGTCCCATTATCACTCTCACCGGCATTAGCACTGAAATAACACAGAACTTTAATTTCTCTGTGACTCATCCTCTTTATTCAGGTTGTGGTTGCTTCCCAGATTTGTCACCTCCACCTGATGGCTGGGTGCCAAGATGACTCTGACACTGGCGTAGCCCAGAGTGTCTGGGGAGGCTGCCAACACTCTAATTAAATGCCCTTTAAAGGGCAACACTAACAAGCTTCCCCAAGCTCTGGGTCACAGGTTCATAACCAGTGTGTGACTATTGCTGTCCCTTTGTCTTTGAAGAAAACTCAGGCAGATGCTGACTGGACATAGAACATAAAACAGGGAAATGATATACTCTTTGGTCTCTGTGAGTTCTAAAACCACCTGAATGATCCAAGCTACAGAAAAATGACTATTTCAAAGAACTCCCATCCACCACTTAATTATGTTGGTTTCTGGACAAATTGTAACTACTGGTATTATATGCATAATAATACATTTGGCAAAGTTAACTAACCCAGGAAAAATATACTCTGGAGATTATGTATGTATGTATATATGTGTGTGTATGTGTATGTGTGTGTGTGTGTGTGTGTGTGTGTGTGTGTATATATATATATATATATATATATATATATATATATATATATATATATATAAAATCAGTCTACTCTATGAGTCATGTGACTCTGAGCAAGTCACTTAACCTCTTTGGGTTTCAGTTTGATTCTGGAAATAAGGAGTTTGGACCAAATAACAAGAAAAACACCTTCCTAGTGTCCAAAACACTTTGACAAGTATTATCCCATGCTGTTATTCTATGATTTTACATAAGTCGTGTATCCCTGCCACACTTAAATGCCTTCAAAATGCCAAAACCAGCCTGGCAGCCCTGCAATACCGTGACTCTTTTTCCCCCTGTGCTATTTGTAGCAAAGGTATTGTTCAAGCAATAGAATATTTTAGGGGATTGGATTTTCTGTTTTCCAGTACTAACCTGTGCCCATTACTTACCTCACCCTCTTCATACACTCCTTCCAGGTAACCGGCCTTGGTTAGTTGTTGCCATTGGCCTAAGATTAGAGCAAATCTAAGAAAGCTTGGCAGACACCATAAAAATATCTCCAGCCTCATGCACCAGGCCTAGCTGCACTGAGGCCGGAAGCTGAGAGTGGCAAAGTAGCCAGTAAGACCTGCAGCAGGCCTGTCTTAGGTGCTTTCCTCCCCTCGCTGGCCACGCTCAGTTCAGCGTCTGTGAAGCGCTTGGCCAGTCTGAGCTCCTCTCTTTCCCACGCAGCTGAGTTCATCCTGGTGGAGCCTGTGTGGTGAAAACCTCAGACTCTGGTCTTTATTTTCAGATTTATTGTGCAGAAAAAAAATCTACGGTATATTCTCATGGTTTTGTGGATTACAGTGTGCTTTTGGGCGAGGCTTGCAGTCTAAGAATTTTTTACCATGTTTCAGTGGTGGCTGGAATGCGGGGGAGGTAGGACTCACTCTGCGGAGGCCTTTTTAAGTTGCCAAATGTTTTCTCTAAAGCCCACATGTACAGTCAGGCTTGGGTTTTCTCTCCCAACATTCTCGGCTGGCTGCATGTGGGCGTCTGTGGGAGTTAGTTACCTGAGTGTAGGTACTGAAGGCTTGGTGTAAAAATCTCAGACAATGATTAAAGAAAGATGTAAGATCTCCCTGCCCAGCACCTAAGAGTTTGATGTGGAAAGAAAACAAATCAATTTCCAACTCAGTTTCTAGCCTGGTAACATTCTGCCAGTCAATCAAGTTCTCCAACCCCAGACACTCGGGATTTTAATGTAAGTCTGGTGCTTCAGAAATAATGTATGGGAGCCAAACATCCGGAGGCGTGGTGAGATGCTAAGTCCTCGGGAAGACAGGAATTAAACTAAAAAATGTTATAATATCACTTCCTGATGGGTTAGTTTATTTTCTATGCCCTGAGAAAAACATGTACTTCAGATAGGAAATGAAATAAGCAGCAGTGCACCTGAGTCTTACAAACATCAATTTTGAGGATATTTTTGACACTTTAAAAAATGAATGTAAGTAGGATAGAGCACAACACTTGAACAGACACCAGTGAATCGGTTTGATAGACTTTCCTTTAGTTGTTTTTCTAATTTGTTAGGAGCCAAGCGACACTCATCTGCTTCCATCAAAGTAATTCGCTTTATTTTTTTCAGTGTTTTCTGATATTGAGTGTGGTGGCGTGATTTCACTTGAGAAAAAGTGCCACTGCTGAAACAACTGGAAATGCTTTGGATTGTTACATCTGAGGATCCTTATGGCCTGATCTGATGAGAGAGAAAGGTAACGACGGATCAGGGAGAGAATAGTGTGACAGACACCACTGGTTTTTTACCTACATCCTCTCTCCATTCCACCTCATTCCCATCTTTCTTTGTTTGCAGATCTCTCACTTCGTTTTGATATTTGGAGCTGCCATGGGTTTAGGGATGGAGACCATTCCCAGCCCAAAGGTGACTCTTGATTGGCCTATGACAATCGCTAGCCATCATTGGTGTATGCATGCATGGACATATGCTCTAACTTGGGGCTAAGTAAAATCAGAATCTGCTGCTGGGAGTGTCTGCAAAATTACTTTCGTTGCTAGAGAAAAGAGATGCACAGTCAAGTCTGTTTCCTCTGCTGGAACTTAGCATTAGGGCCAGTTATATAATTTGTTGGAACCAGTTAGCACTTAAAATGTGATGGTACCTGGACCCTTGCCCTGCAACTCAGCATGCAGAGCACACATTCCCCTAGCCCTCCCCACACTTATGCCCGGCCCCCCACTGAAGGCAAAGGGTGGCAGCAATTGTTGGGCAAGGGCCAAGGAGTCAGTGTCTATAACTTATCCCACCCACATGGTGAGGCAGGACTATGTGTGAGTCAAGGCTCCAAGCCCCTGTTGCATGCTTTTTTTTTTTTTTTTGGTCCCATCTGACTTCACTTACAAAACACAAATTCAAAGTAAAATTATTAAGAATTTCAAGATGGCAAACACAGAACATAAGCCCCCAAACATCGCCTGGGGCCACATGAAGCCAGTTCTTGTCTTTATGCTGCAGATATCACCCAAATCTGCCTCAGCCATCTTGAGACCACAAGGTGAACAAGGCCAAGTTAGAGAAGAAAGGCAAAAAGCACCTGGGCATCCTGACAGCTGACCTCCACAGCCTTTTCTTTGGACTCTTTCTCTTTGGCTATAAGTTTTCAGGGCTCTACATCCTATCTTTCACCGTCATCATGGTGGGCTTTATTCTGTACTGTTCCACTCCCACGTGCATGGCAGAGCCGGCCGAGAACAGCGTGCTCCCAGGCACCAGCATTGGCATCAACAACCTGGGACTGAAGCTGGAGGAGAACCTCCAGGAGACCCACTCTGCATTCCTGTAGCAGGAGAAGAAGGGGTGCCATCCACCTGAGGCCTGCTGGGAAACGGAGAGCGCACACATTCCCCTAGCCCTCCCCACACTTTGGGTATTTGATATTAAGCTATTAAATTAATCAAACTCTCAAGAATTCTTGTTATAAAAGGTAATAAAATCCTTGTTTCATAAACCACTTTTACTTGGGACTTTTATTGGTCACAATCAAGCGTATTCTAACTGATAGGAAAGATCATACACTGGAAAAAAACTCTACAAAGGGACCAGAAAGAGAGGTGGTTACATTAGAAGAGTTTTGCCCTAATGTTCAAATCCATGGCCACTCTTCTAGCAAATACTGTTCCTGCTTTTCCTTAACCACTCTGCAGGGCAGGAGAGGGCCAATGTGTTCTCTGGTACCCAAGCACAGACAATGTCCTCACTTACTCTCCACCCACTCACATTCCTCTACTCTTAGAAGGCTCCAGAAGTTCAAGTAGGGCAAATATTGGCAAACTATGACACAGAGGATAAACACAACACCCACATTGAATTTTAGGTGCACAAGGATTGAGAGGATGGAAAGAGGTTATTGTGAGCTTCAAGGACAGTTTGAGGCAAAATTACAAAATAAATGAGGTTTGTTTTGGGTGATCCTATTATCCTTATAATAAAGATTTCCATTTCTTCAGAGGTACCCCAGCAAGTATCTTAAATTTTTATTCTTGATCATTCTTGATTAAGGTGCTAACTAATAAACTTGAGGTACCATTGTTTTGCATAAAGGTTCAATTGACCAGCCCCTAAAAATTCATTCAAACTTTGAGATATTATGATTCTTCACTGGCTGCTCTATACCCCTCCTGGGACAGTGAAGTCCTCCTCAAATATAAGATTAAAAATAGAATAAATAACATCCTCTGAAAAAAAGCAGTCTCAGGGAAAAGAGGAGAGCCTTGAAGGGTGTGGGCTTGATAACATATCCAGAGAGAAAACAATTTTATCTAGGAGACTAGCGGGTGTGCAGGAATGGATGGGTTTCCCTCTGCCTGAGGAAGTGGGATGTAACCTTTAGAAGCTTCTTCACCCCCTTCTTGAGAATGGTTAGGCCCTAAGCATATTAAGCATGTTTCCCAAGCATTTCTAGACACTAGAGCAGAGGTATATAAGTTATGAGTCACTTTTCTACTCATACAGGTTATACTGAGTTGAATAACATCCCCTCAAAATGTATGTCCTCCTGGAACCAGAATGTGATCCTATTTAGAAACTAGAGGCCTGTTGCACGAAAAGATTCGTGCAATAGGCCTTCCCTTCCCCTAGCTGCTGGCACCAGTTTTCCTCCAGCACCCGGGATCCAGGCCTTCGCTCTGGCTGGAGCCGCCTTCAAGCCTTCGCTGCTCTGGCCAGAGCCACCTTCAGTCTTCGCTCCACCGCTTTGAGACTATGTATGCAAATTAACCTCCATCTTTGTTGATGGGTAATTTGCATATCTCACTGATTAGCCAATGGGAGGTGTAGCGAAGGTATGGTCAATTACCATGTTTGTCTATTATTAGATAGGATAACTGTAATAAGTTAAGATGATGTCATACCGGTTTCAGCTAAGAAGGTATGTGAAGACACACAGGAAAGATGGTAATGTGAAGATGGAGGCAGAAGACAGGGCTATGGTGCCACAAGCAAGGAAAACCAGGAGGCACCAGAAACTGGGAGAGACAAGAAAGAAGTCTTCCCTGGAATCTTCAGAGGGAGAGTGGCCTTGTAAGCAACTCAATGGGGGGGCGGGGGGGGAGGGGGCTTACAGCTTCCAGAGCTGAGAAAGAATAAATTTCTTTGTTTTGATCCACCTGGTTTGTGGTCATTTGTTTAGGCATCCCTAGGAAACTAATGGGTGAATAATAGAGGTTGGCCTTTCATGGGGGACCCTGGCCATATGAAATAAGTTGTGAGAGATAGTCACTGACTGGTCTTAAATTTAAGAAAGGAAAATGGAGAAGGTATTCCCTCAAACAGAACATCAGCTCGCTACTGTACACAGGGCAACAGGGCTTAACTGCCCTTCTAGAATGAGCCTGTGAGGTGAGCAATATTAAATTGGACATTGTCTCAAAGGTGAGCATTCCTGACTGTTGCATGCCCATGCATACACATCTAGGTTTCTCTCACTCCCGCCTTCTCATCACAGCCCTCTGCCAAACAAAGTTGGATCCCAAGCAAGGTCTTCGTGTTTGAACCAGTGAGTGTTTCCAGTGACATCAGACAAGAAGACTGAAAGCTGTTGAAAGTTCCCTCCATACTAGATTAGCAGCACATGGGTGAACCAAGCTCATACATTATTCAGAAGGGAAAAATGTGGGCTTTGACTGAACTTTGAAGGAATCAGCAGCTATTCCAGAGGAGAGTGAGTGACCTATTGTTCTGCTTCACAGAACACAAAGAGCAAGCAGAATTCCTCTCAGCATAGCTAATGGAGTGCACACAGACACTGCGACCAACTGACCAGCAGACGTCTTTCATGAGCTCTGAAATCCTGTGCAGAGTGCCCCATTGCTGATCAGAGGGAGGATGTCCACACTCTGCTATTTCTGTAGGGTTGCAACTCAGTGATACTCAGGTCAGGAGATTGTGGAAGATAAAATGGCTGACTGTGGAGCATACACTTGTCAACAGCACCAAGGTCCCCTCAAAAGGATCACTGGGCAGAGTAGGTTGATGTTTGTGTCATTGGGAGCCTTTCCTACATTGTGGAGGAAGAAGAGAAATGGTTGTGAAATTCACTTTTTTTAAAAATTCCACAGCATATGTTTCTTTGAAGCCAGAAAGTATTTTCCACGACTGGGAGAAGGAAACTCTGACCAGAAGGATCAAGTGAAGGCTAATAGGGCCTTCAGTCCAGAAAGGGTTCTGAACAAGAGTTCTGAATTAATTCCTGGCGAAGGCTCTTTTTCTGTCAGTGACTAAATGTTAAGTATTCTGGGGAGAACAAAGAACAAACCTTGTAAAGGTATTTATTTTAACTCTATTTTCTCTATGTCACCACGTGGCTTTCAATAAACACTAAGACAAATAAACAAACAACAAATAGTGTTATTTTGTTTATATTTTCCTTGTCAAAATTTTCTTACTTTGTGGAATAAATTGATTTGCCATTATTCAATTTGTTTGATTTCAATTTAGAAACTTGTTTAACAATATTCATAATGCTTATGTTTGTTCTATATAGTGTATTTTAGGAATTAGGTAGTATTTAGGGAAGCTACATCATTCCAGGTCACCAAATGTGCCTTAATACAAATCTTTAGCATTTTTAGGCATAAAACTGAGTTATAATTCAATAATTCACCCACATTAAAATCCTTCACTCATTCAACAGGCATTACTGAGCTCCTACCATGTTTCAAGTACTTTATTGATAACTAGGGATACAGACAAGATTGTAGTCATTCACATGAATATTTGAATTAGAAAATATATTCCCTCAGACTTTCTCTCGGATGACATATTTGAACTCCTAATGCTGAAAGATAAATTATCATCATTCTAAAACTAAAAGTAGTCATTGTCAGAATTCTATATCTTCATTTTTAAGAACATAATTTGTTTTCTTATAATTCTAAGTTAACTGCTTTGGATGGTTATAAATAATGAATTGGGGAAATATTTAGTCTCCATTTTGTGTGGACTCATATCTTGACCACTCAGTACCTTTAAATGGATAAACTGTGCCTCAGTTTTCTCATCTGTAAAATGGAAATGATAATGTTATGTACCTCATAAGGTTGTGATGATAATTAAGCAATTTAATAGATATAGAGTGCTGTAATAGTTCCTGGAATACAGTAAATTCACAGAAATATTTTTATTTTTTAAAATGGAGTTAA
Source organism: Myotis myotis (assembly GCF_014108235.1). Taxonomy (NCBI): domain Eukaryota; kingdom Metazoa; phylum Chordata; class Mammalia; order Chiroptera; family Vespertilionidae; genus Myotis; species Myotis myotis. The sequence continues at coordinate 63,096,160 of NW_023416390.1, read as the reverse complement.
TGACTTGGCTTCAATAGTACAACAGAATGAAGATAAGCAAACAATCAGGTGAGGAGTATTGGCTTCAGCTTCAGGATGCCTTAATTGAATTTTAGCACTGCTGCAAAAGTGTTCAGGTAAGTCAGTAAACAGTACTTATTTTTACTGTGATGGTAGAGTACACAGATCCCATTTCAATTGTCTCTTCTTCTCTGTCATAGAAACTCAGCCTGGTTTCCACAACTCATGGCAAATGAGGGAGTTGAAATGCATGGTTTCGAGCACCTTGTCCACCTTTGAAATTCTGTGAAACTCTAATTCCAATAAAACCATAATTCAAGCCTGGGAAATATTTTGTTAGTGAACCACTTTTTAGAAATGTATTTTTTTTCCAAATGGCATTTGTAGACATTGTTGAAGGAAGCTCCTCCACTGAAAATTACTTCTATAAATTAAGACAAAGAAGGTGGAAATGTTCAGGCTGTTGAATTGGATTTTGATGTTTGATTATTTCATATAATCCTCAAAGTGCTTTTTTTTGGTATCTATTATTTCATTCTCTCACTCTGACTCTACCTTTTTTGGAGGAGTTCTGCCCTGGAAATCTATTACCCCAGGTTTTCTGTCAGCTATAGCATTGATCTCTGAGGAAAAGATCACCTAGATCTTAGGATCAACTTACTTTAATGAATGCCTTTCTTTTGTGGACACTTAAATATTTTTTAAACAGTAAGTTTTCAAATAGTCAGGATTCAGTTATAAAAAGAAATATAAATTACACAACCAAGCACCATATTGAGACTTAGCAGACTTTACAAGCTGCAGTTTTATTTCCATACATAGATTTTTAATCATTGGCACATCCTACTCAAAAGCTATACATTGGGGGCTACGTAATTATTTGAAACATTACCATGGCATTCAGAATTATAAGCAAACAGATTGGCCTAAAAAGAAACATACTTGTGGGAAGACAAAAAATGTTCAGCTATTTTACATTGTCTTGAGATTTTCTTATTAAAATCCTTAAATTACTGTGACACATTGAGGACACATATAAAATTTGAAAAAATTTAGGGACATTTCAATTTAGTAGTTTGGGTCTGTCATGGCCAAATATCATCATGTCTGCAAAAATCTAACAAATAAATTGACAGTTATCCATCATATTGATGAAATAAATATTTAAAAAATAGTATAGTAAATTCAGCAATTATATATCACCAGTCTTCTATCTTACAAATCAGTCTTTTTTAAATAAGCAAAGATAAAATGAAATCTAATCACTTATATATGGAACATATATATGGAACACTTGCTACGGGCTCTTCCCTGTACAATATTTCCTGGGTTAAGATATGACATCTGTTTGTGGTGGTTTTCCATATGGTAGAAGAGGTTATCATAAACACACAAAACAATCCCTCCAACTTCATTACTATCACCCAGCCACCCAAGACACCATCATCTCATCCCTACATTTCTTCTTTGTTTGTCTTTTTGCCCTCTTATAATCACTTTACATAGACATTAGTCATCATCCATTGTATTTAAGATAAAATCCATACTATTTAGCCTAGTGAAGGAGAAGGCAGAGAGGAAGGAGGAGGAGAAGGCAGAATCATCAGTCTATTTTCCCTGGCTCCTTAGTTTTCAAATTCCTACCCAGTCTTCCCACCTATCTATCTCTCTCACCTCACCTCCTATCACTTCTCTCCTTGCTCAGGGGACAGGCTTTCTCCCATCTGAATTGAGCCACAGGAGAGCAGGTGTCTTTACATACCTGCTTGTGTTATCTGTATCATCAGGCATGTAGGGGGAATACAATGCATTTTTATTGAAAATAATGAATGAATAGGATATAACCTTTCTATATTTTGGTATGCTAAGTTTGCAAACTATGAGCAGATATTAAAAAACAAGATAGTCTTTCATAAGGCTTTAAAAAGCAATAAATTAAAAAGTAAATTTTTAAAAAAGGAGATGGACTGTAGACATGAGGTAGACCTCATCAGAGGTTAAGATTTGAGATGGGCTTAGAATAATTTTCTGAATTTCAACAGGTGAACATGAGGCTAAAGTATAGCATTCTACGCAATAAAATGAGTCAGGCATAGAAATAAGTGGGGGGATATAGCTGGAGGAGGCTAAAATGATAGACCCAAGCCCTCAGACTAAGAAAGAAGAGGTACCAAAGTGTGGTTAAGAATGACCGAACTATCAAAGGACTTGAACAGACTGGCAGAGGATATTAGTATTGATTAAGTAGAAAAACAAAGCGATTTGAATGTTTTTGAGGAAAGAGCCTTCATGACAAAAGTGGTGTTTTAGGAAAATTCTTCTTGCAGCACATGCAAGTTGAAATAAAGGAGACAAATAACTCAGGTAAGGAGACCTGGTGACCAATGTCAACCTTTGGGAATGAGGTGATAAGGTAGAGGGCATAGTGTGAAGTTACAAAGATAATGGGGTTAGGGGGTGGGGTAAGACAAGCTAAAGACAAAAAGAACTGATGGTGAGAATTTGGACAGCTGAGAAGGGAAAAAGGAAGTCAAAGCTAAGAAGATACCATGTGCACTGAACAGTGTCCTTTCTTCTATCCAACGAGAGACGGGGGGAAGGTGAAGCCACACTGCTTAAAGGTCAACATTCTATGTGTAAATATTAGGGCTTCCAGCCTCAGTTTTCTATATCTTTCTCTTTATTTGGACAGAGTTAAAGAATGTCATTGTAGAACCCTGCTAGGAGAATATGGTTTTTCAGTCTCTCAGTAAGTTGTCCATGTATATTTATAGGTTTTCTTATTAAGGATCAATAATAAAGTGTTTCAACAGGAATTCATAGGCTGTGTATGATGAGCATCCATTAAGCAGTCTTCCAAGCATCACTTCTCTGCCCACTTCATTCACAGAAGAGGATCTGGCTGGTAATACCTGATTGGACACTGAAGTGGACACCAGACTCAAACTGTTCCAATCAGAACCTTGCCTTGAGACTTACAACCATCAGACAATAAGGAGAAAGGAACTGACACATTCATTCCGGAACTCTAGAGAGAAAGCCCATGAATTTGGAGCCTTTCTTTCTTCCTTTCTTCCTTTCTTCCTTTCTTCCTTTCTTCCTTTCTTCCTTTCTTCCTTTCTTCCTTTCTTCCTTTCTTCCTTTCTTCCTTTCTTCCTTTCTTCCTTTCTTCCTTCCTTCCTTCCTTTCTTCCTTCCTTCCTTCCTTCCTTCCTTCCTTCCTTCCTTCCTTCCTTCCTTCCTTCCTTCCTTCCTTCCTCCTTCTGTGTGTTGTTAGATAAACATGTATTAACAATTGTCTGGCTATTGTTAATTATTTTACAATTCTATAATACACCATCTGTATAATGCTCACCCCCCTACCAAGTCAAGTCTCCTTCCATCACTTCTATACCCTCTTCTACCTTCCCCCATTCCCCTTTCCCTCTAGTCATCCTTTCTAATACTTCATTGTTCAAGTCTTCTTTTGTGTCTTAAAATCTATCCACACATTTCTTTTGTATTTTATTTTTGTGAAATACTTTCAGAATTGATATCAAATGTAGATGCAGATGTTTCTAGTGGAAATGGTGAATGAGAGCATAGCAAATGTAACTTGAGAATTTGGAAAGAAAGCTTGTACATTAATAAGACCCTTTCCAAAAATCATTTAAGAGAGGCAAGCAACACTCGACTCATTAACATAGAATTAGATTTCTGTTCGTCTTTCTCCTCCCAGAGGCATTATATTTTTGGTGGGAACTTTACTTATCTTCCTCCAACTTGTTATGTCTTTCTTCAAAGGGAAACTTCTAAACTTGGAGGGTGTCAAACAGATCAGCTATGGTTCTACATGGAAAGGTAGAAGGGTGGGGTGCCATTAGAGGAGGCTGAAAACCCAGGGAGAACAAAATGACATAGGTCCTGACAAATCAGGTTAAATTACCAGAAATAACATGTGAATTGACACAGAATAATTTAACCAAAGGTATTGCTGGGTTCCCTTGGTAATTGGGATTCTAACAGCACAATGTTAGCAGGGTTGCAATACCCACTCTCCTATACTTTGAGAGCAAATGAAAAGAGCAGAGTCTATTTTTAAAAGTTGAACCCAAGGAAATTTCTACTCACCCAAAATAATATTTCTGTTCACTAACAAAAATGCTTTTGTGTTATGGTTGATTGGCTTTGTGTTCTAGTTTATTTCAGAATATTTTGATATGCTCACAGAAGTGGGCTTAAGAAGCTCTTTTAAAAATAAGAATCAACAGGGAGGTTTAGGAGTATTCCTCCATTTGTTCATTCATTCCAAAATTTTGTTATACTGCCAGGTATCCTGCTAGAAAGTGGTTTTATGGGCTGTTTGTTTGTTTTAAGGATGTGGTTCCTGCTTGCCTAAAGCTTGCTCAGGTAGAGAGGCAAACATTAAACAAAGAACTATATAAAATACTAGAGGCCCGGTGCACAAAAATTTGTGCACTGGGGAGGGGGGTCCCTCAGCCCAGCCTGTGCCCTCTCTCAGTCTGGAACCCCTCGGAGGATGTCCACCTGCTGGCTTAGGCCCGCTCCCCAGGGGATCGGGCCTAAGCTGGCAGTCAGACATCCCTCTGACAGCCCGGGAGCCCTCGGGGTATGTCCACTTGCCAGCGGGGAGCAGGCCTAAGCTGCAGTTGGACATCCTTAGTGCTGCTGAGGAGGCGGGAGAGGCTCCTGCCACCACCGCTGTGCTGGCAGCTATCAGCCTGGCTTGTGGCTGAGCAGAGCTCCCCCATATGGGAGAGCATTGACAACCAGGGGGCAGCTTCTGCATTGAGCATCTGCCCCCTGGTGGTCAATGTGTGTCATAGTGACCAGTCATTCTCAGTTCTGCTGTTAGGGTCAATTTGCATATTACCCTTTTACTATATAGGATAGAGGCCTGGTGCATGGGTGGGGGCCGGCTGGTTTGCCCTGAAGAGTGTTCCAGATCAGGGTGGGGGGTCCCCACTGGGGTGCCTGGCCAGCCTGGGTGAGGGGCTGAGGGCTGTTTTCAGGCTGCCCACGCCCCCTGGCGACCCAAGCTCCCAACATCTCCTTTTCTTCTTTTTTCTGGGATTTATTTATCTTCTATAATTGAAACTTTGTAGTCTTGAGCGGAGGCCAGGACCAGCTAGGGCAGGTGGGAAGCTTGGCTTCCTCCATCACCGGGGGCAACCCAAGCCTCCTGCTCGCTCCAGCTCACTGGCCACCACCATCTGAGTTGGGTTAATTTGCATATTCAATCCTGATTGGCTGGTGGGCATGGCTGGTGGGCATGGCTTGAGCATAGCAGAGGGATGGTTAATTTTCATATTTCTCTTTTATTATATAGGATAATTACAGATTTTGACAAGTAAACAGAGGAAAAAGCACATGATATGCACTTTTAAATAACATTATAAATGAACAATTTAACTGGTAAAGATGATCAGGGAAACCCTCTCTGAGGAAAACTTATTTAAGGTGAGTCTGGAAGGCTGACTGTGCCTTGGCCAAGAAAAGAGGAAAAATGGGAGGTTTGGAGTCAGAGATAGGTCACACCAGAAAAAGTGGAAAGTATATGCAAAGACCTTGTAGAAGGAAATACTTGGCGCCTTTGAACAAATAAAAGGGTTTAGAGTGTTTGAAGCACAGTGAGGCAGGCAGGCCTAGATCCTTAAAGGTTAGGTTAGGGATTAAGTTTCATCTTCAGTGCAATAGGAGGCCATTGAAGGGGGTGAGGGTAACATGAATATCATTGAAATGTTGTAGGGACCACTCAGACTGCTGTGTTGAGAACAGGTGTTGCAGTAGGTTAAAAGTAGAAGAAAGGAAACCAGTTTTAAGTTCAAGAAAGTAATCCAGGGGGAAGATGAGAAGCTACCAATGGAAGATGGGGATTGCAAAATGATAGCCTCATGTTGGATTAATCTACTTTAAATCTGCTAGAGTCTGCCTACTGCTTGACTTGGAAAACTACTTTAAAAAGGCATAAGGATAACTATATGGCATCCTTTTAATCAGTATTTCATCTGAAGTATTTTTGTTGGAGAATTTTATTTGTATTTTCATTGAAACATGTTTTCTATGAAGTTTAGATATACAAATGTGCAAAAAAAGAGAAAAGATAACTACATTGTTTGCATATATACACATTCAAATGTATTTATCTAAAATATGAAATCATATTATATGAAGTGTTTTGTCATTTGCATTTTACGCTAAGCAGTATGTCATAAACATTTTCTTGTCAAGATCTTCAGATTTTCAATCTTCAAATAGTTTACTGGTCTTCTTACTTATTCAGTAATTTTTTTATTGATAGGCATTTAGGTTGTTTCTAACTTTTCATTATTACAAATAATGTTGCACTTGCATTATTGCAAATAATGCTGTAAGGAACATAATTATGTATTTTTGTATACATCTGAACTTTTGGAAAAGTTTCTATAAAATTAATTACTAGGAAGAGAATAGCTAAATTAAAGGGTTTATACATTATATAAATGTCTAACCATTCAAAAATTGTTCTCTAAGTAGCTTGTTTTGATTTAGATTCCTGCTGGCTTTACTATAGCTTCAAAAACTATGAACTTTTACCAACTTGATAAAGTAAAAATGATGCCTCCTTGTTGGTTTAGATTACATCTCTTTGACCACAGAAAGGTGAAATAGTTTTTCTGTGTGCTGATAAACTACTTGTGTCTGTTTGTCTGAACTTCCTATTGTATTCTATTTTCCTTTTATTTTTGTCTATTTTCCTGTATATTTTTGTCTATTTCTTATTGTTTTATAGGAACAATTCACATAATTAGGATTTCAGCCTTTACATTATGATTTTGGATGCACATATTTTTATGTTGTTTTGTCTTTTCATAGCCTCTTATGGGCTATTTTTGTAGTGCAGAAGTTTTCACTTTATTTGTCCCCTTTGTAAATATTTTTACTTTGAAGTTTCATGTCAAAATCCCCCCAACTTCCCACATATCATTAAATACTGGGAGACAAAGACAAACATGTCCTAAAAGCAGTTGGCTTAACATTTCTGAAAAGGAATTACAAGCATGAGAACATTGAATCTGGTCATTCCAGTTCTTTTTAATTCTTAAATTCCTATAAGTACAGAAACAATTCTCTCTCAGTAACAAACATTTCTCTTTGTAGATACTTTTTCACTGAATTCTATCTAGGTCTTAACCAAAACGTTCAGGTTAATATTACCCGAGAGTCTTAAGAAAATCTACTCCTGATTCATAAAAGTAATTATTTAATTTATATATGATGGTATATATTCTTGACTGTACCAACATCTGGTGAAACAGACTAGAGTTCTTAAAATCTAGTGATAAATGTTACGTCATTTTTCTCTCTACTCACCAATTCCTAAACTATTTAACATCAGAGTCTATATATTTGGAGACAACTGAACACATATTATCATATTATCAAATCTGTAACAAATGAGAATGTAATTTTAATTGATGTTATTCTGAGAACAAAAATAATTTTCACTGCCTTTCTCTTGGTGTTCCTTAAGTGAATGCATTAAAAAAATATCTGGCCTTTTGCTACAATTGCATTGTAAGAGTCCTTCAAAATATGATCCCTTGTGTTCTTGATTTCATGCTTAATGTAAAATGCTTCTAGACAGTATAATGAATTCTTTGCCACTGCTTTCCCTTTTATGATTCATTGCAAAAAGTGGAAAACATATTTAAAAGGTGATAGAAGCCTGTTTGATAAAGGCAAGCAGGTCCAAATATTTTTGAGAAAAGAAAATAATGCTGCTAACTTGACTCATTAATTTTTTTTTTTAGCTAGAGTGATTAACTGGGTAGAAACTTGCAAATGCTTGGGGCTATAAGGAAAACACTCCACTAGCAAGGAAGAAGGTAAAAGTGCCCAAACTCTTCCTCATTGATGAGTCCATTCTATTTGTTTTGTCAACTGGGTGTCGCAGAAGATTCCTAGAGCAATATTCCTAGGGAGTAACAAAGTCCTAATGAAATGATTTGGAAATATGTGCATGGGACTAACAACAGAGAAATGTATCCTCAAAAGATTTTTCAGAACCTTTAACATGCTGATGCCCATTGTTAATCTCTAAGAGAGGACACTGTCTTTTGCTTTTTGAAGCCAGAACCTATTTTTCAAAGAATACAAGAAATACTTCTGAACATTACGTGGATTTTAAGAAAAATAACTTTGCACATGCTACCCCAGGGCATCCATTTGCCTTAAATACACTGACATCAATGAGTCTCCCTTCTAAGACTAAAAAAAAAAAAAAAAAAGCTATTTCATTATCTATTCTGACTTTCATCACAAACCTGCCATGTCACTTACTGTCTTCTCCAACCCACCCTTTAATTTCTCCTTATTTATCCTTTTCCTAATATAAAAACACTCAAGATTTATACCTTCACTGTGTCAGCACAGCACAGTGATTTATATATATATTTATTTATTTAATTGCCCATATCATCGCATTTACTAATACATTTCTATTTTTATTTTATGTTTCTCATTAAACCAAAAATATCCTCAGGTTAAAAAATACATATTCTCTAGTTTGGGTGTAATTATCTCAATTCTCCACCACCAGGACACATACACAATGTAGGATAGTTCTCTGCCCAGAGTCAGTTTCAGAAAACATAGCTGCCCAACCTTATTCGAGCAGTGTGCAGGTTGCTGCGTGGGATGCATGAGCATGAATCTGTGTGTGTTTATTGATGGTGACTGCCTCCAAGGGCAACACCTAAAGCATAACAGAATCAATATTCAGCAGAGTCATTTCTTTGGCAGCTGAAATGAACCTGCAGGAATCTTGCTGTCACTGATACATTCTTGGATGCCTGCAACTGTAAATTCACCCACCCACCTGCATAATTCAAGGGAAATAATTCTCTCGGCCTTGAATTCATCCCCCTCACAGTGGGTTGGATAACAAGCCTTAAGGGGACACAATGGTGAGTAATGAGAGGTCGAGAGAGTTGCATCCAAGTGATATTTAAAGGAACCTTTAGTGGGCAGAGTGCAATCACAGGATTCAGGCTTAAGTGTTGCTCTTGATTATTCATTTTTTTGCTACCTCCTACCTGGTTCTTTTGTCTCCCTATAACCAGACAATAAACTCCCTTGAATTTGCTAGAGAATGGAATGCTTTGGTTCATCAATTATTCTGGTTCCTGGGTACTGCCACCATAGTTTAATAGTTTATTTGATTCACAAGTATTCTACATTTTCCTGTAAATTGTTGTAAATAGGTGCTTGGATGAATCACAAAGATAGACAAGGTTTTGCAATAGTGAGCCAATCGTTTGGAAAACCAAGTCTCCCTGTAAAGTATTATACATACAGAAAACAAGCTGAAACTGTTCTGACCATACCACATATCATAGAAAGGGTTAATCTGTAAAAAATCTTATTTAGATTGTCTGTCTCACTCACACAAAAATGATCTATAAAAGAACCTTTTTTTCTGTTTGATAATCACATAAAATGGGAATTTTTTTAATTGAGTGGACTTTTCTGTGACAGTAATGAGTTTTTCATTTCTTTTTTAATTTCAACTGAAGTATTCTCATCAAAGAAGGAGAGCATTGTCCAGAATGGGGAATTGTTGTCCCTTCCTGAGATTCTCTGGGCTCTCATCGGAAATGTGTTCCTCCAAACAGTGACCCAGCTCAACCCCATCTAGTTTCCCAGGGAAGATGAGCTCATATCCTGGTGGGTTGGCACTCAGCACTGTACAGTCCAAATAATCTGACCACGACTTATGTATGAAATGAAGCTCAGAATTTCAGATGGCACAGCTAGCTAACAGAGGAGGGTACTGTCTATGTGAGGAACACTACATGATTCATATTTTTGTCAAAAATGGAAGTCATATTTCTTTGATGTGTCAACAGTGAGGAATGAAAGCAGATTGCATTGTATGTACAAAACTGGAGGGAGAAAGCATGCAAGAGAAACAGAGAAAGAGAGAGAAGGAGAAATTGAGAAACTTCTTTTGGATCAAGCAGGGAGAACAACACTCCCAGGAAATACACCTAAACCAAGTACACAGTCCTTGGAATGTAATAGTGAAATCTAATGATGTGAGAGAAGCAATAGGAAGTAAATGTGAACCAAAGTAATTATTTTGGCTAGATAGAAAAGTAAGTGAACTGAGGGCACTGAGAATATCTGAGCATTTGTGTGGGCAAGAAAACAAGGACACACATTGAATGAGAGATCAGGCAGGAAGAGGAAAATACTGGTCCCAAAATAATCTGGTGCCATGACTAGAGTGCTGTATTGAGACTCTCTCCTTCCTCTGTCATTACTCTGCTATGATACAGTCAGCATCACATCAAAATGTAAATCTCAGTGCACCCCTGTGCCAAACATGCAACACACATGCCACAATAAGAGGTGAGAACATGAGCTCTATGTACAACATAGCTTTCTATTCCCATTAGAAAGAGACCATATTTGCCAATGTTATCTCCGATAAGGGTTTAATCTCCAACATTTACAGGGAACTCATACAACTTAACAAAAGGAAGATAAACAACCCAATCAAAAAATGGGCAACAGACCTAAATAGATACTTTTCGAAGGAGGACATAAGGAAGGCCAAGAGACATATGAAAACATGTTCAAAGTCACTAATAATCTGAGAGATGGAAGTCAAAATGACAATGAGGTACCATCTCACACCTGTCAGAATGGCTATCATCAACAAATCAACAAATGACAAGTGCTGGCGAGGATGCAGAGAAAAAGGAACACTCATGCACTGCTGGTGGGAATGCAGACTGGTGCAGCCACTTTGGAGAACAGTATGGAGTTTCCTCAAAAAACTAAAAATGGAACTCCCATTTGACCCAGTAATCCCTCTTCTAGTAATATATCCCAAGAAACTAAAAGCACCAATCAGAAAGGATAAAGGCACCCCTATGTTCATAGCAGCACAATTTACAATAGCTAAGATTTGGAAACAGCCTGAGTGCCCATCAGCAGATGAGTGGATTAAAAAACTGTTTTACATCTACATAATGGGATACTATGCTGCTATGAAAAGGAAGGAACTCCTACCATTTACAACAGCATGGATGTACCTGGAGAGCATTATGCTAAGAGAAATAAGTCAGTCAGAGAAAGATAAATATCACATGATCTCACTCATTTATGGAATACAATGAACATCTAAACTGATGAACAAAAACAGATCCAGAGAGAGAGCAGCATTGATCAGACTGTCAAACCTCAAAGGGAAGGTAGGGGAGGGTGGGGGTGAGGGGGAGAGATCAACCAAAGGACTTGTATGCATGCATATAAGCCTAACCAATGGACACAGACACCAGGGGGGTGAGGGCATGAGCAGGGAAGGGGTGGTGGGGGAGGGGCAATGAGGGGATAAGGGCACATATGTAATACCTTAATCGATACATAAAGAAAAAACAACAAAACAACAACAACAGCCAGACAATCTAATTATATATGGTCCTTGCAGGGAAGTGAGTGACATGGCCAGAGGCTGTCCTTATCTCAAGGAGGCAAGAAATCTGGGGAGAAGGTTAGAAGAAGAAAGGAAGGTAATTCATCTTCTTTCTGTTTAGGGGAGTAGCTCTCTAAATGATTTCTCTCTCACTGATGCCCATAGTTTAGAGGATTCTTGCAAAGTCACCTAGTAATTCCTTCAGTGGCTAAATGACAGCACTTTATTCCCCTAATAACCTTGTTTTCCCACCAGGCTTAGGGTGGCTTCAATGGACATATTATTGAATGGTCTGGGTCCCCTCATCAATGATTCCGCACTCAAGCCCAGGCTGGGACACAATCTGAGAGTGGCTCAAGGGACACCACTTCCTCCCTCTTCTGCATTAATGAAAGAACTCACGGTTCTCCCTGGACTATACAGAATCCCAGCATTTCATGAAGAGCAACATGCTCCAAGACAGCTGCTGCTCCTCTCTGAGACAATGCACACTTTTGCTAAGAAGGCTCTTGCAACTCTCAGGAAATGGCTCACTGTGGACAATCTTCCCAGACAGACAATGGAACTGAGAAAATAGATCAGACTGAATGCAGAAGTGGCAACTAGGGTAGTAAATTGGAAGGTACTATATATAACACTAGTTTCTCTAAGTTGAATCAAATGTCATTTCCAGGCTGAGGCCTCAGTTATTAAAAAAAAAAAAAAAAAAGGTGGTGCTAAGCATGATGGGATGGTCTAGCATATCAGTAGCATAGAGCTGTTCTTACTGAAACCTGAAAATACTCTTATTAAATAAAGTTAGAAAGATTATCTGGCAAGCTGCCCTCCATTGCTTTTCAGGAACTGTTACAAAATGGTGGGGACGAAGCCATCCCAAATTATAAAATGCCATGCTGACATGATACTGGCTGGCGAAGACCCCATTGAATGTGACAGGCTGGAAATCTAGGTGGTATAATGAGGCACATACACAGTATTTTCAAGAGCGCTGGCAGCTATTTCATGGCTCTTTCCCCCCAGGGCAAGTAAGTTCCCAATTTCATCTGTCTATTTTCATATATTCCCTTTTTCTTCAGTGTTCTTCCCCTATAGCTAATGCACTGACATTCAGTGGGTTGTGCCAGATTTCAAATATATATGTATCCCTGCAGGAAATAAAAGACACTTAGACTTGACCATTTGAATTAAAAGTGAACATCTTACTAGAGGATACATAATGAAATAGTTGTTTTCTAAGGATAGTCTCATATAAGATTTATGGCTTGCTTTGTTCAGGAATTATACTTTGTTTGAAATTATTAATGTTACTTTGCATCAAAATTTTAAGTTCTTTTAATTGAAATAATAAATCATCATGGCTCATATAAGATAGGTACCTATGATATTTCTTATTTTTAAAATGGGCAATATAGAATAAGATTGAATGTGTAAATAGTAAAGATGGTGCGGACTGAGCTGGGATTGTATAGTTGAGATGTCCCAGTTTTCTGTCGGGGCTAATCTCAATTACATACAGGATTAAGTTCCAGAATTTTCAAATTACCTGATGCATAATTGATAAAAATGTCATAGGTCAGTGGTTCTCAACATTCCTAATGCAGCAACCCTTTAATACAGTTCCTCATGTTGTGGTGACCCCCAATTCATTGTTACAAATTGAACATAATTAAAGCATAGTGATTAATAACACAAAAATATGTAATTATATATGTGTTTTCCGATGGTCTCGGGCGACCCCTGTGAAAGGGTCGTTAGACCCCCAAAGGGGTTGCAACCCATAGGTTGAGAACTGCTGTCATAGGTTAAAAGTAGAAAATTTTACATACAAATATACAAAGAGATGCAGATAAGCCATGAAGTTTATCTTTTTATTTTATAGGTGATCTTTCAAACCTAATCATACAGTTTTGTGATTCAAAAAATTAGTTTTACTTGTCAGATGATACTACAAGAGACTATCACTATTTTCCCCCAACTAAAGCCATTAGTCATCTAAACAACCACAATGGCTCAACCACACAGTCATTTTCTCTGAGCAACAACTGGTGGGAGAGATCAGTGATCCATCCAGCATGTTGGGTGCTCTCATACTTTCGGGGTGGTGGAGGAGCAGGACTTAGTACAGTGAGCAAGGGATTTTGAGTTAGTCGACCTGAGTGGATGATGCATTTCTTACCCCTTTCAGGTGCCAAATCAGAAGCGTATTTCAGTTTTTCCAGTTATAAAATGGGAATCATAATCCCCTTCTCAAAAGGTGCTGGCTGTGAGAATCTTTCTAAGAGATATTCTCTGCTTTATTAACTTTTCCCCTCTTATCCTCTTCTTCTTTCTCCTTCCTGTTGTCACTCTTGCTCTCTCACTTGCTCTTCTATTCATCTGTGGACCAATATTTCTTAGGACAATAATGGGGTTCATTGAGGGAAACATTCATTCAGTATCTCCCAGCCCGGGAAAGGAGACTTCCAATGAGGATTTCCTTGAAAAGGTATCACCCAGACATTTCTGTTTCATTGAAATATTGCACCTTCCACCCTCTCACCTGGAGTACAAGAGACAGAGTCACATTTTTCTTTATTGCAGAGAGGATGGGAGAGGGAGAAAGAGATAGAAATATCAGTGATGAGAGAGAATCATTAATGGGCTGCCTCCTGTATGTACCACACTGGGGATCAAGCCCACAACCTGGGTATATGCCCTGACCGTGAATGGAACCATGACTGCCTGGTTGATAGGTCAATGCTCAACCACTGAGCCATGCTGGCTGGATGAGCTTAAGTATTTTAAATCTTCCTGCCCTTGCAGTAGCAACACCTACTCTGGCCAATGACAAAGAAGTATCTTCCCTATGTCATTCAGACTTTAGCAGCTTTCAGGCAAAGCTGCACAAATAACATGCCTATAAAATTTGGCCTTCTCTTTGCTTCTTTCTGTTGGGGTCCAGCCCCAGCAGGTCCAGGGGTTCCCCAAGGTGTGGAGGGAGTTGGCGAAGAAGGAATGACACAGAGGCAGCATTCAGGTGATCATCATAGCCAGATTCCTCCTTTTATTGTCCTCTTACATCTGTATTTATACTATTTGATCTTAATCCTATCCATTCTATTCCAAAGGTTAGGGTTTCTTATCTCCATTCCAAGGTTACTCTATTGTTCTATTAAACTACAAGGAAGTAACTGAAGGAGATTATTCTAAGTAAAGATTATGTAGTTTAAGCATGATTGTTCATAGTTAAAGTGATTAACTACCCGCCTGGCACTTAGTTAAGGGGTTTTACTGATAAAAATCCTCACCTGGGGAAACAACCTTTCTCGGGGAGGTGGTCCTGTTTAAAACACAGCGTTAAGAGGGGGAGCAAACATATTAAGAACAGTATGCCATATACGCCAGGTCCCTTGAAACATAAACTGTGCAGATGTTTCTTCCCTGCAGCGACTGCATCAAGCAGCAAGGGTGGATCAGCTTCCAATATCTTTCCTTTTAATTAATAACCAGATTCATTACACTGGTATCATCATGATTCCTGCATCACAACTGGGGAAGCTTACATTCTCTCCAAGGTGCACAGGCAGGATGCGATTCCAGGCAATTTTCCTCCAGATCCAGCACCTTAAACCACCATGCTCTTAGCAACCAGGGACCTCCCTTTCAGGCAGATCCATTGTCTTGCTCACTTCTGCTTCTAGACTACAGCAATCATAACTAGTACTGAACCACTCATTGCCAGTCACTTTGCATTACCTGAGGCATTTGGCTCTTTGGTGCCTGTTTGCAGTCTCTAATCTCAGTGATGCCCACTTTACCCTCATTTCTTGCTTTGCTGTTTTTCCGATAGCTTGCCCTTTCATTGATTCCACCATCCTGCATCTTTTGCCTGCCTCTCTGGCCCTGAGAAGTCATCTAACTTTTGCATTACCTCCTTTCTTCAAATAGGACCTTCTGTTGACAGTACATTTGTCACTGTTAGCTCCTGCTCTCACCCCAGGTCTCCCTTGTCCTTCCCTTTCACCTAGTCTTATGACATCCTCTGCAGTAACAATTAAAGGCTGGAAAAGCACTTTGGATATGATAAAGCACCATAAGAATGTTGGTTATTAATTATTAATTAAAATGCCATTATTCTGAGAAGCAGTAGAGTATGAAATACAATGGGCACGTGTAGCATTGTCAGCCTGAACTGAGCTTAAATTCTTGCAGCGCCACTTCCTGAATGCCTACACAAAGTCTGTGACGCAAGCCTTCTGAGCCTAGGTTTTCTTATGTCTAAAATGAAGATAATAGTGCTTGCTTCGCAGCATGGTTTTGAGGATTGGAATTCACATTTGATGCCGGCATCGTATAGATTTTGCTATGGACTCTACGTTGAAGCCCTATCCCTAAATGTGATGCATTTGGAAATAAGGATTTTAAAGAGTTAATGTTAAATTGGGTCATAAGTTTGGAGCCCTGATCCAATAGGATTAGTGCCTTTATAGCAGCGGTTCTCAACCTGTGGGTCGCGACCCCTTTGGGGGTCAAATGACCCTTTCACAGGGGTCACCTAAGACCATCGGAAAACACATATAGAATTACATATTGTTTACAGTAGCAAAATTACAGTTATGAAGTAGCAAAGAAAACAATTTTATGGTTGGGGGTCACCACAACATGGGGAACTGTATTAAAGGGTCGCGGCATTAGGAAGGTTGAGAACCACTGCCCTAGAGGAAGAGATCCCCCTGCTGTGTTCCACACACAAAGAAAGGTCCTGTGAGGACACAGCGAGGCTGCAGGCGATTGCACAGCAGGACAGGGGTCCTTGCAGAAAGTCAAATCCACTGGCACCTTGACTGCGAACTTCTCAGCCTCCAAAACTGTGAGAAAGTAAATCTCTGTCTTTGAAACCATTACAGTAGCTGAAGCAGACTAACTCTTTATATAGGGATTAAAGGCAGAGCCCACAATTGTCCTTGTTTCCAAAAAAAGAAAATTGAACCTCAGAGAGATTAAGTAAAATGTTGAAAGCCCTGTGAACTTAGTGCTGTCTGACTCCACAAGAGATCTATTCGTCACATCAGTTTGCATCCTGTAGCTACTGAAATACACAGTGTCCTGCATTGTTCAAAAAAGATGTCCCATTTCCCCGTTTTGGGCCCACATGTGCCTGCTGGCCTTTTATAAAAACTAGAGGGCTGGCATTTTACCAATGCAACTTTAAGGCTTGTCATCAGAAATCTTCACCTCTTCTTGCATTGAGATGATAAGGAGTTTTCTTTCTAACTTAAAAAAATATTTATAAAAAGTAAAATTGCAAATGATTCCTACAAGTGTATGCAGTTTTCCTAGGAAACTTGAGTTAAAAATGTTATTTATCACTATTATTTTTGGTATAGTTTTTTCAGATACAATTTGATACCATGGATAATTAATCTGCCAATTTGTAAATCATAGTGTACTTTAATTGACTGCTGGACATTGCTCAGATTGGCTGGTGCTCTTTGAAATATGTATTACCATCAGATAACTTAAAACAGTGGCACTCAATAAATACTCTGCAATGATATTTATATGTAATATATTAACCTACATATGTAATCTTTAAAAAAGAATATAATGTTCCATCCACATTATAAAGAAGAATTGAAGGAAAGTAATTATAATCATGTAATTGATACTTCAATGTGACTTCAATAGAAAACAAAAGGAAACAGATGTTTTCACCTCTACATATAATTGCCATGAACTTGAGAGATACAATGTGTTGAAGAATCACATATCATCAGAGAACTACCATTAGCTATAAAATTTTCTAAAATAGAAAAAAACTCTTAGTAACATTCCAAAATAAAAAACAGTAAAACCACAAGATAACTCATTTCCTAATTAGTAGACATAGATAAAACAATCTAGGCAATTTGCACTCATTCGCTGCCAAACCCCTTCTTAATTGAAGGTGGGCTGCTTTCTAGGTGATGGATGAACTTAGATGCAAGAGCAAAGCCAGGCAGGAATATAGCAGGCAACTTTTTCTAGAAAACCAGCAGGGAGAAGCAAATTATTTCATTGGGGTCATGAACCAATAACCAACTAATCAGGATATTCCTGGAGTGCTGCTGCTGTTCTAGAAGTTCCAGCCAGTCACAAAACTCAGAATCATCCCAACATTATCAACCTAAAGCAGACAACTGCCCGAAGCTACCAGTGCCATAGAGCACCTGGGATCTGCACTTATTGGGATTGTGGATCTTGCATTTGAGCCACTGGAACCATTACTTCCTCGCTGGACAGGTTTACCCTGGTCATTATAAATTTGCAATAATATTAGCCAGAATTTTACACATTTATATTTTTTAGACCCCACTTATCAAGTTATGATGAAGTTTTATATACAAGCTAATTTTGGTTTTCATGTTCATTTTACTTTTGGAAAATTCTGTGTATGTTAAGGCAATGCAAAAGATTGTGTATACGTCTCAATTGGAGTTAGGTTCTAGGTTCAGATAATTTTTAAAAATTTATTCCCCATATGAATATCTGACAGTAATATAAAAAAATCCTGTGGAGTCAGAAAAATTCTTTGTTGTGTGAGATTATTCTGCACATATTTCTGGATATGTATCATCCCTGGCTCCTACCCACTAAATTCCAGTAGATAGATTTTTTCTCCAAATCTCAGCCCCTCACATTGCCTTATTAAAATACTTCATAGAATAAATGAGAATCATGAATAGAGGTTAAAACATAGGCTTTGGAGTTAAGAAGAGTTGGATTCCAATTTTAAGCTGGAATTTAAACAAGTTATTTGATTCCTAGTGAGAACCGTCTTCCTGGTTTGCTGATGGCTGTCCTCTCAGATCCTCACGTGGCAGAGAGAGAGGAAGCAAGTTCTCTGGCGTCTCTTCTTTTAATGGCACTAATCTCATTACAAGGGCTCCACTCTCATGACCTAATTACCTTCCAAAGGCCCCATTTCCTAATGCCATCACATGGGAATTTTGGGGAGACAGGAATATTCAGTTCATAGCAGTAGGCAACTGTACGATATATGTAAAAAGGCTTTGTAAACTCTAAATGTATCAACTGAAAAGTGTTGAAACTATGAGGCATGAATAAAGTCAGATGTATAATACTAATAATAAAAGGAGCTAACTAACCTTCATAAAGTGCTCACTTCATGCACATCACTGCATCCATTATTTCATTTACTTTTCAGACATGTCTATAACACCACTGTTACTATTACTAATTGAAAATAGTAATAAATAGATTGATTGCATTCAGAGTACGTTCTTTGGAAAGGACAATGAAGTACATGCGTTTCTAACATGCTTGACCAAGCAAAAACACAAAGCCATTAGGAGTGCAAATATGACAAATTCTCAGAATGGTAGAGATAAAAAACTTGAACTGATTGTGTTCATTTTTATATAATTCATTAATGAAAATGGACCAGAAGACTTTACAACTAGATGCAAATTTCCATATTCAAGAAGTAGAGGAAGTAGAAAAGAAATACAAAATGAAACAGACCACATTTCTAACTGTAGTTACATCTGGAGAAGGGAGTGGGAGTGGCTGAGGAGGGCGAAGGACATCTATTCCATTTTGCTCCATATGCATTAGTACTGGTTCACTCTTGTACAAGCTTTCCAACCAGGGGCATATACTCAGATATCAGTTTTAATTTGTAAGCACATACAAAGAGTTTGGGCAGCAGTTCCATGTATAATTTCAGCTTTTTTTCTGGGACAGCTACTACAATTCTGAAAAAATAGCTCAAGTGAAATGAGAAATAGAAATATAACTACTACACAGATCTCAACATGTGAAAACAAAATGAAATCTTTACAAACATGCAGCAGGAAAACTTATACTTTTTTACAATTGTCTAAATTGAGTTATGTTTGTCTGAGATTAGCTCATATGTAAAAACATTCTTTAGTGAATAAATTCCTCAAGGTCTGCTGGAATTTGCAGCTTGGGAAAAAAAAAACACTCTGTCCTGGGAATAAATATTTAGTGTCTATATGTTCTTTTTATCACACCTGCAAAATGTACTTTATGATCACTTTATAAGATAAAGGGTATGAATTGCATATTTACAAGGTGCTTCCAAGAGAGATTCCAAATTTCCTCTTTCTACTCTCCTCCATCACAGTCACCATCAATCCCCAATAGCTGTAAGAACACTGTTCTTTGCATATTCCTTATATTTTACAGGTTTTCATTAGCATGTTTTCACTGTCTGTTACAAGCACAAATCTCACTTTGGGTAAGATTTTGGGGTTTGTTTGGGGTGGAGAAGATGCTATCCCAGTCAGCGTTCAAGTAACCCTCTTTGGAAGACAGCTCTTCCACCTTTATGCTCTATGATAACCCAGTTAATTAATTTATCCTACATGAACTAATGGCACTAGTTTTCATTGCGGGCCAAAGAATAACCAAGCATTGACAGCTGAGTAATAAGAGAGAAAATATTGATTAAACATTTAAACTATGTGCCAAACAGTTTCCATATATTTGGTTACTAACCTACTAGAAAGGGTCTAGTCTACCTTTTCTGTTTTTTTTTAAAGGACAAGCAAACTGAGGCACAGAAAGGTTAAACAACTTGATCAAGGTCACACAGTTAATAAGTTGAAATCTGAACCCTCCAGGAAGCCTAATTCAAAAATCTCTACTTACAGTTCTCAATCAGTCAGTATAGATCCGAATAACATTATTTGTTACATAGTAAAAGAATAATTCTTCCACCCTGTTTTGGTGTACATGTATGTCCCAGTTGTCTGCTGTAATTACATCGCAAAATTACCACAAGCTCAGATTAGCTTCAAAGACAACGAATGAGGTGGAGCATTCGGGAAAACCAGGACCAGGTGATACCAATTGAGCCTCATGCGTTGTGACAGTCAACACAACACCATATGTGAGGCATTAGCTTACTGGAATGCACGTATAACCTTCCTGGCACCCGGCCATCCTATATGTTTTCCATTTTGCTCACCTCATTGCAGATGGGCTTGTTTTATTAGGGGAGATGCCTGAGTATGTAACCAATAACGTGAAAATAGGACCTGGCAGCTGTCTAGGGCACAGGAGTTCTCATGTGGCCCATGCATGTGCCCACAGACACACAGAACCCAACTGCAAAAACATCAAGACAATGCATTCTGCTTAGAAGAAATCTCCCAATTAATAACATCATCTTTACAGTGAGGTTGGGACCAACGAAAATTTAGTTGCATCAGGTTAGAATGCTGACAGAATGACTCATACAGGAAAACCCACAAGGTCCCAGCATCGCTCAAGTGCATTTATTGACAGTGCCTATACTCATGCTTACTCTTCTGGCAGAAGTACTGCTTTAAGATGACAAGCAAAAAATGCAACACAAATGCAAATAGAATGGAATCAGCATGAAAATAAGCCTTATGTTTGAAGACTTTTGGAAAACTTCTTGGAGAAGATGAATTTTAAATGATGACTTCAGGCCAGCAAATCAAGGTTTTGCTTTCCAGAGAATGTAGCAAACTCTACATACAACATTTCATCTTTTACATGTAGGATGTGCTTTTGAGGTGTGTATAGTGTCTGTGGGTATGTATGAAAAAGTCCTCTAAGAGAGGAGAGAAATAAACTTCCTATCTACCAACTCAGGAAAACTATGGCTTAAATATTACAAAATACAGATAATCTGATCACTAAATCTCTGAAATCAGTATATGTCACTCTAATATATACAATGCAAACACATTCCTTGCAATATAGATCTTATTTAAAAATTCAACTTGGATACAATCCAAGGAAGTTGACTTGGTGAAGTAAAAATAATAATAATAATAATAATAATAATAATAATAATAACTGAATTAAATTGGTTTGGCCACCAATTAGAATCTATGGCATCATGATGAAAATGACAGTCCTATCAGAGTAGAATTTTGCATTTGAGGATGACATCACTGTCATATAAAAGTGTAGGGGTGGCTGAGAAGACTTCCACACTGAAAACACATTTGGCTCACATTCCAAACTCTACCTATTATACTGTGCACTCTTGGCTCAGACTGAGTCACCATGCTTTCCTTTTATGTCTCTCCTGATCTCACCCAACACTGAGTTCTGCAATTCCATGTTGCCTGACCTGGACCTGTTGGGAAAGCTCAAGGCTATTGTTATTTCCAATGCAAAGAAACTCCCCAAAGCAGGACAGCCTAACACTCCTATTGGCCCCCTGCCTGTACTCTCAGCTCCCCCCTATCCATCTTCTATACTTGCTGCCAAAGTGATAGTTCCAATATGAAAATTCTAACCATGAAACCTTGGCTTATAGCCCTTAAAATGCTTCCCTAGTATCTACAGAGTAAACTGTAAACTCTTTTACTTGGCATATAAAGAACTTTAAGACCTGGCCACTGCCTAAATGTCAAGTCATATCTATCATTTCCTGCCTTGCTCTTTGCAAGCCAGCAATATTGAACTACTTAGAGTTTGCTGAATGCACCAAGCTCTGTGTGGGCACCCTGCCTATATACATGCTCTCCTTGGAGCAGCTTCCCTTACTTGTGTGCCAGGCAAACATATTCACTCATCCAGCCTCGGTTCAAATGCTACCTCTCTAAGAAGGCTTCCTTTACCTTCCAAGCAGGCTGCTGTGCCACTTCCCTGGTGAGCTCACTTGAGTCTCTGCACACATCTTTAAAGGAATCATCCTATTGTTTGATGGTACAGTTCTCTCACCTCCACTTAAGTTACATGAGGGTAGGGACCATGTCTTTCCATCAGCATCTTGTATAGAGCCTAACATAGAGTGAGGCCCCTTCCATGCTGTTGAATGAATGAGTGGACGAATGTGACATAGACCTTTTTCTCAAGTGAAAAAGATAACAGTTCAATCAGTGGAAACAACTCAGACTTTCATTGACTCAATTTAGGCAAAGAAAGCAATGCTTCCACTGGTCCAGTTGGGCCAGTCCCCTGTGCTCTGCTCAGCAACCTCTCTAACCAGAGGAGCATTTTATAAACAGCCAACAGGCCTATTCTAACTACGTAACAGCCACTTCTTTGCAGTGAAGGTTTTGAGAGATATTATCCACTCAGTCTGTCCAGGATCATCTAATAAACTCATCTACAACTGACGACCAAAATCAGCTCCTAGATATGCATTCTCTGTGTGATCACTGCTGTCCATTACCTTGGCAATGAATGAGCACAATGGTTAAGAGTACAAACTCAGGGGTCTCAGGTTGAATCTACCACATACTCTATGCCTCTGTATTAATCTGCAAATTAGAGATATTAACAGGACCAGCCTCAGAGGGCTGTTGCAAAAATTAAATTGTGTACATATATTAAGAGCTTAAAACAGTGTTTGTCACATAAATAAGCTTTAAATAAGTTTAGTTATTATTATCATGCTTAAAAAACAAACAATAACCAAACAAAAATGACCCAATTCCTCCTCACCTTCACATAACTAAATAATAGCAGCCCTGCTCTGCATTGCCCTGAGGCCTTAAATATGGCCAACCTCTCCACCCAGGGAAAGCAACAAATAAAATCAGCCACAGATGCCGTACCAGTGGTCGGCAAACTCATTAGTCAACAGAGCCAAATATCAACAGTACAATGATTGAAATTTCTTTTGAGAGTCAAATTTTTTAAACTTAAACTATATAGGTAGGCACATTGTTATTAACTTAATTAGGGTACTCCTAAGGCTTAGGAAGAGCCACACTCAAGGGGCCAAAGAGCCGCATGTGGCTCAGGAGCCGCAGTTTGCCGACCACGGCCCTAGGCCACATTCAACAATTGCTCAGGATCTTCTCTCTCCTTCTCAACAGCTGCTACCCTGATCTGAGCTCTGCCTCGCCTCAGAGGCTGGGTTTTTCCCGCAGAGCTGAATCTGGCCATTGGCCCTCTGGAGTTGGTGTTTGCATTGTATCTTCTTAGAAATGTAATGGAAACTTCGCTCACAGATTCTGCCATGACGTGTCCTCTCGCTCTCCACGCCTGTGTTACTGCAGGTAGAATTCTCCACAGTGGTTCCTCAGAGATCAACCAGACAGTCCCATAGGGACAGAAATAGAATGTTGGGGAACCAGCTAGAATTGGAAGAAATATTAACTGTGCTCTGTTAGCCATGATTGTTTTGTTCTGATTAAAGAAGGCACATTATAAACTGGCTACCAGTTACACACACAGGACCTGGGAGCTCACCTGGAAATGCAGCCCATCCTCCCCATTTGGAGCTGCCTATTATCATGGAAAGATTAACAACTTTGTTTCAGAAACCAGAATCTCCAGCCCTTTAAAGATCCCCAGCCCTTTTGTATCTCACTAAGCCCTTTGAAAACCACAGCCCTTAGGCCTCTGCTTATCCACTAACTGCCCATTTGGCATACCCTTTGGCTATTTCCCCAGGTAATCTTTGTTCTTTTACCCAATAGAAGCAGCTGGCTAATGGTGGGTGCAGAGCAGATTTTTGTGGATGACCTGCTGCTCTCCCATATTGCCGGCAATATTGGAATAAACGCTCATATATCATTTGACCCTGTCTCTGCTTAATTGGCTCAAGTGGTGACAGGCAGCCCAGACCTATTGATTGTCTGGTTACAGTCCCACCATTAGCACCAACCTCCCTGCCTACTTGAGGGAAAGGGGAGGATTCTGACCGACCAGCTCACAAAAAACAGTGAAGCATGGCTTGCAGGCCTTCTGCAGATTCCCTAATGGAATGTAATCACAGCCAACCTTAGAGTTGGCATTCACTTAAAAAAGTCAAAACAAAATAAAAAATCCACCAGGAAGGCCGAAAGATAGCATGTTTCTTTAAAAGTTCTGTAGGTATTGGGTAAACATGACATGTTTCTTTGGTATACTCCTTGGTTAGATTTTTCTTGTTTTTTTCTCACTAGGGAAGTGGTAGAACATGACCTTAGGAGAAAGTTCCAAGCTGGCAAAACATTCTAAGGTGGTACAGTTCTGCTGTAGCATAGCCTTCAGGCAAGTGGTCAAAAGGAATCCCTGTGTCCTGGTCCAGCTCACCAAGGGCCAAAGCCCAATAACTGTAACAAGAGTGCATATTGCACTGATCAATGTCCACTCTCAGAACCTTCCTTGGGAACGTGCAGCAATGGTAGGTCTCATCAAGATTTTGAGGGTTTCGAATCTCAGCCAACCCAATTTTCAGACACTCTTATTATTTATTCAGACACCCTTGGGAGAGCTGGGAGTTATATCTATTTGGCCCATGGACAGTTTGCTCAGAAAGCTATCTCATATCTCGAGATGATAAAACCTCATGATATGGAAACAACCTCAGTGGTATATGACTGGATGCAGTTTTAATTGCCCTATTGGCTGCATCTGCTAAATCCAAGCATTACAAGTCTAGGCTGCATTATTTAGCACTATTCTTAAAGATTTTCAATAGACTGTCCTTGGCCAGATTGCCAATGGCTATGGGTTCAGTTAGCATTGTATGAGTCTGTATGAAATATATCAAAGAAGGAAGACCTTGGATATATTATTGTAAGTTACAAATCTGTAAATCTAATTATACTCTAGGCTGTGTAAACCAATTAATACTTTGTACTTATTCTTAGAACTCTATGTCTGAGTCCCTAAAGCCTGCTTAAAATATTTTCTTTTTTCAGTGCCTTAAAAAATGACCTAAGCATGTTACATTCTGAGCTTATTCATAACCTTCTAATATATTGCCAAGGGACCAGTCTTCTGAACATTTGATGAGAGATTTGTCCATAATTTATACCATCCCATCCTATTACATACTTAGGCTCAAATAATTTTCATGCACTGGGATCTCTCCTGGCAGAATCTAAGGTATCATCATAAAATCTAGATGCCTAGAAAAAAATGAGTCGAAGTGAGAATTATAACCTAGCAACACTATGTGTCTTGATTGTTGCATTCTATTACGTCTTATACAAATTGGCCCAATATGTACACATCATTCCAAAATGACTCATGTAAATGTGATAACAGGTGCTAATATAATTAGAATTTAGAAATAAATCGGCTGAATATTGGATTGTAGTTCATATGGACAGGAGAAATATAGAAGAAAGCTTTAGCTAAATTTTAACTAAAAATAAAAAGGATTCATCCAATGTTCTCACTCAGTCCAAGGTAAAATTGGAAGAAGCCAGTCAATAACCTTTTTGGTTTCTTCAAGAAATGTTTTATCCAGTAGAATTCTTGGCTGAGGTGAATATTTGATCCTAAAGCCAGTCTTTATTTTAATACTCACCCAAGGACATGTTCATTGACTTTAGAGAGGGAGAAAGGAGCGAGAGCAAGAGTGCATGAGTGCATGTATGGGCACACACGAGAGAGAGAGAGAGAGAGAGAGAGAGAGAGAGAGAGAGAGAGAGAGAGAGAGAGAGAGAAACGTTGATATGAGATTTTTAACAGCTGCTCTTCTTCTGGTTCAGTTACAAAGTTGTTACCAACTCAGGTATACATGGGAATTAAGCATACAATAGAAGTGCACTTCTAGTCAGAAAAAATATTGCCGAAACCGGTTTGGCTCAGTGGATGGAGCGTCGGCCTGCGGACTGAAAGGCCCCAGGTTCAATTCCGGTCAAGGGCATGTACCTGGGTTGCGGGCATATCCCCAGTAGGAGATGTGCAGGAGGCAGCTGATCGATGTTTCTCTCTCATCGATGTTTCTAACTCTCTATCTCTCTCCCTTCCTTTCTGTAAAAAATCAATAAAATATATTTTTTTAAAAAAAGAAAAAGAAAAAATATGATAAATGATGTCAGGAAATACTAAGCCAAAGTTGATTATTGACCTCATTTCTTAAATTACTTCAAAGGCTAAAAAATATTACAAAAGGAACATGGGTGATTTTTAAAATTATTTTTAATGACAAAAGGTCTTTATATTAAAGTCACTTCAAATTTATTAAAATTTCATAATCAATAGAATCAACTGAAAAATTATATCCAGCACATTTGAAATAGATTATTTTTAATACTTAAGTCTTTAATGAATAAATAATTTTGGCCTATAATTCATTAGAAAAAATAGATAAACAACATGAACCAAGATTCACACACACACGCACACCCCTACCTATGAATGGATTATAAACATATAAGAACATGTTCAAACACCCTTATTTTACATGAATCACATGAAGATAATTAAAATGAAAAAGTGATACTACTTTTTACTTAATAATCTATTTAAGTCAGTCTGATTATAGAGTTTTTAGAAATCAGGGAAACCATACTTCACGTCTTGCACAACTCTAGGAGCCACCATTCACATAGAATTTTATGTTGGGCATTATAGATACCACTGGGAAAACAGGCCATCTTAAACATTCACTGCTAATGACAATGAAAATGAATATACATTAATGTTTTATATGCTTCAACCTTAGAACTAGCATTTCATCTTTAGGAAATAATATTGTTTATAGCCACTGAGAACAGCCTTGCAGGTTACCCACTGCACAGCTTCAGAGGGTCCCATTTCCACAGCCTATCCTATATAATAAAAGCCTAATATGCTCAGTGTCCGGTCATGTGGTTGGCCATTCAACCAATCAAAGTGTAATATGCTAATGATATGATATGTGTAATATGGTTAAGGCCACTCAACTATGATGTGCACTGACCACCAGCAGGCAGGCACTCCAATTGGTAGGTTAGCTTGCTGCTGGGGTCTGGCCGATCAGGACTGAGTGAGATAGGCTGGACATGCCCCAGCGCCCTCCCACTGTCCCTTCCCGGCTGGCCAACCTCCCGTGTCGCTCCCCAGCCCCAATCATGCACCAGTGTGGTTCATTGGCCTGGCCTGCACCCTCTTGCAATCTGGTATCCCTTGGGGGATGTCAGAGAGCCAATTTCAGCCCGATCCCACAGGCCAGGCTGAGGGACCCCACTGGTGCACGAATCCATGCATCGGGCCTCTAGTGGTGTGAATAACACCCCTGGAAGAGTGTAAGATAGAGAAATGGCCCCTTTCTTTGATTGCTTCTCACACATGTGCACAAGGTCCAATGTGTAAGAATGCTTATTGCTTCAAAATTTGGAATAACCAAAAAACTGGATGTAGGGGAATGTCATCCAATAAGGAACTTGCTTACTCATGGCATGTACATAGAATACAATAAGATGGAGCCATTACGAATGAAGTAGTATCCCAGCCAGTGTGGTTCAGCAGTTGAGCATCGACCCAGAAACCAAGAGGTTGTTGGTTTGATTCTTGGCACCTGCCCAGGTGGCAGGCTTGATCTCCAGTAGGGATTATGCAGTAGGCAGCTGATCAATGTTTCTTTCTCTCATAAATGTTTCTTTCTATATATCCCTCTCCCTTCTTCTCTCTCTAAATATCAATGAAATCATATTTTTAAAAAATAGAATGTTCTTCACTGATACAGCTCCTAGGGCACTTGAAACTAAAGAGAAAATGAACAAATGGGACTACATCAAAATAAAAAGCTTTTGCACAGCAAAGGAAACCATCAACAAAACAACAAGAAAACCCACTGTGTGGGAAAACATATTTGCCAATGCCATATCTGATAAGGGCCTAATCTCCAAAATTTATAGGGAACTCATACAACTTAACAAAAGGAAGATAAACAACCCAATCAAAAAATGGGTAAAGGACCTAAATAGACACCTTTCAAAAAAGGACATTCAGAAAGCCAAGAGACATATGAAAACATGCTCAAAGTCACTAATCATCTGAGAGATGCAAATCAAAACGACAACGAGGTACCATCTCACACCTGTCAGACTGGCTATCGTCAACAAATCAACAAACGACAAGTGCTGGAGAGGATGTGGAGAAAAAGGAACACTTGTGCACTGCTGGTGGGAATGCAGACTGGTGCAGCCACTATGGAAAACAGTATGGAGTTTCCTCAAAAAACTGAAAATGGAACTCCCATTTGACCCTGTGATCCCACTTCTAGGAATATATCCCAGGAAACCAGAAACACCAATCAGAAAGGATATATGCACCCCTATGTTCATAGCAGCACAATTCACCATAGCTAAGATCTGGAAACAGCCTAAGTGCCCATCAGTAGATGAATGGATTAGAAAACTGTGGTACATCTACACGATGGAATACTATGCTGCTGTAAAAAAGAAGGAACTCTTACCATTTGCAACGGCATGGATAGAACTGGAGAGCATTATGCTAAGTGAAATAAGCCAGTCAATGAAGGAAAAATACCACATGATCTCACTCATTCATGGATAATAGAGACCATTATAAACTTTTGAACAATAATAGATACAGAGGCAGAGCTGCCTCAAACAGCTTGTCAAACTGCAGCGGGAAGGCTGGGGAGGGTTGGGGGGCAGGAGGGAGGGGGGTAAGAGATCAACCAAAGGACTTGTATGCATGCATATAAACATAACCAATGGACATAAGACACTGGGGGGTAGGGGAGGCCAGGGGATTGTCAAGGGCAGAAAAAAAAAAGGACACATATGTAATACACTTTGTAATACTTTAAGCAATAAAAAATAAATAAATAAAATAGAATGAAGTAGTAGCTCTCTAAACATGCTGATTTGGGGAGACCTCTAAGGCATATTTTTAATTTAAAAATCAAAATTCAAAATAGTGCAAATATATACTCTGATTTGTATTTTTTGAGGTGTGTGTTTAATAAGCAGAGAAACTTTTCAGAAAAAAGTAAAAGGAATTTGGTTGTCATTAAGAAGCTGAGCCTGAAGGGGGAGGATAGTTATAATGTATACATTTATATGTTCTTTAAAATGTTTTAAGTACTTATATTATCCTTTAACAAAATAAACAACTTTATAGAAAATAAATCCATTTTTCACCATTAAAATTGAAAACAGTTATATAAGATTAGTCACATTACAGACTACTGAAGGAAAATATTACAGACAAGGTAAGGTATATCCCAGAGTTATTTCATTGAGCCTGATTATCTTTCCAGAGAACATCAAGGTGCCATTCCCCATAGTACAGTCACAGACCAGTAATGAAGGCCAGAGAAAAACTCATTAACGTTAATGACTGGGCTCAGAGTAAGCTAAAGCAATTAGAAAAAATTGCTTTAATGTGACATTTCTTTCTCCAATATTCCCATATAGTTCAGTCTTCCACAATTCCAAAATCACAAATCACTTAATTCTGAATTTACATAATATAAATACAAAACTATATATATATATACTCACTCTTGTCTAATTGTAGGCTTTGATTTATTTATATTCCTAAATAACTCAGCATGGGATTATGATGTGCACCCAAGATTCAAAATTGCCATATTACAAGAATGCAAGACTGAAGGCAAGCAGATTATGACTGGGCCTGCAGGTGTATGTGCATGGGTATGTGTCTATGCACTGGGAGAGGGAGAGGGTAAGCAGCAGAAAGACCTTTGCTAAGCAGAATAACTTCAATACCTGCTTCTCTGCTGAAGAGGGGAATAAGTTTGGTGAACAAAAGAAACTGAAAAGGATTTGGAACTGTGCTAAATATCTGCACGTAAAAAAAATTGGCAGCAGGGTTTTTTAGGGACATCGAAAGAAATACTAATTGTATCACCATAGCAACAGTTTGCCTAATTTTGTCTCTGCCTCTTCTCTATCTTACACTAGTCCTCAACATTCAAATCCTTATATGACCTCTGTATAAACAGGCATGAAATAATGACCATAATTCCTGTCTCTCCTATTCTATTGAAATCCATATGGAGTATCTTTTAGGCTTAAAATTAAAACCTCTAAACAGAAGCTAATTGATCAGTTGGATTGAATCTTATGTCTGGAGCACAGTCTTTTAAAAAACCCTTTCCTTGAAGGGTAATAATTTTGCAGTTTGTAGTAGGCTAAAAATATGCTCCCTACACCCTTGACCACAATAGATCAACTTTCCAATTCCTAACTTGTGAATATTACTGTATATGAGGAAAAAAGGTATTACTGTGCAAGGCAAAAGGTGTGACTAAATTAAAGATATTGAGAGGTGGAGTCTATCATTAATTATATCCAGGTGGGCCCTAAAAGCCACCTTGAATGTCCTTATAAAGGAGAAGCAGAGGAAAATCAGACAGACACAAACAAGAGGAGGAGGGATCACAGAGGCAGATATTGGAGTGATGTGTCAAAAGTAAACGAATGCTGAAAGCCACCACAAGCTGGAAGAGACAAAGAATAGATTCTCCCCTACAGCTCAGGGAATGTATACCTTCTGATTTGGGGCTTCTGGCCTCCAGTCCTGGAGAGAATAAATTCCTGTAGTTTTAAGTCACCTGGTTTGAGATAATCTGTTACAGTAACTCCAGAAAACTAATACGGATTTTGGTCCCAGAAAGTAGAGTGCGATTGGAACAATAACTACAAATTCGAAAGTGACTTTGGAATTTGATAATGGGTAAAGGCTGAAAGAATTATGAGGTGCATGATAGGAAAATTCTAAATTACCTCGAACAGACTGTTGGCAGAAATATGGATATTAAAGGTCCCGTCTGGTGAAGGCTCGGACGGAAGAGAGGAGCACAGTTCAGGAAGTTTCTATTAGAGCATACATATACTGTTTTGAACAGAAGGTTGGTAGAAGGAGGAATGTTAAAGGTATTGCTGGCAAGGATTCAGAAGAAAATGAGGAACATGTTACTGGAAATAGGAAGAAAGGTGATACTTGTTATATAGTTGAAATAGAAAGCAAAATTTGTAAGTGATAAACTTGGCTATCTAGGCAAAATGTTGAAGGTGTGGCCTAGATTCTTCTGGCTGCTTATAGTAAAATGAGAGAGGAAAGAGATAAATTAAGGAAAGAACTGTTAAGCAAAAAGACTGACAATTTCTCAAATTGTAAATGATACCAAAATTAGGAGAGCCATTGTTAGAAAAGCATGGTCTGGAGAGAGGTCTTAAGATAGATAGTTGGACAATCTTTAGCTGAAAAGATTGATTATCAGTGGTTCTCAACCTTCTGGCCCTTTAAAATAGTTCCTCATGTTGTGACCCAACCATAAAATTATTTTCGTTGCTACTTCATAACTGTAATGTTGCTACTGTTATGAATCGTAATGTAAATATCTGATATGCAGGATGGTCTTAGGCGACCTCTGTGAAAGGGCCGTTCGACCGCCAAAGGGGTCGCGACCCACAGGTTGAGAACCGCTGGATTAAGTGGCGACTCGACTATCTCAAGGAAGCCAGAAACTGTGTTGGGATTATCCAGAAAAGATCTCTGAAGGACCCTCTTTTTAATGGTCTAAGTACCTGTGACATACACAGAAGACCCACACAGGTTTTGAGAATGTTATAACAGGAGAAACACTGTCATTTGGAACTGAAGCAGATAGAGATAAAACAACATGAAAGAGGGCTGTTGGACTCCCAAGTTCTACAAACAGAAAACAGGGTGATAAAACTACTCCGCTGCAAACATGTGCCACCCTTCAAGAAAAAAGGAAGAATGACTTTGAAGTTGGAGCTATGGGTGCAGAGAACTGCAGAGCTGAGTCACAGAGGATTATTCGCAGGCCTTGCAACCTAATGAAATGTTTCCTGCGGGATTTTGAACTTGCTTGGAACTGGTAACTCCTTTATTCTTCCCATTTTCTCTATAACATTGTCCAAGAGGAGAGGCTAGTGCTGGATAAACTTAAAACCCTAAACTGAATGGCTGTGCAGTACCAACCCTGCTACTCACTGATACCCACAACATGCAGCTTCTCACTCAATGTGCCACTAAGTTTCTATTCCTTCCATTCTGCTTGCAGATCTCCTCCACCTCTTGAACCAACTCTTGTACCTTGTAGTAGTTAGTACATTCATTGGCTTGTCTGTATTAGTGTTTAGCTCTACTCAAGGAAGAGACATTTATAGGTACAAAGTGTTTACTACTAGTCTAAGTCTTGTGTTTTGTTCACTGCTGTAATCCCAACCTCACCTAGTGGCAGGCACACAGTCGGTCCTCATGAAGGATTTGCGAAGGGAATGATCTCGCACAGCAAAACCAGCTCCTTTACTCTTGTGCTTCTCCAACTGGTGCAGGCAGCACTCCGGGGGGTTGCCATGTGTCCTTGGGCTTCCATGAAGACATGGGATAAACACGTGCATCTCACTAAAGTACAAATTTTACTTGATTATAAGTCATTAAAAACACACTGTAATATTAAAAGAAACTTTGGTCTATTGCAGAAAAGGAAAGCAAAGTTCACATAAATGTTAAGGCAAAGGTGTTTTCTTTAGGCACCATTCTTCCTCACTTTCCCCAAGGGTCTATGTAAATTCTGGGTTGTCCCTCTTATACTAGGTGTTACCAGATGCCAGATAGAAAATACAGAAGACACTTATATTTATTACAGATTAATACAGAGAAATGTTTGTTCAGGTTCAAGGATGGTAACTATTCTGAGGCATATAAAGGTTGTTTTTACTGCTTTGTTTAAAAGCAAAACAAAGAGAATTAGATAATGTATAGAAACCACATAAATGCAGCTTTACAGAGACAAAAAAGGGCAAAATACAAAGGCTTTTAATTTATAAAAGAAGATCTGGTAAAGAGCTGCCTAATGCTTCATTAAATTAGTTACAGATGGTAGGATCTCCTAGGGTCTCTTGGGTCAGCTCTCCTGACCCTGTCCTGATGTTTGAAAAACATATACTTCCGTCTAGATTCTGAAATGATATCTCAATCACTTGCTCTAAGTTCTGCTCCAGTGGTTGAGTGCTCCTGCTAATTCTAATAGATATAGTCCTACATTGATCCTCTGAATATTTCTCCTTTGTT
Organism: Myotis myotis; assembly: GCF_014108235.1. NCBI lineage: Eukaryota > Metazoa > Chordata > Mammalia > Chiroptera > Vespertilionidae > Myotis > Myotis myotis. Next base: position 63,062,950 of record NW_023416390.1, on the reverse strand, counting down.
ATGCCCCATCAACATATATGGCGACTTCCTAAATAAAATTATTCCTCTGACATAATCTATGTAAAGCACTTGTCTCTCTTTCTTTGACCAGAAAGCTTGACTCATTTTAGAAATTCAACATAGAATTCTTCCTTTGTTTAAAAAAGCGCTCAGACTGACTGTCATTTGCAACGCTCTCACTCACACTTCTCTTCAGCATTTGCCACAGTATTTTTAAACAAGGTTCTCCTGGATCAGAAGGACCTGGTCTGTTTTTGCAGCAGGAATACAACTATGATTCTTAATCATTAATCCTCAGGCATGAGGATACACTTCGGTCAAGTTATAGTTATCATCTTTTGTCTTGACCCAGAAAATGACTCCCTTTCTTTCTGACTGTTCCTGACTTCTGTGCATTTTACATGTTAGATGTGTCTCCAACATAAACTCATGCCTTCACATCAGCTTCATAATTTTTCCAGTTATCCTCTGTCGGTGCTTGATCATGTTTTCTTTGGATTTGACTTCCAATTGTCCTTGCTATTCATACAAATCCAGGAAATGCTAGCACTTGATGTTTACTGAATTCCCACTCTCAATACCATGATAGATTTACTCTGTCTCAAAATGTACCTAAAAACAAATGAAATAGCTTAAATCCAGTATTTACCCAAACTACCTTTCAGCTATCTCTCTACATGCCCAGCAGCGATGAATGTGCCATTTTAAATTGTATTGGGGAAAGAATTTGAGGTGATTTATGACTTCTTGAAGCTGAGTAGCCTTGCTGAGATACAGAATGCAATCAAGAAACATTATCAAACATGGCAGAGCACAATCAAGAAACTTTTATCAATCATGGCAAGTACTGCCTTACACTATTTTTAAAAAGGAAAGAAAAACAAGGAAGAAATTTCCATCTATGACAATATAGAACATTATGATATAAGGAAAGCTCTTTAGAAATTATGGTTGACACAGAAAGCAGATGTCAAATACTTAAAGAGATTTATCTTCATCTACAACCCAATAAGGCATTGATTTACATAAGCATAATGTGGACAAAATTTGTGAACACCAGGTATAAATCCAAATGACTTCTTGATGTGTTTAACGTAACTACAAAAATCAGTCTAAACTGTTATTTTCCTTCAGAAATCCCCAATAACAAACTGGGTAAAATATATTTTAATGGCCCTGAGGTAGGTTTTAAAAATTAGGCTTGTGTTCACATACATGAAGAGAATTCAGTAATAATTTTAAGGAAACATAACTGGCAGCTAGATCTATTAACTTTTATATGTGCTCATGGCCTCAAATATGTATTTACAATATTTTAAAATAATTATCATAAGGTGTGATCTAGGAAATTGAGACTATGTTAATGAACATAACCAGTTTATTAATATAAAATATATCATCATTTGGTTTTTACAACTCAATTAAACTTCTTTTTACAAATGAACAATCCAAAAGAAAAAGAATGGATAAAGGGTTTGAAGCAACAATTCAAAGAGAAAAACCCAAAACATACCAATAAAAAATTAAATAAACATTAAAATAGTACCTTATACCCATTGGTTTTTGTTAAATAGAAAAATTTTAAAGTATTGACAAGGTTATAGCAAAACAACTCTTAATACTAGAGGGAGTGTAAATCAATATGCCTCATCAGAAAGAACTGGGCAAAATCTAGTGATGTGGAAAAAATACATATCTTATGAGCCAGCAGCAACTGTCCATCTAAGTTCAAGAAGTACATTTTTAAAAACTACAAAAATATTCAATGCAGAAACATCTATACCAGCAAAAAAAAAAGTTAAAACTATTATATATACTTTTAAAATAAAATACCACACAGTGCCAAAATAAATGCACTGGAACACCAACTATTAGCATAGTTGGATTTCAAAAGCTGAGTGAATAAAAGCAAGGCACATACACAACAATATGTTAGTATAATGCATTTTTATTAGTTTTAAAGTGTGAGAAAATATATTTGATTAGTGAATCTATCTAATATGAAGTGAGGGCTAAAAGTAAGTAACATAAAAATAGGAGAATTATTAACTTGGGGTCCGGGGTTGGGAAAAATATGATAGCTGAGGGGTGCACAGAGAGATTTAACTTCTTTTTTTAAATATGTTTTTGTTGATTTTAGAAAGAGAAGAAAGGAGACGGAGGGGGGGGAGAAACATTGATTGATCGGCTGCTTCCTGCACACTCTCTACTGGGGATCAAGCCCGCAGCCCAGGCAGGTGTGCTGACTGGGAATTAAACCTGTGACCCCTTGGTGCATGAAATGAAGCTCAACCAACTGAGCTACCCTGGCCAGGGCAGTTCAACTTCTTTTAAAATGGGCTATTTCTTAAAAAGGGTGGCTGGGCACATTAGAGGGCGTCATATCATTATCCATAAATGTCTTGTCTGTATGTTACATAATTCATAAACATGTGTTAAATCTAGTGTTTGATTAAACTGCTGTTAGAGTTTGTTGAATCAAGCCCAGTAAAACTGTTACATCAGTTTCCACAATTCCATTAAGGTGCCAGTTCTGTCACCATCTGTGAGACTTGATACCAGTTTATTTTTGTTTGTTTTTTTTCCCCTTTTCCTACACACACATGTGTGAGTGGAGATTATCCAAATGTTAATTAATAAAAGAAAAAATTGAGAAGAGCTAAGTCATACAATGCAAAGAGCATTCTTCAGCAAATCTCTCTATGCTAGCTTAGATAGAGGTGTAGACAAATAAACACCTGCCCACCCTAACCATTAACCCTTTCTGTCTGTAGAAAGAGAAGCTTTTTCTGGCTTAGGGCTAAGTCAATGTCTTATTTGTTACTCCGTATCATCTTCTTTCATCTTCAACATTTTTTTTTTTTCAGAATGGTTTTACTAATAGGAGAGAAGTCAGCAGTTTCTGTCTTCAGTCCATGATACATGAGATGTGTGATCTGCCTTCCCTTGAGCTTTGTACACACTAGGTTTTTAGTTTATCCCAGACACACGGGGACACTGTGAGGGTGTTCCAAACAGAAACATGTACTAGTATTACCTAATTGTTGAATTTAGGTAAGAAACTGATGGTCAAAGGGACCTACACAGGAAAGCATAAGTAAGTGTGCAGCAAAAGATAAAAATGAACTACACGTTTGTGCTCTGTGCTCAGAAAGCTCACACATGGCTATTGCATTCACTAAGAGTCTGGTCATAAAAGTTTAATAGCTTCCTGTCTTCACTGAAAGTCAATCTGTCCCTCTGTTGCTTATTTCTATCTCTGTGCAGATACAAAGGCACGAAGACAAACGATGTACAACACATGGGAGCTGCAAAGTCAGATGCCACAGGGGCAGACAAGTGACGTAAATAAATGATGCAGCCAGAAATAAGGGGGAAAGTGGACAGTTTATGTCCCCTCTTTTAGGCACAGACACTTGTCAGGTCTAGACTGTTGTGGGAAAGTAAGAATACAGGTTCTGTATTACCAGATCCTCCAATTATTCTAAAAATAGCCCGCCTCCCCCCTCCCCCCCCAAAAAATCTAAACCTGCATGTTAAATCTCTTGATTTCTAAGTTGGCATCTAATTTAACATATAATTTTCATCCTATTGGGCTAACTCAAACATATCTGCACCCACAATTGGCCCCTGGGCTGCCAGTTTGAGACCTCTGCTCTACACACGAAGGATACTGCTGACGAAGAGAAAACATTGTTTTGGGGATGAAAAAAACAGATAGCAAAAAAAAAAACACAACACTCAACAACTGAATACTTTATTTCCCTAAAAGAGCAGGCATAGCTCAATAGTTCCTCAGAAGTCCCCATGTGGGAAGCTACCTTCGAGGCCATTTGGAAGCCAGGAAGCCAGGAGGCACTCTGCTTCAGGACTGCATCTTGGGCTTGAGCTGTCACTTTCTGGCGTCAGTGGGGGGATGACCCTAGATCTGAGGGCCCTGGAGGTATGTCACTGCCCTGGATGACCTTTCCTCTTTTGTCATTGCACGAGTCTCTGTTTTTTGTTGCTGTTTTTATTTTTTATTCTTACTCTTTTATTTTCTAAATATTCTTGGATGTTTAGGAATATTTGTCACAATCCCTAAAACTACTTTTTGGGAAACAATCTAAGTGTCCAAAGTAAAATAATAGTTAAGTAAAGTAGTTACATACATCAGATGAAATAGTATACTGATATTAAATCATTATTATGAAATCTACATCCAAGGTAGAAAGTGTTAAGAGTGTTAAAAGAAAAGAAGTAGGACATTTATATTATGATTACATCTATGTCAATGATATAAAACATCAGCTCATTAATATTATTAAACTTGGTAGCTTTCTATCTACCATAAGTGGTAGATAGATGGTAACTTATTTTTCTGCTAAATGTTCCATTAGGTAGTTATATACTTAAATAAGCTTGTTTTGAAAACAATATTTAAAAATAAATCCCCCCTTTCAGTGCTGTGTTTGTAAACAGAGGGTTTACTACTTACTTTTCTCTTCCCCCCAGGAACCTAAGGGAGAAGTTTCTCTCTAGGGAGAAGATAGAAGAGCCTCCAATCCTCTATTTTGTGAATTCTCATATCAGGATTCCCCAGAAACTTATCAAGGGAGTCTTCATGGTTGAGAAGTGCTGTAGAAGAAATGCCATGGTGTTATGCTAGCAGATCTCTTCTCCGTTTTCCCACAAACTTCTCCTGGAGTGGTGTAATCCACATTCCCACCCAACACCACAGGGCTCATGTGGTGGGGGAGGGGAAGCTGGTTTGCTTTAATAGCCATGTGAGTTTCCTTACTTCTGGTTTCTAAGTGAAAGTAGCAAAGACTGGTGGCATTTGTGAGCTGTGTGTTTCTCTGCATTAATATAGGCAATATTTCTGAGACAACTTGACACCAATAGACATCAATGCCAAAGGGAGCTCAACAAAGGAAGCTCCTAACTCATACTCTTTGCTTATCTAATCTCCTTCAAACATTAAAATTAATCATTTTTATAAACAAAGAAAGGATTCTCTAAAACAAAAGCCAGATGCCCATTTCTGTTATTCACAATACTAGAGGCCCAATGTATGAAATTTGTGCGAGGGGCTCGGCCCTTGCAACCCCGGCTTCGTCTGGAAGGTCATCCAGAAGGACGTCCAGAAGGACGTCCGGAAGGTCGTTCGGCTGACCAGCCTAATTAGTACATTATGCTTTTATTATTATAGATTAGTTTGAAGAAAAATTCATTTTCATACAAATGAAAGAGTTAGATGCATAAGATATCTGGAAATATACACGTTCCTGTGTGATATTTGAATTAGTTGGATAAAATCTAGGATGTATTCTGAGCATTGGTTCCAGATTAAGTTACTATTCATTGCCTAATTTGGGGGGTGGGGGTGGGAAGTGGAGTTAAGTCTTATTAATTTTCTGCTGTGCCCCAAGATTTTTACATATATTACTTTCTTCAATGTGTTGAACAGTTCCACTTGGTAGGATCATTACCCTAATTTTATAAAGGAGGAAATAAGAGCAGGGAAGTCAAATAACTTCCAAGGTCAAACAGCAATATCTGACAGAAACTAGGTCAATCCCAGGTCTATATGACTTCAAAACCCATATCTGGTTGAGTCTTTCAGTCTTCCTTGACTGAAATCTATTGAAAATAAACCTGCTCTACATTAAGAGACCAAATCCTTTGTTAAGAGCAGGGTCCTCAAACTACGGCCCGCGGGCCACATGCAAATACAAATATTGTATTTGTTCCCGTTTTGTTTTTTTACTTCAAAATAAGATGTGCAGTGTGCATAGGAATTTGTTCATATTGTTTTTAAACTATAGTCTGGCCCTCCAACGGTCTGAGGGACAGTGAACTGGCCCCCTGTTTAAAAAGTTTGAGGACCCCTGGTTAAGAGCTACATGTAAGATTGATGTCTGAACCCCTTTTCACATGTAATGTGAGGTGTCAATATTTTGGGGAGCATAGCATGCTGAGCTGTTTTTCCTTAGGTGCTATGACTTCGTGAATAGCCAATAAAAATTGGATGCCTGGCTCATCCACTGCTTTAAGCAATAGTTTTCCAAATGAATATTCTTGAAATGTTCCTGGTGTAAGGGATTAAAAACTTATTTCTATCCTCTTAAGTTGGGCCTAAAATTTAAACTGACACAAATCAGGTTAACAGAAAAAAAGCATATATATTTATTTAATATTTTTATGTGTGTACAAGAGTACTCAGAAGGAAAATGAAGACCCAAAGATGTTATGTCCCAAATCTTACATACTTTTTACACACACACCCACCCTCCCCCCCCCCACACACACACACACAAACAGTACATTTTGGGGATGTGACAAGACAAAAGAACTTGGGTGAGAGATAGTAAATCGTGGGACAGTGAATAGGAAATGTATGTGAGAACTAACAGAACATAAGGGTTATTTTAGTAGGCTTGTTTGTACAGATCCATATAAGTGTCAACTCCAAGTCTCTGGAGATAAGAATGTTCTTTTCCTGGTACAGGGAGTACATCTTTCTCTTGGCATCATCTGTTTTTCAAGTGCCTTCAGCTCAGAAGAGTCAATATGCCAAAGCAGCATACCTGGGTGGCACATTCTGATCCTCTGCACTGGCTTTTTGTTTTTGCTTTTTTGAAACTGTGCTAGCAGGATGCCGTGCTTCTACCACTTGGGTTTGATTGCAAACCCAGTAAGATGATGGTCAATTCATGGTTTCACAAGAATATTTTAAAATAAAAGCAAATTAAAAAATAAAACGGTCTGCTTAGCTTTTCCTGGTGTTTTTCCTTTCCATTTTCTTAGTGTTGTTTTGTTTTCACAATAGGTTAGTATGTTAATATCCCTGGCAGAAAAGACAAAATACCTACAAAATCCCTACAGAATAGACAAAATCTAGACTCCAAATAATTATGAAACACAGATGTGGCTCTATATTCCAGAGCCTAGTTTGGGTTATAATGCTCTACTCCCCTCCAAAGCGATCTCAGAAAAACGCATATTTGGCGAAAAGAAAAATTTCTCCCTCGGCATCTTAAGTGATTGTATACTACAGTAACTTTAAAAAAAACTGTTGGAGCAGCATTGAAATGATAATATCTATATAGTTATAGATGCAAATAGTGATAGCGATACAGCTGTAGATACTGATATAGATATAAAGTTAGATACAGATATCACACGCACGTATACACACTTATCCAATAGTTTGGAACTCATCCCTTGCTCTCAAAGACAACGTAGTGGCATATCTAAACTAGCTGAGCATACATCTGCTTTAAGATGATTCAAGGTGATTCTATAAGGATCTGTAAAAATGACCTCTAGAAGGTATGGGATAAAATCGCCCTGAAATGGGGATCACAGAACCTCAGTGAAGTGTCAAGTCCATCAAACGCTGCTCGTATGTCAGTTGCTTTTTTGACAAACACGTTCATCAAAGTGTACAAGAAAATATGTGACAATTATTTTTCATCCAACACTTCAGAAATCCATCTTCATGCTCTCATGATTGGCAGATTCCAAGTGCTGATCATTCCCAGCACCTCACTAGATAAACGTGTGATAGTAGGAATTTAACTCTGGAAAATTTATACAAACAGCTATTGAAGTTGGCTGCCAGTTAAGAGGAACGAAAGATCTTTTGTAGAGCATATCTAGGATCTGACTTCATCCAGCATATGATTAAAATAGATTCCAGAGAGCCCTAGCATCTTGTGGATACACTATAACATTGCTATTTTTTCTCATTACGTAGATTAATAGATTTGCCATGTTAAACACTGCAAAGCAGTTGTTACTATCCAAATCATAGGAAGGCTTGAGAGCTCTGTGATCATCATTTATGATCCTCAGCAGCCCAGCTGTAGCCTCAGGATTGGGTTCCTGCAATATCACTGAAAGGTAGGTATATATATATATATATATATATATATATATATATATATATATTTCAGATTATCACACCATGAACTACAGCAAATCATGACTTGAGTAGTATCGCTGATAATCTGTAACAATAAAAGTGTAATATGCTAATTAGACCAGACAGCTGAATGACCTTCTGGACATCATTCTGCAGTGGCGGGGGCCAAGGCAGAGGCGGTTAGGGGCAATCAGGCAGGCAGGTGAGCAATTAGGGGTGATCAGGCAGGCAGGAAAGTAGTTAGAAGCCAGTGGTTCCAGATTGTGAGGGATGTCTGACTGCCTGTTTAGGCCCAATACTGCAGGGCTGAGGGATTAACCCCCCCCCCCCCATCCCGTGCACAAGTTTCATGCACCGGGCCTCTAATCACTTATAAAATTCTTTAAGAATAACTTCTGCCCAGCCAGTGTGGTTCAGTGGGTGAGCATCAACCTATAAATCAGTAGGTCGTGGTTCAATTCCAGGTCAGGGAATATGCCAGGGTTTCAGGCTCAATCCTCAGTGTGTAGGAGCAGCCAATCAATGATTCTATCTCACCTTTGCTGTATCTATCTCTCTCACTCTTCTTTCTTCTCTGAAAGGAATAAAAATATATTTTTTAAAAAGAATAACTTCCACTGTTTAGGTGTTCAGGAGTTGAGACTCCTAAATAAATGACATGCTATTTGAATGCCTATTGATTATCTGTTATTCCCACATGCCAGGAAATCACAAGCTTTTGAATTTTGCCCCCACTCCTACCAATTATTTGGATGGATACCTCTCTAAACATAACTTAAAGTCTAAATCAAGGCTTATTCTTCACTGGTTATTTTAACTTGGGCAGACGTTGTAATTATCTTAATCCTACAGCAATTGCTGTTAGTGCCACTTCTTTAAATACTTAATTATGGAGTGCTTTCTATTATTACTTAACACTGTACATGTGTCACTTAAGTTTTCCTGAGATTGTAAGTTCCTTGAATTCAGTTCCTATAACTTATATTCTTTTGTATCACTTTGTCCCAAACACAATCCTAATCTCACAGTATGTGTTTAGTAAATAGCTATTAAATTCATCTGTTTGAGTGAGCAAAAGAGACATGCTAAATCCTCACTCTTCTCCTCATTTTGGAATAATGAGAAAAATGTGTAGTGGGATATTTGGAGGAACTTTTCTTATTGCCTTGAAATGGGCTCTAGAGCAGGAATTAGTAAGCTTTTTCTATAAATGGCCAGCTAGTTAATATTTCAAACTTTTTCATTAAAGTTTTGTTTTATACAACCCTTTAAAAACCATGCTTACCTCATAGGCCATACAAAAAACAGGCCACAACCATATTTACACCATAGGCCATACATACTAGTAGTTTGTCAATCTGTGCTCTACAGCACACAAACAAAACATGTGCTCAGTATCCCTGTTACAAAAGCCACCAACAGACTCATCTCTTCAGGACTTTATTAAAGAGAGCAAAATCTAATCATTTATCTCTTGTCAGTCATCTTTCCACCAATTTATCTCTCATCTATCAAGCAATCATAAAACTATGTATAATTTATCTGTCTATCATTTATCAACTATAATGAGAAAAACTCAATTATCTATAATATATCATCTATAGCTACTATCAATCATCTATTAACTAGTCATCTATCTATGTATACTTTATCTATTATTTATTACCTTTTATTGAGCAAAACTCAACTATCTATCACCTATCATCTATCTGTCTGTCTATCTAAAGATTTAGGCATGAGGAGAGGAGAGGGAGTCAAAAGCACCTTTTGCCTTGACTAATGTGGAATGTTATGTTAGCCTTTAGAGATATTTCATACCTTCTCTAAAGTCTGAGGAGGGTCTGGGTATGGAGACTCCAAGAGAATCTCTCATAGAGATTGAAAGATGCTTCCAAAAATATGCTGTACCTTATTTCCCATTTGGCTGTCTGGTTAGGTGGTGACCTTGCTGATCTGCCCTGAGCCTATATAAATAGGAGAGGAGAATTAGTGGGGAAAGGACAGCATTCCACAAGTTCAGGGGATCCCATGGCATGTAGTTGGGGTTAAGCCAGCATGCTGACACTCCATCTGGGACTTAGAAGCAAGTTCGTGAAGTATACTCCAAGGGGCAGAAAATGTAGAAACATAGGTAGCAGTAGAGCCAGTTTTCCCATGGAGCGCTATGCAGTTGGAGGCTTTGCAATGACTTCTGAGGAACTCATCGCTGTGCCCTTGATAGCCAGCATGACCTGATACCTGGTCAGACCTAGTCAGAGAAGAGGTGGCTACTAACAGAACGAAGACCACACCAGGGGATGGCAAAATTTTGAAGGTTCACCATTTTCTCTCACTCTCCTCCCCAACAGCATCAACATACAGGAAGTACACTTTGTAGAAAAGGGTGGAAGATGTGGCTCAAAAGCATCCACTGGTGCATGTTTGTGTGTGTGTACACGCATGCTCATGTGAACACACACACTCCCCTATCTTAGCTGAAAACTGTGATTTATTAACAAAGCACTTCCAGGGGTAGCCAGTTAGGGAGTAGGAAAAGGAATGGGAGAAGCAGAACAGGGAAGAGGAAGAATCCAAGAAAGGGGGGTTTCTCAGTCTCCCAATGGCTAGCTTCAGCCTGATCCTGCCAAAAACTATGGACTGTGGGTTCTGCTACTGAGAGTTTTCACCCAAGTCAAGGGGACTGGGTCTGTCATACCACCACACCTGGGAATTATCGGTTAAGGGCCACCCTTGTGGGACGTAAATACCCAGAACTCCTGGCTCTTAGCACTGAGCCCACAGGTAGTCCTCCAGCGGTGAAACAAGAATTGTAGAAACGAGATCCAAGTGGAATGGGTGGAGAATCAACATTATCTGCTCCACACATTCACAAATGTTAGAGTAGAAGAGTCCTTAGAGCAGTGGTTCTCAACCTTGGCTGCATATTAGAATCACCTGGGAATCTTTTTAAAATCCTGATTTCTGGGCCTCATCCTCCGGAATGATCCTAATATGCAGCCAAGGTTGAGAACCACTGCCTTAGAGGATGCAAGATCGTGGTATACCTTCATTAACTGTAAGTTGCGTGTCACACACATACACACATACAAACACACACACATGCATACGCATGCATGAGCATACACAATGTTACCAGTAATAAAGTATAAAAATTGTGAGTTGTTTTTCCCAAATAACTTGTTTAGAATGCAAGGTTGTCTCTATAGTAGTGTCACTCACTGGCAACTCCACATGCTTTCTTTATTAGGAGAGAAAGACTTGGAGAAAGAACTGGACTCAGAATGGCATGTACCTCAACGGCTGCCTTATTTCTGCCACAATTCACCCTAAGATAGCATGACTATGGTTCTTATGATAGTTGTGGCAAATATCAATGATGTAGAACTTATGAGTTGTGGTTTTATAACTACTTTGGATTTTTAAAATTTATTTGCAAATAAATGAGGGCTTATTTCTAAATAAGGCTCTATATGAAGGTGTACTGCTTGCTAAAAATAATACTAAAGATTATTAATGTAGTAGAATCCATCAAGTATCCAGGTAAAGAAGAATGTATTAATGATTAAAAGTGTGCAGTTATATTGCCTGGGGTCAAATACTGGTTTGCCTAGTAAGAAATTGTTTTTCAATGGACAATTTGATTAGCTTATTACACCTAAATACCCTCATCTATAAATTGAAATAAGTGGGAACCTCTTTATCAGGCAGGCTGTTGGAGACTAAAGGAGATAATGTGTGTAGAGTGCTTAGGTGTGGTGCTGGCATACAGTAAGTGCTCCATAAATGTTCATTTTTATTAAAAACACTAGGGGCCCAGTGCACGAATCCATGCACCTTGAAAGGAACTGTGAGCCGCAAGGCTGCAATGGGCACAGAGAAGGGTCTCGGCCCATCCTCTGGGCCCCCAGCCCCCTGTCTGCCACTCCCATGCACTGATGGCACGGAGCAATTAGGGCCAGCCCAGGAGTGGGTGCAAGCGGTGGCTGCTGGCCCCGATTGCCCTTCAAGAGCTGGGGTATGTGGAGAAGCCCTGATAGCAATCAAGGCCAGCAGCCGCTGCTCACACCCACTGATGGCGTGAGTAATCAGAGCTGGTGCCAGGTGCTGGCAGTGGGTACAAGTGGCAGCTCCAGTGCCAGCAGCGAGTGCAAGTGGGGACAGTGCTGGCAGCAGGTGCAAGCGCTGGGCAGGATCGCGGTGCACAGGAGCAAAGAATTTTCAGTAACCACCAAAGGCTCATCCCGATGACAGCGACCGGCTCCCCACCTTGGTCTGACGCCTCCACTCACTTGCTCCACCATCCCGCTGCTGCCAACCCCCGCATGTTCCACGCATGCCCCCTGGTGGTCAGCACATGTTATAGCGACTGGTTGTTCTGCAGTTCGGCCTATTTGCATATTTGCCTTTTATTATATAGGATGGTTTCAGGAGTTGGAAAGATGTGTGCCTAATTACATATCTGCCCTTCAGCAGGTGACCCTAAGTTCTTCTCAGGAAAGTAGAGATAAAATTAGCATGACTGATTTTCTGGGGGAATTAAATGCATAATATATGAAATACCTAGCAAACTTTACTTGGTGCAAAATAGGTGTGAGTTCCTGTATTTTTGTTGGTGGTGGTGATTTTTATTTTATTTTATTTTATTTTATTTTATTTTATTTTATTTTATTTTATTTTATTTTATTTTTAATTACACAAGTACTCTCCACATATGAAGGAGAACAGCTATACAACCTTAGTTTGGATGCTTTCAGATTCATTCTTTCATTCGATGCACTGTTTTGGAAGTTTATGGAAGTCTAATTTAATCTTATGATTTTGGGGAAAAAACAGCCCAGCTGGGACCTCTACAAATTTCTAGTGTTAGAATATGCCCCCTTAAATTAAACTGATATTTGCATCTATCTATACTCCTGGAGCAATATAAACATGAGCTGTTCTTGAGTTAACTCAGTTGGCCAACAAAACTGAAAATGTCCCTTATATTAAGGACATGCTGCCAGAGAATAAGTGCTCATGGGTACAGCGACATGTTAGGTGGAGTATTTCCTGTGCCTTGACTGTAGCAAGGCTTCAGTGCAAAGGAAGCCAAAGTATTCACAGGGTCCTTCAAATTGTGATATTTCCTTCAAAACTAGTCTCTTCAGTCTGATCTGTAGCTTATGGCTGGTTGAACCCCAGACCTCATTTTTGGTGTTCAAAATAGTCTGATTACATTACTGGACTGAGTTGAGGTTGGGTTGGACAATTAGATACTGCCTTTTAAAAAGTGTTTAATTCAGGTTGGCGGTTATTGCTTAGAGTATGAAGTATGAAAAAAGTCACTTTTCAACTATCAGTTGCTTTAAGGGCTTAGAACAAAACATTACACAGGGTAATTACACAAGTTGAGGGTTTCTATTTGAATGGTAGCAGCAGCCCCATGAGAAGTGGTGGCCTCTCTGTTAATGGCTTTGAGCAATAGTGCAGCAGGCAGGAGAATGAAGGTATGCTCCCCTGTTTATTCCTGTCTTCCAGAAGGCCCACATTCATTGCAGAATTATTCACAACAGCCAAGGTGTAGAAACAACCATTTCCTTTATTCACTCTTCCATCAACAGTAGAATGAATAAAGGAAATGTGGTATGCACATACAATGGATTTAGTCAGCCTTACAAAAAAATCCTGCAGTATGCAGCAGCGTGGATTGTACTTACCTGAAGTGTCTAAAATAGTGAAACACACAGAAGCAAGGAGAACAAAAGCAAAAATAAATACATATGTGAGCGGATATCAAACTAAAACATTTCTGTACAGCAAAGGAAACCATCAACAAAATGAAAAAGTAACATATAGAATGGGAGAAAATATTTGCAAACTGCATATCTGTTAGGGGATTAATATCCAAAATACACAACAAACTCATACAACTCAATAGCGATAAAATAAAATAAAGTAAAAATAACCCAATTTAAAAATAGACAAAGGCCCTGAATATACATTTTTTCCCCAAAAAAGATACACAAATGGCCAAGAGGTACATAAAAAAGGTAATCAAAACCACTAGTCATCAGGCAAATGCAAATAACAAACACAATGAGATATTATCTCACACCTGTCAAAATGTGTGTTATCAAAAAGACAGGAATCAAGTGTTGGCCATTTACAGCCCTGGCCTCTGCCAATAAGTGGCTCCCTGGCTAAATGTGGGATATGGTGTTCAAGCCAGAATGGTAAATGGCATAAGGATAAGGTGACAACACAAAACAGCACTGTCTTTAATTGAGCATCCCCTACTGTATGCCCACCCAGCACCTGGACCTGAGTAGGGTTCTGGGGAAAGGCAAGGATCCCATTCTCCTAGGAATGTACTTTCCAGGGCAGATCAATGTGTAACTGATTGGGATTATTGGCTGGGAACTTGGCTCTTCTCGTTGATGCAGAAAAGATTTCAAGGTCAACGAAAATGAAAGGAAAGCAAAGTGGAATTTATTAAAGATTCACTCCAAATGAGGAACGGGCCAGTTGAGAAAGACAATGGCCCTGAGTTCCTGGCTTATGTGGTTTAAATGAGGGATTTTCTGGGTGGAAAATTCCATTTGCATTCAGGGATGATTGACAGAAAAAGGTTATATAATTATATTTTTTCTGTGCGTGCCCTTACTCATGATGCATACAGAAAAACCTACAGGGGGTCGAAACTGCAATGTGAATTTTATTATAATTAGTCCAGGACCCTAGTAAGGCCGCATTGGGGTCATATCATTTTCTTTGAGCTTAAGCCAAGAACCGGCTGGTTCCGAACCTGCCCACTGGCGGTCTGCTGGCTGCTAGGCCATGGTCTGAAGTGGTCTGAAGGTGATGTTGGTCCGATCCCTGTTCAGGATCCAAGGGCAGGCCCAACGCCAGCCGCTCATGTCTAACTTCCTCTCTAACAAATAAAACACACCAAATAAACAAGATACAGTCTAGTGAGGGTTCACAGTGTCTATTTTGAGCTCAGTGAGCATTAGCTAGTCTAGCCCTTGATGTCTTTCAAGAAACTGCACCAGTTGGAACTTGAAGATGGCATAAGAAGTAAGGTGGTGGTGAGGGGTAAAGGGCACACTATTGGCCTGAAAAAAAGGTAAGAAAAGGCACAATTTTCACAGAAGTGAAAATTGATAGCAGAGGCCTCCAGGGGGCTTCCTGGGGTCTATGATGGAGCATGGGAAAGGGCCAATGCAGAGAGATTGGAGGTCGGACTCTGGGAGCTGCTGACGAGCCTGGGCTGGGCCTGTAGGACTTAGAGATCTGTCTTTAAGGGGATGGACTATCTCAGTTAGGTATCTTCCGGCATCAAGTGGCTTTAAACCTGGCCCCAAATGTATTAGCTCATAACAAAAAATGTCAAGAAAGAGGAAATTGGAGCAAAGAATAAATTAAAAGTGCAACCTCACCCCTCCCCCCAAAAACAATGAAAAACACAAATACACAAACAAAAATACACCACATAGAATCAGAGTATAGCATGGTGGTTGCCAGGGGCTGGGGGAAGGAGGATATTGGGAATTGTTAATCAAAGGGTATAGCATTTGATTATAGAAGATGTGTAGGTCTTAGAGATCTGAAGTACAACATTATGCCTATAGTTAAGAACACTGTATTGTACACTGAAAATTACATAATTGTATTAAGAGGATAGATCTCACCTTAAATGTTCTTACTGCAATGCTTGCTTTTAATATAAAAAGAGAAATCTCTATTGAAACCTCAGTGAAGGGCATCAGAAGAGGTTCCAGGGAAGGCCACCAGCAGGGACCTTTGCTCTTCACTCACATTGCCTTTTACCTTTACACAAATGGAGTGATCTCACTTTCTTCTGTCCACCCTCTCATCTCCTGGTTCAGCTACACACCAACATCTAGTATATGTCAAAGAAAGTCACACATACTGGGTTTTTTTTCCCTTTCTCCAGCATTGACCAGTCTCTCCATTTTTTATCTATATAATAAGAACCAAGAGAAGGTGACTGGTATGTCATCTTAAAATTCCAAGGATGCCTGGTTCAGACAAGCAAAAAAGCACACATACAGAAAAGGCCTCACAAATGGAAACTTCTGATTCTACCCTAAAGCAAAGTGCCTTGTGCAGTCCCAAATTGCTTCATCAAGCAAACAGCATCCTCAAAATTATTTCTGCTTCCATAATTATAGTGCAATCTTAGTCTGAACAGGGACATAAAAAAAAATCTTTCTGTCTCCAGGATAATTTTTGTAATTCTGTTTCCACAGCCGTTTGTCTTTATTTTTGTTTTTACCTCATAACCCCTTTGCCAACTGCTGTTTTAAGGCAAGTAGGGGTACAATAGACCATTAGATGTTGGAGGAGATCCTGGAGACATTCTCATTCACAAAGGAGGAGCGAAAGACCCGGAAGCATAAAGATTTACCCTGAACACAGTCACACAATTATTAAACAGCAGGACTGTTTTGAGACGCCAAGTTTTAGAATGTCCACTCCTCCATCCAGACAGATGCACATTGTTGTGGCTGGCATTGGCACGCGCTGGCCCTTTCCTTTCTATACCACTCTTTGGCAAGTCTTGATGAGCACTATGGGCAGAGAGCTTCTAAGTCACTATTGTATTCTCAGACATACAGCTTTTTCTCTTTCATCCTCCTTATAATTGATAAACCCAGAAATCACATTATGCCTTCTCTTCAAAGAACCACACAAGCTTCTACTGAGAAGCATTGTGGGCAACCCCTCAGATGGAATCAGTCTCTTCCTACTTTTGACCTGTTCTTTGCCTCCCTCATAGCTGCTCCTAAACTTCCTGTTCCGTGGCTTCTGCTTTTCTCAAAATTGGCTGCAGACTCTGTCACCGTATTTCAGCATCCTCCACATCATCACTGACATTGAACACAAGCAAGTAAATCCTTTTTTGTTTAAGACAGAGGTCGGCAAACTCATTAGTCAACAGAGCCAAATATCAACAGTACAATGACTGAAATTTCTTTTGAGAGCCAAATCTTTTAAACATAAACTATATAGGTAGGTACATTGTTATTAACTTAATTAGGGCACTCCTAAGGCTTAGGAAGAGCCACATTCAAGGGGCCAAAGAGCCGCATGTGGCTCGCGAGCCCCAGTTTGCCAACCACTGGTTTAAGAAAACAGAGGATGAACATGAGGAAGTATTAAATTCCAGAACCTCACAAAGTTCTCCCAAGCCCTGTTTCCAATTAAGTTGAAGCCAGTCAGATTCTAGATTTCTTTTAGCCTGAGACTGAAGTGTCCCCAAAAGCCATCCTCGCTTTTCTTATTCTCCGCATCATGAATAGGCAGACATATTCCTTCTGCCAGAAACCTCCTTTCTGAATGGATGAGACCAAAGAAGAAATGGGGGTGGAAAAACAGGGTATTGCTATTAGTGTGTATTTCAAACACCTCAGTGGGTACAGATCCTGTGCCTTTGATAGTTTCCATTCTCTTAACTAAAGAAAATGTAATTGTGTCTTTCTGCAGTACCATGTTTATGAAATATTCTTACTTTTAAGTGGGGGAATAAAGTATATTATACTTCCTCTTGAAAATTCAAAGAATGTAGAATAAGCGTAGTATAGGCTCTGCCACAAACTTGCTTCATTTTGCTTAAACTATTACTAACTCTATTTAACTGGTGCTGGAATATAAGATACTTGTGCATATTAACAGCTGAAACCATACATTCCTGGAAATATCTGTCTAATATAAAGGTATTCTGAATTGCTATAACTATTTTTTTTTTTACTATAATCACACATACCTTAGCTGCTCCTTCAGAAAATAATCTCTCCATCTGAAATGTTTAGTCTCATTTGATCCATGATTTCTATACACCAGGCATAATGGTAAGAGAGTTATGTCATTTCCATTAAATAGACGAGGAAATATGGACTAAACACCATGTATTGGTTATAATGTTTTTTACTATAAGTAAGAGAAATCTCAGCTCACAGTGGCCTAAGTCAGTGATTTTCAACCTTTTTCATCTCATGGCACACTTTAAACTAATTACTAAAATTCTGCAGCACACCAAAAATATGTATATTATTGCCGATCTGACAAAAATAGGTATAATTTTGAATCATTCAAATCAACGGCTATTGTGTTGGCTCTTGTCATTTTTTGATTTGACATTCTAAGGGAAAAGAGGTCAGGGCCCCCAACTAGATAGTCAGGCATTGCTGTTTGAAAAATCCTTATCACTGGCCTAAGCAATTAAGGACATTTTTTACCCCATTCACCAATAAATCTTAAGGCAGAATGACTGTAGGGGTGATTAATTCATCAGCTCAATGACATCATAAACAACAGGGAATCTTTCCATCTTTCTGTCCTCTCATGTTCAGTATTGCAGCTTTGTCAAAGACCAGCTGCCCTCACTTCACAAGTATGCCTTGCAGATATGAAAATGTATAGCAAAGAAAGAGAAAAACTAGGGTCTTCCTTTGGCCTCTTTTCAAAAGTAAAGTTTATTTGTCTATAAGTCCCTATCATGAAAAAATATCAAACCATCATAATCAGCTATCACCACAGGTTGGTAGGTGGAGAAATAATGGTAAAATGTCAACAAAATAATTAAATCTTAATTTCTTACTAGACCAACTGTAACCCCTTTCACATGCTTCTAATCACATTATTCAAACATTATTTTAAAAGATTACTTAATATCACTAAAAGGCTGATACATTTACAGAGAATGCAAAGCCTTTTAACTCACAATTATATGTAAAGATTTTAAATGCTAATGTCTCCCTCTCCTACCATAGTTTTCTGCTTTCTCCCACTTGAGTGTCTGTCACAAAACCCCTCCCTTGCATTGACCACAGGCAATTCTTTGAGGAGGTCTTAGGTCAGTGATGGCGAACCTTTTGAGCTCGGTGTGTCAGCATTTTGAAAAACCCTAACTTAACTCTGGTGCTGTGTCACATATAGAAATTTTTTGATATTTGCAACCATAGTAAAACAAAGACTTATATTTTTGATGTTTATTTTATATATTTAAATGCCATTTAACAAAGAAAGATCAACCAAAAAAATGAGTTCGCGTGTCACCTCTGACACGCATGTTATAGGTTCGCCATCACTGTCTTAGGTTGTACCAGGAGATAAAGAAAGTCTATAGTTATAATGTGTTAAAGAAGTGGGGCAAGTAGACACCTAGCTACTGGCTGCTTTAACAGGTCCTTTTCTCCTTCCCACAATGAGTCTTACTACACAATAAGGTCTAATTTTAAAATCGTATTTTGTGGTCTAAACTTTCACAGCATTGGCTGCATTCTTTTAATGTCTCATTGTACAGCCCTGCATACTGGGGAATGACCTGTGGCTTAGCATTGTCCACAGAAATGGAAATAGAGTCCCTTCTCCTTGGCTTCGGAGTAAGTCATGGAGTGAAAACAAAACTGGGGCTGGATCAGCAAGAAAGAAATGAGGAGTGGCTGTTTGGTAGACATCCAGTAAGTATTTATTATCTGAGTATTAAGTACACAAAGATGGTTGGTTCCTTAAAAATGCATGGCCATACCTTCCCATCTACACGTCTGTGCAACCACCTTAAACTCAAACTGAGTAGCTAGATATCAAAGGAGCAGTCTTACTCTTCCAGGGCCCCAATAACAAGATGAACTCCAAGAAGAATTGCTGACCATCAGAGTTAGAATGCCACTAAAATTTACTAGTATATATTTATTTTGTAATTCCTTCAGAGTTTAAATAAGATCCACCTTAATTGTACAGATATCAAAGTGTAGCCATAAATAGGAGTTACTTCAGGGAAAACTATCCCAACCCAAGTATTTGTAGCTTAAAATACATATTTAAAAAAGAAGAAGAAAAAGTGACCCAGACACAGGTCATTTTTTCCCTGGTCCAGTCCAATTGGATTGAAATTTATTGGCACAATTCACAAATCTAAAAGATTTTGTGTCTTGAAGTGTGAAAGCCCCAGATGGTTTTATTGGCTCAGATATCGTTCTATGATTGTATTTTGTCAGAGCAGTCACCTAAGAGTATAACTAACACTCATTTAACTTTGTCCCTTCCAAATGTGTCTGAAAATGATTGCATCAAAGAGGAGAATAAGGCAATAATAAGGTGATGTTTTATTACGAAATGCAAAATGAACCACATGGTTCAATAAAATTCCAGGGCCAGAAATAACTTACATGGCAGTGGGTTGCAGACATTAGCTTAACTTGATCCAAAGAATTATTGGGTGAAAGATGATTTAGAGATGACCCAGACATTCACTAGTTTCTAAATACTTACACTTAGAGAAATGGAAAATCTATATGTTAGCCACTTCTCCAAGTCCACCTGGCCATCTAAAGCTGACAGTCTAAGAACCAAAAGGGAGTGTTCTAATGATAGCAGGAAATTAAAATTTTTTGTGGATTTTGCACCTCTTTCAGAGACATCTGCTTATAGTCATCTTTATGGTCTCACTATTTCCATAGTTTCAGAACAACTATATTCAATTCAGGGGCCAAAGCATGTTTTCTTCCTTCCTGCCCCTCAGTATTTTTTGCAGAGTTGGGTAGAGTGCTGTTAATATGAATTAGAGCTCACCAAGACAGGCAATCATAGTCAAAACTGGAAAACAGGACTCATTTTCTTTCTTCAGAGTCCCCAGAAAAATTTATGTTTTACCTCTCTGTGCCTTCTTCCACTTTGGGTTAGACAGTTTTGCCCTCTTAACAAAATCTCTTCTTCAAAGAAGAAACACAGACACATGTAATATACACATAGTTTGCATATATAATTACATCAGTCCTTTGTACCTAGTTTTAATTGATGTTTGCATTTAAATTTTTATATAATTAACTGTAAATCAAAAGGCTTTGCAATATCTGTAAATTAAATGTAATCCAAATATCTCTGAACGTCACCAATTTTTAGATATAGGCAAGCTATGTTAATTGTTATAGCATGAATTTCACATATTTTGTCTCCACCTGCTAACCAGGACTTTTAATCTGCAAATTCTTCCTCATTTGCCTATCATCCCTAGCAGGTTTCTCCTGTGTGTTCATGAATGGATCGATTAGCCATAGCCACCATGGACCATGTGGTGTTTCCACAGTCCTCCTACCTGCCTCTTCCTGTTCAGTGTCCATTCCCCCTGAGACCGCGGCATGCCTGAACACCACGTGGTTCATGTGGCCCACTGGGAGGACGCCAGTGCTATGCTGAGACTCCACTCTCAATGGTCCCAAACTTTCCCGTCCTTGAGGTGCTTAGAGTATGTTGGTGTTGGGTAGAAAGTAAATGGTTCCCTTTGTCACTGAGACATACTATTTCATCCAGGAGTCCTAAACATGATACGTATTATTGCCTTTATCTCTCTTTTTCCTGTTTACTCATGTATTAATCCCCACAATTTCTTTAGTGAAAATAAATAAACAAGGCCCCTATTTAAGTCAGTTTTTGTAATTAGGACCTCGAAGGATTACCTTCTGTCCTTAGGGTATTTATCTTCCTGTAGGAAGACAAATTTAAAACATATCAAAATAATTGCAATAAAAGGACTAATATGTGGTTTTAGAATAGTGTATACTCAGTGGCCAAGGAAACAAATTCTTTTGGCTGACTGGGATAAAGCAACTTGAAAGATAAAAGTTTAATAAACAAAATGAAGCAGAACAGCAGCCCATTAGGGGTGGACTAGAGTGCACGGCATGAATAAATGAGCAGGGCTGGGAGGCCCTGTGTGTGCAGGGGACACCGAGTCCTCCCGGCTAGGGTCTGGGGTCACTGAAGGAAATACAAGTGAAGAAGCTGACTTTCTTCTGCGACTATCATATTTATTATAGTATTTGTCGTGTCCCCAGTTCAATGGAATTCAAACTTGATGGTTCAGATCCAAAAACCTTTAAAATGAAAAAAAATGGTTTCCATGTGTGTTTATTTATATCGGGAAGAATGTAATCACAAGAAGCTGACCAGGATACACTCCTGATGATTTTTGAAATACTTGAGGATGTAGATTGTGTTTTCATTTATTCTTTTTATAGAAAGCTATTACCTTGGAAATGAACGTAAGATATAAGCCCGGTGTAGCACAGTGTTTTGCAAATGGTGGGTGTTCAATGAATATTCAGAAAAGAAAGAAATTGCCATAAAAAAAAAAACTTTGCTTAGCTTGATCATGTCTTGAAAAACTGGTTTTAAAGCTGTGCTCTGCAGGATATCCGGAGCCACAGAGGTGTCACCTAAAGAAGTCCTTGTTCCCCTAACACACACACACACACACACACACACACACACACACACTTCAACTAGAAGATGTTCAATTTGATATATTTAATATAAAAGGGATCTGGGTAAGATTTCCTGTAAGGGAATAAGGATCCAATGTCTTAAAACTTTTGAAAATTATACTCTTAAAATAATTTAATTTGATCCCCCCAAAAAAGGACAAATAACATTTTTAAAATTCTGAGAGAATTCTGATTCCAGAAGATTCATTAACTTGATTAAGAAAGCTTTAAAGTATTGTCAGGGATGCATGTAAATGGCAGTGGAAGAGGGTATAGGGGGGATAAATGATAATGGGGAAAAAATAAAAGTAAAATAAGCAAAAGAAAAAGCTTTAAAGTAATATTTTCAGGAAAAAGGAAAAAGTATTATGTGAGCAATAAGAATGACATGTAAATAAAGATTATTATACAGGACATTTGTACTAAATATTAGAAAATAAGAAATACTCATTATCTCCAGTTTCTATAAGCTAGCCTCCAGAATAAATGTTTTAAGTTAAAATTAAATTTTCGATACTAACAAGTAAATACCATCTCATGTAACTCAGACACTTTGTAGTAAGCATTCATAATTAGGAATGCAGAATGAGAGAATCGTTTTTAGACATAAACAGATCTATTAATGGAAAAATAATTAATAGTACTATGCATCAAATGCCATTCTCAAAAAAAATCGCTGTGCTAGAGAATGGCGGTCCATGTATAGAATACCTTATGAAAATGTATGTAGACAGTTATCCAGGTAGAAGCACTGACCAATGCCCCTTTTGGAAGCTTAGAAGGGATCTAATAATACATTTGAGCAAATAGGAGAAAGAAACCTGGAAAGAGGTTAAATTCTACAATGAAAGATGTCCAATAAGGGTAAAGAACCAGATGGAAATAATAACCATATTAAGATTAGCTTGGCCCATGGGAGAGTATTTGGAACAAGACATATAACCGCAATATAAGTTGGGATCATAAATAAAAATGAATATAATAGTATAATGGAAAAGAACTATCTTGATGAAGGCTAAGCCAACCGGGGGATTGGTTAAATGTCATTTATTGTGGGAATTTAAAAGATAAATTTTGAACAAAGTTGCTGTAGCGATCAGATCTTAACCAATAATCATGATGATTTATAATAATAATAATAATAATAATAATAATACAATTAAGCATTTACAAACTAACTTGTTATTAATAATAAAATATAAAGTATGCTTTATCAATTAAGGATTTTTATTTAAAAATGCTTGTTGCTGTTCATCTTTCAAGTACTATAATAAAATATGTAATAATGATGCCATTCTTGTGGCATGAGTAGGGGAGTAACACTCATGTTTTCTATGAGAAGTAAAAATAAGAATAAATAAATACCACTTCTGCATGATGCTTGTCCTTGGGGAGCTTTAGGCAATACTTATCAGGTGGACTGAAAGAATGACAAATAAATTCCACCTATAATTACTAACCTAGTGCTGCTCATCAGGATGCATTAATGTTATAGAATTTATCAGCAGCCTGAAACATTTGGCTACTGCTGTGAAAGTGATCCATATAATCATACTTGAGAACTTAAATCACTTTGCCAAGAAGTTTTGCCAGCGTAGAAGAGCTGAATATGGAATTTTTTCATATGATGTAGAAGAAAGGGTTTTTAATACAAGCTTGATTAGCTTTCGACAGACCCCTCAACCCCCACCCAATCATCATATTTTTTTAAATCGATAGAAGAGATCTACACATAGAACCATTTGGCACCGAGGATGTCATTCTGAATTGGCTCATTTGACAAATATTTTTGGTCACAGGAATAATGTAAACCTTTTCATAAGGCCCTATGGTAAGCATTACAGATACTATTTTGAAACTATGAGACACTTTGGCTAAACAGACATTCTGGGACAAAAGATTGGAGACAACAATCAACCCTGAAAACTCCCCTTGGCTGGAGAAAGTGAATCTGTAGGCTGAAATCAAATGCATATAAATGGAACTACATCAAACTAAAAAGATTTTGCACAGAGGAGGAAACCATCAAGAAAACAAAAAGACAACCTACTGAACAGAAACAGATATTCACCAATGTACATCTGATAAGAGGTTAATATTAAAATTTATAAAGAACTCATACAACTCAACGCCTAAAAAATATACAACAACCCAATTAAAGAGCAAAATAAAAAATTGAAATAGACTCATAGGTACAGAAAGCAGACTGATGGTTGCCAGAAAGGAGAGGGGTTGGGAGACTGGGTGAAACAGGTGAAGGGATTAAGAAATATGAATTAGTAGCTACAAAATATCATGAGGATGTAAAGTACAGCATGAGTAATATAATCAATAATATTGTAATAACTATGTACTGGAAATATTGGGAAAATCACTTTGGAAAATACATAATTGGCTAACCACTATATGTACAGAAAATAACACAAAATAATATTGAATGTAAAGAGTATTTGAAAAAAAATTTGAAGATTTATGTAAATCCTTGCTATTTTTCAGAAACTTATATAAAACAGGTCATGTAGTCACCACTGGAAAAAGTTAGATTAAAATATAATAAAAATGACTTTCCAAAGGAAAAACAAGCAACAAAGCCCTGCCAATTTTTAAATAAACTAAAATCTAAAGACACTTGGAAACATCACAAAATTTTCTGGAAGGTTATTTTCTTCTTAAATGACCTGAAAATGAGATGTGAATTTATAATCCTTGCTTTGCTGACTTGCAGGCCTTAGGAGAGTTCACCTCCTTGGCGTGAGAGTAAAGGACATGTTATGATGTATATTCCACCTGAAGACATTGGAAATTTTGCTGCTTCTTGAAACAAGCCTATTCTAATCTAGTAAAACCAGTAATGGGCATTCTGATTACATATATTTTACTATTATAAACATTTATCAGTCAGAATTTCCAACATATGTGGGCACAGAAATGAAACTAATACAAGATGATTTTTACAGTGCCAAGTAAGTTCATTCCATAATGTTTACTTCTTATTCAAACCAACAATTAGCTTATTAAAATTTGAAGTTGAACATGATTAATGTTTACATTTTAGTTTTATACACAATTTATATTGCTATAACTTTTAAAGTAAGTCAAGTTTTTCACTTTGCCAATGATATTTCAGATAAGAGTTTAATCTCCAAAATTTACAAGGAACTCATACAACTTAACAAAAGGAAGACAAATGATCCAATCAAAAAATGGGTAAAGGATCTAAATAGATACTTTTCAAAAGAGGACATACAGGAGGCCCAGAGACATATGAAAATATGCTCAAAGTCACTAATCATCTGAGAGATGCAAATAAAAATGACAATGAGATACCATCTCACATCTGTCAGAATGGCTATCATCAACAAATCAACAAATGACTAAGTGCTGGAGAGGATGTGGAGAAAAAGGAACCCTCCTGCACTGCTGGTGGAAATGCAGACTGGTGCAGCCACTGTGAAAGACAGTATGGAGTTTCCTCAAAAAATTAAAAATGGAACTCCCATTTGACCCAGTAATCCCACTTCTAGGACTATATCCCAAGAAACCAGAAACACCAATCAGAAAGGATATATGTACCCCTATGTTCATAGCAGCACAATTTATAATAGCTAAGATTTGGAAACAGCCTAAGTACCCATCAGCAGATAAGTGGATTAAAACTCTGTGGTACATCTACACCATGGAATACTATGCTGCTATAAAAAAAGAAGGAACTTTTACCATTTGCAACAGCATGGATGGAACTGGAGAGCATTATGATAAGTGAAATAAGCCAGTTGGAGAAAGGTAAATATCACATTATCTTACTCATATGTGGGATATAATATTCAACATAATTTGTTGAACAAGAATAGATCCAGAGACAAATGTCAGGGGAGGGGGGTGGGTTAGAGAGCAACCAAAGGACTTGTATGCATGCATATTAGCATAACCAATGGACACAGTGGGGGCTTGCCCAGGGTGGGAATGGCTGGCAGGTGGTGGGCGGGGGTGGGGGGGGGAGGCGGGTCAGTCAGTTGGGGAAAAAGGATACATATGCAAAACTTTAGACAATAAAAGAAATAGTTTTTCACATTAAAGTTGAGAATAAAAGTGGCTTTTTAAAAGAAAATTTGTTTTATATTCTGTCTCCATGAAGAAAAGGAATATCTAATGCAATGAAAAGATAGTGGGTGCATGTATGTGCATATTTGCAGAGGAAATAAAGAGCTTTTATAAGATTCTCAGAGATTCATGACCCATTAAACTCAGGATGACTAGCAAAGAGTTAGTTCACAATCATGTCCTTGGTTCTAGTGTATTTAACTTTGTAATAAATATTAGGTTGAACCATATACAACTGCCACTATGTAAGCATTTGACCTGCAAGAACAGCAGTTTTACAAGGCTCAGTCTAATACCTTAAAAGAAATTTGTAGGAAGCATAAAAAAACAACTAAGAATAATATGTTAGACCTAGAATCAAATTGGAAAGAAATCTAGGCACTCTAAGATATGAGATAGAAATTTATTGCAATGAAAGAGAACAAAGATAAGTATAAAGTCCTATATTGAGCTGGGCAAACAAAATTTTTCAAGTATCAGATGGCAGGAGATATTTCACCATAAAGGTGAAAGGAACTTCAAGGACTTAAATGAGGACAAACTCAACAGGAAATAATGACATGGCTTACCATGAGAATCATAAAGGTTCACTGAGTACTCTCATTATGCAAAACTTTGCCTTTGGTGTTTTTAGCTTTACTTTCTCACTCAATTCTCACAACAGCTCTTTGAAGTAAGTATTAGTGATTCCATTTTATAGATAATAAAACTGGGCCTCAAAAAAGCTGTACAACTTGCCCATAGCTAAGAAGTTTCAGTGCCAGAAAATGTAATAACCATGAGTGTTAATAATAATCATTGCTAAAATTTATTTAGCTCCTCCTGCAAACCAGAAATTATGGAAAGCATGCTACCTACATTATTTCATTTAATACTAATATTATACTTACAGCAACCTTATTAGGTTGTTATTCCCATTTTTCAAATGAGGAAACTTGAGGTTCATAGATCTCATCTAGCTTGAGAAAGGTCTTACACTCCAGCACCAGACATAAAGACAACCTTCAAGTGCTTAAGCAGCTCCATGACTGAGAAAGGTCAAATCCCTTATTTATGTGTATCTCCAGAAGGTTCTTCTTCTCTGGTCAAATTATGACTGATACACATGTATGATCTTATCCATGTTTAGGTTTATAAAAAATTCTGGGAGATTATACACCAAAATGTATATCACTGGTTATAGCTGAGAAATAGAATTTGCAGTGATTTTTGACTTTTCTTTGCTCATATGTAGACTCTAACTTCTTAACAGTCAACATATATTACTTGATGCCTAATAACTTTTATAATGAGATAATTTTAATCCTTCTCATTACTCAGTCCATTTATTAGAAAAAAAAAATAGTATAACTGATCCCATAAATTTTCTGGCACATAAATATAATGCGAAATTCAAATTTCATGTCCAAAACTAAAGTGTTATTGGAAGAGAGTCACGCCATTTATTTATGTACTGTTTATGGTTGTTTTCACCCAGCAATGGCAGAGTTGTATACTGTCAAGAGAGACTGTATGTCTCACCAAATGCTACAGATTTGCTATCTGGCCCATTACAGGAAAAGTCTGCCAACCCCTGGCTTAGGGCATTGCTAATTGAAAGGAAAAGTCTATTTTCCTACATTGATTATTATGGTCTAAAAGAATAAGGTACTTCCAAAGGTCAATCTTTTCCATTCTATAGCTCTTTCAGAAAAAGAATCTATGGTGTGTTAGGCTACCTGTTTACTTCTTACAGATTTAGTTTAGCTTTTATCATAAACAACAGCACCCAAATTATCACCCTGGTGTTATCTCTATTTGGTAAAATGGATTTGGTAAGCAAGTGAGTGAATAAGAAATGAGTATAAATGCCAAGTATATGCCATTTTTTATTTTCATGTTTACTCTTAACATCTAGCTCATGAGCTAGATTTTCTTGAATTACTGAAGTCTTTTCTGAATAGTGAGCCAAACATTATGCCAAATGAAAATACATGCAGCCCTCACAAGGACTTTGGAATCTTCACGTTCAGCATAGAAAACATTACCAAGTAAATCAGATACAATTTCAACATAGAGAGTTTTGTAGACTTTTCAAAAACAGAAGGTAACTTTAAAAAAACATAGATTGTGTGATTTTTATGTAGTTTATAAGTATACGGAAAAATTTCAGAAATCATAAAAATAATTTACTCTTAAATTGAGTCTTTTCGGATGCCTAACTGAAGACTTCACTAAAACTCACTTTTTGAGTTATATAAGATAACTTTTTTTCAATAATAAAATTGCTCAATTTGCTATATATTTTAAATCAAAAAGTCAGAATTTAGCCCTGGCTGTTGTGGCTCAGTTGGTTGCACATTGTCCTATACACCAAAAGGTCACTGGTTCAATTCCTGGTCAGGGCACATGCCTGGTTTGTGGGCTCTATCCCTGACCAGGGTGCATGTGGGAGGCAGCTAATCAACGTCTCTCTCTCTCTCTCTGTCTTTCTCTTTCTCTCTCTCTCTCTCTCTCCCCCCCTCCCTCTCTCGCTCTCTCTCCCTCTCTCTCTTTCATCCTTTCTCTCTAAAAAGTCAATAAAAACTTATTTTTTAAAGTTAAAGTTTTAAAAATCATTATCTTGATATTTTAATTTTTCCAAATGTCCTTCTTAGTCATAGAAATAATCACATTTTACCCAGTGAACTTATTGCTAGATTAAAATTCACTGAGGAGAAATCTATCTAGTCATATTAAAGTAACTGTGCACAGCTATTTGAAAAAAAAAAGAACAAAAACAAAACTGAACACAAGTTTAACCAGAAAAACTGTAAGTAATATTTATCTCTCTTTTTTAAATGGTAAAGATTCAGCGCTACAACTTTCACAGCTGCCTTTGTAAAACTTCCCATTTTGCTATTCAAATTTATTGGGTTTTGTATAGATAAGACTATTGTTTCTTTAAACAAAGCATGTTGTTGATACCAGAAAATGAAAGCCAAGATCATTTGCCTCGCAATGCATTGGTTTTCTAGATTGATTGCTTCTTGGCATCCATCCTTCAGATAAGTGAAGCAGCAGAACTATTAAGCAATATCAAAATAATCAGAATTATAAAAAGCCTAAGTAAAGCAAAAACTGAAGGTTCAGACGCTGTGTTTCACTCATAGCTTCAACCCATAATCCCACCATAAACTGAATTACCCTGTTTACCATCAACCTTCCAATAAGAGCTTTTTTTTTGGGGGGGGGGGGGGAGGAGGGTTAACTTTTGTAATTGCTACAATATTTAAGAGCAATTGGTAAGTATGTAATTTATAAAAGTTGCCAGTCATTAAGACAGAACTACTCAGGGGAGACAGGGAATACATATCACAACAGGCTGACTGTGTAGATTGTTTGGCCACATCTCTGCTATTACCATTTGCTGACAATTAGCAATGGTTCAGTGTAGTCTAAAGCTCGTCACTTACAGCAGGCTGACCTCTCACGCTGCTGGTTCAGGTCTTTTTGAGAGAACTAGCTGATGATGTCAGATGCAGTAGAAAAGTGACATCCATAGACCCTTACTCAGAATCAGTAGGAAACAAGCCAGGTTTCAATCCATCAAAAAATGATTGTTTTCACAACGGGTTGATGCCATGAATTAAGAGCAAATGGCAGTGGACAGAAAGGCTGCTGCTGTAACTGGAGAGGCCCCCTGATGGCTTCCTCATTCAGTTATTGACTCTGTACACAGGGGGTTTGGTGAAGAAGATGTCCTATTTTATACAGAAAGCATTGTTACAAAACTTAGAATTGTGATGTGTGGATTACATGGACATTTTCAAAGTGGGCACATGCTGTAACTTCTGTATTTAAAAATACATATTTAAGTTTCATCACAAATTGACGTTATTTATGCTTGTTCAAGCAATGAGAAGATGTCCACCATGATACAAAATAATTCTTAAAACTTAAGTTGGAGAACAATTACCCCTTATCTTTTTGCAAGCCGCCATTTAAGCCCACCTGCTTTATAAATTAAGGATCTTAAGTATTAGTGTAATGTATGTAATCTCAAGGCATTGTTTTAATTGGTTTTACTAATTAGTCATGGTAAAACTAACAGATCAAAAGAGGCCATTGAAAAGGTAGTTTGTTGACTGCAGCTCCCAAGTGGAGGGGTGTCCCCACCTAACACCACAGGAGGCCACCCAGGAAACACCCGGGACAGGCAGGGCATAGGGGTTACTCCTAGTTCTCTGGTGTCTGCCTCTGGGGTGATAAGGGCAAGTAGACAGTGGCCCAGACAAAGAGATGGTTGGGGACCTGGGCTCTAGATTGATTGGATTGCATTTCAAGAGCACATTAACTGGCTTATCTACATCTACATCTACATCTACATCTACATCTACATCTAGGAATATCTTTATTAGGAATTAGCTAACCTTGGGAGAGACAGCCCCTCCAAGTCAGCAAGGCCCATGAAGTCAAAGGATCACAACACGGAAAATAAAGTCATAAATGTAAGTATTCACCTACCATTATGGCAAAGGGTTAAATGCATTTCCTTTTACTATGAAAAAATGTCTTCATTTGCATTATTACTGATAAGACAATTCAATGCAAACTTCTTCATATTACCTTTCTGCTCTGCAAACTCTTCTTGTATCTTTCATCATTTTCATCTCGTGTCTACTGACTCAGAAAAGAATCATCTCTACCATAATTGTGAATATTTGTCTCCATCTTACAGCTTTAATGTCAACTCTGAAGCAATTCTTCATGAATAATTCTTTCTTCATGTATATTTTGAATTTTCTTATTATTTCATCTCTGTATTCCCATCCCTTCTACTTAAAGCATGTACAGATCTTCTCTATCTAAAATGCTTCCCTCTGTAGGGTTGGCCTATCAAGCAATCACCACAGCTCTCCCTTTTCCTTCACTGTCGAAATTCTTGAAAATTAGTCTGCACTTATAGCCTCCAAAGCCTTGGTTTTACTCCTTAACCCCCTATGATCTGGTTTCTGCTCCAGACAGACACTTCTTTTATTATGATAAAATCCAGCAAAGGTTTTCTAAGCTCTAGAATCTCTTTATTCGGGTGCAGGATTTGAGGCTATCAGCCTCTTGCTTTAATTGTCTATTTCTCTTAAATATTATTGTATCAAATGATCTTTTTAGATATTAAACTGCAAGGTCACTTCCAGTCTCCTTCCATGGCTTTTCTAAATCTCTCTCCTTTCCTTACAGAGAAAATCTCCTTTTTTATGCCTAGAGTTACATTGCCAGCCATTATTAGACATTTGTCGCTGGATTTCTCTTGATGACCTTGAACTTGATCTATGTCATTCTTGTGTCAGCATTTTTTTGGTCTCAATTTGCTTTCTTCTGTCTTCACTTCCTATCAGTATCAACACTGTCTCCCAGGTCAAAATATTAAAATCATCTTTGCATCCTTTAAATATTTGTTTGCCACATTACACCATTTGGCAAACCATGCCTGCTCTGTCTCAATGAGCATCTCCACACTTGCTTTCTCCTTGCCATGCCCACAGTTAGCATCTTTGTTTAAGCTATTAGCTACTCACATAAGCTCCTAATGTGCCTCTATGTCTTCAGTTTCTTTTCTTTTAGTAACAGTTTCTAAGGAATATTTTAAATGCCTGGCATGAGCACAGCCTCATCATTTGCAATTTTCCATATGCAGTGCCTACATGGGTCCTGTCATTCTGCAAGTCTGCCCTAGCAAATAGTCTTTATAAACAAACAAAAACCAAATAAACAAAGGACTCTAACTCACAGACTAATGATATTGGAAAGATTATCAATGAAAATGATGAAGCTGACAGCTGTAATATTTTCCTAAGTCCTCTGGTCATTGAATAATTCATGTAACCTTTACTTTTTCTTTCCTCTATGCCTGCTTGTGATAACAAATGATATTACAATAGCAGCAGCCAACCTGGATTTTCATTCTGACTTCAGTTCAGAAAAGAGCAGACTTGGCCTCCCACCAGAGTCTCCCAGAAAACCTTTAGGTAATCTCTACAGTAAGATGTGATCACTCATTTGATCCATCCTAGACTTTGTGTAAAGCATTTTATGGACTTTCTCTTATTCTCCTTCTTACATGAACTCCCTTTTATATATTAAGCAATTCAAGGTCAGAGATTCTGATATCACATCTTTGTATTTAATTTTTTTTCAATTTCAGTTTAGATTAAATATTATTTTGTATTAGAGGCCCAGTGCACGAAATTTGTGCATGGCCAGCGATCAGGGCAGATCAGGGCCTTCGGGCCGCTGGCCAGGGCTTTCCTTCCCTGGCTGCGGGCTGCCAGCTGCCAGCTAGGGCCTTCCTTTGTTCTGTACCGCCCCCTGGTGGCTAGCACACATCATAGCAAGCAATCGGTCTCCCAGTCAAACTTACATGGGGACAATTTACATATATTTATACAGAAAGCATTGTTACAAAACTTAGAATTGTGATGTGTGGATTACATGGACACTTTCAAAGTGGGCACATGCTGTAACTTCAGGTGTACTTTTTTTTGTCATTTCCTAAAACCATGCATTGGACAAAGTAAGTGCTCATTAACTAAATCAATGGTCTTACATTTCCCCAAAATGTGCCCAAATAATATACCTCATGAGTTTAATAAAAAATGCTATAGAAAAGGCAAGATGATGCTGCAATCCATAAAATAGGCAATCAATCTCTGGACTATTGAGAACTAGTTAGGCATCTCTAGATGAAGGAAATAGAAACACTTTATGTATAGGTATGTATGTATTGCATAGTGGTGGAAAGCATATTATTTAGAGTCGACTACCTGGTTTCAAGTGCTACCTCCTCCAGTTAATTGCTTATCTTGAGAAAATAATCTTTAAAATGAGGATGATACTAATAGCACCTACCTTATAGAGTTGGGTGAAGATTAATCAAGTTACTATATGTAAAGCATTTGAAACATATTGCACATTAACATGTGCCTCAAGAGCCTGTCACAGTCCTATATCACAGGAGAGAAGTTTGCTCATTACTTCTCACGTTCTCTCTTCCAATTCCCCAGAAATGGGCTTGGAAAATCATCAGGGTTCTGTGTGTAAGGCATCTCGAGGAGTGAGGTTCTAAACCGAAGGGTAAGTAAGTCATCAAGAGAAGTTTCAAGATGGGGTAGGGAGGCAGAGCATTAGAAGCAGATAGAGGCGTGTTAAATGCAACTCTACCACCATGGTCCAGCTCTCAGAACTCAGTGTCTTTGTATGTGGAATAGGATTGGTGCAAGGGTTTGAGAATGAGGTTTGGCCTTCATAGTGTAATTTCTAGAGCCCAGGGAAAGACTCAGAGTCCTCAACAGAGTGAGACATACGTTTATCAGAATCAAAGATGATTCTATGGTAACTTGGTCAAAGCTTCCCTTTATCCCAAGATATATAGAAATGCTATTGTTCTGAAAACAGGACATTCTGCTAGTACAGCTTAATTGTCTGTCTCTATAAATAATAAGCTGTTTTCTGCTGCCAACCATAAAATCTCTTTACCTCTAGTGAAACTACTGATTGTTTTATCCTTTCATTGACTTTCCATATATGTAGCCAAATTCTCATGTAAAAAAAATGTTTTAATTAAAAGCTCACACCTATTATCTTAGAGAAGCATCTAGGAGTTCTGTTGGTTCTGAGAAATGCAAAATGACTTTTAACACATAAATATCACTTTTGAAATTTCAGGGCATATTTTTATGATGCATCATGAAACCCTAACAATGTGTTACTGTTCAGACTTTCTCTGAGAGCCTGTCCAGAGCCAGTGGCTGCTTTTCTAAGACATACTCTCCATGACCTCAATCTGACCTTTCATATCTATAAGGCAGAAACCATCCAAAAAGTTCAAAGCCAGCAAATATACATATTATATAAACAAACTAACACTGTCTGTGGAAAATTAGGCAAACCTGGAATGACAGGAGTATGCTCTGACTGTCACAACAGTTACTCAAAATTTTGGAGCAGACACAGCATGCTTTCAAAGCTCATCACTTTATAGAATTTAAAAGGCCTGGAGTTAGGTCTTGACACCCTCTATAGTACATGCTGAGTTAAGCTCTTTATTAAAGCCATAGGTATTGATTTTGATCTCTCCATATTTTTTATGTCATCTTGATTTGGATATATGCATTCTGGCGAGATGAAATTCATTTAGAATTGATGTTAAGAAAAATTATTAAAGGACTTGTATGCATGCATATAAGCATAACCAATGGACACAGACAGTAGGGGGGTGACAGCATGTGCTGGGGGGTGACGGCATGTGCTGGGGGGTGGGGTGGCCAGGGAGAGGTCAATGGGGGGAAAAGGAGACATATTTAATACTATATGTAATACTTAAATAATAAATAATTTTAAAAAAATAATATTTCATGACAAAAAAATTAAAAAGGCAAAATTTATTTTTATTGACCTTCCCCCATCCTTCAATTGGTATCCTTTCTCCTATGCCAGCTTCTTATCTACCAGGTTTCCCAGTGCCTTGAGGATGGTTAGGGCCTTCATTAATGCTGGACCATCCTCCCTGGAAAATGCTTCATGTTCCAGCCCAGTGAAAGTTATCTGTTGAGTGTGGCCATCTCTCAGCTCTTGTTTAGCAACACTAATTTATATCATCTATTCTAATGGATTAGAGAGTACTTGTCTTTGTCAGCTTGGGCTGCCATAGCAAGACACCACAGAGGAGGTGGTTTAGACAACAGACATTTATTTCCTATGGTTCTGGAGGATAGGAAGTCCAAGGTCAAGGCACCTGCAGATCTGGTGTGTGGGGAGGGCACTTTCTGGCTTGGAGGTGGTCATCTTGCTGTGTCAGCAGAAAGAAAGAGGAAGCAAGATCTTTCATGTCTCTTCTTGTAAGGGCACTAATTCCTTTAGAAGGCTCCACCTTCATGGCCTAATTATCTCCCAAAGTTCTCACCTTCAAATATCATCACATTGGGGATTTATGTTTCAACTTAGGATTGTTGGGGGGGGGGAGGGGGGAGGCACAGACATTCAGTCCATAGCAGCACTATTATCTTAATAAAAAATCTCTCCCATTTTTTTTTGTGAAACAGAATTTATTCTTTTTTATCTTTCATTTCTTTATTGGTTAAGGTATTATAAATGTGTCCTCATCCCCCCATTAACCTCCAACCTCCCCCCACCCCCACTCATGCTCTCATCCCCTTATTGTCCATGTCCATTGGTTTGGCTTATATGTATGCATAGAAGTCCTTCAGTTGATCTCTTCCCCTTAACCCCTCCCTCCCCTACTTCCCCTCTGGGGATTGATAGTCTGATCACTGTTTCTCTGTCTTTGGATCCATCCCTGATCATCAGTCTATATTGTTCTCTATATTCCACAAATGAGTGAGACCATGTGGTATTTATCTTTCTCTGACTGGCTTATTTCACTTAGCATAATGCTCTCCAGTTCCATCCATGCTGTTGCAAATGGCAAGAATTCCTTCTTTTCTACCGCAGCGTAGTATTCCATTGTATAGATGTACCACAGAGTTTTAATGCACTCATCTGCTGATGGGCACTTAGGCTGTTTCCAAATCTTAGCTATGGTGAATTGTGCTGCTATGAACATAGGGGTGCATATATCCTTTCTGATTGGTGTTTTTGGCTTCTTGGGATATATTCCTAGAAGTGGGATCACTTGGTCAAATGGGAGTTCCATTTTTAGTTTTTTGAGGAAACTCCATACTGTTCTCCACAGTGGCTGCACCAGTCTGCATTCCCACCAGCAGTGCAGAAGGGTTCCTTTTTCTCCACATCCTCTCCAACACTTGTTGTTTGTTGATTTGTTGATGATAGCCATCCTAACAGGTATGAGATGATACCACATTGTCGTTTTGATTTGCATCTCTCGTATAATTAATGACTTTGAGCATGTTTTCATATGTCTTTCGGCCTTCTGTATGTCCTCTTTAGAAAAGTGTCTGTTTAGGTCCGTTGCCCATTTTTTTATTGGATTGTTTATCTTCCTTTTGTTAAGTTGCATGAGTTTCCTGTAAATGTTGGAGATTAATCGCTTATCTGTGATATCATTGGCAAATATGTTCTCCCATGCAGTGAGCTTTCTTATTGTTTTGTTGATGGTTTCCTTAGCTGTGTAAAAGCTTTTTATTTTGATGTAGTCCCATTTGTTTATTTTCTCTTTAGTTTTCATTGCCCTAGGGGCAGTATCAGAGAAGAAATTCCTTCGGCATATGTTTGTGATTTCATTGCCTGTGGATTCCTCTAGTATTTTTATGGTTTCTCATCTTATGTTTAAGTCCTTTATCCATTTTGAGTTCATTTTTGTGTATGGTGTGAGTTGGTGGTCTAGTTTCATATTTTTTCAAGTATCTGTCCAATTTTTCCAACACCACTTATTGAAGAGACTGTCTTGACTCTATTGTATGCTCTTGCCTGCTTTGTCGAATATTAATTGGGCATAGTGGTTTGGGTCGATTTCTGGGGTCTCTATTCTATTCCATTGATCTATATGTCTGTGCTTGTTCCAGTACTAAGCTGTTTTAAGAATAGTGGCTTTGTAATACAGCTTGATATCTGCTATTGAGATCCCATCTATTTTGTTCTTCTTTCTCAGAATTGCTGCAGCTATTCGAGGTCTTTTTTTATTCCAGATGAATTTTTGGAACGTTCGTTCTAGATCTGTGAAATATGCCATTGGTAATTTAATGGGGATTGCATTGACTCTATAGATTACTTTGGGTAGTATGGACATTTTGATGATGTTGATTCTACCAATCCATGAACATGGTATGTTCTTCCATTTGTTTATGTCTTCCTCTATCTCTGAATGTCCTGTAGTTTTGTGCATATAAGTCTTTTACCTCCGTAGTTAAGTTTATTCCTAGGTATCTTAATTTTTTTGGCGCGATGGTAAATGGGATTGCTTTTTTAAACTCACTTTCTGTAAGTTCACTATTGGTCTATAGAAATGCCTCAGATTTCTTGGGGTTAATTTTGTATCCTGCTACATTGCCAAATTCATGTATTAAGTCTAGTAGTTTTTTGATGGAGTCTCTAGGGTTTTGTATGAATAATATCATGTCGTCTGCAAATAAGGACAGTTTTACTTCCTCTTTTCCAATTTGGATGCCTTTTATTTCTTCTTATTGACTGATCGCAACGGCTAGTACTTCCAGTACTATGTTGGACAGGAGTGGTGAGAGGGGGCATCCCTGTATTGTTCCTGTTCTTAGGGGAAATGGTTTTAGTTTTTGTCCATTGAGTATGATGTTGGCTGTGAGTTTGTCATATATGGCTTTTATTATGTTGAGGTATGATCCTTCTATTCCTACCTTGCTGAGAGTTTTTATCAAGAAAGGGTGTTGGATTTTGTCAAATGCTTTTTTTGCATCAATTGATATGACTATGTGATTTTTATCTCTCAATTTGTTTATGTGATGTATCACATTTATTGATTTGAAAATATTGTACCATCCTTGCATTCCCAGGATAAATCCTACTTGGCCATGGTGTATGATCTTTCTTATGTATTGCTGGATCCGATTTGCTAGAATTTTGTTGAGTATTTTGGCATCTATGTTCATGAGGGATATTGGCCTATAATTCTCTTTCATTGTGCTGTCTTTATGTGATTTTGGTATTAGGGTGATGCTGGCTTCATAGAATGAGCTGGGAAGTGTTCCTACCTCTTGAATTTTTTAGAATAGTCTGAGGAGGATAGGTTTTAGTTCTTCCTTGAATGTTTGGTAAAACTCCCCTGTGAAGCCATCTGGCCCCAGGCTTTTGTTTGCTGGGAGCTTCTTGATGACTGCTTCAATTTCTTCCATAGTTATTGGCCTATTGAGATATTTAGAATCTTCTGGATTGAGTTTTGGAAGGTTGTATTTTTCTAGGAATATGTCCATTTCCTCCAGGTTGTCTAGTTTGTTAGAGTAGAGTTGTTCATAGTATTTTTTAACAATTCTTTGAATTTCTGTGGGGTCTGTTATTTCGCTTCTTTCATTTCTGATTTTGTTTATTTGAGTCCTCTCTATGCTTCTTATTGAGCCTGGCTAGAGGCTCATCAATCTTGTTTATTCTTTTAAAGAACCAGCTCTTGGTTTCATTGATCTTTTGTATTGTTTTTTTGGTCTCTATGTCATTTATTTCTGCTCTGATCTTTATTATCTCCTTCCTTCTGCTCACTCTGGGCTTTTCTTGTTGCTCTCTTTCTAATTCTTTGAGTTGTAGAGTTATATGATTTACTACATTTTTTCTTGTTTTTTGAGGTAGGCCTGTAGAGCTATAAACTTCCCTCTCAGGACTGCTTTCATTGTGTCCCATAGATTTTGGATTGTTGTGCTTTCATTGTCATTAGTTTTCAGGGTGTTTTTAATTTCTTCTTTGATCTCATTGGTAACCCAATCATTATGTAGTAGCATGCTATACAGCTTCCAAGTGTTTGAGTTCTTTGGATTGTTTTTATTGTAGTTTATTTCTACTATTATGCCATTGTGGTCTGAGAAGATGCTTGGTATGATTTCAATCTTCTTGAATTTGGGGAGACTTTGCTTGTGACCCAATATATGCTCTATTTTTGAAAATGTCCCATGTGCACTTGAAAAGAACATATATTCCGTGGCTTTGGGTTGACATGTTATGAAGATGTCAATTAAGTCCATCTGATCTAGTGAGTCATTTAGGATTGCTGTTTCTTTGCTGATTCTTTTTTCTAGAGGATTTATCCAGTGATGTCAGTGGTGTGTTTAAGTCCCCTACTATGATTGTGTTGTTGTTGATCTCTCCCTTGTTATCTTCCAGGAGGTTTTTTTATGTATTTGGGTGCTCCTGCATTGGGTGCATATATGTTTATCAGGGTTATATCCTCTTGTTGTATCGATCCCTTTAGTATTATGAAGTGGCCTTCCTTATCTCTTGTTATGGCCTTCACTTTGAGGTCTATTTTGTCAGATATAAGTATTGCTACCCAAGGTGGTTTTTTTTTCATTTCCATTTGCCTGAAAGATATTTTTCCATCCCTTCACTTTCAGTCTGTGTGAGTCCCCTTTTCTGAGGTGGGTCTCTTGTAGACAGCATATATATGGGTCATGTCTTTTTATCCATTCAGCCACTCGATGTCTTTTGATTGGAGCATTTAGTCCGTTTACCTTTAAAGTTATTATTAAAAGGTACTTGCTTGTAGTCATTTCTATTTTTGGGCCAGTGTTCTTTCTTACCTTTTTATTTCTTCTTTTTACAGCATTCCCTTTAGCATTTCTTGCATTGCTGACTTGGTAGTGATAAACTCCCTTAGCCTTTTTTTGTCTGTTAAGCTTTTTATTTCCCCTTCAATTTTGATTGATAGTCTTGCTGAATAGAGTATTCTTGGATTCAGTCCTTTGCTTTGCAACACTTTATATACCTCCTTCCATTCTTTTCTGGCCTGATGTGTTTCTGTTGAGAAATCATTTGATAATATGATGGGGGATCCTTTGTAGGTAACTCTCTGTCTCTCTCTTGTAGCCTTTAAGATTCTCTCTTTGTCTTGTACATTTGCCATCGTTATAATGACATATCTTGATGTGGGTCTTTTGGGGTTCATCTTGCTTGGGACTCTCTGTACTTGTGTAACTTTTTTCTTCCCCATATCTGGGAAGTTTTCTGTCATTATTTCTTCAAATAGATTTTCTAATCCTTGCTGCTCTTCTTGTCCTTCTGGTAGCCCTATTATGCTTTGTTTCATGTTGTCCCAAAGCTTCCTTAGGCTGTCCTCTTGCTTTTTAATTTTTTTTCTCCAGTTGCTGTTCAGATTGAGCTTGTTTCTCTACCTTATCTTCTAACTCACTAATTCAGTCCTCTGCTTCTTCTAGTCTACTGTTGAAACCTTCCATGGTGTTTTTGATTGTAGCTATATCGCTTTTCATTTATTCCTGATTCTTGCATAGGTTGTTGATTTCTCGTCCATCTGGTGAATGAATTGTACAACCATTACTCTGAATTCTTTTTCTGTCATGTTGCATGATTCATTTTCATTAATTTCCTTTCTTGGCAACTCCTCATTTTCTTTCCTCTGGGGATTATGCCATCTCTCAATTCTGACTATCTCCAGATGGTTCAAACGTCGAGTTGAGTGGGCTTGAGCTGTGTGCAGTGGGAGCTTCACACCACCCTAGTGTCACTGAAGAGCTCTGACACTAAGATGTGTGGTTGTGGTGGGTTGGTAGGAACCAGGCTCGCTCAGAGTCAGTGTTACAGCGCTCAGTGTGGCCTTGTGTGTGCACTTAGAATCAGGGACCCCGCCTGCACCATACTGAAACAGAGACCCCCCTGGAGTGTGTTGAAAATCAGGGTCCTCTAGTGTGTGCCAGGAGTCAGAGTTCCCCAAGAATCCAGTATCAGAGTCTCTGTTGCTTCGCGTGGCCTCGCATTGAGAATCAGGGTCCTTGTGTGCACATGCACCAAGAATTGGAGTCACTGGCTCTTAGTGTGAATGTACAAGGAATCAGGGATCCCAGGCGCAGGTGATATTAAACATAGTCAAGTCACTGGTGCTTGGTGGTGCCTCCCACCCAGAGAATCGGGGTCCCTGGGCCCGTGCTGCAGGGAACAAGTTCCCGGTGTTCTCGTGCTTCCAGGCTAAGGTTCCTGTAGCAGCACTGAGGCCCAAGCGAGGGGTGGGTCTATCAGTTACTATGGTGCTGCCCTAGAGCCTGCGAGGAGGGGGATGGGCTCTTTTACTCACAGAGATCTGCCGCGGGGATGTCTGGATTCTTAGTGTCCTTGGGTCTGTAGCTGTGGTCAC
The DNA here is from genome assembly GCF_014108235.1 of Myotis myotis. Classification (NCBI taxonomy): domain Eukaryota; kingdom Metazoa; phylum Chordata; class Mammalia; order Chiroptera; family Vespertilionidae; genus Myotis; species Myotis myotis. The sequence goes on along the minus strand of NW_023416390.1, from coordinate 63,021,921 downwards.
AGGTCTCTGTCCCCAGTGGCTGCAGGGTCCTGGTTTGTGTCTGTGACCAGACTGAGTGGTGTTGAGGCCAGGATCCTAGTCTCAAGCAGCTCTGTTTCTCAAGATGGCGTGGTCTCTGTGCCCTCGCTGGCCTCCCAGGAGTGTCCACGCTGGGAGCAGAGCTCCGCCATCTAAGACTGCCCAGTTTAACAGCCCCTTAGAAGACCTGAAGAATTTAGCTGTCCCTAGCTCATACACACACACACACACACACACACGTCCACACACTCCTCTATCACTCCCTTGCGCTCTCACACTCTCTCCCTCCCTACCTTCCTGCCAGTTGCCATCTTTCCTCGCCTCCCTATCTCTCCCTTTTATAAATTAGAATACTCTTCCCTTCTCTGCTCATTTGAAAAATCAAGCTCATTCACCTCAAGTATAATTTCTTTAAATCTTTCCTAATTCCTCCTAGGAATAATTAATTGCTCTTTATTCTGTGCTCCAAGAATACTTTTCATAGGTAATCTACACTTGCTTGTTATAAAACTTTATTATTTCATTTTATTATTGTGGGGTGTTGAATGTTCTCTTTTTCTCATTAAATTCTGAAATTTTCAAAGACTGGAATGTCATAGTATTTGTTCTTATGTTTCCACTACCTAGCATCTTAAGAGTCTGGCACTTAGTAATTGCTCATTAAATACTCACTGAATATATAAGTGATTATAATAATGTGAATTTGAAGTTCTCTCAGATCTCCCAGGATATCCTGTCTTTGAAAGGTTAAATAAAAAACAATCTGATGTCAATCCAGGTAACAGGATGCTGTAAGCAGATACATTTTCTGAAAAACCAATCCAAGGACAACAGCTTGCTCAGAGACATAGCCAGTCGTACCTCACAATGACATAAGCCTTGAAAATGACAGACGCCAAAACCACAGCTCCCTTTGTTTCAAGGCTGTTCCTCTGACCAGAATGATTGCATATCATTGCACTCTTTTTTTTTTTTCCAGAGAGAATTTACCGATACAATGTTTTAGTCCAAGAACTTGGTATTCCAAGTTCCCTAAAAGTAAACAACATACCTTTAAACAAGGCAAAAAAAAAAAAAAAGAAACTTTTATCATAAAACCTATTCATTTGCTGAGTCTCTTTTCATTTTGGAAAATGATAGCCATTAGTGATTCCAAAATCTAGCCAGCCAGAAGGAAAATATTTGGGGGTAAGTTGGCCTTTCTTCAGTGTCTCCCCTCAATCACAACACATCAGAAGCCATCCATACCACTGCATAGTTTAGGCTATAACCAAAGACATTCCACATGCTGAAGTTACACTTCAAACACAAATGAGAAGAATCCATGTAAAATGAGATGTTCTCATCTTTCATACAGACATGATTACATCCAGAGTAACAAGAAACAAAAGAATAATATACTTCCGTCTCTCATCATCAAAATTGCCTTATTTCAAGTCTTAACATGATGAGAAGAGCATGATCAAAGATATTTGTGGTGGTACTTTACTGGGTATTATTTCCTATTGCTATAGAAAACTATGTTAAATATCCATTTTTGTTGTTTTTATGGCAAAATATATATTCACAAACATAAGATCTAGAGTTTTGTGGGACCCCAGACACATGCTAAGTTAGCCATGAAAAACAGATCATGTTGATCTTTGAAACATTTGTTTTAGAAGATGTATTTATATAATTCCTAGATATTTCCAGAAAACAAATGTTGAAATACGAAATATTTTTGATTGTGGGTAAGAAGACATAATATATGTTAAGCAGAGAAAGAAAACCCACATCTGGCCTTACCAACATACTCTAGTTTATTTCAAACCTAACTTTTACTGCTTCCCTTATTTCTTTCCTGTTCCAGATGTCTTTCTTTAATTATTTTGTTTGCATGCTGATTCGGTTAGCTTTCATATTATTTAATTCCATATGTCTATAATATTTTTCATGAAATACTTGTGCTTGAGTTTCTTACATCCCATATACTAAATGTCTTTAATTACTTCCTCCAGCTATGCTCTTAATCCTGTCCTCTTCTAATTTATCCAAGACACTGTCATTGATTAGCATTAAATAACTGTACTTTTTTTTTTCTTTTTCTTCCCTGGTTTCTTCTTCTTTGACTCAAATAATAAAATAGAAGCATGAGTGGTCAAATGAACCCATATTCATTAGCCATGTATAGAAATTTATACCCATTAGCTTCATTCTCTGAACCTCAGTTTGTCCTCAGTTTAATCTATAATGTTCACTAAACCTCAAATAAGAAAAAAAATAGAGTACACATAACTGATAGAAAGCAATAGCCCTATAACCTTGCTTATATTAGATTTATTCCTTATCAAATTCTTCCAAAATCCTTTTACAAGTTGCATTGTGTTCCAAGACCTATTCCTCCCATCTACCACATCCCATGTAACCACACAATCCCTTCCTCCTCTAGCCTACCAGAGTGGTGTCTGTGAATTCTGATGGTTCTGAAACTGGAATCTATGCCTACATTGCCCACTGTTGCATTCCAGAGGCTGTAAGGTTGCCAATGCTCAAGGCTCTGGAGTATTCATGATTGCCAAAGCCAAAGACAGGGGAGACATCAGCAAAAAAGATGTATCTGTCTCTAATGTCACTGCCATCACCATAGCCAATTTGCTATGCCTGTACTACTGCTTCTACTGGGAGCAGAAATTCCCAAAGCTGTGGGCAATTTGTATGTCATTGTTCCATGGGGGTTTTAGATAAATGACTCATAATTTACATTAGCTCTGTTGTTACACCCCTCACTCTAGGACTTGGCAGAGCTGCATGGGGATCGAACCAGGGACTGTCTGAAAGACACCATGCTGTCCTTGGAATCATTCCTGTGTACAATAATCATCCAAATGATTAAATTGACTTTGCTCCACAAAATCATCCAGAAATCCAGGGTAATGATATGGCTCTACACCCTATGGCATTGTTGACACCTGCATGGTTGAAGCTGGGTCAGGTTCTGACCAACAATTAGGAGAAAAAACATAGATGAGCGATGACCATTGTCTTAAGGCATATATTCCTTCTACTCACATGCTCAAGCAAGAACATTGACACGGAGTCACATGTAACTGCAAGGGAGATTGGAAAACAGTCTAGCCATGTACTCAAGAAGGAGAGAATGGATTATTTTAGGCAACTAACAGTGTTTTTCATGAAATAGTTTCTAGAGTCCCTTATAGTGAGATTCCAGATATTATCTTAGTTTGTATACTAATTCATTTCAGGAAGAGAAGCAGGGTGAGGAGCTTTTATGCCTCTTGTACAGATCGTGGCAAAGGCAGCCTGGTCCTGGAACAGACAATCGTGGCAGTGATTTCCTGATCCCACAGGTAGTTTCCTCCTTGGGAACATTCCTGGCAAAGGCTGCGGTGTCATTCTGGAACTGGCAGCCATGATGCCATATCTCTGATTCTATAATAAAGGTTCTGATTATGGCAGAGGCAGCACATCACGTGACCCAATGCTGTTGGAAGGATTTGGAAATGCTTCCTGGAAGTTCAACATATAGTTTTTGATTCAGCCCCTGCAGTGGTTCTGTAAAGTCTTATAACACCATCTAATAACTTTCTGTCTGCTTAAGTCGAGTGGATTCTATTATTGACAACTGAAGTGTAAGCAATACACGTGCTCTATCTCCAAAAGACTAAAATCACCTTGAAGGTCTCTGGCTCATTTTTTTCATTTGTACGTACAATTTACATTTAATTCTAAAAAGCACGTATTATGGATACCCAAAGAGTATAAGAAAGAGTATTCATTTCTCTACTATTTCTAAGATCTCCTCTGAACCTCAATACCCAATTGCTCTTCATGTCATAGACCCCAGGAAGACCTGCTACTTTGGGAGTGGGGAGGAGAGATCCAAGATGCTAGAGAATGGAGTCACACCAGAGCTCCTGTGACAACTTTCTTTAAAATGTACTGCTTTAAAATTCAACAAAATGCCATTTATTATGGAAGGTGGAGTCCTTAGGAGAAAATGGACTGATGTATGTAATTTAACTTTGAAATGCAACACAAAAATAAAATGAAATGAGGAATGAATAGATATGTTATAAAACAAATTTAATGAAGTATTAATGGTGTAAAAATCAAGTGGTATATGGCTGCATCTTTTTGTTTAATCATCACCTGAGGATATGTTTTTAATTGATTTTAGAGAGACAGGAAGGGAGAGAGAAACACCAATGTAAGAGAAATTTCAATTGGTTGCCCCCTGCATGTACCCCAACCAGGGATTGAACCCACAACCTTTTTGGGGTACAGGATGACACTCCAACAGACCAAGGCACATGGCCAGTGCTATGGCTGCATACTTTAAAATTATTTCAGTTTTGCTGTATGTTTGAACATGTATAATAAAATGTTAGGCAAATATTGTTAGAGATAATATGCTTCATATACATATAAAAACAGTATAGGTACAGCTTGAGGAAAAGTAATCATTTTCTTTCTTTCTTTAATTTATTTACTGCTATAGATGTAGTCATTTACATTTTCCCTGGCTTATCATTAGCATAAAAATAAAGGTTTAATATCAAATATGATAATACCCTATTGCATTTAAAAAATTGTTTTGCTTTCTAAATGCATCATATCTTTCCAAGTCAATTCATATAGATCTCATCTTTTTAAAAGGTGCATAGTGTTTCAGAATATGAATTACCTAATTTGTCCAGTTATCCTGTAACTGATGACTATTCATTCAGGTTGTCTCCCATTCTTGGTTACCGAAAACCATGCAATAAATTCCTTATACATATGTCTTTAAATATTTGTATTTTTATATATAGTAAATAAGTAGTTGGAAGTGGAATTGCTGGTCAAGGAGGCATATATATTTTATATTTTAAATAATTCTCCCAGATAATTTTCTTAGAATGTTGTTTATCATCCAACCAGGAGAGAATGAGAGTCTCTGTTTTCCCACAGTCTGACTAGTACCAGAGATTATCTATCACTCCCAGGCCTTCTGATGGTGATCAGGATGTTTTAGAATCTTTTCCAGAGGAAACAAGAGTGAAGAATGGGGATAACTCCAGGATAATGATTTACTAAGACCACATAGCTTATGAATGCAGAATAAGGGAAAGGACTGTGAATTTCTCATTTGCAATATTTACTTCTTCCTTTTTTAAAACATAACCTGAAGATAGCAAGTAAAAGCATTTATGGATGATAATTTTCATTTTTTATCCAAATAAAATTTTTATCTTTCAATCAAACACAGTTATTTTTAGTCTCTCAACTTCTTGATATTTCAGTTCTGTGACCCTAATTGTAGGCAATATGGGCAGATGCAGAGAATAAGATGTAAGGGATACCTCAATACGACAGAATTCTAGCACGTCCTCCTCTCATGCTGCTTCCGGAAAGGCTTGGGCCAAAGAGGTGATGCTAAGCACAGAGCGTGGGCATTAATGTGCACCATCAGCCTGGCATTGAGCTCCGAGGCGCATGTTGCAAATCTAGGAAAATCTCTCCACTTCCCTGTTTGCATTTTTTTACATGTAAAATAAAGGGGCACCTTCACATACAAGGGAACAAAAATTTAACCAAGCTTCTAGATATGTTGTAAAACCTTATTTAAGAATAATCTATTCGACAAAGGAAATAAAGTGAGGGGGAACAAAAACTTCGAAACAAGTTATATTATACCTATCATACCTTACTCTGATTCTGAAGTATTTGAGTAATTATGTTGCATTACCCTGCATTATCTATGTTGAAAGCATTTTTCTCTATAGGATGGAAGCAGCTACTCAAACATTTCAAAGCAAATGGTTAGGTAATTTAAGAAACATCTCTTCCCCATAACAGAAGGGGTAAACAACTGCCTCCCACTCACAGATTAAATCTTTGAAAAATGTTATTGTTTATGGAAAAGCTTCTTATGCCAAAGTTGAAAGGGATCCATAGGACACTTTCTTTCTTCCCTTTATTGCCCAGGCAGGTTTTTTTTTGTTTGTTTGTTTGTTTTTAATTTTATTGATTTTTTACAGAGAGGAAGGGAGAGAGATAGAGAGTTAGAAACATCGATGAGAGAGAAACATCGATCAGCTGCCTCCTGCACATCTCCTACTGGGGATATGCCCGCAACCCAGGTACATGTCCTTGACCGGAATCGAACCTGGGACCTTTCAGTCCGCAGGCCGACGTTCTATCCACTGAGCCAAACCGGTTTTGGCGGTTTTCTTTTTTTTAATGACCTGGTCAGTAGAATTTCTCAATGCCAGAGAAGCATAAAACCAACAGTAAATAATGACAAGCCCTAAAAATTAATGATGATCCACTAATAAAAAGGCAAACTAATTGTTACAAGCTGAATGAATGAAAGTGGGGCAAATAATTCAAATTTTCCAAGTAACTAGGCACAGTGAGTGTTGATTGCAGCTGTTCTATGTCTTAGAAAAATAAAAATTTTATTCGGGCTATATCTTCAAGTTCTCAGGCACCCCAGTGTCTAGAGAGGACTCAAATCATTTCAAACATTCTGAAGCAAGCAATTGGCAAAGAAAGGGTGGCAGTGCAGGCAGGCGCCAAAACACTAGGGGATGGACCTTTTTATTTAATCACCAACAAAACGGAAAACTTATGTTGATGTGGTGTTAACTCAGGGCATTTGCGGATCAGTGCTCTTTGAGATCATGGTCATTTACTGTATTACTTGTTTCCATGTTAACAAACTAGGAACAGGGGGTCTGAGGCTGCCTTCAGCTTGGAATAATTTCTTATCCTCCTGCCAACAGCCACACACAAACACATGTTCTGGGAAGGTGCAGGGACAGACAGTCTAGTTCAGCTCTTCTAAGTCTAAGGATTTATATTCACTTTTCTTCAGTTACCTCTTCAACATTTTAATATAATATCAAAATATCAGCCTATGAAGGAGGAACCAAGAGGACCACTTGGCCACTTTGAGACTTGAAGAGAAGCAGTCCCCTCAGGCTATCCTTAGTTTGGTCTACTCTAGTCCCGTGTCTCTTAACGGAGGGTGATTTGACATCTGGAGACATTCTTGGCTGTCACAGCTGAAGAGGAGGTATGCCACTGGCATGGAGTGGGTAGAGGCCAGAGATGTGGCTAAACATCCCACAAAGCAGAAGACAACCCCACCCCCGCACCTCCCCCCCCCACACACACCCACAAACATACCACCACCAACAACAAAGGTTTTCCCATCCCAAATGTCAATATGCTAATAGTGCAGAGGTGAGAAACCTTGATCTAGCCCACAGGCTGGCATATCGCCAACAGTTTTGGGGCCAATAACTTGCTCAATCTAATTTTCATGTCTCTCTCTCTCTTCCTCACTTCTTTCTCCTCTCTCTCTCTCTCTCTCTCTCTCTCTCTCTCTCTCTCTCTCTGTTTCTCTCTCTCTCTCTCTCTCTGGTGTGTGTGTGTGTGTGCGTGTGTGTGTGTGTGTGTGTGTGTGTGTGTGTGTTCCTTCTTCCCTCCCTCTCTCCCTCCCTAGCTCCAAGTATGGGGATAGACTGCTCAGTTACCAACTAGGATAATTCAGATATCACAATCAGCTAATTCCTCTTTAGAAGTTTACAACTGTGAGTACACAAAACACAAGAGTTTATTATTGTATTATTATTTATTAGTTATTCTATGATTTTCCATAGGAGAAACTATAAACTTACTTTTGTTGCACCCTGAATTATTATCCAACTCAATATAATCAACTCAAGTGTTTTCACTTTTAGGTTATTTCAGGTAAAAAATAAAATAATACTCAAATTGAAAACAAATTTTACGTTTTTTTTTACACTCATGTAAAAACACACGTACTTTTTGAATATGAAGAATGATCATATAGGAAAATTTTCTATTTGGTTTGACATCTGTGGGTTAATTCAACTAGGCCAGGTGGCAGGAACATCAGTCTATGGAAATCTGTTGCAAAAGTAGACACAAGGTATTCTCTGGCTCAAGGAAATGAGCACTTATCCTGAAAAATAAAATAGTTGTACATGTTGACAGTAAACATTTGCTCACATGTGAAAGGTAAATTTACTTATATTTCTGGAGAATCTGAATAATCTTAATCCTGTGGGCTTTGTCTTTGATACACTAAAAGGAAATAAAATAATTTTACTGTCTAAACAAATCCTGGCTTTTGAGCCAATTGCCTTACTGTAAAAAATCTATCTAGGATGTGAGAAGTAGAAAAGAATTTCTTCCTCCTTACATTCTTGCGATTACAGTCTTGAACCACCACCACATCCATTCAGAACCAGCTACATGATTTTTGCTACCAAGTGCAAAATGAAAAGATGGAGCTTCGTGTTTAAAGTTATTCAGAATTCCAAGATGGCCACAGCAGAACATTAAACCAAGTATGAGGCCCTTCTAAGTGCAGGGCCCTCTACAACTGCACATTACATGCCCATGAAGCTGGCTCTGCTTCCATCCACCCCAACAGTTCCTGACCAGGCCGTGTACACAGAAACTGTCACTTTGAAGCTATCACTTGCAGGTCCTCTCATTAAACAGGTTCTCACTGTGCAGCTCTGCGGTTGCTCATGTCAGAGGTTGAGGGAATTGCATCCTATCAAATTGTGTGGCATATGAGCCTCATACTCATGTGTGCCAGCCCGAAACACCAGTTATGCAAATGATACTCTTCTCTATTTTAGCGAACAGAGTCTACCTTCCTCATCTACCAAAGACTGAGAAATGATTCAGCTGATTTCCAAATTCAGTGACTTTTCAATCTTTCCCTCTGCGATCCCTCACTGAAGAGGGTGTTTTGCATTTATTAAAGTCTAGTTCAAAGACTACAAGAAAATTCATTTGTATATTTTTTCAAAAACAGAATATGTTTCATGTTTTTGTTCCTAAATATTTGAATCATTCATTTTATGGGATTCCCAGGAAAGTGTAACCCACTTATGCATCATAATTTTATCATGATTCAACTTTGACGTGAGGAAGCACTAGGATCTATGGAAACTTTTCAGTGTAGATCAGAGAAAATTCCCCATGAACAGGAAGCCAGCACAGGAGATTTAGTGAATATTAGAGCTGAAAGTGAGCGAAGAAACGGTCTTTTCCCACCCTCTCCTTAGATAGATGAGGAACTGAAAGCTGGACTTGCCATAAGTCACTTTGGTAGATACTGAAAAAATGAAGATTAATCTCACACCCCAGAGATCTTGATTTCTAGAACAATCAGGGTATAATATATATACTTAAATCAGACTGAGCCTGAGAGAAAAGTGATAAATGCTTCTGTCGGCAAGAGAAATGTCAACGTTTTGTGAATAATTGCCACTATGACTTAGATTTGACAGATGGCACGTTCGCAGTTACCCAGTCAGACCCTGCGAACTCGTGCTATCGCTATGGCACAACTGCTAGAATGGATGCTGTCTGCCATTGCAGAATGTTAGCACCTTTGCTAAGCTGCCTTATGTGTTATCACTGTAAACCCTCTCTTTTCAGGTGTTTATAACAAGCTCATAAGCATTCTGTTCACATACAGACATCTGAATCATAAAAACTCTCCACAATGAAAAGAACTTAGAAGTATTTACTAAAAATAAAAATATATCACAGGAAATTACACTTTATCAAACAGAAAAGGGAATGCTTATGATTTTTAAATAAATTATTTTGCAATATATTTGAATTTGATAATCTTGAAACAGTTTGTTCTTTCTCCGTACACAACAAACCATCAGAATGATTGCCACCCGAGGTGATTTCGCTTTGTCATTGTCTTTCTGTTTCAATGGAGGGAATGTTTTTCTCTCCCACCGTAGCAGAGGAAAGACAATTCTTACCCCCAGAGCAGCCCATGTGAGTTCTAAATGTAAGGAGACAAAGCTCCCCTAGAATTTTGTGCCTCCTACCATCTCTATTATACAGAGCTAATTGTTTTCCTGCTAATTCATTACTTGTTGATATTCTTTGCCCCAAATGGATTATGGGATTCTTTCTTCTGAAAAGTATGAATCTCATAAAATGTGGCCATCAAATCAGTAATCAGTTATTAACTAATAGTCTGATACCTTACAGTGTTAGTGTAGGTAGCTAATTAGGCATTAATAAAGGAGAAGGGAGCCAGACATCTAGTTAAGCCAGATTAACTAGGAAACTACAGCTTCACAGACAGTACAGGGAATAGGATCTGCCAAAGGGATTAACGTCCTAGGCAGAAAAGACCAGCTTTCCATTCTCCCCAAGGAAGAACTGGCCTGTTCCCGCAGGTTAATGGTGGGAGATAAATAGTGAGGAAGGGGAATTCCTCTGCCAAGGCATGTGCAGTAGGAGCCAAAATGGTGATGATAAAGGAGAGGAGTGTAGCCTAGGAAAATCTGGGAAAACGACCTGATAGAATAAGGACACAAAATCCTGGATGATCCAGAAAAAAGAATGGATAGGGAAAGGCACCAGCAGAGCCCCAGGAAGATCTAGGAAAGATAGTGGGTATTTTGAAAGAAAGCCTACACTTGCCAAAAACCCATGGAAATATAATCAAAGTGTAACAAAGCCTGAGGTGCTCCCTCTTTAGTAGCCCACAGGCCAAGTGCAGCTCCAATCACGGGCTGGATGGGATCAGAGACCATGCTGGACCACTGGAATCACATGTGCCAGGCTAATGGCATGGCAGCTCTGGGTCCCAGCCCTCCTCCTGGGCTTGGTGGGCCCGCAGCCCCAGAGGCAGGACTTTTCTGCAGCTAGATGAGCTGAGCCACTGGTCGTGGATGACATCACCTAAGCCCTTCCTTTGTTTTCTCTTTAATAGGTCTTGCCACCAAACCTCAAATCTTCTTATGTGTGTATCCCTGAAATGCATGTCCTTCGATACCATGGAAGAACCTATTTCCTCCGGCAACAATAGCTCTAAAAAAGACATTAATAATTTTTATAAAGGTGTGTTCTCTTCCTAAGGTGACATATTTGTAGCTCAGTGAGCCAACACTATTTTCATTATCAAAAAGCACTGACATGAAGTGATATGTGGAACAGGAATAGTTTCTACAATGATAGATCAGGTATTTCCTCATGTTAATATAGGTTGTACTATTGGCCCCAGTTCTTCCTCCTTCCCAGTACCCATACTTTTTGTCATGTGATTTTGCAATTCTGTTCTTGTCCTTGGACTTGACCCTGTCACTTATTTTGGCCAATGTGATATGAGGAGCAATGCAGTTTTCTAGTTGTTCTCTTTCATCTTTGTCATCGCCATATGAACAGCTAGCTTTGGTTATCCTATGCCAGGAAGGAAGGTGAGAGACTGGTGGTAGAAAGAGAACTGCCCCATCTGACCCGCAGAGGAACAAGGAGAAGCAGTGTGTTGCAAGGTCCTGATCTGAAGCCTCGCTAGATCAGCCAAACTCCCAAAGTCCTACAAACACAAGGGTGATAATAAATTATTTTGGTTTAAAGCCACTGAATTTGAAGTAGTTTCTTGTTCAACAATAGTTAACTGATCCATTGGGCTTCCATTTTCAAGTCTAGGAACAAGATAGCTAAAATTAATATATATGGAACTTCTAGAGTGCAAAAGAAGGCCAAAAAACAAAACAAAAAAACAAGAAAACAACAACGATATTTTCAGTTGGCATGTGTATCATCCTCAAACACAGAAGAAATTGCCCCTATTTGGAAACAATAATAGATAAAAATGGCCCACATTTATTGAGCTTGCTGAGAAAACTCACCATTCCTTCTGAGGTAGTAATTTTCAGACTTAAGCATGGATGGAACTGGAGAGCATTATGCTAAGTGAAATAAGCCAGTCAGAGAAAGATAAATACCACATGATCTCACTCATTTGTGGATTATAGAGAACAACATAGACTGATGAAAAGGGACAGACCCAAAGACTGAGAAACAGCGATCAGGCTATCAATCCCCAGAGGGAAAGTAGGGGAGGGCGGGGGTAAGGGGAAGAGATCAACCGAAGGATTTGTATGCATGTATATAAGCCAAACCAATGGACATGGACAACAGGGGGATGGGAGCATGAGTTTGTGTGTGGGGGGGAGGTTGGGGGTTAATGGGGGGGATGTGGACACATTTGTAATACCTTAACTAATAATAATAAAAAAATTTAAAAAAAAGACATTGGAAATGTTTCCATATTTAGAGACCTGAGGGATTCCTTGCCATTCTAAAAATACCTCACTTTAGCTAATCTGCACCTCTCACTTAGAAGCACGATGCTTTTTCCCCTTCAACATAGGGTATTTAACACAATTGTATAGTCAGTGGATGACTACTATTCTATTTAGTTTTGTTTTAATGCTCAAAGCAGAGGCTAAAGAATTCAAGAGGAATAAACAAAGACCTCAGATTCTGAACAATTCTCATGAATATTATAAGCCTTTGACCCAAATATCAAAATAAATTCAATTGTACTAATATTAAATAAAGGACAATACATTCTTATGTCTATTGGTTTCATAAAGCATTTTCTTACTAAGATATAGTTGCTTCCTCATAAGCATAATCTCTCTAACGATTTAATTCAAGTCAGAGTCTTGGTCTGAGCTTGGCTTTGAGAATGAACCAAGGGCATTTACTCGAAAAGGCAACAGTGCAAACCTAACATATAGCTAATGAACGTAGAGATATTATATATAATTTTAAATATTAAATTAAGTATCTGAAAAATGATTGTACCCTTATAAACAAATAACTATGTTTCATCTACTTCCCATACAGTAAGCAAAATGGCTTTCGTGGTTTAAAAAAAAATCAATGTTTCATTACCTGAAGATCTTGCTGAGGATTGAGGATATTTTTTTACTATTGGCATCTCATTAAGATTATTTAACAACTATACAATCTATTTGCCTCCTTGGTGCTAAAATTGATATATTTTTCAAAATACAGTCCAGAGTTTTTAGAGAAAAACCCATAGATTTTTGACCCAAGGTCAATATCTAGCACTGAAACATATAAAATAAAATGAAACAATAAATGTGCTGAATCAAGAGGATAGAAAATATATTAAGCAATAAATAAAATATTGCCTGAATGATGCTATTAAAGAATAACATGAATACTTTTTATAATAAGGTCATTTTTAAAAATGTTACTTTGCAGTAATTGGCTATTGATAATATGTGTATCTTATCGTTTTATAAGAATGTATTAGAAAACATGAGTATTTTGTTTATCTTTTATCACACAGAGAGAATAGAAGCATTGTCCTGATAATTTTAGAGAGAAAACAAAATTTCTCTGTTCATTTTTTACATAAATTCAGACTTACAGAAAGTTTGCAAGAATAGCACCTAGAATTAAAATTCTCAAGTACCCTTTATCCAAATTTTCTACATGTGAATATCTTATCATATTTGCCTTATCACCCCAACTCTAATTACATACATATATATATATATTAGAACTGCTTAAAGGTAAGTTGCAGACAAACTCTAATATTTACCCCCAAACATTTCAATATGTAAATCCTAAAACAAGATGATTGTCAGACATAGTCACAAAACAATTATCAATATCAGGAAATTACTATTTATACCATATCAGATACTCTGTAGATCTCATTTAATTTCATCAATTTTCCCAACAACTCTTAGCAAAAGAAAATCTCAATTTATGCATTATTTTCAGTTGTAAAATCTTTTTAGTTCTCTTTACTTTAGAACATTCTTTCAGAAAATTTCTTTTTTATTTTATTGATGTATTATTAATTTATCTTTATTGTTAAAAGTATTACAGATGTCCCTCTTTCTCCCCCATTGACCTTCTCCATCCCACCCTGGGCTGTCACAGCATTATTGTCTGTGTCCATGGTTTATGCATACATGCATATTTTTAAGAGCAGTTACACTATTTTGTAGAATGCTTCTCAAATTGGGTTTGCCTGTTTCCTTTTTTTTAAAATCCTCACCAGAGGATATTTTCCCACTGATTTTTAGAGAAAATGGAAAAGAAAGGGAAAGAAAGAGAGAGATATCGATGTGAGAGAAGCAGAGCAATTGGTTGGCTCTTGCAGGGCCCAGGCTTGAGCAGCCTGCAACCAAGATACCTGACCTGGCCCTGAATCAAATCTGGAAACCCTGCAGGCCACCATTCTATCCACTGAGCCAAACCGGCTAGGGCTCCTTTAAAAAAAAAATTATATATATATATATATATATATATATATATATATATATATATATATAATTTTATTATTATTATTTTTTTTACTGATTTCAGAGAGGGAGAGGGAGAGATAGAACCATCAATGCTATGAGAGAATCATTGATTGGCTGCCTCCTGCATGCCCCCTACTGGGGATTGAACCCATAATTGGGGCATGTGCCCTGACCAGGAATCAAAATGTGACCTCCTGGTTTATGGGTCAACGCTCAACCACTGAACAACACGGGCTTGGCACTTATCCTCTTTTTAAGGATGAGGAAACTGAGTCAGAGAGAAGTTAAATATAATTAGCTTAAAGTCACACGGCAAGGATACAAATTATTATAATGGAAACCATCAGAAGAAGTCAAAACAGACTACAAATCTCTCAACCTCAGTTCTTGGTTTCTGTATAGTCCTACACCATAATGATGGCAGTCAGACAACCTCTGTCTCTTTTGTCAGAAAAAGAAAATGTTCTTATAAGGTGAACATTAGGCCTCCATTAACATCTCACTGGCCTGAAGTGTGCCACATGCCTTCTAACTGCAAGGGAGGCTATAGAAGTGAGCAAGGGAGAGTGAGTTGAGAATGAATGCGAGCTGGGTTAGCCAAAACAGAGTATCTGCAGCACTTACACTTCTTTTATGCACCTCAAATCTCTTAGTGGATTTCAGGCCACATGAGTTGAGTTAAGTTGATATTTTAGCTTAACCTATTGGATAATATGTATTGTGAAATATATGCATACACAGATTCGTGCTTATATACATTTGTTCCAGGAAAGTCAATGATCGTACTCATTTAATGGTATGTTATTGAAGTAGAGGATAAGTAATATCAGTAGTCCCCATGTTAGGAATCCTTCAATGGTGTGATGAGCAGTGTTATTCTTAGAGAGAGCAAAGGCCCCAAAGGCCCAAATTTACAGAAGCACAATGCATAATTTTAAGCTATGAACACCATAAGCAGATATTTGAAACAGATAACATTGTCTCCATCATACCCAGTTGATAGGTCAATAAGCTATCACTTATTTAGCAATTACAATATGTTTCTAATAGGATTGTTGCACAAATCCATTGAGGTGATGAGTATAAATTTCCTTACACAGTCCTCAATAAATGTTAGCTATGACTACTACTCTTATTTGTGTGATAAGGTTTTGTCAAGTACAATAGTAACTACTTTATATATAATTATGTATTCCTTGAAACAATTTTATGAGGCAGGCATTATTATCACTGTTTCACATATAAGGAACCAAGCTCATTGACTTTAAATAACTTGTCCAAAGTAACATAACTGATAAATGAGGAGACCAGGACTCTAGTTTATATCAATCTGATTCCTTTACTTATTCCAATGATGGCGCCAAATAATCACTGTCCAAGTTTGGTATTATTACAGGAAAGGCCTTGTCACTTCCCTCTCTGCTATTCTTCACATCCACACCACCCCTATTCTATTCTTTCCCAAAGTAAGGACATTAAAATTAGCATATCTATCATATCCTCTCAAAAGGCCTAAATTTTGTCACATTTTTTTTTGTATCTGTTCCTGGTATAACATTAATCATGTTTGTCTCTCTCAAAAGAAAGGAAATTTCAGGTATGAATAGATTAAATTTGTCCTGATTACCATGGTGATTAAAGTACTTCTCAACTATTAAGTAAAGGAATTTAGCTCTTCATCAGTCATATACCTGTCAAATGTTTTCTATTTAAATTTTATTTTATAAAATTCTCCATTGGCACCAAGGGAAGGAATACATGGGCTTGTTTATGGATTTTGGGTGGAAAAAGAAAGAAGAATGTAGCTAAAGAAAGGGGTGTGGTGGTCTTGAGAACTGTCAAAATAAATGGAGTCAGACACTTTGTGACACTTACAGGAGGACACAGCAGTCCCACTCTTAGATATTTACCCAGGAGACATGATGACATATACCTATAAAACCTATATGCAAATGTTTATAACAAAAAACTGGAGCAACCTCAAAGTCCATCAACTGGTAAATCAGTAAACAAATTGCAGAGAAAAACATGCAATGGAAAACTACTTAGCAACAAAAAGGAACGATTTGTAAGTTCATTCAACAGGATGAATGAATCTGTTGCTGATTCATTATGCTGATAGAAGCCAGATACAAAAGGCTGCATAATCTATAATTGCATTACTTTTTTTTCTTCTTCTAACTTTAAATCATCATCTGAAGATATGTTTTTTTGTTTTTATTGATTTTAGAGAGAGCAAGGAGGGGGAAGAGAGAGAGAGAAACATCAATGTGATAGAGAAACTTGGATCAGTTGCCTTCTGTGCAAATGTGGACTGGGGATCAAACCTGCAACCTTTTGGTGCACTGGATGATGCTCCAACTAATTGAGCCACCTGACAAGGGCTATAATTACATTTATATGACAATCTGGGAAAGGCAAAACTATAAAGACAGAAATTAGTTAAGTGGTTGTCAAAATCTGGAGATAAGTAGAGGGAACTGATTTCAAAGGAAATAAGAAAACATTTTGGATATCTTCATTGTGGTGGTAGTTTCTTAGCTCTATATTTCTCAAAACTCAACAAAATCTATTTATGGAGAGCAAAATGTTGATATAAAATTATACAGCTATTTTTAAAAAGTAGAAATTTATAAGATAAATAGAACTAATATTACTGTCTTTGAATTCTAGATAACTGAACTCAGGCCTATAAGTCTAAATTGTCTGCTAAAAACACCCCAGGTGGTAAGTGGCAGAGGCAGGGCTTAAATTCAAATCACTGACCCCTCATCCCATGCTCCTTCATGACATTATTTTTTTATCTAATACAAGCACATTTATGACCTTTCCTCATCAGCAATGTAATGTGAAAAGGATTTGGTCTTGTGTTGTGTCACTCTACGGGATCATGTTAGGTCCATTCATCTAACAGGTAAGAGTTATAACAAATTAAAAATTATCTTCTCAACTAACAACTCTATACAACATTTTGTGCAAATTGTCAGTCATTAAGGAAAATCTACAGGTAATGCCTACTGATTAAAATTAAGCTAATTTAATTAATAAAAGACTGAATATAATTCTTTTTCTTACCATTTATGGATTTAAATTTAAATTGTCATGTTAAGGTGGTGGGATTAGGTGATCTGAATCATTTTGGTTTGACTGTCAAGTATTTTAGTTGTAAAGCCTTGGGGGAAAGAAATGCAGCTAATTACTGTGTGTACAAGGATAGCGTAAACACCTACTGGCTGGGGCTCAATTAGAGTCCCTGAACTCAGGGGCAGACTTTAGTCCAGATCACTTGAAAATAATAGCATCTTATATGTATAAGATCAATGACTGACAAGATAATTAGTATATCTGGTAATCAAGGTAACAGCTTTTGCAGATCTAATTAGAGTATATTCTGTTGCTTGGAATACATGCCGAAGGTGTTAAACTAATCTTCTGTACTTAACGATGATGGCTGAATCTTAGGAAACTAATATATATAAGCCGAATTCCTCACTTTATAAACAGTGGGAGGCAATGAATAAATCAATACTAATTATGATTCCAATTTTGGAGTGCAGTTAAGACAAAGGAGTTCTCCTTTCAGGAAGAGCATCAGTTTGAATGCCTAAAACCCACTCAAATGTCTGACTGTACTATCCTTTCCATCTAACTTGCAGATGTGTATTGGAGACAAATGCAGGATATTTACTAATCACAAAGTTAGTCTGTCACCAACAAAAATGTCTGTTTGTGGCAGCTTGGTCTCAGAATCACATGAGCTCCCGTGAAGTCCTATAGTGGCTGTCAGTTGCTTTTGCCTGCATACCTTGTCTTTGGATACAGTGCCTTTTTAAAAAAATATATATTTTATTGATTTTTTTTTTTTTTTTTTTTTTTTTTACAGAGAGGAAGGAAGAGGGATAGAGAGTTAGAAACATCGATGAGAGAAAAACATCGATCAGCTGCCTCCTGCACACCCCCTACTGGGGATGTGCCCACAACCAAGGTACATACCCTTGACTGGAATCGAACCTGGGACCCTTCAGTCCGCAGACCGACTCTCTATCCACTGAGCCAAACCGGTTACGGCTACAGTGCCTTTTTTATTTGGGGTGTCCTCCTTCCCTGAGAGCCTGCAGTCTTGGTAGGGCAATAAAGTTTGTATTTTAACATTCCCTGCCAGAGATTAGGTGCAAAACCTGTAAGGTATTTTCTGCAAGGTAGTGACCAGTCCAAGGATGGACAGGTGAACTGGACAAGGCCAAAAGAAGTATTCAGTTAATTGCACCCATTTTTGCTACTGAACAAGAGTGCATAGGAGAGTTAAGCCACCAAAGGGAAGCAGAGCTGAGGCTGTATATACAGAGAGAGAGATAGGGAGAGATAGGGAGAGCGCTTATGACATCATTTAACTCTTTATATCTAGGTATGACTAAAAGCCAGATTCACCCTTTGAGATTCCTAGTAATTAAGACCAAAATATTACCTGTTTGCTTAAACAAGCAACAAAAGAATCTTGAGTAACACATCCTACCTAGTGTTTCTATGCCTTTGTGTCTTAATTTGTAAAACTGAACACAAAAATCACTGTTTCATACAATTATTGTAATTAAGACAATTGTGTTTTATCCTGTTTTTAATATTTATGATGATTCCATGAAGTAGGTGTTAATTTTACCTCTATTTTACAGATGACAAAACTGAAGCTTAGAGATATTGGGACTTGCTCAACATAATGTATTGGTCAGGATAGATAGCATTAATTAATGTAAAAACAATCACAAAACTTCAGTGGCTTCATGCAATGAAGATGAATTGCTACCTCATAAAAAAGGTCTAGTTCTCTTACATAGTTTAAGCAGCTCTCCTGGGCAGCTTTCTTCTAAATGCTGTTGCAAGTACCCAGTTCCCTCCTTACTGGGGCTTTGCTGTCTTATACCTTCAGTAACACACCGGTATGATCCAGCCAGCAGGTAGAGATGGAGTCAAGGAACCTAGCAGGTAGGAAGTCACACTAGATACACAACTCTCTCAAATCAGAAATGATACACATAACTTCTGCATTCTACTAGCTAAAATTGGTCAGAGGATACTATCTAGTTGCAAGAAGTCAGGTAGTCTGTTTGCCCAAAATGAAACTTAAATGTAGCATTATCTGTACCATAATCAACGATGGTTAATATGGGTGGAGCCTGGATTTCAACTTCATCTGACTGTTGAATATAGGCCATTAAGCACTATGCTATGTGATATTAACCTCCTGTCAGCACTTATTAAGTCTATGTGACAGTGCTAGGCATAGGGAGGGTGTTTAATAAATGTAAGGTCTCTTCTAAGGAAGAAAGAAAGAGCGAGAACAAGAGATGAAAGCAAGGAAAGGAGGGACAGAGTAAGGAAATACAGACTGGTCACAATTAATTAATTTTGTATTTTCCCTCTAAAAATACTGAACTTGGTAAACTGGAGATGGAGAGAAAATAATTAATAATATTTTAAAGACTGTAATACTGTGGGGAAAGAAAAACAATAGCAGCAGAAGTGAAACACCAGGAAGGGTGATAACAGACTGGCCTGTCTCCTAACTCAGCCTATCCAAGTAACATCTCACTAAGCAGAATCCACTGTGATGGGGTTTTGAGTGCTGGTGGCATTGTTTAGATACTCCTTGAGTTTCTATATTTGCATGTATAATCCAAATTATATGCCACAAGTCTTCTCTGAACTTACACTTGAAATTGACTCCCTTTAAAGTTTTCCCCAGCTGTTTATTAGAGGTTTTAAAACACTGTCTACCTTTCATAAGTCCATCAGATTTTTCCATCCAGCTTCCTTAACTTGCCACCCGTTTGCCTCAGTGGGACTCTATGGAACTCTATGATGCTTAGTGGGCATAACCAGTAAGCAAAATTGAATATAGTTGGGAGGGGAGGAAATAATGCTATCTTATTATCTATTCCCCCAAATGTATACTAGCCCTTTTCTAAAATCCCTTCAGCATGGGCTGTAACTTTCTACAAGACCTTATGGAAAGCTCAAGGATGATCAATTAGCCTAAAACACCTGCCAAACTCAGATTCGTCCTCTGGATTCTTATTGGCCAGCTCTTCATTGGCTTCACGTGCTGATTGCCTCCATCCCCTCTCCCCATCCTCCATCACGAGAAATGTTCCAGGCACCTTAAGGCTTTGGACCAGAGCCAGTCTACCTCAAAGCCTCCAAAAAGGGTTTCTCCTTTCAGTGCAAGGCCAGCATGGATGTTATTTCTCACCACTCCTTTTAAGTATCATACTGAAAATCTTAGCCAATGAAATAAGACAAGAAAATTAAATTTAAAATCTACAAGAAATAAAACTGTCTTTGTTCACAGATGATATGGTCTTCCAAGTAGAAAATGCAAAATAATTTTTAAAAACCCTCCTGGAACTAACAAGAGATTAAAGCAAGGTCATAGGATACAAGGTTAACATACAAAAGACAATTGCTGCCCTTATACCAGAAATAAATGAATGGAATTTAAAATTTAACATGCAATAACATTTATATTACCACCCCCAAAAGTAAAATACTTAAGTATAAATCTAAAAAATATAAACAAGCATATATGGAATATAATGATCAACATAATTTGATGAACAAGAATAGATCCACAGACAAATGGTAGGGGAGGGGGGTTAGAGAGCAACCAAAGGACTTGTATGCATGAATATTAGCATAACCAAGGGCATAGGCACTGGGTCAGTGGGGCTTGCCCATGGTGGGAATGGCTGGGGGTGGGGGGGTCAACTGGGGAAAAAGAAGACATATGTAAAAATTTAGAAAAAAAAAATATATATATATATACACAAACTCTACATGAAGAAAATTATAAAACTTTGATGAACAAAATCAAAGGACTAAATAAATAGAGATATATTCATTGTTCATGGAGTAGGAAGATTCAATATTGTCAAGATGTCAGTTCTTTCCAACTTGATCTATAGATTCAATATAATTTCAATAAAAATCACAGCAAGTTATATTGTAAATAATGACAAACTGATTCTAGAGTTTATATGAAGAGGCAAAGAGATAGAATAGCCCACATGATATTAAAGAACAAAGTTGGAGGACTAACACTAGCTGACTTCAGTACTAACGATAAAGCTACAGAAATCAAGATGGTATGGTATTAGTGAAATAATATACAAATAGATTAATGGAACAAAATAGAGATTCCAGATTAGAGCCACATAAATATTGTTAACTGAACTTTGATAAAGGATCAAAGAAGATAAAATGGAGCAAAGCTATTCTTCTCAAAAAATGGTGCAGGAACAACTGAACATGCAGATGCAAAAATATAAACCAGACACAGACTTTCCACCCTTCACAAAAATTAACTCAAAACGAATCATAGACCTAAATGTAAAGTGCAAAACTGTAAAACTCCTAGAAGATAACATAGGAGACAATCCAGATGACCTGGGTTTGGCAATGACTTTGTAGATACAATACCAAAGACAAAATCCACGAACAAAAGAATTGATAAACTGAACTTCATTAAAATTAAAATTTTCTTCTGTGTGCAAGATACTGTCAAGAGAATGAAATGACAAACCACAGATTGGGAGAAAATATTTGCAAGAGTCATGTCTGATACAAAATCTGATAAAACTCTGGCAAGGATATGGACCAACAAAAACTCTCATTCATTGCTGATGGAAATGCAACATGATACAGTCACTTTGGAAGACAATTTGGCATCTTCTTATAAACTTAAAAAACTCTTAGCAAACATCCCAGCAAATGTGTTCCTTGGTATTCACCCAAAGGAGTTGAAAACTTATGTTCACACAAAACATGCACATGGATGTTTATAGTGTCACATCTATATTCATAATTGCTAAAACTTGGAAGCAACCAAGACATCCCTCTTTAGGCAAATAGGTCATCTGTCCAGACAATGGAATGTTATT
Source organism: Myotis myotis (assembly GCF_014108235.1). Taxonomy (NCBI): domain Eukaryota; kingdom Metazoa; phylum Chordata; class Mammalia; order Chiroptera; family Vespertilionidae; genus Myotis; species Myotis myotis. Next base: position 62,999,822 of record NW_023416390.1, on the reverse strand, counting down.
GAGAGTAAAATGATCTATCAAGCCATGAAAAAATGCAGAGAAACCTTAAATGCATATTACTAAGTAGAAGATACCAATGTGAAAAGACTACATACTGGATGATTCCAACTATATGACATCCTGGAAAAGGCAAAGCTACAGAGAGAGTAAAAAGATCAGCCTTTGCCGGGGGTTAGAGAGGAAGGAGGGATAAATAAAGCACAGAAGATTTTCATGGCAGTGAAAATATACACTGATACTAAAGCAGTGTATAGATTTCATTTTACATTTGTTCAAATAAAAAAAAAATGTACATCAAGAGTGAATTCTAATGTAAGCTATGAACTTTTGGTGATAATGATGTGTCAGTGTAGATTTATCAGTTATACCAAATGTACCACACTGGTGGAGGATGTTGATAATGGAGGAGGCTATAAATGTTTTGGGGGCAGGGAGTATATGAGAACTCTACTTTCTACTCACTTTTACTGTCAATTTGTATGCATACATATAAGCATAACCAATGGACATAAGAAACCGGGGGGTAGGGGAGGCCAGGGGCTTGTCAAGGGCGGGGGAAAAAAAGGACACATATGTAATACCCTTTGTTAAGCAATAAAACAATAAAAAAAATAATAATAAATAAAATAAATAAATAAAACTGCTTTAAAAATAAGGTTTATTTTTTTAAAAAGAGTGACATGCTCAGAATGTATTAAATTCAAATTTTCATCATTCCTTGAAATTCTCTCATCTTACACATAGACCTTGCTTTTTGGACTTTTGATAATACTTTATTTTAGCAATAAATGAACCAACAAAAATGAACATTCACATAAAATATTTTAAAGATTAATATGCAATTCTAGTACATCATCAACCCAGCCCCAAAAGAGAGAACTTTCAAAGTTACCATTTTAGTATATCACTACAATGCTTCTTATATTCAATTTATTTCAAATAAGGTACTCACAATCTTAATCCATGACACTCCTACAGATACACACACACACACACACACACACACACACACACACACACACACGACTTAACTTTCCAGTGCTTATTTAATTTCTGCCATATTTTTCTACAAAAAAGCAGTCCTTGAGGAGATAACCCATTGATCAACATTTTCCTGAGGTGAATTCACCAATATGAGATGCCTTTCTGCAATCACAAGTAACATTGACTTTCAAATAAGTACTACTTCTTATGAATAAAAGTTACTTTCTCAACTGATGATGTTTCACATCTGGAAACACAATCAATTTTGGACTGTAATTTTATTTTCTTGCAATGTGTTTGTCATTAAAGTTATGGTATCCAGTTTAGGCTGTTTTCATAAAATAAGTTAGAGTATCCCCTCTTCCTATAATTTATTAAAGGGTTTGGGTAAGATTTGTATTATTTTTCCCTTAAATGTTTGATAGAATTTTCTCGGGAAGCCGTTTGGGACTGGAGTTTTCTTTGCAGGAAAAGTTTTAATTATACATTCAATTTCTTTAAAAAATATAGGGTTATCAATATTTCCTTTTGTTGTTGTTTTGTTTTGTTTTGTTTTGTTTTGTTTTGTCTGTGTCAGTTTAGGTAAGTTGTGATTTTCAAGGAACTTAACCATTACATAAAGTTGTTCAAGTATTATTGTTATACTTTTCATTCTTATGGAATCATTTATTACTGACACTGTAAATAATAGTACTCCTCCCTTATCCACTAGAGATATGTTCTAAGACCACCACCACCACCCCCCCCCCCGCCCACTGGATGCTAGAACTGTAGATATCTCAAACCCTACATATAAACAAAGCCCCATGTTTCTCCTATATGGACATACCTTTTCACTTAAAGGAAGCACTTTATGGTTTCTCTTTGAAAAATCCAAATTGCCAGCATCACTTCCCTTGCACTTTGGGGCCATTGTTGAGTAAAATAAAGGACACTTGGCACACAGGCACTGTGATACTGCCACAGTGGATCTGATGATCGAGACAGCTCCTAGTGACCAATGGGCAGGGACTGTAAACAGCAGGTACCCTGGACAAAGGTATGATTCACATCTAAATGGGGCTGGGTTGCGGTGGCACATGATTTCATCACCCTACGCAAAGTGGGCACAATTTAAAACTCATGAATTGTTTATTTCTGGAACTTTCCAATTAATATTTTCAGACTGAAGTTTACCGTGGGTAAGTGAAACTACAAAAAAGCGAAATTATGGATGAGGAGGGACTACTGCAATTTGTATCCTCTCGTCTTTCCTCTCCTCTTCTCTTCTCCCTCTCCCACTCCTCACATTATTATCACTTCTCATCATCCTTGGAAGATGTGTCAATTTCATTATTCTATGCAAAGAATTAACTATATTGATTTTTCTCTTTTGTCTTCTTCTTTTATTGATTTACAGCTTATCATCATCTTCTTTCTACTTATTTGGGCTTAATTTACTATTTTCTTTAGCTTCTTAACTTGAACCTTTATTTTTCTAATATGAACACTTAAAGGTATAAATTTCTCTCAATGGTATGCTGCAGAGGCATCCCACATATTTGGATATGTTGCATTTTTATTATAATGCTGTTTAAAATGTCTCCTAAATATATTTATTTCTTCTTTGACCCAGGGGTTATTTTATAGTGTGTTACATAATTTGCAAATGTTTTAAGATTTTCCAAAAACATTATTGTTATTGATTTCTAATTTAAGTCCATTCTGGTCAAAGAACACATTCTAACTATTTACATTATTTTAGTTATTAAACTTTGTTATATGGTCCAGGATATGGTCTATTTTGATAAATATTCCAAATGCATTTAGAAAAGAAATAAATATTCTGCCATTGTTGGAATTAGCGTTCAATAGATAACGATTCTATGAAAACTGTTAAGTGTATCATTCAAACATTCTTAATTCTTATTGTGTTCTTGTGTATTTGTTCTATCAGTTGCTGATAGAATGGTATTAAAATTTCCAATATTTGTCCATTTATGTCTTTAATTTGGTCCATTTGTGCTTCTGATAGTTTGAAGCTCCGTCATCATCAGGTACTTACACAGTTAAGGTTGTTTTACTTGTTCATGAATTGACTCATTATTTAATGCTTTACTTAAGCTCTTGCATTGCTCTTTGTATTAATTCCTAATTTGTCTGACATTGATATAGCCATAAAAACTTTCTTGTGGCTAGTATTCACATGAAATATATTTTCCACTTTTAAAACCTATTTGTGTCTTTATACTTAAAATGATACTTCATAAGTAACATGATTGGGTTTTGCTTTTAAAACAAATCTATTCTAGTAATCTGTGCCTTTTAATTTTTAGAACCATTAACATGAAATATGGCTACTGATAATTAAGTTTTAATTATTGTTTCTTAAGTAAACATTTTAAGTTGTGCTTAATTCTGCCATTAGATATTTGTTTTTTATATGCCCCATCTGTTCTTTGTTGCTCTTTCCTTTTTTGGATCAATTTTTTATTAATCAATTTTATTATCTCTATTGGCGCTTTAGCTATATCTCATTATCTTAATGTTTTAATGGATGTTCTTGTTATAACAATATGCATCCTTAACTCATAATAATCTAACTTTATTTAATACTATACCACTTCAAGTATAATGTGACAAATTTATATTACACTTTAATTTACCCTTTTCCTGTCCTTTGTGCTGCTGTTATTATTTATATATTATAAAGGCAGTGTTTATTAAAAATACATTTTGTTTTCAAAATTGAGCTACCAGCTGTTGAAGTGTGTGTACACTTTTGGGGACACCCTGCAGATATAGCTTTACATGAATCACATAACCCCCCAAAATTGTAATTATTTTTTCTTTAGTCAGTTGTCTATTAAAGAATATTTTTAATTTAAATAATTTACTATCACTTTTTATTCCTTCTTATATGTACAAGCTGTGGCTAGGTGGGGCTCACCTAACCACATGAGCTCTTTAAAAGCAGAAAGTTTTCTTTGGTGAGCAGTGAGCAGTGGAGGAGGAGATCAGAAAGATCCCAGGCATATGGGAATTAAAACAGGGTTCCTGGCTTAAAAATAGAAGGGCTACATGGAAAAAACCTGAGAGGAGCCTCTAGATGCTGAGAACCAGCAAGGAAATGGGGACCTCAGTCCAAGGAACTTACTTCTGCAACAAGAATAAGCTTGGAAGCTGATTTTCCTCCCAAGGTTCAGAACAAGAACTCTGCTCTGCCAACACCTTGATTCTGGCCTTCTGAGACCCTGAGCAGAGAATTCAGTCTTGCCATGTTGGGCTTGCAACATAAAATAACTGTGAGCTAGTCAATGAGTATTGTTTTAATCCAGTAAACATGTGGTGATTTATTATGCAGCAAAAGTAAACTAATACAGCCAGGTCATAAAGATGAGCTACATTAACAAGGCTAAAAGTGGCTTTTGGCAATGGCCACCTGTTGGGTACCTCAATAACACTAAACATTTCACATTTCACAAAATACTAATCTCCCTCTTTTACAATCCAAGTCACCCAATGGGATGATCCAAAATATATGAATACCATATGTTGTCCAAAAAAAGTCCTCTTAAATCTCTACCTGGCTTCCTTTATTCTGCCACACGTACATTTAAATTTACAATCAGCAGCATAAATGTGTCAATGTAATCTGGAGCTACACTGCCTGTTGAAGAGCCATTGAAATCTGAGTAGTGAGAAATGCTCCTTAGCAGTTAAAGACACAAAACGTCAACATTGCTGCTACACAGGGGTAATTTATTGGGAGTCCGCTCAGAGAAACTGTTCATCTCTTTCCTAAGAGATCAACAAGCGTATTCTCATGCACAGAGTTGACATGTGCCAGTACCTACATATTTTTGCACAGATGTCTGTGTTGTAACTCAACATCTGCCTTCAGGGATTGTGTTGCACAATCTCCTGGTTTTAGCTAGATTGCTGTAGAAGATGATCCTTCCTGAAAACCCAGGAGCACAGAGGCATTTTAAAAAACATTTTTAAAAGCACGTTTTCTTTAGCATCCAGCTGTAGCATATAAACAGTGGTCTGAAAACATAATAGTGAGGCTTGCTTCAAATCTCTCTGCTCACTTAACACTGTGCTCCACGTGCCCAAGACAGCCTGGAGATAATGGATGGCTGTCAAGGACAAAGGTTTTGCAGTCCAGCAGATAGAGGTATAGATGCCAATGTCACCATTTAGTAACAGAGAAAATAACAGCATCTATGAGTCTCAATTTTCTCGTTTATCTCAGAAAAAGAATAAATTTCTTGCAGAGCCAAGATGAGGATTACTTAACCAAGTAAGTCCAGAGCGTACCACTGTTCTAATCCAATATATAGTGCCTATTTTATTAATATTTTTTTCTGAAACCTAATTCATTTTATCTCTTCAGTTCATTCCAAATTTACCAAAAAATTATACTTACTAAAATTTTTCTCTTGATGTTATCATTTCTTAAGAACCCTGTTGCTGTTGGTCGATAGTCCTTTACTCACAACCAAGGAATTTATATTAAAGTCACCAGTCTGAGTTAAGGACACTCTCTGTAATGAAGCCTGAGTAGCTTAAAGTGGATCTGAAAAGGTATTTTAAAATCAATCCTCTAGCTGTTAATGGGAGATTTAGCATTTTTCAGTAGGTGTTTTATTAGTTTAGACAATAGGAACCACATTATATTAATAAATTTTTCTATATTTAAGTTCCTGTAACCACTTTATAAAAAACTTTGTTCAGCCCTAGCCAGTTTTTCTCAGTGGATAGCGCATTGGCCTGTAGACTGAAGGGTCCTGGGTTCGATTCTGGTCAAGGGCACATGCCCTTGTGGGCTTGATACGCAGTAAGGAGCATGCAGGAGGCAGCCAATCAATAAGTCTCTTTTGTCATTGACGTTCCTATCTTTCACCCTCTCCCTTCTTCTCTGAAATCAATAAAAATATATTTTTAAAAAATTTTGTTCAATAGTAACCACTGTTATAACAATATGGTAGTATTTATTTTCCAGGCTATACAATGGCCAGCAAATGTCCTTTTTACACATCAAATCCATATTCACCAAGGTATACTTTATAAAAGTCTGAACTAGGCCATTCAGCATTTTATAAATTCAAGGAAAGATTCCATTATTTATTCTAAATGCTTAGAAGTAGGCAGCCTCCACACACGTAATCTGCTGATTAGTTTGAGTATGCATATCAGAAGCCAGCAAACTCCAATTTGCATTGAATGCCAGCTGCATAACAACTTATCAGAGAAGCCCAGATATGAGGGTAAAGAAATATCCCTTCCTTAATTATGAGCATGTGTATGCCAGTGCAAACCCACATTAGTATGACTGAGCATTCTGAGATAAGTTAATGCTATTAAGATTCATTACATATTCCTAATACGCATACCAATGACTCTTAGTAGCAATATGTTAGATCCCAAGCTCCAAGTCTGTGATGACAAAGTCCAGTGAAAATGGAAAGAGGTCCTAAGTAAGGCTTTGCAACTTTTTTGAAAAGGCATTTTTGGTGATTGCACATACTAATTCATTGTTAACGTCAGGCAGCCTTAATTAATTATCATATTAAAAACAAACCAAAGGCTTTCTGTTTTGTATGTAGGCATCTAAGATTTTTGCACTAACATAAGAAAGAAAAATGATGCAAAGTGAAGAGCAAACTGTTGAGCCCTGGTCGGGTGGCTCTGTTGGTTGGAGCATCATCCTGGACACCAAAAGGCTGCAGGTTTGATTCCTCATCAAGACACATACCTAGGTTGTGGGTTCTATCCCCAATCAGGATGCAACCAATTGATGTTTCTCTCTTACATTAATGTTTCTTTCTTACTATCTTATTATCTCTAAAAAAATCAATAAAAACATATTCTTGGGTGAGGATTAAAAAAACTAAAAAAAAATTGCAAATTGTTGAGTGCTAACTTTGACCTCATACCTATTTTATTTGGCCAAGATTTAAATTTGAATGACATTAGGTAGCATTTACACTGTCCACAACCTATTGCTTCTATACTTTATTTATATTCATTTATGTTATCTGACTGGTCCCAAAAGGCATTTGAGCTTGAGACTCCAGTTCTAAATGAAAATCTCTACCAGAGGCCAAATGTTCCCTTAAGGAAGATGGGCCAGGCAAGTGAATTGACTCTGAATCTTTTGTTTATCTGCCATGTCAAAGTCTGACAAAATATAAATGCAGGACTCATTTGACTTGAGAAGACTAATGCAATGGGAGGTGTTTTGCTTTGGGAGACAGAAAACAGAGTTTTATTCATCCATTCATTTAATCATTTAGTAATTCAGTTTACCAACATGTATTAACTGCTTGGGTACCACCATTGGGATACAGCAATGAGCAAGAACAATACTATCTTCTAAGATTGTCAAAATGACTGAAAATCTGATAATGCATGTAAATTGGGTACAAATCTTATTCTTCTTTTTAGGTTCCCTTGACTCTCCTTTTCTCTTTCTCTTGGTCAGCACCTCACCCATGCCAAATAGCCCCTAAAAGCTAGATGAAATGCCATTCCTTATGGATCAGGCTTGCTAACGGAAACCAAGGTGTTAGATAACACTACCTGGAAATGTAAGTGTGAGCCTGTGGAATAAATTTCACCATTGGGAAATGAGATACAATGGACACACACAAGCAAATTTCTCTTTCTCTCTTCATGACTGCTCCAAGGTGCAGTTCTTCTTTGCAAATCTAGGAAAGTCCCATATACCAAGCAAATATACCTGCTACATGACTTGCTGCTGTAGTGACTGACACATTAAAATGGTTGCATTTCATTGTGTGTGTTTTTAAACTTTTCTTATGTCACTTTCCTCTCTTTCTTTCACCTTTACTGCTCTGGGTTTATGTCTCTCAATTAAAGTACCAGTGTGATCTTGGACAAGTCATCCAGTCTTTCTGAACTTCAAGAATAAACTTGAGACTGGTCAGTGTGACTTGGTGGTTGAGCATCGACCTATGAGCCAGAAGTTCACCATTTGATTCCTGGTCAGGGCACATGCCCAAATTGCCAGCTTGATCTCCAGTGTGGGGCATGCAGGAGGCAGCCAATCAATGATTCTCTCTCATCATTGATGTTTCTATCTCTCTCTCCCTCTCCCTTCCTCTCTGAAATCAATAAAAATACTAAAAATTAATAAAATTGAATAATTTGAAGACCTTTTTCAGCTCTGACTTTAATTAGAGTTATATGATTATCTGCAAGGATACCAAAATCCATTATTTTGCAAAATTGTCATGTTGTAGAATTTTTTCTTTTGCTTTTTCCTGTTCTAGGACTTTTAAAGCATCATATAAGAACAGATTTCTTATTGTAAACTTATAAGTTCAGAAATAGCTTTCTCTTTCTGAAAGAGCATTTCTGATCCCCAATGCCTATTTTGCATCTCAAAATTTTTTAAAAAAATTGCATTAGGCAATTTCTAAATGAGCCACATATCTCTAAACATTTTATAATTTTATGATTCAATTTTGACAGTCTCCTGTTTAAACAGTGTCTTTAAAGGGAGGCAAGAAATTACCATTTATTGTGCCAAAAGTATAGTGCTAGAGACTAAGCAACTTACACTACATACATTATTTCCTCTAGATCTTATCAATGCCCTGGAAGGTAGGAATTATTTTCTGTATTTTAAAGTTCAGGAAATTAAGGTATGAGGGAATAACAAATTGCCAAGTACACACAGCTAATAAGCAACAAAGGGGAAAAGCAGTCTGCCCAGTTCCCAAGCCCAAGCCCCTCCAGTGAGTACATTGTCTTTTTCACTTTAATCTTTGTAACCTCACCCTTCTTTCCTCCACCAAAACCTACCCAGTGACCACAGCTACACAAATTTAATACTCTTTTAATATTAAAATGTTGCCTGTGTGGTGAAGGATTTAGAAAGTTAGACTATCTCATTTAAATAGTAACATAATTGTCAAGGGTAATCAACAAGTTTAAAAATGCTTTCACTCCATACATTACAATAGGTACTACAACTTCACTCCCTACATTTCAACTAGTTTAATATTCCACTCACTGTAACATAGCAGCCAGCAGTGTCTATTAACCAACACATCTATGCCGTCCAAATACCACTATAAAAGATGTCCACAAAATATTTCTGACATCTAAAAAAGACTAAGGGACTTTCTCATTTTCAAAGAAAGCTTTTAGTATATTCAACTTCACTTTTATCACAGCTTATTTTTATTGTGTTTCAATAATTTAAAATTGGTAAGGCACACATGGACTAGGTCTATGCTAACCAAAATATGAAATTATAGCCATATGTCATTCACTAACTTTAAGAAGTATGGCATGAAATAGAAAATTGAATCTATGTTTCTATCATATAAACTGAGAGAACATTTAACTCAGGTTTTCATCACTAAATTACCAATATAATCAGATATTAAAAACTTCCCCCATGGAATAATTAAATATATTTGTGGAAAAAATTTACATTAAGTATTAAATATAATGAAACATTATATTCAGCATTTAATTTAATGAAGCATAGGTTAAAAAAATAATAATATCTCAAAAGTAAAATAATCTTACATGCCTATGCCAGGCGTTTATACATTGATTTAATTCTTTTGATTTTTAACTTAAAAACTGGGTCTCAAACCAATGACTAATTAGATCACTCTGAATGACCTAGTGAAAAGGTTGTTAAAAACCTTCATACCATTGCATTTTCAACTTATTCCAGTCATCCAAAGTCTCACTGTCAAAAATTTAACATGAGGTTGAAGGATAGAATACAGGTAGAACATGGGCAAAATATCTATATACACTGTTAACAGAAAGCAAGGGGCCTCATGTGCTAGGCCAAATAAAAGCATCCAAATGACCTGAAGTGATCCCTAGAAGCCCAACCTAGAATTGTATTTCCATAATCTGTGATGATGCACTAAGTTTCCACTGATTTGACTCTGATATGGCTAGATGGTCAGATGCCCATATGAAGACAGAGCCCAGATTTGGTCTTTCATGTGGTGGGGAAAATACAACTATTTTTAAAGTGCTCTATTTTACCAAAGACCTTCCCATTACTGCTCTGCTCATGGTGCTATAAGTGTGTTGTCTATTTTTCATATTCATAACAGCCAGAGGCAAAAACAAAAAGAAAAGTTCAAAGCAGGCAAGGCTATTTTCACAGGCTTACATCTCCCTCCTACAGTTTCTTCCCAACCATCAGCACTCCGGTCCATGGCTTCCCGCTAGCTTTATAAGAACACTAGAGGCCTGATGCATGAAATTCTTGCAAGGGGCTCCCCTCTCCCCCCAACCCCCCCAACCGCCCTCCCCCCGCGACTTCATTTGGAAGGTCATCTGGAAGGACATCTGGTCTAATTGTCATATTACACTTTTATTATTATAGATGTTATTTCAGCTTCTCCCTTTAGTCTTTGCCAATCAAGCTATGACACCTGATTAGAAGAGGTGGGTAGGGTATTTATTCATAATACACAAATGGATATAACGATTCATTTATTCAGTTACTCAAGAAACATGTGTTGAGTATCCATTTTGTGCCAGGCACTATGCTAGACACTAGGAAAATATTGCCATAGTAAATCTAGCAAACGCAGTGGTAGAAAAGGCAGGCCCTTGGTCAGTTATCCAAAATCCCACTTTGTTGCATTTTTTAAAAGAGTAATCTGTGCGTTGTTAACCCAAAGGAACAGAACCCGAATAAAGAATTTTAAGCAGAAATATAAATATTTTAAATAAGAAGGACTCTCCTGGAACACTCAAATCCTAGGGCACACACCTTTTTTCTCTACTCAGATCAGTTTTGAACACAGCATACAGATTTTTCAACAACATGTTAAATGAAACTTTTCCTGTTACCTTGGAATTTGAGACTAATCCCTAAGCAGGAAAGGGGGCAATAAATATCCCTACATTATAAAAAGCAGCTGCTAAATACATTCCTGTGAATTATTAAGGGTTGACACAAATCAGGGCTCACCTCCAAATACTCCAAAGAGCCCATATAAAGAATAGGCCAGCAACTCCAGGGGGAAACATCCAGATGTAGTAATTACCAGGTCTTAGGCACACGTTTACTCTTCTTTTCTTCATGGGGTAGAGTGGAGAATGATATTTCCTTCTAAGGAAAGTAAGGAAGGTTCTGGAGACAACTCATAACAATTGGAAGAGCAAGAAAAGGAGAGGTACATTTCTCTTCATTGTGAGTACTTGCAAGCCGCAGCCCAAATGCAGCTGTGAAGAAATCCTTGGGAGAATTTGTCATGTCACCCTTGAGCTTTGGAGGCAACTGGGCACCTTGAAACTGGTGCCTGCCTCTGTCTTCAGAATTCTGAAGATGGAAGATTGGCTGGAGCCACTGTGCAAAAGGTGAGGAGAGATAGCAGCTGTGGGGGCAGCCTGGGCTCAGCCAGCCCTAAAGGATGTCTACAAAATCCAAGTCATCTGGAAGGCACCTGTATTCATTTCCTATTGCCACTGTAATAAATTCCACAAATTGCATGATTTAAAACAACACAAATTTATTATCTCAGAGTTCTGGAAGTCAGAAGCCTAAAATAGGTCAGCAGGGCTCCTTTCTTTCTGGAGGCTCTCGGGGAGAATCTGTTTCCTTGTCTTTTTCAGCTTCTAGAAACTGCCTATATTCCTTGGTTCATGGTCCCTTGCTATATATTCACAGCCAGCAGTGTAGCACCTTCTCTCCTCTTTGACCTCTGCTCTGTCCTTCTCACTATAACTCTGAGTCCCCTGTCTCCCTCTTATAAGGATCCTTGTGATTACACTGGATCTTCCTGAATAATCCAGGCTAGTATCCCCATATCAAGATTCTTATTCACATCCATGAATAAGATACCATGTAAGGTTCCAGGGATTAGGAAGTGAATGGTGTCCAATTCAAAAAGGAGGCTTATTGCTTTATAGAGACCCCAGCAATAAGAAGCTTAAATGTATAACACTGGTAGGGGTGAGGGCAGGGGGTGTATTTCAAAAGAGTCAGGAGAACATGACTCGAATCAGAGTTCTCAGAGCATTTCTAATGTACCCTGTAGATGTGTCCCAAGAAGTGGCCAACATCTGGACCTCTCCCCCAGGGGTAATGATGTTCAATCCCAATGGCTCCAAGCAAGTCAAGACTTCCTTTAGTCTACCTTCTCTTCCCATGGCCCCGGAAGATGCAGGTGTGATACTTGGGGTTGGAGTAAAGAACAAGGAGGAGTAGGAGAGCAAAGCAAGCCCTGCCCCCGTGGTAGGTTAGGCCTAAGTGGACAGGAAGTGAGAAGCTGTGAGTTCAAAGTGGGATTGAAATTTTGATTTAGACAACACTGAAACATAGTTCCCCAATATGAGTCTTCATTAATAAAATGCAACATTTTAATATTAAAAAAGTATGAATTTTGCCTGCAAGGCAAACAAGGGGTAGGGGAAAAAAAAGATCCAACAGAATATGTTTGATGAGTAAGGTTGGAAAATAATTAAGCTCTTTCTTATTTGTGTGACACACATTTCAGTCTGTCCAATAAAGTGGTTATAATGATGTGTTTGTATATTTATTACATACATAGACAAGTCATTGGTTTTTTTTATGAGATTTTTTCTGTCTCTGATTTCTGTATGCTCCTGATTAGAGGCACTCTTTACTTCAAAGGCTGCGCAGTTCCACCAGTTCTGTATATATAACAGCAACCTGCTCGTTCCAGATTCATGTGCACTCCTAATTATTCAGAGCAGGCCTAATTCTCTAAATGCATTAACTGGCACTGGATTGACACCTTCTATGTTGTTCAGTTGTTGTTACATTGGCTTCTAAATTATCTCAGCTTGGCATTACAGAGATAATCTGTCACTAATGCAAACTTGTGTATTTACAATATTAGAATCTCTGTCTTGTTATTTTTTCATTACTACTGTGTTTTCTGTCTCCCTCATTACCATACGTATTGTTTCATTCTTTACATTTTGAATGCTATTATCTTTAAGACTGTCAGTGAAGCATTCTGAGATAATGATGCTGTGGGAAGAGAATTATCTAAATATGAATCTTCCTGCTCGTGCTCAAATAAATTATTGTCTAACGCTTCAGATGCTTCTTCTGGGTCCTCATTAAGATACTCATGGCCTAGGGGAATTAGGGAGAATCAGCTGCCTTTGTCTAAGGGTCTGAAGTACAGAAACAAAACTAAAGATAGAGAAACCAACCAAGACTTTGAAGTGAAGGACTTTGCTATGATAGGAACAGGGAATGTAAAAATATCCAATGAAATATGTATTTAACAACAATAGCCTTGAAAAGGAATAATATTTAAGAATCTGAAGGTAAAACAATGACTGAGATGAATATAAAACAGATTAAGTATTTTGTTTTGATTTGGAGGTTACCTGTTCAAAAGCAGACAATTGTCAGGGGACTTTATCCAGTGCTTAGGCTTTAAATACTAACTATATTTATATTGTTTCTATCTCTGGCCACTTCACTGAGCTTCAAGTTCATATCTCTAATTTTTAAAATTTGATGTCTACACCTAACTGTCTATTGGCATCTCAAACTTAACGTGACTAATATAGAATTATTTTCCCCTACAAAATCTGTTTCCTCTGCCCGTTGGCAACCAGTTTTAATATACACTATTACCATGTGCTCTACAAGAACCCAGAAATTCCCCCTGACTCATCTTTTACTCTATTTCCATCTAATTAATGAAGTCCTGTGGGTTCATCTCCAAAACCCATCCTGAGTCTATCTATTGTTCTCCTCCATCTTCACTGCCACTACCCTTGCTCAGGAAACCATCATCTCTTAATGGGCACCACCTCCCAACAGGGAGACCAGCTCCTACTCTTGCCCCTCTGCCCATAGAGTAAACTTTACAAGATGTGCATCATGTCATGTCACTCTCCTGCTTAAAGTCCTAGTAGCCTATCATCACACTTAGAATGAAATCTATGCCCCTGACCATGGCCTGCAAAGCCCTGAATGACCTGCTCTTGCCTGCCTCTTGGATCAACTCTCTTCTCATTTCTCCAGCCACACTGGCCTTCTTCCAAGTCATCTCTGCCCATACTTCCTGCACACATCGACCCCTCTGTATAGAATATTCTGCTCCCAGGTATATGCATGCATGAATAACTGTTTCTCCTCATTTGTGTCTCTCTCAGCTTCCTCAGAGAGGACTTCACCTCCTTAGCCACTCTCCCTCCTTCATGGTACTGATCACCCTCTGAAAGGGTCTTGTCTATTAACTTGTTTGCTTATTTATTTGTCTTATCTTGCTAGACAATAAGGTTCATGTGGGCAGGAATCTTGACTCTCTTGTTCTCCACTGCATATGTCGGGTCAAGAATGGTGTCTGGCTCATAGCAGTCGCTCAATAAATATTCATAAATTAGTGAGTGATTAGAACCCAAATTATTCATGACTGAGTGTCAGAGGCCACACTGTCAGCCTTCTTAGTTTGCTAAATAGACTAGCCCTGTCTACTCCCTGCATGTCTGGGAGAATACAAATAGGAGACTCAATGCCCATGTAGTGATAGGTGCTCAGTGATTATGCAGAGCCAATACCTCAGGCTCTGCCCTGCTGTTATCATCATAGTGAGAAATCCATGTCCCAGCTTCTGTTCTACGGTGGAAAAGACCACCCCATTCTCTCTGCTACTGGGGCCCAGAGTCTCCCTGTTTCAAATGCTTCTCTTTGGCAAAATTATCTCTCCAGACCACTTTCTCTACAGATTTCCCAGCCATGGTTACATGAGACTTATTCTCCTCAGGTACCATCAGGAATGCTGCTTACTTAAAAGATAGAAATATCTCACTTTCAATACTATTGCCTCAATATGTGGTGGTAGCAACAGAGTTCAGCTACAGATTTTTTGTTTATTTTTGAGAGGGTTAGATAAAGGAAGGAAAGTGGGTGGTAGAATGTGCTTCAAAAATATCTCTCAAAGCCCTACTTAACATTCTTGACCATTTTAATGCCCAAAACAAACAACAACAAGAGTGTGCCCTTGGCTCTTAAAGCTGGTGTTGCCTAGACACAATATCTGTTTGCCCACAGATGAAAAAAAAATGTAAAAACAGTAAAAATCAATGCTGCCTTCTACAACACCACCAAGACCCCAGAGGAGAAAAGATAATGAAGAGTTATTGAGCTGTTTTCTTGGGGAAAAAGTGTAATCTTAAATCATATTTCTGAAGTTCAAAATGTAGATCAGAATATGGCTCAGTAATGTTTGCAGAACAGATCATTTATATTGTAAGATTAATAACACAGAATGATAATATAGAATAAAGGATGATTTTGTAGCTACAAATTTGCAATTTACAAATCTGTAAACTTCCCAAAGAATTATCTTTCTTAAAACATTGATTTAACCAAAAGATACGATTAACCATGTGCTTTTCAGGTAGATTTGTAAATTGTTTTTGCAATAGAATTACTGTTACTAGCATTCATATTTACTTTAGCAATTACTATGAGCCATAAACCATTGCATGTGCTTTCCATGTGTTTACTCATGTAGCCCTTAAAATTCCCTAGGTGATAGATAACAATACATATCTACCTTCAGAAGATAAAGAAACAGGAGCATAGAGAGTTTAATCCATTGCCCACTGGTACTCGGCTCTTAGTAATAAGCTGGGTTTCAAACTCAGGCTGTACTTTCTCTAACTACCAAACTATGCCACCTGTACCCTACTAACAATGGTAGTAAATGGTGAAATTTACTGAGCCTTCCCTTTGTTCCATGGTACACTGGAAGTATTATATCATCAAGTCTTCCCAACAATCCTGGGGTGAAGAAACTATTATTATAAACTTTGTTTAACATGGACGATGGTATGGTTTTTTATGGAAAGATTTTCCCATATTACTCACTGGTAGAAATAGCTCTCTGTTTGAGTACATTTTGCCAAGCATGATCAGCCTTTGGTAGCTCCGTTCACAGCCCTGTTTCTTCAGTAGTCCCATACAAGAGTCTAGAATGCCAGCTACTTGCCATTTCCACTCCTTTGTTATGTGTCCTCTATTTTTTTTTGCATCTAGAAAAACTTTAACACTTTTGTTCTCAACTGAGGCAGGCAGAATTTTAAAATCATGCTTGTTAATCTTCTAGCTATGCAAGCCTATCCGTGAGGTTACATTTCTCATTCCAGCCAGCATTAGGGCTGACCTCTCCAAGAGAAAGCCTATCCCCACCAAGGAAGCTCAATGACAGCTCAGCCTATGAGGCCTGCAAATCATAAAATATGAGTCCCTTCTTTGACTAAATTAATCGGACCACATCACAGAAACACCAACAAAGGCCTTTCATAGACTATAGCCGGTGAATCCTTTTCAAAGAGAAGCCTATAATACTCTGTTATTCGCCCACAAGTAATCAATTAATGGAGGCATCAATCTTAATGGAATAGTAAAGAACTCTCTGGAGCCAACAGAAGGGAAGTGGGAGCTCCATCAAACAGGAACAGGGTAATTTAGCAACAATCACCATGAAGAAAGCATGCAGGCATAATTATGAAGGTGGACTACTAAATGCTAAAATTGGGACTTGTTAATTACAATCAAATAAGAGTTAACACCAATTATTTATGATACAACAGGCACTGTTCTAAACACTTTAGATGCATAATTTCAAAATAATGCACAGCGGGAGCTACTATAATTACTCTCATTTTACAGATTACTAAACTGAGGCTTAGACAGGCCAAGTAAATTGTCCAGGATGATGTAGCCAGTAAGCAGCAGAGCCAGGTTTTGAGCCCAAGCATTCTGAGCCCCGCATATTTTTAGTCTGCTGTGTTTTGTCAACCCTCAGCTGCACAGACTTGTAGCACAACGCAGGCTGGCCACGCTGAACCTTATGCTGTCCTCGCAGCGCAGTAGGCACCTTCCCACCTGGGCACTTTTGCCCATGCAGCTCCCTCTACCTGGGACATCTACCCTTGCCAACTCCTTTTTCATGAAGATCCAGCTTAAATGGCACTTTGAGAAGGTCACCATTATGTCAGCCACCCCGCACCCAGGAGGCTGCCTCTGTCATGGTTAGATGCCCTTTCTTTGGCTTAAAATACATGCTCCATTGTGAACAGAAACAGGAAATGGGAGTCAATATGAAGCTATAGCAATATCCAAACAGCCCCAACATGGGGCTGCAAACAATGAGAAGGAGAACACTGATAATCTAGAGCTACCAGGGTCTTATACAGAAAAAAGTCTACATTCACCTAACGATGGTTAAGTACCTTTGCATTTTGAGTAACTGAACTGCCAAATGATGCTCATAATATTTGCCTATTTTACAAGTGCTTAGGGCTGAAGCTCTAGTGAAATAGGCATCCATTATTTATTTATTAGAGCCTTTTGACAGTTTATGGTTCTTCCTTTTTCAGTCCAACTTAATTGCAGCAAACCAAAAAGATCATATTATAAAGATAAGCTAAAAGATATTTTCCTTTCCTGGTGTAGGAGGAAAGCAACTGTATGGAGGCCTCTGGATAATAAATAACTTCTCTACCTCCTGCATTTCTTGGCAGGCTTGTGAAATATTTATTGCATTTCTTTCCAAAGGCTTAAAAGTATCTTTCTCCTCCGGAGAATATGATTCTGTGACCCAATGCATATTCCACGGATGCCGACTTCAGCTGTGTTTGCATCTCTTGCCCCCTCTCCTAACCTCTGTCTTTCAATGCTGCCTTTGGGTTAACTTCTTCTGACAATTTCTGTTTCCTTTCATTTAAGTTGTTACACTCCATATGGCTCCTCTTTCTTTGATGTGGCCCAGAATGCATTATGAAGCACAGAACACAAATTCTGCAGTGTAATGGTTCACCAAGGAATCTCTGCCCTATTCTACCCAGTTGAGTTCTTAACACAACGCTAAAGAGATGGAGAGCATCTAGACAAAGAGAGGGAGAAATCAACCTTTAATTATGAATTTGACTACTCTGTGCTAGGTACTGTGGTAGTTACCAAGAATAAATCAGTAAAAAAGTTCATCTTTTAAAACAAATGCTTATAGTTTAGACAATGTGACAGGCAAGCACCTGAACTATTTCAATGCCACATAAAGGGAATAATAGGAAGCATGTTTACCACTGTGTCCTTGATGATCTACCTCTGAGTCACAGGGGTAGGAGGTATTCAGGCAGAGGGATGGCATTTTTTTTTTAAAAAGCATAACAATGCCACATGTCAGTGAAACTGCAAGAGCTTTTGGTACAATTAGACCATGACTGCGGCAGTGCTCAGCACAGAGCTACAGAAGAGGGACAGAGCAGAGCGTGAAGGGCCCTACATGACATGGGGATAAATTGACTGCACACAATGGCAGGCCATGCTAATGTCTAAGCACTGGAGTGGTGTGACTTTTGTCCGAGTTCCACTTTAGAAAGGTCGCTCTGGCTGCAGTATGAAAGATCAATGTGTGAGAGACTGCTCCAGGACTGCAACATATCCAAACAGAGGGGTTTATTTAGACTCTTCTCTAAGATTTACAAAAAGGAAAAATGTAATAAAGGTAGTATCAAGCCAGAAGAACAGAAAAAAAGGAAAGGAAATAGAAGAAGGAAAGAAAATAATCTTTTGAATTAGGGTAAGTCAATGGGGGAGTATTTAAGCAGTGCAGAGAAAATGGAAATGTAAGTGCCTGCGAGGTGAGATGTGAATGAGGATCTGACTGAATCTCAAAGGGAACACTAGACTCAGAAAATAGAAACTCAAGGTTTCTGAGATGGTGAGGGAGAATGGTGTGGCTTAAAATCGGAGGATTGAATGAAAACTTTTATGAGGAGTAATTAGATCCCAAGTACCCACATCAGCTCACATGGCTGGGCAACTCTGTTCTCAGTCTGGAAGAAGACCAGATGTTTATTCTGTAGAGAAATGGAAGCAGAAATGGAATTGCTCTAAAACCAGCACCACATGGTTTAGGAAAGGGTGGGTGTGACATGCCATTCAGAAAACAAAGCAAATAAATGAAATTCTACGTCCTGAATGGTGAGAACTCTCTAGTTTGATTCACAGAATATTCTGGAATAGACCTCTTTCCAGAGAAATTAGCTAGTCTAGAGAAAACAAATGCAGACGTTGACAGTAGTGATATTTTTTTTTAAATATATTTTATTGATTTTTACAGAGAGGAAGGGAGAGGGATAGAGACTTAGAAACATCGATGAGAGAGAAACATCGATGAGAGAGAAACATCGACCAGCTGCCTCCTGCACAATCCCCACCGGGGATGTGCCCACAACCAAGGTACATGCCCTTGACCGGAATCGAACCTGGGACCCTTCAGTCTGCAGGCCGACGCTCCATCCACTGAGCCAAACCGGTTTGGCGACAGTAGTGATATTTGAATGAATTGGTCAAGTTTCCCTTAGTCATCCTACTATAAAACCAACAAAATGACAAACATCTCTCTCCACAACACACACATATATACACATACACACAAACACAAACAAATACACATGACACAGCTCTCATGTGGCTTTTATTGTCTCATCCTTAAGTATAAACAGAAAGGGGGGGGGGACTAGACATCCAGACTATGAGAGAAGCTTCTTACATGAAAGGCATAAAGGCAGAGACAAAAAAAGAAAAAGAAAAAAGGAGACACAGGAAACAGAAAAAGCATAAGACCCTTAATTCTTCAAGATTCTATAATCTATATCTTCAGAAAGATAAAAGATGTTACATTCATGAAATAAGAACAAGAGTTTATAAAAATGACATGGTAAGAGATCATAAGGAAAAAATTAGTTTGTAAAATAAATACAACATAAGCATTGAAAGATAAGCTGGAGAACTCTCCCAAGTAAGAAAACACACACACACACACACACACACACACACACACACACACACACACTCACACACACACACACACACACACACACACACACACACACACAGAACACCCCTCATCAAAACTGAGACTTCTGCTCTTCCAGGGAAACTGTTGCTAGAATAGTGAGACAATCCATTAAGCCAGAAAAAATATTTGAAAGTCAAATACCTGCCAAAGCACATGTATACTGAATATACAATAAAGAACTTTCAACACTCAATTATAAGAAAAGAAAACCTAATAAAAAGTGGACAAAAGTTCTAAAGAGAAACTATGAGGAAGAATATGTACCAATGACAAATAAATACATGAAAATATATTCAATATAATTAGTCATT
Organism: Myotis myotis; assembly: GCF_014108235.1. Lineage (NCBI taxonomy): Eukaryota > Metazoa > Chordata > Mammalia > Chiroptera > Vespertilionidae > Myotis > Myotis myotis. Next base: position 62,979,664 of record NW_023416390.1, on the reverse strand, counting down.
TAGGAAACTACAATCTAAAACCACAATGTGATACCATTAAAATAATATCTAAAATTAAAATGACTTTTCATATCAAGTGTTGGTGAGAAGCTGTTAAAATTCTAATTGAGCCGAACCGGTTTGGCTCAGTGGATAAAGCGTCGGCCTGTGGACTCAAGGGTCCCGGGTTCGATTCCGGTCAAGGGCATGTACCTTGGTTGCGGGCACATCCCCAATGGGGGGCATGCAGGAGGCAGCTGATAGATCTCTCTCATCGATGTTTCTAACTCTCTATCCTTCTCCCTTCTTCTCTGTAAAAAATCAAAAAAATATTTTAAAAAAATTCTAATTGATAGCTGAGAAACAATTTGGCAGTTTTATAAAAAGTTATACATCTAACTTATAACTCAGTAATTCTACTTTTAGGTATCTACCCAAGAGAGATAAAAGCACATCTTTATATGAAGACTTATACATAAATGATAATAGCAACTTTATTTATAATAGCAAAAACTGTCCATCAATAATATGAATAGATACACAAACTATGGTATATCTATACAATAGAATATTATTCAGCAACAAAAAGAATGAGCTACTGATATATGTAATAACATAGATGAATCTCAAAATAATGAGTGAAAAAGAACTCAGACCAAAATATGTTTATAGCGTATGATTCCATTTATATAAAATTCCAGAAAATACAAACTAATCTACTATAGTGACATGAAGTAGATTAGAGGTTACCTGGGAATTGACAAAGTGGATGGGGCAGAAGGAAGGGATTACGGGGGATTCAACTAAACTTGTGGATAACGAATAGGTTTACTTTTTTGATGGTGGTAGTGCTTTCATAGGTGTAAAAATATGTCAAAATTTATCAAATTGTGCACTTTAAACATATGCTTTTTATTGTATGCCAATTTACCTTTAAAGGTTTTTTTTTTTAACTTAAAAGGAGAAAAAGAAAATTGAGTGAAAAAATTTGATTATGAAAGGATGAGTCTCAAGTGGGAAAAATATGAAGCTATAGCAATATCCAAACTAAATATAATGTACTATATTAAGGATTTGGAAAATGGAATGAATAGAACCAGATAGATTTGAAAACACATTCACTGAAGTTTAGCAATCAGGACTTGGTATTTTTGTTTGGCGAGATGGTGAAAAAACATCAGTAAAGTATGATGGCCTGGTGGCCATGGTGGCCTGGATTCCTAATTGGCTGGAACATCAGTACGTATTGGGGCAAGACTAGGCAGAGAAACATCATGAGTTTACTTTTTAATGAATTGAATTTGAGATATACAACAATGGCATTGCCCAAAAGATAGCTGTGTAATGGATCTGAAATTCCCAAGGGCGAGGTAGAGTTGTAAATACTCAGCAAAACAGATGATAATTGAACCAGAGTGTTAATTGGTTAGATCACCTAAGATCAAGTTAAGATATAATTTAAACACTGAGACCTAAACCCTGAGAAATACTAACAGTGTATGGTTGGGCAGAGAACAGAATCTCGCAATGTAAATAGAAATTTATTTTGATAATCCAAGTCTCAGAACATATGCTTGGAATTTATAATTCATGAGTCAGATAACTTTCAAGTGATCTAAAAAAATCAAAGTCTCTATGAGCTGGTAGATATTATGCTCTAGTCTTTAGTTGGGAGAACTCTTTGATAGACATTTAGGCATGCAGACAATCCTTAAAAGCCCACAATAACATCTGCACTTAGAGTAACTGCATAAATGGCTCTTGTTTAGACTTTACACTAATTACAGTAGTTACAACCATGTGGTTAAGGGGAAAAATTGGCAAAATTCCACATGATATTTTCAGGCTCATAAATTTGAAATAAGAGAGGCTTTTAACCATATTGCTGCTAATTTTTAACCTGCCCACACCTGGTATAATATTTCATACTATGTTTAAGTAACATACCTGGGCTTATTAATACCAGCTTTGACTGGAACCCTTATAATGACTTGAGATTGTTCTTCATGTTTCCTGAAATAGAAAAAAAAAATGACAGATATAAATGTGCTATTATGTTTTCATGAAAGATATTACATGAATCATACTATATGGAGCAGAAAAGCTATAGTTTTGGTCTAAATATAAAATCATAAGTAAAAATACAAATGAATGATTAGTAATGCATTATACATTAATAACAACAACAACAAAAATACATCCAGTAAAGCTCCTACATTTCACTCCTAGGAGACTACTAATCAGATGCCATTAACTCCTATTTTAGAAATTTCTAGCAAGCTTGGTTAACTGGTTTACTGCCCAAAAGTAAATTAGAAGTAATAAGCTAACTGCACGGAGACCCTTATTTTGAGACAAGCACATTAATGGCAGCAAGCTGTGATGACAGATAGAGAGGAATGTGAAAGGGAAAAAAAGCATAGAAAGCAGAAATCTGAACTCCAAGTAGACCAGTTTATAGCCATTTAGTGTAGAGTAAGCAACTTGCTATATTTCATTAGTCTCTGATAAAAACACTATATAATAACTAGCAATCATAATATAATAGTCCTCAGAAGATTAAAATGGTAATATTATGAGAAATTCATTTTTTAAAAGAATTTAATAGAGTTAAAATCAGCTATAGTAAGCCCTGGCCAAGTAGCTCAGTTGGTTGGAGCATTGTCTGATATGTCAAGGTGCTGGGTTCGATCCCTGGTCAGGGCATTTTTTTTCTCTCTCTCCCTTCTTCTCTTCCTCTAAAAAAATTAATTAAATGATTCCATTGTTTATAAGTTTTGCCTAGACAAAGTAATTTTTCTAGTAATGAATGTTCTTCCTTAAAATAAAACCCATGTATGAGAAGAAAAAACTTCTTTAAATATAACGTACTTGTTAATTGACCACTGGTTTATCTTTTTGTGTCATTTAGAACTTCTTAACTTCCACCTAGTATCACAGAGTAGAACTGTTCTAGCCCCTGTAAGATTATTAGCTTCTGGAAAATTGAAAGTAAATATGGACACTTGAATTCATCTTTACTAGTATATCATGTGCTCTCCAACCACACTCTGCAGTGTCTAACATGTAGAAAGTGCTGAATACAAGAAGAAAATGACTTAGAATGTACACACCTACACCCTTTGTTCTTTTAGTGACAATAAATAATAGTATCAAACCCACAATTGTGTAACATTGTAAAAGGCAAATCCACATTAAAAAATCATTAAATATGATTTAATCTCAAAATTCAAATTAACTGTAAAAAACTCAGTTCAAATGGGTGAATGAATGAAAGTATGAATTATTGAATACCCCTAAAGAATTTGAAAATAGACAGAAACTAATGTTGCCTATTAATGAATTTTTGGAATGCATAATTGAAATTGTTTGTTATTGTAATATCAATTATATGTCATAGCAGTTTTATAGACTTAAGGGAAATTGCAATTTACATTTAATGTTGAGAAAAGGCTTTAGAACAAGTTTTACTTTAATATGCATCCTTAATAAATCTTTTTAAATTTATAATGAATGAGGTCCAAAAATAAATGGCTTTTCCATATATACATGGGTGAAAAAAAGTAGTTTATAGTTGTAAGTACACAAAAGTATATTCTTGCATTATTATTTATTAATTGTTATATTACTTATTTGTATTACAGCTATACACCTCCTTTTACCCACTCCCGTATGTTCAAAAAACCTGAGTCTTGGTTCTCTAAGACAATTTCTATTTAATTTTTAAGATAGTTTGTTAAATAGGATTGAATTTCAAATCCTTGAGAGACACACATAAATGTGTTCACATCTCCAATCTTACAATGTCATTTTTATTTTGAAGAATATTTTCATTATCTCTACATAATATTCATGCTCATATATAGGGCTCAATTGCAATATATTTAACATGATTTAGAATTTATACATAAATAATCAGCAGTTGAAGAGCATTAATTTCATTTAAAAATCAAATTTTTTCCAATTATTGAGCATTTGTCTTTTTTTATGCCTATAGTAAAATACTAGAAAAGAGTATAAGAAAGTAGTAGAGAGTAGATTTCAGTTCATAAGATCATGCCATATTTTAGTCTGCAACTTTGATAACTAGGTGCAGGTCTTGGGTAATAGAAAATGAGATGATTTCTGAATAACAACAAGCAAATCAATCACACCAGAAGAAGATTAGAGGTTACCAGTGTATAACAGAGAGTTCTTCATATCTAAGCAGAGACAATTAGTAAACATAATAAGCATTCTAGTGTAACTCCTGGAGGAAAGAAGATAGCAAGACGTACAAAATATTCAGAGAGCTGAGTCAGCTTGATAAAAAAGTAGTCAATAGTTATTACTCATTTGCTTATTAAACCCATTATGCCCTTTTATTAATATAACAATGTGGGTGATTCTGTTTTCAATACAGAATTATTTGAGCATGGCAGGCAACTAATCCATTCACTCATTTATTCACTACTAAGTATCTAAAATGTGCCACTCACTGTGCCAAAACAGTAGATATAAAAAGTGTATGACATTCTTTCCCTTAAAAACTGTTATCATCCATGAAAAAAATACAGTTGATCTGTACTTTATTAAAATTAAAAGTGTCTATCCTGCAAAAGATGATGTAAAGAGAATGAGAAAACAAGCCATAAACTTGGGGAAAATATTTGCAAAGCATAGGTTTGTTATCTAAAATGTAAAATAAAAAAGTTCTTAAAACTCAACAATAAGAAAATGAACAGTCTGATTTAAAAATCAGCAAAAGACCTGAACAGATACCTTGCTATAAATATATATGCAGAAATAAGCATATGAAAAGGTGCTCAGCATCACATGTCATTAGGGAAATACAAATTAAAACAGTAATGAGCTAATTAGACATCTAGGAGAATGACTGAAATCCAAAACTGAGAACACCAAATGCTGGCAAAGATATGGAGGAACTGGCACTCTGATTTATTACTGGTGGGAATGCAAAATGGTACAGACTGTTTGGAAGTTTCTTACAAAATGAATCACAATCATATTGTATGATCCATCAATTGCACTCCTTGGTGTTTACAGGTAAGTTAAAAACTCATGTCCACAGGAAACCTGCTCAGAGGTGTTTATGGCACTTTTATTCAGAATTGCCAACACTTGGAGGCAACTAAGATGTCCTTCAGTAGGTAAATGGATAAGTAAACTGTGATACATCCAGATATTGAAATAGTATTCAAAATAATAAATAAATGAGCTATCAAGCCATGAAAAACCATGAAGGAAATTTGATTTCATATTGCTAAGCGATTCAAACTAAAAAGGGCTACATATTATATGGTTACTGTGGAGAGCGGCTACAGCGTTTGGACAGGTTTAAGCCTCGGACCCATGAGAGGGCACGGTCCTCTTGTGGCAAAGCCACATACAGGTCCCAGCTTGGAGGGTAAAGCCCTCCCAGGAAATTACTAGTATAGCCAAAGGCTATGGTTGTAAGCTTGACCTTATGTCCAGTGGTCTCAACCTTGGCTGCACATTAGAATCACCTGGGAATCGTTTTAAAATCCTGATTTCTGGGCCTCATCCTCTGGAAATTCTGTTTCTTTGTTACTAATGTTGTGGCCTCACCCCATAACAAAGAAACAGAATTTCCGGAGGATGAGGCCCAGAAATCAGGATTTTAAAACGATTCCCAGGTGATTCTAATGTGCAGCCAGGGTTGAGAACTACTGGCTTACAGGCTGTGTCACTGTTTCCTCATCCAGTGCAGTGATCCATCCAGCCCCACCTATATTCTCTTGTCTGTTTTCTTTAATCCTTCACCGCCCCCTCTCAAGCTCACCACTGACCATGCTGGACGTGGTTCAATTACAACTGTATAACATTCTGGAAAAGGCAAAACTATGGAGAGAGTAAGAAGATCAGTGGTTGCCAAGAGGTAGGGGGAGGGAGAAATGAATAGGTAGAACACAGATGATTTTAAGGCAGTAAAACTATTCTATATATTACATAGTAGATATTTGACATTATACATTTATACATTTGTCAAAGTATATGAAATGCACAAAATCAAGAGTGAACTCTAATGGAAACTACAAACATTGGGTGATAATAAATGGTTAATGTAGGTTTATTAATTGTCACAAATGTATCATTCTAATGAGGGGTGTTGATGGGGAGAGTTTGTGCATGTGTGGGGGCTGGGGCTATATGGAAATTCTCTGTACTTTCCACTCAATTTAGCTGGAACCTAAAACGACTCTAAAAAATAGTCTATTAAAAATAAAACCTGTATTGTCTACTAGAAAATGCAGATAAGTAATCAAGTGATGACATTACAGGATTTTAAATGTAATGAGGGATTCATGTAGTGGATACCATGTGAACACAGGGAAAGGCAAGAGAATCTTCAATCTGACTGGAGAGGGGAAGCAAGAATGTCAAGGAGGCAAATCTCTGCTTATTTCCAAATTCCCTACAGCAGGAAAAAATTCAGACAAATCCTAAGCATGCACAGGAAAAAAAAAAGGGGGGGGGGGATAAAAACTGGGCAAAGTCTTCTTTTTAAAGAATGAAAATATGTTTCTAAACCAAATAAAAAGGCCATTTGGTCATTTTGACAATTTTACATTAAACAATGTCATTAGGGGGAAAGCAAACACAACTAATTCCGAAATTTAAATTTAGATGCTAAATCTAGAAAGCGAATTCACTGAAGGGCCAAATTTTTTTCAAGTTTAATGAACGCTATAGACCCAAGAAACTCAATAATACCAAGAACACAAAACATGAGGAAATTACACCAAGTATACCACAATCAAATTGATCAAACCAGTGATAAAGAGAAAATCTTAAAAGCAGACAGAGAATAAAACACATGACACATGAAAGAAAGATAAGGATAAAAGCAGACTTCTCATCAGAAACAATGAAAGCAAGACAACAGTGGATCAACATTTTAAAGTTCTAAAGAAGAACTTGTCAACCAAGAATTCTGTACTCAGTAAAAATATTTTTTTGAAATGAAGGTGCTGAGAGAATTAATCATTGGCAGACTCTACCTCTAAGAAATGTTAAATGAATTCTTTTGGGCAAAGAAAAATGATACCAGATGAAGATATGGATCTACAAAAAGAGAATAAAGAGCATCAGAATTCAGAATTCATAACATGGATATATATATATATATATATATATATATATATGATTTTAATAATTTAAAAAGGTAATTATTTAAGCAAAAATAATAATGTGTTGGGCTTATAATATATGTATAAGTGGACAACAGTATGATAGGGAATGAAGTGAATTGTATGATAGCAATAGCATACAGGCCAGGAAGATGGGAAATCAAATTATTTTATTGTATAGTGAAATGGTACAATATCATTTTAAAAATAAGCTTTATTTGAAAATAGACTATGGTGAGTTAAATTATATACTCTACTAGTAAACCCAAAGGCAACAATTAAAGTGAGAAAACAGTTATCACTAATGAACCAACAAAGGAAATAAAATGAAATCTTTTTTTTAAAGTCCTGAGTTATAAAAGAAGGTAGTGAAGAGGGAAAGGGGAATAAAGAACATATGCCATAAACAGAAAACAAATAACAAGATAGTATATTTTAAATCCAATTATACCATCAATTACTGGTACATAGTGTAAATAATCTAAGTACATTAATTAAATGCAGAAATTGTCATATTAGATAAAAATGCAAGATCAAACTATATGCTGTCTATAATAAACAAATTTTAAATATAAAGATGCAAACAGATTAAAAATGAATAGATTTTAATGTCATGCTAGCATTAATCAAAAGAAATATGGAATGACTATATTGATAATAGACAAGAAAGATTTTAGAGCAAAGAATATTAGCAGAGCTAAAGAAAGTAATTTCATAAAAGGGCCAATTAACCAAGAGCACATAAGCATCTTAAACATTATACACCTTATCTTAAAGCTTCAAAATACATGAAGCAAAACCTGCTAGAACTACAAAAAGAAAGAAAGAAATCCAACATTTTAGTCAGATATTTTGCCACCCATCTTTCAATAATTGATAGAACAAACAGATAATAAGGACATAGCAATGCTGTCAAATGATCAAATTGATACTTATAAAGCACTTCATCTAACATCAGCAGAATATACATTCTTTTCAAGGTATACAGAACATGTGCCAAGAGAAAATGTATTCTAGGTGGATTGAGAACGGCATCTTTCTGCATATTAAAGTGAGATGATTATTTGTGGGTTTTGGGACATAAAGTGAGGCAAAGAGAGGGTAACATGAAGGGAAGTTGGAAGTCGAAGCCTGATGTGGAAAATATGGCCGAGGAATTTTATAAGGCCGAAAAATGTAATAGTCAAAGTCAGCTTCAAGCAATCTGTGTTGTTATGCCCCTTCCCTTCACTGAGTAACGCCAAATATTGGTGAACGTCTTGGATTTATTTACAGCTGCCTCTTGTGAGCAGTATGATAGGAGGACATCGAATAAAGGAGAAGGAAATGGTACCACGTTTGACTTGAGCCAGGGCATCACGGAGCAGCCTCAGAGTAAGGAGAACACAACAAAAGCAGGAAACTGGAGTCCGAAGTGAGTAGCACAAATATGTTTTTGCAGAAATCCTGAGGGCATTGGACTTGCCATAAAATAGAGTTGCTGGATTTGACCCAACCTTATTCCAAAAGTTTAGGAGCAGAGTGACCCAAGGGAATATCTGTGCTACATTTTTCTCCCCCTCACCTCACTAGCCACCAAAGGAGAAAAGAAGCAGTATAAATTCACTTCTGTGGGTTGTTATGCGTGGTTCCAAAGCCCTCCTCCTAGGAGGCGGAAGTCGCTACAAAGAGTTTATTTTTTTTTTAAATACCATTTCCATGATACACCTTATCACCCAATTGGGGCATAGTATCTTAAAAGACACTGCAACATGCTGACCCCAGTTATGAAACAAAAATGGGAAAAAGCCTAGGATAACTGCAGGGAGGGAGATCAGACAAGCAGGCAAGGACTTCCTTCCCAGGGTGTGCCTGAAGGCTAAGGACCAGCTGCTGTGTGTCCCTGCCCCTCTGCATTGCTAACATTTTTTAAGTGATAGCATATAGGAGCAGGGAAATGCAGATCAAACCCTCCATTTGGCTTAGTAATACAGGCAGGAAATAAAACAGAACTTGAGCTTCAGGATCATATTCAAGCTCTGTTTTAAAACAACTCCATGGGGAGGAGGGCTGGGGGGCTTAGTCACCTAAGGGAGTTCAATAAGGATTTTGATAACATTCAATGCATTTGCATTTTTGCGAGATACTGAATCTTGGTACTACTCATCAGTTCCCCCTGGGCAGTCACCTTTGGAAAGTTCGAAAGTTCCCTGGTCTCATTGCTTGGACCACAGGGCAAAGAACATCGGCAGCATCAAAGGCCCACAATCAGCAACTGCAGTGGGACAGAGGTGGTAGTGACCCCCTGGTCCCACAGCAAGGAGGACCTTTTGACAGTCTGAAATCAGTATGTAACGCGGCCTATTTTGCTCTCTATTTGTCTGTATTGCCAAGCTATTATCCCATAAAAGTCGTGAAATTGTCTAGATACTCACCTTTGTGTCTCCAGTACCTGGCACAGGGCCTACCTATCACAGGAAGCTGCTTAATAGTTGTAGATTTGATTATCCTACAAATTCAAAGAGCATGAACAAGTCTGGAACAGAACAAAAAACATATTTATGATCATGGCCACAGTAGGAGCTTCAACTCCCAAGTGGCAATAAATCAGGTGTCCCTCTGAGAGCTGGAGTTGTGATTGATTTTTCCCAGCTATCAAAGCAGGACAATTCCTTAAGCCCCAGTGACATGTGGCCAACAGGATAGTTAATGTTACAGGGATTTAAGGAAAGCATTTGTAGGCTTTTCTCAGCGTAGTATGTAACAGAGTTCAAAGTGTAGGCCAACCTGTGAAGCGAGCAGACAGTTTTGCAAATGATCTCCTCCTGGGCCTTTTCACCTTCTTTTTCCAGCATAAACTCCTACCCCCCCAACCCCCCACTTTGCTGCAGCCCACCTTCTCCCCATTCCTTTGCCCTCACCTAAATAAGGCAGTTCCACTTACCCAGCAGGCAAATAATACTACACATTTCCTATTTTAAAAGATAGCAAATAAGTAAATACACTTTTAGCAAGGTGTCATGACTGCTAAGAACTTCAGGTGTCAGCCTTCTCAGGCATATTTGCATTTGCACTGGGAAAGAATCACATCTGAACTCAAGAGAATGCATGAAAGTGGGGATATTTGAGGAGTCCATGAACCTGGATTAAAGAAAGAAGTGTTCTTAAAAGATGAAGGCCATATAGTAGAATTTTAATTCTGCACAAAAGAATCATTTGTTTTCATTTAAACTGAGTAGGAGAAAAAGAAGGCCAATTTGTTTGATCTGTGGAACTCCTTTACTGGCCTTCAGGCATTTCAACTAGAAGAGAATTTTCAGTAGAAAAACAAGAAATCTACATTAAATATCTAGTAAGATCACTGTAGAATTTTACTTCTTCTCTAACAAAACTGCACATAACCTTGCATATTGTGCTTCTTTATATGACATTAACAGAAAACATAAATCATAGTGTGTCTTATAAAAAGACTAAAGAGACCTGGTAGAGGCTTCTCAATTTTCCCTTTCCCTTCAACCATGACCACGCACACACACACACACACACACACACACACTCACGCACGCACGCACATGCACACATTATTTTTTTACTACTCACCTACCCCTAAACCTTGACTAACAAACAAATCACAAGACATGCAAAAAAAGCTCCTGGAAAGTACAACTTTGACAGTTGGATATGATGGAACCAATGATCCTAAACTGGAGGCATGAAAACCAGAACACTCTCCTACTGTAAGTTTCACAGCCATTAAAGACAAAACACTACCTGAGCCAAACCACAAAGGTACAGTTTCTGCCCCCTGGGCCTTACAATATAAAACTCCAGCCCTGCTTCAACTGGGAGTCACCTGTTGTCAGGTTTTCCATTTGGTGCATCAGCTCAATAAACCTTTAAAACCTCTTTGAGCTAATGCATTTTCATTTGAAAGTCTTAATGCGAGTGTTAAGATTTAATATAAAGCAGGTTGGGTGCATAGGAGTTTGACTGAGGTGTGGCTACTCATGGGCAGCAGATAAATTTCTCCCTTATCCAATTTCTCCCGTTCATCTAATTCATCTTTTCCCAGTTTCCTTATATTTGCAGCCTAAGATTACATCAAAAAGTAATTTGCCATAAATTTTTTAAGATCATTTATTAACCACTTGCAGACATAAAAGATTTACAAATCCTTTTGCTTAAAAGGGAGCAATCAATCTGCTTATTCTCGAGCTACAACCAATTGCCAAATCTGGATGCGTGGCATAATTTTATAATTTTTCACTTAATAAAATTACCTACTTTGTTTTGATGGATTCACAGATTCTTCAGAGTTGAAAAGGAGACTTTGAAAGTCATCATTCATGTTTGCAGTGCAATTTCCAACATAATATATACATAGTGATGATAGCATCTTTACATTGCAAAATGTGGATAACAATTTATAAAACATGCACATATGCAGGCTTTCTGGTGTGAGTACAAACACACACAGAGATGCAGGCACCCAGCCTCTCCTTAAATAGTACTTGTAATGGTGGGCTTACTACATTTAAGGCTGTCCACTAACAAAAACCATTCTAACAAAAACCATGCCAGCCAGTGAGAGCAAATGTAATTCTTTGATGCTTATAACTGAATATCAATGGTCCCAATCTCTCACCTGCATAACTACAGGAATCTAGTTTTCCTCATAAATTCCTGGGAATTCTCAGAGATGCATACATGCCAGGGTCCTTGTTCATTAGTCTCTAGCCAGTCTACCTGTGATGTTTCCATAGCAACTCCAGACATTATCTACCAACACTCTACTCCAACCTCAACCTCTACCCCATCATTGTCACTGTTGGAACTGGATGCCTTCCATTGGAATATCAATCTGGGAACAGGTAGCCTGGTTTATGGAGAATGCTCCTTCTGTGTTACCCTCAGTCTCTCAGAGAGCCTGTGGCAAGACCACCTGGACCCAGAATTGTTAAGGCAGCATGTTTTTTTTCCTTTCACACACACAACCACTTTCTCCTCAGGGAACAAACACACAGCCAGAATGCTGTATCAAAATTAGCCCCTGCCAGATGACGAAAGCTGTCGTTGCTTTTTAGCACACAGACCCTATTATTAAACCTGGGCTAGACTTTATTTTATGTTGAGTTCTTTCTCGGGGCCACCTTTGTCTTTTCTTGCAACCTGACTCTGACAGGACCATTCCTATCAGTAATACTTTTATTTTTTTAATTATAATTTTTTTTAAAAAAAAAACTGCAACATTCTAAAAAACCCAAAATTTACAATTGATACTAATTCCTATGAGTTTTTTGCACTCCCATACACAAGTCAAGAAATTAAAGAAATCATTAAATGTTTAGAAACATTAACATCAAAAGCCTTACTATACATAGTAGTCTCTCAAAAACCTACAACCTGCATTTTTTTAAAAGTAAGTATTTTCTCTATAAAGAATCTTATCAGCTATACAAAAATCTGTACATTTTTTATACTGAAGTTCATTTGAGCTGCACTTGCAGTTTAAGTACTTTTTAAGATATGTTTGAAACCTAATTTTGGACAGTTGTTGATCTCTCTCTTACCCAGTAAGCAAAAGGATCCTAAACTCCTTTGTAAATTGATGAGTATAATTGAATTCCGGAAGACTGTTGGTTGGAATCCCAACCTTTTATTCAAGTTTTGCCCTCTGGAGAAGACTTTCTCCTGGTGGAAGTCCATTCAGAAGCTCAATATGTAAGATCAGTTACTCTTTTCCAGCCTGAGTGTACCAAGTCCTTTCCATTTCTCATAGGAAACAGCTGGTAGATTGCATATCAGGCTGGCCACAACCCAGGACCCATTCCAGTTTGCTGATGTGTCTTTTAAAATGCAGTGCTCCAGATAACCACCAACATCAGCAGGGTAGAGGCAGCTGTGTTCCTGCCTTGATCTAGGTCCCATATTTCTATCAAAAATCACTAAGGTTGTTGTTGGTTTTTGCCTATCTATAATAATAAAAGCATAATCTGCTAATTAGACTGGGTGTCCTTTTGGATGACCTTCCAGATGAAGCCAAGGCTGTGAGGGATGCCCGGGTCCTGGGCACCAGAGGGAAGGCAGTGCAGGCAGCCGGGGGAAGGAAGGCCTACTCTTGCATGAATTTCGTGCATCGGGCCTCTGGTCTCTTCATACTATGCAGATATTGAACTAGTAATTTTAGGTCATCCTTGAATGCTCTCTTAATACCCTTTGTCTAATTCATCAGCAAATCTGGCCAGCCCTTCCTTCAAAATATACCTCAATGTCTGCCAACATATTTCCCACCCCGCTTCAGCACTGTCCTGATTCACAGCATCTCTCACCTGAGTGCAAGAGCATCCTAACTGGTCTGCGTGCTTGTCAACACACCAGCCAAAATGATCCTGCTAAAACACAAGCCAGCTCATGGCACATTTTTGATATCCTCTCACAGCTTGGCATCTCTTTCAGAGTAAAAGCCAGGAAGGCTTTACAATGGCCTAGGAAACCTCGCAAGCCCTGCCTTCTCCTTACCTCTCCCTATCCCTCCTCCCTCTCTCTGCTCCAGCCATCCTGGCCTCTGGAAGTCCTTGAACACACCAGGCTCAGGCTTCCTGGACTTTACTTTCCACAGATACCCACATACCCTGCTTCCTCAACTCTCTCAAGTTTGTATTAAAATATCATCCTCCTTAAAAAGTAACTGGAGTCCTAATGGACTCCTACTCAAAATTATTTCCCAGAACAGGGAAACTCCACTGATTTTCTACCATATTCCCATTAGAGTGTTTTAGTATTTCAGGATGAGAAAGAACTGTTAGAGTCCTAATAAAAATAAAAAAAATAACCCAAAGCATATTTCTATCTTTTGATTTTTGTGATGACAGTGCTGTTCCCTAGTCTAATATTTATATCTTTTCTTTTCTGAAATGTTCTTTAGGTGATATGATTGGCCAAGATTCCTTGTCAGATGCCCACTGTGCCCTCCACTGGGATTATTCCCACTCCCACACTCATACTTTGAAGTTCTCCAAGTGCTCGGTGACCCAGATGCTACAGATGCTACTTTCTCCATGAATCTTTCTCAGATCTCTTCTCCAAAAATGTACCTCTTTTTCCTGGGAGCCCACGGCATTGATCTGCACTCCCTAGTGAGTCTGTTCTTGTGTGTGATCCTTTTATGTGACTTATGTCCCCTAAATACATATGATGTGTTTCTTGACATAATAAACTATCTTTTATTTGCTATTTTTTCCTGCAGTGCTTAGAAGTGCCTCACATAAACTTAGAATTCAATAAAATGTTCACTGAATAATTAAAAATGGAATGATTAAGTAAATTTAGATATTTTAAACTGCCCCATTTTTAATTATCATTATTTTTGTTAATTAGTAATTCAAGTAAGAGTGTCATTGTTATCTTAAATTAATAATATTCATGACTATAGTACTTGAATTGCCTCCAATCATTTTGAGGTCATTATTTCAAATATTTACATTATTAAAAAACAATACCTACTACTAATGTTTTCCTTGGCTTTTTATTTTCAGGTGTGGTTGCATTTGTATAAAACACATACTATGTATATTGCATATCTGTGTGTATATGTTGGATACAGATTCATATGCATAAATATTTAGCAAAGGTTCTTCTCTCAGCAAAGAACATGTACATAGGCACAAGTTATATTTTCTATGGAGACTTATGTGTGTTTGTATAAGCACCACATAACTTTTCAAGTAGGACCATTGATCAAAGTTGGGAGTAACTAATATAAAAACCCTTAGGCATTCCCAAGGACCAGAATACTTTGAAGTATTTCAGCAAGAACATATTGACCTCTTTGGGGAAAAGGATTGTGTGCAGCAATCAGACATGACTATCTAATGTTGAAGATCAAAAGGTATTGACTGAAATCTGCAGTTGCCATAGCTACTGAGCCCTGTGAATTTACTATAGTTCTCTTATTACAAGCACAAGATTTACAGTTAAGACCTGCTTTATTGACTAGAGGGGTTATCTGTTCACTAAATCTGGGAGTTTACTGGAATGATTTCCAGCCCACATTGCTTTGTAAATTGAATCTGATTCAGTGAAATTACAATTAAAATATAATGTTTTCAAGGCACTTATTCATAATCTATTCTAACTCTATCAATCTTTTTTCAGGTATGCAAAATACCCCGAGACCAACTCCAGTCTTAACGGATAAAATGTTTATGAGGTATTTTTATATGGGGCTGGTTTTCAATTGACCGTTACTCCTAAAACAGACGTTCAGTGCGAGGTTGACAAGTAGGATCAAGCCAGCACATCTCAAATAGCCTCCCACAAAAAAAGCTTCATGCCTTTTCCCTGGTGACACCAAGTGGATTTCTGAAACTAGGTTTTGAATCCCAAAATCTCAATCATCAAAGCATGTCTGGTTATCTAAAGCTGCTTTCCTTCAAATGGGGATTTAAAAAACATAATCCTACCTTTGGCTGCCTTCTTTATAATTGACCTGGTCCTCAATTTCTTATACTTCCATTATTCTAAAACCCATTTCATTTATTCATCTAGTTTCAGAAGAGATATTTGCCTTTTGGCCCACTGCTCCCAATGAAGTATTTTTATAACTAAATGGGGGTTGTTGGCAGAGAGGAAAAGTGGAGAAGAAGCCAACAGGTTTCCAGCTATTTGTTGTGGGAGTAACTGGATTCTACCCATTTCCCTTAGGATCATAAATGTGCCCTTATGTTGACTTCCTACAGCCTTGGGGGAAAGAAGTCTCCAAACTTGACTTCTTGTTTATTATTCTGGAAATAAAAAATATGCAATAAAAAATTGCTCCCATGCCCTAACCGGTTTGGCTCAGTGAATAGAGCATCGGCCTGCGGACTGAAGGGTCCCAGGTTTGATTCCGGTCAAGGGCATGTACCTTGGTTGCGGGCACATCCCCAGTAGGGGGTGTGTAGGAGGCAGCTGATTGATGATTCTCTCTCATTGATGTTTCTGACTCTCTATCCCTCTCCCTTCCTCTCTGTAAAAAATCAATAAAATATATTTTTTTAAAAAATTACTCCTTGATGAAGTTCAAAAGCATGATCCCAGCAGCCAGGCCAGGTATAATTCTTGGTCAAATAACAGAGCCTCAGTCCAGGCCAGTATGGCTCAGGTGATGGGAACATTGTCCCATAAACCAGAAGGTGGTAGGTTCGATTCCCAGTCAGGGCACATGCCCAAGTTGTGGTATTGGTCCCTGGTTGGGGCAAGTATGGGAGGTAATTGATGTTTCTCTCTCACATTGATATTTCTCTCTCTCTCTCTCTCTCTCTCTCTCTCTCTCTCTCTCTCTCTCTCTCTCCCTCATAAATCAAAACATTTACTTTGATGAGGATTAAAATAAAATATCACTGAGCCTCAGTTTTCTCAACTATAAAATAGATAAAATAATAATTTCTACCTCTACCTCATGGTGTTTTGTAAAAATTGAATGTACTAATATACATGAGATGCTTAGCTAAGCGCCTGACAAATCAAAAGTGCTAGACAAAGTTAGGTTATTTTCAGTACTTCCTATTCTGCTAAGAAGTTTTTAAAAGCAAGAAAGAAAAGATGAAGAAACTAATTCTTATGGTTTCAAATGTCATTTTTAGAAGGCACAAGGAGGTCACCTCTAAATTTATTGTACAATCTTCTGTTCCTCTCTCATCAGGCAATGCATTTTAAGTTTTGTTCTCAGGAAACATTAATCTTCTGGAAAATTCCACAATTATACTGTAGAACTTAACAGAAATACTTCATAGTAATTAGAAAGAGTGACTATTCAAGTTTAGGTTACTTAGTAGAAAATGAAATATTGGAGCACAGTTTTTGGCAACTAATTATAATTAAAGTTTACTCTAGCTCCCCAACTGAAAAGAAAAGAAAAGGAAAGAAAAGAAAAGAAAAGGAAAACAAAGTTTTCTGTTCTATTTGTAATCTCTTTCCTGAGTGCCATTTGCAGGCTTTAAAAACAAACACAAAACACTTTGGAACTCCAAGGCTGAGGCCATGGTTATCGTTTCCTTAGGAACAGTAGCCTAAGTCTATACGGTCTTGACTAGTTGTACATATATATGTGTTAAGTATGCTGATAAGAAATGAAATTTTGTTTAATATATAAAAGTATCACATCTTCATTGCCTGAAAGCAGTAAAAAAAAAAGTGTAAGATAATGATATGCAGCCATGTGATGAAAATTTGACCTGCTTAACATCCTTTCGGAGCATAACTCATATCTGTATCTGTTTAACATACTGCAGGGTATGATCATCAAACAGAAGTTAAGCTAGAAAGTAGCACATGGGAGATTTTCATTTCCTTCGACTGGATAGATTCACCCAAGTGCTCATTCATCCTTATGTCAATAATTCTTTCCTCTGCCTCAGGTGATTCACAGCCTTCAGAAGGTGCATTCAGTGGCAAATCCCTGTATCCCTTCCCAGAACATAGTCTACTTAGATTTTTATCTGTATCTCTGCATCAAACTGAAGGAAAAAGCCAAGCTGGAGTCTTTAAACCAAGTGCACATAGAAGAATGGAGAAAACACATGAAAAATAAAGTTGCTATTGTGAAAAGTAGAAGTGGGAGCAAGCACTCTGGTCCACTGGGAATTAATATCTTTTGTAGCTCTTCTAATTCTGAGACAGCTTTGTTGCAAATTGGCAGGATTTTGGAATGTGGGAGGTTTTTCCGGTTGGCTCATGAACAATTTTTATATGGGATAGAACAATAATTGCTGGCCAGAGTATTAAAACCCAGAGATAATTAAATAATGCAAAAGGAACTTTGCAAGCTCCATTGCTACTTTCCAGTCTCTTGCTCTTCAGAGAACTCAGATTACTACACACTGGTTTTATTATATAATCTTGCTGTGAACAACATATAAACTACAATTGAACTGGGATTTCCATCTAAAAATTAAAATTTTAAGAGATATAAATTATGGTGTAGCTTTCAAATCTTCTTAGCTATACTGGAATAAATATATCTTCTCTCAAGTGCTGTCACTTGGACCTGTGATTCTAAGTCATGAAGAAGGTGAAGTTTTTGTGTATTCTCCTAATATATTAAAATGGAATGTGTTTAGGACCCAGAGAATGTGTACACAGACAGAAACTTATCAGCAGATAATAAATTAGGTATTTTCTGAATAACTTTCTAAAGTTATTAGTGATTTCAAATATTATGACTTCCCTAAATTTGTTCCCTTTTTAACTCTAATTTTATAGATTTTAACTATGTTTGAATCCTAGAGTCAGGTTTAAATTTTTTCCTTCCCTGAAAACAGATTTGAAATTGTGGCATTGGGATTCCAATGATCAATAAATATCCCTGGAGCGACCAAAGCAAAAATATTTGAAAGTGAATACTTCTTGCAAACATCTTCTTTGAAATTCCTCATTTAGAAATATCGCCAGAAGTATTTATTCAGATTATTCAGATAAATAAGGCCTATGAAGAAAAGTAAAAATGAGATAACACTTCCATTAATGATTCAAATGGACCCAAAACGAGAAAGACTGAACATAGTTAATTAATATTTTCTCTGGTTTAATAATCACTATCCTATTGAAACTGAATTCAAGAATATAAATGATAACAAAAGACCACTAATATACTTATATAGATATATATCTCTATAGAGAGATATTAATTCTTAGTTGATCTGTGGTCAGTTACTACTTTTATCCATATGAGCAATTGCCAAGTCTGGGCCTGGGAAAGCAGAGTAGCTTGCATGCCATAGGCCAGGGGGAGAAAAGGATTAGTATGCTAGCGGAAGGAGAACTCAGCAAAGCTATTAACAATAACATAAGCCTGCTTGAAGGACAAGAATCTAGGCCAGTGATGGCGAACCTATGACACGCGTGTTAGAGGTGACACATGAACTCATTTTTTTGGTTGATTTTTCTTTGTTAAATGGCATTTAAATATATAAAATAAATATCAAAAATGTAAGTCTTTGTTTTACTATGGTTGCAAATATCAAAAATTTCTATATGTGACACGGCACCAGAGTTAAGTTAGGGTTTTTCAAAATGCTGACACGCCGAGCTCAAAAGGTTCGCCATCACTGATCTAGAGTCTAAAATGCAGAGATAGTTTCTTCCACTGATTCTCTCCTATAAGCCTATGGTGGCCCAGGATGCTCAGTGCTGGGGTGGAAAGCAAGGAGACTTCTCTTGCAGTTCTAATGGAGCTTAGGTCCCAAAATACCACTAGAGAGAAATTTCTATAATACACAAAGAACAATTCTTGCCCTAAAGTCATTTGATACAAGAGGTGAACTAAATTAATAAAGTTGTAATCTAGTCTCAGATCTAGCTCAACTCCTGAGTGTATCAAAGGGATCATTCTCTTTAAATATCTGACGGCAGAAAGAGCAGGCCTTTTCTGAGGAAAAGAAGATTTATTTTAGTCTCTATGGTTTTTTTAAAAACATTATCTGACATATAATTTAAATATTATAATATATGCAAATAAACAAGAGAGTATGACCTATAATTAAGATGTTTTAAAAAATAGATTGAAGCAAAACCACAGATGATTCAGATGTGGGAATTAGCATGTGATTTTAAACAAAATACTTTTTTTTAATTTAGAGGAAAGGTAGGGATATTTCAGTGGATAAATGAAGATTCTAAAAAGAAACAAATGAAAATTCTAGCAGTAAAAATAATAAAACAACTAAATTAAGAATCTGTTAGACAGGCTTAACAGTATCTAGATTCAGTAAAAGAAAGAATTAGATAACTCGTAGACCAGTCAACAGAAATACTATAGACTGAACCACAGAGTTGAAACAGGAACTTTAGAGATATGGAGAACAATACCAAATGGTCTAATATGTGTATAATTGGAGTCCCAGATGGGGAAGAGGGAAAAAAATCAGGCAGAGGAATTACTTGAAAATATAATGGCTGAGCTTTTACTCAAAATGAGTGAAAGACATCAAACCACATACTTAAGAAGCTCAGAGAAACTTGGGATAAACACTAAATTTATAAATTCTCTCCCTTCACACCATCCTTTGTTTAAAACAAAAACAAACAAAAAAAATGAGTGCTTTTTTTTTCCACGTTTGAAATATTCTCCATACCTACATATTATCACCAAGTTATAGCTTTTCCCAAGGCTCCTCCATTGGTAACTCTTAAAAGCCATCCAGCCCAGCAGGCATGGCTCAGTGGTTGAGCACTGACTTATCAACCTGAAGGTCACGGTTCAATTCCTAGTTAAGGCACATGCCCGGGTTGCAGGCTCAATTCCCAGTATGGGGCATGCAGGAGGCAGCCGATCCATGATTTTCTCTCATCATTGATGTCTCTCTCTCTCTCTCTCTCCCTCTCCCTCCCTCTCTGAAATGAATAATAAAAAAAAAAAAAGCCATCAAAATTGCACTTGGATGGTTAAGTATCAACATCTCCCTTTGCTAACAATCTCACTGTATTCTCTGGAAGAAATCCCAAACTTTCCTGATACCATCACAAGAATCATTAGCATGCCACAAAGATCTTTCAACTAAAAAAAAAATGTTTATTTTAGTCCAATATATTAAGAAAAGAAGGTCTTCAGACTTGTGGATTTTGTAGAATAAGAAGAGACTTATATCAATGGTTTGGGCCCTGGTATATTTCAAAACAAACCCTCCTCTATGAATCTGAAGCTCACATCAAATTCTTTGCCAACAGGGATCTTAATTACATATAAAATATATCTTGGGTTCATCCCAATTGACTTGGTAATGCATCCTCATCACTACGGGATCCATTAGGACATTGGCAGAAAGCAACAGCTATAGGACTTAGGTAACCAGAGTTCCAAAAACGTGGGCCACTCAGATGCCTAGACGCTCCTCTGACAGAACCACAAGTCCATGCATATCAATTTTTTAATTATTGTGGTACTTTATGCTTGGTCAGATATAACTATATAAATTTGACCCAGTTTACTATTCTTAAGTTGTAGCCCAGGCTTGCCTAGGAGCGCCCCAAATCCTGTTAGAGAGTCTCTGAGGTCAAAATTGTTTTCATTATAGTACTAAGACATTACTTGCTTTTCCACTCCTCTTCTCCATGAGTGTACAAAGGAGTGTCCCGGAGACCACGCAACATGTGATGGCATCATTACTCTGCTGGCTTATGAACTGTGTGCTTGTGTGTTCCTGTTGTTTTTTTCTAAAATTTTCAAAAGTAGAAAATTTAGGATATAAATAGGTATATTTTCAGATATTTATTATCAGTATTTCATTACACTCTTGTTAGCTATCTTCTGTTATACCTTTTAGGTTTTTCATAACCACTGTATTTTCAGTAAGTCATTATATTTGAAATTCTAAAGTTTTACCTGCCACTGTGTGGAAACACAATAATAAGTAAATACACTTTGTAGTCTGGTTTTGCAATGATATTTTAAAATGTTTTTAAAACTTTTCTAAACTTTTAAATTTGTCTAGAATTATTATTATTTTATAATTCAATAGTATTTTACTGCTAATCTGTTAGAATTAAAGAGTACGTTTGGACTGGCAGACAGATATCTCCAGATCTGTCCATCATGTTTACGCCCCTCCTTGGGTGTACAGTGCATTAACGGCTTTCTTTCACTCTTTGTAGCTAAGGATGAAAATCTTACTGGAGGAAGAGTTCCTGACCTATTACATAGTGTACCCAATGTACTATTTATGTCTATGGATGCCACAAGTTAGCCACAATCCTCGCTGAACCCCAGCTCAAGAACACACCTTAACCTTTATGGCACCTGAAGATAATGTTGCACTTGAAAAAGTGTGTGGTGGTGGAGGGCAGGGACTAAAAATTCTGATCTTATACCAAGTTTTTCCACTTGATGTATAAGGAATTTTTTCATGTATCTATATGAAAGGGTGCAGGAAACATGGGAAAAGACAAGGAAAATACCTTTTGTCTATACTTTATTTCTATCTTGAAACATCACTCACCGTTTCAGATGTTGGACATACTTGAATGACCCCATCAGAACTCTCAGTTGACAGAGCTGTCTGTCTTCTTAAAGCTGGACCTTTGCTATAAAAGAGATATCTAAAAAATGAATGAATTCTGTTAAGTTACCAGTTATTTTCACTGATCTAAATCTCCAGATAAATTTTCAAAAACACTTAAATAATGCACCATATTAAAATCTCACACATGAAGATTTTGAAATGAATTTGAAGCACATATTTCCACAATCATCTGCCCCCCCCCCAAAAAAAAAAGAGCAATAATGCTTTGTTTTCTCTAGGGTGATGAACTTTAGTGAGGGTAACTCAAATTATTGAGTAGTATGTGTGAATTAAAGGTTGTGGATTGTGTTTTGAATAATTTGACCCCAGGATTACACTAGTATTGTGAGATTATCTAAGGAAGTAGTGTTTCTGTCTTATGAAAAGAAAACCATAAGGAAATGAGTAATAAAGGACATGGCTTATAAACAGAGTTTATAAACAGAAAAGTTATAAAGGAAAGATAGTAACCCTAATTTGAAAGGTGCTATTTAATTAGCTTTCTTCTGCTTTAAAACATTAAAACTCATAAGTTTTCATTCCTGTCAGTCTATTTCATCCCTAGGCTGCTAGAACAAAATCCTAAAAGTTAGGTGGCTTATAACAACAGAAATTTATTTCTCACAATTCTGGAGGCTAGAAATCCGAGATCAGGATGCCAGCATGGTAAGGTGAGGGCCCTGTTGTAGGTCGCAGACTTCCCCTTTTATCTTCACATGACCAGAGGCTAGGAATCTCTGTCAGCCCTCTTCCATGTAAGAACTAAGCCTATACACCTCCCAAACGCCCCATCCCCTGATACCATCACTTTAAACGTGAATTAGGGGAACATACAAACATGTAGATCATAGCAATTCCCTTTCAATGCAAGGAATGAGAACCGTCATTTACAGAGACTGTGCTGACCCAGGTTCTGTTCACTTATTATCACACTTAACCATCACAACCATCTTACAAGTTGATTTTTATTATTACCCTAGTTTGTATTAGTTACCTACTGTTGTGTAACAAATTAAACCTGAACTTGACAGCTTAAAACAATCAACAGTTTCAGTGGGTTAGAAAATCAGCTACAACCTAGCTGGGTGTCTCAGGCTCACATTCCTGGCTATTGGAAGGCCTCAGAAAATATGGTTCCACAATTACAAACGGGGTTTTGGGCAGGCCTGTTATCCCTGGCTATTGCCTGAAGACATCCATTCCTTGCCACATGAGCCTCTTGATAGGGCTACTTGCAAACGTTTGAGAAAGAAGAATAGGCCAACCCCCCAAAGAAAGTTAAAACTTTGTATAACCTATCCTTGGAAATGATATTCTATTACCTTCGCTACATTCTACTCATTAGAAGAGAGTCACTCAAACCCCGCCCACACTCAGAGGGGAGAGAATTACACAAGTGTCAAATACCAGGAGGTGGGAATCACTGAGGCTGTCTTACAAGCTGCCTCCCATAGAATTCTTATTATTTTAATAGTTGAGGAAGCTGAGGTATAGAGGGGATAAAGAACTTGCCTAAGGTCATTTGATTATTCCATGATGAAACAGAGATTCATTTTCAAGCTGTTGGGGTTCAGAGACCAACATTTCAATCAATATGCAATAGATAAATACATATTTTTTGAGAAATTTACCCATTTTTGCTGAACCTTGTGGATGACCATTTCCCCTTTTATAGGAAAAGCTTAAGACCAAACAATGGTAGGAATTTAGATGTATCAAATGCATTGGACTATGAGATATACAACATTTAGCGCTAGACTTTCAGTATTTTTAATATATTTCAGTATCTAGTAATTTTCTCAAATTCGTTGCTCTTTCAAGTTTGTATATGAGTCTTAAAATAAGAAATGACTGAAACATATTTTAGCTTGTTTTATGGACTGCGATTCTCAGAAGTGTTTATTTGACTTGGGGTTAATGTGAAAGAAGAAAATATAATTTTGCACAGAGTCAGCTTTATTAGAAAATGATTACAAACACCTGACCTCAACCTAGTTATTGCACTACAGTTGGACAGCCAAACTTTCTTCTTACCGCAAAAAGAAAGCAGATGCAAGGCGCTTAGGCAATGGAGTTATAGTTATTTATCCCCTGCAGAATAGTGTTATCCTGATATTTCTTATGTTGAAATGCTTGCAAAGGGTTAAATGACAAGTGATTCTAGAGAGCAAGTAAGGAAAGGACTAGAACCAGGTTTTCCTAAGTGATGATTTTGCCATAATGCAGGAAATATCAACGGGGGGAAGCCAGAGGCTTTCTGACAACCATGTTATCAGTTCAATCAGGCTTTCTGTGCAGACGAAATGGCCTGTGTCCAGGTCAGCACAAAGGAATTATCTAACTGCCACCTCTGTCCCAACTGAATGCTGTGTCATAGTTGAACTGTACTGCATTAGGGCCTTTATTTTCATGTATTATTTCTGGGAAGGAAACTTGGGCATCACCTACTCTCTTAAGCCACTCACCTTCATTTCTTTTAACACCTAACACATTACTTAATGTTTAAGAACTGCCCTGCACTTTTATGAACACAGTCATGGTTTGTGCTTTGGATTTTCATCTTTATATTGAGACCAACCTGTCACATAAGTGACAAAATTCTGAGAGACAGGTTGCCTGTTCACAATATAATTCATTCAGCAAAAGGAGGAAAAGGTATAAATTTTTCAAGACAGTTATTCCTTATGGGATTTCCAGATCTGTAGCATCAACACTTTGAGGATTATTCTTTAAACCACTTTTCTTTTCCATATATCTTTGAGACTGTCTGAAAATTCAATTTGGGCATTCTCATTATAGAAGTTAGATAAAAATATTTTATAACTATGAATCTAGGCATCTGTTTAATAGCATTTAATGAGCCATATGAATGTATTTCTTTTTAAAAATGTATTAATATTACTAAAGAGTTTGATGTGACTATAATCCACATTTCTATATTTCTAATAAATTACTATATCTAATAAACTAAGTATTATTACTTGAAAGTATATCATTTGCACTCAGTAAACTTTAGAGTATCCATTTGTCATGATAAAAATGAAACCTGACATTGTCTATGAATTTCATAAAAATCATTACCGTATAAAACTAAACATGAAAAACTGAATAGCTTAACTGGCTATAAACATTTTTACTATAGTCACTATTTTACTATTAATTATGTCTTCACATAATTTTAAACTTAGAAAATGATATTGAATATGTATGATGCAATTAATTGGGCCAGATATCTCCAGAGCTTTTGGCCAAAGTTTGTCTCTTCTTCCCAATCCACGCTTATTCTATTATTGTTTTGCTTGTTTTGAGCTATTTTAGAGGAAAGCAGATTGACACTACTGAGATTTGAACAGGCAGGAAAGAAAGAAGGGGAGTATGTGTGATGCGAGGAACAGCCAGATGTCTGTTCAGCTTTAACCTTCACCATGCCTCTACTTGTTGGTTTGCTCTCCATCAAGTAGTGTGAAGGCACTGCCAATAATTCCCATTCATCAGTGTGTACTCCTTACTTTGTTCTTAATCATCCAGTCATATCATGCTCACCATGAAGAAGCATAGCTGTATTTACTGAGCATTAACTGACTGCTTCACACATTATTTAGTTTAATATTCACCACTATAACCACAGGTAGTAGATGGTAGTATTATCCCCATTTACAGAGGGAAAAAGTGATGCGTCAGGGCCAAACAACTTGCCTAATTGAATAGAAGTAGTAAGTGATTCCATTGGAATTAACACTCAGGTCTTCCTAACTCTGTACCTATACTCTGAACTGTTGCTCACATTATTTTTTAATTTAATTTAATTTTTTCCATAACCTTTCATCCTCTCTATGCCCTCTACCACCTCTACCCATCTCCTACCACCCCCAAAATCACCACACTATTGTCCATGTCCGTGAGTTCTCTCTCTTACTATTTGCTCAATCCCTCCACCCCACCCCCAACACTCCCCAACCCAAGCTGCCTGCTTGCTCTCTATCTATAGGCTATCTCTATATTGCTTGGTAGTTCAGTTTGTTCATTAAATTTCATATATGAGTGAAATATGGTACTTCTCTTTCTCTGACTGGCTTATTTCACTTAGCATAAGGTTCATTCGTGCTGTCACAAAGAGTAAAATTGTCTTCCTTTCTACAGCAGGGTAGTATCCCGTTGTATAAATGTATCCACTCATCTACTGATAGATACTTGGGCTAAACTGATGCTCATATATTTTTGAGATGGGCACTGGGGAGTAGGATGCCATTTCTGGATCACAGTGAATGTTATCTACTCAAAGGGGAAACAAAGCTAGGGTTTCAGGTTTATTAATGTCATACTTTACCCAAACCACAAATTCTAAAATACCCAATTATACACTACAAAAGAAAGGTGAATTATATTCATCTGAATCACTCAGTCAGCAAGATGACATCCTAATTACAGGATTGCTTAAGCACTCTTTAAGAGTGAAACAAAAAGGGTTAGTTTACCTATGGGACTCTACGATAAGATTCTTCGTGGTTTCAATAGACACAATAAGGTATTTTTATTGCATCATTATGTTTTCTCAAACAAAATTCTATACACAAAAATGGCATATCTCTCCTGAATAAATCCAAACTTAAACCTCTCCATTGAATGCTAAAAAGATAAACAATAGTTAAAATCAGCTAGAATAAGTTTAAAAGTTTTCTTACATCTTGTATTAATTAGAACAGTTAATATTTCTGTAAATATGAAATTTTTTATTTTATTTTGTTTTATTTTAAGCATTTGATCCACTGACCTGATCATTAGCCATGACTGGAGCCAAAAAGCTTGCCTTATGGCTTTAGTTACTTTTGAAAATACAATAATATTTTCTATTATATGAAAACTATCACATGGTTGACTACATCCAGCCAAACTGCTATGACTTAGCTCTGCAACCTGGCATGTTCCCCATTCATTAAATTGATTTCCCATTGTATTAGGGAAAGAGCCTAAACATTAGAAACAAATATTATATTTCTCTATGTAGACATTTTTTAACCCTCTGTTGTTTATGGCCAACATTCACAATTTTGGCTCTGGAGTCCAGAGTCCTCTCACATAAACTTGTTTCACAACATGTGTTCTACATTTGTTTCCTAGGCTGCAAATGGCTTGGACATGTGCTGACTAACACTCTTAACACCAAGGGGATTTCATTAGATTCATACAGTTTGGCAAGCATTTTGCTATGAAATTTGGGTGAAGAACATAAAATAATGTGTTTTTCTTCTTCTTAACCTAAGTAAGACAGCTTTTCAGATTGCTTACAGCCAACTTTATTCAGATACTAAATCAGCCTTCACACTAGAAAAAATGTGTATATAAAATTGAGTTCATATATATTTGGACTAATCTGAGAATAAATTTTCATATCCATTTGAATATATTAATTGATGAGGATGAGTCTTCTGCCTATAAAACAAAATCTGATACCAGAAGACATAGCCTTGCTCTTCCTCTATCATTTTTGCACACTCAGTTTGAGTAATGAATTTATTTACTGAAATATACATTACAGAATGTTTCCAGTGTTAATATGATGTAATCGACCTTTCAATCCATGAATATGTTATATATTTTCATTTAATTGTGTCTTTATCAACTTCTTTCATCAATGTCTTATAGTCTTCAATGTACAGATCTTTCATCTCCTGGGTTAAGTTTATTCCTAAGTACTTCATTGTTTTAAAAACTATCATAAATGGAATTGTGTCCTTCATTTCCTTTTCAGCTAAGTCATTATTAGTGCATAGAAAGCAATTAATTTTTATATGTTTATTTTGTATTTTAAACTTTACTGTATTTGTTCATTAGTTCTAACATTTTTTTGTGGTCTTTAGAACTTTTTATATGTAAAAGCATGTTTTCTAATTTGAATGCCTTTCTTTTTTTCCTTTTTATTTTCTTATTGCTATACCTGGGACTTCCAATACTATATTGAAAAGGAGTGGTGAGAATGCATATCCTTGTCCTGTTTCTGATCTTAGAAGAAAAGCTTTCAAACTTTCACCATTGAGTATGAGGTTATCTGTGGTCTTGTCATTTATGCTCTTTATTATGTTAAAGTATTGTTCCCTCTATTCCAACTTTGCTGAGAGTTTTTTTTATCATGAATAAATGTTAAACTTTGTCAAAAAGCTTTTTCTACATCTATTAATATTATCTTATAATGTTTATCTTTCATTATATTAATGTGATGTGTCACATTCATTCATTTGCATATGTTGAACCATCTTTGCATCCCAGAGAATAATCCCACCCAATCATGGTGTATGATCATTTTAATTTGCTTTTGAATTTGGTTTGCTAGTATTTTGCTGAGTATTTTCCTATCTATATTCACTAGGGATATTGCTCTAAAGTGCTTTCTTTTCTTGTAGTGTCCTTTTTATGGATTTGACATCAGGCAGGGTAAGGCTGGTCTCATAAATTAAGTTTGGGAGTATTCCTCCACTTAAATATTTTGGAAGAGTTTGAGAAGACATGACATTAATTAATTTTTAAATGTTTGGTAGAATTCACCAGTTACACCATCTGGTCCTAGGCTTGTCTTTTGGGGGAAGTTTTTAATTATGAATTCAATATCCTTACTTTTAATTGGTCTGTCCAGATTTTCTATTTCTTTATGATTCAGCCTTGGTAGGGTATATATATTTCTAAAAATTTATTCATTTCTTTAGGTTATTCAACTTGTTGGCATACAGATATTTTCAGTATTCGCATGATCCTTTGCATTTCTGTGGTATCAATTGTGATATCTCCCCTTCCATTTATAAATTTGAGTCCTCTCTTCCTTCTTGGTTAGTCTAGCTAAAGTTTTGTCATATTTATCTCTTAAAAGAACTAACTCTTGGTTTTATTAATCTATTCTCTATTTCATTTATTTATTAATCTTTATTGTTTCCTTTATTCTTCTAACTTGTACTTGTTTTGTCCTCCTTTATCTAGTTCCTTGAGGTATAATTTAGGTTGTTTAGTCATAATCTTTCCATTTCCTTGATCTATGCATTTATCACTAGTAACGTCCATCTTAGAATTGTTTTTGTTGCAGCCATTAAGTTTCAGTATGTTGTGCTTCCATTTTCATAAGTCTCATTTTTTTCCTCCTTTGATATTTTCTTTGATCTATTGGTTGTTAATGAGTGTGTCATTTAATTTTCATGTATTTCTATATTTTCTAACTTTCCTCCTGTTAAGTGATTTCTAGTTTCATACCAATGTGTTCAGAAAATTTTTATCTTCTTGAATTTGTTGAATTAGTGGAAAATTGTTTTGTGGCCTAACATATAATTTATCCTCAAAAATGTCTTGTGTGTACTTGAGAAGAATGTGCACTGTGTTGCTTTTGAATGAAATGTTCTGTATATCCCTGTTAGATCCATTTGTTCTATAGTGTTGTTCAAATCTATTTGCTATTGATTCTCTCTCTGAATGATCAATACATTGTTGAAATTGGAGTGTTAAAATCACAACTCTGACTTTTGACTATTTAATTATAATGTGTCTCATTTTAGCCCTTTTTGGGTTTAACCTACACGAGGTGCCTTATTAATGTTTTAAATAGGCTTCTGTGCCTTATTCTTCTCTTTCTGGGATTCCCATAACATGTATATAAGTCCTATAGGCTTTCCATACTCTTTTTTAATTCTTTTTCTCTTTTCTCCTCTAACTGGATAATTTCAAATGACCTATCTTATAGTTCATTGATTCTTTATTGATTCCTTATTCTGCTTGGTTGTGACTTCTGTTTAGCTCTATTGAATTACTCAGTTCAATCATTGTATTCTTCTGCTTTAGGATTTTTCTTTGGTTTGTTGTTGTTTTCTTTGGATTGTTATTTCTTTGTTGAACTCATTTGATATGTACTTTTTTTCAAGTTTTCTTTAGTTGTCTCTATGTTCACTAAACCTCTTTAAGAAAATTATTAAGAACTCATAGAGTTCATAGATCTCTATTTCTTTAGGGTGTTAGTGGAGCTTTATTAATTTCCTTTGATGGTGTCATGTTTGTGTATGATCCATGATTCCTTATATTGGTATTTTCACATTTGAGTAAGTAGACTTTACAGACTTTACAGTTTGAGTTAACAGGAACAAATCCTCACCAGCTGGCTTCACTTGACACTCTATATGGGCCATCATTAGGGTAGGACTTGCTATTTGGGGTCTCTAGTTAAGCATGATCACTCCCCATGCTTTGAAGTTAGATAGAAAGCCAGTGACTGGGTACTGGGCACCTGTTTACTGGGCCGCATGTTCAAACAAGGTGACTGGGTGGCTCCCTGATCAGGCAGGGCAGCTTGCTGTGCTCTAAGGTCAGACAGTGCCTTGAGCTGAACATGCAATCACCTGTGGTTGGGCAAGGTGACATGTCTGGATTATGTGTTCAGACAGGGCTACAGGCAGTGCTTCATGGTTGGGCAAGACCTCAGGTTGTGCTGTAAGATCAGGCAGGGATGCAGACTGTGCTGTGAATTCAGGTAGGGCTATAGGCCTGGCTTTGTGATCAGGTAAGCTACTGGCTATACTCTTCTGTTGGGCAATGTTTTCTGCTTAGTTCTTTAATTTGAAGGGTTTTCCAACTATATTTTACAGTTGGTGGTCTAGAGACTTTGTTCTGCGTTCAGAAGGAGTTCTTGTCCAAGCTCCCTTGTCAGGTAGGTTTGCAGGTTACGTTCTGCAATTTAGTACGTTCACTGGGCTCTCTATCTGGATGAGGCCACAGCTATGTTCAGCAATCAGGCAAGGCCATAAGCTAGTCTCTACTGTGCTATGGGACTGTAGGGTGGGCTATGTGACTGGGTTGTACCATAGGCTGGGTTCTGAGACTCTCCAGAAGCTAATTTGACAGTTGGGAAATATTGCTGGCCCAGCTCCCTGCCCATTCATAGCTGCAGGATGAACTCCACAGGTGCCCAAATTTTCTCATCAGGCTTCCTGGTTGGGTGGAACTGGAAGCTATACTCAGCAGTTGGGGAAACACTGCAAATTTGCTTTTCTATCCAGATGGGGCTGTAGAACAAGCTTGATAGCCGATATGGCTAGTTGGCTAAGGATCTAAACCAGGCAGAACTATCAACTGAGCTCCCTGACCAGACAGGGCTACTGGTTCGACTCTACAGATGCACAGAGCCACTGGCTTGGATGTCTGCTCAGGCATGCTGCAAGGAGTCATATAGTCCATCAAGATCTGAGTGCTGGTGGCTGTAAGCCCTACCACCATTCTTCCTCTCTATCTGATCCTCAGTGGTCCAGCCCTACAGATTCCCCAGTGATCTTTGTAAGGCAAGATCTGAATGGGCTTCCTGGGAAGTATCCTACAATGCTCTGAGAGCTGGAAGGTCGTCTTGGGCTCTCTGCCCACCAAAGAAAACCTAAACCTAGAGGGACCCTCTTATATTGGCTCTGTGCTAACCTGGGGAATGGGAAATGTGGTCAAAGTATGGCAGCTCCTCTTACCCGCCTAATGTAGTTCTTCATGGTCTTGTCTGGGGGGTGCTTCAGCCTCAACCTGGGTTTAGGGATTTTCTCAGTGGTATCTTGTCTATGGAGAGTTGCTAATTGGTCCTTTTGTCTGGGGGACTGAAGTTAAAAACAACCTATGTTGCCATCTTGATGATGTCATCATCTTCACATCTCTCTCGACGTAACTCATTGGTCTGTGTGTCACCTGGATGCCCAGCTAGATCTGTGGCTGTGTTTCTTGTGTGCACAAAGGCATCAGAGGTAAATAGAAGACAAATGATGCTTCCTCATCTCTCAGAAAGGGGGTGGGGGTGTAACATGAGCACCAGCACCACAGAAGGACAAAATCACACCTTCTCTGAACACTTGGACTCAAGCCTAGGTAAAGCTCCGGGCCCCACCCCAGAGCCAATTAGAGGGTAGGCCCTTGGGAAGGCCAGAAGTGAAGTTGGCTCAGGAGGAAAAGCAAGGATGAAGACCACTTCAAGGGAAGAGGAAGCTGGTAATGAGATATGTCCTAAGGCATTTTTCTCTTACCACAGAAATATATCCTATCTCCTGCAACCATCCACATCAGTTTCTCTCCTCTTACACTCTCGAACAAACCACAAATATAAGGTACAAACAAGGGCATAAGAGATACTTCTTTTGATTCTGAACCATTTTGAATAATTAGTAAGTTATTTTATAATTATTATTTTTAAGGTGAATTTAGCTTTGAAATTCCTAACAGATCAATTAAAAAACAAAATTTTGACAATTTTATGATTTTGAATTATTTGAACATATAAAGTATTCAATAACTTTATCAATTACTTAGTTTAAGTGTGAAAAGTCATTATATATCCATTAACTACTAATAGTAAATACCCAACATAAAATAGTTTATAAAGTCAGCGTTTTTCTAATATTTCAACACAAGCATTGTTAAAGAAGTCTATTGCATTAAGGAATTTCCATTAGATTAAATAAAATAAACCCAAGAAACATTTGTGAGATGGATGCTTTCTACACTTTGTTTTGTTAGAAATCACAGTTCAGTGAGCTGTTAAGGTCACAGATCACTATCCAGCTGAAATAAAGCCTGAGCCTAGTCACTCTGAACCTAGTAGTCCTCAGCAGCTTCATGGAACAATTTCATTGTTTCTCCTTAACATCATGGAACAATTTGACTGTCAAGTGGTACATACTATGTTTTTCTCAAGATTTTAAACATGTGAATAGTCACTTTGTTTTCTTATCCTATCAAATTTCTGATGTGATTTTAGCCAAAATTTTATGACTAACACATATTTCTAAGCCAGCATCTAATTAGTATTATGTAAGCTATAATACAACTGAACTCAAACTGGAATATTTTTAAAACCAAAACACGTATCTTCCCAAAGTGGTGTCTGTTAGTAAAACCAATCTGTATATTTAGTTAAGTCTTTTCTTTATACCAGATGCATATTTATTTCAAAGCAATGTATTTTAAGTCAACCTCCAAAATTCTTCTTAACCACTCTGTTATAGTCTCCTCACTATATATTATTTAAATGATACTTTATCACTGTCTTTGTGGATAAAAGAGGATTCCAGAAGAAAATATAATCTTTTAAAATTAAAAGTATTCTAAATCAACCATGATCAGCACTTTATAAAAATAGAGCTACATATATGCACACACACAAATGCACACAATCATGATCAGATAGACAAAACATTGAATCTGTTTATCACCAAATAAATAGGAAAAGGCATAATATAGCTCTTGGTACTTCCCAGGAAAGTCATGGATCCTGTAACCTGTTTCTCTTTCCCTCTTTTTAACCACTAGCTCCTATCATTTGTGTAGTCCTCAGAAGTCTGGTAAAGGGGAAAAGATGAAACAACTTTGTAGTTATTTTTTAATTCCTTAAAACAATAAATATACTTGTTTTCTTTAAGCAGCTAAACTAAAACCAAGAGAAATAATACCTGTGATTTATACAGCATTTATAATATACCAGATACTGTCTTAATGCTCTTTACATCTATTTCATTTGAATTTTTCCACATCTTTACAAAGTAAATGATAGCTTCTATTTTTATATGACCAAACTGAGTATCTAAAGTTAAATAAATGTTGGAGGTATATAGTTAGTTAACTTGGACCACCTTTCTGATTTCAAAGACCACAGTCCTTCTTCACCTTGTATTCCTAATCAGGATATATGTACTTTTATTCAAAGGATACAGGACATTAAAATTAGCTTTGTAGCACGTCATAATTTGGAGCCCAGGATTCTTTCATATCCCCATAAGATATTCAAACAACACTAGTAAAAAGTTTTTCATTTCCTGTTCTTGTTTTCCCACTATTCCAAGCTTCTATTCTCCACAATGTCAAAATATCTGCAAGACTAGTATTGTTACATTTTCTAGAGTTTTAGGTTATCTCTTAATTTCTTACCTGTCACTTTCTCCTGAGAATACTTTCCTTGACTCTTCATTCCTGGGGTGCATATCTATACATTTTTTGCTATAATTTTTATATTGCTTTTTTAGTTAAGGGTCTCCTCACTTGAATTGCAGCACAGTTCTCAATGTTGTGTGTCTTCCCCAACAAGTTCAGGGAGATAATTAGTTCCCTAGGGAGCTGGTTTGAGTAATTATTTTCTCAACTCCCCCAAGGGAAGTGTATGGCTAATACCATTCTAGGTGCAAGAGAGATAAGATAATTTATTGCATTCAATGGATTTCTTAGGATATTAGAATTTAATTCCTTCTCCAAACTCTATTGAGGAGATTCATGGAGTGTCTTCTATTTAGTTATGTATACTCTGCATACTCTCCCAGGATCATAGCACTTTTTTAACTGTCAGGAAAATATTTTAAAATACCTCTGGGTTTTGTTTCCCTCATTTTTATGCATTTTCTTTTATTTCACTCAGTCAGGTACAGACCTTATACTCACAGCCCTAGCAGAGTCTTGTGACAGATGTAAAACAGAAGAAATCTATGATTCCCAGAGCTAAAGAGGATTCCATGGTACAGATAACATATCTGGGCATGCAGATAGCAATGAGAACCAGGGATAATAAAGCTTTCCTGCCTCTTCTCAGAGAAGGAAGCAATTTTGCTGTGTTCAGAGCTGAAGGGAGGGCAGCTGTTGATTCTGAAAGCAGAGCATATTCCCAGCCCAGATTCTTGACACTGCCCCTGCGAGTGAGCGGAAACTGAGAGAGGCGGCTTGTATAGGCAGGCACTGAGATGGGCAGATTTGAAAAATTGCCTGGTACCCCAGTGTGCTCTAGAAACAAGAGAGCCTTGGGCTCCGAAGGGGCCATGCAGACCAGTAGACTGGATGCTCCAACAACTACAGTTATGGACCCCCAATCAATGATTCCCTCACCTGCGCCCAGCAAATCCTAAGTCTTAACACCATTTAAGATGCCAAATCTCAATCATAAATTCGAGGGACAAGAATGTGAAATTCCAGGGGAGCCAGGGTAAGTTTCCAATCAATGGAACAGAATGAGGGCTGAAAGTAAAAATTAAAGTGAACAAAAGTAAGGCCTGAGTTTTGCACCAAGATCATATCCACGTTGATCTTTAAAACAACTCAAGAACATTAAAAGGGCAGATGTGTTCGTTTTCTTTTATTACATATATTTAAACTGCAACTTGAACAAGTACTTTGCTATAGATGGTAAGAGGCAGGTCCGGAACCTGAAGCTTCCTGGTTCAGTTTACATTCTACCTACATTCTGAAAAAAAAAAAAATGGCTTCAATCTTGTAAAGTTAACCTGAGCTCACCATGGAAGAGCCAGATATGAAAAAATATGAAGATATGAATAAAAATCATCTGAAATCCCATCTGACTGACTATCCTTGAGGACCTATCTTTATGCATTTTTGGCCTGTGTATACATGGATACATATTTATATAGGTAACGTGGTTCTCTAAATGGTTTGAAACCTATTTTCTCCCCTCAGCAAAGAATTATGAACATTTTTCCATATCAATAAATATAGATCTAAATATATTAAATAAATAAATGTAAAGATGCAAAAAGGGTATAAAATACTTGGCCTGGTAGCTGTAAATTTTTAATTCAATTCAATAAACACTGAGGGCATATTTGATGCCAAACTTCATGCTAAGTATTGAGAAAAGGGATCGATAAAATACAGACACAGCCCTGGAGAAGTTCTCAGTTTAGTAGGGGAAGAAGAAGGTAATATAGTATATCAGTGTAACCCCTGATCATAATACTTGTACAAAATATAGCCTGTTAGATAATATGCACCTTTATTTGCACAGCACATTACTTGATGTTTCTTTCTACTTCTCTAATTTCTGTTGATACAATTTCTATGTGGATTATTTTTAATCCTCACCCAAGGATATGCTCTTATTGATTTTAGAAAGAGAGGAAAGGAGCGAGAACAGCATCAATGTGAGAGAGAAACATTGATCAGTTGCCTCCCATATTTGTCCTGACTGGTGAACAAACCTATAATCTAGTTACATGCCCTGACCGGGAATTGAACCTGCAACCTTTTGGTGTATGGATGATGCTCCAACCAACTGGGCCATCAAGCCAGGACCTAATTGGATTTTTCACCCTCATTCTGACAGTCTGTCTCCTCCTTTTTAATTTCTAATAACTCTCAATCAAAGAATTCACTTGCTAGGCTTTTATAAAAATGATGTAAGTGCACCAAATGTATACAAGTCAAACAATGATTGTAATAAAGAAACAATACCATTCAAAATTAGATGACTAGAACACTTCTAGCCACTTAATTTTTGCCAACAGACAAAATTAGAATATTAACAATATATTGGATGATGCATTAGCTTCAGAGTATTATTTCAACATTTTGAAGGTTACTAATTCATGAAATTCTGTTTTATATTATCCAAAAGAATCACATTAATGAAAATTTCTGCCTAGTAGATCATAGAGGTAGCAAATCTATGATATTGATCTATGATATTTGCATATTTGAATGTATTTTAAAGTTTATTGTATGCCTGTTAACATTTGCTCAGCATGAATAATGTCTTGTTACATCTGAAGACAGAAAACTTACGAACATATTATGACCTAAGAATATTTACAAAGCAGAATTTTATTAAGCACAGTATAATTTATACAAATTGAATAAATAATTTATGCACAGAGAATATACAAAATAACTTTAGTTTAGATTAATTGGGAAAAATTTATGGAAGAAATAAACTGCCAGCTGCATTTTGAAATAATTGATAGATACAAGCAAGGAGGAAAACCCACATATACAGAGGGATACAACTGACATGCAATTTATGACAGGTCGGGAGGGTAAACTACTCTTCTGAGAAATATCCATCCATTCTATCATTCAAGAGACATGCAGTAATCACAGTTTATCCTCAGTTAGCACTGAGGATACAGTCATGTAATACAGCATCCCTGCCTTTCAGCTTAAACAGTTTCATGGAGGAGATAGGCAAGTGAATATGTACAAGAACACAGTGAGATTTTTTAAAAACTTCAATTCATTTCCAGAGCTGTAGGATATAGGCAGGAAATAGAGAAGTGAAATTAGGAGAATGGGTTTTGGAGTGCCTAGTGAGGATCAGCTAATAATAAATGATAGGGTCCCTCTCCTTCCTACTTCATCAAGCTTCTCTAAAATGAGGTCTGTGTTTTTTCGTTTTTTTGTTATATTTTTTTTTGTTGTGCGTTTTTTTATTTTTTTTATTGATTAAGTTATTACATATGTGTCCTTATTTCCATGTTACCCCCTATTCCACCACTCATGCCCTCACCCCGGTGTTGTCCATGTCCATTGGTTAGGCCTATACGCTTGCAATATAAGTCCTTTGGTTGATCTCTTCCCCTTACCCCGACCCTCCGCTACCTTCCCTCTGAGGCCTGAGGTCTATGTTTATTGCCTAAAAATCACTCCTGCTCTAAAGCCTCACAATCTGACTTTCACACCTACAGTCCTATTACTCTATACAATCAGAAGTCCTCAATGACCTCTTGGCTGCCCAATCCCTGAGGTTTTGCTCAGCTGCCATTCATGAGAGTGATCCCATCTTTAACCTCTACTTTCCCTTTGAGAAGAACACTTTCTCCACGATTTCCTGTCACCTTAGAGACCCTCCAGGGTCTCCTCTTAACTCTACTTTCTTTTACTATGTCCTCAGTATAGGCATTCCTCGTGTTCTGCACTTGAATTCCATCCCTTCTCGCTTTACATGTGTGCTCACTTCTGACAATGCCATCTAGTTGTATGAGCCCCATTCTATAGGGATGATTCAAAATTCTATCCTTAGAATCCTAACTTTTCCACAGATACTCCAGTATTAGCTTTAATGAGGATGTTTTACCTTGATAAAATGCCTAGGCAACATACAAATCATGTTTCTTTTGTGTCCAGTATTTTATGATGCTATGACATCTAGGCCTTGCTTCCAAGGGAGAGACTGCCGCTTCCAGAGTAAACTAATTCCTGGTGATAGAAAACAACCTGCCTCATGCATTTCTTCCCTTATGCCTCCTGACCAACCCTGGTGGTTTCTCATACAGCCCTGCATGGCATTCCGTGTCTCCTTTCTCTAGGGATCTATAATATAAAAACTTCTTTCTTCATGACATTCATCCCACGTATGTGTGTCTTACCATAGCTGATTCAAATAAACGCAAGATACATTTTAAAACATAATTGAACCTCTATCTTTGAAAATAAACTCCTCCTCCTCCTGTACTCCCTATTTTTGTCATGGTCCTTGAAATCAATAAGGCCCGAACATTCAGAGACACTTTTGACATCTCCTTCTCTCTTGCCACATGTATTTTATCACTTGCACAACTTCAGCAATTATCTCTGCCCAATTGCATCTGCCTCCTTCCCGTTGTCACAGCCCTGATGTGACCTCCCATTGTCTCTCACTGAGATTAGATTATTATGACTGCCTCCCAACCTAGCTCCCTATCCTCTGCCTCTAACAGGTCCAATTCATCCTTCAAAATAGGACCAGATTCATTTTCCAAAGCCATCCCCAATCATATCACCTTCCTGTTCAAACCCTTCAGTGGCTCCATTCACATTCACTGCATAAGAATACCCTGACACTAATTCAAATGAGCAATTATAGCCCAAGAAATAGAAGACCCCAAAGAAACCAGTCTTAAAAGCTAAAGGAAAATAAGAATTAATTGGCAATTATTACTAGCATCCATTTACCATGTTCCATTTTGTTAAAATATTGCATTAAAATGGAACACAGATAATCATACATATAAATAATCAGATGTCTCCGATTATATGCAGGAGATAGAGGTATAGACACTGTGGGACCAGATAGTGCTTAGATAAGAAATTTCAGAAGGTGACAGGCATTAGGGGGTCAAAGAACCTCCTGCCTTTAGAGTGATTTTCAGGTTTTGTTCACTGATTTCACATTTCTAGAAAAACAAACTATCATTCCTCTTGAGTAGAGATAATTCTACTATACTCCCTATTTTTATACCCTAAAAGTCTAGAGATAATTCTGTATCTGAACTGGAATACCATAGACCTTGTCCACAATTTTTAGTATAATCTCAAAACAGAGGAGCATCTGTTCATGTGCAAAATGAATCATGGTCATAATATGGTCTTACAAAGGAGCAGAGATTGACAACAGATTCTAGCCTAACAATCTGTAGGTGTTGGCATGACAATAAAACTATAAATAGTAATATGGAAATGCTTAAGTCCATTAAAGCAGGAAACATGCATAGGTCTATATAGTATGTGTTAGAAAAAGATCACTAGCACCAAGCAATACATTAGCTTTTCTTTTTCCTTGGTATTCACGTTTTCCCCCCTTAGTGAGACATAGGGCATTATTGGTTATAAAAATTTTCTGGTAAAGCTTAGCCTTTTATAATAGAATGAGAAATACATGATAAGCTATGTAGATGCTGTGATATACACAGAGCACATTCCAGATTGAAGAAAATAGACATGTCCCACCACCTCTCCCATTCCAAACTCAGGCATGCTTTGCTGTAGCAAACTATTGTTATTGTGGCATTGCACTACCAAGCAAGAGAGAGTCACACTGTGAGATAATAAAGTAAAAACTTATGACGTGTAATTGCTCTGAAGTCTGGTGGTGCCGGCAGTCAGTCCTGAGGTGTTAGATTCTCCATGTATTTTCAAAGGGGCCCACAGCATCAGTACAGACTGCCTGCCACTTCAGTCTTCTGTGATCTCCCTGCCACTGCAGTATTTTGTGATCACTCCTTGGAGTGTGCTAAGAAATTTCACAGTCAAAACAATTGTTTGAACATATGGTTACTATCTCAAAAAATACAAACTTAAAATTCAGGATCAACTTCAGTGAAAAGATTTAAAGCAACAGGTATTCAAGTATATTTTAATGATATTTTTACAATATTTTATATCATAATAGCAGACCTCATTTAAGTATAAAGCATGAGACTTTTCTTATGATTATGGTATGCACTATTGCTGATTTTATTTATTAACATAGGGCATTTCTGTCATCTCAGTAAGCTGTCTTATCTTACCTTAGAAAGACAGACTTATGGTAATTCATAATTTAAAAGGAAGGAAGGAAGGAAGGGAGGGAAGAAGGAAGGGAAAATATTATTTTAAAAAGTCAGGTTTTCCCCATTTATAGAATTTAATTAACATCAATCCATTTAATTTTATTGAGCACCAATATGGTGAGAAATTATTGTAAGTAGGGGTAGTTAAATAAAAACTGAAATCATCATGCCTCCTTTCAGAGCACTAAATGGGAGACACCGACAGAAAAGTGAAACTCCACTATATAGTATAATCAGCACTGAGATAAAGGAGAAAGAGCACAGAAGAGGGGAATCAAAGGATTTCTGGGAATGGGTTCCCTCTGCATAGTGTCCAAGGACCTGAAGGAGTTAACCCAGTGAGCAGAGATGAGTTTCCCAGGCAAGAGAAGAGCAATTGCAAAGCCAGGAATTATGTATGTGATTGAGCAGTGCACTTGGAGGCAGAGGGGGGCAAGTCTAAGTCTTGGGGAAGGTTTGTGTCTCAGCCTCAAAGCACTGTTTCTCAAAATACTTAAGAATTACCTGGGACATGTTTTCCCATGAATACCCCATGGCCAACAACACATGCTTTCAAAATCAGATCTGGAGACATTATGAGCCCTCCATGGTATTAAGATCACTGTAGGAGCTTTTAAAAAAATACCCTTCCGAGGCTCCAGCCTCAAAGATTTTGACTCAATTGATTTGAAGTGGGATCTGAGCACAATATCTCCCCAGATAATAATGCTCCTCCAAGGTCAAGAATGAATGGTGGGGAGTTGCATTTTAACAAGCTTCCAGGTACTTCTGATTCTCCTTCTTCTAGAGTTGCTACCCTGATCTTCAGTGGAGCACAAGTTAAGCAGTATTTACCAAAACAATTGCCCTCAAAGTGTGTTCCCTGGACCATGAGCATCAGAATGACTTGGGCACTTGCTAAAAATGCCAATTCTTAGGCTCCAAGCCTGCAGGGGTGGGCTCAGCAGATTGAAGTAAACAAGCCCCCCTCCCCCCCCCAAGGTGATTCTAATACACTTCAGTTTAAGAACCATTCACTGAAGAGAAACCATTGTATTGGGTATATGGGTTGGGTGGTGGGGGCGGGGGGAGGGGAGGGGGTGGGAGAAAAGGTGATGTACAAACTTATCTCCTTGAAGCGATAAGGTAGGACATTTTAATAATTTTTCTTCTTTCTTGGAATGAGGCACATTTCTACATGAATTGCAAAAAATATAAAACAGACGACAGATGATGCTTTTAACTTGCATTGTTCTGGTATTTGAACCTCTACTGGCCATCCCATCTTCCTAAGGCATATTATTTAACAAATGCCAGAAAATGAGTGAGTTTAAAATATAAACTTTTAACAAAACCCTACGCATGTGCTTTTCACATTCTTACTATTTCAAAATATATTTGACTTGGCATGACATATTTTATCTCCCAAAGTTTTTAATTTTAAAAGGCAGGGAAGGAATGTCTAATATTCTTTTTTAAAATATATTTTATTGATTTTTTATAGAGAGGAAGGGAGAGGGATAGAGAGTTAGAAACATCGATGAGAGAGAAACATCAATCAGCTGCCTGCTGCACACCCCCTACTAGGGATGTGCCCACAACCAAGGCACATGCCCTTGACTGGAATCGAACCTGGGACCCCTCTGTCCGCAGGCCGATGCTCTATCCACTGAGCCAAACCGGTTAGGGCAAGAATGTCTAATATTCTTGAGATAGAGGTATGTTTGGTTAATTCTTTAAAGGTCCTCAAAGTTCTTTATTTTCTGTCAGTTTTTAGAAATTCACATTCTTATCAAAGGATAAAAATGACTAATTAAATTTTAGTTAAAAATTGAAATTTGATTGGCCAGAGTGGCTCAGTGGTTGGGTGTCAACCTATGAACCATGAAATCACGGTTTGATTCCCGATCAGGGCACATGCATGGATTGCCAGCTCAATCCCCTATGGGGGGTGTGCAGGAAGCTGCCAATAGATGATTAATTCTCTCTCATCATTTATGTTTATATCTATCTCTCTCTCTCCCTTCCTCTCTGAAATCAATAAAAAAATTTTTAAAAAAAGGGGGGAAAAAGCACCTTGAGTTTTTATATTATCAGTTATTTCTCATTTTAGGTTTTCTTTTTTCCCAAAGTACGGCTGCATGAGCTTTGGAATATTAGAGACATGGGTTCAGGTCTGGGCACCATAGCTTCTGGCTCTAGGAACTTGGTCAAGATAGTTAATATTTCTGAACCTCCATTTCCTTTAGATGTAAAATAGAGATAATTCCTCCTTTAAATGGTCATCATTAGATGCAGAGAGGATGATGCATGGGCCACATTGGAGATGTTCAGTTATATTATCCTTGTTCCCTTTCTCTTAATAGTCACCCATTAACTGAGCTGTCATGGGAGTTCTCTAGGTTGGGTCTGGAATACCCTGAACCTTTTTTCCTCTTCCCAGTGGTAAACATGGTATAAAATAAAGAATTCCAGTGAATGACTTATCTCTTGAGGGCGTTGGCTAGCAAACTCTATTTACAATAGAGCAAAAACACTTATGTAAGGATGCAGTCACATGAGTTAACATAAACATTACTAGTAGTTCAGCCCAGAAGTCAGTGAATGTTAGACGTGACTTTGAACTCATTCCTTATCTTCTTGTTTGGGCAGCTTCAAAATATTTATAGAACAGATTCCAAGGCTCAGCCACAGTTACACTATCCCCTCAGTACACAAGAAAACCACAAGAAAGGGACCTAGAATGGTGCTGGCTACCTCTGGCCTAAATGCATATTTGAACCCAGCTGATGTCATAAATGCACATTTGAAAATTGTAGCCCATAATTCTTTATTTGCTAAGGCTCCTCAGAATGAACTGAAGGGCCACAACCTGACAAGCTCCCTTTGTGTTTAAAATGCACATTTTTTCTAATTCTATAGAGGTAATGCTGCCCAATTATCTTATTAAATGAGTTGCAAACTAAATTTTATTCTTGCTTGATGATTTTTCCCACCAATTACTTAAAGCCATCACAATAAACTTAAAACCAATAGGCCTGGGGCTGTACCTGAAATCAAACATATTAATAGTTCTACAACATAATACTGTATATAAATATTCACTTTAGTAGCATAAATAAAAACCAAAAGAACCTCACATTCAGTTCATGTTTTACCACAGAACAAATTCAGATCAAGTCAAGTTTCACAATTTAGGGAGAAGTGAAAGACACAGTTTTCAGAACCTTTTGACTTTTAGGTTTCTGGATTAACTATTGAGGACTTGTAATGTATCTTCCTTTAGGGAGTTTTCAATCCTATTAGTTTACTATATCCAAAAATTCACACATTTCATGGGCAAAATCCAAAATAGCATGTGAGACCCCTTGCTCAATCACAAAAGGGCATAAATTATTTCAAAATCTACTATCATACCTTAGACATATGTTGATAATGCAAGAAGTTTCCATGAGTATTGGCTTTAAATTTGTTGCAGTGGTTTTTAAGTTATTGGTGGGAAAAATTATCAAGTGAGTATAAAATTTAGTTTGCCAACTTATTTAATAAGCTAGAGGCTCGGTGCACAGATTTGTGTACTGGTGGGGCCCCTCAGCCGGGCCTGCGCCCTCTCACAATCCGGGACTCCTCGGGGGATGCAGTAGTGCG
Source organism: Myotis myotis (assembly GCF_014108235.1). NCBI lineage: Eukaryota > Metazoa > Chordata > Mammalia > Chiroptera > Vespertilionidae > Myotis > Myotis myotis. The sequence continues at coordinate 62,935,825 of NW_023416390.1, read as the reverse complement.
CGAAGGGGCAGGCGGATGGGGAGGAGCCCAAGGCCGGCACCACTCCCAGGCATCCCAGCCCTGCTGCACCTGCTAGCACCGCTCAGTAGTGCTGCTGTGGAGGCGGGAGAGGTTCACACCATCACAGCTGTGCTCCCGCCAGCAGCTGTGAGCCCGGCATCTGGCTCATGTCAGTCAGCTGAGTGGTGCTCCTGCTGTGGGAGCTCACTGACCACCAGGGGGTAGCTCCTGCATTGAGCGTCTGCCCTCTGGTGGTCAGTGCACATCATAGTGACCGGTCGACTGGTCACTTAGGGTTTTGTATATATAGATGTTTTCCAGGGTGGAAATTCAAGGACAATTACTTGTTTATAAATTTATTAAAAAGAATACTTCAACACAAACCACTGAAAATTTAGCTCTGAAAACCTGTTGAGAAGTGATCATTGAGCATGATGTTTCCAGTACATTCACTTTTCTATTTTAGATAGCTTTAGAAGCAGTGAGAGCTAGGTAGGACCTTACAGGGCCCTAATGTGCATAAGACATTGCTAAGGAGTAGAGTAGTTAGATGGGCTGATGCAAAGGTTTCATGTGACTAACATTTTCTATCTACTGTGAAAATCTGTTTTCCTCTTTCTGCCATTTGTCAGCATTGCTCTATCCTCTGTGAAAGTTTGTTTCCTTTTACCCCACACTATGGCTTTTCTTTATCTTCTGTGAATGGATGTCTTTCTCTCCCCTTATCCTGTGGCACCTTTTTTTTTTTCTTCTCTGTGAATGTATGCCTCTGGCGGCTCCAAGCCCTCAACTATGCATTCCTCCCTCATGGACCCTCTTTATTCCCAAAAATCCCTAAACCTGCCTATTTTATCCCTAAAACTCCTTTCATGACTAATGGGAAAATAAACAGTGAGCCAGAATTTCCTGGGTATGATTATAAGAAACATACTGGCTGGTTATATTCTGGACTTTTCTAACTCTACCTCTGTTCAGAATACCTTTGAATGTGACATTGAGAAGGAATCTCATAGGCATTTACTCATTCAACCAATCCTTATTTATTAAGGTACTTATTTTTTTGCCAGAAAGCATAGTAGGCCCTTGAGACACAATGGTAAATAAGAAGGCTTTGTTCTGTTTATAATTCAGCAGAGAGATATAAACAGTCTTGGAGGGAAATAATTGAGGTTAGACATGTGGAAAACTAGAGGCTTTTGATCCCACAGTCACCACACTTTCTTAACTTGCTCTGCATGCCTTGGCATAATTCAGGATTCCTACCTTTGGATAAGATGAGAACAGAATGCAGCTAATAAAAACAACTACCAGTTACTGAGTATTTTATACCAGGCCCTTTGCTTAAGCTCAACTACATAATTATCTCATTTATCCTCAGCACACTCTATTAAGCAAGTACAATTATTGTTCCTATTTTACAAATAAGAAAACCAAAGAAAAAGGGAGGACAAGGAATATTTTCAAGCTCACACAACAAAGAACAGTTCCATAGTCCTTCAATTATTATTCCCAAATACAAAAAGCTCTGAAAAACAAATATGTTTTTCATAATCACTTAGCACTAAATCCTGCCCTGTACTATACAGTCTTTTTATTTCCCACTTAGGAAGAAAATTCCTACATTCATGCATCTCTCTACCAAAAAGTGATTACTTGATTAAGGCGTACTGCCTTAGAGCCCACTGGGAGTATTATGTAATGCATAATATATGCACTGTATTACCTTTCTAAAATAAAAGTAATTCTAGTTTATGAAACACATCCAAGAGTCTTAGGTAAGAGATATGGAATGCTAGCTTATTTATCTCTAGGCTATTCTTACCAAACAAGCCCTCACAAATTTCATTTAACAAGTCTGTGGTACTTAGGTAGGGTGGCCACATAATTCACATCTAAACTTATAAAAGTAAAAGACACTATTAATAATTACTCAGGGACAATGGGCACAAATTAAGACCATTCCAGGAAAACCAGGATGTATAGTCCTAGTGACCATGTGGCCTGAGGAAGAGTGAATAACCAGTAATTGGATGAAGTCATTGCATCTCACCTGGACTGCATTTGCCTCCTCAAGAAATTTGAGGACTTCTACTTCAAGCCCTCAGGAGTTTTTAGAAAGCTCTTGGCTCTTAGAGAGCTCCCTCTGACCCAGTGTGGATGACCCATCAGTATAGCTGTAAGAAGATTATCTTAACAATTTATACTAGCAGGATATGATAAAATTCAAAATAATACAGTATTACTGCGGAAAAGGTACAATAGACTCGAGAAATCAATAGAATTTCAGTTACACATGGAAGATAAAAGAGAAGGCAGAATCTAGGAAATTTCTCAGTGTTGTGACTTGGAAGCTTAGAAGAGGATCTGTTTAAATAGGGTACAAAAGAAACATCATTTCTGGGAAAAATAAGCTGAGACTGTCAATTTTAGGGTGTCCTATGGATACTTCTATATCTACTAGCAGAGGAATTTAGGCACAATTAAGTAATAAACTTCTTCATGGAGTAGAGTTTCTATCATCCCCACCTCTTGCCCGCAAGGGCCTAGTACCATGCTTTAAACATGGTAGATGCTGACAGTGATTTTGTCTGTTACTTGTAAGCATTCTTGAGGTTTTGACCTCTAGCCCTAATCAAGGATTAGTCCCCTGTTAGCTTAGGTATGTTGATAGTAAACTTGAACACTTAAGTCACATGCTCTTGTCTTAATTTTCCTTTTCTAGATGATCCTCTCTAGCAGGTAGGCTCTTTCTAACAGTACTGGCCCCGGACTCACTGGCACAATGCTCCATTCCAGCCCAGGCTTCATCTCATGTCATTTACATGAACCTCTGATGCCAGAAGCTTAACTTCCCGGTATATATGACAAATGTAATCTGTCAAAATAAATTGTAAAAGACTCTGAAATGGGAGAAAAAATTATTACATATCCTAGCTAGGTTTTCTCTACATTTCATTGTTTTTGAGCTATTTTACAATACCAATTATAGAAAATCAACAAAGATGTAAATGATTCTTGCTCTCAGAAATCCAAATGATTTGCATGTCTAGTAATATGCAACTGATGATGGCTCTATGAATATAGACCAGTTTTATATCTATTTGTAAATTCATTTCAGGATTTCTGATTGTCTAAATATCTGTGTGTGTTTTTAATTCACTTTGAGCCATGTTTAACGTCTTTCTGCTTCCCTAGTTGGTTGAGTTAAATCAATTTTTTGAGACATGTTCATTTTATATTGGTATGAGAGCAATAAGATTACCTTTATTCAAAAAATAATCTTTTAACAAATAACAACAAAAGTTTGATTTTAAAAAAATTTACTATCTGTAACACTTTCAATAATAAAGATTTTAAATAAATAAATAAATAAAAATTTACTGTGTGCCAGGTGACGTTGTGTTAAATATTTTGCACACATTATATATTTTTTAATTCCCATAAATACCTTTTTGATATTTTCTACTATTTTCATCATGATCACCTATAATAATAAAAGCATAATATGCTAATTAGACTGGACGTCCTTCCAGACAACGCTGGGGCTGTAAGGGAAGCCTAGGTCCCAGGTGCCTGCTGGCAGCCAGAGGGAAGCCCAGGGCCTGGGTGCCAGAGGGAAGCTGGTGCCGGAAGCCAGGGGAAGGAAGGCCTACTCTTGCACAGATTTTGTACATCAAGCCTCTAGTTTTACAGATGAAGAGACTGAAGTTTTATAAGGACAAATGGCTTGCCCAAACTCACTCAGCCCACTTGACTACACAGTCAACAGTTGTTATCCACTTTGATACACTGTCTTAGATATTGATCAATGTTGACTGCAAAATATAACAGATGTCTCAGTAATAAAACTACAAATTTATATATATTACTTATGTTCATAAATGATACGGATAAAGAATGCCTGTGAATATATGCATGTTCTTTTTTTTTTTTTTTAAATATATTTTATTGATTTTTTACAGAGAGGAAGGGAGAGAGATAGAGAGTTAGAAACATCGATGAGAGAGAAACATCGATCAGCTGCCTCCTGCACATCTCCTACTGGGGATGTGCCCGCAACCCAGGTACATGCCCTTGACCGGAATCGAACCCGGGACCTTTCAGTCCGCAGGCCGACGCTCTATCCACTGAGCCAAACCGGTTTCGGCGTGCATGTTCTTCTAAAAGAAAGTGATTTTACAGTTGTAAGATTTTACCTACTACTGAACTACAGAAAAATTTCAAATTCCTAGCATACAAAACCCTTCCTAAATGGACTCCTGCTATTGTGGCAACCACCCCTGGAACTGTTTTTTACAAACCCCTGTGCCCTGGGCATACGAAGACACAGGCTCCTCACATTTCTACTCATTTTATTTTCTTTGCCACTTTGGAATACTTCAAGAAGAATATTAAGCATTACTTCCTTATAATGCATTTTCTGACATTCTCATCTCCGTTATATGCCCAGAAACATCCTAGATATGCTTTGCCATAGTATTTATGACACTGATTTGGGGTTATCTATTTACATGTCTATTTTTTCCACATCTGGGGTGTGGGGTGGTAGGTCTTGGTTTTGTTTATAATCTTAGAACATGAAACAGTGATTGGTATATAGCAGCTGCTCAAAAAAATGTTATGTTTAATTAAATCATGAGTTAATTCTATGAAATAATTTCTTTTTTCTCCCTCTAAAGTTGCCATTATGTTCTTAGGAATAATCACCATTTCACTGATCTTCTCTCTAAAGAGAAGTGAGAGAATTGATAGACATTAGTTCCAGGACAACACAAACACTGAAAACAGAAAGTAATTTTTGTTGATCTTGGTTAAATCAGATTCCATCTTATACAATGTACAAAAGGATGCTCAGCTGATACTACTTCATCATGCCCCTTGGAGGTCATGAGACTATATTCAAACCAATAATGACATCAAAACTGCTATCTATAATTATTAAATCAGTTTTTATTATTGTATCATTTTATATTATTTCACTTTTTATAAATATAAAAAGCCTAAATGACTGTCCAACCATGCAACTGTCCAACTGGTAGCTATGACATGCAATGACCACCAGGGGGCAGATGCTCTGACTGGTAGCTATGACGCGCACTGACCACCGGGGGGCAGATGCTCAATGAAGGAGCTGCCAAGCTGAGGTGACTAAGCAGCTGCAGTTCTCAGGTGACACACCCGGAACCAGAGAGGAGGGAGCCTGATTCTGGGGTGGGTCACCCAAGAACAACCCTCTTGCAATCCAGGACCCCTCAGAGGATGTCAGAGAGCCGTTTCAGCCTGATCCCCGCAAGCCAGGCCAAGGGACCCCATCGGTGCACAAATCTGTGCACTGAGCCTCTAGGAAGAATATAGTAGTACTTAAATGTTCTAGTCAGCTTTACCAAATATACTAGATCTGCATAACCTGTGATAATTAACTGTCTGGTCCATATCATATAATTATGGTATTTTGGAGAGGGCTCCTTAGCCTCACTTGCCCTAATATGAAGATATGCAGCTGTTAATAAAAGGGAGATGAAGATCAAAAAGCATTCCAATCTACAAAATAAGACTTAGTTACTTCATTGCCCTACCCTTCTTTGAATAATTCCCTTCTATCAAATGCTTAGTCTTTTATTTTAATGATTATGATTTATTATTTTTGGTAATAACATCTCAGAAGCACTTAAGCCATACTTGAGCTTTACAGTCTGGGCAGATGTTTGACTCTTTAGAAGGATTATGTATTTGTTTCAAAAAGGCCAAAGTACACAGTGAAAACCAATAAAGGAACTGGTCAAAGGAACATGCATCAATTCATTGGACAAATGGGAGCATGTGGTGAAACTGCTTTATCCATGCAGCTGGTTTGCTAATATATGCAAGAGAGAGTAGTTTGGAGGATATTCTCTATAATTATTTCACTTAGAAAGAATGTCTTCCATTCATCCATTTGGGGGTGGGAGTTGCCAGTGTGTGTGATTGCCTAAAATAGGAAATGAGACACAGAGTATGGCTTTTAAAATTTATCTGTTTCATCTTTAATGCCAACCTATAGGTTTCAATTTCTGGATCAGCAAACATTTGCTGAATGCCTACTATGGACCACGTACTGGGCAAGGAAGCCCCAACACCTAATAGTATGTGAACAGTGCCCACCCACACTGCTCTGACTAATTGTATAGTCCTCTTAAATGCCCTAAGCTTCTGAAAAGAAGGAGAGTTATTTTGAGGCCGTTACTGTAAAGCTCCGGCTCTTTGAAGTTATTAATAAATGTTTGCATTTGAACATATTTTTTCTATAAACTCATCTTGCTTCTAGCTGTAGCAATATCCATAAGAACATGTTGACTTCAGGACACACGGCTTTCCGTTATTACTGTACTGGAGGAGTTGGCACAGTCCCAGAAGACCAGGATATTTGGTGCAGAAGCTTTGTTTATAAACACTTCTTTATGAAAAGAAGGGAGAGCGCCAGTTGTTTTATGGACTTCATCCTTTCATACAAACCCAGGCTGCATATTTATATGGAGAGCATAATGGAACACCTCTATTGTGAGGCTATACCACCACCCAAAACAAAAATTCCCACCTCTTGAATTCTAGTCTTTTAGTAATATTGAAACCAATTTAGGAGGGGAAGGGACCAACCATCAGCCACAGGTATGTGCAAGGAAAGGGTCACAGTTAACTACTCAAACACTCCGGATACAGAGACTAGCTGCATAATGACAGAGCAGAGCCATCAATATTTGCACTTAACCTTTAAAAGTTGTTGATCAGAGACTCCGGGGCCTTTGAGATGAATGTCCTTTTTGAAAATGTTTATGACGTTAATTTTCAATGTCACCATCAGGCCTATGAACAGGAAAATGTTCTTTCCATGTTTCTTCAAAGGAGTTGCAAGAAACCTATAAGCCCTGGCTGGTGTGGCTTAGTTGATTGGGCATCATTCCATGCACCAAAAGGTTGCCGGTTCCATTCCCAGTCAGGACACATGCCCAGGTTGTGGGCTCCATCCCGGTAGGAGGCATGTGGGAGACAGCCAATCGATGTTTCTCTCTCACATCAATGTTTCTTTCTCTCCCTCTCCCTTCCTCTAATATATATATAATATATTTATATATTTAAATATATATATATTTAAAAAAAATAAAACTGTGAGTAAACCACAAAACTTCCATGAGTCTCAGTTTTCTACACCTGTAGAAAGGGTAAAATAATACTCCCATGAGTGGCAAGAGTCTATTGGTACACTTTTGATTCATCCACAATGCAAGGCAGATTGCTTATGACAAAACAAATCAAACACCATTCCAGTTTATTACTAAGATCTGGTGACTGGCCAGGCAGAGAGGTGTGCACATAATTGGAGTCTGGACCAAAATGGAAGTTCAATCTCAAAACCCCAGAGCCCTGTTAAGAAACTGGTAGTTGAACTATAAGAAAAGTTGTAATGAGCAGAGCAACAAGGGTAACTAGGCTTTAGCTTTGTCTTTGCTTTCTTGTCAAACAAATTATGAGAAGAGACTGTATAAATGCCAATAAAAATATCCAAGATAGATGCCCTGGACAAGCACTTAACTCTCATTTATAAAACTGGGACATTGCCGAAACTGGTTTGGCTCAGTGGATAGAGCGTCGGCTTGCGGACTGAAGGGTCCCAGGTTCGATTCCCGTCAAGGGCATGTACCTGGGTTGCGGGCGCATCCCCAGTGGGAGATGTGCAGGAGGCAGCTGATCGATGTTTCTCTCTCATCGATGTTTCTAACTCTCTATCTCTCTCCCTTCCTCTCTGTAAAAAATCAATAAAATATATTTTTTAAAAAATTAAATAAATAAATAAATAAATAAATAAATAAATAAATAAATAAAACTGGGACATCAATGGCATCTATAGCATAGTATTGATGGTACAGATTAGTCATTATCTAAATGACAGCAAATTATTAAGAAGTCACATTATAAAAGTAGCCTCCCTTCAAGTATCTAACATCTGGGACATTAGCATTACTTGTTTAGTTTAAGGCCTTGTCCCCCTGGGATAAGAATACAAATGTGAAACTTTGGAAGGAGACTTATCTCGCTATTAGTAGTTATCTTCAGGTCGGTGGAGTCTCAGCCCTGACAAAATGAAGGCCAGAGAGTGGAAAGATAATTTGTTGGGGTGAGGGAAAGGATGGGATGTAAGATGTTCAGAATGAGGATGGAACAAGAGAAAGCTAAACCATTAATGAGTTCAATTAACCTCCTCAAATCTTGGAAAGAGTAAAAAAGAAGCCTTCATTTGATGAAGAGAACACCCACCTGAAAAGGGGAAGAATTATCATCACGGCTTCACTCAGTGTCCCAGGTTTGCACAGCACCAGACTTGAGCCCATCATCTATGATAGACTTACTAAAGATAAGGCAGTGGGTCTGAATAAAAGCATGTCATTTTCTTTCCTCAGTCCCTCTCTCTCCCTCTTCTCTTTCTTCCTTCCTTCTTTCCTTCCTTTTTTTCTTCCTTCTTGTCTTCCTCCTTTTTTTCTTCCCTATTATTCACTGGAATTCAGAGGAGCATATAGCTGCTTCAGGCAATTGTCTGAGTCATATCACTTTTTCAAGAGGAAATGTTTTGAGGGATGGTTTAGACATGTACACAATGGCATGTTGGTTAATATCTAAAATTTTACAAAATGAAATGAAAGGCTCTGTGAAAGCCATCCACCCAAAACATTAAAAATATTAAACTATCTCAATGCAGGTAAAGGGAACTGATATGTATTTATTACAGTTGAATAAATGATATGGGCAGAAACAACACGCAGTGAATTCAGAGTTCATTTCAAAACTTGTGTAGAGTTCACTATATCAATACTTATCTCCTTTTTACAGATACGGAACATAAAAGAATTTAATAAACTTTCTTTCTAGGCTCTATCTTTAAAAAGGGATATTTCTTTTACTATAAAAATATTAAAAGAATAAAAAATATTAAAGAATAAAAATATTAAAAGGTAGAATATAAATAATCCCCCAAAAAAGTCAGTGTTTATTAAAATACATTTCATTTTCAAAATTGAGCTATCAACTGTTAAAGTGTATATACATTATTTGGGGATATATATATATATATATATATATATATATATATATACACTGAATGGCCAGATTATTATGGCTACCTGACGTTTGTAGGCAAATTAGCTATAATTTCGTGCTGAAGTTGCTAGAGGGCCAGACCATTATAAACAGGGAAGCAGGTTGTTTACCACAACAGTAGAAGTGATTTTGTTCTGAAGATATGGGTAAACAACACAATTTAACAGCCTTTGAACATGGGATATATACACACACACACACACACACACACACACACACACACACTGAATGGCCAGATTATTATGACCACTCCATCAGTACTTCGTTGGGCCACCTTTTGCCTTCAATACTGTGGCGATTCTTCTTGGCATTGACTCCACGAGATGTTGAAAGGTCATGCGAGGAATCTGACACCATGCCTGATGAATAGCACTGTCCAGTTCTGTGAGATTTGATGGTTGTGGAACCAATTGCCTGATGGCTCTTTTAACTTCATCCCACAAATGCTCAATTGGATTGAGATCTGGTGATTGTGGGGGCCACCTAAGCAAAGTAAAGTCTCCCTCATGTTCTTGAAACCACTCCTGCACAATACGAGCACCGTGGCAGGGCACATTGTCTTGTTGGAAGAAGCCATCTCCATTGGGATACGCCATCAACATGATAGGATGAACTTGATCAGCAATGATACTTAGGTATGTTGTGCTATTCAGACGTTGTTCCACATGAATTAAAGAGCACAAATCATGCCAGGAAAACATGTCCCAAACCATAACACTGCCCCCACCAGCTTGAAGGATTGTACTCATGCATGTGGGGTGCATGCTTTCATGCTGTTTCTGCCAAATTCTCACTCTGCCATCTGCATGATACATTTGGAAACATGATTCATCAGACCACATGACTTTTTTCCAATGCTCGACTGTCCAATCCTTGTGTTCCTATGCAAATTGGAGACGTTTTATCTTGGTAACTGCAGACAGCAAAGGTATTTGAACAGGGCTTCGGCTTCCATATCCCATACTATGCAGTGTATGGCTAATTTGCCTACAAAGGTCAGGTGGTCATAATAATCTGGCCACTCAGTGTGTGTGTGTGTGTGTGTGTGTGTGTGTGTGTGTGTGTGTGTGTATATATATATTCATTCCTGATATCCCTGTCCCTGTCCTGAGTTTTTCTTAGAGGAGAGAGCTGCCCCATAGGCTTAGCCATGCCTTCCAAACTTGATGACTAGTCATTGTTAAGTGACCTGATAATTTGCATATACTGCTGACAACAAGGAGCCAACCACTGAGTGCCATTGTCCAAAGAGAGAAATGAGTCTCCCTAACAGCTTGTAGAAAGACTTTTCAATGCAGAATTGTAACTATCTCTATTGCATCTGAACTGTGGATGAGTTTACACTCACTTGTGAACTGAAGGGGTCCTAAGCATACCACCCCAAAGTAGGCCACTCTGGTATAGGATTGCTTTGAGCTGAAGGCAACTGAGAAGAAAACAGACACAGGTCGAGTTCCCTGGCCTCTTTCTATTTACCTGAAAACAGAACATAAATTCCAATTGTGAATGTGTACCTCCATTTCCTATACCAGGAAGAGGATAACAACCACATCACTAGAGAAAAGATGGCACTGACAATCTTTACAAATCTTACTGACCATCCCGTATTTTTCATTAGTTTCCCCATACATTTGCCTTCTTATAACTTGCTACCCCTAGAAAGTTCTTTTCCTTTATCTTGTCACCTCTGTAAAATTATTGGGCTTTGCTAAGAAAGATGTTATATTAGCCCAAGTGCTAACCACCTCTTTGAGTTACTCATCACTGAGTATTCCTGAATGCATGCATGATGCACATGTTAATAAACTCTGTTTATTTTCTCTTGTTAATCTGTCTTTCATCAGTCTAACTTACAGGTCCTCAGTCGATGAACCTAAGATAGGTAGAGGAAAATGATTTTTTTCCCCTACAGAACTAAACTAACAGTTTATGAAACAAGCCCTTCAGCGTGTGGTGCAGCTCTGCTGGAAAACAGTTCCATATTTAACTACTGATGCATCTGAGATGCCTTCATAGTTACCACTAATTTATGACAGACAGAATGAGAGAGGCAGAGGGGAGTGAATTTTGGGAATCCCATGGGATTCTGGCTCTTCTATTTACCAAAATCTTAAAACTACAGAAATGATGAAAACTAGAGTCTGTGCTGGTAAGGAAGGCTGAAGGTCAAAGGAAAGAGAGGAAATTTAGAGCCTCAGCTTCTCTTAATTGCTCACACCAAGTTCATCTAGCTACATGTCTATCTTCATCCAAAGAAAAATTCATCTCTCCAGTAGCTAGAAACCATCCCCTACTCTACTTCTGGCTAAGCATATACACACACAGAGATTCCTTTGGGCATTTGATGGCTATTTAAAAGACAATGGAAGCCCCATCCACAGCCCAAGTATATCAGAGCTTGGCATACACCACTTCCTTATATCATCATCACAATATTGTGAAGCATAATCACTCCCAGTTTATGATAGGAAACCTGAGGCTTAAGGCCCAAATCACACAGTTAAGCAAACAGTAGAGCCAACATTAAAACCAGGTCTAAATGACATGTGCTTCCAACCACTACCCTCTCCATGTTGCCAACCATGAGTGATAAGGATGCCTTTAATTTGCCAAAGAGGATATGAGCATCATTTCCATGTAAAATCATTTCCACTTGTCTACATCCAGTTCAGTGGATTAATCAAACTGGAAGAAAAGTCTAAGAAAAAGTTTTATGGGAACCATAAGAATTGAGATTCTAATTCAAATATTTCATGAAAATTACGCATCCCACACTCTTCCTATAACAAGTTCTCTGACTCTTTATTGAGTCTAGTTCCTATTTGCTGAGGCTACACTTCATTAAGCAGAATTCCTAAGAAATAAAAACATCAAAGCAGAACTTGTTTTCTGACCTATTTTTGATGATCATCAAAACAATGAGGTTTCTATGCATTCCTCTCTCCTTTATGCTCTTTCTTTGTGATTACTCCCATCTTTTGTAATTCATTACACCCCAAGGCAATTACTGCATTTTGTGAAATGCACAGCTTTAAAAGGCATTTCCATGCAGAGTTACAGAAACTGAATGTTACATTTCTGAGCAAAGTACCCTTCCTTAGGGCATTGTAATTAGCCTTTTCATGGGCTCGAATGGAGCCAATTTTTTAGCAGTCCCGCAGCGTATTGAAAAGTCCCTGAACATAATTGTTCTTTTTAGACCAGTCCTTTGGTTACTGCCTAAAACAACTTATATCCTGTGTTTCTTTCTCCCTAAACCCAGCTATTGCTCATTTAGCCACTTAGCTGAGAATGCCAACCTTTCATGGAGACAGAAATTAAACATAGATCAATCTGAAATCTTACTGTGTTTGTGAGGTCATACTCCACTTCTAACCAGGACATATCAAAGCTCTTTCCTAAAGCCTTAGACTTTTAGGCCATTTGGGCCAGTTGTCATTGCCCAAAATTCACATCACCCATGAATAAAGCAACACAGACCCTTCACAACTAAATTTGTACTTCAGTATACATGACCCAAAATTTTATGAGCTTTATTGAAAGAGTAAAAATTAAAGATTTTTTGTCTTATTTTATTTAAGTGAATTAATACTTCCAAGAAGTGGATCATAATGGCATTTCTGTGGCTTTTAAAAAAAAAAAAATTTATAAGCTGAAGAGCCATTGATCTTAATATTATGTTAGATCTCTAATAAATTCTTCATAAAAGAGAAGACAAAAGGGATCTTTAACACCATTTCAGTCCTTTTCTAAAGAGCAACAACAAAGTGTGTGGTATAGAGGAGAAATAGAGGGGCCTAGAAAATAACCACCCAAGAGAAGAACTCCTTTCAAATTCATCAGTTTAAGTACAATTATATTGAAGTCACACACAAGTACTAAATAAGTAAGGAGCCTAAATAATTCTCCCTGTCTGACAATACACAAGTTGCAGAACTTTCTGGAACCCTAATTTTCTCAATGCCTTCTTCAGAGAGCTGTTGAGAAGGTTGTGTGGTTACCTATGTGAAAGCATTATCAGTGGAAGCTGAGTTCTTGGGCTATTGCAAGGAAAATAATTTCCTGAAGCTCCCATAGGAGGTTGGGGTTTCATGGAGAGCTTTATTGATAATGTAAAATTAAAGGGGTTCTGCCCTGGCCAGTTTGCTCAAAGGTTAGAGCATCAGCCTGCAGACCAAAGGGTAATGGGTTTGATTCCTTATCAAGTTATAATTTTAATCCCTGGCCCTGGTCTCTCTCATGTCAATGTTTCTCTCTCTTTCTCCCCCCCTCCCCCTCCTTTCTCCCTTCCACTCTGTCTGAAAATCAATGGAAAAATGTCCTTGGGTGAGGATTAACAAATAAATAAAGTAATAGACAACAAACACCTCTACTTCTTTGTGCCTACTCTATAAACTAGTATGGTGAAGGAAAGTAATGAGATAATACCATCTTCTCCTGGTCAGCCATAATTCCTTGTAGCATTTGCTATTCATGGCCACAACCGCTGACCTTGAAATATCTTCTCAAGTCTGACCTTTTTTTAAATAACTACTATAAAATATGTTTTAAAATTAAGGGGGTTCCCCATCCAAGGTCCCATCTCTGTCCATCTCACCAATCTTGTTTTCAGCAGGGCCAGAATTAAGGCCACTACCCAGAATTTCTGTCCCATATTAAAGTCCAGTCCAGCATCTGGCTAGCTTAGCTTGTGTTCCCAGCTGCACTCCATTACACGTGGGGTCCGCATGGCCATGAGCCATGCAGCTGCTTAAGGCCACATGGTGATGGAGAGAGAACAGGCAAGCTCACAGGCGAATGCGGGTCACAGAGCGAACAAGAGCAAACCAGCGTGACCAAGAGTAAGGAAACTCTGTCTGGGGATTTTAACTTTCCAAGATTTTATGTGCTTGCAGTGGCTCCGCCCTCCTAGCCAATGATCTTTCTCCCAGGCTAGACTGACAGGCAAGCACCTTCCCTTCATCACCTGGACATCACTGTGCAAGCGCCCATCTCCCCCTTTGTTCAATCCCTTCCCCCAGAGACCAGTGACTCCCTGGGAAGCATAAAGCTGTAGCTTCCTGGTGAAGTTGCCCAGGGGACCATACTTAAAATGTCTGGCACACCTTTGCTCTCTTTTTATTATTAATATAAATAAACCAGCTAATTATGATGATAACAAAAGCTCTCTGTAAACTGAAGGGTCTGGTTGTGTATTGGTTTGATATGATTTTTAATGCACTTGTTTATGGCTCTCACAAGGTTTTCTGATGTAAGGGTGAAGTTGTTTACATTGAGGAAACCCCATCATGGACAGCTGCTGACACCGATAAGCACTCAGTAGCTCAGGTGATGATGGACACGGCTGGGGCTTATTGAGAAAAACATGTGCAGCAGCTACTGTGGCGAGGGGACATTTAGTTTTTAAACTCCAAGAATTTATGAGGACTTCTCCTAGAGGGTTCATTCTGGGCAAAGCAACTCTTTGCTGATCAAAATCACTGTTCAAAGACACCGGGGCATTAGCTGCTTCAGTGGTAAGGCCACGTTTTACCAGCACTGGTGAAAGCCATTCAGCTAACCTGGGAAGGGGATCCTCTTGCTCACCAACACCAGCGCCTTCGTTCCCCAGCAACGTGCTCTAGGAGAATGGGGCTTTCACTTTGAACCCAGCAGCTGGATGTCAGCTCTTTGTTGGCAAATCCAGCTCCTCTGAGAATCAACTCATAGCAAGCTAAACCTCAAATTAAATTTGGACTTTATTTCTTTCATCTCCCTTTAACCTGGAATAATCATGTGATTGATCTGTTATTGGTTGGAGTATGTTATTTCTTTGTTGGCTTATTAGGAGACATTATCCTGTAAGTTACTGCCTTGTGAAATATTATTATTATTATAAATCGTAATTCCCACAGAGAGCCCGTGTTAAATAAATTATTGGCAAAGAGAATCTCAGTCTCTGAGAATAATTTGCTGCCCGAATAAAACAGGTCTCTACAACAGGAGGACCACACTGTCAGGACAGAGCATAACGGAACACTGTTCCTGCCTTGCCTTGAGAACTGTAGAGAAAACTGTGCTTTTCTCTCCCCTGCCTTCAGCTTCTTGTCTCCCTCTACACCCACCTGTGTTCCTGTGAATGTTGCTCATGTGAGTATGTGTATGTTGCTCTGCTCCTCAACAATATTTTTCTCATAGTTCTGCTACTGATAGTGTATTCTGCTTGGTAATATTCACTTTTGACTACTTCTGAGTTAGGGCTTCCTTAGCTGTGTGCCTGCCACCAGTGACTTGTACTCTTCTGGAACTTTGACCAACCTTCCGAAGAAGTTAACTGGCCCATTTAAAAGAAGCTCTACAGTGTAGTTATTTCTAATCATGGAATTAGAAGCAGTCTCCTTTGTAGCAGAAAACATCATTATCAATCTACCAAAAGCGTTGTTTGAATCTCCTTTTCTATATGAGTAAAAGAACAGTCAACATGCTACACTAGGCACTGAAAATAAACTCCTCAACAAAATATTCACAGTCCCTGTCTTTTAGGACTTATAGCCAAGTAGTAAGTAATAATAGTAATCAGAATATTAAAAATACCAGATAAAATTGATTAAAAGCATACCATGTACCAGGGGCTGTTCTAAGCACTTTACATATAGTATCTCATTTAACCCTTGAATGTGTTGCTCTTACTTTGCATCTTTTCCTCTTATTCTCTTAAAATGATACTATTCAGACTTTCTGTTCTCAGTATCCATTGAAATTGCTGGAGGTCAGCTAATATTCCCACATTGCCAAACACAATTAAACCCTTCTCAGTCTTCATCTTGCTAACTTCTCCGGTGGTTTTGACAAAGTTGACCCTCCCTCTTTCTTCAAATGCTTACTTCACTGGCCTTCTTGAATATCACTTTCCTGCTCTTCTCTATCTTACAGGTTGCTCCTCTTCCATCTCCCTTGCTAGCTCCTCTTTATATAATGCTCTGACATCTTAGTGCACCAGGCCTCTGCTCTCAGACCTCTTCTCTCCTGTAGCCTCAGACTTTCCCAGGTGATCTCTTTAAACACCTTCCTCGTGCCAATCACTCCAGCTTCACTGTGTCCCCTAAACTAGCCTACTCAGCTATTCAATTTGTGTTAGTTTGCTCAGACAGGCATAACAAAATAGTACAGACTGGATGGTTTAAACAACAGAAATTTACTTTCTCACAGTTCTGGAGGTTAGAAGTTTGAGATCACAGTGTTGGCAGGTTTGGTTTCTTCTAAGGCTCCTCCTTCTGTCTTCACATGATATTCTCTCCATGCATGTCTGTGTTCTAATCCCCTCTTCTTATAGAAGTCAGTCATAGTGGATTAGGACTCAAGACATTTTACTTTAATAACTTCTTTAAAGACCTTATTTCCAAATATTGTCCCATTCTGGTATTAGGACCTCACTAACTAAATTTGGGAGAATACAATTCATCCCATAACAGAGCTAGTTACTCAATTTCTCCACTAAATAAATAATGGAAATTTCAAACTTAATGTAGTCAAACTGATCTTTACATCCTACTCCACCTCCACCCCACCATACCCTCACAAAAACAATCCATTTTTCTTTCAGTGTTCTCCATTTTCATTTGGTCTCTATTCAATGTATCCTCTTACACTCAATTACTCTCTAGCCCATGTCACCCTATATATTTGTATTTGTATTGTCTATCTCCCACTAGAATGTAAGAAGGGCATGGATTTTATTCTGTTCATTGTCTTATCCCCAGCACTAGAAATAGCTGACTGATATGCAGCAGTTATTCAATGGCTAGTTGCTGAATGAAGAGATATAATTATCACAACAATTCTATTTACTAGAATTGTTATTGTCTCTGTTTAATGAATGAGGAAATTAAAACTCAAGGAAAATATGTAACTTGCCTTAGGTCACAGAGCTAAATTCTAACCCATATAATCTGAATCCAGATTACTGATGAGCAATAACATTTCACTGTGGCAAATGCTACTTCTAAAAGAGCACAGAATACATTGGAGTCCTTAGGAGGATCACCTACTCAGAAGTTATAAAAGGAGAAAAGGAGACAACTGGTAAAAAAAAAAAAAAAAAAAAAAAAAGTAATGGGAAAGAGTCCTAAACTGAGACAGCCTCACATATGCCATCAAGGTAAAATCCTAAACCAGAGCTGGCCAATGTGGCTCAGTGGTTGAATGTCAACAATAAAACCCATTTCTGACATTAAGTATAATAATTAGTAAAATTCCAATAATTAGTGAAGATACAGATAACAAGAAGAGTTGAGACATAACTTCTGAAGTATGCTTCTTTCTGAAATAATGCTATCTAGTGTCTGGATTCTCATGTAGGACCACTGATTGCCCCTACAGTTAAAGTTAGCTAACATATACATCCTATCACCAATCTATGCTGAAGTGTTAGAAAGTTAATTAGAGGCACTGTTGTAGGAGCTAGAAAGGCTGCAAGTGTTATGTCCAACTCCAGAAAAGTACTTTAAGAAAAAGAAACCATACCATTAACTGGACCAAATGATACCACCCAAATCTAGCCTTAGGAAAATTCTTTATTGAAAAACAGGCTATTGGAAGATATCATTCATATTTATGAAGTTGAGCCATCAGCAGTATGCTATTTATTCATTTACTAGAGGCCCGGTGCACAAAAATTTGTGCACTTGGGGGGGAGGGGGGTCCCTCAGCCTGGCCTGTGCCCTCTCGCCGTCTGGGACCCCTCGGGAGATAACGACCTGCTGGCTTAGGCCTGCTCCCGGGTGGCAGAGGGCAGGTCCAATCCCTAGGTGCAGCCCCTGGTCGGGCTCAGAGCAGGGCCGATTGGGGAGTTGGGGCGCCGCCCCCTGTCATGCACAGAGCAGGGCAGATTGGGAGGTTGTGATGCCACCCTCAGTCACGCTCAGGGTAGGGCCAATTGGGGGGTTGGGGCACCGTCCCCTGTCACACTCAAGGCAGGGTCGATGGGGAGGTTGTGGCGCCACCCCCTGTCACACACAGAGCAGGGCCCATCAGGGGGTTGGGGCACTGCCTTCTATCACCCACAGAGCAGGGCCGATCAGGGGGTTGGGGCGCCGCCACTCTCACACTCAGGGCAGGGCCAATGGGGAGGTTATGGCTCTACCCCATCACACACAGAGCTGGGCCCGTGGGGGGTGGGGGGGGGGATTGGGGAGCTCCCCCCTATCAGGCACAGAGCAGGGCTGCTCAGGGGGTTGGGGCCCCACCCCCTGTCACACACAGAGCCGCAGGGCGATCAGGGGGTTTGGGCGCTGCCTCCTGTCACGCTGATCCCGGTGCCGGGAGGCATATTACCCTTTTACTATATAGGGTAGAGGCCTGGTGCATGGGTGGGGCCAGCTGGTTTGCCCTGAAGGGTGTCCTGGATCAGGGTGGGGGTCCCCACTGGGGTGCCTGGCCAGTCTGGGTGAGGGGCTGAGGGCTGTTTTCAGGCTGGGAGTGACTGAAGTTCCCAACTGCTCCTTTTTTTCTTTTTCTTTTTTTTATTCTGGGCCAGCTTTACCTTGAGGCTTGGCTCCAGCTCTTAGGCCTCCGCAGCTGAAAGTAGGTTTCTGGCCTTTGCTTACAATGTTGCGAATCTGCTGGCTGAAGTCTGGCGGTATTTGTTACAATGTTTCTTAAACTGCCGGCTCAGAGGCCTGCAGCCGCAGGTGGGGAACGTTGGTTTCCTCCAACGATCCTCCGTCACTGAGGCAAGCAAGCCTCATGTTAGTTTCAAGCTGCCTGGCTGCTGGCCGCCATCTTGGCTGACAATTAATTTGCATATCTCACTGATTAGCCAATGAAAAGAGTAGCGGTCGTACACCAATTACCATGTTTCTCTTTTATTAGTGTAGATAGTCCTGGAAAACCTTGAAATATACTTACAGAAAATGCTTGTTAAATTCTTTGCAAAACCCTGTGGAGATATTGACTAAAACTAGATTGAACTTATAGTATAGATTAATTTGGGAGGAACCATTATCTTTAGACTACTGAAGCCAACATCATGATCATGGTATGTCTCTCTATTTAAGCCCTCTAGTTACATATCCTAGAGTTTCTCAAACTCAGCACTCCTGTCATTTGGGACCAGATAATCCTTTGTTGCCTTGTGCATTTTAGGATGTTTAGCAATATCCTTGGCCTTTATTCATCTGATGTCCAGATGTAACAATCAAAAATGTCTTCACACATTACCAATTCCCTCTGTCAAGCAAAATTATATTATGTTGAGAACCACCGCTTTAAGAAAATTTTTTAATATATTTTTACCAAGAAGAGATGAGCAAATATACTTATTGCAGTATTGTTTGTAATAGCAAAGTATTAGAAACAACCTAGTGATCCATTAGTAAGACTATGGATCAATAAATCTTGGTTTATTTCTATAAAATTTTATTCAGAAGCAGAAAGTGAAATTGAAAAACTGGATTTATCTATCTATGCATATATAAGTCTGAATAAATCTCTACAAACATAAAGTTCAATTTAAAAAGCAAATTGAATAAGTCTAATATCATGTAGTACCATTTATGTATTTTAAGTATTAAACTAGTATTCTAATACTTTAAATGCAATTTTTAAAACTTGCATGAAAACGGTTTCCATAAATTTCAAGATAGTTAGAGACAAGGAATGGAAATGTGGTAAGGTTTTAGCTTTGGTTTTCTCAAATTTATTTACTTAAAAACAAAAGTGGTCTGAAAAAAATATGGCAAATGTGTTAAGTAGGGATAGTAGGCTTATGGGTGTCCATTCTATTAGTTTCTGTACAATTCTTCACACTTGAAGTACTTCATAATAAAACATAAAATCTAATTTTAGAATAAATCTATAAGCTATCTTTTGAGGAATGGACTAAAACTGGAAAGCTTCTACTTTCTCAAAAGTAATTTGTTTTCAAATATTTTATTAGAGCCCTAATCGGTTTGGCTCAGTGGATAGAGCGTTGGCCTGCGGACTAAAGGATCCTGGGTTCGATTCTGGTCAAGGCCATGTACCTTGGTTGTGGGCACATCCCCAGGAGGGCGGGGGGTGCAAGAGGCAGCTGATCTATGTTTCCCTCTCATTGATGTTCCTGACTCTCTATCCCTCTTCCTTCCTCTCTGTAAAAATCAATAAAATATATTTAAAATATATATATTTTATTAGACTTTTAAAAGTTTCTGAATTTCCTTCAATATTTATGTGCAAAGGAGAACTAAATATTTGCTTCAAGTCACTATTATTCATCAGTCAATAATAATACAAATGCCACAGGATTCATTCATAGATTAGATGGTAGATTTGTCAAAGGAACCTGTAAAACCAGGGGTCCTCAAACTTTTTAAACAGGGGGCCAGTTCACTGTCCCTCAGACCATTGGAGGGCCGGGCTATAGTTTTAAAAAAAAACTATGAACAAATTCCTATGCACACTGCACATATCTTATTTTGAAGTAAAAAAGCAAAATGGGAACAAATACAATATTTGTATTTGCATGTGGCCTGCAGGCCGTAGTTTGAGGACCCCTGCTAAACAGTCCAAATATAAAATACTCTCAATTGATCTTAGGAACATGAGAGGGTTCAAAAGCTGACAAATTATTTAAACATTTAAATTATACTAGGTAATGTGCTGGATCAATATTTTGGAAGGCTTATATTGCTGAAGTCCATGCCTGTCCCTGGGATAAAGAGAACAGGATACATTGGCTGACTTACAGACCAGCTTACAAATGCCCTTCCCCAACTTCAACAAACACAGTAAATTCATAACTATAATTAGAACGTGGCCTTTTATCTTCTCATAAGACCCATTAATTGGTTTTCATCTTTTTTTTTTTTGTAAAATGGAATTTTAAAGAAAAAGTTTTAAGAGGAAAAAGTCAAGTCTCTAGCTATATTTAGAGTCAAGGTCAGTTCAGATGAAGTTTCAAGTTATTTTTCAATTCCTACTCTTTACAAGGCCATGTCACTCAATGCTATTTCTTTCATACAGCAAGAAAATGGAAGGTCCCAAATGATGAGAGTAGATGATAATACTCATAATTATGATAAAAGCACCATCAATGTACTCTCCGGGAAGATTTTTTATATTACAGCAAGAGCTTGGTACAAGAAATGAAAATGAAAAAGTGGGCTTGTACTGCTGGTGTTCAGGCATTTGACATCAATCTTATGTCACTAACACAAAATAGCATGTTAGCAGGTATTAAGTTCAGAAATTGATAAGAATCTCTCTTTTATTTTAATGGTACAAATTAAATACATGTATCAAATCCTAAAACAAGAGATATATTAGTTTCTAATACATAGGTGCTCTAGTTAGTCATATTTTTTTCAAGATATGTAAAGTGCTTGCAGTGTGAGTTATTTATCTGAGTTTGAATTTATCTTCTTAACATCCAGATAATACAATGTACAGAATACAATGCTTGAATTGTTGGTTCATGATACAGAAGAGACATTTTTGTCATATGTATTTAAGTGCTCATAAAGAAATCATCATAAGGAGTAATTCTTGTGAGGCCAGAGACCATGCTGAGAGGCCACCACTCTGCAGAAGTCATTTGAGACACATGGAAAAACCTTAGACTTGGCCTCAATTGATAATAAAGGGGAAGGCCAAACAGGGTATCTCAGGCCAAGGAAACTCCATGCTCACTGTACTTTACTGAACATAAGGGGATTAGAGATTTACCAACTGAATGCTGAGACTTCCAGCTATTTTCCTGTGCTTGGTTCCCAAAATGCTGGCTTTTGTGCTGTAGCCTCCAGGTAGGACATTGGTGAAATTTACTTACTTTGGTTTTAATACTTAGTTTCAATTTATTAATTATATTTTCAAAACTCTAATTTTATCTTAAGCTTTTAAGGTCAGTGTACTAATTTGTTATTCAATTTTTACATCCAACAAATTATAACATTTAGTTTTAAGGATTTTTAAATAAAGTTTATTCCTATTTACAATTAATTAAGTAAAATACCTTGAACTTTTCATACTACATTGAATTACATCTTAGTTGTTGCTGTTGTTTTCAATTATCTTATCTAACAGACAAAAATTTTCCATGAACTTAAATGTTTTAAGAAGATAATGTATCTGTTCTAGTTATTTGTTGCTGTATGACAGATTACTCTAAAGCTTAATAGCTTAAAATAATCATTATATTCATGGACTCTGTGGGTCAGGAATTGGGAAATGTACATTGGGGATGACTTTCTCTGTTCCAAAATGCCTGGGGTGTCTTAGCTAGAAAAGTTCAAAGGCTTCGGGGCAGGGTACTAGGAGAATAAATCATCTGGAGGCATCTTAAGTCACATATCTGACTTTGGAAAGCAGTTATGAGCTGAGACGTCATTTCAAATTATAGTCATGAATACCTACACAGGGTCTCCCTATAATGGCCTGGGCTTCCTTACACTGTGGAGACCTCCAACTTCTCATATTATGGTTCATGGTTGCAAAGGCAAATGTCTTGAGAGAACCAAGGAAAGGTGCATGACCATTTTTCACCTAGACTTAGAAGTGCTTATCATGTCAATTCTGCTGTTTTCTGTTGGTTGGTCAGTCACTTAAGATAAGCCTGGATTCTGGGAGAGGACACTTCTGAATGGGAGGAATGTCCAAAAAAATGTGCAAACATGTTTTAAAACCTCCATAGTGTTATACCTACAAATTGAGTGCAGCCAACATCCTCTTAATATACCAATAATTTACACAAACATATTTATACAAAAATATTTCACTTCAAATCATGTCTAAATTATGCCTTTTTTTGGAACTGCCCCATTGTTACTTAAGTGACTCTGTAAGTACATAAAGTACTAAATATACATAAATTCTTTCTTTAATATCAAAACAGAGTATAGTTTTCTTCTTTTAAAGTATTCTTTACTTAATTCTGTATTATACAAGTAAACTCTGCATGCCCACTAAGAAGGAAAATACCGTCTAGTCCAGTCACATAAAAGCTAGAAATTTTGGCATCACAGACATCTAGTATAATGTAATACCAAGTACCTTTCATGGTCCTGTGTCATGGCCTATAAAACTTCAAAAGGAATTGATTTACAAGTTTATATAGACCTCTATATTCAAGTTATTTTTACTACTAGATTAAATTTACAAGTCACACCCATAAGGATTACTTGATTGACCTTTCAATTCTTGTGTACACTAATTTTTCATCTAAAATAAGGCTTCTGAAATAAAATATGTAATCACACTTTCTAATAATGAAGTCTTTGTACAAAATGGGAATCCAATGATATGTAAATGAATTTTCTATTTAATGGTAAAGTCCTTTGAACTTGATGAGTCCTAAGATATGCAAATGTATATCCCATCAAACAAGACCTGTGAATTTGACTAAGAACTTACAATGTTTTATATTCTTGGCACTACACCACTCAACTATAGTTAGGATGATGTTGAATTGGCATGGCTAGGTCTTATTTGCTATTAGAACACATAAGGTCATTTTACTAACAATTCAGAAAATTGAAGAGCTCCCTGAGATTCAACATGTGGCAGCAAGATGAAAAAATTAAATACAAACCTAGGAAGATATAATTGCAAAAGTCTAACAGAAAACAAACAAAAGAAGAGATAAGAGGTACAATTTAAGAAGAAAACTTCAGCAAAGTAAAGGAGCAGTCAAGAATGTCCAACATTCAAATAACCTACAGTCCAAAAGGATAAAATAAAAGGTTAAAATCATCAATGAAATAGTTTAAGAAAATTTCCCAGAAAAAAAGCACAGAAACTTTCAGCTTCAAAGGTCCCTAATAAATGCACAGCACAATGGGCAAAAAATAGACACACATCAATGCATGTTAACAGAAATCTTCAGAGAAGTGAAAAATATAAAATTTAAGAACACAAAATACTAAGAAAAATGTTACAGGCTTCCAGAGAGAAATATCAGGTTCTAAAACATCAAATATCAAAACGAAAGAGACATCTCACTAGCAACTGGAAGAAGACAATGAAGCAAAGCTTTCCCAATTCTGAGGGAAAGTAATCTACAACCTAGAATTCTTTACCTAAGCAAACTGATAATCTGCTAAGAGGTAGAATAAAGATGTTATAAGATAAGCAATGTCACCCCCCAAAAATGTACCAGTTATGTACTCCTTTTAAACTCTTTTTAAGAAACTTACTGGAAGATATGCTCTATCCACAAAAAGGTAAATCAAATAGAGAGTAAAATGAGATCTAAGAAATGTAAGATAACAAAAGAAAAAGGTGAAAGAATGATGGTGAAGTAAGTTCTCAGGACCAGAGAAGTGCAGCAGGCCTAAAAAATAACTTTTATAAATTGGTGAAGATCAGAAGGTTCTGGGAGAGATGTCTCCAAGGAAAGAAAATTAATAGAATTTTTGATGGATCTGAATATATTCAAAGATTTATAGAACTGAGAGCATGGTGAGAATAAATTAGTTTTAAGTACATTTAAAAATTTAGATCTTAAAAATCCTAAAAAAAACACCAAAATAAGATATTTATCTTCTCCAAAGAAATAAGAAAGTAGAGCTGAAGGAAAATTATGAATAATAATGTCACTGGTGGAAATGGAATTCTTTCAGAGTCACAGAAGCATTTGGGGGACTCACGCACAGGAGGACATGAGGCATAGTGGGAAGATTTATTGGAACAAAAACAAAGGACTATCTCCAGGTGCCCCGTATCTCATCCATGACCAGGTGGCTCAGCTCCATCCCGCTGTGGAAGAAGTCCACCCTTTAGGGCTGCAAGCTTGCACCTGTGCCTATTAGGTCCAGGAGGGCCAAGACTCAGAGATGCAGAGCTTCTCCATGTCTCATTTCACCATCTGTGCATCCATCACCAAGGCTGCACTTGGCCTATGACTGGCATTGCACTTGGGCCTGTACTTGGGCCCATGTGGCTGCCCACACAGCTGCTATGGAGCGGGAGGCCATGAACAAGTGAACACACCATGCCTTTGTTAATCTTTGATTATATTATCTCAGGCTTTCTTCGTGGGCTTGTGCTCCGCCCTCCCCCTGCACCATCTTGGCTATTACTACACATGCCTCATAGTAGAAGGACCTCCCCCGGCACCATCTGGGCTTCTAGTGTGCATGCACCCAGCAAAGGAATTTCCCCTTTACTGGTTCTCCCTCCTCCCCAGTAATATGAGTAAACTAACTCGGTGTCCCCTGAGGAAATTGGAAAGCGGCTGAGCAATGGAGGGATGTTAATCCCTTTGGCAGGGCAATGTGGCTATCCCCTGGAGTGTCTGGAAGCTATAGCTTCCTAGTTAATCCCGCTTAATTAGATGTCTGGCTCCATTCGCTCCCTTTCTTTGTCAACAACTAACTAGCTGCCTACGCTAACAATAATGATGTTAATCCTGAAGATTGACTTAATCAAACTTATTATAATTGTAATAGAAAGATTGGCAGGAAAGAGAGTATTTATGTGTAATAGAGGAAGGCAGAGTACTGAAAGGAATAAGATTCTTATTCTCCAAGTAGAAAGCCAATAATTAATTAATACAATTTTAAAATCCAGAAAAGAAATAAGCACACTATTTGGATATATGCCAGATACCCATATGTACTGTTTAGGCATATGGAGGTAAATAGCAGAAGAATCAACTAGATATGTTGAAATAATTGTTTCTGCGTAAATGGTAGAGTAAGGGGACGGTTTATAATAAACATTATGAAATAATGTATAATAAACATCCTATATAATAAAGAGGTAATATGCAAATTGACCCTCATGCCCTTGTGTCACAACATGGCCACCCCTTGTCGTCACAAGATGGCAGCAGGGGAGGGCAGTTGGGGGGGACCAGGCCTGCATGGGAGGGCAATTGGGGGTGATTGCGTAGGCAGGAGAGCAGTTAGGTGTCAATCAGGCCAGCAGGGGAGTGGTTAGGGGGTGATCAGGCTGGCAGGCAGAAGTGGTTAGGAGCAATCAGGCAGGCAGGTAGGTGAGTGGTTAGGAGCCAGCAGTCCTGGATTGTGAGAGGGATGTCCAACTTCCAGTTTAGGCCCAATACCGCAGGGATTGGGGTAAAACCGACAGTCAGACATCCCCGAGGGATCCCAGATTGGAGAGGATACAGGCTGGGCTGAGGGATAACACCCCAAGTGCACAAATTTCGTGCACTGGGCCTCTAGTATATATATATATATATATATATATATATATATATATAGAGAGAGAGAGAGAGAGAGAGAGAGAGAGAGAGAGAGAGAGCGCTAAGTGTCTGTCTGTCTGACTGGTAGCTATGGTGCTCACTGACCACCAGGGGACAGACGCTCAACGCAGGAGCTTCTATGATGCGCACTGGCCATTTAAAAATAAATGGCACTGCCCTATTTGGCTCAGTGGATAGAGCATCGGTCTGCAGACTCAAGGGTCCCAAGTTCAATTCTGGTCAAGGGCATGTACCTTGGTTGTCAGCACATCCCCAATAGGGGGCGTGCAAGAGGCAGCTGATCAATGTTTCTCTCTGATCAATGTTTCTAACTCTCTATCCCTCTCCCTTCCTCTCTGTAAAAAATCAATAAAATATATTTTTAAAAAGTAAAAAAAAAAATAAACGGCACTATGGACCTGGTGCGGACAAACCAACACTCAGCCTCCCCCAAGTGGGACACAGGTTCTGCCCCCACCCGGGAGCAATGTCCCACCAAATTGCAGCCAACGCTGCCAAGACCCCATGGTGCAAAATGCAGCTCCCAGCCCAGCCCAGCCTGGAACCGGTCGCCATGGTCGCCAGGTAATGACATGTAGCAACGCCCGGCTTCCTCTCCCTGGCGACTAGCCTCCTTGGAGTTTCTTCAGCCCAGGAACCCAACTTGCTTTATAGCCAGGTGCAAACATTTTCTAGTTTAACCAAATGTTTGTGAAGCATTTTCCCGTGCCTCATCTCATTTGATCCTCACAGAAGTCCTGGAGTAGGTAGATAGGAGAGTCTCAGTAGAATCCTATTTTCTTTTCATTAGCAAGACATGAGTAGCAATATTAAAATATGTCTTCTAATTAATTTCCTCTAAAGTGCACGGATCCATGCACTGGGACACTAGTTACATAATAATATGCAATAAACATTTTGGAAATCTATCACTTTTAAAACATCTGCATTATGAAGCAGAATTCTATGATGACCCCCATTATCTTTACTCACCAGTGCTATATACTATGTAATCCCCCTTTGGAGTTTGAAAATAACCAGTGACTTGCTTCTAGCCCATAGAAGATGGCAAAAGTGATGGGATGTCACCCACTGCCTTGATTGTGTTACTGAAGGGGCCAAAATTCTGCCACCCTGAAGCTGCTTATTGATGTTAAGCTGGATATTGATTTTAAGCTGTTTACTAAAAAACAAAAGACTCAGAAAGACCCTTTGACCCTCCCCCCCCTTTCCTGCCTAAGAGATTCAGACAGAGAAACCTGCTTCAGGAAGGAGATCTTAGGATGCTGCCTTAGCCTAATTTGAATGAAGCATGGCACAAAAGAGGGCTTCCGGCAGGGGCCTGGGAGCTAGATACTCCCTGTGTCCCATTGTTTCTGAGTTGCCTAACATTTTCCTGACATACAAGTTCCAGCTCTTCCTCAAATACCTGATAATAGCCATTTCTCACTTCTGAAATCCAACAACCCCAACCTTCCCCCTTTCTCCTTTGTCCAAAATGTATTATACCCAATGTTGCCCCACTGGCTTTGGGATTTCCATGGATTTATCATGTCTATGTGAATTCCCCATGCACATGTATTAAACTTTGATTTTTGGCTTGTTAATTGTTAATTTGGTTATTGGCCCAACCAGAAGAACTTAGAAGGTAGGAGGGAAAGTATTAATGTTATTTTAGCCCCCACATTATATTATAAAAGACTCAATCTTAAGGCTGGAGAAGGACTCTGTTGCTGGCCTGGAAGAGGTAAGCATGTTAGAAAAGCCCCTGTGACAAGGAACCATGGGCCACTTCTAGGACCCAAGGGCAGCCTCCGGCCAACAATCCCCAAAAGCTGGGGTCCTCATACAGCTGCAAGGGAATGAATTCTACCAACAACCTGAATGAGTTTTGTTTACTCAGCTGAGATTGGACCATTTTGTGTTCTGTCTCTCAGTGAAAACAACCAACAAAACTAACTACTGGCATCATTTCACTAGGTGCAGTTGACCTCAGCCCAGATCATTAGCTCTTCCAGAGTTATTCCTAACCCTGAAAACAGAGTCCATTTTTTCTCTCCATTCTTTGTTTTGTGACTGATGGGATTAGAAACAGATTTCTTCATTCAGACACCAGAATATTCTTCTGATAGGAATCGTATGTGGTTTCAACTAATCATCATATATTTTTTAACTATCAATTATGTTCTGATCACTGCACTATCAAAGGGAATAAAAAAATATATGTTCCTCTTCTCCAGAAACATCATCACAGTGGAGACACGGAGTGAAACATGAATAAATAAAAGGTAATGCTCAGTAGTAAATGAAGCCAATTGACTGAGTGAAGTTGACTATTGAAAAGGGAGAGATAAGTGGACCAGAGCAGGCTCAATGAAGGCTTCACAGAGAAGCTGGAATTGACTCAGACCTTCCAAGAGAAGAAGGAATTTTGAAGGTAACAGGGGGAAGAGGCACTCCCAGGTGGGATAAAAGAGTGAGCTAAAAATGGAGGTCAAAAAACTGTGTTCAGGACAGAGTGATCAGACAAATTGCTTAGAAATGTAGTAGAAAGAACTGAAAGAAAAAAATGGGAGCAATGCTTCAGGTTCTGGTACATTTGTGTACTGTAGACACTCAAGTATCTGTTAATTGAAGTGCAGAAGTTCCAGGTTTGAGCAGGAAAGTGACTTGAACACTTGGAGTTTTAGGAAGACTTAAACCAGTCCTGCAGTGAAGAAAGAGTGGAGAAGGAGGCAGGTCCCTCTTTTTCTAGGCATAATAAGATAAATAGTGAAAAGTGAACTTGGTGAATGGTGCTCATGGATAGGCTAAATAGCCATCTCAGATGGTTATTTAAGAAAAATTGAATTTATTTAAGGAAAGGGGTTTGGGGATGGGATATCAAAAGTGAAGGGCGGCACAGCACCAAGAGGACATTGGGTTGGTGACGGCAGCATCCAGGAGCTGGAGTTTCATCCTTATATGCAGTCACTGGCAGGAAACTTTTGTCTTCAGTGGTTCTGGGGGCTGATCTGGGGGGCTTGTAATGCGGAGGGAATGCAGGTGTGGGACCAGGTGCCTTCAGGACAGTTTCAATTCCCGAATGGTCTGACGCCTGGTGTCCAGCAAGCTTTTTTCTGGTCTTTTGTTCTCCTGTAGCAGAAAGCCTACAAATGGCCATTAAGGATCATATTGCCCTTCAGTCCTAACAGATAGTAGCTGAAGTAAGATGGCAGCAATGTGAGTGACAAGGACAGAAAGAAACAACTGAGAGAGGTAATTTTAAGAAATAAACCAATAAAATTTGGTTAAATAAAACAAGAGTAAGAAAAATGTTCATTACAATTAAATATCAAGGATAAGAAAAGAGGGTCTCAATCACAGATGTTTTGCCTCTCCCATCTCTCAGACTGTCGATAAAGAAGGAATGGATTTGGACAGATAAAGAAAACACTGTACTTTGTAACTTGGGGGTGTTGAAGGGAAGCATTGAGCTCTGTCTGCATAGATATGCAGTTACTATTTATACATTTTAAGAGAAAAATGCATCCTACAGGGCATCTCTGAAAGTTCCCCACCCCCACCTCCACCAAGCCCCTGATTTCCAGGCAAAGGAAATTATATGCAGATAGCTTCCTCGAGCGTTTTTTCTGGTGATGAAAATCCAGTTAATATTCTCATTCAAAGCAGACTTTCCCCAAGGCCACACACATCCACCCTCCCAGCCTACAGGCTGCCACCACTGCTCACTCACTCTCCCTACCTCCAAGATTCTTTCTCTAAACAAAGTGTAACTGGGGGAAGGAAGAGAGGCACAAAAACTTCACAAAATAAACACTAACAGCTGACTAAGTTGTTTTGCATATGTGCATCTGCCCCAAATTAGAAATAGTTGTGAATGAAATACCACAAATGTCTTTGAAGTTCATTACTGTTGAGAATTGTGCACTGAGGGGGCCTTTTCCTTGTTGACCCAGCATGTTATGGTCCCAGGGAGACTGAGGGAAGTGGAATAACCACTCTGGTTTACATTATAGGATGGTTCACAGAGATGAAAGGACTTTGTGCACTGAGTCATACTGCCTATGTCCTTACCACCAGGGTAGATATATCACAAAGAGTAAGTCAAGTTGATCTGCCAGAGCCTTGTGTAGGTCGTGTGTAGGTGGGGATCATTATACAGGACACTTTCTTGTTCCTGGGACGATTCAAGGTTGCAGAGGACTCGACAACCTCTTGATCTATTTTAAATCTATGGTTTTTCATAGTTTTTAGTGGTGGTTTTTTTGTTTTTGTTTTGGCATACTTTATCTATCTAAGAATTTAATAACATCTCTATGTTTATTTAATGAGCAATTTTCCTATATGAAGTACAAAACCGTATACTCTGAATCTGCAGTTAAGAGGATCTCAAAGGAAAAAAACAGTCTAAGAAGGAATGACCAACTCAAATGTCAGATAAGGCAGGGAAATAGGGATTTAAAGACACTCAAAATCTAATTGTTTTAAACTCCATACTGGCCAAACAATACTGTGTACAGGTGACACTGTGTTTGATGAGTCAATGAGTGTAGAAACCACAGAGCCAGAGCAGAGAGCATGTGAACAAGGTCATAAGACAGATGTTGGTAGGTCCAAAGGGATTTTATCTGTACTGCTATCTGTAACTGGGTTCCATAGTCCATTTTCTGTTACAATAGGAGCTGGAAAGCACACATGTTTTAACCCTTTATTTTTTGAGAGTATTACAGATGTCCCTCTTTTCCTGCCATGCCTCCCTCCACCCAGATCCCACCCCACCAAAAGCACACATTTTAGAACCCATGTGTAGGGATGATCCTCTGAATCTTATGTTTCTTCCGTCCAATTTCACCTCTAAGACCTTCCTTTATAGTTGTTATGCTATACTCTTTAAAGGTGTCTATGGGTCTCTGCTGGACCCCCTCAGTGACCAAGCTTATCCGAGCAAATAGAAAGCTCTGTGATGGGTACTGGAAATATCAGGGGAACACTTTGTAAAGCACATGATTGCCTAACCATTATGCTGTATACCTGAAACTAATACAAAATAATATTGAATGTAAACTGTAACTGAAAGTTAAAATTTAAAGTTCCCTTTTTTTTAAAGAAAATTTTATAATGTAGTAAAAAGTCCCCTCCACCTGAGAACAAAGTAGAAGAGTTCATCAGAATCCCTGGGTAAGTTTTCCCAGCCTAGAAAGCTGCCTTAAATGCAGTGTGTGTTTCCCTTAAGGGCTTTACAAAAGTTGACAAAGACAGAAAGTCCTCTTCTTAGGATTCTCTTTCTGTCTTAAAGTTTTCCCACAAAGCCACTCACAAAGGCAGATAAAATTAGCATGCATCCTTGAAGTATTTATATGAAGTTTCATGCAGAGCATAATTAAAAACCTTTCAGGTTTACTTTTTCTTTTATCACAAACATTCAACTCAGTTTTTCTCTGTAATCCCTAATATATTTTTCATCACTAATATTCTCAATGGGTATCGGTGAGAGTTGGCATAGACCTAGTCTAAGGAGACAAGCAAAATGTGTTGTCTGTGGCAGCAGGGGAGCGAAGTAGGAAGTGGGGAGAGGAAGAAAGAATAGGTAGTGTGAAAGTCCATCCAGATATCCACAGGAAGGACTGGATAATATTCATGTAACTCACATTTTTCTGAAAATGTTAGGAAAAAGCCTGTCTTATGGCAGTTTCAAACAGATCCAGTCCCGTATCCTGATCTGACCCTTTTAATTGCCTCAATTATGTTGCCTTCCCTTTAATAGATCAAAATTTGTCTCATTCATAAGAAAAACGGCAGGATGACAAAGCTCAGTCAAAGAGAGGTGAGACTTCTATAAGAGTCAATGAAAGAAAGACTGCTGAAATGCCATTGCTAGGAAAAGATGCAAAAATCCCAATGTTTGCTGTTATCTTGTCTACAAGACGGAAATCATTTGCATCTCTACTGAACAAAAATCACTTGCAACTTTATAATCTTATACAAGGTTATATATAGCTTTACTGAATTAGGATTCTCATCAATAACAAGGCAATATAAGATCATCTACCAGAGCTTCAAAACTTGAGTATAAATCAGAATCACCCAGAGGACTTGTTAAACCAGACTGCTAGGCCCCACCCCAGAGTTTCCAATTCAATAAAATCAGCATTTCTAACAAGTTCCAGGTGATGCTTCTGTTGCTGGACTAGGGGCCACACTTTGAGAACCACAGCTCTAGTTTGACATTGAAAAGGTTCACAGTCATATTTCTGCCATATTTTTAAGTGCCATATATGTCAGGATAAATTGTGAAAGGCTTTGGAATAGACCCACAAGATTATAGGATATCTCCCATGGAAAACTAGGCCTTATCTCATTCCAGATTTTTCTGAAGCTTTGGAATTTGCACCTTTCATTGTCCTTGAGCTATTTTAGAGCTCTGTAATTTGTAGCTAATGAATATCAATGATGAAAGTGATTCTTGTGCTTAGACATGTAACTTTCATGTCTCTGTATAAAACAAGCTTTAAATTTATCTCCAGTATTCCTTGTGGGGGGTGTGTGTGTGTGTGTGGTGGTGGTGGTGGTTCTCTGAATTTTTCTTTGAACTGCTTGTCACATTTTATGGGTTTCCTTAATTAACAAGTTTAATAAAACCATTTTCACATGTTTACTTTATACTTGCATGAGTTGTGATTATACCTCTAAAAAATTATCCTTTAACAGATACTTTTGCTTAAAAATAACTACCAAGTTTGAAATTTCATTTTGTTGATACTGTTTTCATTGCAAGCAAATGAATGTCTTCTTCCAGTAGAACTGGCTTGTGGTTTTTGCATTTCCCAACACTTAACAATCAGTTTTAAAATTTAGTCTATTGGGCCACCGACCAGACTGGGATCCTATGGATTCCAGCTGCCTCTTTCATTTAACAATAACACAGCTGCTCTTACTTTTTTAATCCTTCTTTACTGTCATCATTTATGTAACTCAGAGAATTCATATTTGCTCCTTTCAAGTTGTATTATTTAGGGGTATATTTTGGCCATTTCAATTATTCAGGGTGTTGACCTCAGCCCTTAATTAACAGCAGCAAAGCCACAAAACGTTTTGCTACCTGTTTCCAAGCCTGGAAACTTTTAGCTTAGACATCTGGAGTGTGAGGAGGAGGCAAACTTTTGTGCCAACTTAGAATCCTTTGAATTTCTAGGGTCAGCAGGAAATCTTACTTGGCTGGTGGGTTCACAGATAGATATTTTAAACTGTAAGTTCATGACCTTGGATGCTGCCCAGGTTCTAATCTGAATAGCTTCCTTCCAATAGAGCATCTGTGTTCTATAAGAGGAGCTCACAGCCTCCCCACGGCTCCGGAAGAAGCCCTTCCTGGGCCCCTCAGTTCTGGAATTCATAACAAACCCCAGTTTGACTCTCACAGTTCAGTTCTTCCTCCATCCACTCTCAGCAACTTCATTTGGAAGCACATTGCACCCAATTTTACCCAGAAACTATTGTTTGTGGTTTCATTATTTCCCTGATGACTGCAAAATGCTGTAGAGCAGCGGTTCTCAACCTGTGGATTGCAACCCCTTTGGGGGTCCAACGACCCTTTCACAGGGGTCGCCTAAGACCATCGGAAAACATATATATAATTACATATTGTTTTTATGATTAATCACTATGCTTTAATTATGTTCAATTTGTAACAATGAAAATACATCCTGCATATCAGATATTTACATTACGATTCATAACAGTAGCAAAATTACAGTTATGAAGTACCAACGAAAATAATTTTATGGTTGGGGTTCACCACAACATGAGGAACTGTATTAAAGGGTCGCGGCATTAGGAAGGTTGAGAACCACTGCTGCAGAGGGTCTGACAAGAATTATGGAGGCCAAGCTGTGTTCACTCCATGTAATAACGTTGTGCCAAAGAAGAAATGAAACCATTTCTTTAACCTGGGTTTGGAAAAATAAGGCCCTGAATTTTTTTTTCCAAGTGTTTTCTGAAAGTTTTGACTATGTATGGGGTCTTTCAGATTAACATTTAGCCTTTTTATCCCAAGTACTTATGTTTTCCAAAAGAAAATACTCCTAGGATGCCATATTTTAACTAATACCTTAAGATAATTTTGAAAAAAGGGCATGGTTCGCCTTAATATTTCATTTATGAACAACTTTTAATATTTTCCTGGCCTCCAAGGGATCCTAACTGTAGGCAAGAGGCCCATATTCTGATATATCGTCTTCATTTCCCTTTGCCAATTTTTATTATGTGGTCAGAAAGAAAAAACATAATGACAAAGAAATATTGCACTGAGTTCTTTGATTTAAATGAGAATTGGGGGATGGAGGTGTGACTTAGATTTCAGAACAGGTCTCCAATCTTTTAGTTGCCTGGGATCACTTTGACCTTTTAAGTCTATAGAACTAGCACTTCAAGCCCATATACTAGTATGCCGGTTTACAGATAAAATGCAGAAATGGCCTAAATATTGTCTGAGACATACTTATATTTAAAACTTACTGAATGTTTATATATAACCCAAATTTAGTTGGATACCTGTAGTTTGCTTGTTAAATCTGGAAGGGGTAACTCTTTGCCCAATATGTCTGGAGGGGGATCTTTGGGGAGAAAGAGGGCATGAGTATTGCATTCACCTTAGGCTCTAACCTAGGGATTTGGCTGCATTTTCAGACTCACTCATCTCTCTCTTTTTCCACTGACTCAAGCACTAGACACCGTCTCTGAATATTCAGAGGTGCAAAGGCAGGTGGCTTTTGCCTCAGAAAGTCACAAAAATTTTTCAGTCACGCTCACCACTGTTCATTCCTGTGGATTCAGCTTCCCGATGAGGTCCTGGGCCCGTCTCTGTCCCTAATCCTAGGTCATCTGTCTCCCAGCCCCACAAGCTCCTTATATTTCTTACTGCACAACAGTTTGGAGCTAATACCAGACACATCTGGTTTGCCCCAAACCCTCACCTCCATGTGCCTAAATGAAGAAAGGTCACTCCTAAAGTGAAATTTTATTGCAGACCTTTGTTTGTTTGTTTTACTCCCCTCTCTGTATGGAAAGTAATAATGTTCTTACAGAGTTCAAACAAAAAAAAAAGGCTCAGGAGAAAGGACTAAGGAAATTAGAATTAAGCATCCTGAAAAAGAGCTGTCTGAGGCACAAATAAATGTACAAAATGTTAAAATAAATGTTAGCAACCAGTACTCCATCCTCATTAAGCCTATATCCAGAGGGAAATATTCAAATTATTTTAGGAATAGCATTGGCCTGTGGACTGAAGGGTCCCAGATTCGATTCCAGTCAAGGGCACATGCCCAGGTTTCAGGCTCAATCCCCAGTAGAAGGCGTGCAGGAGGCAGCCGATCAATGATTCTCTCTCATCATTGATGTTTCTCTCTCTCTCTCTTCCTCTCCCGTCCTCTCTGAAATCAATAAAAATATATTTTAAAAAAATTATTTCGGGAACAACATTGGTCACCTATAGAGGTAGGCCTCTGGAACCCGGGTGCACTAGAGATGACATTAAGAGCTATAGTACCTCAGATATAAACATAAGACGCCCAGTGACCAGTCTAAGCATTACACACCCAGTTCTGATAGCTGGGTTTGCTCAAGATAACTGAGAGTGGTATCTCCCCAGGACCACTGGTGCCAGTCATTCCCTGAAAACTTGGACATTAAATTAATAATGTGGTTTTTTAAAATTTTTTCTATAATTTTATGATGCTTTGGCATCTTAGGACTTTGTGAAACTGAAAGGAATTTGCCCTCCCTGAGTTAGCTATTTCTTAGAGCAGCAATCTTCATCCTTTTTCATCTCATGGCACACATCAGCTAATTACTAAAATTCTGTGGCACCAAAAAGTATATATTTTGCCCCTCTGACAAAAAAAATAGGTATAATTTTAATTCATTCACACTGATGGCTGCTGTCATTTTTTATTTTATTTTTTTTACAATCTAAGGGAGAGTGGTCAGTGCCCCTGACTAACAAGTCAGCTATTGCATGTTGTAACACTTCTTGCACCACACCAGAGTGCCATGACACACTGGCTGAAATGTGCTGCTGTAGCGACAGCAAAACAACTTGCCCAGGATCACATCATTCCTTTGCAAACTAGCCAGCTCACCTTCTTTTTCAGGCTCCTGTGAGAAACAAGCTATTTTTTCTTTTCCTTTTCTTTTTTTAAATATATTTTTATTGATTTCAGAGAGGAAGGGAAAGGAGAGAGTTCAAAATATCAGTGATGAGAGAGAATCATTGATTGGCTACCTCCTGTACACCCCACACCGGATGGTCAAGACTACAACCCAGGCATGTGCCCTGACTAGGAATTAAACTATGACCTCCCGGTTCATAGATCCACATTCAACCACTGAGCCATGCTGGCTGGACAACAAGCTATTTTTTCAAAAGCAGACATCTAATCTGTTGGCCTCACTTCACCAGGAAAAAAAAAAAAGGAAATCCCAGGTACATTTTAAAACAGATGTCTGGGCCAAGGGTACTCTCTCCCATTTTCTACTACCACCTTCATGGCAGCAAACCAGAGCGGGAGAGGGTCTTCCCCCTCACCTTCCTCACCTAGGGCCCTGTAGCTCCTGGGTGCCTTTGGAATGCAATGTCCTCAGCTGCCCTACTGCATTAACCTCACACACTAGTTTGGGGGAGCAGACCTAGAAGTCAGCTCTCAGCACTCTCCATTCTCACCCTCTCACCCAACCACTGGCTCATAGAAAACCTCCTTGGCTGAGACCCTTTACCAGGCAAATCAATCACTTCATGCCAGTGCCTGTCTCCTGCATTCAGAGAGAAGTAGACACAACTCTCACTGAAACAGAGGACTCAGCTACTGACAAATATTCTCAAATCCATGTTGTTGAACATGAGGGTGAATTTCCAGGGTTGATTTAGACACCTATAAGACTTTGTTTTTTGTTGTGTTTTCTTTTTGTTTTGTTTCTTTGTTTTTGTTAATCCTCACCCAAGGATATTTTTTTCCATTGATTTTTCTTTTAGACAGAGTAGAAGAGAGGTTGAGAGACAGAGAGAGAAACATCGATGTGAGAGAGACACATAGATTGGTTGCCTCCCGAACGCAGCTCAACCAGGGATCGAGCCTGCAACCAAGGTATGTGCCTTTGATTGGAATCGAACCCAGAACCCTTCAGTCCTTGGGCCAATGCTCTATCCACTGAGCAAAACTGGCCAGGGCTAAACATAAGACTTTGAAAGTATCATAGTCTACCAAATGTTTGATTGAAATAAGTTGTGAAGGGCATTTATGACCCTCTTTTATTCTGTACTTTGTTGAATTGTATAAAATATATATATTGAAATATGTGTTTATACACAATATTATACATATATGTATATATAATATATTCACAACTATATCAAGTAAAAATATATTGTCCACCAAGTATATTCATTCAAAGGACACGTGATTTGCCCCCAGGACAGGAGCAGCTTCTGGTTCGCCATTCTCATGAGAATATAGAGCCAATGGAAAGTGCTGGGCTGGCAGGAGAGGATCTGAACTAAGCTTTGTCCCCAGGAAATTTGCAATAATTGCTGTTACTTCCTTTTCTCAGGACATCAAGCCAACTCCACCCCAGACATAATGTCCCCAAAACAAAATCATAGGCAAGCCCTTTCCAAATGTCCTTCTCCAAATGAAATCGTCTCATAGGAATCCTACTCAGATACTGAGGCAACACCTAGCTATTCGCTAAATTAATGTGTGTGTGTGTGTGTGTGTGTGTATAATTTGCCCTTCTAGACTCTCAGCACAACTATATTTTCCAGCTTCTTAAAGTCAGATGTGCCCCTGACAACGGAATGTGAGTGGAATGATGTGCACCATTTCCCTTTTAAGAAGTGGAACTGTTGAGTGAGTACTAGATTTATCTGGGTGATCACTTTGTAAGTTACATGAATGTCTAACAACTATGCTGAACACCTGAAACTAATATAATATTGAATGTCAACTGTATTTGAAAAATAACATTTTTAATTAGAAAATAAAAAATCTCCACCTCCCCCCCCCCAAAAAAAGAAGTGGACCTGCAGATTGGATACTAACGATGGCAATGATGGTAAAGGCATAAATATGGAAGGTGCCTGGTTCCAAATGACTCTACCTGGATGAGAGTTGGCCTCTAAGCAGAAGTACCTTCTAAGAGTTTAGGTGAGAAAAATAAAATTTTACTGTATCTGAGCCATTTTATAGGTGGGCATGTATTTGTTGCCCCAGCCCAGAATTCCTAACTAAGATAGGTATCTCCTGTTTAAATAGCTTGAACCACACTTGAGGTTTCTCCACACTTCAGCAAACACCAAAAATCAATTTCTGTTTCCTCGGCTCTCCTGCATTGGAATGGTGGAAATTCCACAGGCTGTACAAGTTGCTGAGGATCAAAGATATTCCGTGCCAGGTAACACTTCTGCAGACCAGTAGTTAAGGATTCCACTTCAGGGATTATATAAAGAGTATGCTCTGTGATCGCTTTTAATTGGTACTTGCCATCTGCTTGATAGAATTTTATGAACTGAAGTATAAACATTCATTGCAATCTGCAGAACACAGGGATCTTAAGCAGTTTATGAAATTCAAAGTTCTTTTTATCTTTAGCGTTTGCTGATAACTCATGAAATGTTGCTCAATGTTACAAGTTCTACAGCAGAAAAAAAAATGTTCTTTGAAAATAAAAGTGATAATGTAGAGACATTAATGCAGCAAAGGGCTGAGGGTTGCTCGACATTGCACAAAATAGTAACAATGTTTGGTTACAAAACCTTTTACTATAGACAAGAGAATAAACAGTCCTTAGACCTACTGCCCCCACCAAAAAAAAAAAAAGTCCTTAGATATTACTACTTTTTTAAAAATGAATAGAACCAAATAGTTCTTTTCCACCATCCCAAAGTTAGCAAGGCCATGTGCTAGTTTTCTTCCCAGAAACTGACACACGCTCACACACATACACACACACAGTTGTTTTTAGAATTTAAGCCTTACATATAACCCCGCGAGATTTTACACTTAATCCAAAGCCAACTGGAGAAGAAAATGTTCTCCAGGTCTGGAGTCCATTTGTTTATCTGGAAAGCAGTTGTACTGTAACATTCTCATTCTAGCAGATCTGCCCCAAATAAGGCAGTAACACAGATCTCATTATGTATGTACACTCTGCAGCTTAAGCACTGATGTGTTAAGTGACAATATGGCCAATTAAATCTTAGTTTCTCTCTTGGTTAATATGCATCTGTAAAAAATAGAATCAGGTGAATAGGCTGTGGCTGTATTAAAAATAAACCGGATTAGGCTTACAGAGTGGATGGAAATCCTCACATCTAGGCCAGTTTTTAAAAGCCCTGCCCTGCCCTGTCCTGTATGTATGTTTCTCATTAAACTGGGAGACAGCTTCCGAGGTCTTCTTGGAGGCACTTTCACTACCGCCACTTTGGCAGATACGTAGCATAGGAGGTGACATACTCTGCAAGAATTCTCTGCTACACAGCCTCCAACTGACACCAAGGAAGGGGGTCTCTGAGCAATTAGTCAGGGCAATTTCCCAGCTATTGGAAAAGTTCCTTTACTTGAATGTCACAGAGGCCAGTGTTATTAGAGGCCAATAAAATGTTAAGGAGATTCTGTAGCTCTCAACCCCAATCCCGACTGCGCTTTCATATCCGGCTACATTAAAATCTGAATAAATTGCCCTGTTGAAATATTATCTTTCCCACTGGCATGTAACTCTGAATTTGCATGTCTAACGTTTCTGGAGACAGACACCACCGGGGAGCCTTTCTGGGTTCCTTTACTATGTTGTTCACTTTGTATATCTTCTGGGATAAAGAAAATACTCAAAGTCTGAGCTTTGAGTATTGCACTGTGGTCTTGCACTGTGGCTTGGTCTGAAGCTAGTCTTGTTTGCCCAGACCCTGCCTTGACCATCATAGTCTGAGTGGCCTGTGGCTCCACTAGTGACTTTATTCCTCCATGCCAGCATGGCCTTCATGCCAACAGGGATCTTCATTCCCACTCTGTCACCTCCCACAGACATTAGTGTAGGCATACACCATTTGACAAACCCTCCTCTCCCCATTGCTGGGGCAAGGGTTATAGAATATCACACTCAAGCTCCAGTTTCTGCAATTCAGGGGCTTGGGCACTCAGCTCTAGAGCCCCTTCCTCTCCCACCACTATGCCACATCCATTCTGCCAATGTCCTATTACTATGGAAATTAAAATTTTGTTGGCAAGTGCTGTAGACTTTAAATCCTTGGAACAAAAAATACCTCTTCTATCTTTCCTGTGGATAAAACTCAATCCTTAGAAATACAACAGTTCATCACCTATTCCCCAAGCCTGCTTCTCCAAAGTGCCTGATGGTCACATTTTGAAATCCCACTACATTCAATTCTCAAAAATTCACCCTGTTCAAATAGGTCATGTAACTTTTTATTTTTAAGGGCTCCACAGCTAGGTTAAGAATGCTTCTCACTGGTGTATATTACTCATCTTTTCCCCGCCTGACGAAAGCAGTGTCTGGCACAGAGCAGACACCCAGTAAATGCTTAATGAGTGAGTTTATTTTTATTATTTTAGAAAGACATGTCCTTAAGCACGAAACACAAATATTACCTGTTCCCTTCATGTCACTTTCTCCTTTTCCTTTCTTGTTGCAGGACTTCAGAGGAGCCACCTCATTAGAAATTGACACCCTTTCATCTGTAATAAATTTCATGCTAATCTGACGTGCCAGCAAAATGACTTGGGGCTGGAACACCACCCCCCATAATCTAATGGGTAATGTGCATTTAGCAGGTAATAGATGCTTCAACAATCCACTTTAGCTTCCTTCAGCTTTGTTCACAGCAAAATAAGTAAGAGCCTTTGGCTACGCTTCCTTCTCAAATAAATACAATGTGAATGTAGAAGATAGTAAATTAAGTTTCAAAACCAGCTGGTTGACCTTATATCTTCTATCAGCCAAGCAGTCGCCAGAGTAAATAACACTCATCTCTCTCCGTGTCAGGATTGCTAAATTCCGACTGCTCAGAGCGGGGCTGTGCTTTCTTCCTTCCCCTCCTGCCTGGGACCTCACCCACAGCTTGGGCCCCTGGGTCTCAGGAAACAGACCTCATCTGGTTCACATTTCCTTTGAGCCCCACTCTAAAGGCTAATAGGGAGATTTTAGATTTCTTTGCTAACACTATGGACTAAGTGATGAAAATCCCAATGGAATTCAGACTTCCTCAGTATTTATATATGTCTGTAGGGCAATTCTGAGTTAATCTTTTCCTGAAACCACTTTATATTTAACAATTATTTCTGGCATTACTCCCTCTTTCCCAAAGGAAATTTCCTTAAGTTTATTGCTAGCATGTATATAAAATGGTCAAAATGTTATGCTATTATTTGGCTTTTGAGTTTATTTAAACTAATTTAAAAACAGTAAGGTATATCTCTGACCATTAATTATATTTTAATATAAGGATGTATTTAAGAACCAATTAGAAAATAGGAAATTTTTCAATGCTCGGTATTAACTACCAAATTATTGGATGTAAACAAAGCCATAACTTTATGTTTGTTTCTCTTTCCACTTTAGTTTCAACAATAAATATATTTGTCCAATGGGATCGAATGTAGTTCAGTTTAGAACCATCTTCCTCATACAACTGTCAAATTATTCAAAATATACACAACTCCGGGTACCTCAGGTACTCAATATTGTTTAGAAATTATGATTTTGAAAGCTTTCTAAGCAACCCATCTCATTACATAAAATTTCTTCTACTGCCGATTGACATCATTGTGAATTAATATCTAGAACTCTTGCATTTCAGTTTCTTTGGCTTTGGAATTTTACTTGAGTGGCTCATATGTGATATTACAAAGTGTGGTATTAACTAAGACCAAGGAGATGCCTCACTTATCGTATGTCATTTGGAGAGGTTGATTTCTTCCCGTCTCTTTTTAAGTCTCCTGTCCCCTTTGATGCTTCATAGCAGCCCAGGGAGCTGCATCTCTAGGAATTGGGCCACTTTTCATTTGAAGTCACTCATATCAGCTTATCTTGTTTTACGGGAAACTTTTCATGTTCAATTACAGCTATTGCTAATGGGAGCTCTTGTCTACCAGGTTGGTTGATATGAGTCACGGCACAGGGGGAAGCAGTGGGTGAGACCAGGATACTGTGATTGCTTCCACCATTAGCTTGTTATTAAGAGAAAACAGTCTCCTCTTCTCTAGCTTTCCAATAAGTGCAACAACATGTATCTCAACCATTTCAGAGGTCCATTATAAGGTTAGAAAGGAATTTGATGGATTTTTAAAAATGCTTTCAGTACATTATTTTTAATGATATTACAAACCTAAGGGGAAATAGATAATTTTTAATAAAGCAATTTATAATATAAAAATCCTAACAAGCAATAAACACATATAAATATTAACTTCTTTAGTGATTAAAGAAATGCAAATGAAAACTGATAAAGTTCTTAAAAATTGGTGGAAATAAAAAAAAAAAACTGCATAATTTGGCTCAAGAATAAAGGGAAACATTTTTCAAAAGAATACAATTTAATAGCATAACCTTCATCCAGGTGTCCTTCCTACCTGTGAAAATCTATTCTAAAAAATATCATCAGAAAAGTATGCAAATATCTGTATACTAGTGACCCAGTGCACTGATTCA
The DNA here is from genome assembly GCF_014108235.1 of Myotis myotis. Lineage (NCBI taxonomy): Eukaryota > Metazoa > Chordata > Mammalia > Chiroptera > Vespertilionidae > Myotis > Myotis myotis. The sequence continues at coordinate 62,892,825 of NW_023416390.1, read as the reverse complement.
TGCACATTGAAAGGAAATTAATTAGAAGAAATATTTTAATATCACTATTCACCCTTTCTCTATAATAGAAGTGTGAGAGATGATAGAAAATTAGTAAAATGTATATTAAAATAATATATACATTGATTGATAAATAACATGATATAACAACAAAAATATGATATAAAAGAACAAACACATGATATAAAAACAACAGTGATACAATGACTGATAAAGTAATTAAAGTTATTCTAATATCTCCCTGTATTCCACATTAAGAGTAAAAACACTTACAGAGTGCTAGACTAATTTCCCTTGTGATAAAGTATTTACAACTTTAACTTTAACATCACAAGCTCTTCAAACTCAAAAGAAATCAATATAGAACTGACCATGTCTGAAAACAGGTTCAGGTAGGAATATTCCTACTCTGTCTAGAGTTTGTCCTTGTGATTTATCAATAGTCATCGTAAATGCTGGCATCACAGGAAACTGTCTTCGAATTAATTTAAATGGGAGGTCAGTGTCAGATGGGGACAAATCAATTCTTGGAATCATAATACTCTCCTTCCTGTTAATACTTCAGCTTCAATTATGTTAGGTCACAATCTTTTGATAATAAATCTAGTACCATTACAAAGACCCCATTTACTATTAAGATTTCTCAGTAGCATGATGATTGCACCCACTTTCAATTTTAATTTCTCACATGGCATTCCAGAAGGAGTATTACTATTAAGAAATTATATGGAAAAATTTTCCTTTTTGGCATCATTCATTGAGTCAGTGGAATCATCACTCAAATAAGTGTGAAAATCTCCATCAAGTATATCCAAAATTTCTTCATTTAATTTATGAACGTGCTCATTTTTAGGACAAAGAATCACGTGTTTAGATATATTTTTAGTATTATCTACAGATATACTATTTCCAAAGGTAGCTTCAGTAATGGACCTGTTACAAATCATTTCACGGGGGATTTCAATAATATCCATTCCTAAATGAAAACTGCTATCATGTTTGCATCTCCAAGTTTTACTAACCATTCACTATAAGCAGAATCCTCTGATTGCCAGTGTGCATCATATGTACCAGCTGGTCAGTTTGATGGTCGGATGGACTTACAGTCAGTCACTTAGCCTTTTATATATACAGATGAGGAAGTTTGGTAAAATATTATTTTATAGTAGTGAAAACTATAGTCAGAATAAATAGTTAAGGTACCTTAATTTTCACAGGACACAAATGATATAATGAGTGCATTTAAAGCAAACTGAGAAGGCTCCACACATAGATCCACCTTCTTCTCTAAAAGTAACTCTTGAGAGGTACATTTGGACTGCCTAATAGTATATAAGATATGTATGAATTTTAATCACATTTTCATTCTATCTCACTTTATAATTCCCTCAATTGCTAAATTAAGATCATAGTTCTTAGTCTGTTATACTCATACTCACCCTTCCCCAGGATTGATATGCACACACACACACACACACACACACACACACACACACACCACATTTTAACTTTAAAGACAAAACTTCAAGAACCATGTTTTAACTATAAATACAAAACCAAGGGAAAATGTCAAGAAAGTTTTCTTTACTTTGGATCAATGGCAAAACAAGATGACTTCCTGAAGTCTAAAGAGTCTCTCAGGAGGGGTCTTCTTGCAGTGGTCCTTCCTATAGATATGAGCCTTGGGCACTACACCTGGTCTCATCTTATTTCTTAGTCATTGTGTGTCATTTTCACTATTTGTAAGTGAGGCAGAAGAGACTGGGGTGTTGGGAAAGTATCAGAAGGAAGAGAGAATGGAATTGTCTTTCCGTACATCAATATACTCCAGTACTTTCAAGAGTACCTAACACATTGATGCCCAAGAAATATTTGCTGAGTGAATAAATATTCTATCCATTCTACAGGTTAAAACCATGCTGACAGCCCTGCACTTCTGACGAGCCTGATGCACAGTTGAATGCATAAGAAGAAGAAGATGTCAGAGTGTGACTCCCCCCCAAATTCCTTCTACTTCATAACTTCATGAGGACTTGAAACATTACAGAATCTCTACTCTGTACTGTTCCACATCACCAACTCAGATGTACCAAAGGCAGTTAAATATTTCCCTTGGCCTGAGAAGCATTGATTGAAGTGGAAGGACATTAGTATCATTTGTAAGTTCTTTAAGTTGCCTTGATATGATGAAATCCTGTCTGGACAGAAAGGGCTGCAGCCTATGTCAGTTCCTCAAAGGGAGAGAAGAGGATGCTCCTGATGGTCATGCAACACAGAATGTGGTGGAGTCTTTTCCTTACCTCCTCTTGAGGTCATTCTCCATTCTGCAGCCTGAGCACTCTCAGTAACTTACTTAAACTTCTCCCACCAAGTCAGTGTGGCCAAACCCACCATGATTCAGTGAGGTGGCCAACTCTTTATTTCAATGATAGCCTGTGGCTGTGGGGGAAAACCCAGTAATTTATGTGCCTAGCACCTGGTACTTTCCACTGGGACTCACTCATTCTAAATATTAATAGGAATGAGATTTTCAAAGAGCAGCCACCAAAAACTACTTTGTACATGAAGGGCAGGGGTGGGGGGCTCAGACCAGGTCTCCTTCACATAAAACAGAATATTGAGTTAATTATGAGGTTATTCTAAAATTAGTGCATTTTATTTTAAGTTTTCTATTGATTTTTAGAGAGAGGGGAAGGGAAAGAAAGAGAGAGAGTGAAACAATTACCTCCTGCAGGGCCCCCATCAGGGATGAGTCCACACCCAGGCATGTGCCCTGACCAGGAATCGAACCAGCAACCTTTTGTGCACAGGATCACACCCAACCAACTGAGCTGCTCCAGTGAGGGCTAAAATGAGTTTATTTTAACTTGAGGTGATTATTATTTACTTTCCTTCAATTCTGCATTCTTATGGCTAATCTGTGAATGAGGAAATCTGCACATTGTAGGTTTATCAAGCTTGTAATCTATACTCTTACAACTGCTCTAATCTTCCTCATGCACTATCCCCTGGGACAGCAGGGAACCCTAATCTGGTTCACTAATGAATACTCAGTGCACATCTGTCTCTTTCAGATAAATGTTCAGTCCTCCACAGTTGGGCTCCATGTTCCTTCTCCTCTCTGTCAACTTCAAGGGTTACTAGTATATTCTCTGTCTACCTATTGTGTCATTTGTTTGCTGGCTAGGTAGCCAGTGAACTCAGGTCTGTTTTCCCTAATCTAGGTCTCCCTGCCATCATGATCTGCCTACAGCTCATAATGCCTTTCTTATCTACCCTGCAGGCTGGTGGTGACTCTCTGCCTTGTTCCAGAAGTCTGCCCAGCAGATATGAGGCCACTCGATGCCCATATCTATAAGATGCACCCCTCATGCTCACATTCACCCATCAGTACCATCAGCTATTTTCTGCATCTACCAATTTCACTTTGATATGGCTGCCCCTAGTGGTGTTGAGAGCATACTTTGAGGTAAGTCCCAATTGGGAAATGAAGCAAACTCCCTCTGCTTTCCACTTTCCCTTTAATCTATCCTGTTAGTTTGCTTCATATTTGCTGTACAGTAAGTGGGCAGATAGGAAGGACACTTGGGGAAAAGAGCTGACCACTGTGCACTGGGATGGGGAGACCCATGTCTCCAGTTACTATGGCTCCTGCACAACAGGTTTGCCAGAAACCTGTGATTATCTGAGCTTATGGAGAAGCAGGAGTGAAGAATCCAGAACTCCGAAAAGCATCAATATTTAGCTTTGGAAAGCATTTTTCACATGGCATGACTACAAGTCTACCTCTATTCAGGGAAGTCACATTATAAATCTCATAATTAAGCCTGATGCAAAAACGTGACTTGAAAGTTGGAAAACTGCTTCCATATCCTGCTCCCCAGCTCAACTTGCACTAATCATTTTTCTTGTGTCCATCCCTGATCACAGTATACAAGTCTCTGGGGTTATAAAATTGCCACCTTCTATTCTCACTCCCGCCAACAATTTTCTTTTTGGTGATTTGAAAGTAGATAATTTAGACAAGACCAACTACATAATTTGCAAGGCCCATTGCAAAATAAAAATGCAGGGCCTCTTGTCAAAAAGTTATTAAGAGTTTCAAGACGGCAACTGCAGAGTGTTAAACCAAGTATGGGGCCCTTCTGAGCACAGAACCCAGGGGGAATACACAGATCACACATCCATAAGGCTGGCCTTGAAACCTGGACTTAATGTAAAACAGCTGAGCCAAGTTGGATTATAGGTGGTGCAGAGGGTGGGAGAGAAGGAGGAAGCCTAGATTTAATACCTTGTAACATCTCTTAAAATAAAGGAAATACCTATTTCTTGTCTGACAAAATTACACCCACCCGAATCCTCCCCTTTTGTGCCTATCACAGTCTTCCATGGGTAGCCAAAAGGGAGCAGCTGCATGTTAGCTAAAGTGATTGACAATCTCTGTTTGAAAATGAAATGATGGGTGGATGTATCAGCTGTCTAGGAGATACATTAATTAAAGTACTCATATTCCCAACCATTGTGTGGGATGTTCAGAGGGGGACAGAGAGGGGTGCTAGCTTTGAACTACATTGTCCATGACACTTACTTCAAATGCTGGGGGTGAGGATCATTAATGAAACATAACTTTAACTTCAGAGAATCATCTCTTTCACTTCAGTTCCCAAACTGAGACCCCTGGCATTGTGGAGTGAAGAAGGAAGAGAAAACAGAAAAACAGGTAAGGCCTTAACCCTAACCTGAACCTTAACTTACCTACAAATTCATTGGCCAGAGGAACTCCCTCTGGGAAGGCAGAAGCTGCAAGAATTCACACCTTCATTCACTGTTCAATGAATTTTCATGTAGCCCATTTATGTAGTCATAAAAACACACACATATTTTGGGGGCTCCTTCTGGGTCTGAAGCTCACTAGGGGTCCGTGATCCACAATATATGAGTAATTTGTGTTAGATGGGAAAGTTCCCACAGCATGATCATAACATGAGGTACAAAAGGTGCGATATGGAAAGTCACCGGTAACTGGAATTTGTTTACATTTACTATTAGGGTCTTCCCTTCAGCTCCTGAGGAGTCTGCTCAGCCATCCTCAAGATTCTTTGCCTACTTGGTGCAAATTAGTACAAACCCAGAATGCCACACTTAAAAAGGAAGCAACTGGTTTGTTCAGATTTAATACCAATTTAGTATATTTCTAAAATTGTATTATGTATAGTCACATTGCAAATGCTTATGATCAGAGCAGCTAATCTATTGCAATATGTTTATACACTGATTCCCATGAGTTGGAACTAAAAGATGTTGTCCTGGGACTAAAGGAGATAAGAGAGGTGGTCTGGAAAGATTTGATACTAGCCATGCCTTCTTCCCATTCCTGTGTGTTTAATCCCTGGAGGAGTCATTTGGAGACATTCTGATTATGCTCTCGTAGACCGAAGCACCGGGAAATGAAATGAAGTCCTGGTAGATTTGAGTGTGTCTAGTGCATTTTGCAAACTAAGAGCTAGTTGTAATTGTTTTTTGTTTTGTGTTGTTTTGTTTTTCAGGATATTTTACAAGTTCCACAAGGCTGAGCAGGGAAAAATGCAGATTCTGGAATTAGTAAAGTTCAACCTTCCAACTCATTAGCTTTGTGACTTTGGGAAATTCACTTAATCCCTCTAAAGTTGAGAGTTCCTAGCTACAAAATTGGAATATAAATATTTGTTCATAGGAGCTTAAAGGGTTGTTTGTTGGATTTAGTTAGTGAGTATATTCAAGACCTCAAACACAGTTCTTTGCACATAGCTGACACAATAAATGTTACTGCCCTTCTCTAATCTCTTTCCTTTAGTCTTAGTCCTCCACTCTTCCTGGAATTACCAAGAAGATGTAACTTCTCCTCACAAAAAGTTAATACTACTTTTTCCAAATGAAGATTGTATCAGATGTGAAGCATGTTGTCTTCTAAACTCTAAGTTCCTGAATTTAAACCTTGCTAGTCCTTTTTAAAAAATATATTTGTGCTGATTTCAGAGAGGAAGGGAGAGGGAGAGAGAAATAGAAACATCAATGATGAGAATCATTGATTGGCTGCCTCCTGCACGCCCCTTACTGGGGATCAAGCCCACAACCTGGGCATGTGTCCTGACCAGGAATTAAATGGTCAATGCTCAACCACTGAGCCACACCAATCCAGCAAAACCCTGCTAGTCCTGAGCATATGTTCTTGGTACCAAAATTTTCTGTCCAATGATTTTCACTTCTTACTCTGTTGAATCATGTGGCCTCTTTAGCAGAAAGCAAGTCAACAGAAAACTTCTTGATATCCTGAGGGACTGTACTGTCAGACATTATTTCATTTCAGTGATTGGGAGGCATTTCATATTGAAGCACATGGTTCTCACAACAGTGTTCATTGACCCTGCTGCCTGACTAGTGCAAGGACACCCTGCGAAGATAAAGTGACTTGCAGTATACGGTGCTCACTATCTTTAGACTGCTAAGTTATATTTTAGAAATAAAACAGAAATACAGTTCTATATAACAGCATTCACAGGCACACACACACACACACACACAGAGTAAACAATCAATAGCCTATTCTTGGAAAGACTTGCTATGGGCATGGGTGTATCTGGAAACTAGAACTAAAATGGGATTACCTTAAATAAATAGTACCTAATTGTAGACAACTATATAAAGCATGGTTTTAAGTATATTTCTTTACATGGTAATACCTCTTTAACCCTGACCCCACACCAGGTCCCCAGATGACCAATCTATTAGCATGAAGATGTATCTGTGGCATATTAGGTAGATTAGCTGGCTATATAATACACACTCTCTTCCTTTTTCATGTTAATATAATTTTATTTGGGGCACCTAGATAAACATTTTCTAACCTCCCTTGTAACTAGAGATGACCGTGTGACACAGTTCTAGCCATAGTGAACAGAAATTCTCTGGGGATTAGTGAGAGAGTTTCACTTTCCTGATAGAGGTGCCATGGCATTTTCCTTGTCGTTTTCTCCTTCTGCTGACCTGATGGCTGAGCAGCAGCAGCCACCGTGCCAACATGAGGGAAAGGCCTTGATGTTTTTGAGCTTCTGCTTTCTGGAGGAGTGCCAGACTTTGTGTAAGCCATTGTGGTTTGGGTTTTCCTCTGAAAGCATTCCCAATCTGACATGCTATTCTTTTTACTTAGCCAGAATTTTTCTTTGATTGGTTCCTTGGTAGTACAGATGCATAATAAGATTCACCATATTCTGCTTACCTCACTTGAGATGACCAACATGGAGTCTTTGAGTATGTTTTGAAAACTTTCAATCGCTAAAAAAATGGTGACTAGTATAACAAGGGCAATGTCATATTCATTTCTGTATCCGCAATACCAGGTATAGTGTCTGCCCAGTTGCTCATTATGCATTCAAGATAGAGGAATAAAGGTTTTCAAAATCAGATGTCTGAAGGATACAGCAGAAGGCAGAAACAGATTTGCCTATCCTGTACAAGAGTGGCAAATATACAGCATGCCTGCCTACACCCTTCTTCTCTGTCATCACAGACATAACCAATCAAACCTCCCAATGAGGCTAAATTAGCCTCAACACAGTCATTACAAATCCAAACAATCTCTTAAAGACAAGTTATTATTCGTACTCTATGGGGAAAAGGCAGGTGTTTTAATAATGCCAGGCCAAGGTCATCCAGGCCTAAGCATGAAGTCATTAGAGGCAGCACCATGATGGAATGAACAGAGTGCAATATCAGGTCCCTGGTGAAAGTAAAATGACAGAGGGCACTATCCAGAAATGCAGTTTCAGGACTGGTAGTCAGATCTGGCTGTGGATGGAAGACAACTGAGGTCAAGCAATAGGGAAGCACCTAGCCAATCAGGAGGTAGCTGAATACCTTTATCCCTACGTCTGCACCACCAATACCACCACTCTATACTCTTGCTCTACCCTCCCTTCTTTGAATCAAGGCATTCTACTTATAATTCTCCTTTGAGGGGTAACATGACCCATTAGAGATGCTTTGCAACCAGGCAGGTCAGGATTTAAGTTCTGCTCCTTATAGACTGGAGACTGGTAAGGGAGTTGCTACATCTCTACATCACCCTGCCTTCCCAAAGAGAATAATAGACCCTCATAGGCTTGTGGTGAGCATGGAACATGTGAATCTATGTAAGTACTTAATACAGGGTCAAGCTTTCTAGAAAAGCTCTTCCTCAGCTGGAGTAAGCATCCATTTGCCTCCAGATCCTGAACATGTTGTCATCTCTCAGGAATAAAGGAGTTTCTAAAAGATTTATCATGGCTGTAGACATTTTATAAAGACTCAGGATATTCTAACCTTTAAAGAAAGAAAAGCCTTCTTTGAGCAAGTGAAGTCATAGGTCTAGTTTGAACAAGGTACTATGATGAATACCCACAATGATAACTTCACCCTATCCTGAGAGATAAGCGATGGCAATCAAACATGTTATAGTTTAACAAACATTTTAATGAAACGGCCTCCAGATTTGACTTGTATTTTCCAGTGAAATTCTATCTGCTCAAATAATTTTTAAACATATGGAATTTATTTTCCCTCACACCTGGCTATATTTAATTTGTTATGAGAGGTCCCTGGCTATGTTATGTGACCTATTCCCATGATGCTTAAGAGTTAAATATGTTTCCTGGTTTCCTGAATTCCAAATAAACTGAATAAAATAACCAATTCATGGATCACAAATGTAATATCCTGTGCCTTCACACGCACACACGCACACACACACACACATACATACACACTCACTCACACACACACACACTCACCATGTTCCTGTTTTCTATTAACTTGCAGGGAGGAGAGAAGTAATAAGGACAAGGAAATTATGAACCACTTAAAGAGAATTATGTGAATTTTTCATATTGTTGTTATTCTTAAATTCTCTCATCCATCCTAATAATTTAACATATTATTGACACCTTAAAAACTTATTCATCTGATTTGTCTGATTTTGTCCTTATGTGCTAAATACTATAGTACATGAAATCATATTTCAAATTTGAAAAAAATTAGTTTTAAAACAATTAATAATAAAATACTTTATTCAAATGTAATAGTATACTTTGGAAACTCTTAGGTCTATCTTGAAAATATAGACTCAGGTATAATTATTCAATACTTATTTTTTTTAAATCACGACTATTCTACATTCATTATAACATATCAACTCCATCCCATCAAGACACTCATATTCTATTTCTACAATTTCAATTATTAAATTACATTTTATAGTACTGTAACTGCATACAAATTGCATTTTATATCTTGTTTTGCAGGTGTAAAGGCAGTATGGAACAGTGAAAAAGCACCATCCACCACTTAGCATGAGCATATTTCAGCAAGTCATGTTATCTCTCTGGGCCAAGTTGGCAGATCAATAAAGTGGGTTAATATTTTACCATCTCAAACCAAGGAGCTGGACTATATTATCCAGTGAAGACCTGGAGAGTATGATCTTCGTGTTGCCAATTACTAGCTGTTAACCTTGTACAAGTCGCTTAACCTCTGGATCTACTGTCTCTGCTGAGAATTGAATGTTAAATTCAATGATGCTTATAAGTACTTGACATGGTCACTAACCAGGCCATGGTAAGAGTATGGTATGGGTCACGTACCATGCTTTTGTTCATTTACATACCCTGAGGACCTAGAAGCCTGTCTGACACATATGCATTATTGAATTAATTTTAACTCACATGCCATCTGGGGTCACCTTGACCTTTAAAATCTAAATAAATTTACTCAAAATCCCATCTCATATTCAATAGATAATTTAATGTCCCACTCAAGAATTTTTCTGCCCTCACCAGTTTGGCTGAGTGGATAGAGCATCGACTTGTGGAATGATGGGTCCCGGGTTTTATTTCAGTCAAGGGCATGTACCTTGGTTGCAGGCTCCTCTTCAGCCCAGGCCCTGGTCAGGGCAAATGCAGGAGACAACCAATTGATGTGTTTTTCTCACATTGATATTTCCCTCTGTCTTTCCCTCTCTCTTCCACTCTCTCTAAAAATCAATGGAAAGATATCTTCAAGTGAGGATGTACAAAAAAAAAAAAAAGAATTTTTTTTAAAGTGCGTGAAGTGTTACTTACTATTCTCTCTGTCAAGTCTGGTTCATTTTTTACCTTATGCTGTTGTGTTTTGCTTTGTTCTACATTATAAGTCTTTCTTCTAGTTATTGATTTCCATGGTTACTTTCCTTTGATTAGCTCCACCATACATGTACTCACATACACCCAAGATAAATAACTAGACAACACTTTCTTGATGAAGCTGTGTGTATATGACTCATTTGGGAAAATTTGGGAGTAATGGTGGGATGGGCTAAATCTCAGAGCAATACACAAGAGAACTTAAGCCCTTTTTTAAGATGTTAACTTTCCTTTATTTTTTTTTCTTTATTGATTTCAGAGAGGAGGGGAGAGGGAGAGGGAGAGAGAAACATCAGTGATGAGAGAGAATCATTGATCGGCTGCCTCCTACACACCCCCTACTGGGATCAAGCCCACAATCTGGGCATGTGCCCTTAGCCAGAATCAAACCCAGGACCCTTCAGTCTGCAGGCCGACACTCTATCCACTAAGCCAAACCAGCTAGGGCTTAAGCCTTTTTTAAAGAAGTCCCTGGGCCATAGGACTTTCCCATCCTAATAAAAATTTATTCTTTTTTTAGAATAAGTAAGCAATAACTATGAGAACCCCTATAGCAATTATTGCAGCTGCCATCAGAATTCTTCTTAGATGATCTGGCATTTGTTTATTTACAAAGGCTTATTTGCTTACCATGAATGCAGATTAAAAAAAAAATAGAGCTTAAATATTTTCTAACTCTCCTTTAGTTGATCTCACAAGTACACATCCTTCTATCAGCCAGGGCATATCAGAATCCTTCTGACAGCGAGTATTGGCATCTCTTTTATGTGTATTCTGTACAACCTGTGATAGACATCACAGGTTTTATTTCTGAAGGTTTAGCAGTTTGTTTAGGAAAATGCCATTCAGAAAACCAAAAGAGAGTCTGTCTGGATCCAAAATTAGTCTCTTACTCTCCATCTGTATTGCCACGAGAAAGACATTCTGGAGCAATGTAGCAGAGTATTTTTCCAAGTGTTCTTTTGTAATTGAAAAACTGTTAAGCCTTAGGATGAGACTGTGAGGATATGTAAACAAAGTAGTATAGTAAATGTTCTGTTCAGCAGAATGGATCATTTACTCTAAGAGAATGATTCAATTTCCTGTTATTTCCCCCACTCTCAGGAATATTAAGAACATGGTAGCTGTTCTTACTCCATGTTGATGAATAAGAACAATCCCATTGCCAAGGGACACCCACAGAAGTTATCTACAAGGGGAGCTGCTTGGATTTAGAGCCTGAAGGTATGTGTTGGGAATTTTTCCAAGTGCATACAAGCAGGTGCAGTTGGGTATTCCCTTTTCCCCTTCGGGAGATCCAGAGACTTACAGCAGCATCTCTAGGGATGAAAGAACCAAAAAGCAAGTCACACACTTGCAGAGAGGTAGGCACTGGAAGAGTATCCTGGAACATATCTGTCCCATTTCTTAAGAAAAAGCCTCTCTTCACAGTAATATCATCTCATGCTTTTACACCACCTTTATGAGCAAAATGATTTATTAAATAAACCATATATAAGGTATCGTGCTAGCTGTTTACAAGAGAGGCAGTTGAGCATGTTAAGATCATGGACTCTGGAGCTAGACTGCTTGGATGCAAATCTTGGCTTCTGCACCTACCATCTCTGCAGCCTTGGGCACATAGATGTCTGTGTTTCAGTTTCTACCTGTATCAACTGGGAGTAATAACTCACTTTGTGAGGTAGAAAAAAAGGTAAAGGACCTGTTTGTGGTCTAGCAAGAAAACAAACAAGTATACAATAAATTCAAGTAGCTTCCAAACAATGACATGTTAAAATAGATGTAGAAAGCAAGTACCTATAAATCCAAAGACAATGGAGGTTAAAGCATATTCGTATCTAGGACACTAGAGTGATGGTAAAACAAATGTAACACAAAGATTGCCCAAGAGGGCACATGGATGGAGCCTGAGGAAAAAGGGGAATATTTATAAGGCCACACATAGACTCTACTGGACTTTTAGTCTTTTGAGCTATCTTCAGAATTATATAAATATATTTATGTTTATACCTCCTATCCTGTCTAATAATAGACAAACATGGTAATTAACCGTACCTCCAACACACTTCCCATTGGCTAATCAGGGCGATATGCAAATTAACTGCCAGCCAATATGGCGGCCGGCAGTCAGGCAGCTGAAGCGAACAGGAGGCTTGCTTGCTCCAGTGATGGAGGAAGCCAAGGTTCCCCGCCTGCCGCTGCTGGCCTCTGAGCTGCAGTCTAAGAAGCAATGTTGCAATTATAGAACCTAAACAAACTCCAGAAACCTGCTTTCAGCCAGCCCAGCTTCAGTCAGCAGGATCGCAACATTGTTTCAATTATAGAATCCAAACAAACCCAGATCCCTGCTTTCAGCAGCCAAGGTCTCAGAGCTGCAGCCGGGCCTCAGAGCTAAAGCCGGCTCTCAGCTCCAGTGACAGCCACAGAAGGTAAATAAATCCCAGCATTAAAAAAAAAAAAAAGAAAGAAAAGAAAAGAAAAAAAGGAGAAGTTGGGAGCTTCAGTCGCCCACCAGCCTGAAAACGGCCCTCAGCCCCTCACCCAGACTGTCCAGGCACTGCAGTGGGGACCCCCACCCTGAAGCAACAAGATGGCGGCTGATTTTCATACTGAAGGCGGCGGCAGCGGGCAAGGATGTCTGTGGTCCGAGACCCGGATCTGTGACCTGGCAGGCAGGGGGCAGTGCTTGAGGCTGTCCACTGTCCCGGGACCCGGATCTGTGACCCTGCCGGGCAGGGGGCAGCGCTTGAGGCTGTCCGCGGGACCAAGACACGGATCTGTGACCCTGCCAGGTGGGGGGTAGTGCTTGAGGCTGTCCGCGGTCCCAGGACCCAGATCTGTGACCCTGCCAGGCGGGGGGCAGTGCTTGAGGCTGTCCGCGGTCCCAGGACCCTGATCTGTGACCCTGCCAGGCGGGGCGGCAGCTCGCACAGGGGCAGATCAGCCGGGGTTGGGCAGGGCAGGACGCCTGGCTTCCACCCAGCCCCAGTCACTCTGGGCAGGTGAGCAGCGCAGAGAGCCTCTGGATGGGGAGGCAGGCGGCGGAGGGCGGCCTGTACTCCCCACATGGCAGTGGTGACAGCTATGAGCGCGCCAAGCAGAGCCTGCAGGCTGAGCTGAAGTAGCACCTGCAGGCCATCAGTGCCCAGGAGTGGCTGCGCATGATCCGCCTCCTGGCCCAGAAGGTGCAGGATCGCAGGGAAAGCCACCACGGCAGGCCAGACTGACGTCCTCCTGGCCGCACCACGAGGGTTTGCGGATCTGCAAAGCCAGAGGCCTCCAGTGTGCACATCCCCCCCTGGCGTGCGAACATCTCTCAGCACAGTCACTATTCCCACGCCTGCAACAGTGACAAACCAAGGCATACACAAGTTCCCCCCGCCTCTCCACCGCACTTCCATCAACCCAGCATGCCTAACACCCCCACAGGATGTGCACACATCCCCTCTGATGTGCTCACGTCCTTTGGAGAGTGTCTGGGTGTTCTGGGTGCTGAGGGTGGCTCCTGCGAAATGACAGTGAGAGGAGGAGTGGTGATGCCCTGTTCCCACAGAGGCCAGTGCAGCTACGAGATCACCTCTAGGGGGTTAATGCAGGTACTTAGGCGGGAGCAGATGCAGACAGACACACCTGGTGGGTACGGGCGGCCCTCGCTGAGGTGCCTTCGGTCAGCATTCAAGATCAAGAACCCAGAGGTGGAGAGGAATTCCGTCCTCTCAGTGAAACAGTGGAATAGACGGGGCAACTGTAGGGGAGGAAGGTGCACTTTGGGGGACAGCACCCATGAGCGAAGGCTGCCCTGACTGAGCCTTGCTTGCTTGGGGCCTAGCGCACTCCTGCCAGGCAGCGGGTGACAGGACGTGCTTTTCCAAATTAATGAGAGAAAACGTTGATTCTCCTGCTGCCCACAAAGGTTGAAAGTGAAGTGGGGAGACATGTGGGGAGTGAGCGAGGTTCCCTGTCTGGGGGTTCCAAATATGCTGTTGGTTTCTTTCACCGCTGACTAGAGATATACAGGGTGTCCCCCCAAAATATATACACACTTTGAATACCTACTAATTCCAATGGTTTTAAGCATAAGAAAGAAACAACAATGGAGCTGTTATCTGTTAAAAGTGTGGGCAGAAACAGGTAGTTGGACATTCCCTGAGGGGTCTCAGATTGGAGAGGGTGAAGGCCAGACTGAGGGGCCCTTCCCTCCCGGCCCCCCGCTACCCCAGTGCACGAATTTCGTGCACCAGGCTACTAGTCCTATATAATAAAGAGCTAATATGCTAATTAGACCAGAGAGCAAAACGACCTTCCAGAATGACCTTTCAGAACAACCAGTGGGTGGGGGGCAGGGCCGTGAGGCAGCGAGGGCTCTGAGGACCAAAATAGCCAGGGCTGCGAGGGCCTACCCTTGCACAAATTTCATGCATCAGGCCTCGTGTGTGTGTGTGTGTGTGTGTGTGTGTGTGTGTGTGTATCTACAATGTATTATGTACTCTTAGATTCATAACCCAGGTAAGTTTACACTACTAAAATGTCATTAGTTACTCAGTCCATAACACCAAAGAAAGATGCAAACCAATAGCAAAATAATCATTATTGGCAAAATGATTCCCCAAATACCATACAAATCACCTTAAAGCAGCAGTTCTCAACCTGTGGGTAGCAACCCCTTTGGGGTTGAACGACCTTTTCACAGGGGTCGCCTAAGACCATCAGAAAACACATATATAATTACATATTGTTTTTGTGATTAATCACTATGCTTTAATTATGTTCAATTTGTAACAATGAAAATACATCCTGCATATCAGATATTTACATTACAATTCATAACAGTAGCAAAATTACAGTTATGAAGTAGCAACGAAAATAATTTTATGGTCAGGGGTTACCACAACATGAGGAACTGTATTAAAGGGTTGTGGCATTAGGAAGGTTGAGAACCACTGCCTTAAAGAGACTTGTATTCAGAGTCTCCCAAATGCTGAAATCCCCAAATCTTTGGGAGAGAAATACTGAACTCCCATCCATAATAGTCACATCAAGTTCTGTTAACAATACTATGTTGATCACATTTCCCTCTTAGGGACCTGAAAATTCAACCCTGGACTCTGAGACAACCAATAAAAACTGTAGCAATAAAAAGCAAAACGTGCAGACGTTTAAAATAGGTCTGAGAATGTCATTGTTTCCCGAAGGTAGAAATACAATGATATAAAACCCTGGTTAGAAGCAAGAAAACCGTTAGCAGCTGGCATGAAAATTACCCCATTATTTATTACTGTTATTAAGTGAGATTCTTATGCCATATAACTCAATAGAGAATAACGTCTATTTAATTGCATGGGGTGAGAGTCTGATCTATTATTATTAATTTTCCTTCTCTGGCCATTAAGTGACTGCTCCTTTGGACCTTACAAAGTAGTACATGAATAACACAAAAAGGTTTTTTGCCCCATTCTCAGTAAGATAATGAATGCTAGCCACTGTACTGATAAAAGATTCAGCCATCTGTTTGGATATCTTTCTATAACTAGGCATACGAGCAAACACCACTGGGTCTAATTGATGCCCACTGGGAGAACACTGCTCCTTATCCAAGTTGTTAATTCATTCAGAACTGTGGATTTCAGTGAGACTTGTGGTAGCATGATGTTTACTTTTGATGCATTTCATACATTTAAAGGTGGGTCAGCCTTTAGCATAATTGTTTTACATCTCACTCGCCTGTCATTACTGGCTCATTACTAATCCACCCCTTAAACAGCTTTTTAGATCATCAAGGATTTCTTCTTTAGACACCAAAGTTTTTGTACCTAAAATATCTCTAAACTAAATCTTGCTAAACTGGTAGGTAGGCACACCTTTCCCTGTTTATTTATTTATTTTTATTTAATTGAATGTGCTGAATCATAGTTAACATTTCCTCAATGACCTTTTTTAGATTTGTTACTGTTTGAAGCCAAAGCTGCAAAGGCAAGGCTTCTATTCAGTGCTTTTGCCCTTGTATTAGTCAGGGTTCCCCAGAGAAACAGAATCAATGGAACGTACATACACATATAAAAAGAAATATATTATGAGAGATTGGCTCACACAGTTATGGAGAATGAGAAGTCCCATGACCAGCCATCTGCAAACTGGAGGTTCAGGGAAGCTGGTGGGGTAGTTCCAGTTCAAACCACAAGAAGGCCTGAGGACCACAGGAG
Organism: Myotis myotis; assembly: GCF_014108235.1. Lineage (NCBI taxonomy): Eukaryota > Metazoa > Chordata > Mammalia > Chiroptera > Vespertilionidae > Myotis > Myotis myotis. Next base: position 62,876,435 of record NW_023416390.1, on the reverse strand, counting down.
CCAATGGTGTGAGTCCCAGCCTAAGTCCAAAGGCACTAAAGTCCAAGAGCAGGAGCAAATGGAGGTTCCAGCTCAAACAGAGGGAGCAGAATCTGCCCTTCCTTCACCATTTTTGTTCTAGTCAGTTCTTCATCACATTAAATGATGGCCACCTGCAGAAGTCAGTTTCTTTTTTATTCAGTCACCAATTCAAATTCTAACCTCTTCCAGAAATACCTCACAGACACAGCAGTTATCTGGTATCCCTTAGCCCAGTCAAGTTGACACATAAATTTAACCATCATAGCCTCAAAAGATCCAATATGGGCCCTATGCCCATCTTTAAGCTAGGAGTCTACCTAGTCCTCTGTCCCAGGCAGCTTTTAAAATCCCTTATGGGAACCCCAAAATCCAGGGGTCTGAGAAACTCTGATTCATCCTCATGTACTACCAACCACTGTCTCAGAGTCTGTTCACCAATATCAGTCTCAAGATTATTTTTTTATGTGCAAGAATGGTTTTTACATTGTTAAACGATTGAAAAAAATTTTTAAGAGAATACTTTTCATGATATATAAAAAGTATATAAAATTCAAGTTTTAATGTCCATATATAAAGTTTTATTAGAGCAGAACCATACTTATCTGCTTATTGGCAGAATTTGCTTATTGTTTTATGTCTGTTTTCATGCCACAGCAGCAGTATTAAAAAGTGACCACACTATCTGCAAAGCCTAATCCTATATAATAAAAGCCTAATATGCAAATCGTCCCCTCATCCAGAAGTTTGACCGGGAGTTTGACCGGGAGTTTGACCGAGGGGCGGGGCTGTCTGGCCAACCACCCAAACCCCTCCCCCCAGCCCTGCCACCGATCACTCCCCCCACCCTGATTGGGAGCGGGGCTGGCCAGCCAACCTCCCATGTCCCCTCTCCCCAGCCAGCCTGGGCCCGATCAGCCCCAATCGGGACCAGGCTGGCCGGACCTCACCTGTGCACGAATTCATGCACTGAGCCTCTAGTATATTTATTATTTGGCCCTTTACAGAAAACATCTGCTCACCCTAGGTTAGGGCCTTTGCTGCCTCAGGCCTGAATTTAAGATAATTAAACTTTCAGCTTCCCCACCCTCACCAGGACTGAACTAGCTCAGCTGTAAGAGTTCCAAGGCCATAGAAAGTGTGTACTCTGCTCTCTGGATTCATCACTGCCATGGCCATTGCTCCTGCTGCTACATTTCAATATTTTGTGTGGTAAGAAGGCTTTTACTGCAACTTAACAACAGCTCTGGCCAAGTTGTTCCACTCCTGCTCCAATCCTGGGGAGCCAGGGGTAGCTGACTGAAAGACGCAGTGAGGAATTATTAGTTGGAGAAACAGGAAAGAAGACAACCACTTCCTCCTTCCTCCCTGTGTGTTTCCATCACATCCTTGTGATGTGAGGGATAGATTTTTTAATTGAATGAGAGATCAAACTTTTACTCAAATTATTTTTTTTCTATAGTACCTAAAAATAACACTGCTACCAAAACCAATTTATCTCTAGAAGCTTTTTGTTTGGTCATAGTAAAACTGGTTCAGATAGTGAAGTTAAATTAAGGAAGATGTTTTTCTGCTTTGCACACCACTGACTGTTGCACATGTGATAACCAAGTTACCTGTAGCTTCCTTGGCTGGGAATTTGGACCTCTCCAGGTTTGGGTGAGAGGATACTTATGTTATTAAAGCCTTCTACAGTTTTCCAGATTTTCCAGCTATCTCTACCACAGTGCCTGAACTACCAAGAGCAACTTTTTTATATTAAAATGTGAAAATATTTACTTTTTTTTTTATTCTTCATTGTTGAAAGTATTACATATGCCCCCCTTTTTCCCCCATTGACCCCCTCCAGCCTGTCCCCACTGCCTCCCCCTCACCCCAGGTCTTCAGCACCCTATTGTCTGTGTCCATGGGTTATGCAAATATGTATACAAGGTCTTTGGTGAAAATAAACAAAGACCAAACTATTTATTCAGAGCTTACTATAAGGATGGAGTCAGCTACCATTATTTGCATTTTGGCAGAGACCCAAAGCAGGCAGAAAGAAAGCTTTAGAGTGGAAAAAGGGGATATGCCCTGATTGGAAACTGTTGGCTTGGGGAAGCTTTTGGCAGGTCAGCTAGTCGCAGGACATCTATGTGACTGGTTAAAGGCACATAGTTGGCTTTCTCTAGTTGGTCCTAAGTTTGAAATGAGGACAAAAATTAGGGAAGATGTCAGTTACTAACCAAGTCCTGGCCATTTTACAACAATTGTTGCAGAAGTTATTGTTTAGGTTCTTGATTGTTATTAAAGAGATAGCAATCAGGCTTATTAGCAGGCTGGCTTCCTAGGTTGTTTACTGCAGATAAGGGGGTTGGTTTCCTGGGCAGGTAGCAGGTCAGCATTCTATTTTCATAGATGATCTGGCAATTATTCATTTATGGTCAATTTCTCAAAGTAAGATCTGTATAGGAGCTGGTTTGGGTTTTGTTCTTCTTTGGGTTCCATGGCATGTTTTTCAACATAGTATAGGTAGGTGCTCAATAAATGTGCATAAATAGTGAAATTTTGCCATTTGAGACAAAAAGGATGGACCTAGAGGGTATTATGTTAAGTGAAATAAGTCAGATGGAGAAAGACAAATACTGTATGATTTCACTTATGGGTGGAGTCTAAAAAATAAAATAAACAAACAAATAAAACAAAACAGAAAATCATAGATACGGAGAACAAACTGATAGCTGCCAGATTGGGGAGGGGAAAATGAGCAAAACTGGTGAAGGGGATTAAGAAGCACAAACTGCTAGTTATAGAAACAGTCACAGGGATGCAAAATACAGCATGAGGAATATAGTCAATAATATTATATTAACTATGGATGGTGCCAAATAGGTTCTAGATGTATTGTGATGGTCATTTAGTAAGATACAAAAATGTCTAATCACTATGCTATACACCTGAAACTAACATAATATTGCATGCCCACTATAATTTCTTTCCTTCAACACAATATGAATTCTCATCATTGACCTCCACTATACTTTAAAAATAAATTTTAAAACTTTGCATTGGTAGTGGGGGAATCAGAGCTAAATTAATTTGATGGGCTGTATATCACCTTGTAAGGGGAAAAAAATTGATGGAATTCAAGTTAAGAACAGGTTTGGGGCACGAGGGGAGATATGGTGAAATCTCTTGTCATTGCTTCTCCAGGAACACCTTTGACATTAAATTTACATTCTGTTCCAAGAGAAATCTTCTTGATAAAAATTTACCTTATATTTTCAGGTCTTTTGTGTTTGCCCAGAAAAATGTGCAGCCAAATGAAATCTGACTGCTAGTTTCAAGGCATATAGAGACATAGAACGAGAGGTATGGAGAACTGCACAGGTTGTACAAGACTGTGTGTGTATAGGGTCAAAGACTTGGGACTACAGAGTGGCAGAAAGAACAGAGAATAAACTTTGTTGACAGTTTTGAAGATGAATGCTACCTTACTCAACAGCTCCTCTGTCTACAACCAATCCCCCAGAATCTGGCCTCAATCTATATTACCCACTTCATTTCTTTATTCCTGGACAAAAATACTACCAGGAAACCAAACTGTCTACAAAAATATATCTTACAGTTTTTAGTGTTCATCTTCCAGTCTTGTCTGCCTTATGTTCATCTTTTCTTTTTCAAGTCACTTTCTATTCTGTCTTCCTGGCACAGTCCAAAGCCAGTCTCTACAATGCTTTCTTTGACCAGGTGAGCTGAAAAATTACATGCCCATTCTCAACATTTTGATGACACTCAGTGCCATTCCATTCACTCGCTACTATGAGCCTGCTCTTTGGGTTTGTTTCATTACCTTATTTTGTGTGAAAGCCTTTCTCTACATCTAGACCCGAAGATGGAAGGGATGATGGCTTAAAATTCCTTGCATTGCTGAGACAGGCCAGGAAGCCAGGGCGAGTGGAATAGGAAAACAGAGACAAGGAAATTAAACAAGGCCAAATAGTTTAGGCAGCTTGCAGCCAGCTTATGAATCACCAGAACTTATCTTTCCCAACCAAGAACACTTGAGAGAAAATGCTTAATACTGCTCCTCCCTAACCAGAGAATGCATAGCTTAAATCATCCTGGAACTGCTAAGGCTGGAAGGGGGTAGGAGGAAGGAAAAAAGGAAGTTTTATCTCATCCATTGAGCAAAGAAGTCAGCCGTCTTAGGACTTACCAACAAGATGGCTAGGTATATGTACGAACACCCAAGAAAAACCATAAAAAAAGTTAAAGGGGGATTTTGAAACCTAATCTGCTACCCAAGATATCCATGAGAGGAATCTTGAAACCTATAGACCAGTGGTTCTCAACCTTCCTAATGCCACGACTTTAATACAGTTCCTCATGTTGTGGTGACCCCCAATTTCATTGTTACAAATTGAACAATATGTAATTATATGTGTGTTTTCTGATGGTCTTAGGCAACCCCTGTGAAAGGGTCATTCGACCCCCAAAGGTGTCGCGACACACAGGTTGAGAAACACTGCTATAGACAAAAGGGGATAAAACCCCTTGAGCCCCCACCAGGTATACACTCAGATTAGCTGGGTGGCTCACTTGTGCTATATGCCAAGTGTGTTTTTAATAAATTTGCTTGCCTAACCAGTTTGGCTCAGTGGATAGAGCGTTGGCCTGCAGACTGAAAGGTCCCAGGTTCGATTCCGGTCAAGGGCATGTACCTTGGTTGCGGGCACATCCCCAGGAGGGGGTGTGCAAAAGGCAGCTGATGGATGTTTCTCTCTCATCAATGTTTCTAACTCTCTATCCCTCTCCCTTCCTCTCTGTAAGAAATCAATAAAATATATTTAAAAATAAATAAATAAATAAATAAATAAATAAATAAATAAATAAATAAATAAATAAATTTGCTTGCTTTGCTACAATGCTATTGTCTGTCACTCTGTCTCTCATCTGAAGTCTTTCTTATGAGATTGACAAGAACCAAGGAGGGGATAGCCCTCTCCCTCCAATTCAGGGAGCTGTCTGATAACATCTTTTCTGGTATCTGATAGCATCGCTATGGTACTTAATTCAGACATCATAGGCAAATAGTAAATGATGACATATTGTTGAAATTATTAATGGTCCCTGGCACTTAGTAGATGACTTCAAGGCTGAGCTCAAATTATAAACACAGCACCTGGCTTCCGTCAAATAATCTTACAATCTGTTTATTTATTATATATTAAATTGTTCCAATTAAAACAGTATTTATCTTCCTCCCTAGTATTGCCTATAATTTCAGTGGTTAATAAGGAAAATATTATAGGATATTTCATAGTATCTGATTGGTTTGGTCTAATCTGATTTGCCTTAAAACAAAAAGTAACTAAAATAGATTATAGCATGTTTCTTGTGTTTTCACTCATCACAGTAAGACACTTCACACTCATTAGGTTTCCTATGTTTTCCAAATAAAGCAATATTAGTTTTATTTTAACAATAATTGTCATTTAGGCAACCATCTGCCAGCACATGTTTTTACAAAACCTTTCTCCAATGATTCCAGTGAGTTTTGCCAAAGTGTTCACAAAAGTAGTCTATTACTGTAATTCTGTTTTAACTAGATGGCTCTCATAATTTTAATGTCTTTCTTGCTACCATTGCTCTACTAACATAAGGAAAATCCTATTAGTTGTTCCCAAAATTCTTATTTCTAATATATAATCATTTTTCCTACACAAAGGCAAGTGTTTAAACCCCATTCTCTGTTACATTTCTATAAAATGTGATTCATGATGTCATGTTTCTGGAGTTGATTTTTATAAAATTTAGTCAATTTTTATTAATTTTATATAAACTATTCTCTCTATATATATTTATATGTATCCATTTTTATTGAAACCAACCTTTAACTAAATCAGTTGGTCAAGCCTACCTAAAAATTTTACTTTTATTGTTATTGTTTGGCATTTCATGATAGGTGGGTTTAATTATCAAATAAATGAACCAATTATTTTGGCACATGCTATATTTATATGAAGAGTCACAAGTGGTGATGTTTTAAAGGGTAGGATAAAAATAAGACTCCCTCAAGATTCTGGCAGTTGAAGAGTATAGGAAATTATTTTAGCTTTAGTGAGCTGAAGAATGAGAGACTGCAAAGGAAGTACTCACTCAGCCTTAGGCATCCTACAGCCTGGCTGGATCATCATCATGCCTACAATTAGGAAACTTCATCATCAATTACCAATTATAGCAGATGAGAAGATAGAAGCTAATGATGCCAGTCCTGACAATTGCTAAACACATTTAGCTGAGGTGCAGCAGCTGATTGAATTGCCAGATAATTTTGATAATTTCAATACATTTCTCTTGTAGTTTGAAAATACAAGTGGAAAGAAAATCACCCCAATGCTATCACAAGAAACATATTTGGAAATAAATATTTGAAGTACATTTTTATTGTAGGAATCAGAAATAAAAGATTTTTTGTTGCTGTTCATTTATTTTTAAAACTTAAACATACAACCCAAAGCTAGTAGAGGCAAATGAAAATAATGTGACTAAATTATGGAACTTGAAAAATAGAGCAAAGGATAGATAACCAGAAAATTTGCATGGAAAACCAATTTCACTGTCTGAATGAAAAATTAAACTAGCATAACAATGAAAACAAATCCTAGTGGATAAAACCACAATAGAATTGTTCTGTGTCAGGTCACATCTGCTCTGTCCAGAAAGCCTGCTGAGGACACTAGCTGATAATAAACACCTTTCTATTTGGGCTGCCATGAGGACCCTGCAAATGAACTCCTTTAATACAATCAGCAAATTTTTTTTTTCTTTAAAAAAAAACCCACTAACATCATTAAATCATATTTAAATTTTAAAAGGAAAATCAGCTTTTAAAAGAACCAAAATTGTATAAATCCAGATTATATATGTTATACTGGATATGCTTTAGGTGATACATGCCTGCCTTTAGACTATGTGCTATAAATAAAAAGAACATTCTATGAATACAATAAAAAGAGAGATTGGCTAAATATGGAATTTTTCACCCTTGAAATTACATTTGAAATGTATTGAAAGCTGATATAAAAACCAACAATAATATTAGTAATACTAATGCGATAGCAACTAACATTTGACATGTACCTACTATGTTTTAGTCCCTGAGCTGTGCTCTTTAACATCGTTATCACATGGGCAGATACTGTGCAAAATGCATCAGCAAGCCTACTGCTAGAAAATTAAGAAGCTGGATGGAAAGAAGAAAAGACAAAAGTAAAAGAGATTGGAGCAAACTTGAGGTCAAACTGAAAGCCAAAGCTATGGCTCGGCCCTCAGTAGATGAAAAACAAACAAACAAACAACAAAAACATAGTAAAGCAAAGGAAAGTAGGATAGAGTCACTCAGAGGCAGGGAAATGTTTTTGAAGCAATCCTTGGGTGGGGTGTATTTTCACACAGTACTGATTGCCTAAGGTGGGCTATGTAAGAAAAATAACTGGGCGTCTAGGAAGACCTCTCCTGTGTGGTGTGACCCTCCTGTCACCCTGAGGGTCATAGTCAGCATCTGGTGCATCCCTGGTAACAGAACTCCAAAGTCCAAAGAAGTAAGACCAGCAACATATGAATGTTATTAAGCCCTATGCTGGCTTTCTTTCTGCACTGGGGCGGCAGGGGGAGAGGTCCCTGTTCCTGAGTAGGAGTCAGAACCACAACTCTAGAGCTCTCAAAACACAACTCAGAAAGGCATGGTTAAACATTCCTTTAACTCACCTGCTTCACTGAGTCCTCAGCTCTCCCCACTAGAAACCAAATAACTTTCAGAAAAGTATGCGTTTTTTGCCTTTCTTGATCATATAAGACACAAATGGTTAACTCTAGGTTAATTTTTCACCAGCTCCTTCCTATAACTTTTTTAACAGTGGAACACTGGAACTCATCTGTGTGTGTGTGTGTGTGTGTGTGTGTGTGTGTGTGTTTATAGACATAAGAAACATCCAAATCTGGAGAGAATTTCTATGAGTTTATTTGAGCCAAATTGGCAACAATTGCCAGGAAGCAAAAGCTCAACGGATCGAGAAAATGCTCCAGAGAATGGCAGTTTTGCACCTTGTTTCGTGCATCAGAATCAAATGGGAAGATGTAAGGGGGTTTTATGAAACCCACTGGTGATAGATTAGGGAGGCAGGAGAAAGCAAAGCAGGGAAATCTCTGAGATCGAATAAAAAAGTAAAATGGATAGATACATAATTCTTTTACATTGATGGATACAGGATAGTTAACAATGAACATTTACAGCACATACAAATGGTATGTGGAAGAACAAGATAACAATGAGGGGTTCTGTGGTCTCATGCTCTGGTGGAAACTTGTACCCTGAGGGGTTTAGAGTTTACTCCGGCATTCCAAAGCCTTGTTATGATAGATGCAAAAAGACATAAGGCAGGCTCAGTTAAGGTAAAGATTGACCTTTGTCAAGAAAGATGCTGGCCTTGGACAAGACTACTTGCCATGATTCACTTTTAGTTAGAAAGTTTTCATTTCAATCACCCTATTGGATTACTTTTGGTCTCTGAGTTTATAAGATCTGCCATGGAGGCCTCCCCTGAGCTTGTCAGGTTTGGTATGTGGTCCCTTTGTCATCCACAGTATGTGTGACAGAAGCCAAAAGAGACAACAGTTGGGGTTTAATCTTTGAGGACTAAATATCTAATTGCCAAATCTGTTTTCTGATTTTCCTTTCCTAATAGAAATAAAAGTTTTATCTGTGATCTTCTTTTTTCCTCAGTTCCTACCTGTTTCTAATAAAAACTTCAAAGTTTCATGCATAGCTATTCCACTATGAGAAAACTTTATTATAAGAATTTAAATGTATATTTATAAGTCCTAATAGAAGTGAGTATCAACTTGGCCATTCAACTAATTGAACAGCAAAGAAATATAATTTCTCTAATGCAATATCAATTAGGATTTATTTTACTTACAAAAAAAAATGCCACACAAATGCCCAACTCAAACTAACTTTAACAATAAAGGAATATATTCCCTCAAGTAATTGAATGATCCAGACATTTGGGTTTCCAGCAAGAGTTGACTCATCATCCCAGCAATGCCATGAAGAACCCAGTGTCTCTCCCTCTCCAGGCTATGTCCTGTCTTGCGTCTACCTCATCCTCTGGCTGGCTCCTGACCCCGGCTGGCTGCTGCTATCCAGCCATCAGTATAGACTACAGGCAGGACTTCACTTTCCTCCTTCAAACATGAAACAAAAATCTTGAGTTTCACTGTGAGTGAACCAATTCCAGTCAGATAACTTCCCTAAAACAATCACTGTGATGGGGCTTGAGGGTGGGGGGAGAGAAGGACTTGGCTAGAACGCTTACCCTACTCCAAGTTACTTCATTGTCCTGGTTGTGTCAGGACTGCATCAGAACTCAGTGATATGCAGCCACAGTTGGGAATGCATAATAGGCTAACCAGGATGAAGGAATTTCAGCAAAGTAAAAAATTACCTATCAGGTAGAAATAAAGGTGTATGTGTTCTCTGAAACTGGAAAGATGCAAAATTTTGTATCTGTATCATTTAGACTTAGAATATTCAGCTGTCATTAGTTTATTTTTGTTTAATCAATAGCTGTGCTAAGAATCCCCAAAGGCAAGTCTAACTAATTACTCTTGAGAATACAAAGGGTAAAGCTCAAGAACTTGTATTTTGCTGACAAACATTTGGGCCAAGTTCGGTTGATCAAAGAAGAAACAAAAAAACAGCAAAGTCAAATAGAAAAATCCCATCATGATGCTTTTCAAGTTCATAAATTGTACAACAACAACAAAAATCAAAAGAACAACATTTCCTATCTAAGTAGCATTGCTAGCTTTTTAGGGAAAAGAAAGAAATAAGTGAAGGGAAAACATGGCTAAAATTCCAGAGCAAAATACGTTTTGTGTTTGTCTTTATATGTATTTGTATAATTTTTAACAAAAAATTATTTTGTCTTCTTCCTAAGAAAATATACTGTGTAGAATAAAAAACATTTCTTTAGATAATCCTGGCCAATCAATGGGTAAATTTTCATATAATACTTAGATTTATTTTTTAAGTTTTTACTTTCAAAATCAAATTAACAAGAAATTTTAAGTTTCTGTGTATATAAAATCCATTTTAAAAATCCTATCTAATAAAAGCCTAATATGCAAATTGTCCCCTCAGGCAGTCGTTTGGGAGTTTGACTGGGTGTTCGATCAGGAGTTTGACCACTCGCTATAATGTGCGTTGACCACCAGGGGATGGCATGGAACATGCTGGGCGTGGGCAATGTGGTGCTGGCAGCACGTGGCAGTGGAGGCGCTGCGAGCCCCAATGGGCCCCCCAAGAGCGGGACCGTGGCGGGATGGTGGAGCAGGTGAGCAGGCAGCACCAGGTCAAAGCAGGTGTGAGCAGGGGCCATTGCCCCACCGATCGCCCCACAGAAGGCGAACAGCAGCAGCAGCAGGGGGCAGGGCCCGCCACCGGCTCCCAGGTGTGGAGAAAGCCAGGCAGGGGGCCTGGCCCCAACTGATCACCCTGCAGACAGTGACCAGTGGCCAGCAGGCCCCAATTGCCTGATCAGGGTCAGGCCCCAGGCTTGGACAGGGAACTGGGGGTGGGTGGCAGCGACCAACCTCCTGCAGCACCCAGGTTGGGGGGCTGTGACCTCTCCCAGGCTACCTGTAGGTGGGGTGACAGAGGTGAGGTGAGAATGCAGGATGTCTGCCAAGCTCGTTCTCACTCCCCCTGCTACCCTCCCCCGGGCTGCTAGGGCTCCTGCGCTGGGGAAGCCCGTGAGGAGCCTGCTCCGCACTCGTGCGGCCTCTTCTGGGTGAGCCGGGCAGCAGCATCAGGGACCGCAGGAGCTGGTCAGGCTCCCTGTGGGTTCACACAGGAGCCCGTCTGCGAGGCCGGCCGGGAGAGAGTGCACTGCCTGCCTGGCTTCCATGCAGCAGGCGCTGGGCAACCCAGAGGCCCACACTGTGCCCCAGCCAGCAGTGTCCAGCTGCACTCACTGCATCTCCGCCTGGAGACTCATGCGCTGTGACTCAGGTGGAGGGGGGTGCACGGGGGTCTGGGGGGTCCAGGTGCTACCCAGGGCCCAGAGGTCAGCTGGGTCCTGCCCTTCCACAGCAAACGCTCACACTTTGATCGCGGGCCAGGCCTAGAGGCCACACTCGTGCATGAATTTCATGCACCGGGCCTCTTGTGTGAAATAAGAAAGTCTGCTTGTGAGCTTAAACAGAGAGGAAAATATAACAGCAAGAGAAGGCCTAAAGCATTTAGTCATATTCAAAGGTATTGACTATATTTTTTAATTCTTTATGAGAATTTAGAATAAGATATTTTATTGCCACATATAATCTACAAAAATACTATACAAAGAAAATACACCTACATAACTTCTACTGGCTTTATATTCTGCTTCCTATGATTAATTTAACTTAGTTTATATCAACCCCAATGTAGATTTCTGCATCATCTATAGATTCTAAAGCTGGCTCCTTTAGTCCTCAGCACACAAGTCTGTGCAGCCAGCAGTCTGGCCTTGAAAAAGCACAATGACTTTAATGAGTAGGCAATCAATTAGGAATTTTGACACATGGTGATATGCTTAAGCAATTAGGTCTGTCCTTGGCTAGAAGGTTCTACTTTTAATACGACAATGAAATTGACTATGTCACTTCAACCTTTTAATGACTTGCAGCAATATTACTCACTGCCCATCACCAACCTGAATCTTCCTTTCTAGGAAGATGGCTGCAGGCTGACTTGAATTTGTGTTCTGGATCAGCTATAATTATATGGGTGTGGTTTATTGGTTTTCTATCTACTCTTTTCTGTTTACACTGGAAATAATGTAATTTGTTTTCTTTCTGAAACTCCCGTCAAAGTGATTTGTCCTAAAGTGATGTGTGCTTACCTCTTATGGATGACTCTGTCACTGTTCAAAAAGTCACTGAAATGCATAATGCATAGAAGTTCCCCTATAATTATTTGATCTAGACCAGTGGTCAGCAAACTGCGGCTCTTTGGCCCCTTGAGTGTGGCTCTTCCACAAAATACCACGTGTGCGCCCACACGTGGTATTTTGTGGTATTCTGTGGAAGAGACACACTCAAGGGGCCAAAGAGCCGCATGTGGCTCGCGAGCCGCAGTTTGTCGATCACTAGACTATTGTTAACACTGATTTTCTTTACCTGTGCCTCCACCATCTGATTTTCGAGAAACAAACTCAGAAATAAAGGTGGAGGATACCCATCTTGGAGTTTTTATTGTGTGAGTAACCCAAATGATGTACAGTGTGTCTTCAAATAACATCGTTTCATTCAATGTAATTTTGTTATAACGTTAATGAGATGCAGTAGGAACTTAACCCTTGTTTATATTAATTAGTTTATGGTAAAATTGGTTTTGTTATTCATTTTGCTTAAAGCCACAGAACCTATTGATGATGTTAAGTAACAAGTTTACCATGGCTGAATGAACAAGAATTTTATGGACAACTTACAGCTTTTAAGATTGCTAAGAAAAATGGTATTATGAAAAATGACTTGTCCTACTATGAAGTGGAAATGTTGGCCACCCACATATGGTCAAACCTGCCACATACTTCCCTAGTTAGAGCCAGAAACAATTATTGAGCACCTGTGCTGGGTACCTGCAATGCAGGGGTGGATAAGACAAAACAATTTCTAGTTTTAGGGAGCATGCAATCTATGAAGGATGGGAATTCTTTTACTTTGCCTCCCTACCCACCCCACCCCATCCCACCTGATCCCTCTTTGCTATCCACTGTGTGCCTGCCCTGTTTTTGAATTTTCCAATCTTCACCGCAGTTTGGTTTGCAAGCAAGCTCAATATACATTTTTTATTTTAAAAGACAGCGCTTTGCAAGTGATAAAAATAGCACCTGTCTCACTTTATCAACATAAAACTATATAATTAAAAAAAATAAAGATTTTTTCTATTATAAAAGCAATACCTAATTATTGGGGAAACATAAAAATACAGAGAACAACAGCAAAAATGAAGCAAATGCGGCAAAAAAATAAAATAACAATCCCTTGCAATCCGACTTGGAGAAAATCACAGGAGACCTTTTGGTGTATTTTCTTTCAGGTTTTTATTTTGCCACATTTGCTTCTTTTTCACCAAATGTAAAAAAAAAAATTTAAAAAGTTTATATTTTTAAAATCATCTACTGATTAATAATTTATTATGTGTAATTTATTTATCATTCTCCAAAAATTATTCTAATGAAAGATGGTCAATTTTAAAAAGACACAGAAAATATCATTTTTTTTTTTGCAGTGGTCTTTTTAGTAAAAGGTAGAAAAATTGAATGCATACTCTTTTTTTTAAGCGTTTTCTGTTAAGCTATCATATAAATCAAGATATAATCCTTTTTTTTTTTTCATTTCTCTTACCTTGGCATCTGTAAAATGTCTGTTGAGGCCCACCTCTGACATTTATGATTGTAGATATAACACAGATGGCAGGAAAGAGGCATAGGGCAGAGAGCTAGTTCATATCTGCCCTGGGGAGCTAATCTGCTCTGTCTTTATGAAGGTAGTCCAACCCTGTGTAGTAAACGCTTTTTTAAGGTTTAAGGCATGGAGTACAGAAAGTGGTAAAACAAATACTAATTACTAGATGATAGGCCAGAAGGAAGGAAGGAAGGAAGGAAGGAAGGAAGGAAGGAAGGAAGGAAGGAAGGAAGGAAGGAAGGAAGGAAGGAAGGGAGGTAGAGAGGGAGGGAGGTAGAGAGGGAAGAGGGAAGGAAGGGAGGGAGGTTGGGAATGTGAAAACACTGTTTCCCATTGGTTGAATCCTTGGATGTGCAACATGCCCATAGGTAGGGCCAACTCTATTGGGAAAAAAATCCTTGTATAAGTGGACATGTGCAGTTCAAACCCACGTTGTTCAAGACTCTTGTCTTTCACAATCCCCACAGCCTACAGTTTCCTCCAATATGCAGTGGACACCATAATAATATCTATTGATAGGGTTATTTTGAGGATTGCATGAGTAATATTAAAAGCCCGATACATAATAAAAACAAGACATATGCTCATTATTACTGTTATTGCTATTATGGAAATGTTTGTTTTAAAAGAAAATTATTGACTAGAGTTGACATCTCTGCAAGATAGACATACTTGTGTAATTTATAGATAACTGCTCAGATTTCCTTGACCAAACAACTACATAAAAACCTCTCAGGTTCATCCCTGGGCCTCTTGAAATAGTCACTTGTTAAAAATGACATTTCTTGCCCTGGACGATGTGGCTCAATTGGTTGGGCATTCCTCTGTGCACCGAATGGCTGCCGGGTCAATTCTCAGTGCCCAGGTTGCTGGCTCAAATCCAAGTAGCAGTGCATGTGGGAGGCAGCTGATGGATGACTCATAGCCTGTATTTCCCAGTGCAGACTTAGGAGAGACACAGTGGTGATGCAGAATCACTATTTTTAGGCCTATTTCTAGGTAATCTTTATGCAAGCTAAAGTTTGAGAAACTCTGAAACATCTTTACTTGGAACAAGTTTAAACAAAAATCTCTTAGTAAATATTGCATCTGTTACTACAACAGATTCAGAGTGAGTGCTGTTTACAAAAATATCAGTAGACAGGGTACATTCGGAATAGGCCCCTGTGAATTATTTATAGAGTAGCTAGTATAGACTCAAGAGTTTTTATATAATCGTTGTTGTACACCAAAACATTTTCTGAAATTATTGGAAAAGAGTTTCACCAATCATAAACCAATCGCCTACCTCCCTCACACAATCAAGATCAGCCACCTGAGAATGCCAACCTTTATTGATTTTGGTGGAGAAAAAAAAAAATATATATATATATATGGGGTTTTAACATTTGTCTCATTCAAATAAAGCAATTATTTCATAAAGAATTTAAAAATAAATTTTTATAAAAAGTATATCTTTGAATTGTAGAATCAGAATTGCAAGGCTATGTAGCATATTAAAACACTTTGGTTGTTAGCCAGTATTGCCCAGTGTCTACTACCCAGGCTCAGTAACAAGATTGCCTTTAAAAGGCTCGCTTTGTCACTACTGGGCATAGGCCAGTGACCTCACTGAGTCTCAATTTCCTGGCTGTAATGTGGACATAACTACAGTACCTATCTCACAGGGCTATTGGAAGGATTAAGTGAGTCAATATGTATAAAAGGCTTAGAATAAATACTAAATACTAATAAATATTAATACTTACAGGATGTTTATTATTGTCACTTTTCACATCTAATCCAACGATCTCCTTTTATAGCAGAGAAAACTAAGTACAAAAACACTATGATTTATCCAGGTCAGACTTGAGGAATGTCAAAACTGGGACCTAGGACTACAATCTCCACATACATCTTCCCCAATTATCCTGCTGAATTAGATAACAATATAATTTTGTTTTTAGTGATTCATACCTGAAACTCACCCACTGCCCTAAAACCTACAAACTACCAAATGAACAGTTGAAAAAATGTTTGTTTCCCCATGATACATCCAAAACAATCACCATAGCCATCTCCACACAGAAGGATGATGATTCCTCAATAATTTAATTCAGAAGGGAGTTTGACAAGTCTCATATTTTAGAGCTCTGAAAGTGCATGTCAGTATTATTGAAATTTGGAATCTAAGAAATCAGTTGTAGAAACTAAATAGTGGTGGTGTCTCCTTGGGGCTCATAATTATGTTCTTTTCATGTACGCTCATTGCTTGATCACCTATTGCAGTGTGGCCTCAATTTTATTCATAGACTTTTGTCCTTCCTCTGGGAAATGGATGGATGGCTCTAGTATGCATATCCTTCTCTTTTGAAATCTCTGAGCCAACAATCCATTTAATTATTGCTAGTAATGACTTTGCTGGATGCATTAGACCTTCTGCTGTCTTACATCTCACTCTAGATTTGGATGTTGTGCTAGTGCTAAGTTAGAACAGTGTACCCAGTGGTCCTTTTTGGTTGTGCCTAAAGACACTTCGGAGATACGCTGAGGTGTGTTTTGGGTTTCATCCCCCATTCCAAACAGTTTGTGTGGCTTCTTCTCTATTTCAGCATGTGGGTTACAACCTCGAGGGAACCAGAGGCAGACCACGGGGACACACGGTGATGCAAAGAGAAATGCGTTGTAGGTAATTTTCTCATCCCATTTCCCTCCTTATCCTTCATTTTGGGTCCTCCTATTTCAGTGACCCACCCAGGTCTTTGTGTCCTTAACAGATGACACAACTTTTATTTCCTAATACCCACAATAAAGTTTTGCCTATCTCTGAAAATTATTCCTAAAGTTATAATAGGTAATAAAGCTAATTAAATAGCTTAATATTATAAAGTATTCAGAACAGTCCCTAACCTGTAGTAAATGATGTGTAATATTTATTAAATAAAAATGAACCTATTAAACTAATTTATTTTATATAAAGTCTTCTTTAAAGAGTATGTTTGTATTAAACCATGGCATTTGTGGGGTTTTTTTTTTCTTTTTTATTTAACTTCAGCTTACAAGGCGTTTTAATGACGTAGCCTAATGGGTAGGAATTTTCATACTGAGGTCAGAAAGTAGGCATTTTGGTAGCCCTGAAAACACACGTTACAGCAGCTACTACTCCACTTAGTTTAGTTGCGGGTTACACCCTCGGCGTGTGAAAGAAGGTATGGCACTGAGGAAGCAACCCTTCTCAATCTGTCCGCTTACTTTTCCACTGTCATTGACTCCCACATTTCCTTTTTCTTTTCTTTTCTTTTTTTTTTTGAGCCTGATTATTGAAACCTTCCAAGGCTTCTCTCACCCCCATCCCTGCCTCTCAAATTCAGTGAAGATGGGTTCAGTTAACGCTGGTGACTCCGTGATGCTTGTTTCCATGCAACGTGGGCACAAACAGCAATGAAGTCCCTGTCTGACAGCATGTGCTCTGCGATGGCTGCTCTCTCTCTTACACACGCTGATCCAGAGGAATATGAGTAGCTTAAGCTGAAGGAAGAAGGCTGGCTGCATTAACTAGCTGTTTACGTAAGAGCCCTTCTGCAACTCGGGATTCCCCAGTTAAATGAGGATAAGCGGTCTCGGGAGTTGATTGTTGAAAACTCCCAAATGCCAAGGAAAGATACAAATTCAATGTTTCTTGACTAGATGGGAATTTAGCTCATTTCAGTTACGTTCAATATTTAATTAAGTCACTGAATGCTCAAGTTGGCCAGAACCCTACAGGACACCTAGAGAAACACCTTCATTTTACGAGTAAGAAATCTGAACCCTAAAAGATCGAGTAAATTTTCTTGCACTTCACCAGGAGCTAGTGGAAAAGCTCTCTGGATAACCTATTTGGGAAAGCATCATGCTCCATGTGTGAACAGACATGGAGAAGAAAACAACACAGTTCCTCCCATAGAGAAGCTTTAGGTTCAAAGAGGTGGGTCCCTCAAGAGTTTAACTTAGCTACTCTATAGTACTGTTGCCTTGGCATTTTTTTTTGGGGGGGAGGGGGGAGTGAAGTAGGGGGAGGGGAAGTAAGTGGCCTGCTAGGACTTTAAACTAATGCCTCATACAAGCACATGCCTAGATAACAGCTCACAGAATTACAAGCAAATTTAAGTCCCTGATACAACTTTCACTATATCCTTATGATCAACAGTCTCTCCCCCACCTCCCAATTTCTTCACTGTGCACCCTTTAGATAAGACCCCAATGGGGCTTACCAAAACCCTGTTCTTTTGGATTGAATTGACCAATTTGGCCTTAGCACAAGAATCCAAAAGCACTTCATCTATGAACCCTAGTAAACACGTGTCCTGGTCTCATCTTTCTCTGTCTGCACTCTGCCTTGACCTCCCATGTCTCCCCTCAAGGTATGCATGGTACTTCCTTCAGGACTTGTAAGTAATAAACTTCTCTATTTCAATTTCTCTGTGGTCTGTTGTTGAACTATGGTTCATCATCCATACCCTGTCTTCCACTTATCAAGTATTAATATGACAAATTCATGACAGGATCTTTCCTTGAATTTCTATTATCATTCAGTTCAAGAAATAGTGTGAAGCCTGGCCAGTGTGGCTAAGTGGTTGAGCATCAACCTATAAACCAGGAGGTCAAGGTTCAATTGCTGGTCAGGGCAAATTCCCAGGTTGCAGGCTCGATCCCCAGTGTGAGCGTGCAGGAGGCAGCCAATCAATGATTCTCTCTCATCATTGATATTTCTATCTCTCTCTCTCTCCTCTGCTTTGAAATCAATAAAAATATATTAATAAAAAATCAAAATAAATAAAAAAGCCTGGCCGGCGTCGGTCAGTGGTTGAACTTGAGTACAGGTAGTGATCCTAGGGAACAGGAGTTGGGGCCCAGGAACCATGAAACAGGGAAGGCAGGAAGCCAATGCATCCCAGCGGATCAGCACTCTGAACAGCTGAGCCTTACTCCCCACAAGGATTCAAAGCCAACAGAAGTTCCCCTGGGGTTGTGAACTTCCATGCACTCCCAGGTTTCTGCA
The DNA here is from genome assembly GCF_014108235.1 of Myotis myotis. NCBI lineage: Eukaryota > Metazoa > Chordata > Mammalia > Chiroptera > Vespertilionidae > Myotis > Myotis myotis. The sequence continues at coordinate 62,857,900 of NW_023416390.1, read as the reverse complement.
GGCTGTCTGGGCCCTGCAGAAGTCCCACAAGTTAACAGAGCAGCCCCTGAACAGAATGTGACACAACAGAGGCTCAAGTCACATCTACCTGAAGCAGGTTACCACAGCAATGGCTAGAGTACAGAGGAAGGCTGAGGAGATGTAAGATGGTGCAGTGAGACCAGTGGCACCATGACGGCTGACCACCTGGACCTTTGTCTTTCATGCTCCAGAACTCTCCCAGATCAGGCTCCCACACTGGGTTTTCAGCACTGTTGTCAGGCACAGGCTCAAAGCCTTCTCCAAACTTGGCTCTCAACTAGGTCCCCAAACAACAACAAAACCAGGAGACAAGTTCCCAGGCCTTCAGAACCAAGTGTACTGCATGCTAGTAATTCAAAGTGGTTGCTAACTCACAAGAATAGATTCATATTCTTCTAAGGTGCCCACTCTCTCAAACAACAAAAAGGATAAATATTACCTCTTAACACAATAAATAAAGCTTGGCATTTTTCAGTGTACACTTTCATAATATTACCTTTTTCTCTTTATAGTTTCTTTATAGTGTCCTTAATGAGAATTTGGTAACTCTGATGCCACAAGTGAGAGGAAAAAGGCATCGTGTACTTGCTAAAGCTGGCAGCTCCTCTGAGCCTTACTGAAATGATCAAACAAGTCCATTCCAAAGAATCAACTTAAACATTTTTTCCCTAAACATTCTTTACAGCTAACCAACATTCAAGGGTCTCAGCAGAGGGTAACAGAGGTGAACTGAGAGGAAGGGAAGCTTGGTGATGTAGACTTCCTCAAATGAATAGTCTTTTGAATTGAATTCCATGCACATAATCTTGTTTGAACAAAGAAATAAACAACTTTGTTCTCTTGAAGTCCCCTTGGGGACTTTCTCCACAAATGCCTTGAGCAGAGGCCTCCGGCACTAAAATGGTGGCAGGGCTGCTGGCCCCCTGGAGCAGGCTGCTGCCATCCATAGCCTTTGATCTCACAACTCATGCCAGACCATGTGCAAAGCTGCTATGCTAATCTCTTTCCTCAGTGCATTCTCTGTCCCCGATGGCAGGCCCTATACAATGTTCAGAAGTGTTTTCTTTAACTGGCACACAAAACTCTGAAGATTACTGCTAATTGCATGGTACATACTGATTTCCCTTGCTCCTGGAGTTCATAATTTTGCATATTGCAAGTCAAACCAGGCAGATCCCGACTCCTCACAAAGAACGGGCTTCCCTTATATTTTTCAGTTCATTTTCCTCCCTCCCTCCCTTCCTTCCTTCCTTCCTTCCTTCCTTCCTTCCTTCCTTCCTTCCTCCCTCCCTCCCTCCCTCCCTCCCTCCCTCCCTCCCTCCCTTCCTTCCTTCCTTCCTTCCTTCCTTCCTTCCTTCCTTCCTTTCTTCTGCTTTTTCTCTCCTTCCTTCTCTTCCTCACTCCATCTTTTCCTCTCTTCATTGCCGCTTCCTCTCCTGTTTCTTCTTTCCTTTCTCCCTTGTTCACTCCCTCCCCTCCTTTTTCCTGTTATTTTTTTCTGTTTATTTCATGTACACCTCATACATCTATACACAAAACTCAAAATGTTCTTTTCCTCTTCCTCATTCACACATACATGAAAAAGCGCCAAGTGATTAAGAAAAGTCTATTTAAAAAGCAGACATCAGATTCACCTTACACACTTAAATGTCATTTTTAAAGTCACCAAGCATTAAACTGGATTTTGTTTTTAAATACATGTTTTAGAGAAAAGAAAAAAATAATTATCAATTAATTCGCTGCCCGGTGTGTTCAAGAAGAATGGTGGAACACTCATGCGTAAATCTATATCGGAAAACTCCTTGGAGAAGCTCACGTGCTGTGTAATTAGAGTTAATTAACACATTTGCTAATTGACTATTATTTAGCACTCCAGCTGCTGAGGAAAAATCCATAGGCCCATTAAATATTAATTAGCAAAAGTCTATTGTCTGATCCTGTCAGATTCTGTATTGATGGGATATTTACAAGTGCATCTTTGTTCGGCTGGGTACAGAGTAACACACAGTTGTTGGCCATTGAGGAATAAGAAAGTGAGAATCTCACCCATAAACACATATGTCCTATATTTCAGTCAGTTATTTATTTTTCTCCTTCAACTGAACACATTGCCAAAAATACTAGAAATAATGTATTCATCTGTGTTTGTATAGTTACCTACCTTGGGATTAATGTGGTTCCCATTATACCAAATTCTGATATTCACTGGGCAGCCTATGTGACATACCCTGTAGAAAATTACAGAAAAATTAACCCATTTTTTAAATTGTAAAAACAAAATGTTCTCCACAGCTTTTTTAAAACAGCTTTATTGAGCCGAAACCGGTTTGGCTCAGTGGATAGAGTGTCGGTCGGCCTGCGGACTGAAGGGTCCCAGGTTTGATTCCAGTCAAGGGCATGTACCTGGGTTGCAGGCACATCCCCGGTGGGGGGTGTGCAGGAGGCAGCTGATCGATGTTTCTCTGTCATCAATGTTTCTAGCTCTCTATCTCTCTCCCTTCCTCTCTGTAAAAAATCAATAAAATATATTCAAAAAATAAAAAATAAAATAAAATAGCTTTATTGAGATATAATTCACATACCATACAACTAACCCATTTAAACTGTATAATTCGATGGCTTCTGGTATACTACACTATTTTTTAATTGTTAAATTAATTCAGTTTAAAATGGATATTATATATATATATATATATATATATATATATATAATAAATTTTGCCATTTAAACCATTTTTATGTGTACTATTCAGTGGCATTAACTACATTCATAATGTTGTAAAAACCCCCCATAGTTTTTTTTAAGTTTATTTAAGTCTTCTGGTGATGGAAGGCACAATTTGAGAACAGATCCATCTGCTGTTCCTACTCTAAAAAGTTCAGTTTCCAAGTGGTAAACTATCTCACTGCTCAGTCAGCAGTATGACTCTGTGAAATTGTTCTCTGATTGGAAGCCAGTCTGCACATCACCTGTCTTGATTGTTTTCTCTTTTCTTGATTAACTCTGCCTCCAACATCCACACTTGGCCGAGGAACAATACTGAACGAGAGAACATGTGCCCTTTTTCCTGCTTTCCAGGTAGGAGTGCTCCTGGCAGTTCTGCTTTGATCAAATTGCTAGGAGCATCTCCAGGTATCTGAAGATTTCAACTGACATAAGCCACATTTCCTCCCCTATCACTTGCCACCCTCTTCCATTTTCCCAGAGGAACCCTACTAAGATGACAGTCCCGCCCAAGTGATCACAGTGAATCTAATAGTTTATTGGCAATGTGGATCCCTCCGCAGTGGCCCTGCACAAATTCTCTGGGTAATTCACTTAATGGAAAACTGCTCTCTCTTTCCCTTTAGTGACCCTGGAAATTGACAATGGTATCAAACCCAAGTCTGTCCAAGGACTAGTCTTATCTTTATGCTCTATTATTTACCCTTCTCACCAAACTGCCAAATTCCTGATCAAGTCACCCCATTTCATGACCCTAAATATGTGAGGACTCTTTATTTGGTCATTCTTGATGCTGTGATCAGCTTTCTCAACAAGCTCCAGACAACTAGGGTTATATGCTCCTGTAATCATACGGGAGGGCCACTGGTAATACCTACCTACCTTCAGCTACCTGCAGCCTAAGCCATTTACTCTGTCTTATTTTTATCCATGGCTTTTGACCTTGTATTATTTACATTTTATTATAATCTACCCCATCGTGGCTAACTCCAAGATATCTGCACTACTTCAAGTACCTAGAAGAGAATGTGGCACATAGTTTGTGCATAATAAACATTTGTTTAATGACTGAATGAATTTTAAATCTCCAATACTGATAAGCCAAATTGTGAAATTATTTACTTTGTCATTACGGAAATATTTTCTACATCAAATATTCCTTTTCCTTTCATTTTGTTGCCAAGATTGGATGATGATAATAGAGAGGGAAACAATGATAGATAAATTTATTCTGCATTCTGGCTATTTATATACTTTGTCAGCTTTGTTGATGAGGAGGCTAAACTAAGAAAGCTAAATTTTATGTGGCAAATTAGAGGTAAGTTTAAATTAGTAAAGATTTTAAAGACCCTTAATAAATTTCCTGCAGGGCAATTCTAAATGAAGGATAAGAAGAAGAGGAAGAGGAAGAGGAAGAGGAAGAGGAAGAGGAAGAGGAGAGGAAGAGGAGAGGAAGGAGGAGGAGGAGGAGGAGGAGGAGGAGGAGGAGGAGGAGGAGGAGGAGGAGAAGGAGGAAAGAGGAAAACAACAACCACATTAATTTAAAAGAATATAGCTTGGCATCTCTTTTTTGTGGGGGTTCGATCATATAAGTTCATACTTTATTCAAAGGTTATTGATGAAAAAGACAATATTGAGAAACCAGGGCTCCATGTACCAGAGGTCATTTGATTGATCATTAAATGGGAGCCCTAATGGACACATGTGGCAATAAATATTGGTTATGAAACTGGCTAGTGTCTAGATTTGCAAAAAAAAATAAATAATAATCATGAAAAAAAACATAGAGAGTGTTGCTCCTACCTTTGTGAGAAGAGTAAGACTGATCACAAATATGTGCATAGTAAAAAATGTTCCTATATGTGAATTTTGGCATTTCATAAGGGAGCATTGGTTAACCAGGACCCCTATCCTGCCATTCAATTATGAAGGAGATTTTACTTGAGGCTATTTTTATAATCCTCATATAATTGTGTATATAATGAATTAATAGCAAAGCAGCACGAAGTACACCTGACACCTCAAATCCTATTTGAAGTGGGGGCAAAGAGGCAGGGGAAAAAGATGGAATGTGGACAGAATTGTTTAGCAGATAGGTTCATTCATGAGAGAGCTCTCTCCCTTTAACAACCTATGATGCTCTCTAAAAATTTCACATCTGATTCAGAACTATTAAGTGTTATATAATTATTAAATGTAAGTATGCATTATCTGAAGATTATAAAAAGCAAGATATATTTGTTAATTAAAATAATATTTTATGAAAATATAAATCTCCTTCCCCCTAAAATAAATCCATTTAGAATAAGCAAAAGAAGTGGAGCTGTAAAATATTACAGATTAAATGGGAGGGGAGTGTGCCCAGAGGAAAAAATATTTTTAATACTGAGTACAATTTATATCTCAACTCAGGATGCCAAACCGCATAGCAGGTAAGTGAGGTTATCTCCCTGGAGCAGACTGAGTCTCGAAACCTCACTTTGGATAGAGGGTCTGACAGCTGGAACTCATCATCCCAGTTTCTGACATCACTGTCTCGTGTCACAAATACCATGAGAAACACTTCATGTAAGCTGCCCAAGATGAAACAATGACTTAAACCATTCTCCATGCCAGAATTCCCCAGGGAGTGGCTCTGCTATCTGTTCATCTTCCAGTCAGCCTCAATACTCTTAGACATCTCCTGCTACTCAAAGGCACTCATTTCTTTGCCATTATCAAATGGACCAGAATCAAATGATGACATCCTCATCCTTCCTTCTTTCCTTCCTCATCTACCTCCCTTTCCTTGAGTCTAAAGTGGATAGAAGAGTCAAGCCTGGCTGTGTGGCTCAATGGTTGAGCGTCAACCTATGCACCAGAGGTCATGGTTCGATTCCCAGTCTGGCACATGCCCAGGTTCCAGGTTCAGTCCACAGTAGGGAGCATGTAGGAGGCAGCCGATCAATGATTCTCTCTCATCATTGATGTTTCTATCTCTCCCTTCCTCTCTGAAATCAATAAAAATACATTTAAAATTTTTAAAAAGGAAAGTGGATAGAAGAATCAGGAACACTTTAGTGCCTGCTGGGATAGCTACATGCCACTGTCTCTACTTTAGGCTCCATCTCAGAGTAACATGAATAACAATAACATTGGACAAAAGCAAATGAAGAAAACTTGAAAATAGATTTAACCTATTTCCACCCATACCAAATACAATGTTGGTTATATAGCAACCTCATACAACCACCAACAAGGAAGGAAAAGGACAAAACAGACATATTATTTAGGAAAGTACAGAAATATGAATCCAGAGAACACTGCCTTATAAGATGGATGTTAGCTTCTATAACTCTACTTTATATTAACAATAACTTATTATTTTGTAAATGTAAATATTCTTTATGAGAGATGAATGCATAAATAAGTGGAGGAACATCCAGACAATGGAATATTATCCAGTGATGAAAAGAAATGAGCTATCCAGCCATGAAAAGACATGGAGGGAGCTGAAAAGCATAAAAAATACAATGCATATTACCAAATGAAAGAAGCCAATCTGAAATGCTAAATAATGTATGATTCCAACTATATGACATTCCGGAAATGGCAGAATTATAGAAACAATAAAAAGATCAGTGTTTGCCAGGGAGTAGGAGTGAGGGTAGGATGAATAGGCAGAGCACAAGGGATATTTATCTTAGTGAAAAATACTCTGTATGATGGATAGATGTCATTATACATTTGTTATTATATTCATTACACATTATACATATGAGAAATTTCTGTACCTTCCACTCAAATTTGTTGTGAACCAAAAACTGCTATATAAATACGTCTATTAAAGTAATAAAAATTAAATTTAAAAAGATATATTAGTTTGCTTTGGCCAATTTTTCTCCATGGTTAGAGCATCAGATCTCAGACCAAAGGGTTGCAGGTTTGATCCCCAGCCCTGACTGGGGTACGTGCAGGGCATGTGTATCTTCTACACTGATGTGTTGTTGTTTTTTCTCTCTCTCTCTCTTTCCCTCTCCCTCTCCCCCACCTTTCCACTCTCTCAAAAAAATCAATGGAAAAAATATCCTCAGATTCTATGCATCAAAAGGTATATCCTTTTGATGCATAGAATCTGTGGAGGGCCAAAATTATCATCCTTTTTTCTGTACATTTTGTAATAAAGAAGCAATTATAGAATGTGTCTTAGAAGGAACTCTCCTGACCAATAGACTAAGGCAATGCTTCTCTCTCCACCTGTCTATTGACAGTCACAGAATCGCAATAGGTGCTAAAAAGCCTTCTGGAATAAATGCTGAAGGCTGTGCACACTTGATGTTGAGACCTGTTTAACAGTCTGAGAACACCCAGATAAAAGAGAGATTAAAGGAGGAGCAATGGGGATCCCCGAAAGATTTGTGGGAAAGAAAAATGAAATTGCAGAGTGAACTTAACTATGCAACAGCCTGAGTAGTGGATGATAATAGATGCTTCTAGCATAGCTTGGCCAGGAGCTTGTCCCATTCCAACAATCCTAGGATACGTGCACACCACCAAAGGCAGGGGCGGTGAGTGCATTGGGAGTATTGCTCACTAAATTCTGAAATAATTATGAGCTCAGCCAACCTTGCTAAGGCATTTCTCTGCTCTCATTCCTCAGTGAGAGCAACACAGAAGGAGTGTTCTCCTTCCCATCTCACTGGATTTCTGAGGCTGGGCGCTGACTGTCCAGTTGCAATGGCATTGAGACAATAGTTACGGCAATCGAAACAGAATGTCTGTCCACTCAGAGACTGTGGCTCTGTTGGGACTTGGTGGCAGTCTCCAGGTGATCTCCCATGGCAATTAGTGAGGGAAAGGGCTCATTTGTGGATTCATAATGGCACTCGTATTTATTCCAAGAAGTACTTGGGGAGGGTTTCTCTGCAAAAGATTAAACTCCCTGCAACCAAGCAGGTGGGAATTAGAAGCCACCTATATTTAGCCACCTATATATAGCTTTTATGTAATAAAACCTGAGACAAAAAGGATGGAGTAAACTGGATCCTAGAAAACTGCCTTAATAAATCCACATTCTTTTCTGTGACACCACTTTGAATCAGCAAGGTGGCAAGATTGTATTTACAAATGCTTAAATGGTGAAAAAAATATTTTTTCTTTATTTAAAAATTAAATGTATTGGGCAACATTGGTTTTTAAGATTATGTAGGTTTTCAGTGTACATGTCTATGATACATGATCTGTATATTGCCCACCACCCGACGTCAATGAACAAACTTTTTAAACTTATTGTCCAAATTATTATTACAAAGGCCAACTGTTGCTTAGGTTTTGGTCCCAGGCCGAGCATCGTCTGTGAGTTTACATGCTGTAAACAAGCTGTGACTTATTGTAGCATTTTTTATTTATAAAGTTTACTGCCAAATGTCTTGGTGTTGCTTTATTCATTAGGCTTTCCCTTTCCCTTTTGACGTCTGAGTATATGCAGGGACAGAGTTACTATTGTAGCAGTAATCTTTTATTTAAATATTAGATAAATATTTCAAGGGCACAGAGTGATAAAGGAAGCACTTTATTACCTTCAGGCTGAAGATTAAGAGAGGGATAAAAGGAACAGGAAAGAAAAAGTTGTGGAACGTGCTGCTATTGAAAATCCAACACAACCCCCATGATTGGGCAGCTCTACTGCCAAGAGCCACTCTTGCCCCTCGTTATAGAAACGGTCATTAACGTTTAATACCTCCTGGGAGAGGGAGCGACTTTGTGAGCTGGGAGATTAGTGTTGTCTTCTTTCCTGCTATTTATGGAGCTTCGGGGCTCGTGTGACATTTCCATCCCACTTGCCCGTTCTCTCCACAGCCGATCCCTTAGAGGCAGAGGAACAGGTTGCTTTTCCCATCTGCTCCATACCTCTGATCTCCAGTCTTGGCAAATTAGTTTTCAGACAAATAAAAAATATTTTGATAGTAAATCCTTCTTTATAACATTCCCCTGGGGAGGGAGTAATCAGCCTTAGAATATCAGCACACCATCAGTTTAACCAAATTTGAGTATTGCAGTCTGGTTGAACATAATTTCCTCTCTTTGTCAGTGAGCATTTTCTTTTTTTTTTCCTTCTGTCTTTTATTCCTCTTCCAAATCTCAGTGCCCAAATAGTAATATTTTGATGGATTAATCATCATCAGGTAACCATAACCGCTGGGAAAAACATGTGGGTTTTTTTTCTCATTTATATCAGAAAATGAGTTTGAATTCATAAACCAATGGTGTTTTCTTTTGCAGCTCTGTAAAAACATACAATCTCTATATGTCTGGGTTACTGTATCTTCTTTGTGATTATTGTATAAATATCTATGCAAAATTGCACAAATACAAAACCAGACACCTCAATTCTTATTAAAAGTGAACTAGCTAAGAAAGTAGATCTTAAAAGTTCTCTTCACAAGAATAAAAAATTTGTAACAGTGTGGTGATGGATGATAACTAGGCTTATTGTGGTAATCATTTCACAACATATACAAATGTGGAATCATTACGCATATGCCTGAGACTAATATGCTATCTGTCAATTATATCTTAATTTTTAAAAAAGCAAACTAGAAAATGACTAAAGAATTATTTAGAACCATCCTAAACCAACTGAAGTAGCAATATACATTTTTTAAAAATAGGAATTTTGCCAAAACCGGTTTGGCTCAGTGGCTGGAGCGTCAGCTTGCGGACTGAAGGGTCCCGGGTTCGATTCCAGTCAGGGGCATGTACCTGGGTTGCGGGCACATCACCAGTGGGAGATGTGCAGGAGGCAGCTGATCAATGTTTCTCTCTCATCAATGTTTCTAACTCTCTATCTCTCTCCCTTCCTCTCTGTAAAAAATCAATAAAATATATTTAAAAAAATAGGAATTTTAGTAAGGTTGACATACCTTTGTTATAACTAAATAAACAAAACCAATAAACTGTTCCCAGCATACTAATAGGGCTTTTACATTTCAGAGAACTTCGCTTTCAGAACTCTGGAAGGCAGATAAAGGCAGTGGAAGGAGAAGCTACTTGCACAGAGACCCATGGAGGGTAGGAGTTTATGCACCAGGAAGCAAAAATATAGACAGTAAGAGAGGAAAAAAAGAAGATAGTAAATGCCCAGCTGGCATAGTTCAGTGTTTGAGCATCAACTTATGAACTAGGCAAATGGAAATGGAAAAAAAAAGCTGGGGTAGCAATACTTATATCTGACAAAATTGACCTCAAAGTGAAGGCCATAACAAGAGATAAGGAAGGTCACTTCATAATACTAAAGAGATCGATTCAACAAGAGGATATAATTCTGGTTAACATAAATGCACCCAATATAGAAGCACCTAAATACATAAAAAAAAAAACTTCTGGAAGATATCAAGGGAGAGATCAACAACAATACAATCATAGAAGGGGACTTTAATACCCCATTGACACCACTGATAAATGGTTCTCAACCTTGGCTGCACATTAGAATCACCTGGGAATCTTTTTAAAATCCTGATTTCTGAGCCTCATCCTCCGGAAATTCTGTTTCTTTGTTACTAATGTTGTGGCCCCACCCCATAATAAAGAAACAGAACTTCTGGAGGATGAGGCCCAGAAATCAGGATTTTAAAAAGATTCCCAGGTGATTCTAATGTGCAGCCAAGGTTGAGAACCACTGCTCTAGACAAAAAAAAAAAAAAAAAAAAAAAAAAAAAAAAAATCAGCAAAGGAACAGCAGTCCCAAATGACTCACTAGATCAGATGGAATTAATTGACATCTTCAAAACATTACACCTCAAACCTATGAAATATACATTCTTCTCAAGTGCACATGGGACATATTAAAAGACAGACCACATATTAGGACACAGGCTAACTCTCTACAAATTCAAGAAGATTGAAATTATATCAAGCATCTTCTCAGAGCACACTGGCATAAAATTAGAAATCAACTACAATAAAAACAATCAAACACATGGAGGCTAAGTAGCATGCTATTAAACAATGAATGGGTTACCAAAGAGATCAAAGAAATAAAAAAAATTCTGCAAACAAATGAAAATTAAAACACAATAATCCAAAATCTATGGGACACAAAGCAGTCCTGAAACGGAAGTTTCTAGCACTACAGGACTACATCAAAAAACAACAAAAACTGGTAGTAAGTTATCTAACCCTACAACTTAAAGAGCACCAAGTAAAGTCCAGAGTAAGTAGAAGGGAGGAAATAAATGACATAGAGACAAAAAAAAAAATACAAAAGATCAATAGAACAAAGAGCTGGTTCTCTGAAAGAATAAATCTCTAGCCAGGCTCACCAAGAAACAAAGAGAGAGGACCCAAATAAACAAAATTAGGACTGAAAGAGGTGAAGTAACAACCAACCCCACAGAAATACAGAGGATTGTAAAAAAAAAAAAAAAAAAGTACAAACAACTCTATTCCAATAAACTGGACAACCTAGATGAAATGGATATGTGCCTAGAAAAATACAATCTTCCAAAACTCAATAAGGAAGAATTAGAAAAACCTGAAGAGGCCAATAATTACCAATGAAATTGCAGCAGTAATTAAAAACTTCCAGCAAACAAAAGCCCTGGTCCAGACAGCTTCACAGGGGAGTTTTACCAAACATTCAAAGAATAACTAACACCAATCCTCCTCAGACTATTCCAAAAAAGTCAAAAGGAAAGAACACTTCCAAGCTTTTTCTATTAAGCCAGAATTACCCTAATCCCAAAACTGGATAAAGACACTACAAAGAAAAAGAATTACAGGCCAAGATCCTTGATGAACATAGATGCTAAAATCCTCAACAAAATATTAGAAAATCGCATCCAGCAATACATTAAAAAGATCATACACCATGACCGAGTGGGATTTATTCCAGGGATGCAAGGCTGGTACAATATCCACAAATCAATAAATGTGATACATCACATAAACAAATTGAAAAACAAAAACCACATAATCATATCAATTGATGCAGAAAAAGCATTTGACAAAATCCAACACCCTTCCCTTTCTTGATAAAAACTCTCAGCAAAGTGGGAATAAAGGGATCATAACTCGACATAATAAAAGTCTTATATGACAAACCTACAGTCAACATCATACTCAACGGGAAAATACTAAAACCATTTCCCCTAAGAACTGGAACAAGAGAGGATGCCCACTTGTACCACTCTTGTTCATCACAGTACTAGAAGTGCTAGCCATAGTGATCAGACAAGAAGAAAAAAATAAAAGGCTTCCAAATTGAAAAAGAAGAAGTAAAACTGTCGTTATTCACAGATGACATGATATTGTACATAGAAAACCCTAAAGACCCCATCAAAACACTACTAGACTTAATAAATGAATTCGGCAATGTAGCAGGATATAAAATTAATACCCAGAAATCTATGGCTTTTTTATACACCAATAATGAACTCACAGAAAGAAAAAATAAAATAAAAATCCCATTTACCATTGCACCAAAAAAATTAAGGCACCTAAGAATAAACTTAACTAAGGCAGTAAAAGACCTTTACTCTGATAACTACAGGACATTGAAAAAAGAGATAGACAAAGACATAAAAAAATGGAAGAATATACCGTGTTCATGGATTGGTAGAATGAACATCATTAAAATGTCCATACTATACAAAAATATCTATAGGTTCAATGCAATCCTCATTAACATACCAATGGCATATTTCACAGACCTAGAGCAAACTCTCCAAAATTTCATATGGAATAAAAAAAGACCCCAAAAAGCCACAGTAATCCTGAGAAAGAACAAAGTTGGAGGGATCACAGTATCAGATATCAAGCTATATTACAAAGCCACTGTTCTCAAAACTGCCTGGAACTGGCACAAGAACAGACATATAGAACAATGAAACAGAACAGAGAACCCAGAAATTGACCCAAACCATTATGCTCAATTAATATTTGACAAAGGAGGCAAGAGCATACAATAGAGTCAAGACAGTCTCTTTAATAAATGGTGTTGTGAAATTGGATGGATACATACAAAAAAATGAAACTAAACCACCAACTTATACCATACACAAAAATAAACTCAAAATGGACAAAGGACTTAAATGTAAGACAGAAAACCATAAAAATCTTAGAATAATCCACAGGCAGCAAAATATCAGACATATGTCGTAGCAATCTTTACTGATACAGCTCCTAGGGCAATGGAAACTAAGGAAAAAAAATAAACAAATGGAACTACATCAAAATAAAAAGCTTCTGCATAGCAAGAGAAACCATCAATAAAATAATAAGAAAGCCCACTGCATGGGAGAATATGTTTGCCAACATTATAGCCAATAAGGGTCTAATCTCAAATATTTACAGGGAACTCATGCATCTTAACAAAAAGAAGAGAAACAATCCAATCCAAAAATGGGCAAAGGACCTAAATAGACACTTGTTGAAAGTGGACATACAGAAGGCCAAGAGACATATGAAAACATGCTCAAAGTCACTAATCATCCAAGAGATGCAAATCAAAATGACAATGAGGTACCATCTCACACTTGTCAAAATGGCTATCATCAACAAATCAACAAACAACAAGTGTTGGCGAGGATGTGGAGAAAAAGGAATCTTCGTGCACTGCTGGTGGGAATGCAAACCAGTGCAGCCACTGTGGAGAACAGTATGGATTTTCCTCCAAATATTAAAAATGGAACTCCCATTTGACCCAGTAATCCCACTTCTAGGAATATATCATCAGAAACACCAATCTGAAAGGATATATGCACCCTTATGTCCATAGCAGCACAATTTACCATAACTAAGATTTAGAAACAGCCTAAGTGCCCATCAGCAGATGAGTGCATTAAAAAACAGTGGTACATCTACACAGCGGAATACTACACTGCTGTAAAAAATAAAGAACTCTTACCATTCACAACAGCATGGATGGACATGGAGAGCATTATGCTTAAGCAAAATAAGGCAGATGAAGAAAGATAAATATCACATAATCTAACTCATTTGTGGAATATAATGAACAACATAAACTGGTGAACAAAAATAGATACAGAGACATAGAAGCATCATAGACAATCAAACCTCAGAGGAAAAGCAGGGGAAGATGGGGGGTGAGGGTCAGAGATCAACCAAAGGACTTATAGGCATGCATATAAGTATAACCAATGGACAGAGACAGTAGGGGGGTGAGGGCATGTGCTAGGGCAGTGGTTCTCAACCTTCCTAATGCCGCGACCCTTTAATACAGTTCCTCATGTTGTGGTGACCCCCAACCATAAAATTATTTTTGTTGCTACTTCATAACTATAATTTTGCTACTGTTATGAATCGTAATGTAAATATCTGATGTGCAGGATGTATTTTCATTGTTACAAATTGAACATAATTAAAGCATAGTGATTAATCACAAAGACAATATGTAATTATATGTGTGTTTTCTGATGGTCTTAGGTGACTCCTGTTAAAGGGTCGTTCGACCCCCAAAGGGGTCGTGATCCACAGGTTGAGAACCACTGTGCTAGGGGGTGGGAGCAGGCAAGGAGAGGCCAATGGGGGAAAAAGAAGACATATGTAATATTTTCAACAATAAAGGATTTAAATTAAAAATAAAATTAAAAGGTGAAGAGATTAGCCAAAGAACATATGTGCATAATCCATGGACACAGACAACAGTTTGGTGATAGGCAGGGGGAAGTGAGGAGCTAGGGCTGAGTGGAGGTTGGCAAAGGTGGGGGTGGGGAAGATGGGGACATCTGCAATAGTATCAACAATAAAAATCAAATTTAAAAAAGTTATTGTGTCCCTACATTCCTCTAAGTTTTCCTATTTAGATGTACCATTGTCAAAGAAGGTAGAAGTAGAAACAGGCTGGAAAAGATAACTCTCCCTGCCCAAGTCCCTTTGACAACTCCTTTTATCAGATAACTTACTACCCAATACCATGAGGGAGGTTTACTCTCTAGAGAAATTCAACCTTAGAAACCCTACACTCGGGGACACTGGGCAATGACAGGGAAAGAGTGAGGTGTAGGGCTAAAAAGAAAGGTTAGAGTCTATTTCTTAAGTTCAGAGACTCTTAGCTTCTTTTACCATCCTACTGCCTGAAATTCAGCAGCCAAATTTTAAAAAAACCTCCAGAGAGTGAAGAGATCTGTAGGAAAGACCTCTGTAGTTGTCCTGTAGATAGAAAATTCCCTTGACACCTACATCAGAGTGAATGAAATAGAAGCATCCATCCCAAGACACAGGGTCATAGAATTTCAGAACACCAGGACTGAAAAGAGAAGCTTTCAGAGAACTACATCATGTCCTGTGTAAGGATTGGGATTCAGAACTCCTTCAGAATTCTTAAGAGCAACTATCAAATTGTATATTAGTAAGAGTATATTCTCAGACCTATACGTTTGACAAAAACTTTACCCCCTCTTATCCCTGTTTCATCCAAATGTCCAATGTCATGTCAGAGGAAGTCATGGGTCCAAGGAATCAGGAAGGTAAAGGAGAATGAAATTGTCAGGGAGCTTGCTAGACGCCAGGCCTAGGAAATATCCACTTCAAAATGATTAGGTGGATAAGGCAGGTATGAGGGGAGACACCAAGAACCAGAGAGAAGTGATCGATTATCTGAAATTTCCTCATTATAGGGAAATTAGTTTTAGAAGTTAGAAACATCTACCTCAGTATTTAGAAATAATTCTAAATCGATAGTGCCCTCGGCGTCCCAGATCTCACTCTTGCTTCAACAGTGTTTGGATGGAATAGACCCAGGGACACCCCTTTTCCCAGGCTCCGACCACCTTCCAGCATCTTATCCAGTCACCACCTTCAGAACCACCTCCGAGACCAGCCACCACACCGGTTTTCTTTTTATCTTAACTCCTTATTGCCAAACAACCATGAGCTCCCAAATTCATCAGAATTAGTCCACCAGGGTGGAGGCTACAGTCACCTCCTGGCCACCCTGCACCTGCGGGCTGCCTACACCTACCTCTCTCTGGGCTTCTATTTTGACCTCGACGGTGTGGCTCTAGGGGGCGTGGGTCACTTCTTCCGCGAATTGGTGGAAAAGAAGCAGGAGGGCTCTGAGTCTCTTAAAGAAGCAAAACCAGTGTGGTAGCCGCATTCTCTTCCAGGACGTGCTGAAACCGTCCCAGGATGAGTGGGTAAAACTCAGGATGTGAGGGAAGCCTCCCTGGCCTTGGAGAGGAACCTGAACCAGGTCCTTGTGGAGCTGCCTGCCCTGGGTTCTACCCGCGCAGACCCTCAGCTCTGTGACTTCCTGCAGAACCACTTCCTGGGAGAGGAGGTGAAACTCACCAAGAAGATGGGTGACACCTGACACCTCCACAGGCTGCCGGCCCCCAGGCTGGGCTGGGCTAGCATCTCTTCCAAAGGCTCACCCTCAAGCACAACTAGGAGTCTTTGGAGCCCAGAGGCCTCTGAGGGGCCCCTCTGCATTCCACTGGTGTCTGGCTTTTGCCTGAGCCTCTCTTCAAAACTACTAGCCATTCTTTTAACTACCCTGAAGCCCTCTCCCATGCATTGGGCCAAATGTAAACAATAAAGCTTTTTGCAACAAACAAAAAAAAAAGAGAGAAAGAAAGAAAGAGAGAATTTTAAATCAAGATATAGAAAATTATGAATTGAATGAAAGAATCATGGTTAAGTCCAAGAAAGTACCAAAAATGAAACATAATCATAGTCGTCTTACCAGAGAGGATTGTTTATATAGTCAGAATGATGTTGAAACGTGAACTATATTGGAGAAAATAGAGTAAAGGGAATTGTGTGTGTGCCTTGTGTGTATTTTGCATGAGGTGGGAATGGAGAAGTAAATTCTCACCTTCCATACCAAGAAATAAGATATTGACTAAAAATAGTCAAGTAAAAAAAAAGAGGGGGAAAAGATAGTAATGAGTAAGCAATGAAATAGCAGTACTGAAAAAAGAAAGTAGACTATCCCTCTTGTCCTCCACTTACACTTCAATATTCCATGCAATATTGAAGTCATGAGCTTCAGATTCTAAAAATAAAAACATAAAAAAATTCAGAGATCTGCAGGACCTGTAGAAAGCATGTCTTGGATGGCAGAGTCACTGACAAGAGTTAGTGATGATGCCTCCAACTGAAACCAGGAAAGGTGACTCAAGGAACTTTCTTATAGCCATTGTCAGTAAGAGGAATAGGCAGAAAGCAGAGTGTGGGTGGACTTGAAAATATTGGCTACTGACTTAAAAAATATCTTAATTTTAAATGTTGATTTAATTAATATTCAGTCAGTTTGTAATTAAGAAGGGGAAAAAGGAAAACAAAAAGCAAAACAAAATCTAACTCATGTTTTAAATTCCCCATTGAGTATGGGGGTGGGGGGAATCATCAAAAAACAAAACTCCATTAAAGGAATTATCCAATAGAATTCTTTGAGAACATAACAGTAATAACATTAAAGAAGAATTTATATAGGTATTGTATAACAAATTGCATATTTTAAAGCAATAGATGGAATAAAAGGGCATTGATGACACAGCAACCATTTTGGAAAAGGTATCTGATAGCAAAAGGAATATAAGAGAAGGAATGATTATGAGAAATGATTCAGAAGACAAATCCTCAGAATTAAGTAGCTGATTGAAAATAGAGGTCAAGGTAAGAAAGCCAATATCGAGGATTGATATGTTATTTACATGGCTGTCATGGAAATGGACATTTCTTCCATCATTCTTGATACAAAGTAACATTAATAGGTTAGCCCTTTGAATATTTATAAGACATAGTCCCTTCTTTCCACATATCTGGATAGCTTGTTTTTATTTATAACTGAAAACCACTTTTCTTGG
Source organism: Myotis myotis (assembly GCF_014108235.1). Classification (NCBI taxonomy): domain Eukaryota; kingdom Metazoa; phylum Chordata; class Mammalia; order Chiroptera; family Vespertilionidae; genus Myotis; species Myotis myotis. The sequence continues at coordinate 62,840,344 of NW_023416390.1, read as the reverse complement.
ATAGTGAAGAAATAAATTAATAACTTTAGGTAGTAAAAATAACCCAAATGAGGCTTCTGATCTAAAAGCTTGCCCAAATTGAGAATGACTCTATTTTTAGGACTTGGCTTTATTTTCATTCTCTGCAAATAATCAGTGAACATGTACGAAGCAACATATAAAGGTTTTTATCAAAAGCACTGTGTAATTGTTTTAAAAAAGATAATCCAGCTTTTCATAAGCAGGGAACTGGTTAAATAAATTATTGTACATGTATGCCATGATAAATACTATGCAGACATAAGAAAAAAATGGCAAAGCTCTTGTGTGCTGATAATAAAAGATCTCTAAAGAGATATTATTAGGTGAAAAAAGCAGAATACAGAACAGCCTATAGTGTGCTACATTTTATGAAAAGAAATAAGGAAAATAACAATACATATATGCCTTTCCTTGGTTTTGTATAAAGAAATGTCCTTGGTTTTGCATAAAAAATACTGAGGGAACTTAGCAGTTAATAATATGGTTACCTGTTGGTGACAGAAGAAAAGAGACTGATGAAGGTAGAGGTGGGAGCAAAACTTTTAACTGATTACCACTTTGTATTGTATGTTTAATCACGTAAAAGTATTCCCTAGTCAAAAAAAATTTACATAAAATAAAAAATTAAGTAAAGCTTTAATACACAGAATATTCAAAGCTACTGTATTTTACATTTCTATTGTTGCTGTTTTACTGTCATATTATTTTTAACTAAAAATATTACTAATTAGGTGTTTTTTATTCCTCTACTTGTACAATTTTTTTGTTTTCAAATGTCCATTCACATGTTGGGGTTGGAAGGTACTAACTACCCCTCCTGCCATAGAAAAATTGCCCATTGGTAAAGCCAGATTTTAAGTCTGGTTGTTGCAGGCAGCTCAGTATGAAGTTTCCTCTTCACTCTTGGATAGCATCATTCTCACCAGGGAAAACTCTCACAACTTTGTGAGTGTTACATGTTCTATTTGCTGTTAATTTGCTATTTAGTCATCATCGTTTTGTTAATTTTTATTTTTTTCTAATAGAAAAAAAACACTAATGATTGATCAGAAAGAAAACCTAATAATTTTCTATCCTTTGTGGTAATTTGACCAAGGGTCTTTCAAAACATCACTCCATGACCCTTTGAGCCTTCCCCCACACTCTTCTCTTCGGAAATCTCTGTTTATACATTTTCAAACAGATATTATTTTGAAAAGTTTAAACTCTTGATTTATTATTAACAAAATAACTTGTATCTTATTACTATTATAGTAATCTTACAATAGTTCTTATTTGAAATCTACCTACTTTTCTATTAAATTTGCCTATTGAGGGGATTCCATCTTTTGTCAATATTGATCTAGCTATTGCCTTTCAGGACCTTATGAGTTAAATTGCTTGGGCTTGTTTCAAGGTTATTTCAGATGTCTGTTGCGGGAAACTGAAGTGGAATTTATGATACGACACAAAGCAATTTATTTTCTTTGGCTTCAAGAAACAGAAAATTGAACTAAAATTGTCGTAAACAAATATATTGATTCACTTCAATAAACATTTCAGCTATAGATTGACTGTGGCCATAGCATCATCAGCTTCAACTGTTTTTCTCTGTGATTTTCTTGACTCTGCTTCCTTGTTATGTCAGCTTGGTCATTAGATTGACTTCGTGTTGCAAAAATGGCTGCAGCAGTCTCAGCCTCACCCCCTTACACCTTACCATTCAGGCTGTTATACTGAAAAAAAAAATAACTTCCACATTTCAGTGGCTTGCATCACCAAAAAAATTATTTTCAATTCCCTATACATTTCCATTGTAGGCCAGCTGTGGCTCTGTTTCACACAGTCTTTATTCAAGGACCCAGGCTGATGGAGCAGCCCCTATCCAGGACATTGCCAGTGTTATGGCAATAGGGGATAAAAGTGGAAATACATGAGGTTCTTAAAGTTCCCACACAACACTTCCTCTTATATGTCACTGATGGAAATAAGACACATGGCCTATTCTAAAGTCAATGGGGCTGGAAAATATAAATCTACATTATCTAAATGGAAGCACCTTTTCCCAGAATTCCAAAATAAGTTTGAGACTCACATTGATTGGATGAGCTAAGTTTCTAAATTCAATTGTTAAACTAATCATTATGGCCAGAGGAACAGAAAGCTCTGATTAGCTTTGCCTGAGTAATGTAATATACCCTTGAAACTGGGGTTAAATTTAGCTGCTCTGGACCCACAAGGATTTCCCAAAGAAAATTGGGGGTCTCTGACTGAAGATAAGGGAAGTGGTAGCTGGGGATGAAACCCAGCCTCCAGTACTATCTATATATATAAAAGCCTAATATGCAAAGTGTCCCCTCAGAAGGTCAACCGACTGGGAGTTCGATAGCTCACTATGACATGCGCTGAGCACCAGGGGGCAGCGCAGAATGAAGGAAAGCCCTGGCCAGCAGCCAGCAGCTGCTAGGGACCCTACCCATCCACGAATTTCATGCACTGGGCCTCTAGTATAATATAGATTATATTCAACAATATCTACATCAAATTTCTTATAGGCAATTTAATGATTGCTAAAAATTAAAACAAAGGATAATTATACTGTGCCATTTCTTCAAATCCTAGCATGGTTTGTCTCCCCAAGTTGATGAAGAGAATATGGGTTTTGGGATTAGATTGATCAAAGTCTCTGCTAGAAAGACTTCTATGTCTCTTATTTATTGGATTTTCAATTGTGAGTATGAAATCCTCTTCTTAGCCACATCTGTAAAGTAAATTAATAGTACTTAATAGTGTCTTAATAAATGAGACAATGTATAGAAAGTAAGAGAAAAACATAATAGATATTCAAAAAAATTGGCCCCCTCCCACTTAGAAGCCTTGATAGAAGCTGTTAAAAAACTACAAATAGTGGTAAAACATACTTTTCTTTAACAAAGAAAAATTAAATTTTACAAAACAGTTTCATAGCTGTTATTTAACTTTAAAAAACACGCACACGGTATTTTGCTGTCAGTAATGCCATCGCATCAAAGAAAAGATACAAGACCACATTCGTTTCAAAACTGAGATTGGGGACAAGAAAGTGGAGGGAATTTAGAGACCTCTTTATCACTGATAAAGCATATATTTTGGAAATGGAAATATGTATACTGTAAATCTACTGTTAACATGTTCTTATATATCTGTCACTATGCAACTTTCCCTAAAAATGGCTGCAGTAGGTCATATGTCAATTAAAGATCACTACAGAAATTATAGAACTCTAAGGCTTCAACATGATTTATCAGTTACTTATACATGGATATATACTTAAACTTCACCCAAGACAGGCTGGTGTGACTTTATCTTAATTGCTATTTTGATATTGGTGCATATAGCATATATATATATACTAGAGGTCCGATGCATGAAATTCGTGCAAGAGCAGGCTTTCCTTCCCCCAGCTGCGGGCACTGGCTTCCCTATGGCACCAGGACCGCGGCTTCCCTTGCAGTGCCAGCTTTGTCTGGAAGGTCGTCCAGAAGAACATCAGTCTATTTAGCATATTACGCTTTTATTATAGATATTTGAATCAATGGTTCTTGTATCCTCTTTGTGGGAGAGGCAGCGATAGATACAGCCCTCTAACATTGGTTCAAGCCAAAGTGTGAATGGTAGCAAAGTTCAGAGAGAAATCATAAGTGCAGATTCATTCCCTCTGTGATCTGCCATCCAGATTGTATAACATTTTGTCTACCCTATCTTCCACCTAGCTGAGTCTTCCTAATTAGCACAGTAGATTAAATACGAATATTAAAACAAAAAAATCGCAATGTCAGTATATAATGAAGCACCCCCCCCCTCCCTCTCTCCCCCCCACACACACACCTTAAGGGCTGCTCTTCCTACGTGAATGCAAAGCAGAGAAATCAGCAGCTTTGGTAGCTGTGGCAACCACACTAAGGAGCCTGGAGAGTGGATGCTTCCTACACAGGTTTTGTTCCCCTCTGGCGCTTTGTAGATTCTACTAATGTTAAGGCCTCTCTGAATCTCAACTTGGTGAATTCATCCAGCTGGGAAAATTAGAGCTGTGATCAGGATACAAAAGGAGCTTTGCTGTGTGTCTGACAAAAGAAGGAAAACACCCTTCAGTTGAAGCAGGCATGCTCCCAATGGCTATCTACACAGCACTACAAATAACACCAAATATTTATCGTGCATAGTCTTTGTTTAGATTCTGATAAGAACACAGAGCCAGTTTACTTGGGTTAACAAATCACTGCATTAGCTGCCCTCAAAACTTGCAAATTTAATATTAATGTCAAAAATTCTGTGTTACATAGATCCAGAATTGTGTGCCATGCCGAAGAGTATTTATTAGACACTAGAGGCCTGGTGCACAAATTCGTGCATGGGTGGGGTCCCTCAGGGTGGCCCATGGGAATTGGTCGAAACCAACAGTCCAATGCCGCCTGCAACTCCTACATGCTGCTCCTGCTCATCCTGGCCCTATTGCGCCTGCTGCAGGCTTGCACCCAATTAGTCCCAATAGGGAGAGGCTTGTGCTGCGCCACTGAGCCCTGTGTCTGGTGCCCTCCCAAGGGGAGTAGCCTGTGGTATCAGGCCAAAACCGGCTCTTCGACATCTCCCAAGGGGTCCAGGATTGCAAGAGAGTGCAAGCCAGGCTAAGGGACCCTACTGGTGCATGATCAGGGCCAGGGAGGGACTATGGGAGGGCTCCAGGGCATGTCCAGCCCCGTCTCACCCAGTCCTGATCAGGGCCAATCAGGGCCAATTGGGGTCAATCAGGGCCAGCAAGCCAAGGAGGGACACGGGAGGCTGGCCAGCTGGGAGGGACTGCAGGAGGGCTCCAGGGTGTGTCTGGCCCATCTCACTCAGTCCCGATCGGCCGGACCCCAGCAGCAAGCTAACCTACCAGTCAGAGCATTTACCCCCTGTGGTCAGTGCACGTCATAGCAAGCGGTTGAGTGGCCTTAGCATATCATTAGCATATTATGCTTTAATTGGTTGAACAGTAGACCAGTCACCGGACAACCGGACACTTAGCATATTAGGCTTTTATTATATAGGATTATGTTGCATGATACCCAGTAGCCCAGCAATGAAATCCAGATGCTCCCATATAATTTTTTTCAGCAGGAAAAAAACAACATAGTGTTCATACATGAACAAGTTTTACATTTATTTTTGTCTTTTATATGTTTTAGCTTTTTCCTGCAAATTTGTTAGAAAAAGAGTGGAGTACTAGACAAAGTAAAAAGGAAATACTTTTCCTGAGCTGAGAGGTACATCCTGATTTGTCAGACATTTATAGTTTACTTTCCTCACCACTGCTCAGGAAAGCAAGGCCAACACCTGCCGTGTCCCTGCAGCTACATGGAAGCAGAGCCTTGCTATTTATGTGCGTGTCAGAGAGGCTGAGAGATACCCCATGGTAACCATCCCCTCTTTTCCTCCCTACCAGTAGAATTTCTAGATTTGGGGAAGCAGTGATGTGAATGTCTTAAAGATTGAATTCCCTAGCTTCCCTTGTAGAAAACAGTAGCCTTTCAATGGGCAGCACTTCCAGAAAAGCTTTTTAAAATAGGCTGGCCATTTATACCCATCTTCTTGCTAGAGCTACCGCATCATTTTATATCATTAAGTTGAGGACTAGATCCAAGGGACCGAAGAATGGAGAGTCACAAGAAGTCACGGTGGCAACTCTGAACTCCCTACCTCCTGACATCTCATTACACCAAAATAAATAAATATCTGTCATAGTCAAGGCCCTACTAGTATAGTCAGGTATCTTACTTGTCCTCAAATGCACTTACTAACAGATTCAGCATTACATAACCATAGGAAGCTAAAATGGTTAAACTATGTGTTACAAACTCTCAATGCCTTTAGAATTGAGTTGTGGGTGAGGGGTTATGGAAATGCCATGGAATGAAGATTAATTATTAAAGAACATTTCATGGAGGAGATATGGATAGGCTAAAATTTGAACAAATGTGCAAATAATCTTAATAAAAAGTAAGGGGATGATTTAAAGATATAGGTGGATGACAAGAGGTTGTGAAATAGGAATTTTTAGGGGTGAAAAGACAGGTATAGGAAATTTTAGAAATTAAGGGGACCATGGAAGAAGCACAGGGCTGCAGCGCAGCAGAAGGTATATTTCCATAGAATAGGGGAGCTAAAAAGCTGCAACAGGTATATTTCCACAGAATGAGGGAGCTGAAAACAGCAAAATGTCTATATTTACAAAATAAAAGGAAAGAGTGGAGGAAAACTTCACAAGCCCCTTTGAGGGAGGTTCCTGAGGTTTGACCTTTGAGCTCAGAAGTTACTATAGTAACTAGCCTAAGGGAATAGTGACCAATCTGAGGGGATATCAAGGCACAAAGATCTACAGCCTTTATAAACTGGAAAAGGGAACTCAGTGGGACCTTTTCCCCCTCCCCACGTGGAGTCTGTGCTGTAAAATTCTTTCTCCTTCCCCACGTGGGACTCTGTACTTGTTCTTCAGTAAATTTCCACATTTGCTATAACAACTTCCATCCGTGGATTCATTCTTCAACTCTTATAGACAAAGAATTCAGGGAAACTTCCTGCGCAGGGGAACACTGTGTTCCAATCCAAAAATCCCGCTTCAGTTGGTTGGACTGACTGGAGCACAAAAGTCACACTGGGAAGGGGGTGAAAGGATTGACCAAAAAAAAAGAGGGAAAAAACTCATGAACAAGGACAACAGTGTGGTGATTGCAGAGGGAGCTAGGAGAGGGTAAAGATGGGATAAATGGTGATTGAAGGAGTTTTGACTTGGGGTGATGAACACACAATAGTGTATAGAGGAAGTGTTGTAGAATTGTGCACCTGAAACCTGTATAATTGTGTTAACCAGTGTCAGCCAACAAATCCAATAAAAAGGCAAAAAAAAAAAAGTTGAGAGTCTGAAAAAAAGACTTGAAAAACCAAATTTTTGTTTTGTTTGTTGAACAAACAAAATTGAAAAATATTCATAGACATAGAGAGCAGATCGGACTGGTGGCTGCCAGAGGAGAGGGAGGTTGGGGGATTGGTGAAAGAGGTGAAGGGATTAGAAAGAACACACTGGTAGTTACAAAATAGTCACAAGGATGTAAATACAGCATAGGGAATGCAGTCGAATAATACTGTGATAACTATATATGATGGCAGCTTGGTACTGGAAATAGCAGGGGTGAACACTTTGTAAAGTATATGATTGCCTAACCATTATGCTCTACATCTGAAACCAATAGAAAATAATATTGAAAGTAAACTATAATTGAAAATTTTTTTAATTGTTTTTTATTTGATGAGTAGCAGAGAATAATTTAGGTCTTTGGCAAGTGACACATGAAAGAAGTATTTTAAGAGAAAAAAAAAATGTGCTAGAAAAGTTCAGGAGAGAAGAGAGCAAAGAAAGCAGAGGAGGGCACTCTGAAGGCAGTGGCAACAGTTCGGAGGAGCTGACGATTGGGGCTGGAGAGATGGTGCTGCAAAGACAGTATCACTCTGGGCAGAATGCAGACCCTGGAGGAGGAGAGTGTTGGGGTGTAGTATAAACACAGAGGGGGAAGCCAGTGGTTTCAGAGCAGTGTGGGCAGGGAGTTTCTCTAGACCTATGGGGAGACAGACAAAATAAAAGTGAGGAAACTACACCAAGATACATGCCCAAATGGGAGGTGATTTGGAGTTTGACCAATGAGAAAAGTCAAAACAGAAGTGGAATTGTGCATTCCTGGCATCCCTGATGCTAATGAAAGTAAATAATCCACATACAAATAGAGCAAGTGGTAATTAAAGGTAGAATCTCAAGTCGTCTAATTATCTGTACCTTGGAGAAAAGACAGGAGAGTCTGGAAGGGCTCTGGGAGGCCGATCAAGAGGTACTGACAGAAATAACTTAGTTACGTATCAGAGAGCTGTTAGCATGAGCCTGCACATTTGAGAGGGTGTCTCAGTCCTACTGATGTAGACATTCTCCCGTAACTATTGACCGGTCAGCTGAGTAATCAATTATGTAGCTGCACATTCACTCCACCTGGTCCACTGGGCAGCACTGCCTGGATCTGGGGGAAGAGTGTCCCGAGGAAGTGGCCTGCTTTTCCTATCTCCCAGGAGGACTGGGCCTGCCTGAGGTAAGGAGTAGGGCAGGAAGTTACCCATAGCTCTAGTAAAGTGTCAAATAAAATGAAACAGTAAATAAACAAGGAAATTCACATGGAAAAGGGTTAGTAACAATAACAAAAAAGAATTATGGCCAATATTTGGTAGTTTTACCATTATATTGAAACTGCATAAATGTGAGGTAGCCCAAATTATAGTAATCCTAGACCTACTTCCTTCCTGTATATTAGAATTTTAATTGTTTGCAATGCCCATTATCAATAGAATAGCTAGACAATGATTAAATGAAGTAGAGAAAAAAATGATTTCTATAAATATGCACCAAGCCATAAAAGGATGGTAGCCAAAAACTTGAGTCCCTTAATTGGACAAATATGTCTAAAAGAATTTCAAGAGTCATACCCACATACTGGTTGGTATAAAGAGAATATTCATTAAACATCATTGAAATCAGGAAGACTTAAAATAAATTATTACATTAACTCTCTTTTCTCTTAAATTTTCACAGAAAGTCCTACTCTTTTTGACGTTAATAAAATCCCCTTTTTTTTCTTTCAAGACTTTTCCACAAATCAGATTTTCTAGTTCAGTTTTATTAGAGTGGCAAAGTAAGCTCTAGTTTGATAGACAATATATTCTTTATGAACAGCCACAGGACAGATCATCTGCCTATGTAAAATCATTATTTACTGTATGAGAGGCAGCATCTAGCCAAGTGAGTGAACTTGTGGTATAATAACTATATAATTTCCTGTTCCTGAACAAAAATGTTATTAAATATTGTAAAGTGGAATATTATAAACTACATACAGAACCAAGAGATGAAACTAGGAAAACCATTATTTTTTTACATATATTTTTTTATTGATTTTTTACAGAGAGGAAGGGAAAGGGATAGAGAGTTAGAAACATCGATGAGAGAGACACATCGATCAGCTGCCTCCTGCACACCCCGCACCGGGTGCCCGTAACCAAGGTACATGCCCTTGACCAGAATCGAACCTGGGACCCTTCAGTCTGCAGGCTGACGCTCTATCCACCTAGCCAAACCGGTTAGGGCAAACCATTATTTTTTTTTTAATATATTTTATTGATTTTTTACAGAGAGGAAGGGAGAGAGATAGAGAGTCAGAAACATCGATGAGAGAGAAACATCGATCAGCTGCCTCCAGCACATCTCCCACTGGGGATGTGCCTGCAACCCAGGTACATGCCCTTGACCGGAATCGAACCCAGGACCTTTCAGTCCGCAGGCCGACGCTCTATCCACTGAGCCAAACCGGTTTTGGCGCAAACCATTATTTTTATATTAGCAGATTTCACTGCATATTTGTAGTTTAATCCATGTAAGAGGCTCAGTAAATCTATCCTTGGTTTTCAATCTTTTCTCACACTACAGTCACTGAGTGACTGACTAGTGAAACTCCTCTCCCAGATGGCCCATGTGGGCTGGGTCAAACTTTGAGTAGTCAAATATTAATTCCCTCAAGGCAATATGCAAATAAGAGAGAACATATTTGGAAGGCCACGGTGAATAATTCCAGCAACATGTTTTTCAACTCTGCCAAGCAAATCACTCTAAAAATATTCTACTTCTTTAAAATTAGAAAGTTATTAATGGATGAACATCAGAATTTAAACAAGGACTTTTGAAAATGTATATTTATACTCAACTCTCCACTTTCAAATGCAATGTCATAACACATACAGTATATTTTTTTAAAAAAATAATTCTGAAGTAACCAAGAAGAAATTTTAAATAAAAATAAATATTGGCTCTGGTCAGTGCGGCTCAGTTGATTGAGCATCATCCCATGCACCAAAAAGTCACCTGTTTGTTTCCTGTTCAGGGTACACGCAGGAGGCAACCAATAGATGTTTCCCCCTCACTTCGATTTTTCTCTCTCTCTCCTTCTCCCTTTCTCTCTCTCTCTCTCTCTAAAATCAATAAAAACATTTAAAAGATAAATAAATACAGGGAAAACAGAAAAAAATAACCAAAGCAACATTGGAATTTCAATTGACTATGCAGTTCCCATTTTTAATTTAACATTTTGGATTTGTAACACATTCACATTGTGGTGGGCACACAAAGCCATATACTTGAAATCTATATGATCCTTTAACTATGCCATCCCAATAAATTTAATTTAAAAACTTTAACATCTATAATAAAACATCTCACCACTCCTCTTCTATCTGCTCAGGATCTCTAGGTGACTTCCATTTCTCTTCTACTTCCAGTGAAGTCCTATGATTAATGGCTAAAATAGAAAGTACAGAAAGAGCTCTGTGTAAACTCACACATGAACACATATAGAAATGTAATACATGATATAGAGGACAATTCAAATTAGGGAGAGGCTTAACCAGTAAAAATCCATGGAGTCAACTGGCTAAACATATGGAAAAAAATTATTCTTATTTTATAGCATAGAAATGGGAATGAATAAATAAATGTTATTTATTTATTAAATAAAGATATAAGAAATAAGTGCATTAAAGATATAATATTTAAAACCATAAAATTAGTAGCTTTTAATATAATATGGCTTTTTATCATCACCATGGGGTTAGCAAGAATATTGGAAGAAAGCCAAAAAATATATAGGGAAAGACCACCAGAAATAACTACTTAAAATTCTAAAACTTGGCCTGGCTGGCATGGCTCAGTGGTTGAGGGTCAACCTATGGGCCAGGAGGTCATGGTTCGATTCCCAGTCAGACCATATGCCCGGTTGTGGGCTCAATCCCCAGTGTGGGGCATGCAGGAGGCAGCCAATCAATGGTTCTCTCTCATCATTGATGTTTCTCTCTCTCTCTTTCTCTCTTTTTCTCTCTCTCCCTCTCCCTTCATCTCTGAAATCAATAAAAATATATTTTTAAAAATAGTTTTAAGAAGCAATGGAAACTAAAAAAAATCCTATTTACAATTGCACACACACACACACACACACACACACACACAAACAAAATCAAAACAAAAAAAAAACCCAACTCACCTAGGAGTAAATTTAACCAAGGATGCAAAAGACCTGTATTGGGGAAATTATAAGATACTAAAGAGAGAAATTAAAAAAGATACAAATAAGTACAGGCATATTCTGTTTTAAAGAATAGGAACAATTAAAATATTAAAATGTCCATATTACCCAAAGCAATCTATAGAGGCAACACTATTTCTATCAAGATACCAATGGTGTATTTCACAGAACTAGAACAAATATTCCAAAAATATATATGGAACCACAAAAGACCCCTAATAGTCACAGCAATCTTGAGAAAAGAGAAAATTGGAGGAATCACACTTCCTGATATCAGACTATACTACAAGTTGGTAGTAAACAAAATAGCATGGTAATGGCATAAAAACAGACATATGGATTAATGGAATAGAACAGAGAACCCAGAAATAAATCCATGACTTTATGGTCAATCAATATTCAACAAAGGAGGCATGAACATAAAATGGGGTAGAGATAGTCTATTCAATAAATGGTGTTATCCCGTGGACAGACAACAGAATGATGAAGGTTGGGGGCAGGGGGACTGGGTGAAGGTGGGAAAAGGAGAGGAAAATGGGGGACATCTGTAATAGTGTCAACAATAAAAATATATATAAATAAAAATAAATGGTGTTGGGAAAATTGGACAGATACATGCAAAAAAAAAAAATGAAACTAGACCACTATTGAGTAATAACCTTCTCTTCTGTGGAGAGCATGTGCTCTGTGGTTGGGTGTGTTGACCTTATTTTCCCCCAACTTCATCTCCCAGCCACAGGAATGGATTCATAATTCAAACATGGCCAATAGAAAGCCCATCACCATGATCACAGGGATTGCTACAGCCATAAGCATGTGTCCTCAGGCAGGCCAATTAGTGTCTTCCCTGGATGTTCCAGCAGAAATGGCTCTTTTCTTTTGCTTGGGCTCCAGGCTACTGAGCTTTCTGTTAGTCTGCCACCTATCTAGGAGGCGAAGGGGAAAAAGAGCTCTGGCAACATTAGTTTTAACCTGGATGATGACAGCAGTGGTTATGAAGATGATGATGATGGTGACATGACAATGACGGCAATGATGATTATTGTGGGGAAGCTCGGAACTTGGTTGGAAAGTCTATAAGGAGGATTCTCTGAAGGGTTGGAGGCCTCTGGGGGACCTTGCCGAAGGCGGCAGACCCTACCTTGACTTTTCCAAACAAGTCTGAGCCTCTGGGTGTTTTGCTGGAATCTTTGTTTAGACTTCAAAACATCCTTGCTTAAAGGATGCATATGTTTTCTCAAGGATGCTTACCTTAGTGATAGTACCTAATAGTTAATTTTGGTTCAAGCTGTTGTTAAAATAAAAGCCTAAAAAGGCAGGCAAACAGGGCTGTTTGCTCCTCTAGCCAAGCAGTCCCTTAGCTTCTCTTTCACAGTGTGTCAGAGTAATCAATTCATCCATAGCTCAGGGTCTGCTGGTCAGCCCCAGCAGATTATAATGACAATGGTGATCATGGTTAATGGTATAAGCCAGGTACTCTGCTAAGCATTTTACACATATAAATTCACTTAATCCTCACAATAAACCTATGAGACAAATCCTGTTTTCTCAGCTTTACAGATGAAGAAATAGATGCACAGAATGGCTAAGTAATTCACCCTGTGTTATATGGTTAGTAGGTATAAAGACTGACGTTTGTATGCAAAGTGTTCAAATTCAGAGGTGCATTATACTGTACTGCCTTCCCATGACTAGACTTTTCCTTTTAATAAATTAAATTTCCTTTTTAATTAAAGTGGTTTGAATTTGATTTTCATTACTTGCACTTTTTTAGAAGTCCAGATTAATAGTCTTAGTGATGAAAATTTTATCAGACATCTCCCATATGCCTTTTGAATCTTCTCATCCCACTCCTTACTCTAGTCACAGCTATAGCAACCAGTCCTACTTCCTCTTGAACAGCTTGGCATAGATGCCATCTGCGGCATCTCACTTGAGCCTGCTTCAAGTGCCTATCATGCCTGCTCCTGGATTCTCTGATGTTGTATCATGGAAGAGCCATGAAAAACCCCTTGGTGTCCGTGTACATGCAATCTGGAACTATAGGGAAATCATCATCCTTGAGCTTATCCTTGATCAGTTGGATATCAGAGCCAAAAGATACATGCTTCCCTCTTTCCTCTCCTGTGTGGATGGTTCTGATGCTCATTTCAGAAGGCCGCTCAGAAGATATTCTCAGGCATCAGTCCCCCACAGTGAGGCCAATTCAAGGGCACACCCATGTTTTGATTTTCTCCATTTCCTTGTTTAATTTCTCTTCCTCTTCACTCCAGCACCTTTGATCGGTTTTCAGATAAACTTCTTTCATGCCAGGCCTTCACTCAGGCTCTGCTTTGAGAGAAATCCAGGCCAGTCACGATGACTTGTATCTATTAATTTCATAATTTAAACAAGATTTGTGCTTGCAGAATATGTGAAAGCTATTAGCTATAATAACAAAATGGAAATTAGAGTTTTCATTTTCCATGAAGTTGATGACAATATTTTTTTAATAGAGACTCAACTAGGAGGTGTTGAGAAAGTGACCATAGCACTTATTCCGAAAATGATGTTTGTTGCCTATTCTTCATTCACTTTTTTAGCTATAATAATGGCAACGTATGTACTTGTGTTATTACCACATCTTAATTGTATTATTAAGATGACCAACTTAATACTTGAATACCAAGAATCATCATGTTTATTTTATTACCTATAAAGAAAAGGGTCAGGTAAAAAACTAAATTAATAATTATAACAGAAAGCTTGTGAGTTCTCCATTTACATTTTGCTCACTCAAATAACATTAAACATTTTTTAAGGACCTGATGTGGTTAGTTCTGTGAACTGCACATTGACATTAACTAGTAATGAAGAGCATGGTTGGAAGAATTTAATATTTGGGTTATAAACCCTTAACCATCTTATTTCAAAGATATGATCTAGATTATAGTCATTAAAATAGTCATATTTTTAAAGACCCTAAAATTAAGTAGAATTTTGTTTCCCATTTACCCAAAATGAATAGTAGTGGGCAAAGCACACATGACCACAGCCATCCTCGACCAGACTGCCTTTGATGCCTCAAGGCCAAGATAAACTCACTCGGCTCCTTGAGGCTAAGCCAGACCCACTTCCTTACCCAAATGGAGATTTTCTTAAGCTACCAAGACCAGTTCAGATTCATTGAGGCTTCGTTGAGAAACAAACTATTGACAAATCTTATATTACTTGTAGAATATATCACTGATGATTCACCATTATAAATAGAAATGAAATAGCTAGTTTAACCTTTTTAAATACAAGGGTTGTAATAAATATGACACCAAGAATTGTAGCTTTTCTCCATGTAATAGCTATAATCTTACAACTAGTATAATCTTCTGATTGATATACAATAGGTGTAATCTTATGACTGGCTAACTATAAAAACTTATCACTAGGCTATGGCCTTTCAAAATAGGCTCAAAAGCCTAATGTTTTGAAATGGTTTGAATCTATGACTGAAGATACATAAAGGGGTTTTCTTTTTGATAAATTTTTGTATTGAAATATAATATAGATACATTTAAAAAGCACTGTATATACAGTAAAGAACACAACTCAACAAATTTTTATGACTTCAACTCACCCAGGTTACCATATAGTTCAAGATCAAGGGCATTATCAGCACCTGGGAAAACTCCTTCTGTCCTCTTTCAATCATCCTCAATCATTATTACTCCAAAGGTAACCAATATTCTGAATTCCATCACCATAGATTAGTTTTGCTTGTTATTGAACTTTATATAAATGGAATCATGCATCATTCTATAATATGTACTCTTTTGACTCTAATATTTTTGCTCAGCATTTTATCTGTAAGATTTATGCAAATTTTTATTTGTACCCATAATTTGATCTTTCTTCAATGCTGCAAAATATCCCATTGTAAAATACATCACAATTTATTAATGGACATTTGGGTTATTTCCAGTTTGGAACTATTACAAATAATGCTAATATAAACATTTTGTACATGTTTTGGTGAACATATGTATGTATTTCTGTTAGGTGTATATCTAAGATTGGAATTTCTGTGACATGAGGTATGTGTGTGTTTAGGTTTAGTAGCTATTTCAAGTAGTTTTTTAAAACAGTTGTACCAATTTACATATCCCCAGCATTGTGGGAGAGTTAGTTGTTCTCCAACCATTGGTGTTATCTGTTCTTTGTGGGTTGTTTTTTTGTGTGTGTGTGTTTTTTTTTTTCATTTTAGTCATTCTGATAGGTAGGTAGTGCTATATTATTGTGGATATAACATGCATTTCTTTGTTAACTAAAGATGTTGAATGTCCTTTCATATTCATAATTTGCATATATTCCTTTCCAAGTGTCTAAGTCTTTCATATATTTGAGCTTCTTTTTATTTCTTGTATTATTTTATTGTTAATTTTTAATGCAAGTTCTTTGCTAAAAATATACACATTTCAAACATCTTTGCCCCTCTTTGGTGAGTTTTGACTTCATTCATAATATGTTTTGATGAACAGAAGTTCTTAATTTTTAATAAGATCCAGTTTATCAAGATCTTTCTTTATAGCTAGTGCTATTGTGTCCTTTTTAAAAATCTTTTCTCAACCAGTGGTCATAGAGATGTTGTCCTACATTAACCTTTAGAAGCTTTATTGTTTTACTTTTCACATTTAAGCATATTATACTTAAGTATTCCACATTTAATTAGGCACATTAAGTCCATCTGAAGTTAAATTTTGTGTAAGGTCTGAGCTAGGAGTCAAGTTTATTTTTTTCCCCCATATGGATAGTCCAATTCAATTAATCCAGTTTAGTTTCCTTTTTAAAATCTTTTCCTCAAAATGCATTAAAATTGTAACTTTTTTGAAAGTCAAGTGACTATGTATCTGTAGATCTGTTTCTGGATTCACTATTCTGCTCACTGGTCTATTTGTCTATCTTTGTGCCAGCACCAAACTGCTTTCATTATAGAGTTTTATAATAAGTATTGATATCTGGTGGCATAAGTCCTCAAACTTTGTTCTTCTTCAACACTGTCCTCACTATCCTATATCCTTTTATTTTCCATAAAAATTTTAGAATTAACTTATCAAATTTTATTCAAAGAAGTCCTAGTGGAATTTTGATTAGGATTGCATTAAATATAAAAACCAAATTAGGGAAAATACACACTTTTTTGCATTGCATTTTCCAATCCTTGGAAATGGTACATCTCTTCTTTTATTAAGATCTCCTTTCATTTACCTCCATAATATTTTATAATTTTCCATTTGTAGTTTTTCAATATTTGATAAATTTATTTTTAAGTGCTTAATGCTTTATGCTATTTGTAGAGTTATTCATTTTTTCATTTTAATCCTCACTCTAGGATATGTTTATTTTAGAGAGAGAGGAAGGAAGAGAGAGAGAGAGAGAGAGAGAGAGAGAGAAAGAAAAAAAAATCAATGTGAGAAACATTGATTGGTTGACTCTCATACGCGCCCCAACCAAGGATCCAATCCATAACCTAAGTATGTGCCCTGATGGAGAATGAAACCCGCGACCTTTCACTGTACAGGATGATGCTCCAACCAAGTGAGCCACAGCAGCCAGGGGGAAGTTATCGTTTTTAAAATAAATTTATCTGACGAGAAACCATAAAAATTCTAGAAGAATCCAAAGGCAACAAAATCTCAGACATATGCCAAAGCAATTTCTTCACTGATATAGCTCCTAGGGCACTTGAAACTAAAGAGAAAATGAACAAATGGGACTACATCAAAATAAAAAGCTTCTGCACAGCAAAAGAAACTATCAACAAAACAACAAGAAAGCCCACTGCATGGGAAAACATATTTGCCAATGTCATATCTGATAAGGGCCTAATCTCCAAAATTTATAGGGAACTCATACAACTTAACAAAAGGAAGATAAACAATCCAATCAAAAAAATGGCAAAGAAGCTAAATAGACACCTTTCAAAAGAGGACATTCAGAAAGCCAAGAGACGTATGAAAACATGCCAAAGCCACTAATCATCTGAGAGATGCAAATCAAAACAACAATGAGGTACCATCTCACACCTGTCAGAATGGCTATCATCAACAAATCAACAAACGACAAGTGCTGGAGAGGATGTGGAGAAAAAGGAACACTTGTGCACTGCTGGTGGGAATGCAGACTGGTGCAGCCACTATGGAAGACAGTATGGAGTTTCCTCAAAAAACTAAAAATGGAACTCCCATTTGACCCTGTGATCCCACTTCTAGGAATATATCCCAAGAAACCAGAAACACCAATCAGAAAGGATATGTGCACCCATATGTTCATAGCAGCACAATTCACCATAGCTAAGATCTGGAAACAGCCTAAGTGCCTGCCCATCAGTAGATGAATGGATTAGAAAACTGTGGTACATCTACACGATGGAATACTATGTTGCTGTAAAAAAGAAGGAACTCTTACCATTTGCAATGGCATGGATGGAACTGGAGAGCATTATGCTAAATGAAATAAGCCAGTCAATGAAGGAAAAATACCACATGATCTCACTCATTCATGGATAATAAAGACCATTATAAACTTATGAACAAAAATAGATACAGGGGCAGAGCTGCCTCAAACAGACTGTCAAACTACAGCGGGAAGGCCGGGGAGGTTAGGGGGGCAGAAGGGGGGGGGGCGGTAAGAGATCAACTGAAGGACTTATATGCATGCATATAAGCATAACCAATGGACATAAGACACTGGGGGGTAGGGGAGGCCAGGGGATTGTCAAGGGCAGGGGGAAAAAAGGAGACATATGTAATACCTTTTGTAATACTTTAAGCAATAAAATAAATAAATAAATAAATAAATAAATAAATAAATAAATAAATAATAAAATAAATTTATCTGCATGTTTATTGTTATTATATAGAAAAATGATAGTTTTTTGTATAGTTACCTTGTATTCAGTAACCTTGCTAATTCACTTATCAAGCCTAATGCTTTGTTTATGGATTATTTTGGCTTTTCCATGTACACAATCACATAATCTCCAAATAATAAAATTTAAAAGTTTTCTAAATCTCATGACTCATTTTCTGTTTGTTCTATTGCACTGATAAGCCTTTGTGTACAGTATTAAATGAAAGTGATGATGTTGAACATCATTTTATTATTTCTAACTTTGCAGGAGAAGACATTTACCTGAATTCCAGTTTTTCCCCAGTACCATCAAATTGCCAAAATATGAGCATGCTACTTAGCTTTTCAGCCTCTTAGCAACTGTATTCTGGCTTTCTTTCTCTCATCTTGCGCACATGCAGTTTAGAAGAAACCAAATGACTCAAAGGAAAATTGCACACAGAATGTGAAGTTCAATACTCTGCAGATTTCTCCCTTCAGCAAAGAGTTTTCAAGTCCGTTGTCTAAGTAGCTTAAAATTCCAATTTTTGTATCCTTTCCCAGTGAACTTGCCAGAACTCAAAGACGCTGCTTTTATTTTTGCAGCCTAGGTATCATGTCCCAAGGGGTAAAAGCGTAATGAAGACAGAACTCACCTCAATTTATTCTCATTCTCTATGGGATCCTAGCTCATTTAGTCCTGCCCATCTAGATTGCTCTTCAGTGGCTCAATAAAAATTTCGTGGGTTTTTGTTTATTTTGTATTTTTTGAGTTGATATTACCAGAAATATTAGTCTGGTAAGAGCTACTCCATAAGCTAGAACCAGAAGCCCCTGAATAGAGCTCTAAAATAGATGATTTTGCAGCATCACCTCTTACCCTATCACTCCACATGTAGGAAAAAACAAACGAACTGTTTTTTTGCTGAGATCAGGAGTTTGTTCCCCAGTCAGGGGCAGGATGAAAGACTCTATATCATTCTCCTGAACCCTGTCATTGTTCACTGGCTGGGAGTCATCTTCATGGTCCATTGGTGTTACCTCCAGTTAGTAGATTTTCATAGTAATATTCACAGGTCTACCCATGGGCATGTTTTATTCAAACTAGGTTTAAACATTTTTTCCAACTGACACTGAAACAGGAGATACCATATGACATTTCAAATTTGTGTTTTGTTTTTCTGTCCAAACAGCTACCATTTTAACCTATGTAGAGGAAGGATGAATTATTAACTCATAAATCAGAAATATGAATCTACCACCTGAGCAACAACTTATAGACCTATGATTGATTCATTACCTATAACTTTAACAGTCACAGTATTTCAAGAAATGTTGACAGAAT
Organism: Myotis myotis; assembly: GCF_014108235.1. NCBI lineage: Eukaryota > Metazoa > Chordata > Mammalia > Chiroptera > Vespertilionidae > Myotis > Myotis myotis. Next base: position 62,820,955 of record NW_023416390.1, on the reverse strand, counting down.
ATATTTCTTCCACATGGGCCAAGCCCATGTCCTAATAATGCTGACCATGTACAGTCAGAAATTTACAATAGAGTCAAGAGGTCTTTTCTGACAATCTACTTTCTGATTTATCTTGGAAGACTTATTCCGCCACTGCTTATGTCAAATTTTAAAAGGAATAAATACCCATTGGCTGAAATACTATTCTGGCACTGTATCTAAGAGCTTCATAGAAATAAATTTGCCTAGGCTATAATAATAATCTTCTAATTTTAAAATAAATTCTGAGCCTTTGGTTTTCTAAATCCTACCAATATGGTGGTAATGGCATTGAAAAGCCTTTTGGCATTCATTTCTGTATAGCCATGAAAAGAGATAAAAATAAGGGGTAGGAGGACTTGGGGGAAAAGGTAATAATTGTTCAAGAAGATATTTGGCTCCTGGTTCTAGGCTGTTTCCGCCTTATTTCTAAGCCTGCCTATTTCCTCAGTGCCTCTCTCCTCTCTTTACAACCGCTGTCACCCTGGAAGGGCTTACCGCCTGCTGACACTCTGGAACACTATCGGCTACTGATTTGAACTGCTTAGCCAGAGAGGTTCACTCACGCTCACGCAGTCTTAAAAAGCTCAGATTATTTGTGACTTAGACCTGACAGATAGAGATCTTGCTTTTAGCTCTAGCAACAGTGAATAGCAAAGTCTGAGATCACCCTCTTGCGCAGCTCCTTTTTTAAGACATGCCCCCAAAATAACCAGCCTTTTGAATAGGTGACAGGTGGGAATATGTCACACTTCAGCTTTGGGACAAGGGATGAATTAATGACTTCCAAAGCTCATTTCCTTCCTGCAAGTCTCTAATTAGATAATGCCATATCATCAATTTATGGTAAGAAAATTTATGTCTCACTATTCAAAGACTATGCCACAGTACTGGGGAAAACATATTCTTTAAAAGAATTTCTGAGACACTGAACAATAGGAAAAAACAATTCACAAAGATGGGAAAGTAATTCCTTCAAGATCTTAAACATCAATCAGCAAACGTGCACTAAGAGCTACAGGGGAACTCTAGCCAGTTTGGCTCAGTGGATAGAGCATCGGCCTGTGGAATGAAGGTTCGTGGTTCAATTCCAGTCAAGAGCATGTACCTCCTTTGTAGGCTCAGGCTATATCCTGGCCTGGTTGGGCCACATGTGACAACCAATCGACATGGATGTTTTTCTCTGTCTCTCCCCCTCTATTTCACTCTCTATAAAAATAAAATAAAATAAAATAAGCTGTAAGGGATACAAAGACTTACCAAGCACTAGTAGTCCTGTCTCTGGGGAATTCATGGACTAATTAAAAACAATTAAAATGGGTTCTGTGGAAAACACTGATAACACACTTACATGCATTCACAGGAGTTGGGCACTTTCTCCCAAGTCTGACAACACTCACTGGCCATATCTAACTACTTTTAATTTGAATTTCTACTCAAATACATTGTAAGCTTCTTGAGGACAGAAACGCTGCCTTTCTCATAAAGTCTAAAGCAACGCTGCACACATATTCGTTGATTGAAAAGGCTTTTGATGGAGCCAGGGCAACTCTGTGCAAATTCCCTTTCAGAGCAAACGTACTGTTTCCAGGTGCATGCATACACACGAGAAAGGGAATATTTTCTGATCTCTCGGGATGCAGAGGAATGTAAAAGTGTTTCTGTGGGAGTGCTATTAATATCAGGGAGGATGGAACTGCCGTTCATGCCACATATTTCTTCCAAAAAGATTCTTCTGCAAGTGATTCAGAAAGTATCTATGAATGATTCACAGAACGTTCTTAAAGTTAACATGGGTTTAGTTAACACTGTCAAACATTCTATTTAAGCACTTGAGTTTTTACTTTGCCATTGACAATCGAACCCCCTCAAGCTTCCCAGCCTGACTCATACAGTGAGGATGAGTGTTCCTGCACCAAAAGGCTAATTCCCCAAAGCAGAAGTATATGTAGAAAATAAATAAAGAAAACCATCAACAATACAAAAGGGCAACCAACTGAGAAAAGATATTTGCAAGTGGTATTTCTGATAAAGGGTTATTATCCAAAATATATCATGAATTCACTCAACCTAACAACGAAAACAACCCAATTAAAAATGGTTAGAGGGCCCGGCTGGCATGGATCAGTGGTTGAACATCGACCTATGAACCAGGAGGTCACAGTTTGATTCCCAGTTGGGGCACATGCCTTGTTGCAGGCTTGATCCCCCATGTGGGGCATGTTGGAGGCAGCCGATCAATGATTCTCTCTCATCACTGATGTTTCTCTCTCTCTCTCTCTCTCTCTCTCTCTCTCTCTCTCTCTCTCTCTCCATTCCTCTCTGAAATCAATAAAAATATGTATTTTTAAATGGGCAGAGGATCTAAATAGACATTTTCCAAAAAAGACAGCAGATAGCCAATGGGCACATGAAAAGATAGTCAACATAACCGGTTCTGAGAGGCATGCAAATCAAAACCACAATGAGACATCACCTCATATCTATTAGAATGGCTACTATGAAAAGACAAGAAATAAGTGTTGGCAAGGATGTGGAGGAAAGGGAACCCTTATACACTGTTGGTGGGATGGTAAATTGGTGCAGCCACTGTGGAAAACCGTATGAAGGTTCCTCAAAAGTTTACCATACGACTCAGCAATTCTTCTGGTTATTTATCCAAAGACTATGAAAACTCTAATTTGGAAAAATATATGCATCCCTATGTTCATAGCAGCAATATTTACAATAGCTAAGATATGGAAACTATTTAAGAGTCCACTAATGGATGAAGAAGATGTGATACCAGCATATATGTTTCCTTTTCCTTTCATTTAAAATCATAAGAGGCATAAGAGGACAGGTATTTTGTTTTGTTTTCCAATTTTTTTTGATTAATTAAATCTTTATTGTTCAGATTATTACAGTTGTTCTTCTTTTTTCCCCCCATAACTCCCCTCCACCCAGTTCCCACCCCACCCTCCTCCCTCACTCCCCACCCGCTGTCCTCATCCATAGGTGCACGATTTTTGTCCAGTCTCTTCCCGCATCCCCCACACCCCTTTCCCCCCCAAGAATAGTCAGTCCACTCCCTTTCTATGTCCCTGATTCTATTATAATCACCAGTTCATTCTGTTCATCAGATTATTCACTTGATTTTCAGATTCACTTGTTGATAGATGTGTATTTGTTATTCATAATTTGTATCTTTACCTTTTTCTTTTTCTCCCTCTTCTTAAAGGATACCTTTCAGCATTTCATATAATACTGGTTTGGTGGTGATGAACTCCTTTAGCTTTTTCTTATCTGTGAAGCTCTTTATCTGACCTTCAATTCTGAATGATAGCTTTGCTGGATAAAGTAATCTTGGTTGTAGGTTCTTGGCATTCATCACTTTGAATATTTCTTGCCACTCCCTTTGGCCTGCAAAGTTTCTGTTGAGAAATCAGCTGACAGTCGTATGGGCACTCCCTTGTAGGTAACTGACTGTCTTTCTCTTTCTGCTTTTAAGATTCTCTCTTTGTCTTTTGCTCTTTTTTTTTTTTTTTTTTTTTTCTAGCTAAATATCTTTTATTTTCCCTGAAATTTAGTTGCAATATTATAAGGTACTCTAAACCAGCAGTCGCCAACCTTTCGGACCTCACCACTGGTTGGCGACCACTGCTCCAAAGGTTTCTTTAAACCAATGGTTGCCAACCTTTCGGACCTCACGGACCACCAATGGTCCACAGATCACTGGTGGTGACCACTGCTCTAAACTGCCGCATTTTGGTCCAAATGAAGAACTGGTTTGGTGTCATCTCAAAGGTAGGAAGCAGCATTGGGTGACTTCACTAGGTGTGTGTTGGTGGTAGTAATGGTGGAGGGTGCAGGGGTCTCTTTATGTTGCCCTCATTTGAATGCTTGGTATCTAGTTGGTATTTAGCCACAGTTTATGCATTGATATGGAGTTGTTTCCTTTTCTTTTGGAGACATGAATCTAAGCGCCATAGTCCATTTTTTAATTTCCCAGAAGCCAGTGGCTTCTCCTTACCCCAAGGGCATCCTTTCATGAGGGGTCAGGGGCCTTAGTCTTATCCCCAACTGTGCTTATTTACTCCTTACCCTTTGCCGGAGTCCAACCCCAGCAGGTCCAGGGGTCCCCAAAGGTGTGGATGGAGTCGGCAAAGAAGGAATGACACGGAGACAGCGTTCAGTTGATCAGCAGCCTAGCCAGGATCTCTAGCCAGGATCTCCAGCCAAGTTCTGGTCTGGATCTCCAGCGAAGTTCTGCTTCGGATCTCCAGCCAGGTTTTGTCCAGGTTCTTCAGCCAGGTTCAGTCACCAGGTTCTAGTCAGGTTCTCTTGCCAATTTCTGTAGTCAGGTTCAGTCCAGGATCTTTTGCCATGTTCTCTCCAGCGAAGTTCTTCTGTCTGTAGGTTCTGTGTAGGTTCTGTGCCTAGGTTCTGTCTCTCTTGGTTCCGTATTCTAAGTTCTGTGTTCTAAGTTCTGTCCTGTCTTTTGCTCTTGGCATTGTAATTATGATGTGTCTTGGTGTGGTCCTCTTTGGATTCCTTTTGTTTGGGGTTCTCTGTGCTTCCTGGACTTATAAGTCTATTTCTTTCACCAGGTAGGGGAAGTTTTCTGTCATTATTTCTTCAAATAGGTTTTCAATATCTTGCTCTCTCTCATCTTCTGGCACCCCTGTAATTCCGATGTTGGTACGCTTGAAGCTGTCCCAGAGGCTCCTTACACTATCTTCGTATTTTTGGATTCTTTTTTCATTTTGCTTTTCTGGTTGTGTGTTTTTTGCTTCTTCGTATTTCAAATGGTTGACTTGATTCTTGCGCTCCTCTAGTCTGCTGTTGGGATTCTGTATAATATTCTTTATTTCAGTCAGTGTATGCTTAATTTCTAGTTGGTTCTTTATCACAACCTCGAGGGTCTCATTAGATTTCTTGTAGATCTCATTAAGTTTATCAGCAGTTTCTAGAAAATTCTTGAAAAACCGTAAAAGTGTGGTTTTGAACTCTATATCCAGTAGTTTGCTTTCCTCCATTTCTGTCGTTTGTGTCCTTTCTCTTTGTCTCCACATTTTTTATGCTTCCCTGTGTTGATAAAGTGGTTTTCTGTGCTAAGTGTCCTCTAGGGCCCAGTGGTTCAACCTCCCCAATTACCTGAGGAGGACACTCGTGGTGCACCCCCTTGTGGTCTTTGTGCACAGTCTTGTTGTAGTTAAGCCTTGATTGTTGTAGGTATCACTGGGAGGAATTGACCTTCAGGCCAGTTGGCTGTGAGAATCAGCTGTGTCTGCAGTGGGAGAACTTCTGTGCTGGAGACACCCCTCCGGGGCAAAACTTGCTTCAATGGGGCTTTGGTGCTCACTGAGTCTGCCCCCTGAGTGTGTCCTTTATGGTTCCATGGAGCTGCATACTGGATGGTCCCACTCTGACCTCTGGGTTTCCTGGCTCCTGGATCTCTAGGGAGGTGCTAATCTAGCCTCTGCCTGAGGCTATCCAGCAAAAGCCTCCCTGCAGGGCTTGGGCGGGATGGGTCCCACCGCATCAACAGGGTGGGGCTAGCAGTTATGGCTGCTCTCAGAGGCTCCGCTTCTCAATGTCTCGGTAATCACTGCAAGCCCCTCGGAGAGAAAGCTGCCCTCGGCTTCCGACTGATGCCAGACAGTCCCGCTTTTCCTGTATGAGACTGGGTCCCCAGAGACTCGCCCAGAACTGAAGCTCAGAGCCTGAGACTCCCTCCCGATTGAAAATGACAACCGCGCCCTCAGCCACCAGCCCGCTCTGCGTGCGCCTCTGTACCTTAGTATTTTACTTCCGCACTGCGCCTCCTTTGAGCCTCGGTATGCTTTTCTCTTTCCTTCTAGTTGTGGAATTTCCACTCAGCCAGCCTTCCTGTGGTTCTGGATGATGTCCATTCCGTCTTTTAGTTATATTTTTGAAGTGGTTGTTCGAGGCAGCAAACTCCGGTGTTTACCTATGCCGCCATCTTGGTTTCCTCGTTTTCCAACTTTTGATGCAGCTCTCTGTTGAAGTTCTTTCTCTTGTTAAAGTAAAGCTTTTAGGGCCTGGGGAGATAATTTTCTACTTTATTGAATCCTTTGAGGTGTTTGATTTTCACAAACATTGGGCTCTGCTTCTGAAGAATGTCTAGGTTTCTTTCAACTGTAGATTACTGTGACTAAGATAATGTCTGGCACATAATAGCTGCCCAAGGCAAATCAGTTAGGATTAACTCTTTTGCAATTATTAATCATTAAAATCTATTAACTAAAAAAGCAGGAAGACAGAAGAATTATTAGAAAAATAACCAGAAATATTTCTATTGTTAAGAACAAAAGTACACAAAAATAATGGATACAGGAAAGGCTTATGATTCTCATGGCCCTGCTTTTCCAGCACATGTATCAGATACATCTTACTTGCTCTGTGGAATGGGAACTCTGATTAAAAGCCGAGATCCTTTGTCAGTAAGAAAAACAATATATTAATTGAGCACAACGGCTTGGGTCGATTTTTGGGTTCTCTTTTTTGTTCCATTGGTCTATATATCTGTTCTTGTGCCAGTATCAGGCAGTTTTGAGAACAGTGGCTTTGTAATATAGCTTGATATCTGGTATTGTGATCCCTTCAACTTTGTTCTTCTCCTCAAGATTGCTGCAGCTACTTGGGGTCTTTTTTTTTTATTCCAAATGAATTTTTGGAGAGTTTGTTCTAGGTCTTTGAAATATGCCATTGGTATTTTAATGGGATTGCATTAAATCTGTAGATTGCTTTGCGTAATATGGTGTTGATTCTAAGATTTTAATGATGTTGATTCTAAGAATTCAAAGTACTTAATTGAAGTAACATCAAAGACTATTCCTATATCTTTTGCAAATATATTTAGATAATATGTTTTAATAAGTTTTGTACATGTATATGTTAGTAAACTTATGTTTATAAGCATGGATGTGTGTTTTTTAAACCTTTATTCAGAGGAGCTGAAATTTTGTGACTGGAAATGGTCATTACATTTCATATTCTACATTTTAAATGAGAAAGGAAAAGGGATGTTTAAGAAAATGATACTAGAGAAATATTTTAAAAATATGGCACATTTGAAAACATTAATAATTATAAATAAAACATATTACCTTCTCTTTATTATAATGGGAAAGATTTTGGTTTGTTTTCCCTCAGGGAATTTCAATTTTAGAAGACTGCACTAGTCTCTAATGTTCAAAACTGAGGAAATATATGGCATTCTAGGTATAAAAGTTAGAGGCCTTCACACCTGTTTTATTGCTCTTAATTCCTGCTTAAGGGGCACCAGTAAAGATGTACAGACTTAAGGTCTCAGTCTTCTCCTAGAGACAGAGAACTAAGTAGACACTTAACTCATAAAACTTCAGCATTCCTAGGTTGGAAGCCCCACAAGCTTCAACTCCAAGCAGTATCTCCTGAAGGGCAGGCCTGTATTTGATTGCTACCAGTGACGAGCAGCTCCTACTTTGCCAAGTGTTCACTATTGAACTACTCCAACTCAGAGGCAGTCAACATTTTATCTCTAACTACTCCTCTTAATTCTTCCCTTTGAAAACATCTATATCCTACATAATAAAAGGCTAATATGCAAATTGTCCCCTTGACCGGGAGTTCTACCAGGAGTTCAACCAGGGGGCGGGGCTGGCCAGCCAACCACCTGCAGCCTCTCTCCCTGGCTGCCCAGCCCCATCAGCCCCAATTGGGGCGTGCCGGCTGGACCCCACCCGTGCACAAATTCATGCACTGGGCTATATATATAAAAGGCTAATATGCAAAGTGTCCCCTTGGGAGTTTGATAGCTCGCTATGATGTGTGCTGACCACCAGGGGCATGCAGAATGAAGGAAGGCCCTGGCTGACAACCAGAAGGCCCTATTCAGCCCTGATCACCAGCCAGGCTTAGGGACCCTACCCTTGCACGAATTTCGTGCACTGGGCCTCCAATAAATAATAAATTAAATTCCATAACCAATTAAGTCCTCCAAGTGTTAAAGGAAAGCTTCTTATCGCTATTGTGCCATCCATCACACTTTATTGTAAGTGTCGATGTATCTCGACCACTAGATGCTAAGTTCTGTGGGCAGAACCACCTCATTTTACTCAAAGCAGTTTCTCCCGGCATGGTGCACAGGACAGAGTAAGTGCTCACAATATGTGTTAGATGAATAAATTATTTTTTCTCTTTGAGCTAAAATTTGAGGCAAAAAAAAAAAAAAAGAACGGGACTAAAGCTAATTTCTCTCATTCTTTTTAAAAAAATGTTTATTGCTTTTATTGGGGTGACTCTGGTTAATAAAATTATATAGGTTTCAATTCTATAATACATCATCTGTATATTGTATTGTCTGTTCACTATCCAAAGTCAAGTCTCCTTCTATCACCGTTTATTGCCCTTGACCCTTCTCTAACTCACCCCACCCCCCTTTCCCTCTGGTAATCGCCATACTGCTGTCTGTGTCTATGGGGTTTTTTTTTTTTTTCTTTTTCATTCTTTCCACCATCTTTTATTCTCATTTCCAAGACTAATATCATATTAAAACAAATTTACAGATATGCCGATGAATGAGGCAGGCTAGAAAGCACTGGATTAACCTGAGTACTCCAAAATATTAGGCCAAAAATTCCATTTGGGCTTTGAATTCCCTGAGTTTCTGATCCATAATAAGTGTGGGAATACAATAAAGCCACCAGAAGATGACATTAAACCAAAAAGGATGGCTGAGGGGTGTTTGTCCTCATGGTCAAAAGACCTTGTGGTCCTGCTTTTTCAAAAATAGCACTAAGCCTTTGTTACTTCAGGTGACATCTTTGAAAGAGGCTGCCAAGCTGGTGACCTGCAGCATGAGCTTTTGACAACTCTTCCACTGCATGCGACCTCAGGAGAAAATTCCACCTAGTGTGGGTCCTTTGAAGTGAACAATGACCCCCTCTTAGTTTTTCTGGAACACGGCATTATTTTGGATGAAAGTCACTTTTATAAAACAAAACAAAACCAAAAATAAAAACCCAGGGGGTGCAAACTCTCATCTCAGAGTCTCGTAGCGAATGATCCCGAATGGCTTCTTCAGAGTTGAGCTCAGAGATTGGCCAAGAAAACATCCAAAGTTTGAGAAAATTATGTCAAGAAATCATCTGGGCTTTGGATCTAGGAGCACAAAAGGAAAACAGTCATGAGGTCATTTACTTAAAAAAGGAAAAACAGCAAGGACTAAAATATGACTTGACATCAAAAAGAAAAAAAAAGGAGAATAAAACATAGCTATTTTGACTTCAAGCCAAAGATATAAATTCTTTCTCCAAATTACAAATGCTTCCTCCTTTTTACTCAGTGGATTTATTGCATTTGCTAATTCAATTAGAGCCCCGTGCAAGCATGCAGCACCAGCTGGGATGGAGAAGGGAAGGTACTTTCCCTGTGTTTCTTCTGGGGAGGACACATTTTGCCATGTTGGGATCATTGATCACAGTTGATTACGTTGTTGATATTTCACATCATTGGATCAATACATCATTGGATCAATACATCATTGGATCAAAACAGGAAATGAAGCTGAATATAGATTTGTCAATGTGTGCAAAGAGAGAACTTAGACTTTGGGGTTTTACTGCCTGGATTCATATCCCAGCTCCTTCATGCACCTGTCAGGTGACTTGGGGGAAGTGACTTCACATAACTGTGCCTGTTTCCTCTTCTGTGAATTGGGGAAATGATAGCACCTGAATCAAAATATTGGGGTTGGAGTTTCAAAGAGGTGATGTGTGTGAAGTTGTTAGTACAGCAAAAAAAAATAATTATTTATATAATAATAATTACAGAAATAATTTTATTTCATGTAATTATTTATACTACTTATAATTTACATATAAATATTAAATCATTATAATAACTAAGATAATTATTATTACTGTTATCATCACTACTGCCAAACTAAGTACCGTTGAATCTGAAACAGGTATATATTTTCTCTCTATTGTACTCTGGCCTCAGAGCAGCAGCTGGGGATAAAGCCAGATGCCTAGGGCAGAGGAAGGCAAGTCTTTTGTTACTAATAGAGAGACAGCAGGGCTGCAGCCTAGAAACCTCCAGAAAGCCGTTCCCTCAGGGCCAATCATCTCCCTCCTCCCACACCCCTTGCCACATGCACAGCATTCTTCTAATCTCCAAAGGCAGGCCCCAGCTCCTGGGATTTCTTGTGATAAATGTTTCAGGCTACAGAGTGCCAGGAAACTTGATTCCTTTGCTTTTCAAATACCAAACCTCTACCTGAAAAAGGACTGCTGAGATGAGCACACGAAGTTGAAAATGTTGATGTTAAATGTGCAGTTCTCCCTGTAGCCTGTTGTCTGCTCTGTTCCTCAACTCCAAAAGTGGGAAGGAAAGTATCTTCCCAGAAAGACTGTTGTAAATCACTAGTGACAAGTTAAGTATGATTTAGCAAATGTTCATTTTGTCTTGAAAAGCAGGGCTCTATTGGAACTGCCTTTAAGTTTAAAGGCAACAATGTTCTTGAGGGAATTGTATGTATTTTAATAAAACCATTCTGCAAAGTAACATACTCCAAATTCTTTGCTGTGTTTCTAAACTTTTCATACCTAATGTCAAAAATAAGTTACACCTGGTTATTGTAAGAGAGAACACTATTTCTTTTTTTCCCCCACTGGAAGGGAGAAATAAGATTGCCTGAGTACTTGCTAAGTGCCATGTGTTTTACTTATATTGTACTGTTCAGTACAGCAAAGCTGCATCATTTTACAGACCAGGAAAGTGACAAAGAGATTTAAAACCTTTCCTAAGTCCATAGCGCTAACAAGCAGAGGAGGTAGGATTAAAAGGCAGGTATGTGTGATTTCAAAGCCAAACTCTTCCACGAAAACTGCACAAGTGCTGCAAACACTTCAATTATGGTATTATAGAGAGCTTTCATCTGACTCCATTCAACAGGCCACACCCACAGCAACTTGCCTATAATTTTCAATGCTTTGTGCCTCTAGGATAATATATTTTTGAAGTTTGAGAAATTATGTACTATCTGCATTTAATGATCAATTCTTGCTCATTTATTTGCTTATGTATTTATTGACTATATTCTTCTTCTATAATACTATTACCCTGCATACAAATCCATATGCGAATAGCTCGCTGCTGCTTGCCTCAGCGGGCAACCCGCCCATCACCGCTGGTAGCTCTCCGCTACACATAGCTCACTGCCGTGCCCTACTGTAGCTCTCTGCCTGCTGCCCTGCCCTCCTGTAGCTCTCCACCACTTGTAGATTGGTTGTGATGTTTCAGCATAATGGATAATTAGCATATTCCTTTCTTATTATATAGGATAGGCTCCCGGGGAACCAAGCCATGTCCATCTTGGTCATCTCTGTATTCCCATTGCCAATGACGGTTCCTGTCATGGAGAAGCAACTCCATAAATATATTTTGTATTTTTGAAGTGGTTGTGCAAGGCAGCAATTTCCGGTGTTTACCTATGCCACCATCTTGGTTTCTCTAAATATTTTTTATTAAAAGAATTAAAAGAATGTTATAGATAAATAACACATTTCTGATATGCCTGGGATGATGAGTCGTTAGGAAGTCAAATCAATTCTCACTTTCCTGCTGGATGCGAAGGATGATGGTAATAGTTCCAGGATCTTGTTACATTTCTCATTGTGACTATATGTAGAAAAGAAATCTTTCCTCCTGTTTTGAAAGTACTAGTACTAGTACTTAATTCATTAAGTCCAGAGAGCATTGTCATTTTCCAAATTTGTCATGGCACCAAATTCATACTATTGAATCCTGAAAATTTTTCTAATGTTATAAGGTCTATCAGAAACTGCTCCTAAAAAAAATGGTTTCCAAATTTCCTATGATTAATTTTGACCATAGAAACAGTGATACTCACGTGACATGATATCATGTATTGCTTTGAACTTGACAACAGGCTTCTCTCATACGTTGCTTCCTTATTAGTTAGCTCGGTTGGTTAGAGTTTGATATAATGAGGCCCAGGTCATGGGTTCAAACCCCTGGTGCAACAATTAGCTTAAATTTGTTCCCTGGATACAGGATTAACTCTGAGCCCCTTCCAGTTTGCTTTGCTTTGGTTCTGTGTTTCAGAAAGGCCAGGAGAAATAGTCACACAAAACAAAACAGATGTTGACTGAGAGAACAGAAGGAGAGTTCTCCATAAAATCTCCAATTCTAACATTTATCCTCCTCTCAAAGAGTTATATTACTATCTCACACTTCATTGAACATTGATTTTATACATTTCCTAATTAGTGCTAACACAGTGAAACAAACACTCTATAAACAAACTTATAAATAACCAATTGGTTTATATAAAATTAAATATGAAAAAAACTAAGATTTCCAAAGACCGGAAGTAACCCTCTGGAATAAAACCTGCTATAATACCTTAGGTAAGAGTTTGCCTTAATGAGAAAATAGCTACTCAATTTATTCTGTGGTTGCATACACCCTTAAATTTTATACATGGACTCTCAGAAAAGTATTAGTGACTCTCTGAGCAATAACAAGAAGGCATTACATTACCTGAGGGCATTCAGCTCCTGGAGGAGATTGACTCCAGGACACACAGCAGAGCAGTCTACCTCCAATAGGGACTCATTCAATTTAAGTCAAGAGCTGAATGAGAAATTGAACCTGGGTCTGGTCCACAGAAAGACACCACTTCTCTGGAGAAAACATGAGGTTTTTAAATGAGCCCAGGCTATATTTGTTTGCTGAACCAGATGCCACGTATTACTTAAATACAATTTGTTTTTCCTACTTGAACCTCTAGAGCAGTGATGGCAAACCTTTTGAGCTCAGCATGTCAGCATTTTGAAAAACCCTAACTTAACTCTGGTGCCGTGTCACATATAGAAATTTTTTGATATTTGCAACCACAGTAAAACAAAGACTTATAATTTTGATATTTATTTTATATATTTAAATGCCATTTAACAAAGAAAAATCAACCCAAAAAATGAGTTCGAGTGTCACCTCTGACACGCATGTCATAGGTTCGCCATCACTGCTCTAGAGAAAAAATGGTTCCACAATTCATCAAGTTAAAAAGGGGGTGTAGGGGGGAGGGGAGAATACTCCCTCTGGAAACCAAACAATGTTGCCCTTAAATTTAGCTAAACTTCCATCTAAAAGCTGGGGTTATCCCCCCCTTGGCTACCACCGTAAACCACAAATGAATGGTTGGTTTTGTTGCTATAATAAAATTGTAGCTAATGCTTGGGCAAAGATCCTGGTTGAGATGTCAGGCCACATTCAGAAAAACTAAGACAATCTCTAATATATTATGTTTAACATGGTCATTCTCTTAACTTTTCTGCCTTTGCTTTTTTTTTTTTTTTTTTGTAAGGCAATGCCTTGGTTTTTTCTTTCTTCTTCTTCCCAAGTAGTCTTTCACATTCCAAACCAAAACTAAGCAAAATGGTGAAGCATCAATATTGGCACTTTGTTCTCCCAAGTTTCCTCTTTTCCCTTGTTGGGGCCTTCCTATAAGCTCATCTTCCCCTCACTCTCTCCCCACCCCGGCTCTCACCCTCAATCCCCACCCTCAGTAGAATCTGCAGGAACATATCCATGTTGGGTACACCCGCATGCCAATTCTATTCCACGTTTTCCTTGTCAAAGGATTTCTAAACTTTAAGTTCTTCCTCCTCATTAAAAGATATCCACAGCAGATCAGAGAGAAAGTTGGGTAGGTTTTATTTTCTAGAGGACGCATAAAGTAATAAAAAGAGCAGAGGGTCAGTAGTCCCTCAGACTGAAGTTTGAACTCTCTCGAACGCTTCATATCTCCTTGAAAGGAGGGAAAAATGAGTCTGCCTCAAGGTGATGCCAATATTAATGAAACCATTTGTCAGAAAGAACAAAGGTGCGGTCTTGTGTATGAGATGCCATACTTATGACTTATTGTTACCTGAGCAGTGATGGTCTCTGTTTTCTGTGAAATAGGAAGCATGACTGTCTGTTAAGAGTAAAGTGAATGGAATGGAGTGGAGTCGTAAAATTGAGTGATATTGAGGATCAGAACAGCTGCCATAAGAAATGTGAAATGGAGATGAACAATCACAAGTAAAATGGTACCCAGCAAAGTTCCAGTTCAGCTGGGTGGAGATCGTACAGTGGTAGGGGCAGTGTCATGCAGCATGCAGGTGCCCTGGTATAGGGTCAGAGAGTAGACTGCTCACTTGGTTCAGAGTCTGGATTATGCCTGTTGACGGGCAATTTGTGAGAAATTCCTATCAACAGCAATGCAGGCTTAACCCTCCACCAGGAAAGAAAAAACAGCTCAGAGTCTGGTCTATGTCGAAGGTACACTAAACATTCATTAAAGATGCTCAGGTCTTGGGAAGCCCAGATTCCTGACTCAGGGCCTGACTTCTAAACAGGAAACAGAGAAACCCTGTTCGGTTATGACTATGGAAGATTTACGTCCTAGCTCTGGGGTTTTTCTCAAGCGTTCTTTTTTCTTCCTCTTTTAGGTTAAACAGACAGGATTTGATATAGGGCGTGGGACCAATGTCACGTGTGGCTGTTTATCCTGGATCTCCATCATCTTTTGCACTCTGCATCACCATTTCTGACATGTTATCACTCTTCATCTGAGTCCGGCCATCGTTTTTAGAACTTAGATAGATGATAAATATAGTTTCTCTGTTAGGTGACCTACAGACACCTAAGCAAGCTATTCTGAAAAAGTCTCTGCCCTAGCCAGTTTAGTTCAGTGGGTAGAGCGTTGACCTACGGACGGAAGGGTTGCAGGTTTGATTCAGGTCAAGAGCGCATGCCTGGATTGTGGGCTCGGTCCCCAGTAGGGGGCGTGCAGGAGGCAGCTGATCAATGATTCTCATCATTGATGTTTCTGTCTCTCTCTCCCTCTCCTTTCCTCTCTGAAATCAATAAAAATATATATTTTCTAAAAGTCTAAAGATGGCTTGGTTATATATTTCCTTTAAATATGCTACTGCCTTCTTTGCTCCATTCAAAACTCCACTGCTCCTTTCCCACTACCCAGTTTTGGCAGATACTGCATCCTCTCCCCCAAAATCTCAATAGACCACAATGGGTAAGATCCCTCGTATTTTCAGCAGTTTTAACCTAGGTGTGGGGAATTATTTTTGGAGGAAAAATTAAACCGTATTTATTCCGTTAAAGCCAGACCACTAGGAAAATTCATCACAGTCCCGAATCAGCAAACAGGCTATAATATATATTGCCGCTATATTATCATTTCAAGTAATAAGTTGGTAAAAAAAAATGGTCCTTATCAAAATGGTAAGGTGCCAGAGCTTGGGGCAGGAACACTGCATGTTGGGAAGGCCCCAGGAAAGAGTGGTATTTGGTAATGGGGGGCTGTCCCCCTTTTGCTCTAAAGGAGCCACAGTTCATTGCAGAGCTGCTTATTTTTCCTCCCTTGACCTTCCTGTTGCCAAAGAATTGTCTCGGTGGGGCTCTGTTATTTCAGGGGTAAAGTAAGCAATACTAGGTTTCGGTTTTATTCCTAAAAACCAAGTTTTTTCCAAATCCAGTGCTTCATAACTCGTAACCAAGCAGCCAACAGTTCCTCTTTCACTGTTCATTCCTGTGCATTGTTCTGAGCACAGTCCGAACCCCTGTCCCTTCGAGGTAAAGCGCCACTGCAGGACTGTCCTGTCACTGGGCTTCAGGCAGGCCTAGGGCCCAGCACGGAGCCAGTGGGAAGGGAGGTCTGCCTCCCGTACCCAGGGTGACATCGCCTCTCCGATGTTTGGAGGGTCTCTGAGCTGGACGATGGAATGTGCACAAACTTAGGACGTGCACATCCACCTCCTGATGGACAGAAAGACAGATCCAAAGGAACCTTTCAAAGTTCTTATCCAAACTACCTCCCCAACTCCACATCTTAAATCAACTTTATGCCCTTGCATGTAAAACAAAACCAAGCAACACAAATACCCAGAGACTGGTTTTCCCTTCTAAATGAGGGACCCATGGGCTTTGTGTTCGAGCTTCTGGAAAACGGCGTGGCGATGCTTCTGGGAAACAGGCGGCTGGCAACAAACAGAAGCACCTCTCCTCACACTCCACCAGGTCACCGGCACGTCAGAGGAGCCTGTCAGCCTGTTGGTTCCTCAGAGGGCTCTGGCTTGGCTTGCGGGAAATGCCTGTTGCCAGGCATTTTGCCACAGAAAATTTAGGCTCTCAAAAACTCTCTGACCCAAAGTATAGCACCCGTTTTAACCATTTCACTTTCTAGGATTAAAACACAAAAGAACCAGTGTCCGGAGGCAAGTGACACATGCCTTAAACTTGCTGCCATCTTTAATTCTTCATTCATAAAGTTAGCTTAAAAAAACAAAATTATTATTCTTCATTTTACATAGATTCCTGCCCTTGGCCTCCAAAGCCAATGGCAAAGTCTGCTATTTCTGAATGAATGAGACTCCTCTTCATGGTCATGGTTGGATGAGGTTCATATGGTCATCCACACACTTGGTCACACACCTCCCCAGCTGCCACTTCACCTGCTCTTTCCTCCTGCATCTATGGAGTCTTGGACGTTGTCCTTGCAATGCATGGTGTCCCGGGCCAGGCGACCCTGGAACTTCTCCAATTCACTGGAAATCAGGGCCTGGGCTCCAGCCAGAGGCGCTGGCAGTGCTCAATGCCCTGGTGCACCTGTTGCATGGACGCCTGGCTGTCCTCACAACAGCCTGCACTGCACCAGACCATGAGGTCCTACATCTCCCAGATATTCTCTCTCTCCAGGCTCTTCGCCATGGAATCCACAGTCCCCTGCACCCGAAGCTGCTGCAGGTCCGCCATAGCGACCCTGTGCTTCCCTGCACAGTGACAGCGCCCACATGCACTCCATGTCCCACCTCACCCTCGGGGGTTTTTCGTTGTTGTTGTTAATCTTCACCTGAGGTTATTTTTTTTTTCTGTTGATTTTTAGGCAGCGTTAAAGGGAGCATCAGAGACAGAGAGAGAAACATCAGTGTGAGAGAGACACAACGATTTGTTGCCTCTGCACTCCCCGACCAGAGCCAGGGATTGAGCCTGCAACCGAGGTACCTGCCCTTGACCCTCCAGTGCACAGGTGACTCTCTAACAGTAAGCAACACCAGCCAGGTCTCTTTTTTTAATTCTCACCCAAGGATGTGTTTTTACTGATTTTTAGAAAGAGTGGAATGAAGAGAGAGAGAGAGAGAGAGAGAGAGAGACATCAATGTGACCCAAAAATTTCATGGCAGTGTAAACAACAGGGAGTAATACCAGTAGATAAAATTCCCAAACTCTGTACAAACACAGACAAAAAAAATGTACACTTGTTGTTACATAAATAGTAAGGCCAAAAGGGTTAACCCTTTGCCATCTTTGCAGTGATCCATCAGTGAACTTTTGCCAAATAGACTGGAGTCAGGTCAATGTTACATTATTTTAAAGGAGAAGAAACCCTAAGCATAAAAATATGCCAGTTTCCTAAGAGACAAAGCTGATAAACAAATATGTCTACATCTTCTTTTGGAACCCAATAGCTCCCAAACTTTTAGAAATAATCCTTTCAATAAAAGAAAAAAGATGCATCTCCAATAAGTGGTGATTTTATAAACATTAACTTATGTATTTATGCAACATAAATCTACTCTAAAAATATGTTGTGGATATAATAATTTTCAAATGATGTGATAAACATAAAATAAATAATTTAAAAGCTTTACACATTTTCTACCCATATTATCATTGACTAATATCCTAACACAATATATACTTAGAATTTGTTATTGACTGCAGCAGAGGTAAATCCATATTTTAAAATAGTTGCATTGATATTTGTAATATTTTTACTGACTTCTTATCAGATCCTCTTAATGTGGCTGGTAAGTAGAAATTATTAGAAGTAGAGTAGCAACTCTGCCATTTATTACTACCTGCAGCTTGCATTAGTTTTATCTTGCATTTAATTTCCTGTGCAATACTAGTATATTTTATCAAATATTTATTCCATAATTGTGAAGGTTAAATTAGTAAATATACTGTATAGGTAAAAATGTACTAATAAAATATATACATAATATGAATAATTTGATGCAAAAATCTACTTAAGAGGATGCTTGAGGCATTGCAATACACTGGTATTAATCACATGAGGACACCATGCCCACTCTCCACATTGTGGAACTCCTACTCTTTCTACAAAATAGCTTCTGTACCATCTGAAAAATGGACCTGCAGCGGGTGAATATAACCATTAATTTCTATATTAAAATTAGTTGCATAAGCAACAAAAGAAAAAATAGATAAATCAAACTTCACCGAAATGTTGACTTTTGTGCATAAAGGATACTGTCACAACAGAATAAAAAGACAACTCAAAGAATGGGCAAATATGTTTGCAAATCATATATCTGATAAGGTATTAATATCAACAATATATAAAAACTCCTGTAAGTCAACAACAAAACATGATGACAAAATGGGTAAAGGACTGGAACAGACATTTCTCCAAAGAAAATATGCAAATGGCCAATAATCACATGAAAAAATGTTCAACATCACTAGTCATTAGGAAATTGCAAGTCAAAACTACAGTGAGCTACCACTTCAAAACCATTAGGCTTATTATTAAAATAAAACACAGAAAATAATGTGTTAGCAAGGATGTAGAGATATTAGAACACTCATGCATTCATGGTGGTTATATAAAATGTGTGTCACTGTGGAAATAGTTTGTTCCTCAAAAAGTTAAACATAAAATTACCATATGATCCAGCAAATCTACCTCAAAAAAAAATTTAAAACAAGGACTAAAATAGATACTAGAATGCAATGTTCATAGCAGCATTATTTCCAATAGCCAAAAGGTAGAAACAACCCAAATGCCCATAAGTGGATGAATATATAAACAAATGTGGCATACCCATACAATGGAATTGTTTTGGTCCTAAAAAGGAATGAAATTCTGATACATGCTACAACATGGATGAACTTTAAAAACACTATGCTAAATGAAATAAGTCAGACACAAAAGGATAAGTACTGTATGATTCCACTTATATAAGTTACCAGTATAGAAAAGTTCATAGAGACAGAAAGTAGAATAGAGGTTACCATGGGCTAAGGGGAGAGGAGAATGGGAAGTCATGTTTAATGAGTATAAAGTAATGTTGAAGACATTCTGGAAGTGGATAGTAGTGATGGCTGTACAATGTGTAATACAATTATTGCCAATGAGTTATATTTTATTTATTTATTTTTTACTTTTTATTGATTTCAGAGAGGAAGGGAGAAGGAGAGAGAGAGAGAAGCATCAATGATGAGAAAGAATCACTGATCAGCCATCTCCTGCATGCCCCCACCATGGATTGAACCCACAACCCAGGCATGTGCCCTGACTGGGAATTGAACTGTGACCTTCTGGTTCATAGGTTGACACTCAACCACTGAGCCATGCCGGCCAGGCTGAGTTGTATTTAAAATGGTCAAAATGGTCAGTTATGTTATGGGTCTGAAATCGAATCTGTGCTGTGCTCCCTAAGCCATGTGTTTGGAGGAAGGCTACATCATCCTGCGGGAAGAAATGCATTGTTTAAATCATTTTGAAAAACTTGCAAAGTTGTCATATGGGTAATAACCAATAGTTCCTGTTATGATTTCATAAGTTCAAAACCCCAAGGCTGGAACCAGTAAATTCAGGATTTTATACGAATATTCAATTGCATCTTTCTTAGCATATGTAGAAAAAGTTAAGTTTGCCAAATGATATACCATCTTGTTAGCTAAGACACTAAAAATGGTAGCAGAGTGAAAAAATGGTAACAGAATTGTTGAATGAAGCAAGGGCAGCCATAAGTCTCCACAATCCTAGTCAAACTCAAGTTAACTCATTTACTGATTAATAAAAAATGTACTGTAAATCTATTTTCTGTTAAGTAAATGAAGAAATTGGGGGTAAGAGGTGAAATGAGGTCTCGAAGGTCACATAGGTGATTAGTGGGAAAGTAGCATGAGATTCTGGAACCCTGAGCAGTTGAGGCTCCTGCCACAGACAGAGTGTGGTGCTCCCCAGGTCGAGGAAATGAGTGTGTGGAATCCAGTGCAGGCACTGCTGGGAATGCAGGCTCTGTAGAGCAAGGTGTTAGCACCCTCATTGTAGATTGGGACATTTGTGACATCTTCATAGGAAGTAGTAGAAAGAAATGCATAAACTAAGAAAAATGTGGTTGATGGTTATCTCCCACCATTCCATGCCATTTTGTGTAGCCTCCTCTGCTTTTCCCAGAATTTTCTACATTATCTGTATTCTGGATCTGCTAAAGCAAATATAGACATTACCTTACATACATCCTATATATTAAAACCCTAATATGCAAATTGACTGAACGGCAGAACAACCGGCAGAACAACCAGTTGCTATAATGTGCACTGACCACCAGGGGGCAGACGCTCAATGCAGGAGCTGCCCCCTGGTGTTCAGTGTGCTCCCACAGGGGAAGCGCCACTCAGCCAGAAGCCAGGCTCATGGCTGGCAAGCACAGCGGCAGTGGCGGGCCTAAGCTGGCAGTCAGACATCCCCCAAGAGGTCCCAGACTGTGAGGGGGTGCACACTGGGCTGAAGAACACCCCCCAGTGCACAGATTTCATACACCAGGTCTCTAGTATATAATGCATTATAGGCACTGTACAGAGATATGTATATATTTATTTTTCTCTCCAGTTACATAATCATATTTTCTTTAAAAATAATTTTACCTAGTGTAAGTTGTAGTATTTCAAATATTTCCAAAATAAAGGAAAAAATAAACAACTTCCCTTAATAAGCTGTCTATGGCCCATTTTTGAAATCATAACATGCAGATGAAGTAAATGAATCTGAGGGGAGGAAACAAAACTAAGCAACTGAAAAAAGTCTTATTTTTCCACTTGACTGGTAATTCTCTATCCTTCTCTCCCTCCTCATATATTTTGGTCACTTCCAATTTCAGATTCCAAAAATGAAATTCAATGGGTTATAAGCTAAACAACTGACAAAGATTGGTCAAGTTAAACCAACGTCATAGGGCCAATGTGAAAGGCCCAATTTCTCTGAAGAGATTTGAAATGAAAATCTTCACCCCCAGATTGTATTATTTCACGGCAGATGAAACTCACCTACGCTTAATGGATCAAGAGCCATGGCTTCCTCCAGGCAGTTTTCCTTTAAAACAGTCCAGGTTTTTTATTCCCCAATCTTTAAAATGCATGGAGAAATTGCTAGCTAAATCTCTGATGTCAACAGGAAAACACATGTTAGTCATTGGGTCTTAATTTTATTCTCAGGCAAATCTGAGTTTCAGGTGAAGATGCCCTTAAAGTTGAGTTTGATTTCGCTTTCTTTATTCTTGCATTGCGATAACATGTTAGGAAGCTAGTATTAATGGGAAATCAGATCATAGGCTAAATGAAGAATTATGTCCATTTGGAACAGAGACTTTTAGACAACCAAGTCATCACTTAGTGTCTATATTGGATTCCTTCCTGAATTTAGCCTTTAGGCAATCGGTTTATTAAAGGATTCTAAAAGCATTTGACCTTTTGGTGAATCAGAGAAAGCTCAAAAGAATTTCAAGCTATAATGAAATCATAAGGGTCATAAACCCATATGCTGTGGACTTTAATTAATGGACAGACTACCCCACAGCAGAGTAAAGTGCTGGGATAGCAGGTGTGTTTGGGGAGGTACTGACTGCCTGGGAAGCAGCTGGACTTGGACTGAGAACAGAGAGATAGCAAATCTCTCGCACAGGGGCAGTTTGGCATTCCTTTGACCCCCAGATACCTTAACTTGACTCCTTTGTTTCTTACAAATTTTACATCTGCATGGAGAAAAATATGGTTTTTCTATCTTTTAAAGAAAATAAGTTTGCGTCCCATTCTCTCCCCTCCCCCACACCTGGATTGGACATTATTTATCCTCAGGCAGAAGGGGGGTGCGACGCAACACGTGATCATATTTAATGGTCTCCCAAATTACTTTTGTGAAATATCCACCTCCTTGCCACAACTAGATTTACTGCACTGCCTGGAAATAACAAATGTAATTACTTTGGAATCAACATAATATGAGGCCAGATTGCCTTAACATTCCTTTTGCTTGAGAGAAACTTAATATGAATGAGAACCAGCTGTCTGTCTGTCAGCATGCGCATTTGGTCAGCTTTCATAACTGATGACAGATATGGCTCTTTTGGAAAATACTTTAAAGTCACATAATTGTAATGGCCATTTTTTCTCTGACAGATTTAATATCTATAATGAATCATGTAAAGCACATATATCTTACCTGAAACCAAGAGATAACTTTGTGTTTTCCAAATGGTTATCTTCCCTGGAATATTTACCCCCACCTAAAGTTTTGGATTTCTTTAATAAAAGGAGTAATATGTTCTTATTCAAAAGGAGAAAATAAATGAAGCTTGTGACTTCATAGCTAAAAAAAAAAAAAAAAAAAAAAAATGCCCTTGTGTGATCTGGAGCTTTAGATGGCAAGAAGGGTCTTCAAAGTGTGTGTGTGTGTATGTGTGTGTGTGATTTAATTTATGTAGCTTTTATTATGCATCTACTAATTGTCAGACAATTAAAGGTTTTAAAAGAACTAGCATTTGGGGTCTCACCTTTGTGGTTTGGCTGGCAACATTCATTTTCTTACTTTATCTTCACAATAACCCCACCTTGTGAGTTAGATAGTTGGACCTGCCTCTTTCTAAAAGGAACAATGAAATTTAGTGACAGTAGTAACTTTCCCAAGGTCACAGAACTTTGTAGTGATAAAGTTGAGAGTGTGGTGCAGGCCTCTTTGATTCAAGTCAGTAATAAAATCATTAAATCATTAATGAAAGAGCTCAGCAAGATTGGCAAAAGCCAGCTCATCAAACAAAAACCAGGAACTCTCTATGTACCAGTCATAACAGTGGAATACAGAAAAATGATCCCCCTTCATAAGTCAGAGTAATGAGAGAGGGTGATGGGCAAATAGATCAGTGGAACTAGATTACAACCACATATGTGGATACTTGATGTATGACAGAGGTGTCATTACAGTGAAGAAAGGCTGGGCTAATCAATTAGTGGTGATTAGAAAGTAAGCTATCCATATGATTCCCTGCTTTATACTACTTTATACTATAAAACATTAAAAATGTTGCAAGGATATTAAAAACCTGTATGTGAAAAGCAAAACTTTAGAATAAAATAAAGAAGACTAAATGATGTTAAAGTATGGAAGGAGTTCTTTAAAAACACCAACAAAAAAGCACAAATGACACAATGAAAAAATAAATTTGCTATATTAAAGTTAAGACTTTTTAAAATAACAAAATACAACATAAATATTGAAAAAGCAAGTCACTGGCTGGGAGAATATATTTGCAATACATATAACTGATAACAGAATTAGTATCCAGAACATATAAAGAATATATACAGAAATCAATAACCCAAAAGAAAAACAGGCAATTCACATAACAGAAAATCTAATCTTAATATATGAAAATATTTTAACCATACTAGTAATAAAAAAAAAAATTAAACAATGCTATATCATTTCACATTTATTAAATTGACCAATTTTCTCAAGTCTGAAAATACCTATTGTTGGCCAGATGTGATGCAACAGGAATTTTCACTTATTGCTGATGGAATTGGAAGAACCACTTTGGAACAAACTTGGCAATGTCTAGCAAAGTTGAAGATTGCCAATTGTACAACAAAGTTGTACATTGCCTAACACCTAGCAATTTGGCTCCTATGTCTATATCTTAGAAAAGCTCTGTAGCATGCACACAAGAAGAAATGAAAAAATATTAAGTGAAGCCTTGTTTATGAAAATAAAATAATAGCAACCCAAATATATTTAAATTTAAAAAGGATATATTTTAATATATTTATAAAATGTAACACTATGTGACAGCTTAAATAAACTAAATCTGCCTACTTGTAGCAACATGAATAAATCTCAAAAACATAGCATTGACTAAAAATTATATTTGCAAAGCATTTGTACAATATGATAAAATATATGTAAAGTTCAAAAACATGCAAAAATATGACATTGTTAATGGAAACAACTTATGGAAATTCATGTAGATTATTTTCTTTAAAAAAATTTGAAATGAATATGATGTTAATGGGTGATAAAAAGAAAGAGAAAGAAAAGAGGAGGAAGGCATGGGAAGAGAAGAGATAGAAAAAGGAAGTAAGGAAAAAGGGAGAGAGAAAAGCAGGAAGGGAGGGGAGAAAGAAAAATCTATAATAATAAAATCATAATATGTTAATTAGACTGGGTGACCTTCCAAACAACCTCTGGACGAAGCTTCGGTGGGCTGAGGCAGAGGCAGCGGCTGGGGCTGCAGGGGGCCAAACTCCTTGCACTAATTTTGTGCATTGGGCCTCTAGTTAAGAGTATAAAACTCTAGGTCAAATAATTGAGATTCTATCTTCTAGTGCAGAGTCATTTAAATTTTAAACACACACACACACACACACACACACACACACACACAGATCAGTCCTAGCAGGTTTGGTTCACTGGTTAGCCAACTGCAGACTGGAGAATTCTATTCAGAACAAGGGCATATACCTCAGTTGCAGGCTCCATCTCCCAACACCCCTCTTCGGAGAGCATGTAGGAGATAACCAATCAATGTGTCTCTCTCACATCAATGTTTCTCTCTGCCTTTTCCCTCCTTCCCACTCTCTCTAAAAATCAATGGGAAAAAATATCCTTGGGTGACAATTAACCAAAAAAAAAAAGGAGAAAATTGTAGATCTTTTGAAACCCTTATATAGTGGAGCTAGGTTTAATATAATTTAATAAAATTCACAAATTTAAATCAATTAGCAGGTCAATTTGAATCAAACAAATCCAAAAATGTTGAGTACTTATAGGCATGCAATTATAAAACATCTGTGCCTATGGCTTTCAAACTGACTGTAACAAACAATTTACCTTTGTGTGTATCAGGCTTAAATCTTGAAACAGGAAGCCTTTTTGCCTCTGTGCACCTCCCTCTCCTCTCTCACCTGTACCCCCAGGGCAATTTCCTTTCCTGCCATCCAGAAACAAAAACGCGAAGACAGGATGGCAGTAGAGGAGCAACCTGACCTGTCTTTCATATTACAGGCATTTCTCAGGCTGTTGTGTTCAAATTAGGCTGTGGCTGGACTTCAGTTTCAGCTCCGACATGTAAAGAGCTTAGACGTCATCGCTCTCATCCTAACAATCAGAACAAGTGGGGGAAATCTGAAAACGAACGACTTTCCCTGGACCCGTCAGAAAACAGCTCACAGGGCAAAGGGCCACCCTGAAATCTGGAGGCACCGGAGAGTACAGAGATCACAGCCAAGATCTGGATACCTGGAGCAGAGGCCGCCGGAACCATGAACTGGCGGGAACACCTACCTGGTAATTTTGACAAACTGCCAGCAGCTGAGTGTGGACTAGCGCGACAATGAAGAACGCCTGTGGCTTGGGGAGACCTTCACATTTTCTTGGCATTTTCCTTCGGGAGGAAAGATCCCTTCATGGCTCAGACAACGGGAGGGGAGAGGTTAACTATTTTGAAATACACTCAGAGTTTTCTCCATAAAAAGGCCTACTCTTCAGGGGAAAGACTTCATCAGAGCCTCACCGCCTTGGTTAGAAATTCATGTCCACACAAAATCGAGTGTGGGAGCTGGCAAGAGAAGTTAGGAAGTTATTGCAATATCCATGGGAGGCAAAGCTGCAGACGTGTTTTTTTGTGGTTTTTTTTTCATGAAGGAGGTGTTTTTTTCCATGAAAGAGGTGTTTTTTTTTCCATGAAGACTCTAGAAAAGACTGGGTCTGTAGGAAAGGGAGAAAGAACGCCAACTAGCAAGGCTGCTGAAAGGAAGGCAGATTATAGTTGTGGACAGAGAAGGGAGAAGATGGACCATCTCTCTCAGAGTGAAAGAGCCACGGGTATCTGGAAGAGAGGAGAGCCCACCACTTCTACAGACCATTGACGAGTCCCCTGTGGCCAAACTCCTTTTCACGAGTGTGACACTGGTGGGCTCCCTGAACAAACGCTAGAAGATTTAGTTACCCTAGGGAAGGACAAGGACATCAAAGGAAACGTTTGCTCCCTGAGGTGGGACTGAAGAGAACATGTGGAGAATTTATCTTTGTGCCAACCTTTTAGCACACTTTGCAGAGGTGCCTTATCCAATGGGCTGTATGATTCCTGAGCCGGGAGCACTGTCGGCACTCTTCCACAGAAGATCCCAAGGTCAGAAGGTCACCTGGACACACATTCATACTGGGAGTCACCTCTCTCTTCCCTTCAAATCCCCTGACATCATGACCAATTTCTTTGCATTATTTTTATGGCTACACCAAAAGTGGATGTGGATCGATGCTCACTGGCTGCAAAGAGGCTGGTGACACCCATCCTGACACTAAGGGATTTCACCGGTCCCCATGGATCTTGATCCTGGTCTTTATCCTGCAATTCCTCAAGCATTGCCTTGAAAGTTCCTGAAGCCACTGTAAAACTTGTATTTTACCACTCAGATGGTACTCCTGTTTTTTTCTTTTCCAGCAGATCCAGCCTCAACAATTGTATTCTCTCACTCAAATTAATCAAAACTATTTGTCAGAGCACAGCCTAAATGGCAGCGAGGACACATCACGGTATACAGAACACTCTGGGTGAAAGATTCCCCTGGACTGGGCAGCCCTGATTTCTCTGCCATTTCTGTGGCAACAGCCAGAAATTCTAGGGCCACCTAAGCTTGATGTAGGCTCCAGAGCCCAGGAAATGAGACCCAAGAGGATGCTCACCTTTAGTAATTCCTGTGCTCATTTATTTCTATGTCATGTCTGCATGTCAGAAATGTTCACACTCTGAACTTCAGAGATAGCATTACTGAGATTTGATAGTTGAATATGAATGAATAAATGGATGGATGGATGATGAAGAATGAATGAATGAATATCAGAAAGCAATGTTAAATATATAGTTGAACTTTTCTTACAAAAGGGAATTCTCAAAATGCCTCCCTTCAGGCAGAACACATACTAATTTCTCACTTCCTTTATTTTCAGTAGGAAAATATTGAATGAGGAACAAAGAAACATATGGGACCATGACCTCACAAGTGTTGGCCCTCATATTCCATGGTCTCTCTGACCTAATACCCTCAACTCAGAATAGAGTGTTAGAGCGAGAGGACATACTAGCACTGCTGAAATAAATTAACACAAACTGGGTAACTTAAAACAACAGATATTTACTGTCTCACAGTCCGGAAGGCCAAAAGTCCGAAAACAAGAAATCAGCAGGGTTGTGCTCTTCTAAAGACTAAGGGAGACTCCATTCCATACCCCTCTCCTAGCTTCTTGGTGGCTGTCGGCAATTCTCAGCATTCTTTGGCTTGTAGACACATCACTCCAATCTCTGCCTTTATCTTCACTTGGGCTTCACCTCTGTGTCTCAAACCTCCCTTTCCTTTCTTCTATAAGGCACCAGTCATAGGATGTAGAGCCCACCCTAAAACCAGTATGATCTAATCTCAAGATCCTTAACTTAATAACATCTGCTCAGACCCCGTCTCTAAATAAGATTACATTTATAAATACCAGAGGTAACTTATCTTATTAGGACCTCTATGCAACTTACTAAGAAATAACAGAGTATGTTAACTATTATAGTTGATGTGCCAAGAGAGTATAGTGCAGGCTTCTTCTCTAGTTCTCATTGGCTCCAAGGATGAAGGGAAGTCAGTATAATAATGGCTCAATGGTTTGCTTACAGACACACACACACACACCCACCCACACACACACAGTAGTGATTTTTGGAAACTATTTCAGGAACGAATAATGTTGAATTCCACTTCCTAAGGTTGAGTTAAATTAGGTAGATATGTGATGGTGATTTGGAAAAAAACTCACTGTTCTTCCTGTGTTTCTCCTTTACTCTCACACTCACAACACTTCTGACACAAGATGTGTGGAGGTTTTTCCACACCAAGCAGCCCTGTGACATCAGCTGGGTGTCCTACAATTTAACTCAATTCTGACACTATCTGGAGACAATGACAGATCCCACAGGCTCAGGCTCACGAGACTATTCCTCACTACAGATGTCAGTGGGATGTAGTAGGTCCCCAGGTTACCCACGACTTCTGCTCAGATGGGCTACAAACCAGAGGTTCTCATGATTGGATTATTGGCTATAGCAGCTCATAAAACTAAAGGAAATTCTTACTTACATTTACCAGTTTATTAAAGAATATAACAAAGGATACAGATGAACATCCAGGTGAAGAGATATACAGGGTAAGGTCTGGGCGGGGCCCGAGTGCAGGAGCTTCTATCCCCGTGGAGTTGTGGTGTACCATCCTCCCTGTATGTAGAGGTGTTCACCCACCTGGAAGCTCTCTGAACCCCATAGTATACCACTGAGATTTTTTTATGGAGGATTTCTCACATAGGCCAATTAATGCATTTCCAGCCCCTCTTCTTTTTCTGGAGAATGGGGTGTGAGGCTGAAAATTCCCAGCTTCTGATCATGACTTGGTCTTTCTGATGACCAGCTACCATCTAGGAGGTCGCCAAGAGACACTCATTAGAATAAAAGACACTCACTTCCATCGCCCAGGAAATGCCAAAGGATTTAGGATTTAGGATCCTTGTGTCAGGAGTCAGGGGTCAAAGACCAAACAGTAGAACAAAAGTTGCTCCTAGTGCTCTTATCGCTTAGGAAATTACAGGGGTTTTAGGAGCTCTGTGCCAGGAATCGGGGATAGAGACCAGTACATACATTTTTTTATTATCTCACAGATGGTCTCTCATCATAATAAAAAAAATAGCAGCTGTTTAATTGCATCATTAGCAAAGCAACTTATCTTGTTAAAGTTCTTCAAAAACATTTGTTCTTTTAAAAAATTAAATAGCCTGCTTCTCTCAACTGGTTCACATGATTAGTTTTTTTAATAAATCAGATTTTAGCCTGATCTGAGGCTACATTCTTACAAAATCTAAATAAACTGAGTGTGAGTTGATAAACTGCCCTGGTGCTGAATTTACCCATCAATAAATAGCTAAACAAGAGGTAATATCACTTTTTTGGCCCTAGCAGTAGATGTTTGATTATGTAGCTGATTTTAATGACTTCTAAATCAGAGAGAGAAATGAACTTCATCAGTAAAAAAAAATTAGTGAAATGCTTACCACATGTTTTTTGTGTATAAAATACTGAAAAAGATATAGGTGGGAGGATTATATTTTATATTCAGAAATTCCTTACAGTTGATGTCATAGTCATATTGAACTTTATATTTTGACTGTGATATTATTTTTAAAATAGATTAAGTAAATAATATATAAAGCTAGAAATAAAGAGGTAATCTATAAACCCCATGGTCCTATGGAAAGGAATCATAACTCTCTCAGCAAATGTGGTGAGTTAATATATACAGGAAACAACTGCCCAAGCTTTACAAAGAAGCCAGTCAAAAGTTCAGCCCACCCTGTTGAATGTATGCCAAGGCCATAATCGTTTATTTTAGTACAATAAAGACTATATCAAACATCCCCAGAATCTGGACCAGAGAATTGATTCATTTTTACAAAATACAAACTGGGGAGTCATATTCCTTTTCTGTGATTTTTTTTTGTATCAGTTACTCTGATATAATGCAAGGTGCCTCTAAAATAATACAAATATCTCAGCTCTGCCACTTACTAGTCACATGACCTAGAAAAAAATCTAAACAATGTGACCCAGAGCTTCCTCAACTGAAAGAATGAATCATAGTCTTGCAAGGTCGCTGTGAAGGTTATAAATATTATGGGAAGAATGTCTGATTTTTGAATGCCTGCTGTTATTCCTAGTCTTTCATTAGGTAAATCTCAGAAACCATGCTGAGGTGTGTTTAGTTAGTTCATGTAACTGTGTCCAAAACAAAGTGAAAACTGGAATAATAATTGTAGATTACGTTTGCACATAGAAAGTTGGCTATTTATTTGTATTTAACTGCAATGAAAGAGAAACGTGCTGTTCATAATGTGGCAGACACAGAGACGTGCCTAGAAAGGGCTCATCGCCCAGCTGTGAGGAGTGTGGTTGGCTCACAGCCTCCAGCTGTTAGTTTTTCAGATCTGTCTGCTTCATCTTTCCAGCTGAGGTCACATTAATGGGGTGGTCCCTGGCCAATGACTGAGCCAGATAGTGGTAGCCAAGAGCAGTTCTTGTCTCAGAAGCTTCAAGTCAATGACTGAACAAAGCAGGGATACAGGGCTGACCATTCCCCTCACCCATATAGCCCTCCAATGGGCAAGCTGTGGTCCAAGCTTCTGCTGGGCTGCCAGAGGGTCCACCAGGTTGGCATGGCAACCTGCCACACCACCTGCCCTGTCCTGCTTCCTCCCATTCCCATGCACCTCCACAATATTTTATGCTTCTAGCTGCCTCAGCATCTGCTTCCAGAGAACCCAAACTGGGATGCATAAACCTATAAAAGATTTATGTTAAACAATAACAACAAACCCTGATAGAAGAATCAATGGAGATGCAGGAGTTCTTCATTGTTTTGCCTCAAACATTCTAAACAGGCATCTACTCTATTCCTTTTTCCCCTCCTTGCTTTATTGGAATAGAATTGACATATAACATTCTGTAAGTTTAAGGTGCACAACTTGTTGACTTGATACATTTCTATCCCGCAAAGGAATTACCACCAGAGCCTTAGCCAGCACCTTCATTACTTCACATAATTAGCATTTCTTATTTGTGGTGAGAACATTTAAGATCCAGTCTCTTGGCAACTTTTAAGGCTATAATACAGTGTCGCTACCTATAATCACCATGCTGTACAGTAGATCCACAGATTTAGTCATCTTATAACTGGAAGTTTCTACCTTTTGACCAACATCTCCCCATTTCCCCCCACCCCCTGGCCCTGGTAACCTCTGCTGTATTCCTATGAACAATTCATAGCTTCAATCTGTACCTATAAGTATTAAACAAATGTTAATATTTGTAGTTTTTGTTCCCATTTGGTCTAACGTGAATTTGCTTGCTGCAAGGTAAGCCCACTTCTTCACATGTACTCACTGTGAAGACAAAGAAAGAAGCACCTACACTGTGGTTCAAAACATTTAAGCCATCTTTCACTGATGATTAAGATTCTAAACTTATTTAAACATCTCCCTAAGGTCTTGTTTTTCAAGCTATTAACAATTTTATTGCTTTCTCTGGACGTTATCCAGCTCTGCACCCTGCATCTCACTTCAGATGAAGAGTTTCGAACTCAGAGCAGGTCCCTGGTAAGAAGCTGGCTGTAGTAGAATAAGACAGAGATGCCCAATGGCCATAACTCCAGTGACAAGGGTTAACTATAAAAACCAGCAACTAGCTTTGTGGCTATGTTCAGCTTTTATTATTCATTAATTGCATAATCTAAAATATTTTATTTGTTTATACTCCCTGTCCTTCTAGAGATATTTTGGATGGGATTATTTTCAAATGCATCAAGGGTCAGCAACATATAAGGCATGACTCCAAGAGAAACATAAAACTTCATGCTTTCCTAATAAACATTTTCAAAATCTTCCTGTTAAAATAAGATCAGTGCTTACACCAGCACATGCCATTAAAAGTGATGGTGAAGGACACAACACAACAAAGAAGGGCCACATTCCTTTATCTTCCTTTATTATTGTTATAATATTAGTGTCCACTCGGCTTACCCTCTGCGTTTTTCATGAGCCGGCTTTCTTGGCTCCCACTATCTGGTGTGACCTGCTTTCCCAGAAAATATTCCAATAATCTCTTCAGCCACCCTCAATTCCAGTCAGACTCAACTATATTCTATTTATGTCCAAACACTGCTGCTCCCCCAGCTCTCCGCCTTATTTTCATTTCTGTGTCCTCAAATGCATTCCCTCCCCATTCAAAACAGTGTAAAGCGTCTAAAGACCAATTTGAAAATCCCTTTGGCTAGAAGCTCTTTCCATTGCCCACAGTTGTTCTTTGTCCCTTCTCTGAATTCCCAGAGCCCTCTGTGGCACTAGCCCACTCCACACTACATTACCTGACATGTGTGTCTTATATCATGATCCTGAGATCCGGAATAGAATCTAGTTTGTCTTTGTGCTTCTGACAGCTTTCTGCCAAATATGCATCCAGTAAGTCATTGAATTGTCCACAGGCACATGCCAGGCACTGAAGTAGGTATTGGACATTTGACTATACACAAAATTGACTTGGTACCTGCCCTTGAGGAACGTCTGGGCAGGGAGAACTTCTAAACATACAATGACGATAGTTCCACTGGAAGCAGAGGGCTCTTGGGCTGGTGTAGGAGATATAGGAAGGGCTCCTAACCCAAACCCAGGATCAGGGAATTCTGCTGAGGACTAACATGCAAGCAGTTACTAATAGCCAGGAGAGCAGACTGAGTGACAGTGATTGCTACCGGTTGAGAAATAGGTCGTGAAACGCCAGGAGAGACAGCACTGCTCAAAGCATCATCGGGGGAGCAGGAGGGTGAATGCAGTTAAATTCAGAGGTTTGGCTGAGATGTAAGCAGAAGCCAGGCCATGACAGGCCCCTTACACATGAGAGAGTTCAGAGATTAGCCTGAGGACCATGGCAAGCCCCTGAAAGATAATCACTGTTTGCATTTTCAAATGCTCCCTCTGGCTTGAGTACAGAGACTAGGTTGCAAGAGTGAGCAGGACAAGGAACAGAGAGACCAATTAGCAGCCTACAGCAGTAATCCAGGCAAGTCTCAATAGGTGGTAGGCTTGGAGGCTTATGCCCATATATTTTAAACAAGTGTAATTTGCCAAATTCCAATTAAAATGCATATCTTCCCTCTCTTCCCCCTTTAAGAAAAAAAGTTTAAGTGAAACTGACAGAAAATATTCAACTCCCCATATGATCAACTCCCCATATGACTGTCCTGTGCCAGATTGCCTTGTCCAACATCTGGATTTTTAATACACCTGGTAACACTTAAGCATTTTAACCATAATCGTCATGAGAAATTCACTGAGTTTCCAAGCGTTACTGTAGTTCATGGTTCATATGTTCACTCAATCAATACTGCAAGCATTTTTTTTTGCAGCAGCAGCAGGCACAATTACAATATTTAACTGATAGGCAGTAAGGAAAGACATATAGAGAAAATATATGCAAGAAAACCCACTACCGGTGAATCGTGCCATTTTCTCTTCCTCACACTCCTTTGATCAAGGGCAAAATCAGTAGGCACTTCTGCTCTTGCTTTTGTTTGAAACTGACTGGGAGATGAGAAATGGTTTAGAGACCATTACACTAAGAGTTTATCTTTTAGGTTAGAAAATAGCACAGAATTCCCTGTGCATTATAAATCTGCTCTGAATGACAGAAAAGGAGAGATGGAAAGTACACAGCCTGATATTTCCCTAATAGTAATAACACCACCCATCCCCTTTCCCCGTCATCACTACCAGGTCACAGATAATTATTCTCTTCACTATGGATAACCTGGTAAGGAACTAGGAATTGTCTTAGTGGCTGCCATTGCAACTAAATAATTAACACCAAAAGAAGAACCATAAATAAGCCATTCTGAACCAGGTAATCCTTTTGGGTAACTGTCCTCTATTATCTAATTGACCCCAAATTACATAATTTAACTCACTCAGCTACCTGAACACATCAGTCCTTTAAACCACATACACAATCATTTTTGTCTTGAACTATACACCAAGAATGTATATTGCTCATGTCATTGTTTTATGGATTCCTAATGTAGATGCTATCATTTGGGATTTTTGTGTTGTTGTTATTAGTCTAAATAGATGAGGTGAGTATCCGGTTGTAATGCTTATAAATACTTCTAGGCCACATGTATTGTGACACTATTCTATGGCAAAGATTTGGGCCTGATTTGCCTTCCTATTTGCCTTGTGGTTCAAAATTCATCTTCTATGAATTAACCAGACTTTTCCCAGAGCCTTCAGTTCGGTGTGTCTCCTTGTCAGGCTCCTAACTCTCATAAAGAGATAGCAGCTGTCTCCCTCGTTTCAGAGATTTTGCTCAGCTAACTGATAGAGGATAAAGCTATACCTGGTTATAGACAAGATTAAATTGCAAACCCCTGCTACTGGTCAGGAAAATAACCTTGAATTCTTTGTTCCTCAGTAGAAGATTGAAGGATATACAATCCATCTATTCCTATAGCTATTCAAAAATCTTTACTGGATTAACCCTGGTAGATGAGTTAGATAATTGGATGGTGTCATATTGGCTTCCTCCTTAAACTAATTTTTACTGATGTGCTGTAGCAATCTCTCATCAGCATATGTTGAGGGACAAAGGGGACCGTATGAAGGAGAGCCCCATAAAACTCAGGACTATATTTACTCTAAGGGTGCCATTAAATATATTGTTTCTTATATTACCCAGTGACCTCTTCAAGAGGACCCATAGGATAAATTTCTCATAGGTCTTAGTGCTGGAAAAGCCCTGCTCCCTCAGACAATTGGATTCGTTTTCCTTTTATGGGCTTAGTGAATCAGGGGCCTGGTAATGGCCCTGTCTTTGTGTTTGGCTGCTGGAAAGCTTGCAGCCAAATTGGTGGTTCACAGATTCACACTAGGTCACTTTCTGCATTTTTTTAATTACAAAAGGAAAACATAATTATTAAAGCAAAATTAAAAAGTCTAATAAGAAAAAAAACATAAAAATTACTTATACTGTCACTACTCCCCAATGGTCATTGTTAGTGTTTTGTTACATTTCTTACAGTCTTATTCCTATGCATGTCCTTTCTTCTTTCTTAACAAAAATGGAAGCATACTACATATCACTTTGTAACTTGATCTTTTTACTGAATAATATATTGTGGACAAAATTTACACATTATTAAATGTTCTTCTATCACATTTTCAATGACTGTTGAGAATAAACATTCCAGAGATGTATCAACATCTATTCAACATTCCCTTATAATTGAGTATTTATGCTCTATCTATGTTTATGCTATAAATATATTCTGATGAATATCTTCATGGTAGTATCTTTCATTATTTTCTTAAGAATAAATTTCTAGAAATAAAATGATTGGGTCAAAATATATGCAAAATTATAAGATTTTTGCTAAAATTTGAGAAATTGTTCTTCAAAAAGGCTACAAGTTTTTAATATGACTAGCAATTTTATTAAATGGCACATGATGTCAGTTATGATACTTTGAATTGTTTGACATGAGTGCACACACCTCACACATGCACATTCACAGAAACACAGGCTATCCATGTCTGTTGCTGGGCGTATTTTAACAGATACAGTGGCATAGCTGCCAGTTTATCACAACTTCCCGGAGGCTGCCCCACAAGGATGGGCCCCACAAGGATGGTCCTAGCTTCCATTCTCTGCTTGATGATCTTGACTACAGCTATTTAAGAGTGAACGTTCAAACTAAGTTAGGCCATTTCACTCTTTCTCTTTGAAATTTCATAAAGAAAAGAAGAAAGATAGATACTGCAAATTAATGAAATGGACCCTTTAATTGAAAGACCTTCCCATCTATGAAAATATTCACATATTCCTGCTGTTGAATCGTGAGCTGCAATGACCCTCCCCTTTCTGAGATAGTTTTCATCAGTGCAGCTCAGGCTAACCTGGCCAATGAATAATGATTAAAATAGTAATAAAACTAGCATTGATTAGACGCTTATCATGAAACAGACAATATTCAGAGAGCCCTGTACTAACTCACTCAATCTTTCTCACAGTCTTGTGAGGTGGGTACTGTGAATATCTTGATTTTAGAGATGAAGAAACAGAAGCAAAGAGCAGGTGAGTGACTTGCCCATTTGCCCAAGGTCACGTAGCTCACACATGGCAGGAATTTTGAATCAGATTAATTTAGCCGCAAGGCCCATGTTCTTGCTTATTACACTGGAATGGACATCACTTCTCAGGAAATCATGGAAATCTCACGTAACCACACCCAAAGGACCATGTTGTCACATGACTGGCATGGGCGGTGCATAGACAGATCCTGCTAACCCAAGGCTAGTTGTGCCCCAGAGATTAGCAAACTAGATTTGGGGTGGCTGCCCCACTAATTCCTCTGACGGCCACCTGAGGAGCATCTTCTGGAATAGGAAGGCTCAATTTGCTCCACCATACTGATCGTATTCTCACCTGTGGCTACATAGAGGCCAAACATAGTTATCCTCACTGGTCCAGGAAGGGGTATGATTTAGAATGCGAGGTTGGGATATTATTATTTTTATTATTGTTATTTTTTTATTATTATTATTATTATTATTATTATTATTATTATTATTATTATATCGGACATCATTCAGGCCTCGTCTGGAAAGCAAGAGCTTGGAAGAGAGCCAGAGAAACATCACCATGCCAAGAGGCAAGAAATAGATTATCCTACACGATTATAAGAAGTAATAGTACCAGTTTTGAAACATACTTATTAAATTGGCAAGAAATAAAGTATCAGGTTATTGTTTT
Source organism: Myotis myotis (assembly GCF_014108235.1). NCBI lineage: Eukaryota > Metazoa > Chordata > Mammalia > Chiroptera > Vespertilionidae > Myotis > Myotis myotis. The sequence continues at coordinate 62,784,395 of NW_023416390.1, read as the reverse complement.
CACTTGCATAATTTGTACTATAATTATTTTCATTATTGAGATCTCTGGAGGTGAATGCATTTTCAGTAGTCAACTTGACATTCCTGGATGGAAACTGTAAAGGGATAGAGTGGATTTTGGTGATGACTTCTCCAATGACTTCCTACAATAGATCCACACCGACTTGATAAAAAACAGTGTCACAGTAAGAGTCACAAAACCAGTGTTTCTTTCATTTTACCACCCCTCTCCAATTTAAACTCTATGTCCCCCCAAATTCCCCCCAAATACAAGGCAGTGGTCTCCTGCTGCTGCCCCCTAATTCTGCTGCTGTGGACACTAGCAGCCACCTCACCAAATCTGTGCAGCAAGTGTCTGCCTCCCAGACACTAAGGCCCCTGAGGAGTTCTTGCACCAGAGCTGCTGCCCTGGCATACCCACTGGCCCTCAGAGAGCACAGGCACACAGGCCTCCCGGACTAGTTACTTTCCACACTGTGACCACCTCAGCCTGAGAATAATACCAGGTGGCATCCAAAGTCACCTTCCTTTCCTCTCTTGGCCCCTCATCTTTGAACCAATTTCGTTCACCTCAGTTTCCCTAGAGACTCATGGCCTCTCGGTGGAAACAGACATTCCAGACATGTCTGAATACATGGATAAACACGGAGTAAGCTCAGACTAGGATTCTTTCTATTATGTCTATTATCATTATTGCTATTATCCTATCATTATCATCATCATTACGTTAATTATGATGGGGGTGATGAACTGGGGTCTAATAGTGACACTTACCATATATCAGTCCACATTGAACAAAATTAGATGCACTCACTTCCTCTATCTCATTTTTCTAATATAAAACATTTCCAAAGACCTCCAATCTTTAATAAGCTCAGTACAGCATTTTCTTCTTTAAAATAAACATAACAGATGTTACATACTTGAGAGAAGAGACATGCAATACGCTCAGCATTGACTTTTTCCTCGTGTGCATGCGTGTAATTGCTGCTGCAGATTAGAAGAGCAAGAAGAAAAGAAGCTTCCAATGGCCTCTCTGTAAGAGATTTGCCTTAGCAGCTAAAAAGTCTGGGTTATAATCATGTCTCGCCCTTTAATTAACTGTGTGCATTTAGAAAAACCTCAGAACCACCCCAGACTTCAGGTTCACTGTTAATAAAATAATGGTAATAAACATGGTTTGGGGTAACAAGATTAAAGTGAGCGCTTAACAAATAATAATTCTTTTCATTTTAATTTTTCATTATTCCCCAGAAATTATTAAAAAATATAATGTTAAATATCAATTTCCGAAGGCTGCTGTCAAAATTGTGACTGGCAGCTAAATACATTGACTGAGAGACAGATAGATATTACAAGGTATTTAAAGCAAAAGTTCAAAACATCTTATCAACAATGTTATTGATAAAGAAAACTATAGATCATAGCAATGAGCAAAATTATTTTCACTCTATATATGCATATCTATTTATCCAGTTAGGCATCCAGCCATTCATCCAGCCATCCAGCCATTCATCCGTCTGTATAGGTAGCTAGCTATCTTTGTTCATTTTATTTTCACCACAACCACACAACCACAATCATTTTGATCCTGTAACTAGGGAGCTGTAACTAAAATTCTAAAAGCTATAGAAACAAGTGAGAGATGTGAATAAAGTAAAATTCACTGCCTAGTTTTTCTTTCTCTACCTCTCCTATCTCCCCCAGCTACAGTCCACTCCTATAGATACTATATATCACTGACAAGATTCTTCTGAGAGCAATGATTGCCATGACAAAACATTTCACTTTAGTTTAGACATTATTTATAAGGGTTTGGGGTATTTGGGATTTGTCCAAAGAAACTCATTGTTTTCCTTTTTAAAATATTTATATTAAGAAGAATTTTAGGCACTGCCTTTGGAACTATGAAGAATAAAAAGATGACTTAGACATAGATGCTGCCCTCAGAGAACTAATATTTGTGAATGTATTGGAGAATAAGATTTACACATTTAGAACGATGTATGTGTGCGCATGTGAGTTTTTATTGCTACATCACAAAGTACCCTCAAACTTAGAAGCTTAAAACAACACACATTCACTATCTCAGTTTCCTGTGGGTCATGAATTTGGGAGTGGCTTAGCTAGGTACTTCTGATTCAGGGTCTCTCAAGAGGTTGAAATCTGTCACCTGGGGTGACAGTCATCTGAAGGCTTGACTAGGGTGACAAGATCTGCTTCCACAATGGCTCATTCACGTGGCTGATGGCAGGAGGCCTCAATACCTCGCCAGATAGGCTTCTCCATAAAGCGGTTTGAGCATCCTCACACCATGAAATTTGTCCTCCCAGAGCAAGTAATCTGAGAGAAAGGAAACATGGAAGCTGCATTGTTCTTGGTGGCAAATCACACACCATCATCTCCAAAATATTCTGTTGGTTTTGCAAGTCAGCTCTATTTAATGTGGTATTGACCACATAAAGGCATAAAATGCCAGGAGGCAGGGGTCATTGAGAGCCATCCTGCAGATAGATTACCACAATATGTAATGGAGTCTCCTTAGAGCTTATTCACCTCTAGATCAAGGTCACATGGATATTGCAAACTTCACCAGCTCTTGCTTCAATCACTGACTAAACATCCCAAACTCTTAAAAGTCTCCCTCTTTCTGCAGCATTTCAGGGAGTTCCTGGAGAGGTGGCCGCACTGCCACATGGCACCCTTCTCCTGCCTCGTGTTGCTGCTGCAGTGCTTCGCCAGGAATTGCACTGAGGAGATGGAGCCCTGGGTGCCAAGCCAGGCAGAGTTTGTTTCAAAATCAATAGATTCCCCTCTACTCAGAATCTGCATTTCCCCATAATAACCAGGTGTTTTTTTAATTGGGTGTGATATTGTGATTTACAATAAGATATACAATATTTGTCTTCATCCCCTATTCTGCCACAGAGCACATAAAACCATTTGGAATTCCTTAAGGATGAGAGTAATAAAGGTGTCTTTTGTTATGTTAATAAGGTGAGTTTTAGGTTGCTCCTAAGGATGGGGCTGGTTCCAGTGCAGCCAACCATGTGATTAGAGGGCTGGAACTTTTATCATTCCCCGCCCCCACAAGGACAGAGGGGTTAAAGATTGAGTCCAATCACCAATGGCCAATGATTTAATCAATGATGTCTATGTAATGAAACCTATATAAAAACCAAAAGGAGAGGGTTCAAAGCGCTCCCAAGCTGGTGAACACATGAGGATTCTGGGAGAGTGGTATGCCTGGAGAGCACATAGAAGGTCTGGGCCCTTTCCCTATACCTTGCCCTATGCATCTTTTACATTTGACTGTTCCTGAGCTGTGTCCTTTTATAATAAGCCTATAATTTACTAAGTAAAATCTTTCTATGAGTTCTGTGAGCTGCTCTAGAAAATTAATTGAAGAGGGCATTTTTGGAAACAACTGGTTGGTCAGATCAACAGGAGACAACCTAGACTTGCATCTGGTGTCTGAAACGGGTGCAGGAGGGCAGTCTCCTAGGATTGAACCCTTAACCTGTGGAATCTGATGATATCTCTGGGTCATGTTAGAATTGAGTTGAATTGTATGACACAGCTAGGATCTGAGAATTGTTTGTTGATGGTGGGGAACCACTTACTCAACATTGAAACTGGGTGAAGAACCCCTTTATGGGGTCAAAGTCATCACTCTTGAGTCTTTTCTCCCTCAGTTTATATTCTTTTCCAGAAGGCTCCTCAACCCTCATGCAAATAGACCTGTCTTACCAGTTCACCAGACAAGCCCAGAGATGTCTGCATACCCCTGAGACCAGCGGTTCTCAACCTGTGTGTCGCGACCCCTTTGGCAGTCGAACAACCCTTTCACAGGGGTGGCCTAAGACCATCCTGCATATCAGATATTTACATTACGATTCATAACAGTAGCAACATTACAATTATGGAGTAGCAACGAAAATAATTTTATGGTTGGGTCACAAGATGAGGAACTGTATTTAAAGGGCCAGAAGGTTGAGAACCACTGCTTTTAGACTAAGCATTTCTACCCTATGCTATCTCTTATGACCTTATTTATTACAAAAATAAAATAAAAAGGTAAAAATGCTCTAAAATAGAGGAACATTTTAATATATTTGCTGAGTCTTACCCTATTTAAATTTCTGTTACTGTTACACTTGTTTGTAATTAGGTCAATGAAATCTGAGGTCCAGCCCATCAGTCACTGAGTGCCAACCTGTAGTGATAAACCCTGTAGCAACACACGGTGGATGAACAAAAGGTCAACAGCCACTTTGGTTTAACGACTACAGAAATGCTGCCTAAATTTATCACAGAAGCTTGCTCTACACACATAGGTCAAAGGGAAGGCCAAAAGCAAACTTTAAGGAATACTGTAGTAAACTCACCTTTATTTTTAGTCTCTTCACCCCTTATGACTGAAACACAAAAAACAAAAACCTGTTTAGTTATTCACTTAGGTACTCCTCAGTGAAGCCTGAATTTGAGCAGAAAGATGGAATAAACTGCACGAAACTTTACATTGCTACTAGAGCCCTTAACAGAAAGAGTCCCATGTTGGTCCTGTCCCTCATTGACAGCTCATTGTCTTAAGTTGAAGCTTCTGTCACGGTGGAAGCCAGAAAACATCTAGAATAGAAGTAAAATGGCTCACGATGCTCATTTATTAAATTAAAAAAGGATACATTATACAATAGTCATCCAAGACAATTATAAATGAATCACGCTTCCAACTGATTTTCAAAGTTTTTGCACATAGAAACTCTCATTGATAGGACCAGCTAAAAATGCAAATTCATGTATTCAGAATTGGAAATTTTCAGCATTCAGCATCATCATGGCAGAAGTCTAGCTTTTGTCATAGCAGTAATAAAGGTCAATTATGCTACTAAGAATGTTTCAATTCCTAAACGGTCTGAAGGATCGCATGAAACCATTAACTCCCTGAGAATGAATTGGGTATATTCATTTTCCATTGCTGCTACGACAAACTACCAGAAATTCAGAAGCTTAAAACGACACCCATTTCATTATTCCACAGTTTTTTAGGTCAGAAGTCCAGTTAAAGTGTCTCAGCTGGTCCCCACCCCACCCCTGCTTAGAGTATAAATAGGCTGAAATCGAGGTATTGGTAGGACTGTGTTCTTTCCTGGAGACTGTGGCTGGGTCTGCTTCCAAGCTCATTCAGTTGGTGGCTAAACTCAGTCCCTTGAGTTGTAGGACTGAGGTTCCCATTTCTTTGCTGACTGGTTGCTGGCTTTAGCTCCTTGAGATGTCCCTCTGGTCCTCCTTGCACGTGACCTTTCCCATAACCAAACCACCTGACTTCCTCTCCTGCCTTCAGCTGGAAGAAAGATCTGCTTTCAAGGACTCATGTGATTATATTGGGCCCAACTGGACAACCCATGGTACGTTCCCTATCTTAAAGTCAGCTGGTTAGTGACTTTAAGTCTCTTTTGCCATGTAGGGTAACATATTCACTGGTGTGACACCAGAGAATAAAGGTTATGGGGCCAAATCTCTGCCTACCACAGAGGGGAATAGTGCGAAGGCAAGATTTTCCCTTTCAAATAAATACTTATCTAATACTTGAACATTTTTCCTTTATTACAAGTAATATTAGTTTCATAGTTTTAAAACCTTTTAAACAAAATTTAAACAACCATCTATTTTCAAGTATACTCAATTTTTTTCAGATTCCCTCATTCATAAATAATGTAAACTGCATGCTTATCTGTTAATTTAAATAAGAAAACCTACTAGTTTTCATTGTTTGGCTTAATTTGATTTAAGGTGGGCACTTTAAACTTATAAATTATGTCTGTAAAGGTTTTCACAAAGAAATGTTTTCCCCAAAGCTGTATTTCTGGCACCACATTCAGGATTTAAAATGTATCTCCAAATATGATCAACTGTGATTATGAAAGAAAAAAGTGTTATGTATCTAATTAAACAGTCAATGTTTTAAAACATGCATTATTGTACACTCGGCACCAAGCATCGTGAGAAATACAAATGAGGGAAATGAGCCCATGTTACTTGAAATCTCACTGGAAGACAAAGATAAGAAACACAAAATAATAAGAACATAGTCTCCTGGGATACATACAATTTGTGCCCCTGTAGTTCAGAAGAAAGGACTACTGCTGCTAAAGGGGGGATGTGTCCTAAAGGAGGGGGACTTTAAGCTTGGCGATAATGCTGTCTTTTGGAACCCATCTGTCAACTCATCCTTCCCAAATAGGAGGTCTGGTTTGAGCTTAGCATCTTAAATCTCCAGGGATGGAGCAGCTGCTAGGTCACTGTGTTCCAACCTCTTCTTATCACACTAGTGCAAATTCTTCAGGGCTCTGACACAGACAGCTGCAGAAGCAACCCCTGCAAATTACAGTGGACTTTGCTCTTCCCAGGTCAAAAAAATCAGAAGTGATCGCAATAAACTTCATTCCTGCTCCACATGTTATTTAGTGCTTAGGGATAAAATATGAGCTATGCAGGATTTGGAGCAGCAGCTAAAATGGTCAACAGCCAAATATTCTAATTCTTTCAGATGGTATTTAAAATACCATCAGTTTGACCTTCAGCCCTTCTAAACTGATTTATGATTTTGGCTGTGCGTAAAGGTTGTTACTGCACAGCTTTTCTTTTCACATCATAACTAGGATTCCCCAACTTCCTGGAAATATTTTTCTAGCAGTTTAAAATAATTTCTTAAAAACTGCCTCAAACAATGTCCATCTCTCCTCAAACACATCATTTGACTTGGGCTAAAAATGCTGTTTATCATAATCTATCCCAGAAGAGGTCATTAGCCAAAGTCAAATACATCAAGGCCTGCTAGTCTCAATCCTGTTACATTTGCCAAAATTCTGAACAAATTTAGTAAAAGAACACAGAGTGCCTCATAGATAAGACTGTCTGTGCCAGTCAAGGAGGCTGGAATCAGAGACCAAAACATGTTGCATGTTTAGTCTTGTCGGACTATTATTATTAATAACAACACTGTGGTTAAATTACCAGTAATAAATATTAAAATGTTTTGTCTTTTTATAGCACTCTGCAATTTAGAATACCCCACTGCATTCTGCATAGTAATATGTAGCACAGCAGTTTCATTTTCCAGCATTAGAAAGAGTGGAAAGAGCAGTAGTTTTGAAGTTAGACATTAACTGGGCTCAAAAGTAACCTAAATCCTTCACCAACTAAAGATGGTGGGCAATTCAACTAACTTCTCTGGACCTTACTTTCTCATCAGTAATGTGGGACTAGAAATATTTATTTCTCAGGTAAATATTGCTCAACTAAAGAACTGAAGTAAATTGAGATAGATAGCAAGAACTTAATAAGTGATACTGTGATTTCCCTCTTATGGGATAAGGACATTGAAACTCAGATATTTAGTTATTTTTCCAAAATTTCGCAACAAATAAATGGAGCAGTCAGGCTAGAATTTAGATTTGGGGTGGGGGATCCTAGCAAAATAAGATGTATACCATACTTACATAATATGTCTCTGTGTTCTTCCTCATGCAGAGGAAGAACATGGGTAGGAGAGATGGGCAGATTGAAATCTGGTGTCAACATCCATTTTCTTACTCCTGACATCAGGAAAATGCAGTTCTCACTCGCACATAGGATTTTTACAAAGAGCCATAAACCAGGATGTCATCAGGGGGCTAATCTCAAAGCCCTCTGCGGCTGGACTAAACACTTTCTGAAGTCACTAGTTTTAGTCAAGGCAGAAAACCACATGCATCCCTCCCAAGTGGCAAAATCATCTCCCCTCCACATATGAGTCCCCTCTGGGATCTGGTGTGAGCAAAAGAGATAATCAGGAAATATGGAGAGAAAAAGAAGCTACTTTGAGAGGTAATGTAAGCTCTTTTTCAGGAACTGTGAAGCATGCAATGCCATCATAATGTAAAATGCATTAAACTGTCACAGTGAAGATCCTGCCTTCAATCATGTAAAGTCTCTTAAGATTTCCATGGTAAATTTTGCATTAAGAAACTTCTTGACCGACTCCCCAGCCCCCAACAAAAACAAAAAACAAAAAAACTTGCCTTAGAAAGAAGTTAAAATACTAATAGAATGTGTGCCACATGTATGCCAAGTAAAACTGCAAAATTGTAAAACCTTTTTTTAAATAGATTGAAATCCATAATTCCATGAGTATCTCCATAAGAAATTCTATAAGTAGTATTAATTAGAAATTATTTTGCTTAATAAAACAAAAAAATCAAAATCTAGTGATTAGGTATTAATAATCAATTGTTAGTATTTTCTTATTTCAAGCCCAGGATGGAAGCTATTAGATAAAACTGATCATTTCAGAAGGCTATGCAAATGTGCTTAGATATGGATACATGCCTCTACTAGCCAGTTTTGTATTTGATATTTTCCATTTGAAGCTATAAATATATTGATAATCACTGTTTAAGAGGTTCTAATTTTAGATCCCCTGGCATTTTAAAATCTAGAGCTTCTTCTTTTATTAATACAAGATTGACTGATATAAAGCAGATGGTCTGCCTTTATAGACAATGAAACAACAAATGAGTAATGTCTTCTTGTCTCCTTTTCTTCTCTTCTTTTTGTAATCTTTTATAGCCCAGCATGATTATGAAAACTTGAGTCATAAAAATTAAACTGAAAGCTCAAGGCTTTGCTGAACATTAATTCCCACCCCCTCCCCATGCTACATTCTCCTGCTTCGGGTTTCTAGTTCTCTTTTAGTCTCTATCATCTATGGATGATGACAGAAAAATCACTCATAATTGCTAAGCCACAGGGAACTGTATTGAAGATCCTTTGTCAACTATAGGAAATCCCAAGAATACTGTGTTCAATGACCATTTTTCAAACTTCGTAGATTTTGCATTCACGCTTAATTCACAATGTCTGTATTTTGTCAGCATGTCCACAAATTATCGCCATCCTTTATTAATAAGAGGTCATTTTAAAAACTGAAAAACCTGGTGTGCAGAACCTAAAGTCTGAAAAGACTAAAAGGAAAATATCCATGGGTTTAATGAGAAGTTAAACTATTCAGTCTTAAACATTTTAATAGATTTTTGTTAGAAGCAAGAGATAATCAGGAATTTTGATTTTGCCTAAATTTCAGTGCTATAACTTGCATTTGTAGGAAAATGTATCATTTGCTGAAGTCCACAAGCCTAATTTTTTAGGATATTGCTGAACAAAACAAGAATACCTACAAAGACAGAAGCCATATTCATGAGCACTAAAAAGACATTCATAGTTTGCATGCTAAATTGTCTGCAGTCTATAAATGAAAACATATTCTATTACAGAGATTTTCAAGGATTTTTAAAATAGCAAAAGCCTGTTTAAGTGAAATCTTAGACCCTCAATAATTAAAATAATTAAAAATCCAGATGTTTTAATTAAAGTGGACACCAGTGCAAACAGCTCAACCTTACCTGACAAAGGTTGCTTCTGAAGCACCTCCATAAAAGTCTAGATAGAAATAAGCCCTGGCTCAGTCAGTTAGAGCATCCTCCCTTGCACCAAAGGGTCACAGGTTTGATCCCTGGTTGGGGCACATGTGGAAGCAAACCATCAATGTTTCTTCCTCGGTAAGATATGTTCCCTCTTCTTGAACATACAGCTAGCCTACATTTACTGGCCTCCCATCAGTTGAGTACAGCCATCTTCTGAGTCCTGGTCAATCAAATGTGAGCAGGTATAATGTATGCCACTTCCAAGCCTGGTTCACAGAACTCCCCACATGCTTCATGCTCTTTCCTCTTCCACCAGCTAGAAGCAGTTGATGACGAGGTATTTTAAGTCCTTGCTTCTCAGAATCTGGTCCATGAATCAGAAGCATTGGCATCACCTGGCACTTACTAGCTATGCAAAATCCCAGACCTCCTGAAACAGAATCTGCATTTTAACAGGCTCCCAAGATGATCCACTTATGCATTTAAGTTTGAGACCCAGTAGTCTAGACTAGAGGATTGTAGAGCTGCAAAATGAAAAGAGCACGAGTCCCTAAATTGTAATGTGGAGGAAAGCCATGAGCTGACTGGAAACATCTGTCTTGATTTCATGAAAGACTAGGTAATAAACTGTATATGAACCATTATAGTTTTTGCTTCTATTTGTTAACACAGATGAGCTTACACTTACAAGTACAGTGAAACGTGTCTATTCTGAAACCATCTGAGCCTTCACTCTGTTTTCCTTGAATTTGAAATATCAACAAAATATTTAGAAGCAGCTTGAACTAACCAAGAACCTATTTTATCAAATGACAAATCTCTGCATGGCCCCAAACTGAGGGTGCTTTGGGATGTGTATTTTATACCAGCAGATAAGTTGTGTAAAATAAAGATAGGATGTTTCAACTCCATCAACTTCCAGTTCAAGCTTTCCTTCCTTCCATTAGCCCATGTTATCAAGTCCTCTGTAAAAGGCCTGGTGTTGGTTTCAGCATCCCTGCTGGCTTTGAGCATCTATCATCCTAACAATGAAATCATTCTTCATGGCATATTATGAGCCTTTTTTGTCAGGTGGTTAACTAAACTGGCACCAGTTAACTGTGATCTAAACTTTATATTGACAGATCTGGCAACAGACTGACATTCCCCGCACTAATTTTGGCTGTCCAATATGAAAAAAAAAATGTTTGAAATATGATTTATCTTAAGCTGACAGCAGTCTTCATCAGGGTGCCAGCCACTGACAGAGTAAGGGAAAGGACCCAGCATAGAATCCTAGCCTGCTATGCTTTCAAGGCAGGAAGAAAGAATGTAGAGCTCCCTCAAAGTCATTATTTAATTTCACAATCAAGCTGGAAGGAAAACAAATGTTTCTTCCTAAGCCTCACCATCAACCATCTATTTTTTTCTCCAATACGCATTTGTCTTACCTTGTAAAGCCCAGGATTACCATCCCCGAGTCTTACGATAATACCTGACACACACCAACTATCCCAGCAGCTGAGCAGAGTCCCTGAAATGCAATTATAGGGAAAGATCTAATAAACCAAAGATTAGCAACAGAAATGTGAGCGCTGTTAACTATTTTTCTTTGGGGCTGAGATGAAAGGCAGAAAACTAATCAGCTGAAGGAATAATGACACAGAAGAGACACAAAATTGGGAAGATCCATCAGCATAATCATGGCACATAAGTGACACTGTCTGGGTAGTGGCAGAATGATTTGACCGATAGAACCTAAATTGTTACATCTCTCTTTTCCAAATGAAAATGAGATGCAAAATACTTTTACACATTAACAAGAAGTTGTCTGAAACATTATCAATTTATCCTAGGCCAATCATGCTTTATTAACAACCCAAACCCCATGTTTTTAGAGTGTGCCAGCATTATGGACAAATACAGTAATATGCAGTTAGTCACTGTCATCTTTCATGTTTGGTACAAGTTGATAAGAGGCATGTATTTGTGTGTATAAATCCTAACAATGAGAAAAATAAAATAGCTCTGGATTCTGTGTTTAAATCTTTGCATCGGTATGTATGGCAATAAATGAGATGGGGCAGAGGGCAAGGAGTGCATACTGCCTAGAAGCTAAAATTATTTCCTGGTGCCATCAAGCCAGAGTGAGTAGAGTTCTGGGGAAATACTATTCATTCAAATGGACTGAATTGGACACTATGGCGCCATTAAATGCATACCAAGTGATCATTTGCCAAATAGTTAACCTTTGATTATAAGAAAAAAGGGAAAAGAAAAAACTCCGGTCTCTTTATCTCTATTTACATTTTTGGCAGCTAAAATGTAAATGCAGGAATGAAAGCACACAAGTGATCAAACTAAACTTCTGTGCATGGCAAGTCCCAAGCCATTCTGCTACCAGCGACCGCCTCTCTGGTCTTTGCACGCACTCTGCCCGTGGTCCCCCTTCCTCATGGCTGTCCCCGTCACCCACCACCACACCCCATCCCATGGGCGTCCATAAGACTCTACTGTGACTTCTTTGAGCCCTTTCCCAGCAAACAGCAGCGCTCTCTTCTGTTTCCTTCTTTACCTCCTCTTCTCCATTAAACTAAATTTTCATGTGTCCTCTTTCTTTCCATCCTCATCATATTGGTTCATCCCATACTAAGTTGCCAAAGGCTTGCATTCCTTCAATGCTCTGAAACCAAATAATGTTTGTACAACAGAGACCCTCTGTGTTTAACCCTCCAAACAATGACGGACTCAGAGACGTTAGATATTGTGACAGAGCCTGGGGGTGGATGATCGGGGAAGCTGGGGATATAGTTTTAAGTAGACAGGCTTCTTAGCTTTTTCCAAATGGCTTGATAAAGGTGGCTGTTGGTTTTTTTCGTTTGTTTGTTTTTGGTGGTGTTGTTTTTTTGAAAGTGTATAAGGCTGACTTCAGCACCAAGAAAACCTTTGATTTGGGAAGACAAGACAAAATAAAACACAATATGGAAGGGAAGGGAAGGGAAGGGAAGGGAAGGGAAGGGAAGGGAAGGGAAGGGAAGGGAAGGGAAGGGAAGGGAAGGGAAGGGAGGAGGGGAGGGGAGGGGAGGGGAGGGGAGGGGAGGGGAGGGGAGGGGAGGGGAGGGGAGGGGAGGGAGGGGAGGGGAGGGGAGGGGAGGGAGGGGAAAGGGGAGCAAGTTTAGCTATAAGCCAGGCAATTGATAAGTGCTGTTTGTTATATATTTAACCAATCTCAAATCTCTATATAGTGCACCTACCCCCCCCCCCCCCCCACCACCACCATTTTATAGGTGATATTCCTGAGAATTAGAGGCATAAGGTAATTTAGCCAAGGTCACTACGTGGCACAGATAAAATTAAAAACCATCTATTGGGTGCAGAGTTCATTCACTTCCCTTGGCCCAAGCTGCCTCAGGCTTCATATTCTGCCCCATCATTTTGGCCAGATAATTTCTTTATTTGTTTTAAAGGGAATTTTTCTGAGACCTCCTTCTTGGACATAAAACCTTCCTAAGTGTTACCTTTCCTTATGCATATAAAATCTCTAATTCCTTTTCCCCACGGTCAAATGCAGAGCACCTACATATTAAAAGTATGTTTTGACCAGTTCTCCGCTCTCCTCTTGACTAATGTCAATATTTCAAACATTGCCTCATTTAGGAAAACAAGGGTTCCTTGTCTGCAATATGTTCAGATGAGTTTATAAACAGGTGGAATTCTCTCAAGAAAGAATAAGAGAAATATTCGGGGAAAGCCCTTGAGTGAAGCTGCAGGTCATTAGCAGCATGACATACAAGATTTCACATTGATCTTGGCCTCCTCTGACATTAATGCAAATACTCAGTCTGGCCCCGAGGGTGGAGGAGTGAGAAGGCAGCCATGTGACATGATGGATATTGGCAGGTTTGCATTGGGGGTGAGGAGTGGAGATTAAGGAGGCAGAAGCAGGGCAATAAATGCAGCCTGTGGGCTCTCTCATCCTCTTCACTCCTAAATCCCCCATTCCATGCCATGAGCAAATCTAGAGCTACATAAGGAACTGAATTTGGCTTTGTTTTTGTTTTTATCTGTCACATCCAACTAGACTGTACATTTAAGGTGGCATATAGATTCAAGAAAAACAGCTCAGAGCAACCAGGATACAAAAGAGGCAGCACCAAGCAGTGGAGGGACAACAGGGCGGAGTGCACATCTTTGCCATCTTGGTGTGATTGTACACGTGTATGAGATGAAGGATCGAACACCATCATCTCTAAAGTCTTGTCCAAGTCCAACATTTCTTTTCACTCTCGTTCTTACCATCCCCCCATTTTAGAGACAATGAGATATCAGGGGCTAATTTCAAGTGAATAGCCATTTTCCCACACCTTGTGGAAACAGCTGGAGGCATTTCTCTTGCCAGTAATTTTTACTGTTGACTCTCTCTTACTTCACAACCTCAGCCAAGCTCAGGGAAGCCTTAGTTCAGGAGGGATTAAAATGAGCGTCTTGTGAGAAACAAGTGCTGTGCTAAGCACTTCAACACACATGATCTCTTTTAATCCTTGTAGAAGCTACATAATAATTATTATGGTCTCCATTTTAGAGATAAGAAGATTGAGGCTCAGGCATATTAATTGAGCAGCCCAAGGCCAACAGCAAGCAAGTCTGAGCTGAGATTTGAACTTGATGTTCTGACCTAGGACAACTGCTGTGAGCCTGTGAACTTCCATTTCTGCTTCTGCAACCCCCCCTCCCCCCAACATATACACACAACACACCCATGCCCACCAGATGAGGTATATGCAAAAGGTATATGAAGAAGTGAGTTTGGGGAATGCACTGGCAGCCTACTTCAAGTTCTGTTGAAGAGAGGAGACTTATAGGACATGAGAGTTGGCTGCAAAACTGGCAAAACCAAGTTCAAGTGCCTGCTGAGGAAGAATCAGAGCCACAGTATGGCAAGAGAGCCATGGTCAGCTTTGTATTTGAGGACATGGCTCTCTGGTCCCTCCACGGCATGGATTCTGGGGAAACTGGATTCCCATGAAGCCCTGGGACTTTGTTCATGTTCTCCAGCAGTGTTCTGAGCTGACACAGAAGTCAGGCTATGGTGGAAAGAACAGGGCTTTGAGCACCTGGTTCTATACTTGTCAGGAATATAGTTGAGAGCATTCTAATATCAAGTTAATTAAATGATATTACATGATCTTTGAAATTTCTCCAATGCTAGGATTTCATGAGAAAAAAAATATGTCTTTACATTGCTATAACTTTGCACAGTGGAGAAGGGGATGATGAGAACAATAATAGTGATAACCATTTATTGAACTCTTACTATCTGCCAAGCACTCCTATCTCTGATTATTAGATGTTATAACCCATTGGACAAAGACAATGGCAAGAGGTAGAACAAGGACAGCAATTAATTAATTAACGAAGTAGGAATTTAATTTGAGTGGAGTCCAAGGGCAATTGTAAATCATTCTGGCAGGTTGCACCGATTTGTCTTGCCCTTCAACAATGCAAAGAAAATTTTATACAAAGGAAGCTTCATGAGGCCTCCCCATCACTGCCAGTGTTCCTGGCAGCATCCACAACCACCGGCCTGCAGGAGAAAACACAGTGGAATTGTTTTAAAGGTGATGCCTCTGACAGTGATCCTGACATGAAGGGCAGGTGTGACCTTTCCTGAACTCTCAGAGCGTGTAGTGACAATCAGCAGTAATTACTATTTGTAAAAACACCATCATCTGTACTTTCTCCCTTCATTCTTTGCATCATTGAATGTGATGCTAGCGTACCACTTGACTACTTGCCCTCCTTGGACTCCTCTCCAAGTGGTTCTCCAACTGAACCACAAGTTCCTCAAGGCCAGAACCCTGTGCACCTCAAGAGCAGTCAGCTTACTGATAAGCACACAGGAAGTGATCAGTAAATTCCATGGAAGGGAGTGGAAAATCAATCCTGAAGTGGATTCAGCAACCACTCCTATCCAGTGTATGTGTGAAAACTATCCTTTGTTGGGATGGCAGCTGCAACACGTAATAGCCACCCTGGTCGGCCATCTCCAGAAAAGTCTCCTCTAGCCCTAGTGAGTGCCTGCACAGTGCTCCCTTGATGCTCTGCTTCAACAGGTCCTTGCAGTTCTCTTCAAACTTCTCTTTTTGTTGACTGCCTTAAACCTTTTAGGGGTCTTGCTGTTTGTCCATCACTTTTCACATGCTTCAGTCCTATAGAACTTTACTGTGGTAGCTATCCCAAAGATTCTCAAGCTTAAGCAAACCTAAGAATCGCCAGGTTCCACCCTTGGGTATTCTGTTCTGGAATAGAATCAGGAATCTACCATTTTAACAAGCCCACCACGTCATTTCTGATGCAGGTGGTCCATGAATCACCCTTTGAGAAACACTGACTATCTCGAAGGAATTACAGGATAGGACCTTAGTCTAATGATTAAGTATTATTGTGATTCCTAGGAGCCAGAATCCTGAATGTCCTTTACCCCTGTGGTTCTAGAATTACTGCTAGCTTTTCAGGAGTCCAGTGATTCAACCAAAATATTTTCTCAGAGCCCAGCTGGCATGGCTCAGTGGTTGAGCGTTGACCTATGAAACAGGAGATCATGGTTGATTCCCGCTCAGGGCACATGCCCAGGTTTCGGGCTAGATCCCCAGTGAGGGGCATGCAGGAGACAGCCAATCAATGAGTCTCTCTCATCATTGAGGTTTCTATCTCTCTCTCCCTCTCCCTTCCTCTCTGAAATCAATAAAAATAAAAATAAAAATTTTCTTAGAGAGAATACCGTTAAAAATCCTGGTTCCGTCAAAAAGTTGTCCATGTGCCTAAATACCAGACTGAGGGGGAGTGAAGCCATAGAGCCAATGGAAAAGCAATCACTACAGGAGGACAGTGAGGACAAAAGACAGGTTGCAGTTCACAATGAAGGGATGCTACCATTCTTGACAGCACAAAGGGCCAATAAGTTGCTCATGTGTTTTGCTTTCGTTAAAGCTCTCAGCCCTTCCGTGGCCACATCATTAACTTAAAGCAGCAATAGTCCTTGTTACCAGCACTTACTACGTGGAGTGTGAGGGTGATCCTTAAGCAAAATAAGTTAGGATGGTCTATACATTTACCCTTTCCTTTGGTTATTTTATCTCCATTTTATCGTACAGCCTTCCACTGATCCACTTACCAACTTTCTTCAGACTCTTTCCTTTCCACCAGATGAACCTACTTTCCAAAAAGCATGTGTACATTTAAGGTCAAGTAATTCATACAGCTTAAAACATCACCTCTCCCACAATTATTTAGATCGAAATATGAATAGATTAAAGTTATCTATACTGAGTAATGTAATTACAAACCATCAGGCAACCATGAGAATTATAATTTTGTAAGATATAATTTTGCAAGCAATAGGAATTTCTAGTATTCCTTTGCACGGATATGAGACCAACCTTGATAAGCAAATTGCATGAGACATTTGAAACCATCCAAGCTGAGTTTTAAGCTGGCCTAAAAGCCCAGCAAAGGCAAAGTTGGTTACATAATTTATTGTGAGGGTATCCACTCCCTCTGGCCCCCACAGTGCCCAAGTCTGCATTTATCTAGCATTTCTCACACCATTTGCACTGATCTTTATGTTTCAGTTTCTCCTCCATTCCCCACCAGAGTGTGGAAAACTCACAAAACAAGTCTGAGCAAGGTGGCCTCATAAGACATTCCTCGACTGTGTATCTCTGCCTCAATAACAATAATTCAGCATCGGTCCACAGGCAAAAAATGCTTCTGTGGATCCCCCAGCTCCCCAGTCCAAGAGATTGTGAAATCCCAATGCGGTCCAAGAACAAAGAAAGCTGTTTTGAAAAACAGGCCTACACCCAGTAAACTGACTTGCTGACCCTGGCCCTGGCTATAGATCTGGAAACAGTTTCATAACCCTGAGGTCTGAACTACAGGCACATCTGGCTTTGGTTTTATCACCAGTACCATATGCCAAGGGACACAGGAGGAGTCTTGCCCACCTTTGTGTAGGGTAATATCCATGCAGATCCTGTGGACCCTGAAGTAGCCAGTGAAGCACCTCCTGTTCCTCTCAGTCATGGTCCATGGGCCCGGGGAGGACACTGATTTAAACAACTATTCACAGAAGAGAGAATCTCTGTGGAAGTCCAGGAGTCCGTGAAGTGTTTCACCACACCATAGGAACAACAACAGCAAAAAAAAAAAAAAAAAAATTAGACCCATTGAAGAGAGCAAGAGGAATAGCTTGACTTTACCCACATTACCCCTCCCCAAAGATGCACAGCCCACTCCCAAGGGAGCTCTTCTCAGCCATTATTTCACCCCCCCCCCAGGGGAAGTCAGATGTGTGAGTGAGCACCCAGCTTCCGCAGCTGTGCAAGACACTTCCAAAGACCTCAGTTCTGTCTTGCCTCATCCAGAGTGCTGAGTCATAAGTTGCACAACTGGACGTCAATGGGCAGGTGGGAGAACAGTTTCCAGGGCTCAAAACAGAGCATATCTTGGTTGCGGGCACATCCCCAGTAGGAGGTGTGCAGGAGGCAGCTGGTCGATGTTTCTAACTCTCTATCCCTCTCCCTCCCTCTCTGTAAAAAATCAATAAAATATATATTTTTTAAAAAAACAGAGCATATCAACAGAGTGTAGATCCTATTAACTGCATCTTGGCACCCATGTGTCACTGTGGCTGCCTCCCTGGGATGCCCAACTGGCCCACAGGCAACCTCAGCACTCTGCACACCTCACCCCTACACACACTCTGCATCCAGCTCCATGTGTGAGTTCCCAATGACAGTGAGAGTGAGCTTTCACACACAACTAGGGAGCACACACAGAAAATTGGTCCAAATTTCAGGCCTGGGAGAAACCACAAACTTGAGCACTCAGCACTGCCTAGGGAAAGCAAAAGGGAGGTTGTCAGCACTTTGCCTAGCTTTGCAGGATAAAGAGAATGCACACAAGTTTCAAAATTCTGCCACAAGAGGGATAAAAAGTGTGGAGCAGACATACACATATATAAGGTCTCAATTCAAGTGTACAATTAAATGATTTTTTATGTTTATAAAAATATGCAACCATTAAAAAAACCCAGTTTTAGAAAAAGTGATCCCTGTAAAAATATCTAGTATCCATTTGCAGTCACATCCTCTTCCCATCCCCAAACTCAGGCAATCGCTACTCTGTGTCTATAGGTTTGCTTTCTGAACGTGTCATATATAGAATGTTCATGGAATCATACAACATGGTTGTTTTTTTTCCATATGGCTTCTTTCACTTAACATAATGGTTTGAGGCTCATCCATGTTATAGCATGCATCACCAGCCCATTCCTTTTCATTGCTAAGTAGCATTTTATTATATGTATATACCATGTTTTGTTTACCCAATAAGTTAATGGCCATTTAGATGATTTCCACCTTTGTTTATTATGAATAATTCTGTAATGAACACTCACCTAAAAGTCTTTGTATAAGCATATGCTTTCATTCCTTTTGGGGAGATTCCTAGTAGTAGAATGATCGGATCATACAGTAAATTTATATTAAGCTTTTTGAAAAACTGCCAAACTGCTTTCCAAAGAAGTTGTATCATTTTACATTCCCCCAACAAAGTATGATGATTCCAGTTTCTCTGCCTCCTCACCAACATTTATTGTTTGTCCTTTTTATTACAGCAATTCTAGTACATGTAAAATGATATCTCGCCCTGACTGGTTTGGCTCAGTGGATGGAGTGTCGGCCTGAGGACTGAACGGTCCCGGGTTCAATTCCAGTCAAGGGAATGTACCTTGGTTGCAGGCACATCCCCAGTAGAGGGTGTGCAGGAGGCAGCTGATCGATGT
This sequence comes from Myotis myotis, assembly GCF_014108235.1. NCBI lineage: Eukaryota > Metazoa > Chordata > Mammalia > Chiroptera > Vespertilionidae > Myotis > Myotis myotis. Next base: position 62,765,106 of record NW_023416390.1, on the reverse strand, counting down.
TTCTCTCTCATCGATGTTTCTAACTCTCTATCCCTCTACCTTCCTCTCTGTAAAATATCAATAAAATATGTATTTTTAAAAAAATGATATCTCACTGTGATTTTAACTCACCTGTGACAATGACCAAGGCTATTGAGCATGTTTTCGTGTGCTTATTATCAACTCCTTTGTTCATTGGGTTTTTTAATATATTCTTAATATAAAATCATTGAATTTCAGAAGTACAAAAACACTTCAAAATATATTATCTAACCTCTTTTGATATAAAATAAATGAAGACTGGAGGTACAGAGTGCTTTGCTCAATGCACAAAAGCAAACTTATGGCAAACTGGGATTCTAATTTCCTAATTCTGAATTTAGCTGAAATTGAATTACGTTTCCCCATACCTCATTTTCCAAGCAATAATTAACTTATGCTCTAATAAAGTTATTAGTAAAAAGAGACAAACGGAAAGTCAAAATTATAGACTCCTTAGGAACAACTCATGTCTTACCCAACCTCGTGACTCTCTTTGCACTTACCACAGTCTATTACCCATTGTAGGTGCATAATGAATGGCTGTTGAAAGGAATAAAATGGAAAAGCATTAATGAAAATTCAGTCCAGTCAGAATTATATCAAAATCAAATACAATTATAGTCCTTGAATATATTAAGCATATCTGGATTTCATATTAATTATATTTTATGACCAAAAAATGTTTTTAAGTACTATGGACATGGCCCTGGGCAGGTAGCTCCGTTGGTTAGAGCATTGCCCAATATGCCAAGGTTGCAGGTTCAATCCCCAGTCAGGGCACATACAAGAAGCAACCAATGAAAGCATAAATGAATGGAACAACAAACCAATCTTCCTCTCTCTTACTCTATCTCTAACAGCAATCAATCAATCAATACTGTGGAGACAATAGTTATTGAGCCATTTACCCAAAATGGTATATACTTTGAGCATCTGCCTCTGAATGATTCCAGGAAAAATTCCTTTCCTGGAATGTTTTAAAAATAAAGATGCCCAGGGCTCACTCCCTCTAAACTTTCTGAATCAGAACCTCTAAATGTAAGACCTGAAAATTTGTTTCTCAAAAGCCTTCCAGAAATTCTTGGGCACCAAAAGAAAAGAAAAATGAGAATTTTAACAGAACAGATGTCGTGTAACACATTTGAGGACTGTTTGCTTGAAGGCATTAGGCAGAGCATCAGGACTGGTGATTTAGAAGAGCTGCTGGTACTGGAAAACCAAAAGAATTCCTAACTACTGCGTGACGTAACATAACCTCATAAATTGCCAGTGGTGTACATGGAAGCCTTGAAAAGGTTCTGGTTGCTAATTGGTACTTGACTTTACAAAAATGATTAAGGAACAAAATACTCCTTAATTGAGCAGGGAATGAATGGAAAATGCTTGAAGGGCTCTCTGTCCATCTCACAGTGCTGCCAGTGTCTCTGCTCCAGTTGTTTGGAACATGAGAATTTACAGGCAACACCAACTTGGATATGCCTGCATTTGCTTGTGTTAGACTGAAGAGCTTTGTACCACAACCACATCTAAGCAGTCAGGTGAAATGTTCACCTCCAGCACATAACTAGGCAGGAAAGAAGAATGCAAAGGACTAAGGATGAACTGAAGCAACGGTTCACAGAAGGTGGATAAACAAGACTAGCTGGATTTCTATCCTTCAGCTTGGCACTCCTCAGCCCACCTCCGGTGTCAATAATGCTAATGGGGCATTTATGGGAATGGAAATTGATGATTCCTATTCAAGCATGCTCCAACTAGAACTAACTGCCTTCTCACTGGAACGCTTTTCCCACGGTCTTTCTCATGGCTGCTACCCTGACTAAAAATAACTCTATCTTTCTTCTGCCCCAACCACTTTCTCCCATATTTCCTCTTCTTCAAGCATGGAGCAGATTGTATTTTCCAAAAATGGACACAAAAATATTCCCCATCCTACATGCTCTTGTACAATATGGCTTTGCCACTTGCCTATCAGAGGCGGAATCTATTTCTCAACCTTCTCTTGAACTTTGATAGATGCTGAGATTGATTTGACCCAAAGAATACTTCAAAAATTACTGCACAACTGCCAGGATTCCCATGAACTATTCTGACAGCTTTTGCTTTGTGATGTGTAGAAGCCAGGCACCACGTAAAAGTGTGCCTAGCATTTTGTGAGAAGCCCAAGCCACCTGGAGAGGCCCTGGAAGATGAGGCGTCATGTGGCAAGAGAAAGAGGCCATGGCCACTGAGACACCAGATGTGTGAGTGCAGGAGCCATCTGGGAAGTAGACCCTGCCTGGTGACATGTGTGTCAGAGACGCCAGCCCAGTCAAACCCATCCCACCTTCCTGACCCACAAAATCAAGAATGAAGCAAAACAGTTGTTTTAAGACACTAAGTTTTAGGGTGACTATAGAGGAAAGGAGAGACGAATATGCCACCCAAGAATGTGCTACTTGGCATGAAGATTATTTTGAGCTGATTCTTTTTGAGAAACAGCAGACACGGAAGAAGCTTTGAAAAGAGAATAGAAGTTACCCTGTTGTAAGAGAAAGTTAATTATTATAAAGGAAATATACATTTGTCTCCCTCTCTGTACCAAAAAGAGAAGATAACTCTAAATCACAAGAGAAGGCACCCACTTAAATCTCCATAACAACCCTTACCCTTGTTTACTGTGCTTTTCCTGATAACCCCTCATAACTGGCCTCTGCTCCTCCCAACGTTTTTTGTTTTATTCTGTAACTGAAGATGGTATTTAAGTTGCTGGCTTGGGCCACCTCAGGGACTTACTTAGTTTCTCTGGTTATCTCCCATGCATATGTGAGGCGCATGTGTTAATAAATGTCCGTTTGTTTTTCTTTTGTTAATCTGCCTTTATTACAGGGGGTCTCAGCCAAGAATGCAGAAGGGTTAGAAGAAAAATTACTTTTCCTCCCCTACAACAGTAATAGATAGCTAGAACAAAACGCTTAACACTAAATTATTTAACATATATTTATTGTCTATCTTTACACACACACACACACACACACACACACACACACACACACATACACACACACGAATGTGAGTTCCAATCAAGCTCTGTCTTATTTATCACTGCGTGATCAGTGCCTGGAATAAAGTAGGTGTTCAATAAATATTTGTTACATTATTATTGAATGCATTTCCTCCCCGGAGGCTCAGAAGGCAACTAATAATATCCTCTGGCTGATACTCTGCCTGTGCCAGTTCTTCCGTCATTTCTATTAAAGACATTCATCTTTGTGAGGAAATACATTTCATGCAAAGTCCAGAAAACAGATTGGCCAACTCATCAACTGCAGTTGTCAAAAGCAGACCAAGCCTTTCCTCTGAGGCCACCAGGATTTAATCTTGTCAAGCTCCTGAGCTCCTACCACAGTCACAACGTACCAGTATTTCCTCTCTGGTCACTGCAATGGCTGATGTGGGGCTTTACAAAGGGAACGAACTTAGTGTATTAACTGGAGAGGGAGCATGGCTTTCAAGGATGAGGGAAGACCTGTATCAGAAATGCCAGCAAGAGCTGGGGGTTAACAACTTGTTGTTGATTGCAAGGTCCTCAGAGCCCTTCACTGATAGAGGATTTGACTGTGCCAGCATAGTATGATTTTTTTCTGTTGAAATGCTGAAATTGCATTCTGCTCATCTCTTCCTTTGTATGTAATGAAAACCTTGAGAACTCCCGTGGTTTTGTATCTTCTAGCAAATTAAGTGTTAAAGTCATCCTAAATGTTTGCAAACCTGCAATTGGAACCTTTCCTACAAAGCATATTTATACACCAAATAGGTTATTTTCTAAAACAATTTCTATGCTTCCATAAGGAATCAGTAGTGATAGCCACATTGTTTTTCCACTCCTTTTGATTGTCCACAAAATAGCTAACAACATTAAATGGCAAGCTTAATTTACCATCTCCATTGTTTTACCAAAAGCGAAGTCGGTTTCTTCCTAAATATCAGGAGTTCATTTTCCCCAACACAGGATGACAAGCAATTACAGACCTCAGAGACAGCTGTTCCAGGCTCCGCACAGATGTCATGGGTAGATGAAGGTACACGTCTTGTATACAGCCATTAGCCCTAGAAAGAAAGATTGATAGTGGCCATGAAAATGTTAGCAAGCCTTTGTTTTCCCTTTTCTGTTTTACATAAGGTTTTATTCCTGCTTCATCTTTCCCCTACAGAGCATGGTACACACATTTGGCATTTGGTGTTTTGTCCAGAATTGCTCAGATTTTCCTGATATAAATGCTATGCACCTATTCTCATAATTCTCTGTAAAATCTGCAGCATTCTAATAGAACATTTACTCTTTATATTGTACACCCATTGATGGAGATTCACGTTATTACCATGTTAAAATTCCCTCCCCCGCTATCTTGTAACTGCATTCACGAACCTTTTGAGCTCCATGTCTCGGTTTTAAAACACACCACCCTCAACACAGAGTGCAAACCGTCATACATAATTAAATGAATCAAATCGCACCCTTTGCCAAGGTCAGCATGGCAGCATCCTTGCCACTGCACCTGCCATGAGCAACGCCAGCAACCTGCACATGCCTCCTTAGCTCCCAGCTGGAGGTGCAAAGAGAGACTTTGTGGTTGCGCCTCTGTAGAATGAAACTATTAAAGGGTTACAGACCAGAGCTGTTTCTCATTGCAGAATGTTTCCTGGGTCTTACACAAGAAATTTTGACATTCGCTTTGATCACAGTTTTGAAAATTACTCTTTTCTTCCCCTAAAGTCATATCATGATGCCATTATTATTAAAATCACGATGAAATTACAAGAACAAAGCAAGGCTAACAGAACATTAGAATCAATAGTGTGCTCATCCTATGTAATAAAAGACTAATATGCAAATTGTCCTCTCAGGAGTTTTGACCAACTGGGAGTTTGACCGCTCGCTATGACATGCGCTGATCACCAGGGGGTGGCACAGAAGGAAGACCCTGGCTGGCAGCCAGGGGAAGGAAGGTCCAGATCAGCCCTGATCACTGGCCAGGCCTAGGGACCCTACCCATGTACAATTTCATGCACCAGGCCTCTAGTCCTATATTATAAAATCCTAATATACAAATCAACCGAACAGTGGAATGACCAGTCACTATGATGCACACTAACCACCAGGGGGCAGACGTTCAATGCAGGAGCTGCCCCCTGGGGGTCAGTGCACTCCCACAGGGGGAGCGCCACTCAGCCAGAAGCCAGGCTCATGGCTGGTGAGTGCAACGGTGGCTGGGGGGAGCCTCTCCCACCTCTGTGGCAATCGAACATCCTCCAAGGGCTCCTGGACTGTGAGAGGGCACACGCTGGGCTGAAAGAACCCCCTCCTGAGTGCACAAATTTTGTGAGCCAGGCCTCTAGTTTTTTATAATAGCCCTGCACCCACTATACAGGATCTATAAGCTTGCTCACCTTGAGAGCAGAACTTGACAACTACATTTCTATGAAATGGGAACCAGTTTTCAGCTCGCATCTAGAAGGCACAGAAGTTCTACCAAAAGAGGAAACATTCAAATTGCCTCTCTCTCTGCCACAAAGGTGTCAAGTAAGAGAGGTTAAACATCCTGCCAAACAGTGCACTCTGTGCAAGATTCAGAGAGCTGCAGAACCATGGGGAAGAAGACCTTCCAGGGAGACTGTGAGCTACAGGGGCTTACAAGCAGCACTGCAGAGGAGCACAGCTCCTGATTCTAGAACACAGCACCAACAGCTTAAACATGGAAGGGAAGAATATTAATTCCTCACAGTCAGATCTTTAGAACCTAAACATTTAAGGAACCCAAACTAGTTCAGAACAGAAAATATTCCTTTAATTACACCTGATTACACAGTTTTACCAATTTCTACTAATGGGGCATTGGATATTAATATCATACCTCCAATTGTTATAATTCAATGTGTATATAATGTAATAACATAATTTTCACTCCTTTAAGTGGTTACATTCATTCTCAGACAATCTTTTTGACTATCATCTTAAAGTCATGAGTTTTTAAACCCCTCCAGATATCTGATGTTCAAGACTATATAAATAATATCTCTTATAGATTGCAGTCCTTACAAGTATTTATATCTACCAAAACATTGCTATATCTCACTTGTAATACTGGCATGGTTTATGAGTTGTTGGTGCCAGTTTAGCTTGCATCCTATCTAATAAAGAGGGAATATACTAATTGACCCTCACACCATCGCAAATATGGCGGCACCCACAGCCAATAAGGAGGGAATATGCTAATTGACTGCCATGCCCTCAAAGATGGCGGTGCCCACAGCCACAAGATGGCAGCGCCCAGTCCCCTCATCCCCCAGCTGCCCAAGGCCAGGCCGAGGCACAGGCAAGCCTTGGATGGTGGCTGCCCTGCCACCCAGGGCCCCCTGAGGCTCAGGTAACCAGGGCCGGCCGAGGCTTGCACTGCCAGCAGTGGCAGCAGCAGAGGTGTGATGGGGCATTGCCTTCCCCTGATCTCCAGGTCACCTCCCGCCCCTGAGGGTTCCCGAACTGTGAGAGGGGGCAGGCTGGGCTGAAGGGACCCCCCTCCCCTCCAGTGCATGAATTTTCATGCACCAGGCCTCTAGTAAATCTATAAAAGATTAAAGATCATAAAATGCAAATTATTGTCTACTCCCCTCTCAATGCACAAGTCCAGTTGAAACATTATTCATTTACCCATCAGATGCACAAAGAGGCAGATGCCATCTAGTGTTTGATAGGCTAAAGTGCATGCCAATTATACTCTGAGTCCAGTCCCATATTAGTATTATCCAGATATAGGCATATCAAAAGGTACTGTGATGTATTACATGCAAAGAATATTCAGCACATTGTGGTGCTAGCTTTTCCACTAACTAACTGGATTATGTTGGTCAAGACCCCTCTGTGTCTTGAATTAGTTACTCTCCACTGCCTCTTATAAGCAACAGATGGATTGCAAAAAATATAACCTTTGTACATTGAAATCTTGATACACTGCAGACCCAAACCCCAGGACACGATACACACTTTCTGGAGCTAACCTGTGAGGCATGTTGCCTCCACTCTGTAAAGCAGAATGTTTTCTGTATTATACAGTACAGACATAAACTTGAGACATGCGGACACATTAGATCCCTGTAGGCAATGATTTATCATAAGGTATAGTGAGGAAGAAAAGAAGTAAAAACAGGGTGATTTTTTTAAAACTTCTAACATTCACTATTAAAGGCATACTATCTGCTTAAACTTTTGTCTGATAGTTGAGATAAATGTTCTCCAGTCTTATTGACTAGAGGGGTCTGTAAAATTTCTTTTTAACTAGACCACATGGCAACTAAAATCTTTCCCACAAAAAAAAAAAAAAAAACTGAATGGAAAATACAGCAAAATCTGACACCTGCTAAATCTTGTTTCTCACCCCTCAATTCTTAAGATCATGTTCAGCTTTCCTTGAACAAATTTGGTCACGTAGAAAGTGGTCAGACCTCTGACCGGTGGTTTGTAAAGACAGACAGAGTATCATACCCAGGAAATCTGTCTATGGCTTGAAAGACTTGCAATGGATCTGGCCTGCCTGGTGGACAGATATCCAACCTGCTACTCAGTACATAGGATTTGGATGAACAGCATCTGAGACACTGATCTTCAGAAGTATGAACACAGATTTGTCCCATGTGTACTAACTCTACAAAATGGGATTAATCCTTTGCATTAACAATGTGCATTGTCTATACACCCACAAAGGATACTTTGTTCCTTATGTGCTTTTTTCCCTTTCAGTGCTTTCTTGACTGGAAATCATTCCTAGTAACTTGAAACAACTCAAGACAAGCTCTTCAGCCTGACCACAAGCCAAGCTTATCTTGATGTAGCATGAGCTTCTCTGTCTGCCAGGGCCATCCCACATGTCAATTAAGGAAAGCTGCTTATTATGGGGTTTTCCGTCCTTATCTACCTTGTGAGGAGGCCAATCCCTTTAGGTAACTGAAGCAGGTTCTGTCATCTCTACAGGCTTAAGAGCTGCTAAGCAGTTACCTCTCCCCACCTCCTCACTCTGAATTTTTCTGGTGTCAATCATCAGCTTTTCTCCAAGATCATGCTTCAGATCCAATTCCTCCATGTCATTCCATCTAGGACCAATTATGTCTCCTCAAGAATGAGTGACATTTTCAACCCTTTGAAATGATTTAGGGACCAAATGGACTGCATGACAAAGGGGCCCAAATTCCTTCCTTCTCCCATTTTCTGTGACTCTCCCTGAAAACCAGGGGCTGTGCATTCCAACAGACTTGTGAATTTTTTGTGAAAAGCCATCATAGACTGTACTCTATACAATAAATGCCTTTGTGTCCTGGACACCAATTATTAAATCACTCTTCTGGCTATTTTTTCAAGCTTAATAGTCAAAATACTTTGTATTCACATTTCTCTGTCTGTTATATTTTTTTCTGCTTTCTTTTAGGTCTTCCTATGTCCTGTCATTTTATTGTGTGGATTCTTCAGATACACTTGGACAGGAACTGAAAATGAGATTTGTCACTTCCAAATATGTTACTCCTGCACATCATATGCATGTTATAGCAACAGTGTCATCCTTCCTTTGCTAACCTCCACAGAAATTTGCTGATGCCAGAAAAGCTCATAGTCCATTATGACTTTTCAATTCTATCTTGCTTCACTTAGTCATTGTCCTGAATGTTTTTTGGTCTTACTATGTGATGGAAATTGCCACACTCATTCTCATGGCATTCTTACCAATATGAACAGGGAGTGGGTGGCCTCTGACCTGGTACCTGGGATAGTGTCAAGGACAGAGAGTAGCAGAGAGAACTCTTTTCTGTGATTTTTTTTGTCATTTGTGATTTTAATGATCTAAAGGGTGGTTTTATTAGAAAGACTAATGGGATAATACTGCAATAATTTATAATTGTAGAAAATTTTGAAGGGCTTTCACGTATATGACCCATCAATGTATGCTGAGCAAGGCAATATAGTATTATCCCCTTTTTTTAGAAAAATACAAAAACTGAGGTTTATAGCACTTTGTGCTTTGCCTTCTGTCACACTATTGGTAGAAACGTAAGTCACATTAAAAATCCAGATTTTCTGATTCTCCATCTAGAATTTTTTTTTCTACACCACAATTGAGTTTCTGGAACCCATTCAGGGATCTGCCACAAGGAAAGGAGGAGGCCAAGTAGCCAGGACTTTATGCCTCAGCCCCTGCTTTGATCAAGGCAGGTCTATATGTATCTGTTTTATAATTGGGTTTCTGTTCAATATTTAGTTACAAAGATTTCTGCCTAGAACATGAGAGTAGTAGGGGCCATGAAGGACAAATGGGTCCAAAGAAGAAAAAATAAGCTAAGGCATGAGTGAATTAGGGATCACCAAGTGTGCAGCCAGAGACCTGTGGCATATTGTTTAGCAGTGGCCCTGCTCAAGAGTGGGTGATCCCTCCTCAGAGAATAATAAAGGTGCAGCAGACATTGTTTTGTTTCTTAATCCTCACCTGAGGATATTTTTCCATTGATTTTTAGAGAGAGAAACACCAATGTGTGAGAGACACATCGATTATTTGCCTCCCACTTGTGCCCTGATTGGGGCCGGGGATTAAGCCTGCAACTGAGGTATGCGCTGTTGACCCGGATAGAACCTGTGACCCTTCAGTCCACAGGTCGACGATCTATCCACTGAACCAAACTGGCTGGGGCTCTTCCTACCCTTAATGAATATGAAATCCGCAGAAAGAAAAACGGGACAGCTGCATACATAACGCTCAAAGACACATATGACACGATTATGCTAACATATATACATAACAATGTTTCAAGACGCTTTAGTACTGGCGTGATGCTGCAGCAGCCATGGCAAAGCCCCACCCACCTTGCCCACTCTACCTTTGTCCTCCTTCATGGAGCCCTTCTCCTTGTCTAAGGCTCCCAATTCTCATAAATTTCTATATTTTCTTAGTTAGAAAAAAAAAAAAAGGAGGAACCACTGTAATAAGCAAAGCCACAAGGGACGTAGCTTTTTTTCTTTAAAAAAAAAAAAAGGACTCTGCCAAGGGCAAGGGCAAGGTTGGAGATAAAGAAGTGGACTGCTCATGGTCCAGTGTCAGTCTTTGGTGAAGGAGCCAGGTTAGAATACAAGATCTCCTCTTCACAATGCTTCATGTCTGTCCACATACAGGCACATAGGCAGTTCCTGGCACACCCCCACCATGCCTGGGAGCCCCGACAGATCTCTGGTGATTCAAATGGAGCTTAAGCTTTAGAGCCACTTACGTGCCTGAGTTTCCTCCATGTTCCTGAGAGAGGTGCTGGCAATGTGTTTTTGTAAAATTTGCAAAGGTGAGAATTTTTTTTTGATAGCCACAGCTGTTTTGGCTATAGGCTCTTTCCATTCTGACTTCACCAGACTTCCTTCATGGCAGGTGGCACCGGTGTGGCTGTAGGCATTATTGGGATCCAGCTAACAGAAAGCTGAGTAGAGAAACATTTAATGTCAGTTAGTGGAATGTATTCATGTGGTTCACAGTTGTTTATATAGTTAAGTTATTCCTAGCTATCCTACTGTAGGAATGGCCTTCAGAAATACTTGTATAGCCCTGTGAGACATACCATGAGGGACCAATCTAGAGGTCATATTGGGATATGCTTGTCTCAGCACCCAGCACTGAAGTATGTGGAAAATAAAGAAGAAAAAATAGCTTTGAATTGTATGGAACCAAAACTAGTCTGAAGAAAATTCTTCCAATCATCAAATGGGCAAAATTCTGAAGAAAATTCTTCCAATCGTCAAATGGACAAATTTCTAACTAGAGTTTCTGTTTATCATCCTTATCAAAACAGAAACTTACTCTTGTTGGGGAATACTTCAATAATTCAGAGTGGATAATTATAGAAGAACCATATCTTTTTCTGGGAATTGTGTGAAATTGAACTTATTAGAGTCCCATGTTTGAAGGCCACAAGTCTGGGAAAAATACTGCACAGCAGTATGTCTGTGTGTGGTCATACTTAAGCACCCCAACTACCAAACAATCAACCATGTTAAATGAAACACTGAATTATCTTCATATTGTCTTCATAGAAAATGATATTACAAAATCATTTCACATGAAAAAGCAATCAGAAACTAATCATCCAAAAATCTAAAAAAGAAAAAAAAAAGTTATTATAAAGATGAGTAGGCACAGGTCTTCCCAGTTCAAGGTGAAAACTGCAACTCCCCCTCCCCCCATGTCTACTTTATGGAATTTTACAAAATTCCTCTGTAAAGATAAAATATTATTTTAACAATAAAAAAAAGATAAGTAGGCAATTATAATTTAAAATATCATATTTTTGCAAATGATAATACTGTAGTATTGTCAGTTTTGTTAAATTTGGTAATGTTTTAATTTCTCTTCTCATCCCAAATAAATAACATTTTTTGTTCTCATTATGTATTTTTTTAATCTTTTATTATTTTTCTCTTAAAGAATTCCAAAATTGTATAAGCTTTGGTCTATGAATCCTAGATTTTCTCATTCAAGGAGTTACAGTTGAGGTGAATTATGCTAGAAAGACTTTGTACCACACAGCTATTCAATGTAAACTTCTTAAATTCAGTAAAGATTAAATATATTTCCTGCCATGTCCAAACTTTCCATCTCCTTCAACATCACACTTAAAGCAAATCTGAAAGATTTTTCATAATTTATGCTATTGTCTCTTCTTCTAGAAAAATATGAATTATGGTTATAATTTTTATTTTTACCACTGCTCTTTGTTCAGCCACACAAACGACTTAAAAAGCACAATCATTATTGCAAAAAAATTCAGAATCATTGGCAAATGAAAATGATTCATTCTTTACCAAAAGAGAAAGAAACAATACACTATTGACAATAAAATCTATGTAAACATAAAAGTTTTGAATCCATTCCTCAAAAATCTATTTTGCAGGACTATTCATGCTTTTCATTTAAGGAAGTAGTATTCATATATTTTAAGTTTAACATACATATCATTTACTAAATTTACATCAAATCTAATATAATGTATCTATAACATAGTATCCTAGTATGAAAGTCAGTATTTTAAGGTAATTGTCCATTTATATTAAAAGCCTCTCATAAAAATCTTTCCCCTCTGAAATACCTCTTTTTCCCTAGTGAGAATAATAGTCATAATTACAAAGGAGTAACATATGACAGATAATGTTCCTGTTTTAGAAAATTAGCTCTTTCTTAGCCTTGCAATTAAACCCTTTTTACCTGACTTTAGTATTGGTGTCATATAGAATGAGGGTATCATTGGGCTTTTCAGGGTAAAGAGACACCTAGTAAAGAATTCACTAAGGCAGAATTGTTATATTAGCGAACACTGACACAACTCAAAAAAAAAAAAAAACAAGATAACCACACCAAAGAAAATAGTTTAGTTTTTGCAACTGAAGCAGTTTTTTTAGAATTACACATTAAGCCATTTCTTTACATTAAAATCAAGTTTTATATCACAGTATGCTGCTTTTTCTTCTGGTAAATCTGTATACAGTGAGCCATTTCCAAATATTTTCTGATGTGTGTAAGCCTAGTACTATATCTAGTCTGTTCATCACATAGTTTAAAATTTAGCCTGAGACTCCTCTACCTAGTTTATCTAGAATGTGTGACTGGCTGATAATGATATAGTGAAATGAGCACTGGTCAGTGTGCCTGCACCCAGGCCTACCACTGCATAGCCTCTCATAAGACCTTAATTTGTGCTTAAAGTGGGAATGGGAAGGGTGAGTTAAACCAGGTCTTTTTTTTTTTTTTTTTTTTGAGGACCTACTTTTTTAAAATAAATACCCATCATCATGGATAAACCCATATTCTCTTTAATTCTCACAATAACCTTGAGAAGTAGTTATTATCTTCTCCATTTTATAAATGAGGAAACTTAGTCTCAGGGAAGGGGAAGAAAAGAGGTAGAAAATTCCCTTTTATTAAGACTACTACAGACTTGGCTTGTCATTGCACTTACGCCTTTACAAATAAGTCGACCAGATCTTTATCTTACCGAAGAGTAAACGTGGTCACCGAAAGTTGATATCACATTGCTAATCAATCACTGGCAAACTGGGCTTTGAGTCAAGGTTGCCTTGACTACAGGCCTTGTGTTACTGCTCACTACTGATGCTTCTTTTTTTTCTTTTTTTAATTGTGGTCAGATCACTTACCATGAAATCTGCCTTCTTAAGAAATTTTTAAATGCACAATGCAGTAGTGTTCACTATAGGCACAATGTTGTACACAGATCTCCGAAACTTTTCATTTTGCATAAATAAGACTTACGCGCATTGAACAGTGATTCCCCATATTCCCTCCCCCTGTCCTTGGCACTTATCATTCTACTCTCTGTTTCTGAGTTTCACTCTCTTAGAAACCTCATAGAACTGGAATCAGGCAGCATTTGTCCACTGGCTTATTTTACTTAGCATTATATTCATCCATGTTATCACAAATGGTAGGATTTCCTTATTTTTAATGCTGAATAATATTTCACTATATGTATATACCACATTTTCTTTATCTATCCATCTATTTATGGTCATATGAGTTATGTCTAGAGCTTGGCTATCCTATATAATAAAAGGCTAATATGCAAATTGACCGAACAGCAGAACGACTGGTCACTATGTTGTGTACTGACCACCAGGGGGGCAGATGCTCAAAGCAGGAGCTGCCCCCTGGTGTTCACTGCGCTCCCACAGGGGAAGTGCCACTCAGCCAGAAACCTCTCCCACCTCTGTGGCAGCACTAAGGATGTTCGACTGATGGCTTAGGCCCGCCCACTGGGGAGCGGGCCTAAGCTGTTAGCTGGACATCCCCTGAGGGCTCCCAGACTGTGAGAAGGTGCAGGCCGGGCTAAGGGACCATCCCCCCCCCTCCCAGTGCACTAATCTCATGCACCAAGCCTCTGGTTGTTAATAATGCTACAGTGAACATAGGAATACAAATATCATTTCAAGATTCTGACTTCAATTATTTTGGAGATATATACCCAGAAGTAGGATTGCTGAATTATATGGTAGTTCTATTTTTTAGTTTTTGAGGAACCTCCATATCATTTTCCATAGTGGCTGCACAATTTTGCATTCCCATCAACAGTATACAAGGTTCCAGTTTCTTCGCATCCTCTCCAGCACTCGCTATCTTTTGTGTTTCTTATATTAATCATCCTAAACAAGTTTGAGGTGATACTGTGGTTTTCACTTGCATATTCCTGCTTATTAGGGATATTGAGTATCTTTTTGTAGACCTGTTGGCCATTTGTATGTCTCTTTGGATGCAAGTCTATTCAAGTCCTTTGCTCATTTTTTAATTAAATTACTTGGGATATTTTTGCTATTAAGTTATAAGAATTCCTTATATATTTTGGAAAATAACCCTTATAAGATATATGGTTTGTAAATATTTTCTCCTATTCCATGGGTTCATTTTCACTCTGTTGACTATTTCCTTTGCTATGCACAGCTTTTTCATTTGATGTAGTCCCACATGTCTATTTTTTGTTTTTTTACATTTCCTTTTGGTGTCATAATGAAGAGACCAATGTCATGAAGCTTTTCCACTGTGCTTTCTTCTAGATTTACAGTTTCAGGGTTTACATTTAAATATTTAATCCATTTTGAGTTGATTTTTGTGTGTGGTGACAGGTAAGAGTCCAATTTCATTCTTTTGGATGTGGATATCCACTTTTTCCAACACCATGTTCAGAAGAGACTATCCTTTCCCCACTGTGTCTTCTTTGGAGCCTTGTCAAAGATTAGTTGACTGTATGTACATGGGTTAATTTCTAGACTTTCTATTCAACATATTTTCAGAATAAAAACTCTCAACAAATTAGGTATAAAAGGAATTTTTACAGGTATAAATACCAAATATGAAAAGTCCACAGCTAACATCATACTCGACAGGGAAGACCAGAATTTTCCTCTATGAAGAACAAGTCAAGGATGCCCATTCTTGCCATTTCTATTCAACACAGTACTGAAGTTCAAGCCAGAGAAATTAGGCAACAATAAATAAATAAATAAATAAATAAATAAATAAATAATATCCAAATAGAAAAGAAAGAAGTAAAATTGTCCCAATTTGCAAATGATATGATTTTATATGTAGAAAACTCTAATAATGCAACAATAAAATAGAACTAATAAATTCAATAAAGTTGCAGGATACAAAATCAACATACAAAAATCAGTTGCATATTTATACTCTAACATTGAACTATATGAATAGTGAACTATTCATTGAACTATATGAATAGAAAATCAAAAACAATTTCATTTACAGTAACATCCAAAGGAATAAAAAATACTTAGGAATAAACTTAGCCAAGGGGGTGAAAGACTTGTAAACTTGTACAAAACATTGATGAAAGAAATGAAAGAAGATAAAAATAAATGGAAAGGCATCCCATATTTATAGATCAGAAGATTTAATATCGTTAAAATGTCCACACTATCCATAGCATCTATATATTCAATACAATCCCTACCAAAATCCCAATGGCATTTATCATAGAAATAGAAAGGGCAACCCTGAAATCCACATGGAACCACAAACGACATGGAGTGGCCAAAGGAATCTTGAGAAAGAAGAACAAAGCTGGAGTCACCACACTTCCTGGTTTCAAAATATATCACAAAGCTATAATAATTAAAGTAGCATGCTACTGGCATAATGCCTGCTTTTTTAATCAATATTTCTCTCAGCTCTCTTCCAGTCAGATAAATGGACCAATGAGAGTGAGGGAATTGCTTAGCCTTCAAAGATATTTCAAAGTCTCCCCCGCCACCCCACGCCCAGAAAGCTCCAATTATACTTGTGAAAACACATTCCCCAGAGCATTTCCATCAGCTTGAAGGCAGTTTGGAAGACAGGAAATTACTTAGGCCCCCTATTTTATTTAAGTTCTGATGGTCCAGAAAATTTGTGGTTATCCTTTTTGAGGAAGAACTACAATATGAAATCTGTTGATAAGAATCATTAATCTCTGAAGATATTACTACCACAAATCTCAAAGAAGTGTTTTTAAACACATACTAGTAAACCTGGATAAAATGGAAAGTGAGTACATATTAACTGCAAAATGCTCTAATCAGCAGCCTCACTGGGTGAACTGACTCAGCTATACTACAAGTTATATCATTTCTAAATCAAGAAATGGCTACAGCTCCGGGGCAGAAACCAAGATGGCGTCATAGGTAAACACCTGAAATTGCTGCCTTGCACAACCACTTCAAAAATACAACGAAAAGACAAAACGGACATCATCCAGAACCACAGGAAGGCTGGCTGAGTGGAAATTCTACAACTAGAAGGAAAGAGAAAAGCACACTGAGACTCAGAGAAGGTGCAGAAGTGCAGAGGTACGGAGGCGCTCGTGGAAAGGGCTGGCAACTGAGGACGCGGTTATCTTTTTCAATTGGGAGGGAGTCTCAAGCTCCCAACGGCTCTGAACTCCAGTTCTGAGTGAGTCCCTGGGGACCCAGACTCATACGAGCAGAAACTGGACTGTCTGGCATCAGTCGGAACTTGAGGGCGGCTTTCTCTCAGAGGTGCTTGCAGCGATTATGATTACCACAGGACATTGAGACCTGGGCTTCTTAGGGCAGGGCTGAGGATCAGCCATAGCTGTTTGCTCTGCCCTGTCGATTCCCTGAGACCCCGCCCCACCCAATCTGTGCACAGATGCTTTTGCATATGAATGGCCTGGCCCTTTGCAAACTAAAATTACCTGACAAACTGCAGCTGGGTCAGAGAGACCCAGAACATCCAAAAGAAGGCCCAAGGTCCCACAGCAGCTTGCATTGCTTCACAGCTGGGCCTCATCTGGGCCCCTCAAAACCCCAAACAAAGAAGAGGAATCTGCAGATCTCCTCGTAGCTCCTGCTGGGAAGCCTCAGGCAGAGGCTAAATTAGCACCTCTGGGACAACTTCAAGCTTACCAACATCCAAATTATGGGGGTGCCAGAAGAAGAAAGAGAGCAAGATATTGAAAACCTATTTGAAGAAATAATGACAGAAAACTTCCCCTACCTGGTGAAAGAAATAGACTTTCAAGTCCAGGAAGTGCAGAGAACCCCAAACAAAAGGAATCCAAAGAGGACCACACCAAGACACATCATAATTACAATGCCAAGAGCAAAAGACAAAGAGAGAATCTTAAAAGCAGCAAGAGAAAAACAGTTAGTTACCTACAAGGGAGTATCCATATGACTGTCAGCTGATTTCTCAACAGAAACCATGCAGGCCAGAAGGGAGTGGCAAGAAATATTCAAAGTGATGAATAGCAAGAATCTACAACCAAGATTACTTTACCCAGCAAAGCTATCATTCAGAATTGAAGGTCAGATAAAGAGCTTCACAGATAAGAAAAAGCTAAAGGAGTTCATCACCACCAAACCAGCATTATATGAAATGCTGAAAGATATCCTTTAAGAAGAGAAAGAAGAAGAAAAAGGTAAAGATAAAAATTATGAACAACAAATACATATCTACCAACAAGTGAATCTAAAAATCAAGTGAATAAATAATCTGATGAACAGAATAAACTGGTGAATATAATAGAATCAGGGGCATAGAAAGGGAGTGAACTGATAATTCTCAGGGGGGAAAGGGTGTGGAGGGTGCGGGAAGAGACTGGAAAAAAATCATACACCTATGGATGAGGACAGTGGAGGGGGAGGTAAGGGCAGAGGGTGGGGTGGGAACTGGGTGGAGGGGAGCTATGGGGGGAAAAAAGAGGGACAACTGTAATAATCTAAACAATAAAAATTTGATTAAAATTAAAAAAAAAGAAATGGCTACAAGGCTAACCAGGGGTATCCAACAGGGCTAACCAGGGGTAGAGGTTATGTCTGAATTGAGACACAAATTCCCAATGTCTTCTTCCCAAGATCAATAAGATTCAATGGTAGCCAAATCATGCACCAGACACCTGCCCAGCCCACATCATGGGCCAGATATCTAAGCCACCTGAACAACCTTGACCTGAAACACAGCTGCTACTCTGGGCAGAAGAATGGAATTAAACCCCACCATCAACAGTTTACTAAAAAATGGATAACTGAGTGCCTGAAAATTAGTCAAAAAGGCCATTAAAAGGACTGACATAAACTAAGCCAAAATAATAATTGAGATATGAGCAACTTAGGGAAAGAATTGTTACACCCGACCTAAGACAAATGCATGAGCAAAAAGTGTTGAATATTCTACTTCTTACTGAAACACAGGGATTTATCAAAACTGGTCACTGGCTACTGAGATTAGTTTGAATTACATATCCCCTCCTCTTAGGGAGCAGAGAGCAGATCCTATTTCACTATGACAGGACTTAAGAGGTATCAAGGACTTAAGAGGTCAATATTATTCCTCCCAGATGAATCTACATTATGGGAATACATAAAGGATTTTGCCACATTTCACTATCTTGTAGATTGTGGACAAATTTCTAAAATATTAATGTACCCGTAACTGCATGAAGAAATCAGAAAATTGAGAGCCCCATCTTATGATGGAGATATAAAATTCTACATTTTCTGCCTGTTTGATTATAATATCTTACCAGCAGCACCTGCCACAGCATCTGTTCTCTGACAATAAGAAAATACCCAGGTTTGCTCTTTGTATTTTTCCTGTTAGGTTCAGCTGCTCCCTAAGCCATAATACCAAAAATAAATCAGTTTAAAAGATAAGCTTGAGGTTCTGAGAAAAGCAGAGAAAGGAACCAATGAGATAGTGAAGAAAAGAGATACAAAGGACAAAGCAAGCAATCAAAGGCTGAATCCGAGAGGAGACGAGAGTCTGGGGAGCCTTTCATCTCTAAATAACCAATTCAATCTGTCACTGATATGTCCCCGATATGTTGTTGCTGGAAATTGCCACCATCTGACAGAAACCTAGTGGATGGTAAAATTCTGTAGCCTGGTCTACCTCCTGGAAAAATCAGAACCAATCTTCCGTTCTTACCTCGACCACACAGTGGTCTTTTCCCAGGGTCCCCTTAGCAGATCTGGTATCTAGATTCAAGGAAAAACCACTGCAGATATAATGCAAATTTCTCATCACATAAGAAATATGTTCTTCCCTCCAGAGAGCTGTTATATTCTATTACAGTTTTCTTACTCCCCTAAGAATTGTATTGAAAATGTCTGTCTCCTTGACAAAGGCAGACCATGTGGCTTGCCTTTTACCTCTCTCTGACTCAAATTCATTTCTACTCTCTAAAATGGTGTGCACTTGATACGACCTCCTCAAGCTACTAAGAAAATAAGATAATACAGATTCTAAACTAAGATCTGGTTGATTTTACTTGAATCTGCCATTCTGCTTCCTTTAACACAGCAAAATTAGAGGGTTTCTTTTATACATCGCCACAACCCATGAGACTCTTAGATAAATAAAGACGTTCAAGGAAAGTGGAATGGAGGATTTTGTGATAATCAGAGGAAGTGAAATTTGTAACATTTAGGGAAGTGTTACTGTCAATATTAGCAAACTTTTACTTGAAAGGCTCTTCCCAAAAGTCTATTATTTCTCCAGCAAAATGTTAGAGCTCTATCAGTTTTCTTTGTTTAATTGGTTAGATGATCTGCCTATTATAGCTGATTTCTTCATCAATGGAAACTAAATGCCACGGAACTACTAAAAGCGCTGACATATTCCAGCACCTATAGCAGCTCCTGGCTTATTGCCCTGAGGATCCCCAGACTGAAGCTTGCTGGGCGCAGAGCTCCATAGCTCAGCATGTCATTAACTCTTGAGTGTTCTTCAACCTTCCCAGGTTCACCTACTTGGTGGTCTTATCATTCTTATACATCCAAAAACATGGATTTAATCTTGCCCTAAGCCAATTGGTGTTGCCCTGTTGCAATACTGTAAAATCACCTCTTAATCCACAGCCTCCATGCAATTATCCAGTGCAAGCACAAGTGGATGTGGACATCAGTCCAAACTCATCTCACCTCTGTGAGGAAACTAATGAAGACCTGATCCTCCTGATGTGGAGGCAGTCTGCATTTGCTTATAGGCACAAGGACTCTGTGTCTTTTTCTTGTATCCACAAGGAATGCAGGCCTTATTTATGAGATGTAAATGAAAAGTGCTGTTATCCAACAGGGCTAACCAGGGGTAGGGGTTACTTCGTACTGAGAGGAACAGACTGAGGCCTAGTCTGTCATGCAAATCTCCCTCATCCTTGACATATTATGAATTCAAGACAGAGCTTTGGAGCGACATTGATGAGTTGTCTCTTCAATGCCCAGGAAAGTCAGTTTAATGGACTTCCCACCACCATGTATCAGAATCAGAGGAGAGTGGCTGGCTCTGTAGGAGACTCGCTATGCCACTGACGGTACTGTTTGTATAGAATAAACGCACTCCTGTGTGCCATTCTTTACTATTCATACACAACACTTTACTTCTGACACTTCTGGTCACCAAATGTATGGGAGATTTTCCCCAGCAAGCAATTCTCTGCAATACCAACTGGACATCTTGCAGTTTAACTCATTCTGACACTGCCTAGGAATAACATCGGATGCCACAGTTAAGGGCTCTGTCCCACAAAACTGTTCCTGTCCAATACAGAGGCCAATCTCCAGCCACGGATCATTACCTGCACTTCTAACCAACCAGCCATAATGTGAGGTTCCCATAACCCACCCCCCTTGGGTTTGATAATTTGCTAGAAACTCAGGGAAACGCATTTGCCAGTTTGTTATAAAAGGATATAATAAAGGACACATATGAACATACAGATAGAAGAGATGCATAGGACAAGGTATGGGGGAAGTGGTGCTCAGTTTCCAGGCCCTCACTAGCAGCACGCTACTCTCCCAGTACTTCCATGTGACCAGCAACCTGAAATCTCTCTGAACTCCATACTTTGAGATGTTTATTGAGGTTTCATCACATAGGCATGATTTACCATTGACTCAATCTCTAGCCCTTCTCCCCTTTCCAGAGGATGGGAGGAGGGGGCAGGGCAGGGTGCAGGATACTTAAATTTCTAAACTTCTAATCATGGCTTGGTCTTTCTGGTGACCAGCCCCCATTTAAAAGCTATACAAGAGCCCACCTAGAGTCACCTCATTAGAAGAAAACACAAAAGATGTCTCATGCACCCAGCAAATTCCAAGGGATTTAGGAGCTCTGTGTCCGGAACCTGGGTCAAAGACAAAACAAGCGTCTCCGAGTGCTCTTATCACTTAAGAAGTTACAAATTATATCTGTCAGAAAAAATATTTATATATTTTTTTCATTATTTCACACTACCCATCTGTCCCTTCTTCTCTGGAAGGTCTACTTGTTCCCAAATTTCTCACTATCTGGGAATACTGAAATTGATCCCAAAAGATATAAAGGCCAGAACCTTCTGGTCTCCTGTTTCATCATTTAATAATTCACAGTTACCCATTTCATCATTCCCATCAATGAGCATCCATAAATCCCCCCGTGATTTCCCAATATTCCCCCTGAAACCACTGTGCTGCTTGTTTAGTTGTTGGAACACCCAAAGGGGTTAACTGCATCACTATAACTAAAAGAAAACAGTAAATTAATCTAAGTGGTTACCTCACATGCTGTTCTCTTGACTCTAAGCAGCAATTATGCCATTCTGCTTTAAGACGTTCATGTCAACTCTGGTACAAACTAAAAAAGCTATTACCTCAGGTCCTAATATTCGTAAACAATTGAAGGCCACATTAAAGGAGATGGAAATAAAGGCCAGTGCTTGCCACCTTAATACTTTGCTGTGAGTGGCAACTATGGTGAGTCTTGCAAGTTTGACTCAGGAAAATGTTTGACTTCTTACCAAAGGAAGGTTACATTTGTAGTTTTCATTATCTAAACTAATCTCACCAGCCAAGAAAGAGGAGGCTTCAAAGGGCCCTTCTCTTATCCTAGTCTTGTTGCTTTCCCTTCCTCCATCATCTTTTTAATCTTCTCCTTTTTAACTCAATTATTGACTTAAAAATGAACATTCTTTTAACTTGAGAATTGTTTTGTCTGTTTGAAATGGATATTGGAGGGCTTTATCATAAAAATGCCAGGAACTAGATTTTAACTTAACATATCTCCTTAGTGTCTTGTTGCACCTGGTACATTTCCAACCCTGGAAATTCCTCTGTCAGATTAAGTGACATTTCATGATTGGATAAGACTTTACCCCACTCCCACCCAATGCTAATCTACAGCCAGAAATGAAAGCAACTGCTTTCATAGCAGAAGCCAACAGTGAGTGGAACAGGAAATGCCTGAGAATGCTTAGTCTGTCAGGCGGCTATGCTAAGGCTCATGAGGGAGGCTCTGGTTCCAGGTTTGCCATGGCAACCTCTAGAGATACATATCTAATATGTTAGTGACATGCTGACATCACAGTTTGCTCCTTGAAAGAGGAGCACTTGCAGAGGCAAGACTCCCTGATTATCCTTGTGAGGTTAAAATGATGCCTTGGAAGGGAGCTGCCTTTACATAGTTTAAATTGCTGCCTGAGATAAAAGCAGGAAATATGTTACTGTTTTGCAACTTCTTTTCCAGAAGAAATGTGATCTGCTTTGGCAGATAAAAGTCTATTGGCATTTAACAATAAGAAATCTAGTTCATTATTTAGCCTTTAAGCGATACGTTACCCTTTTTGAAAATAAACTACAGAATCCTGTTTGTAATTATGCCACAAGGTTTAGTGTTTTTAATCTCAAATCTTTCTTTTATCAAGCATTGAATTGGCAATGAATTATTACTTTAGTGGGGTACTGCAGTGATTAATGACTGGATAAAAAGAAAAACGGGTTCTTTCAACACTGTACCCCTGAAAACAGAATGAGCACCCTGGATGGATGGTGCATAATGAGAGTTAGTGATGATTTTTGAGAATCACCCTATCTGTCCTACTCTTTGAATGGGAAGGAGGGTGTGGGTAGGATGAAGCATGTCACAGATACAGCAGAACAGCATGAAAAATTGGGATTTTCGTTGTCAGGGTTTGATGTGAAGAATTTCTTATTAAACTCACTAACCTTTGAATCCTCCAGATGTGCTTCCAGCTCTGGGAAAGGGAAAGAGAAATTGAACAGGTTCTGTGAAGATTGGGGTGCTGTCTTTGGGCCTACCAAAATCAGACCAGGTCTCTTCCATTTTTATCATAATGAGACAGAAATTACAGGGTACTAGGAGACACAAACTGACTAAAAAATGTTTCCCTCTCATGTTATTCATTTTAATTGCAGTATGAAATCACATCTAGACATTATCTTCTCTTGATTTCTCTCTTCCCACCAGCTTCCATCCTGTTGTTTTTGTTGTTCTCTTTTGACTCCTCTTCTCCCACCAACTCCTATCCTGTTTCTCTATTCTCCTATCTATTCCTAAGGTCTTTAATTCCTTTTTCCCCAGTTTCTATTAAACCCAATCTCCAAAAAATTGAGATTTGAATAATAGGTTAGAAAGAATTAAAGTTTAGGACTGTTAATGGTCAAAGAAGTGAATGCCCAGGTAACTGAAAAAAGTAGTAGAAAATGCTGAAATGTCACAGCTATAAATATCCTATTTAATAAAAGCCCAGCAATCTAACAGCAGAATGACCAGAATGACCAGTCGACCAGTTGTTATGATGCACACTGACCACCGGGGGCAGACGTTCAATGCAGGAGCTGCACTCTGGTGGTCAGTGTGCTCCCACAATAGGAGTGAAGCTTGGCTAACCGGGATGAGTGGCAGCTCCTGCAGTAGCTGATCTCTGCAGGCCACACCCCCCCACCAGTTTATGAATCTCGTGCACTGAGCCTCTAATATATATATATATTATATATATATATATATATATATATATATATATATATATATATATAATAAGAAAATAGATGAAGGCTGGATTTGATGGCATTAGTTTGTAAGAAAGTTCAGATCACACAAAGAAACTTATAAAGATTGTCTTTTCATCCATCTTTTTTTTTCATTCTTTTTTTAATTATTTATTTATTTTATTTTTTTAATATATTTTTTTATTGATTAAGATATTAGATATGTGTCCTTATCCCCACGTTACCCCCTACCCCCCTACCCCCCAATCATGCCCTCACCCCCCCCCCCCCCCCGTTGTCCGTGTCCATTGGTTAGGCCTATATGCTTGCATATAAGTCCTTTGGTTGATCTTTCCCCCTTACCTCCACCCTCCCCTACCTTCCCTCCAAGGCCCGACAGTCCAATCAATGCCTCTCTGTCTCTGGATCAGTCCTTGTTCATCAGTTTATGTTGTACATTATATTCCACAAATGAGTGGGATCATGTAGTATTTATCCTTCTCTGACTGGCTTATTTCACTTAGCATAATGCTCTCCAGTTCCATTCATGCTGTGGCAAATGGTAAGAGTTCCTTTTTCTTCTTCCTCTTCTTAAAGAATACCTTTCAGCATTTCATATAATGCTGGTTTGGTGGTGATGAACTCCTTTAGCTTTTTCTTATCTGTGAAGCTCTTTATCTGACCTTCAATTCTGAATGATAGCTTTGCTGGATAAAGTAATCTTGGTTGTAGGTTCTTGCTGTTCATCACTTTGAATATTTCTTGCCACTCTCTTCTGGCCTGCATGGTTTCTGTTGAGAAATCAGCTGACAGTCATATGGGTACTTCCTTGTAGGTAACTGACTGTCTTTCTCTTGCTGCTTTTAAGATTCTCTCTTTGTCTTTTGCTCTTAGCATTGTAATTATGATGTGTCTTGGTGTGGTCCTCTTTGGATTCCTTTTGTTTGGGGTTCTCTGCGCTTCCTGGACTTGTAAGTCTATTTCTTTCACCAGGTGGGGGAAGTTTTCTGTCATTATTTCTTCAAATAGGTTTTCAATATCTTGCCCTCTCTCTCCTTCTGGTACCCCTATAATTCTGATGTTGGTACGCTTGAAGTTGTCCCAGAGGCTCCTTACACTATCTTCATATTTTTGGATTCTTTTTTCTTTTTGCTTCTTCAGTTGGGTATTTTTTGTTTCTTCATATTTCAAATCTTTGACTTGATTCTTGGGATCCTCTTGTCTGCTGTTGGATCTCTGTATATTATTCTTTATTTCAGTCAGTGTATGCTTAATTTCTAGTTGGTCTTTTTTCATATCCTCCAGGGTCTCACTAAATTTATCGGCGGTTTCCATAAAATTCTTGAAAAACCTTATAAACGTGGTTTTGAATTCTATATCCAGTTGTTTGCTTTCCTCCATTTTTGTCATTTGTGACCTGTTTCTTTGTCTCTGCATTTTTTATGCTTCCCTGTGTTGGTAGAGTGGCTTTGTGTGCTAGGTGTCCTATAGGGCCCAGTGGCTCAGCCTCCCCAGTTACCTGAGGTGGACACTCTTGGTGCACCCCCTTGTGGGCTTTGTGCACAGTCTTGTTGTAGTTATGCCTTGATTGTTGTAGGTATCACTGGGAGGAATTGACCTCCAGGCCAATTGGCAGTGAGAATCAGCTGTGTCTGCAGTGGGAGAAGTTCTGTGCTGAAGACACCCTTCTGGGGCAAGACTTGCTTCAGTGGGGCTTTGGTGCTCACTGGGTCTGCCCCCTGAGTGTGTCCCTTATGGATCTGAGGAGTTGTAATCTGGATGGTCCCACTCTGACCACTGGGTACACTGGCTCTTGGATCTAAGGAGGTGCTAATTTAGTCTTTGCCTGAGGTTACCCAGCAGGTGCTATGAAAAGATCTGCAGATTCCCCTTCCTTTTTTGGAGTTTGGAGGTGCCCAGATGAGGCCCAGCTGTGAAGCAATGCAAGCTACTGTGGGCCCTTGGGTCTTCTCTTGGAAGTTCTGGGTCTTTCTGGCCCAGCTGTAATTTGTTAGGTAATTTTCAGGTTGCAAAGGGTCAGGGCATTCATATGCAAAAGCCTCTGCCACAGCCTGGTTGGGGCGGGGTCTCAAGGAATCAACAGGGTGGAGCAAGCAGCTATGGCAGATCCTCAGCCCTGCCCTAAGGGGCCGCGCGTCTTAGTGTCCCGGTTATCACTGCAAGCACCTCTGAGGGAAAGCCACCCTGGAGTTCTGCCTGCTGCCAGACAGTCCAGTTTCTCCCCGTATGAGTCCTGGGTCCCCAGAGACTTCCCCGAACCGGAGTTCAGAGCAGTCAGGAGCTTGTGACTCCCTCCCGATTCAAAAAGACAGCCTCGTCCTCAGGTACCAGCCCCTTTCCGCGCACTCTCGAGCCTCCGTACCTTTGCACTTTACTTCCGCAGCTCCTCTGGGTCTCAGTGTGCTTTTCTCTTTCCTTCTAGTTGTAGAATTTCAACTCAGCCAGCCTCCCTGTAGTTCTGGATGATGTCCGTTTTATCTTTTTGTTGTATTTTTGAGGTTGTTGTAGGAGGCAGCAATTTCGGTGTTTACCTATGCCACCATCTTGGTTTCTCCTCTTTTCATCCATCTTATTTTCCTCTGGTTTAGAGAACCTTTTCCATAATGTGCCTTAAGGTCATAATTCTTGGGAGACCTTTACTTTCAGTGTGTAGGATGCTTTGGATGTGGATTTGAAGGTTTGTTATAAGAAAACCAGACATACACAGAATACCACTAAGCAATAAATAAGAACAAAATCATGCCAACTCAACAACTCAGATAGGTCTCAAAAATATCACACTAATTGAAAAAAGTTCATCTTAAAGGATACATACCATTTGATTTCCTTTCTATAGAAATCTCTAAGTGACACAGTTATAGTGAAGGAGAACAAATTAGTAGTTGGAAGAGTTAGGTTTGGAGGAAGGTTGTGAATTTTATGGGAAAGCATCTTTGTGGTGATGGACTAGTTCTGTATCCTGAAGATGGTGTTGGTTACTAGAATCTGCACATGTAGTCTAACTTCATAGAACTACACACACAAACACACACACACACACACACACACACACACACACACAAATGCATTTAAAAACTGGTGAGATCTGAATAAGGTGTGTACCAACACCAACTTCCTGACTTGGCCAATACATGGTAGTTCTGTAAGATATTATCATTGGGGAAGCTGACTGAAGGGCACACTGTATTTTTGCAACTCTTTTGTGAGTCTTAAGCTCTTTCAAAATAAAAGGCTATTTTACAAAATAAAACATATAACTTTCAAAAAGAAAATAAAAGGGAATAGCAGACTGTTTAGAATTATCTAATCAAGGAAGTATATGGGGGAAATATACAGATTTTTTTAGCTACCACAATTATGAATAAAATGGTCATAATTTTATTAATATTTTCTAAGTATTTGTATCCTCAATTTCTAATCCTCAAATCTAAAATCTTATTAAAAATTCAGTTTTTCACAGATTAGCAAAAACAAACAAAAAATATATAATAATTATACAGAACCAAAGTCCACTTGGCCTTGGGTTTTTTAGCTTTAAGATGCATGCTAGCCTAAACAAATGGTAAACATATAATTTAATAAAGGA
This sequence comes from Myotis myotis, assembly GCF_014108235.1. Lineage (NCBI taxonomy): Eukaryota > Metazoa > Chordata > Mammalia > Chiroptera > Vespertilionidae > Myotis > Myotis myotis. The sequence goes on along the minus strand of NW_023416390.1, from coordinate 62,737,639 downwards.
TATATCAGCATTTTAAATAATGATATGTCCTTTTATCTGTTGGAATAAAATCAATTAAAAGAGTTATTTGACCTGTGACAATACATAAATCAACTTCATTTCTGAGAACTAACAGTGGTATGAAGAATTAAATGCATGTTAGTTATTTTTACTCCTCATAAGAATTTATGAGGTGCCTGCTTTCTAATCAGTTCTATGTGTGACACTGGGAATACAAAATAAATAAGCATGATTTGTGACTTCAGAGCATTCACATTGGGCACTGAGAGCAAAAACAAACACGATTATACATATGTCTACCAATCTCCCCCACCCAACTCATTTTACAGTAACTCTTTTGTCTTCCAATGCTGTGAAGGCAGACAAATGAGTTTGCCAAAGTTACGCTGCAACAGAATTAAAACTTGTTATCAGGCAGCTTCTTCATGACCAGAGCTGGGTAAAAGGAGTTAATAGTTCTCAATGTGGACTGGAAGCAAAGGCAAGATAACAGGTGACTGATTATGGTAATAAAATAATTAAATTTCATTAAGATCAATTACCGACAGAGCGATTTTAGCAATTTTCTTTTTAGTCATTCACAATGGTCCCTTTCCTCTCTTATCACCTTATGCTACAATATTTATTATCTAGAAAGGAAATTAACCCAATCTGCTCTTTTCCCTGGTTTAATGCACAGTGCTCATGTTCTCATCAGAAAGAATCCTGCCTTCACTTTCTTCATTGCTTGTGTCATATTCACATTTCCTTGACTTGCCCCCAGCACAACACAACCTTAGCACCCAGTATCAAGACACTTACTGCAAAGCATGACTGATCCTTGTTTAAGTCTCTGTAAGCCAGGGCTGGTATCTGCTTTATTCCTAATCTATTCCTACTCTATTGAACATTCTTGTTTCAAAATATAAGATGCTTACACGGTCAGTGTGGCTCAATGGTTGAGCATCAACCAATGAACCAGGAGGTCATGGTTTGATTCCTTGTCAGGGCACATGCTCGGGTTTCAGATTCAATCCCCAGTGTGGGGCATAAGGTCTATCAATGATTCTCTCTCATCATTGATGTTTCTATCTCTCTTTCTCTCTCCCTTCCTCTCTGAAATCAATGAATATATATATTTTTAAATCATATGTTTAACCTTCTTTAGAATATTGTAAGCTTTAACTTCAAAAAGTTAGAGGTATAATATCTATTTATTACTGATTTTTTTATATATTTTTTGTTAGCTCTAAGAGGCAATCCTATGTCTAGTCACCAAATGGCAATTATAATCCTTAATGCAGAGTTTGATCCATTTAAACCAGATCAGTTTGAAGCAGATCCAAGCTTAGAGTCCTTGGCCCAGCATGACAAACTGCCCATTGGTAGAATGAGTTCTGTGTATTCCTCGTCCTTCCATTTCTTTACCTTAGTAATCCCCAATTAGTTCCCATGTTGGAGAGGAAGAGGGAAAGTTAGAAACTTACCTTCTTTTGGATTTTGGAATAAATTTTATAATATAATTTAAAAAAAATAGAAATAAGCCCAAGTTGACATTTTCTTCACACACACCTCACTTCCATATGGAAAAAAAAATGAAACCATTTGTGGGTAGTGTGTAATCCTTATATATTAATTTTTTCAACAAAATGTGTATTGAGCACAGAGATTGTGATAGAACAGTGGACAAAACAAACAACCCTGGGCTCACAAAGCTTGCATTCTAACAGGGGAGAAATAATCCACAGATACGAGAAATAATCCAGGGCATGACAAACTGCTCATTTGCATGGAAATATAGGGGCTATTTATTTTATAGGGGGCATGGTCAAAATTATGTGACATGAGAAATCGCATTTTTTTCATGTGTAATTAGAAAACTATGGTTCGCTTTTTAGGACAGGACAGGATAGTGTGCTTGCTTACTGGGTAAACAAGCGAGAGAGCTCTTCATTGCTCCCACCCTGGGGTAGACAAAACAAGAACTGGCACCCACATTCATTCTGTCCCCGTCCGAGCCCAGCTCCTCTTGATGAGCAGAGCAGAGCCGCCACTAGCACCCGGACTAGTAGGAAGCCCTGGAGTTTATGAGACCCCAGAAGGGAGCAAAGTACAGGCTGAGAGGCTGAGGTTTCCCAGTGAAGGCCTGAGGCACTTGTCTAAGGGAAATGAGAATCTGCTTTGAAATTAGAGAAAAGGGAAAGAGAAGGAGGGATTGGAGAGAATATCCTCATGTGAGTACCCTCACCTTGAAGCAAAGGGTCCATAGGCCCTTACCTTGGGTTCTGAAAAGGAACAACAAAGTCACAACTTTCTATATACATGTGCTTCCTCCATTGTAATCATGTGTGTGTTTGATGTGGGAAAAACTAAGCATATAAGAGAATCTCAGGAAAAGGATGACAAATACCCCTGAAACATACTGCTTGGCTTTCCAGTGGACACCACACACACACACACACACACACACAAACACACACACACACACACACACACACACACGAACAAGGAATGTTCTTTAGGACAAAGGAGGGGCTTGGTCATACCAGAATAAGTATGTATGAAGAATACATAATATATTACATACAATGTTTGGAATTTCTTTGAGGAAAGGTTCTCTAGCATTCCAGAGAATGAATATTCAAATAAAGTTCCCTGCTCCTTCCATCTTGTTCTATACCAAGTAATTAGGTCAATATAGAGTCTAAGCCCTAGGTGACCAGTTAACTTTACAAACACACACTGAAACTTAGTACAAATTTGAGCCACGTCATCAAATGACATAAAGCTCTGTATTTATGTTCTGCCTGCTAATAGTTTACATATGGATTTTACACATAAAATATACTACATTACTGAAAATGGCCCAGAATACACAGCACATTTTTTATTAATATTTCTGGGACCTATGGAATAGGATAGAGCCCACAGAAAAAGAGTATAAGCAGGTACAAGATTAACTTTTTGGTTAGTATATTATGTATTTTCTTTCCTTTACTTAGATCTTGAGCTATGTGTATATCATAATTTATGAGTACATACTTTATTAATTAAATTCTAACCTTAGAGAGGTGAAATTATGGATGTCATTAAGTTATTTCTGAAAGAAAATTTTCAAGGTTTTCATGTTTGAGTAATTAACTAATTCAGTTAATGTATTGAATATGTTATATTTTGCTCATATCCCTTTGTGGAGTATCAATTGAGTGCATATCTCTAAAACTAATTATAGAGCCACCAAAACATTTACATTGCTTTAAAAAAAAATAAAACAATGCCTCATAATATGTTTCACTTCAAAGTATAACCTTGATATATTATATTATTTTAACCATAGCCAGGACAAACACATTTTAAAAGCAGCACAATTTAAATTCAGAGTTGGTGATATTTCAGGTTATCATTAAAAGTTCTCCTAGACAGTTTACCTATTGGAAAATATGCTCACAAAGACAGAGCTTTGGAATAGCAAGGAAAACATTGGGTTTAATACCACATTCAGCCTGGACGGTCTTGAGGATCCTGACTTCTTTGGAGTGCAAATAGCTAGGCTTCAAGGAGAATGAGAAAGCAAAACACAAAGGACTTGGATGTCAGATATTGCTAGAGCCCACAGCCAGCAGGAGACATGATGGGAAGGTGATTTGTCTTACCCTCCTCTTCTTTATTTTAATATATATATATATATATATATATATATATATATATATATATATCTCCTATATAATAAAAGTGTGATATGCAAATCAACCTAATGGCAGAACAACTGGTCACTATGACTTGCACTGACCACCAGGGGTCAGGCACTCAATGCAGGAGCTGCCCCCTGGTCGTCAGTTGTGCTCCCACAGGGGAAGCGCTGCTCAGTGAGAAGCCAGGCTCACGGTCGACTAAGGGCTCATGGCTGACAAGCGCAGCAGTGGTGGCAGGAGACTCTCCCACCTCCGCTGCAGGCAGGCAGTAAGGAGAGAGGGGTCCTGGACTGTGAGAGGGATGTCTGACTGCAAGAGGGTGCAGGCCAGGCTGAGGGGCCCCTCTCCCTCACAGTGCACGAATCTCGTGCACCAGGCCTCTAGTATATATATATATTGTTGATAGTATTACAAATGTCTCCCATCACCTCCCTCCTTATACCTCTCCTCCCTCCTCTTCTTACTTCAGAAAAAGAAATATATCTTACAGACACAACTCAGTGAGTGGAATCACTCTCCAAAACCCTAGGGTAGGAGCTACTGCTCCCTGGTATGAAGATCCCTGTAGTGGCTGAATCAAAGAGTAGGCATTTCCATGAGCCTGCTAGAGAGGAGGGTGTGATAGTCTCACTTCATTGTCTTCCACTGAAGGGTTACAGAAATACAGGAAACTAATCCATTCTCTACTCTCTAGAGTCAGTGTTTTTCTAAAAGTGACTTTAAACAGCCCTGGCTGGGTAGCTCAGTTAGTTAGAGTGTTGTCCAGATACATCAAGGTTGCAGGTTTGATCAACCATCAGGGCACATATGAGAATCAACCAGTGAATGCACAAATTAGTGGAACAGCAAATTGATGTTTGTATCTCTCTTTCTCTCCCTTCCTCTCTTTGTCTAAAATCAATTTTTTTAAAGGTGACTCTGAAGATATTTTATACTAAGTCTATTAAATATCTTTATATAGATGATATGATAAGGATAACCTAAAATTTGGTTATTACAAATAAAAATTCTATCATAGACACCCCTGAGTTTAGATACAATAAATGTGTGCTACATTGAAATAATATTTATACTCTCAGTATATCTGATCTACTACATACATTTTTAAAGAATATCATCCAAGGTGGACAGGGATCTGTATTACCAAATAAAACAAGTTGAATAAAGATTTTTCTAACTTGAAATATCCAAGTATTATGTCACAGTGTTGATCAGTCACTTAGATGACTAACTTTCTTTCTTGATTCCATTTACCTTGCTAGATATACACTGGGTCCACCTTTGGCTTGTTCATATCTCAAAGTCATTCCTCAAGAGGTTTATTCTGACAATCCTATCTAAAATAGTATCACTATTCTCTCTCTCTCTCTCTCTCTCTCTCTCTCTCTCTCTCTCTCTCTCTCTCCCCCTCTCCCCCCCCCCAGTTTATTTTCTTCATGACACACATCTTACTAACATTATAATATATATTTATTGCCATATCCTTCAGCATAATGCAAGGCTCTTTAAATAGGAGAGTTTTATTAAATTCAGTACCATATTGCCATCAGTGCATAGATAAAGACAATGTGGTGGTATACGATGGAGTATCATTCAGCCATAAAAAAAGAAGGGAATCTTGCCATTGTAACAACATGGATGGAACTCTAGGGCATTATGCCAAGTGAAATAAGTCAGACAGAGAAAGATAAATATTGTATAATTTCATTTACATGTAGAATCTAAAAGATAAAAAAAACACAACTAATAGATTCAAAAGCAGATTGGTGGTTGTAGAGGGGGTAGGGATTAGGGGTCAGGGGGAGGAAAAAAGTACAAACTTCCAGGCACAAAATAAGTAAATTATGGGGATATAATGTACAGCATTTGTCTTACCCTCATTATAGTGACTATAATTACTAATACTGTATTTCATATTTGGAAGTTGCTAAGAGAGTAGTGAAGGAAGTCAGATTGAGAAAGACAAATAGTGTATGATCCCTCTTATGTCTGAAATCTTTAAAAATTTAACTCATAGAAATAGAGAGTAGAGTAGTAGTTGCCAAGGGTGGGGAGTAGGGGAAATGAGTAAAGGTGGTTAAAGGGTACAAACTTTCACTTACAAGGTAAGTTCTGAGGATGTAATGTATAGCATGGTGACTATTGTTAACAATGGTGTGTTATATGCTTGAACATTGCTAAGAGAATAAATCCTAAAAGGTCTCATTACAAACATGGTAGCTATGTAAGGTGATGGATGTGTTAACTAACCTATTGTGGTAATTACTTTGAAATACAGCAGACATATATCAATATGAAATATTAAATCATCAATTTCTATACCTTAAACTTACACATTATCTGTCAATTGCACTTCAATAAAGTTCGGGATGGGGCAAAAACAGCCCATGTTTACAAAAAGAATTAAATGGAAACACTATTTGCAAGGAAAATGGCTGAGATTTTCCAAAACTGATAAAAAAATGTTAACCCATAAATTCAAGAAGTACAAAATAAGTGAAAAGAAAGCCATTCCTAGGTACATAATAATAAAACTACTGGAAAAAAAATCTTGTAAGTAGCCAGAGGGGGAAAAATTGCTTTCTAAGAGAAACAATAAGACTGAGAGCTTCCTTCTCCACAGAAATATTGGAGGACAGGAGACAATGAAATGACACCATAAGCCACTGAAAAACAGTAGCTGCCATCCACCAATATCATACTTAGTGAATATATCCTTCAAAAATCAAGATGAGAAGATGGCGGTGTAGGTAAACACCAGTACTCACCACCTCCCACAACCACATCAAAATCACAACTAAAATACAAAACAATGATCATTCAGAATTTCCAGAAATCTGGCTGAATGGGAATCCTACAACAAGAGAAGTAAAGAGCACCTTGAGACTAGTAGGAGGGGCGGAGGCATGGAACAGGCTGGTTCAACACCCATGTGTGGCATTATTTTATCAGGAGAGATATCTCCAAAGCCTCTTGTGAGAAGCAGGGGTTCCAGGCCCACCAGACCCCACCCAGCCCAGGGTCCCAGAGCTGGGAAGAGAAGTCCCTGTAACTTCAGAAGTCCCTATAAAAACCAGTGGGGATTGTGGCTGAATGATAAGGAGGCTGCAGGAGTCCCAGATGTTCCTGTTAAAGGGCCCATACATGAAATTACATGGTCCCACTTCCTCTGAGCTCCAGTACCGGGTGGCAACTTTGGGGGACTCCAGAGACATATAAGGAGGAACTGGACTATCTGGCATCAGGGCAGAAACTCAGGGGCAGCTTTCTCCCAGACAGGGGTGATCATATTCTAGGACCTCCCCCAATGCAGAGCTGACTGGCAGCCATATCTGAGTTTCCATCAGCATGGCCCACACTGTTTGCTCCACCCTAGTGTTTCCCTGAGACCCTGCCCCATCCAATTTGCAGCCCCATCCAATTTGCAGCCCCAGCCAAGCTGCTTGTAGTTGCTTTTCCATATGAATGGCCTGTCCTGGCTCAGGCTTCAGACTTTTCTAAAATCTCTTAAACAAGCAGCAGCTGGCATCAGTGTGCCCCAAACCTATCAATAAAATGTCCAAGACCCAGCACTAGCACCAGCCTTCCTTGCTTAACAGCTGGCCTCACCTGGGCACTTCCTAGCCCAATACAAGTAGCAGCCATCTACAGATATTTCTGTGGTTCCTGCCAGGTGACCCCAGGCAGTGGCTGACTTTGTACCTTATGGGAAGCACCAAAGCCAATGCAGCCAGTGGACAGCTTCATATCACACCAGACTACAACACTACACATCCACAAGTGATACTCTCAAGGGGCAGACTCAGTGAACACCAAAGCTCCACTGAAGCAAATAGGTGTGTCTCCTGCATAGCAGCTCTTCCATTGTAGACATAGCTGGTTCTCACAGTCAGTTGGCCTGGAGGTCAATTCCTCTCAGTGATGGCAATATCAATCAAGGCTCAACTACAACAAGATTGTGCACACAGCCCACACAGGGGTACATCTAGAGTGCCCAGCTCAGATGACTGGGGAGGCTGAGTCACTGGGCCCTACAATACACCTATGACAGAAGCCCACTCTACCAATTCCAGGAGACATAATAGCTCTATCTTCTAATACATAGAAACAAACACAGGGAAGCAGCCAGAATGCAGAGACAAAGTAACATGTTACAAATGAAAGAAATGGAAGCAAGCAAACCACTGGATACAGAGTTCAAAACAATCCTATATAATAAAAGGCTAATATGCAAATTGACCAAACGATGGAACAACTGGTCGCTATGACACACACTGACCACCAGGGGGCAGGCGCTCAATGCAGGAGCTGCCATTAGGTAGTCAGTGTGTTCCCACAGGGGGAGCGCTGCTCAGCCAGAAGCCCTGAGCCAGGCTCATGGCTGGCGAGTGCAGCAGCAGTGGCAGGAGCCTCTCCTGTCTCCACAGCAGTGCTAAGGATGTTCGATTCAGTTGAACAACCCCTGAAGGCTCCCAGACTGCGATAGGGTGCAGGCTGGGCTAAGGGACACCCCCCTCCCCCAGGCCCTGATTGCGTGAATTTCATGCACCAGGCCTCTAGTCATTATAAGGTTGCACAAGGATCTTATTGAGAGCTTAAGGTGACTTGATGAGAGCTTCAAGGGACTTAGTGAGATTTTTAAGGATCTTAGTGAGAATGACAAAGACATGAAAAAGGACCAGTCAGAAATTAGGCATACACTAACTGAAATAAAGAATAATTTACAGGGATTCAACAGTAGAGTAGAAGATTACGAGAATCAAATAAACTATTTGGAATATGAGAAAACAAAAAATAGAAGACCAAAAAGAAAAAAAGAATCCAAAAATATGAGATAGTGTAAGGAGTCTCTGAGACAACTTCAAGTTTAGCAACATTCACAATTTGGAGGTGCCGGAAAAAGAAGAGAGAGAGAGCAAGGAATTGAAAACTTGTTTGAAGAAATAATGACAGAAAAGTTCCCCTACCTGGTGAAAGAAATAGACTTACAAGTTTAGAAAGCCCAGGGAGTCCCAAACCCAAAGAGGACCACACTAAGACACATCATAATTAAAATACCAAGGATTAAAGACAAAGAGAGAACCTTAAAAGTAGCAAGAGAAAAGCAATTAGTTACCTACAAGGCAGTGCCCATGAGACCATCAACTGATTTCTTAACAGAAACTTTGCAGGCCAGAAGGGAGTGGCAAGAAATATTCAAAGTGATGAATAGCAAGGACCTACAACCAAGATTACTCTACCCAGTAAAGCTACCATTTAAAATTAAAGGGCAGATAAAGAGCTTCCCAGTCAATAAAAAGCTAAAGAAGTTCATCACCACCAAACCAGTATTATATGAAATCTTAAAGGTCTTCTTTAAGAAGAAGAAGGAAAAAAGGATCAAAGATACGAACAATAAAATGGCAGTAAATGCATATCTATCAACAATTAAATCTAGCCCTAGTTGGTTTGGCTCAGTGGGTAGAGCATCAGCCTGCGGACTAAAGGGTCCCAGGTTCAATTCTAGTCAAGGGTAGATGCCCAGGTTGTGGGCTTGATTCCCAGTAGGGGGCATGCAGGAAGCAGCTGATTGATGATTCTCTCTCATCATTGGTGTTTCCATCTCTCTCTCCCTCACCCTTCCTCTCTAAACTCAATAAAAATATATATATTTAAAAAAACTAAAAAACAAACAAAAATAAATGAACAAGCAGAACAGAAATAGACTCACAGATACAGAAAACATTTTGACAGATGCCAGATGGAAGGAGAGTTAGGGAGATGGGTGAAAAAGGTGAAGGGATTAAAAAGTACTAATTGATTGTTACAGAATAGTTATGAGGATGTAAAGTAAAGCATAGGAAATATGGTCGGTAATATTCTGATAATTATGTACATATGGTGTTAGATGAGTACAAAATTTACCAGGATGATCACTTAGTAAGTTATATAATGTCTAATCACTGGGGTGTACACATGAAACTAATATAATATTGTATGTCAATAGTAATTGAAAAATGATTTAAATTTTAAAAATAAAATAAAACAATAAGAAAGCATGGAGAGGAGGGTATATCTTTAGGTTGTGGGAAATGGTTCTAAGAACACTAAATGTTTAATTTCCATAGTAGAAAGCCAGTAAATAAGACCTAAGGCTGAAAGAAAAAAAATCAAGAAATAATGTTTTAAACTAGGAACTGCTCACAGTTGAAAGAGGTTGCCTCCTGAGACTAGAAATCAAAGAAGAAAGGGGTGGAGTAGGAGATTGCTGTTTTACATTATGAGCTTTGTAAAAGATTTGACTTTTTAACAATGTACATGTAGAACTTTGATAAAATAATATTAAATTTTAAAAGAGAGAGGGTGATACAAAGCTTTGTGAGCCCCAAAATAAAACTAAAATGAGTCACTGGTATGACACTAAGCTTAAAGTGCTTGAATACTAAAAGGAAAACCTTGCTTTTTTTATTCCTCATTTTTTTCTCCAGGGATTGATTAATTCAGAGGGTTTTTTAAAAAAAAAAATCTCTATGAACTAGTAATTACTAGCAATTAATGTCCCTTTGCCTCGTGTGCAGTTGCAAATTATTGTTGCCTAAAAACGAGGACTGCCAGGTTCATTGTAAGGAGGTGTATAGAGGTCATAATGTACCTTATAAAAGCCAAGGTGAAAATCTACACTTTTTGTTCCATTTCCCTTGTGTGACTAAACAAAAGGCATGAATAGCAATGTGACTCTCTGTAAAGCTGAATGTGTACCAGGTGCAAGGACAGATCGCACTTCATGTGAGTGAATACACCAAGGATTTCACTGCTAAACACTTCACTCTGCTGCAAAGAATTACTGCCACCAGAGGACCTCTATTAGCAGAAGCAACTATGAATGAATGAAAATGCAACATAAAGCAACACAGCATTGACTGAAGATCAATGGCTCTTTGGATTTATCCAAAGAAGAGCTCCTCCTCCCTACTTTCAGATCCAGCCAGCAATGGTGCTGCTTTATTACACCAGTTTTTCAGATCGATATAAACAAAGAAGCCTCTCCTTTGTAGCTTTCTTCTACCTATAAGCATTTTCAAGCTAATAGGGGTGTAATAACATCAGGTTAGCATGGCATTGCAGCCATAATTCTCATCTATGTTTGGGGGAAATTAAAGTATAAAAATGGAATTCTCTCAGGCATCCTCTAAGTTTGCTCATTACTTACTTGTGTAAATACTGATTCTTGCCCAATGACCATAAGTGGCAAAATTTACAATGGGGGTTTCTTTGTCCCACTGGGCAAGTGAATTTAGGGTGCTTCAATTCCAGTTAGTAAGTTCAGCTATATCTAGTTTTACCTGTTCCTAGCTGCCAACAAGAGCAATATTTCTCCCATTTTGAAATAGATCTTCCACCAGAGGGATGCAACTGGCTATAGAAAACACAGTATGTATCATGCATTGTGGGAAAAAACCGATGTGATCTGGGTTTTAAAAAATTCTGCCTGTGGAATGTTTCTGAAAATGATTATGCAGTCACAGCATTCAGTTAGCCATTTCTGAAAACTTGATTTCCATTGTGCTGGCCATTTTGGCATGCTTTCTAATTCTCAGATGGTGCCCATTCATTCTACTAAAAAAATAAAAAATAAAAAAATAAGTGCTAATTGCCTTACTCTGGACTTTCTTAGTAGGTGTAAACTTTCCATCTGAGACAGGAGGGTCTCGTCCCATGATTCTTGTTAATGTTAATAAGTAAAGCTCTATAGTAAAATGTTGGCCAGGGTAAAATAATTTTCAAAACATATGGACTCAAGATGATCAGCCACATACAGGCAACAAAGAACTGAATCCAAAAACCTAAATGTTTACTTTTCTTCCCAGTTCAGACTAGTTTTCTGCCTCATATTTCTGCAAATAGGTGAAAATAATTTATCCCTTTGTCCTTCTATTCATTAGCTTATAGTCGGTAAAATCATGTTGCACTTTTTCTGTGCAAGGTGAACATTTCCCACCCATCATTACCTGCTGTAGGAAAGATATTTACAAGCTCTGATACAGGGACTTCAAATATTTGGGAACAGACAGGACCTACACATGAAATAGTTAATTAACAATGATAAGAAGAGTTTCCTAATGACAACTGAATGATGCAAATGAGGTAGTGCTATAGGAATTTGGGAAGGGGAGGTACACTGTTTGGGCAGGGAAGGTAGGTCAGGAGGAAGCGACAATAAGCTGAGATTTTTAAGCGAGTTTGAGATTACACTAAATGCAGAGGTGGCATAGTATAATTTTTAAGAATATGAACTCTGGAACAAACTACCTAGCTTCAAATCCCAGCTCTGCCAGTTAGTAGCTGTGTGGCCCTGAACATTGCCAAACTTTAATTTCTGCACTCATAAAAGTGAGATTAAGTAGTATCTGCCATATTAAGGAGTGTTGAGATGAAATTTAGCTAAAATATATAAAGGACTTAGAGCAAGTCCACAAATATAACTGCTACAATATTAGTATTAATCATATTATTCCTGTTTTATTATTACAACAGGAGAAGAGTGGACAAGACATTCCTAGCAAGGAAAATATTCCCCAAATTAATCAAATTAATAAATTTGTTAATCATATTTAATCACATGATTATGCTGATATAATTGAGATTACACTAAAGCTCATGCCAGCACCAGCATGGACAACTTTTTCCACTTGCCCTTGATACTAGTGAACTGGCAATTTGGAAAGGTGACTATTTAAACAGTGAGATTTTGCTTAAAGTACGCATTGCCCATAGCTGCATTAGAAATTTTTATTATTTGCCCAAAAGGTAAAAAGTAAGAGCATATGTCATTAATTTAAAAAGAGACAGATCACATATTTGTTTAATGACTTCAGCTCAATCAGACATGAAGACCCAGGTGCATTGGATGCAGGCATTTAGTGCAACACTAAAACACAAGAAAATGAGGTGCCAAACAGTCCCCATGATTTAGGACTCATTCCTCCAGGAACTATGAATGCAAATGTCTCATTTACATAAAATCCACTCATACTGATGCTAATCGGGAGCAAAGGAGCGGCTATCACTTCTCTATCCAGCATCAGAAACAGGAAATCTGAATTCAAATTATTCCCCTTGGAAATGGTGATAGGATCTTTCAAATTGCTATGTTGATCAGCTTTAGGATTTGTATATTAATTAAAGAAATATCTATTGAATGAGAAGCACTTATTGAGTACTTACCATGACCCAGGCATTGTCCTAAGTGTTTTTATGCATTTTTCATATAATTTTTACAACAATCCTAATAAGAAGGTTCAATTATTATCCCATCTTTACTGATAAAAAATTGAGGCTTAAAGAGACTGAGTAACTTGCCTTGTATCCCATAGAGTGTCTATCTCAATTTAAAGGCCATGCTGCCTGCTCACTATTAATTAAGGTATTTAATCTAATTCCATCGACACCACCTCCATCTGCTCATTCCCACTCCCATTCCTCGAATCCAAACAAAGCATCCAAAGAACAGCTCCTTTTCCTGTAAGTCTAGCAGAAAATCACACAAGGGAGAAATATGGAAGAATTAAGAAGGGCACTAGTAAAAATGTCATTCACATGTCCACCCAATACTCAAATTGTCATTACCTGCCATTGTGTTTTAATCAACCAACAGTAGCAATGATCTAAGTCTATCTGAGGGACTACATTGCCACATTAGGTATGAAAAGACGACCTGCTTAAATGACTGCTTTTAGCAAATATTGAGGACAATTGGAGAAATTTAATGCAATGAAATAAGATTTGTGCACTTACAGCTAGATGCATCTGATAATTTCTCACGGTACCAGGGTTCTTCAAATATTTTATTTCAGGCAATCTGTAGGAGTAAAACATACGAGCCAAATGAGTCAGCATAGAAACTTGCAGTGGAGTCTGATTTCTACAGCAATATTTCTCATCTTGGGAAAATTGTCTTGGGATCTTGCATCAGCTTCTATCCCATGGAGGGATCCTTTTAACATGGCATCTCTTCATTTCAAGCACCACCCACATTGCAAGATTCAGAGGAAACTCACTTTACAAACAAGTTGGGGGCAATTAAAATCAAGTCCAACATGAGAAAACAACTGTAAAACTTTTATTTAAATGTGGTTATTTCCAGAATTCATGGGAAGAGTAAAAAAAAAAAAAAAACACAAAAATTAAACCCTTTTCAGATGAATGCCAAGGAAAAAACATCCATATGCGTCATCTGTCTTTCTCTCTCTCTTTTTTTTCCTTTTCTCTTCTGATATAGGCTCTTTCTTCAAACCTTTAATTCACAGGTCTGCACCCATCCTTTCAAGAGAAAACCTACCGGACCACAAGAGTTGATTTTACCAGGATCAAGCCATAAGAGTTGTGGAGCAGTCAAGTCCCAGCCCTGCATTTAGCCAGGACTAACCATGGTGGATGGTGGGGTGGAGTGAAGGAGCTCGATACTCTAGTTCTGTCCTCCTACAGATCCAGGTAACCCTTTCATTCTTCCAGTTTCTCCCATAGAGAAGCACTGTATCAACAAATGTTACCAAAGAATTTTCAGAAAACTACAATCTCAATCCATATTAAGGAAAATAATTATTTCCATAGAGTACAACATATGTTGACTTTATTCTGAGTTTGTGAGTTCCCAGGGACTTGTTCGCATGCCCAGAATCCAAGTGCAGGAAAGGCAAAATCTTTTCACACCACTGAGCCAGATGCCCCTAATTACAATCTTCTGACTATACCAAATCCTGGCCCACACTTCAAATAAGTCCCTTTTCTTGTCCCCCAAACTTGATCAAATTTCTGGACATGCATCTCTCATACTCATGTAAACAAAAGGATCAAATAAGGACTCACAGTTGTTTATAGCAATTGTTCTGTAGTGGAGACTGATGTTCTACCACTTCCATTTGAGGGGAAAAAAGGTCACTTAACAAATAGAAAATCAAATAAAATTTCTTTCATACTTTCACCCTAAAATTGCAGAATTTGAAGTTCTATAGGTTTTGTAAAACATTTAACAGTAGTCGGTTCCATTGTTCTAGATAACACCTACTGAGTGAAAAAATTCTGTGTGTGTGTCTTTATTAGACAGGGCTGTCATACTTGCCATGGCAGGTATTTCAGAATTTGCTCTATATTATAGTAGCCTGAGTCATAGAATGCCACAAATAGTTCTTTTCTTGATAGTCCAGACTCCACTGCTCCTTCATCCATTTCTCACTGTTCTCTTTCTCTGACATGCTTTATTCCCTTTCTCTATCTTTTTCCCCTCCTGCTACACTATATTTCCCCTCAATGATATTTGAGAACTAAGGGGTAAAAACAATGCTAAAGCATCTAAAATTGAATATGTGTGCTTTCCGCAGGTCCCTAAAAGTCAGTAAGTGTAAAGCAATGTGCAAAACATAGAGTCTGCTGTTGCCTTTAGAGCCCTTAATTAATTTGATATTTGAAAAACATTTAAAAAAAATTCAGGGATGGGAAGAATAATGAAAGTCTGACAGAGAAATTAAAAAGTTCTATTATTCAGTGATTCTTAGTAAAAGTACAAAGGGAATAATTTGAATGATGTGGATTCAACACTGTACAATCCCAGTGGTAAGCTGACAGGAAAGGAATTATTTATATAAACCAAAAGTCATGAAACTGAGGGCCACAGATCAAACCCAAGCAACTGGCTATTTTTGTTAATAAGGTAATATTGGGATACAGTCAAGCCCATTCATTTACATAGTGTTCCTGGCTGTTTTTTGCACTGCAATGGCCAAGTTGAGTAGTTGTCAAAGACCCTGAAGTCTCTAAAGTCTAAAATATTTACTATCTAGTCCTTTACAGAAAAACTGGAAAACTTGAGTCTCATACATTAATTAATATAAACAGGAACAATATCTCTAAAAATATATTCATCATCAAATTTGCATCTTATATTGTCCTTATATTTGGAAGTTACCATTGCTGTTGTGATTGCTACAACACATTGGGTCTATGCCCTAAAGTGTGTATGCTTATTAGTTAAAAAGAGTGTTGCTCACAGTCTTTTTCACAAGTGCAATGTGTAAAAATTGGCATTTGACTTAATCTTTGCCAAATCCATCAGCAAAACCTTGTGCAGACTTCTTGGAGCCTTTTCTGAGTGCTGTTTCTGATTGCTATGAACCATGAAGGTCCAACAACCTGAAGGCACTAACACAGTAGCTAGGTATAGAGCCAGATTTCATTGGGTCAAATTCTGATTTGACAATTAATAGTTATGCCTCTGTAAAAGGGGGACCATAATGATACCTACCTTACAGGTAAAGACATCTAGAAGAGTGCTGGGCAATTTGTGCTTAATTAGCATTCCATAAATATTAGCTATAATTATTATTACTTGAAGGTATTCTTCATTCTGTCCTGAAACATGTGTTATGGCCTCCAGAATAATACTTACTTCACTTTATCTTATAATTTTGGAATTGATTATGTATTCTATATAATGGTTTCATGTTAATCAGTAATATTAGTCAATTAGTAAATATCTATAGAGCAGCCACCCCCATGCAGAGGAAGACCTTAAAAACTTTTGGGATACAAAGTAAGCATGAGCTATAGTTCGGTCCCTGGTAGAATCACTAGCATTGATACCTGGGGGAATTACCCGGGAAATAAGCAAACAGAAAAGAGACAGTGATTATCCTCTGATATTCTTCCAGGCAAAAGTAGATGAACGGGAAAGTCAGAACATCTTTATTACAGAATGAGGCATGGAAGTTCCACTGTCACTAATCTGTTATTCAATTTACCATTTGTAAAAATTTAAAGAAAAGAGAGAGCTCAACAAAACCTGCAGTGGTCCCAAAAGGAAGGCTTTATGAGCAGGGAAAAATATGAGTTGATGTGAGTAGGTAGAGAGAACAGACTAGATCTTGAAAAGCAAAGTCTGTGTGTGGCATGGACAGTAAATAGACCACGCTGATGGTGGTTGTGGGGCACAGAGGTCAGGGGCCACATGTGAGCTGTGGAGCTAATGGCACCTATAATACAAGAAAATGAATGAAGGACAGAGAGAGGCATAGAGTGAGCTTTTTATGGAAATTGCCAGCCTCCCGAGTTTCCAAATGGGGACGTTGGTTTGATGCTGCTGGTAAAGTTCTGCTCATGGTTGGCTGCCAAGTGCAATGCTGAGTGTTGGGGCAGGAAAGGAGGTTGGGGAAGGTCATTTTAATTTAGAGTGGGACGATGAAATGGGGTGTTAGATTCTAAACAACATTTCAAGTGGTTCGGAAGCCACAGTCAAACTGTAAAGTGGGAAGCATGTAAAATGGAGACAAGAAAATCTTGCAAAGTGATAGTTGAGAAGATTAATAACAGGCTAGACACAGGGAATGAAGGGGGGAAGCGGAACTAAAGGTCACCCAAGGGCTGTTCCAGGCTTCAGAAGCAATGATGCCCTGGCCACAATCAGAAAGTGGTAGGGAGTACAGGCTCTGGACCTTAATGCCCAGTTCTCTTTAAGTCTACAGTAGAAAGGACTTGTCAGAACAAAGACTTTACAAACACAGCATATAAACATCTAATGCATCCCTTTTGTATGAACTTCAAAAGAATAGTCACAGCTCCAGTATTCCTTATGCCATCCATAACTCATTTTCTTGAAAATATTTTCTATAAAACTGAACCTACAATCTGTATGTGGGAAACTAACTCAAAGCCAAACTGTCCCTTTGGCAGCAATCTGGAGAGAACCACCTACTGCTGCAAAGTCAGCTCTTCTCAATATGTGTATCTGATTTAAGGGAAAAAAATACCTCAGTGTTCTAAACAGATTTCCCATATACACCCACTTTCACAAAAGTTCTCGTCTGAACAATTCACTACTCAACATCCTGAATACTTATAAATAAGTCCCTGGAACAGAAGGAGAGGATTTTGACATCCAATGGGGGTGATTATGGTGTAAAGGAAAAGGTAGGAGCATGGACCTGAAGTTTATCAATTTAGGGCAGATCTGATTCTTTCCGTTTAAGCAATTGTTTTTATGTAAATGCTGTCCTTCAGATCCTTTCATTTCTATGCTGCTCCCCAAGAGGCCTCTGCCTATATTTAGGAGTTAAAGATGCTGAGGGTGCAGGAAGAGGGCTCCATATCAATGCACTTGGGTTCATGTGCTGGCCTCAGGACTCCGTGGCAATGTGGCCATTTGGGGCCCTGCCCCCCTGAAGGAACAGGAGAGAGATAAAGAGCGAGGCGTTGGCCTCTTCTTCAACCCAGGACATTACACTGCTTTCCTGCCTATGGCTCCAGTGCACCAAGGTGAGTAATGCTCAATGGACAGGGCCAATAACGGCGGCCTCGATGCTGCATCGTGGCAGTGCCCACTGGCTCAGCAGTACCCAGCTGAAGGTGCCACAGTGCCCTGAGTTCTTAGAAAAAATATCGGCTTGGTTTTTTAAGGGACTCAAAGCTCTGCAATGATCAATAAGGGTAGAAGCCAGTCCATGTGTGATGTAAATATGCAGTTTGCATTCTCCTGACTTTAGCCAAGGTCTCATTCTGGTGCCATGGTCAGCAGCTTTAAGAGAAGAGCTGCTCCCAACCTCTGCTTTGCCAGCACCACTGATCAGCCCCATCATCTGCCTTCCTTTCCGTAGTTGAGGACTGAGTCACAGAGAGGTTAATCAGTTTGTTGTAGGTCACACAGCCAGGTAAGTGACAGAATTAGAACACAAACCCAGGCATTGTGATTCCAGAGCTGTTTTCTTAATCAGATATAGATAGTTAGATACATGGATGATACATACATACATACATACATACATACATACATACATATGGTGGATGGATAGATGGATGGACAGATGAAAAGATGAATGTGTAGACAGACATACTAGTATACTGACATGATACCTGAGAATTAAAAGGAAGCAATATTGTAAGGACTTTTAGAAATATCTATGTGAAAGGTACTTCAGAGACCATCTAGTACAGTGATTTCAACCTGGAGTAAATCCTCTTGAGGGATTACTCTCAGAGACTATCATGTAGGTGGGATGAGAAGGACAGTGAGCAAGCCTGCAGGGCTCAGAGCCCCTCTGTCCCTGATGCAACCTGATCAACTCTGCGCTTATCTGTTTTATGTACTGGGATTCTGTATAAGATTTTTTTATAAAAAGAATTATGCCGTTAAGAATAATTTTAGAATCAGTTATCTATCCCAATGCTCTCATCAAAAATGAGAAAACTAAGACCCAGCTTCATCCGGATCACATAGCAAGGTTATGGCAAAGTTAAACCAAGCTTCACTCTACTAACTCATTTGTAGAGAGTAGGGAACACCCACGGGTGACTTTTAACATTCCCGACAAGAGCTGTTGTTGACAAAACTGACTCACATTTTTAGGGGAGAGGGAAGAGATAAAGACCACCACGCTATGACAAAAGAACAATCCTTTATTATTAAGGTACATGTGGCTGACAGAAAAATGGCAAGGGCTTCTTGTTCTCTTATCTGCCACCTACTCCTTGATTAGGAGTTTTCCCTGTGGTTTACTTGAGTCTTTCACTCACATAAGAGAACACTCCTCTAGCATTATGTCTGATGCTATGGGCCAGGACTGCTGAATAGAGAAGAAAGACTTCTCAGCACTCCTCACCCTAGGGCAGCTGAGTCCTCTCGGGTAACAGAGTACGATGGCACAGAGTTCCTAATAAGTTTTATACAAGAACGAAGTACAAATATTGTGCCGCAAGCAGCACCTAAAGGTTGTGAGATAGTTCAGAATGGAAGGTATACCAGAGTGAAATCTACTTACAGACTCAGAAACTAAGACTTGCTGTCTCATCAAGAGGAACTCTATCTCACATGGTTAATCAAACGCATAGATACTCAAATACACACACACACACACACACACACACACACACACACACACACACATCACAATGGCCATCATTAACTCACAATGGGAAATTCGTGCTCCTTAAGTAGACTGAATTGTTCACATCTACAAAGTACTGCATTCCTTCTCACTAAGCAAGCTATGCACATAGCAGGTGATCAATATGTATCTATTGAATTAATGAGAAAAATCCAATTATGAATAGAATGTCAAGTCATTGACCTACAGGGAGAAACGTAACTCTCAAAGAGACTGGATGATCAAAGTCAGCACAGTCATTCCCTGTTAAAAAATAAAATAGTGGTCCTAACCGGTATGGCTCAGTGGATAGAGCGTCGGCCTGTGGATTGAAGGGTCCCAGGTTAGATTCCGGTCTAGGTCATGTACCTTGGTTGTGGGCACATCCCCAGTAGGGGGTGTGCAGGAGGCAGCTGATCGATGTTTCTAACTCTCTATCGCTTTCCCTTCCTCTCTGTAAAAAATCAATAAAATATTTTTTTAAAAAAAATTAAAAATGAGCAGTGGATTTTATAGGATGCCAAGTTATCTGAAGGTTCTAGGAAGTTAAGAATTAGAATTAAAGGACACGATTATCTTAAGAAATGACTCTCACAAAGGAATGATTAAGGCCCACCCAATTCATTTAATACTGAGTTATCCCTGCAAAAAAAAATCCTAATGTTTGAGTGCACTAACCAAGAGTTAGTTCCTCTCCTCTTGAGGAAGCTGGGCAGGTCCTACCCACGCCTGCTCCTCATTCTCCTTCCATAATTCCCTTGTCTACCCAGACCCATTCTGACGGCTCAGACTTTTCCCCTTAGATCATAGCTGTCTCACCAGCCTTGAGATGGTTCTGGTTTTCTTCACATTGCCTGGGTCTGCTCTAATCCCTGAGGTACTGATTTTAAACATTAACCTGTCAAAAGTAGTCTTACTTTCCTCATCTATTTATTTTGTGTTGTTGTTATTTGTGAGGGATAAAAGAGGAAGAGATGAAACATGTAGCATCTTGGTAACCACAATCCAGGTTATAAAAAATGAATTCTTTTTTTTTTAATCCTCACCAAGGATATTTTCCATAGATTTTTAAAGAGAGTGTAAGGGAGAGGGAGAGACAGAGAGAAACATCGATGTGAGAGAAACACACTGATTGGTTGCCTCCTGTATAAGCCCAGACCAGGGCCCCAGCCGAGGAGGAACCTGCAACCCACGTACATGCCCTTGACCAGACTCAAACCTGGGACCCTTCAGTAAGTAGGGCGACACTCTATCCACTGAGCCAAACTGGCAAGGGCTATAAAATGAATGATTCCTCATTTAACTAATTCTGTAAGTTTAGAACTCCATTTAGAGAGACTTTTTATGCCTCTCAATGTAAGATGAAGCAATGTTATGAGAGAATTATAAGTCAATTCCACTTTTCAACTCTTTATATTATTATGAAAGTACTAGAGGCCCAGTGCACTAGTAGGGTCTCTAGTGGCTGCCAGCTGCCAGCCGGGTACTCCCTCCCTTTCCCTGGCCTGCCCTGCCCCCTGGTCAAACTCCCAGATGAACTCCGGGTTGAGAGGTCAATTTGCATACTACACTTTTATCATATAGAATGTTTTTAGAGCCTTATCAAGCTAATGATATTTAAAGTATTGACTTGATAGATATGTTAAATATAATAAATGGTGTAATAACAAACATAAGAACAGACTCACCAATATTCTGTGAGTTAACAATGCAAAATAGATCCCTTTTTAGTAATTTCATGTATAATGCTCCCTCCACTAAAACTCAACCATCCATTCTTGTGCCTGAAACCCTGCCCCATCATAAGTATAGCATGTATCCAAATAGATATATTTTACATTACATCCTCTATTTTAACAAACTTACACTAGCATATGTGGGGTATACCTATTCTGAATCTAAAGACTTTCCACCAAGAACACTTACCTTCCTCTCATTCTATAATAGGCAGAAATGTAACCCAAGTGTTACAAAGGCAGCAGAGAGTCCAGCAGATGAACAAAGAAACAAAAATCCCCTCCTGTGTGCAATAGGGTTGAGGCCAGTGAAACTCTATCTGAAAATGCCAGCTCTGGGATTTCTCCAAAAACAAATGAAAAGCCTACCTAGAGCATGCATTCCAGGGATTATAAACTCATTTTGGCTTATGCTCTTTAAAGAGGTCCACAGCTGCATTCAAAATACATCCAGCTCATCTGCAGGCCTGGGGACTGTCACGAAGCCAGAAGCCCCAGCTGGGACATACAGGCAGGAATCAATTTAAGCCTTTCTGGCAGAACCTGGGGCGGTGTGCTATAATGAATGTTAAAGAAAGATACCAGACCATGGAGAATTGGGTGTTTATCTTTTCTGAGTATTAACGAGATGATAAATTGATGGATAAAAGTATGTAGGAGACTCTCAGAAAAGATATTATTCATGCTGGGAAAATGCTATGTCAGTTTGACAATGAGGACTTAATAAAAATAAATCAGGGTTTGAGGGTGGGGAAGTCCTGCCTGTGCTGTTGAGAGGAGGAAGATCACCTGGCGCTTAACAAAAAAGAGGGGGCATTCATTCGTAGGCACCTCAACATCAGTGAAGCAGCAAAGCTCCCAAAATTCTTAGAATTCTACATGTTTTTAGTAACTACTGCCAAGGGGGCTAATAATTGTATTGGGGAAGCATAACTCAAAAGTAAAAATGATAGAGGAGGGGAATATTTTAAGCCCAAAATCAATCTTATTAGTACCAAATGAACTGTAGATATAGTTATAATCCAAGCTGTGCCCATTCAGGTTATGAGAATTCACATTTAGGAGGCATTTCGTATACTATTCTTTCCTTTGGCTTCAAAGGCATTTTTTCCCATTAGAAGGAACCAATTTAGACTTCCTTCGCCTCCTGTGCCACATGCAATCATCTTTGCACATGTAGTTAGCTCATATTACATTAAATTTTCCTCTCAGGAAACTTTGGTTTTGCTCATTTATAGCAGCAGCAATAATCTCAGGCATCAAGCCACTTATGATATCAACTTGTCCAGTGAGGGTGACATAATTGGCATTGTTTTCACTGCTTTCCTTCGTCTTTGGTTTGGATTTACTGATGTTATTTATGTGTTTGCTTCTTTTGTAGCAAAGTTTGAATTACACTATCATTTTGTAATAATAATGCTAATATACAATGTATACCTTTTTGAGCATTGACATTGGGTAAGACATTATGCTAAGTACTTTGCACATATTAGTTAATTAGTCTTCACGCATCCTAAGAGGCAGATACTATTATTGTTCCCATTTTTCTGATGAAGAATATGAAGCACAAGTAAATTAAGTAATGTATTCAAGATTATAGAGTTAGTAAGTGGAAGACCTGGGATGTTTTGTTTTGAAGTATAGTCAGCTATAATGTGATAAGTGGTAAAATTGCTTAACAAGATCAAACAAACAGCTATTTTCTCATTAAGGAAGAGAAAACACCTTGTCAGGGTCTATTATGATAAGATATTTTTAACAATTATTACAATAATTATGCCTAACTTAATGGGATATTGTGTTGTTTTAGTCTAAGTGGATGTTAATTTGAGGCCTAAAAAACATTTGACCTAACAAAACATATATAGGATCTCTGAATGCTAAAAATTATAAAATGCTGATGAAAAAATCAAAGAAAATCTAAATACAGAGATATACTATATCCATAAGTTGAAAAACTAAACATAGAAAGGTATTAATTACCTCAAAATTGATCTATAGCATAACCTTTATCAAAATCTCAGCAAAGTTTTTTTATAGACATAGACATCTTATTCTAAAAATCATATAAGAAGACAACAGAAAATTAGAATTGCTAAACAATTTTGAAAAAGGCAAATAAAATGAGAGGAGTGACTCTACCCAATACTAAAGCTTACTATCTGGCTTCAATGATCCAGACAGTTGGTGCTGGTGGAGGGAAAGACACAGATAAATGGAACAGAATAGACAAACAGAATGACCCGTATAAATATGCCCAATTGATTTTTTGCCAAAAGTGCAAAGCAATTCAATAGAGAAAGGATAACCTTTTTAATAAATGATGCTGGAATAATTGGACATAATAGGAAAGAAAAAAGGAAGGGAAGGAGGGAGGGAGAATGAGAGGAAGAAGGGGAAGGAGAAAGGAGGGGAGAAATGGAAAGGAGAGGAGAAGAGAGGAGAAATAGAGAGGAGAGGAGGGGAGGGGGAGGGGAGGGGAGGAAAGAAGGGTGTAAGGGAGAAATATAAAGAAAGAAAAGGAAAGGGAGAGAAGGAGGGAAGGAGGGAGAAGGAAGAAAGGGAGAAAAGAAGGAAAGGAAAGGAAATTCCACAAAAACCTCATATATTACACAAAAATTAACACAAAACAGTTCATGAACTTAAATGTAAAACTATAAAACTTTTCTTAAAATAGGAAAATATCCTCAGGACCTGGAGCTAGGCAAAGAGTTCTCAGACTTGACACCGAAAATTCAATCCATAAGAGGAAAAATTGATAAATCGAACTTCATAAAAATTAAAAATATTTTATCTGCAAAACACCCTGTTAAAATGATTTAAAAAAACAAGCTACATACGCAGAGAAAATATTTAAAAACTGCATATCAGACAAAAGAATAGCATCTAGACTATAGAAAGAACTCTCAAAAATCAACAATAAAATAAATCCAAATAGAAAACAGCCAAATGACATCAACTGACATTTCATTGAAGAGCATACACAGATAGTAGGTAGGCACACAAATATATGTTAACAACATTATTAGCAACTAGGAAAACACAGATTAAAACCAAAATGAGATATCAGTACATGCCTATCAGAATATTTAAAATAAAAATAGTGATAATACCAAAGGCTGGCGAGGATGCAGAGAAACTGATTGCTTGCACATTGCTGGTGGGAGTTTAAAGGGATACAGCTACTCTGGAAAAATGTTTGGCAGTTTCCTACAAAATTAACTTACACTTACTGTATGACAATTGCGTTCTTACCTGGTAGAAATTTATCCCATAGATATGAAAACGTATGTTCTTTCAATGTTCTTGAATGTTCATAGCAGCTTTATTCATAAAGGACAAAACCAGAAAATAATCCAAATGTCCTTCCTTTATTTGTGTGAATGGTTAAAGCAACTGTGATACATCCATCTATGGAGTAGTACGTCGCAAATAAGAAGGAACAAATGTTAATTCATGGAACAGTTTGGAAAGGATCTCTAGGGAATTATACTGACTGGAAAAAAAAAAAAAAAACTCAAGTCCTAAAGGCCACATGCTATATTATTACATTTATATAACATTCTTGAAATAAAATTATAGAAATGGAAAACAGATTTGTGATTGCCAGGGGCTAGGGGTGGTAGGAAAAGGTGTGGATGTGGTGAAGAGGATTAAGATGGGGGGAGCCTCATGGTGATGGGACAGTCTTGTATCTGGATTGTGGTGTTTGTTATACAAATCTACACAGATAAAATGGAATACAACTATACACACAAACACACACACACACACACACACAAATGCATGTGTCTGGATTGTACCACAGTCACATTCCTGGTTTGGGTATTGTATGTTAGCTGTACAAAACATCACCATTAGGGAAAACTGGGTGAAGTGTATTCAGCACCTTCCTTCACGTTTTTTCACAACTTCCTGTGAATCTATAATTATTTCAAAACAAAAAGTAAAAACAAAACATAATTTTTTTCCATTTAAATTATTGGTAATTACACTTTTTAATTATGATTATTTATCCCTTTAAAGATTTTATTTCTCAAGAATAAATTACCATTGCAAAACAGGAGAAGACTACTCAGATAAAAAGCTGTCCTTTTCCTTTGAGCAGAATGTTCCCCAGAGGGGTTTGAGAGAAGATGTAAAGTACATTATGTTTTGAGTTCCCCTCCCTAAAGCACCCATACCAACTCCCAACATTTTGATACCAGGGAAACCAAATTTTATTTACATCCAGGATAACCTTGAAGAAAAAATAAGTCACCAAAAGACAACACTGAGACTGAGAAATTTAAATATGCATTTTTATTTCATTAATAATCAAAAACAAATCTTACTAACTTTATATAGCAAGTTCAAAAATTACTTTGTAACAAATTTTAAATTCAGTCTGTAAAAATTCACCTGTAAGCTACATGGCACTTTATTGACATACTAGAGGCCCAGTGCACGAAATTTGTGCACAGGGCAGGGGCGGGGGGCCCCCTCAGCCCAGCCTGCACCCTCTCCAATCCGGGACCCCTTGGGAGATGTCTGACTGCCGGTGGGATCGGGCCTAAACGGGCAGTCAGACATCCCTCTCACAATCCTGGACCACTGGCTCCTAATCGCTCACCTGCCTGCCTGCTTGGTCGCTCCTAACTGCCCCCCCACTGCTGGCCTGATTGCTCCTCACTGCCTCTGCATGCCAGCCTGATTGCCCCTAACTGCCCCCCCCACCGGCCTTGTTGCCGCCAACTGCCCCCCCACCAGCCTAGTCCCCCCTCACTGCCCCTGCTGCTGGCCTAATCACTCCCAACTGCCTCCCCTGCCAGCTTGGTCACCCCAAACCGCCCCCCCTGCCGACCTGGTCACTCCACACAGCCTGCTGCTCAGTCGTTTGGTCGTCCCTCACTAACCCCCCTGCCAACCTGGTCGTAGGCAGCCATATTGTCAGGGTGTGAGGGTTAATTTGCATATTACCTCTTTATTATATAGAATCTATCTCTATATCTCAATATAGATACATGTATATAAACAAATTTAGATCTACATATGTACTTACTTAGCATAATCCAATATAATTTTTAAGAAAGATTATCTGGCCCTAGCTGGTGTGGCTCAGCTGGTTGGGCATAGTCCCATTCACTGAAGGTTACTGGTTCGATTCCCAGTCAGGGCACAAGCCTGGGTTACAGGCCCTGTCCCTGGTAGGGGCCGTGCAGGAGGCTCAATGTTTCACTCTCATATCTATGTTTCTCTATTTCTCTCCCTCTCCCTTCCCCTCTCTAAACATAAATAAAAAATATTTTAAAAAAAATATTATCTGGCTCCCACTACCAGAAAAGGGGTGGGCAGCCCTTGAGATGGAAGGACCCCTCAAGAGTTTATGAAGTTGTTGAAAACAACTCCTATATGGATACTACTGTGCTTTTAACAAACATTATTTGAAATTTTGACTTTAAATGAGTCAGAATCATATAGATCATATATACCTTTCAAGTTCATGTGGCTATAAAAATTAAAGGGAATTTGGAAAAACTCAGAACACTTTCTCAATGTTTTGGTGATGTATAAAAAGAAAGATGTGTCTGGATTTTTTCAACCTAACCTTTCTATGGCATGTGACTATAGTTTACTGCAGAATGGTTTCAATGATCATAATAATTTAAAAATAATACATTGAAATCAGAAGCTATCTAGTTCTCCCATAAAATGACAAAGATGTCTGCTGAAATACTGTGTAAAAACAGCTTGTTCCTAGAAATAGCTAAGGAATCAGGTGACAGTTACATCTCAGTTTATGCACCTTTCACTCAGGTGCACAACTCAGCGTAGTTTGTCCTGGTTTGCGATGTCCGTCATTCATTCCGATTCTTTGTCATAAAATCCAAAGCTCTTCGCCATATGGTGACAGTTTCGAAACGTTACTAAGTGGAGCTTGTGATGCCAGTTAGGTTCCCAGCTGGTCTCTGCATTGGCTATTTCACAGACATTAGCCCTATTTTGAATGAAACTAAATTAGAGAATAAAATGAGATGTTGTCATGCAAAGTCAGGCAATACTATTTGACATCTGCGCCATCTCTGAGAGCTTTATTGAGTGGTTATTTTAAAATTTAAGCTGAGAAGGAGAGAAATACAAACAGTAAGTTAGGGCCAGATAACATACTGGTGTAGAATCTTAGATGATAATAATAGTAATAATAATAGCACTACTTGAAGAAAGGCCTCTATCTACATGGCACCTCCATTTGGGCCAGAGACTAGGGAGGAAAATAGCTTTGCATAAGACATTTACAGACCCAAATCTTCAGTTTTGCCTGGCTACGGAAACAGCCATAAGGATGTGTGTGTGTCAGAAATGCACCTATTTTTTTTCCTTCCTGTCATTTCAAAGGGAACTATTGGAAAGCAGGGAGATGAATAAAAGGAATTAATGCTGTTTTGAATAATAATTTAACATACAAAGTCCACTGGGAGAGAAGAACCTTGGTAATAATCACATGGTGTTGGAGATGACTAAACCCTCTCATTCTTTTATGACTTAAGACTGTCCTTTCCCTGAGAATCAGTATTTGTCTGTGGCAGATGTATGTGTATGTGTATGTGTGTGTGTATGTGTAAGCATGCATGCATGCATGCCAGTGTGTTCATGTGCACAGGCATATAAACAGTCACGTATGGAAAAATCAGAAACAACATTCCTCTCTAACTCACATTGGCAGTAGACCTTGAAAAGGACTGAACTTGGACCACCAAACCTCCTGCACAACATCCTCACTTGCAGATTTTCTGTAGGAGTTGAGAAATCGGAAGTCATTAAAACCTCTTCTGCTATAGCAGCGGAGCCTAATTCCATCCGGAACCCAGAGACTTGGGGAAAAGGTTTGCTGTGAGAGAGAGATGGGTCCAGCATGCCCACAATCTGCGTGGTCAGGGTGGTTTCCTACAGGGTGAGTGGAGATTTGCCCAGGGAGGTCTGAAAAGCAGCTGTCATTGAGTGTGGTCAGGGGGACAAGGGCAGGAATGGATTTGGATGTGCCCTGAGAGGACCACCCGTGAAGCCTTTAACTTTTTGGAGGCTTGCCCTCTGAGTGTTTCCTTAGGGGAGTATTAAAAGCCTTTCGTGTAAATTCCCTTAAATGGGATGTCACCCTTCAGTGACATGTGGTGCATCCATTAACCCGGGTGTCCTCAGTGCAATGAGAAGTAATGGCAGGAGATGCGAGGAGTCTGCATTTACCCCTCTGCATTTCTCCCTTCTTCCTAGTCAAACCCTTGCCTCACCGAGGAGGCCTGCTGTCCTGAGTCCCAGGGCCCGAGCTGAAGACAAATGATTAGAGGCTGTGTTATGAACTAGATACTCGTTTCCCCCGTCAAATTCACATGTTGAACCCTTAACCCCCCCAATGTATGGTATAGAAGGTGGGGCCTTTGGGAGGTGATTCGGTTTATATTAGGTCATGAGAATGAGATTAGTGCCATTATAAGAAGAGAATGATCTCTCTCTCTCTCTCTCTCTCTCTCTGTCTCTCTCTCTCTCTCTCTCTTTCTCTCTCTCTCCACACACACACACACACACACACACACACACATGCACACACGTAAGCACATGCACCTAGTGAGGGCCATGCGAGCCCACAGTGAGAAGAAAGCTGTGTACACGCTAGGAAAAAGGCTCTCAGCAAAAACTGAATCTGCCAGCACGTTGATCTTGGACATCCCAGGCTCCAGAACAGTGAGAAAATGTTTGTTGTTTAAGCCACCCAGTCTGTGGTGTTCTGTCATAGCAGCCTGAGCTAAGACAGACTGTAACTCAGAAGAGAAGCAGTGGAGAAGTAGAGTAACGGGATCAGATTTAACACAAGTTCCTTCTTTTCCAAATATAATACAGGGATGGAGGATCCTAAGAGCTGTGCAAAACTGGCCCTAGGTTAGACTAGACGACATTTACTATTTTCCAGGTGCCAGTTGTTCTAATCGCTTTGCTTGCATCATATTCAAACAATGCTGAGAGGTAGGTGCAATCACTTCATCTTGTAGATTAATGAAGACTTAATTCACTTGTTCAAGATCAGAAAGATGGAAAATAAGGAATTCTAGGTTTGAAAGCAGGTGATTCGACTCCAAAATCTGTGCACTTGGTCACCATACTAGTCCAGCCTCTGACTTTCTCTGAGCTAATTACTGCTTAATAGACTTTAACCCTCCACATTTTTTCCAAAGGCTAGGGCTTCCCAATATTCTACCCTCTGCTCTAAGCCTGTCCTGTTTTGCCCAAGAAGT
Source organism: Myotis myotis (assembly GCF_014108235.1). Taxonomy (NCBI): domain Eukaryota; kingdom Metazoa; phylum Chordata; class Mammalia; order Chiroptera; family Vespertilionidae; genus Myotis; species Myotis myotis. The sequence goes on along the minus strand of NW_023416390.1, from coordinate 62,708,081 downwards.
ATGCTGGCCCCTTCCTCTGTAATCCCAGCAAACCTAAGAGCTGGTATGTGCAAAGTAATTGTCATTAACTAGTACCATCCTTTCAAGGGTCTCTTTTTCTCAGGTGGTTTGATAAACAGTATTATTTTTTTCAAAACCTGTGTTTGGTGCCTGTCCCTGTGGAAGTATTGTATTTCCCCACCCTGTGGCAATCAGGCAGGGCACTGGGGTTTGCTTTGTGAATACCATGAAATGTGAGTGCAAGTGGCAGGTGTCTCTTCCAGGTGGAAGTTTTAAGAGCCAGCACCTCCTTTGTCTGAGCAACTGGAAATACTCAGATAGAAGCTACTCCCTCTCCCTGGGTCCCAGACTGGAAATAATATGGAGCAGAGCCTCAGGCAAGCCACCACAGCCACAAAGCATGATGAGCAAGAAACAAACATTGCTATGTCGCTGGAACGTTCAAGTCCTGTGTTACTGCAGCATAAACGAACCCATCCTGGCTGGTCCAAGCAGAGAATCTGCATTTCTGATACTTCCCCTCTCATCAGTGTAAGTCCCATTTTGCTGTGCCTCTGCTTCTTCAGCAGGTTTGATTTGCCTCCCAGAGGACAATGTCTTGAGACATTTTGGGTTGTCGGTTCTTGAGGATGCTACTGAACCCGAGTGAATAGAGGGCAGAGATGCTGTTAAACATCTTACAATGTACAGATATTTCTCTACAAGGAAGAATTATCCAGCCCAAATATCAATCGCTCCAAGGTACAAACCCTGTTCTACACTACGCATGAAATGTATTCAATTTATTGCATCAGTTGGGAGTGATTTGTTTTCAGGGAACAAATGCCTAATAATAATAATACCTTAAACAAAATAGTTCACTTTGTTTTATTTATTTTTTCTGCCTAACAAAAAGGAGGGAGCAGTAGGAAGTCCAAGAATGGTCCAGAGGCTTGAAAATATCAGGATTTACGTTATTCCTGCTTCCTGTGCTGCCGTTCTTGGTATGTTAGCTCATAAATTCATGACCACAAGAAAACTGCTGCTCCTCCAACCATACCCATGCTGCCATACACACCAGCAAGACAAAGAAAGCATCAACGGCCTGCACCAACTACTACCCCATTTTATGAAGAAAGCAAAGCTTTTCAAACACCCGACAGAAGACCTCCCTCCTTTAGGTCTCCTTGGCTGAAGTTTCTCCACTTCGTATTCTGAGTATCAAAGAAAGTTAGGAATGTGCATATTCAGCTTTCCCAATCTATAGTAGAAGAAGAGGGGGAAAGTGCTGGTAACTGGTATTTAGGGAGCAATCCTATAGTGTCTTCCCTCGTCTAAGCTGTAAAGCAGTTATCATTAACTTGTGCCATGAGTGAGCAAGACAGAAGAGGACACACCAGATGGTTTTGAGAGACCCATGTTCCAGGTTCTATAAGCAACTTTGCTAAGTGAGATGAAAACAACCTCTTCCCTTTCCTTTCAATGTCTCTTCCAGACATTTTAAAGATTCAGCCTCCTGTTTCAAGTTCATGCCCAAGCCCAAGCACCTGTCTATGAACTGCACGGCTTCCCAGAATATACCTGTAGAACTACATAAATGTTGGTTTTCCTGACATTTCCTAGTATAGACCCTGAGGAAATAATAGCAAGGAGTTAGACTTCTGAGGCATTAATCGGGGAGATGGCAGAAAGACAAAAACAATGCTCTTTGCCTGGAAAGTCCCAAATTATTGGCAATAGCTAGGTCTTTCATCCCAACTCTCACTGCTCCTCACATCAGGCTAGTAAGCTCTCCTGGCATTCTACAACCTATGACTCAGTTAGTAGGGCACTATGTGCCGGGAGGACTTCTAATAGAAAATGCATCCATATGGAAGAGAAATTCGAAAGTACGGAGGAGCACCGACGATGCATTATGATAACCTTAGTCCATTCAGTAAGCCAACAAAAGTGTGTTTTACTGTAAATTAAAATGACTAAACATTAGCCTTTTGGCCCATTTTAAGTACTATTCTTTAATGACCTTAAATGAAACAGAAAATTAAAAATCTGTGAGATGAAGAGAAGGGCAAATTGAAATACTTGCTCAGATATGCTATGATGGCAGCAAGAAGTTAATAGTCATTTCTATGTTCGGTGCACTGGTGGAAAAAATGAGTTGTCATAAGCTCTTTACAATGTTACACTCTGAGTGCTATTTTTAAGGTTACTTTTCATTCAGAGGCAGAAGGCAAAATACAAGTAAAAAAAAAAAAAGTAATATATAGAAAAGAAATGACTCAGTGTGTGGGCCAGGTCAGAAATTGGTACATAAGTAAAGTACTTAACTTCTTCCAGCTTTGACTATTACAATGCTGCCTTAATCAGAGAAAATAGTTTTAGATACCAGCCCATAAGTGAAAGCTTTATGCTGCATGAAATTTGACAAATGAAACCGGATTTGGACATCATAATTCCTAAGAAGTCCATGGCTTTATACTTGAACAAAGTACAAGTCCAGAGTGAACCTACCTATGTCAAAACTGGCCCTACTGAAATGAAAACACTGAGATCCTCACATCGTTCTTGGGCTAGGAGGACACTGTGGTGTTGGAGATGAAAAGAGCACTGACTCTGATCAGAAAATGATGCTCTTCCTTGGCTCCGCCACTTACGTCCTAGACAGGACACTTGTCCAAAGTGTCCTGTCTAGGACGCTTTGGACAAGTCTCTATATCTCCTAGAGCCTCAGTTTTCTCCCAAATCTATATACATTATCAGTTGCTGCATAACAATTTACCCCAAGCCTTAGCAGCTTAGAATAGTAATGAATATTCATTATATCAACGGTTTCTGTGAGTCAGGATTTCAGGAGCAACCTACCTGGGTGGTTCTTGGCTCTGAGTCCCTCATCAGTTATTGAGATGTTGTCCCTGGCATCATTCACTTTAAGGCCTGACTGTCCTTGGAATCCAGTTCCAAGATGCACATTAGTAACTGTCTATGGGACCACCCACCATGTAAAGTCTCCATAGGACTGTGAGCTTCCTCACAACAATGAAGCTGGCTTCTTCCAGAGCAATATGCATGAAATGACTTTTTAAATGATAACATTCTACAGTATTTAAAATGTATCATCCAAATTCCATTCTATGGCCAGGAATGTAAACTTTGTAATGGGATGATCAACCAATCTATGAATGTACATGTCTGTATATACATGTATTACATAGTACTTGCAGAATTATAGAGGGAAAAGTCAGTGACATACCCTATTCCCACACTTCTCAGACACGATAACTTTCAACAATTTAACATTTTAATTCAACTTATACAAATAACATATATAAGCTTTATTTCCTAATTTTATCATCCTAAACATAATTTATTGGCTCTCTAATATTAAAGGTAGTTTTAGTTCTCTTATTTTTACCCTTTCCACAATTCCCAAAATAATATATTATAATTTAAGGTAAAATCAACATGTAAGAAACATATAATTACTAATGTTGATGTAAAATTGGGTCTTGGCTAAGCTGTATAATATATTATGTGATTTTTTTAAATGAAAATATGCATTTTATTTGGGAAACATACTGAAAGCTACAAAATATTTCTCAATGTTATATGATATAGAGAAATTAAACAATTTTTCCAATGCTTTGTAGCAAGAAATCAGGTTGAAATGTTTGATTATTCTATGTTCAGGAAGATAGTTTGTTAATGTTTTTTAATTGTAGTGAAATATACATAAAATTTACCATCTTAACCATATTTAAGTGGACAGGTCAGTGGCATTAAGACATTCACAATGATGTGCAACCATCACCATAGTCTCCATTATTTTTTCATCTTCCCCACCTGTAACTCTGTACCCGTTAAATAATAACTGCCTGTTATCTATTCCCTCCAGCCCCTAGCAATCACCATCTACTTTGTCTCTATGAATTTGACTACTCTAAGTACTGCATACAAGTGAAAACATATGGCATTTGTCTTTTTATAGCTGGCTTATCTCATTAAACATAGTACTTACAACTTATTTCGTCATGTTGTAGCATGTATCAGAATTTACTTCCTTTTTAAGGCTAAATTATATATATGTCACATTTTCTTTATCCACTCATCCATGATAGACACTTGGGTTGCGTCTACCTTTTGGCATTGTGAATAATGCTACTATGAACATGAGTGTACAAATCTCTCTTCAAGTCCTTGTCTTTCAATTCTTTTAGGTATACATGCAGAAGTGAAATTGGTGGATCATATGGTAAATTCAATGTTCAGTTTTGGGGGGAACTACCATGTTGTTTTTCACAGTGGCTGCACCATTTTCCATCCCCACCAATACACAAGGGTTCCAATTTTCCTTTTGTTTTGTTTTTTCATAATGGCCATCCTAATCAGTGTGCAATGATATCTCATTGTGGTTTTCATTTGCATTTCCCTAATGATTTGTGATACTGAGCATCTCTTCATGTGCTTGTTGGCCATTTGTATACGTTCTTTTAGAAAAAAAATGTCTATTCAAGTCCCATGCCTGTGTTTTCTTTCTTGTTGACTTATAGGAGTTCTTTAAATATTCTGAATACTAATCTCCTTTCAGATCTATGATTTGCAAGTATTTCCTCTTATGCTGTAGGATGCCTTTTCACTCTGTTGGCTGTGTCTTTTGATGCACAAAAGTTATTCATTTTGTTGTAGTACCATTCATCTATTTTTGTCTTTGCTTTTGGTGTTACATCCAAAAAATCATTGCCGAATCCAAGGTCATGAAGCTTTTTCCCTGTGTTTTAATGTAAGAGTTCCATAGTTCCCACTTCTTTTAAGCCATTGCTCTATTTTGAGTTAATATCTTTATATGGCTCAAGATAAGCATCCAACTTCATTCCTTGCAGGTGAATATCCAGTTTTTTCAGAACCATTTGTTGGAAAGACTGTCCTCTTCTCATTGAATAATCTTGACACTCTTGTCAAAAACCTTTATTTTTAATTTTTGGGGCTTGTATTATGTAGTTTCTTATGCTATTTTTTGTTGACCTTAGAGTTAATAGTGGCTTCATTCTTTCATTTCCTTAATTATCTTTGTACTTATCAGTAATTTATACCCAACTGTCCCAAGATGTATAAAATTTTTCTCAGTATAGTTTTTAAAACCTGGCAATATAAATGTTTAACATATTTTCTTGATTGTTTTTTGAGGGAGACATTGCTCTTAGAGTCCTCTGCCTTCCTTCTCCTCATTACAGGTTTCTGCAGAGCTGTTATCTGGAAATTCTTCTTCACTATCACCCTGGAAATCCCCACTGTTCCTTTTTTGGGGGGCCCCAGTTTCCAGGATTCCATATCTTCCCCTTTCTTTTACTTGCTTATATTGGTGAAGCACCTCATTCAGTGGCTTCCTGAAAATATTTATTACATCTTCCCACTTTAGCGTTACATGACTAAGTATAAAATTATAGGTTTGAAATATATGACCTCAACATTTTAAAGGCTTTGCTCCACTGTCTTGTAGCCTCCAATGTAACTGTTGGAAAGTCTCATTTTAGACAACAACATATCACTAAAGGATTTTAGATAGAAAATTTCATAGTTGTAGGATCTTTTTAAATTGGATCACATTGACGGCTGTACAAAGGATGAACCTAAGAGGTATGGTAATAAGTTGGGAGACTAGCAAAAGTCCAAGGTAGAAATGACAAAATCTGAACCAAGACAGGAGCCACAGAGTTGGAAAGAAAGGAGAAAATTCAAGAAATGCTTAAGAGGCAATATGAGCAGGATTGTTGGTAGAATCTAGGATGATTCTCAATGTCTTGGCAAAAACAGGTAAAGTCTCTGAATTTAGAAGTAACTTCTAATAGTTAAATATATTAAAAATATAAAGTTAGCTCCTTATAAGATGATAAATACCTCATCTCTGAATATATTCAAGCACAGACCAAAGGAGTACTTTTAGTCTCCTTTAGATTATGAATCCTTTGAGAATAGAAGCAAAACTACATCCATGTGCGCGCGCGCGCACACACACACACACACACACACAAATTTTCCATATATAGTTTAACCTTTAAATCAATCAAGTCAAGAGAAAATGGACCAATTGATCTTTTGCAAAGGTACAGTATAAACAGGATTCCTGCATTGACTATGAGGTAGGATCACTGATCTCTAATTAGCTACCAACTTTTTTCCCATTATTCTAATTCCATAAACAATAAAGTATTACCTATTAGCTACATCCCAGCACGAAAAGTGCATTGCCTAACTCATCTCACCATGTTACTGTTAATTACTTACATCTTGACTCCATGAGGTTAAGGATTTACTTTTATTCATCTTGGTATCCCTGTCATGGAGCACAAGGTTTACTTAATAAATATTGTGAAATAGTGGCATAGGGAAAGCCAAATAGTATGGCCTGTGCCCCTCTAGCAACACAGTGTTTTATTTTTGTTTTCTTCACTGAGCATCACCATAATCGTTACCCATTAGAATTACACTCAAGTTTTCAAATTGAATTTTGTGTCCTAAATGATTTAATATGCTTATGGGACCCCTGGAAATACTAGTGAGTCATGTGAAATTAGTTTTAGATTTTGAAAGAACTTTTGATGTCCCCAGTATCATTTCCCCAACTAGAACAACCAAATATAAATAAATAAGTAAATAAATAAATAAATAAATAAATAAATCAAACAAGATTTTAATCCTTTGCTTACGGCTGAGAAGAAGACATGGTGGTAAAATAGAAAGGCATGAAGCTGGAATTTGGGGATTAATATCCGGTCCTTAACTTAATCTGAGTCCCATGATGATCTCTTTATCTCTCCGGACTTCGGTTTTTTCCATCTGTGAAGAGATTTGATTGTACCTTTCGTGTGGATCGGCTTCATTTGCGGCCAGCTCTGATTGATTGGCTATAACTGTGTGGAGGAAGATCGTGTATCTAGGTGTGGGCTCAGGGCTGAGCAGCACCGTTTGCATAGCAATGCCTGCTGTGGAAGGGGCAGCACCCGTGCTGTTAAGATGCCAGCCCTGGAGTGAATGATCACTAAACCCTTTCAGCTTTCAGACCCTGTGACTAGTGTGCCTTATTTTTCAGACCTTTGCCTTTTTTGTTGTTCTAAGCTAAAGTGTTTCTGAATTTTCCATGCCTCCTTTTAATAGAAGAGACTAAAATTGGATAAAAATCTCTTGAAAAACTTATCAGATTTACTATGTCATAGTTCCTAAATTCTACATTCCTGCTCACTCACCATAATGTTTGCTTCTTTAATTACAGAGTTGAAGTGCCAACTGATGATACATGGAACAGATGATACTATTAATAACTTCCAGCTATAGAAAGATATGCAAAGTAAAATAACTCAACACAGCATATTGTATTCATTTCCTAGGGATGCTGTAACACATTACCACAAACTGGATGGCTAAACAACAGAAATTTACTCCCATAAGTCTTGGGGGGTAGAAGTCTGAAATCAAGGTGTCAGGAGGGTCATGCTCTTCTGGAGGTCTCTAGGAGAGAACCCATTCTTGCCTCTTTGTAGCTGCTGGTGGTTGGTGGCAACCCTGGCATTCATTGGTTTGTAGATGCATCACTTAAATCTCTGCCTTCATAGTCAAATGGCCTTCTTCCCTGTGTTACTGTGTATACAAATATCTCTATAAGAAAACCAGTCATTAGATTTAGAGCCTGTCCTAATAGGATATGATTTCATCTTAAACTGATTACCTCTTCAAAAACCCTATTTCCAAATAAGGTCACATTCATATGTGCCAGGGGTTATGACTGCACCATATTTTTTTGAACATTCAACCCACAAGTTATAGCTAGCAACTTCTGCATTTGTCCAAAATAATAAAATTACTAAAATATGTCACTCACCTTCTGTTTTGCATAGCTTGATGATAAAGATCTGTAATTATTTACCTTGATGATAAAGATCTATAATTATTCCACTGATTGTGGAATAAAAATACCAGACTACAGTACAGTAAAATCTTATTTATAGGAGGTTATAGAAAATATCTTCCCCAATAAATTCAATAAAAAGGAAAAAATAAAATAAAATATCTATATGTATATACATACATTGAAAGACATTTGGATAAAGCAAGTATTATTTTTCCAAAAAAATAAAACTTTAAAGTTTTAGGCTGGACATAACTAATCTATATATATAAAACCCTAATATGCAAATAGACTGAACAGAACAACCGAACAACTGGTTGCTATGATGTCCGCTGACCACCAGGGGGCACGTGTGGAACATGGCAGGTTCGGCAGCAGGCAGCAGAGCGCGGAACATGGTGGGTGTCGGTCATGGCAGGATGGTGAGGCAAGTGAGCAGAGGCGCCAGACCAAGTCGCTGTCATAGGGGCAAGCCTCTGGTTACTGAAAATTCTTTGCTCCCGTGTGCTGAGGTCTTGCCGGGTGCTTGCACCTGCTGCTGGTACCGGCCCTGCTCGCACGCTCTGCCAGTGCCCAGCCCTGGTCCCTATTGCTCCACACCATCAGTGAGTGTGAGTGGCAGTTGCCAGCCCCGATCGTACCTGAGGGCTTCTCCATCTCCCCCTGCTCCTGAGGGGCAATAGGGGCAGCAGCCACCACTCGCACCTTCTGCTGGTGCCGGCCTCAATCACTCCATGCCATCAGTGGTTGCAAGTGGGCCGGCATAGTCAGTGTGTGGGAGTGGCAGCAGCGGGTATGGGGCTGCCAGAAGACAGTACCGGGGCGGGGGGGTGGGGCAGCCCACAGTTCCTTTCAAGGTGCATGAATTCGTGCACTGGGCCCCTAGTAAACTATATATATAAAAGCCTAAGCAACTGTTTGACCGTTTGACTGTTCAACCGGTAGCTATGACGCAGACTGAATACCAGGGTGCAGACGCTCAACACACAGGCATAGAAACATGGAATAGACTGATGAATCTCAGAGGGAAGGGTGGAGAGGGGAGAGTGGGAAGATATTAACTAAAGATCTTATATGCATACTAGAGGCCCAGTGCACAGACTCATGCACTGGTGGGGTCCCTCGGCCTGGCCTATGGGGATCAAGCTGAAACCGGCTCTCTGACATCTCTCAAGGGGTCCCAGATCATAAGAGGGTGCAGGCCAGGCCGAGGGACCCCACTGGTGCATGAATCTGTGCACTAGGCCTCTAGTAATAATAATAATACCAACAATAAATTTTTAAATTATTTACAATGCTTTATACTTTACAAAATAAATAAGCAAAAGTAAAAATAAAAACACCATTTTAAAAGATGTATTTTTTATTTAAATTCTTTATTGTTGAAAGTATTACATATGTCTCCTTTTTCCCCCATTGAAAAGATGTATTTTTAATATTTTTAACAAATAAAGGTGGGTTTGTTTTTATGTTTAGTCCTTATCTATATAAAATTTTTGGTTTATCAATGATCAGTGATGAAAAGGGTCTTACCTTGTTCTTCACAAAGGAAGAAATTCCTTCAGTGAAATCCAAAATAAATTTATTCAATAGGTCATTTTATGTCTGTTAATATTATGTAGGAGACTGTCCCCATTATGTTATCACTATCTAGGTTGTAGTAAAAACAGAGATGACATTAGGTATTTAGCCTTAAATGATCCTACCATAGTGAATTCAGAAAAGCATTTCAAAAAACGGAGCCCAGCCAAACATGAGCCTGGAGGCTGAATAGAGACTCAAGTATGCACTGTTCAGCAATTCTGCAGGGACTTCCTTGGCTGACAACTGAAATCCTTGGTCAGTGGGGCATGCAGCTTCACTCCTTCCACCTGTCTTTTAGTGTGTCATTATTGCAAATTAAATAATTCAGATGAAAGCTAAAACATTTGCTGCATTGTCTGGAGAACCTCTCGACTCCAACATGTGACATACATAATTGAGTTCTCTTCCACTAAAAGTCAAAATATCACAGAGTTCAAACCTAAGTCTCTCAGACCTTCTCTGCCCCATTTAAGAAGGATGAGTGTATAGAATCTGACACAGTTGACTTTTTAACTGCAAAGGAAGGAAGTTCCTTTAAGCCTAAGAAAGCAAAACCATCTGGTATTGCACAGCTGTGGAAATATTGTGTGTATAATTATTTATGGGCTTACCTATTATTTGGTCTTGATTTATCCCAAAAGACTTTGAATAAGCAGAGTTTCATAGTGACTTCAGATCAATAGCTTCTAAATCATTATTCTTGTTCAAGATTTTTCTCATCAGAATGAAGAATGGGAAAATCCTGTTTTCATTAAAGAAAAACAGAGATGTCATCCTAGCGTATGGAGAGGCATGAGAGATGGCAGCCTTCTATAGTACTGTAGAAAAAAGTAAATCTTTAATCGTTCCATAATCTTGGCCTTTCAATTCCATCAGTCAGAACAAGTAAAAAATATATATATTCAACCAAAAATGGGGTATCTAAAAACTCAACTATTATTTGTCTGACACTCTTTACAGGTTGACTACTAAGAAAGAGCAATCTACCCATTTTAAAATAAAATCATAAAAGTATAGAATTTTAGAGTTTAACACTTGAGATTTTCTGCTGCCTAAGGAGCAGATCAGAGTTTTGACTTATTTTTCTTTGTGTGTTATTTGCCAGAAAAAAAATCTTCCTCTTCAGAAATAATGGAAAACTAGAAAGATATTTTAAAAATATAAATGTTTGAAGCATCAGAGAGTTTTCCAAAGAGTGAGATTTTTAAAAAGCTGATTTCAAAGAGAAAAGGGATACAGAAAAAATGAGTTCAACAGGTAGTGTGTTGCTTTTATCCTGAAGAATTTTGCCAATTTACCAGTGATGGCTTACAGGCTGAAACATGGAACAGAAGCCTGTGTCTGGGAGGAAGAGAAGCTGAATAGAACTTCCAACCATCTTGCGAGGCTGAGGAAGACATAAATTGGAATTTGGAGTATACTAAGGAAAAATAATGTTGATAAATCACCAAAACTTTCTGTTAGGACCCTGAAAGACTGTTGTGAAACCCTAAAATAGGAGTATATCAGAAAGACATTGTTGAATCCATCCTCACAAATACTAAAACTGACCTTTGAATCAGCCCAATTCCTGGCTAGATTAAGGTGGCATTCCCCTACCTTAACTGCCTGTTTGAAACAAGCAAGTCCTCTCAGAAAAAAAATAGAAAATCATTCAGAAGCAAATTTTTTATATATGATGTCTGGCATTAAATTCAAAATTATGAGTAAACAAGAACACCTGACCAAAACCAAGACAATAACAATATGAACAGATCCACAGAAAATTTATTGTTCTTAGACATACATTTTTTAAAACTATAATTAATACCTTCAAGAAATTAGACAGCATATTGAAGAATTTCAGCAGAGAAATTGAAATTATTTTAAAAAATCAAATAAAAAATTTCAGAACTACAAATATAGTAAGTAAAATTAGGAATTTAATTGATAGGTTTAATGGTAGATTAAATAAAGCTGATGAGAAGATTTATGAACTGTAAGGTAGGTCAGGAAACATACAAACTGACATATAGAAAAGCAAATGAGTAGAAAATACAGAAAACCAAAGACAAAAAAAAAAAAAATTATAAGCAGAAACGGTAAAAAAAAAAAAAAAAAAAAAAAGGTAATGCATCATTCAGAGAAGCAGTAGATGAGCAAATAAACTGACAGATGACTCCATAAAAGAAATAATGCAATCTGGAACAAATTGGAATTACTCAAAGTGTAGAAATAACCCTGTCCTTATTCAGTACAAACTCTGCACCCCTCTCTCTTTAATAAGGAATGTAGGGGAAGGGATTCAAAGCTTCAGGGAGATTGGAATGTTAGAAGAGATTAATCAATTAAGACCTACTCATCCACACTGTCTGAGTCCAGAAGACATACCTTTCACCAATACTTTGGTAAATAAATGTGTGAAAGGAGCCTCGACATCTTTGAAGAGCTCCATGACTGCTATTTTCTGTAGACTAGGCCTTAGAGGGGGAACCAAGGCAACTCAATTGGAAAATATAAATGCAATGGGAGTAATTGGATTCTGGAGTTCCAGGGGCCAAATGGTGGCACTCAACTCAAAGGCAAGATGGGCATAATTACAGTGGACAGCAAATCTCAAAACAGCTATCAGGGTAGACTGACAGATAACGCCACAAAAGAAACTAAAATTTAAAAAAAGTTGGAGTGGCATATTCAACTGTTGGAATATTACTTATTTAGTCCCACTATGCCAGTGATGGAGAATCTATGACACGCGTGTCAGGGGTGACACGCGAACTCATTTTTTTTGGTTGATTTTTCTTTGTTAAATGGCATTTAACTATATAAAATAAATATCAAAAATATAAATCTTTGTTTTACTATGGTTGCAAATATCAAAAAATTTCTATATGTGACATGGCACCAGAGTTAAGTTAGGGTTTTTCAAAATGCTGACACGCCAAGCTCAAAAGGTTCCCCATCACTGCACTATGCCATAATAAGACCTAATGAGAAAAAAACATGTGCGGAAGGGTTAAGATTCTAGCCCAAAATAACAAAGTACAGCCAGACCAAACCTTCTGGTTGTCCATCAGTCTCTTAGTTGATTTGTATTCGTTCCCATTGTCTTACTCATACAACCAACTCAAAGAAAATAAAGAACAGCCTACCCCAACAAAGAAATTACTGTTTTCTGTCCCTATGCTTTTTCAAATATGTATTTAGGTATCCCTTATGTAAAGAAAATAATCTCTACATAACCCAACAGCTAAATTTTGACCAAGCATATTAACTTATCTGAAAACATACAGATTCCATTCTTGTTCTTTGCAAAGAATTCTTGCTGGGAAAATGCCTACTAAACACAAATTCCCTAGATTATAAGCCTCATCAATTTAATTGCTGCATTCCCAACTTGTCTGGGAATTGGGTGAGGAGGAGCATCATTACTCTGTATGCATAACCCTTGATTCAACTGAGTACTTTTATCAATCCAATATTTCAAACGTGACACACCTTCATTTTTAGACACCCCAAATAGACCTATTTTTTTTAAAAAAAAGTTTTGAATTTGCAACAAAGATTTTTTTGATGCATAAAAACCTCTACTTTCCTAAATCATCTGTTCCACAGTTCCAGCAGTAGAGATTTGTAAATGTCATTCTTCTTAATGCCACCTCCGAAAATGTGGCCTTTCAACATGCACATTTGTGCAATTCAGAACAATGGGGGGTCGCCTTAAATGGCTTTCTCTGAATACATTCAGGGATACAAATTGCTCTGCATGATGAAAGAGATCAGTAATATTTCTCATTTTTTGAAAACGTGATTTCTCTTTTTTACCTAATTGAAATAGTTAAAGAGGCTCCAGCAAATAAAATGGAGGTGGCTCACATTTGGATATGTAAAAATAAAACACCTACAGGGATTTTCTGTCAGGTTTACAGGAAAGAATATGAACGTGTAATGCCTAAGGATTTAATTCAAGGAATATGAGAGCATTTCCTGTCACCAACTTAGCACTGCCTTTTGATATTCTCATAAAATGCTAGACAGCACTCAGGGCACCAAGTGAATAAGGGGGAAAGTATATTCATTTTGCTACTTCTAAATACAGAACTTTGTCTCTCTGACTAATGCTTTAAACCTAGTCATCACCTAAAAATAGTCTCATTATTTTTATTAATATTAGCCCTTTATGTAAGGTTCATGAGTGGGCAAACTTTGCAGTAGCATCTGTTTTAACATCATCTTACTGTGCTAACTATCTAAGTAACCACCCGTGTGTGTGCCAGATGGAGGTGACTGCTCTGACTCTACATGGCACCTGTCAGCAGTCCAGCAATCTAAAGGAATTAAATGACTCCATCTGCTCTTCCAAATTGCCCAGCGACTAGCCCTCAAATGTTAATGTTTTTGTTTGTTAATAAATAATAAAAGGACACTTTGTCAATTATGTGACTTGAATGATTCATAATTTGTGCATCATCCAAGAAGCATTTATTAAGTACCCACTACATACTTTTACTGTACAAGTTACTATAAGATATTAGAAAAAATAACTACCAGTTGAGGAGAACATACCTAGAGAATAATTCATGGTTCCAGCAGTATTATGCATGACAGCTAATATAATAATGTTATAAGTTATGTGATACTGACAAAGCAGAGACCAACATAAAGAAAATAATTTTTTCAAATATTTTTCCATCTCCATTTATCCATTTATCCCCACTGTAACCACCGCCTCCCCCCCACCCCGCCACAATCACCACACTGTTGTCCATGCCCATGATTTCTTTCTCTTATTTTTTCTTTTTTGCTCAATCCCTGTCACCCCCAGAGCAGTCAACCTGATTTCTGTCTATGAGTCTGTTTCTATTTTGCTTATTAGTTCAATTTGTTCACTAGATTCCACATATTAGTGAAATCATATGGTAGTGGTCTTTCTCTCACTGGCTTATTTCACTTAGTATGATGTCCACCCATGCTGTCTCAAAGGGTAAAATTTTCTTTCTTTTTATAGCTGAGTAGTGGTTATAAGACTTCTCTCCAGCTAGTCTTCTGATGGTTATTCAGGATGATTTTTTTCTAATTTAGTTATAATTCCAGTTTGGTCTTGGGAGGAGGTTAGAGTAGCTTCCACCTAATCTGACACCATCTTGGTCTCTCCAATTTGATATTTTCTCATTCTGAAAGCTGGGATGTTCAAAGTCACAGTGCTGGCAGATTTCATGTCTAGTGAGAGCCCATAGATTGGTTCATAGATTTTTGTCTTCTCACTATGTCCTCAACATGTGGAATGGTGGAAAATATCTTTTTTTAAAAAAGAAGGAAAACTAAGATTAGAATAAAATGTGAACATTATGTGTGTTTGCTTGGGAGTGCAAGTGGAGGAGTACAAGTTTATTTAACCAACAAATACTTATTAAGTGTAGACTACGTGCTTCAAGCTATGCTAAAAAGAACTGGAGAAAAGAGTAATAGGACAGAGATCCTCCCTTCCAAGAGATTTCATACTTTCCGATGTAATAAGATACAAGCACAAATATCTCTAATAACCTTAAGTAGGTTAAAAATTGCCTACTTAAGAGCTGATATTAAAAATTACCTTAAAAAGTTGGAGGTAAGCTATGAAACAACATTGCAATAGCAATACTGGTTCCTTTTGAGTAAAAAGAATCTTCTAGTCTTGCTGACTATCTCCTCCAATATTTGACTTCAAGATCCTTAATATTCTCTACATTGTCCTAGTCTGACCATTTGCTTAATGGTGATTAAATGCAATAATGACATCTCAGAAATTGTTCTGGTGAAGGTTCTTTAATATTATAGGAAAGAACAAAAGCCCTTTTTTAAAAAAAATCCACACCCAAAGATATGTTTTTTAAAATTGATTTTGAGAGAGAGATGTTAGAGAGAAACATCAATTGGTTGCCTCCTATATGCATCCCAACTGAGATCGAACCTGCATCCTAGGTATGTGCCCTGACCAGGAATCAAACCTGAAATATTTTGTTGTATAGGATGACACTCCAATCAACTGAGCCACCTGGCCAGGGCCTTTTTGAGACATTGTAGTTGACAATCCACTGGTGGCCAGTAACTGATATGAACATATTAATGCAACAGAAATCTGAGATGGAAGACAGACCACTTGAAAACATAAAGAAAAGTGAACACAAACCAAATGTTTATTAAAGTCTAGATGCCTTTCTAGATCTAAATATGAGCAGTCAAAGCTTTATCTTATGCCCTATGGAAATACAAAGCCCTCTCACAGAATTTCTTAGAACTTTCCATGCTCTTGTTGTCACCTCTAGTTTCAGCTCTTAAAATTTTTGAATTAGTTCCATTAGAACACATCTCACCATCCCGTTCATGCATCCTGTTTAATTTCACACTACATTGATCCGACTGTGACACCGTTTTTCCTGACTTCCCATAAACCAGTTCACTCCTGTGGGTATCTATATGTGGGACAAAACTGGACTGCAAATTTAGGATGTCAGAGAATTTTTATGGCCACAACACAAACAAAGCAAAAATGTAGGTTTAAATATTCCTGCTGCAAAAGTCACTTGGCCATTTGCGCAGCTGGTATTTAAATCTCCTGCCATGTTATCCCCTCTTAAAGGGCTGGCACACGAACTTACACAGTACCGCTCCCTCTGAGCTCCAGCGCTGGGTGACAGCATTGGGGGAACCTGAGCTGACTGGCAGCCATATCTGAGTTTCCATCAGCATGGCTCTCACTGTTCACTCCACCCTGGGGATGCCCTGAGACCCTACCCCATCCAACTTGCAGCCTCACCCAAGCTGTTTGCAGTGGTTTTTCCATATGAATGGCCTGTCCTGGCTCTGGCTTCAGACTTTTCCTAAAATCTCTCCAACAAGCAGCAGCTGGTGTCAGAATGCCCCATACCTATCAATAAGAGGCCCAAGACCTGGCACTAGCACCAGCCTGCCTTATAAATCTACAAGAAATAGGTAAAATGTACCAAGATAGACTAATTTCTGGGCCATAAAATAAGTCTCAATAAATTTAAACGATTTCAAATCTTACAAAGTATGTACTCTGACCACATGGAATTTAATTAGAAATAAGAAAATATATCTGGAAAAATATCCACTTATTTGGATATTTAATGACAAACTTCAAATAAACCAATGGAATTTAGAAAGTATATGGAGCTAAATGAAAATGAAAACACAACATAGTAACATTCGTGAGATATGACTAAAGCAGTATTTGGAGGGATATCTGTAGTTCAAAATGCCCATATCAGGTCAGACAAATATCCTCAAGTCAATGACCTCCACTTCTATCTCATAAATTAGAAAAAAATTAAACCCAAATTAAACAGAAGAAAGGTAATAGTAGAGATAAAGACAAAAGACAATCAAAACAGGAAAACAAAAGCTTATGAAACCAAAAGCTTATTATTTTAGATCAATCAACTTGATAAACCTTTAGCCAGACTGACCACAAATAAAGAAAAGAAAATAAATTACAAATATCAAAAGTAAAAGAGGGGATATTACCATAAATTCTCCATATATTAAAAGGAAAATAAGATAATATTATGAGTGACTTTAGGCCAATCATTTTGACAAATTTTGATGAAATGGACAACCTGCTTGAAGATCTCAAACTACCGAAGCTTACTCAAGCAGGAGATAACTTAAGTAGTCTTCTATCTATTGAAAAAATTGACTTCATATTTAAAACTTTTCATAAAGAAAGTCCTGGCCCAGATAGCTTCACTGAGAAATTCTACCAAACATTTAAGGAAGAAATAATACCAATTCTACCCAAACTCTTCCACAAAACTAAAGAGGTAATTCTATGAGGTCAACTTTACTTGGATACCAAAACCAGAACAACACTTTACAATAAAGAAAAACTACAGTCTAATATCTCTCATAAACCTAAAAGTATAAACTCTGAAGAAATATATTAAAATGATGATATGTCATTGCCAAATAGGCCTTATCCCAGAAATGCTAACTTGGTTTAACATTCAACAATTAATCAACATGATTAACCATATCGACCAACTAAAAAAGAAAAACCATACGATCATCTCAATAGATGCATGAAAAGCACTTGACAGAATCCAACACCTATTTCTGATAAAAACTCTCAGCAAACTTGAAATAGAAGGGAACATCCTCAATCTAATAAAGGGAAGCTGTGCAAAATTCACAGCTAAAATCTTAGTAAAGATTAGGAACAAGAATAACCATTATCAAGACACTTCCACTTATCGTTGTAATGAAGTTTCCAGCAAATGTAGTAAAGTAGTATGTGTGTGTGTGTGTGTGTGTGTGTGTGTGTGTGTGTGTGTATGCCATTCAGATTAGAAAGAATGGAGAATTTGTAGATAACATAATTGATTATCTATAAAGAAAATTTTACAAAATTTACCAAAAAGCTACTAGAACTAATAAGTGAGGTTAGCAAGATTGAAAAACACAATATCATGATATTGATATTGGTATAAAAATGAATTGCATTTCTATATATAATCAGGAAATGAGCAGAAATTAAAGTTTTAAAAATATATTTTACAATAGCACAAAAATAGAAAATATTTAAGGACAATGTTGAAGAGATAAGATTGGTTCACTAAAAACAATAGTTTTCTATGTTTTTGCTAGATTTCACTGGCCCACGTAAAATTTCTTGCCCACATTTCTTGCTTATATCTGCAGTCACGTGGAAAACAAGTTTGTCATCCAGGTCTCCAAGAGAGTATTCTGGCCTGACCCTCTGTGGTAAATTGGACTAACCTGCTCCAGAAATGGTTTCACTTAGCGTGAAGTCATGATACTGTTGAGCATCAGGGCAGCAACATCAGATCCTCTGTTTTTAAGGAAGGCTCTTCTGTGGTTATTGCAGATTTCTCATGTTTAAGGAAAAATAATTTGCCAACCATCAAGTGGATTGGGACATTATTCCCGTTCTAAGACAAGAATAGGAATATCATATTACTTTTCCAAACATGAGGTTAAGGAAGGAATATTTGAACTACACAGCTCTTTTCAAATTCTGTTTTATTTAAAAGAAGATATATTCATTCATAAGAAAAATCTTATATAATTTTGGAATTCCAACCCACAGGGCTTTTCTCATAACAGGGCCACAGTTTCAATGCCTTTAGGCTGTAGACCTGGAGCCATTGTTAACTGCTCCCTCAAGACGGTTTCATGCAAGTTTTTCTCAGTTGTATTCTCTTTGGCTACAATCACATTCACAGATATAAAGCAGGAAAATATTTAAAGAAAACATTTCACATGCATTATTTTTTTTAATTAAATCTTTATTGTTCAGATTATTACATTTGTTCCTCTTCCCCCCCCCCCCCCGCCATAACTCCCCTCCTCCCAGTTCCCGCCCCACCCTCCGCCCTCACTCCCCACCCACTGTCCTCATCCATAGGTGCACGATTTTTGTCCAGTCTCTTCCCGCATCTCCCACACCCCTTTCCCCCCCAAGAATAGTCAGTCCATTCCCTTTCTATGTCCCTGATTCTATTATAATCACCAGTTCATTCTATTCATCAGATTATTTATTCACTTAATTCTTAGATTCACTTGTTGATAGGTGCATATTTGTTGTTCATAATTTGTATCTTTACCTTTTTCTTCCTCTTCCTCTTCTTAAAGGATACCTTTCAGCATTTCATATAATCCTGGTTTGGTGGTGATGAACTCCTTTAGCTTTTCCTTATCTGTGAAGCTCTTTATCTGACCTTCAATTCTGAATGATAGCTTTGCTGGATAAAGTAATCTTGGTTGTAGGTTCTTGGTATTCATCACTTTGAATATTTCTTGCCACTCCCTTCTGGCCTGCAAAGTTTCTGTTGAGAAATCAGCTGACAGTCGTATGGGTACTCCCTTGTAGGTAACTGAGTTTCTTTCTCTTGCTGTTTTTAAGATTCTCTCCTTATCTTTTGCTCTTGGCATTTTAATTATGATGTGTCTTGGTGTGGTCCTCTTTGGATTCCTTTTGTTTGGGGTTCTCCGAGCTTCTTGGACCTGTAAGTCCATTTCTTTCACCAGGTGGGGGAAGTTTTCTGTCATTATTTCTTCAAATAGGTTTTCAATATCTTGCTCTCTCTCATCTTCTGGCACCCCTATAATTCTGATGTTGGTACGCTTGAAGCTGTCCCAGAGGCTCCTTACACTATCCTCGCATTTTTGGATTCTTTTTTCATTTTGCTTTTCCGGTTGGGTGTTTTTTGCTTCCTCGCATTTCAAATCATTGACTTGATTCTTGCGCTCTTCTGGTCTGCTGTCGGGAGTCTGTATAATATTCATTATTTCAGTCCGTGTATGCTTAATTTCTAGTTGGTTCCCCAATATAACATCGAGGGTCTCATTAGTTTTCTTGTAGATCTCATTAAGTTTATCGGCGGCTCCTAAACAGTTCTTGAGAGACCTTAAAAGTGTGGTTCTGAACTCTATATCTTCCATTGACAATTTTGTCGTGTTTCTTTGTCTCCGCATTTTGTTATGCTTCCTTGGTGCACCCCCTCGTGGTCTTTGTTCGCAGTCTTATAGTTAAACCTTGTTGTAGCTAATACCAGGGAGGGTTTGACCTCCAGGCCAAGTGGCTATGAGAATCAGCTGTGTCAGCAGTGAGAGAACTTCTGTCCTCTAGGGAGGTGCTAATCTAGCCTTTGCCTGAGGCTATCCGGCAAATGCCTCTGTGCAGGGCTTGGGCGGGGTGGGTTGCACAGGATCAACATGGTGGGCCGGAGAGAGCAGTTATGGAGGCTCTCAGTCCTGTCCCCAGGGGCTCTGCCTCTCTGAGTCCCAGCACCCGCTGCAAAGCTCGGAGAGAAAGCTGCACTCGCTCTGACCGAAGCCAGACAGTCCCGCTTCTCCCGTTTGAGTCTGGGTCCCTAAAGACTTGCCTGTATCTGGAGCTCAGAGTCTGCGACTCCCTCCCGATTGAAAACGCCAACCGTGCCCTCCACCGCCAGTCCGCTCGCGCACTCCGCACCTCAGAATTTGACTTCAGCACTGCGCCTCCTCTGAGTGTTCGTATGCGTTTCTCTTTCCTCCTAGTTGTAGGACTTCCACTCAGCCAGCGTTCCTGTGGTTCTGGGTGATGTCCCTTCCATCTTTTAGTTTCACTTTTGAAGTAGTTGTTCAAGGCAGCAAACTCCGGTGTTAACCTATGCCGCCATCTTGGTTCTCTCAAGCACCCACATGCATTATTAATAAATAATGACCAGAGGTTTTATTCTTAATAAACTAGAGGCCCAGTGCACAAAATTTGTGCACTGGGGGAAGGTGTTCCTCGCCCAGCCTAAACCCTCTCCAATCTGGGACCCCTCAAGGGATGTCTGACTGCTGGTTTAGCGGGCCTAAAGCGGGCCTAAACCAGCAGTCGGACATCCCTCTCACAATCTGGGACTGCTAGCTCCTAACCGCTCGCCTCCCTGCCTGCCTGATTGCCCCTAACCGCTTCTGCCTGTGAGCCTGATCACCCCCTAACCACTCCCCTACTGTCCTGATTAACACCTAACTGCTCTCCTGCCAGCCTGATCGCCCCCAACTGCCCTCCCCTGCCAGCCTGATCTCACCCCCAATTGCCCTTCCCTGCCAGCCTGATTGCCCCTAACTGCCTCTGCCTGACTGATCACCCCTAACTGCCCTCCCCTGCTGGCCTAATCTTGCCCCCAACTGCCCTCCTCTGCCAGCCAATTTGGTTCTTATTGGTCAGTTCCTATCCCAGTCAGCATCAAAAACTCTACCTCCTAGGTTCCTCAAAGTTGGTTCCTCACAGTTGACTCAGATTTGGTTCTGATTGGTCAGTTTCTATGCCAGTCAGCCTCAAAAGCTTGCCTCCTAGGCAGCCATTGGCTCCTCACACTTCATCCAGATTTGGTTCTGATTGGTTGGTTTCTATGCCAGTCAGCATCTCTGGGCCTATCAATGGGGCCTGATCGGAAAGGCAGAGCTGATCAGCAGCCCCAGTAGAGGCCTGGAGAGAAATGGAGGTGCGGCTGCTGGAGAGAAAGAGAGAAGCAAGTGCTGATCAACAGCTGTCACAGAGGCTACGGATCAGACCCTGCTTCTCTCTTCAGGCCTCTCTCCAGGCCTGATTCGCAGCCTCCTCAGCAGTCAGTGCTGGGTCACCACACCTGCAGCCACGGCAACCCAGCACTGACTGTAGGACTGACTTCCAGTTGGTCAAGCCTGTGGTTGTAACAGACCCAGGGTTTTTATATATTAGGATTATCATAAAGCTTTCTAAGGCAGATTGAAAAGCCACATGTAAACAACTTTACATATTTTTACCTATGGATATTTTATAATCAATTTTAATAGCACTAGTGACCCAGTGCACAGATCCATGCACATTGAAAGGAAATTAATTAGAAGGTGGCTGGTGGGGTGAGACTGGGCAAGATGGGCTGAACACGCTCTAGAGCAGGGGTGGGCAAACTTTTTGACTTGAGGGCCACAATGGGTTCTTAAACTGGACCGGAGGGCCGGAACAAAAGCATGGATGGAGTGTTTGTGTGAACTAATATAAATTCAAAGTAAACATCATTACATAAAAGGGTATGGTCTTTTTTTTTTTTTTTTTTAGTTTTATTCATTTCAAACGGGCCGGATCTGGCCCGCGGGCCGTAGTTTGCCCACAGCTGCCCTAGAGCCAACCCCCGTGGTCCCTCCCCAGCGTCTGTGGAATGAGTGAGGTCTCTCCGGCAGGCGGAGTCATTCAGGCTGGCCTGTGGGAGTCAGGCCAAAACTGGCTCTCCGACATCCTCCGGGGGTCCCAGAGTGTGAGAGGGCACTCTGCATACAGGGTGTGGAATGCAAATGCAAGAGTGCAGTAAACCAGATTCGGGACCAACAGTGCCCCAGCAACAGCATAACCCATGGCTGAAGGTGGAATCACGTGGCCCCACAAGGAATCGGGCTCCCTCCTCTCTGGTTTCCAGGTGCATCACCCAAGAACCACTGCTACCAAGTCACTGCAGTTCGGCAGCTCCTGGGTTGAGCATCTGCCCCTGGTGGTCAGTGCGTGTCATAGCGACCAGTCAGATGGTCAAACACTTAGCATATTAGCCTTTTATTTATATATATATATACTAGAGGCCCGGTGCACAAAAATTTGTGCACTCAGGGGGGAGAGGGGTCCCTCAGCCTGGCCTGTGCCCTCTCGCAGTCTGGGACCCCTCGGGAGATAACGACCTGCTGGCTTAGGCCTGCTCCCGGGTGGCAGAGGGCAGGCCCAATCCCTAGGTGCAGCCCCTGGTCGGGCTCAGAGCAGGGCCAATTGGGGAGTTGGGGTGCCGCCCCCTGTCATGCACAGAGCAGGGCGATCAGGAGGTTGTGATGCCACCCTCAGTCACGCTCAGGGTAGGGCTGATTAGGGGGTTGGGGCACCATCCCCTGTCACACTCAAGGCAGGGTCGATGGGGAGGTTGCGGTGCCACCCCCTGTCACGCACAGAGCAGGGCCAATCAGGGGGTTGGGGCACTGCCCCCTGTCACTCACAGAGCAGGGCCCATCAGGGGGTTGGGGCGCCGCCACTCTCACACTCAGGGCAGGACCGATGGGGAGGTTATGGCTCTACCCTGTCACACACAGAGCAGGGCCGATCAGGGGGTTGGGGCGCCACACCCTGTCACACACAGAGCCGCAGGGTGATCAGGGGGTTGGGGAGCTCCCCCCTATCAGGCACAGAGCAGGGCTGATCAGGGGTTTGGGGCGCCTTACCCTGTCACGAACAGAGCAGGGCCGATAGGTTGTGGCCCCGCCCCCTGTCACACACAGAGCCACAGGGCGATCAGGGGGTTTGGGCGCTGCCCCCTGTCACGCTGATCCCGGTGCTGGGAGGCCTCGTGGCTCCACTGATCCTGGGGCTGGGAGGCATATTACCCTTTTACTATATAGGATAGAGGCCTGGTGCATGGTGAGGGCTGGCTGGTTTGCCCTGAAGGGTGTCCTGGATCAGGGTGGGGGTCCCCACTGGGGTGCCTGGCCAGTCTGGGTGAGGGGCTGAGGGCTGTTTTCAGGCTGGCAGGTGACTGAAGCTCCCAAACATTCCTTTTTTTCTTTTTTTTTTTATTCTGGGCCAGCTTTAGCTTTGAGGCTTGGCTCCAGCTCTTAGGCCTCCGCTGCTGAAAGTAGGTTCCTGGCCTTTGCTTACAATGTTGCAATCCTGCTGGCTGAAGCCCAGCGGACTAAAGCTGGTTTCTGGGGTTTTGTTTAGCTTCTATATTTGTTACATAGTTGCTTAGAGTTGCAGCTCAGAGGCCTGCAGAGGCAGGCGGGGAATGTTGGAGTCCTCCCTCACTGAAGCAAGCAAGCCTCATGTTAGTTTCAAGCTGCCTGGCTGCCAGCCGCCATCTTGGCTGGCAGTTAATTTGCATATTGCCCTGATTAGCCAATGGGAAGGGTAGCAGTCGTACGCCAATTACCATGTTTCTCTTTTATTAGATAGGATATATATATATATATATATATATATATATATATATATATATATGACCTCATTTCTGCCTTGATGTATTCAATTACATATTTAACATTTCCTGCTAACCTTTTCAAACACAGGAAAGCAAATCTCACCCACCTGATTGGTATGTTTGTCTAATGTATATGTTATGTTATTCTCATTTTCTTTAATTCAAGTGGACATTTGCTTTCTTTGGTTACATTGCTGAATAACCAGTTATGTAACTGATTTGTAGAGGCATTTAAACTCTTATGCCTCAAGGGATTGATTCATACATATTGTTGTCATTATACTTTATCTCAACAATTTATCTGCCCCAACAGTCTCATAAAGTGGGTTGGTATAACTGCCCCTTTTTATAGGAACCCAGAGACATTACACTATATTTCTGCGTGAATTTGTGCCAGTCAGTCAGAAGTGGCTTAGCCCATGCGGTTCTAATCTATAGCATAACCCAGACCTACCCCACATCCCACGAGAGCCACAATTTTGTAGGCCATTATAGCAAAGAGTTAAAATGGTAGATACCATTTTGAAAAGTACATTTATGACACAGGTTATTAATGATCAGTACTACTAAGTAATTATAATACTACTGAACATAAGAGACCCACTCCAAACATACATTATTCTGAGTTAACTTGTGTGACCATGGAGTAGGAGAAATTTAAAATCATAGACTACTTAGTATAAGGTTTGGATTTTTAGGGGTGTTTTGTTTTATTTGGCATAAGCAATGGACTTGAAGGGAGAGCAAACTTAAAGTACAAAATATGCATCTGAGTTTAATTAAGAGCATTTTGAAGAGTGCATATTAAGTAATGTGATTTTAAGACTCAATCATTGTAATATGACCGAAAGCCGAGTGAAGAGCGAATCAATCAGCTTGCTGTTTTGTCTATAGACTGTAATTTTTGTTCTCACTAACTTCGTCTTTGTCTGAACACATTGGTGGTATTTATTTTGTTTAATATATACTAATCCTAAAAAAAAAAAAAAATAAGAAATTTTCCTAAAATACAGGTGCTCTGAAATCCACCCTCAATTTCATTTACTAAAATTAGGAAAGCCCATCACTTGCACATGCAAAATATCTTAAATATTTTCAGACCCAGTTGACTTTCTCCATTCTATTAATTCTGACTCCATTCTTTTTCCCCCCTGATAAAAATGATATCTTTGACAGTCTTTTTATAGGTTTATTCCACCTTAAATCACATCCTATAGAAACTATAAAGAGAGTGCCAGACCCAGAAGTACCAGGTATTTGGTCTTTACCTGACCCCAACACAAACATATGAACACAATTACCCCAGGGCCACAGGCAAATTCTTCACTGTTCAACAGCAAAAATTTTGGTCCCAACCACTGGAGCAAAGTATTCTTTCACAAAGTACCTCAAGATATTTAATATTCATCTGCAGCTAGCTTAACTGCAGTTGAGGTTAATGTTTAAGTCCTAGTTTAGGACACACCTATACAAAATCAACTTTGTACAACCAAAGTTGACCCAAAGAAGCTGAGTTAGTTTAAATAGCTGTCAACCCTTTCTGGACAACTAGGCCAAAATATATCTATAAAATGTAAATATATTTTTATGTTAATTATAAATATATCTATAAAATTTACCAACTAAAATAACTTGAGGTTTACCATTTGTTTACCTGAGGAAGAGCAAGAAATTCTACTGAGAGAGACACAGAAAGAGATCTTAGGGCAGAAATTCCCTGCCCTAAGGGTGAGAATTTTTTAAATTTTTATTGAAAAACTAGAGGCCTGGTGCATGACATTCATGCCTGATCTGCACCCTCTCGCAGTCTGGGACCCCTCAGGGAACTCGGGAGATTCGGGGGATGTCCAACTGCCAGTTTAGGCCTGCTCCTGTGGGCCTAAGCATGCAGTCGGACTTCCCCTGAGGGGTCTTTAGTGCTGCTGCGGAGGCAGGAGAGGCTCCCACCACCGCCACTGTGCTAGCCAGCCATGAGCATAGTTTCTGGCTGCCCTGAGGGAGCACACTGACCACATTCCTGCATTGAGCATCTGCCCCCTGGTGGTCAGTGCATGTCATAGCAACTGGTCATTCCACCATTTGGTCAATTTGCATATTAGCCTTTTATTATATAGGATACATAGTGAGAAAAGTACACATAGTGTACATTTTGACAAATTTTCACAAGCTGAATATGCCTGTTTAAGTAGTTCATAGACCAAAGAAGAGAAAATGTCCAGAAGTCTCTCTCACACCCATTGCCATCATGTCTATTAGTTAAACAGAAAACTAACCCTATGAGGTAAGCAGTATCACCATTCCCAATTTACAAATAAGGAAACAGATATAGAGACAATGTTACTTGCTCAAAGTCATATTACCAGCAAATTAGGATTTGCATCCAGGCAGCCTGACCCCATAACCTATGCTTTTTACCTCTACACAAATGTTCTAACTTATGTATCCATTGAAAGTTGATACAAAACCTTAACCTTTTCTTTACCTATTACAGATGTTCCTGTTAAAAGGAACCAATTTTTCCCCAGAGCCTAATTTGCTCTCCTGGTGCCTATGCCACCCACAACAGAAAAACAGGAAGTCAACTCTTAGAGACAGTAACTGTTGAACTTCAGAGACCCAATACATTTTCTTTTTGCATATTTTACCACCAGACAGTCAACTAGACACTGGGAGAAATTAGGCTCATTAACAATTACTGTGTCTACCATCTATCGCTGCCTTAGGGCAGGAGTCAGACAAACAGAAGGGGCACTGCAGGCTCCAGACTTAATGTCATCCAGTCACAGCAGCCAGTACCTGGTAGCACTTGTACTGTAAACACACCAGCTCTAAAGAGGGATCACCTGCTAGGGGAGAAGTGGGATTCATAAAGTGCATTTTGCAATGGCAACGTCATTGAACTTCCTGGGGTGAGGAATCTGAAGGTCAAACTTCTGTGGAGTGTACTGATGTCATTGTTTTAAAAGTATATCTCATTATTTCACAGACATGTTATAATGTTAAGGACCCATATTGATGAAACTATAAGTGAGAAAGTACATACATCTCTTTACTAAGAAGAGTATTTGAAGGCTAAGCATTACCTGGGTGTGCTGGTTCTGAGCTCCGCGGCATCTTCAATTCTTTCACTCAGCAAATATTCATTGAGTACCTACATCATGCCACGTACTATTCTGACAAATGTGCACCCGAGGAGAATGTATATTCTGTGACTTTGGGGTGAAATGTTCTGAAGATGTCAATTAATTCCATCTGATCTAGTGAGTCATTTAGGATTGATGTTTCTTTGCTGAGTTTCTGTTTAGAGGATTTGTCCAGTGGAGATAATGGGGTGTTAAGATCCCCTACTATGATTGTATTGCTGTCAATCTCTCCCTTGATCTTCTCCAGAAGATTTCTTACGTATTTGGGTGCTCCTATATTGGGTGCATATATATTTACCAGAGTTATTTCTTCTTGTTGGACTGCTCCCTTTAGTATTATGAAGTGGCCTTCTTGATCTCTTTTTATGTCCTTCACTTTGAGATCTAATTTGTCAGATATAAGTATTGCTACCCCGGCTTTTTTTTCACTTCCATTGGCCTGAAAAACCTTTTTCCATCCCTTCACCATCAGTCTGTGTGCGTCTTTTTTTGTGAGGTGGGTTTCCTGTAGACAGCAGATATATGGGTCATGTTTTCTTATCCACTCATTTACCCTATGCCTTTTGACTGGGGAATTTAATCCATTTACATTTAAAGTTATTATTGATAGAAACTTGTTAGTCGCCATTTTTGTTCTTTACCGCTGCGTTCCTTCTTTGTTTCCTGTTTTTTCTATTTACAGCAGACCCTGTAGCATTTCTTGCATTGCTGGTTTGGTTGTAATAAACTCCCGTAGACCGTTTTTGTCTGTGAAGCTCCTGATTTGACCCTCAATTTTGATTGATAGCCTCGCTGGGTATAGTATTCTTGGATTCAGACCCTTCCTTTGCATGACTTTGTATATTTCATTCCATTCCCTTCTTGCCTGATGTGTTTCTGTTGAGAAATCGGTCGCTAGTCTGATGGGGGATCCTTTGTAGGTAACTTTCTGTCTCTCTCTGGCTGCTTTTAAGATTCTTGCTTTGTCGTTGGTGTTTGCCAATTTAATTATTATGTGCCTTGGTGTCGGTCTTTTCGGGTTCATTTTGTTTGGGACTCTGTGAGCTTCTTGGATTTGTGTGAGTTTTTTCCTCCCTATATCCGGGAAATTTTCTGTTACTATTTTTTCAAACAGGTTTTCTATTCCTTGCTCAGTTTCCTCTCCTTCTGGCACCCCTATTATTCGGATGTTGTTTCGTTTAGCATTGTCCCAGAGTTCTCTTAGGCTCTCCTCCTGCTTTTTAATTTTTTTTTCTAGAAGCTGTTCTGTTTGGGTATTTTTTTCTACCTTGTCTTCTAGCTCGCTGATGCGGTCCTCTGCTTCTTCTAGTCTACTGTTGATGCTTTCTATTGAGTTCTTTATGGCAGTGATGTCGTTTTTCATTTCTTCTTGGTTTCTCTTCATTTCCTCTTGGTTCTTCTTCATTTCCTCTTGGTT
The DNA here is from genome assembly GCF_014108235.1 of Myotis myotis. Classification (NCBI taxonomy): domain Eukaryota; kingdom Metazoa; phylum Chordata; class Mammalia; order Chiroptera; family Vespertilionidae; genus Myotis; species Myotis myotis. The sequence goes on along the minus strand of NW_023416390.1, from coordinate 62,679,599 downwards.
CCTACACATATTGTTGAATTGGTCTTCCATTTTTTTCATCCACCTTATGACCATTACTCTGAATTCTTTCTCTGACAGGTTGCTTGCCTCCATTGCCTCCATTTCGTTTACTTCCTTTTCTGATGATGCCTGTTTTTCTCTCATATTTGAGTTGGTTCTTTGTTTCACCATGATTTCTCTTCTCAAGGTGTTTGGTTATGTAGTTCTCTCTCTGCTGCGCTGATTCAAAGGCACAAAATACAACACAACAAGGCACAACGTACAAGGCAACAAACTAAATGCATTCACGATATTAATAACCCCAAATAAAGGTGACCCCCCGAGCGAAGAGAATTAGGGGATATAGAAGAAAAAAGAGAAAAAGATTAAAGAGAAAAATAAAAAACAAAAAGGAGTGCCGAAATGAGATTAGGAAAAGGGAGAGAAGAAAAAAAACAAAAAAAAAAAAAAAAAAAAAAAAGTTAGAGAATGAAATAGAGGTGGGGAAGAGGCTATTTGTATGGGGAGAGCGAGGGATTGGAAATTAGATATATAAGTAGAGTGAAATTTAGACAGTGGTTAGAAAGAAGGAATAGGTAAAATCCAAAGCAGGAATAGGGTAAGAGAAACAGGACAACAAAAGGGGAAAAGTGAGGAAGAGAGTTTTGGCTTAAGGGTAAATGTGAGCTAGAGAGAAATGATGCTAAAGGAACGATGAAAATAGTGTGTATAACACTAATCCCAAAATAAAATAAAGAAAAATTAAAAAAATAATAAAAAATAAAATGACACTTGAAAAAATGGTAAAAGGATAGCAATAATACTGGTTAAAACAATGTAGTAATTAAAAAGGTAAAATCAAGTGATGAAAAAAATAAAAAATAAAAAATAAAATAAAATAAAATAGGTTCTTAATGAAATGGTGAAAAAAGAATTAAAAAAAATATATATATATATATATATATATAAATATTCGGAAGTGAAGGTGCTTCAGATCTTCCACTCTTCTTTTTGGCACGCCTCAGTCCTGCCAGGCATTCAGGGGAGTGTTGAACTTCCCTGCGATACACTGTCCCTCCGTGCGGTAAACCACAGACCTGATTTTAAGGCAGCTTGTATTTGTTTACCAGACTGCCTTTATTTGTGATCGTAGAAGAGACAGTTCGTGGCTCTGCCTCTGGGTGGCAGTGTGTCTGGATTGACCTCCGAGGCTATAAGTCCTCTCTATCAGTAGGGTTTTTTTTTTTTTTTTCCTCTATGGTATTGGGAACTGATTCAGGAAAGACCACTGCCCAGAGCTGGTTCCTTGCCACTGCCCGCTGTTTCCCAGGCTCCCCAAAAAGAACTTTCCCCTACAGGCTCTGTGAATGACCCCAACTGGGGAATCCCATGCACTGGGTTTAATAATCAAATGCACGGATCTAAGGGGAACTGTAACAAGAGCCTGATAGTTGTGCGAATTCGCAAGCCTCCACCTTCTAGGTCTGCGCGCAGTCTCCGCGCGCTCACTCGCCCCTGGCACCAAGCAGCCAGCAGACTGGCAAAGTCCAAGGCTGCTCCCTTACATCCAGTCCAGCTATGGGCTCATTTTTTTTCGCGTTCCCTTCTGCCAGCAGCCCTGTGGGGCCCCTTCCCCACTCGCGGGTCACGCTGGTCCCAACGGCTGCAGACTCTGTGGGGCACAGATTCCGCCCCGCGCGCGCGAGCTCGGTCCTCCCTCCAACCCGAACTTCAAACCGCACCTTTAGGGGATGTCCAACCTTTCCGTGAGAAGAAGCAGTGCTCGTCTGAGTTCAGGCAGTGACGCTGCTTGAGATCCCTTGTTTCCAGGGTAGTAGCTGGTCTCTGGATGCCGGCAACAACCACCCAAGATGGCGCAGTCTCCACTGCTTAGCTGGCGCACCACGAGAGGCTTCAGCCGCAGTCTCCAACCGTCCTTTTTTTCCTGGGGGTTCTCGGTCTTTCCTAGCTGCAGACAGTCTCTCAGCTGAAAATCCTCTGCCTATTCGGGCTGCATGTTACCCGTTTCAGCTGCTCATCCTTATCTGCTCCAGGACAAGGCACAGGACACGTCTGTTTATACCGCCGCCATTTTTCCTCTCCCCACGTACTATTCTGGATGTTAGAGATGGTGTGGTAAATAAACAGACAAGATACAGCCCATCAAACTTTCACATCTACTTTTTTATTTTATTTTATTGTTTAAAGTATTACAGACAGTAGTACATATGTCTCCTTTTTTTCCCCCTCATTGACCTTCCCCCGGCCTCCCCTACCCCCCACCCCCAGTGTCTTGTGTCCATTGGTTATGCTTATATGCATTCATACAAGTCCTTCGGTTGATCTCTTATCTCACCCCTTCCCAACCCTCCCCAGCCTTCCTACTGTAATTCACATCTACTTTCAAAACCAACTATTAGCTTCCTTACATGAGGCTTCTAAATCTCTTTTGGTAAGAAATGATCTGTGTCTCACCAATAACAATTTTGTTATTGACCCATAGGTAGAGGTGAGAAAGAGAATGACAACTTATAAATGGTACAACTGTGTGAAAAATATTCATATGGTAAGGTTTAAAGATGACAATCATAATTCCACGCCCCGAGTTCACTGCTTAAACTCCTAAAGAACCCTTAGGGTGGGACAGAGTAGAGGCAGTGAGGGCCCAGGTCTACACAGCCAGCACCCTAAAGTTTGTCCTGGTGTGAAATGTACAACTTAGAAGTTCTTGTTCTTTTGTGAAATGAAGCAACTCTTTCTCTTTCTAATGACTACATGACCTTATACCAGTGATGGTGAACCTATGACAAGTGTGTCAGAGGTGACACGCGAACTCATTTTTTTGGTTGATTTTTCTTTGTTAAATGGCATTTAAATATATAAAATAAATATCAAAAATATAAATCTTTGTTTTACTATGGTTGCAAATACCAAAAAATTTCTATATGTGACATGGCACCAGAGTTAAGTTAGGGTTTTTCAAAATGCTGATACGCCGAGCTCAAAAGGTTTGCCATCACTGCCTTATATACTGAGTGGCCAGTGACCACCTGACGTTTGTAGGCAAATTAGCTATAATTTCACGCTGAAGTTGCTAGAGGGCCAGACCATTATAAATAGGGAAGCAGCTTGTTAACCACGACAGAAGTGATTTTTTTCTGAAGATATGGGTAAACAACGTGATTTAATAGCCTTTGAACGTGGAATATATATATTGAGTGGCCAGATTATGATTATCTCCCCATCAGTACTTCATTGGGCCACCTTTTGCCTTCAATACTGTGGCGATTCTTCTTGGCACTGAGTCCACGAGATGTTGAAAGGTGATGCGAGGAATCTGACACCATGCCTGATGAATAGCACTGTACAGTTCTGTGAGATTTAATGGTTGTGGAACCAGCTGCCTGATGGCTCTTTGAACTTCTCCCACAAATGCTCAATTGGATTGAGATCTGGTGATTGTGGGGGCCACCTAAGCAAGGTAAAGTCTCCCTCATGTTCTTGAAACCACTCCTGCACAATACGAGCACTGTGGCATGGCGCATGGTCTTGCAAGAAGCCATCTCCATTGGGATATGCCATCAACATGATAGGATGAACCTGATCAGCAACGATACTTAGGTATGTTGTGCTATTCAGATGTTGTTCCACATGAATTAAAGGGCCCAAATCATGCCAGGAAAACATGCCCCAAACCATAACACTGCTCCCACTAGCTTGAAGGGTTGTACTCATGCATGCTTTCATGCTGTTTCTGCCAAATTCTCACTCTGCCATCTGCATGATGCAACTGGAAACGTGATTCATCAAAACACATGACTTTTTTCCAATACTCGATCGTCCAATCCTTGTGTTCCTGTGCGAGTTGGAGACATTTTATCTTGGTAACTGCAGATAGCAAAGGTGTTTGAACAGGCCTTTGGCTTCCATATCCCATACGATACAGTGTATGGCTAATTTGCCTACAAACATCAAGTGGTCATAATAATCTGGCCACTCAGTGTATACTAATGGCTATATTAAAGACAAAGTCTCTCAATCAAATAAACCACTACTTAGAGAGTTAAACACATAAATAAAAACAAAATTTAAAAAAGTGTTGATTTTTTCCTTACTAAAGACAATATTCTGTCATTGCTCTTGGACAGATAGTCATTTTCCATAATAAATCAGATATAAATAGATTCATTTAGGGGACATTCATTTCCTGCCATAATCACCTCACTTAACATTTTGCCTATATATAATTAGAAATGCTAAATAAAATGCCAAGTATATTTTGGAAATTAGAATGTAGAATAGGCAGCTGGTGACATTATAATCTTAATGTGGCAGAGTGGGCTTTTCTTGTCCTTGCATTCCCTTCTTGCCTTACCTCTTCACTTCTTCCTAGGTGGGAGTAGAGGCGACTTAGGTACAAAGAAAACTAGACAAAAATCTTTTCAGCATAACAATTGTATCAGGCAGGATAGAGGCGATCAAGCTGTGGTGATAAATGTCCCCAAGATCTGAGAGTCTCCAGGTACCAAGGTTTACTCCCTGCTGTGCTGCGTATCCACGAGCATTTGGAGGAGGCTCTGCTCTGTGTCATCAGCACTGGGCACCCAGGTTGTAGATGCTGCATCTTCTGGAATGATGTTGGGGGTGGGAGGGTGGGAGGGGAGAGGGAGACAGAGAGACACAGAGAGAGCTTAAGCACAAACTGGCTCCTAAAATCTGTTTCAGATTTTATTAGCTGAAGCAAGTCACATGACCAATCAATGGGGTGGGTGAGTATGATTCTTTCCTAGGGAGTAGAGAAGCAGATATTAGTGAAAAATAAAATAAAATAAAAATATAATCCAGCACATAAAGTTTTCTATGAAAGGCAGGTTAGTTCAGCAAAATTAAGCTTTTCTTGTCTTTTAGAGGGTTCATTCTAATGAACCAAAAGGACCTATAGCAATGAGCAACGTAGAGGACCTGAAACATTCTTATGGAGCTGAGTCCTGGAGGAAAGCAGGGTACTTGAAAGAATATCAGAGGACACTGTGGAGGGAAAAGAGATAAATGTCTGGGGAGGGAAGAATTCTCAGATGCCCAACTCTTTCAAGACTGCCATTTTCCTCAAATATGCATGCTTCCTTCTATTATAACTACACTAGTGCCCCGGTGCACGGATTCATGCACACTGAAGGGAAATTAATTAGAAGGTGGCCAGCAGGGTGGGACTGGGGGAGATGGGCCTGACACACCCTGGAGGCAACATCCCACAGTCCCTCCCTGGCCAGCCACACCTGGTGTGGCACCGCGGCTTGAAGGTCGCCTGCAGAGTGAGTGGATAGGCAGGGTAGGCAGAAGACTCTTGCTATTTGTTCTAAGCCTTCTGTGCTGGCCTGCGGGGATAGAGATAAAACCAGCTCTTCGACATCTCCTGAGGAATCCTGGATTGCAAGAGGGTGGTTCCCAGAACCGGGCTCCCTCCTCTCTAGTTCCAAGTGAGTCACCCAAGAACTGCAGCTGCCAAGTCACCGCAGCTCAGCAGCTCCTGCATTGAGCATCTGCCCCCTGGTGGTCAGTGCACATCATAGCTACTGGTTGGACAGTTGAACGGTCAGGCGGTCACTTAGGCTTTTATATAGATAGATAGATAGATGATAGATAGATAGATAGATAGATAGATAGATAGATGGATTGGGCATATGATCTCTTACAATAAAGATAATTCTTAGCCTCCTTGCAGCTGGTGTGGCCATGTGACTAAATTCTGGCAAAGGATGTAAATAAAGGTAAAATATGACAACTTCTAGGATACTTCTTTAAGAGAAAGTAGATCATCATCCTTTGCCCTGTTCTCTATCCCGTCCTTTGTCCTGCTGACTTTCAGCAACATTGCCACTTGGATTTTTAATATTAGTACCACACTCTAGAGTTGGAAGAAGCCTAGGGTAGGCAGAAGACTCTTGCTGTTTGTTCTAAGCTTTCTGTGTTGTTTGTTACTGTTTATTTCAATATTTGATTTTTAAATATTTAAATTAAGAAAATAAAAATTTAAAAATTGATCAAGGAAGCATCCATTTAGGAGACTGGATTTAAAGTGGGTCTTAAAGAATCCTTAGAGTTTAGATAAAGAGTTAAAGTGATGACAGAGGGAAGGAAAGTAGACTGACATTTGTCAGGCTACTTCCAACAATAACTTGTAATTTCTGAGCACTTTCATTACCCCATGAACTTGTGCTGAGCACGTTATTTCATTCAATTCTTGCAACAACCCAGAAATGCCTGCATTATTATTGCCATTTTCTAATGAAGAAACTGAGATTCTTTTTCACAGAGTCTGAACACTTGCTCAGAGTTATACAGTTAGTAACTGGTGGGGCTATCACTTTAACCCAAGTTTCTCTGTTGTAGAAGCTCTTCCCTTTCCAAAAGGTAAAAATAAACATAGACATGCCAGAAGAAATGTGCCTGATGTTTTTTAAAAAGCAACCCACTGGAACCAAGTACATTTTGGGGAAACACTGAAACCTCCTCCCATCAATTGGTGAATGCTCTCTGAATTAAACCTAAATTTAATATTGATTTTAAAAGAACACAATTTGCAACCAAAATAAAAATCACACAATACTTTCCAAAGTTAAATAAAAATATTTTTGACTATGTGCATTTAAAAATTATTTATGACACTAATCTCCATCTGTGAGAAAATTAAGTTCTCAGTATTCTAAATGAATCATGCCTTTAGATTTGAAATGTGCTTACATTTCAAATAGCATATATTTTATATCATACTCATTTAACCATCTCAGTTATCTTTTTTAATGTTGGAATGGTACCTATATTTGCAATATGCCTTGCAAACAACCTATTACTGCAGTTTATGTCCATTTGTCAGTATAACATAAACATGAAAACATTTAGGAAAATAATCTAGGTCTATCTAATAGAATGCTTTACTGTGGTTACTAACATTTGTTTTCAATATTCTCATCAGTGGTAGAAATGACTGCTGAATTTATAGTGTTCAAACTTACACTTGAATAAGCAAATGTAATTCTGTATAATATGCCAAGTACAATATATATTTTATGTTTCTTTAGAGAAGTTTAATTACAGTACCTGCCTATAACAACTAAACTTGCAATTGTCTGGCCTTGAAATGCTTCAGTTGATTGAAATTAGAAAATTTCCTCATTTTCCCACTTTATTTTTTATTCTTTTATTTTTTAATCCTCACCTGAGGATATGTTTCCATTGAATTTTACAGAGAGAGAAAGGGAGAGAAAGAGACAAAGAGAAACATCAATATGAGAAACATCAATTGGTTGCCTCCCGTATGTGCCCTGACCAGGAATCAAACCCAAGACCAGGGGTCCTCAAACTTTTTAAACAGGGGGCCAGTTCACTGTCCCTCAGACCGTTGGAGGGCCGGACTATAGTTTAAAAAAAAAAACTATGAACAAATTCCTATGCACACTGCACATATCTTATTTTGAAGTAAAAAAACAAAACTTCAAAAAAAAAAAAAAAGGCTCTCCTAACTTCAAAAAAAAAGGCCCTACTAACTGCAAAATAAAAAAAAAATAAAAATAATAGGTCTCCTAACGTCAAAAAAAAATAAATCCTAACTTGTTCTTACCTCGGTCCTCAGGCAGCAGCAGGCTCTGCACAGGCAAGCTCGTGACTTGTCCGATCACACCTGAGACTGAGAGGAGGAGGGGAGTCAGAGAGTGCGGTGCACATTCCACACATGTGCACTGCAGGCCCTGGACGAATTGGCTGCTAAGCAACAGGCAGCGGCAGCAAAAACACCCAGCGAGCCGGATAAATGTTTTCAGCGGGCCGCATGTGGCCCGCGGGCCGCAGTTTGAGGACTCCTGCCCAAGACCTTTCAGTGCATGGGAAGATGCTCCAACCAGCTGAACCACACCAGCCAGAGCTCATCTTCCCACTTTAAAGCCAAGCATTTTCAGTAATCAAAGGACTTCTCCAGCTACACCAGACTGCAAACAACATTTGTGTTTCATCTAGAATGAACTTAGAATCTACAGCAACTATTTAAACTAAAATAAATTATTGAAAACGGTCCATAGCTGACAAAGGTTACAACACAAAACTATCTAATGCCAAGTTCTATAGTGGTGGAAATTACATAGATTGAAAATGCATTGCCTTTTCATTAAATTTGACACAAGAAGTTTTCACATAGCCCTTTAATGTCTGTTTCTTGTCTAAACTGACATGTTTTCATAAATGTGAATAGCTTTTCCATCTAGTCGCAACAGTATTAGTATTTGGAGTTCATATTTTTCTTTATACAAATCTTTGAAAGTACAAGTTTTTGTTCAAACTCATTTTAACCATTGTTAGTGGAAAATGTTAGAAGATGTGCAAGAAGGTCCCAGCAACTATATTTCTTGATTTGAAAACAGTGAAGAGCCCTTTTCAATATATATATATATATATATATTGAAATATATATATTAATATATATTAATATATATTTAATATATATATATTAAAATGTCCATTTATTCTGCTAAAATATATTTCTCCCCATATCTTTTATCATCTCTCACTCTCCCCAGCTCTTCCAGAGAACCCTATTAAATAGGCTAAAGTAAAAATCTAGATAAAAGACTATATTTTGGTTACATGCAAACACATATACATTCCTCCTTTGGGTGATTCTCAGTCCATCCTGGTGTGCAGCAACAAAAAGCTAACATGCATGAGAATGTAGACAGGACTATTCAGGGTAGTGCATTAATCCAATTGTTTAGACATCCTCCATAATTTGCAAAGTAGTTTAATTTTTTTCATGCTATGTAAACCAAATGACAAAGTATGACTAAAACTACCTTTAGAACAATCAAAATATTTCAAATACAATACTTGTTTACTTCCTCTTCGAAAGGTATGAAAATTTAGACAATTGCCACTAACAATTCTTTATTGAGACCAGTGTTTTCTACCAGCTTACAAAATATATTCATGTCATACTTCAAAGCATGATGAAGTTTTTCTACATGTGAAATATAAGTTTGAGATTAGAGCCAGATTCCTCCTAATCATCAAACGTTCGCATACTTCTCTAACACAGCACGGATTGAGTCCTTCCATTGTTTCATTTTGTACTTTACTTGCCACTAACCCACCCTGTAATGTTTAAAACAAACAATTAGGAGGAAGAACAGTTGAAATGCCATCAGTAAAGAAACCAGTCCGTACTAACTACAAAGTCTAAGTGTTGTGGAGGTCCTGCAGCAGAGCCAAGCAATAGGTCTGCTATGGAGAAATAAGTCCAAGGCCATGTTAAATAAAATAAATAAATAATACATACATACATACATACATACATACATACATAAAATTAAAAAACTTGGATCTCTACTAGATCAATTTTAAAAGAAAATCTATTTTAAGGCAATAGTCTAAATAAGGAAAACAATATCATGCACAAAAATGTTGTTTAGGGATTGATTATTTACAATAAACAAATGGAAAGAACAACACACTAATAGCAGAACCATTAAATAAATACATTGCTCTCCCAAAGGAATATTATAGCCATTTAAAGTGAAACACTTTTCTAAAAAAAAGAGGAGGGGGTGTTTCTGTTGAGTGACAATTTGGTGTTATCAAACTGTCAAACAAGCTATAACTCTGCCTAGACAAAAAGTGAAATGTGAGCACAATGGTTTTTCCTTCCGTGTTGGCACTTCTCTGTATTTGTGTAATTATCTGTAAAGAAGGCATATTACTTTTTGCAATAAAATTTAAAAGTCTGATAAATGTTATCTGTATATAAATAAACCAGAAAAATCCTCTACAAAAAGTTAAATGAGGATAAAGCCCAAAGAAGGAAATAAAGAGACCGAGTGTTTATTTTCTCTCGCCCATTAGCTAAATATAGTCCCGTGATGTTGATGCAGCCCTTGGGTGTCTCTACTTCCAATGAGGGGCCTGCCACAACTCTCTAGAAGGCTCTTTATTATTCAGTGCCGGCTAGCAGTCCAAGTTCCGTTGGCAGAGTGGATTAAACAAGGAGGCTGTGCATGTTGCTCAGTTTATCAGCAAATCCACAGTGACACGCATTTTCTTTTTTCCTCCACTCATGAATACTAAAACCCTCCGCTGTGCACGGCTCTCTCCATTACATCTGTGCTGCGGACTAAGAGGCCATCTTCCTAGCCCTGAGTGCTGGTGGGCGGCTGCTGCTTGTGGTCCTCTGCTACTTACCAGCAAGGCTAGGGGGGCAGCCAAGAGCCAAGAGTAACATGAGCAATGCCTTTGAATAATGATTAAGGAAGGGTGTGTGGATGAACAGATGAAAGAAAAACTCCGTTTTATCTTTTTCTAGTGAAAGAAGGCCAGCTGAGCCACAACTGGAACATCAAAGTCAGTGACTGTTTTTAAAGGCTGAAAAGACCAAGGGGTGAGGGGATTCATTTGGTGCAAAATAAATTTTTTAACGGAAAAACTTAATTGTGGCAAATGGAAGTCACATCCCTCCTTATTTATTCTATTCATCCTTCTTTCCTCATACCTTTTGAAAAGTCCTGTGAGGCCAAGTTATGCTGTCAAAATATATCCTCTCAGATCATATCAGACTATAATTAGCTTCCTTTGGTTTGGGGTCATTTCATCTGCTCAAAATGCTAATTTGAAAGCCAGGGTGGAGACATCAGGTTGACTCTTTGTTTTTTGTTTGTTTTGCGCTGCTGACCCAGAAAGCCCTTATCTGTAATTCAGTCGCTAGAATGCCCGAAGTTATAGTGCTTACTTGTCATTTACATAGGACCTCTCAGAGCATATAGACAATTGAAAAAGGAAAAATTAAAATAGATATTATCTATAAAGGAATGTTTCATCACCTTTTCCTATAGTGCCCAACAACATGAGTGCTCAAAAAATGTTTAATAAGTCAATGAAAGGTATATTGTTCTAAAAGCATTTCATAGGCAAGAACCACATCTTATAAATCTTGTATCTACTCCAGCACACAGAACAGTCACGGATTCATAATAGATAGTCGATCAAATATTAAGGTAAATAAATCTCTCAAAACTGATATTATAAACAAATATATAAAACCTGCTAAGCAAGTTTTATGTAAGCTGCCTAAGAATAAATTTCTTTCTTTGCCCCCATATTCCTTTTGTCCAATTGACTCTCATAGACTTTTATATAACTCTTTTCCCCCTTTCAAATTTAATCATATACCATGACTTCCCACTTAAACAAGCTTGAATTGAATTTGAACATGGATGTGAATGATTGAGAATCATGACTCATAATGAGCCCTTCCTGCCCCATTTTGTGCAACCTCACTTGGTGTAAAAAATTCACCCTGCCACCCGAAAGGAAATGTGTTAGCCCCAAGACAATATCAAACCACCACATACACAGCTGAGAAGAATCATAATCACTGTACATTGGTATTTGACTAGAAGCAAGGCAGCTGTTTTTCAAGTCCAATTTTTTTTTTAAAGGCAGTGATAAAACAAAGCAGATTATGCAGACATTTAAAGTATGTCTGAAACCTCCCAAAGCAATTTTGCCTGTAAGAGAGCAGTAATACAATAAATATGCCGCCATATAAATATATAGCAGAATGCATTTGAGTAACTTACATAGTCATTCAGAGCAGCAGATAAGAGAAAACTGACAAGCTAAATAATAAGTCTGTACTGAAGATCCTGGGCAAATATTATAAGAAACAGGACTGGGAATTAGGTTTGTCTAATGAAACCTGGTCCAGTGCAAGTTCAATCAGGCAGACCTTGCAAAGATGGGAAGATATTAAAAACAACCCAACCGCACAGGAAGACTTGAATAAAATAATTTAGTAGAAAAATAAATGTGCCCAGGATGTTGGCATTCTTATTAGATTTGGGGAACAAAATTTTGGTAATTCCCAAATTACTGCAAAGTTCAGCTTATGTGAAAACTATAAACTGCCTCATCTTTGGTACCATTTGACTTTACCAGACCAGTGTTTTGTTCCTCACCCTTATTCTGTTGACCAACTACACCTACTACTCATGCTCAGCTTCCTCAGAAGTAGTTGAGGACATCCCTAAACCATTTGCCAGTCCTCCTCTTACCTCTCCAACCTCATCTCCCAGTTCCCTCTCCTTCCTTCATCCCCTTGCTCATCCCTTCTGCCATCCTCGCCTCCTTGCTGTTCTTTGAACAAATTAGGCCCCCATCCAGCTCTGTTCCCTTGTGGTAGCTATTCCCTCTCAGTAGAACAGTCAGTTTTCATATTTCCACATGCCTTGCTCCTTCACCTCCTGTTCAGACAGTATCTTCCTAGCAGATCTTCTCAAATGTCCCTATTTAAAATATTCTCTCTCTCTCTCTCTCTCTCTCTCTCTCTCTCTCTCTCTCTCTCTCTCTCTCCCTCAATATAAGTCCCATGAAGGCAAGAGTTTCTGTTGAGTTTGTTTACTATTGTCTTCCCAGTACCTAGAAAATGACTTGGAAGATAGTAGGCTCTCACTAACATATGTTGAATGACTGAATAGAAGACTGGATGCTACTGTGAAGTTAATTGGGTTATTTTAAATCTCAACTGATAGCATATGAAAAAGTTTGTTTTCACATTGTTTTAGATAACAGTGCCAAGATAAAATGTAGATCAAACCTTATCTTCTTATCTCTCCAACCATAATAGCAATTATCAATGATTCATTTGAACAAAGGATTTTAAAAACCTATGTTCACTTTATCCATCTGTCAAAATTATTGAGCTCTAGAGGTTTGGCTCAGTGGATAGAGTGTTGGCCTGTGGACCGAAGGGTCCCCGGTGGGCAGGATCCTGAGTAGAGTGTGTGCAAGAGGAAGCTGATCAATTATTCTCTCTCACATCATTGATGTTTCTACCTCTCCCTTCCTCTCTGAAATCAATAAAAATATATTTTTAAAAAATTATTGAGTAGGGGGCAAGAAGTAGAAGGAAGATGAAATAAGAATGGCAGAGGTTGGCAGTTGTTGAAGCTGGATGGTGGGTACATGGAAGCCAATTATACTATTTATGTTGTAAAGGTTTGAAATGTTTCATATACAAAGACCTTTTTAAAACCTATATAGAAGTTTCTTTCCAAACTGAACTAAGAAATTAGAAAAAAAAGAACCTTTTCCATTTTCATGGTAGCCTGAAGTCTATTTAATATTTGATATCTTTCTCTATGTCCACACCTGTTAAACTGTGAGCTTTCCTCTGAAAATTTGCTCAGAAACACAGCCACTCAACATCAATAAAAGAATGGAAAACTGGATGCTACTGTGAAGTTAATATGCCCTGGCCCTGGCCCTGGTTCTGGCCCTAGCCCTAGCCCCAGCCCTAGCCCAGTGATGGCGAACCTTTTGAGCTTGGCGTGTCAGCATTTTGAAAAACCCAACTTAACTCTGGTGCCGTGTCACATACATAAATTTTTCGATATTTGCAACCATAGTAAAACAAAGACTTATATTTTTGATATTTATTTTATATATTTAAATGCCATTTAACAAAGAAAAATCAACCCAAAAAATGAGTTCCTGTGTCACCTCTGACACGCGTGTCATAGGTTCGCCATCACTGCTAGCCCTTGCCCTTGCCCTGACACCTGAGATGATTTAACTTCAGGTGACTCAACTTCATGGCAACTCATTGCTTACAACCGCTTCACCTTTGACTGGGCTGTAAAAGTGGCTTTCCTTGTCTTAAGGGTAATACCCTTTCTGAAAAAGTTATTGTGGTATTGATAGGTACTATTGAGAAGTAAGAGACCAAAGTTTTGTTGATGGCCATGGAGCCACGAACAATTTGATACCCTTGTCTATTGTTTTTTTAATACTGAGAGGATGAAAGTGCTACGAGGACTAATGGAGGACAGGATAAAGCCTTTGGATATAAGGCTTCACTATAGAATCGAGGTTTTCTTTGTTCTGGCTCTAAGGGCTATTGGGGAAAATTTGGATAATAGCTTGGTAGGATCTATCTCAACTTTAACAGGTTCTTTTCCAATATTATTTTATGTTAGTAAAATGTTTAGCCCACAGAGTTCCCAATACATTATCAATATCTTTATTTAGGGTCCTCATTAAATATAATGGAGAAAGGAAACATGTAACAGATAAAACTTGATTATGAAGAGACAAGTTCTCTGGGACCTGAAAAAACAGTCTACATGGCATGCATTTAATTTTACAATTTCCATTTGAAAAGGTGTGGACATCCTTGGGAGTCTCTGCTTTTGTATTAGTTTTCTGTTGCTGCTCTAAAAAACCCACTGTCTTAAAACAACTCCAATTTCTATGGGTTAGAAGGTTAACAGAGGTCTCACAAGTCTGAAAATCAAGATAGACAATTAGCAGGGCGTTCTAGAGGAGAATCTGTTTCCTTACCTTTTCCAGAGGCTCCCCACATTCCTTGGCAATGGGCTCTTCCTCCAACCACCTCAGATCTCTGCAGCCCTTCCATAGCTGTGTCTCCATCTGAATCTCTTCTGTCGCTCTCTCCCTCTTCTAAGGACCCTTGTGAATACACTGGGCCCACCTGGATAATCCAGGATACGCTCTACTTTAAGGTCAGCTGATTCACACACTCAGTTCCCTCTGCAAACTTGATTACCATTTGCCTTGTAATCTAAGATAGTCATAAGTTAAGATATGGACTTCCTTGGGGGAAGCATTGCTCTGCCTACCATACCCTATTACATTTACTGGGGTGATATAGAAGAGAAAGGAATGTTTTTAGTAAGGGCCCAAGGATTGTAGTTAATGTCTGGGAGCCAGGGAAACTCTGAGGGTTATTTGAATAGTTACCACCTGTGTTGTAGGTTTACACTGAGGAAGAGGCTGAGCAAAGTTGGCAGGATTTAATTAACATAGAAAGTCAGCACCTGTATCTACCAGGCGCCGGGATTCTCCTTATGACAAACACCACTTCAGTACAACAAATGCAAAGTGAAAGCACACAAGCAAGCAAAAAGGGATGGAAATAAATGGCCTGATCCCAGCAAGAATACACAGTAAATGGGAACCGATAACAAAATCCAGAAACCAGACTGTGACTAAATAGCGGAGGAACTCCATGCCACGAGAGCAGAGCTCAGGCTCGCTGCTGATTTATCACTTTAGCTCACCAACATGAGCCGCAAGGCACAAGGGGCCTCCCTAGGTACCATCCCTGGTGCAAGGCTGAATTCTGCACTTGTGAGCCTCGTGGAAAACTGTAGCAATAAGCAAAGACCATCTGAATAAAACCAAATCAATTTAATTCAGAGTTTGCTATACAAAGCAATAGTCAGACCAAAAGGGGCACAGAGGCAGGCAGGAGAGTGAAAAAGCCTTAGAGTGAGACAAAGGAAGTCCTCAGCTACGCGTTAATACAAGAAGAACATGGGATGTGGTTGGTTTGGGGAGCATAGTTGCATTTTTGTCTTTTCTTGTTGTTCCTTTTGGGGAAGTGGGAAAAATTCTAGGGAGGCTGGTGGTCATTTGTTAAGTCTTAACTGTTCTTGAAATATAGAGACAGTGGCATAACCTAATAATTAAGATTTCACAAAATTATGGCCCCTGTCCATGACACATTTACCTTTGGCACATGACAAACAGTCCCGTTCCATGGAGATGAAAAGAGAATCAACATCCATCACATCTTTCATGTCTATTGGTGGCACTTCTTTTGGCAATTCCTCCAGAAATGAGGGCTTGCTGGGGTCAGAGCAGCCCCAGGGCCTTCCACTTGGCCCTTCCGACCTGTTCTCCATCATGGTGATATCTCTGATTCCCACAGAAATCAGAAAACCCATTTGTATTACTGAAGCTCTTTCAGGCCTTTTAAGCCAACAGAGGATCGCTACCACAAAGCACCTCAAACATTTTCCCTTAACACCATGCTTTAAAAAAAAAAACCTTCATATAAATTAGCCTATGGTAAAATTCTTTTCATTATACATCATTTTGCTTAAAGTCTCAGAACCTATGGATGACATTAATTGAAACTTACTTTTCTTTATTTCAAACTGCCAGTTACGTTTACCTTGCCACTTGGTTGTCTCACCCTATAGCAGTGATTTTCAAACTTTTTCCATCTCATGACATATGTAAACAGATTACTAAAATTCTGTGGCACACCAGTAAATCAGGTATACTTCTGATTTTTCACACTTCTGATTTATTCAGCCCTATCCCTGGCCCTAGGGTGCCAGCCTGATCAGTTTCTGGTAAGAGCTTTCTTCCTGGCTTTTAGATGGCCATCTTCCAACTATGTCCTCACATGGCAAAGAGAAAGAGTGAGTTCTTTGGTATCACTTCATAGAAGGGCACTAATCTCATTATGAGGGTACCAGCCTCAGGATCTTATCTAAACCTAATTATCTCCCAAAGTCATCATCTACAAATACCATCATCACATTGTGGATTAGAAGTTCACCATATGAATTTGGGAACACAATTCAATACAATGTAAACATCATTGTTAAAACCAAACATGATGAGTTACATCCCTAGTTTGACAAGGCACAGAATCATCTAGTATCTTAAACCTCACCTATCCATATTTTAAATAAAAGCAGTATCTTAAATCTGGTGTGAAATATAGGTTCCTGATGATTTATTGAACACAATTTTATACTTAATGGATAAATTCAGCTTATTTCAAATAGCGTACATTACTCAAATTTTAATTTATGATCCCTTTGAGAGCATATGAATCTCAAAATTGCAAATACCTTATAACATGGAATCAATTTAAATATCTATTCAAAAATACTGTTTAAATCTTATTGGAATATTCCCTTTGATGTGCAAAGAAAATTCAGCTTTAGAACATAGTTATCAACATCCTTATTTTTTTTTCTTAAGCTGATGCAGTTGGAGAACATTATTAATAGTTTAAGGTTAGTCTGGTGAGTTTTCAAAATACCTATCTGGTCAATTAATGAGAAATGCATGCAAATTAATTTTTTAATGTAATTTTGTTTTATTTCTTAAAGTATTACAAAGAGTATTACAGATGTCTCCCTTTTTACCCACCCCTTGACATTACCCCAGCCTCCCCTACCCCCCAGTGTCTTGTGTCCATTGGTTATTCTTATATGCATGCATACAAGTCCTTTGGTTGATCTCTTACCCCGCCCCCAGCCCTCCCCAGGCTTCCCACTGTAGATTGACAGTCTGTTCAATGCTGCTCTGCTTTTGTATCTATTTTTGTTCATCAGTTTATAATGGTCTCTATTATCCATAAATGAGTGAGATCATGTGGTATTTTTCTCGGCTTCCCAGGGGCGTCGCAGCCTCACAGGGGCTGTTGCAGCCTCGCAGGGGCCATCTCAGCCTCACAGGGGCTGTCACAGCTTCACAGGGGCCATCCCAGCCTCACTGGGGCCATCCCAGTTTCACAGGGGCCGTCTCAAACTCACATGGGCCATCTCAACCTCACAGGGGCTGTCCCAACCTCACCGGGGCCGTCTCTACCTCACCGGGGCCATCTCAACCTCACTGGGGCCGTCTCAACCTCACCGGGGCTATTTCAACCTCACCGGGGCTGTTTCAGCCTCACCGGGGCCGTTTCAGCCTCAACGGGTCCGTTTCAACCTCACAGGGGCTGTTTCAACTTCACCGGGGCCGTCGCAGCCTCACAGGGGCTGTCCCAGCCTCACAGGGGCCGTCGCAGCCTCACCGGGGCCATCCCAGCGTCACGGGGGCCATCCCAGCCTCATGGGGGCCGTCTCAACTTCACTGTGGCTGTTTCAACCTCACAGGGGCTGTTTCAGCCTCACCGGGGCAGTTTTGGCCTTGCTGGGGCCATCTAGGCCTCACCAGGGCCATTTCAACCTCACCAGTGCTGTCGCAGCTTCACAGGAGCTGTCCCAGCCTCACAGGGGCCATCTCAACCTCACAGGGGCCATCTCGGCCTCACCGGGGCCGTCTCAACCTCACAGGGGCTATCTTGGCCTCACGGGGACCGTCTCAGCAACACGAAGTTTGGCATTCTGTCTTTTGTTGGGAGGCTCCTTGCTGGACAAAATCTCCAGGCGTTCTTGCTGGCTGAATTTCTGGTATGCTTTCTTGGATTTTGTTTTCTACTTAGTGCACAGACTGCTTGTCTGCCGTCTCCTGGCGTCCCATGTGAGACTGCATCTGGTGGACCTGTTTGTGCATTTGCTGGTACAGCGGTTCCATGTTACCAGCCCAGCCAGGTCCGGTTCCGGCTTCCTCCGAACCTATTCTGCTTCTTGAGTGTGTCCCGTATGGGTGCAAGGAGTTGAAATCTGCAGTTTGTTGGGTTAAGCTGCAAAAGTGCATGTGGTTCCTTTTGTGCCACTAGCACAGCATGGGCAGTGATGTAAATTTTGTAGGGCGGGGTCTCAGGGAATCACCAGGGCAGAGCAAATAGCAATGGCATCTCCGCGACTCCGCTTCTCTGCGACTCCGCATCCCCGAGTGAGTGCCGGCGAGCAGCTCCATGAGAAAGCCGCCCTCGCTTTCTGACCTGCTGCAAGACCATCCCGCCTCTCCCTGTAGGGGTCTGGGACCTCAGAATCCCACCCCAAACAAACTCAGTGGATTCAAGAGTTTGTAATCCCTTCTGATTGAAAAAAAACAAAAAACAAAAACGCTTCTTGAGTGTGTCCCTTATGGATGCGAGTTGACATCTGCAGTTTGTTGGGTTATGCTGTAAAAGCGCCGGTAGTTCCTTTTGTGCCTCTGGCACAGCTTGGGCGGGGATATCAATTGAGTAGGGCAGGGTCTCAGGGAGTCACCAGGGCAGAGCAAACAGCAATGGCGTCTCCGAGGCTCCTCGTCTCTCCGAGGCTCCTCGTCTCTCCGCAACTCCATGTCTCCGCGTCCCGAGTGCCAGCGAGCAGCTCCATGAGAAAGCCACTCTTGCTTTCCAACCCACTGCAAGGCCATCCTGCCTCTCCCCGTAGGGGTCTGGGACCTCAGAATCCCACCCCAAACAAGCTCAGTGGATTCGAGAGTTTGTAAGCCCTTTCGATTGAAAAAAAAACGCGCATCCAGTTGCAGCCCGCCTGGCGCGCAACTCCATACCTCTGTTCTTGGTGCGTCTGCATATCCTACTCAGTCTCAATGCTCTTCTTTCTTTCCTTCCAGTTGTAGAACTTCCACTGGGCCAGCTTTCCCATGGTTCTGATTGATAGCTGTTTTGTCTTATAGTTGGCATTTTCAATGTTGTTGTGGGAGGCAGCACGCACAGGTCTGTACCTTATGCTGCCATCTTGGTTCTCCCCGCAAATTAATTTGATATCTTACTGTGTGAAGGGAAAGAGACAACTGTTTGGTGTTTCTCATTAGAAACAATACTTCTAGCTTTTCTAGTGGAAATAAGTTTGCTTTCTGACTTAGAGACTGCCTGCATTATTACTTCTTAAAATTATAGTCATCAATTTTTTTGGTGCTACTTTGAATGATTAGAAAGAATCCTATAACTTGCAATGAACCTGAGTAACTTTAATTAAATCCTTTGTCTTCACAGTACAAAATGACCCTTTCTGTTATTCTTGACTATATACACTCAAACTTAATGATAAAGAGATGGTCTTTGTCAATAAGCACACTACATTTGTGCAAATTTCAATGTCTCTACTAGATCTGATATGCAGCAAATTGCTTAACCTCTGAGTTTCTTTATCCATACAAGAGGGGTAATAATTGAACCCATTATACAGAGCTGTTGGAAACATTAAATGTTTTGATATTTCAAAAGTGCTTAGCCTACCACTGAGGCTAATCACTTTTTAGGCATATAAACCCTAGCCCTAGCCCTAGCCCAATTTTTTGGAATGCTAAACAGTCCTGAAACAAAAGTCAGTATTGGGTTTTTTATATCTTTTTTTAGATTTCGACAGTCTTCAAAATTCAAAAAATGCATAATTTTATACAAGAAAGTGTGTCTGCCCTACAGCATGTGATCATTCAACATTATTGATGCAGTTTTATAATTTATTAAGCATATGAAGTGTTTTTCAGGAGCTAGGGGAAGTTCTAGCCTTATTATTGGATAAAGACATATCTTCTCCAATAGCTTAGAAGAATATACTACAGATCTCGCCTCCTTGAATGTGATCAATTGAATTTAGAAGAGATATTAGAGCTTAATGAATCTACTCTGACCTCCAATCCATTTGCCTGCCTCAATTCACCAATTCATTGAAGCCCTAACAAGTAAAAACAAAATATCATCCTTAGCTAATTTAAGTCCCTGATTCCTTGGCCAATTATAACATAGTGGATAATTAGAATAAATATTTTCAAAAAGAACTATTTAACTAGAGTTTTGTAGGGGTTTTCTAGGGTTTACCAGTTATTTTAATTTTCTTTTGCACTTTTCTATTTTCTCCAAATTTTATTTTTTTTAATTATTTATTGTTTAAAATAGTACATATGTCTCCTTTTTCCCTCATTGACCTCTTCCAGCCCACCCCAGCACAGGCCCTCACCCCCCTACTGTCTGTATCCATGGGTTATGCTTATATGCACGCATACAAGTCCTTTGGTTCATCACTAACACCCCCTCCCTCCCGCTCCCCCCCCACCTTCCCTCTGAGGTTTGACAGTCTATTTGATGCTTCTATGTCTCTGGATCTACTTTTGTTTATCAGTTTATGTTGTTCATTACATTCTACAAATGAATGAGATCATGTGATTCTTATCTTTCTCTGGCTTATTTTCACTTGGCCTAATGCTCTCCAGGTCCATCCATAACTAGAGATTTTTAAGACTGATGACTAGTGTCTGCCCCCCACCCTATTTTTAAAGAGAGGAAGTGAGAGAAATATTGATGTGGGAGTGAACCACTGGCTGCCTCCTGCACGCCCCCAACCCACGGGGCATCAACCCGCTGTCCCCCAAACCCACGGCAGAGCACTTTGCTCTAACCACTGACCACCTGGCGGGGCGGCCTTGCTCTGTGTAAGGAGCGCGAGCGCCAGGCCATGGGCAGCGGGCTCCGGTCAGCCGTGCAGGGAAGAGCCACCAGGGCAGCGCCAGCGACCAGCGTGGCAGGGCGCCCCCACTGGCTCCACCGCGCGCGTCATCAGACCTAGCTGAAGCCGAAAGTGATGCACAAGGGCCCTATTTTCCAGCCAGACCCTGCGGCGTCGGTCCTCCCTGACGTCATCATCCGGCGCCGAGGCAGGATATAACCACGCCGGCACGCGCCAGGCGCAGTTTCTCTTCAGGCTCAGGACAGCTGCGGCGTCCGCGCAGGGTGGCTTCACTCCAGTGGGTGATGAAAAGGACTCTTGGAAAGTGAAGACCTTAGATGAGATTCTCCAGGAAAAGAAGCGATGGAAGGAGCAAGAGGAGAAGATAGAGATAAAGCGCTTAAAAAATTCTGATCGGTAACGTTCGGGCTCCGTCTCAGTGGCTGAAGTTTGTGAGGTGCAGTATAGAACTCCATTTGAGCTGTCCTCCTTTTTCTGAAGAACGGCACTGTTTAAGAGGGAGCTGGGTGAGCTAAAACCATGGATAGGGAAGACAGTGAAGAGGGTACTGGGCTTCTCAGAGCCCACAGTCGTCACAGCAGCACTGAACTGTGTGGGGAAGGGCATGGACAAGAAGAAAGCAGCTGACCATCTGAAACCTTTTCTTGATGATTCTACTCTCGGATTTGTGGACAAACTGTTTGAGGCTGTAGAGGAAGGCCGAAGCTCTAGACATTCCAAGTCTAGCAGTGACAGGAGCAGAAAACGAGAGCTAAAGGAAGTGTTTGGTGATGACTCTGAGATCTCCAAGGAATCATCAGGCGTGAAGAAGCGACGGATACCCCGTTTTGAGGAGGTAGAAGAGGAGCCAGAAGTGATCCCTGGGCCTCCTTCAGAGAGCACTGACATGCTGACTAAGCTCCAGATCAAACAGATGATGGAGGCAGCAAGACGACAAATCGAGGAGAGGAAAAAACAACTGAGCTTCATCAGCCCCCCTACACCTCAGCCAAAGACTCCTTCTTCCTCCCACCCAGAGCGACTTCCAATGGGCAACACTATGCAGGCCTCCCAGGCCACCACTTTCATGAATGATGCCATTGAGAAGGCAAGGAAAGCAGCTGAACTATAAGCCCGCATCCAAGCCCAGCTGGCACTGAAGCCAGGGCTCATTGGCAATGCCAATATGGTGGGCCTGGCCAATCTTCATGCCATGGGCATTGCTCCCCCGAAGGTTGAATTAAAAGATCAAACTAAACCTACACCACTGATTCTCAATGAGCAAGGTCACACTGTAGATGCAACAGGCAAGGAGATTGAGCTGACACACCGAATGCCTACTCTGAAGGCCAATATTCGTGCGGTGAAGGCGGAACAATTCAAGCAACAGCTTAAAGAAAAGCCATCAGAAGACATGGAATCCAATACCTTTTGTGACCCCCGAGTTGCAATTGCCCCTTCCCAGCGGCAGAGACGCACTTTTAAATTCCATGACAAGGGCAAATTTGAAAAGATTGCCCAGCGGTTACGGACAAAGGCTCAACTGGAAAAGCTGCAGGCAGAGATCTCACAAGCAGCTCGAAAAACAGGCATCCATACTTCAACTAGGCTGGCTCTCATTGCTCCTAAGAAGGAGTTAAAGGAAGGAGATATTCCTGAAATTGAGTGGTGGGATTCTTATATCATCCTCAATGGCTTTGACCTTTCAGAGCAAAATCCCAAGAGAGAAGATTATTTTGGAATCACAAATCTTGTTGAACATCCAGCCCAGCTCAACCCTCCAGTCGACAATGACACACCAGTTACTCTGGGAGTATATCTTACCAAGAAGGAACAGAAGAAACTTCGAAGGCAAACAAGGAGGGAAGCACAGAAGGAGCTACAAGAGAAAGTCGGGCTGGGCCTGATGCCTCCTCCGGAACCCAAAGTGAGAATTTCTAATTTGATGTGAGTATTAGGAACAGAAGCTGTTCAAGACCCCACAAAGGTAGAAGCCCATGTCAGAGCTCAGATGGCAAAAAGACAGAAAGCACTTGAAGAGGCCAACGCTGCCCAAAAGCTTACAGCAGAACAGAGAAAGGTTAAGAAAATTAAAAAGCTTAAAGAAGACATTTCACAAGGGGTATACATATCTGTGTATAGAGTTCGAAATTTGAGCAACCCAGCCAA
The DNA here is from genome assembly GCF_014108235.1 of Myotis myotis. Lineage (NCBI taxonomy): Eukaryota > Metazoa > Chordata > Mammalia > Chiroptera > Vespertilionidae > Myotis > Myotis myotis. The sequence goes on along the minus strand of NW_023416390.1, from coordinate 62,656,527 downwards.
GAAGTTCAAGATTGAGGCCAATGCTGGGCAATTGTACCTGACAGGGATGGTGGTACTGCACAAGGATGTCAACGTGGTGGTAGTGGAAGGGGGCCCCAAGTCCCAGAAGAAATGTAAGCGTCTTATGCTGCATCGGATAAAGTGGGATGAACAGACATCTAACACAAAGGGGGATGATGAGGAGGAATCCGATGAGGAAGCTATGAAGAAAACCAACAAATGTGTACTAGTCTGGGAGGGTACAGCCAAAGACCGGAGCTTTGGGGATATGAAGTTCAAACAGTGCCCTACAGAGAACATGGCCCGGGAGCATTTCAAAAAGCATGGGGCTGAACACTGCTGGGACCTTGCGCTAAGTGAATCGGTGTTGGAGTCTACTGACTGAGACTACCGCCAGCCCTTGCCTCCACCCTCTTGCCTATGTCTCTTCAGTCCTCTTCCTCATTTTGCTTCCCAACCCAGCCCACTTGTGTTTGTGATCTCAGAACGGTGCCACGCTGACATTGGGACAAAGGGAGAACACATTGCTCTCTTCCCCTGTCAGCCTGGTGCTGCCCTTTACTCCCCTTATGTGTATATGATTCAAGAGTTAAGAAAAAAAAAAAAGACTGGTGACTAGCAATACTGTAATGAGTTTGGGTGTGTCTGTTATCCACCTTACATATTTGTTGTAAATAATTACAGGTAAATAATTTTTAAATGCAAAAAGACATTAGTTCAACAAATAAGCTTTTGTCATCATCTAATACCCATTATGATGGCTACTACCCAAGAAAAACAGAAAATAAAAACTGTTGCTGACAATATGGAGATATTGGAACCCTTGTACACTGTTGGCAGGAATGTAAAATGATACAGTCACTATGGAAAACAGTATGGTGGTTATTTAAAAAATTAAAAACTGAATTACCATATGATTGCTGGATCACATGGTATGGGGAGGGGAGGTGTCTCTCTTCCCGAGACCAGTTCCGAAAAAGAGAGCGTGGGCGTTCATGAAATCTTGAGTAGAACGCGGCGAGGTTTAAGGAAAAATGAAAAAACTGAGACAGAAATAGAGTGAAAGCTGGGCCTGGGTGTGGCGTCTGCCCTCTGATGGAGAGCATCAGCACTGCAAGCAGATTTATTAAATACTTGAATAACAGGAAGTTACATCCCATCTGTGTGGGCCTTGAGTTCCTGGCAACATCATGAGATCCACCCCCTTAACACTGGGCGGGAAGGTCAAACTGAGTGGCGTCCCAATCTCTTGATTAGGTCCGCCCCCAGGGCATGGCTGTGCCTGGGTTCTGAGTTTCAGCCGACATAATTAAATATGCCCGAGTGTTTACTAGCGGCCCTCAACAACATGGTATACACCCAAAAGAACTGAAAGCACTGTCTTGAAGAGATATTTGTTCACCCATGTTCCTAGCAGCATTATTCACAATAGCCAAAAGGTGGAAGCAACCCAATACCACAAAAGGCTCTAGATTGAGAAAGTCCAGATTAGAGCTTTCAGCTAACTTGACAACTGACACATGCTGTAGTGAGGTCCAACAGATGAATGAATGAACAAAATGCGATATATATATAATAATCTGGCCACTCAGAGTGTACACACACACACACACACACACACACACACACACACACACTGAGTGGCCAATTATGACCACCTGACATTTGTAGGCAAATTAGCTATTATTTCACGCTGAAGTTGCTAGAGGGCCAGATCATTATAAATAGGGAAGCAGGTTGTTTACCACAACAGTAGAAGTGATTTTTTTTCTGAAGATATGGGTAAACAATGCGATTTATCAGCCTTTGAACGTGGGAAATATATATACATATATATACACTGAGTGGCCAGATTATTATGACCACCCCATCAGTATTTCGTTGGGCCACCTTTTGCCTTCAATACTGCGGCAATTCTTCTTGGCATTGACTCCACAAGATGTTGAAAGGTGATGCAAGGAATCTGACACCATGCCTGATAAATAGCACTGTCCAGTTCTGTGAGATTTGATGGTTGTGGAACCAGCTGCCTGATGGCTCTTTTAACTTTTCCCACAAATGCTCAATTGGATTGAGATCTGGTGATTGTGGGGGCCACCTAAGCAAGGTAAAGTCTCCCTCATGTTCTTGAAACCACTCCTGCACAATACGAGCACTGTGGCATGGCGCATTGTCTTGTTGCAAGAAGCCATCTCCATTGGGATACGCCATCAACATGATAGGATGAATTTGATCAGCAACGATACTTAGGTATGGTGTGCTATTCAGATGTTGTTCCACACGAATTAAAGGGCCCAAATCATGCCAGGAAAACATGCCCCAAACCATAACACTGCTCCCACCAGCTTGAAGGGTTGTATGCTTTCATGCTGTTTCTGCCAAATTCTCACTCTGCCATCTGTATGATGAAACTGGAAATGTGATCCATCGGACCACATGACTTTTTTCCAATGCTCCACTGCCCAATCCTTGTGTTCCTGTGTGAATTGGAGACATTTTATCTTGGTAACTGCAGATAGCAAAGGTGTTTGAAAAGGCCTTTGGCTTCCATATCCCATACGATGCAGTGTACGGCTAATTTGCCTACAAATGTCAGGTGGTCATAATAATCTGGCCACTCAGTATGTAGCCTATATAATAAAATGCAAATTGACCAAACGGCAGAATGACTGGATGCTATGACTCACACTGCCACCAGGGGAAAGGCACTCAACACAGGAGCTTCCCCCTGGTGGTCAGTGCGCTCCCACAGGGGGAGTGCCACTCAGCCAGAAGCTGAGGGCTCCCGGACTGCTAGAGAGTGCAGGCTGGGCTGAGGGATGCACCCCACCCCCCCCGCCAGTGCAAGAATTTTGGGCACCGGACCTCTAGTGTGTGTGTGTGTGTGTGTGTGTGTGTGTGTGTATCCTATCTAATAAAAGAGAAACATGGTAATTAGCATACAACCGCTACCCTTACCATTGGCTAATCAGGGTGATATGCAAATTAACTGCCAGCCAAGATGGTGGCCAGCAGCCAGGCAGCTTGAAACTAACATGAGGCTTGCTTGCTTCAGTGACGGAGGAAACCAACGTTCCCCGCCTGCCTTGCCGGCCTCTGAGCCTGCAGTTTGAAACATTGTAACAAATATAGAAGCTAAACAAAACGCCAGAAACCTGCTTTCAGCGAGCCCGGGATCTCAGAGCTGGAATTGATACAGAGTTTCGATTATAGAGCTGAAACATACCAGACACCTGCTTTCAGCAGTGGAGGCCTAAGAGCTGGAGCCTCAGAGCTAAAGCTGGGCCAGAATAAAAATAAAAAAATAAAAAAAGGAGCGGTTGGGAGCTTCAGTCACCCGCCAGCCTGAAAACAGCCCTCAGCCCCTCACCCAGACTGGCCAGGCACCCCAGTGGGGACCCCCACCCTGAAGGGTGTGTGACCAGCTGCAAACAGCCATCATCCCCTCACCCAGGCTGGCCAGGCACCCCAGTGGGGACCCCCACCCTGATCCAGGACACCCTTCAGGGCAAACCAGCCAGCCCCCACCCGTGCACCAGGCCTCTATCCTATATAGTAAAAGGGTAATATGCCTCCCAGCACTGGGATCAGCGGAGCCACGAGGCCTCCCGGCACCGGGATCAGCATGACGGGGGGCAGCGCCCAAACCCCCTGATCGCCCTGAGGCTCTGTGTGTGACAGGGGGTGGGGCCACAACCTCCCTATTGGCCCTGCTCTGTTCGTGACAGGGGCAGGCGCTCCAACCCCCTGATCAGCCCTGCTCTGTGCCTGATAGGGGGGAGCGCCCCAACCCCCTGATCGGCCCTGCTCTGTGTGTGACAGGGTGCGACACCCCAACCCCCCCACCCCCGATGGGCCCTGCTCTATGTGTGATGGGGTAAAGCCATAACCTCCCCATTGGTCCTGCCCTGAGTGTGACAGGGTGCGGCACCCCAACCCCCTGATCTGCCCTGCTCTGTGTGTGACAAGGGGCAATGCCCCAACTCCCCTATCAGCCCTACTCTGTGAGTGACAGGGGGTGGCACCGCAACCTCCCCATCGACCCTGCCTTGAGTGTGACAGGGGGCGGTGCCCCAACCTCCCAATCAGCCCTACCCTGAGCGTGACTGAGGGTGGCATCGCAACCTCCCAATCCGCCCTGCTCTGTGCATGACAGGGGCGGCACCCCAACTCCCCAATTGGCCCTGCTCTGAGCCCGACCAGGGGCTGCACCTAGGGATTGGGCCTGCCCTCTGCCACCCGGGAGCAGGCCTAAGCCAGCAGGTCGTTATCTCCAGACGGGTCCCAGACTGCGAGAGGGCACAAGCCGGGCTGAGGGACTCCCCCTTCCCCCTGAGTGCACAAATTTTTGTGCACCGGGCCTCTAGTATACACACACACACACACACACACACACACACACACACACACGAGGATATTCATCAGCTTAAAAAAGAAATTTTAACACACAAAACATGATTAACCTTGAAGACATTATGCTAAGTGAAATATGCTAATCACCAAACACACACACACACACACACACACACACACACACAAATACTATATGATGCCACTTATATGATGTATCTAGAGGAGTAAAATTCACAGAGACAGAAAGTAGAATGCTGGTTGTCAGAGGCTTGGGGAGGGAGAATGGGGACTTGTTGCTTAGTGAGTGTAGTTTCATTTTTAAAAGATTAAAGGAGTTCTAGAGATTGGTTGCACAAAAATGTGAATATATTTAACACTATTAAACTGTATACTTTAAAATTGCTAAGATGATAAATTTTATGTTGTATGCATTTTACTATAATTTTTTAAAGCCAAGAAAATAGGGCTTGTGTCTATCTGGTGGAACAAAGCCTTGCCCCACCTAGTCTCTGGAGTTTTTTGAAATTGTAACTGTCTCTGCATGCACAGGTAGCCATGTTTCTGACACTTAGAACATTCAGATGAATGGCTCCAAGGATCCTGTGTAAATCAACTGGAAGCAGCAGAGCATGGCTGCTGACAGCAGAGAAGAATCCATGGCTGGTAGAGCTTGATGAAGTGCCACTTTGAAGAATAGGGAGTTAGGGTTTGGCTGTGTCCAATACCACAAAAGGCTCTAGATCGAGAAAATCCAGATCAGAGCTTTCAACTAAGTTGACAACTGACACATGCTGTAGCAAGGTCCATCTTATAAAATGTACCATTAGAGGCAGAAAAAGGTGAATGTATAGACATAATTTTAGGTTAAACAACGCATCAATAACTATAATCAGATCACTCCTTCCTGCCACTCACCCATCCCTTATGCTCCTTGTCCACAGATATAATGAGTAACTACTGATTTAACTGCCGAATTCTAGAGCCAGAAGAGCTTTCAGAGATAATATGTCTCAAGGAAAGAAAATTAGTTTTAACTTCCGTGACAACCTCCATCATTTGGTATTAGCTGCCTTGAATGTGGTCCTGAGAAAGACTGTTAAGCTACATCTGGGCTCAGTGGGAAGCCATGACTTGATGGCTTAGTTATGTCTGTCCCAGATCATTCAGAGAGACTGAAGCAGAGCTGGGAATAAAACTACCAGTCCTGAGTCTGTTCTGTTGAAGAGCACAGCTCTAAGATGGGGTTTGCTTTACATATCCCTGCCAAGTTCAAGCCCACAAAATAGGAAATGACTTGGGTGTTGGAGGAGAAAAAGGGGTGGGCTGGGGAATATCTTTCAATAGAGCTAGAAATTTTCATAAGTGAGGTGTGCCTCTGTGTCTGGATGAACTCATCAGGAAAGAGATGGTAGAGAATCACACAGGCATGAGCCACCAACAGGAAAACAAAAAAGGCAAGTAAGAGAAAAAAAATCCATAACACGATATGCTTTTTAAGAACCCAAAGAGACCTTAGAAATTTCCAGTCCAGCATATTTGATTTGTTTTTTTGTATAATTAATTTTATAGAAATTGCCTGTCTTATCATCTCTGTTCTTGAGCACATGAATCATGTCATTTTAGAGTTTTTGTCTAATGGCTCTCATATTGAGGTCATCCATGAATTCAGTATCTGTTTTTCCTTTGTATTTTTAGTTATGTGGTCCTATCTTTTGGCATCCCAGTTAACGCTTAATTGCCATGTGCTGCATATGAAAAATTATAGAGGATATGCTAGTTTCCTCAAGAGAGCTTTTCATTTTCTTCCCAAAAGCAATTAGACTAAAGGCACATCCAATCAGGAGTTGAAATGCTTTGAGACTAGACTTTAGCCTTTGAAAAGGCTGGTCTATTTCTAGTTTATCCTAGGGTCTAGTCTTTCAACAGTCTCAACTCAGGCATCTACCACAGCCCAACTCCAGTGGTGTCTTTTGTTTGGTTGGTTGGTTGATTTTGAAAGGGATTGTTTTTGTTTTTGAGGGTGTTCGGGTCTCCTTAGCTCTAAAAGAAAATCAAAATCTCTGGGCCTCCACTTTTTACCCAGCTTCTCCTCCCTGCTTACAAATCAGCAAAAAGTTAGTGGGGAAAAGTAGCAGTTACTTCCAAGCGTTTTCCTTTTCTCTGTTTTGGCCTCTCGAATCCTGGATGTGTTGGTTGTTTTCAAAATATGTATTTTTATTGATTTCAGAGAGGAAGGGAGAGGGAGAGAGAGAGAGAGAGAAACATCAATAATGAGAGAGAATCATTGATGGGCTGTCTCCTGCATGCCCCCTACTGGAGATCGAGCCTGAAACCTGGGCACGTGGCCTTGACTGGAATCAAACCCAGGACCCTTCAGTCCACAGGTCGACATTCTATCCACTGAGCCAAACCAGCTAGGTTGGTTGTTTTCTGATGAATTTGACAACTATATATGTGTGTCTCTGTGTATTTTTATACCAAAACAAATTTATAATAAAATTGAAAAAGACAAAAGAAAATGAGCTCCCCATCATCTATCATCTGAAGTATTCAATTTAGTATTTTGCTATTTTCTTAGATCTTTTCTCCTATGCATTTGTATTGGTCTTTTTACATCATTATAAAAATAGTGTAAATACACTTTATATCCTAGAAAGAACTCTAAGAAAAAAATATACAAAATTTTAAAGTGTAAATACCTTTAGAATTATTTAGTATGTGGTATGAGGATTCAAATAGTCTGATGTAGTCCAAGGCACCAAAGAGCTTATGATCTGGTTAAAGAGGTCTCAAAAATGCATAACACTTAAAGGTTTCAACTAATTGATGAGGCCTATTCTCTAACTATTTGATTTAGTAATAAATAATGACTTTTTTCATAAACAAATAGCAAAGGAAGTTTAAACCTAAAAACTGAAAAACTGGATGAAATTAATATTGCAGAAGAAACCCATAAATAAAAAATAAAAAAGATCTGTCAGGACTTTTGCTTAAGCTTCCTTTCTTTAAAAATAAATCTATAAAAGTTGCTTTCCTTGACCTTTCATTTATTATATCCTCCCAGTAGTAAATATTCTACATGTGCCTGTGAGCCAGCCAGCCGGCTTTTGGCCGACCTATATATCTAGTTAATTTAAGATCAAGCCACCATGGTACTAAGCTGACCATAACCCCTACTTCTGATGAGCTGTTATCCTGTGAAGTCACTGTGCTAAGCATAGAATTTCGCAGCAGGGATTTTCCACATATATGTTGTATAAGAAATGATTTGTGGTGTGATAGATTTTTTGCTAGACCAACGGAGTCAGCACTTGTAGTGTCAATGGCTAATACTTCTTCCCTCTGAGGTTTTAGATTCACACTTGTCCTGAAATCAAGGATGCCCTAGAAGTCACTCTTCAGGTTGGAGAGGGCCAGAAAGGGCTCAGAACTTTTCTCATTCCTTTGCAGCTAGGCCTGGTGAGTAACTGTCTTTAGATAGTCACCCCCCTCCCGCCCTCCACCCAACTCCAGGATAGTTAAACTGCTTAGGCAATGAACTTGTGAAGCATGTCCTGTGTATTATATCCTAGCTAATATGTATGAAGCTAAGAATTTCTCAAAAGCAAATTGTAAAATTATTGCCGAAACCAGTTTGGCTCAGTGGATAGAGCGTCGGTCTGTGGACTGAAAGGTCCCAGGTTCGATTCCGGTCAAGGGCATGTGCCTGGGTTGTGGGCATATCCCCAGTGGGAGATGTGCAGGAGGCAGCTGATCGATGTTTCTCTCTCATCGATGTTTCTAACTCTCTATCTCTCTCCCTTCCTCTCTGTAAAAAATCAATAAAATATATTAAAAAAAAAATTGTAAAATTATGGGAAAACATTATTTGTCCTTCTGAATAAAGTGACTCAGCTATTTGCATACCCAAATTTAAATTTCTTTATAAATAAAGCATGGTAAAATATGAAGCTTATGTTTAAAAAATAATACTATTAATAATACCTTGAGTCTTAGAATATTTATTATGTTCAACATAAACAAATGAACAAGCCCATTAAGACAAATAAATAATTTAACATGAAACTGGGAGATGTTTCAGGTCAGAAGATTATGTTTGCAGGGAAGTAACACTTTTTTACTCTTTTTTATTTACACTTTTTTATTTACTTTTGTACAATTCCCAGATATCTTTAAAATGATTGTAAGTAGCCCTTTGACACTTATAAGTACATGTTCCCAGATGTTCATAAATTCTCAAATTTTTAATCAGAATTATTTTTCGATACCTCCTGGTTCTCTTCCAATTCATTTTTCAAGAGCCCCATATGTCCTGGGCAGATCTTTACATCACTCAAGTTTTACCCTCTCACTCATGACCATAGTCAAACACACACACTCACACATATACACACACTCACAGGGCTATTGTGTATGAAAATCAGCAAGAACAAAGTTTTAAAATTATAAGAAACTATGGGGACTAGGAAGCTATCTCAGCTCACTGGAAAGCAACTGTTGGGCTGTCACCTACTATCCTTTACCCTACCACGACTCACACCTTCTCCAAGTTGCAGTAAGGTGTATATCATGAACCTTGAGATCCAAGAGAAACCACTATCACTACAAACTTCTAATGTCAAATTTTTCAAGGACAATGGTCAATTGCTGCTGACTGTCTGAGAATGATGCACAGCTCAGTGTGGCATATCAACATTCTTGAGAAGCTTTAAAAAGACATCAAAAGACTCATGGTTTAAAATGGAAGTATTGCCCTAACTAGTTTGGCTCCGTGGATAGAGTGTTGGCCTGCAGACTGAAGGATCCCAGGTTTGATTCCGGTCAAGGGCATGTACTTTGGTTGTGGGCACATCCCCAGTAGGGAGTGTGCAGGAGGCAGCTGATCGATGTTTCTCTCTCATCAATGCTTCTAAATCTCTATCCTTCTCCCTTCCTCTCTGTAAAAAAAAAATCAATAACATAAAATGGAAGTTTTTAACATTCAGAAAACAATATAATAAATTTTCAAAAGGTTCACTTTAAAAAATGGCTGGTGCAAGTACAGAGGGTCAATTAAATCAAATCAACTCTTCCTTGTGCAGGTTGTACCTTTGAGGGATCCCTGAAGGTAGGTGGTCTATTTAATAGTATACTTCTTTTTTTAATTTATCTTTATTGTTGAAAGTAATACAGATGTACCCTTTTTTAAAGGTCATAAAAGAAACCCAAGTGGAAAAAGCACAGAATGTGACAACAATTAATTATTATACCAATAAATTAGCTTTTTCCCCCCACAGCCAAAGTGAGAGTTTAAGCCAGGAAAAAAGCTTGAGCAATAACCAAGGAAAATGCCTTTTTAAAAATAATCCTTCCAATTCCTTTAAGATTTTCAAAGGATCACTAAAGTAATCCAAGTAAACCACAGAAGAAATGGCGGCAAATGACAGTGGTAGGATTAAGCACAGTGATGCTAACACCGAGAATATACTGAAATGAAATTCTGGTTTGATAGATTGTGACAGTATAGTAACCACTAACAAATGGAATTAGGCAAGCTTTTCTCACTGGCTCAGAGACTCAGACCTGAATTTGACAAATGTGTTTCCCACCTAGAATGTATTAAATCTTTAAAAATTCAAACATGCACAAAGAAAAAAAAAAAGTCTTCTAGTGTAGATTGGAAAAACAAAGGTGTATGCTTGAAATGCAATGGAAAAGGGGCCTTTCCTTTGGCAGTGTTTACAGACTAGAATCTTTTAAAGAAATATCCAAGTGCCCAAGCTTTAAAAGAGTGAGAAAGCCTTTTGCACTCACCCTGCTGTTCTTTGACATCTGTCAAGTATCAAGGCCTGAAGGGCAAAAGCAGAAGAGGGAGATAAAAAAACATCCCAGCCCACTGGCGTGGCTCAGCAGTTGAGCGTCGACTTATGAACCAGGAGGTCACGAGTTCGATTTCCGGTCAGGGCACATGCAGGTTGCGGGCTTGATCCCCAGTGTGGGGTGTGTAGTAGGTAGCCAATCAATGATTCTCTTTCATCATTGATGTTACTATCTCTCTCTCCCTCTCCCTTCCTCTCTGAAATCAATTAAAAAAATATATTTTTTTAAAAAGAAAGGAAGGAAGGAAGGAAGGAAGGAAGGAAGGAAGGAAGGAAGGAAGGAAAGAAACATCCAGTGGTTCGTTTAGACTTTGCCTCTGCCCACAGGGATGAGAATATGCAGAGAGGTCACTGTCTTTTTCCATGTGGTCAAGAATTGAGTTAATAAAGGAGAAAGGGATTTGAACATGTACTTAAGAAGGAAGATATGCTTTAGACTTGGGGGCTTCTGTGTGATAGTTGTTATAAAGGAAGGAGTCTAACATTAAATTTCCTGCTCTTTATGTCACAATACGAAGCCTGTCTTGGGCAAGTCAGCTCAGCTACCTGGGCCTTAGCTTTGCATCTATATAATGAAGAGACTGAGGGGATCATCCCTACCTTCATCCCGGCCTAAAAGGCCTTCAACCAGTGAGTAGGAAAGACCCTTTCACGTGTGTACACGAGCAGTTTTCACCATTGTTGTTCCTTCTAAGTCAAAACCGACACTGGGATTCATGTCCTCAGCAGCCTAACAAAGGTAACATATGTGATTCATTTATGATTCTCTGGAGTGAAGTATACTAGGTGGGAAATTATACACTAGGATTACATGGGCAATTAACCAGCTTTGTCAACTGAAGTAGTGACAGCTGTTAATCATATCTTTTAATTCTTCACCATTTTTTAATCTGTTAGTATTACTCTTATAATAATTTTCTGATCTCTTTACTTTCTCCCAATCTTTTTCTCCTTCAGAAAATTCTAACTGAACTCTCTCTGACCTTCTTTTATGCTGGATAATTTTCCCCCTGGAAACTCTCACTTCATTTCATTTCGGCTTTCTAGCTTTCTGATTCTAGCTCCCTCTGCTGACTGTAACCAATTTGCTTGCAAGGGTCGAGGCAGACTTCAAATAAAAGCACTAATTCACACTCCTGTTCTGTAATCTCCAATGTTGGTAGAAAAGAATATGTTACTTGTTGAACTTGGAGGTACCATTCAGACTATATGGGTCCAACCTTTTTTAAATAAGTGTTTCTTTTAAAGCTCCACTGAAAGTAACTGGACTATGTGATTTTGACATTCCTTCAGTAGCTGACATGGTAATTGGACAAACAATGGGTCCGTGCTGCCTGTCACTGCTTGAGCCAATTAAGCAGAGGCAGGGTTGAATCCTATATGAGCATTTATTCCAATACTGCCAGCAGTATGGGAGAGTGGCAGGTCATCCACAAAAGTCTGCTCTGCACCCACCACAAGCCAGCTGCTTATATTGGGTAGAAAGACAAAGATTACATGGGGAAGTAGGCAAAAGGTATGCCAAATGGGCAGTTTACAGGTAATGCAGGCTGGATATTTGCAAAGGCCTGTTGGTAATGCAAAGGCTGGGGGTCTTCAAAGGGCTGGCCACAAGACTGTTAATCTTTCCATGATAATAGGCAGTTCCAGGATGGAGAGGATGGGCTGCATTTCCAGATGAGCTCCCAGGTCCCACATGCAACTCCCAGCCAGGTTAGAATGTGCCTTCTTTAATCAGAACAACACAATCACAGTTAACAGAGCATTATTAATATTTCTTACAGTTGTAGCTGGTCCCCAACCTTCTATTTCTGCCCCTATCAACATGATGTCTGGGGGAATCCACTGACTTCTTCCTCTGATTTTAAGTTCTCAGCTCCAAACAAACCACGTTATTATCATCACAACCCCCTGAAAGTTCTGGGCCAGAGAAGTTGGTTCAATAGCAGCTCTATTAGAGTTTCCAGTGGAAAACAACAAAATCCCCTCTGACTAGTTTAAGCAGAAAAGAGATTCATGAAAGGATATTAGATGACTTACAAAATCAGAGGGAGACTAGAGGCTCCGTTTCCAGGAAATGCCGCAAATAATGCCTCAGAACTGGCCTAAGGAGGACTCTGCTGCTGTCTCCGTGAATCAACTCCAGGACTAGACTTTACCTGCAGCACCTCCAGTCCAATGCTTCCTTCATCTTACCCTCTGCCGCCCCTGAAAGTCAGCTCCTCCATCGCCATGCAGACCAGGGCATGGCAGCCCTCACTGTCTTCCTTCCAAACTAAAGCCTCACACTGGCATGTCTTATTAGAAGCCCAGCACCCCACACTTATCTCCTAACTGCAAAGACACTGAGACTCATAATGTGGGATTTTCCCCAAATATGCAAAGCACATTCAAAAATGAATGGGCAGCCGAAGCGCTCACAAATGTAGGCTTCGGTTGCTAAATGAAAAGCAGAATTCCAGGCTCCATTCTCTGGTCTTGCCCATTTTATTAAAGCACAATTGCATTAATAAATGACAGGCCCTGCAGTCGACAAAGAGCTATAAACATTATCTTTGTCCACACGCACATCCAGAACAATACTGGGAGGCAGTAAGTGTTCAGCCAGGCTTATTCAAACAATGAGTGCTTATACATGGCTAATGTTTAATCCAACAAATACATATCAAGCACCTGTTTTATCCAGGGCTTGTTTGAGGTGCTGAGGGATGATAAGTAGTTGAATAAAATATGGGGGCAAGGGAGGAGGGGAAGTGGGCTGGAAGAAGTTAATGGGGGAGGGGGGAGGAGGACCTATGTAATACTTTTAACAATAAATCGTTTTTTAAAATATAATCCAGCCCTCAAGGAATTTATAGCTTTGGGAACAAGAGGAATATTTGGGTACTAAAATTAATACACCTTGATAAATACTATGCAATAATAAAAATACATGAAACATGTCAGGAAAACAAAAGGAACAAGCAATTAACTCTGCCTTGAATTAGAACGCTGGGGAAATGGGGTAGTAACGTTCGACCCCAAGTGCAAAAGAGTTTTATAGAGAAGAAAGGGCACTGCAAGCAGAGAAACTAGTAAGAGCTAAAGCTTGTAAGCATTTAGCAATTCCAGGCATTCTTCCAAACATTTTACATGTAGTAACTCATTTAACCCACTTGACAAGTCTGTGATGTAGCTGGTATTAATATTCCTGTTAGGCACAGGAGTTGAGTGTGGGTGCCCAAATTCCAGCATCCGGGCTCATGCCATGCTCCGAGCACGCATGCTTCTATTTTACAATAGCAAAGGCACAGATACAGAGGCATGAAACAATACAGTGTGTTCAATAAAAAGCAGGAGTTTTAAGTGTCGTCATTGTATATAATGGGTTGGGGGGAAAGAAAAGGCTGAAAGGTATAATCATTTTTAACCACCTTAAATTTAAATAGCATTCTTAATCAGCAAGAGTTCGGACCAATGTGGCTTATCTTTGCCAGCACAACAGTGGTGAGAAGGAATGGTAACCTGTAAAAAAAAAAAAATGTTTTTAGAGCAGCGGTTCTCAACCTGTGGGTCGCGACCCCTTTGGCGGTCGAACGACCATTTCACAGGGGTCGCCTAAGACCATCCTGCATATCAGATATTTACATCACAATTCATAACAATAGCAACATTACAGTTATGAAGTAGCAACAAAAATAATTTTCTGGTTGGGTCACAACATGAGGAACTGTATTTAAAGGGCCAGAAGGTTGAGAACCACTGCTTTAGAGTCATAGAAGCATGAACAAACTGTTGAACCTCAGAGGGTAGGTGGGAGGGTGGGTGGACACAGACATGGGGTGATGAGGGCCTGGTTGGGGGAGGACGGAGTGGGCTGGAAGAGGTTTATGGGGGGGACGGAGGACCCATGTAATACTTTCAACAATAAAGATTTTTTTAAAAAGAATTGAAAATCTATGGCTGAATAAAGTATTATGAAGTAAAAAAAAAAAAATTTTTTTCAAAACGTGATAGGGCCCTGGCTGGTTTGCTAAGTGGTTAGAGCACTGGCCCTTGGACCAAAGGGTTGCAGTTTCGATTCTAGGTCAAGGGCATGTACCTCGGTTGCAGGTTCAATCCTGGGCCAGTCAGGCGTGTGCAAGAGGCAACCAATCCATGTGTCTCTGCCACATCGATCTCTCTCTCTCTCTACCTCTCTCCCTCTCTCTCATCTCTTCCCCTCCCCTCTCCCTTCCACTCTCTCTAAAAATCAATGGGGAAAAAAATGTCCTCACTCCTTGGGTGAGGATTAAAATAAATGTTTAAAAAACTGGTGATAGAAAAAGTGAAATCTGTGCTAAGGGAAGTGAGATTGCTCTGTGCTGCAATGCTTCACAGATTCAGTCCAGGGCCTGAGTGTGACCAGTGGCAAGAGGCTTCCTCCCCAATCTGACAGTGATTATGTGGCTTGTGTGGGCACCTCTGCTCTCCTTCCTTCCCTATGCCACACCCCCAGGACCGAAACCGCTTCAGAGGGAAACACAGCAAATGTTCTCCTGAAGGCAAGTTCAGAAACCTTGTCACTTGAGGCACAGAAAGTTAAACCGAGCTACCTTTTTGAAAATCTCCTAAACAGACTATTCCCCACTAGAAAAGAAGGATCCCCTGGCTGGCTTATGTGTCTGGTCCATCCCTGACACCTGCGATCCTGTGATATGATCCCAATTTGCCTCCATGGAGGGCTGTCTGCTGAGCTAATTGTATGCACGCCTTTGTGCTCGCCTCTAATGTTTATTTCATTACAATATTTACAAAAGGACTGGAGAAATAAGTCACTATGCAAATGGCAGTGTGAATGCACGATCCAGAGGAATATTAAAATTCATTAACCTTATTTACATTTAAACTATTATCATGTATATTTGAGCGCCATGCACCTGCCAGAATGGATGGGAAGCCACATCAGCAGTCCATTGAATAATCTATTCGCTGTCTCTATTTCCTTGTCAAGTAAAGTAAAAACTTCCTCATCTTGGATACATTCAAAATCACTACCACGCCGATTTATCTATTAGCAGTTCTTAATGCTAGAGAAGTCTATGCATATTTCAAGTTGTCCTTTGGCATTTAGAGGATCTGTTCCCTTAAACAAATTTTCCCATCTTTGTTAATTTTGCAGTGTTTCACATGGAAATGAAGTAGACAAAGCTTATCATTTTAAAAGACTGACAAATAAAAGCTATATTTCTAACCCCCCCAAAAAAATTAGTTCTAAAAGAAAAGGATAAGTATAAAAGAAAAAGCAGTCAAATTGGTGGCTTGGTATTAATTAGGTAAAGCAACCAGCTAATTGGAATTTTCTTTTTTTTTTTTTTTTTTAGGCTTTTATTTGCCACTATCTTAATCCAGTTAGCGTACAGAATCAAGTGGCAAGTCAAAACAGTGAGTCAAGCCACCAGGATGACATTGGATGTTTTCCATGGCAATGAGAGCTGAGTCTGCCTTAGACAGCCCACTGGATTATGTAGCAGGAAAAACAACAGGAAAAAATGTTGTGTAATCTATAACTTCCTCCTAACAATGTATAGGCATACCTCAGAGGTATTGCAAATTAGGTTCCAGACCACCACAATGAAGCTAATATTGTAATACAGCAAGTCACATGCATTTTTTGGTTTCCCAATACATATAAAATTATATTTACTCTCCATGGTACTCTATTAAGTGTGCAATAGCATTATGTCTAAAAAATGCACATACCTTAATTTTAAAATACTTTATTGTTAAAAATGCTAACCATCATCTGAGCCTTCAACAAGTCATAACCTTTCGCTGTGAAAGTTCATCTCTTTAAATTGTAAATAACACAATATCTACAAAACACAAGAAAGCAAAGGGTAATAAAATGAGGTATGCCTGTAAATCCAATTAAAGGGCAATTTTTTTTTTCTCCTAATGCCTTGATGGGTTTGTAAATGCAAGTTGGTAAGTGGGAGCTAATAACAGATCACTACAATAGAAAGCTGATATTTTGAATATCTACAAGGGCTAACGAGTGGAGGGGAAGCTGAGCCCTGTTTGGTGCAAGGATCAAAACAGCCCCAAAGAACAGAACAGCTAAAAAGAGAGGACAGGAATTTCCAGTAGCCCATTGTTAACTTGTTTCCTGTGGGGTATGCGATATAAACACCTCCTTACCACTATTCTAGTAATCTTCAATAAAGTCTGCATGTGCACAAATGTTTGTTTGTGAGTGAATTCATAGAAATGTTTAGATTTCCGTTCTAATGTGGTGTGATGCCAGGATCAGGAGGCACCACCCCAAGGTAACAATAAAAACAAATCCCCAAAGAGCAGAAGTGGTGCTCTCTAGCACAAGAACTCTGTTGAGGAGATGGACAGCAGGACACCCTGGTTTACATGGACAACCCCAGACTTTGGAAAGAGAGGCAGCATTTAAAGAACTACACCATAGCTGCCAATTACAAAGGCACAAGGGTAGCAGGAAGTCAACAGTGGAGTAGCCTCCTGGCCAGTGTGGCTCAGTTTGTTGGAGCATTGTCCCGTATACCAAAAGGTGGCTGGTTCAATTCCAGGTCAGGGCACATACTTGAGGCAGCTGATCGGTGTTTCTCTTTCTCTCCCTTCCTTTCTCTAAAATCAATAGAAAGCGTATTCTCAGGTGAAAAAAAAAAATAAAATGTTGTTTTTAAAAGTGGAGTAGTGTTCTCTAGGTAAAAGCCTGAAGATTAACATGGATCAAAATAAGAGTAGAAAGCAACTACATTATCAACTATAGGTGGAGTAGTTTACAAGTCTTTGCATTAGAACTATAGAAAAAAAAGCTTATCAATCTCTTTAGCTAAATCCACACATAGCAGTGACACAATTATCCTAACACTGTGAGTATAATTGAGAGGTAGGAGCTGAAGAGAAATACACACAATAGGAGGAAGATATTTTGAAGATTCAAAGGAGCTAATGTGTGTGTGTGTGTGTGTGTGTGTGTGTGTGTGTGTGTGTGTGTCCCAGAAGAGCTGGAGCTGAGGCCTAAGGACATCTACCTTGAGGCTGTAGATGAAATTCCCCACCTTCCACCTAGTCACATCATTTGATGTGCATGGAGCCCACAGACCTCCTGCCAAGAATATAGAGCACACTTGGCGGTCCCAACTCCCAGATTTGTGCACCCACTTCAGAGAGAGGACCCACTTGGGCTAAATTACGTGGACCTCAGGAGCACATAAGGAAAAAGCTCTTGAGGGAAAAAATCATGGATGGTGGTGAGAGGAAACACCTGGCCACCAAAGACAGACTCTACAAAAGAATCCAAACACCTGGGGAAAGTAATGGTTTCCGGTGCTATATGAGCCTTTATTTGACTCATTTCACATTCACTATAAATCCTTTTGGGGGGTTTTGGTGGTGGTTCTTTTGTTGTTGTTGTTGTTTGTTGTTAGAAAACCTTTTGTAAAGCAAAAAAATGGCATCAAGATTTTCACACTTGCCAAAACCGGTTTGGCTCAGTGGATAGAGCGTCGGTCTGCGGACTGAAGGTCCCAGGTTCGATTCCGGTCAAGGGCATGTACCTGGGTTGCAGGCATATCCCCAGTAGGAGATGTGCAGGAGGCAGCTGATCGATGTTTCTCTCTCATCGATGTTTCTAACTCTCTATCTCTCTCCCTTCCTCTCTGTAAAAAATCAATAAAATATATTTAAAAAAAAAAAAAAGATTTTCACACTTCACTTTTAGCATAAAAACACTGCCATCAAAAATCATATCAGAGCCCTTGCCAGTTTGGCTCAGTGGACAGAGTGTCAGCCTGTGGATTGAAGGGTCCTGGGTTTGATTCTGGTCAAGGGCACATGCCAGGGTGGCATGCTCAATCCCCAGTAGGGGGTGTGCAGATGGCAGCTAATCAATGATTCTTTCTCGTCATTGATGTTTCTATCTCTCTCCCTCTCCGTTCCTCTCTGAAATCAATAAAATATATGTATTTTTTTTTAAAAAAAATCATATCAGAAACCGAATTATAGAGCAAAAAAAGACAGAGCTGCTCCAAAGCGAAAAGTGGTAATCCTGGTCCCCAAATTGGGACTCACCTTACTCCTGATGAGGCCTTACTCCTCCCTGAGAGGCCCCGCAGATCTGAATTTGCAAATCACTGGATAGCTTCATTAGCATTGTGAATCTGAATCCTTCGCCCAGAAAGCTGATCTTCATCTATACATGATAAAAAGAAAACTGGGTCAGTTTCTTTGAACACTGGCAAATAAGAAATTAGACTATCCTTTGGTTTTTCATGTTAGGAGAGCTGCTGGAGGAAGAACTATCAACAGACTTCAACACAGCTCTGAGAGCAGTACCGAGGTTGATCTCTGATACAACTGCCTTGGTCAGCAAACCAATTAATGTAGTTTCAGTCTGTGCACAAGTCCACAGAGTAGTAAACCACTGCCCCAGGCTTTTTATCTCTGTGTGTTTATTTTCTTAAGATCAAAAGAAGGTAGACTCTGAAGTACCTTTACACTGAGCACCAAAGTCAAGCTGCCTAAAACCTATCCTATAGCATAAATGCTTTTAACAGCTGGGTAGTTTATTAGATTAAAAACCTTATATCACCAATCAACACACGGTCTCTGTAAAATAGGAGGCATAGCAATGAAGGAAGACAGCTGGAATAGGAATATATGCATCTGGTCCAGTAGATGGGTATACCTGAACAGGCAATGCCCATTTGGAATTATCTCGATACCTTGCCCATCCCTGCTTCCCTTCACCCTGCCTTCGTATTTTTTAAATTAAATTTTCATCCTGCTTCTACTCACTATCCTCATTTAATGTTTTTCTCTCCTCCCTACTCCAAACACCATTTTACATTATCAGGACTCCTATCATAGAATCAGAATGGTGTGCCCAACCTGGGTGTGTGCAATAGTACAAATATTTCCAGATCCCAGGACAAGCTGGAGCGATTACCCTTGCTCACTTTTCTGAGCCATGATTTCTCTGCTAAACACTATCCAGAGTTGTGCTTTCTCAGGAGTGATAGTTACTATGCATAATGATGGAAATAATATGGACACCCATGGCCCTACTGGTACCCACCAACTGAATGACAGTCCATCATTTATGACTTCAGCAGCCTTTGACATAAACACTTTGAATGCTCAATAAAATAATAGGTTTACAGATTCTAAGCAATAGAGTAAAATGAAAGTTTATTAATATATTTGTGACTATGCCACAGTAAAAGAGATCCAAGTGACCTTGTGCTCTTTTAAATACATTGTTATAGCAGATTATGTTATAAAAATAATTTTAATATACATAATTTGCAACTACTATTCTCTATTTTTAACTGAGTCATATTATTCCCACACACCTCACCATACGTACTAGTAAAATACCCATAAACCTACATCAGAGAAAATTAATATAATAAAATCAGAAGTTAATTTCATTCCTAAAAGTCAAACATCTTAATCAAGAGATTGACCCACTCTTATTATTCAACTGTTTCTCACTCAGGCACTTGCTCTTTTCTAACAAAGCCATATTAGCATCGAATTGCTCTTTGGCATGTACCTCCTTCCACCTTCTGAGACAAAGAATTATAATGCAGTCATGAAGGAGGGGAGATTTAAGATCGCCCCTTCCAGAGTAAATCAAATCAGACTTAATTTAAAGGTAGGTACATTTCATTTTAAGGACTTTTTATAAGAGAAGAAAAAGGTCATTAATTTTGACAGCTTTTAGTAAAAGTAAATTACAAATAAAGCTCCCCGTATATTGTTTACCTTCTTTGTGTGTTGAATTTCATTGTAGTTAGCCTCTTGCAAAGTATTTAAACCAGCAAATCATCTTAGCTAGCCAGAAAGACCTATTTGCTTTGAGTTTCCTTTGCCCGCTTATAGTCAATACCAAGTAGCTAATTCTGGATTGTTCACATTCTGGATTGTTGCTGGATAATGCTACTTTTTAGCTTTGAGAAGTACTTTTGAATTAAAAAAATAAACTTCAGCATGACTTTGATGTTCTTATTATAGTAAAGAGAAATAAAAAGAGGTCTGCTGCTTCAGACAGACCTCTCCTCAGTAAAACAGATGAACTCGGGTTTAGAAATATATTAGTGGTTCACCTAGGGCTCCTGGGAGAAAGGGACTATATCTTACAAGAGGATGATTTAGAAAGCAGAATGCCAACTTCTTAATTTACTGTCATAGGCTCTTGCCTCTGGAGATGGTCACCAGGAGACCCAGGCACAACCAGAAAGATGTTAATGACCCTAAAATTATTAGGGAAAACAGCTTTAGTTAACCCAATGTATGGAAATTAATCTAAAATATGAAAATTAATCTAAAACAGTGATTCTCAATCCTTAGCTTGCATTAGAATGACCTCGGGGGCTTGTTAAACACAGATTATTGGCCCCATCCTTGTATTCCAAATAAGTGGTTCTGTAATAGGATCCAAGAATTTGCATTTTTACAGCTTCTCAGGTGATGCTTCGACTGGTCCCAGGCCCACAGTCCCAGGAACTAGATGAATCATCCTTGTCCTCTAATGGGTATATTTGTCTGTGTCACTAGTACTGGTGTTCAGAATGAAAGTCCATCCTGCCCTGAACAATAATGGATTCACAAATTTCTACTCTGCAGATTAAGAATTCTTTATCAGTCATGGGACAGCTCTACCTCACAATATAATTCTCAAAAAGCACAATGTGCACTACTCGTGCTTTAAGTTAAAGCCTTCCTGGTGAGATATTTGAAAATATGCTATTCTTCATTTTAAAAGAATGTTTACAATAGACCTCTTAAATGTGCTACTCTGGCAGGTTGTTAATTTGTTCACTGAACAATTATTGTTAGCTTCTACATCAGTCAACATTTTGCTGGTTTCAGGGCCTGGTGATGCTGCTTGGATCAATAAGAATTGCATTCATCTAAAAGTAACCAAACAATGATTTACAGAAGCCTGGACCACGGGCTTATTTTTCACATGATAAGAAACCTGAATTGAGACAGTCCAGAGCTGCTGCATCTTTTCAAGTATGCTGCCAGTGACCCAGACCGCTTTATGCTCTGCCATCGCTTGCATGTTGGATTTAGTCCTCCTGCTTATTGTCTCATTGTAAAAAAGATGGATGCTGCGCCCTCAGCCTCGTGTCATTATTCCAGGCAGAAAGAATAATAAAGCAGAGAAGAAGAGAGAGTAACTATATTAGAAACTGAAAAGTTTGCCATAAAACCCAATTTAAATTTCATTGGCTGGTCCTATAAAAAATGACCACCTCTAGTTGTTCAGAAAGGTGGTATTTTTTTTGCTGAATACCTGACTGTCGCTCTCTCCATAAAATTGGCATTCCATTAGGAAAGATAATGTATGCTCCGGATGTATGCTTCACCGCTGTATTTGAATATGACATCCTCATTCAAGACTCCAGCACTCACTACAATAAAGGATGTCAGAGCAGTCCTGACTTTTCAACCTAGGCACAAGGTCCTCAAACCAGGTCGCAAAGAAACAAAGAAAGCACCCTTTTCTTCTTTTGCAGGAACTGTAAATTCCACCAAATCATTAGCATGAAATATTAATGTCAACAGTGATGCTCAAAGTGCTAGAGATCTGTGAACACATCTGTGAACAAGAGTATTCTCATCAAATATTCAGTTGGCAGCCTTAGGGTCCACCCTCCATGGGTGAGCATGACTCCAGGAGGGGTATTTCAGTCATACCCAGATTGCATGTCAAGGCATTGCACTGGCTAATAAAGGGTTGCCAAACTGAATAAAACATCATCGCTGACCTCAAGAAATTTAGAGATTAATTTGAGAATGATTAGAGTAGGAAGGAAGGGGAAATGACCACCAGATCTTGTTCTTTAACATCCATTCTTCTCCCACTATATAGGACAGTTGATCTCTATATAAAGGAATTAAATGGTAATTCAACTCTATATACAATGGAATATTACTCAGACATAAAAAAAGAATAAAATCTTGCTATTTGGGGCAACATGGATAGACCTAGAGGGTATTATGCTAAGTGAAATAAGTCAGACAGAGAAAAACAAACACCATATGATTTCACTTATTTGTGGAATCTAAGAAACAAAATGCATGAACAAACAAAACATGAACAAATCCATAGATACAGAAAACATACTGATGGTCGCCAGATTGGAGGGGGGTTGGGGGATGAATGAAAAAGATGAAGGGATTAAGATGCATAAATTGGTAGTTACACAATAGTCATTGGCATGTAAAGACAGCATAGGGAATACTAGTATAGTCAATTAGTGTAGATTCTACACTAATAAAAGACAAAGATGCTAATTGACCATACCTTCGCTACACCCACCAGCCAATCAGAGCTACTATATGCAAATTAACCCAACCAAGATGGCGGTTAATTTGCATATACCGGCTGGGAGCGAAGACTGAAGACAACATGGAAGCGAAGTGCTGCAGAAGGGAGCAAAGTAGAGGCGGCAGAGACAGGAACAGAGCCAAGGCGGCGGAGGTGGAAGGCGGGAGGGAAACCAGCCGGGCGGCGGGGCGGGAGGGAAGCCTGCCTCAGCGGGTTTCACTCCCTTCTATGCTTCGCTCCAGCCACAGGAAGCCCTATTCTTGCAGTAATCTTCCTGCAACAGGCCTCTAGTCCTAGCTAATAATAGACAAACATGGTAATTGACCGTTCCTTCGCTATACCTCCCATTGGCTAATCAGTGTGATATGCAAATTAACTGCCAACAAAGATGGAAGCTAATTTGCATACTGCAGGCAGGGTGGGACAGCACGAGCCCAGTGCGCCGCCATCCAGGCAGGCCCGCCCCCCCCCCTTGCTGCCCGGGACCCGATCGGCGGGTCCCAGGCGGCAAGGCAGGCCCGCCCCAGAAGCCTCAGAAGCCGCCTGATATGGTAGTAACTCTATCAGTACGCACTCTGAAAGTCAGTGGCATAAATGCACCAATTAAAAGACAGATTATGAGGGTGAATCAAAAACAAAACCCACTTTAAATATAAAGACACATATAGATTAAAATTAAATGAGTTAAGCTGCAGCCTGTTTTTCTCAGTGGATAGAGCATTAGCCTGTGGACTGAAGGGTCCCAGGTTCAATTCCAGTCAAGAGCATGTACCTCATTTGCTGGCTTGATCCCCAGTCCCTATCAAAGCATGTGCAGGAGGCAACCAATCAATGTGTCTCTCCCTTTCTCTTCACTCTCTCTAAAATTCAATAGAAAAATATCCTTGGGTGAAGATTAACAAAAACAAAGTAAATGGATTAAGTAACATTAAAGAGATTATAAGAAAAATATGTTCCAAATTTTGTTAGTGTATAATGGTTATGTTTAAGTTATTAACACCTGAGAAATTGGGTGAAGGGTACATATAATATGCTGTAGTATTTTATAGTTTTTTTTACATGTATGAGATTATTTCAAATTAAAATATTAAAAAATTAAAAATTAATAAAATATTAATTGAAATGTATCTGCATTACATGAAAAATCTCCTAATTGCTTCTAGCATAATTTATTAAATTGTGCTAAAATTTACAAGGGTTCAATTAAAAAATATCTTAATTCTAAATGATATAATAGAAAATATATAACAGTACAATTATAAGCACTTATCTGAAAATAAAAATTTAAAGAAGTGAATTTAAAGAAGGGATTAGCCAAAGAAAATATACAGTGGGGCCTTGACTCACGAGTGTCCCGACGAACGAGTTTTTTGAGATACGAGCCATCTCTTGGCCGATATTTTGCTTTGAGTTGCGAGCTAAAATTCGAGTTACGAGCCAGCTTCAGATACCCCACCGCTAGTTGGCTCAGCAAATGTCACAGTGAACGCCACAACATCAGCCCAGCATCACGTGTCTCACTCATTCACTTTAAGATTTGACATACGAGTAATTTCAGTTACGGGCTCCATCATGGAATGAATTAAACTTGTAAGTCAAGGCCCCACTGTATGCACAACCCATGGACACAGACAACAGAATGGTGATGGCCAGAGGGAAGTGGGGGGCAAGAGCTGGGTAGAGGGGGCAAAAGAGGGGAAAGAGGGACATCTTATATAATAATAATAAAAGGCTAATATGCACATTGACTCAACAACAGAATGACCGGTTGCTATGATGCATACTGGCCACCAGGAGCAGATGCTTAATGCAGAAGCTGCCCCCTGGTGGTCAGTGCACTTCCATATGGGGAGTGCCACTCAGTCAGAAGCTGGCTCATGGCTGGCCAGCACAGTGGTGGTGGCAGGAGCCTCTCCCACCTCCATGGCAGCACTAAGAATGTCCACCTAATGGTTTAGACCCGATCCCTTGGGGTCCAAGCCTTTAGTCGGACATCCCCTGAGGGCTCCCTGGCTGCCAGAAGGATGTCAGACTGCAAGATTAGGCCTGATCCCCCAGGGAGTGGTCCTAAGTCAACAGATGGACATCCCTCAAGGGGTCCTGGACTGTGAATTGGTGCAGGCCGGGCTGAGGGACACCCCCCCCCCCTAGTGCACAAATTTTTGTGCACCGGGCCCCTAGTATTGTAATAACTATGATGGGGTCAGATGGCTGCTAGACTTAGTGGGGTGATTACTTCATAACATATATAAATGTCTAATCACAATGTTGTAAACCTGAATCTAATATAATATTGTATGGCAACTATAATAAAAAAATAAAATGTAAAAAATTTGTTGAAATTTTTTTTTAAAAGAAGTGATACAAATAGGTCATGATGAAACAGAATTCCTGGCCCACCTCAGCAGGAATTCATTACCCAATTATTGTGTCTCCTCTATTCCCAAAAAAAACTATTCCCAAACCCAGTCTGTCACGGTGGTTAACAGTGCAAGCCCTGGGGTTAATGGCCAGTGCTTACACTTGCTTGCACGAACCTAGGGCAAGCCCTTAACCTCTCTGCACCTTAGTCTCTTCACTGGAATCTGAGAGGGATGATAACAGAACAGAATTGGTCTCATAGACTCCGCCATAGGTTTCAAACATATAAACACACCTAGAGAGCTGTGCTTGGCAGAGAGGCACCAGGGGAGCATTAGCTGTCTTCGTGAACATCATCATGTTCGAGAAGCTAGGAGTTTCATCACACACAGCACTCCATACTCATTCTTCTTTACGCAGTGCCTGGACCTTTCTCATAAAAGCCCCCAAAACTGTTGCTCAAGAATTTTTACCATAGGACCCGTTGAAGTGGCTCAGTTGGTTGAGCAACTTCCTGTGCACCGAAAGGTTGCAGGTTCAATTCCCAGTCAAGGCACATACCTGGGTTGTGAGTTCAATGGCCAGTTGGGGCACCTGTGGAAGGCAACCAATCGATTTCTCTCTCTCTCTCTCTCTCTCTCTCTCTCTCTCTCTCTCTCTCTCTCTCTCTCCCCCTCCCCTCGGGTGAGGATTTAAAAAAAAGAATTTTCACCATAGAAGGATCTGTTTCACATCTAAGGCCTGTGTCTAGACTCAGTCTCCACAACATCAAAGCTTTTGTTTTCCAGGGTAGAAAGCCAGGGGATGAGCTTATTTTTACAATAAAAGAGTTGGCAGGACCCGGCGAAAACAGTTTCTCTTCTTAGGGGAGAGTCACAGACACAAAGCAATTGAAGTAGAAACTTGACTTCATTAGAATGCTTTTGGCCACCTGACTTCATTTCTCCATGTGCTTATTAAACAAGGCAAAATAAGTCGCAGAGGAGTCAGGCTGACAGAAGTTGAAACATAAAAACTATTATTTTAGCCTTGAACTGGCAACTAAAAGACTCCCAACCAGGCTGTCCTGGGTAGATCCTGGCATTCACACTCAGAGACTGGGGATTTGGCGGCAGTCAATTCCAGGGGTGGAGCTGAGGCCTGTGAGCCTGGTGGGCCCTGGCTAGACAGTTCCAAGCAGGTCCAGGGCTCATCAACTCACTCACAGACATCCCAGCTCCCTGAAGAGAAACAATTTTCACAGTCCAGGCAGCCCAACATGAAAACAGAAACTATTTGCTGTTCCTCTAACATGTAAAAGAGTCCCTTCCAGACGGTGTTCCCCACAATAGGTTAGTCCCTTCCTGTCGCCTTCCCAAGGCCAGAGCATTCCTCTTCTCTCTCTTTTTCTAACCCCCACAGTTCTAGCCCTGCGTCTTGAACATGGTGGGTGTTCGATAAATATTTGCTATACATGTAAATGGCCGATAATCCAAAGGCCACCTTGGGTGCAGTAACTGCTGGCCGGTTATCTCTGAATGAGATCTTTTCTACTGCAGTCGGTTCCAAAACAGGATTAGAAACAGCCTGGGCAGGCACACCAGAGAGCCACGGCCAAGAGAATCTTGGCCCCAAATTCACCATTTGGTGTCACTGGGACTTTGCCTTGGAAGCTGACAGAGAAGCTATACCCAAAACGGAGCCAAGCCACTGCCCTCAAGGATGCGGGAGCAGGGAGTGCCAGGTTGGCTCAGCTGTTTGGATCCCTTCAAACCATCCCCTCCTTGATTTGTCAGGTAATCACAGCTGCATAAATCCTACTAAAATTGGGAAATGAAAGCACTGAAGCGCTGCTCTGTTACCCCATCAAGTATACATCCTATTCCTCTGTCCTCTCAGCAGACAGCCAGAAGTACTTACTCCTCACCTTCCAAAGTCTTCATTAAGGCCTGGACAGTCCTCTCAACTCTTCTCCTTATTTACCTTGGGAACAATTGCAAAACCATCATTCCCAGAAACCACCATGATAGAATTCCCTCAAGTTTTGGAGGAGTCAGTAGCTTGCCTCCTCCCCAAATGAGGACCGTGGTGTTCTTTCTTCTGCTTACTGGACACTGTCTCTTCACCCAGGCACATGTCTTTCAGCATTCCCGCACTTCATGGTGGCCTCAGCAGAGCTGTTTGCGCCTTTTGACATTCATTTCAGCAGCTCAGAATCTAAACCCTTTCTATGTTTGGTGCATTTCTACCTGAAGAGTTTTCTATCGATGCTAAAAAATACCAGGTACTTGCTTTATTAGCATTATTTATAACTAAGCTCAAATTTGTAACTAAGCAAAAGGAGACCCATCCATATAGTCTGGTCTGGTCTCAGGAGCTAGGGACTCAAGCAAAACAGAATAAAGGGTTCTTTCTCCCTTTTCCTTTCTCTCTCCCTCTCCCTCCCATCACCAGACCCCACACACTCACCAGTGTTCAGTGCCATCAGGGAGCAGTGGCTACAAGGTTGAGTCCTGGGCAACAATGGTGTCAGCACTGGTTGCGGTAAAAGCAATTTCCTAATGCAGAAGTGGTACAATTGTTTACATCTATGTCTTGGTGGCAACTGAATACTAGTTATGATGCCTTGGTTTGGGATGTTGATTCTGGCAGCTCTGCCTCTGGGTTGGCATTGCAGCCCTCCCAAGAATTCTGCCCCCACATCCAAGTTGATGCATACTGTTTACAACTGAAAGTTCTGACTAATGCAATAAATTTTCTATAAAACGAATGCTTTTCTCCAAAATCTCGTCTCATAATTGTGATTGTTTTGGACGCCATAGGCTAAGTCTAAATCATTAGTCAGGGTGCAACTTTCAGACATGTAAACAGGTGCATTGGGGTGGTTCAACTGAAGCCCACGTTCACCTAGCCAGGGAGCGGCAGAGCTGAGACCTGGACCCAGGTTTTCCAAATCTAATACTTTTTATAATACTCTGCTTCTCACAGGACAAATAAACAAATCCCTCATGAGCTGTCAAGTCAGTTTAAGAAAGTGCTGTATTTAAAATTTTCTTGAAATAACTTTAACATTATATTAAAAGTATGAACTATACATCCTAACCCAATGAAATCCTTATATATTGTTTCTCATTGTCACACAGTGCAGATCATTACTAATAATGCACAGTTTTGCAAGCCAGTCAAGGCAAAGCTTGTACTAAATCTACAAAACCTTTTTTCTACACACAGCTAATTGGCTCTTCTGCAATGTACAATTTCTGCTCCCACTCATGGAATTGTATTCATATATATATATGATAGTATTACAGATATCTCCCATCCCCCACTCCTTTATCCCTCTCCTCCAAGCTCCTACCCACCCCCCTGGAATTGTATTCTTATTAAGAGTCAGTTGTGTTTGTTCTGAAACTTACTTATGACCATTGCAGCTGTTATTGCAATTTCATAATTTAATGAAATGTTGGGGGAAAACAATGAAGTACTACTACAAAAAGAATTTATTGTTTTGAAAGGATTCAATAGAGGCAAGTTGGTGAGGAATTGAGAAGTTTATAACCATAAAACTTCAAAAAAATTGTATAAGTATAGAAATATTCTGTTCTTAGAATACATTCTAACTACATTTAAGTTCTCAATCGAATGTAAAGATTTTGACACTCAATTACAGAAGATGCATTATGGACATGGTTTATATGAGAAAGGAAAGCAAGTATTCCATACAACAGAACAGTTCTTAAAGAATGATCTGAGTTCATATCAAAATATTGAAGAATGAACATAAATACATGCTTAAAAGTATATTTAAATAAATTGTATCCTTTTTTATGACTCTATACTTTTAGCTGATTTGTTGAGTAACTGACCACCTATCTCATGAGTCTAGTCATATCAGATTGCAGGCAACTATTGCAATTATATTCACGGTCATTCTCCTGGCAGAGAAACCCACTTGCTCTGTATGATGTGGCTATAGGACAGGCTTGATTATCTGTGGCCTTTGTCAGGGTGCTGTTGATCTAGTTTCTAGATTATTTTTGCTGCATCAGACAACTTCAGTGAGTCGGATTTGTCCTTCTAATCATAACTCAGAGAATCCAGAATCCAGGGCTTGCAGGAGAATTTCCAGAGACTTAGCTCTCTTAAAGAAACCATTAGTTTGTGGTTTGCCCTATGCAGAAAGATAGTCCTGAGACAACACTAGGTGATGTGAAATTTATATCAAACCTATCATTATTGACTGGATGTTTGTGTCACAGCCCTCCTCCCCCAAATTCATCTGTTGAAGTCATAATCCCCAACATGATGCTATTTGAAGGTAGGGTCTTTGGGAGGTAATTAAGTTTAGATGACGCCATGAGGGTGGATCTCCCATGATGCTATTAATGCCCTATAAGAAGATGAAGTGTTACGAGATATCTCTCTCTCTCCCTCTTTCCATCAGCATGCCAAGGAAAGGCCATGTGAGCATACAACAAGAAGGAAGCTATCCGCAAACCAGGAAGTGAGACCTCACCAGACACTGAATGTGCGGGCACCTTGATCTTGGTCTTCCAGTCTCCAGAACTCTGAAAAATAAATGTCTGTTGTTTAAGCCACCCAGTCTATGATCTTTTTTTATAGCAATCCAAATCGGCTAAGATACCTACCATGTGCCAAAAACAATTTTAGACTTTGGGTATACAAGGGTGAACCAAACAAAGCTCTGCTCTCATGGAGATTAGATTCCAGTGGAATCATTTATCCTATGAGCTTCTGGAGGATACGAACTGTGTGTAAATCATCTTTGTATTTCTAGCACTGTGTCTGGCACAATGTGAATGTTTAATGAGTTGAATTAAATATAATTGAATTCAATAAAATCTGATTTTCTGAAAGTAAGAAATCATCAAACTTGGTAGTTATTTTTCTATCATATGAGAGGTTCAGACTGTTCTCTATTTCTTAAAATTTGTTTTGAATGACATAACAACCTTGTTTGAATTATGCCTCAACTGCACATAGACAACCCTATTTCTCAAGGAGAATTTTTTTCCAGAAGCAGACTTTACATCAGAAAATTGAATTCCAAAAGATTATATCAGGGCTTCTAAAACAATTTTTAAATATGGCATGTTTACATACAGGAAACTTGGGTCCTGAGAGAAAGTTCCAAAGTAAGCAATGGAAATAGTCAAAGATCAAGATATATAACAAGAGAATTTCATCCAATCATAACATAAAAGGAATAAATATTAAATCTCCACAAACTGTATATAAACATTCTAAATGTATATGCACGTATGGACATTAATCAGTTTGTCTTCTTCCTGCAATACCCCCTACTGGAACTTAATATTTAAATGGCTATTTTTATATTTTCAGTTCATAGATATTTTTAACACAGAAATTTTAATTTGGCAAATATTTGCATGCCTACTTTGTGCCAGGCACTGTGCTAGGGACACCAGATGGTTTAGGATCGAGCATCAGCCCATTTTCATACTGATTTCTCCCCGGAAACAGATAGATGTTCTCTTTTAAATCTGCTTCCACAGACTAGACTTTTCCCAGCTTGTGAGAAGACAGCTGCCATGTAATTCTCAGTTCTCACTTCCTCATCGCTCCTAAACGAAAATTATATTCTTAAAGCAGTAGAAGAAAAGTACTGTGCCTTCGTGAAATCTAACCGTTTGTTCTGAGATGTTGTTTTCTAGAGCTGGTAGCCATGCAATTTGCCTGTGGAACTGAAGAAATGGTGTCTGGTGAGGCCAAAATGGAAAGGAAGGTTCTGGTTACCCCACTCTTCCTGCTGCCCTATCTGGACTCCTAGACAACTCACCAGGAAGCACTCATCTATGCTTTAGTAAGTAAAGGAAACTGCAGTTTTAACAATATTATTAGTACTATTATTCTTAAAAGTTGGCCTCAAAAATCAAAAGAGGGCCTTAGGGAGTGGTGCAGAAACTTTCAGGGAGTAGCACAATATTAAACATCTAACTGACAAACTTTCATCTATAGTAGATCCTCCGGATCTTCCAAAGATGTAACTAAATGTCTTCAGAAATGTCTTCTTCAGATAATTAGGTAGCCATGGAAGCATCAAAGCCTAATGCTCTGGGAGAAGACTGAGGTGATGTGGGGAGTGGATTTTAGGTTTCTTTAATTGATGTGATAATCAGCAAGAGGATAGATGGAGAAAAGTGCAATATATTCATGGGGGAGGGGGGACAGAATACTGGATCTTAATAAACTCTAAGACATGGGTGTCTGTTTAACCTGAGCCTTCAGTTTGTATCCTTTCAGAAATAAAACAAAGAATGAACATCATTCATGCCCGCTGGACAGCTGCCAGCTGATCTCGAAAGACACTCACTATAGGACACTAAGCATATGAACAAAGCAAAAGCAAATGGTATTCGGTTAAATGCTTTTTTTAAAAAAAAAAAATTAAAGGTGGCTTTCCCATTGTGTGATTTTTCCTCCCTAAATGCACAGCTTCTCCTGGATGGAGCTGTTATATAACTGCACTTACAGAGGGAGGATAATTTGCTGGCCCCAAAGGAGTTCTTGGAATACTGAGAGAATATGTTACGAGATGGGCCCCGAAAGAGTAGCATCTGGTTGCCCAAAGTATAATGCCTGTGGCAGAGAAATCACCATAAATAGCTTTAACAGAGACCAAATGTGTCCACTTCAATCCAGTGTTTTATCACCCCCAAGGGAATTTACCAGAGTGAAGGGGAAAGGGGGAGAGGGGAGTCATTTTAGCAGAGCATGGTTCATAACTTTTACTAAGACCAACAAGTTAGGGTCTTTAATAGCTGTAAGATGGAAAGCTAAAGTCATTGTTATCCAGACACATTTAAAGAATGAAAACAAAGAAAACAGAAAAAGAAGAAAACTAGTCTCTCTAAAGACTGGAGTAAGAGGAGGGATTATATTTAAAAGGAAATTTGAAGAAACAGAGAGGAAAATTTTATGTGTTATTGTTGTTGTTTTCTTAATTGAAATATACCTTGGTTGGGGGAGGAAATCATAACTAAAATTTCCCAAGTTGTACAATATTCTGATCCTGATCAATTCAGTATTTTCTTACCCTGTCTCCAAGGAAATGGATTGAGGACTCTAGTCTTAGGAGAAGCAGCATGTACTAAAAGTGAAATAACAAGCATGTTCATAGAAGGAACATGACCATCAAATACACTGGTTTGCTGAATTAACAAAACACACAACTGTTGGTAATTCACATTCGTGTCCATGCAAAAAGTACATGCATATTAAAGAATTATTTGTTTTATTTAAATAGTAATAAGCAGCCATGTGGCATGGATAACGAGCATTTTAGTACAATGTATAAGGTGCATCTCATTCTCTTTCTGAGGAGGTCAGAGGAACACCACACATAAAAAGCAATGGATTGAATTCTAATGAAATATAATCTCCAGGGGAAATTCAGGTAGCCCATGGAGGGCCCAATAGGATAACTAAATCACTGGCATTCCATTGCCAGTTAATGGCAGTGAAACACAATGTGCCAGTAGTTCTGAAGACTTTGGCCAATGTCCTGGCATCACCAGAATCCTGTAGCTTTGAGAAATTAATCTGAACTTGGACGTGAAATTCAACCACAGTAACCACTGCACTTTCCTCCTTTCTTCCTTATGTGATTTGTTTTGGATTGCTCTGAATCCACTCTCCAGCGAAGTCATTGGGTGTCTTTTGGATTCAGTTGCATGTACTTCAATTTAAATAATGTTGGATAAATGGAATAATTAAATATAAATAAGGCCTGGCATATGGGCAAAACTGAGGTTTCTATCTCATTCCATCTTGCAAACTATTCTTTTTAGATCTAACTGTGTGCAGGCAATTTAAATCAGAAATGGCTTTAGTGTTTCCCCTGCTGCTATCCTACCACTCGTAAAATGAAAGAGCTACCTGTCATCTTCATCAGCACATTGCAGCACGCAAACAACCCCAAGCTTAACACAGATGATTGATGGAGCCACTAAAGGCATCGAATTCCTATAATTGAGCTGTCTGAACAATATCAAACGCCCACAAGATGTAGTGGGGAAAGGACTCATCAAAAATAAACCCTGTTTAATTGGGATCCCTGGTCTCCTTCCTGACTTTGTCTCACCCTCTCACCTACTATGTCAACCACTATGAAGTCCTATGCTGCCTTGCCCTGGCAGAATTTTGTGATTTAATAAAGGACCAACACCTTGCCCAGTATAACCTGTGCACACTCTGTATGCCTTCTATTACTGAACACACGCCTCCGACCTCTTTTGACTCTCTGGCAGCTGCCTTTGTTCTCTGCACCAAACCTGCCTCTGTTGAATAACAACTCAGCTCGGCTCTCTGGCCTCTACCGCATCTGACATTTCTCCTTCTGGATCATCATGCTGTCCTTCATTGCAGATGTTGACTATAATTAATTCCTTTTGCTAAAGCCACTGAAAGCCAGGTCCCTCCAAAGCCGGTGCCAGCATCCTGGGCTAATTGCACTTGTATAAACTGCTGCCCAACATCCACTCACTTCCACCCATCCCTCCCCTCCTCTTCTCTGAGCTGCCAGTCAAGAGTAGAAACTCTTTTAGTGCCTGCATGTTTCTATTCATAATGAAGTAATTACAACGAATGTTGCTTTTGTTAAAGTAAAGCCAGCCTTAGCCACACAGTTACAACTGGGTTTTGATGGTGTGTTTTCATCTAAGGATGACGGTCCCTGAAGGGTGTTCTCATCATCTTGGAAGGGGCAAAAGGAAAGATTGGAAGTGACAGAAATACCCTATAACTTGGTTAGGGTGGTGGTTACCTGAATATATACATTCATCAACAAACTCTACTTAAAACTATATGCATTATATTGTATAAGAATATAATTCAAAAAGCTGATTGTAAAAAGATAGCTATAATTATGCTAAGTGAAATAAGCCAGTCAGAGAAAAACAGGTATCACATGATCTCACTCATATGTGGAATCTAATGAACAAAATAAACTGATGAACAAAATAGATCCAGAGACATAGAAACATGGAACAGACTGTCGAATCTCAGAGGGAAGGTGGGGGAGGGTGGGTAGGTGGGAAGAGATCAACCAAAGAACTTGTATGCATATATGCATAACCCATGGACACAGACAATGGGGTGGTGAAGGCCTGGGGAGGGCAGTGGGGGCAGGTTAGAAGAAGACAATGGGAGAACAAGGGGACATATGGAATACTTTCAACAATAAAGATAGAGAGATGATAGAGATAGATAGATGATAGATGATAGATGATAGATAGATAGATAGATAGATAGATAGATAGATAGATAGATAGATGATAGATAGACACAGAAAAAAAATGAAGCATCAGCTGACTGCAAAACAAATTTGCCCAAGTGACACACCATTAACAATTTTATACCCAGGATTGAATTCCCTCAACTGAATATAATTTGGAGTTTTCATTTCATTTAGAAACTGTTAATACAAGACTCTAAAAGGCCAGCATGTCATCTAAGACCTGCCAAGTGTGTGATCAAACAGCATGAATTATTACCTTGACACAACTGTAGGAGAAGCAAGCAGCCTAATTTCCCCTATATACACACTGCTGGGGGCAAGAAACTTGGTTTCAACAGAGAATTTCCAAGAATCAGCCTCCTCCACAATTCTCACTTTCTATCTAGGGAGTTAGTTCAGACCTACGGGCAAGAACTTAAAAGACATGGGAAGAAAATTCACTAATATAACATTTATAGAGCAAAATAACATTTGTTTTCTTCACTGTGCAAGGATACCTTAAAGGTGAGAGCCAAGATCAGCTGCTAATTATAAATCAAAATAACCCTTTCATTTCCACCTAACAAAGAAGAGAAAGGGGAGAGGACACAGTTACAAGGTAGTATTCTTACCTAGTGGGAATACTAGAAGAATGCCATTGCTGACAATATGTGCAAGGTATATAAATCATATGAAAGCGTGATTTTCCTTGGACAGGTTTGAATTGTTCAATAGCAACCCTGGGAAGGACTCAGACAAACAAGGGAAAAATAAAGTTCTGAAATGAGGTACAATTTCTTAATATCAGTAGTTATAGAGCAAAACAAAAATACCATAAAATAGTCCGTGTATGATCAACCCTTGATTATCCAAATTACTGATATGTAGAAATGCACATAAATTCCAGAGTAGTTGGTAATTAAGAAAACCATATTTAATTTCAGAGAGCAGACACACACACACACACACACACACACACACACACACACACACACAGAGTTATACTGCCCTGGTCTTAGCATTCTTTACACTCCGTCCTGTTGTTCACAACATGGATTCCAGCTAAAAGCTGGAGCAGAAGCCAGGCAGTAAAAGATGTGCGTACGTGTTCCATGAGAATTTTCCCTGCATTTTAAAATGGATGTTGACCAATGACTTTGAAGTAGCTCAGAGAGAGAGAAATCATTCCTTGAGCATGATGCTCCTTTGCTCATATGAACGAGTATATTATAACATTTATTTTTATTTAACAAGCTGGCAGCTTTCCAGCTGTACATTAGGAGCCATTTCTAAGTCAGTTGCATGGTCTTCTTCAAGGCATTTCTTCACCGTTCAAGGGATTGCTGTCTAACCAATCACATCAGGAGAATCAATCTATTCAAGTACACGTGTCTGTGTGTTAGCTCATAGCAACTTCATGAGATTGGTATTGTTATATGATCATGTAACAGACAAAGGAACTGTGGTTTATAAAGGATAATGAATAGGCACAAAGTCACATAGCTAGTAAATGGTGGAGGCAGGATTCAAACTCAGGGCTGTCTTAAACCTAAGACCACACAACTATGGAGAGCAAGATCAGATACTGGTGCCCCCTAGTACATCCATCTAATTAGGGCACTAACAACACTAAAAGCTGGAACCTCACATGCATTGAGAAGAAATTATCGTATATTGCATTTTTTCCCCATTAGAGAAGCCCATAAGTTGGAGTGGTTAAGAACGCAGACTATGTAGCCAGACCACCTGCGTTCAAATTTCACCTGTTACTTAATAGCTGTGTAAAAAGCACGTCACTTAACTTCTCCGTGCCTCCGTTTCATTATCTGGGAAATAGGCATAATAGTGCTACTTAACATATAAGGGTTTTTTATAAGGGTTACATTTATGTGTGATACTAGTATCCTAGTATTGCGAGAATCCTTTTTTTTTTTTTTTTAGTCTTTATCTTTTCAAGATGCATACTGAATTACTTAGAGAAAAATATTTGTGGTATTAAAATAGTGAGATTGGATGGCTATAGACAAAACAAAGGTAGCCATGAGGGAATACTAGTTAAAAATGAATCAAGGCTATGTGGAATTCATATACTCTACATACACATGTACTCCTGCTTGTGTTTGGAATTTTCCATAACAAACAGTTTTTTAAATATTTTATGTAAGACATTTAAAATTATACCTGACACTAAATTATAGCTAGCACCATATAACAGTTAACATGGTTACAGCAAGAGCTGCATTTTCAAAACACTTATATGGATCTATATTAGTTATATTGACATTTACCCTCTTTTTGATTTCTAGCACATAAGAAAAAGTAAGCAATAAGAAATATATGTTCCATAGCTAACATTGGCTTAGAGGAAAAGGCAACTGAAACCATCCAAGGAGCTGTTATCAAAGAAAACAGAGGGCCCGGCTGGTGTAGATTAGCAGTTGAGCGTTGACCCAGGAACCAAAAGGCCACCAGTTCAATTCCTGGTCAGGGCACATGCCCGGGTTGTGGGCTA
Source organism: Myotis myotis (assembly GCF_014108235.1). Classification (NCBI taxonomy): domain Eukaryota; kingdom Metazoa; phylum Chordata; class Mammalia; order Chiroptera; family Vespertilionidae; genus Myotis; species Myotis myotis. Next base: position 62,619,868 of record NW_023416390.1, on the reverse strand, counting down.
TCTCTCCCTCCCTCTCTCTTCCTCTCTGAAATCAATAAAAATATTTTAAAAAGAAGAAGAAAACAGAGGACTGAGCCATCGTCCAGATAAGTATTAAAGTAAAGAATCTGATTTAGTGTCCAGGTCCTCGAAGTAAAAAATTCCAGGTCACTAGGAAAAAAAAATTTAAAATTGAGGTTTATATACACAATCTGATTAAGTGGGATAGTACAGAATAAAGAGAATAGGATGTGGTGTCAAATAACAAAAATAGTAATAATAATAAATCACATATGTATATTGAGGAGATATGTGTGAGATACTATCACAAGAGGTTTTACAATTTATTATATCATTTAATCCTATCAGCCACCCACCCTGTTAAGTAGACACAATAATAATTATCTCCATTTTATAGGTATGAAAACTTAGGCCAAAAGAAGTTAGGCCTGCCACATAAAATTGAGACTGGTACTATATTTTTCTTCCTCAATCCGAGGAGTTTCAAAGTCTTTACCAGGGTGACAAATAAATGGCATGCCATCATCACTCACTCAACCAGCTAGCTAATGCAGAAACTGATATACCCACACTAGCAGCCTGATTCCAGAGTGTCACTCACTAAGAAAGACCTGGGTTTAAGTCCTGATTCCATGTACACTTATAATATTGTGCAAGTCACCCGACTTTTAGCCTGTCCTGAATCATTTCCATTGCTTCTCCTTTCTGGCTTTTTGCCTCAAGCTATAGATTGCACTCTACTTTTTTATTTATTAATTTTTTAGAGAGAGTGGGAAGGAGGGGAGAGAGAGAGAGGGAGGAAAGAGAGAGGAAGATCAATATGAGCGATACATAGACTGGTTACCTCTTGCACACACCTTGACTGGGGGCAGGGATTGAATCTACAACCCAGGTACATGCCCTTGACCAGGAATTGACCCCTTAGCCCAATGTGCAGGTGACACTCTAACCACTGAAAAATACTGACAAGGGTTTTTTTTTAATCCTCACCCCATGATATGTTTTATTGATTTTTAGAGAGAGGATGGGAAGGAAAGAGAGAGCGAGAAAAATAGATGTGAGAAACATCGATGGCTGCCTCCCACATGCCCTGACAGGTGATCAAACCCGGAACCTAGATATGTGCCCTGACTGGGAATAAAGCCTGTAACATTTTGGCATGTAGGACAATGCTCAACCAACTGAGCCACCCGGACAGGGCTAGATGGCACTTTTTTGCAGACCTCAGTAGCCCTGGGTTTCAACCGTCATGACAAGGAAGAAAAGTTCCCAGTAAACTCAGGATCACCATGTGACTGTTGTTAGGTATTGCCAGTGGTTGCTTGTCAACACATGGCCAAAGCAGTGGCTGCCAACCCTTACTGCAGATTAGATTCATCAAGGGAACTTTAAAAATGATCAGTGCCAGCCCCACTCTCAGACCAATTACATCAGAACCCCCAGAAATGGAGTCTGGGCATTAGAATGTTTTTATAGTTCCCTGAAGAGTCTATTGGATCTAGTGTTTCGAGCTGCTGAGCTAAATGGTGAGGGAAATTTATAGTTGAGCATGAGGATTCAATAGAAGCCAAGTAACCTAAATATTGAAGCAAACACTTCAAAACAATACTTCCCTACATACAACACTCTACTTCTGCTTATTCTGAAAATCCTAATTCCAAGATTAAATACTATTCATAAATTTATAAGGTATGCATACATAACTATGTACATATGCACAAACATATGATTCGTATGCCTTGTGAATACATTATTTTCACATTACTACAGTCCTATGTTCTATGCACCATGTTTTTAAATAAAACTAACATCAAAATTTCAGTAGTACTTCCATTCTACCACCACACACACACACACACACACACTTCATGCTAATGCTCTGTAAGGCTGGAATCTCACCTTTGCACCTTTCTAAGATTGGAGAATATAAGAAATCATTTGAGCTGCTGACAAATGAAAATGTCTTAATCCTAGTTTTAGTCACCAATCTGAACAAAGGAAATACATGCCTTAAACTCTCCTGGTTTCCTATTGTCACTTAAATTGGAGCATTTTAATTTTAATTTTAATTTTATAGCAACTTCTGGATTTTTATATAGGGATGTGTTTAATAATTTTTCATGTGTCACACAAAGAATTCAATGTGTACAACAGAAAGAAAAGGGGCAATAGTATTAAGATATTTAAAATAAATTGAACATTCTTTCCACTTTTTTTCTGGATGGCTTACCACCATAAATTACACCCCACCATTTGTTTCCCCCAACTGTTTCTATATGTTACAACAATTACATGCTTCGCTGAATTCAAAAAGGTTACTGAAAGGTTAGGTGAACAGAGCAAACATAAGGAAATGTAAAGGAAAAGCTGCAGTTTGGCCTTTGCTGGTGCATAAATACAAATAAGTGAACAGAAATTGCATGGAAAGGAAGGAAGACACCATGATTCTGTTCAGGTTACACTTTACAAAAAGCTCTATGTTAGAAGACATGCATAGAAGCCACCTTAAAAACATGCGATTTTCTCACGTCCGTTTTTCCTTACATAAGCAATAGAGAATCACAAAATGATATTAGGAAACTGTGCTTGAATACCATTCTAGTAGCATATAAGAACAGATGGGCAACTTACACTATGAAAATTAAAAATTAAAATAAACAAGATTGGATGGTCAGTCCTCATGCACCTGTGGGGGTTTGAATCAAAGCACGTCCTTTATATAGTAGTTTCAGTTTTGTCTAAGTAGCTTAGACAGTTAAAGCTGAGAAGGTTGATAAAGCTCATCTAATACAAAAGCCAATAGGTGCCAACCAAACCTCACAGCCGATATAAACAGCTTCAGCTTCCACCTCGCAGTCTGCCTGCCTTTCTTGGTAAGGTGAGGCGTGGACATCGCTGTGTGCTTCCTTGCATTTCCCCCATACTATACTTTACAAGTCACTTTTCAAGGTTGCCCTTGCATTTCTTTTTCCGGTAGCAAAACACGGCATGTGGAAGGAGGGGCAGAAGAGAAAACAGAAAAAAGCACCTTGTGATTTGCCCTGATGTTAGCTTCCTAATGAAGAGCCCAGGGTACTCCAAATGCATACATACTGAATGTCTAAATAGATCCCTGGTAGATCAAGAACTAAAGTTACCTCATCGCCAGACATCGCAATATGACAGCTTGTTGCTCAAGCAGCTTGTTGCCAGAAGGATACATACCATTTCCAGCAGAAAATTGGTCTGGGGAAGCCTCCCAACAGCCCAGACACAAAATAAACTCCCTTGGCTCTCTTCAACAGGCCAGGGCCAGTGGGATTCACAGACTTGCATCACCTTTGAATTTAAGAATCCAAACTAACGAAACTAGAATACGCTTCAAATGTCAACACTGGCATTGCTTTCTGGGACATGTCTATTTCTTCAGTGATTTTATTCAACAGAATTGCTCATGACTACAGACATTTCTTAATTAAGCCCCAGTAGAACTGAATTTAAGCAATCACCTGAGAAAATATATTCCACCATTACTCAAGAATGCAGTTTGCCACTATTTGGCATGAATCGTTTAGCTCTATTAAATACATATGTAAGTTTTCAGAAAGCTCTGTGCCGTTTTTTGCCTAATGAAAGCAAAACACATAAGGCCTTGATAGTTAGTATTTAAATTTAAATAGAGAAATTCATAATTTGATGATGTTTTCAAAGTCTCTAAAGTTTTTTAAAGATAGTATAAAGTTTTTTTTAAATTCTGCTGCCAGATGCAAACTGAACAATCATTAAGGCTTTTCTTCTAAGTTTACTGATTAGAAAAAAGGAGACCCATAGAGGCCGCTGATTTGTTCAAATCATGCAAACATCTAGCGTAGAACCAGGACCAAAATCTAGCTTTCTTGCTTCCTTCAAAGGAGCAGAGAAAGTACACGAAAAAAATGGGAGATCTAAAGAATGCAGACTCTCCCAGAGCAGATGACATGTTCTTGCAGATGACTCCTAGGGCCTGCCAAGAGCTGCCAAAGAGGGCAGACAACTTAGAGGGGAAGAAGACAACTTAAAAATTAAAGAATCATGAGTGATGGAACCCCCAGTTCCCCATAAAACTCTTAAGATTTTTCTGTGTTTGTTTGTTTGTTTTATAGACATATAATGCTTTAAAGAAAATCTGAAACATAAAACTCAAATGTCTAAATCAGATCAACCAGAAGCCGTGGTTTATTTTGCAAAAATGGAATCTTTGCTTTACTAAGCAATTCACTACCGTTTTCTCTGAAATAATGATTTCCTTTATGTTTAATAAATGGCCTATTCAGGTGCAACTCTCAGAGCCATTTCTATTACATTAAGCAAGGTATGCCTCTGTGCTGTTGATTTCACTGATTTTTTTCCTTCCTTTCTCACTGTAATTGGAGTAAAATGCAAAGTGCTAGATACCCATAGACAGTGGTGAGCTGGTACCAGCTCTCAGCAGCTCCAAGAAGCTATTGTAGGCATCTCTGCCCAACTCTGCATTCAGTGATTATGAAATCTGATAGTTGCCCTAACCAGATTGGCTCAGTGGATAGATAGAGCATTGGCTCGTGGACTGAAGTGTTCCAGGTTTGATTCTAGTCAAGGGCATGTACCTTGGTTGCGGGCTCAATCCCCAGTGGTGGGAGTGCAGAAGGCAGCTGATCGATGTTTCTCTCTCTCATCGATGTTTCTCTCTCTCATCGATGTTTCTCTCTTCCTCTCTGTAAAATCAATAAAATATATTAAAAACAAGGATATCAGAAAAATTAAAAAAATATCTGATAGTTGATCCAAAGTGGACCAACACAAGGGGACATGAGGCAGGCATGACGAGAAGCTTGCTTAGATTCCACCAGTTACTTAGCACAAAAAATAAACGATCACACAGAAAAAGGCCCAGAGCTCTCGTGGGATTCCATGTAGCTGAAGTCTAGGCCTCGGCAATTTAACTCTTGCAAAGAAAAAAAAGTAAAGGGCACCCCACTTTGACATGAAAGTTTAGGAAAGCCCTAGCCAGTTTTGCTCAGTGGGTAGAGTGTCAGCCCTCAGACTGAGGGTCCTGAGTTCGATTCTGGTCAAGGGCACATACCTGGGTTGCACACTGGATCCCTGGGCCGAGTCAGGGCATGTGCAAAAGCAACCAATCAATGTGTTTCTCTCACATCAATGTTTCTCTCTTTCTCTCTCTCCCCCTCTCTCTAAATATCAATGGAAAAATATCCTCCTTGGGTGAGAATTAACACAAAACAAAACAAAAAAGAAAGAAAGCTTAGGAAACCCATCCCAGTGCCTCCAGCTCTATGTCAGGCACCGAGACCGTAGCCCAGGCAATGCATCAATACCTTTGGGCTTTGGTCTGTGCTACAGAGCAGCCAAGACTACATTGGGCAGGGGATGCTTGGACTCGGTGTCCCCAAGTACACCCCTAAAAAAGGGGCGACTGAGGCAGGCTTATAGCTACCATCTGGAAGCAAGAAAGCCTGTGGGAATATGTGAGAGAGGACAGTTGGTAGGATCAACTAGGAAAAAATGGCACCCCTGGGCTGGTGTCATCAGGAGATACATCTGTTAACTGGAGCATAAAGGATGGAAAAATACTAAATAAAAGCTGAAAAAAGGGGGTCAATGGGAGAGAAAAGGGGACATATGTAATACTTTCAACAATAAAGATTTAATTTTTTTTCAAAAAGGAAAGAAAGAAAGCTGCTGCTTTGGTTGATTCATCCCAGACCTGTCCTCTGACAACCAAATCCCACTTCCTCCAAAGCCTTAATGACAGAGCAAACAGCTGAATGAAAAAAACATGCATGTCCACCACCCATTAGGGGTCACTAGTCGATGAGACTATTTGTGTATAGGAGTAATCACTGGGCTCACAACATGTTAATGACAATATTAAATGAGGTCCATTATTTCACTCTAGCAAAGAGTAGAAAGGATGTGTAATTAGCAGAGTCCTGATAAATCCCAACCTCAATTGATGCTTCTGTGGGAATAGCACATTTAGAGTCCTTTTAGCATCATTATATTCCTCATGGGCTTCTTTATGATCTTTATCCACCCAATCCATGAGTAAGGGTGATATGAATCTTTTGAACCTGACACTTGGTATCCCTTGGTAAACATAATTGGGTTTGCATTAATTAAAGACACAGTATGTGAGTTATCTAACATTCAAGTCTATGATCAAACCAGCCTATTATTGCCCTAATATACCTGTAGCTCTACAAAATTCAGAGGATTCACACAATTAAGAATAGATTAAAATCATGACTGCTATTCATTTAAACTGACTTTCCACCTGGACCAGAGAATTAGAATAGACACGTATGTGTATGTAATTAATTTGAATAGTCAATTTCATTCATGTAACCAAATATTTCTTTTCTTATAACTCAATTCCTGAGGTATAAATAAAAGCTTTAACTGAGAATAAGATTTGTTTATCTTTTCATTTTTCTTATCTTTGGCTCCATTTATATTATTGGGGTAATGAAAAAATTTAAGACAGGAAACATTTTTAAATTTTAATGAGGCTTATTGGTCCAGTGTTTTAAAAAATTATTATCTAATACATTTTGTGTTGGGTTAATGGTAAAATATTTTGGCAGTAAGAACAAAAGAAATTTTGCCTAAGGCTTTTCTAATTTGCAAAATGAACTGAAAAATAAAGCCCAACATTCTTCTTATTCCATTATCCCATTATGGGCTCAATCGGCTAATAAAAAGTATCCAGCTGGGTACCTGGATTGGGGTGCAGTCTTAATTTATTCAGTTTGAATCCTTCCAATTGATCACTTCAGCTTAATAATTTCCAACTCTTATTTCATTTTGTCTCAGATAGACCCAGCCTAAATGACTGTTTTGGAAGAAAGTGGTTATTCTGCCAGTCAATCAAGAAATTTCCTGCTAGAAGATAAAAGGCAAGCAGATTTGGATATGGAAATTTACTCAGTTCCAAGAGAATTTGTTGTATCCTGCAGCAATTTGGTTTTACATCTGTGCTTCATCTAGGCAGGATCAGTCACCTAGGCATTGAACAAAATACCAAATTCTCAAACTATCTGCAAAGACACTACAGTTCGTTTGGGTAGATTTTTTTAAGGAATATTCTGTTTCATTATTTTTTAAAATAATATATGTATACTATATACAATCCAGAAAGCATATATAAGCAAAACGATAAAGAGCCCTGTCTGGTTTGGCTCAGTGGTTGGAGATTTTTTATCCCTTTCTTTCCAAGATTAGAATGAAATCATTTGTATAGAGCAGTATTTTAAAGCAGTTACCTGCACGTTCAATTATGCCAAACGTTATGCAGTTGTAAAATAAACATACTTTCCATTCTTGGAAAGCAAAGCACAGATGCACTTGGCTTATCATGTTCAAACCAGACAGGAAATACTGCTGCATATTTTACAAGTTCAGGGTGTTGCAATAATATCCTTCAATGTCAATGATGTTATAACAATTTACTGGACTTAGAAATAAACTTATAATTTTCTAGATGACATTCTCTATCTTGTTCTGACATTGACCCTTTTGGTCCTATATTCTTATCTTGAGTCCATGCCCCAACTGCTCTCCAATTATTAGTACTAATAATTACCATTATAGGAGAAGTTTGCAGTTTTGTTTTAACCTAAACTAACCATGATTACCTTAAAGCTTTTATTGTTTTATCCTGGTTGAATATTGCTACTTTAAACTAACAATACATAGTAGTTGTAAAAATTCTAGGAAACCCAAAAATTGGGCCTCTCAAGAGTTCTGATTTCTTTTCTCTGGTATGTAACTCGCCCACTCTGCGACATTATTCAGAATGCCCAAAGCAGTGACTGGGCAATAGAAAGCAAAGCAGGAAACCTCTGCCTCGCCAGTGAGGCTCAGTGGTTGAATGTCGACACATGCAGCAGGAGGTGTTCAGGGCACATGCCTGGGTTTCAGGTTCCATCCCCAGTAGGAGGCATCTAGGAGGCAGCCAATCAATGATTCCTTCTCATCATCTCTCTCTCTCTCTCTCTCTCTTCCCATCTTTTAAAATAAAAAAGGCAAGAAATCTCTAACTGAAAGGAAAAAGGAAGGTCCAGGCAAGCAGACAGAGCACTAAGTCCCATCTCCTCGTCCTGTTTAAGGAATTTCTCCAGCAATTCTCTTCCCTCTCATACACCAGATTTTCTGCTCCTAATGGATCATTTCCATCAACCTGCAACTTAAAACACAGAATGATGATTTCAGTTTCCCTTCCCCCTGCAGCAACTCTCCACTTTCAAAACAAACATCTAATACATACACACACACACACACACACACACACACACACACACACACACACACGGACTCAGATTATAAACTGTTTGAAGCACACCTAGCCAGGTGTAAGATAAAAACAGTCAGGGAGAGGATATGAAGATTTCTTCTCTGCTGCTAACCTTCTTCCCAGAGGACAAAATATAAAACAAGTTGGGAATCCACATTGGAGTAAAAGAGTAAAAACAGTATTTGGAACAACTCTCTCATTACTTCCTACTGTAATCCCAAAGGGGAAGACTGTTGCTGAAAGAATTTCCCCAGAAGGATGAGGATGATTTTGGATAGAGAGGATTACTAGTATAACCACTTGACTGGTGAGCAGTAAACTCAGTAGTATGCCTACCAGGGCATGAGAAAATGGAGGGAGAAGAATGAACAGGGTCAGGCAAGACTAGGTGAGCATCAGCATCACTCTGGTTTCCTAGGCAACAAGTCTGGTGGAGTGGGGATTGCTAGATTTTCTGTGAATTTAGAGTAGGCACTTGAAATTATCTGAGGAGATGATTTAGCTTGCTAGCCCCAGACAGAAGAATGAAGAGAACCATACTAGCGAAAATTTGAATGGAAAAAAAGAGAAATGCAGTTGGCTCCACAGGATCCTCTGAAATACACTATAAAGGGCACCAGCTGGACACCAGAGATCATCTAACATCACACACAAAAGAGGCAATGTTGGATGTCATCCATATCTGGAGACTCAAACATAGACATCAATAGCTGGAGTGCAATAGCATCTGGGTGGGAAATGAGACTAAGGGAGAAGACCAGCTTCTATGTTGCCACAACACACACCATCCACATAAACAAACTCCCTCTCCCTCAATTTCCAGGGTGTTGGGAACCTGAGCCCCATGAAAGAAGCAGGACTGTGACTAGGAAAAGAAAGATGGTAGAGGGAGCTATGAACAGCTACATGAAGAAATAGTAATATGTAATTTTGACTGTAATCATTCATGCAAAAGAAACATTTAAAATGTAGTTGACAAGAATGTGTAAATATGACAAGACTAGTGTCCTGGTGCACAGATTCTTGCACATTGAAAGGAAATTAATTAGAAGAAATATTTTAATATCGCTATTCGCCCTTTCTCTATAATAGAAGCATCAACCAAATTCACGATCGACAATGACAGATCAAAACACATGCGTGTGACTGGTGCCAGTGAGAGCTTTATATGTATAGCACATGCATGAGTCAACTTAGCCTTTTACATATATAGAATAGACTTGCTTTATTAGACCTGCTTTCTGATGTAGCTAGAATTTTTCCAGCTCAGTGGAGCACCACAACTTCTCTTTCAGGTAATTGTCATCAACACAGCAGTAAATATCAACATAAAGCAGATTATTATTATTATAAATCACACAGAGAGAACAAAAGGTAAAATAGTTAACTGTAGTAGTGTTTGACTATACTGTGCGCAATGAGAAAACCTAAAGTCATTTTTCAAGTTCCATCATTTCTTGCTTCTTTTCAGTCGGGTCAAGTTTCTAAACTTTCTAAATCTCCATTTTCTGGCTAATGAAAAGAAAATAGTATTCTACCGAGTCTCCTATCTACCTACTCCAGGACTTCTGTGAGGATCCAATGAGATGAGGCATGTGAAAATACTTCACAGACATTTGGTTAAACTGTAAAATGTTTGCACCTGGCTATAAGGCAAGTCAGGTTCCTAGGCTGAAGAAACTTCAAGGAGGCTAGTCGCTAGGGAAAGAAAGCCAGGTATTGCTACATGATGTCATTACCCGGCGCCCACAGCCACCGTTTCTGGGCTGCGCTGGGCTGGTCTGTGGACTGCATTTTGCACTATGGGGTCTTGGCAGCATTGGCTGCAATTTGGTGGGGTGTCACTCTAAGGTGGTGGCAGGGCCTGTGTTCCACTTGGGGCAAGCCGAGTGTTGGTTTGTCAGCACCAGGCCCATGGTGCCATTTATTTTTAAATGACCAGTGTGTCATGGCAGCTCCTGCAATGAGCGTCTGCCCCCTGGTGGTCAGTGCATATCATAGATAGCGGTTGGGCAGATGGACACTTAGTCTTTTATATATATGTAGATAGCATTCCATTGCAAAGTGAGAATAGTGGCTTTAATAGGAATTAAGTTCTATTAAATAAATAGAGCTTTGTTTTTTCCCCATTTAATTTGTAGTCATTTACCTAACTTCTGATGTTATATAGACATTAGAGGCCCAGTGCATGGATTGATGCACTTGTGGGGGGTGTGGCCTGCGGGGATCGGCCTGCTGTGGGAGTGCCGCTCATCCTGGTCAGCTGAGCGGTGCTCCCACTGTGGGAACGCACTGACCACCAGGGGACAGCTCCTGCGTTGAGCATCCTAGCGACTGGTTGACCAGTCATTCTGGCCGTTCCACCACTCAGTTGCTGGGCTTTTCTATATGTAGATAGGAACCAGAAGGGAAAGAGCTGATCCGCTATGAAAAGGACTGAGAAATTAGACAATGAATAGGATGAGATCACAAAGGGAAGTCGCCCTTACTAAGCAAAGGGAAGTAGCCCCAACAAAGACTAATTTTCTAGTCCAAGGTGAAGCCAAAAGCAGGTTCTTTTCTACCAAGGGAAGTATACCTTCACATAGAAACACAGACTTACAGAGCATAATAAAACTTCTCCTCTCAAGTCCGGTGGGAAAAAAGGAAAGGAGGTACCTCTAGCCAAAGAGAGGGGATTAATCTTTCTCAACAGTCTAGGCGGGCACAATGATGGCTGAGAAGTCAAGTTGGAGCAGGCAGCAGCTTGGCAGCCTCAGACCCCCAGGAAACTGGGTTCTTTATCATCAGTCCAGCCAAAGAGAGGCTCTTCATCAGCAGGACCCGGCTGATGCAATGTGGCAGCACTGGTCAGGGATGCACCCTACTGTCCAATGCTGCTCAGAGAGAGAACATCAGGCCTCTCTTGCAAGACGGCAGGCTGAGTGCAAGCTGACTTACCAGGAGTGGCCAGGCAGACATGGGGCATCCTGAACACATGAGGGGAGCCATCCCCCCCCCCGCCCCGCCCGCCCCAAGCACATTGGGGATGGTCAGACAGACAGAAGCAGAAGTTTCCTAAAGGGTTTGGGGATGGGGGGCTATTAAAATGCATTAATTAAAAGCCAATCATACAATTTTGTTTCAAAAACCAAAGTGAATTTTTTAAGCAATTTGCATCAGCCAACTTTATATTTAAGGTCTATGGGCTTCTATTGCAAGACAGGGCATGATCTGGAAACCAAAGAAAGGAAATCTCAATTCTTAGTAGAAATTGTTTAGAAGGGTCTCAGCCCCATGGAGGGCAGTTTGCCGACCAGGGATCTAAGAGATCTCTAATCAAGGTTCCTTGCACTGTCTGCCTAATGTATTAATACTTCTTTACTGCATATTACAAAACTCTATCATAGCACCAAAGTACTATTGAGGAAATGTGGTTACTTGTGCCAATAAGTGTTTACATACACAAAGAAAACATTTTTAAATTTCTTCTAATTTATTAATAAAAATACTTCTTCCACTAACAAACTCCAGTTTATATATCAAAATGCAAATGATAACATTTAGTCAACTGTGTGGTCTGAACAACTGTGTGGCAAGCCAAACAACTATCTACAGAGATAATCTTAATATTTATGTTATTTATATGGTACCCCAATTAGAATCACAAAAGGATATTAGGATAATGAATTATTGAATCCTGTTCTAAAATGACTTAGAATCTTAATCTCCATTGCAACTTGCCAAAATTTCTAAGATACTTAACTACACTGCCACTTGGCCTCACTTAATTGTCTATAAATGTGTTTACCATCACAATTATAACTTTGAAAATATTGCCTTATAAATATTTTATCAGCAAGAAGTTTCAGCATTCCCCCACCCACTGACTGAGAGGGAACAAAGCTGTCTCCTTTAATTTGAATAGAAGAAAAATTTCCACACGTTTTGACAAATGCGGGGGCCTATCTTGAATCATTTTGAATAGAAGCTTCTAAATTCCAATTGTGAGAGGTCTATGAAGAGCCTCAGTTTATTGAGTTTTTAGGACTGAAATTCAGCCTGCTATTCTGTGACCAATCTTTGTAGCCAATGGATGATTCAGCTAATGTACACGGAAAAGTCACAGTGAGATTGAACAAAAGGGGTGTTTGTTAGAAATTAGATATTTCCCATCTGTACTTAATGGCTTCAAAAAATAATGAAGCATCCCACTTCCTGACACATATATAAGCACCAATAATTGTCATTCTTGATCTCAGTTTGTATTTTAGGATTTAAAATTACTTGAACCCCCTTACAGTGTTAACTTAGAGAAAACGAGAAAGGGGCATTATCACCTTCTTTAAAAGACTGCACCTGTCTTTGCCCTCTGCTGAATTATTTGAGCCTGATTTCGAAGATTACGTAAATGGTACCTAAGCATGCTGATACCTATGGCTGCAAATCATTTTCTACCTTCAGAATCTGAAAAAAGAGGAAGATAGTGGTTCATTTTTTTTAAAAGCACTAAAATAAAAATATATGCCTACCGAAGTGTTTTTTTAATCATTTCCAAAAATAACAGGCAAAATAATGCCTCTACATGTTTAAGCCAATTAAATTGCTTACGAATGATCAGAAATCATGGTTGCCATGGTTTCAGGTGCCCAGAATGTGGCGAATGGACTAAATACTGCCTTGCAGCAAAAATGCCTGTGTATTAAGTACAAGCCACTGAAAATCTAATTATAGTGTTCTCAGGCATTTTAAATCTTTCAAAACTAAGAATACTTGTGATTAATAATAATTTTTAAAATATCAGCTAATCTGACTTTATGGTAATGATGAAGAAAGTCACAGCCAGCCTCTGATCCTGCAGGTATTCTTAAGGCTCAATAAGAAGCCTTGATTTTCTTACTTGTTTAAAGTCACTTTCCCAAAAAGAATCTGAAACTTCCTGGTGGATTTAAGTTCTGCTTTTTTTTTTTTTTCACCAAAGGAGATTTCTACTTTCTCTTCTTTTATTTCCTCCATCCCACTCCGATACGGAGGTTTTGCGGACTTGAAATCAGTCAGTTGATCAGTCAACACTTATTGAGCAACACTATGTCAGACATTATTCAGACATTGAGGTTACAAAGAAAAATAAGACAGTCTCTTCCCTTAGAGAAGAAAGTTGTTTGTCAATATTATGTTTAGACTAACAAACAGTTATTCCTAATATACTGTAGTAAAGCAGTAATAGAAATAGGAACACGTGCACAGAAGGCAGGCACAACCGTTAGCCTGGAAGAGCCAGAAATCTTCCTAAGGTTTACCCTTGAGTTTTATGTCAGTCAGTAGTGGGAATTAGCCAAGTACAAGGGAAGCAGGAGAGAATTCCAGTTATACAGAGAACAGAGGTCTTGATTTAGTGTGTCCAAGGAATCCTGGCACAATATGTCGTAAGGTATCAACCAAGTTTAGGAGTAGACTTTATTCTGGAGGTCATATGGAGCCACTGAAAGGTTTTTAAGTAGGAGGATCATATGGTCTGATTTGTTTTATAGATAGACTAGAGACCTGGTGCACAAAATTCATGCAAGGGGCTTGGCCCCCACCCACCACCGTGGCCACCTCGGCCCTTGCAGCTTGGCTTCATCCAGAAGGTCACCCGGAAGGACGTCTGGTCTAATTAGCATATTACACTTTTATTATTATAGATGACTTTGGAGGACAAATTCGAAAGGAGCAAAATTGAAAACAAGACCACTAAGGAGGCTATGTGTGATGGTTAATTTTATGTGTCAACTTGGACGGGTCATGAGGCGCCCAAACAGTTGGTCAAACATTCTGGGTGTCTCTGTAAGGGAGTTTCTGGATGAGATTAACATTTAAACCAGTGGGCTTGAGTAAAGCAGATTACTCTCCATAATGTGGGTGGGCTTCATGCAATCAATTGAAAGCCTGAATAGAATAAAGAGACAAATTCTCCCTTGAGTAGGAGAGAATTCTCCAGCCAACTGCCTTCGAACTTCACGTGCAACATTGGTTCTTCCTGCCTGAAGGAATTGGATCTAAAATATTGGCTCTTCCAGGGTCTCCCACACTACCAGCCGACCTTGCAGATTTTGGGCTTACCAGCCTCCATAATCATGTAGGCCAATTCCTTATAATAAATCTATACATCTATCTATCCAATTATCCTTCTTTCTCCTAATAGAGAGGGATGGATGGATAGATACATGATAGATAGATAGATAGATAGATAGATAGATAGATAGATAGATAGATAGATGATAGATAATCTATAATCTATAATAATAAAAGCTTAATATGCTAATTAGACCAGGCAGCCAAATGACCTTCCGGACGACCTTCCAGACGAAGCTGTGAGGGCAGAGGCAAGCCGCTGCAGCTGTGAGGGCCAAGCCCCTTGCACGAATTCTGTGCATCGGGCCTCTAGCATCTATATATTACTCTGAAAAACCCTAAGACATGATTGTAGTGGCCCAAAACATGGATTGTGAGGGCTCAAAGTAGAGTAGTGATAATAAAGGAAGAAGTGAATATGATTTAAGAAGGAAAATCAGTAATGTTGTACCAGTGATTAAAATGTGGAGAGATTAGAGGAGGATAGAAGTAAAAAAACTATTACTTAGCTCAAGTGCCTACCTGAATGGCTGTACCACCAACTGAGGTAGAGACGCTGGAGGTAAAGGTCCAGGCGGGAGTGGTACAAGTATTTAGTATGATACATGCTAAGTTTGGGGTACCCTGAGCATCAGAGTTATATATAGGAATCCAGAGCTCAGAGGAGACATGGAGGCTAGAAATGCATATTTCAGAGACTTTCTCTATTGTTTCAAAAAAAAAAACACATGAGATTAAATAACATCACACATAGAAAGGATGAAAGAAGAGAACAGCAGTAAGCCAGAAGCAGAACTTTGGGAAACACTCATATTTTATGGCTGGGCAAAGGGAGTAGAACACACAGAGGCTTATAACAGAAATGTCAGGAACTGTGAAGCATCAGGTTTTACCCAACTTGCAAGTTAGCCTGCCACAGTTTCATGTGTGCTGACAGGAGGCATGAGACTCCTGGGTCAGAGATAAAAAGACTTTATTACTGACAATAATAGCAAGAGGCAGAATATCAGCATTTTCTTGCACTGGCCCTCCACGTATTAATTCCCACAGAGTGGTGCTAAACTACATCTCTTCCTTCTACCTTAAGTAAAGGTCAAACAAAGGAAAGACCCTAGTAGACTTGTGAGGAAAAGTCATTCTAGACAGTGAAACTAGAAAAATTAGCCAAAGGGAATAAGCCCACTCCATGGTGACCTGAGTCACTTCCTGCCACAGACCAGAGCCATTACACCCACCAAGCAAAGTGCATTTGTTATACCCATCAGTCTTCTAAGCAGACTAGCACTGAGCCTAGATCGAGAACAAACCCAAATCAACCCATAATGGGAAGACACCAGATTTAGTTACAGCAACACCAAGAAACAGTGAGAAATCTTAACCAGAGAAATTAAAACCCTATATCCATTATTTACTAATTTACAGTATCCCAAGCCACAAGATCAAAACTATATTTTCAGCATTAAAAAACAACAACACACAAACAAATGATCAAATCTCTGTGTTGATCAACTTTGGACCTGCCAGTCAATCTTGGACCTGGGAGTCAACTTTGGAATGTGTCCATTCTCATTCAAGAACTGCCTATTATCATGGAAAGATTAACAACCTTGTTGTCTAAACAATGGCGTTCCACCCCAGCCTGCATTGCCTACTTCCCCATGCCTGTAATTCCTACTTCCCCGTGTAATCTTTATCCTACCCAATATAAGTAGCTGGCTTATGGGGGGGAATGAGGGGGTGGAGATCAGATTTTTGTGGGTGACCTATTGCTCTCTCATACTGCCAGCAGTATTGGAATAAATGCTCACATATGATTCAAAAAAAAAAAAAATCTCTGTGTTGAGGAAGTCTAGTCCTTGGGCATTCTGTGTTTAGTGGTGCAAATCACCGCTGTGTTGAGAACTGGCATACCCTTTTTTAGGCAAGTAGTTCTCTGGAAAAATACTTACAAACTTGTTTGGGAATTTCAAGCATGTTTTAACCTCATAAGTACCCTTAATTACTTGAGCATATGTGTTTTACAGTTCACTGAGGAAGTTATAATCTCCACACACTGGTTTATGAATTTGGGGCACCTCAAAGACCTTACCTCATTGCAAAATATGGCACCTCAATGGAGATTTAAAGAGCAGTTTTTTAAAAAGAGATGACTAGGAGAAAGAGAATCTAATTGAGGGTCATAAAAATGTATATATGTTTTTTAATTTAATGGATTATATATGTCTTATTAAATATCATAGTCACTAAGACAACAAAATCTCTCAAATACCATTTGAATCAGTTTTTATACAAGCATGTGGTATATAAAGAGATCACCTATAGTTTCACATGTCCTGTGCAAGAATTTAAGCAGCCACAAACCCATTTTAACCACAGTTTCTGTCACCCAACACTTCAATTACAGGGTTTTTAAACTCTTACAAGACTTTCATGATCCTTTTATGCCCGTGCTTCATAATGGATTTATTCATCTCTCAAAACCCAGAGCAGGATCCACATGCCCTAACATCACCCCTCTTCACCACTCCTACCCTCATAGCGCTTGTCACTCTCTCCAGAAATTGCATAAGTCTGTCTATTGTTGTTCTTACAACGCTGAATGGTAATTTATTCGCTCAAGCATTTGTCTCCCCAACAGTCTTCCTAGCAGGCTGCCTTACCCATCTTTGAAGGGGATGCAAGAGTGGGTGCAGAATCATCTTCAAAGCTAATAAGGCAAGTAAAGAAATTCCAGGGAAAAAGAAAGCTGTCAGCAGGACGTTTTTAATGAGGTTTTTCCTCTAACAGTCATCACTTGTCCTGCCTCCTTCTAAATCTACTTATTGTTAATTTGTCTGGGATTGAATATCTCTTAAATATCAAGCAAACAAGCAATGGGTACTATAACTACGTCCCAAGAGAAATACATTAGAAGCTCAGGAATAGAACCAGCTGCTTTGAAAATACAGTGAAACCATAGATTAATCCAGTGGTACAGACTGCTGGATATTCCAGGCCACAGAATCAGTAGCTACTCCACACCTCCCAGAATCAGGTAGGGAGGCCTCCTCCATGTGTCACAATGCAATTTCAAAGTCTTAGAGAAAAGACTGCAAAATCCAACAATCCACAGAATCACAGGTCAGAGACTTCTAATAGTCCAGCGTTAGGGGGCAGAAAAATCTTCAAAGTCATTAACGTCTTCATTAATCCAGAAAAAAAAACATTTATCCAATTCTTACTATCATTTCTTACTAATCATTCCATTATTATTAATGCATATCAATTCCTACTAATCATTCTGTTAGATGCTCCTAGGGATCTAAAATATAAAGTAAAAGTCAAGGTGCTGGCTAATGAACAGTTAAGATGTGAAACAAGATTGCGTCTATGAAAGAAAATAACAGTTCTGGGTGGTACACAATCAATGCTAACAGTGAATAGAGTGAGTGTACTACATAGGATGACCACGTGTTCTGGTTTACGCTTTTTGTCCCTGTTGACATGGAAATTATAGAGTCTGGTGTCACTCAAAGAAAGAGTTTTCCCCCGTTGGAGTCATGATGTGCATTGCTGATTCTTTGCTGGGATAAAAGAAGTAAGCCATCATTTTTGCCTTTGGAAAGGACACTCTAGAAATTTTCCTGGGTTTGGTTTTGTTGTTTTGTTTCGTCTTTTGGCTATGGTTCTGCTGTTTAATCTGGCTACTGCTGACTAGTTACTTTAGTTTTATAAATATAGCCCAATCTTTTTTGGGGGGGTTGGGGTGGGGGTGGGAGGAATCAAAATGTATCTCAAAGCAAAAGTAGAGATAAAGAACAGGGGAATTTTACCTTTTAGTTTATTCTTTTCTGTCATGTTTTAAATTTTTCCAGGAGAATGTACGATCTTTATGGTAAAGTAGTAATGTTTGGGATGTTTCTTATTGTGTGACTTATCTTTATAATAAAAATATTTTGAAAGCAAGGACAGAATGAGAAATATAAACCATGCAAATGTGGACTTGCTGTTAACATCTCTTTCACAGAAGAAAGCCACAGTCTATATAAAAATGCCTGAAAAGACAAACACATTGGGAGTGGATTTTTAAAGGTGCTGACAAACCTGTAGTCATTGCACATAGCCACATGTGCTGCTGTAGTGGAAATGTTTTTATGGACTGTTTGTTGTTGTTTTACATTCACTTTGAAACCCTAAAGAAAGTAGAGGGAGGGATTAAAGGTTCATAATAAACTTTACAAGCCTGGGCAGTGAAGAAAAACTCCAGAGTGTTATGAGGTGTTAAATAAACTGAATTGGCTTAACTCTCTGCCCCATTGTCATGATGGCCTTTGCACTTCTCACAATGTGGGGACAATTAGGTATTAGTCCAGCTTGGAAAGATAGATGTCCAACTTCCAGGCAGCAGCATGGATTTAGCATGTGCTGTGTGGGCCACAGAATTCTGCTAATCAATTCTGGCTTTAATGTTTGCACAAATGCAAATAAGTATGAATAAACAAGCAAGACAGAAAATGAAGGCAAAACTGAATTCAAAATGCAAATATTTTCATTTTCTCCCTCATTATTGAAGTTTTCCTGCAGGGGTAATGATAAAAGGGTCTCAGAAGCAGAATAGAACTGGTAGAGCTATTTTCAAATATGACTGAGAAGCCCATCTTCTAAGCATTTTAGGTGCAGGCTCAAAATGGATGCATAATATTTTGTGCAAAATCACTTACCAATCTTATTATATAAGTTGTTTTACCCCAGGAGGCTTCTCCTGGTCCATTATAATCTTCTTATCACCTAATAAATTTATGCATCATGGAGAGGACTACAACAATAACTAAAAGACCGGTCATCTTATCTTGCCTGGGATCATTCCGGTTTGATCCAAGCCAGTTTGTTTAGAGAAAACACCATTGACATTCTGATGGAATGTAGCCTAACACCTTTGAAAACCTGCAAATCTGTGAATACCACTCTAGAATACAGTTCCTCTCCTACTGAAAGAGAGAGTAGGAAATTTTAAGCAACCCAAAACTTCTATTTTGTGAGTATGAGAGTAATCAGGACTTACTTGTTTGAACTTCCTTTTTTTTTTTTAATATATTTTATTGATTTTTTTACAGAGAGGAAGGGGGAGGGATAGAGAGTTAGAAACATCGATGAAGAGAGAAACATCGACCAGCTGCCTCCTGCACATGCCCCACTGGGGATGTGCCTGCAACCAAGGTATGTGCCCTTGACTGAATCGAACCTGGGACCCCTCAGTCCACAGGCCGACGCTCTATCCACTGAGCCAAACCAGCTAGGGATGAACTTCCTTTTTAAAAATTTTTATTTTATTGTTGACAATATTATAGATGTCTCTCATTTTCTCCCTTTTTGCCTCCCTCCACCCAACTCCTACCCCATACTATTGTCTTCCCCATACTACTGTCTGTGTCCAAGGGTTATGTGTATGTCCATATATGTTCTTTGGTTTATCTCTTCCTGTCCCCTCACTCCCCCATGCCCAACACTCACCACCCACACACACACTGAGGTCTGTTATTCTGTTCCATGCATCCATACCTCTGGACCTATTTTTGAAATTCCTTTTTTTTTTTTTTTTTTTTTTTTTTTTTACTAGATGTTTCCTGCATGGTTTGTCCCCTCAGTCATCGTCCACAGGACTCTGAGAACTTGTAGGAATATGCAGGCGCAGACTCTAGGCCCGGCTTTCTCTCCAACGTTGTGGAAAGGAACTGTACATCCCGGGACAGAGCCCTATGCTCCCCTACGGCACCTGGACAGAGCCCGGGGAGAGTGACCTCCCGGGGTATCCACATTGGGTGAACTTCCTTTTTGATCACCAATATATTTCTAGTCAAATTTTTTTCCAAAATATTAAGGTTTTTAAACGGTTATTTAATATTACCTTGTTTCTTAAAATAGTAGAAATCAATAAAGTAAATATAAAACTGGTTGTTGCAGAAGACCAGTAAAGTAGACAAATTTTGGTAAACTTCATTAAAGGAAAAAAAAACAAACACAAATAACAACATTAGGATATGGTCAAGGAGAAAAAATATAAGGCCCTGATCTACTAGCTCAGTTGGTTAGAATATCTTCCCAATACTCCAAGATTGTGGGTTCGATTCCTGGTCAGGGCACATACAAGAATCAACCAATGAATACATAAATAAGTAGAACAACAAATTGATGTTTCTCTCTCAAATCCTACCTAATAATAGACAAACATGGTAATTAACCATACCTCCGCTATGCTTCCCATTGGCTAATCAGCAGGATATGCAAATTAACTGCCAACCAAGATGGCAGCCGGCAGCCAGGCAGCTGAAGCAAACATGAGGTTTGCTTGCTCCAGTGATGGAGGAAGCCAAGGTTCCCTGCCTGCCGCAGCCCAGCTCTGAGCTGCACTCTAAGCAACAATGTTGCAATTATAGAAGCTAAACAATCCCCAGGTACCTGCTTTCAGCCAGCCAGCAACAAAGTTTCAATTACAGAAGGTAAATAAATCCCAGAATAAAAAAAGAAATTAAAAAAGGAGAGACTGGGAGCTTCAGTTGCAGGCTTGGCCCACCTGAAAACGGCCCTCAGCCCCTCATCCAGGCTGGCCAGGCACCCCAGTGGGGACCCCCATCCTGAAGGGGATTCAGGCAGCCTGAAAACAGCCATCAGCCCCTCATCCAGGCTGGCCAGGAACCCCAGGGGGGACCCCCACCCTGAAGGGGGTGCGATAAGCCTGAAAACAGCGATCAGCCCCTCATCCAGGCTTGGCCAGGCACCCCAGTGGGGACCCCCACCCTGAAGGGGGTGCGGGAAGCCTGAAAACAGCCATCAGCCCCTCACCCAGGCTGGTCAGGCACCCAAGCGGAACCCCCGCCCTGATCTGGGACACCATTCAGGGCAAACCAACCGGCCCCCACCCATGCACCAGGCCTCTATCCTATATAGTAAAAGGGTAATATGAAAACTGACCCTAACAGCAGAAAGACTGGGAATGACTAGTCACTATGACACACACTGACCACCAGGGGGCAGACACTCAGTGCAGGAGCTGCCCTCTGGTGGTCAGTTAGCTCCCACATGGAAGAGCTCTGCTCAGCCACAAGCCAGGCTGATGGCTGCCAGTACAGCGGTGGTGGCGGGAGCTGCTCCTGCCTCTTCAGCAGCGCTAAGGATGTCCAACTGCAGCTTAGGTCTGCTCCCTGCTGGCAAGTGGACATCCCCCGATGGCTGCCGGGCTGCCAGAGGGATGTCTGATTGCCAGCTTAGGCCCAATCCCCAGGGGAGCAGGCCTAAGCCAGCAGATGGTCATCCCCTGAGGGGTCCCAGACTGCGAGAGGGCACAGGCCAGGCTGAGGGACCCCCCCCCCCCCCCCGCACCACCGAGTGCACAAATTTTTGTGCACCGGGCCTCTAGTCAATAAATAAAAGGAAAGAGAATAGATGATACATATAAAGAAAATTATTTTTACTTTTAAGATAATATGGTACAAGTTTATACCATAAATTTAAAAATCAAGATAACTAGTATTTACCTAGGAAAATATAAATTAACAAAGTTGACTCAAAAAGACAGTAAACCACCCTGACCTGTTTGGCTCAGAGATAAGGCCTAAGGACTGAAGGGTCTCAGGTTCAATTCTGGTCAAGGGCATGTACCTTGGTTGCAGGCTGGATCCCCGGCCCCCACCACGGCAGGTACAGGGAGGCAATCAATCAATGGGTCTCACTCACATTGATGTTTCTCTCTCTTTCTCTCTTCCTCTACCCCCTTCCTTCCACTCTCTCTAACAATGGAAAAAATATCCTCACTTCTAGGGTGAGGATTAAAAACAAATCTGTCCTATAGTAAAGGTACTAGCACAAGATGGTTTTATAAAAGCATTACCAAATCCTCAAGGAACAAATAATTTCTATGTCATGTGAACCAAGTAGCATTTTTCCTAGGAATACAAGGATGGTCAACATTAGAAAATCTACTAATGCAAAGTGCTACACTAAGAGATTACAGGAGAAAAATGTGAGTTCCTTTAAAAGTACTTGATAAATTTAAACTAATTCTCCTTTTTAAAAAATATCTTAGTAAGCAATAAGTAGAAGGAAATTGCTTAAATTTATAAATTGACTTCTACCAGAAACGTATAGAAAATCTTATACTTAATGATGACACTTAAGAAGCATTCACATTAAAGTTAAGAATAAGACAAGTACTTCTATCACTGATATTCTTCTACACTGTTTCTGATTAGCCTTTCCAAGTTAATGACTTCTTTGTTTTGAGCCCTTAGTGACATATATGATTGAAGGTGAACAGTTTAAGTCATGAAGACCACAGATAGAGAAATTACTGTAGTTAGAAAATGCAAATATTTTTAAAAGAAGTATCCAAAATTCAGTATCTTAATGTTTTAAGGATTGTTTTCTTTTTATAAGCCTACTGAAGAAGCTCTATCTTTTCTAAATACAATTGTCTGCTATAAAGTCACTTAAAATTAAAGAAAATACATCTTCTTACATATGCTGCTTGACAGGAATATGAGTCAAATGATAATCAGTACAGTAAGAAGCATTCTAATGCCTCAAGTTTTATAGCAGCTCAGGTTAACTGCAACATAAATTCATCTCAGCAGACCTAATTCAGAGGAAATGGCATTACAGTAAGTGAACGGATCGTAAGCTCCACAGGCACCGTGACTTTCATGGAGTGGTTTTCATTGCTAACAGAGAATGTTGACTGCATTTATTTTAATAAAAGTCTGTGACTCGTGTACAAGTAGATGAGCATTTTTTCCAGTACATCAATTTTATCTTCTTTGGGATTTAGGCTATAGGTTATAGATTAAAAGAAAGGCAACTAGAATATTCTGGGTCTTTGTGACACAGCACCTCTAAAATGTGTTACAAAAAGAAATACATCACAAAATAAACATAGTAATTAATATTGGATTATATAACCCAATATATAAAATATCTATGAGTCAATACTGATATAAATTAATTATTGAACAAATAAATGAGGGGAGAAAAGATAAATCTATCAAGCAGAAGAATTCTGAATAATTTATGTAGCTACATCACCCTCAAGGAGATGGAGCATAATCGCCATCCATAAGTATGGGCTACATACACATAGGGATTCCTTGAGCCAAGTACAGTAAGAAAATGGAGATAGGGACCTAGCCAGTTTGGCTCAGTGGATAGAGCATCGGCCTGTGGATTGAAAGGTCCTGGGTTCAATTCTGGTCAAGGGGATATGCCTGGGTTTCAGGCTCGATCCCCAGAAGGGGGCATGCAGGAGGCAGCCAATCAATGATTCTCATTATTGATGTTTCTATCTCTGCCCCTCTCCCTTCCTCTTTGAAATATTTTTAAAAAAGAATATGGAGGTGGGGAAGGTAGAATAACTTTACAGTGGAGAAACCTGATAAACACTACTTTAGCCAGGTGACCAAGGTCAACATTAACAATGATAAGTTATGTTGATAGTATATATCCTTGACATAATGTGATGAAAATGGTACTTCACTTGTGTGATCTTCCTCCAAGAAACCTAAAACCCCAGTGTAATCATAAGAAAAATATCAGATAAGTTCCAATTGAGGGGCTTTCCACAAAATACCCAATTAGTATTCCTAGTATATTGTCAAGATTGTTAAAAATTAGGAAAATGTTCTAAAACCATGATAACCAAGAAGAGCCTAAAAAGATATGACATCTAAATGTAACATGGTATTCTAAATAGAATCCTAGAATAGAAGAAAAACATTAGGTAAAAGCTAAGAAAATCTGAATAAAGTATGAACTTCCATTTAAAATACTGTACTAATATCAGTTCATAAATTGTGACAAATCTACCGTACTAATGTAGGATGTTACTAATAAAGCAAAACTGAGTATGGAGAAATGGGGACTCTACTCACTGCACAATTTTTCTGTAAATCTGAAGTTATTCTAAAATTAAAATTAAAAACAACAATAACAACAAAAGGGAAATACAGAGAAGTGGCCTGTGATCATTTCTCTAAGAGAACTCAGCAAGTGAAATAATAAAGTAGAGCCTTGGCACTCACAAATTTAATTATTAGATGCATTGATTAATAAATTAGGGAGGTATAGAATTTTAAATTGGAGATCATTTTCCACTATAGTGGTGAAGACATTTCTCCGTTATCATCTAGCTTCCAGCAATGCTGTTGCAATATTGATATCACTGTAATTTCTAAAACTTTTTAAATGTCTCTCTAAAAATTAGTAGAGTGCTCTTATGGTCCCTGGTGTCCTGAGGTTTCATAATGCTGTACCATTCTGCTGGGAACTTTATGGGTACTTCAACTGAAAAATTCATGCCTTTCATTCTAGATAATTTTTGTGTATTATTTTGCTTTCCTCCCCCTCCATTTTCTCTGTTCTCTCTACTAGAACTCCTATTTTTTTCTCCTTATTTTATTTTTTTGCCATCATCAGTTATCCCACCTATCCCCTCTTCCAGAGGGCTCCTATTATTTTGGATTTTGAATTTTCTGAACTATTACTCTAATTTTTTTCTCTCATTTTTCATCTTGTTATCTTCACTTTCTGAGAAATTTCCCCAGCTAATATTCTCACAATTATTTTGAGTTTTCCCAAGAACTCTTTTTGTTCTGTTTGATTTTGTTTTTATTGTTTCTTTATTTGAAAATAATTATCCTATTCTTACTACTCCTTGTATGGTATCTTCTATTCTCTGACATTTCAATTGACAGTGTTTGTAAAGTCAGATGTTTATATTTATTTTTGTCTGTCTTTCAAAGAAGTTCTCCTCTAGTGCCTTGTAGTTGTACATCATTGCCTGTCCATTTTTATTAGAAACGCATATATTATTCCAACTTAAAAAAATACTAATCAATAAAGAATTTTTTTAAAAAAAGAAATTTAAGGAGAGCCAAGATGGCGGCATAGGTTAACGCCGGAGTTTGCTGCCTTGAACAACTACTTCAAAAGTGAAACTAAAAAACGGAACGGACATCACCCAGAACCACAGGAACGCTGGCTGAGTGGAAGTCCTACAACTAGGAGGAAAGAGAAATGCATACAGACACTCAGAGGAGGCGCAGTGCTGAAGTCAAATTCTGATGTGCGGAGTGCGTGGAGTGGGCTGGCGGCAGAGGGCACGGTTGGTGTTTTCAATCGGGAGGGAGTCACAGACTCTGAGCTCCAGATACAGGCGAGTCTTTAGGGACCCAGACTCAAACGGGAGAAGCGGGACTGTCTGGCTTCGGTCAGAGCGAGTGCAGCTTTCTCTCCGAGGTTTGCAGCGGGTGCTGGGACTCAGAGAGGCAGAGCCCCTGGGGACAAGACTGAGAGCTGCCATAACTGCTCTCTCTGGCCCACCCTGTTGATCCTGTGCGACCCGCCCCGCCCAAGCCCTGCACAGAGGCATTTGCCGGATAGCCTCAGGCAAAGGCTAGATTAGCACCTCCCTAGAGGACAGAAGTTCTCTCACTGCAGACACAGCTGATTCTCATAGCCACTTGGCCTGGAGGTCAAACCCTCCCTGGTATTAGCTACAACAATCAAGGTTTAACTATAAGACTGCGCACAAAGACCACTAGGGGGTGCACCAAGGAAGCATAACAAAATGCGGAGACAAAGAAACACGACAAAATTGTCAATGGAAGATATAGAGTTCAGAACCACACTTTTAAGGTCTCTCAAGAACTGTTTAGAAGCCGCCAATAAACTTAATGAGATCTACAAGAAAACTAATGAGACCCTCGATGTTATATTGGGGAACCAACTAGAAATTAAGCATACACGGACTGAAATAATGAATATTATACAGACTCCCGACAGCAGACCAGAGGAGCGCAAGAATCAAGTCAATGATTTGAAATGCGAGGAAGCAAAAAACACCCAACCGGAAAAGCAAAATGAAAAAAGAATCCAAAAATGCGAGGATAGTGTAAGGAGCCTCTGGGACAGCTTCAAGCGTACCAACATCAGAATTATAGGGGTGCCAGAAGATGAGAAAGAGCAAGATATTGAAAACCTATTTGAAGAAATAATGACAGAAAACTTCCCCCACCTGGTGAAAGAAATGGACTTACAGGTCCAAGAAGCGCGGAGAACCCCAAACAAAAGGAATCCAAAGAGGACCACGCCAAGACACATCATAATTAAAATGCCAAGAGCAAAAGATAAGGAGAGAATCTTAAAAACAGCAAGAGAAAGAAACTCAGTTACCTACAAGGGAATACCCATACGACTGTCAGCTGATTTCTCAACAGAAACTTTGCAGGCCAGAAGGGAGTGGCAAGAAATATTCAAAGTGATGAATACCAAGAACCTACAACCAAGATTACTTTATCCAGCAAAGCTATCATTCAGAATTGAAGGTCGGTCAGATAAAGAGCTTCACAGATAAGGAAAAGCTAAAGGAGTTCATCACCACCAAACCAGGATTATATGAAATGCTGAAAGGTATCCTTTAAGAAGAGGAAGAGGAAGAAAAAGGTAAAGATACAAATTATGAACAACAAATATGCATCTATCAACAAGTGAATCTAAGAATCAAGTGAATAAATAATCTGATGAACAGAATGAACTGGTGATTATAATAGAATCAGGGACATAGAAAGGGAATGGACTGACTATTCTTGGGGGGGAAAAGGGTGTGGGAGATGCGGGAAGAGACTGGACAAAAATTGTGCACCTATGGATGAGGACAGTGGGTGGGGAGTGAGGGCAGAGGGTGGGGCGGGAACTGGGAGGAGGGGAGTTATGGGGGGGAAAAAAGAGGAACAAATGTAATAATCTGAACAATAAAGATTTAATTAAAAAAATAAATAAATAAAAATAAAAAAAGAAATTTAAAAAATAAAATAAAAAATAATAAAAATATCTTCTGAAAAATAAAAATAAAAAAATCCTGTCACACATTACAACATAGATGATAGTTGAAGACATTATGATTAAGTGCATATGCCAGTCACAAAGACAAATACTTGATGATTCCACTTATATGAAGTTTCTAAAGTAGTATAATTCATAGAAACAGAAGAATAATGGTTACCAGGGGCTGGGAGGATGGGGAAGTGGGGAGTTGGTCAATGGATATAGCGTTTCAGTTGTGCAAGATGAAAAATCTCTAGATATCTATTGTTCAACAATATAAATATATTTAATGCTACTAAACCATACACTTAAAAATGGTTAAGATGGTAAATTTTATGTTGTTTTCTTTTTCTTTTCTTTTTTTAATTTAAATTCTTTATTGTTGAAAGTATTACGTATGTCTCCTTTCTATGTTAAGTTTTCTTAAAATTATTATATTAAATGTTGATTAGGAGCTTTGAGCACAAAGATGGTACTGGTTGGACATGGGCTTTAGTTCCAAGTTATGAGGCAGGTTATTTCGGTGAAGAATTCCTGGTGTTGATGTCATCCGGCCTTTCCTCCTAGAGAGCCAATGGCTGCTCAAATTCTCCTACAGATTAAGGACTGTTGGGGTCCAACCCCAGCAGATCCAGGGGTTCCCAAAGGTGTGAACGGAGTCAGCCTTGTAACATCTGTATTTATACCAGTTGATTTTAATCCTATCCATTCTATTCCAAAGGTTAGGGCGCTTCTTATCTCCATCCCAAGGTTACTCTATTGTTCTATTAAGCTACAAGGAAGTAACTGAAGGAGATTATCCTAAGTAAAGATTGTGTTGCTTAACCGTGATTGTTCATAGTTAAAGTGATTAATTACCCGCCTGGCACTTAGTTAAAGGGTTTTATTCCCTCTCTAACTCCAGGGAAAAATCCCCACCTGGGGAAACAACCTTTCTCGGAGCGGTGACCTTGGTTAAAACACACAGCGCTAAGATGGGGAGCAAACATATTAAGAACAGTATGCCATATACAACAGGTCCCTTGAAACATATGCTGTGCAGATGTTTCTTCCCTGCAGCAACTGTGTCAAGCAGCAAGGATGGACCGTCTTCCGGCAAAGGGCCAAGCTGCCAACTTTCTTGAAGGTGATTTCAGCATTGAATATTGAAATTTCAACTCTTTTCTCCCACTTCCAGTACGGTACCTTGTCCTTCATTGTGTTTGGGATCCTCCAGTGACTTTCTGCATTACTATCTCCAGAAAGTACATCTTCAGTCTTCCAGGATGTGAGACAAGGGAGCCATCATACAGCTATGAGAAGTTGAGATGTGAAGCTGGGGAACTTGACTGCTTCAAAATCAGACTACTTTCCTTGCAATTACACAGGTATCAGCTCTAATTTTTGAGCCTTGGAGATTGAACAGTGTAAATCAACTTGTTATTCAACCTTCTCCATTGCCAACACGGGATTCAGTTACCTCTGGTCTGCTTAGCCAATTACCACTTTTCTATCTACTTATCAATTTTCCAATTTTGTTGTTCATTTTCTCTCTTTTTCTCTTGTCCTCACATATTTTTGCCTTTTTAAAAAGTAGCTGTTGTTTTAAAGAGTTGTTTGGGGTTTGACAAGAGAGTGGTAGCTATTGTATATATTCAACCCACCATTTTTATCCCGAGAAACTAGCTTGTTTTGTATTTAATTTCCTATGTTGGACATAATATAGTGGAAAGAGTAGATATAGATTAATCTGAGCCATATTTGGAGTCTGACACGTTCTTGTTGTGTCACTTTAAGTTAACTAATTCTTCTTATTTTGTTTTTCTGTTTGTAAAAGAAGGTGCTAAGATATAGGCTTGTGTTGAGAATAATATTAAAAAAACACATGAAAGGCATGTGTAAAATAAGTTATATAAAGCTTATGTCAAACGTAAGACTTGCTTAATTCCTCATCTAAGATTAGTTGTTCAATTTACCTTCCACTAGCAACTGTAAAATTCTGGTAATAACCTAATTCTGATTTTAGTTTCTATAATGATATCTCAAATCACATACTAGCTAGTCTCTCCTAGCTGTCTTTGCCTGATTATGACATTCAATGACAGTTGGTTGCTATGTCATTTAGTTGGAATAAATGCCAATTTAAATTTTTATATTTTAATAAAAATTAATATTATTTTTTTAGTTATTTAATCAAATCTGATTTTACCTTATCATGATATTGATATTTTCAAAATGTCTCTTACAATGTAAAATGGACTTTGGTTAAATATCAAGATCTGGAAGACTATGTAGAACTTTAACCATCTGAGCCCCATAGTTTCATTCATTTCCTTGGAGGTAGAGAGCAGCTGGTTACTGTCCTCCATATAATTACATTTTCTCCCAACCCACTCAGTGATAACATACCAAAACCATCTGTAGCAAAAGCATGCCAAAGTTTTACAATGAACTGGGACTATGCATTTCTCCAATTAAGAGAGTCAAAAAGCAGTGGCTTACAAATCTTATTAATTAAACTTACAAATATTTTCTGAGCACCTGCTATATTTCAGAAATTGTCCTAGATACTTGGCATATAAGGTTCAAAGGAGCAGATTTAAACAAAGAATCCTTGAGGATGTGTAGAAAAGGGGCCCTTACACACTGTTGATAAGATTATAAATTGATGCAGCCACTGTGAAAAACAATATGGAGGGTCCTCAGAAAATTTAACAATGGACTTCAGTCAAGATGGTGGTGTAGGTTAACATAGCACTCAGAACCTCCCACAATTACATCAAAATTACCACTTTTTGACTCGAGGGCCACAATGGGTTCTTAAACTAGACCGGAGGGCCAGAACAAAAGCATGGATGGAGTGTTTGTGTGAACTAATATAAATTCAAAGTAAACATCATTACATAAAAGGGTACAGTCTTTTTTTTTTTAGTTTTATTCATTTCAAATGGGCCGGATCTGGCCCACAGGCCATAGTTTGCCCACGGCTGCTCTAGAACAACCATCATTCAAAACCACCTGAAATCTAGCTGAAAAGAAGTCCTACAACTAAGCTTATAAAAAATAAGCCACATTGAGACTAGTAGGAGGGGCCGAGACTCCAAAAGAGCTATCCTATCTAATAAAAGAGAAACATGGAAATTAGCCGTACGTCTGCTACCCTTCCCATTGGCTAATCAGGGCAATATGCAAATTAACTGCCAGCCAAGATGGAGGCCAACAGCCAGGCAGCTTGAAGCGAACATGAGGCTTGCTTTCTTCAGTGACGGAGGACTCCAACGTTCCCCGCCTGCTGCTGCCGGTCTCTGAGCTTGCAGTTTGAAACATTGTTACAAATATAGAAGCTAAACAAAACCCCAGAAACCTGCTTTCAGCCAGCCGGGATCTCAGAGCTGGAGTTGAAACAGTGTTTTGATTATAGAACCCAAACAAACCAGATACCTCCTTTCAGCAGCTGAGGCCTAAGAGCTGGAGCCAAGCCTCAGAGCTAAAGCTGGCCCAGAATAAAAAAAAAAAAAAAGAAAAAAAGGAGCGATTGTGAGCTTCAGTCACCTGCCAGCCTGAAAACAGCCCTCAGCCCCTCACCCAGACTGGCCAGGCACCCCAGTGGGGACCCCCACCCTGAAGGGTGTGTGACCAGCTGTAAACAGACATCATCCCCTCACCCAGACTGGCCAGGCACCCCAGTGGGGACCCCCACCCTGAAGGGTGTGTGACCAGCTGCAAACAGCCCTCAGCCCCTCATCCAGGCTGGCCAGGCACCCCAGTGGGGACCCCCACCCTGATCCAGGACACCCTTCAGGGCAAACCAGCCAGCCCCCACCCGTGCACCAGGCCTCTATCCTATATAGTAAAAGGGTAACATGCCTCCCAGCACCGGGATCAGCGGAGCCGCGAAGCCTCCCGGCACTGGGATCAGCGTGACAGGGGACAGTGCCCAAACCCCCTGATCGCCCTGGGGCTCTGTGTGTGACAGGGGGCAGCGCCCCAACTCCCCAATCGGCCCTGCTCTGAGCCCAACCAGGGGCTGCACCTAGGGATTGGGCCTGCCCTCTGCCACCCGGGAGTAGGCCTAAGCCAACAGGTCATTATCTCCTGAGGGGTCCCAGACTGCGAGAGGGCACAGGCTGGGCTGAGGCACCACCCCCCACCCCCACCAAGTGCACAAATTTTTGTGCACCGGGCCTCTTGTCCTATATAATAAAAGGGTAATATGCAAATTGACCCTAACAGCAAAACGACTGGGAATGACTGGTCACTATGACACACACTGACCACCAGGGGCCAGACACTCAATGCAGGAGCTGCCCCCTGGTGGTCAGTGCGCTCTCACAGGGGGAGCTCTGCTCAGCCACAAGCCAGGCTGATGGCTGCCAGCACAGTGGTGGTGGCAGGAGCCTCTCCCACCTCCCCAGCAGCGCTAAGGATGTCCGACTGCAGCTTAGGCCTGCTCCCCGCTGGCAAGTGGACATCCCTTGAGGGCTCCCGGGCTGCCAGGGGGATGTCTGACTACCAGATTAGGCCCAATCCCCCAGGGAGCAGGCCTAACCCAGCAGGTAGACACCTCCCAAGGGGTCCTAGACTGTGAGAGGGCACAGGCCAGGCTGAGGGACCCCCCCGAGTGCACAAATTTTTGTGCACTGGGTCTCTAGTTTATAATAACCAAGATATGGAAGCAACATGGGTGTTTAATGACAAATGAATGGATAAAGATGTGGTGTAGCCTGGCCAGCATGGCTCAGCATCAACCCATGCACCAAGAAGTCACTTGTTCAATTCCCGTTCAGGGCACATGCCCAGATTGCAGGCTCAATCAAAGTTTCTTTCTCTCTATCCTTCTCCCTTCCTCTCTCTCTAAAAAATCAATAAAAACATATTTTTTTAAAGTGTTCTTCAAAAAATAAATAAATGGCCGAAACCGGTTTGGCTCAGTGGATAGAGCATTGGCCTGTGGACTGAAGGGTCCCAGGTTCGATTCCGGTCAAGGGCATGTGCCTCGGTTGCGGGCATATCCCCAGTGGGAGATGTGCAGGAGGCAGCTTATCGATGTTTCTCTCTCATCGATGTTTCTAACTATCTCTCTCCCTTCCTCTCTGTAAAAAATCAATAAAATATATTTTAAAAAAAATAAAAATAAAATAAATAAATAAATGAATAAATAAAATAAAATGTTTTTTAAAAAAGAGGTGGTATACACAATGGAATATTAATCAATCATAAAATGAATGAAATCTTTCCATTTATGACAACATGGGTGGACCTAGAAGGTATAATGCTAAGTGAAATAAATCAGACAGAATGCAGACTGACGCAGCCACTGTGGAAAACAGTATGACATTTCCTCAAAAAATTAAAAATGGAACTTCCATTTGACCCAGTAATCCCACTTCTAGGAATATATCCCAAGAAAACAGAAACACCAATCAGAAAGGATATATGCACCCCTATGTTCATAGCAGCACAATTTACTATAGCTAAGATTTGGAAACAGCCTTAGTGCCCATCAGCCAATTGGATTACTCTTATATATTTTTAATTATACAGGGAGGAACATTTCAGAACTTAACAAAAGGAGACTCTGAAATATAGAAGTAGCAACATAGACTTGAACTCCCCACCCATGTCCACACATGAAAACAGGCAAAACAATTACATTACAAAACCAAAAAAGCTGCAGACAATATATACAAGAAAACTAAGTGTTTTAGTGATCATACTGGCAGTGGTTGTACTATTATTATTATTATTATTATTATCATTATTATTATTATTATTAGATGATTCTGTGTATAATAATGGATAAAAAACCAGTAATGATAGGATATTGTAATTTTTTTATCTGTCCTGTACTTAACAACCATAACTCTCAATGTCAAAGATACAGATTTAAATTAGGAGAACATAAGTAAAAACCTTATATTCCTGAATTTGAATTGGAAGTATCAGTATAAAGACAGGGAGCCTTTATCTTCAAGGTTTCTAGGAAAAAGGATTGCTATCAGATTAGAAGCAGGAGTCTGAAAGAGTTGTCATACCAGAGAGTAAGGAAGCTATCAGGGCCTACCAGGATCATGTCAAAAGAACCTGGAAGGCAATTTGAAGGAGCCCCTACTAGCAAAATGGAGAATGCTATATAAGCATTGAATGACTAAATGTACCAAGCTTCCATATTTATATGGATGTATTTCCTGGCTTTTAATTTTGTTCGAAAGGTCTGCCTATTCCTGCATCAACAGTACTTTGTTTTAATTAGTATACTTAGTAGTATATTTAAAGTGACTGATTCTTGACCTAGATAGGCACTTTTCGAAAGAGGACATACAGAAGGCCAAAAGACATATGAAAACATGCTCAAAGTCACTAATTATACGAGAGATGAAAATCAAAATTACAATGCATTATCATCTCACACCTGTCAGAATGGCTATCATCAACAAATCAACAAACAACAAGTGCTGGAGAGGATGTGGAAAAAAAGGAACCCTTCTGCACTGCTGGTGGGAATGCAGACTGGTGCAGCCACTGTGGAGAACAGTATGGAGCTACCTCAAAAAACTAAAAATGGAACTCCCATTTGACCCAGTGATCCCACTACTAGGAATATATCCCAAGAAACCAGAAACGCCAATCAGAAAGGATATATGCACCCCTATGTTCATAGCAGCACAATTCACCATAGCTAAGATTTGGAAACAGCCTAAGTGCCCATCAGTAGATGAATGGATTAGAAAACTGTGGTACATATACACAATGGAATACTATGCTGCGGTAAAAAAAAAAAAAAGGAACTCTTGCCTTTTGCAACAGCATGGATGGAACTGGAGAGCATTATGCTAAGTGAAATAAGCCAGTCAGAGAAAGATAAATACCACATGATCTCACTCATTTGTGGATTATAGAGAACAACATAGACTGATGAAAAGGCACAGACCCAAAGACTGAGAAACAGCAATCAGGCTATCAATGCCCAGAAGGAAAGTAGGGGAGGGCGGGGGTAAGGGGAAGAGATCAACCGAAGGACTTGTATACATGTATATAAGCCAAACCAATGGACATGGACAACAGGGGGATGGGAGCATGAGTGTGCGGTGTGGGGGGGGGGGGGGGGAGGTTGGGGTTAATGGGGGGGATGAGGACACATTTGTAATACCTTAACTAATAATAATAATAAAAAAGAGCAGTCTAAAATAAATAAATAAATAAATAAATAAAGTGACTGATTCTTAAGACGTAGTAGCTGGACTGCTGTCCTTATTCTTCTTCAAAATGTTCTTAGCTCAGGATCCCAAATTTCATGGAAAAAAAAAAACTTTATTGATGTTTTCATTTGAATGCCACTGTTTATAAATTATTTTAGGGACTGTTGCAACATGGTATTCAGTAATCTTATCCATGAACACAGAGTGCTTCTCATTTAGATCTTATTTCATATTTTTCAATAAAGTTTTATAATTTTAGAAAAAAGGTCTTGCATATTTTTTGTTAAATTTGTTCCTAGATTCCGTATCAATTTTGTTGTCATTGTATATGGTCTCTCTATTCTAATTACATTTTCTAATTGCTTTTTTATCTCTGAATAAAATGTCATTAACTGTTTTATAATCTTATTGTATCTAGAAACTTCTTATTAGCTCTAATTTTCTTAGATTATCTATACAATCATATATGAATGCCAACCATTTTGTTTCTTGCCTTCCAAACCTTATACCTGTTCTATTTCTTTCTCATGGCATGCAATAGCAGGAGACTCAGTATAATGTTCATAGCAGTCATTGTTATCTCATGCCATAAGTTAATGGCAATACCTCTGTCATGGATTTTTCCATGACTTTGTATTTTATTTATATATGGATAAGATCTTGTATGAAATGTATATATAATCAGATTTAAGGATGAGTTTAAGTTGGAATGCTCTAAAATATAAGCAGCCTGCCTTTGTCTAAATGTCAAAACTAAACATCTAGCCTGATATCTGGAAGTGCTTGAATGAACTGTTTGACACCTAGTAATAAACTATTTGTAGATCACAGCTCTTCTGACATGAACTGCAATTTATCACTTAGTATAAAAGTTTTCAAATACATAGTTCTTTGAGATACAAAAGAGAACATTCCCCAATCATCCTAAATAAATCCCAAATAAACATGTCTGCTGTGCAGAGTGTAGTCTGTTTTCTTTTCCAATATATCATCACTAAGCAGTGATGCTTGCTGTGAGTTTGACACATACCTTTTTCTCAGCTTAGGAAGAGCTCCTCATTTGCAATTACATTTTATCTAGTGTTAATGTACTTTATTCCTGGAGTAAAATCTACTTAGACATGATGCATTTGATCAGGATTAGCACTTGCAAATTTTGTTTGCTGATACTTTATTTAACATTTTTATATCTATGTTCATAATTTCCCTTTTCTGTATCTTGTACATTTTTCTTTTTATTGAAGTTATACAAATGATGTGTATTTGTTATAACATATGATGAATTGAAAAATAGCAAATTCCCCTTTATTCATTATAATAATTTTTGTACATGTAATCTGTCTTATGAAGATGGTTAGAATTTACCTTAAACCATCTGGGCTTATATATTATGCTTTTTTAAAAAATATGTTTTCATTTATTTCAGAGAGAGGCAGAGAGAGGGAGAGAGAAATATAAATATTGATGAGAGAGAAATATCAATTGGCTGTCTCCTGCATGCCACATACTGGGGGGTCAAGCCCATAACTTGGGAATGTGCCCAGACCAGGAATCGAACCTGAGGCTTCTTAGTGCATGAGATGACCCTTAACTAGCTGAGCCACAACAGCTGGGCTGTACTTTTTTATATGGGATGATTTTATTTTACTCAAATGTTGTTAATGAATCTTGGTTCAGTCTAGTATTCTCTTTCTTCTTTAATCTAATTTGAAAATGTTGTGGTGTGTGTTTTTTAGAAAATTGTTTCTTTACTATAAGGTTTCAAATGTATTAATAAAACATTGCTCATGATAATCTCTTATACCTATTTAAATCTCTCCAGCATCAGTAGTTATATCTCCTGTTTTCCCCTCTAATATTGTTCTATTCTGCATTCTCTTTTCTTAGTAACATATACTATTTAGTAATTCTTATAAGGAAGAATTAAATAACTTGAGTCTTTCTCTGAAAATGTCTTTTTTTTTTTTTTTTAAATATATTTTATTGATTTTTTACAGAGAGGAAGGGAGAGAGATAGAGAGTTAGAAACATCGATGAGAGAGAAACATCGATCAGCTGCCTCCCGCACATCCCCTACTGGGAATATGCCCGCAACCCAGGTACATGCCCTTGACCGGAATCGAACCTGGGACCTTTCAGTCCGCAGGCCGACGCTCTATCCACTGAGCCAAACCGGTTTCGGCTGAAAATGTCTTTATTTAACTTTTTCTCTTTTGATAGATAGTTTAGCTTGGTAAAGAATTCTAGGTTGATAGTTTCAGCACTTTAAATATATGGTTTCCGGTATTATATGAAATGCTGAAAGGTATCCTTTAAGAAGAGGAAGAAGAAGAAAAAGGTAAAGATACAAATTATGAACAACAAATACACATCTA
Organism: Myotis myotis; assembly: GCF_014108235.1. NCBI lineage: Eukaryota > Metazoa > Chordata > Mammalia > Chiroptera > Vespertilionidae > Myotis > Myotis myotis. The sequence continues at coordinate 62,583,062 of NW_023416390.1, read as the reverse complement.
TCAACAAGTGAATCTGAAAATCAAGTGAATAATCTGATTAACAGAATGAACTGGTGATTATAATAGAATCAGGGACATAGAAAGGGAGTGGACTGGCTATTCTTGGGGGGAAGGGGTGAGGGGGATGCGGGAAGAGACTGGACAAAAATCGTGCACCTATGGATGAGGACAGTGGATGGGGAGTGAGGGAGGAGGGTGGGGTGGGAACTGGGTGGAGGGGAGTAATGGGGGGAAAAAAAGAGGAATAAATCTAATAATCTGAGCAATAAAGATTTAATTAATTTAAAAAAAAAAGATCACCTTCAGATGATGGGATCGTCCCTGCCCACTCAGAGTTGGGCTAAGCTCACTCACATGAAGTAGTGTATACTGTATAAACATATATTGTAAAGCTCTGTATAAAATCAAAAGGAATTATTAAGAGAAGGAAAATGGGAAAAAAAAATATGGTTTCACTGTCTTTTGGCTTCTATTTATGTTAATGTGAAATCTGTTGCCAGTCTTGTTTCTTTGTAAGTAATCTTTTTCTTTCAGGTTGTTTAGCAGATTTTTCTCTTTGTCTTTGGCAATGTGTACTTTTACAATAATATCTCTAGATAAAAGAGAGAAATTTAGTCTTACGAATAACGCCACTGTGAACACTGTGTACAAGTTTTTTGTGTGAATATGTTTCCATTTCTTTTGGATATGTACCTAGAAGTGGAACTTCTGGGCCATTGGGTGACTCTTGTTTTCCAACATGGCCCCGCTATTTTACATTTCCACCAGCAATGTACAAGGGGTACGTTTTTTAAACATTCTCATGAATGTTTTTTATTTTATTTTATTAATCTTTAATTTCTTTCTTGGTTAAGGTATTACAAATGTGTCCTCATTCCCCAATAACCCCCAACCTCCCCCCCCCACTCATGTTCTCATCCCACTGTTGTCCATGTAAATTGGTTTGCTTATATGCATGTATACAAGTCCTTCGGTTGATCTCTTCCCCTTCCCACCCTCCCCTACTTTCCCTCTGGGGATTGATAGTCTGATCACTGTTTCTCTGTCTTTGGATCTGTCCCTGTTCATCAGTCTATCAGCCGTGGGCAAACTAGGGCCCGCGGGCCGGATCCGGCCCGTTTGAAATGAATACAACTAAAAAAAAAAAAGACCGTACCCTTTTATGTAATGATGTTTAGTTTGAATTTATATTAGTTCACACAAACACTCCATCCATGCTTTTGTTCCGGCCCTCCGGTCCAGTTTAAGAATCCATTGTGGCCCTCGAGTCAAAAAGTTTGCCCACCCCTGGATGTTGTTCTCTGTATTCCACAAATGAGTGAGAGCATGTGGTATTTGTCTTTCTCTGACTGGCTGATTTCACTTGGCATACTGCTCTCCAGTTCTATCCATGCTGTTGCAAATGGCGAGAATTACTTCTTTTTTACTGCAGTGTAGTATTCTGTTGTGTAGATGTGCCACCGTTGTGGGGGTTTTTTACTGCATTTCTGTGAAATGTCCCCCCTACCACCCCCACCCCCCCATAGGCATATCCCTGGAGGCATCTCCCTACAGAAAGCAGATTAGTGACTGCCTGGGGCTAGGGCGGGAGGACAGGGAGGGCCACTGGGAAAGGGAGGCGACTGTTAATGGGTATGGGTTTAATGTCCTACAATTGGCTCCTCTCTGAGGGGGCGTGGCTAGGCCCTGGGGGGCGTGGCTGGACTCTAGGGAGGACCCAGCCAGCTTAAAACCCTGCGGAGGGGTGGCGGCCCACTCTGTGGTGGCTGTTAAGCGTGGAGGCATGGAGGAGTGCGCTTGCCTCTGCAGCCTGGGCTCTTCGCGGGGATGTGGGTGTCTTCAGGAGCACCAGCGCCCAGCTGAGATGGCAGCGGCCGAGGGCAAGTCGGACCCGGCAGAAAAGCACCTGAAGGCGGATGCGGCAGCGTGGTGCTGTGCAGGGAGTGGAGGAATCGCGAGCCCCATGCCGCCCCGGCGCTGCTCCCTGCAGGATCTGCCGCCCGAGCTGCTAGTGGAGATCTTCGCCTTGCTTCCCGGCACCGACCTGCCCTGCCTGGCCCAGGCCTGCACCAAATTCCACCACACCCTGCACATCGACAGCATCTGGAGACGGCGCTGCCGGGAGGAGTATGGCCTTTGTGAAACCTTGCAGAACCTGAAGATGATCGGTATGTCTTATCGAGAAGTCTATGCGAAGTTGCTCCACCCATACAGAAATATTTTGGGATTGTGGCAGCCAGATGATGACTACAGAAGACTGCTGTATGTAGCGGTGGATGGCTTATGCATTACTGGTTGGATGAACAGGCCTTCCCTTAACACCCATGTGGATGGCCCAATGCAATTCGAGCCCTCATTTAGAATTCGCCTGACGGAGAGGAAATCAGCCACTTTGGAGTACATGGACGACTTCTACAGCTTTTCCCACGGCCGCCTCATGCAGATTCGGAAGGACAGGTTCAGCATCCAGCGGATCAAGAGAGACCACCGAACGGATTCACCAAAGCGGCTTAGGGGAGAACGGGGGCGGGTGCTGGCGCAGGAGGTCAGACAGCAGTATGACTGCCTGACCTACCGTCGCCTCTACCTCCCGCCACGCCACCTGGACGACCTCATCAGGCCAGGCCTCTTCCACGGCAAATACGATGGCTTCCGCCGAAAGATTGCCATGCTCAGCTTCCATGGGAAGTATGCCAGGGTCAGGGAGATCGGGGGAGACTTAATCTGGACGTTAGAGATCCACCTCATGCGCCGCATCCAGCTGCCAGATGGCGAGTTCTTCCGCAACTTCAGCAAGCTCTTCCGAGTGGTCCTGGAGATTGACGAGCAGGTGATCTGGGAGCAGCAGCAGCAGCAAGAAGACGGGACTGAGGAAAGCGAGGGTCATGGCTGGCAGAGCCCTGCCCAGCCCAGCGTCGGGGAGTCCGGGGCTGCAGCTTTGGAGGAGCAGCCTGTTCCGTTTGTTCTGCCTGTGGGCGTGCACTCATTTTACCAGGACTACCCCCGAACCTGCAGGATGTGTTTCTATGCCATGGAAACTGTTACCTTACCTGGCTTCAACAACCCCATGCGCCTCCCTGTAGTCTTCATCCTGTTCGATGAGAACCACTTCGGGTTCATCTGGCTGGCGGCGAAATACTTCATCCTCTTCAGCAGAGTCCAGAACACCTTCCAGAATGTGGAGGCACCATCCCAGCAGGCCTTCCTGGAGATGCTCTCCAACATTCAGTCCAGACCCCTGTGAGCAGCAGCTTGCATGAACTTTGAAGATTTGACCATTTGACCAGGTTACCCACCTTTGTTTGTTTTTTTAATCCTCACCTGAGGATATTTTCCCATTGATGTTTGGAGAGAGTGAGGGAGAGAGGGGAAGACAGAAATAATCCATGTGAGAGAAACACATCAGTTGTTTGCCTCCTGCGCAAGCCAGGGCCAGGCTGGGTAGGAGCCAGCAATTGAGATAGAAATAAAACTTACACCAGTGGTCTCAACCTTCCTAATGCTGCGACCCTTTAATACAGTTCCTCATGTTGTGGTGACCCCCAATTTCCTTGTTACAAATTGAACATAATTAAAGCATAGTGATTAATCACAAAAAAAGAGAGAGAGAGAAATTTAAAATTAGGAAAATGGTGGAACTATATTCAACTAAAACAGAGACAGAAATGTTTCCAGGACTGTTGAAAGGCATATTTCCTTAGATTAGAGAAATACAACCCATAGGAAATTTAAAATAAACCTACTACATAGAATATCCAAAATTACATATCTGAAGGTAAACAGAAATAACAAAAGAATTTAGCAAAGTCACAAAATACAGGGTCAGTATTTCTATATGAGTAATAAATTTCTATATAAGCATTAAATAATAAAGAAATAAACCTTTAAAATGTATAATTTACACTAGCATCAGAAAACAATAAACACCTAAGTATAAATCTAACCAGAAAGATGGGCCAGACCTCCTTGCAAAAAGTACCAGGTGCATGGTTTAGAAGATTTGATATTCTCTTCAAATTGATCTATAGATTCAAAGTAGCCCTAGTCAAAATACTAGCAAGTAGCAGCAGAGTAGGGGGCAATTAAAAACCTGATTATAGACTTCAAGAATACAACCAGAAGACGGAACGGACATCATCCAGAACCACAGGAAGGCTGGCTGAGTGGAAATTCTACAACTAGAAGGAAAGAGAAAAGCATACCAAGACTCAGAGAAGGTGCAGTGCAGAAGTAAAGTACAGGGGTATGGAGGCCCACGCTGAGAGGACTGGCGGTTGAGGACACGGTTGTCTTTTTCAATGGGTAGGGAGTCTCAAGCTCTGAGCTCCAGTTTCAGGTGAGTCTCTGGGGACCCAGACTCATACTGGAGAAACTGGACTGTCTGGCATCAGTCGGAACTTGAGGGCAGCTTTCTCTCAGAAGTGCTTGCAGCGATTGCCGGGACACTGAGAAGTGGGGCCTCTGAGGGCAGGACTGAGAGCAGCCATAACTGCTCACTCCTCCCTGTTGATCCCCTGGGACACCTGCCCCACCCTGCCCAAGCTGTGTGCCAGCAAAAGGCTTTTACATATGAAAGGCCTGGCCCTTTGCAATCTGAAAATTATGTAACAAACTGCAGCTGGCCCAAGGCCCCAGGGCAACTCCCATTGCTTCACAGCTGAGCTCCTGCTGGGTAGCCTCAGGCAGGGGCTAGATTAGCACCTCCTTAGAGATCCAGGAGCCAGTGTGCCAGGTGGTCAGAGTGGGACCATCCCAGCTCCTCAGATCCATAAAGGACACACTCAGGGGGCAGACTCAGTGACCACCAAAGCCCCACTGAAGCAAGTCTTGCCCCAGAGGGGTGTCCCCAGCACAGAAGTTCTCCCACTGCAGGCACAGCTGATTCTCACAGCCAATTGGCCTGGAGGTCAATTCCTCCCAGTGATACCTACAACAATCAAGGCTTAACTACAACAAGACTGTGCACAAAGCCCACAAGGGGGTGCCCCAAGAGTGTCCACTTCAGGTAATTGGGGAGGCTGAGCCACTGGGCCCTATAGGACACCTAGCACAGCCACTCTATCAACACAGGAAAGCATAAAATGCGGTGACAAAGAAACAGGACACAAGTGACAGAAATAGAGGAAAGCAAACTACTGGATATAGAGTTCAAAACCGCACTTTTAAGGTTTTTCAAGAACTTTCTAGAAACCACCTATAAATTTAGTAAGACCCTCAAAAAGATGGGTGAGACCGCCGATAAATGTAGTGAGACCCTCAAGAAATCGAGTGAAACCCTCGAGGTTATGAGAAAGGGCCAACTAGAAATTAAGCATACACTGACTGAAATAAAGGATATTATGCAGAGTTCCAACAGCAGACTAGAGGATCACAAGAATCAAGTCAAAGATTTGAAATATGAAGAAGTAAAAAACACCCAACCGGAAAAGCAAAATGAAAAAAGAATCCAAAAATACGAAGATAGTGTAAGAAGCCTCTGGGACAGCTTCAAGTGTACCAACATCCGAATTATGGGGGTGCCAGAAGAAGAGAGAGAACAAGATATTGAAAACCTATTTGAAGAAATAATGACAGAAAACTTCCCCTACCTGGTGAAAAAAATAGACTTACAAGTGTAGGAAGCACAGAGAACCCCAAACAAAAGGAATCCAAAGAGGACCACACCAAGACACATCATAATTAAAATGCCAAGAGCAAAAGACAAAGAGAGAATCTTAAAAGTAGCAAGAGAAAGACAGTGAGTTACCTACAAGGGAGTCCCATACGACTATCAGCTGATTTCTCAACAGAAACTTTGCAGGCCAGAAGGGAGTGGCAAGAAATATTCAAAGTGATGAATACCAAGAACCTACAACCAAGATTACTTTATCCAGCAAAGCTATCATTCAGAATTGAAGGTCAGATAAAGAGCTTCACAGATAAGGAAAAGCTAAAGGAGTTCATCACCACCAAACCAGTATTATATGAAATGCTGAAAGGTATCCTTGAAGAAGAGGAAGAAGAAGAAAAAGGTAAAGATACAAATTATGAACAACAAATATGCATCTATCAACAAGTAAATCTAAAAATCAAGGGAATAAATAATCTGATGAACAGAATGAACTGGTGATTATAATAGAATCAGGGGCATAGAAAGGGAGTGGACTGGCTATTCTTGGGGGGGGGAAAGGGGTGAGGGGGATGCGGAAAGAGACTGGACAAAAATCGTGCACCTATAGATGAGGACATTGGGGGGGGTGAGGGAGGAGGGTGGGGTGGGAACCAGGTGGAGGGGAGCTATGGGGGGGAAAAAGAGGAACAACTAATAATCTGAACAATAAAGATTTAATTTAAAAAAAACCTGATTATAAAATAGCCAAGATTATCTTCTAGAAAAGAAACAAAGTTGAAGAACAGATATCAAGGTGTATGATAAGGCTATAGAAATTAAAATATCGTATTGGTACAAGAATAGACAAATAGGCCAATGGGAAAAAAATTAGTCCATAAATATGCCTAGACACATATAGTCACCCAATTTATGATAAAGGTATCACTGCAATACTGTGCAGAATGAGATTATCAATAAATGGTTATAAATCAACTGGGATGGGAAATGTTGATCTGTACCTCACACCATATATATAAACATTCATTCCAAATGAATCACAGACCTATATTGAAAAGCAAAGAATTAAAACTTCCAGAAGATTACATGGGGAAATGTGTTCTTGATCTTAGGTCAGGCAAATATTTTTTTAAAAAGAAACACCAAAAGCACTAAGTATAAAGAAAAAGATCAATAAACTAGACTTTGTTTAACTTTATAATCACTATTAATTAAAAGGCATCATTAAGAAAGTGAGAAGACCACAAAACTTGAGGATTATTACTGTTATTATTACTACTAGAGGCCTGGTGCACAAAATTCTTGCACTGAGCAGGGGGGTGACCCTCAGCCCAGCCTGCACCCTCTCCAATCTGGGACCCCTTGGGGGGTGTCCAACTGTCGGTTTAGGCCCAATCCCACAAGGACATCCAGCAGTCAGACATCCCTCTCACAATCTGGGACTGCTGGCTCCCAACCCCTCACCTGCCTGCCTGATCAACGCCTAACTGCTCCCCTGCTGACCTGGTTGCCCCCACCTGCCCTCCCCTACTGGCCTGGTCACCCATAACTGCCCTCCCCTGCTGGCCTGGTCACCCACAATTGCCCTCCCCTGCTGGCCATCTTGTGGCAGCCATCTTTGACCACATGGGGGCAGCCATCTTGTGCAAGGGTCTGGTGGTCAATTTGCATATTACCTCTTTATTATATAGGATTGTTTTGAATCTCTGTGTCAGTCTCTATTTCTCATTTTCTACTTCATATAAATAAATTTCTAGTAGTAACAAAAGACTAATATTGTATATACAAACATATAAAAGTTGGATTCAAAACCCACAAATGCTTTAGAAGATCATGAAAAGAGAAACTAAAGAAGGTGGGGTCATCAGAGGAAGTCTCAGTTAAGAAAAAATATGTGAGCATGAACCTTGAATAATAAATAGGATTTATCAGGATTGAAGAGCAGGCATTCCCAGTGAGAGAACAAACACAAACAAGGGCACAGAAGTTTAACTAAACACCACAAATGGTAGCCTGATATGACAGAAGTTAAATGCAAGAAACGAGGGCTAAAATTATAAAGAAGGGATGGTTTCAAGTATAGGAGACACTAAAGGGCATTAAAATAAATATGGGTTTGATGCGGAAAAAAATAGGAAGCCATTGAAGATGTCTAGCTAGAAGCCATTTTCATTGGGAGGATTATTATGCTAAAATGAACAATGACCCACCAAACAAGTCTGCCTCCTAATCCCCCAAACCAGAGAATATGCTACCATACAACACAAAAGTGACTTTGCAGATGTGATAATGCTAAGGAACTTGAGATAGGAATATTAATATTATCCTGAATGATCCTGCTGGGTCAATTGTAATCACAGGGGTTTTTTAAAGAGGGAGGCAAGAAGGTCAGAGCCAGAGAAACAGATATGACAAAGGAAGCAATGGTCAAAGTGATATGGCACCATGGGCCAAGAAATGCAGGCAATCTCTAAAAGCAGGAAATGGCAAAGAATGGGTTCTCCCCAAAAGTCTCCAGAAGGAACCAGCCCCACCAAGACATTGACTTTTGCCCTGGAAAACACATTTCAAACTCCTGTCCATCAGAACTATACTATATCTGTGTTGTTTTAAGCCACCAGGCTGGTGGTAATTTGTTACAGCCGTAATAGGAAACTAATACAGTGCAGGTATGGTGAAAACCTCAACTCAAAAAGGCCAGTTATAATTTTGCTAGTGCTTCAGAAGGATCAAATGGTCAGAGCATTCAGTCACACAGAGGATTCTTTGAAGAGATCAGGCACATAACTCATGTATGCTCTTCACTATCACAGCAGAAGTCAAGAATAGGGAATGGAGCTTGGATTACCCAGGAAATATCTGCAGAGGAGATTCTTACCTAGTGGGATAAGTCCCCATGACATACGTAGGAGATCCACAAGGTTCTTGACAATATTAAAGCAACAGAAACACTGCCAGCTTGGACTAAGAGGACAGAGATGGGATGAAATGAAAGAAAGTTTTCAGATTCCCAAAATTCTACAGGGAGGAAACAGACATGTACAATTACTCATCTGCAAACACATACTATCCTTCCTGAGGAAGAAAGGATGACTTCAAAGGCAGAGCCTTGAGCCCAGAGTGGAGCTGCAAACCACAGAGGATTGTTCCCAGGCTTGGGAACCCAACATTTGCCCCGCTGGATTTTGAAGTTGCTTGGGACTGGTGACTCCTTTGTTATTTCCATTGTCTCCCCTTTTAAATTGGCATACCTACATCGGTTATCCTATGTCTATCCCTTCATTTGGGGAGCAGGTAAATCATTTCTTGAGTTTCACAGGTTCACAGATAAAGACTAATTGTGCCTAAGGATTAGCCAGAGACTGACCAATACCTGATTAGATTTGGGACTTTTGAGCCGATGAGCTTTCAGACTGAGTTAATGCTATAATGGATTGACATCTTTGGAAATGTTGGGATGGGGGAGAATGTATTTTACATGTGGGAGAGAAGTAGATCTTTGGGAGACAAAAAGTAGACTGCAATAGGTAGAATAATAGCCCCAATGATGTCCATATCTTAGTCCCCAAAACTTCTGAATATGTTATTTTATATAGCAAAAGTGACTTTGCAGATATGACTATATTAAGGATCTCAATGTGTAGGGATTAACTTGATGGGTCTATTATAAGGGTTAAGCAGCAATAAAAACTAATACAAGTGACCACCAAAGACACTTTTTTTTAACATACCCTGGATCCATAGGAGATATGCATATATATAATATATATGATAGATATACATGTATACCATACATACATATGCATATATATCATGTATACTAATCCATGATAATTTGTATGTTTGAAAATATTTTTCCGTCTGTGATCTGTCTTGTCATTTCATGTTGTTTATTATTAAACAGAACCTTAAAATTTAAAAAAATAAAGTATAGCTATAGCCCTAAAAAAATTAAAAAAAATTCCAACCAAGGTCTTTGCATCATCAACAAATAACTATTGTTCTTTTGAGGAACAACTTTTGGTCTTCTTTTGATTCAAATTTGGCAAATAAAGTTTTTCCTTAATAATGAAGCAATAGGCTTGGAACATCAGGCAACATTCAAAATTACTTCTTCCCAGGAAACAAGCAGTAAGAGTCCCCTCTTCTGACACTTTAGTGTCCAGACTGAGAAATTCCATGGAGACAAGGACACAGGTCAGCAATTCCCTCCCCAAAGTTCCTACCTCCTGATCCACAGAAAAACAGCAGGAACTGGATCCAGAAGGGGCAAAGCTGATCATTGTGTTCCTTTGTGTTGTGGAGAACTAGGCACAAAATAAGCTTCCTGGTCATGCCCATAGGGGTCCTGGCTCCCAGGGACTTCTGAAGAGCCAGAGATCCAGACTCTCAGAGAGCAATTCCAGTTGAAAAGCCAAGATAAAAATGGGTCACCCAGCCCTAGCTGGTTTGGCTCAGTGGCTAGAGCATCGGCCTGCGGACTGAAGGGTCCCAGGTCTGATTCCAGTCAAGGGCACATGCCTGGGTTGTGGGCTCCATCCCCAGGAGGGGATGTGCAGGAGGTGGCTGATCCGTGATTCTCTCTCATCGTTGATGTTTCTATCTCTCTCTCCCCTCTCCCTTCCTCTCTGAAATCAATAAAAATATATTTTAAAACAAAATAAAATAAAATACCCTGGATCTGTGAGAGTTTTGTGTGAAATAGTAGTGTGAGATCAATTAATTGCTAAGTCACATTTTTTCATAGAACCAACTTTAAATAGTAAAACATTAAAATTGAATGTAACATGAAGGGAACACAATATTGATTAATAGATTGCATCTGGATAAAGAGCCCTTATATATCTGAGACTGCAGTTTCTTACTCCAAGCCAATTCTTGGCACCTTACCTACACCATACAACCTTTAGAAGGAAGCTAAGTGCAAAGCTAGACAGCTCTACAAAGGAGGTTGAAATTTAAAGTCCAAGAGCAAAGAGGAACCAGAAGCCAGTTCAACATGGAATCACTGTCAAGGCCTCCCAGGAAAAGAAAGCAGCGATTTATCTTCTGCTCCAATCCAGAATACCAAAGCCATCAAAGGAGGGGTGAAGCAGGGGGAGGGAGTAAAGCCTGGGTAAAATAACTGCTTTTTCTTACAATGCAGGAAAGGAACATGGCATTTGTTTAGATTTTCTTTCACTCTGAGCAGCAGGTCTTGGCAATAAACATCTGGAAGCTTGTCCACTATAAATTGTTTGGTTTCTTCCCTCCTGTTTCATGAGGCCATGGTGATATTATACTGTTGGAATTCCTCCTTTCATCTGCTTCCTTTCCGCTGACAGTTCATAAAGGATGGGCCACACTGGGCATGTAAGCTTAGCCGTTATTTCTTAACATACCAAGAGAATTAGGCTCTATATACCTAGAATTAGATACCAGAGAGAGATTTTTTTTTTCTAAGTTGTAGTAATCCATTTCCTGGGGCTACACTCAAATTCACTCATGGTCCTATAAGACCTGATCTTATAACTTGCAAAGTCCTAGGGAAAAGGTCCAATAACCAGACGTAAAAATTGCATATAGGGCCCTTTTTGCTTTTCTTATTCTTTTTTTTTAAGATTTTTTTATTGATTTTTAGAGGTAGATGAAGGGAGAGGGAGAGAGAGAAACATCGCTGTAAGAGTGAAACATTGATTGGCTGCCTCCTGCACCCCCCTCCTACTGGGGATCGAGCCCAGAACCCGGTCATGTGTCCTGACCAGGAATCAGACCAGCAACTGTTGAGTGCACAGGATGATGCTCAACCAACTGAGCAACACCAGCCAGGACTCTTCTGTCATTCATAATAAAAATAGTTGCTATTAATTGGTTTTAAAGGGCCAAATTCTATTTGTGCACTTTCTACATATATTCTTATTTACCCTCCTCAAACATTTTAGATATTACTGCCTCTGCTTTATATTGAAGAAAATGGAAGTTTTAAAACCTCAGCAAATGTGTACCTGATCCTTACTAAAAAGACACAGAAGCAGGATTACAACACTAGTCTACCTAACCCCAGAATCCACATTCTTAACTGCGATTTACCTACTGCTTCCCTGGTTTACTTCTGTATGAGAAGCAAGTGGCAAGTTTTAAATTAAAATTATTCAATGGGAAAACATTTTATTATATTAATTGATGAAAATGTTTCTTTATAATTCCTTAATCCTTGACTCTTCTCTGCATCCAGATCTCTGAAGGACTTTGGCCATGTTTATGCCATAAGCAATCATTAAGGAAGAATCTGTGCTAGGCCTACCCACCAGACCAGACAGAGACACCACAGGCTTCAGGGAGATATTAGATATTGTGATATTTCCTTTAAAAAGTGGCCTAACCCTAGTCAGTTTAGCTCAGTGAATAGAGCATTGGTCCACATACTGAAGAGTCCCGGGTTTGATTCCGGTCAAGGGCACGTACCTTGGTTTCAGGTTCCCCGGCCCTGGTCAGCATGCATTCAGGAGGCAACCAATTGATGTGTTTTTTTCTCACATAGACATTTCTCTCTGTCTGTCTTTTCCTCTCCCTTCTATTCTTTCTAAAAATCAATGGAAAAATATCCTCAGGTGAGGATTAACAAAAAATAAAAGGTGGCCTGTGTATAGCCCTCTCTTCTGAGTATGTCCTAATGTCTATAGGTTTATAAAGGAGTTAGAAAGCAGAATGTACCTGTGCCTTTGTCCCCAAATAGAGCCTGAGGAAATGACAAGTGTCCTAGAGAAGTCCTTCAGGGCCTTTAATAACAAACATGGTAAAGGAGAAGTAGAGCTGAACTGTCCAAGCAGGAAGGACAAGAAAGCCAGTGTTGGGTATGTCTCCCCCATTCCAAGAGAGGTTTGGCAACAGGAGGGAGGGGCATATCTGGAGAGGCCTTGCAGATAATGCCCAGCACCATGGCTGTCATCTGCAGAACAAACTGGCAGGAGAGACTGTCTTTCTATAAGTCTGACTACAAAGGTGACAACCAAGGACCAGCCTCTCCCCGCCATCACCACCTCCCACCATCACCACCTCCTACTAGCTAGCTTTCACTCAGTAGTTCTACTGGATTTGGACCCTGCTATGCAGATAGAAGTGGGAAAGCCCAGAATTAACCAAGATTATCTTGAATTAAGTTTTTTAGTGCAATGTGAGATTATTCTGAATAAAATGTTATTTTTGTTTCTGATATATAGCAGAATAAAAACTCAAATTAGAAATTAAATTACAGTGTTGTAGGGAAGAAAAATAAGTTTTCCTTCTAGCCTTCTGAGTTCTTAGTTAAGACCCTTGTTACCTCCTGTATACAAGGAAGATACTCAGGGGGAAATGAGTAACTTCTCAAGGTAGCTTAGAATTCAGGCTTAAATATCCTCTTAATAGGGAAAGTGGGAGAGGGAGGCAGGCTTCTTAGCAGAGAACAAGTGATTTTTTTAAAAAGACGAATGGGCCCTTAGAAGAATAGGCAGGAGATCCGATCATTTGTAAAAACTTCTGCCTGGGTGTGGTGTCAACTTCTAACCCCCTCTCCTGTGATGAGAGTGAATCTTCCTTGGTTGGTGAAACTCCTGGGAGGGGATTTTTTACAATTGCGTTGCTTTTGGGGATCTGTCTTTAAGTAGGTAAGAGGACTTCACAGGAAGCTTCTCTCTGTATTTGCTGTTTTTCAAGTGCCCACAAAATAATCAATATACCAAAGCTGCATAGGGTGGAATGTCTTAAACTTCTACAGTCATACTGTGGAGTGGTATCTTCTGCTACTCTCTGGGGCAAAAGATGACCATTTTCTTGTATACCTGAGCTTGTAACCTAAGAAATATACATCATAAATAATCATAAATAATCATACAGCCATATATAGTCATAAACTAGATCATAAATATAAATTGTGAGAAAATAATGTCTGTGCTTTTTTATTTTCACTTTTAGTGGAAATTTTCAAACACTCACCAAAGCAGAACAAATAGTATAATGAACCTTAGTTCCAGAAATAATCAAGATGTTGTCAGTCTTGTCTCATCTGTTTTACACACACACACACACACACACACACACACACACACACACACACACACACTTTCTGTATTGTGGAAAATTTTATAATAAATTATAGGCATCAAATAATTTCATGAAAAAATCTTCTGGTCTGGCTGGTGTGGCTCAGTGGTTGAGGGTCCACCTATGAACAAGGAGGTCAGGGTACATGCCCAGGTTGTGAGCTCAACCCCCAGTAGGGGGAGTGCAGGAGGCAGCCGATTGATGATTTTCTCTCATCATTGATGTTTCTATCGCTCTCTCCCTCTCCCTTCCTCTCTCTGAAATCAATAAAAATACTTTTTTAATCTCCTGTATCCTTAATAGAATTTAAACGGAATGTTTTAAGCAGCACCAAGATACCATTAGCATGCCATATAAAATTAAAAATATTTCCCTCAAAAAAAGGAAAATGGCGGCGGTATAAATGGACATGTCCTGTGCCTTGTCCTGGAGCAGATAAGGGTGAGCAGCTGAAACGGGTAACATGCAGCCCGAATAGGCAGAGGATTTTCAGCTGAGAGACTGTCTGCAGCTAGGAAAGACCGAGAACCCCCAGGAAAAAAAGGACGGTTGGAGACTGCGGCTGAAGCCTCTCGTGGTGCGCCAGCTAAGCAGTGGAGACTGCGCCATCTTGGGTGGTTGTTGCCGGCATCCAGAGACCAGCTACTAACCTGGAAACAAGGGATCTCAAGCAGCGTGACTGCCTGAACTCAGACGAGCACTGCTTCTTCTCACGGAAAGGTTGGTTGGACATCCCCTAAAGCAGAGAGAGAACTACATAACCAAACACCTTGAGAAGAGAAATCATGGTGAAACAAAGAACCAACCCAAATATGAAAGAAAAACAGGCATCATCAGAAAAGGAAGTAAACGAAATGGAGGCAATGGAGGCAAGCAACCTGTCAGAGAAAGAATTCAGAGTAATGGCCATAAGGTGGATGAAAAGAATGGAAGACCAATTCAACAATATGTGTAGGAACCAAGAGGAAATGAAGAAGAACCAAGAGGAAATGAAGAGAAACCAAGAAGAAATGAAAAACGACATCACTGCCATAAAGAACTCAATAGAAAGCATCAACAGTAGACTAGAAGAAGCAGAGGACCGCATCGGCGAGCTAGAAGACAAGGTAGAAAAAAATACCCAAACAGAACAGCTTCTAGAAAAAAAAATTAAAAAGCAGGAGGAGAGCCTAAGAGAACTATGGGACAATGCTAAACGAAACAACATCCGAATAATAGGGGTGCCAGAAGGAGAGGAAACTGAGCAAGGAATAGAAAACCTGTTTGAAAAAATAGTAACAGAAAATTTCCCTGATATAGGGAGGAAAAAACTCACACAAATCCAAGAAGCTCACAGAGTCGCAAACAAAATGAACCCGAAAAGACCGACACCAAGGCACATAATAATTAAATTGGCAAACACCAACGACAAAGCAAGAATCTTAAAAGCAGCCAGAGAGAGACAGAAAGTTACCTACAAAGGATCCCCCATCAGACTAGCGACCGATTTCTCAACAGAAACACATCAGGCAAGAAGGGAATGGAATGAAATATACAAAGTCATGCAAAGGAAGGGTCTGAATCCAAGAATACTATACCCAGCGAGGCTATCAATCAAAATTGAGGGTCAAATCAGGAGCTTCACAGACAAAAACTGTCTACGGGAGTTTATTACAACCAAACCAGCAATGCAAGAAATGCTAAAGGGTCTGCTGTAAATAGAAAAAACAGGAAACAAAGAAGGAACACAGCGGTAAAGAACAAAAATGGCGACTAACAAGTTTCTATCAATAATAACTTTAAATGTAAATGGATTAAATTCCCCAGTCAAAAGGCATAGGGTAAATGAGTGGATAAGAAAACATGACCCATATATCTGCTGTCTACAGGAAACCCACCTCACAAAAAAAGACGCACACAGACTGATGGTGAAGGGATGGAAAAAGGTTTTTCAGGCCAATGGAAGCGAAAAAAAAGCCGGGGTAGCAATACTTATATCTGACAAATTAGATCTCAAAGTGAAGGACATAAAAAGAGATCAAGAAGGCCACTTCATAATACTAAAGGGAGCAGTCCAACAAGAAGAAATAACTCTGGTAAATATATATGCACCCAATATAGGAACACCCAAATACGTAAGAAATCTTCTGGAGAAGATCAAGGGAGAGATTGACAGCAATACAATCATAGTAGGGGATCTTAACACCCCATTATCTCCACTGGACAAATCCTCTAAACAGAAACTCAGCAAAGAAACATCAATCCTAAATGACTCACTAGATCAGATGGAATTAATTGACATCTTCAGAACATTTCACCCCAAAGTCACAGAATATATATTCTCCTCGGGTGCACATTTGTCATCTTCAAAGATAGACCATATATTGGGTCACAGACAAAGTCTCTTCAAATTCAAGAAAATTGAAATCATATCAAGTATCTTCTCAGACCACAAAGGCATAAAACTGGAAATCAACTACAACAAAAACAATCCAAAAAAAATCAAACACATGGAGACTAAATAGCATGCTATTAAACAACGACTGGGTCACCAGTGATATCAAAGAAGAAATAAAAAACATCATGGCAACAAATGACAATGAAAACACAACAATCCAAAACCTATGGGACACAGCAAAAGCAGTCTTGAGAGGGAAGTTCATAGCTCTACAAGCCTACTGCAAGAAACAAGAAACAATGAGAATAAATGACCTAACTCTACAACTCGAAGAATTAGAAAGAGAGCAACAAAAAAAGCCCACTGTAAGCAGAAGGAAGGAAATAACAAAGATCAGAGCTGAGATAAACGACATAGAGACCAAAAAAACAATACAAAAGATCAACAAAACCAAGAGCTGGTTCTTTGAAAGGATAAACAAGATTGATACACCTCTAGCCAGGCTCACCAAGAAACAAAGAGAGAGGACCCAAATAAACAGAATCAGAAATGAAAGAGGAGAAATAACAACAGACCCCATAGAAATACAAAGGATTGTTAGAAAATACTATGAACAACTCTACTCCAACACACTATACAACCTGGAGGAAATGGACATATTCCTAGATAAATACAACCTTCCAAAACTTAACCAGGAAGAATCTAAAAATCTCAATAGGCCAATAACTATGGAGGAAATCGAAGCAGTAATCAAAAAGCTTCCAGCAAACAAAAGCCCGGGGCCAGATGGCTTGACAGGGGAGTTTTACCAAACATTCAAGGAAGACCTAAAACCTATCCTCCTCAGACTATGTCAAAAGATCCAAGAGGAAGGAGCACTTCCCAGCTCATTCTATGAAGCCAACATCACCCTAATCCCAAAACCAGATAAAGACAATACAATGAAAGAGAATTATAGGCCAATATCCCTCATGAACATAGATGCCAAAATCCTCAACAAAATCCTAGCAAATCGGATCCAGCAGTACATCAAAAAGATCATACACCATGACCAAGTAGGATTTATCCCAGGGATGCAAGGATGGTACAATATCCGCAAATCAATAAATGTGATACATCACATAAACAAATTGAGAGAGAAAAACCACATAGTCATATCAATTGATGCGGAAAAAGCATTTGACAAAATCCAACACCCTTTCTTGATAAAAACTTTCAGCAAGATAGGAATTGAGGGATCATACCTCAACATAATAAAAGCCATATATGACAAACCCACAGCCAACATCATAATCAATGGGCAAAAACTAAAACCATTCCCCCTAAAAACAGGAACAAGACAGGGATGCCCCCTCTCACCACTCCTGTTCAACATAGTACTGGAAGTACTAGCCATTGCGATCAGACACGAAGAAGAAATAAAAGGCATCCAGATTGGAAAAGAAGAAGTAAAACTGTCCTTATTTGCAGATGACATGATACTGTACATACAGAACCCTAAAGACTCCATCAAAAAATTATTAGACTTAATAAATGAATTCGGCAATGTAGCAGGATACAAAATTAATGCTAAGAAATCCATGGCATTTCTTTACACCAATAGTGAACTTACAGAAAGTGAAACTACAGAAGCAATCCCATTTACCATTGCACCAAAAAAATTAAAATACCTAGGAATAAACTTAACTAAGGAGGTAAAAGACTTATATGCTGAAAACTACAGGACACTGAAAAAAGAGATAGAGGAAGACATAAACAGATGGAAGAATATACCGTGTTCATGGATTGGTAGAATCAACATCATCAAAATGTCCATACTACCCAAAGCAATTTATAGATTCAATGCAATCCCCATTAAATTACCAACAGCATATTTCACAGATCTAGAATGAACGTTCCAAAAATTCATCTGGAATAAAAAAAAGACCCCGAATAGCTGCAGCAATCCTGAGAAAGAACAAAGTAGGTGGGATCTCAATACCAGATATCAAACTGTATTACAAAGCCACTGTTCTTAAAACAGCTTGGTACTGGCACAAGAACAGACATATAGATCAATGGAATAGAATAGAGACCCCAGAAATCAACCCAAACCACTATGCCCAATTAATATTCGACAAAGGAGGCAAGAGCATACAATGGAGTCAAGACAGTCTTTTCAATAAATGGTGTTGGGAAAATTGGACAGATACATGCAAAAAGATGAAACTAGATCACCAACTCACACCATACACAAAAATAAACTCAAAATGGATAAAAGACTTAAATGTAACACGGGAAACCATAAAAATACTAGAGGAATCCACAGGCAGCGAAATCGCAAACATATGCCGAAGAAATTTCTTCTCTGATAATGCTCCTAGGGCAATGGAAACTAAAGAGAAAATAAACAAATGGGACTACATCAAAATAAAAAGCTTTTGCACAGCAAAGGAAACCATCAACAAAACAACAAGAAGACCCACTACATGGGAGAACATATTTGCCAATGATACCACCGATAAGGGTTTAATTTCCAACATTTACAGGAATCTCATGAAACTTAACAAAAGGAAGATAAACAATCCAATAAAAAAATGGGCAACGGACCTAGATAGACACTTTTCGAAAGAGGACATACAGAAGGCCAAAAGACATATGAAAACATGCTCAAAGTCACTAATTATACGAGAGATGAAAATCAAAATGACAATGCATTATCATCTCACACCTGTCAGAATGGCTATCATCAACAAATCAACAAACAACAAGTGTTGGAGAGGATGTGGAGAAAAAGGAACCCTTCTGCACTGCTGGTGGGAATGCAGACTGGTGCAGCCACTGTGGAGAACAGTATGGAGCTACCTCAAAAAACTAAAAATGGAACTCCCATTTGACCCAGTGATCCCACTACTAGGAATATATCCCAAGAAACCAGAAACGCCAATCAGAAAGGATATATGCACCCCTATGTTCATAGCAGCACAATTCACCATAGCTAAGATTTGGAAACAGCCTAAGTGCCCATCAGCAGATGAGTGGATTAGAAAACTGTGGTACATATACACAATGGAATACTATGCTGCGGTAAAAAAAAAAAGGAACTCTTGCCTTTTGCAACAGCATGGATGGAACTGGAGAGCATTATGCTAAGTGAAATAAGCCAGTCAGAGAAAGATAAATACCACATGATCTCACTCATTTGTGGATTATAGAGAACAACATAGACTGATGAAAAGGGACAGACCCAAAGACTGAGAAACAGCAATCAGGCTATCAATGCCCAGAAGGAAAGTAGGGGAGGGCGGGGGTAAGGGGAAGAGATCAACCGAAGGACTTGTATACATGTATATAAGCCAAACCAATGGACATGGACAACAGGGGGATGGGAGCATGAGTTTGTGTGGGGGGGGGGGGAAGTTGGGGGTTAATGGGGGGGATGAGGACACATTTGTAATACCTTAACTAATAAAATATATATATATTTCCCTCAGTATAAGATTTAGTGCCTGTTCAAATTTTCCTACTTGTCCCACAAATGTATTTTTAAGGCTGGTTTGTTTGAATCCAGATGCAAACAAGGTCTACAGATAGTATTCAGATAATAGGTCTCTTAAGACCCTTTTAATGTATAACAGTTTACTCTCTAAAATCTGTGATTTTTCAATTTCAAATATACAAGTAATCATGTCTGTGGACTGAGATGAGCACTGAATTCACAAGTTTAAAAAGCTGATCTGAATGTGGGCTGGAGTTGTGCTCCAGCTCCAGGACAAAGGAAAATACTTCAGAAAGGGGTCTGGCTCCCTCTAGTGCTTTTCCAAATTATAACTGTCTCTGATTCTCAAACCAATTAAGGAAGAAAAACAATCCTGATGTAAACAGTTCCATGCCGTATGGCCATGTAGCTGCATATTTCTTACATCACACTACTCAACCATGAGAAAGGAATTATTTTCTTCTTTGTAATAATGAACGGTAATGGTTTTTAAATGCCAAGGTCAGAGTCAATTCCTCATGATATTTTCTATCATGGAAGATGTCAGTCATTCAAAGTAATACTACCATCATTTATGTGTTTTTTATACATTTTTATTGATTTCAGAGAGGAAGGGAGAAGGAGAGAGAGAGAAAAACATCAATGATGAGAGAACCATTGATCAGCTGCCTCCTGCATGCCCCACACTGGGGATCAAGCCTGAAACCCTAAAACCCAGGTATGTGCCCCGACCAGGAACTGAACCATGACCTCCTGGTTCATAGGTCAACACTCAACCACTGAGCCATACCAGCTGAGCCAAAGTAACACTACCATGGTTTAGATCAAACTGACCTGCTGCTGTTCCCCAAACACCCCTATGTTTTAATAGCTTTTTTATTTCAAACTGTATTTGGGGGGTGGGGGGTGTAGTCAGGAGTTTCTCAAAAAGCAATTTGATGTCTTAGTTGCTTTTGTCATTGCATAGAATGAAAGACAGAACAGAACAGGTAGGATGACAAAAGCAAAAACATGCACACAGAAAGGCAAAGATCCTATCCTATATAGTAAAGAGCTAATATGCAAATGGTCATCATGCCCTCATGCTGTCACACCATAACAACTCAGACACTCAACACAGGGGAGAGAGGAATGGGGACCAGCCAGGCCCAAAAGAGCTTGCAAGAGAGGAATGGGGACCAGCCAGGCACGGACGAGCTCATAAGAGAAGAATGGGGACCAGCCAGTCTGCGGCCTGGGAGAGGGACAAGCCGCATGCTCCACAGTCTCCATGGTCCCGGGCACCAGTGGCTGCACCGGCAGCCCAGGAGAGGAACAAGCCACTCACCCCACAGTCCCGGGTGCCAGCGGCTGTGTCTGCACCTGTGGCCCAGGAGAGGGACAAGCCACCTGCCCCACGGTCCTGGGCTCCTGTGGCCAGCCCAGGCAAAGCCAGCCCAGGTCCTGAGTGCCTGTGGCTGGCCAGAGGGAGGGAGGCCCGAGTTCCGGGTGCCTGCAACCAGCCAGAGGAGGGAATCCTGGGTCCCAGGTGCAGGGCGAGGCAGAGGTGGTTAAAGGCGATCAGGCCAGCAGGGGAGCAGTTAGGGGCAATCAGGCCAGTAAGGGGGTGGGGGGCAGTTAGGAGCAATCAGGTAGGAAGGCAGAGGTGGTTAGAGGTGATCAAGCAGGCAGGCAGGCGAGCAGTTAGGATTCCAGCGATCCCAGATCACGAGAGGCAGTCAGACATTCCCCAAGGGGTCCCGGATTGGAGATGGTGCAGGCAAGGCTGAGGGACCCCCTCTCCATGCATGAATTTTGGGCCTCTAGTTATATACAATCAATAGATACTAAATTAATATATTTGAAAATAATAATTGATTATACAAGGTGTTATCATTGGTATAAAAAAAAAGAAAAAGAAAAGGCAAGAAAAGACACACCTAATCAAGCAAGACTTGTTTGCCTTGAATAATTTTCACATATATGAGTAAATAAATATGCATCATTTCCTACTAAAATGTTAAGCTGTAAAGATATGCTTATTTATTTATGTTTAAAGTTGGCATTGCTCTACAACAAGCCTTTTTTTTATGCATTCCTGAAAGCAGTAAAGCTGAATTAAAGTGAAAAAGTAGCCAGGTATAAATTATACCCCATCTCTTTAATGCTGGGTGAACAACCCCAAAGTCCCTTATATAGAAATTCTCAGGGTAGCAATAACTTCTCTATTCAAGATGATCTCTTACACATGTGAGAAATCCTTTCAACTGTGTCAAGAGAACACCAAATTTAGGAGAACATTGCCACCTTTGAATCTTTCATTAAAAGGTAAGGTTCAACAACAAAACCCATCATAGTCTTGATTAAACTTGAATGCAATCTCCAGCCCAGCTCAAACCTGACTTGACTGTAGGCAGTGTTGATTTACTCCTGGCTCTCCAGTAAAGCCTGAGCTTTTATTTTAGGAATGATAAAGATAGGGCCTACTGATAACTGTTCTTAGTATTTACATCATTACCTATCAGGGTGACCTTGGCTATAACAGAACAGCTCAGATCTTGAGAAATGTACTAGTGTCAGATTGTTTTATTTTTGCAATTATCTGTTGGGGAGATGAGAGCAGAAACAGTAGATATTTCCACTGCAAATCATTCTGCGGCCAGAATGAGGAATTTTCTCCATATCGGGCCCAAAGGAGAGAGAGATCGCAGGAGAGGCGAGGGTCAGTTACACTGTCACAACTATGGATTACCCTCCCAGCCTAGGCCACACCCCGCACTACCACCAGACCTGGATAGAAGCAGTGACAAGGAAGACAGAGACACCTTGTCAGGACCAGCCCAGGAAAGAACA
This sequence comes from Myotis myotis, assembly GCF_014108235.1. Classification (NCBI taxonomy): domain Eukaryota; kingdom Metazoa; phylum Chordata; class Mammalia; order Chiroptera; family Vespertilionidae; genus Myotis; species Myotis myotis. Next base: position 62,560,706 of record NW_023416390.1, on the reverse strand, counting down.
GCAAGAGGGACAGGCTGACCTTTTGGAAACTAAGAGAGTCTGGTTCTCCCACAAGGTCTTACAAAAGGATAATTTCTGACTCATTCTCCTTGACCATGAGCACATCTTAGGGAAATGACTATATATACAGTCAATTCTCATTATTCACAATGGTTTTGTCCTATAAAGTGGCCATGAACACTGAATTGGCTAATAATACTGAGCCATTGCTCCTAGGAGAAATACAAGGTTAGCTTCCCGCAAGCCTCTGGCCACACTATTTTCGTCAACCGGTCAATACATGACCTTGTTTTATGTGTGTTTCTGCTTAACGATGCCTTATTTCATATCTATTGCTGACTCATTAGCATTGAGCTCACATCCAACAGCACTATAATGTGTGCCTGAAGGAAGTTTGTTGCCACATGTATTTTCTTGATACAACGCATCGCAGCCTGCTCACACTTGGGCACTTCAGCACTACAAGTGGGAACAAATGGCAAAATCACACCAAAGAAGCATAGAAATGTGAGAATATGCAGTAAATACCATAGAAAGGACACCTGCTTACAGGGAGAGCTGAAATAAGAAGGCAGAGTGACACCTCTTTACACCTCGCCTGGGAAGGTGCTTGTCAGGTGACTCAATGTTTTTTGTTTTTAACCTTTTGTGCATTTCTGGGCATGGGGATAGCAAATAAATGTTATCAATAGGTGAACCCACAAACACAGAATCCACGTGTTGGGATCCAGCCCCAGCAGGCCCAGGGGTTCCCAAAGGTGTGGACGGAGTCGGAGAAGAAGGAATGACACAGAGACAGCATTCAGTTGATCAGCATAGCCAGGTTCTCCTGCCAGGTTCTGTCTTTATTGTCCTGTTACATCTGTATTTATACCAGTTGATCTTAATCCTATCCATTCTATTCCAAAGGTTAGGGCGTTTCTTATCTCCATTCCAAGGTTACTTTATTGTTCTATTAAGCTACAAGGAAGTAACTGAGGGAGATTATCCTAAGTAAAGATTATGTATTATGCCGAAGCAATTTCTTCACTGATACAGCTCCTAGGGCACTTGAAACTAAAGAGAAAATGAACAAATGGGACTACATCAAAATAAAAAGCTTCTGCACAGCAAAAGAAACCATCAACAAAACAACGAGAAAACCCACTGTGTGGGAAAACATATTTGCCAATGTCATATCCGATAAGGGCCTAATCTCCAAAATTTATAGGGAACTCATACAACTTAACAAAAGGAAGATAAACAATCCAATCAAAAAATGGGCAAAGGACCTAAATAGACACCTTTCAAAAGAGGACATTCAGAAAGCCAAGAGACATATGAAAACATGCTCAAAGTCACTAATCATCCGAGAGATGCAAATCAAAACAACAATGAGGTACCATCTCACACCTGTCAGACTGGCTATCATCAACAAATCAACAAACGACAAGTGCTGGAGAGGATGTGGAGAAAAAGGAACACTTGTGCACTGCTGGTGGGAATGCAGACTGGTGCAGCCACTATGGAAGACAGTATGGAGTTTCCTTAAAAAACTGAAAATGGAACTCCCATTTGACCCTGTGATCCCACTTCTAGGAATATATCCCAAGAAACCAGAAACACCAATCAGAAAGGATATATGCACCCCTATGTTCATAGCAGCACAATTCACCATAGCTAAGATCTGGAAACAGCCTAAGTGCCCATCAGTAGATGAATGGATTAGAAAATTGTGGTACATCTACACGATGGAATACTATGCTGCTCTAAAAAGGAAGGAACTCTTACCATTTGCAACGTCATGGATGGAACTGGAGAGCATTATGCTAAGTGAAATAAGCCAGTCAATGAAGGAAAAATACCACATGATCTCACTCATTCATGGATAATAGAGACCATTATAAACTTTTGAACAATAATAGATACAGAGGCAGAGCTGCCTCAAACAGATTGTCAAACTGCAGCAGGAAGGCCGGGGAGGGTTGCGGGGCAGGAGGTAGGGGGGTAAGAGATCAACTAAAGGACTTGTATGCATGCATAGAAGCATAACCAGTGGACATAAGACATTGGGGGATAGGGGAGGCTAGGGGACTGTCTAGGGCGGGGGGATAAAATGGACACATATGTAATACCCTTTGTAATACTTTAAGCAATAAAAAAAAAAAATAAAAAAAAAATAAAAATAAAAAAAATAAAAAAGATTATGTAGTTTAAGTGTGATTGTTTGTAGTTAAAGTGATTAACTACCCACCTGGCACTTAGTTAAGGGGTTTTATTCCCTCCCTAACTCCAGAGAAAAATCCCCACCTGGGAAAACAACCTTTCTCGGAGAGGTGACCTTGGTTAAAACACAGTGCTAAGAAGGGGAGCAAACATATTAAGAACAGTATGCCATATACACCAGGTCCCTTGAAACATATGCTGTGCAGGTGTTTCTTCCCTGCAGCGACTGTGTCAAGCAGCAAGGGTGGACCGGCTTCCGGCAAATGGCATACTGTTCTTAATATGTTTGCTCACCTTCTTAGCGCTATGTTTTAACCAAGGTCACCTCTTCGAGAAAGGTTGTTTCCCCAGGTGGGGATTTTTTCCCTGGAGTTAGGGATTTACAGGACAAAGGAAGGGAATAAATCCGTAAAACTCCTTAACTAAGTGCCAGGTGGGTAGTTAATCACTTTAACTACAAACAATCTCACTTAAGCTACATAATCTTTACTTAGAATAATCTCCTTCAGTTACTTCCTTGTAGCTTAATAGAACAATAAAGTAACCTTGGAATGGAGATAAGAAACGCCCTAACCTTTGGAATAGAATGGATAGGATTAAAATCAACTGGTATAAATACAGATGTAACAGGACAATAAAGACAGAACCTGGCAGGAGAACCTGGCTATGCTGATCAACTGAAGGCTGTCTCCGTATCATTCATTCTTCACCGACACACCTTTGGGAACCCCTGGACCTGCTGGGGCTGGACCCCAACATCCACAACCAATGACGGCCAACTGGGAAAGTCAGAGGAGATAGCTCTGCCCCTAAATTTCTACCTCCCTGGGCGCAGGCCCACCTGAGCTTATAGGAAGTACTGCTCTGTGAAACCCAGTCCATTCTCCTCACCTGCAGCACCCACCACCGGATCAGGGCTGGTCACAGGTCTTGATCACCTTGATGTCAGCTGACATCAATAACAATAATGCTGTGATTGGAGGAAGACTGTTTGACAAGGTATAGGCAGGTACACATCCCCACAGCTCCCTCCTTCACTGACTTTCATGTATAAAATGCCCCTCGATTTCCAGTCTCACGATTTTAGAAAAAAATAGCATCTTATACACAGAAAAATACAGTAAATGATACTAGCTTCAGAGGGGAAAAGAAACTTATTCACCTTTAAAAATTAGACACTTAAAAAACAAAATATTAGCTTAATATATGAAAAAATACTAATCTTTTATGAGCTTAAATAATTTGTACCTATCAAATAATATATGCTGTGAATGGATAAAAAAGAGAAGATAAGCCCTAACCGGTTTGGCTCAGTGGCTAGAGCACTGGCCTTCGGACTGAAGGGTCCCAGGTTCGATTCTGATCAAGGGCATGTACCTTGGTTGCAGGCACATCCCCAATATGGGATGTGCAGGAGGCAGCTGACCGATGTTTCTCTCTCATCAATGTTTCTAACTATCCTTCTCCCTTCCTCTCTGTAAAAAATCAATAAAATATATTTTAAAAAAAAGAAGATAAGATTAAATGTTGCAATGAAATTTCAGGGTAGGACAATTAACACCAGCCAGATAGTATAAGCCTCTCAAATACCACTGATCATTTTAGACACATTAACCTGATAGTGGTTCAAAGGGTGAGTTGAGAGCATGGGGGTGGGTATAGCCGAGCCAGGAAGGCCAGTTAGAATATTGCCAACTCAGGTATGAGCTAATTACATTAATGAAGTAAGTGAATGTGGAGGGGCTAGTATTCAACCCATAATTCAGGTAAGGCATGATATAGGCCTGATCTAACGCAGTGGCCATGCAAATGGAGAAAAAAGGAAGAAGTCCAGAGCAACTTCCTGTTTTCTAGCTTGAGTACCATGTTGGTGCCAGCTCTGAGATTAGACATTCCAAGCAGAGGGAGCCTTCTTGGGGTGTTGGTATTACCAAGTTCTCCAACTAATAACTACTGTTTTTGAACACCTATTCCCTTAACATATTTCAAAAACTCACAATAGCGCTGTGAAATAGGTTACAGCTGAGGCCAGAGGGTTGAGGAACTTCCCCAGAATCATTCCGTTTGGAAGAGGAGAAAGATGAGAGAGGAGGGGTCAGTGGAGACCATGGAAGAGAGCCCACTGGAGTGAAAGGGTTCTCTTCCTTGGCCGGTATTCATACCAGAAATGGTTCAAGAGTAATAAAATCCAGGCAGGAAAATGAAGTTCCTTAAATTACTATTTTTTTTGAAACTTTTTACAAGGAGAAATTCACAGAGCAAATTAGACATTTCCTCACACCTGTGTGAGTCTCCTATTGAGAAACTGAGGAATCCTGTCCATCAAACAAAAGTTGTAAAAACTAAGCTGTCAAAATTCAGCCATCCTGCCCTAGCTGGTTTGGCTCAGTGTCAGCCTGTGGATTGAAGGTTCCTGGGTTTGATTCCAGTCAAGGGCACATGCCTGGGTTGTGGGCTCGATCCCTAGTGTGGAGCATTCAAGAGGCAGCCTACCAATGATTCTCTCTCATCATTGATGTTTTTATCTCTCTCTCTCCCACTCCCTTCCTCTCTGAAATCAATAAAAATATATTTTTAAAAATCCAGCCATCCCTAAAGTTGGCACTCATCTACCAAACCAAGTGCTGCATTGCCCTCCCTTTCTCTCAGCCTCTGAGAAGCTTCTCCTGAACCTTGTTAAAGAAAATAACTCAAAACACAGAAATAAGGCAAAAGGTAATTATGTAGACCTTTTAATGCCAAGCTAGACATGCTCTAATAACCCCCTGGTGGGTCATCGCTTTGGGGGAACGTAACTTGGTTTCACTTAATATCACCATTGATTAGGGCAAGGGCGTTTTAAAACTCCGTAAGGTCAGAAACTTAACTCCTAAGAAAGACCAATAAAGTGTAAATATTTTCCTTTCTGTTTAGCAGCAAAAATAATCCCCCAAATCACAATTTTATAGCGTTATAGGACATTGACCAGTTCTGTTGCCAGGTTAGCAATCTTTACTAACATGCTTTTCTCCAGTCATCTTTTAAATTCCATTTCTTGTGTTCTTTTTGAACCAGTTTTGTCATTCTGCTAGTTTACTCCTCAATAATAAGGTAAAGAAAACTTGAACATATACTCACTATCTTTTTGTATGAGAATTATGCCAATAAATTGGAAATGACCAGGTAAGAATTACACACATACACACACCTCACACCAAGTACTTCTACAGCCAGCACTGCTGAAATGGCTTGTTTGCCTGCCTTCTCTGCTAGACTTCTAAGGAGTCAGTGAATAGTTCTATCGTATGTCCCGCTGCTGTCTTCCGAACACAGCAAAATAGTGTCCCAGAGTATGAGATCAACAAAAATTTCTGAATGAGTTTCTTACCCAGATGCCTAAGTGCCCTTTCTCCCACTCTTCTCCTTTGTAGATCATGATCTCAAACTCCTGCATCCCTTTAAACATTGATAATGGCTCTCTTCACTACCTGCAGCCTCTGAGAAGTATCAGCTTGTTATCTAATTAAATGATAGGTTTTTCTCTCAATGGCAGACATACAACAGGATTTAGGCTTGACAAGAAGATGGAATTCACATCATTTGCCTGGGCACCAGTAACATTCAAAAATAAATTTTAATAAAAATCAGCACTTCCACTTTGGGGGGAAAAAAGTTTTTTAAGGATAGAAATTGGTTACACAGCATATTATAAAAAGAGTGCTATTTAATAAACTCTGAAATAGACAGCCATATCTAAAAAACACCTGAGATATATCATCTTCTCAAGCAGAAGATGCCATACCAGTTCCTTTAAGTCCAATGAGTAATTTATATCAGATCATGGAATGAGATTCACTATTCTGATCCAGTTCTTTGTTGAAAGACTATTCTGTTGGTATTCAATATCTGGTAATCATGAGAGCCTTGTAGGCATCAAATATAACTCTGCCAGTTATTAATTTATTGATTCAGCTTTAAATTCATCTTATGTGCATACCCTATAAAAATAGATCTGGTCCCTTGATTTTTCTTTCTGACAGGATGTTACGTTTTGTCAGCAGAGGGCGCCAGAGAGACATTGCAAAAGAAAGGACTGTTTCAGTGTATTCAATAGGCAGGCTACCCAGAATCCAGCTCTCCCAGCACCAGCTTCTGAAGCATGCACCATCAGGCTTATGCACCATGGGCAGCCTTTCCAGTGTTCAGCCCCTAGCACACAAGGTCTCCCCGGCAACCCCTTTAGCCATTTTGTAATGGAGAGCCCTTGGTGAGATACTCCCTAAAGGATGGATTTTCAGTAAGATCCCCTAGTACAAGCCCTACAGCAAGGACTGGCTCTCAGAGGGGGGCTGAGGAGTTCCTCCTTGGTTGCTCTATCTAAACTGCTCCTTGTATCTTTTATTCCTATATTTTTTAGTTCTCTTTATTTCTTGCTAGTCAATCCCTCATTAGTTTAATGCCCTATTATAGTTAGCAACTCTTTACATTACACTTTCCCTATTCAAATTATTGTGTGCCTTCTCTCTCCTGATTGGACCCAAACTGAGACAAACTTCTTGAAGATAGTTTATTGGGCACTCAATATAAATAGCAAATTTCCTGTGGTGTTTACTCAGACAGAAATGAAATGTTGTGTTTAAAGAATTAGGAATTACATATTTGGGATTTAGATAGCTGAGAAAAATGAAAGCATATGAAGGTTTTTCTTCATTTGTTCTGATATAAACAACTCCAATCGTCATAAGCATGATTGTTTATTAGAGCTATGTGAGATATAAACATTTTATTATCCCAAGAGGGTCTCTGCAGTGGCCCAGCCACTTAAAACTGGCTTAACCCAAAGTTAAATTCAGGGTAGTCATACAACTCAATGACTTATGAGCCCTAGCTTCCCTTCTTCACTAGAGAACTTTCAAATCATCTGTCATCTCTGACTTCTTAATTCTTTAAGTAGAAATGTAGGAGACTAGTTCTATAAAAGGGAGAAGCACAGTACAGTAATTAAGAGCACGAACAAGTTACATTACATCAGTAGACTTCAGTTTCCTCATCTGTGAAAAGGACATCAACACAGCACCTACATCATAGGGTTGCTCTCAGAACCAAATGAAGATATGTAAAGCCCTTAAAATTATGCCTGGCAAATAGTGTTTGTAATTCTTTTTGTATTAATGTTTCATTTGATTTATTTTCCTCTTAGTTCCATATGTGAAAACTGACTTTATTGCTCAATTACAGTTTGCTTTTAATATTACTTTGTATCGGTTTTAGGAGTACAGCATAGTGGATAGACAACCATATACTTTGCAAAGTGTTCCCTCTGATAGTGCCAGTACCCATGTTATTATTTTTATCACCTATGATCTAACTCCTCAAATGTTGTTGCTTTAACAATACAATTATAAAAGGAGGAATAAAGAAAAAAGATGCTACACTATCTATATAATTATAACAGAATCAACATTTTATGTAAGCAGTTAGGCTAGATAAAAATGTTCCATGTCTAGTAGTCTCGCACCAATGGGATTTAGTTAAGTAATAATTTAACTTGCATCAGAAATACTTCCCAAGTGACTTTTGCAAGCATTATTTTCTTAAATTTTTTATTTATTGATTGACTTTGAGAGAAAGTAGCTTCTCAAGTGACTTTTGCCAACATATTTTCTTTAATTTTTTTATTGATTTTTAGAAAGAAAGGAGGAGGAGAGAAAGATCCATTTGTTGCTCTATCCATTCATGCATTCATTGGTTGATTCCTGTATGTGCCCTGACTGGGGATCAAACCTGCAATCTTGATATATCTGGATGATGCACTAACCAACTGAGCTACCTGGCCAGGGCTTGCCAGCAGCCTTATTCTATTTAGAATAAATGCAAACTTTGTAAATGCTAAGAAATTGCCAATGGCATAATCATCATCATCTGAACTTCTCGCATATTAGAATTAAAGCTACTTCCTTTTCTAAGAATTTGGGGTTTCAGAGAAAGTGAGATTTCTTCAAAGCTTAATGAGTTTTTTTTTCCAAAGTTTTATACTTTAGATATTTCCTTTATAGTCACATAGACTGGGTTTAATCCCAGCCCCATTCCTTGCCAGTTAGATAACCTCGGACTTGTGTTTTAACCTCTTCAAATCCTAGTTCCTTCCCCTATAACATGAGGAAAGCAATGACTCTAACGAAGGATGGTCTCAAGGATTAAATGAGATAAAATGGGTAAAGCTATCATCATGTATGGCATCCTCACTGCTCAGGAAGGAAAAGCAGCAGCCATTATCATCACTATCGCTGAGATTCTATCACCTAACTGTTTGCCTTATGAATTTCATGACCTCTTTTTTAAATGAGTAAACGTCAGAAGAAGATCCTATAATATCAATGTGTGTCTTATAAAAATTAACCAGAAGTTTCTGATGGTACCTCAAACTTAGTTGTTCACATGCCAACTTAATATTTCCTCTCTCTCTCTTTTCCTTTCCTTCCAAATCAAACGTCTCTTTTCTAAGCTCAAAGTGAAGAGCATGTGAATATTTCTCAAAGTACTCTTTTGCAAGTTTTTCATTGTTTGGCCGCAAACCATCTCGAACATTTTTTATGCAAATTGTGGTGATTTCACCTTCCACTCTCTCCTGACATAGCACATGATATTTTCTCAAAGTACTTTCATAAACGCCGTTCTTTTTCAGGTACAGGAAAACATCTGTATCGAGAACAAGCGTCTCTCCACATTTGGCAGTCTCTCCGCGTCTAGCCGTCTCGGGTACTGAGGACCTGGGTGACTCCAAAGAGTTATTACTTCTCTGTAGACTCCTTCTGGGGCTCTGTCTACTCCTCTTTTCCGCCTCACTGATACAACTCCTGTTTTTTTCTAAAAGAGAACTTGCTTTAAATAGCAAAGATTCTTTGAGCTTCTTGATAGCCAGAAAGGATCCTTGAACGGAGATTCTTCCATTTTGTTTCAAAGGACTGAAGCATAAACTTGGAATTTTCTTTTTCAGGTCCCTCACCAGACTTTCCAGAGGGAACTGACCTCGAAAAACAGAGAGATCAAGAATAGCATTTACAGAGATCAAGACCTAAAATTAAAGAGAGAGAAATTAAAACAGCACTGCCTACTGGAGCAGACAGCATAAACAATCTTTTTCTGCCGCTGTCTCTGCAACAGTTACCCTAAACCAGTCCCCAGTTCCCTAACACAGCCTGGCTTCTTGCGCCATAGCGCCCATCAAAGGGATCCCACAACCCCATAGAGCCCACAATGTTCAATTTGGGATTCACAGTCCCTCGCTGCACTCCCCAAAACAGAGCTGGCTAAATATTTTTTTAGCAGCAGAATGCTTTTTTGAAACAAAGTCTTAAGTAGAACCCATAGATATGCACTGTTCTGGTTCTGCTCTGTGGGTAAAGTGGTCCCCCTAGGCAGCCCCCAAGTTTCAAGTTCATCAGATGACTGCACAGAAGCCTGGGTTTCTTACCAAATAAAATCTAAACCAATGCTTTGGATTTTAACTTTTCCTCTGATTTCTTCCTTTCCTGTATCTTCAAAGCTTCTTTTTAATGTTCATGGGTTTTTGTTTTTTCCCAAAATAAGTTTTTAGGTAGATCCCCGACATCATCCATGAGAGCATAAAAGCTCACTATCACTTTAAAAGCATCTCATGGGACATATAGAAACATAAAAACAGACCAAGCAGTAATCAAAAAATTTTAAGATACAGGGTTGGCCTTTAACACTGATTCAGCTTAAGGAGTTTGGATTTTCTTTCCAAATCATGGGATAACAGTGCCTTGTGTCTCCTACGTAGGGAACACTTTGCAGAAAAAAACAGGATCCAGGACTAACAGCAGGCCTTCAGCGTCACACCTTACCTTTTCACTAAAATGAGAGACTGTGAGTTGAATGGGTCCAACCTTCTCTGCTAAATAGTGTTTCTTTTTTCTGATGACATTCTCTGCAACTAAGTGGAAACAAGTGCCATCAGAAGTGTTTGTGCCTTGATACACTAATAATTATTTTAATTAATAATAATGGAGCTCTAGCTGGTTTGGCTCAGTGGATAGAGCATCGGTCTGGGGACTGAAGGGTCCCGGGTTCAATTCCAGTCAAGGGCACATGCCCGGGTTGCAGGCTTGATCCTCATTAGCGGGTGTGCAGGGGGCAGCTGATCAATGACTCTCTCTCATCATTGATGTTTCTCTCTCTCTCTCCCTCTCCTTTCCTCTCTGAAATCAATAAAAATATATTTTTAAATAATAATAATAATAGATTAGTTAGAATGCCTGAGATTTTTTTTCTATATTTTTCCTCTAAATTCAACTTTTAAATAGTTTTTTCCCTTGTACTTTTAATACATTAAAATTCATTTGTGTAAATATGATCCTAATCAGACTTTAAAAAACACACATAGTTACACATGACTAGAAAATAAACACCTAAAAGTTAGTCTCCCACTCTATTAATTATGGCCACAGGAAACTTCACCTTCTCAAATCCAGGATACCACCCTGTCTGCTTTTCCTCTTATTCACTGGCTGACCTGCTCAGTCTCCTCTGCTAATTCTCCTTTTCTTCCCATTTTCTAGATGTTGGCATGCTTATATCTCAGGCCTCAAAACTCTTTGCTAACCTACACCCACCTCCTGGGTGATCCATGGCTTTTGATATTATCACTACATGTACCACTTTCTAATTTTTTTCTCCGAGAACATAGAGAGAGGAAGGGACAGGGAGAGGGAGAAACATCAATGTGAGAGCAAAACATTGGTCTGCTGCATCCTGCATGCCCTTATGGGGGATCGAGCCTGCAACCCAGGCATGTGCCCTGACTGCAAACTGAACCAGAAATCTTTCAGTGCCAGAGACAATGCCCACAAACTGAGCCACACCAGCCACGGCAATTTCCACATATATTCTTGCTGGTGCAATATTGTGCCACTTTTATATTCAGAACAGAATACTTTTTTTAAAAAAGCCACTTTAAACTTTACCAATCCCATGATTCATTTTAATGAAATTCAATTTTTAATTTCATTACAGAAGCATTTCTAAGATTACAGAAATTTGATTTAGAAATACCTTTTTTTTCTTTGAATGTTACATATGCAATTCCCATGGTTCTTGTTGGATATATTACATTTTCAACAACCCCGCCTTCATTCTGGATATCTTGGAAGTGTCTCTTCACTAATGTGGTCAGTAATAGATCACTAAAAAGGCCAACCGGCAGACCAGCAACTACAACCGTTCTTTCAGAAGCTTTGGATTCCTTGACATTCAAAACTGATGCCTGTAAGAGAAATAATAGGATGCTCTTTAAAATATGTAAGATTCTACTTCAGATAGGCAACATCACATACCAGTAGGAGAAGCTATTTTACTCAACAAATGTACCAGTGCAGGTGATTAGATACTAAGATAGATAGATAGATAGATAGATAGATAGATAGATAGATAGATAGAATATAGGGTTCACACAAGAATTCGAGAGTTAAATGTAAAAAGTGAATCCTATATATTTTTTATACATGGAAAACATTGGTTAATATTTGTCTGATTTTAGAAATGCCTAAAAATAACAGAAGTCACAAAGGAAAAGATCAAGAAAAACACATTTGAATTAAAATTAAAATTTTAATTTTAAAAATAGTCAAGCTAGCCCAAGGTGGTGTGGCCCAGTGGTTGAGCTTTGACCTATGAACCAGGAGGTTACCGTTTGATTCCTGGTCAGAGCACATGTCTGGGTTTTGGGGCTTGATTCCCAGTGGGTGCGTGCAGCAGGCAGCCAATCGATGATTCTCTCTCACCATTGATATTTCTATTTCTCCCTCTCTCTCTAAAATAAATTTTTTTTAAAAGCCATGCTAACCACAAAATATGTTCATTTGGAGATGGCTGTATGTTTTGATTGTAGAATCCAAAATACATAAGCCAATAAGAAACACATTCCCTACTTTTTTGTCAGAATCAGGAAAAAGTCACCATAAAAAAATAAACCCTGGCAAAAATACTAGGGCTGCAGTGGAGTGAATCCTGCCCCCAAGCACCTATGTGAGATGGAACTGAACCACTGAGCGTAGCTGCCATTGCAGAGCCCGCCACCACACTGCACAGGGTGCCAGCTGCAAGTAGATCCTTCCCTGGGCTCACTCTCTTTGAACTTGTTGTATTACCCAGTTAAGCGGCTTCTATTTAAATGTCTTAATGTGTCCCCAGTCTATTTAGGGAAGTGGGCCCCTAAGCTTCCCTGCCCAGGACTTATAGGTGGTCCACAGCTTGACTGTACCAGAGCTCAGACATAATCCCTCCTAACTTACCCCCGGGAAGGACAGCATGTCTCATGGGCCTGAGTAATGGTTAACAGATCACAGAGATGTTGTGAGCTCTCAGTTGAAAGAACTCTGTACTCAGAGTACGACTTCACCCGGCATAGGCAAACTACTTCTGACCTCCCAGGTCAAGTTCATAGTCTAAGTACACACACAGTGTCCTGTCCATCCCAAAGGCACCTTAAAAGGGGTGGGGAGCCCTAGCTGGTTGGCTCAGTGGATAGAGCCTTGGCCTGCAGACTAAAGAGTCCCAGGTTCGATTCCGGTCAAGGGCACATGCCTGGCTTGCGGGCTCCATCCCCAGTAGGGGGTGTGCAGGGGGCAACCAATCAATGATTCTCTCATCATTGATGTTTCTTCCTCTCTCTCTCCCTCTCCCTTCCTCTCTGAAATCAATAAAAACATTTTTTTTAAAGGCGGGGGGAGAGGGGGTGTTGGGGATGAAAATGGCTCATGTTGAGACACATAAAACAGAGGGAGTATCTCTTGGAAAGGGAACCCATAATAACCTATTGACTGATTACTATGGAAAGTACTTTTATTTTTTTAATTCTCATCGGAGAATATGTTTTTGTTGATTTTTTTTAGAGAGGAAGGGAGTGAGAAAGAAATAAAAACAAACAAACAAACACCTATTAGACCTACTGGCCCAGAGCAGGGATGGAATCAGAATCGAACCTGCAACCTTTTGGTGCACGGGACGATGCTCCAACCAACTGAGCCATCCAGCCAGGGATGGGAGGTATTTAATGGCGGAAAACAGCTTCTGAACAGTAAAAATATGTAAACGTGTTCCTCCATCCTAGCTGCAAGTGGTAAGATGCAAGTATCCCAAAATAGGTCTTCCTAGCAGTGGGAAAAAATGACAAAAGAGATTTGTCAGATGTTCAGGGAATTTTACTTCACAGGAGATTTGTCTTCATTACTATCCATCTGGCTGTAAGAGTCCACACCGACTTCAATGGGTAAATGACTAGTGAATTAACTTCCCTTTTGCTCTTCGTCAATGTCAAAGAAAAACTGTCAATCAATTTAAACTCAGAACACCTCACCTCACTTCTGCCCTCGTCAACACTAACACCACATCGTGTATTTCTTTATTCAAGTGTCTACATTTAACTTATCTTTGAAATCAAAGGAACTTCTCCCTGATAGCTACTAATCTCTTCTATGCCCATAAGGAAAAGAGGTGTCTTTGGAGAGCGCCCTTTCAAGAGTTACCTCGGAGATACAGGATTTTGAAACAAAAGCAGCATCTTAGCCAAGACGTATTAAGGTGATGGCATTTTCCCTGTATCAGTGATATATTTTAAGGGATTTCTGACCATCGTGTCAGTAACCAAAAAGATATAAAGAAAAATCGAGTTTATTTTTGTAAGTCGTTGGGGGAAAATAATTAGGTCCGTTCACGGCATCTGTTTATATTTATTTTCTTAAAACAAGTTGTTGCCCTGACTGGTTTGGCTCAGTGGATAGAGCATTGGCCTGTGGACTGAAGGGTCCCGGGTTCAATTCCAGTCAAGGGCATGTACCTTGGTTGCTGGCACATCTCCAGTAGGGGGTGTGCAGGAGGCAGCTGACCGATGTTTCTAGCTCTCTATCCCTCTCCCTTCCTCTCTGTATAAAAACAAAATATATGGTTTTTGTTAAATAAATAAATAAAATATACATTTTTTTAAAAAAAAAACAAAACAGTTGTTTCTTGTCACTGCAGTAAAGAAAACCACACTTGCATCTCACACTGCTTGGGCACTTCCGGGGCCCTGGCATTTCTAGGTGAGCATTCAGGGCCCTGCTACTGCTTTCAAACGCTTGCGGGAGGGCTGGCTCTTGAATTTGCTAACTGTTCTTGCTGGCTAGCCCGGAGGTGAAAACACAGAGCCCTTGTCTAGAGAAAGGACTAAGCCACAAGAGAGAATTCTCACTAATGCAGACAAGATACCCATCTGGATGCCTTCCCAGCTTGCGTCCTGGGCTGGAATCCTTCTCACTGGCCCTTTTCGAAAGGAAACCGGGGCCTCCATTTCTGGGTAACTCCCTCCGCTCTTGTTCACCAAAGCGGGGGATGGTATGGGGAACAACAGTTGAGTCCTAACACAGCCTGCGAAGCGACTCCCGGACGGAACAGCTGTGTCCCTGGCGACGGGGCACTGGGAACGGGGTGGGGGTGGCCGCGTTCCGCCCTTTGGAGCGGCGCCTCTAGCACAGCCCGCTGTGAATTTCAGGCGCGCAGTTCCACGCGGGCAGGTGCAGAAAGGCAGGGAGGCGTTTGCTGGCGGGGTGCCTCCAGGGCAGTCGGCTCTCCCCCTCCACGGCCCCTGCGCCCTCGCCCGCCCCCACAGGCTCCCCGTCCCTCTAGGGACCCTCGCCCGCCCCCACAGGCTCCCCGTCCTTCTAGGGACCCTCGCCCGCCCCCACCAGGCCCCGCGTCCTTCTAGGAACCCCCCCCCCGCCCCTCTAGGGACCCTCGCCCGCCCCCACCAGGCCCCGCGTCCTTCTAGGACCCCCCCCGCCCCCACCAGGCTCCCCGCCCCTCTAGGGACCCCCCCCCGCCCCCACCAGGCCCCGCGTCCTTCTAGGGACCCTCGCCCGCTCCCACCAGGCCCCGCGTAGCGACGGCACGGAGACGGCCCTGCCCCGCAAAATCCGAAGCAAAAGCAACTTGCCATGGCGGAGCAGAGATGCGCACTCGGCCGTCGGCGGGTCGGGAACGTAGCGGGGCGCGGGCGGAAGGGCGGGCCGGCAGGCAGGTTTCGGTTTTACTTTCCCCGCTCCCCTGGAGACCACGCGACACCAGGGCGGCCGGGGGCTGGGACCCTCGGGAGTTTCACAACTTTTGAAACCACGCTGGAGGGAAGCCAGGATCCCCCGCGGGAATTCGGGGATTCCCGGGGTCAGTCCGGGGCGCGATGGAAGCTGATCGTCCTTCCTACGCCTCCCCAACCCTCTTCTCATCACAGCACCTCCGGGCCTCCTCTTCGTCATCCGTCCGCCCCCGGCCAGCCGCGGGCCCCCCCAGGCGCAGGAGGAAACGCGCATCCCTGCCAACAGCGGGCCCCGCATCTTGATCACGCCAAACTCGGACCCAAGTCTGGCACCTAGGAGGACCCAGGGGACCCAATACACAGCTTCAAAGTCAAAGAGCACGAAGAAGAAAGGCCAATATGAAGAAGCTCAGTTTTACTCTTAAGAAATACAAGTAGAAATCATGAGGTCCCTTTTTTCTACGATTAGATTGGCAGAAATTAAAGTGTGCTAATGGCCAATGTTGGCCAGCGTTGCAAGCCTAGAGAGGTGCAAACATTTCTGAGGATTTTGGCCCCTTTCAAAATGTAAAATGCAAAAAGTAAAAATGCGCATAAACTTAGCAATTTCACTTTCAGAATTGCACTGAAGTTATAGTGCACAAGCAAAACTAAGGTATTGTACAGACATTTTAGTTGTCTGTTTCGTGTAATACACATAATTGTTTTGGGGTTGTTGTTTTTCACATAATTGTTTTAAAAGCGGATCCACCCTAAGGCTATGAAGATTGTAAAACAACATGAATTCTATATGTAATTCCCCAATTTATATTTCATCTTCAGATACCTATACTGAATTTTCACTTCAATGTCTAATAAGCATGTGAAATTTAACAAGGCCAAACAGAACTCTCCTTCCTCCCTTTCTTCCCCTTGAGGAAATAGTTACACTGTTTACTATTCAGCAATACCTGCTGGGGAGCGCAAGCTCAGGCTCATGGGTGTTCCTTGCTATCTCTTTCCTTGGCTCCGTTAGTACAGTGACTATATACTATAGTCTACAAGCCACACAGCACCTCCAAGGCCACCTCCACCCTCCAGGTCAAGTCCACATCCTGCCTTGTTCCCCTTCCATTCTTTCTGGATAACCACACCCAGGATAACATTTTAAAATGCAAATCCGCTTTAGTTTTTATTTAAACACGTAATTGTTTCCCCTTTGCACTTTAAGTAACATTTACATTCCTCACCAGGAAAGCATAATGGCCTTGATCTGTTTTCTTTGGCCAGATCTCCTAGAACGATCCTTAACGCCTCTGTTCCAACCACACAAGCATCTCATTGGGGCTCTTCCTGGCCTTGGCACTCTTTCCAGGCCTGGAAAGCTCCTGCCTGATCCTCATTCAACTGGCTGCTTCCTGTCATTGGAATCTTAGCGCAAATGAGCCCTCTTTAGAAACACTGTTTCTGATCACCTAGTCTAAATTTGTTCCCCCCAGCATTGCTGGTGTGGCTCAGTGGTTGAGCATCGACCTATGAACCTGGAGATCAGGGTTAGATTCTTGTGGCTGGGGTTTGGGGCTCAATCCCCAGTGTGGTGGTGTACAAGAGGCAGCTGATAACAATTTTCTATCATCATTGATATTTCTTCCTCTCCCTTCCTCTCTGAAATCAATAAACATGTTTTTTTAAAATAAATAAATTTGTTTCCCCCAGTTAACACATTGTGGACCAGTAGTTTTATTGCTAGCTTTACCCAGTGGCCAGGTAAGCTTCTATTGAACGAGTACAAAAAACATTTCACATAAATGTTAAAGGCACGCTTTAAAATTAAATACCCATTGCATTTTGAAGTTATTTATTACATGTTCTTACAAGCTAATATCTTTTTAAAGTATGATACTTTGTAAAACACTGTGTCATATGAAGCGAGAATTCTCATGATCTGTGCACAATGTGTTAATTGTCATTCCATCATCCTTTTTATCATAATAGCACTCACCCCTTTCTAAAAGTATCTTTTTTTTTCTTGCTTGTCTCTCCCCAGGATAGATAGCCGTTAGTGCTATTCACCAATATTCTTTGATCTTCTCCATTCAGGGACAGTGGAGGAATAACCCTGACTCTCACTCAATGTTTGAAGTTAAGCATGTTCATATGATTCAGGCAGCCAATGAAATGTGCGAAGAATCGACATATCTCATATATTTGGGTGGAAGCATTTCATTGCATGTGCAAGAGTCTCCAAGGCTCTCTTTGCCTTGCTGCTCATGTATTGAAGAGAACATGCATCACTGAGAACATACGAGTATAGAACACAATTGCACTAGGGAGTTACCTAGACCCATCAGAAAATGTACATAAATGAAAAATAAAACTTTGAAGTTTTAAACCACTGAATTTTTTCAACAATATTACCTAGCATACCCTGACTAATAAATCCCACTATAATGAAAGAGCACCATGAAAATATTTGCAAATCAGATAAGGTATTTGTAACCAGAATATACAGATAACCCTTACAATTCAAACATACTAAGACAATTCAATTTAAAATTTGGCAAAAAATTGAATGGGCATTTTATCAAAGAAGACACATTAATGGATAATATACACAGGACAATATTCTCAACATCATTAGTCATTAAAGAAATGTAAAGTTAAAACCACAATGAGATACTACTCCACACTAAAATGGCTGTAATCAAAAAGACAGATAACTAATGTCAAGAATATGGAGAAATGAGAATTCTCATACATGGTGGGAAAGTAAAATGTTACAGTCACCTTTTAAAACAGTTTAGCAGTTTCTTAAAATATTAAGAATGAATTTACCTTATGACCAAGAAATTCACTCTTAGATAACAAATCAAGAGAAATGAAAACATGTCCAAACAAAGACTTACATGCAAATACTCATAACATAATACGTAATAGTCATTACGTATGAATGACCATCAGTTGCTTAAAGGATAAACCAAATGCAGTAAGTGTATATGGTATGTACAATGTAATACTATTCAGCAATAAAAAGGAGCAAAATACTGACACATGCTACAAGAAAGATGAAGTTCAAAACATCATGCTAAGTGAAAGAAACCAGACCCAAAGACCACACATTGTGCAATTCCATTTAACCAGAATAGATAAGTCTATGAAGAGAAAAAGTAGAAAAGTGGTGGCAAGGGCTGGAGATGGAAACAAAGATTAACTGTAAATGGACATGAG
The DNA here is from genome assembly GCF_014108235.1 of Myotis myotis. Classification (NCBI taxonomy): domain Eukaryota; kingdom Metazoa; phylum Chordata; class Mammalia; order Chiroptera; family Vespertilionidae; genus Myotis; species Myotis myotis. The sequence goes on along the minus strand of NW_023416390.1, from coordinate 62,542,225 downwards.
CACCATAATCCAGGTGGGCATCCTTTCTAGGGATAATGAGAGATCTAGTATTAGCCAGGAATGCAGGTCTACCCATCGGTGTCATTGAACTGGGTATAGAGCAACCCTTAACCTTGTATGTGGCAACTATTCCAACTTGTATGCACTGACAAGGACGTGCTACCCCGAAACATGATACCTCGGCATAGTGAATATTTAAAATTGAAGGAATATGAGAAATGGCATATGCAAGAAGGACTTTCTGACCTTCCCCCAGAAACAAGTCATAAAACCCTCCTGTGAGAGGTGCCCTCCTTTACCCAGAGGGAAGGAGGACCCTTATCTCCAAATACTAAGGGACACAGAGAACAATCTGAATGAGCAGGCCAACCTTCCCCTGGTTTAATACATTTTGATAGCCTATCCTATCATTTCTCACTTGCTATAACTTGACACTCTTCAGGTTTAACCATTCCGGTTTTTAGTTCCATATGAAGGCTCCTGTGTCACATAAAATTTATTTTAAGTTAATTTGTATGCTTTTCTCCTGTTTTTGTTAAGCTGTCTTTGTCAGTTTAATTTCTAGATTCAGCCGCAGATTCTAAATGGGCTAAGGAAAACTTTTTCTGCCCCTATAGAGCCAAGCTATCCTTGAGGGAGCATGACTCCACATGTGGCCAAAATAACTCTAGCAGCTTACAATTGAATCTGCATCCAAAAAAAAATTTTAATCTCTGATAGCCCCTGTTATAAGGCCTCCTACCTCACTGTGCTTGTCTTTGTCTCACAGTCTTAAATCAAACTGGTTGACATTTTCTTGGATGTTTGAAATTTGTGACACTAAAAAACAAAACAAAACTGGTTACTTGTATCTTGATAATCATTTCTTTTCATAAGATGTGGTGTGCATTGTGAATATTCCTAAAGTGGGATAAAGAGAAATTTATTTTAAAGGAGTAGCATTTGATATTTGAAAGAGAGCAATGACTTTTATTGGACTATTAACAAAATACAGACCAAAGCCTACCTTTCTAGAAAGTAATTGTAGCCACAGGTATTAAGATCCTTAAAAAATTTATATCCTTTAACCTATCAACCTAGCTGAAATAAGGTCAGAACTGCAGGAAAATATTTGTACACCAAGATAACGCGGGGTTTATGAATATCATAGCACTTATAAATGTGAAAAAATTGAAAATAACTTTAATGGACAACAATAGGGAAATAATATTCACAAGATTAAATATGATATAGTTGGGGGAGGGAGAGATTAGAAGGGAGGACATAAAATATTTACCATTATCTCTGAGGAGAGATTTTTTTTATGATTTTTTTTCTAAGCTTCCCCCCTGGGATATGTTTTAATTGATTTTTAGAGAAAGAACAAGGTCCATTAACCAGAAAATACTACATGGCCCAGCCGATGTTGCTCAGTGCTGGAGCATAGGCCCATTAACCAGGAGAGAGAGAGAGAGAGAGAGAGAGAGAGAGAGAGAGAGAGAGAGAGAGAGAGGAGAACACATTGATGCTAGAGAGAAACATCTATCAGTAGCCTCCATACACACTCTGACCGGGGAATTGAACCCACAACCTAGGTATGTGTCCTGACCAGGAATAGAACCCTCTACCTTTTTGGTGTATGGGACATCACTCCAACCAACGAAGCTACCCAGCCAGGGCAGATTTTTAATGACTTTTATTATCTTCATTAAACTTTGTGTATTTTTCAAGAATGAGCATCTTTTCTTTTTGAATACCAACCGGATCTTATGAATGTCATCACTATACAGTTTTGGTTTTCTGTCTTCTAAGCACATTATAGGATTGAACATCCAAGCTCCTTTATGGTTGGGAAGAGCCATATACTCTGCTCTGGTTGAGTTGTGAATGGAAGGGAGATTTCTGCACCAAGAGTTGAATGGCCAGTTCAAAACCTTCCAAAGTCCTTTCCCTCCAGCACAGCATCCGACAATAAAGATGGTGGCTGCTGGTAGCCTGGTTCTCCAAGTGTCTACCATGAGCATTCTTTTTATTGACCTATCATGGGCATGTATCATGAGCAAGGAGTAAACTTTTGTTGTTCTAGATCTCTGAAATTTAGAGATCATTTATCATATAGTTTATCCTGATTGATATAGAAATTGGTACTCAGAATGGGAGTTATAGCCAAGAGGGTGTGGGTGGGAGACAATCCACAACACAATAGAAAAAACTACATGTCCCGGCCGGTGTGACTCTAGCTTGAGCATAGGCCCATTAACCAAGAGGTCACACTTCCATCTCTGTCAGGGCACGTGCCAGGGTTTTGGGCTAGATCCCCAGTAAGGCGTGTGTCGGAGGCAGTTGATCTACGTTCTCTCTCATAGATGTTTCTATCTCTCTATCCCTCCCCCTTCCTCTCTCTAAAATCAATAAAAATATATGTATTTTTAAATACTACATGGCTTTGGCTTAGGAATTAAGTGGCAGGTAATTAAAAAATAATTACCAGAGATTACAAGGATACTGATCCATATTATGTAGTTGAAAAACATGTGGTAAAACTCACACATGATAAATTAGAAGGCAGTTATTATCCCTAATTAGTTTGTAGTGTGTGTTCTTTTTAGAAAAGAGTGTGAACAACAATGTTACTAAATTAAAGGGGTTTGTTTGTTTGCCTACACACATCAAAGCCCACGAAAATGCCAACAGGAGTTGGTAGCAAAGAAAGTACAGGTTTATTTAAGGAAATGGTGCTGAGCCCACAGACACAGATTAGCTTGCCTCAGACCTGTTGACTCCTTGATGTCCTCTAGGGGATTGATCACAAAGGGGGGAAATCATTAGTCATAGTAACTAAGGGAGCTGTGGCCATGGGCTCTACTGATTGATTGGGGCCAGCAGAGTGGGTAGTTGATCATTAAATCAGGTCCAGATATCAGCCTTGGCAGAGTTCTGGTTTGGTGAGGGTATGGTGGGTTGGGTTCTCCACTGTCATAGGCCTGGGGCTGAAACACAACTGAGGTCAAGATGTTGTCTTTAAAGGTGACCGAAACTCTGTTCCTTTGATCAGCAGATCTGAGGCTTTTTTCTTAAGATAGTTTGATGCTGACCAGAGCCTGAGGTCCTAAGGGCTTAATGATGAGTGGAGTGAACATGCAGTATGTGTGAAAGTGAAAGGATCTGGTTGAAAGAAGGCAAGGGAGTCAGTGCTGTTAGACTGGACAAAGCCAGCTTGAATTAAGGAAGAAGTCATATTAAAGAAATGAAGTTCCTGTGAGGTTATAGTAGCATACATCTGCTAAATAGGAGCACTTGACAAAGTAATGTACGAAAGAAATGAGCTTATAAATTGGCCTTTCCTTTTTGTTGTTTTTAATCCTCACTGGAGGATATTTTTCCCATTGTTTTTTCAGAGAGTGGAAGGGAGGAAACCGAGGGAGGAGGAGGGGGGGAGAGAGGGAGAGCGAAAGAGAGAGAGAGAGAGAGAGAAAGAGAGAGACAGAGAGAGACAGAGAGAGAGAGAGAGAGAGAGAGATGAGAGACACATTGAATAGTTGCCTCCTGCACGTGCCCCAACCAGACATGGGAAATGAACCCACAACCTAGGTATGTGCCCTTGAGCAGGAAATAAACTGATCTTTCGATACTCGGGCCAATGATCGAACCACTGAGCAACATAATTGGCATAATTAGCCATTTTGCAAACAGGAATGAAAGAAAATCAAGTCCAGAAATATGGGAACTTTTAGTGTTGGAAGTAACAACACTTCTCATTCTCAAATGATAAAACTAAGAAGACCATTAAATAACAAACTGCCTTGTGGCAAGGATCAAATTAACGTTTAAATCTCTGAGCAGATTAAGGTCTCTCAAAGCAAAAACACCAATTAGGCTGAAGAATTCAGTAAACCTTTTCAACTGGACAAACCGGCTCAAGGAAAAAAAAAAGCTAAAAGTGGCTTGATAGACTCAAAGTACCCACAGTTTAGTGAAGGGAGAGAGAGAAGAATAGGCCAAGAAAACAGAATTATTGTAACTCTAAAAAGTAAGTCTAGAAAAAAACTGTGAGTGTGCCTATTAGCGCATGTAAGCTGACCAGAATAAAATAGATAAGAAACCTATTTCTTTTTTATTTTTTAATTTTACCAGCTAACTAGCCACCAGGAGTAGAGACTGTGAATGTGCAAAATTTCAAAAACTTTGGCCAAACATTGGTCATTGGAAGTATCCTGAGTCAGAAAGCTTTTTGATGCCCAAGAAAGATACATTTTGAATGCCCAATCTGGATATGGCCAAGAAGAGTAATGGGAAAAGAAGAATGTCCAGGAGTTCTGAGAACAATGAGTAAGAGAAGAACTTCCAGGGAATGGAATTGTGGCCCAATCCAAATTCCATGTCCAGAGGGTATGGAGTCCACTTCTACTCAGTGGAATTTCAGAATGGCTTTGGCTCAGTAACTGTTGTCTCCCATACTGTCCTTTTCCAGCTGTAATAGAGTTTATTGCAGGTTTTTGTAACAATTCCACCAATGTAAATTAAACTTTTATTTTGTTAGGCCACTGAGATTTGGGAGGTGGTTACTTCTCTAGATAAAGAGAAGTAACATTCAAACCTGACATAGAAACTACCACATATCATATAGAATTCATGCATGTTTAATTCGCTCCCATTTGGGGGGAAATTTTTGCTTTTCTCTCTTGGGGATGGGGTGAGTGTATTTTGTATGTGAAGAAGAGTGATCCAGAGATTGATGACCAGGGGATCAAAACAGACTGTGCTTCTTATCATTCTGGCTCCACTCTCTCTGGTCCTCCTCATTTTTAGACAAAATTTTTTAGTCTCCTTACGTTTCAGTGAGGCCATGTGATTATTTCTGGCCAATGGGATGTGAGAGGAAATGACACAGGTCAGTGCAAGATTTTCCAACATCACCTTTCCCCACCTCCAGGATTCCAGAAGAATGTCTTAAGACGGGGCCTTCAATGATTAGGACAGAATTCCCTACCAACCTTTGTTAGACATTCAACATGAATGAGAATTAAACTTTTATTTTGTTAGGCCGCTGAGATTTGGGAGGTGGTTTGGAATCACAGCATAACCTAGCCTGCTTTGACTGATAAATCCACACACAGCAAGAGGGACTTGTAATTCCACAGATCTATCTTTCCTGACTTATCTATAATAATGAAAGCATAATATGCTAATTAGACCAGACATCCTTCCGGACAACCTTCCAGATGAAGCCGTGACTGCAAGGGAGGGATTCAGGCAGCTGCCACAGCTGCCAGGGAGGGATCCAGGGGCTTTGAGGGAGGGATCGAGGCAGCCGCTGTGGCTGCGAAGGCCTACTCTTGCACGAATTTCATGCATCGGGCCTCTAGTATATTAATAATGTCTTTTTACACCTTTAGTAAGAGCTATTTCATCCTGGACACACAATTTAAGTCTTCCTAACTTAAAATACAATGTGTTAAGTAGTCAATACAATATCTCTTGGAAGATTTTCAAAGACAACATTCCTCCTGTAATATCTTTAAAACTCTAGAAATAAGCAGGGAACCAATGCTTGATTTCTGAGATCCAGCCATATCACGCAAGGGTGGTATGAATAAAAGAGAAAAGATATAATTTTCTAAAATAAGTAACATTTATAAAAAAAACTGTGCAAATTTAGAATTGAATAAAATTATCTATTTTACTGCTTGAAGAAGGCCCCCCAAAAGAAAGAAAAATGACTGCTTCAAACATTGTCCTAAATATTAGGAAAAATTTATTTCTGATTGGCAGTCTGCCCACACTAAAAAGGATACTCTCAGGCTAGTGAGACCAAACCAATAGAATTAAATAAGGTTCTTTCAATTTTTCTTCTTATATTTTGGGAAACTGAAATAATCTTACTGTTTCCAAAGAATAACTAACACAATGAGAAATTTTCTTCTAAAACAGTGAATATGAAGATTTATTATAAATGCCTAGTTTGTAGGCACCAACTCTCATTCAAAGAGAAGTGAGAGAATAATGACTACTTCTGATATAGTATAACAACTTTAAAACCTAAAAATAAAATATTGGAAGAAAAACAAAGCATGTGTTTGTCTGTTTTTGTTTTTGTTTTTTAGCTTTCCTTCATTTATTTTAGATGGCAAGCAGCATTGGGTAGTTTTAGGTTTAGAATCTTTCCTAAAACCATTTCATTTCTACCAGCATTTTAATATGAATTTAATTCTGCTGTTGGCTTCATGAAACATACACTATTAACATAAGGTAATTTTACCTTCTCTGAATAGGAACCCTGAATTTTATCACTTAAAGTTTCTGCAAGTTAAAAGAGTGGGATGCTATTAAACTGGGTCTCTCTCCAGCTCAAGTTTTAGCTCCTAAAGGACAGGTACTGTGTTTTTCCCTTCAGGCATTCCCCAGCACCAAGCATGGGGGATAAGTAGCTCTGCATTTACCTTTCTCTTCATTCCAAGGTTTTCAATACCTTAAACCTATTTTTTTTTTTTTTTTTTAAACCAGGAGAGTAAAAGAAAGAGAATTCTAGTCTTTACAAGTTCTGTTTGGAGAGGGGATGTCTTGCAAGGAATGGAGGGCATTTGACACGCTGGATGAAGGAAAGTTCAAGAAGAAAGCCATACTTGGCTCTGAGAAATACCTTTGAAGCTGTGGAAATACTAAGGAAAACAGGAAATGATCACTCTTGAAGTTCCTTGGAAATTCAGTCAAGTCTACAGAAATCACATTTTCCAAAAGAATTGTTAAACTGCTGAATTTAACAATTCTTTTGGAAAATGTCAACAGTCAAGTTTGCATATTGGTGGAGCTGGGGTCAAAACAGAATTGGGTGTGGTGAGGGCCTGGGGCAGGAGGGCGGGGTGCTAGAAGGAGTCAATGGGGGGGGGGGGGAGGGGAAGGGGACATCTGTAATACTTTCAATATTAAAGATAAATTACCAAAAAAGAGGAAATAAAACAGAATTGGCCCACATGACTATGATAGAAGCAGCCAACGTGGCAGGGAAACAATTGTATCACTTACAATTGATTTCAACAGACATGGCACCAATCCACATAAGTTATGAACACAAGTGTTTTTAATACAGTGAGCTCTCGCATTTGTACAAATGCAGCACAGTTGGAAACAAAGAAGAATTCAGAACCATAAAAATATATTTGTCTCTAAGAATATATGGACACTAAGAATTAAAAGTTAAAAGTTTAATTTTTTTTAAGGAGAAAGGTACTCATTTTTGTAAAACATTGATAGTGAGTTGGGCTCAGATGCTCTAATTGTCATATGATTCCATAAGTCTATTCTTGAAAGTATGCTATGCAAGGCTCATTGAGAGAACATTTGACCATATCTACTTCTCCACCTCCATTCTTCGTCCGCTGAAAGTGAATGTTAACGTAATCCCCTACAATTTCTTCCTCCATCGGGCAGAGCTCTTCCATTCCCGTCAGAAGCACTGTCCTCTTAGATATTCCTGAAAATACCTAAAAAGGAAAGTAAAAAAGATAAATAGAAAATTTGCTAAGAGCTTTGAATTGCAAACCTTTACATGGATAAGCCCTACTTAATATTTCGGAGTTATCTTAGGAAAGACAGGGAACCTCAGTAAGATTTTTCAAGCAAGGGCATATCAGAGTCAGATCTGAGTTTCAGGAAGACAACTTTGGTGGCGTTAGACAAATAAAGGAAAGAAAGGCAACTCTGCTGAGAGAAAGGCCAGTGCAAGTGACAAGATTGAGTGACCAAATGAATGTTCAAGCTGAAGCAAAACAAAGAGCTAGCCCTAACCGGTTTGGCTCAGTGGATAGAGCGTCGGCCTGCAGACTGAAAGGTCCCAGGTTCGATTCCGGTCAAGGGCATGTACCTTGGTTGCGGAAACATCCCCAGTAGGAGGTGTGCAGGAGGCAGCTGATCGATGTTTCTAACTCTCTAGCTCTCTCCCTTCCTCTCTGTAAAAAATCAATAAAATATATATATTTTTTAAAACAAAGAGCTAATCATGAATTCTAGTTTTCAGGTTGGTGGACTAAGTAGATGGTGGTGCCATTTGAGAGCTGAGTAGGTTCATGGACACAAACCACAGTGTGGTGGTTGCCAGAGGGAAGGGGGGTGGAGGAAGAAAGGGGTTCTAATATAAGGTGACAGGAGAAGATCTGACTTTGGATGATGGGCACACAGTGCAATATACAGATCTTGTAACATAGAAACCCATACCTGAAACCTATATGTTCATGTTGACCAATGTCACCCCAATCAATTTAATAAAAAAATAAAATGAAATGAAATCTAAAAAAGGGAAAAAAAATCATGAACACAATTATTTGTGTTTGTCTCAGTAAAAAGAAAAAAATTTTTTTTCCTTTACTTAAGGTATATAAATATTTCCTTACTCCATTCTCTCCTTTTTAATTGGTAATAAACTTCTATGATATGTCAATAAATTACAATTTCAATTAAAAACAAATAAACACCTGAGTAGGAACAGAAAAGGGGGGCAGGTTTGGATTAAAGATAATGAATTTAGAGAAAATGAGCAGGAAACATTATTTTTAATGCCCAATGACAGTAGACACAAGAGAGAAATGTGGCTATGCCTCTGCATAAAAAAATATTGTGTCATCATTGGAGTAATTTTAATTTTTAAAAGTGTATAATAAATTAAATAAGGTACACTAAAAGATTCTTTTAAAAGACAAACTCATTCTGCACTAAGCAGATATGAGGAAACTATTTTGATATCCCTCTTTAATAAGATTCAGACAGTAACAGACTCACAACTTTTTCTTTATTTTTTGTGGGGTGGGATCAAGCGGTAAGTTCCCAAAAATGGAAGAAAAGAGATGACCTTACCTGGAACTTTTTCAAGTGAGTTTCCATGTACGGTGAAACAACAACTTTGTGGCAGTCCTGGTTTATATACAGCGGATAGTCTTTCTTTTTCAAAATCCTGTCAGCAACTAGGAGTAAATTTTTAAAAATTACTTTATTTATAGCATAACATTTTAAGTTAAAGCTTCCTTCCAACAGAACAGTATCACAATAAACAGTAAATTGAGTGATTAAATTTTAAGAAATTGTAGTCTGTTTTAAAGACTTCAAAGTACATAATTCTGAAACCTGTAAGACCAAACATACTGAGGTTTAGATAGATTCTTCTCTCTTGAAATATTTATCAGAGTCAATCAAAGCAGAGAGTTTCAATGTCCTCAAATAGCCTCACCTACGTAGCTACAAAAAATGCAATTATCAATAAAAAAAATGTAATTACCATCTGCAAAAAATAGCCCACCCATTCTAAAAAAGTGTTGCCCAGTTTCTAAAGAAGTATCCAGAAAAACTATGATTAGAATCCGATATATATTTTATAATATATATTTTACTATATATGTATGTATACACTATATACTATAGTGTATGTGTTTATGGATGTGTTAGTTATCCTATAACTAATACATGATACTCAGTAAACTTATATAATGATGTTAAGCAAAGGGGTTGGGGGAGTATTGAATGCTATTGAGAAAAAGTGAAGGCAAATAGTAATAAAAATTCATCAGTCTCCTCCAAAACAAAGAATAATCAGGTTTATGTTTAGCAGCATTTTCCTCCTAGAAGGTAAAAAGGCAATGTGTCAAGACAGCATAAGATGTAATAGAAACAGTACAGAAGAGTATCCAATCACTTTGGTTTTCTCTCCTCTCCCCAGTCCACCTTGGATCGGCAGTATGTACAGTGGCCAAGAGTGCAGGCCCTTGCTGGCAAGTATGTGGACATTGCTGGTAGGAATGTAAAATGGTGCAGCCATAGCGAATAACAGTATGGCAGTTCCTCAAAACATTAAACATAGCAATTCCAGCAATTCCAGAAACATCTAATCGTAACTACAGCGTAGGCGAAAGGGAAGGAAATGTCTCAATTTTTACTAAACTAATGCTCTTCTCTATTATTTCCACTTTCTTTAGAAAGCATGGATTATTTTGTTATGAAAAAAAACTAATCAGTCAATGTTTTTAATTATATGTTGGATTTCTATTCTATGTGCAAACCCAGAAGCCCTAAGGTTTGGAGCAAGAGATTTTTGACATTAAGGATCACTTGAGCAAATTAAAAATTAACAAAAGCAGCTGTAGCATCTTCTATTTTTAATCATAAGAATGTAAGCCTCCCTAAGATGATTTGGTAATAGTCCATTTCTACCTAAAAAGGGAACAGATGTCTGTCTACCTGTCCTTTCCAAGGAAGACCCCTTGTCTTCCCTGTTATCGATTTTCTTCACCTAAGAGACCCTTGTCAGTCCTAATAGGTGGGATGAAACAGATAGTTTAGTATTTATATATATTAATATATTCATAATAAATATATATGTAAATTTCTCTGCCACACACCCCCTGTGTGATCTTGGGTTAGTTACTTGACCTCCCCAGGCCTCGGTTTCCTCATCAATAAAATGGTATCCCAACCACCTCCAGAGTTGTGCTGCTGGTCAGAGGAGATAAACATATATAACACCTGACTCCATGCCTGCTACATGATGAGGATATATGTACTCATTATGTGTAATATTACCATTCTCAGTAGCATTCATGAAAATCATTTTCAGGACTCTACCTACCATTTTATGAGATTTAAAAACAACCCCCTACTTTTATGCTGTCTTATAAATTCCAAATAAAAGAGATAGAAAAAGTCTAGTAGTTTTTTGATGGAGTCTTTAGGGTCTTCTATGTACAGTACCATGTTATCTGCGAATAAGGACAGTTTTACTTCTTCTTTTCCAATTTGGATGCCTTTTATTTCTTCTTCTTGTCTGATTGCTATGGCTAGCACTTGCAGTACTATGTCAAACAGGAGTGGTGAAAGTGGGCATCCCTGTCTTGTTCCTGTTCTTAAGGGAAATGGTTTTAGTTTTTGCCCACTGAGTATGAAGTTGGCTGTAGGTTTGTCATATAAGGCTTTTATTATTTTGAGGTATGATCCCTCTATTCCCACTTTGCTGAGAGTTTTTATCAAGAAAAGGTGTTGGGCCCTAGCTGTTTGGCTCAGTGGATAAAGTGTTGGCCTCTGGACTCAAGGGTCCCGGGGTTCAATTCCAGTCAAGGGCACATGCCCCAGTTGTCAGCTTGATCCCCAGTAGGGGTTGTGCAGGAGGCAGCCAATCAATGACTCTCTATCATTGATGTTTCTAACTCTCTCTCCCTCTCCCTTCCTCTCTGAAATCAATTAAAATATTTTTTAAAAAAAGATGTTGTATTTTTGCTAAATGCTTTTTCTTCATTGATTGATATGATTATGTGATTTTTGTCTCTCAATTTGTTTATGTGATGTATCACATTTATTGATTTGTGGATATTGTACCATCTTTGCATTCCCAGATGGACCTGGAGAGCATTATGCTAAGCAAAATAAGCCAGTAAGAGAAAGATAAATATCACACGATCTAACTCATATGTGGGATATAATGAACAATATACACTGATGAACAAAATAGATCCAAAGACTAAGAAACACTGGATAGTCCAACCTCAGAGAGAAGGCGGGGGGGGGGGGGGGGGGAGAGATCAACCAAAGGACTTGTATGCATGCATATTAACATAACCAATGGACACAGACACTGGGGCCATGGGGGGCTTGTCCTGGGGAGGGGGGAGGGACTAGCAGGGAGGGGGCGTCAATAAGGGGAAAAGGAGACATATGTAATACTGTCAACTACTTTTTAAAAAAGTAGAAAAAGAATACCTTTAGAAATGGCAGAACATAACTGAAATGGTAGAGTATTTTTTTAACTTTCTAAATATGTGAATACCTCCAGTTTCCACAAATGTGATGACAGCACTTCCGGCCTGCTTGTCATACTCTACGCATTCCACTTCTCCGCCTCCGTTTCGGGACTTACAAAAGCTCAGTTCTAGCTTGTCTCTCATCTGACTTTCAGGCAATTCATCAGGAATTTCAGTAACATTGACCTTCATTTTAGACACTCCTACAGAAACCTGGGAAATCATTTCATGTTCAGAGATATGAATGAGAACACTGTCCATGTTTAAAAGAATTCTGAAAAGTTTCAATCACCATGTTACCTGGAATCTGACTCCTGAATTTAATGGAACTGGCTTCACCATAACCTCCACACCTATATCCATTATCTGCACATAATGTTTCTCCATTCTGATCACATTTTGGGCAACTGAAAAATAAATTGGAAAGTATTAATTTCCAGTATTTCAATATATTTTTACCCTTTTGGTTTAATAACAAATTATCCTGGATGGAGACTTGACTTGATACAATACAGTGTACAGAGGATGTGCTGTAGAATTGAGCACCTGAAATCTATATAACTTTAATAACCAGTGTCACGGCAATAAATTCAATTAAAAAAGAACAAACTATCCTAAATATTTTAAATTTTAGTTAAGTTTTTAAAAATTTCTTTAGAGAGAGAGGAAGGAAGAGGGAGAGAGAAACATCTAGGGAAAGAGCCTGCAACCCAGGCATGTTCACTGACCGGAAACTGAACCTGCGACCTTTGGGTGCACAGGAGGACACTCAGCCAATTAAGCCTCACGAGCCAGGGCAATTTTCTTTCATTTTCAAGGATCTAATTTTGAAAACTTTTCTTAGGATTTCCAAGTGATAATGGTCTTGCCACCAAAGTAGGATATATTAATGTCAAAATACATCAGCAAAAAATACAACGTAGAAATTCTCATCAAGAGCCTGATAATTCTTCAGAAATTCATATATGATTTCAGTAGTCACACACCCTTCCTTTCCACTGTTGACAATTAACAGAGATTTCCCTTAGGACGTTGAAGCACAGCCAGAGATTTCTTCTGTGTTGCGTAAGCTGGGGAAGCCTCTGTGGGTCAGTGTTATCCTGACAATCAACCTTATGTATCATCTGTTGCTCCTTTTTAATATGTTACAAGCACCACAGAAGTAAATATTTATCTTTCTCTCTGTCCTTCCCAAGGATTACATATTAAAGACCACCTAGGCTTGAATACCAAAGAGTAAATCTCTTTTTTTTTCTTTGCCATATTTAATTAGGAATTCTACTTTAATTAAAATGTTTTTGAGATAATTCATTGACAAGTTGAGAGCCTTCCTGTGCCAATCACAAAACTATCACATTAAATGTATCCATGCAAATAAGAGACGCTCAGGAATATAATTATGCCAAAAATCATTGGAATTGTAAACAGCAACTGTGTGTCCATTTAAAATGCATGTGGGTGTGTTTATTTTTCATTGTGTGACATGAGAGATTATAACTCTTCAGTTAGTATTCAGAGCTGTTTGCTCTAATTTGTCATGAAAATAAGAGATGCCCACTCCTGGTCTTATAAACCTCGCATGTGTTTATGGCAACCAGCTTGCACACCACAGCTGGAGGAAGAGAGAAACTGGGCTGGAAGACAGGGCCTTGTCATGTGGGAATTCACATTCATTGTACTATGATATGACTCTTGAATTATGACTTTTTTGTTAATGACAACGGACAATAACAGAAAATATTAATGAAGTAATACTTAAAGGATGCTCTTTCCCTCTCACTCCCCACACCCAAACCTCTAACATCTGGTGATCTGACGCAGCTGAAAGGAACCACTTGTGCTTCAACTTCTGTGACACTGACCGTCAAAAGCCAACTCCTGTTAATTATATAAACCCAAAGTTGTCCCAGGAGACCAGGACCTCAGAGCCATGCCCGTGGTGGAAGCAGTGATTCAGCTGTTTCTGAAGAGAATACTATTCTTAGCATTCTCAGGTAATTCCTGTGCAGAATCCCCGCCTCCCACATCCTCAATTCAGTCTTTCAGGTTAATCCTAATGCCCACGGCCAACTGCCAGCACGGCTCTTGGTCTCCCACTCCACCCTCAGCTGCAGGGGTGGACCCAGGGTGAACGAATAGTATGAGTATGTACTGACCTGCTAGAAGGCCATTGTTTTGTTTTGTTTTGAATTAAGGTAAAATTGACATATAACATTATATTAGTTTCAGGTGTACAACATTATATTCGATATGTGTATATATTGCAAATTGACCACCATACTAAATGACCATCGCCACCACACAAAGTAACAAAAACATTTTTTGCAATGAGAACTTTTAAGATTTACTCTCCTGGTGACTTTCAAATATGCAATACAATATTGCTGATTATAGTTGCCATGCTGTACAGTACACCCCCGTGGCTTATCTATTTTATAACTGGAAGGTTGTACCTCTTGATCCCTTGAATCCCTTTCTTTCTAACACTTACTTTCAGGCTAACGTAATGGACCAAACACCAGGAGACATGAGCTACAATAACAGCATCTGAGCACTTGAAGGGTTTGTGAAGACCATCTGACCCCTCCCATAACTTTTTTGGGGGGTGGGGGGGTGACAGGGCTGAAACCTGAAGGACCACCTTTATTTTAATTTTTTTAAATTTTTAAATCACATATATAATTGATTTTAGAGAGGAAAGGAGAGAGAAATAGAAACATCAATGATGAGAGAGAATCATTGATCAGCTGCTTCCTGCACACCCCACACTGGGGATCAAGCCCACAACCTGGGCATGTGTTCTGACCGGGAATTGAATCGTGACCTCCTGGTTCACAGGGCAAGCTCAACCACTAAGCCACACGGGCAGGGCTATTTTTTAAATCTTTATTGTTGAAAGTATTTCATATGTCTCTCCCCCCCCCCCCACCTCTTCTAGCCCACCCTTGCCCCAGGCCACCCCATAAGTTAACATATGGTGGTCTGCTCAGAGGAATGTTGGTTCAATAGAAAGTAAATAGTACTCAGTGTTTGGCTCTCAGCTCTGCAATTTGTTAACTGTATGAACCTTGAGCAAGTTCCCTATCTTCTTTAAAGTTCCCTATCTTCGTTTCTTATCTGGAAAATTCCTAACTTGTAGCAATAATAACAGCTAACATTGACTAAGTGTTTATTATGTGTCAGACACTGTGCTAAGTATGTTATCAACATTTCTCATCTAATACTCAAAACAACTCCATGAGGTAGGTATGACCACAAAGCCTGTCATAAAAAAAATCTTGAGATTTATAAAGAACTCAACCCAATTCACACTTCTAGCAAGTATGACACTAAAGGCCAGATTCTCCTCATTAAGGTGCTCCCAGCTCTAAACAAGACCCTACACCATGGCTGACGTAGCAAACATCAGGTTCCATCCCACATCTCTGCCTCCTGAGCTCTGTCCATCCATTGGTCATATGCCCTTTGGTAAATCACATAAACACCTGAGAATCTGTTTCTTGGCTATAAAATGTAAATAGTAATTCTCTTACATCACAGAGTCATGTGAGTATAAAATGAGATAATGTCTGTGAGAGCTCTCTGATAACTGTGTAGAGCTCTATGTCCTTAAAACATCAGTATTATCATTTGGAAGTGGCCGGTAGAATAGAAAGACGCTGGTATTGGACATCACAACACTTGGGCTTGAGTCTCAGAACCATTGCATTTTCAATGAGTGATCATATTCAAGTCACTTAATGTCTCAAAGTCAGTTTTCACATCTGTGAAGTGGGGATAATCATACCTGCCTCAGACCTTCACTTTGAGAATGGGATGAAATAATATGTGTAAGACTGTAAAGCAATAGTCAAATATCTAGGACAGCTCTCTGAAAGTGCAAGTGCTTTCCAAGGGTAACTTGGTCACAATGTTGAACATTCGTCATACCTTCTTCTTCTTCAAAGGTGATGAGTGCTTCTCCTTTTTGTAGCTCATAAGGAACTTGTGAGCTCACTTGAAATGAGCAGGAGATATTTGAAAACCTGCTGTCATCCTCAGGATTCTCTAAAGATGTGAATTTCATCTTTGTTTCGGGAATATCCTCTTTAATCTATTTCAAAATGAAATGTTTGATTAAAATCAAGACAAGAAATAACTTAAGCCCTTCCAGTGATAAGGTGATCTGATCACCCAATAATTCATTCTCCACTGATTTCAAAATCCCACAGAATACTCAGTGTGGTCTTATTTAATAACTTTAGTCATTGCTTCTGCCCAGGTAAGTCCTCAGTAATGCAATCAGATGCTGATCCTTTCATCTTATTTCACAGATCAAATTATAAGTATATAATCTCTCACTTTTTCTAATCAATATTTAAACTGGTCAATATTGTATAGTGTTTGTATCTAAAGACTACATCCTTCATGAAAGTACCTTTTATTTATTTATTTATTTTTAAAATATATTTTATTGATTTTTTACAGAGAGGAAGGGAGAGAGATAGAGAGTTAGAAATATCGATGAGAGAGAAACATCGATCAGCTGCCTCCTGCACATCTCCTACTGGGGATATGCCCACAACCCAGGTACATGCCCTTGACCGGAATCGAACCTGGGACCTTTCAGTCCACAGACCGATGCTCTATCCACTGAGCCAAACCGGTTTCGGCCATGAAAGTACCTTTTAAACAACTGTGCCAATAATAGGCTAACTCACAAAGGAATCATTAGACAGAATGTTTACTCTTCTTGCAAAGAGGTAGGAAATGGAGTTGGGAGTACACTATAGTTAATTTGATAGCAAACCCAGAAAATTTCATCCCAAAAGAAAGACTCCTGAATTATATAATTTATTTTTTTAATAAATTAAGCTTTTTATGAACATTAAAAAAATACAAAGAAAAAAAATACAAAGGAATACATGAAAGAAAGTACATCTAAAATGTACCATGTGGTGGTCGAGGTTACAATTACAACTTTTAGTAATAATGATTTAAACAAACAAGATATGTCCATATCTGCAGTTAAGAATACAACATATCCAAAATGTCACCTATTTTTCACATTTTCCCATTTTAATTTTAAAGCCTCACTTTTCCTTATGTCTCTTTTATAGGCAATTATTCAGCCGTAAAATTATGAAGTTGTAAAACATATTAATTTCCCCAAACTTTATATTACACATATGATCCTAAAGCAGTTTTTAAAAAATGTTGTGCTGAATAAATGGTCTAAAATATGAATTATATAATTTAAAATATATCAAATTTAATTTCTCCCTTCCCCACTACCTGCCCATCAAAATTTTAACCAATACCACAACTTAGGTTTATAAAAATGTGAAGGGACACTATCAACAAGATTTGTAATATGGAAGATAAAGTTAAGTGGTTATACTTAGCTGCTTAAAAATCAAAGGAATCAACAGATCTATACAATACACATAAATGCACAAATGAATTTTGCGTTTTCATTTCTAGTTCCAGTGCTGAAATAAAAGGTTATCATGAAGAGATCAGAAATATTCATTGAGTCATTTGATCTAATCTTATACTCATTGTATACCTACATATGACTTCAGTGGAATTTCTGATTAGCATCATCCAATTTCAAAACAATCTGTAATGTCTGAGAAAAGGCAAAGTGTTTCCCAATTATGTAGAGATATCCAGTATACAGGCATACCTGGTTTTATTGTGCTTCACTTATTGCACTTCGCAGATGTTGCATATTTTACAAACCGAAGACCCTCCTCCAGCAAAAAGATTAAGATTCTCCGATGATTCAGATAATGGTTAACATTTTCAGCAATAAAGTATTTTTTAACTAAGGTATTACATTGTTTTTTAGACATAATGCTATTTCACACTTAATAGACTACAGTATAGTGTAAACATAACTTTTATATGTACTGGGAAACCAAAAAATTCATGTGACTCACTTCTATTGCCATGTTTGCTGTATTGCGGTGTTCTGGAACTGAGCCTGCAATATCTCTGAGCGCTCCTGGAGTGAGAGTGAGAATACCTGATTCTAGTCCTGAACACACTGTAGCAGAAAGCAAGTCACTATGCCCTCTCGGCCACAGCTTCAGCCCTCAATAAAGTGGATCAACTGAGCTGGCTGGTTTCTCAAGGCCCTGTAAGTTCTAAGACTAACTGATTCTGGCTCCAATCCGAAGTAGCCAGAATCTTAAATCTTCTCTCTAAGTCCTATAAACATGGGAAACTGCACTTCCTGATATTCAATATCTTATTCCCCATTTCAGAGACAAAAAATGGCAATGCTTTAAGCATTTAAATCATGTAGAGAAACAATTATGGCCCGGACAGCATGGCTCAGTGGTTGAGCATCGACCTATGAATCAGGAGGTCATAGTTCTATTCCCGGTCAAGGCACATGCCCAGGTTGCAGGCTCGATCCCCAGTGTGGGGCGTGCAGGAGGCAGTGATCAATGATTCTCATTATTGATGTTTCTCTCTCCCCCTCTCACTTCCTCTCTGAAATCAATAAAAATATATTTTAAAAAAGAAAGAAACAATTATGAGTTGTTATGAAAAAAAAAGGGGGGTGAAAGTTATGTCTGATTCAAATACAGGAAAATTTAGGAGAGACTAATGAAGATATACATCCTTTTTTTTTTTTTAACTGTACAACTCATTTAAATTACTGTAGCACCTTGGATGAGGAGAACAACAATAAAAAAAACTTTGTGAAAAGACCAAGAATTTGGTCCAAAAGCGATTGAAAATGACCATTATTTTTTGTGTGTGTTTTTTTTTAATTCCGCTAATGTATACATAAATGCAAAAAGTGCATTATCCTAAGTGTACAGCAAGATGAGATTTTACAAAGTGATCACACACGGGTGACCAGCACCCAGATCAAAAACAAAACATGACTAACCAACACCCAGAGGCCTCTTGAGTTCCCTTCTAGTTCCCACCTGGTAGTTCCTATCATGCTAACTTCTAACATCCTGCTTTTGTGCTATATTTCAGTGGAAGCATTCCTTTTTTGGCTCTACACTGTGTTCATGAAATTCATCCATGATGTTAGATGCAACTGTTCATTCTCATTCTGTGTAGTATGTCATTGTGTGAATGTACCCCAATTTATGAACTCACTCTACTATGGAGGGGCACTGGGCTATTTTCACGTTGGGACTATTACAAACAGTGGTGCCAGGGATGACCACAATGTTTTAAAACTGAATTTTATATCATGACATCCCTTTTTCTGTGGCATCATTAAAAATGGGATGCATAAAATAAGTAAAGGTGTACCTGAGAGCTTCCGGGGGCCTCTTGTAACTCCGTTTCAAGCTTTTGGATCTCCATCGTTAAGTAAATATTTTCCTTTAATATTCGATCAATTGATTCCTAAAAAAAAACACACAAAAAATATATCAAATAGCACCAAAAATTTAAACAGCTCCTGACCTCATTTTTCTAAAGGAATTAAAGAAGCTAAATTTCTCTCACCCTGAACAAAGCAAAGAAAGACATTAGACAGTCCCAGAATAAATATAATCATGCGAATAATAAATGTGTTTTATATCATCTATCACTCCCAAATGTTATTATCTCCATTTCACAAACAAGGAAACCACCTTTCACACAGACCAAAGTCACAGAAATTTTTATAGTAGAGCAAGGATTGAGACCCAGGTCTTCTGAGTCTAAGTCCAATGCTCTATCAACTCCTCTCCCAGCTATTTATGACTACAATATGACTTTCAAATTGCACATCTGTTACTCTGGGAAAATTGTTTTTTAAATGCTGTGATTTGATTTTATTTATGTATTTTTTTGCTACCTTGACATGCCAGATATATGGCATGGGTAAAAGGTTTAAGCTACCTGAGCCTCCCTTCCCTCTTGTTAACTATGCTCTTAACTTCTGGGTGTAAATCAAAGAAATGAGGGAGGGAGGGGAAAAGGAGTAATGTTGTAAGCCTTGGAAAAGACAAAACAGAAATCTGATTCTTCTTTTAACTTTTGAATAACGGAAGTAAAACTATTTCAGAAAACCCTAATACCCTCCAAAATTCAAGGTAATGTTGGATAAAAATGTATAAAACATGCTTCACTGAAAAACAAATGTATACAAATTAATTTTTAATAATACCCAGTAATTTTTCCTATTTACCTGCTTTTGTTCATATTTCATAAATTCTTCGTCTTTCAAATACTTCTTTATAACTTCGTTTATATCTTCACCAGCCGCCATGATTCCCTAATGTCATAAATGTTTAATATTTTAAAGACAATAGATACACACAAACTCAATAAGAAGGAAATAACAAGTTTGACCCTTTTACGGAAAAAAAACATCTCTCCTTTGCTACATCTTCCCCCCGTCATCAAATTCCTTATTATCATGTGGCTTGTATCCAAACAAAGTCTATATTTCAAGTGACTTTACACCTATAAATATATAAAAGGGTTCTAAAAAGCTTTTGCTTTTCCACAAAGTAGTAGAAAATGATAGGTATTAACATTCCTTTGTAGTAACATCGCAATCATAATATGCTCCCTTCTAAAAGCTTACTATTTTGGTCTTCTAGCCTTTCTAGGACTGAGAGAGAAAGATACAAGACAGCACCTTATGGTGCCAAAAGCAAGGAAGTGCTCAAAGAATGATGAGGACATGCAACAAGGTCAAAGGATCCAGCTTGCCCTGACTGGTTTGGCTCAGTGGATAGAGCGTCGGCCTGTGGACTGAAGGGTCCCAGGTTCGATTCCGGTCAGGGGCATGTGCCTTGCTTGCGGGCACACCCCCAGTAGGAGGTGTGCAGGAGGCAGCTGATTGATGTTTCTCTCTCATCGATGTTTTTGACTCTCTATCCCTCTCCCTTCCTCTCTGTAAAAAATCAATAAAATATATAAAAAATAAAAAAAAAGATCCAGCTTAAGGAGGTTCTCACTGACCAAACATGGGAAGAAATTAAGCATACCAGTAAATAAGGACCGTAACAATTTCAATCCAGAGTATATGAGTCTATACTGACATAAATAAATAAGTTAAAATTATGATGAGGAAATGATCATTTAGTGAATTTTAAAATACTTCCCCACAATTAAAATCCTTATTAATTTCAAACAGGAAAAGAGTAACTTTTGTATTCTGGAGAAGCAGCCAGACGCCACCAGAGTGAAATAATCAAAGTCAATTACGTGGTGACCGGAAATCCTATGCCATGTGATAGGGTGCACTGAGAACACAGCATGACTCCTATGATATTCCTGCCAAAGATGCACAATCTGAATCTAAGCATGAAGAAACATTACACAAACTTCAAAAGTGTCATGTTCATAAAAGCCCAGGAAAGACCGAGAAACTGTGCCAGACAGAAAGAGACTACAGAGACATCACCACTAAACGCAACGTGCGATTCTGAACTGGGTCTTTTTGTTACACAGGATATTATTGGGACAACTGGCAACATCTGAATTGGATCCAAGAATTAGATGTCAGCAATGTTCAATATCAATTCCCTGATTTGGGTCACTGTATTTCCATTATGTA